>NC_141802.1:11138538-13887406 GCF_057944985.1 Cucurbita pepo subsp. pepo | reverse complement strand
ACCAAAATTGCTGCAAAGAGGGGTAATCCGCGTTCCCAACAAGGATTGGCCGAGTTTCAAACTGAAATCGAGATGCTGTCACAGTTTCGTCATCGTCATCTCGTTTCATTGATTGGTTACTGTGATGAGAGGAATGAGATGATACTGATTTATGAGTACATGGAACAAGGCACCCTGAAGAGTCATCTATATGGTTCTGATTTTCCTAGTTTGAGCTGGAAAGAGAGACTTGAGGTCTGCATTGGAGCCGCTAGAGGACTTCATTACCTCCATACTGGCTATGCCAAACCGGTTATTCATCGTGATGTGAAGTCCGCTAATATTTTACTCGACGAAAACCTCATGGCGAAGGTTGCAGACTTCGGGCTTTCGAAGACGGGTCCTGATCTAGACCAAACCCATGTCAGTACTGCTGTGAAAGGGAGTTTTGGGTACCTTGATCCTGAATATTTCAGGAGGCAACAACTGACAGAGAAATCAGATGTTTATTCATTTGGAGTTGTTTTGTTTGAAGTTCTTTGTGCAAGACCTGTCATAGATCCAACCCTTCCTAGAGAAATGGTAAACTTAGCTGAATGGGCAATGAAATGGCAGAAGAAAGGGCAGTTGGATCAAATCATTGATTCTACTCTTGTAGGTAAAATTAGAGCAACTTCTCTTAGGAAGTTTGGTGAAACTGCTGAAAAATGCTTGGCTGACTATGGAGTCGACCGGCCATCCATGGGAGACATCTTGTGGAACTTGGAGTATGCTCTTCAGCTACAAGAAGCCGTTATCGAAGTCGATCCAGAAGATAACAGTACTAATATGATCGGCGAGCTCTCTCCTCAAATTAACAACTTCAATGATATCGAAACAGGTGCTTCTGCTACACAGTTCAACGTTCCGGGCGTGGATGATCTTTCTGGAGTTTCCATGAGTAGGGTGTTCTCTCAGCTCGTGAAATCTGAGGGTCGATGACCCGATGTCGCTGCAGATGAATATGTGGCGTTGGCGTTCTGTATACTTCAGGCAACGACGTAGGCACACACCCTTTTAGAGAATGTTCCTTGCTTCATTGTATATGAACAGGACAATCTCTAGTTGTGTTTCTTCACATTTATTAGCCATTTTTTCTCTTGCAGAGGGAGGAGCCAAACTACATGTGTAACATACTGGGTTCTTCTCTTGTACAGAAGGGGCTGTGCTGGTGAGTCTCTGCAATATCTATCAAACTTGTTACCACTTCAACCAACTACAACGAACAAGGTAGTTCGCATCTCCGTTACCGATTGATTTTGATTTGCATCCCTTCATCGAACATATTCGTTTTTGTCGTCGTTTCATGTTTGTCTAGAATCATTAGACATTTAGTCTTGTTATTCTTTTTAGTCAGCTAACATCTCGTCAATGACCATGGTGTGTCGTTTTTTCCTAAACTTCCCGATCTCCGTAGGTAGCGGTGTCGAGGCTTCATTGTGTTTAGCTCTGAATCTTTTCATGGAATATGTATTTGCTGCAATTTAGATCCATTTTTCATCTGGATATTGTTTTCTTTGAGTTTCTGAACATTTACTGCCATACATTGTTGTCTTTCATGTTTCAATGTCTCTTAATTGTTGTTTATCGGTTCGAATCCATTCGATTCCCGAGTCGGTCAAAGAATCTATACAATATTCGAAAGTTTGAGGATTAAATTTACTCAATAATTGTAAACTTGTACATAGAATAATTTGAGTAGCATGCTTTTGTAAATGCTTTCTTGGCTTCTTCAAGGCGTATGAAGTGATAAAAAAGACATGTTTGGCACCCACATTCCCCATTACCAACTAATAAAGAACTAAACAAATTTGATTGATTGACCTAAAAATTAGATTCGTTTCTCAATTTGAACCATAAAATAAGGTCATCTAACCTTCTCGTAACCCTCACAACTTTTCTTCTTCCCCAATGGGTTGACGCCCTTTCTACAGGTAACGACTCTCCTATTTTCGATCGGCCACAAAGGCACCTTCTATATTTTTATTTTAGAAATTTATAAAAAAAGTTTTAGGAAATCTTATTTAGATAGTAGAAGATTGAATTGTTGTTTACTCTAAGCCACACGTGTCACTTCTGGAAATCATAAACCTTAAGTTCGATTAAATACAATACAAAATGAAAAAAAAAAAAAAAACAGGTATGAAAAGTACCGATCGAAAGTAAGATTTAAACGTAATATAAAAGGAATAAAATATGAGATGAGTTGATACCGTGTCATTGCGACGAGATTATATTATATTATAAAAATATATGTAGGTAAGGAGTAAAATATAACGAAAAGGGGCAAGGAATGAGAATGAATGATGGGAGATGAAAAAAATAATGTTTAATGTGATGCTTTAAACTCATGACCAGAAATGATAGCAGATTGCGTGCAATGAGGCGCTTAATTACATTAGAATGCCAGTGGAGCCATGTCCCACCGCACAGCCCGACACCACAGACAAAGCTTGGACCTTCAAAATCATTCCTTGCCGACATGCCCTTTCCCCCAAAACCCTAATTAAACACCCACTTTTAATTCCAATCGTATTTCTAATTAGACTAAAAACTTTGGCCCATTATGCATTGTCATCGGTCTCACGATTTTAATACGTGTTTGCTCAGAATAAGTTTTTACACTCTCATCAGAAATGTTTAGTTCTTCTCTCCAACTAATGTGAGATCTCACAATCCACTCCCTTTGGAGATCCAGCGTCCTTGCTGGCACACCGCTCAATATCTTACTCTGATATCACTTATAACAACTCAAGCCCATCCTAGCAGGTATTGTCCGCTTTGGCTGTCAACATCGTGATTTTAAAACGCGTCTATTAGGAAGAGGCTTTCACGTTCTTAGAAGAAATGTTTCATTCTCTTCTTCAACCCATACAGGATCTCACACTATTTAAAGTTTAGGGAGTTGAAAGTTTAAAGACTTATTCGATACATTATTGTTCGTAGGTTCAAATAAGTTGATTCTCGTTGTAATTAACACAAATAAACAATAATTTTATAAAATTGTTTCATAAATTTTGATGGTTGTGTGAAGCTAATGAGTTGATAAGTTTGTTGCAAGAATTTAAAATAGAATTTATTTTCACCTAATTTTGTTAATTAAATTTTCTATTAAAAAAAAAAAAAAAAGAAAAACATAGTTTTAATTATCAGAATTAAAAGGGTTATTGGGTTTTTATTTTGAAAATTGGATTTATTGTCTCACCATTTTTGAAAAGGGTTTCTTATCTTTCATTATCCAAATTTGAAAAGACAAGTTTCTAAAATTATTTTTTGTAATTTTCAAAATTTGGCTTCAATTTTAAAACTACATTTATAAAAAATAGGTAAGAAAATAAATAAATTCACAAATAGTATTTATAAAAACATAAAATTAAAAGCCACCAATCAAATAGTTTCTGAATTTTAATATATAATTAAAATTATTTTAATTTAGCTAATTAAGACATTTATATTCAACTAAAATCATACGTTGAATTCTTAAAATTAAAAAAAAAAATAAAAAGTTTTTAAGCTTAAAAAAATAAATTATTTCCAAAATTTTAAAATTGGAGTAAAATTTGAAAATATTTGAAAAAGTAAAGACAAAATAAAGAAAGTATTTAATAAATTTTAATGAAAGCGATTTAAAAATAGTCAAAAGTTGATTTTTGAATTTAAATTTTTTCAAAATCATTAAAATTTGAATATTTATGACGGAATAAATGAGCTTTAAAAGTTTAAATCTAAACAGATTTTAAAATAATTTAAAATATATTTTAGAATAATTTTGAAGATTTTTAAAAATCAATCTAATTTAATAGAATAATTATGGGATTTTGCAGATTTTTAATTAATTATATTTCTATTCTGTTTTTCCAATAGGAAAGAGATTGAGCCACTCACCAATGTCAGCTTTTTCTATGTAATTTTCTGATTCCCAATATTCTTAAGGAATCTTTTAATTTCCCAATATTCAATTTTTTTTTTATTTTTTTATTTTTATATATATTTTTTCAAATCAAACAACCATACAACTTTTTATACCAATTTCGGATTTTTTTAATTAAATATTTAATTTCCCAATATTCAAAATTTTGTTTTTTTATTTTTTATTTCAAATCAAACAAGCATACAACTTTTTATACCAATTTTGAGATATTTTTAATTAAATCTTTTAATTTTCCAATATTCAAAATTTATATATATATATTTCAAATCAAACACGCATACAATTTTTTATACCAATTTTGAGATATTTTTTAAATAAAATATTTTAGGTTTTCTCCCAATTTTGGGTCTAATAAGATTTGAAATATTAATTTTTATTTTATTTTACAAAATCGATTTATTAGATATAAAATTAAAGTTTTAAATTTACAATTTAATTTTAAAAGTTTTATTAAAGATATTTTAGAATATATCATGGGATATGAGATTATGGAAAATATTAAAATTTACATTAAGGAAAAAAAGAACCCTTATATATCATTATTGCAACACATATTTTTTTTCTTTAATATGGAAACTATAAATAAAAAATATTATCTCTCTAAAAAAACTTTAAAATCCAATTTACATATTTTCCGTACACCAACAACATTCCTTCTTTGCTGAATCGGATGCCATTTAGACCAATGGGAACCAAAAAGAAGAAAAGAAAAAAAGAGAAAAATAAAGAAATAAAAATACTAATCGCTAATGGATCTCTCTGGCATTATCGGCCACGTCGACTTTAGCGGTACACGATAGCAACCGCCGGAAGACGGACGTCAAAGCGGCGCACGATAACTCCTTCGCCTTCTTCAGCGTCGAACACTTCCTGATCTTCTCAGACTCGTCCTCCTCCTCCGCCATGGCCTTCTTCTTCTTCTTCTTATTTCTCCGGCGAGAAGCTTTCTGTCGCATTCCGACTTTGCCGAAGCACTTGTTCGTCTTCTCCGCCACGTTATCCTCTTCTCTGGAGAACGTGTAACTTCTGAGATACATCTGCCGGCAAGAGATGCTGTCGACGACGCGCGATGTTCGATTCAGTTTGGAACTGACGGATCGGATGAACTCGGCGTCGGATTCCGGCCACTTGTAGAGGTTTATGTAGGTCGGACGGACGGGGACTCGAGCGTCGTTGATGCAGTTCGATATGCAGACGGAGGCCATGGCGGATTTGGAGGTAAAGAAGAGTTTAGGGATTTGTGAAATTAGTTACGGTTTTATTTATAGATAAAAAAAAAAAATAAATAAAAAATAAAAACGGACGGGCTCGAGCTACAATTCGGCATGATTTGGTGGTCCCTTTAAATGAAATTTCCCTTAATTTCATTTTCATTTCCATTAAATTACATTTCCCTTTAAACTTTATTTTAAAATTATTTATCAAATATATTTTAAAAAAATAAAACCATAATTAGATATTTGAGTCAAACTAAAACTATAAAATTTATTTAAAGCAGTAATTATTAATTACGAAATAAAATTAATTTAAAAATACATGATTTGGAGTTTGACTTAGTCTTACTGACACGTAGGCACTCACATATTCAACAACTGTTATTTATTTTTCATTTAATTCTAAATTATAACCCTTTTTTCATTTAATTCTAAATTTATTAATATAATATAGAATTAAGGTAATTTTTTAAATTTAAGTTTTACTAGAAGCAGTTAAAAAGTTAAAAAAGTAAAATTATAATTTTAGTAGGGGGAGTAGATTAAAAAAAAATAAAAATAAATAATAAGTGAAGAAGTTGCGAACATTTTAAGCAAAGGAAAATGAGTACTGATAGGGAGTAATGATGGGAGTGTCTATGCTCTGTTTCTGCTTTCATTTTCTTCATTTATACTTACAAATTATACCTATTGCTTTGCTTCTATGGAACCTCTCAATCAACTCCTACCAAACAACTTGGTTTTTTTTTTTTTTTTTTTTTTTTTTTTTTTTTTTTTTTTTTTTGGATTTTTGTATGCTATTTTACACTGGTTGCTCGGGTTGCTGGGGTTGGATCAATCGAGAGTAGAGAGCTTTTATACCAAATAAATCGAGTTTGGTTGAAAATTTAGACCTGCCTCGAGAATCAACTTTAATGTTTTGGCTCCTATATTTACATATAACTTAGATAGATAGACCCAATGAAATTTCAGACTCGGGATTTTCCTACCCATATTAAGCAGATGGTGAAAAGGGGGGAAGACTGCCTTCTAGAGGGAGGAGGGACTCGAGACATGTTGAGGATTGGGAGTCCTACATTAGCTAATTTAGGGAATGATCATGAGTTTATAAGCAAGGAATCTTGTCTCCACTGGTATGAGATATTCTGGGGAAACCCAAAGCAAAGCCATAAGAGCTTATACTCAATTTGGACAATATCATACTATCGTGTAGAGTCGTGATTTCTAACAAGCCATTGATGAGATAACACTTGTAGATGGTTTATATGGACAGATATTGTCCGTTTTGACTCCTTATGTATTGCTGTCAGTCTCACGGTTTTAGAATGCGTTTATTAGGGAGAATTTCCACACCCTTATAAGGAATGTTTTGTTTCGTTCTCCTATCTGACCGACGTGAGATCTCATAGTCCACCCCCTTGTCCTCGCTGACACACCGCATGGTGTTTGACTTTGATACAATTTGTAACAACACAAGCCACGGGTAGCCTATATTATTGTACTCATGTAAGTTGATAACACACTCAATTTCATATTATTTAAAGAAGAGTTAATATAATGGTTATAGATGGGAGGCTTTTAATTATGTGACAGCACAAAAAAGGAGATTTATTAAATTTTGTTAAAAAAGTAAAGTTATTTTAATTATGGTAATGGGCCAATCTTATGTTACATTAGGAGCAAGCTTTACGTAGTAATACTAATAATTAGTTCAATTTCCATTGTAATAATTGGACACAAAATTGAGCATTTACCATCCTAATTAAATTTTATATATAAAAAAGAAGAAGTTAAATTACAATTTAATCCCTACACTTTCAAGTTAAAAATATTTAGAATTATTTTAAAATTAATTAATTTATTAAATATAACCTTTAATTTTATGTTTAATAATACATTAAATTTTTATTTTTTGTTTAGTAGGATTTTTATATTTTAAAGTTTTTGAATAAATAAAAAAATCTATTATATACAAAATTGAATTTATTAATAAAATAGAAAAAATCAAAGATTTATTAAATATTTTTAAAAATTTTAAAAATTTATTAGAAATAGAATTAAAACTTTAAAAATTTATTAATTTTTTTTAAAAGTGGGAGATAAATAGACTCCAACTTAATCATTACCATTTTTTTTAATAATAAATTTTGTTTAGAATTGGGAATTTCGGGTCGGTATTTTTGTTGCAAGTCGGATCTCTCGAAGCCCAATCAGATTGATTGGGCTTAAAATTCATATTGGGCCTATAAATTGGCCCAATTGTGACAGTTTCGGGCCGCCCGTCCATTATGTCCGATTTCTGAGTTTCGTTCACATCAGTTAAACCCTTCAGTTCGGGGGCGCCTCAACGATGGAGAGCGTTTCTTGAGTTCTTCCTGCTTAAACCCTGAGCTTCATCAGTTCAAAGCTGTCTCTCCTCCATCGCCATGGGTTTCTTCGATCTCAACATTCCTTACGATGAGCACTCGTCTTCATCTTCAATTAGGGTTAATCGCATCAAGATTGTGGCCAAACTGATGGAGCTCGGCTACTCCGGAATCGCCTACAATCGTACGATCAAAGGAGTGATGTCTGATAAGGACCGTTGTACTATTCCTCTCCTTAATGTTTCATCACTTCAAAGTATCCTTCCAACCTTCTCTGCCTCGTTGGAGTTCCACCGCAATCTTCTCGGCGTCCCGCGGTCCTCTCCTTTCCGTCAGTACACGCGTCTTACTATTTGTATCAATAGTTTGCAGGAGGTTCTGGCAGTCAATTCTGGCAACCTCATTCTGAAGACCTACGATTTGATTGCTGTGAAGCCTCTTAATCAGAATGCTTTTGAGCAGGCTTGTGAGAAATTGGAGGTTTGTCGGGTTTATTTTTGTGTTTATTTTGTTTTGTTATTGTGAAATCTAGCAATTTGCTTAGATTATTCAATGATCTTGTTTGGAGTTGCGAGACAATACTACTTGCATAAGCTAGTAATCCTATTTGCATTTTTTTTCCTAATTCGAACTTATCATACTTTCCATTGTCTTTCACAATTTAGTCATATTAACTGTGTTTTTCATCACGTAGATAGACATAATTGCAATTGATTTTGCGGAGAAACTGCCTTTCAGGTTGAAGCAAGGTCACATAAAATCTGCAATTCAGGTTTGTCAATTATTGATCTTTCGTGTTTTGTTTTACTTGAATTATTATGGCATAAATAAATGTATCATCCTTTTGATCAGTGGCGACTGACTTATATATTCTGGCAATGTTCTTTTTTTCTCACAGCGTGGAGTTTACTTTGAAATTATGTACTCTGATCTTCTTTCAGACGTTCATGCAAGGAGGCAAATGATATCTGCTACCAAGGTTAGAATAAAGCATCAAGGTTCTAGTTCATTCCCGGGGACAATATTGTGAAAGTTAGATGGCAAAAATCCATATCTGGACTACATGTGTCATACTTGCTTATTAATGCTTATTTTCGTGTCCAAAGTGTGTTCGGACAAATCTTTCTAATATTATGCTCCTCAAAAAGAGGGTGTCCATAGAAAGCTGTAGTGGACAAGTGGTCTTCTAGAAGTGTTATGCTCTAGATCTTTGTATTATACTTGGTGTTATTTTCTTGTTTTTGTTTATGAATGACACTTATTTCTTATCGTGAGCGAGCTTGTGTTATCATCTGACCTTTAGCTTATTGAAATTTCAGGTCTTGGTGGATTGGACAAAAGGAAAGAATCTCATATTATCTAGTGCTGCCTCTTCTGTAAATGAAATTAGAGGACCTTTTGATGTTGCAAACTTGTCATCCTTGCTTGGTGTCTCTATGGAGCGAGCAAAAGCTGCTGTTTCAAAAAATTGTCGGTACGAGTCCTTGAAAAGAAGAATTAAAAAATATCTTGTAGTTTGAAAAAAAATACCATGAATATTTACGAGTTTTCATATGTACTGCATTTCAGCAATCTTATAGCTAATGCTTTAAAGAGAAAGCAGTTCTACAAGGAGACGATTCGAGTTGAAAGGATATCATCAGATGATAAGTTAGATTCGAATGACCCTTGGTCAGTGGATTTGTTCAAATGGGATCCTATATCAAGTGGCGAAGGTGATTTGCTATTGGATGATATAGCAAAATCTTTTGCTGCCTCTAATACATCAAAAATTGTGAAAGCCATTGATTTCACTTCAGTCATTGACAACATGCCTCCACAAGGTTTTCTAGTCAAGAATGTGATATCAAGCTCTGAGGCAAAAGTGTCGTTGAATGATAACGGAGGCTCGTCGCATGTTGTTGATGCCATTGAGCCACCAATTGCAGTAAATGGAGTAATTCAACAGTCCTGTCCTCTTGATGGTAAACATTGTTCTACATCCGATCGTCAATGCTCTGGTGATGCAGGAAACGTTAGAAGTAATTCTGACGAAGACAAATGCACTGTTGAAGAAATTGTGCAGCCCAAGGCCTCAATGCAGGAAAAACCTATTGGAATGGACATTGATAATGTGCAACCACAAAACCCGCTACCCAGTAGCGAGTTAAATGTAGTATCCACAAATGTGTTCGTGCATTGTCCTACATCTACCAGAGATGTATTAGATGTTGTTTTAATAAATGATGGAAAAGAAACTTCTACAATGTCGGAGGATGTTGATTCTCATCGGAATGAGTATTGCTTAAGAAGTTCTGATACATTGTCTGGTTTAGAAAGTGTGTTGAGGGACAAAAGTTCAACTAATTTGGTTTCAGAAAATCAAAAGAATATGACTATGGTAATAGATGGTTCATTTACAGATGAAGAATGTTTAGTTGGTGCAAGACTTGGGGAGCCTATGGATGTAGCAGCAGTCGAGGATCGGGTTTCTCCTCTTAGTTCTTGTATGATTGATATAAAAGATGATTATTTGATCTCAATTCGACAACAAACATCTGAGGTGTTAGTGGAAGAGAAAAAAAGTGGAGAAGCTGACCCTCAGGTCAATCCTCCACCTCTAGATCAATCTATATCTGCCGTAATGTCAACAGGTACCTAATTCTCACTGAGGTTTAAGACATGGAGGCTCACTTTTATGTTGCAACTCCGCAGATTATCACTCTTATACCCAACTCCTTTAGTTTGGGATACACTAACTAAAACCTCCATTTTGATTGAACCCTGTTTATATCCTATTTGATTCTGTTAACTATGAAAACCGAGTCAAGTTTCCATCAATTGCTTGATTTTTTTTTTTCTTTTGAAACTAATAAACGCAGGGACATGTCGTGCAAAACGAAAGAGACATCAACATCATCCTCCGCGGTTAACCAATCCTATGGTTTTCAAGAGAGTTCAGGAAACATATTCAGAGAAATACCGATCAAAACGGAGGAGACATCGACCAGCGCTATTGCTTCCATTCAAGCGCTTAATCAATCCTCTGTTCTTCAAGAAGGTCCGCAAAACTAAAAGCTAGCAGTAATATTTTCTTGGTATTACTCGGTTGATATATTCAATTTTGTTTATAATAGCTGGATATACATTTTGCACCAATTAGTCTCAATGAATTATTCTTCACTATCGAGTTTCAAAAGATTGCTCCTTTTTTCTCCTCAAAAAAATATTTGAGTGTTTAGGTGAAGAAGTTAGTTTGAGCTCATTACAGAGTCCAAACCAACTGGCCCACCGGGATCCAATTGTGTGGCTTGAGACTTAATGAATCTTCCTCACTCTGCTTGTGAAGCCGAACGGATGCATCATAGAACTTCATTGGTGGAAATGGAATCATACATGTGAGTATTTATTGCTTTGAATAGTGAACTAATAAATCATCCTATTTATGATATTATAGTACTTTTCAGTACATTTTTTTAAACAATATTGGTAGGAATCACAATCCTCCACAATGGTATGATATTGTCCACTTTGAGCCTAAGCTCTCGTGGTTTTGCTTTGGAATTTCCCAAACCAATGGAGATCTATTCCTTTACTTATAAACCCATGATGATCATTCCCAAAATTAGTCAACGTGGGACTCCCTCCTTACCATCCTCAATAAATATTTATCTATAAGTTTCTTTAATAGTGTATTGAATAAGCTAGGTAGCAACTTTTATTGAAGGACGTATAGAATAGAATATGGAAAGAACCTAATATTGTGAAGATGGCGACTGTCACCAAACTAAGTTGCAATCCCTTTTGTTGTTGTCTTACCAAATGACAATGACTGAAATTCTCTCCACCTTTTTGACTTATCTTGGCGTTTATCCCCAGCACTAAAACACACCTCGAATCAATCCCCCAAAACGGCCCGCCCAATCTTTCAGCCTGCCCATGTCCATCCCAATCTATGTCAAATCCTTATCACAAAAAAGATGAAAACGAGCTCCATTATCGATTAAATATTATAATTATTACCCTTCACCATTATTAATACAAATATAGTTAGAGCTAACTCAAACTTTGGGTTCCATACATAGAAAAAGAAAAGAGAGAGAGAAGCCTAAATAAGCAATGTAAAACTCTCACGCAACTGAAAGATGGTCAAAATGGAAGAGGCCGATTGCAACTAGAGCTACATTATTATTTTTTGCTTTTGAGAGATTCATGGAATAAGATTCGTAGAATATGCATCTACAAAGTACTTGATCCAATTATCATCACAATTTGCCTCTTCTTCTTCTTCTTCTCCTCCTTGTTCTTCCTCTTGCCCATGACTCCATTGCACTGGATAATTCTTTGCAACATCATCGTTGTACCTTGCAAATCGTCCTCTAATCCTTGGTCGACTATCGGCCAATGACTTCCTACAAGCATACTTCAAGAACACAAATAATATTATGAGAATTTTGGAAAACAATGAGCCATATGAACAAGGCCTACAAAATTATTATCATGGTGTGAAGATATGAAGTAGATTGACTGATTGATTGTCATTTGTGATTCAACAAATGTTTTCTTTGCTTTTTAGACCAATTTTGTGATAATTTTAAAATCTGCCTTTTTCATGGTTACCATCCAAATAAAAAAAGTGTAGTTTGAATGACAAAAGCAAAAAGATGAAGGATGAAATTGAAAACTATACGAACATTACTCAATAACTTTGCATAAATTACTTATTTTAGTGAATAATCAAACTATATGCCGTTAAATTATTTGAATTATTATATTTATACTATAAAGTTAGAAATTATCTTTCCAATTACTAACTTTATGGTTGTTGGCATATAGAATCTATCAAATTATATGTAGGTACAATAAGAAATGAATTATTCTTTAGAATTATTTCATAATTTCAAGTAGGTTGAGATAAAGAAGAATATAAGAAAGAACAAAAAAAAAAAAAAAAAAAAAAGAAAAAACCTTAATCTTCTTGTTGAAGTTCCTCTGGTTTCTTTTGCTCCTATACCTTTGAATTCTCTCCTTCTTCTCTTCTGGACTGTACCTACAAGCTCTGCTCATCCCTTCAATGGCGATGCTACTTTCACATGAAACTGGACTCTCTGCTCTCTGATTATTCCTCTGCCATACCCATTTTTATATTTATTATTCATACCCCATTTCATCATTTATATATTAATTTAAATATTATACTCGAGACCCAAAAAGAAAAAAAGAAAAACTCTTTGGGTTCTTGAAAAGCCAAGCTTTTTCAATGATCCTTTGCATGGAGGTTGGGCATCATAGTTGAATATTTCCATTAATAGGAGAAATTATTTGAAAAAAACTGAAATAATAATGTGACTTTTTGACTCATTTATTAAATGAAAAAGGGTATGTGACCGCTCATTTTTTGGATTTTAAATTTTAGTAGTGAATAAATTATTGTATTATTGGAAATAATCAACTGTTTCATGTTCTGGAATGATGTTTAATTGTGTCATCTTGAAGTGATGATAAACCTCTCACCTGAAAATATCCGGCGGGAAGGGATAGCTTGTGTAGGACGTTATCGGAGGAGAGCGGCGGTGGCGGTGGCGACGGCGACGAACCGGTTTGTTGAAGAAGGCCATTGGTTTTGAGAGAAGGGTTGAGGAGGCTAAAAGTATGGTGAAATAGAATATTGTTAGTTGGTGGATGAATTGTTTGGGGTTGCGGCGGTGAAGTCAGTGAACCGTCGCCCCAGCTGTCGGGAAGTTCAGAGTTCCATTGCTTGATGGAGGAACCGGGTAACCAGTCAAAATCAACACCGGCGGTGTCGGTGGAGGAATGCGAGGCGGCGGAGAGAAAGTGGGAGATGGTCATTGGGACGGCGGCGCGTGAGTTTAAGAAAGAATAAGATCAGAGTGTGCGTGAAGGGGAAGGGGAGGCTCGAGAGAGTTGGAGACTGCAAATGCGCCATTGAGGGAGTACTTATGGTACCACCCGAGCTCGGATGATGACGTGGAATATGACGCCACGTATTTATTATTATTATTATTATTATTATTTTGTCTTCGGAAAAAACACATATTTTTTCTATCGTTGACTTTTTTTTTTCTAACTATTTAGAATATATATAATACTACAGAAAAATACTCTTTATTTTTTCAATACAAAAGCATTAACATTTAAACTGTGTATGTACCAATTAGGTTTAAAGGAATACATATTTTTCGGCAATCACCTTTTTCTCCGAGAAAATGCCATTAACATTAACGAAGGCGACTTCTACATGCTTTGTTCTCTCATAGAAGACGCGCTCAATCCGTTGCTTGTTACTCCAACTTAGGAGTAGGGGCTTTAGAGCCTTTTTTCAATCGAAGGCTGCTATGCTAGTTGTAGGGATCCCGCACTTTACTAATAGTTTCGAAAGGAGAGGAAAATAGCTTGACCTCGTTCAATCAGGTCAGGGAATAGAGGAAAAGGTTCACATGGAAATAACTCAACCAGTTAACTTTGTTTAATTACTGGGTCTTGTAAGAGAAACGACAACCGATATACACATTTTGGAAATAACTCAACTGGTTAAAACGTACATCATTGATCAAAAGATCATATGTTTGAATTTGTTTTTGTTTATTTAATGGGTCTTACAAAGGAAGACGATACACCTGAAAATAACTCCATTAATTAAGACGTATCTCATTGATTAAAAGATCAGATGTTTGAATTTGTTTCGTATATGATTGAGGGTGGGTCCTCATAAATGCATCAAAGAATCTTGCAGGTAAAAAAGGTTTCTTTATGAAGAAAAATTGGAATTCAAACTCAGAAATGAAGTTGTAACAGTACAGCCCACTTCCATGGGGGGCCTCTCTGAGGAAGAAAGCTTCTAAAATTTTGTTCAGCAGCTCCAACCAATATGTTCGAAAGGCAATTTTAGAGATGCCCATATCAGGAAATGGAAACAAAAAACACAGGTCATTTTAGTCGGAATTAAAGGCGTTTCGAGATAGATACCCATTTAATTGCGTATGATTTAAAACTAAGTCGAGTCGAGAACCGAGTGAGTTGAGGAATCATTTCGAGTTGAAGCCATAAAAGATAAGGAAGAAGAATAAGAGTCATTGTCATGAAAAAGTGAAGAACTCAATGCTTTTTGAAATAATATTGTGAATGAACTCTAAATATTTCACTTTCCTTTGGAAGTTTTGTCTGTCTTCAATCAATCATGGGGCACCCATCAACGAATATGGAGAAAATGGAGTTCATCACAATTTTGAATTAAACTTTCCCATTTGTAGACCATAATTTCAATCAACTTGTTTTATTGTTTCATTTCTTTTCCTCTTAAAAAACATAAACTTTGTTCTTCAAAACAAATACGCAACGATCAATGAATCAAATTTTTCGAACGTAAATTGAGAAACAATATTGTTTATTTGATCTTTAAGTATACAGTTCAAAAAATTGTTTGAAGTGATCAAGGTTCATTTGATAGTTAGTTGACTAATGAAAAGGCATCGGGCGATCAATTTGAGGTCTTTTCGTTGACTAAAATCTTCCTATCTTTTTCTCGTCCCATCTCTTGTGAAAGCTGTTGTCATTCTGCTATGAACGTTGTTGTCGTTGTCGTCGTCCTTGATGGTCTTCAATCACCAACGATCCCTTCATGAACAAATCATCACTTTATTCCATATGATTCCAGATTTGAAACTTCAGAGTTTGGAACAAATGAGAGCCTCCCTTCAGTGATCATCCATGAACTAAAGACCTCCGATGGTCCAATGGAAGGGAGCTTGGTGATGGTAGTAGCAGTAAACTATTAGAAGATAAAAGGAAAGGGGAGAGAGAGAGAGAAAGTCTAGTTAGTAAAGGATATATTATCGTAGCGTTCCCAAATTAACAAAGTAGCCATACGACCTCTTCGTTAGACAACTAATGATCACAAACATCCTTCAATCTCAGAGACAAACTTTCTTCGCAATCTCGGAGACTAAAACTATCTTATACGAAGAAGCATTCAATCACCAAATAGATACTAAACTCAAACTTCAACGACCAAAAATACATTTTCCCTACCTTTATATAAATACATCATATGTGAATAGGAGAAATTTGAGCATACTCAATCTCTTAAAAGATACTTTAATCACTAATAAGCTCATATGGATATATATTCCCATATTGTGAGCGTTTTTCTTTAAATCCATCTAATAGAATTCTTCCATTTTATCCTGAGTTGGTGATATGAAAGGAATCTAGCTTTGGATTTAGACACATCGATGTCAGAAATTATATCAAATCAAATGAAACAGCCCAAGCCCAAGCTCACCGCTAGGAGATCCTGTCCTTTTTGGGTTTTCACTTTTGGGCTTCCCCTCGAAGTTTTTAAAACGCGTCATAAGGAGAAGTTTCCACATCCTTATAAAGAAAGCACCTATCAGCAACCCAACACAAAAACATACAAACTTGGAGGGAGATAAGTTCATCATACCTGTCTAATTTGGCTTTGATCATCATGCTTTCAAATGCCTATCTATCTTTTCATGTTTTTATTTGTAAATGGCTGGCGATGAGTATCTACAGCTTCTGATATCTCTTTCATTTTGCAGCTTCAATACAAGCATGGGAGCAAAAGAATTTCCTTTTCTGCATCTAATTAATATAAATATGTAGAAGACCAACCAAATTTATGAACTTGGCCTGTTTTCTCATTTACACTTTAGAAAAAAAGATCAATATACCTGTGCTAGACATTGTCAAGGCAATTGTGTTAAGCTTTAGATGCACTTCTGTGCTATCGTGCACCAAGAACAATCAATATACACACTTGTAAAATGCAAAAATAATGCGGCCTTCATTCTGTCACAAGCCTCACCGGAACAACACAAATTAGCTCTGCGCAACATAAACAAGTGGAAGCTTTGTTAGAAGTTAAACAGTAAGCATATTCAGTGGCACATCTACGAGTTCCAACATTTTACATTTATATCTAACTCATTGCTGTCTTCTTATCAGAAAAGAACCTTTCCCATAATCAAAATAATCTTCTGCCAGCTTAATAAAATAACAAGTTTAATGCCACTCCATGCTCACACGTGACAAGTGTAACGACCCAAGCCTACCGTTGGACTTTCCTTTTTGGGCTTCCGATTTTTAAAACGCGTCTGTTAGGGAGAGATTTCCACATCTTTAGAAACAATGTTTCGTTTTCCTCCCCAGCCGACGTGGGATCTCACAATCCACCTCCCTTCGGAGCCCAGCATCCGAGCAAGTTAAGAACATATCTTTTCTGGCAAATCACTCTTGCACTTTAACTCTACCTAAACAACATCTTACTCGAGCATAATTTATTATTCTTCATGAAAGACACGTATAAGCAGTAAATCAACACACAGATATAACTTGAATTATCTACAACTTCACAATGTAAATTTTCGTTCTTTTTTACTTCAATAATTTACTAAATTTACCTCAAAGATCTTCTTTCGTCTAAATAAGAAATCCATTCGACTAATAGGGGAAAAAATAACCTTATAATGGAAAATTAAAAACAGATACGCCCACTACCAAAACAATGCATACCAGGTAGAAAGCAAATATTCAGTCAATAACATTAAATACTAAGGACGCTCTAATTCACAGTATATGACATCCGAATTCCAAAAGTTAATACCAGATCGACGACTACCTGCAGTAATTATTATGATATGCTCGCACGTAGGAATCCAACCGGGCTTTGTCCCACAAATGCTTCATCGTCAAAATCTTCGTTCGTGGAATTTTCTTGACATATCAACTTGGTCTCTTCCATAGGATTAGAAGCCTTCATAACCTGTGGACTTCGAGACATCTCGTCATGATCAGACCCATGATTGTTATCTATGTCATGCTCCACAACTTGCCTCACATCACCATAAATTTGTTCGGTTCCTTTAACATCATCGATACACGGGGGATCTGTGTTGAGCTCGGAGCAAATGTCATATCCAATGTTTTCTCCAGATGCATGATAAGCTACTGTCACAAGTCCATGATCAGATGATTGGTCAATGACATCTTTTTTGGGTCTCCTCCATTTCTTAGTAGATGAAGTACCATCATCCTCAAAATCTTCTTCCTCGCGTTCTCTATGCAAATAAACCCACAATTTTCTTTCACCATCAAATTGCACGCAAGGATCGCGTTCATAATGTAATCTGTCCAATGCGCCACTAACAACTTGATTAACTTGTGCATCAGATACATCTTCCATAACATATTGTGAATCTCTTATCAACGTACACACATCTGCTCTGGTGCCAATACTTCCTGGCAATCGTGCAGTAGCATCTCTCACAAGACAAAGAATCGTGACGTGTGGAGGGCGATCTTTCTTCAGCATGAAATGGTCCCGTGCCTTAGATGTAGGCTTGCCACCACCCCTTCTTAAGGGAGCAACAATGGACTTTTTACCATCAGCTGCTGTGTAAGAGAAAGCACGATCGGGAATTGAGTACCTTAGTACTTCTTCGCGACGAAAATAATCCCTCACCTCTTCAGTACTAGAGGTAATAGTATTAAGACTCTTCTGAGCCCTCAAGTCCCTAAACCTTTCTTTCTCATCTACGTTAAACTGCATTAAAGAGGCAGGTGGTGCAGGAAGACTTCCTATTAGTTGAAGAGTTTCTTGACCACTTTTAAGCCAATTGGCAAATGAGTCTACCAACTTAACAAGCATCTTGTGGGGAAGACCCCAAGCTTCAGGTGATGCTGCCTCTTCAATGGCCTCGTAATCTGACGAACTTCGAGAAACTGGGCCAATCCATGACCATGTTTTTGTTGATTTTTCATAAATTGCTAGCATCTTCCAGCCCTTTGCTCCCAAAGGAGCAGTTTTTGATGAAAATATCTTCAGAACCCCTCTCACCAAATCCAAAAGTGGTTCTTGCGTCTCGAGAATGCTAGGATCCCCAGGGTTAGATTTCACACGATCTACTATCTCTTGAACTGTTAGCGAAGGAACATTTACTTCCTCAGCCTGTTCTAAGTTATTTACATCCGCCTTATTATCATGAGAAAGATCTAACGCGAAGTCACCCTCATGCCGTTTCTTCTTCTCCTTAATGGGTTCTAACATATCTTCGGGAAGTGGAGTAATCGTGGCCAGGCGAACTGCAGTAAGAAGATGCATGATGGAGAATGAAAAGCCAGTGTGAACCGTAGGTGTAATCAACAGGAACGAATTTCTCTGAGGCTTGGTTTCCTGCTCCATATCCACTGTCCCCATTTCTATAGCGGGAGGCTCAGATCTTCCCACATCAGAACTACAACCGTCGGCCTTCTGCCTCTTCTTCTTCTTCTTCTTCTTCTTCAATGGAGTGGAATTATTAACTTGTTGGAGGGTGTCACTCTGCAATTCACCTTCATCCTTTTTATCCATTTCTGTCACATTCCCCTTCACTTTCCTTTTCTTCTTTACTGAGTTACATCCTAGTAGGGAGCCATTAGGTCTTTCACTGGAAATACCCATAAATGATTCACTTTGCAAACCTGCCTGTGGAAATCTATCAGCTCCATAATCATCTTCAAATAATCTCATCTCGTTGGAATTATCTTCCTCGTCAACAGCATAGTCATAAAGATTTCTCGACTGCATTGCAGAAAGATCATGATTACCCCTGCCTTTCCGTTTTCCCTCTGCAGTGAAGGACTTAGATGAGGATTTACGTGATCTTTTGCTAGATTCTGATTGCAATCGACCATTATTAAACATTTTGGAATTTTTCTTCACATCATCATCTTCATCATCACTGAATGTATCCAAAACTGGGAGGTAGTTCTTTTCTGACACTTTAGAGGATAGGTCTTGGAAAGAACCAGAGTCTTGAATCTTCCCCAGCCTTGTATTCATAGTGTTAACTCCACTTAAGGCATATCCATGTTGAGGAGATTTATTAACCGTCTTTTTGGAGTATGATATTGGATCAAGAGTACCAATGTGCTCCTTTATATCTTTTTTGACATGCTTGACCTTTTTAGCTTCTAAACCAGAATTCAACGATGAAAACTGTGAAACTTCCATTACACTGGGATAGGCCAACTTGCTCCTCAATATTGGATTGCCATCCTCATCATCTTCAAACTGCTCAGATGATTCCGATTCAGTTTCTTCGCCTCTAACGAACTTTTTGTTTCCTTTGGAGGAAGCAGGGTCTGATCCCATTTTCTGGACAAATCTTCCTTTAGTTTTCTTTTGTGAAGGTTTAGCTCTTAATTCAGAGGGTACATGTCCCTCATTTATCTGAGGAGAGGGAGATCTATACGCTTCGTAGTTAAGATCAGTAGGCTCCATAGCAGTCTTCCAGTTCTTGCCCCTAATGCTCCGGCCAGCATTTTTAAGCAGTGGATCCGTCACAAAAGACTTCCCTCGAGTCTTGTTATGTCGGAGTGAACCGGCAAGACCTTCAGAGTCAACTTTAGTACTTTTATGTGGAGGCTGAGAAACGCCGCGCTTCATAGATTTCGTCTGATCCCTAATTGACTGGGCTTTTTTGGAAGGATTGTAGGATGACCTCATACTGACTGGCTTTTCAGCCACAGCACTCCTCTTTGGAACCAAATTCGCATTCTTGTTCTTCCCATATAAATCACCTTTTGATGACAAAGGAAGTCCAATGAAATTGTCAAAAATGTTACCCCTCAAAGCCTCATATCTCTTACTAGCTTCTAGAACCCCCTTCTCCATCCCACCACCGGGTGGGGCCCTTAGATCCCGTGGGGTACCCTTTCTGTTGGTCGTTTCTTTAGTAGCATTACTGATCCTCGTCTCGTCCCTTATCCTAAGCATAGGGCCCGAGTCATATCCAACCTTTCTCCGTTGAGGGAGATCACCTATAGAACTATAGGGCGTTGAGTTAATATCTAAATCATGATAAGCTGATGGAAGGCTGACCATAGGTTCCATCAGAGAAGGAAACTTGGATCCGGCCAACTTAAATATACCCTTGGAATTCTGCTTTCCATATTCAGGTGCTTCAAGATTAGTCAACCGACCCCCTAAAGGAAAATCTAAGTCAGAACTTGCATTATATGAAGAAAAGTTGTGCAATTTAGAAGCCACTTTCTTGTCCTTGAATCTTCTCCGAAATCCTTCCCCTGATACTCTATCTGACGAGTCAGTTTCTAAACCATCGATCCTCTCATAATCGAAACTTTTCTGACTTCTCGTAAGATTTAAGACACGGAGACTCTCTTCCATGCTGTATCCTCTACAGTTAAGCCAATCATCTCTCATCCGACAAAGGCTGCTAATCATATTGTTCTGATGCTTCCTCAGAAGATGATAGTGTTGCCGCCTTTGGAAAAATTTCAGACCATGACGATAAAGCGCAACTCTCGGCTCACATAAACCCCCCTTCAACATGCTAAATAACATCTTTATTGGGCTTCCAAAATGGAAGTTGCTACCCGTAAAAAGCTCTTTTAGCGTGAGCATATATGTCTCTTGGTCCATATCTGGGAGGAACTTAGAGAGGTTAAACCGCTCCTCGTCGCTGAGGCATTCATTCCACACATCAACAGACAATATATCTTCCAAACCCGAAAGATCATACAGCTCAAGAGGAATGCTGCAAGTTTGATTATCAACATGACAGAATTCCACCCCTGCCTCTCCCCATTCTAGAGTATCATAATCATCAGACCCTGCCCCAGAATCTACATCATTAATCTCATCATCATCATCATCAGACTCCACAGCAGAAGTACGTCTGTGAAGCTCATCCTCGTCACTGGATATGCTCTTCTTACTCCCAGGTGAAAACTCATAGTCAAACCTCGAAACCTTAAAATTGTTCTTCTCAATAGCCATGGACCATTTATTTTAACCCAAATCAATCCTAAGACAACACAGAACAAAAACCGAATTAACTCCTCCCACTATCAAATTCCAAGAACTCCAAACCGGAACATAACCAAGTCTAGACCCTAAACAGCAATTATAACGCTCAAAATAAAGAGAAGAGAAAAATCGAATTTAGAAAAAAAAAAAAAAAAAAATTACCTCATTCGCGATTAGATTAACTTGTTGATGATATCCAAAGAAGCCATAGCGGAAATCGGAAGGCACCAAAAGAGAAAAGAAATCGCGAAAACATTAAAAAAAAAAAAAAGTAATGGAAACCCTAGCCAGAAGGCGGTTGTGTGTATATATATATATATATATATATATATAACCGTGTTGAAGGAGACGAAGAGCAGGTCGAAAAGGATTGAAGAAGACGAAGATGACGTGGACGGAGAAGGAACGTCGGATTGCGAGGAAGAAGAAGAAGAAGAAGAAGAAGAAGAGGAGAAGTGGAAAAGACGAAAAGGGGCAGAAGAAAGAGAAAGCGTGAGGGAGTTGGAATTGGTGTCGACGAAGATAGCAATAGCATCAGAGAAAAGAAGAGCTTAGGGCTCACAGACACACACACACACACACACACACACACACCAGACACCACTGAGTCAACTCGGGCATCGCCATTCCGACTGACGGGCACGGTCACGGGCACCCCATCTTTCCCACTCTCACCGTTGGATCTCAATTCATCACATCCCCTTCGACGACGTCGTTTCATTTCAAATTATATATATATATATATATTATTCCTTCTAATTCTATTATTAATTTAGGAGTGGATCCAAATAAATAAATATGTTGAAGCTTCCTTAAAAAAAAAAATTATATCAAATTCCAAATTTCGTGGTCGACCTCATATGGATATTTACCGAGCGAACCGTTTCATGTGTTTCTAATCGTTTTTTTGACCTAATTAAAAATCAGTTAATGAAATATACTGTGTTATAAACACCATACCAGTGCACATCATTCTCCCTCAATAATAATGACACCTTTATCGAAATGAAAAACATGTTTAAAAAATAGGCCTATTACATTAAAATATGATAAAATAAAATAAAGAAATCTAAACTAGCATAATTCAAATTATTACCGACTATTGTTATGTTGTTGTTAAAGATATGACTACGTTCAAAATTTGAATACGAATATAAAAAAATAAAGATAGGAATGGAAAGATAATTTGCTTTCATTTACTTATAACTAAATAAATATTACATTAAACAAATTTAAATGAGATTATGTTATATTAAAATTATTATTAAATAAGAAAACTCAAGCTTTTTTTATTATTTGTGGAAATTTTTTAATTTTGAATTTGAATTTTATATTTTTATTAATTTAGTTTAGGTAGGTTTAAAATATTTATTTTGGTTTTTTTTTTTTTAATTTATAATTTATAATTTTAATTATTATATTTGTAAGACAAATTTATACACCATTATAACTTTGTATTATACAACGTTATTATGGCAATGTATGAAGAAAATAAAGTATCATAATAAATCACTTTGGTTAAAATTTAGATTATTGTTTTTATTATTATTATTCTTATTTTGAAAAATGCAATACCGAATATTTTTAAACTATTTATTAAGACATTCAAGTTCTAAAAAACTCGCACCGGATAGTTGTGTTCTTCATCGTCCTCAGTCGACCGCTGCTTTCAGGCGGGCTATGATCTTCCTCGTTCTTACGAACACTCTGTTCATCTTTCAAGTCGCCATAGCCGGAAACTAGAACTCCAAATTTCAACTCTGCAACTCGTTTCTTTGTTGTTTTTCTTGGTTGTTCTGAAGAGAAGTCGATGGAGTTCTCTGATGAAAACAGGGTGAAAGAAAATCCAGCAGAATGCGTGCTGGAGAGCGTCGAAATCGATCACATGGTGACTGATGAGAAAAGAGACGAACTAAGAGATGTGAAGCAGGCGGACTCGAAGCAGAGCAATTGCAGTGACGAGGTGAAGAAGACCGTCGTCGAGCCTTCTCAGCCGGTCGTTGGAAGTGGAGGACGACGGAAGGGATTTAACATTTTGAGGTTTCTGGAAGTTCCAGTTGCTGGAAAAGAAGAGGAAGCGTGGAAGACGATTGAGAAGCGTTTTCATCATCAAGCGCATGATGGAAAACTTTCCCGCGACAAATTTGGAGCCTGCATTTGTGAAATTCTTACCGTCTATTTGTGATTAATCTCCATTTCTTTGTTCTTGATTTGGATATTAATATCGTGGAATTTCGCGTTTTATTTCTGATTTAGGGACGAAAAAGGAGTCAGCGGGAAAGGAATCAACAGATTTTGCTGCGGAACTGTATGATGTATTGGCGAGGAAAAGACAGATAAAAGCAGAAAAAGGGATTACACTGCAAGAGTTGAGAGCGTTTTGGGAAGATTTGATAAAAGACGACCTACATTCACGGCTTCGGATATTCTTCGACTTGTAAAAACTTTCTTATATGTTATAACTTTATTCTTCTGAACTCGAATCGACGATTCTGAAGAACCTGTGTGTTTTTCCAGGTGTGACAAAAATGGCGACGGGAAAATCTCAAGGGAAGAAGTGAAGACGGTATTGGAGTGGAGTGCTTCTGCAAACAAATTGAGAAGTATCAAGAAACAATCTGGAAAACTCTCATCTCTGATCATGGAAGAGCTTGATCCAGACGGCAATGGATTTATTGAGGTACTTCAAAAAGAATATGAAAATTTTCTGTTCACTTATAAGTTCATCTAAAAGAATTGATGTGGCTTTGAATAGATTGAGCATATGGAAGCTCTAGTGAAGGAAATGTGGAACTCTGCAGAGTTGCAGAGCCAAGAATCTAGACTTCTGGCATTAGCCCCAATTCTAGGAAGATGCAAAACTCCAAACAGCAGATTTGCGAGGGAAACAAAAGAGTTTATCATAGGGAATTGGAAAAGAGTCTGGGTTTTGACACTGTGGGTAGCAATAAATATTGGTCTGTTTGTTTGGAAGTTCATAGAGTTCATGGAGGAGGGATCATTTGAAGTGATGGGTTATTGTGTTAGTATTGCAAAAGGAGCAGCTGAGACTCTCAAATTCAATATGGCTCTCATTCTGTTTCTTGTCTGTAGAGGCACATTGACCGCTCTTAGATCCACCGCTCTAAACTCCATATTCCCTTTTGATGATCATATTCACTTCCACATGGCTGTTGCTGCAGTCATTGGAGTGGCCACTTTGTTGCATACCATTATGCATTTGGCATGTGATTTTCCAAGGTTGATTTCATGCCCAAAGAACAAATTCATGGCAACTCTTGGGCCAAATTTCAACTTCAAGAAGCCAACTTACGGTGATTTGGTTGCAAGTGTTCCTGGTGTTACTGGAATCCTCATGATCGTTATAATGTTCTTTTGCTTCACATTGGCAACTCCTTTATTCAGGAGACATAAACACAAGTTGCCGCCACTGCTTCAACATTTGGCAGGCTTCAATGCTTTCTGGTATGCACATCATTTGCTTCTTCTGTGCTATATCCTACTCATCCTTCATGGCCATTTCATATTCCTAACTCGGGAGTGGTACAAGAAAACGGTACGTCTATTGTCGTCGTATTTCGATTAATCTAACGTTAATACACACATTCATACAATGATCTCAATCTCCATTTGCAGACATGGATGTATCTAGCAGTCCCAATACTTCTGTATGTGTGTGAGAGATTTCTTATAAAATTCAACCAATTAAACCATAAAGTCAATGTGAAAAAGGTACAGCATATCTGCAGGCCATTTATGTGTTCTAGGAGGCATTGCCGAGCAAACTAAACAAATTCTTCTGTTTTTGTTGGGTCTTTCAGGGAGTAGTTTATAATGGGAATGTTCTAGCTCTTTACTTGGAAAAACCTGAAGGATTCAAGTATAAAAGTGGAATGTATCTGTTCGTTAAGTGTCCGGATATATCCAAATTTGAATGGTAATATCTCATGATTGTTTTAGGATGTTTGGAAGTATGATAACTTGATTTGGGATGTTCTTCACTTGATACAGGCATCCATTCTCTATCACTTCTGCTCCAGGAGATGACTATTTAAGTGTTCATATACGGGCACTAGGAGACTGGACAGGAGAGCTCAGAAGGAGATTTGAAAACGTAACAATTTATTTCTACTGTCAAACTCTTATGCCCTTTATTTATCTGTGTTTGGTATAAAGTTCTTCGCTGTTAGGAATCACGACCCTCCACAATAATATGATATTGTCCACGTTGAGCATAAGCTCTCGTGGCTTTGCTCTTAGTTTCCCCAAAAGACCTTATACCAATGGAGATGTATTCTTTACTTATAAACGGAATGTGGGTCAGTTTATACTCTTTTTCCATTCATTTTTACAGATATGTGTGCCTGAAAGTACAAGTAAAAGGGGGGGACTTATTAGACAGGAAACGCAGTCGCATTCTGATTACTTTCCTTCGAATTCAAGGTGAGTAAGAATTCGCCTTGTTCAGAGTTACTTTGCAAGGCATCTCAATCCATGAATGGTTTTGTATTTGCAGTGACAAATACCCTCAGATCCTCATCAAAGGACCATATGGAGCCCCAGCACAGAGCTATGAACACTATGACGTTCTGTTGCTCATAGGCCTTGGTATTGGGGCTACTCCGATGATCAGTATTTTGAAAGATTTATTAAACCACATCAAAACAAATGATCCCCACTCTGTAAGTGAAGCGAACCAAACTGTTAATACATATTATTAGAACTGTTACTATGGGAACTAACTAGTCAAAGCAAATGCAGGCCGGGGCTCAAAAGCTCCCACAGAAAGCATATTTCTATTGGGTGACAAAGGAACAGGCATCGTTTGATTGGTTCAAAGGTGTCTTGGATGATGTTGCAGAGTATAATCAAGACGTACGTCGGTGTTTGGAGTTCAAACAAGAAAATCTACACCCAATCTACCTGCATTTAATCATCTTATCTCATTTGAATCATTGCAGAACATAATAGAAATGCATATCCACTTAAGCTGTGTGTACAAGGAAGGAGATGTGCGGTCCGTGTTCATAACCATGCTGCAAAAGATTCAGCAATCTAGAGGAGAACAAGTGGACGTTCTCTCTGGAAGCCGGGTAATCACGAACACACAATTTACCAAAAACAAAAATTTACAAACGAAACTCATATGGGGTTGTATGTTTTTTAATACAGACAAGGACCAACTTTGGGAGACCCGATTGGGAGAAAGTTTTCGCAAGGTTGGCATCTATACACAAAGGTTCTGAAATAGGTGAGAAGTGAAGCTAATATGATATTGTCGACTTTGAGCACATGTTCTGGTGGTTTTGCTTTTGGTTTCACTAAAAGGCCTCATACCAATAGAGATAGTATTTCTTACTTACTCCTCGCCCAACAATCCTCAACAATCCTCCCCTCGAACAAAGTACACCGTAGAGCCTCCTTTTACGCGAGGCTCGGGGAGGCTCGACTCCTTTTCTGGAGTCCTTGAACATAGTACACTCTTTATTCAACACTTTGAGTCACTTTTGACTACACTTTCAAGGCTCACAACTTCTTTATTCGACATTTGAGGATTCTATTGACAAGGCTAAATTAAAAGCACGACCCTGGTAACAACGTTAGGGGAGATATTGTCCACTTTGAGCATAAGCTCTCATGGCTTCACTTTTGGTTTTTTCAAAAAGTTTCATACCAATGGATATAGTATTCCTTACTTATAACCCCGTGATCAACCCCTTAATTACAAAAGCATCGAGAAACGAAATCCCATTTGAAAGCAGAGTAAAACCATGTGAATTGTTGGTGGTTGCAGGTGTATTTTACTGTGGAGAATACTCTCCGGTGAAGGAATTACGAGGTCACTGCCAAAATTTCAGCGATGGCTCAACGTCAACAAGGTTCCGTTTCCACAAGGAGAACTTTTAGAAGCCTCCCCACCAAATGCTTTAAAGTTAATTGTCATCTTTCGATGGTGTGTGCCATTGCCAACCAGATGGAAAGTGGATCACACCACTAAGTATAAGCTGCTTGGGTTCCCGTATGAACAAGAATAAAAGGGAAGAGGTATGCTTTAGATTCCACTATCCACCTTAGTAATTCGTACAATATCCCATCAACTTTGGCTGCTTTCTCTGTTTTGTAATAATTGTTGTCTGTTTTATTGTTTATTTACCTATTCCACTTTATGAATTTATCATAATTATGTGGTGTGTTATGAATTCGATGCGGTTAAGATATTTTTTAGATTATATTCAATTATTTGGGTGTAAAATGTTATGAATTAATTTTTTTAGATTATATTCAATTATTTGGGTGTAAATTATTTTACACCCAAATAATACTTATTAAATAAAATATTAAGTGAAATAATACTTATTAAATAAAATATTAAGTGAAGTTGGTTTGAATTCTTTGAGAATAAGTAATTAAAAAAATAATTTTAGAATTAAATAAAATTATAATAAACATGTGCAAATATAATTTTTCACATGCAATAAAGTATTTTTTTAAAAAAATACTGAAATCTAATTAGTTTTAAACTTTTCCACTTTGGGTAAAATTTAATAAATATTAAATTGATTGAAAATCAATTTTATTGTATTTACATTAAATTTGAAATTCAAAAATTTATTTTAAATTTTTGGAATAAATTTGTAATTAAATCTTGCATGTAACTATGTCCCATTATTCACAAATGTCTTAAACAATATTAAAATATACTTAAAGTTTGACTAGAAACACGAGGTGTCTTTATAGAAAGAAATGAATTTATTTTAGTTGATGGGTTATTGATGTTCGTTCCTTATCATAACGTGATTAAACACCTTTATAGAAAAATAATGAATTTGTTTTAGTTGATGGGATCTTTGACGTTGACGTAAAATATGAGTCATTCTCCATCATAAGGTGATTGAACTTTCAACATTCTCGTGTTTCATGCACACACCATAAGTCAACATAATCGTCTTCCAATATTAGCCTATCTAAATTTACATACCAAGTATTTTTTTTTTTTATTGAAAAAATATTTTTCAACTTTTTAAACCTAATCAAATCATAAATTTCAATATTAATTTAATTTACGAAACTCAACAAACCAATCATTACCAAAGATTAGGTACAAAATTCATTTTTTTACCAATTTAGAAAGTGATATTCATCCATAAATATAAATATTAAATATTTATAATTTAAATGTTTATGATAATATATACCTGTATTTAGTTAATTTTTTTTTTTAACTTTTTATCATTGAGTACTAAAATAATTGAAAATAAATAATATTTTTCATTTAATTGATAATTCTAATCACATTTGAAAATAAATATGAATTATTTTTGAAAAATAATTTGAAATAATTTTTACCATTGTGAAAGCCAATATTAAAATGATTTATAATTATTCTAAAATCATTGAAATTACTTTTAGATAGATTCAAAAGAAGGGTTTTTAATGGATGAGTAATAAGTATTGATTAATGCATTTGCTTTTGAATCTATCTTTAATAATAAAAATAAAAAAAAGGCAAAAAATGAGTCTCCACTATAACTTATATCAACCAAAAGCACGTAGAAAAAAACATCCAAAGTTATGTTTTTTGAGTTTCATCACATCACCTTTCTCAAAAGTGTTCCTTTTCCTTTTCCTTTTCCTTTTCCTTTTCCTTTTCCTTTTTCATTTTCCTCCCCCGCTCCCCTCGAGTTCTACAAATGAGGTGACATTTAACATTCAATCATATACTTTAGTGACGTCTATTTACATTTAACCATATAGTGTGGGGTGAAATTTAAAAAGGAGACTTGTCCCGAAGAGAGGAAGAATCCCTGTTTAAACGAAAAAATGTGGGACAGAGTGGGAAGAGATTTCTCGCTGTTAACTAAACGGGGTCGGGATCAGTGAGGGGAGATTATTTTCCCTATTCACGGCTCTACCCCAACCCTGCCCAAATCCCTAATATGCCTTGTCTCACTTCATATACATATATAATAAAAGATGGATTTTTTTTTTCTTTTTTTTTTTTTTTCTTTTTTTTTTTTTTTTTGGAAAATCTCTGCCCTGATCCTGCAAAAATAAATAGAAAATTTTGTAAGGATGAAGATTAAAATTGGAGACAAAGATAAAGATGGGGAAGACATTATTTATTATTATTTTCCAATTAGGTTAGGAAAAATAATGACTTTTATTATGCCATGTTCTTTATTTGTTTATTTAATTTTTAGAAAATAAATTAATAATACAAGACTTTATTCGCATTTAATAGCTAGAGCTTGAATTTCTCCAGAAAAAAAAAACAAAAAAGTTTATTTTTGCAAAATTAATTTAAATTGAAGCTTCATTAATAATTATTGGATCTTAAAAATTCCAATTCAATTTTCGCATCAAATTTCTAAATGAGGATTAAAATTAATTAAATTAAATTAAGAAGAAAACGACGACGTATAGTCTACTAATCAAAATGAAGGGGGTCCTTTTGGTCCACGTCATCATTCCGTAATTTTGATGTCTTTCCTCTTTTTCACAACTATTTTTTTAATTAAATTAAAATAAATAAATTTTATATTAAAAAAATCTAAATTAGGTAATTTGGTTAAAATTAATTTATATACAACAGCTTATATATCATTAATTATTATCAATTTATAATAATAATAATAATAATAATATTAACATGACATTTAATTACATTTGGGGAATTTAATTGAATTTATGCCTTAAAAAATGTTTACTAGCGGCAAAGACTTTTCTACTGCGTTTGATGCCAAAAGGGGTGACGTCACCACGACACGTGTCCAATCCATGCCAAACGTGTCGAGGCAATACACGTCGGAAGTAGAAATTATTTGAGCTAAGATGTGGGCTCTCCGACAGCCGAACATGGACGAATCCCGGCCGCCAGTCGTCGGCGCCGGCGACTTTCAGGTAAAGGTAACAAATCGGCGAGGTGACACATTTTGCAGTGACTTGGAAGTGATCCACCATGCATGCTTGAAACGGCTTTCTTGGCATGTCATCCAGAACTTGTGGTTCTAAAGAATCCACCCTCCTCACGTGCTTCGAATTCAGGTGTCGAACGACAATGTCGTTTGAATTCGTGTCGCCAAATCTCAGGCTGACGTGGTTCGACGTGTCGGCGCCCTTTGTGCACGTTGTTTCAATGGTGACAGAGTACATGCAAGTTTTCTGCATTTTAGTTGAGAAAAATAAATTACAAATAATATGAGAATAATATATATAATATATACGCGCCTATAGTAAGCGAAAGACAAATATCCAACCAATAAACATCAATCATACCATATACTTCAACTTAGATGTAAAGAAAATGTTGTCAAAATTATTAAAATATGTTTTAATTCATGCCCATAGATGATGGTTAATTATGACCATACATAGTGACTAATTATGGTAATAAAATATAGTTACTAACTCTTTGAATGCTCCAGGTAAGTTTAGACTATATAAAGATATGTATGTTATCTTGCGTGAAAGACTTAGAAAATGTACTAAAATTAGTATTTGTGCTTTCTTTTAGCCAATAAATTTCTACTTAATAGGTTGCATGTAAAATCATTAAGTTCGACAGGATCAATCTTACTTGTGGAGTGACTCGAATCTCACACCAATGTTCTTGCATTGAGATATTTGATTAAGGAGAATCATTCCATGTCCGATTCTTTCGGGGGATGGATCCATAATAATTCACCTATCCTACTAACAAAAAAATCAGATTTGAATGATCCTGTATTAAGAGCTAAATTGGCTAAGGGTATGGGTCATAATTATTATAGAGAACCCTCGTGGCCCAATGATCTTTTATATATTTTTCCGGTAGTAATTCTAGGTACTATTGCATGTAATGTGGGTTTAGCAGTTCTAGAATCATCAATGATTAGTGAACCCGCAGATCCATTTGCAACAAAAAAAATCAGACATGAACGATCTTGCTTGTGTAGTGATTCGAATATCAAAAAAGATATTCTAACCATAAGATATTTTTTTTTTTTAGTAAATTTCATATCATAGTATCTGCAGAAATCTAAATATGTCAACGATATAAGATATTTAACAATAATAAAAGGTGATATATATAAATATGGAAATTAAAATTAGCATAAATGAGCAGAAGAAAAGACCTGATGGGCTGAAGCGAGGCAGTTCCCGGCAGCGAGTAGAGAGAGGAGGAGAAGGGCGCAGAACGGCGGCGCTGTTCCGCCGGAAAACGCCATGTTTGGACTGGGAGAAGGAGGATTAGAGAAGAAGAAAATATATAAGGAAAGAGAACGACGGCGGCGGCGGCATTCTTTTCTTGGGAACATCAAAAAGTGGGGATTAGATTCTGAAGCAGAGAAAGAGTTGCTTGGATTTTGGCCATTTCCCTTTTTTTCAAACCCTAATTTCTCTTCATTAGAGGAAAGCATCTTTTTAATTACCTTTTTCACCTCCCACTCTTCCTCTCCTAAATATATTTAATGTCATTATTTTATATTCAACAATATTATAATTTTACAATTTTCTTCTTTTCAAAAGTACCAAATAAAATTAATTCCATTTTCCTTCACTGTCTAATTAAACATTTTCTTATTTATTAAAAAAAACCCTAATTATTTATTTTTTAAAAAGTATAAAAAAATTACATTTTCAAAAATTATTTCAAATTTCTAATATAATATTTAATTTTAAATTAATTATTGTAATGGTTCAAGCCAATTGTTAGTGGATGGTGCAAGACACTGATCAAAGTGGGCTAGACCCTCTTAATATCGTAAGACTGACAACAATATGTACTAGCGGTGAATTTGAGCTATTATAATTATTATGAATAAAGTATTTAATTTTTAAATTAGATATTTATACAGCAAAACATATTTTTTATATTCTATTTTAAATTGATTATATTTATAAATTATAAATATGAAACTCTCATAAAGGATTAAATTAAAATCTAATCATTAAAAAAAGAAAAAAAATAAAAAAAGGTATTTTAGAATACCTTGGGCATATAAAGCATCATACATTGCTTTGTTTCCACCTTTCCAATACCAAAGAGATCGAACTCGTGACCTGTTGAAAAACTGAGCATCCACTCATTTCCTTCACCAAGCCAACGAAGTACGAAGAGTTTTGGTGTTCTTTAACTTATTTTTAAATAATATAATCTTTTTTTTTTTTAGTTTATAAGCAATTTTTTTTAATTGGACAAAATTTAAAATTCAAGTTTGTAAGAACTTTTTCGAAAATTATTTTCGTTATTTTTTTATAAATAATTTTAATTGCATAGTGATTTTATTAATTAGAGAATTTTGTTGTTAAAAAAATCAATTAATAAATAATAATAAAAATAATCCGATTTATACAAAAGTAAAGATTAAGTACCCATAAAATTGATGATTAGAACAATTATTTTGATTTTATTTAAATATATAAACTAAAATATATTAAGTTATGCTCATATTAAAATAAACCCTTTAAAAATACCATTATCATTGAGTTGTGTCATATAATTACAATCTATATTTATTATATTGAAAATTTTGTTTAATTTCCAAAAAGGTATTTTAGAATACCTCAACCATAAATAAGACAATAATATTAGGGTTTTGGTGGTTTGTCTGGCACCTTTAGGGATCGAACCTGGGACTTCTTGGGGGACTGCAATAGAGCGTTATATAACAGTACACCCTCACAAAGCCAACAAGCCACGACCACGAAAGGTTATCGTAATCTGAAAGCTTTTTATTTAAATTTTAAAATATTTAATTAGTAACATTATTTTTTAATAATAAAAATATTAATGTCATTTTTGTAAAGAAAATGAAAATTATTTGATTTTTAAAAATATCCAAAAAATGGTATTTTGGAATACCTGGGCATAAATCATCATCCTATATTTATTTATTTATTTATTTCCTTCTCAGTACCACACGACGGATCGAACCTGTGACATGGCGACCAACCGAGACTCCTCTCAATTCCATCACCAAGCCAACAAGCCACGAAGAGCGTTGGTAACTTTCAACTTACTTTTAAATACTTAACTATTTTCTAATTTATAAATAATAATTTTTTCTAATTTATAAATAATAATTTTTTATAATTTATATTCGACTAAATTAAAATTTTATGTTGGTAAACACTATTTGGAAAAGTTATTTTCAGATAATTTGTTAAATTTTTTTTATAAAAAATGCCAAATTAGTTTTAATTGCACTGCAATTGTGTTTTTTTTAATTAATTCAATAAATAAATAAATAAATAAATATATATATATATATATATATACATACGTCATTATTTTTGCGTTGTGTTGTATATTTATTATTTATTAAAATATTTTCTTGAAATTTGACAATCTCCAAAAAGAAAAAAAAAAAGGTATTTTGGAATACCTGACATAAATCAGCAATATCTGTTTTGTGGGTTTCCAATGGTTCTTTGCACCTTCATGAATCGAACCCGTGACCTTGCGGGGAAAGAAGCACTTAGTTCGCCCCACAAAGCCAACAAGCCACAACCGTAGAAGGTTCTAACTGTTGGACAGCTTTATTTAAATCTGTTCAATGTTTCTTCGATCAAGGCTCGGGATTCGAACGTTAAGTTCGAAATCAGTGTCGGAGGTGATACAGTGGGCAAATAACTTGCATACTTCAACCCCAAATCCAATAAAATCTTGAGTTAAAGCATGTTGGATGTCTCGATCATGCTTGTTCATGGTCGCATGTCCATTGCAAACCCCTTTTTCGTACTTTCATCTTAGATAGGCCTAGATTTTTACTATTTCATGTTATGTCAATATGGGAGTGTATTACTGACTATTCACCAAAATCATGTCTACACCCGTCAAAGTTAAAATGCCATAAAATGTACTATAGATGGATGCGATTAGCCGTCAATTATTTGTACCTTGAGTTAAATGCTATTTAAGTCATGATGTTTCTTTTTTTAAAAATGTTTTCAAGTGTATTTCCTCGCTCACGTTTTCTAAAGCATTTGTTGTAAACATGACCCAAGATCCGATCATATGCCAACGTTGTCTATGAAATTCGAATTTCTCACGAACTTGTTCGGTTAGAACAAGTGTCCCACAATCGTTGTCCCGCTGCCACAAGATTACGATTGTGACCCAGCACCATTTCAGTACAACCTCCTCTAATCTTATTACTTAGCCTTGTGGAGGAAGTATGGACATCCAATACACTAAGTGAACAACTTCCAGTTCTATTCAATGACAACAGGAGTGAAGTTTCTCAATTTTTGAATCATTTTGAGACCTAAAGCTCTAATGTGAGAACTCACGCCGGTTGAAAAGGAGAACAAAGCAGGGTATAGAAACTTCTCCCTAATGTCTTAAAGCCTTAAAGTAAAGCTCCGAAAGAGAAAACGGTGTTCCAAATATTCCAATTATTCGCTTATAACATTGTTATTATATTTTTAATTCTTTTTAAAGAAAATTCGAAATTAGTTTTGATAGCACTGCAATTGTGTTTGTATTAATTTTAAATATATTTTTATAGGATTTTTTTTTTCAAAAAACAAAAATAAAAAATCTAATTTTCTCTAACCGTGTAATTATTCATTAATATTTTTTATTACAAAAACATCCTTAGTTCTCTAAAATTATTAAAATTTATAAATAAAAAAAAAATAATAACCTTTTCAAAATTATTTCAATCAATTAAAATTTACTTGAAAATAAAATTGAACCTTCTTAGGTAATTAGATCACCATAGACATAAATTTTGAACTCTTAATTTGTTTTTTAATTATATAGACTAAATTTATAATTCAGTTTATTAAATATATTGTTTTATATAAAAAAAAAAAAATTACCCTTTATTTTAAATATTAATAAATAAAAAGGTATTTTAGAATACCTTGGCATAATACATCTTGAATTGTTTTTCTTCCTTTTCTCTTTACCAAACGGATCGAACCTGTGACGTTGATGATAAACAAGGCCCACCTCATTTCCATCACCAAGCCAACATGCCACGATCAGTTTTGGTGACTTATCGCTTACTTTTAAGCTACTTAAACATATATATATATTTTATAATTTATTTTCGACTAAATATAAATTTTTTCAGCAAAATTGTTATTATATCTTAACTCTCTTCTAATTAATTTTAATTACACGCGGTTCTATTAATTACTTATTATTAATTATAAGTATTTTTTTATTTCCTAAAAAATAAATATTAGTATTTATTAAGTTCTCTCTCTTTTTTTTTTTTTTTTTTTTTTTTTTTTTTACAGGTGATTATAAACAAATTAATAATCGAGTTATTTGTTTGAAATCTGACCAATCTCCAAAAAGGTATTTTATAATACCTCAACATAAATCAGTCATTATAATTTGTGGAATTTGTTGATTCTTGACACCTTTACAGATCGAACCTGTGACTTGCAGGAGTAACACTAAGTTCGCCCCCGCAAAGCCAACAAGCCACGACCTTGAAAGGTATAATTTATTGGACAGCTTTTTAAATCTCTAAAATATTCAATTATTAACCTTATTTTTCGATTTTGTAAACAAGCTTATTTCTAACTTATATTCAATTAAATTACTGTTGAAAACAAACACATTTGGAAACAATTATAATTTACGGTATGTTTGTAATGATTCTAGAATAATTTTAAATGATTAAAAGTGTTTTCTTTTTATAGAAATATCTTTATCAAATATAAATTATTAAAAATAAACAATTTCAATGAAAACATTCATAAGAGGATTGTAATTTCTTTTTATAAAAAAAAAAAGATAAATATTGAAGTGTTAAATAATCCAATCAATGTTAAATGTTTTAACATATTTGTAATCAATACACTATATTAGGAAGTGTTGGCTTATACAGACTCATAGAAGCTGTAATTAGAGCCAAAAAAGATGCAACACATCACTAATGACGATTTGTTCTTCGGCCTCGCAAACCACAGCCGATTGCTAATAATGAGAAGTCATTCGAGAAAGTTTGAAATTTATGAGCGATTCTTCTGTTTCTTCGATCAAGGCCCAGGATTCGAACGTTCAAGTTCGCAATCAGTCTCGAGGGTGATACAGTAGGCAAAGAACTTGCATACTTCAACCCCAAATCCCCTAAATCTTGGGAAGGTAGGAGTCCTATCCTGTATGGATTATGAACACATCCAGTATGGATTATGAACACAACCAATTAGACTACATGAACTTCCAGTTCTATTCCTATTGACAAAAGGACCGCCGTTTATCAGTTTTTGAATCATTTTGAGACCCAAAACTCCCTAATAAACGCGTTTTAAAACCGTGAAGAGAAGCCTGAAAGGGAAACCCAAAAGAGACATATCTACTAGCGGTAAGGCTTGGGCCGTAAAAGGTCTAGTTAGCTTTGCTACAGATGGGCACCACTAGATAAAGGTTTCTTTAAGGCATGCAATACCCTTCTCAAAGGAGGGGCAAACACTCCACGGTATACTTGTTGGTCGGCGACCGATGACTCAAAGAACAACAGGTTTCATAATGAGATACAAGCACAAAACCATTTGGGCAATGCAGGCTGATCCATCTCTTGATCGAATAGGAATACATTAGCTTTTATCATTAACTCAAAACAATTTTCATAACAGCTGAGAGTTACCTGATGCAATACTATAAATATGCATCAAATCATGTACCTTCAACGTTTTCTTTGCATATAGCAGCTGCCTTCCACGCAGTTGTTGCTTGCTTCTTGCCATAAACATCGGAGATCAATGGGCTCCTCATTGAAACAAAAACATTAGTACCCACAACAGACATGGAAAAACAATCAAGAACATGGAAAGCTTTCATTAATCAAATAGCTGAGAAAAGCAATGACAAAATCAACCGAATGCCAGAGGGTGAACTCAAATTTTCATAAGCTTCCTAAATTGATAGATAAAATTGGTATAAGTAATCAATCAAAATAGAACGATGATATGAAGCATCAAAACTATTACCATTGGTAGCAATTAGTAAACAGACTTTTTCCAATAAGCTGTGAGCACATGGAATCTTCCAATACAGAGACTTCATCAACTCCTAACAAATAATGAGTTACAAGTTCATCCTTGCTTGTCTCATGACTTTCTTTTCCTTCTCTTTGTACCCTGCTGCTCCTCTGAACCATCATCTACCCCTTCTTCCAAGTCTCCATTTGTCCTCTTCTTACTTTCTTTCCTTTTCAGTTCTTGGGTATCCGAAACTGGCATTTTCTCTTTCTCTATAGCCCCACCACTGTTATTTTGAAGATCGTCATCATCTTCTTCTCTGTTCTTCTTCTTCTTCTTCTTCTTCTTCTTATCCTTAGTCGACAGCTCCACAAGACCTGTTTCATCATCATTGTCCTTCTTTGTCCTCTTTTCATCCCCCAAATTATTCTTGTCCTTATGCTTCTTTCTATCTTTTCCCCTTCCTACATTGTTCTCAATGAAATCTTCAGTAGCTTCAGTCTCGCCATTATTAGCACTAGTTTGCGATTTACCGTAACTTTGCCCGACTTCAGCATCACGTTCATCTTCTCCATCCTTGCTCTTTTTCTTGTGCTTTTTTTTCTTCTTCTCAATTCCTACAACGCTCTCATCTCTATCGCTTGATTTCACATCAACCTCGACTCTTCGGCTAGGTTTTTCTTCAATTTCAGTCCTCAATTCGTCGCTCCTTCTCTTTCCATCTTCACCCACTACATCCTCAAAATCACCATTCCCACCGCTTGCCATTGCTGTTTTCCCATCCTGCTCGTTCTCATCCCGATCCCTACTCTCCCGCCGCTTCTTCCCGCTTTTGCTCTCAGATACAGAAGATTTGATCCTCTCACCGTTTTCAATCCGATGTGAACTATCTACAGCAGCCTCTAAACCACTTGAAACCTCGAATCCGTGATGTCGGGGATTCCGATCGGACCGCGAAGACTTGAGGTCCTTATGAAGCTGCTTTAACTCGTTGAAGGAGGTGGAGGCGCGTCTCAGGTAGGCACAGAGCGCTTTCGAAGCACCATTATCGACGGAGAGAAAGGAGGAGAGAGTGGACGCCGCTTTGGAAAGGGAGATTGGCTTCGAAGAAACCACATTTCCGGTGATCGTCTTCATCGCCCTCTCACACTAACGATTTTAGGGTTTAAGGAAGAATTTATCGGTCCCCTTGTCAAGTTGGGAAACCAAAAAACACACCGCCGAATTTTAGGGTTTTAAAGGGAAATAAATAAATAAATACTTATATAAAATAGGTAAAATATTGGAAATTTTTAATTTATATATCAATTAATTTTTTTTAAAAAAAAAAATTAAATTTGAAAGAATTGGGCAGAAAATTGAAAAATCTTTTAAGTTATATTTAAATATCATAAAAGATTCTAATATAAATTTAACTATTTTGAATGTTAAATGTATTTTTATTTAAGATATAAATATATATTAATTATTTTAATATTTATTATATCAAATATAATAATTATATTTTTCTCATTTAATAAATATATCAAATATTTATTAAACATTTTAATTTAAATATATTTCTCAACTTCGTATGCACTCCCTTGGTATAGTTTTAAATTCTAAAAAAATACACTTAATTTTATTCTTTATTTAAAAAATACAGACATTCTTTTAAAAATTACAATATTATCCTTAAGTTTCATTAAATTCTCTAGTGTTTTATACAATCGTGACAAAAAAAAATTACACCTATTTTCTCGAAAACACTTCATTTTTTAGATAAATTCTCAAAATAAAAATAAAAATTTTTAAATATTTTTTAAATTTTCTTGACTATATATATTTTTAAAAGACGACAAAATATATATATATATATATATTAAATATTACAAAGAAAGCATAGCTAAGAGATTATTTAGCCAATCACCACCACCTTACAATATTCTTATTACATTGGGTAGAGATTAAATAAACACTAAAGAAGCTTTCAATATTTAAAGCTATGAAGCCTAAAAGAATTTGACATTCTAAAGCGATCAAACAAAGAAAGGGAACTTATCAGAAAACACTGAGTTCAACATCTTTTCCATCAAAATCTGATGCCTTATTAGCTTCTTTTTCGGCATCGGTGGTCGGGAAGAGAGGCGCTTCGAGCTCGGGAGGTTTCTGAAATATAACCCGACATGTTAGGAAATGGAAGCTTCTCATGAGCATGAGTGGAAAATAAAGCTCTCTTGAGATTAAGTTTGTAGTAGTTTACCATGCAACGAACGAGCGCCCAATTGATGCCTCGGAAGAACGGATGTCGTTTGATTTCATTAGCCCCTTGTTGAGAACCCAATCGAGTTTTGGGATCTCTTTGCAATAACCTGAAGATTAATTGCTTTGCATTGAGACTTGCCTGAAACACAACGTTTGAAAGTTTTCACATTATAGATTTGTATATGCTATCAGAAAGATCATGCGTTTGTAAGTAAGGAATACTATCTGCATTGGTATGAGACCTTTCAGAGAAACCAAAAGTAACGTCACGAGAGCTTATATTCAAAGTACACAATATCATATCATTATAGAGTTTCGTGGTTTCCTAATATCGAGCATCAAGACTTTGAAACTTGTTATAAATCTACTAATATTTTGCTCGGATCAAAAGTCCTTACCGATATACTTTTGGGAAATTTAAGATCCTTATGAAGAACGTTGGCAAAAGTCTTTTGCCTCGTCTTCCCCCTAAAGGGTGTGTATCCATAGAGCATCTCATATAGGAGGACACCTAAATTTTTAAACAATCCAAGAACATATATAAGCAATCAAAATCAAAATATAATCCTCAAAACATTTTCAATCAGATAAGAGCATCATGAAAATTACCCAAAGCCCACCAGTCCACTGCACTAGTATGGCCAGCCCCAGTGATGATTTCCTACAAAATTAGACCTCGACGATAACAATGATGTTGAACTTTACTGATCACACAACGTATAAAGGAACAAAGATTCTCGTGTTCAAATCATACGATCTAACATAGTGAAAATGAACAAATTTTAAAGTTCAAATATTTGTTATTTCGAGTCGTAGTTTGATCTTCTTATTTTAGATATGGAAAAGTATTTGCAAGTAGTACAAACCGGTGCTATGTACTCTTCAGTGCCGACGAATGAGTTCGATGCTCGCATAGGTTCAGCCATAAAGATCGGGGCCTGTTGAGATCTTGATTGTTTTTTCTTCTCATTCATCGTTGGAAACAAAAGCTGCAGATGGCAGAATTCACATCAAGAGAAGTTCTATAGCCAAAATGACTGATGATGAAAAATGGTTCCTAAATTATATCACAAGTATTTGGGAAACCTGAGGTTTGGAAGCAGTCAAACATGACAAGTCAAAATCCGTCAACGTCACGTGTCCGTCTCCCCGGAGTAGAACGTTCTCAGGCTTCAGATCTCTGTAAATTATCCCTTGACAATGAAGATACTCTAATGCAATGAGAACTTCAGCAGCATAAAACCTACATCCATCCACATTCACCGCACGTTACTAAGGCTCCGTTTCATAACCATTTCGTTTTTATCTTTGTGTTCAAAGTGTGGCTTGAGACAATGCAAAGAAACACAGAGAAGGAAGTAGTATTTATAAGCGAAGATTAGATCCCACATCAATTGGAAAGAGGAACAAGTGCCAGCGAGGACGCCGGGCACCGAAAAAGGTTGGATTGTGAGATCCCACATCGGTTTGGGAGGAGAACGAAGCATTTTTTATAAGAGTGTGGAAACCTCTTCCTAGCATACAGGTTTTAAAAATCTTGAAGGGAAGCCCAAAAAGGAAAGTTCAAAGATGACAATATCCGCTAGCAGTGGGCTTGAGCTTGGATTATTACGGTCAAGCTTTGGTTTAGTTTACCTTACAGCATCTTCCTTCAAAACCTTTGTAGGTTGTCTCTCCAAAAGCAGAAAGAGTTCTCCACCAGGGCAGTAATCAGTTATAAGACAAACATGTGTTTTTGTCTGAAAAACAAAGAAGAATAAGTCAACAGTCTGTCGTTTTAACAGCTGAAAGAAGTTGTGTTCTGTCCGCTGTCGACAATGTCGAAAATGTCGGTAACTTTCTAACCTGAAATGAAGCATATAACGCAGGAAGAAAAGGATGATCCAACTTGTCGAGTATTTCCCTCTCGGCGCAAGCTCTATGCACCTGTACAGCAAAACAGAACAGAGTTTTTTCTAAGACAAAGTAGAAGAAATTCATAGCCGAAGTTATAAATACTTTGCTTATCAAATGAAGCATTAAAAGAGAGATTTTTCAAAACCTTGTTGCGGTTAAGCATAACACCCTTGTCCATTGCCTTCATGGCAAAATACTGATCAGTCCCACACAGTTCTACTAAATGCACACTGCAGCCGACAACATAAACAAATGAAATAGTGACTTGTGGTCGCTTATTGATAAATATTGTAACAGCTTAAGCCCACTGCTAGTAGATATTGTCCGTTTGAGTCCGTTACGTATCGCCGTCAACCTCATGGTTTTAAAACTCGTCTACTAGGGAGGTTTTCACACCCTTATAAGAAATGTTTCGTTCCCCTCTCCAACCAATGTGGGATCTTACAAATATATACTAAACCAATAAGAATGTTAAAAATGTGATAGAAACAACACATACCTGCCAGTATCACCTGATCCCAAAGGTTTAACCGGCTTGAAATGTTTCAGTCCTATCTGTTCTCCACTGTCTAAAATCTGTACCATAAGAGGATAACTAACATTAGTCGACGAAAATGACAATAGCGAAAATTCAAGAAGAGATTATGCAACGAGCCCCATAGAGAAATCACAAGCATATGTACATATATTGCCTAAAAATGTGTGTAAATCTAGGAACGGGAAGACGTAATTCCACAAACACTACATCCGAGTTACAATTATTTGTGAGAATCTAGTCTTAGAAACCACGACTCTCCACGATGGTATGATATTATTCACTTTAAGTATAAGCTCTCATGGCTATGCTTTTGGTTTCCCAAAAGGCATCCTATGAATGGAGACAGTATTCCTTACTTATAAACCCATCATCAACTTCTTAATTAGCCAATGTGGGACTCCTCTCCCAACAATCCTCCCCTCGAACAAAGTACACCATCGTACCTCCCCTGAGGCCTATGAAGCCCTCGAACAGCCTCCCCTTAATCAAGGCTCGACTTCTTCTATGGAACCCTCAAACAAAGTACACAATTTGTCCGACACTTGAGTCACTTTTGACTACACCTTCTAGACTCAAAACTTCTTTGCTCGACATTTAAGGATTCTATTGACATGGTTAAGTTAAGAGCATGGCTCTGATACCATGTTAGAAACTACGACTCTCCACAATGATATGATATTGTCCATTTTGAGCATCAGCTCTCATGACTTTGCTTTTTGGTTTCCCCAAAAGGCCTCATACCAGGGGAGATAGTATTCCTTACTTATAAGCCCATGATCAACTCCTTAATTAGCCGATGTGGGACTCCTCTCCTAACAATTCTCAACATCTAATTTCAAGACGGCTCGAACTATTTACGATCCAATGGTAAAAATTCAAATTCAGGCAAAGAGGTGAAAATAAACTAAACATTACCTTCTTGAAAGCTTTCCAAGAAGCACTATCCTTTCTGTGAGGTTTTGGTTGGACCACTTTAGAATGATTTGCCCATAAATCTTCTGGTCTCTGTAGGTTGCAGAGATTTCTTGTCAGAAACTGAAACTTCAAATTGTTTCAAGAGATGTATACATGGATTTCACGTACCAAATTGGCATCGGGAAGTTCTCTAGCCGCCGTATCAATATTTTCAGCAGTTTCTTTTACCTGGCAAGTGGACAATCAATAAACAAGTCACAAGACCGTGAAATGCAGAAGAACCCTTCCAACAACACGCTTGGTTAAATGAAATACATGTCATTCTTTAGCATTTTTCTTGTGCAAAAGTAACATCTGACCAATTTTTCGCCCTCTTTTGCAGTAGTTTCCGATATGCAATTGCTTAGCGGTTCGACGTGCTGACTCCCGTCAAGTTGTACTCCAATAAAATACTGGACTTCTCCCTGTTTGCACAAGAAAGTATTTTTCTTTCAGCTCAAAAGTACAGTCATGTTCAAGTTCTATTCTTCAATCGATGTGGGACCCCCCAATCCACCCCTTCGGGACCTAGCGTTTTTGCTGGCACACGTCCACCCTTTCGGGGCTTAGCCTCCTCGCTGGCACATCGCCCGGTGTCTGACTCTGATACCATTTTGTAACGGCCAAAGCTCACCTCTAACAGATATTGTCCTCTTTGGGTTTTCCCTTTCGAGCTTCCTCTCAAGGTTTTTAAAACGCATCTGCTAGGGAGAGGTTTCCACACCCTTATAAAGGATGCTTCGTTCTCCTCCTCAACCGATGTGGAATCTCACACTCATCCATATAATACGAGATCTCGAAAGTTAAACGAGTTGATGTCTTCAGAAACGAGTACCTTCTGGTCACGCATAGGTTGTAGATGAAACAGATTCCAAAACTTCTTACCTGAATTGAGATTAAATAAGAAAAAGAAGTTCTAAATAACTTAAAAAAACATCACAGGAATTCAAGCATACCAGTTTTGGTGTAGTTAATAAGCTGCACTGTAACTTCAGCTTGGTTGTCAATTGCATCTCTTATTTTCTTGACAGTTGCTCGATCGGTTTCAGGACCTTGCAGGAACCTACAACATCCAGAATAGCAACAGATAGTGTAAGCTAAAATTTGGAAGCAGGGTTTTGTGAAGAGGAAGAAGCTTGAACATGCCTGCAATTTCTTCCCAAGATTTCTTCTCTACTGTACTCAGTCAGCTCCAGGAAGCTATCAGAAGCAAATATCTGAAATGAATAATGAACATTAAACTCCTACTTTCATTACATATGTGTTACTTAAAATCAAGACGGTAAGTGTAACAGCCCAACCCCACCGCTGGCAGATAGGTATGGTTGGACTTGGGCTTAATAGAAGTAAGAATCTTACAATGGGATTGTCGGGCAGTCTTGGATCGGTGATGACGAAGTTTTTCTCTATACGTTCGAGGGTGGTCGCTAAATCAATACCCTTCCTCATTTCCTTTTGTCTTACTTTGTCGTCTACGCTGTCTGGTCTCTCATCATCGTCGCTCTCATTATCATCGTCCGAACAATTTTCAATGTTGAAGCTTTCAGTATTCGAGTGACTTTTCCTCACAATCCTTAATAATAAGAAGACATTATATGAGAAACTTTGAATTTAGTCCATAAGAAAAGAAAAAAAAAAAAAAAAAAAAAAAACTGAAAATTATGTAGAATTTAAATAACATATTAAATCACCCCTATCATTATTTATTTGTGATTCTTATTTTAACTGTTAGAAAAATAAAATTAGTTAGCTTTTACTTTTTTTTATATAAATTAAATATTTCTAATTTTCATTTATTTTATATTTGTCTTCATATATTAATTGTACTCCACTTTTCACCAGAATCCGTACATATGAGAATTATTTTATTGTATTTAATTAATTTAAATAATCCAATATTTCAATTAATTCTACTAACTATTTTATATAACTAAGTTCATTTAAATTTATCTAATTAAAAAAATAACAAATTTCGTTAAGAATATTTGGTAAGAATCTAAGTTTATCTTCCTTCATTGGGGCCAACATCTTAGATGGCACACCATCCCTTTATTGAGGCCAACATCCTAGATGGCACACTACCCGAGTCTGAGTATGATATCGGGTTTGAGTATGATATCATTTGAATATTCTTCGTTCTTTACAAAAATTATAATGGGTGATTATAATAATATATATATATTATAATTTACCTAAAAAAAATAAAGAAAAAGAAATCGTACCCCATAAATGAACGACGGCTATACTTTTTGGGTTTGGTCTCCGGCAGCTCATTGATACGCTCCATCGACCTTCTACGTCGTCCAGTTGAAGCTGCTGCACTCTCTGACTTCCGCCTAACCATAGCCGCTTCAAGTCTATATGCCTCATCTCCGCCGTCGCCTCCGCCGCCACCGCCGCCGGATTTTCTTACTGACCGGCGGTTCGTAGATTCACTTAGAGCCCGTGGCCTAGATTCACTTACAGACACAGACCCAGGCATTTTCACCGCCTGCACAAGCTCCGCTACCGAACTGGTAGCCATATCCTTTTGACGGGCTGCAATGAAATTACCCAAATTGTATCTCAAAATTACCCAAATTCATATTTTACACTTAATTTTTTTTTAACAGCCAAATATATTTCTGACAAATGGATATTACATGTTCATGGAAAATATCAACAGATGTTGGAAGCTTCCATGGTGGGTTAAATTTCTCTCTTAATTGGGATAGAAACAAAAGTTTTAAAAGTTTCAGATTCAAACAGTAAAAATCATCTTCTTCTAATAAAAAGTTCATTTATTTATCTCTTCCAGACATATTTGCTCAATGGGCTACCTAACATCAAATTAAATTAGATGGCTCCAGGCTTTTGAATCGTGGGGTCCCAAAAGAAATCATGAATGCGACAAAGAACGAAAGGGAAGCAATAATACCATCATAACGAATCAACGATTCTGGCAAGCCATTAGGACGAACCATCTTATCTTTGAATCCCTCTGTGTGTTTGCTCACCTCTACTTGCATTCTGTCACATCCAGACTTCAAAATTATTAGATTAAGAACTTATTAGACATGAAAGTGAGCGTACGCTCGACCAAGAGGTTCGAGCTAAAAACGACCATAAAATCACTTAACCAACATTCTTCTTCCATCATAAATCACAGTCCATCAAAGATCAGAGGGTGAAGATTTCATCAGAGAAACAAAGACCCACATTCTATCACAATCAGCCATTGAATCAGTAGGGAAACTGACAAAGACAAGCACTCCAGTGGGCAAGACAATTAAAAGAAAAGTTGGTTGAAATTTATGGTTGGCATCATGTGATATGTTTTTGTAAGTTGTAGCACAGATCATATTCTTTCATTAAAACTGCTTGAATTTGGCATACCCATATGCTATAATCTTCCCTTCCTCAGACATAGATCTTACCCACAATGCCCCCTCCTTAATTCAAGGCTTTGGAATTATTTTCCCATAATTGAGTTCATTTCTCCCTCTCCGTAAACACACTCCCGTGACTTCATATCTGCATCACGTCCTACCAATGATAGCTATGTGACATCGAAAGCATCTCAATTTTCATCTTCCTGTTTTCATTACTATCACAACTTACATGCGTATGACACGACCTATATCACTTCGAAAGCTTTCTTTTACGATATCCAAGCCATCTTGTATGCACCTCGACTATTCTCATGAGACTATAAAGACATCTAAACTTGCTGTTCGTCTTAATTAACAAAACACTACATATCACAATCTACATGGGTACGACACGACCTATATGACTTCCAAAGCTTTCTTTTACTATATCCGTCGGTATTCAAGTCAGCTTGTATGCACCTCAACTATTCAAATGAGACTTTAAAGAGATCTAAATTTGTCGTTCATCTTAATTAACGAAATACTACATATTACAACCTACATGGTATGACACGACCTATATGACTTCGAAAGCTTTCTTTTACTATATCCGTCAGTATTCAAGTCAGCTTGTATGCACCTCGACTATTCTCACGAGACTTTAAAGATGTCTAAATTTGATGTTCGTCTTAATTAACAAAATACTATATATCACAACCTACATGGCACGACACGACCTATATAACTTCGAAAGCTTTCTTTTACTATATTCGTCAGTACAGCTAGCTTGTATACACCTCAACTATTCAAACGAGACTTAAAGAAATCTAAATTAGTTGTTCATATTAATTAACGAAATACTACATATTACAACCTACATAGTACGACATGTTCGAAAGCTTTCTTTTACGACATCCATCACTATTCAAGCACACTTGTATGCACCTCGACTATTCTCATGAGACTTTAAAGACATCTAAATTTGCTTTTCTTCTTAATTAACAAAATAATACTGTAATTGGAGTTTATGGCTTCAAAGGCATCTAAATTTACTAGCAGTTGGACCAGTATTATCAGCACAGAACAAACTCATTCGTGACATCAAGGAAAAGCTCTAAATCAAAGACTAGACAGGAAGAAAATGCAGTGAATTGAAAGGAAAAGACGAAGAAAAAACTGCAGAATTTCAAGGGGACCAATTGAAAGCACTAAAGAAACAGAGAAATAAAGAACTGACCCAATAAATTTGAGAACCTTGCCATCATCATCTTTGATAGGTGAAATAGTAAGCAAATTCCAAAACGGGGTCCCATCTTTCTTGTAATTCAACAACCTCCCACAGTAACTTGTCCCAGCTTGTAAAGCCTCTCGAATCTTGGCCACATCTTCTGGGTCTGTATCTGCACCCTGCAAAAATCGACTGCAAAAGCCACTCCAATTTAATCCCCACGGTCAAGAACGAACTGGGATTTGTTTTTTAAGAGTTTCTATCACCGACAGATTCTTCAATAAGAAACGTAATATGAACTATCTAAGAAAATATGCTGTTCTTATGAAATCTCATTCTCCAAGTTCAAGTTCTAGCCAGAATTTTGAACAGCTCTTCAATAATTTAGTACTTCTCTTCCTCAAACTGTCAATTTCTTTCTCAATCAGTATGTTTCCGTTTGCTACTTGAAATTGAAGATAGTTCAGAGCTCGAAACTGTTAATAAATGATGAATTCAAATATAAACGTATAGAAATTCGCTGGCTGCTTCTGCGATTTGAAATTGAAGCTTATTAAGAATTCCGTAAAAGGATGAATTCAACCATATAAATCGTTTCTGAAATAATGTCGTGTAGAATTTTTGTAACATTTAAAGTTGATATTAGAATTGAAACAGAAAAAATTGGGGGAAATGGCTTGAAGAAACTCACCAATTTCTTCCGATAACTTCCTTGGATGTATAGCCAGTCATCTTGAAGAATCCAGCACTGGCGTACATAATCGGATAATCAGGTTTCGTAGCATCAGAAACCACAAATGTTTGCTGAAATGTCGAGAGAGCGTCTTTCAAATCCTCAGAGACTCTCGGAAACCCTCTTTCTCTTCCCACATCGTCCGACATGTCGCCCGAACTCCGCCCCGAGTTATTCGAAGTTCTTCTCGAATTCTCCAGTTTGTTAATCGGTTCATCGCCGCCGGAAGTTCGAACTCCAACGCCCTGCGGTTTTCCAGTTTCCGTATCGGTTTTCAGTACCAATCCCCACTCGGCAGCACGTAAGGCGGCAGAGTCTACTTCGCCCGCTGATTTCGGCGGCGATTTGTCGCTGAGAATCGCCGAGATAGTCTTCTGAGCTTGTGGCGAGTTGGATTGTGGTGAAGCATTCGAATCCTTGAACGCCATCCATGACGTGATATCCTCGCCGGTCTTACTCGTCGGAACGGCGGCGAGTCTAGTGGAGTCAGACTCCGCACTGCTACGTGGCTCCACCCAATTGGACCACGTCGAGTTCGGGCGTGAAATGGAATTGATGGATCGCGACGTATAAGTGGCGGAGGGATTAAAAACCTCGAGCGATCCTCTTGAGTCCCGAGGAAATGGCGCGAGAGGCGACGACTTCGGCACCGGTTTTTCCAACGGCTCCATTAGCTCTCTGCATGAACATCTCAATATCAAAATATACAATTATATATATAATCATAAATTTCCTTACTTTCAAGCACTTCTGAACTTTATCCACTTCACTAAAAACACTAATTAATTAAACTAAGTCAGCCAAAATAAAAACCCTTTTTAAATAAAATAAATAAATAAATTCTTTAAAATATAATTTTTAATGTAAAGATAATTACAAAAGACACATTTAAAAAAAAAAAAAAATCAAAATTTCCTTAGGTCCAATCTCGATAGGATTGTTTTTACATTCGAGTCAATGTGATTGTGATTGTAAACAACTCATGAATCGAGACGACGACGTTTTATTGATCTGATGGCTTTGGAGGGTAGTGAGGTCATTTCATTCGTCGCAAACTCTCCACCACTTTGAGCGCTCTGAGCAATAGCACTCATGACTTTGATTTGGGCTTTCCCAAAATGACTCACACATAGTATTTTCGGATAATCATTTCATTCGTCCTTGAAGCGAGAGGCTGGACTCCTTTTTCTTTGTTCGACATTGAGTATTTTATTGACATAACTAAGTTTAGGGGCATGAAATTGTCTCCACAACAGTATGACATAAGCTCTCGTGACTTTGCTTTGGGCTTCCGACACATATATTTTGGAGGGTGGTATTGTAAAAATAAAATAGATTTAAATCCAGAAATGAAAAACGTACAAAAAGACAAAAGAAATAACATTTTTTTAAATTCCAGCTAGCTCGATGTCTCTGTGGTTCAGAATTTTTGCTCTCGCGGTTGTCGGGCAAATAAAATTTAAAGGTGTTGTGAAAAATAGGGAGACTGTGAGTCGTTGGGTCTGCCGACCAGTTCATTGAGCGCCCATTTGCCCTGTCTATCACCTTGCCCTGCTGCCGCCCCAGTCGGATTCTCTTTTTGGAGACTCCCCCACCACCTCTTTGCATCATTTTAGGAATTTTTCTCCTTTCGGATGTGTGGGTGTGACGGTCATGTTTGTCTAGGACGTGTTGTCTATGGCTACATACCCGTTCCAAACATCTCTTACATAGTTTTTACTATTTCATGTTGTGTCAATATAGGGTGTATGACTAGTCACCAAAATTATGTCTCCAGTTGTGTCAAGATATGACTAATCGTTAGTTCTTCCTACTTGAGTAACATTGTTTTCATTAATCGTTGTTGTTATCTAATAATTTTTAGCTTATAACATTGTTTTCAATATTGTTACTTACCTGTTCTAAAATATTTCTCTCAAACGTGATTCGAGGTTCAAGCATACACCGACGTTATCTATAAAATCTGAATTTCTCACAGCTAATTTGTTCACTGGGTTAGAATAAGTGTTACACAATCACTATCCCATTGCCACAAGAGTGCAAATGTGAGACCCGAAACATTTAGAAACCCGTGTAACATAAGGATCAAAACAATAAAATTGGAGGTTTGGAAGAGGACATTGTCCCATCTCTATGAGAAAAACAGGATTTGGTGTCGGATTCCATGTGGAGCCACAAATGACCCATAAATATCTAAAGAATCAAATGAAAATTACAATATTTTATCTTCAATTCCTTCATTATTGACACTTCGTTGTCCTAATAATCTCTCACATATTATTCACTTCACGCCATTTAGAATCTATTCCATTTGAGTTCGAAATGAGAAAAATTATTTAAAGAAAAATTAGCCTAAACTTTTGTAATTATTTAAAGAAGAGTATGATCTGTTGATAAGGGAATGCCAATAATTGACCACAAAAAGTACTACACATCAATTACTTACAATACAACAATTTTAGATGCTGAAATTTACAAAACATAGCCTCCCATCAAACCAACCATTATAATACACCAAAATAAGGAGAAAATGGTAATTTCCCAACCTCTTGCCTTCAAATACAGAATTAAAATTAAATAAAAATAAATTTATGACAAGGCCTTATCTTCTTCAAAATTTTGATTGTCCATTTCTATCAATTTCTACAATAAATCAAAATTAAAATTGGGGCAGTGTAATACCTAAAATGCCACTGGTCGGAGGTGGAAGGAAGCCCCACATGTGGTAGGACCCACAGGCACGTGAAATTACCTTTAGCTTATCCAGTGTCACGGCCTTGAATGAGATGATGGGATGGCCGTAATGGGTAGTCACATCAAACGCCCTACTGCCTCCTAAACTTATTTTTTTTATTTTTTATTTTTTTTTAAAAATGTGCTATGATTACTACACTGACCCTAAGGTTCCTCTTCATCAAGCCTAGATTCAAATATTTTTTAATAAAAAAAAATTGGTTGTGTATTTAATTTTGGGCTAATGTTGGTCCCCGGCGATGACGTGGCATTGGTTGTTTGAGGTAAAGGTTTCTAAACAGTGAAAGAAAGGGCGATGGAATCACATGCCTCATGTGTAAATCACAAAATAGATCTCTCAAATGGATTATGGGCACTTACTTTTTGGGCTGGACTGGGCTGGGATGGGCCTGGCTCTTGTAGCCCAATACATTTCAATGGATCGGCCCAATTGACCTTAGTCGGTATCCGTGAGTCTCGAGGGCTGCTGCTGGTTAGATTCCGAGGACTCGAACCATGCCGGAATTCGAAGACGGCAAGTTCGACATTGTCGTTGTGCTTCGGCGCCTTCAGAAACTCGCTTGAATGAACTTCTCTAATTCCTTCCGTCCTTGATCTCTGAACTCACTGCGTTCGAAGAAAAGATATAAGCAGAAATGTTAGCAAATCGATAAAGGAAAAGAAGAATGGAAGAGAAGAGCGTAGAAGGAGAATTAAGTAAAAGAAACTGTCAAATCATATTTGCAAGAACCAGAAACCAATCGCCAAGAGATTCGATTCGCTCCGATTGAAGAAATTACAGAAGAGATCTGAAACGGATTCTTGTAGTTCTTCGACAAATTTACCTGGATAAGGAGCAGAATCAAATGAATCGAATGAATCCACTTCTCCGCCAATTTGTTATGATCTCGCTTCCTTAAGGAGGAGCGAGGATCGGAAGTTTGAAGAAGATCGCAGTTGGAATCGTGCATTGATGTTCTTCCCGGAGAGAGGATTCTTTGGGGCTCTTGCGTTGGGATGAAGAAGATTATGCTGCAATGATCGATAGTTGGTCGGACTCGGGATGAATTCAGAGATCTCTGCTAGGGTTTGGAGTTGGAGAAATTATGATGGAATTGCAAATGGGGCTGTGCCTCTGGTGATTGGCTCCGTTCATTTTTTCTATGCTGCTTCTTGTATTTATACTCTATTTTGAATTGCTACATTTAGCGCCAGCGGTGATTTTCGGCGGGAATGTTTATTCTGCGTGCCGGGCACGTGATAATCGAAATTCAAACTCACAATGTTACTACAAATTAGTCACCTTCTATGTTCGAGAGAATTTGTGGAAAAACTTATCCAACAATTATTAAAGGGTTTACAAAATTTCAAATATTACGCTATTAAATTGAAATCATAACCGAACTAACACTAATAATTAAAAACAAGTTAAAAAAACCCATGTTCGAAAATGAAATAAAAAGAAAATATATGTACATATATTTTTCAAAAGGATTCAAACGAGCTTGTTTCATTTAAGAAAATATATGTACTTATTAATAAGCTAGATCCATGCTTGTTTCATTCAAGAAACCCGTCGGACATGCTGATAAATTACTAGGATCTACATTGGATTAATATATTAACATTTTTTAAAATTCATAAATGTATTAGACATTAACTTAAGCACTAGATAATCCACAATTTGTAAGGGATAAACATCGTGATTGGCAAAATAGTAACTTCGAAAAATGGGCAAGTTTGGGAAAAACGAGAAGGCATAAGTAAGAGCTGGTGGTATTATTTTTCATAAGGAAAGTACCGCAAGCTTACGTGATGCTACCGCCAAAAAACATCCTTAAACAACATAAAGCAATTCTCCAAATTGCCAACGAATTCAAGAAATCTAAAATCAGTAAAAGCAAAAAAGCTTCCGTGGTTGGCGTTTGAATTTATGGGGCATTTAAGCATCCGCAAATCTGCAAAGGCGTCAAAATGTCTGGTCATACAACCACTTCCAGCATCACTAAGGGGATATGTTTGATTCGAATTAGAATCTGAACTTACCCCAGCTCGGAGAGCTTCAGATGAGCTTCTGCATAATCTTTAAAAAAGGCATCCTCATCCTGAGGAAGGGAAAACATGTTAGAAATCACGATTCTCTATAATGGTATAAGCATAAGCTCTCATGGTTTTACTTCGGCTTCTCCAAGAGCATAAGCTCTCGTAGTGGCTACCTCAAGAGCATAAACTAATGATCATTTCCTAAACAAAACATCACAACTCTTTACAATGGTATGATATTGTTCACTTTTGAGTGTAACCTCTCTAATGTATATTCCTTCCAAACTAATGATTATTGTTAGACGAACACGACTCTCCACAATGGTATGATATTGTCCACTTTGAGCATAAGCTCTCATGGCTTTGCTTTGGGTTTCCCCAAAATGCCTCATACCAATGGAGTTAGTATTCCTCACTTATAAACCCATGATCATTCCCTAAATTAGTCGATGTGGGACTTCCATCATCCAACACCTCCCCTCGAACAAAGTGCGCCTCCCCTTAATCGAGGCTCGACTCCTTTGGAGTCTTAGTCATTTTTGACTGCCTTCGAGGAGGGGCTTGGCTCCTTTTCTTTAGGAGTTCTTTGTTCGATATTTGAGGATTTGAGGATTTATCAATCTATTGGCACGACTAAGTTTAGGGCATGGCTCTGATACCATGTTAGACGAACACGACTCTCCACAATGGTATGATATTGTCCACTTTGAGCATAAGCTCTCATGGCTTTGCTTTGGGTTTCCCCAAAAGGCCTCATACCAATGGAGTTAGTTTTGGCTTTACTTTGGTATGATATTGTCTACTTTTGGCTTTACTTTGGCTCCTCAACCAAACATGTTACCAAAGCACGGACTAATCATTACTAATCTTCAAAACGTAATCGATATTATTGTTAAGTGAGAGATTGATATACCGCAGCATATTTTTCAACAAGAGGACGGAAGACGGAATCGGTCAGAAGCGCCTTATCAGATGGTAGCTGAAGAAGCCCTTGCTTCTCTCCAGATACGAGCTCCCTGATATGACGAACAAAATTGCCTAATATTCACAATGGAATCTGTATATTATCGAGATAGATTTCAGTTGGAAAGCAAGACTCACTTGAAGTATGCGTTGTCGAAGACAAGAGGATTGGATGTCCAAGGACCTTCAAACCCAGATCGATCCTTGTGAGCTCTTCCCTGAAAATAAGAACATAGTCATGACCCTGCCAATAAAAACAGTTTTTAAAGACGCAATCAAAGAGATTCAGAAATGAACAAACCAGTGTGTGACCACCAGACAGAGCAACGATGTCCTGGTCACTTAGACCCATTGTGTAGAAAACTTGCCTTAGATGATCACATCCTAAGAAAAAATGGTTAGATTAGGTCCTAGTTCATTGTGCGTAGGGCTACAATAAATGGTTTAGCATCAAAATTATGGGAAAATTCTAGCACTCTTAGTGGTATAATCCCTCATCCTAAGAATCCTATATAATTCTTGAATGTTGCTGTCGTGATCATAAATATGATCTGTAGTACATGAATTAATTAATACCGCGTAAAACTTTAGAAGAAATCTCTGAAGCTACTTCGAATGTACTAACCTTTTCCGGCATCGGGAAGGCGGCCTTCAGGCGGAGGCTCAGGCTTGTCCTGATGTCGGGAAACGCCAAGGAAATAATCAGCATTCAAATGAGAAGTACGAGATAACGGTGCTACATGAATGAATTCTTGCGGACAAATCAAATAATACAAGCAAAGCATATAACAAACAAAGCTTGCCAAAGAGTTCAAAGATTGAACAAACAATAGAGCTGTATGGATGATTATTGAAGGAAAAAAAAAAACAGATCAATAGGCTTGGCAATCAGAATTTCTATGAATAAAACAAAGCAACGTTGAATAAATCTCTCGACGATCCGTTCATCTTTCGCGGATAGAAAATCGACGGATTAGCAAACCATCACAAAAGAGCTTCAAACACTAATTACACCACGAACATGATCCAAATAATGATAGCATAATCAGGAATCCACTGGTAGCAGGCAACAGGCACTAAAACAGTCTGACAAATAGAATCAAAACAAACGGATATCGTGTATGCTAAAGCTTAACGTACCACTCTGCCAGGATGAAACGGAACCTCTGGCCCACCGGTAATTTCAACAGCAACAACCCCGGCGAGCTATATAAGAAGATACAAACATTACACCATTAATTTTCTCTCGGTTTCACATTCAACACTACGATTTCAATTTTTCACATTAATATTTCACGAAATGTGCGAAAATAAACGATCACAATAATAATGCTATACCTGATAGAAGTCACCGTATGAAAGGATCGGCACCTGTTCCTTAATCGGCTCCAACAGCTTAACAGCGATGTCAAGGCCATTGTTAGCACCATGTGCGAGTTCCGCTGCGTGCTTCATCGTTCCGAAGGGACCTCCCGTCTTAGACTTAGCATCATACGTTCCGGCAGAGTGCCATCTGCAATCAAAAAGCCACAGTAAATCATCACCATTGACAATCAACGATTCATATTCAATCATCATCGGACAGAGAAACCAACGCGAGACGAAGCATTAGAGGAGAGCAGTGCTTCTCAGCAACGAGAGCTCTAATCTTCCTCCTCGCCTTCACTACAGCCTTCTGGTATTCCTCGCTAACAGCCGGGTAGCTCTTCCCCATCACTGAGATTTTACAAACAAAACAAATCAATTCGCAGAAACTGATTGATAAATCGATGAAATCGAACGAAATCAAAAACGAAAATCCAATGCCAACCTTGAAAGCACAAAATCAAACAAGCGAGCACTGATCACAGAAATGGCACGAAGCAGGCACGGGATTGATACTTGATAGGTTGAAAACAGAGCTGAATGATTTAAAGAGCAACTATTACATAATTTATAAGGATCTAGTAGCTTAATTTTGGCCGTTGGATTTCCTTTTCGATCCTGCGGCTCTTGTTCGGCTTTTGGGATTGAATGGCTGCGATTGAATTTAGAATGCCCTCTGTACGGTCATGCAATGTGGCCGCACTGGCCGGTACTCGCGAGTAAATATTAGAAACAATAATAAAAGGTCAAAATTGAAATGACCGAAATGCCCTGGCGGTTGAGAGTTGTGGGGAGAGCGGATCCGGTGTCCTCGTGTATGGATCCGGTTCTTTGCCGCATACTTCTCTGGGCCCGGTGGGCTTAATGTAACAACCCACTTGGTCCAAATTCCATTTTGGGCTGATTCTTGGGCCCATATGTTCAAGTGCTTTTACGTAACTGCCCTTCTTCCAACCCTGTCTAAACTCAATCATTGCTTCATCAACCGACGCTAAAGTTTTTTTTTTTTACTAACCTATTTTTAGTTTAAAAAAAAACTATTTTATTTTTTACATTTTTTTTTTTATCAAATTAGATTAGCATTTATAATTTATAAAAAGGTCTCAATAATTCGATACACGTGTATAAATTTTTTTATTAAATATATATATATATATATATATATATATATATATATATACTTTTTTTAATTAAATTATTTTATTTAAAAATTAATCCTTAGTTATTTATAAGATCGTGTTTAGTTACATGAGTGGTTGAAATGTGTATGAATAATTTGTCTAATAATTTAAGTTGATAATAATTATTCACAAATATAAAATTATTATTGTTGTAAAAGTTAAAATTTTAAATTTATATAATTATTAGAATGATATTTTAAACTATACTAACTAAAGTTTAGGGGTATAAATTGATTTTTATCGATCCAATATTTTGATGTGAAAAATAAAAAATTATATATGTATAAGTTAATATATTATTGAACTTTAAATTATCATTTTCGTTTATATATTTTAATAATGTAGTACATATTCTCTTAAACAAAAAGAAATATTTAATTTAAAAGACATATATTAATATTAAATATATTATATATTAGGCATTAAAGAAAAAAAATATTTGATTATTTTAATTAGACATATTAAGTAAAAATATATATTTAAAACTCGTTAAATATATATTGAAATATTCGTTATATTCAATTATGATATTATATCATACTATATTATTCAACGAAAATTCTATCTATAAATTGATTATGGTCAAACCAAAAAAATACACTATCATTTATTTTTTACCAGGTTTATCTTTAAAATCACAATTTTAATACGTTATTTTATATATTTTCTATAAAATTAGGAAAGAGATTCACCATTAACTTTGGTAAGTTATTTGGATATGTTTAGACTAAAATTCAAATATCCAAATTGGCCATAAATGAATTATAATTTAATACTATTAACCTATGATTAATGAGATTAATGTTAAATTGAATATGTAAGGAATGTTTACCATATTCTAAAATAATTAATTTAGTTTTAGGCCATAATTACACTATTATTTCATATGCTTATTATTTAATTTTTTAAAAAAATTTAATTAAAAATAAAAATGTGATAGAAGTATTTGATATAGAAAATAGATTTTGTATTAGTTTAATATTTTTTATAATTGTATTTTCATTTGAAATAAAGACTAAATTTTATGATTTTAATAAGAATTAAATTTATGATTTATATTTTAAATTATTTTTCTCAAAGTTTCTAATAAAATTTTAGTTTGTTTTTCAATAATTATTTTCAATTTACATAAAATTCAGTAGACTTTTTATAACCTATGATGATTATATTTTAAAAAATAATAATAAAAAATAATTTATTCATGTTTAGAAAAAAAAATGCATTTTAGAAAATAGAAGTCAAAGTATTTTATATTACAATAAAAAAAATTATATATTATTTTTTAATACTTAAATAAAAAAATTCAATAATAAGTCAAAAGTCAAGCTAAAAACAAATATTTAATAAATAAAAAATAATGATGCTTCTTTTTTAAATTAAAAGTAAAGTCTAAAAATGTTTATTAAAAAAATTTAAATATTTTAAACTTTCCCTAAAAAAGAAATGGTGAATAAGGTATTTATAATTAATAGAATTATATTTAAAAATTATAAACTATAATTAATGTCTATTTTTAATTGTTATTATTTTTATTTTTCATAAAATAAAATAAAAAATGAGAGAAAAAAAAAAAAAACAATATAACAAACAATTTATCTATATAGGGAAAAAGTAAGCATGGACCGTTGCTGTGGAAGAACAGTCGCAGAGCCATTTTTGTAATTACTTCAAAATTGAGGGATGTTATTATAAAATTATTAATATTATTTTGACAGCAATGCAATAGTGAAGACAGCGGCCTAAAAAGCCATCCATAAACAATAGTTTCTCTCTCCCTCGGTCATCCTATTGTTCTTCTCTGTTTTGCGTCTTCGTTATCGTGCGCTTCTCGGACGATCTCAACCTCACAGATTCATTGCCTGCCTAATATCGATCTCTGTATGACGGCTAGCTCTAATTTGAAGCCATAATTCTGCAATCTGATCTTTCTCTTTTGTTCAATCTTTATTTTTGTGTTTTCAATCTTCAAGATCCCTAATTTTATTCATCGTTTCATTCTGCAATTTCAACAGCTATTTCTTTTGGTTTTCATCTAATTTTCGGCGACTTGTCTTATTTGATTCACATCGATATGTATATGCGTTTCGATTTTCGGTTTGTTGCATGTTAATGAATTTAATTAGGTCTCCGATTCAATTTTTTTGTTCTTCGCGAGTACTTGCCGTGTCTTCGATAATTTTTGGTTATGTTTTTATTTTGAAAATTGTTCGATCTAGAATTCTGGTATTTACAGTTTTCGTGTGCTCTTCGTTGAAAATTGTCTTTTAGCTCTAGCACAATCGATTGACATAAGGTTTCATCCTTCTATTGTGCTCGTTTCAGTTAATAGACGGTTTTGGGGTTTATTTTATCTGTGTAAAAAAAATTTCGCGGTTATTGATGGAAGTGTGGGCATTAGATGTAGGGTGTGGCCATGAGTATTGTGTAGGAACATGATAGCATGTCTAATTAAATGTCAGCGAGCGCTGGCAGCACTTTCGCCTGTATGGTTCTCTTGTTCTTGTCACATGATAATTATTGATATAAATAACAAAATGTGAAATAAAAAGTATTTTTTACTACACAGAACTGACTCTTAGATACGGTGAAGATTGATAGCATCCTCTAGTTTCCTGGGAAAATTATTGAAAGTAGTGTCCTGTGTATAATTAGACATCAGAATGAGTTAGACTGCTTTCCCCCTAATTTGTATATGCACTTAGTAGGCTTTTGTTCCATTCGCTGGTAGCCTTTCAGCTTTTGCTTTCATAATTATATTTGCTTTATTTTGTTCATAGCAACCATGAGTGACGGAGGAGAAAAGACTTGCCCCCTCTGTGCGGAAGAGATGGATCTAACTGATCAGCAATTGAAGGCATGCAAATGTGGATATGAGGTCTGGAACCTATACCGTAAATGTAGATCAGCATTTGAAGAGATGTGATCTCTTTGTATTTTTACAAGTTCTATAGAAAATATATTATATTTGGGATTAGATTATGGCGTGATAATAAGGTTTAGCCGAGTGTTGTTAGTTAGTAGCTTTCTCATGAAATCAAAAGAAAACGACACTATGATATATTATGGAAAAATGACGATTTATTTATTTGATCCTACTTCTTTTTGCGGACTTCTGTTTTTTCTGGGTTTCATATTTTAGTTTTAGTCTGACTTATAGCAATGTTTATTGATGTTTTGACACTGCTATTAAGTTTAGACAAACGTCTATCAGAAAAACAACCTTTTGGAGAAGTGTGTGCATCTTTTCTGAATTCCTTTCATGGAAGACTTATGCTTCCCACTTTAGATGTTGAGTTAGCTCTTATTTTTTTGAGAATTAGGGAACTTTCATATTATATTTTAATTTTCCACAAGTTTTATGTATATTACTCTAGCTTCCAGTAGTTTATTATGGATATATCTCCATCTTTTCAATTTAAGAGTAGAATAGAATCTTAAATTTATGGCTACACCACTTTCAGATCTGTGTTTGGTGCTGGCATCATATTATGGACATGGCTGAGAAGGATGACACCGAGGGTCGATGTCCTGCATGTCGTTCTGTATATGACAAGGACAAAATTGTAGGCACAGCATCAAGTTGTGAAAGGTCATTTTCTATCTGCTTTTATTAACTAGGGGCTTCTTACAAATCCCTGTGCTTTGGGAAATTCCTTATCTAGTTTTTTCCTCTTCTGAGGTCGCAGATTATGGATCAAGTCTTTTTTTTTTTTTTTTTTTTTTTTTTTTTTTTTTTTTTTTTTTTTTTTTTCAGAAAAAAACAATTAATCAGCACTGCATTAGTGTCTGACTAGTGTTTGGGTATATAGTGGTCGGCAACTGTTTGATAGAGTTTTGTAATTATTCTTCTTTGCTATTAAATCAAAATGGGGTGTCTATTACTAATATTATTTTAAATTTATTTTCCTGTAATGTAAGATTAATTTGGGATTAGATTTATGTTAGCTTAATATTTGGTCTTTGTTCTTGTCTCGTTTCTCTTTTAATGACGAGTGTTAAGAGTGTTAAATCCCATTGCTAAGTGATGGAGTTGTTTGATGGTACGACTAGGCATAAACATTTTGCATTACTTTGTTATTGCTACCTTATTCATAATTCTTCCATTTGCATTTTTTTAGATAAATCTGTCCTTGATAATTGTTATTAGCAGATTGGTTGCTGAAATCAGCGTGGAAAAAAAGTTTAAGTCACAAAAAGCAAAAACCAAATCATCTGAAGGACGGAAACAACTTAGTAGTGTACGTGTGATACAACGGAATCTTGTATATATTGTTGGGTTGCCTCTTAACCTGGCAGATGAAGATGTATGTTATGCTTCTCTGTTTCTGAAACTATTGGTTCTTAAATAGATTTGTTTACTTTTCGTTCTGATGGGTTAATGGATGCCCTCTTATCATCCCTTGTGCAGCTTCTTCAGCGTAGAGAATACTTTGGTCAGTATGGGAAAGTTCTAAAAGTGTCCATGTCCCGTACAACAACTGGAGTCATTCAACAATTTCCAAATAATACGTGTAGTGTGTAAGTTCAAATGTTTTTATAGAATGCGAATCTTACATTATTTTTTTCTGAAAATAAATTGTTTTATTTATTTACATAGGTTATTTAACTTTCAGATAACTCATTGCATTTCAAGCTGCCCTTTGGAACATTTTGTTTCTGGGCATCTGGTTTGTACATGAAGGCTGATTTGTTTAGTTTGAATTTGGGGCATTGAAATATTTCTTATTCCATGATTTACTAGAATTTTGTATGCTATATGCATACAAAAATATTTATTTATTTGTTGTGTTTTTCTCAAATGAAAAAAATATTTATTTCTTGTAATTTTTTTGGGTTAGATATATTACATACTCAAAAGAGGAGGAAGCTGTTCGATGTATCCAAAATGTACATCAGTTTGTCTTGGAGGGTAAGCCTTTAAGGTGAGTGTATAAATAGAGCACATTTTGAATATTCCAACTAATGGATTGGTGAAAACTTTGTAATTTGCTATCTCTGGGTGCCTCAATTTTAGGGCATGCTTTGGAACGACAAAGTATTGCCATGCTTGGTTGAGAAATGTGGTATGAATTTTATAATTTTCTTCTCTTGTTTTTATAGTTATTCTAATTGAAAATTTTATAACTTTTACATTTGCTTTGGATCATAATGTTATCAACTAATTTTTCAGCCTTGCTCCAACCCTGATTGTTTGTATTTACACGAGGTTAGTTCTCAAGAAGATAGTTTCTCGAAAGATGAAATCATTTCAGAATACACAAGGTGTGATAATCATTTTGTATTTAAAATTTCTGTTGTGCTTTTGGGATTTCTCTAATTTTTTTTTTCTTTAGATTAAGATTCATTGTTCAATTAATTAATTAATTAATTAGTTATTTTTTAGTTCAAAATGCTAATTGATGTTTGACCATGAGTTATCAGAGAGGCTTGTCGAAAGATATATGATGTTTGACTACAACGAAGTGTGGAATGACATAGCTAGCAATTGTTTGCTCTGAATTTATTTCTCAGCTCTTTACCTTTTTCTATAAGTAGATGAAATTTTCTACTTCTGTTGTCGAACCAAATAAAGTTATCCATCATCTCTTAAGAAATAGGCTATGGATGTAATACAAATCCCTATCTCTACCACAATCTAGTTTGGACTACAAACGCAATAGATATCCATATATATCTGCCTGTAATTATTTCCCTCGATTCTCTCATTATGCTAAATTTGCAGAGATTGTCCAATGTTCTACATTTATAATCTTTTAAAATTATTTTATGTTTTATGACATATCCCGTCAACTAGCTGATACTTTTGCGTTTCAGAAAAAAAAAAAAAAATGGTTCTTATGTTCCCTTCTACAAAAGAATATTGGAACTTGTAAAAGAGAAGACATCCTTGGGGGAATTCCAACAAACATCAAACCTTAATAGCAATTTTAGCACAATGCTTCTTGCAAACAAGGGGAAGAATGCAGCCTCCCCTTCAGTGTTAGCCTAAGTACACACTAAGAGGGGGGAGATTATGGAAAATGAAGCCTCCATTGCATGATTATGCAAGTGATCAGCTTTCCCCAATCCAAATCTAAAAGAACACTTGATTCTAATGAACCACACTAATAAAAGGGGATAAAATCCATTTCATGATCAGACAAGTAATACTATTACCATGATTGTTTTGTTACTGTTATCATTGTTTATTGTTATGTTTGGATGACTCTTGCTATTTGCCTTCTTGGAGACTTTATGTTTTGGTTGGATGATTAATTAACTTATGTAGTTGTATTAAAGGAGTAGGGTGCAACAAATTACTGGTGCCTCAAACAGTATGCAACGGCGTTCTGGGAATGTCTTGCCTCCAGCTTTGGATGATTACTGCAATAGCAATTCTTCAAATGGGAAACCCACTGTTAAAAACACTTCAAGTGTAAGACATCCTAAACTTGTATTGCTAAAGGAACTGTTGATGTTTCTTTCATATATATGGTATACAGCAATAATTTGTTCTATTAGTTTGATATTTGGTTATGTTAAACCTCATAACATTTGTTTGAAGATTAACGTTTTTGTGTTAACTATCAATGTATTAGTAGAGATTTCCACGGGGGGCGGAGACGCTTCCCTGTCCCCTTCCCCGTGAAATTCCCCATTCATTTTTGTGGGGACAGGGTTCCCGTGGGTAATCTTTTCCATTTATTATTCTTTTTAAAAAATAATTATTTTTAAGTTTTCATTTAACAATATAATCTTTATTAAAAAATTGTAGAAAAAATCATAATAAATAGATATATTTCATAAGCAAACACACACACACACACACACACATATATATAATGTACTACCAACAAAATTTCTAAAAATTCAAACTTTAAATATTATTACAACATAGTCATTAGTTTAAATATTACAATTAGAGTCTGAAAAGTAACTAATTTATTTTTTAATATTGCCCAGAAGCATATATATATATATATATGTTAAAAATATATTTATATTAAGTAGGAGAGGGACGGGGAATGTAGTTAAACTTGGTTAAACTTTTTAATCCGAAGAACATTCTTGGGGTCACAGTCTATTACGTATTATTTTGATAATACAAGTAATACATTCTTGGGGTTACAGTCTATTACGTATCATTTTGATAATATAAGTAATCTTGACTGTCAGGAATAATTTTAGAAACTTTTGTGACATAGGTTATCTTTCTTTTCATACACTTCTCTTTCTATTTATCACAAATTGGTTCACACATGTTATCTATAGAAAGTTTTGTATCCAAAAGAGTTAAGGTTTTTATGTTTATATGCTTGAATAATTTTTTTAACCAGAATACTGGTAGCACCATTAGAGGTTCTTCTCCAAATGAAAGCTCAGATAAGTCAATTGCTCTACCGGCAGCTGCGTCATGGTACATGGATGTTTATGTTTGCACACGTTTTAAAGTTCTCAACTTTATTTAAGAGGTCACAAAACACATGTTATTTCTGTCAGGGGAACCCGAGGCTCAAATTTCCAAGCACCTGCTACAAGTTTACCAAGTTCAAATGGGCCTTCCAAACGGTCCGATGCTGCTAATAGCATATTATCATCTTCCCCTTCAGTTGCAGGTATTTCTTCGGCTCCTACATTACATAGTGAAGCAGCAAAGAGACCTGCATTTAATGAGAGTCGCACTTCTAATAATGCCAAAGGTCACCAAGAATCCTTAAAATCTTTGAAACCTCTTATTAGCATGGATTGTCAACCTTTTTCAACAGACAGACATGATTCCCCTGAGGAGATGCCTACTTCTGTATCTTTGAGTTATCCAGGGGCTGGTATTCCAGCCACCAAGGAGAGTCAGAATGCAACGGCTTTGTCACCGATCATTTTGACTAATACTCACCATACGGAGGATTCTTGCAGTTCTTGTCCTGAAGCAGGAGATACTTCTGATGGGCTAATACAAAATCTGAGCTCAACAGTTATCATCGATAGGGATAATAGAGATGATCAATCTGGTCTAAGGCCAAATTCTTTAGTCTCTGATCATGATTTGATTAAAGCTTCCACGGATCACCATAGCTTACAAGAGCAATTTTCTGGGCAGTCTAGAGTAGCACCTCTAACTTCTACTGCTCGGAAAGGCGATGATTTGGTTAAGGACATGTCTTTTTCAAGAGAAGAATGTGATTGGAGATCAGATTTACAGAGAGAGGTGGTAAATGCAACTGAATTGGAAGAGGATGTGATATCTTTTAATAGTCAGAGGCTCAAGGATCCAGAGATCTTGAGCCCTTCAACTCGGCTGCCTGGCTGGGCTTCTACATTTCATACTCTGAATGGCTCTACCTCTCATTCATTGTGGTCAGATGCTGTCAACGGGGCAGGAACCAGTTTGGCATCTGATTTGTCGCTTGTTGATAAACAGTTCAACAATAATTCATCTCTACAGTCATCTAGCACCCCTCCTGCATTTAGCAGTCACCTTGAGAATGGAGTCAATACTTCTGGGCAGTCTTTGCAGACTTTAAGACATATAGTGGCCAATGACACTACTAATTTAAATGCCGGTACACATTTTGTCGAAAACCAACTCAATGATAATTCACATTTCCGTGCATCTAACATTTCAACAGCTATCAATAGCAACATGGAGAATGTGATCAGGTCTTCTGCTGCTACTGATATGCCTCATGGAAATTCATTTTTACTCCACAATGAAGGCAGAGGGAGGCACACGGGATGGTTGTCTGGTGACATAGTGAATGCCAATAGCAATAGTTTTGTAGATAATGGTGAAAATAACATAATCTCAAATATACTATCAATGGACTTCAACATGTGGGATAACACATTAACATCCCAGAATTTGGCCAAGCTTCTGGGTGAAACTGACAAACAGTCTCCAAGTTCTAGGAAGGTGCAAAACAACAATCAGTCCAGGTTCTCCTTTGCCAGGCAGGAAGATTCTAAAGGACAAGATTTCAGGATACAACCTTCTGTTGATATAATTGGACAGATGCAAAGGAATCAGTCTTTGAGGCATGATTTCTCTGAAAATGGAAATGTGCATTTGGACAAGTTTCATAATAGTGGTGGCTTCTATTCTAACAATTATGATGGATCAGTAAACCATTCAAGCAGCCACTCTATTAATTCCTCAAATAAGCTCTCTGGTGAGTGTTCATATTTTAGATCAGTTTTCAGATATTTTGGCATTTTTTTTGAGCTTTCTTATTTAATGGTAGTGTTTGTCAGATTGTTTTCATATTGTCTTAATTTTCCATTGTCTTTATATATTTTTTCTTTGCATTGTTCTTGCATGTTAATGGGTAGTGTGTCGGTATGGAAATATCTTCTTTGTGCCCGTTCCTGGGATTCAGATCACCAGAACCAAATTTCTCCTGTTTTGATTTGTTTTTCTTCAAACAGATGCTTCTACATTCAACGAAAAGTCTTATTTTGCTTCTTTTGATTCATTCATCTATCTATCAGAATTAAAGTATTGTCCCTCATATTTGACATGCTCTCTGAAGTTCCCTTTTGGAACCAGCTGTTTTACCTGTTCAGAATAGAAACCTCCTCACAGACTCTCTTTTGCAGCCGTTTCGAGAGCTCAAATTTCGGCTCCACCTGGCTTCTCTGTTCCAAGCCGGGTGCCCCCTCCTGGTTTCTCTTCCCATGACAGAGTGGATCAAGTTTCTGACTCCTTCTCTGGTTTGTGTGTTTTTCTTAGCTTATTAAAGTTATATTTAAATTCTTTTGTACCTTTTGTTCACTGGGTTAAATTTTCACCTTTTGATTCAGGAAATCATCTTCTTGATGCTTCTTCCTTATTGAGAAATTCATATCATGAAAATCAAACTGGAAATAATGTTAGCACTGGTGATATTGAGTTTATGGATCCGGCTATTTTGGCAGTTGGTAAAGGGAGGCGTCAGATAGGTCTTAACAATACTGGTCTAGATATTAGGACACCATATTCTCCTTCATTAGGTACCTTCGATAATGAAGCGAGTCTACAGTTACTGATGCAAAGATCTCTGAACCCCCAGCAGAGGTATTCTGATGTCCGAGATGGTTTCTCTCATCTTGGGGATTCCTATGGTATTTCTACGAGGTTAGCGGACCAGTCTCAGGTTAACAATCTATCTAATTTTGCACAGCTGTCCCTCCAAAATTCTAGAAATGGGCTGTCACATGGCCACTGGGATGGAGGCTGGAATGAGGTTCAAGGCGGAACCAATATTAGTGTGGCAGACATATTGAGAAATGATAGGCTTGGATATAACAAATATTATGCTGGTTACGAAGACTCAAAGTTTCGCATGCCCAGCTCAAGTGATCTATATAACAGGACCTTTGGGATGTAAAATTTGGTGAATTTAATGATGTGAGTGCCTAGATTGGTGGCAGCGTTTGAGCGAAGGACTAGGAAATTAACCTTGTGAGGTCCGTGAACGTGTAGCCATGATATCGTGGGAGATTCATAGTCCGGCCTTATGGCTTCCTGATGAAGATTTGTGCCCCCGATGGAATTGGATCACGTTACCTCCAGGTAAGGGTGTATCGTTAGTATATTTTTCTTTTGTTAGTTACTCTTCCTTCCTAAAACAACTTTTTTTAATTGAATAAATTTGTTTCTTTTGTAATCTTCTGCCCGTTTCTTATAATCCCCCCCTCCCTCAACCCAATTAGGCAAACTCCTGTGTTTGGGCTTGAAGAATGTTGGTAGGTTGGATAACCCTATTTTTGGAAGAGGCTATTATTTACCTTCTCATTGCCTTGTAGTTAGTAGTTACTATTGCGTGCACATGGAAACGTATGGATTGATTGGAGCTAACCTTGAAATCGTTCCTCTATTTTTTTGTGATTGCTTGCTGATTTGTTCTACTTGTTCCATTCGTGTCTGTGTAGGTGTGATATCGCTCACGCGTTTGTATCCCGGCAAGTTGTATATTGGCAACTATTATTTGACAGGAAGTTGTATATGTCTGTCAATCTGGTAGGGGGACCCTACCTCCAGCTGTTGAATAGTTTGTTCCTTGGTAACAGCAAAGAGTGAAAGAATCTACTGTTTAAGGTTGAGATTGGAGTTCCTGAACTTCACAAGGCTATATGTGAATCAATTCGAATGTACTTTGATTTTTTTACAACTGTTTTTTACTTAGTTCATTAGATTATACTTCAAACACCGGGAGTTTCCTGCCTCTGGGATCAGATAGATCGTTGGAGTTCCTGGCCCTCATTAGGTGATAATCATTCCTCCCTCGGGTTATTACCAGTGCAACTACAATGAGGTGGAAACTTGGTTCATTACCGCTAAAGTTGACCCGTCACGGTGGCAGCATAAACTTCATGCTGACTTCACCGGGAAGAACGTCGACACTTGCCTCTTTTACAAATCAACTAATTGGGTGGATCAAATCCTTTGACTTCTCCACTTCCTTCCAAGTAAGTCAAATACCCAAGTATTAAAAAGTGCCCGTATGGTTGTATCGACCAAAAGCAAGATCTTATGAATTTTCTGGTATCACAGTATGCATGCTGGATGAATACCTTACCTATAAACTTGTATTACCATAGTTTTCTTTCTTTTTGGGAGAAATTGAACAATATTCTCACTCGAGCTGCCAGATGTTTGATTAAATGAAGTTTGGGGTTGCTCTGTATGTTGGATGGACGAAGTGTGTTCTTTTGATCCGTAGTGTGGAAATTGAATAATGTTGGATCAGGTGATGGCATTGAGCAAGGCGTGGTAATGGATCACACCACCTTCATCAACAGATTTTAATAAATGGCGGCTTGTTGTATCAAAACAACGTAGACTTCAAAATGTCATAAATAATTTTGAAAAATCTGACTGATGGTAATTGATAGAATGGGTTGTCCAATTTAGTGACAAGTAGTAGGCAACCGATTGAAAGTTATTGAAAGTGTTCGTGTATTTGGTTGAGTTGGGTTGTATCGTTGTATATATATATATATATATAGAAAAAGGAAAGGAAAATAGTATGCAACAGTAACAGAGTGGGGGAGGATGGTGTCCTTAAATGAGGCGATTGGAACTCGGCATTCACAAAGAGACAGCCCAATCAGGGTTGGATTTGGACTTCTTTGGCCACCAATAGCAATAGTAATTATTCACAGCCCCCATCCTTTTCTTTGATATTAATATTTCATAATTTATAATTTATTTACAATCTTACCCTCTCTTTTTTTTTTTTTTTTTTTTCATTTATTACAACAACGGCAAGGATGGTGGGGGTCCCACAAATGCTTTACAACTTCCCCTCCCAATTGCCAATTGGGGTGTCAAATTCTATGTATTTAATATTCCGCAAAACAAATAATAATAAAAAAAAAAGTTAAAAAACACTTTTTTATAATAAATAAATAAAGGAGACCCCACAAAGTGGTATTAAACCTAACCCTGTCCCATGGCAAAGCAAACAAACCAGGTTCTAGGAGGGACCCACTGATGGGCTATAGGGGGAAGGGCCGAAACATCCAAATGGGCTTGGGCCCACCACGTGCTCGAAGGCCCACTTAATAGGAGGATCTGTGGTTGTGTGGCAGCTGTGGCCATTTAATCATGGCCGTCAAAATCATTATGTGAGAGAAAATGAAAAAAGAGTTTTCATTCCATGGGAGTATTATTTAAAAGGGCAATGTTTGAGGATTTCAAACCTCAATGCACAGAAAAAAAAAAAAGTAAAAAATAACATAAATAAACAAATAAATAAATAAAGGCCTCTGAAACCTTAATAGTAGACAAAAAAAAAAAAAAAAAAAAAACGTAACCAAAATTATTTTAAATAGTCCCACTGTGGGCCCCACTTTCTTTTTCCTTCTAATTTTGCAGTCCCACCCCCTCCTTTATTTCTTATTTACATTCCCACCCCTATTTTAATTTCTTTTTATTTATAAATTTCAACATCTAACCCCATTTGTTTTGATTTTTTCTGTGAATTATAAATTTAGTTCCTCTGATAAAATTAATTACTATTTATGAACATTTTATTAAACCATAAAAAAATAAAAAATATTTTAATTTTTAAAATTACGGAGTCTAATTTTTAATTTTCTCTGAATCAAAGGATTTAGAGTAAATTTACATTTAATTAACAAGTCAAAAAGGATTTCTCATTTCTATTTATTTTATTTTAAAAGAAATGGGAATTTTTTTTCTAATATCTTAATTTGTAAGTAGTGAATATTCTTCCTAATATTTTAAAAAGTAAAAAAAAAAAAAAAAAAAAAAAAAACATATTTCCAAAATTTACCCTCCGAAACAAAATTTCCATAAATGGATACCTAAGCTTTCATTGGAATCCAATTCTTCATAAAAGAAAAGGAAATGTTCTTATTCATATCTTATATGCCTCATTTGTTTTTTTCTTAAATTATATTTTTATTTTATACATTGAAAATAATAATAATAAAAAATTCACAAATTTGATTCTTAATTGATTGATGTGATAGAGGCAAAAAAAAAAAAAAAAATAAAAATAAATAAATAATAAAAAAAAAAAATAATAATAATAAAATCTATTTTTTCTATCTTAGATATTTTCTCACAACTTTTCTTTATTTACAAATTCCTTTTTGTATCTTTGAAAATATATATTTCCAAAATATAATTTCTTTTTGTTTTGTCCTTTTTTTTTCCATTTCTTTTACAAAGCTTTAAAGCTACCTTTCTCTAAAGTTTAATTTGTCTCTCTAATTGATAATCAAAGCTTCTTTTAATTTAAAAGCGATAGTAACCGTGTAATATTTGTTTAAATAATTTTGATGCTAAAAAATCGAGTCAAATTTCAATTAAAGCAGGTAAATATTGATACATGGTAAGATTGTAAAAGGTGTTAATGGATACGACAAAACTTCGATAGTTAGAGTTATAAATTTTGACACGAAAAGCAAGGTGTAGAGAGACATAGCTGACGAAAAAAGTCAGCCGAACATTTCACAAAGTCAAGTTAAGAATGTCCTTAAACGTAATCGAGCATTGAAGTGCTTTGTCTAATAGCAAGTGGACACGAGTAGACATGGCACGGTTTTATCAATAAAATTGGAGTTGTCATGTCACAGTATTGGGACGAAAATTTCTCGAACCGAAAGTACTTTTTTCCCTTTTTAGGATGCATTCACTTTACCATCCAATATAATTATGCAAGGGGAGAAAACTAAAATAAAATAATTCAATTTAGTTCCAATAATTTAATTATTTTAAATTAATACTTAATTTTGAAATTAATTTTTTATAAAAGAATTAAATGGTTACAAATGGGAAGAAGATATAGTCTATTAGTCAACTAAGTTGATTCATCTCCATAAATTAAAAGTGTTTTAGGGTCAATAAAGAGTCTCAGCTTACAGAAAGATATTCTGTAATTTTCAACGATCACATTAATATGGTTAAAAAAAAAAAAAAAAAAAAAAAACTTTAAGATTCTCTTTAAAAAAAAAAAAAAAAAGAAAAAGTATGTTTAATATATAGATAAAACTATTACCATCTCTAAAAAAAAAAAATACCAATAAATTTTCAAAATGACATGAATTTCCTTAAATAAAATAAATTTGATACCACTTATCACGATCCCACTTTGATGGCAGCAGACTTGTGATTATGCAACACTCACTTTCCAGCGACAAGTGAGTTAAGTCTATATGTTCTTGCGTTGCCTACAGTCAAATGACGTATACTCGAGCCTCTGACTCCGGTTCAAGAAGAAAGTTTTAGAAAATGAGGGAAAAGAGATTTCGAATGAGAGTTTTGAAAGTAAGATTGGGGAAATTAAAATTGGTGTTACATGAGAATGTAAGCAAAAGACAACAACTTACCGCATATAACTTAGAGTATAAAAATGTTAAAATTTCTTATATTTATATTTGAAAATAGTCATAAGCTATAATATTTTTTTTTTTAGTTTCAAAATTTGATATTAAAAAAAAAAAGAAAGTTTTTTAAAGTTAAATATTTTTAGATAAAGGAAAAAGTTGATTAATATATTTTATTAATTGTAAGAAATAAAAACAAAAATGGTAGGTTTAAAGTGAGGTAATAATGAAGTAAATGGGAGAGTGGGAAATGACAATTGCAGCAAAGAGAGAGAGAGAGAGATGATTGATTTGACAGTACAATGAGATTAGGATAAAAGGGCGAAACAGACATTTTTTAAAAATGTATTTTTCTCAAAATTATAATTAATTATTTTTGTTATAAACCAAACACCTAACCCTCTTTTAATTCTTTACTAACAACAAGGAAGGCACTAATGACTGATTTTATAAGCTATCGATCTAACGTCTATAACGCTTCAATCCATTCGGTAGTCTACAACGCTTCAATCCATAAACCTACTTCATTTGTAAATGGCTTGAAGGCTCTGAACGATATAACATGCAACATATCTAACAATTCACTTAACAACGTTCTAGCGTTGGATTAACAAAAAATCTATAAAGAATACTAAGTCGACGAGTAAAGCTGGGTCATAGTTCAAACCATGACATGCGTAAATTGCTTGCCAAAAGGTAAACTAACCTTCCTACTATATCGAAACAGGTATAGAGTATTGATTTCTATCAATTAAGTCGTAAGCTTAGGCTTGTTGTTCTCAAAAGGGTTTTTTTTTTTTTTTTTTTTTTAATTTTTTTATACTAGAGTACTGGTTCTCAAATCTCTCGTTCACTCGAGTGAGCTAAGCTATATTTCAAAGAGAAGTTTTGGAATTGTGAGAATCACACGTTGGTTGAGGAGGAGAATGGAAACCTTTCCCTAGCAGACACGTTTTAAAGTTTTGAAGGGAAATCCGAAAGGAAAACCCTAAAGAGGATAATATCTGATAACGACGAGTTTGGGTCGTTCCAAGAATTATAAAATAACTAGATCACTTATCTCTACGACGGTTGAACATCTTAAGAATATAAGCTTTTGTGAAGGTACTATTTCATTGTTACTGAAATACCCTTCACGACTCTAAGCACGTCAACCTTTGACTTAACCTGGGGTACTAAGACGCCTAACTGTCCGTTCACCTTCTACATTACGAAACTATCGGTTCGCTTAACGTGGTTTTACCTCCGACACGGGTTGGAAAGTGTTCTAAAGAATATAAAAAATAGGCATTAAAGTGGAATTAGAAAAGAAAGTGATATTGGTGAAGTATCCTAATAGGAAGGGATAGGAGAAAGTGAGAGGCAAAATGGAGAAGAGCCAAGAGAATAAAAAATATTATCTACAAAAATAAAAACAGAATTTATTGGTTTGATCTGAAATTCTGGACCTGTATTCATTAAACATTGCATAATTCATTGGAAGGCGGCAATATGAGAGCACCACGTTTCCTCACTTCTGCCCGCATTTCACTGTTTTCACACACACAAACAAAAGCATATAAATACCATAAATCACAGTCAGACTTGAACTGACAAAGTAGAAACAAATTGGATTAAGGGTTCGACTCCTTCTTTGAAATCCTCGAACAAAGTACCGACACACTTGAGTCACTTTTGACTACATCTTCGAGGCTCACAATTTCTTTATTCGACATTTGAGGATTCTATTGACATGGCTAAGTTAAGCGCATAACTCTGATATCATGTTAGGAATCACAACTCTCTACAATGGAATGATATTGTCCACTTTGAGCATAAGCTCTCGTGGCTTTGCTTTGGGCTTCCCCAAAAAGTTTCATACTAATGGAGGTGTATTCCTTACTTATAAATCAATGATCATTCCCTAAACTAGCCAACGTGAGACTTCCTCCCAACAATCCTCAATATGACTTACTATGCACCGGACTCTCTCAACCTTTTTAAGTGTCCGGACTAGCGTTTCAGGGATCAATGACAAAAAACTGAGTTGTTTATCACCCAAACATTCAACAGCTAGATCCAAAGAAACGACACGGTTCTTCCTTCCGCAACTTTCTCTAGACCCTACAATCCCTCCGACACTCCCATAATAAAAGAGACAATCTTGTAATTTTTGGTCTATGAAGACACGTTGGGTCCGATAACATGTAAGAAACTTAACTTCTCTACTGAAAATGTTCTATAAAAAGGGCATAGAACATGATAAGGTACAGTTCTAACAAGAAACTGAGACAAATGTTACCAGGAACACAGAAAAAAAGGAAAAAGTTAGGGGCAGGGAACTGTACAATAGTGAATGCAGGAGTACGTATTATATAAGCATGTTTGAAAGGTACAGAAATGTGAAACATAGTATTTTGTAATGAGCTATTAGTCAGAAATCAAGCCATAGAAGTGCAAATTAATCATTACTTAAAAGCATACAAATGAAATGAAGATAACCAATTAAGCATATCTCACTTATGGTCACCCTCTAATATAGAAGAATAAGGATTATGGCGGTGCATGTTGTTGGTTCAACAGGTGGTGATACTGGGGGGAGTTGAGGGAAGCTTTGGGAGAATTGAAATGGATATTTTGGGCGATCGAGCTCGGTTGGTGAGGCGGAGGCATGGCAGCCGGGAAATGGGTAGCTGAAAATGAGAATCCTGATGATGCTGCAGTAGAGAACAGTGGCATTTGGGCGGCATTAATCGGGCCATGGATTTGCCATGCCCAGTTAGGGACACCTTGGGATGAACCTAATGCAAGTCTCTTCTCTGTCATGCTTTCCTGAAAGCAAAATTCAGATAATACCATGTAATTCAGGTCCTGTTTGCTTTAGCATCTGATGTGTTGTTAATAGTTTCCAACATTAGATCAAATATTAGCCTCCACTGCTATCAAGTTTGACTATTCATTCATCTAGTGGGCTCACAAGAATAAGTCGTGCAGTGTCGTACTATGTTATCCACTAAGCAGTTCAATGATTGCTAAAAGTCAAATTGTTCATCCTTTGAGTCATTGGACATTATGAGTGGAAAAACATCAAGTGCTATTTTGATCGTAATACTCTATGATGTACAGCAGCAAGTTAAAAGGGGGCCGACTACCCTTGCAATTAATTCAGTAATCAAAGATGCTGTGGGATACAATTGATTGAACCATATTTGTTTTGAGTTCAACCAGGAAACTGATAGCGAAAATGTTCACAAATTTTCGAACTAAGCTTTAAAATAACATCATATCAGTGAAACTCACCTCACTGGGGAAGAAGCTAGATTGTGTACCGTTCCATAAGGGAGCATGCTCTGATGTCATTACCAATCCATTCACAGGTGGATCGCCAACTGCTGCACGGGCATTGCTCTCCATCTTCAACATAGATAATTCAAATAATTTTTCTTTGTCAGTCATTCAATTTTGGGAACTTTCATTACTAAATAGAAACTGGAATGTTTCACGAATTCTTTGTTTAGTGTTTACCATTGTGCTCCTATCATTAGCAAAGCAAGGACCAGATTGGAATCGCAGATGCCCATCATCATCCTTTGGACAGTTGGAAGGGGGTGAAATCCCTAAATTCAAATCAAGCATACTCCGACCACCTATAATGGAATTTGTACACAATCAGAAACCAGTTGGAACAAATTGTGATAACCACCAGATCATCCATGCATAAGCGTATATGGTTTATAGCTATATACCTTCACTGCTGCCCTCAGAAACTCCCTCTCCTTCGTATGTGCTAGGCTCAAAGTTGGTTACTGCCTCCCGCCCATTACATTTGATTGCTGCCTTGTCATAAGCCCTAATTTCCACAAAAATAAAAAGGGAGACGTGTTGGTTGGATGCCTATTGAGGTTGAAAGTTCAGGATAATAAAATCAGTTCAGGTAGAGTGAAATTCGTGCTTTAAGACCTTGCAGCTTCGACCTCGCTGTCGAACAGCCCAAGATATATATACCTGCAGAAAGGATTATAACCTCCGTGATGAAAACACCATCCCATTTCTTCTAAGAAATAGGCATCTTAGATTTCTATTTTTCCAAGTGATGAAAGAACAAATAATCCATTGAGAAAAGGCTAGAAAAACCAAGTCTCAGTTTGCTATATAACGTTTATTCACAGGCCTCTTAACCAAAGATCAAAAGTAAAGCATGCTTTTCAATTTCACATTATGATTGCTCACTTTTTCCCAAGGAGCTGCCCCATTCTAGCTTCCCATCGGCCACATTTGTGCAGTGTTACCCCTCTATATTTTGAGCTCCCCCTTGAGAAACCAGTGCTCTGGCGACGAAGTATGTGAACAAACTCTTCCTTGCTTAAGTTCTCCATCTGCTCGAGAATATTATTGAAGGATAAAGGAAATTCTTAGGAAAAGTAATTCTTATAAATCATGTAATTTGACGATGAAACGAATTCGCTGAAGGAAAGATAAAATAGACGGCACTTCAGCTAACCAGTTTCAGGTCTTCCTCATAATCGCTAACATTGAAATTAATATCAGCGTCTACCCCCCTGAACTTGATAGCAGCTCGATCATATGCTCTAAATTTAGAAAACTTCAAAAAGTCAAACACAAATTCTTTGCTCATAATAGTATAAGTGTGGGCTTTCTTTCTCCTCCACGCATATGAATTTACCTTGCTGCAGAGTGTGCCGTGTCGAATCCACCTACAGGAACCGAAGAATTATAAATTCGTCAGGAATTTTCCAAAACAGAATATGTTAACGAAGATTTCCTTAAAAAACAAAACTCGGAAAATGCTGTAGATGACAAATATTTCCATAAATAACACAAATCAAAGCAAATTAAGTAATCGAGTCAAAAGTCATACCGAGATAGACTTGCTTCCCGCAGTCCCTGCACGCGAACAGTTGAAAAACAAGAAGTTTAGACAATAGATGACTAATGAAGCATACATCGGAGTGCATTAGAAATCTAATTCAATCAAGCAAATAAATTCATTTGAATTCAACGGAAGGATACGTCAATTGAGTGAACGCACGGACTATCAGAATTTAACGAAAGAGGCAAAAGCAAACAATTACACGATTCAACAAATTTTTTAGTAAGTCAAATTCACTCACCAAATATGTGATTCCCACCGCCCAGTCCTCCGGTAGAATGTGACGCCTCTGTACTGCGAACTCCGAGACCTTGGACCTCTCCTGCTCTTCTTCACCGGCTGAGGCTGAACTGGTTGAACCGTTCTCCCCTCCCCTGCTGAACTGCTTCGATTGCACGCAAGGTCGATCCAGTTCTTCCTCGATGAAGATGACGAAGAAGAGGCCGATTTATGCCCCTGAGGAATCCCGAATTCAGCATTCACCGCTCCACCTAATGGAAAAAATTCCTTAGTGACCATATCGTTCGTGCTTCCAGCCTTCAATATTTCGAAGTTGAGCGTGAAGAGCTCGCCACCAGCGCGTGTGGAGCACGAGTCGTCATCGCCGCCATTGCTGGAGGTATCCGCATTGACAATCGAAGAATTGGAAGTTCCTGATTCATCCACATGGTTCCCCGAGCCTTGAGGAAGCTTCTCAAAGAACACGACGGAGTCCTCCTTCTGAGTCGCATCAACCGAGTCGACATTGAGATTAAGATCAAACATCTTCTCTTAATGTCTCTCCGAAGTTCCCAATCCTAAATTCTTATAAGTTTTCTCTATCACGCGCCTTCGCAGTCGATCCAATTCAACATTCAAGCATCGATCACCGTGTTTGATCGAACAGTATAAATCAATCGTAATCAGAAACCACCAAACGACTAAAACAACAAATCGCACTAACAATTTGAATGGACAAAGTTTAAAAAAAAAAAAAAAAACCAGAAACACAACCAAGCGAACAAAAAAAGTACAAGTAGATAGTGAACTACAGCTTCGTCTCTTCCGTTTCCGGCCAGAAACGCCGCCGTTCGCCGGTCACCAAACAGTAAAAGACAACAACAAAAAAAAAAAAAAACTCAGTCAAAGAGAGAATCGAGCAGCAAAAGCTCTAGAGATATTAGCATTAGTCATCCCGTCGGTGAAGATACCGGCACCGGAGTAATCTGAAATTATTAGCAACTAAGTGATTCCAGGGCGGAGAAAGATGAAAGAAGAGGATGGGACGTATGAAGGAACATTTCAGACACATTCTAAGAGCAAGGGAATAATAATATATATATAAACATTTTATTTCTCTCTTTCATCAAGCCAAATCACCGGTTTCACCCGGTAACCGGTTGACTCTTGATATTGCCAAGGTAATAATCCTCTGTTTTGCAACGCATTTCTCCGTGGTGTTTCATAGACGGGAACAGCCGTCTGTATAACTAACCAACTAATCAACACGTAGCAGTCGTGTGTATGTGTACGGCGGATCCCTCCCTCCATAATATTCAAAACACATCTATCACCGTTCATTTTATTTTCATGATTATTACAAAAATACTCTTTTCATGACTTACAAAAACCATTTTCTTTTTTCACAAAATTTTATAAATTCATTTAAGGTATGAAAATTAATGTGATACTTTGTTAGTTTTGAAAATAAAATATATTAATTTGAAAACGTCGCGTGAAAATTACGTACAACACTTTATTTAAATTTTTGTAACAATAATTGTCGTCTTCGGAGAAAGTAACGTAAAAGTAGACGCACAAATGGTAGGTCAGTAAAAAAGTATGAAAAACATGCGTGCATGAGGGTAACCGTAACGTAATATTTTGGATATTTCGTAATACTTCAACAACATCGGGAAACAACTCGTCTTAGCCTATCATGATACAAAAAAAAGAATCACACGTTACTATAAAGCAACAATTAAGAGACGAAATTTCAAGGAAAGAAATCTCGTGTGAGAAGTGTTATGCAAAACATTAGAGATCTGTCCTGCCCACCACAAGTGTGCTAGGTCTAATAAGGTCCATATCGAACAGCTGAAGTTGTTGAACTCGACACACATGCCTTAAAACCATAAAGAAACGACCCTCCCTCATCCACGAAATAACACAAGGGTCAGAGTTGACCAAAAGTTCATACTTATTTTAGGCCGACCACAGGGTCATACCTAGCCGAGACTGACCATAGGGTTATACTATACTTATATGAAAACAAATTTCACGCTAAGATATCACGAGCTGAGATTAAATAGTATGTGGCCCTATGGGGAGGTTATATGTAGGGTTAACCTCGACCTTTTACCGAGGTTGAAGGCATGCAATTGGGTTTATGAAAGTCATTCGTTATAAATACATACAGTAAATTTCTGAAGGTTAGTTATGACTAAGTTATTTCAAAATAATCAAGGTTGAGTCTACGATCATACCTAGTTCAATGAAACATAATCGTTAGAATCAAACTTATAATCATCTCAAGATCATAGAACTTACGCAAATAGTATTAAAATCAAGGTATTCAAATTGATAGAAATTGCTCATCATATCAACACGGAGACCACATACAATTTCTCGAGCAGCTAAAACTGATTCTTTTGAAATTAGAAAAGAACAAAAGTTAGACTAATAACAAAAAACCCAACACAAGACAAAACCGAGCCAACAAAAAAGAACCAAACATTCAAACGCAGAAACCCAATTGCATGCCCTCAGCCTTGGTAAAAGGTCGAGGCTAACCCTACATATAACCTCTCCATAGGGCCACACACCATTCAATCTCAGCTCGTGATATCTTAGCTTAGTCTCTACATACAACCTCCCCATAGGACCACACACACCATTCAATCTCAACTCGTGATATCATCATAGCTTAGTCCGGGTTCATCTTTAACCTAACCAGCCAGTAAAATGCAAAAATGTGTAAGAATTGTATGAGTTGGAAAAGTGTTTTATAAATAGTTAAAACATAGCTGTAAATAGCAATTAAAGGTATTAAGTACAGAAATTAAAAGGTTATAAAGTAGTTTGAAATACTTTTTGAAAAATATTTAAAGTTTAATTATTTCAAACGTATATAATTTTATTTCTTATCAACTCCTATTAGTTTATTCATATTCTTTCTTTACTATAATCTCTCTACAATTTTTCATAAATTGTAATTATTATTATTTTTTAACGTCACATTTAGTTTGAACCTTGTTTCAGAATCTTTGAAATTTATGTGCAAGAGTTTTATGTTTAATCCAAATATTCAACCCTTCTAATTATAGAAAGTCTCGAGTAATTTTGGACTATCTATTTCGATCTTACTTCTAAAAGTCAACATTTCAAGAATTTAGTCGGGAAGTTTATAAGATCTGATAATCCCAACAGTTCAGACTACCCAACTCAAACTATAAAGATTAGGTTGGTTTATATATTTTTTTCGGTTTGAGTTGAGTTGAATTTTTAAAAAAGCGAAAATTCAAGTTAATTTGTCGTTTGACTTTTTTATGTTAGGTCAACTCGATCAATCGGTATATAGAGTTATAACACAATCCGTCTCTACCCTAATTTTAAGATTATTATGAAAATTAAGAATATTTGACGTTCGTAACTGGAGTTGAGATGCGTTGTGACTTATGAATGTTTGATATTTGCTTTATTAATAAATAATTATGATTTTTTAAATAATTAAAAAATCAAATTTAAAATTGAAAAAAAAAAAAAAAAGAAATCAGTCATCTTTAAAATTAAAATTAAAATTAAAATTAAAATGAAACTTTTAATTTCATAAATTTAAACATTATATTTAGTTGGTATTTTTAAAGTAAAGATTGCAATATTTAGAAATTAATATTTTTTATTTTGTTATGTTTTTTTATATTTATTATTGAAATCTACTTTATTTCATTATTATTTTTGTTTAAAAAATAATATTTTTTGTTATTTATATTATAAGTTAAAAATAAGCATTGACACGACCACATATTTAAACCACATAAGTTAATTTACGCGATAATAAGTAAATAAATATAAGACAATATAATAATAAATAAAAAATTTCAAAAAAATTTATTTACTTCTTAAAAACTTAGAACCTAAAATAATTTTTTTAAAAAAAATTATAAACAAAAATACATTTTTAAAACCTTAAATTCAATAAATATTAAAAAAAAAAATTTAAAACACTAACTTTAAAATTTGAAATAAAATAAAAAGGTATTACAATCTCGAGTTTTGAGTTATTCAGTAATTTAACCATTTATTAATGTGATTCCTTAACTTGAATTTCTCCGGACAAAATACTGAAATAAAATGTTAATATCTAATTTTATATTCTAAAAGCTAAATTAAATATTTTATTTCTCTATGTTTAACGTCTAAACCCTGAACTCTAAATGATTAAACACGAACAAATAAGAGTAGGAGGGGTAGGTATAGGTTGTTATAGTTTCGTAGGTTGACACGTCATTCACGTTTTTGGGGTTCAAATATTGAGTTGCGTTGCCGCAAATGTTGACCAACCTCTGTTAGGGTTATTATTTTTTAAAATTTGATTTGATTAAAGTATATAGGGTTTTGAGACATAGGTGTAACATGTTGGAGTGTACATTAAAATAAGTTATCATAGGAAACATCAAAATCTTTAGGAAATATCAAATTGTCTAAAGTACACACATTTTGATCTACTTCTCTTCTCTTCTCTCCCTTTTCCCTATGTTCAACCTGATTCCTTGCTTATTTTTTTATTTTACTTCTTCACATGTTTATTTAACAATGTTATTGTATAACGACATGTTTGTTTTCTGTAAGTTTGTGTAATAGCTCAAGTTTAACCCTATTAGATATTTTGTCTCGTGATTTTAAAACACATCTACGAGGTTTCCACACCCTTATAAAGAATGTTTTGTTTTCCTCTCCAACCGATGTGAGATCTTACAATCCACCCCCCTTGGGTGCCCAACGTTCTCACAGGCACATAGTCTGATGTCTAGTTCTAATACCATTTGGTATAACCCAAGTTCACCGCTAGCAGATATTGTCCACTTTGGCATGTTACGTATCGTCGTCAGCCTCACGATTTTAAAACGCGTCTACTAGAGAGAGGTTTCCACACCCTTATAAAAAATGTTTTGTTTCCCTCTCCAACTGATGTGGGATCTCACAATCCACCCTCTTTGGGAGCCCAGCGTTCTCAGTGACACAACCCGATGTCTGGCTTTAATATCATTTGGTACAACCCAAGTTCACCGTTAGTAGATATTGTCCGCTTTGACCCATTATGTATCGTCGTCAGCCTCACGATTTTAAAACGTGTCTACTAGACAAAGATTTCCACACCGTTTAAAGAATGTTTTGTTTCCATCTCCAATTGATGTGAGATCTCACAATCCACAAACCCAATGTTCTCACTGGCACACGTCCAATGTCCAGCTCTAATATCATTTGGTACAACCCAAGTCCATCACTAGCCACTTTGGCCCATTACATAAAGTCGTCAGGCTCATGATTTTAAAATGCATCTACGAGAGGTTTCCACGCCTTTATAAGGAACGTAAATATCAAAATTAAAAAATTCGAGAGCTGCTCTTGATTTGTTTGTGATAATAGGATCTTTTTAAAAATTTTATTTAAAAAAAAAATAAATTAACGATATATTTAATGGTATTTTTAGACGACTTTAAATATTTTCTTTTGATATTTACGTTCATAAAAGTAATCGGAAGTTTAATTAGCTGCGGGACCCCCCAGGTTAATCTACAAATTTTCCCCTTAATTCAATGATCAATTAAAAAAAAACAGAAAAATAGATGACGTACACGTGGCGGTGAGAAACCAAAAATGGGAAAGGAAAATAAAAAAGTAAAAAGTAAAAATAGAGACAGATAAATTAGCTCCTTCCCCATTGGGTAATCCTCAGCCTTAAAACATTTTTACAAAACCTATTATTCTAATTATAGTAACCCCACGCTACCTCAACCATTACCAATTACAACCTTCCTATCTTCCCTAGCCGGTTGCAGGTAATCTTAGTATCCCCACTTCTAGCTGTACTCGTAAATCTTTTCACCTGCCAATAACGACGTGCCACGTCAGAATACTTCCAATTTGAGTAATTTATGTTAAAATCATGCATTATTATCTATAATGTTAGTTTTAATTAATCTCTATTTACTGGGCCAAATCTCACTAATTACTTTTAAGCTATTATTTAATATAATATAATAACGATTAAATAGAAATAATTCTCACAATTGTTAAAAAAAAATTAATTAAATACGACGATTTAAACATAATTTAATGAATAATATATGAGAATTTAATTTCCAATTCTACTTTTTAAAACTAAAGTAATAAATAAATAAAACCTAAAACTATAGGATATATTATTTAAACCAATTAATTAATGTCATTAAATATAATAATACCTTATTAGATACGTTGTGATACGTTGTTTAGAATAAAAATCTAAATTAGTTATAATATTATTATTTTTCTTTTTCGGTTTTCAATTATTTAAATTAGGTTTTTTTTGGTGCAATTATATAAATTAGGCTTAATTATCATTATAGTATTTATAATTTGAGTTTAATTTAAATTTGGACCACATTACTTTAAAAACTTTAACTAATCTCTATAATTAAACACTAATTTAACTATAATTTGCTTAAATCTCACCATTGCCTCGAAACTATTTTTTAAAATTAAAAATTATATCTTAATTTAAAATTTTATTATCCTTAATAATTTTAAATTTTATTAATAACTCATTTCCACAAAAATAATAAAATGCAATAATAGAGATGGATGAAACTATATATTATAGATTAATATCGAATTAAAATCAAAGTTATGCCATTAATATAAATTTAATAATTGAACAAATAAAAATTAATATCATTGTAGATAATAGCATCCAATTAAATAACGTGTGATAACATCTATGACAAAGAGTCTTGACATAGAAAATTAAAATCGAAAGAATTGGGATGAAGCCTAATTGCATGGCGTCGGCCTTGTAGACAAGGCCGACCCTATAGTTGGCATCTAAATGGGGCACGTACCATGCATGCACTTGGGTTGTAGTATTCTAGTTCAACTCGAGCCGGTTCATTTTTAACCTAATTTGGAAAGAGATAGACAAAAACACTTTAGGGTGTTGTATAAATACACTGTTGAGTAGTTTTGTAGGTCGGGTTTTTCCTCGTTCAAACAAAGTTTATCGTTGTTGTCACATGAAAGTCAAGTGTGTTAAAATGTCCAAATAATGACAACGATAAGCGTTTTTGTGGGGAAAGTAAAAAATCAAATCGAAGTCACCGGTGAAAGCCAACCAGACTATTTTAGTTGCATGAAATAAATTTTAATGGTTAAATTAAAATCTTCTGAGAACTAAAACAATCAATACCCCGTGGTTATAGCTCAATTATTTCTACACAAACTTAATATCAAAATTATAACCATTCATAACATAAATGTGGCTTTATTGAAGTTTAAAAGGTCGAGCCCTACGAGCCCTATGAGCCCTAATTAAATGAAGTATAGTTGCAAGAATCAAGTTGAGCTTGAGAATTTAACTCCCGAGCTCAACTTAACAATAATCTAAAGTACACCTTAATGTATTAAATGTAACTCCCGATAATCAATTTTCAAGAACCAAAGGAAAAAAAAAAATACCAACATAAGATAAAATTGGGACAACACAGAAAGACCGTGCCATGGAGAAAAAAGGAAGATATGAAATTGGGTCGAAGCCCAATCACGTCTTCTTTCTCGGCAAGAAGCGAACTCTACCATTGATTTCTCAAAATAGCACGTGTCATGCATACTTCACTGACAAGCACCACAGTAATACCTCACCGATATGCATACCTCTCGTAGATCACATTCTTCGTTCTTCAAACAAATTTTATCATTGTTGTCACGTGAAGGTCAACAATGTTACTCCGTCTAGATTTTGACAACAACGCTTATAAAAATTTATAGTTCACTTCTGTCCGATCGATTAATTAATTTCATTTGTTCATGAATTATTATTTTTCTAATATAAATATTTTTATATAAATTTTTTATTGGTACTTTCATTAACGTCCAATTAATTTTATTATTATTTAAAAATAAATAAATAAAATTTATAAACAAATACACTAGAAATGTAGCCAAAATCAAGGAGGTCTACCGATAAAGGAATCATAAATTATAGTAATAAAATAAATAAATAAATAAATAAATAAATAAATAATGAATTAAATTCAGCTTGCAAATTGGCCCAACTAGATATCAACAAATCAAACTTTGTTTCAAACCGCACTATGATCATACTGACCCAGACGCACTCACTGCCTTCAAATATACGTGAAGCACACGCGACCCATTACCCGAATTATTTTATTAATATAAAAAAAAAAATCATAATTTAAAACGTATTAAATTTCCGATTCTATCCTCCTTCATTCAAATAATTAAAACATATCATATCTTGACACATTAAAATAAAAAATAAAAAAAAATCAATAAATTCAATATTTAATTAAATTTCACAAATTATCCTAAAAAATATATTTTAAATTAAAAAAATATAGGAGTCTTAATTAAATTAAAAATATTGGAACCATTTATTTTATAAGGGGGGGGAGAAGTGTTGTCGGCAGGCACATTGGAAAGTTGTCGACGTGGACGTGTTGCATCCATTCGTACAAAGTCATTTTTATAATATTTTAAACGTTGGGTTTTCATAAACTTTTCTATTTTTATAATATTTTTTTATCTTCAACATATTTAGTACTACTTTTCTTAATCTTCCTTTTTATAGTGTGAAATTACGTTGTTGACCTCCCCACATGTTTCTTAGTATTTATTTTCGGAAGTATTTAATTATTGCTTGGAATTGTCCCATTTATCTCTACCGCTTTTATTTATTTATTTATTTCTTTCTTTTTATATATAAATAAATAGATTACAAAATAAAAATATTATTTACATTAAATGATTATCTAATATTTTAAATAATTTTTTATTATTAATATTTTAAGTTGTTGCGTAATTTCATTACCATATTTATGAATGCGTTGCTCAAATGTTACTTTAACACATAAAATATGGCTTAAAATGTTACTTTTAACATATAAAACCCGACTTTTATAGATAAAAGTTGACTTGTTTAGCAACAAAATCAGTGATTTTGTTACTATATTTATGAATGCGTTACTCAAATGTTACTTTAACACATAAAACCCGGCTTTTACAGATAAAAGTTGACCTGTTTAACAACAAAGTCAGGAATTTCATTACTATATATTTATGAATGCGTTACTCAAATGTTACTTTAACACATAAAACCCGGCATTACAGATAGTATTTGTCCTGTTTAACAATAAAGTCTATTTGTTCGGAGTGACACGATGTGTATCCTAATATGTTAATAATTTAATGATACATTAACTTTTTGTTTACAAAGTGTAACAATTTTCATACGGAACGACTTTTGGAAATTAAAAAATTGCACTGAAATGAAGATTTTTATGTCGAGAGCTTGCGTTGTGTTGTGATATCTGTTGAATGATAAAAGTTTCACATCGACTAATTTAAGAAATGATCATGCGTAAAATCACATACAAGGCTTGCACCAACAAAACGGGTAGTTTTTAGAGGATTTGTTGAGCTTGCTGAACCTAACTTTCAAGAAGGGAATATATTTGACAATTGAAGTACCCATATGTCCTTACAAAGGCCCCCCACGCACTAATTTCATCACCAAAGCATCCCTTACTATTTGAGAGGAAACAATTTTCCTTATCGAAGTGAGGTGACTAAGGAACTCGATTTAACATGCTATGACGAACAATACACACATTGTGGTACGAGTACACAAATGATAAGTCGCTCGTGTTTCACATCGCTCAGTTGCATTTTTCTTCACTGTCGATGAATACGTGGTTATAGAGAATTGAGACGTTAAAAAAAATTCATGTTTGTAGATGCATACGAGGGATTACAACATCATGGGGGTGTAAGGCATGTTGACATGAAGTCACGATGGTCGAATCTCGAACGGAGGAGCATCGAAAAGGAAGACCGAAAAGTTTTGGGAAGAGAGAGAAATGCAATCGAAAATCATCGAAGGAGTTGGGCGAGCCTAGAGGAGCTAGCCCAACCAGCAACCCTGGAGGGTGTGCGAGCCCACCTAGTGGACTCATGCTCGCACATGTGGGTCGTGTGTAGAGAGATACTACACATCTAGCTTGCGGCCACTTAAGAGAATATTGTTTTAAAGATAGGTCTCATTCATGTTTTGCATTCCATGGATCCAATAGTGAAGTTACTTCCGAAATATTTGTTCTGTGTTACTCTTATATTTTAGATAAAGGCAAGGACATCCCAGTACGGGTGACGACAACATCACATCAAAGGCCATAAAACCTACATTAGAGTAGTTGCATTCGTTTCATAAAATTATTCTAAATGAACGTTTCCAAATAGAAATGTCATGTCATGCATATAGTAACGATTCTATTTCAGTAGAAAATTAGTACCGGTACACTTCCCCGATTCAAAAAAATCATTCAAGTATTAAAGAAATAGATAATAAAACCATCCTAGTCACAAATTATTGAGAAACCTTTGTACTAATAATTAAAAAAAAAAAATCCAAATAATGATGCCTCTCAACCACGAGAGAAGCAATTAAAATAAAGAAACCTCGAAAAAAAAAACAAGAGGAATATTAAATAAATTAAGAACAACAACTGGCCATTACCAAAATCAAGAGATTATCCAATAAAATAACTCAAAATTACTAATCTTATGGCTCAAATCTTTTCAGGATTTTTTTATTTGAATTTTCTAGAAAAGCATATTGTAGAGATAACCTTCACATGAATCACAACTGTATATCATAACAAATCCATCAATTCAATTCCTATGGATAAAGTCAAGAGTTAGCGACAAATATCAAGCAAATAATTTAAACATTTTTAAAGCATACAAAATCTTGTACGTGTAATACATTAGATAGTGAATTAAAAAAAAAAAAAAAATACTAGGTTCAAATTTAAAAGCCAATCTTTATAATTTAAAATTAGAAAAAGTTGAAAGATAAACTTGATATTTTCTCAAAGAACGAACATTATAGCTATCAAAATAAAATGCGTGAGTGCACTGAACATGATACCACAAATAAAATAGAATAAAATAGAATAAAATATAAAAGGAGCATCGTATATTTATAACAATATAATATAAAGCGACAAAACATTTCGAGGAGATTAAGATGTCTGAAAGTTAATAATAAAGAAAAGGTAAGTCCAATGTATTAGTGACTAAATGCCTCATTAATTTATTGCAAACAGCATCGGATCATTTCTGTACTTAAAAGCTAAACATGTTCAGACATTCATTGGAAAAACAAAAAAAGAAGTACCAAATTTGAATACCAATTTGCAATTCTTTTTAAAGCATAAAAAATACCTCAGTTGCTGGCGGGGTCAATGGGTCACATGTCAAATAGAACACAATCTGCAAGAGAGAGAAAGAGAAAGGATAATGAGTCCAAATGGGAAGAAAAAAAAGGCAGAAAAGAGAATGAATCCTTAAAAAAGTTTGAGGAACAGAAAATGTCCAACGTTTGGACTCCCCACAGCTACAAACCAACCTTTTTCTTGTTAAAATAAAGCAGTGGAGGAAGATTTCAAGTACTTTTATGTCTACTTGGGCTAAAACAAAATCACCCCAGTTTCTACTTTCCAGTCCTTTTCTTCTATGCATTGCTTTCCCCCCACCCCCCTTTCTTTAACCTTCTATTGGTTTATTACCCAAAGAAAAGAAAACAAAATCATGAAGAACTAAAAGAAAAAGATACAAACTGTTCTACATCTTTAGTAGGTAGGTATGTGGGACAGGGAAGTAATTGGCTGAGAATTTTACCTCACTCTTCCTTTTGAAGGGTTTCCAGAATTCAATCTAAATATGATTTTATTCCGAGAGATGAATCTTATCATAGTTTTTAAAAAGCAATGATACAGGGAACAGCAGGTAGGGCTTTTGGTTAATATTTGTGTTTCATTCTTCCATTTGAAGGTTTTGGGTTGAACTAAAAGGTTTGTGTTTTGATGGCATTGTCACTCCACCCAACATGAATCTTATCATCATATAAAGCACATTTTGTTTTCTTTTTGATATTATGTCCAAAGCAAAGTATGGTCAAGAGACAGCCAATAATATAACTAACACGTGGTAAATTTGACAACCAACAAAGACAGGAATTACAGAAGGTAAAATCAGGATTTTATTTGTAGAGTAAAGGACAATTTCAAGGTGAAAACATCTGTTTCTAACTGGCTGGCTTCATGTTTCTATGTTTCTACAGCTTTTCTTTTCTTTTCTTTGATTTGTTTCTTTTATGTTCCTTAGTTTGTTCTTCGTTTGTGACAATTGCAGGGCCAATATTCCTTTTCTCTGTCGAAGGATTCGATAAGTTGCTGCATTATTTATTCTTTGTTTCTCAAAGTTCAAGATAATTGGTGGATCTCGATCAGGTTTTAAAATATAAAATACAAAGTGGGTAGGATTAGTAAAATCATCTACACTAAAATAAACTAATGGGAATGGAGAATCTACTAGAAAGAGCATAAGTTACTGGGAAACATATCTGCAATTTTAAAATGAGAAGTGTTTTAGCAAAACCACCTTCCTTAATTTGACAGCATCGAGATTGCTTTCTTTCAACCATCCACTTGCAAAAATGCCCACAAAAAGGTTCTAGAGAACCTGCTCTGGTTTCCAGCAAGCCATCTTCCTTGATAGAAAACCCTGAAATGTAGAAACATAAATCAACTCCAAATCTGAAGTAGACCAAGTCTTAGGACAGGATATAAAATTGATAACAAACCTTCAGGTTAACTCTTTTTCTTTTTTCCTTCCACAGCTTGCTGTACTTGAAAGTTTGGAATAATGAAACATTCACGTGACCATAAAATATGTTAGTCCATAGAAATTTTTATTCTCCATATTTAGAACATACCACAATTCCTTTGTTTTAATAGCCATTGTGTTCCAAGAGTTCCGAAATCTAGTGTTTTGCAATCTTTGAAACTATAGTCTACCACAATCGTCCATGCATCAACAGAATTTTTGTTAAGCATGCAAGGTTCAATCTCAAAATGTTTGTGGCTATAACCATCAAGAGTTGCAAGGACCAGAAAACTTAGAGAGAACTAGTTCAATTTATGGTAGATACCATTTTTTTTACAACCAAATGTAGTAGGGTTGGGCAGTTGTCTCGTAGATTAGTCGAGTTGCGTGCAAGTGGACTTAGACACTCACAGATATATTAAAAAAAAAAAAAAAAAAAAAATCAAAACATATTCCATAACCTGTAGAACTTCACTCGATATAGGTAAATGTCATAAGACATCATTGTATCAATTAGGAGCTGGCTGGAGCACGATCAAATTGGTGGCAACCTAGTTCCAGCATTATAATGAATCAACACAACGTCCTACCCGTACTTTCCAAACATTTTTATCACTAAGAAATTAGGCAAACAATTCCACTCCACAAAAATCATCCGCAGCTTTGATATCTTTTCCATCTTCCATGTTCGGTTGGTTAGTTCTAAGCTATCCGCTTAATATAACCTGATAAAAAAGAAAATGGTAGAATAATCATGGATTCTCATGAAATAGGAAAAATATTCACTGTAATTTCAAATGTTAAAATTGAACATGAAATGAGAATCCAAATCATAATTCGAAATTAATGAACTATTTCCTCATTAACCGACCATTAACAACAGGAAACCACCAATTCAGCACAAGTCTCGTATATGCATGACAAGCCTGAGATTTTTAGCAGTCCCATTCACGTTGCTCATTTTCCAAATAATAGCTGTTAATATCACCGTGTCCTGCATTTATGTCATAAAGCCAAACAACCAAAAAACAACAAAGCTAAAGAGAAACCTAGTACGGAGTATATCTTAGGCTTAATAGTAGAATATAATACACTAAAAACATCAACTTCTCGTAGCATCCTTGGTAAATTTCAGACAATGAAGCTGGGAGATAAGTTATTAACATCATGGAGGCAATGATATTGAATTTGCAACTATCAGTTCAAAATGTTTTGGAGAAAACAAAGAGTAAAGTGTTTTGAGAGTACTTGAGCTTCTAACTTATGTCCATCTAGATTTTTAATTGAAGAGAAGGCGCTGTTTATGTTGCTACCGTTCTTCCTAGGGAGTAACAGAAACCTTGACGGTGACTCTCATTGATCTCAGCTCCACTTGGTTCTTTTCAATTGTCACTCCACAATGAAATTCTGGATGAGGTTATGATAAAAGGGAAAGTTAGGGGTGGAGACATTGGAGATTTTGCAATCTTGATGAACCTCTGACCTATGAGGGATGATGGAAATGATGAGTTATGAAACATTGTTAGAAGCACTTTCTCTAGTTTCGACTGCCCCTATCTCGCTTAAAACTTAAACAAGCCGAGAAGATATCATTAAACATAAAGATCCGTTGACATCAGAGCCATTTCAGCATTATATCAGCCAAAGGGCAATAATCAGTGAAAAGTGTTCCAACCAAATTTTGCTTCAAGCACCAAATAAATTGTCACAGAATGAGTCAATGAACCATAGTGCTATAACAATACAGATATTGAAAATCTTTCATGGGTTTGTAGGTTAATGGGAAAAGAGAAGAGCCTCCACATGCAGAATTCACAGCAATTTTATTAGATAACTGAATCGAGTTTGAGAGATGCAAGTCAAGTGTGCACAGTCAATCTCTCGCAAAAGCACTATATGATACAGACTTATTCAGATCCATTGCTATAACTTAAACGAATGCATATAACTGCATTTCATTTAATCTCCAGTCACATTTGAGTTGCAAACTTATGCCTGTCTATACAGAAGGTGATCAGATAAACGCTCTGGTACTTGACATCAGACATTGGTTGGGAATAAACTCTAAAAATATATGAGTAAGTGCAGCATTCATTTTTCTTCTCCGTTTACAATCTTCATTATTCTAACTAATGATTGATGATTATCTATAGGCTATATATGGATAGTCCACGAAATCCCAGTCCTAACAAGCACTTGAATTGTGTTCTATTTGAATATTCAATGCCATTGCAGGTAAATCATTGCAATTGAGCTAATATGTACATACCTCGAACTGCATTACATACGTCTAAATATTCTGCTAAATTTTGTAGATAAAATGTGTTATCCTTAGCATTTCATTTTCTCAAATCATTGACATGTCTAGGCCAAATGACATTTATTTGACTTTGATCCAAACCTCTCAGTGAATTCAGAAAGTGATGCAGGTGGCAAAACAAGAATCCTACCAGCCATCTGGAGTGAAAATTAAGAATGTTCCATCTTATGCATTTTAAATTAAAATTTGAAAGGAAAAGAATATATATCAGTTTGATACCTCTTGTGCCATGTCCTTCATTTGCAATACAACAGGAAAGCTTCTCATGTCAATTTCAATCATCCTGCCGAGAGAGACGGAGTTGAAAAACCAAAAAAGTCATGCGCCCATTACACAAATATAATGAGTAAACAACCAGTAGCATGGTATAATTAAAAGCCCTTCTGGAACTAAACTTAGATTCTACATCAATATATATTCCATAGCTCGGTGGCAGAGCAGCCAATAAAGAGAGTTTCAAGCAAAACTGAAATTCAACAACCAGAAAAAGTCGCATGTCAGCAGAAAGTAGTTGAACATGCTTCAACTTATGCAACCATATATTCAATTGATACTCCAATCCAATCAACTAAAATTTTCTGATATAACATAAAGATAATTAACAAACCCGAAAACTAGGAAAGAATCACACTTGCGTTTTGCCAATTCAAGCTGGACCAACAAGCTCTGTCAAGACACCAAATGGGATTCCACCAAATAAGGCCTCGTCTAAACCTTTTAAACATGTAGAAAGATGGCCAGTTAAATGCTCGTTTTGAAGTCTTTGATCCATTAGAGAAAGCACCAATTGATGCAACTAGATCATCACCTCTAAAAGCAACAGAAGTCAGGGATGTGGAAAGCATAAACAAAAAAAAATCCTCTTAGACAAGTATAATGCGCTTGACAATCAATAAATAGAAGCAACTGATTTCTTACCGTCTGATAAGGAGAGAAGCAATTTCAATAATGTGCGCAACTGCTGATGCAACTTCCAACAATCCCGCGTCCAATAACTCCATCAACTCAAATTCAGTTAAGTATAAAGCTTCCTGAAACAAATTAAATAAACCAATACTGCAATTTAATTTTCTATAGGCTAAAACCGGCTACAGGGCTGAAAACTAATCCAACCAAGAACAGAGAACAAGCCTGGAAAAATATTTCAAAAGAGAAACTCCCGTTCAATACATGACATTATGAACCAAGTCTAAATTAAGAACCATTGCCATTGTTCAATTTCTACGTAAAGAAATTCCAATTAGCGGTCAATCGAGAAACTGAAAAACGAAGTTAGCTTAAACTACATAATTGAAAGCTTCACATCGGTTCCTATGGCGTATTAAACACGAAGTGGACGAATAAATCAAGGAATTAATGAAGAAGATACACGAAGTTCAATCATTACCTTGGCTGTGTTAATAATTCGCTCTGCGAAAATATTAGTTATCGATTTGTGTAATCCCATCTGATTCATTAATTTGTTCGTCATTCTATCTCCTTCAATCTCTCTGTCAAACCATGGCATCTCGGTCCACTTTTCATTCCCCGCCAAATGCGAAACCCTAGAATGGTTTGATCTGGTAAGCAGTTGAAATGGCGGCAAAAAAACTGGAAGAAACATAGTGGCATAGATTTTTAATTTTATCCCTTTTTTTTTTTTTTTTTTTTTTTTTTTTTCAATTCTTTATTTCTCAAATGTAATTCTTTTTTTAATAAATTTTATGGTTCTAAAATCACACTAAATAACATACATTAATCATTCAAAAATTCTTTAAATCATATGAAAATTAGTATTAATGTTAATTTATAACAATAAATTAAATTTTTAACGAGTATAAGAAATATTCAAATATTTTAAATATCAGCCGATTTATTTGAATTTTATATCCAATAAAATTTTAAAATTTTAATTTTATATCTAATAAGTTCGGAAGTGGTATAAGTTGAGTGTGTATGAGACACTATATGAGATCCCACATTAGTTGGAGAGAAAAAGCGAAACATTTCTTTTATAAGTGTAGAAACATCTCCCTAGTTGACGCATTTTAAAACCATGAGACTTTGGGTTGTTACAAATGGTATTAGAGACAGACACTGGACGGTGTGTCAATGAAGACGTTGGCCGCAAGGGGGTTTCTTATAAGGGTGTGGAAACCTCTCCCCAGTAGACGCGTTTTAAAATTGTGAGATCCCACATTGGTTGGAGAGGGGAACGAGAGGAACGAAGCATTCCTTATAAGAGTGTGAAACCCTAGACGGAGTGAGGGAGACGGTGGAACCCTGTTGGGGAGGGGAACGAGAGGAACAAAACATTCCTTATAAGAGTGTGGAACCCTAAATGGAGTGAGGGAAACGGTGGAACCCTATACGTGTTTTAAAACTGTGAGAGGGGAATGAGGGGAACAAAACATTCCTTATAAGGGTGTGGAACCCTAGATGCGTTTTAAGGAGAATAAAACATTCCTTACAATTGTGTGAAATCCTAGACGGAACAAGGGGAATAGTGGAACCCTAGATGCGTTTTAAAACCGTGAGAGGGGAACGAGGGGAATAGTGAAACCCTAGATGCGTTTTAAAACCATGAGAGGGGAACAAGGGGAACAGTGGAACCCTGACGTGTTTTAAAACCGTGAGAGGGCAACGAGGGGAACAGTGGAACCCTAGATGCGTTTTAAAACCGTGAGAGAGGATCAAACCATTCCTTATAAGGGTGTGGAATCCTAGACGGAACGAGGGGAATAGTGGAACCCTAGACGCGTTTCAAAACCATGAAAGGAGAACGAGGGGAACAGTGGAACCCTAGATGCGTTTTAAAACCGTGAGAGGGGATCGAAACATTCCTATAAGAGTGTGCAACCCTAGACACGTTTTAAAACCATGAGGAGAACGAAGCATTCTTTATAAGGGTGTGGAATCTTAGACGAAACGAGGGGAATGATGGAACCCTAGACGCGTTTTAAAACCGTGAGAGATGAACGAGGAGAGTGAAACATTCCTTATAAGGGTGTGGAACCTTAGACACGTTTTGAAACCCCTATATCTATAAAGTTTAGAGATCAAATAGACAGAAACGTAAATGCTCGTTGAAAATGAATATAAATAAAACCCTATATCGAGTTAGGGCTTACAAAATCTTAAATCAAACTTCACCGCAGGTGAAAGCAAAGAAGGAAGTAAAGAGAGCTATAGGCTCTCTATAAAGATATCCAAATTGAAGTGGAAGAAGAAATATATTAATCTCATGATGTTGAGCTTCACTAGACAATGTTGAGTGCCGTCGTCCCCTTCTCATCATTGCTCATTATATGCTTCCCATTACGCAAAGCAATCATACTCCTTTTCATTTTCACTTTTAACCTTACTTCAAACCAATCGTATCCGTATAAACGTATTTTTTTTCGTGAAATCTCGTACTTTCAAATTTACTCGGTGTAATGGTTATGTAACAGAGGATGATATTTAACACGGGTGATTGATGATGTTACAATCCAAGTTGGATGGTCTTTTATCTAAAGAAAACGGGACATGCTACCGACCCTTGGTCATACTTAAAATAGTTCAAAATTATGAGTGTTCGACTGCTTTTGTAATGGTTATTAGTTGATGTGTACCCCGGTTAGTATTTAGTCTCTATAATTTAAATCAGTTGGTGCATACCTCGACTAGCATTTAGATCTTAAAACTTAAATGGGCATGTGGATACATAAAATAAAACTATGGAAGCAAGCTGTGAGATCCCACGTCAATGTGAAAACCTTATAAGGATGTGAAAATCTCTCCCTAACAGATACGTTTTAAAACTGTGAGGCTGACAGTGATACGTAACGGACCAAAGCGAATAATATCGGTCAACAGTGTGCCCTAAAGGGGGGTGGATTATGAAATCTCATATCGGTTTGAGAACGAACGAAGCATTCTTATTATAACGGTGTAGAAACCTCTCCCTAACAAATGCGTTTTAAAATCGTGAGGCTGACGACGATACGTAACGAGCCAAAACGGACAATATTTATTAGCGGTGGACTTGGGTTGTAACACAAACTCATTTATTGTGTAGGTAGAGACATGCAAGGCTACAACAAAACCCATCATTCTTTATTACAAGGGTGCGAAACCTTTCCCTTAACAGTCGCATTTTAAAACCGTGAGGCTGAGGTAGATTGTGAAATCTCACATTGGTTGAAGAGGGGAACAAAACATTCTTTATTACAAGGGTGTAGAAACTTCTCCCAAACAGATGCGTTTTAAAACCGTGAGGCTAATGACGAAACGTAACAAATTAAAGCAGACAATATCTACTAGCGATGGACTTAAACTATTACACAAACTCATTCATTCCGTAGGCAGAGCCATACAAGGCTACAACACAACCCGTCATTCTTTATTATAAGGGTGTGAGACCTTTCCCTAACAGTCGCGTCTTAAAACCGTGAGGCTAGGGTAGATTGTGAAATCTCACATCCGTTGAATAGGGAAACGAAACATTCTTTATTCTAAGGGTGTGGAAACTTCTCCCAAACAGACACGTTTTAAAATCGTGAGGCTGACAACGATACGTAACGAGCCAAAGTAGACAATATCTACCAGCGGTGGGCTTGGGCTACTACACAAACTCATTCATTATGTAGGTAGAGACATACAAGACTACAACACAACCCATCATTCTTTATTATAAGGGTATGGAAATCTTTCCCTAACAGTCACGTTTTAAAACCGTGAGGTTAGGGTGGAACGTGAAATCCCACGTCGGTTGAAAAGTAAAACGAAACATTCTTTATTACAAGGGTATGGAAACTTCTCCTTAACAGACGCATTTTAAAACCGTAAAGTTGACAACGATACATAACGGGCTAAAACAGACCGTAACTACAGGCTCATCTAGAGCATACGAGGCTACAACACAGCCAAATGGAGGTTGGAAATGGAGTTGACTGATCAAATATGGTGTTGTGGTGGTAGCTACCTAGCTTTAAACCCAAAATACCATAATTGAAAAATGCAGTCCTGTCAGTGTTGGTGCTGCTACCTTAGCTTAGCCATAGCCTTAGCCATAGCCACATGAAGTTAATACCCAAAGAGCCTTACAACACAAGCACCACCACGCCCAAGCCAACCCAACCCAACGCCATCCTTGGCTTCAATTATTTAAACCCCAACCATCCATTCATCACCTTGTTCAAACAAACCACATAGCCACACACAATCATAATGTTCCCTAATTATTTTTGCCTCTTCCTTTCTCTCTTTCTTCTTCACTTAACATCAATCTCTTCACATGTATAACACTCAATATCCTCCACTTAATCTAATTTTCTCCCCCTTCACTAAGCTTATATTCGTATTTTTACGTGTTTAATGTAGGTGTATATAGTGTATTTAGGGCACACCCGTCTCGAGGATGCAACTTTGACCTCCGAATCTCATCTTCGTTTGCTCTCTAAAGTATTTTCAAGGTCGATTATCTATATGTATGCACGTGTGATTCTTATTAACGTTAGAGGTGTATAATAAATAAAATGGTTTCCATGCAGTGAAGAAGATGGTAAACGAGCCATGTTGTATAGCTACAAGCGTAGCTTTTCTGGGTTCTCCGCGAAGCTTAATGCAAGCCAAGCAATGACGTTATCGAGTAATTAATTGATCGAATTTGGTTAAGAATTCGATGAAATTTAAGTTAATATGAAATGGGTATTAGTTTATGAGTTTGATATTGAAAGGAATGCATGCAATATTGCCATGCAGAGATGGAAGGAGTGATATCCATATTCAAGAGTAAAACTATGGAGCTCCACACAACAAGAAGTTGGGACTTCTTGGGGCTTCCCATTCCTTCGTATAGCGGTAGTAGGACGTTTGATACACCACGTTCGAGTAAGCTGGCCGATGGCGACGACGTTGTTGTTGGCATCTTCGATTCAGGTCTTTGGATTAATTTGCATTATATTCGTTAATCATATGTCTCGTGTCTATGTAAGTTAAATTACAAATTTATTCTCTATGATATATGATCAAATTTGATTGTTAGGCATATGGCCTGAATCGGAAAGTTTCGAGGATGATCGGTGGATGTCCCCGGTTCCATGCAGCTGGAAGGGCAAATGCGTGAAAGCGTATAGATTCAACCCTTCATTAGCTTGCAATCGCAAGCTAATTGGCGCTCGTTACTATCTCAAAGGTTTCGAGGCCGAATACGGAGGACTCAACACAAGCGGGAACCCTGAGTTTGAATCGCCTCGAGACTTTTTGGGGCACGGAACTCATACAGCTTCAACGGCCGTGGGTGGAATTGTAGAGGACGTGAGCTTCACGGGGTCGTCACTCGGCAAAGGCATTGCTCGAGGAGGAGCGCCAAGAGCTAGGCTGGCTGTGTACAAGGTGTGCTGGGGAAAGGACTACGAAGGGAAGTGCACGGACGCAGACGTGATGGCTGCGTTTGACGACGCTTTATGCGACGGAGTCGACGTTATCTCGGCGTCGTTCGGAGGGTCGCCGCCGTTGGCTCCATTTTTTGAGTCTAGTAGTGCGATTGGGTCGTTCCATGGCATGCAGAAGGGAGTGAGTGTTGTGTTCTCAGCTGGTAACGATGGACCTTATCGTTCACTCGTTCAAAATGTGTCTCCGTGGAGCATTTGTGTTGCTGCTTCAACTATGGATCGAACCTTTCCCACTCAAATACTCATCCAAAACAGGATCTCTATTATGGTTACCTCTCTTCTCTCTCTCGAACAAAATATTATTATGACCTTATTTATCTTTTGGTTGATTATTATGTTCATTCTCTTCATCAGGGTGAGAGCTTGATCACTACAAACATAATTAACGCAAAACTAGCGAATGCGATCAACTATTTTATAGACGGGTGAGTTTGGATATCATTAGAGAAGCTCACGTCATTTTAAATTGAATCTCCTGTCGATGTCTTAAACAGAGATTAGACATATATAACTCAGTGTCAAAACATCCCCTCTTTAATAATAATACAATAGTTTGTTTTGATATTTTGTTTGGTTGGGTGTAAAATTCAGAGTTTGCGAGCGGCGAAGTATAAGGAAAGGTAGGAAATCTGGGGCAGGGAAAGTGGTGGTTTGTTTCTCCACGGTAGGCCCAGTTTCGATGGGGGATGCACAAGAAGCTCTGAACGCCATCAATGCCTCGGCTTTGATATTTGGTGCCCCGCCCACGCTGCAGCTCCCTGACCTTGATCTCCTCCCCACCGTTCGAATTGACATTACTCACGCAACTCAAATTAGAAACTTTCTTGCTGAACTGCCCAGGTCTCATTTACTTCTTCTTTTTCCTTCTTTCACTTATTTACCAAACCATCCATTCTAATTCTTATTGTACTTGTGTTTGTTTCGAAGGCTGCCAGTAGTAGAGATCAGGGCTGCAAGAAGCGTGATTGGGAAGTCGGTGGCTCCGAGTGTGGCATACTTCTCGTCTAGAGGACCGAGCTCACTTTCGCCTGACATTCTTAAGGTACAAAATTTGATCCAGTTCCACAAATTTTATAGACAGTTGTGCAAATGGCAATTTGACACGAGTTTAAGAAAGTGCAAATATGACGGTCGTCTATAAAGCACGAGACCTAATGAATCTTGATTGATATTTATATGTTTGATATATCGTATCAATATGATTAAAAACGGTATATCAATGATATGAGTGTTTCTTTCTTTCTTACTTTTAAGTGGTTGGTATATGATTATTTGGTCTATCGTTGATATGTCATATATTAATAAATTAAAAATAATAAGTCGGTGATAACTTGGTATCAATAACAAAAAAGATAATAGCAAATAACAATGAGTTACTAATAACAATACACCTCTATTGTCTGGAGGCTAGCATATGTTGTCCTTTTTGGGATTTTCCTTTCGGACTTCTTTCGAAGTTTTAAAAATGCGTTTATTAGAGAGAGGTTTCCACACCCTTATAAATATATTATCCTCTTTGGACTTTCCCTTTTAAGTTTCCCCTCAAGGTTTTTAAAATGCGTTTACTAGGGAGAGGTTTCGGTTTTCAAAATGCGTTTACTAGGGAGAGGTTTCCACACCCTTGTAAAAAATGTCTGTTTGTTTCTCTCTTCAACCGATGTAGAATCTCACAACATCTATCATTAATAGACAGAAATAGTCTATCAACGATAAACATGAAAATTCTTTGTCAAGTGATCTATCGATAATAGAAAACTAACACCGACAGACGTATTAACGGTGTATGATGGTCATTTTCAACACTAACGAGGGTATTATGTATGGTGCAGCCAGACATAAGTGCCCCAGGAGTGAACATATTGGCGGCATGGCCTCCAGAAACTGCTCCAACAGTGCGGCCAACATCGACAGAAGGAGAAAGCCAAAGGCAAGTCAAATGGAATTTCCAATCAGGGACTTCAATGTCATGCCCTCACATCTCTGGAGTCGTTGCCCTCATCAAATCTCTGCATCCAAGCTGGTCTCCTGCAGCCATTAGATCTGCCCTCATCACCACAGGTTAACCATTCCCGTCCTTTTCATTTTAGTCTCTGAACTTTCAAACAACCAGTCTATTAACTAACTCGTGGCTCATAATTCAGCCACCAAGAGAGACTCCACTCGCAACACCATCCTAGCAGGTGGATCCACGAAACCATCCGATCCATTCGACATTGGAGGTGGCCAAGTGAACCCATTGAAGGCAGTAAATCCAGGACTAGTGTACGACATGACAGCCAATGATTACATTATTTTTCTCTGCAATATTGGGTACACAGAGCAGCAAATCAGGATGATTGTGAACCCTTCTCCACAAACACTTGTTTGTTGTCCACCATTTCTATCCACCTCCATTGCCAATCTCAATTACCCTTCCATTACACTTGCAAACCTCAAATCCACAACCACAATCAAAAGGACTGTTCGTAATGTAGCAGCAAACAAAAATGCCATCTACTTTCTTAAGCTGAATCCTCCCAATGGAGTGCAAGTATTGGTATGGCCTCGGATTCTTCTTTTCTCTTGGTTTAGGCAGCACGTTTCTTACTACATCACCATAACCCCGCTCAAGAAAGCTCGTGGGAGGTATGATTTTGGGGAGATTGAATGGTCAGATGGGTTCCATAGGGTCACAAGTCCTCTGGTTGTTCGTGTTAGCAGCGCTAGCTAGTGTGCGACCGAATCACTGTTCCTTAACACAGCAAGTCTCCGCTACATAACAATGTTTATTTTATACATCCTCTGTAATAATTGCAACTGCCTTAGTAGTTTGGTAACTATGAAGTCGGGAAAGGCTATCCTTCCTGTGTAATAGCCATGTATCAATATCAAGAATAAAAGGGAAGCAGGACAAATATTTATGGGTTTGTTTGGAATTAAGTTGTTCATTGTTTTGGAGGGCCTGGGTGGATTTCTGTTGCTAATTGGTCCTTTTTTGCATCAAAATCTAACAAATTCCTTATCAGGGAGTCGACCTTAACCCTGAGGTAAAGATTACAATACATGTTCTAAGTCCAGATTTTCATTTGATAAAATTAAAACTTAGGAGGTAAAGTTGATACACTTAACCGAAGTCTTTTGTAGGAACTATCTCCCTAGAAGAATTACACATCTAAAACTCCGTAGTACTCCATTTCCATGGAAGGGAAGTGCCCTCTAATTCCTTATCCATCCGGCCAACAGCATCTTAACGACTCACCACTTTCAGAGTCACTTCTTGCTTCTCTAGAGCACGAGTTGAGTCAAAATTTTTGATATCCTTACAAAGGTCCTGAGCCACCCCAAGAGTTTAGAGTCATGTACTGACTACTTCCTTCACACGAGCATGAGTAGAATCAGTTTCTTGGATGTCCTTCACAAAGGTCCTAAGGCACCCGTTAATAATTCGAGGTGCTGCTCCGTCGCAGAATCGTTTTGCAAGATCGACGGCCTTCATCAATCGCCAGGAAAATTTTAAAAAACGGGATTGATGCAGACATCTATCAACAGATACAAGAGAGGATAACTGTGACCTTGTAGTAAGAAGCTTTAGATGTATTTACCTCGTTAATCACAATCTGATGCCTTGTTCCAACCACCGTTATTTCAGACATAGCCAGGTGAAGAATAGAAAGTTCCAGAATCCGTCCTGCTGGCTTGTCCTGAAATATATGAAGGCATGAGATGTATAATCTACGTCAGCATTATAAATTTTAAAGAAAGTTTTTAAAATCCGCAATTTAAATTCAAGAAGTCAAGTCCAAGCGCATGATCTTGGCCTACTCATGCAACACCAATGTCTGGATCATAAGAACATAAAGGCTGTTGTCAAGAACCCGCAAGATATAATATTCTGGAATGGTGATCCAATACATTTTGAAACCATTAACTATTTGCCGAGTCCTAAGACATTTACCACTAAGCTCAAATCGTTGACCATCAAAGCTCAGGGTTTCCAACACTCACGTGAGAGATTCAACAATACCCATCGTTGAAATATGTTGCAGTTAGATTTGTGGTTCCACCCTTTCCATCATCATATACAGATTTTCAAATTTCTATAAGTCGTGCAAAAAGCATGCATATGCTATGACTAAGAGGCAAAGATCAATATGGGAGGAATTTTGTGTATATAATATATAAATATATGTTTGTGAGTGTTCAGACTAGCTTGCACACACCTTGATTATTCTCACAAGACAACTATCTCATCCTACTACGTTTGGTTACCAAATAACTCATGAGATATTAAATTTTAGGGAGGAAGCTACCATGACTTTGAACTCATTCCCTTTTAAGTCTTATTATTTATATGGTCCTTATTGACCAAAAGTATTATAGCTCCACAGCAAATGGTTCAACTTATAGTCCCAACTAGAAGAGAAGAGAAAAATCAGAAAACAAAAGTAGCATAAAGCTCTTTACGAACCTTCCAAGTTGAAGGAATGACTTTATCAATTTTAAGCACGTGACTGTCCCATCTGTCCACAACTGCAACCAAAAGTTTTCGTGTAAACCTGAAAAACCATGAAGACGACGACTGACCTTATATTACCCAATAAATAATAACATTGATAAAATACATGAAATTCATACTAAATTTTCATCAGATCATCCTCTGCCAAAAGCAGGGAAATAGAAACCACATTTACCGTAAGATCAGTTTGCTGTAGACAACCTTTGGAGGGGCCGCAAGGACTTCTGCCTCTGAGATACAGTCATGCAGGAAACAGAACTTAGCTATCACTAAAAGCAATGAAATGGGACTTTGAGGTTCGACAGGACTGTATTTACAACTGTAATGAAAACATATAGAAGGAGAAGCTATAGACAGTAGTTTGTTAGTAATTACGATATGCCACAACAATTTATGTGGTGCATAAAGAGATAAACATCGCCAGATCGATATACAAATAGAAGTAAAACTTTCGCTTGCATATTTCTTGAAGAGTTCAAGCAATGTGTTATTGATTTTAGAACCAAATCTAGGTTAGTCTCCAAGAGTTAGCGTTCAAGATGTTTGTCAAAAAGTTTTTGTTCTCTACTGCTTGTTTACAAACTCCATCTAAAAGAAAACGATACCAACAGATCTCACGAGTCATGATATCACTTTGAATTGAAGAAGATGGATTTTTCCCTCAAATTCTTTTCGTACATGTTATGAAGAAAAGGCATCTCTAATTGAAAGCAGAGAAGCATATAATATGCCCAATTGTGCTTTTAGAACAAGGTCATGAGTGAAATAAGGACAAATAATATACATACAAAAGCCACAAAACTATTTACCGATTGCAGAATCCTTTTCATCCTTACGTAGAAGCTCATCTGCTTCTTCAGCTGTTTCCACAGTAACTGGCGGCCCACCAAAGCTCATATGATTGTATTCCATCAATGATGTCTTGTCAAATTCATATCCCGGTTCTGAATTGTATGAATGGATAAAGTAAGAAGTTGGTGTCATTTTTGAGTTAAAGACGTGACTTCTATTTCTCCAGAACAATAAAAAAGCATCAAATTGTATATGGAGCAGCAGAGCACCACATCTCGACCAAAGATTACCTAGACGAGCATTCAACCGCTTCTCAAAGAGTCGAACTGGATCAGAGCCTTCTAAACAAGATGCATAAATAATTGAGCTGTGATTGAACAATCTAGCAGGATTAGAATTGATTACAAGTCTTCAAATTAAACAAATTCTTAGAGCATATACCTAATGACTAGACCAACTTTCTGAATAGGCAGACAGAAGAGATATCCATAAATAAATATATATATATATATATATGTATAAAGGAAATAATAAGTGAGCAGGAAGTTGTGGATCTTACAAAGCAAGCTCTCTAGCAGCTCTGGGGCTACAAAATCTCCCACTCTTGTCAATCTTTGGTATTGGTTCAATGGAAGAAACTAAAACAGAACTGCTTTCTTTACCCACAGAATTTTTGGAGAAAGAAGTAGAAGCGCGAAGCGAGGCTTGAGGGCAGAGGCGTGGCACGGATTCTTTTACATAGGGAACAATTGCACTAGTGGGGAATGGGAAACGGCATATTCCAGAAACGTGGGAGGAGAAATGAAAATTAGGCCTGAAGCACAGAGACAGAGCAAGAACAAAAATTAAGCATACGAAGTTAAGTCTAGTTTGTTGGAAATATGTAGAAATCATGGAGCATAGATCTTTACTTTTGAAAAATTTAAGAAGCCCAAATCACACTTTTCTTTGATCCATTTTACTTTCTTTAGGAAAACTAAACAAAACAACAAGAATACAATTCTTTGGCATCATAATTCACTCTTACCTAATGTCTAGTTCGTCAAAAGAGCATAAATTATCCATTAAATTTATCATAACCTATCATCAAACATATTAGCTTCGCTTCTAGTTCCAATAGTGAATTCTAACATAGTCCATACATTGCATATAACCGCCATCTGTTCTAACCTAATTTTAGACTACAAAAGAAAGATTCAACGATGGCGTTTAAACTTTAAAGCAAATGTTACGCTTACAAGCATACAGAGCAAGTAATCAGTATGAAATGAAGAATCAAAGCACAAGCTATCCTCTTCATTTCAGAATTCAAATGGTTAGTGACCAAAGGCAAAGGATATACCTGGTAGCAATAACATTATCCAGTCTTGTGGGCAAAACCACCATTGATACAAGTTCCACCATGCTGGGCGCAGGAGAATTTCAAACCATATGGCTGATCCAATTCCGGTTGACCTCTGCTGAACGTGGAGGGTTTAAGCCGGGAACGAGGGGTTAGAAAGAAGGTGGAGAAGATGAAACAGAGAGTTGGAGGGAAAAAGATAAGGGGGAGGCGGGTCGGGTGAAGATAAGGCGGGTCGGGTGAAGTTTTTTAAAAATAATTTTATTTTTACTTAATATTAAATTACATTAAACATTATTATAAATTAATAAGTTCTATTTTAATATAAAATTATTAAGGACATTTTAGTCATTTTATATATATATATATATTTTTTTTTAGATAATAAATAAATAAATATATATATATATAATTTGAGGCAGATTCATATAGTTTAAAAATTAAAAGAAAAATAAAGGAACAATTTTAATTTATTTTATTCTCATTATACTTATTCCATTAATAACATCATCATCTACAAATTACATAATTAAGAACGAGCGTTTGGAATCTAGCTCACAGACTGACTCCTTTATGAAACGAGCTTCTTCCCATATGCTAATTCCGACATGGAATTCATTAAAGACAGCATCAAATTATAAACGCTCTTGAAAATTTGAGCTTTGACGACATTGCCTCTTTTTTGTGGCAGCATTGAATTTCTCATAATTTTGTAAGATAATGAATAAGAAGAAGAAGAAGCAAAAGAATGTGTAGTGAGGTTGGGTTCGAGGAATGTATTTATAGGAAAAAAGAAGGTTAAACGATTAAAAGTTCTTAATTATGTCTTAATTTTAGGAGCTTTAATAAATATCTATATTTCTTTTAATGAATGAAAATTAAATTAAAATTAAATTAATTAAAAATATTTTAATAATTTAATTTAATATAAATAAATTAACTAATAATAAAAATTAACACCCAACAAAAATATTATTTATATATATATATATAATTGTGTACACTATTTTATTTTCATTTTAGAACCTTTTAAAATGGAGACTTGATTATTGGGTTGAAATATGAATATGTGGGCGGCAAGGACGGTGTTGGTTTGACTTCCATCAATAAATTTAATTTAATTTTAAAGAAAGACTTGTACGTAGTTATCCTAAGTCAAACTTAATTTTAAACTCGTACGTATAAAAATTATTGTGAATTTTTTGAATAATAATAATAACACAAGCGTTGTTTCTTAATTTATTTTTATTATAAATAATATATTTAAAAATAGTATAAAATATATGAATACTCATAATAATATAAATAATATGGAATATTGAGTTTTTTTTTTTATCATAAAAAATTATATTTGCTTTTCTCAACCAAATAAAATGATAAATTAATAATAAGAGATTCCAACCAAAATAAAATAATAAATTAATATAAGAGATTCCAGCGTAATACGCAAGGTCTTTTGGTTCGTTTTGGGTCAATTCAAGATTTTGTCCAATGAAATCGAAATTTAAATCAAATTTATTTGGTTTTAGAAAATTAACCCAGCTCTTATAATTTAGATTGGGTTGGTTCTACTGGTTTGATGATTGGGTTCAATATACACTCTAATTAAAATTGACTTGGAAGTTGAGTTAATCAAATTTATTTTAATAGTTTTATTGATTTTTAAAATAAATTATTTAGTAAATCCTTTTATATATTTCATATTAAGTTAAGTTGGGTTGAAGTTAGTAACGAGTAAATATGAAGTTAGAAAATAATAGTTGACTTTTTTAATCTAATAACAAACAAATTATTCAATGAGTTCTGTCACAATATAGTTGTTTCTTAATAATTATTGGATATAGATTTAATAATATGTTTATTCTCTATAATCACTTAATACAAGAACAAAAAATAGTTTTACAATTCTTCTATCGCACGTCTAATGGTATAAAAACTGTCAATCAAATTGTGACATCTCATCAAATAATATTTCAAATCATCATACAATGATATAGAAGGATACTAAAACCGTTCCGAATTTCTTGTCCAATCCCACGTTATGGCTTTGCAATGGACAGGAGAATATCATATGAATTAAACTGAAATGACGTGTGAAATATATACTCCTTTTAGATTAAGGTATTAAATTTTATCGGTTAAAATAGCATGTTCGCACATTCTTTTTATACAAATTTAATACTAAACTTAATCCATTCACCTAGAAATGTTTCACCTAGAGATGTCTATTTAACTTGGAAGGTTGGAGACCTGGCTTAAACGAGATGAAAAAACTCTATTTCAACAAGAAATTTGAGTGGAGAGAAATTTCTCTTAATTAGCTAAACACGAAAATGAAAAAACTCTATTTCAACAAGAAATTTGAGTGGAGGAAAAAATTCTATTTCAACCAGAAATCTGAGTGGAGAGAAATTTCTCTTAATTAGCTAAACGAAATAGACACGGGGCCGATAAAGGCTCCCCAATCCCACCTCGTGGACATCACTACGTTCACTTATCATAGATAATCTCCTTCCTCGGATATGAAATTAAAATGTGCTGGAATAATAAACATAACCACATTAGGTCAATTTGAAGTAAGTGGAATATAATAATCACAATTCCAAGGTCGATGGTTTAATCTTCTTATTGAAATCGATACATTGATGGCTGCAAATGATAAAATCTTACAACATTTGTGGAAACTCGGAGAGCAATAAACAATTACATTATGGAAATAGAAAGAAATATAAAGGCACAAGTACCTGAAAAAATTCACACAAGCTTTTGTGCGTTCATGTTCATGTAAATTCCTACACAAGAACCCAAATTACAAGATGTATGATGGAAGATACCCACACCTCCTCCTCTTTACATCAACTGAACTAAGACTTAACTTTTGATATAAAAATATGAAAGGAAAGAGAGAAAAAGAAAAAAAAAAAGGGAAAAAATCTATATATATCTCGAAGAATGATTGCCATGGTTGCAAGCTGAACGCTTTTCAGGTGAGCAGATCCAAGGAATGAGCCAGGATTTCATGTTTCTAAGTCAAAATTGGGGATCGCAACAGTCAGATCAAAGTATTACTGATACTCTGCCAAACAAAATGGTCTTTTTTTTGTTCTTTTTCTTTCTATAATGTTAGTTTTTTTTAGGTCCATCGCTCGGCCTCCTAGCTCTTGCTCTTACGAAGAACTGCAGTGGGTCGCTTAATCTTCATCCTCGTTGGAGGCGAAGGAAAATGGTTTGAACTTGTGGCCATCACCATGGTAGAATTTATTTTGAAACTCAACCCAATGAAGACGCAAGGCATGAAGGAAGGCACTAAGGGTCTCCATCATAAGAAGTATGAAAGCAGTGGCAAAGGAGAAAACAGCTAAACCAATCATCCGGATGACAAAGCTGTCATACCTATTGAATTGCCAGAACAGTATCAGTACCACAACATGACAGACATTCCATAAATACAATAATTTTGCCCACCCTAACCCCCTTTCATTTTGCTACTCTTTCTTGCTCTCCTTTTTCCACAACTTACATCGGTGCAAATTTTAACTAAACTCGATCACTTGGCTGGCAATGGAATTGTACAAGATCTTTTGGAGCTCGTTTTTTTTATACCCTTCTACTACCAAAAAAAAAAAAAAAGATCTGGGTCGACTCCCTACCATTATCAAACTAGTCCTATTAGTACTCTAGAGGAACTCAATTCCAACCAGACTTTCAAACTAATACTTTTTGCAATTGACTCTATAGCTTCTTGAACAAACGTTGGTTTTTCGATCAAGTTTTGAATGCTTTTCTAGTCATATTGTTCTACTCTTTGTGCTTAAGAGGAGATAACTATGTGCCATGTATTTTACGAGTTTAAGAACCGTTGTATTTCCTTCATTATGCATGTTTGAGGTGGTGACTATGAAGAATTATAATAAGGAAATTTTAAACTTACCCCCAAGCTAGGAGAAGAACTTTCTCATAGAAAACTGTTGACAGTTCTGAGTGCGCCAAGCTGTACAAAACAACAAATATAAGGCTCAGCTATCATCTATTCACATTATTATTTAATTTAACTAAAATTTTGAAACTCAGCTACATAGTTGTATAATTATGAGATGGCTGGAGGTTCCCAAGAAATAGCGACAACACCATGGAGTACCTTAAAGCCCAAAGTCGAAGATATGATGCTGTATTTGAAACTGCACCCAAGACAAATTCTATGGAGTGAATCATTTGGTGAACAAAGATCTCGCTAAAATTGAAATCCTCTTGGTGTTCCTTTGCCGAATTAGGTTCCATCTCAAGATCTACCTCAGAGGATCCAAGCACCCCATAAGTACGACCTTGAAATCTCTGGAATGTATCATTAGGTAAGTAACTAGCAGAAAAATCTAACTCGAAAGGAAACAAATAGCAGCTTAACTAATCAGAAGACGACATTTTAAATCAATTCAAAAAGGCTGTCTGAGATACCACAGGAGAGTACTAAAAGCTGTAAGATCCAGCATACCTCTGTATGAATCTTTTTCAAGATAAAGGGCTTAGGAAAAAGCATCCAAGGCACTGCAACTATAGCCAATATCAACAAGATAACCTGCAATAGTGAGCATTACAAAGGTTAACATTAAGCTTACCTTGTCAGCAACATCAGAAACCAGAGCTAGAGATCATACTTGAAGTGGTCTTTGGCCCCAAAACAATTCGTTCTCTCCAAGATCATCAAATGGGCTCAAAAACATGTAAATCATCACATGGTAGAGGTCAGCTTGAGATCCAGTGCACCACTTGATGACAATGAGAAGAGAAAGATATCCAAAAAGGCTGTTAAGAAAGATCACTTGTGGTACAAACTGGTACCTGATAATATAGCATACAGATAATTTCTTTTTAAAGTGCGACAGAAATTCATTTTGAAGGAAGGACAAACGTGATGAACTGAAGGAGAAAGTAGAGACCTGATATCAATTGAGCTTCCAATAAAACGTGCGTTAAAATAACTCAATATGATCCCTAAGTTCATTTGGGCAATACCCAACAAGATAGACAACTTCATTTTAAGAGAGTTCAGAAAAGGAAGTTCTGAACGACTTCCACGCCAACTCGGGTCAACACCAAACGGGTAGGCATCACGGTATTTAACTAACCCAACAGTGTGTGCATCACTGCCAATAATCAACAAAATTCAAAATCAACAAGTGAAAAACAATTAACAACCTTCAGAATAAACAGATACTAGATTGCCTCCTTAACCATAAAAATTATACAAGGAAACAAAGAATCACCTGCATGAATTATCTCGACACTTGTAAGCAGATGCACCAAATATATGATACGGAACAGAGAAGAACTCATTGTAGATCAACCCACAATAAATTGAAAAGAGGGACATCAAAAGAAGAACATAGCGTCCACCAAATAGCATCTCCATAAAGCTTCCTAATTTCTGGTAACAATGAGTTATGTATATTAGGTAATGTGAGACCAGTGACCACACATAGGATACCTAATTACAAAATAGGTAGTCCAGAGACCGGAGATGATTTGATATCTATTAAGAACCAGGTAGATTGCTGAAGCAAACTAATAACGTTCCAGAAAAGTACCTATTTCAGTTAAACAGTTCTCAGATAATTATTAAGTAATCGTCAAATTCAAACCGTTGTCATCCCAAAAGGTTAGTTTCTGTAGATGTTCCTCTCAAAGATGAGTGTCAACCAAAGGTGAAAAAATCCATTTGTGGATAGGACATGGTAGTAAAGACCTTTTTTGTCAACTTCGTCAACAGTTTTATTGGATTGGAATCAGAAGCAATGATTTTCTTAAGCATGCAGCTCTCTTAACTGATATGTAAGCAACACTTCATCTTGGTTGGCGATAATAGTGGAGGAAGGTTGGTCACACCCTTTAAGAACTCCCCGGGTGAGTGTTCGTTACAGCATCAGCTCCACAGGTGTTCTCTTTTCCTTTTTTTTTTTTCAAGATAAGCAAGAGATAATCGGCAGGGTATGTTAATTGATTCTACGGATTTCTTTCATCTACACCGAAATAACTAACAATGAGGACAAAGAAATTTTATTTGAAAAAAACTTTTCTTTAAGAATGTTGGGTTCGAAAGGCAACTATTTTCTTTCCATGAGAGAGAAAATGAAATTCAAAAAGTATCGTGTTTAAAAACGAAACACAATTTTCAGTCAACATTTTCTGCAAAAAAAAAAAAATAATAATAATAAAAGGAATTGAGCTTACTTGAAGAAAAAGATTGTTTACCTGATTATTGAGCTTACTTGAAGAAAAAGATTGTTTACCTGATTATTGAGCTTACTCTCACGAGCTATAAGAAATAAAGCTCCAAGCAACAAGCATATTCCATGACCCCAATCCCCAAACATCACTGCGAATAGGAACGGAAATGTAATAACAGTGTAAACTGCAGGATTTGCTTCTTGATATCTAGCAACACTGCAAACGCAAATTAGAATGTTACACTCAAACTACAATTAGTAGAACTAGATGTATAATAGATATGACGAGAAATGTATCTGTGAGACCATGCCCACAAACTGCAATTCTAATTAGTAAGTATATGTCGGCATTGAAGACAAAGTATATAATTTATCAAAAAACAATATGTACCACAAATTTAGTAGTTACAAGCCACGTAGATGCACCAAGGACCATAAAGGAGAACGATACAACAGCCTAATACTTGCACCGATACAAACACTGGCACATCATCGCACTTACTGCTCACAGAGGCCATTTCCTAATACGCCTCATCAAATCACTCCTCTAACTAGATGTCATCCTAAATAGTATTGTAATTTGGATTTCAACGACGGTCTAGAACCTACCTTAATGTCGTATTTTTTATTCCAGTTCACAATCCTTTGCGACTTTTCCCAAGATTTCCGAAGATGTGGATATTTTCGTTGTAATTTTCATAGATTCAAACCACAGTACCTGTCAATGCTGATATATTTCACTTATTCATTCTGCTTTGCTTGCAGAACGCGAAAAGCTTATTAGTTATTAAACTTATAAACAAACTAATCTAGGTTTCATTCTATAACTATTTTGTTTTTGCTTGTAATACTACTCCCACTTCTATATTTTTTTGTTTTGTTATCTACATTTTAAGAACGTTAACAAATGATCTTTTTTATAAGAAAACCTTCCCAAAATCTATGCTAAATTTTAAAAATAAAAAGCATTGTTTTTAGAAGTCTTCAAAATTTGGCTTCTAATTCAAGCGTATTTTTAAGAAAGATGAAAAAAAGATGGGAAAGACATCAAGAGTAAACAAGTGTATATTTAAAAACAGAAAAGTGAAAGCAAAATCATTATTAGACACAGCCTTAATATTTCAAATCTTGATAAGAAACTTACCCATAGGCATCAACAATTTCCTGAAAAGCATTTGTCAAACGGTTTGTTCTAAAATATGTAGGAGGGGATTCAACCGTATCCATCACATGAAATATTATGCCCACTTGTGAACTGCTATCAAATGTTGCTCGTTGAAGTGCCTCTTGAATCTACCAAATTATTAAGAATAAATTTTTTTGTACCGTTAACTAGAGAAAGGTTCCACGAAATAGGACAACAAACAATATGTTCAACTGCAAAGTTAGGTTAACCAATATCACAAAATATTTTTTAAGGTATTCGTGTAACAAGCTACCTGAGATTTTGCAAAGATTGGGCACCAGCCTTCTCCAACAAGACATTTTTTAGTGACATCAAAATTCAACATGTTCAGTGTATCATATACAGCCTTTTCCCTTCTTACCTGAGAAAAAATGGGAGGCCCATTAATTAGAAGCTTATTAATATGCAGACTTCCAAAATTGAAAGAAGTTTCAAATCAAGGGAGAAAAGTCACTCTATTACATCTTACCATATTCATCCATTTAATCAAGTGAAACCCCATCGATGCAAGAGCCTCATTTCGGTGACGGATCCCAGCATCTAAAGTGGCTTCAAGTTCAATGAGGCGAGATGAAACCTGCAGCCAAAAGCATACAAATTGAGGGGTCAACAATACTTTTGTGATGAAATAAATAAAAAAAATGTGCAGAAAGTTGCAGAATTAAGTTATATTAATTAATGTGTTTCAAATACTTAGAGCCAATGCCATTGAAAGTAGGCCAAGATTTAATTCCTTTCAAATAGTTTGTCATTGATGCATTGCCTATTCAAATAAAGGGACGGCAGAATGAAGTTCGCTATTGTTTTATTAGAACCAGAAACATATATTTTTCTCCAAATTAAGAAAGACGAAATATAGATCAACTATGCAATTTTTTCTCAACAACCTTTCAAAAAAGCAACTCACTTCTCTAGTTATCTTCCTCTGTTTGGTTATATCTTCAGGAACAGGATAGCAATTTGCTCCAAAAGCCTCACAGATCTTCAGAACTTTATTTCTGGCTTGCTCCCCAGAGAAAAACACTACAAATACTGTTTTCTCAACCTGCAATGATAAGCACATAGGCATAAATAAAATTCCTAAGTGAAAATATTTATTCCAAAAAATAGTTGATAAACGAGCTGGGAATTAGAAACATTTGTTTTCAAATAATTCACTTTCTCCACATGAAGACTAGGAAAACAAATTTCTCATTGGTATGGACCTAGTTTTCTTTGTAAAGTATGCTGATGAAACTTATTGCATGCAATTTTGTTCCCTGATTCCTTCAGAGAATTCTCAAAACAGAAGACATTTCAGAGTAAATGATGCAAGAGGCATCTGGTTAATAAACAATTCTTAAGGAAACAAAAGTTCAACAAAACACATCATTTCATGATAACTAGCCACAATAAAGCAGATGGGAACATGCATAAAAAGAAAAAAGGGGTTGCACAATATGCCTAAATCTTAAAACCAAAACAAGGCAAGAGTACGGAGAAACCATTTCCGTCGATATGGGATCCATGATCTGTATATCTGCTGGTGCCTGATTGAAAAGCATATTGCCCCTTGTTGCACGAAACAGCATCCTTTCAAATCTAAGAACTTTGGATTTACAAATAATACCACAAATAAATCTCAAACCAGATTGACTGGACGGTCCAGGTCTCATTTCCTACAAAATAATGCAGGTATCAGATTGCCTCGCATAGGAGTTGCATTGATTGAAGTAAGACAAATCTACCTCAAGTGGTAATCCATCATCAACATAGTTATCATTCATGAAAACATTTTCATTCAACTCCCTTTCTTCTGAGACTGAATGGCTATTACTGGACACCAGAAATACACTTGCCTGAAATTTCCAGATAAAAAAATATTAAAGCTGCCCAAAAAAAAAGTGAAAAAGATCAATAGCTGGTCTCAACTAATTTAAGTTCTAGGGATAAAAATATTATAAGATCACAGTAGTTCATTACCAAAACCAAGTTCATATTCATGAAAAAAATGAAGGGGAGGATAAAGATGTCGAGTAATTTACCTTTTGCAATACCATCTTGAATTCTAAGAGTTCATTATATGACTGTCGAAGTTTCTCACTGTTGGAATTCATTTCAATCAGTTCATGCTCATGATCGGCTAGTCGTATCTGACAATAATAAAACAAGGAAATTGAAATTAAATGCTGAAAGAAAGCAGTCCTAACAAGCTAAAGAGACCGTTTCCATTTATTCGTGTCAGTAAGGCTATATACTTTGAAATGAGATACGGGTTTGCAAACAATGTACAAGCGGAATCAAAACGCTTAAGAAGAATGAAAGAATAAAGAGGGGAGGAGTTCACCAACTCAGGAGGCAAGGAAAAGGCCTAATCAACGAAAAACCCCAACATTATAGATCATTTTCCATAAACAAAGTCTACAGAAGGAGCACAAACTTTCATTGAATTTTGAGTCCTCTATCAATATTTTATTGCTGATCCAGCTTTGCAGTAAAGCAGTAGACACCTATGGGCACCTTACGTAACCTCAAACTAATAAAGCATTTATTGAAGAGGAAAAGGGTAATGCTTGAAATCTACCTCTAACTCCTCTAGCTCAATGTGTTCTTGAAGGATTGGTCGAGTAGATGCCAGTACACCAGCTTTACTGATTTGATCTTTGAAAAATCTCAGCTTCCTTGACATCTCTGCACATCGCTTTACCTGTGAAAATCTCCCAAACAATAAAACAACTAGTATTTATGAGATGCAATCACGCGTAGACATGTTGAACATAAAAAGGAAAGTTGAAAATCAAAAGGTTAAAATAACTCGAGTGGCACCTAAATTAATAATATGTTATAAACCATTAATAGGTGGCTTCCAACATAGGGATTGTTCTCCAACAGTTGATAGGAGGGGGGTTGAATTCAAGAAGGAAAATCATTAACTAAAAAGAAAGTTCAATGGAATCCACGAAGAACCTATCAAATCTGTAAATAAGTCATGCACAGAAAGCAGTACTCAGTAAAGTTTGGAAGTGGACGTTGCAGAAAACTTATCAAATCTGCCAACATTCAGTTATGAACGATAGAAAACACTCATGTGCCATACGTTGCTCTTCACAAAGTATAGTAGTTACCTGGTTAACAAAGGTTCTCTGGAAAGGACTTTTGGCCTCGTTTAACTGCCAGGGAGGAAAAGAAAGAAACATAATTAAAGTACGGTCCCCAGCATATTCCATGTTACCTCTAAAACATTTCATCAAACAGTAATTATCAAGCACTACAATTTGGCCCCCGACGCTTGATCCATTAGATTCTAAAATAGTCAAATGCACAAAACCTCCCCATTACGCATTCTATATGTCAAGGCATAAATCCAGCCAACTGGTGACTTGTGGTGCAATTCAGAAATCATGAAACCAGTAAACAAATTGCATAAAATTGAACATACTCTCACACATTGACTGGATTTGCATCGACTCTGAAGCAACCAAGCAAACCTACTAACTGACATTAGAGTTTTATAATCATCTGACCAAGTAAGAACTGAGAATTCAACGGCAAACCGGTAATCCCTCCCCGGAAACAATGATAAAACATAATGAACAGGCTTGAATCATGATGACCACGCAAAATTTTCAACAATTGCAGTGAAGAGAATGCGAAAACACAAACGCAACACCACGCAAATTTTGATATGAAACAAAATGACGTCAGTTATAGATTAGAACAGCAAAATTTGATATGAAACAAAATGACGTCAGTTACAGATTAGAACAGCAAAATTGGATATCAAACAAAATGACGTCATTTATAGATTAGAACAGCAGAATACGACGAATTGGAAACATACATCTTTAAATTGAAGGATGCCAAGCTCGCCAAGGTAAGAAATGGCTCGATGAGCGGACTCGACAGGGATGATAAGCTGAACAAAAGTCATCTTCTCAGAACGCATCAGATCCATAGGCGGTATATTGTCTAAAAAGTCTTCCATGATTGTTTCTTCCCGGAAACGAAACAGAAACCGTCGCCGGCGGTTTGAGATCTGTTCTCTCTCAGATCTGAAGCTCGGTTCCGCAGTCCCTTGGTCCGCGCGGGGAAGGAGAGTGAGATTTCTGGTGCGTCAATTCTTCAGTTTTCCGCTTGCAACTGCCATTGCAAAACGAAGAAAAATTTGTGTAAATTGAAATAAACGCTTTCTTAACGTCAAATCAAATCGTAAACGAATATGGTCGCCAACCGAAGCAATGCTTCCATGTAATTCCATTCATTGATCCGTCTAAGCTGCGACGTATAGAATACAATACATAACTATAAATTCGTTTCCTTGTTTTATTTTTTATTTTTTATTTTTTATTTTTTTTAAATCGACCTTTTTCTCATTATTTTATTTATAATAAATAAACAATCATTTCTTATAACCATATACAAACATCTCCCTAACATAACACGTTCTATAAATGTGAGACTCATGGCAACAGCTAAAACAAATAATATCTGCTGGTGGTGATTTTGGTTTTGAAAAAAAAACTTTGAATCTTCACATGATAGATCTTAAGCATTACTTGTAAGTGTGTAGAAACTTCTCTCTGACACATTTTATAAATCTGAGGCTCTAATATGTCCTAGGAGTAAGCTGAGCTCAATTTTTTATTTTTTATTTATTTTTAAAGTGAACTTTATATAACTTTATAGCATTTTCATATTCCATTATTGCTTTTTTATCTTTTTATTCTCAACCTCTCATCTTTAACAAAATTAATAGATATTTGGGGTTAACTTTTAAAATATTTAATTTGATTTTTTTTTTTTTTTTTTTTTTGTAATTTATTTACTATTATTTTTATTTTAGTCATTATTCGAAATCTCAACCAAATTGCAAAAATAAAAAATCGTTTAAAAGAAACTACATTTTTTTTTTAATTTTTTAATTTTAACTTAAATTTAAAAAAAATTAGAAAGTAGTATCTACAAATATTAATATTGAATTTTTATAATTTTATATATGTGTATAAACTTGAAAGGGGTTGATTTAAGCTAATATTTAGTTCACGATAAAAATTAAAAAATATATTTTCAAATTATACCGAAATATATGATTTAAAAAATATGGAGTTAAGAACAAAAATAAATCCACTAAATTAATATAAATACTTTAAAACTTTACTGTTAGTTTTAGATAGAAACGGTTAATATTTATTTAAAAAATATTCTACTATTAAAAGGCTTTCAAAAATATTTTTTTTAACTTAAAAAAATTTGTTTTATAAATAGTCTTAAATTTTCAAAATTTTTATTAATAATAAATACCCTTAAATAAAAATTTCAAAAACACATTTAAATAGGTTAAAAAACTTAAAAATAGAACGGCAGTATATGGACAAAACTATTAGTACCACGTCTCAAATATTCTCACGAACTTTCAAAAGAAAAATTAATACTTAACTTTAAAAAAAAAAAATTAAAAAGTTGGAGAGATGATCTATAGAGTGTAGATAAACAATTTTCCTCTACAATATTTAGTGTAATATATATATATATATATATATATATATATATATATATATATATATTTGTTAAGAATATTACTGTTACTTTTAAATTTTACGATTAAATATAGTATTAAGTGTAAGAATATTTTTTTTTATTATTTTTGTTAAATTTAAAAAGTATTAATAAAATTTTTAAAGTTAAAAAATATGTCTGAAACAAATAAAATCCAAACTATTTAAAAATGAATTAATTTACCAAATAACGTATTAGTTATTAGATAAATTTTTTTAATTTTCGAAATATTTAATAATTTTAATTTTTTTTTTTTTAAAAAAAACTAGGTTTTAAACAATACTTAAAATCTAATTATCATATATATTTTCTCAAATGAATTATTATCCAAAATTGTGAGTTTTGTAAGCGCGCGGTTTTTCCCCAATTTTTCTTCAGAGCTTTGGGAGTGGACGTACTATAAAAACTGAAATTTCTAACGCTAAACTTCACTGAAATCTCCTGCACTGCAATTCCCGTCGGAACTTCTTCACTGGAACAAGAACAAAATTTCCAGATCGGTTTCTGATTCAGAAATCTTCGTTGTTCTCTCAGTAAGTTTTGTTCCTTACTTATCTTTGCAAGATTTTAATCTACTTCTTATTCAATCCAGTTGTTCTTTATTTTCAATTTCTCCAGAAGAACATAAAATTTGTATATTATTTATGTGGCGATGTTGGATCATTTCTATTGGCATCTTCAATTTCTTGATTGTTGAGAAGGTTCCGAAATTTTATTAATCCTGGTAAAATCAATCAGTTTGGGCTGATATTGTCGCAGCAATTATGTGTGTCCAAGATCCCTAATCCAACTTAGATACTATTTTGAACTCGATTGTTTATGCTTGGTGGTTGATCGAGTTTAAAGAATTCAAGTAAAACTGAAGACAAGAAAATTACAGAGGGAGGGAGTAACTGAAAAATTCTCGACTATTAATCCGTTACTTACTACACTTTCCATCCGGTTCAAAGGACAGCAGTTATTTTTTAATCTTTTAATTATTATGAATTCTCTTTAATGTTATGACTAATTTAGTAGGTTTGATTTGCCACCATAGCATAGTGGATCGAGCTCTTCGTACTGTCTCAAATATCCAAGTCTTAGACATAGATAGTTGAATTTCTCACCCATGCAATTGTTGAAAAGGAGTTGGCTCAAGTGGTATTGGTTGAAATGTTATAATCTTTTAGTTGACAAATCCTACAAATGGAGGGTTTAGGCTTTTGAATTAGAATATTAGAAGCTATCTTGATTTTGAGTAAAGAAAGATTTCTTCTCTGAGTTCTTGGAGAGATTGATTATAGGCTCTTTCATATGATACCCAAAAGAGTTGAAGGCATTCAAAGAGGGAAATCCATCAACTTCCACCCCTTAGGCCTGAACCTTATTTTTTCTGGTGAATGTAAATACAATTACTGAGAGCTTTCATGAAAGATGTCAAGAACTTGGCAGATATTGACGATGAACAAAGCATAACTAACTCAAGGAAGGTCAGCATGGCATATTATTTGGAACGTTTCTGGTGGATCTTTATCCTATTTTGTTTCACATAAGTTCATTACTCAATTGTGAGGAAACCTTTCCAAGAAAAAGATTGTTTATAAATTGGTTTAACTCAAGGAAGGTCAGCATGGCATAATTATGTGGAACTTTTCTGGTGGATCTTTATCCTATTTTATTTCACATAAGTTCATTACTCAATTGTGAAGAATCCTTTCCAAGAAAAAGGTTGTATAAAATTGGTATTAATGTTCTCTTTCCCCTTGTTCATAGGGATTGATTACCTGGTCTGAAATGAGCAAGTCTGAAGGAGATGAGAAGATCTTAAGCTACAATGATGTTGTACTCAGAAAATCAGACTTGGACATCCTTAATGGTCCATGTTATCTGAATGATCGAATCATCGAGTTCTATTTTAGCTATCTATGCACATGCCATCCTTCCGAGGACATCCTTCTATCTCCACCTTCAATTGCTTTCTGGATAATGAACTGCCCCGACACCGACGGTCTCAAGGATTTCTTACAACCACTCAATCTACTCAACAGGAATCTGGTAATCTTCCCAGTCAATGACAACAATGATGTTAGTAAAGCTGAAGGTGGAAACCACTGGAGTGTTCTTGTATTTTACAGAGAAGCAAACGTATTTGTTCATCATGATAGCTGCAAAGGGGTGAATAATTCCTCCGCCAAGCGACTCTACAGAGCTGTGGCTAGATTCATGGGTGGTACGAATTCGACATCCGAACCCAGTTATGTGGAATGCAGTGAGTCTCCTCAGCAAGTAAATGGACATGATTGTGGTTTGTATGTTACAGCCATATCAAGAAGTATATGCAGGTGGTATGAGCAGGAGAGGAAAGAGGTTGGTTGTGGAGATGGTTTTTTGTGGTTTTCTGCAGTGGCGAAGGAGGTTACCCCATCTTTGGTTGCTGATATGCGTAGTGAAATCTTAGGGCTAATACGAAGTTTCATGGCTCTTAAGGAATACCAACCGGCTTCTAAATAACTCGCCGTTGTTAATTTTCCATATGGTTCATTCATTCCCCCTTTAGGGCTGCAGTTGTGTAGCTAATGGACAATGTTTGTTCCCCTCATTGACTCAATTTTGAAATGCGTCGAAAATTCAGCTAAACCCCATTTTTGGGGTGAATTTGATAGAAGTTTCCTTTCAAACATGTTTTGTAATGATTTTGATTAGGGTGAGAGTGATTTAAACATTTTCAAAATCACTTTCAAACCTGAATTTGACCCTTTCGAACAATGATGCGATGGTAGAAGACCATCATTAGAGGAGCACCCACCTAGGTGTGCAACTCGACACGACAATTTTGTTTGAAACGTGTTTGCGCAAAGTGCATTACTCGATTACTACTTGAACCATAGATTTGATTAGAGCCAATTCCCTTTTATTAATCAAGAAAAATGTTCAATCAAAATCTACAATGATCTAGGCCAACGTGAATAATATTTATTCAAATATTAAATATTTGAGTCAAATAACTAGAAAATTAGATAAATATTTGAAAAAAAAATAAATAAAAATGCGAATATTTATGTTTTTGAATGGATACTTTCCCTTTTTTGTTTTACCACATTTTTTTAATTATTACTTTTTATTAGAAAATAATGTGTGGGTGTGAGTGTTTATTTTCTTTGACCAACCAACCACTACAATGACTAATCGTCCAGGCCCATGGGCCCACTTCTTCTCCTTGGCCCACAACTCCATTTACTTCTTGTCGCTCATCATATTATTTTCCTTTTTTTTTTCTTTTTCTTTTAAAAAAATAAAATAAAATATTATGAGAAGATAAGTTTGCTTCGAATCCAACTTCAATGATTGTATTGAATGCTTTGTCTAGACGTTGAAATTATTATTTTACTCACTATATTTTTAAATATCTATTTATTTGGAATTAAATTTTATCCAATTCAATATAAATTTATTTATAAAAATTAAAATACAATTTGTTTTTATCCAATTGTTTTGCTTACCGTTTTTCAAAACCAATTTTGTTTGTCTTAACTTACGTGTTAATCATGTTTATTGTTATATCAACCTCTTGTTATTATTATATAAATATTTTTTATTTTTACAAAAAATTGGGGTGGGGATACTTAAAATGATAATATGCTACAATTATCTCTATCCATTCTATTTAAAAAAAAAATTGACCTACTATTTAGAATTAAAAAAAAAAAAAATAGGTTTGATTGAAATATTAACAGAAATAACCGTTAACTCTATGGGTAAATTTTTTCAACAGAAATAACCGTTAACTCTATGGGTAAATTTTTTCAATAGAAATAACCGTTAACTCTATCTAATTATAAAATTTTGTGTTTGTCTGGATTGTTTGAATAAATTCTGTTTTTAATAAATTTAAAATATTTATTATTAATTTTTTAAAGAATTGAATTAAAATTTGGTACATAAAATTATAGTAAATTTATGTATAAAATTTATTTAAATTCAAATAAATCGATAATTTAATTTTTTTCGGAATTAATCAGAATTTTCAGACGACTAAATCTTAGTTGAAGAATATTTTTCAAACAATTTACCTAAAATATGAACAAATATAAATATTGATATTAGAGAATGATTTGATATTTTCCCTCTTTTGAAAAAATAAAAAGCCATATTCATAGAACTAAAAACTCTATACATTTTTTTTTATATTTGAATTATTTATTTATAGCATATGTTAAATGAAGCCCAAAAGAATTAATTTAAGTTGATTAATTAATATTGAAAGTGTGTCCCACTTAATTATCTCATGATTAGGCCTATGAAACCCTAACATTTTAGGTTTATTGTTTTGATGAGCATAAAAAGAATGGTTCCACTTCCACATTACACCCTCCAAACACTCTCCTTTCTATCATTTTTCCACACCTACCATCACCAATCCATCACCAATCATGTCACGATCACACTAATTTCTCCAATTATTTACCTAAATTATTGTTTCAAATCTATATGAGAGGATAGTTGATCAAGAATTTTATTTTGGTTCGAAAAAGGAGATAACACAATTAAGATATATGGAGTTGATCTCATTTGATTTGGCTCTTGTAGTTGATAAGTTAATTGAAAGCCCATTTAGTTACGAACGAGAGAAATTAATACACGTGTAAATTCTCAAAATCACTTGGGTACTTTACCTATTGATTGTAATTCCAAACGGACTTTTCATAGTAAGGAAATTTAGAAAGGATAAGGGTCCAGATGTATTTTCCGAGATGGATTGAGCTTAAACTACCTTTATAATGAAACGTAAGAGGAGAAAAAAAATACAAATTTTATTCATTAAATTTTGATGGCAATAAACGAACAATTTATTTATTCATATGAAATTTTGTTGTCATTTCCATGTAACACCAAACACAATTATTCTATTCTTAAGCAGTCTCTTGATGTAAAAGTTTAGATCTCTTTCTACACAACTACTAAACTCAATTGAACTATATTGGAGAGATATGAATATAACATAGGGTAATGTGAAAGGAAAGTAAGGCTCACCAACATAGTGTCAACCCGAACCTAGGAGACAAGGATTTTTCATTCATCTGTAATGTAATAAAAGAATCATAATGCTATTTTTACCGAACAAAGGAGATATGAATTCATCATTCAATGGTGTAATGTTCATAAAAATGGTGTCGCACAACGCACAACGAGTGGTAGATTTGGATAAGTTGTATCGTGAAACGAGCTTTAGACTAAGGTTATTTGGAATATTTGAAAGAAACAAACATGAATTCCATGATAAGCATCAAATTTGTATCATATTCAAATCACAATCTCACTAAAGACACGACAAAAACCAAACCAATGACTTTATTTATTTATTTATTTCTTTAATATTGAAAATCAAAGACAACATAGTGTAAAGGGTGGGACCAATTTCATAATTGAAAGCGTCTGTCTGTTTAATAATCCTTACATATAATTATAAAACTAATATCTCACCGCTTTGCTTTTCATTTTTTTTAAAAGACCTCATATCACTATAAACAGAGATACATTCCTTACTTACAAATCCATAATCATCCTCTTAATTAGTCGATGTGGAACTCCTTCCCAACAATCCTCCCATCGAATAAACTACATCATAGAGCCTCCCTTAAAGTCTACGGAGCCCTCGAACAACCTCTCCTTAATTGAAACTCGACTCCTTTCTCTGGATCCATCGAACAAAGTACACCATTTGTTCGACACGTGAGTCACTTTTCTACTACACCTTCGAGATTCACAACTTCTTCGTTAGACATTTGAGAATTCTATTGACATGACTAAGTTAAGGGTTTGACTCTAATATCATTTTAGAAATCACGAATCTCTATAATTGTATGATATTGTCCACTTTGAACATAAACTCTCATGATATTACTTTTGATTTCCCATAAAGGCTTCATAGATAGTGCCCTTTTATAAATTCATGATCATGCTCTAAATTAGCTAAGGTAGGACACCCTCCTAAAAATAAAAATAACAATACTGATATTTTTATTACTAGTACAGCAGGGTAACGTAAAAATTTAATATTCTAAAAAAATAATTATTTATATATGTATATATATATATATATTAATAATAATAGTATAAACATATGAATTTAAATCATAATGGTTACCTAATTAAGATTTAATATTCTACTTGCGAAAAAGACAATTCCACGGCAGAACCGTTTGAGACCGTTTGCAGACCAGATGACATCGAGACTGATGAGATCAGGTTAGCTGCCTTGCCTTGCCATGTACATACAATACAAAGATAAGGAGAGAGTTATTCTTAACTTACGGATCTCTCTCTATTCCTCTTTCCTCTTTCCTGAGACTGTCCGTGTTGCGAACCACTGTACACTTTGAACATAATCTCTCTCCACTGTACACTTTGAACATAATCTCTCTCGCTTTGCTTTAGACTTTCCAAAAGGTCTCATTCCAATGAATATGTATTCTATAAATCCATGATCATTCTCTAAAGTAGCCAATGTAGGACCCGTCTGACACTCTCGATAGAGTGTTCCCTACCTTCCACCCATCTATTTATCTCCCTGCGTTACCCCTTTCTCAACAAACCTCTCTCTCTCTCTCTCTGTAGCAAATACAGAACTCAGTCTTCCAACCTTCATCCATTCGCTGGTTTTATGAATGGATCATTCAAGCGGCCAACAGGTAAGGATTAGAATGGTTTTTGTTCAAGTTCTCAAGATATCCATTAATTTCAACTCTTGATTTGTTTGTTTAATTTTACTTCAGGAAGCTCAAGCCCAACCACTGGAGGACATGGTGGGCATGATTTCATGTCCAAAAGTGCAGCAAGAAAACAGAAAGGCAATGAGGCCACAGCCAGAGCAAGTCCTGAGATGCCCAAGATGTGATTCTACCAACACCAAGTTCTGCTACTACAATAACTACAGTCTCTCCCAGCCAAGGTACTTTTGCAAGTCCTGTAGAAGGTATTGGACTAAAGGGGGAACTCTAAGAAATGTTCCTGTGGGTGGCTCTTGCAGGAAGAACAAAAGACCTTCACCTTCTACTTCATCTTCTTCCTCTCCATCTCCATCTTCAAAGAGATCATATGATCAGGCTGCCAATTCTAGCTATGCTAAGCTTCTAAATCAATCAAATGGAAGTATGGGTCTTTTTGATACCCACAACAACTATCATAATATGTACAGTGGATTTGGTAATGGAAGCTCTGGGGAGGTTGAACATGCGTCTACAGAGACTGCTACAGCAATGAAGCAAGAGTTGCTACCCAGTGGAGATCAAAATATGGTTTCTTGGGGATTTCCATGGCAGTTCAACAATGGGGATGGAAATTACATGGGTGATCTTGATTCTGGAAGAGAAAGCTGGAGTTTCAATGGAAATGGAATTGCTTCGTCTTGGCATGGGCTTCTCAACAGTCCTCTAATGTAAGGTCTAGGAGTGGGTTTGTTTTGTGGTAGTGTGCGAATCCCCTGTAATATTTTCATCATACCAAACCTTTGATCTAGCTATCAGTGTTCTGGTTACAGAAAGCAAATTCAAACTTGGATAAGCTCTCTTTTCACTTGTTTATCTGTTCATTACCTGATAAGTCAAGGAAATTTCTTTTCTAATCCTTTTCCAACTAATACAGTTTCACACGGCTCATGGGTTAGTAACATTGTTTAAAAGAAGAAATGGAACCGATTCCTTGTTAGGAATCACGAACCTACACAATAGTATGATATTGTCCACTTTGAACATAAACCCACAATGAAGATGTGTTCCTTACCTATAAACCCATAATTATCCCTTTAATTAGCCAAAACAATCCTCAACAATCCTACTCTCAAACACAGAGTATACCATAGAGCTTCCCCTATGGCTTATGGAGCCCTCAAATAGTCTTTTTTTAATTGAGTCTTGACTCCTATCTCTGGAGCTCTCGAATAAAGTACACTATTTGTTTGATACTTGAATAACTTTTTCATTACATCTTCGAGGCTCACAACTTTTTTGTTTGACAATTGAGGATTTTATTGAAATGACTAAATTAAGGGCATGACTCCGATACCAGGAATCACGAAATCTCCACAATAGTATGATATTATCCACTTTGAACATAAGCTCCCGTGACTTTGCTTTTGGTTTTCTCAAAAGGTTTCTTACCAATGAAGATGTGTTCCTTACTTATAAACTCATGATTATCCCCTTAACTAGTCGATCCTTAACCACCCTTGCCATAAGCATTTCTTTAAAAAAAATTATGAAAGCTTAGGGAGTGTTTGGTACAATTCTAAAATGTAACACAGTTATTTCAAGCTATCCTAAGTTTCTCAAATTATGCAGCTTACTCGAACTAGTAACTAAAAACTTCAATTTACAACCATCTCATTGATAAGCTCTCATCAAGGGCATAACAACACCTTCCAACACTACAATCTAAGCAGAATCAACAGAACTCATCAAGCCTTAAAGGTAGAACCCAACAGAAATTAAGCTAAAAAGAAGAGAGAAATGGCACTAATTCAAACGCCTTGAAACTGTATCCAAATTGAAGATGACATTTCATAGGGTGGGTAATAGTCTGAACACCAAGTAAGTACTGAACGGGTGGCTACAACAGAGCTTAGCAAATTTAAACAAGTGCTGTTTTCAAGATATTCCGCCATGATTGCAGCTAGTTGATCTCTATATTCCCAAATCCAGCCCCCCCAATATTAAAATCCAAAACAGAGGGGGCACAATAATTTTATAATAATTCACATGGGGAAGGGGGTTAATTCGGGTCCCTTCTCTATCCAATGGGGTTACAATTTCAGTAAGAATAAGCACCGAATTTGGGGTAGATTTTTCCCCTAAGGGATAAGATTTAGGCGTGAGAAAATTCAAAATAGTCAACAGATTCAGTTTGAAAATTACGCGTGCATGATATTGTATGTGATTTTCAATGGGGCATTTTGTCAAACACATTGTAAGCAATAACAATGACTTACAGAAATCTTGGGGGGACAGCGACATAGCCATGGGAGAGGGGCTGCTGCTACTGCTGCTACTGCTGCTGTATCTGCTGAAAGACAAAATTACGGAATCTTCCAAGTTCCGAGCGGGCTGAGGATTGAAGCTTTTTTACCAATTCAGATTGAACCGAGAAAGGATCCTCCGAGTCTCTATCGAGCCCTGCATTAGCGCTAATAAGATGGCAGAGTTTTGGATGTTGGTATCCGATAAAACAAATGGAAGGGCCCGCTACCAGATATCGGGTTTCGCACCTCTCTTTTAATTACAATCTTAAATTGTAGTGGGTCCTTATAATATATATATTAATTATAATAACCAAATTTATAATTTTACGTAATATAGAGATGACAAATACAGACTAGACAATATCTACTGGTAATGTATTTAGACCGTAACAATGAACGACAAGTTGTGTAAATATTGGGGACCACTAAACAACAATGGAAAATAACTCTAAAATAGTCCACTTGCTAAATCCTCAATGAGTAGGGTTTGGCCACCAAACTTGTTATTCAAAAAATGGTTGAATAATCATCGTTGGAAAATGGGTAATCAATCAGTCAAAAACAGAAACATGTTGGATTTGAGAGTTTATACATTCTTACCATAATCATGTTTTGTCTCAAATCCACCATCAGTTCACCTAATTATATGGATATATCTTTCATTTTTTTCACCCTAAACATACCATATGCTATTATGGTGTAAATCCACCATTATCACACACAAAAATGATCACAAGCTCGGACTTCAATACATTTGTCATCTCTACTACAACAACCTAAGATTAGCCCTTATCATTTTGTCGAGTAGCTTCTATTTTGGCTATGACCCACTAAACTACTCTTGTTTCTTTCTACTATTCAAATCAGCAAAAAGATAAGATCCAGATGTGCTTTTCTTCGCTGTTTCTGCACTCTTCCATCTAATCCTCAATCCATTACACAACTATAACTTCCAGACAGATGTAACAATGGAGATGATCATCCTAGCCTTCTTCTTCTCCTTCACATGGAAGTAGTTCCTTGTCCTTCGTACGGTCTTCCATGGCAATATAACTGTGAGATCTCACGTTAATTGAAGAAGAAACGAAACATTCCTTATAAGGGTATAGAAACATTTCACTAATAGACGCGTTTTAAAATCTTGAGAGAAAGCCTAGAAGACAAAGCCAAAAGACGACAATATCTGCTAGCGGTGGGTTTTGGCTGTTACAAATGGTACTAGGACTAGACACTAGGCTGAGGACGCTAGCCCCCCAAGGGAGTGGATTGTGAGATCTCACATCAGTTAGAGAGGGAAACGAAATATTTCTAATGAGAGTGTGAAAACTTCTCCCTAGTAGACGCGTTTTCTAATAAGGGTGTGAAAATCTCTCCATAGTATACGCATTTTCTAATAAGGGTGTTAAAACCTCTCCCTAGTAGACGTGTTTTCTAATAAAGGTGTGAAAACCTCTCCCTAATAGACGTGTTTTCTAATAAAGGTGTGAAAACCTCTCCCCTAATAGACACGTTTTCTAAGAAGGGTGTGAAAGTCTCTCCCTAGTAGACGCGTTTTCTAATAAAGGTGTGAAAACCTCTCCCTAATAGACGCGTTTTCTAATAAAGGTGTGAAAACCTCTCCCTAATAGACGCGTTTTCTAATAAGGGTGTGAAAACCTCTCCCTAGTAGCCACGTTTTCTAATAAGGGTGTGAAAACCTCTCCCTAGTAGACACGTTTTCTAATAAGAGTGTGAAAACCTCTCCCTAGTAGACGCGTTATAAAACCATGAGGCTGACGACGATATGTAACGAGCCAAAGCGGACAATATCGGTTAGCAGTAGGATTGTGCTATTACACTAACATAGCTGGAATAGCCTCCATTGAAACAGACAACATCGTTTCTCAGTAGTTCCTTCTCGGTGTTCCTCGTACCTCGCACCATATACCTTCTTTCTCAACATTTACGGCTTCCGTTTCCACACACAATTCTTCATCTACATTGACTGCATATAAAGCATTAGCAAATGTCAGACGCCTATTTCAGAAAGTGGGATGTTCCTTTTTTCATCCAATTATATGATACTTACAGAACTATGTATCTTTAATTACGTCTAACTTTCTAGGCAATACATTTCTAGTCATGCAATTACGTTCAAAGCTCATATACAAAAGAGAACTATCATACTTGCAAGTCAAACTTTGTTGCAAGAAGTAAATGCTTGCTGCAATTGATTCGAGAGAGAAGCTAAGTGATATGAACCAAGAGACATCAATCATACAATATATTTCAATGAAGATGTGAAGAAAATATTGTTGAAATCATCAAAAGTATTTCAATTCATGTCACAATGAAGAGTTTTTATTTACTTTAGATTACAATTACATAATGGCTAATTATGGCCAGTAAGTATGAATGTTACAACTCTTAGAATGACTTTAATAGTTTCATTTTGAGGCTATATAAAGCCATGTATGTTGTATTTGTAAGGTAGACTTGGAAAATATAGAAAGAAGCATTTGTGCTTTTCTTTAGCCAATGGCTAAGTTTCTTTGCAATTCTATGTAGTTTAGATTGCATGTAGAATCATTCAAGCTCGACATGATCAATCTTGCTTGTGGAGTGATTCGAATCTCAAACAAGTGTTTGAGATATTTGATCAACAAGAGTCATTCAAGCTAGACATGATCGATCTTGCTTGTGGAGTGATTCGAATCTCAAACAATGTTCTTGCCTTGAGATATTCGATCAACAAGGTAATCCGAATCTTATTCCCCTTGTAGTTGATTCCTTATCTTATCACTAAGCCTATATTATTAGGAGTCACGACTTTCCACAATAGTATGATATTGGCTACTTTGAGCATAAGCTCTCATGGCTTTGCTTTGGGCTTCCCCAAAAGGCCTCATTCTCCAAATTAGCCAATGTGAGACTCCCTCCCAACAATCCTCAACAATCTTTCCCTTGAACAAAGTACACCATAGAGCCTCCCATAAGGTCTATGTAGCCCTCGAACAATCTCCCCTTAATCGAGGCTCGACTCCTTTGGAGCTCTCGAACAAAGTACACTCTTTGTTCAACACTTTAGTCACTCTTAACGACACCTTCGAGGCTTGCAATTCTTTATTCGACATTTGAGGATTTTATTAACATGGCTAAGTTATGGGCATGGCTCTCATACCATGTAGGAAACGCGAACCACCACAATGGTATAATATTGTCTACTTTGAGCATAAGAAACCCTCTCAACAATCCTCGACATGTATAATGAGACATTTGAACTGGTGGAGCAATTTTCAAGAGAACTAACTCTATTATGTCTACAATTCCTGCATAGAAGGACCAAGAAGAGCTGGAAGAACATGTCGCTGGCAAGCAACATTGTCTTAATCATTCAATTATTTGTTTCTGACATTCCCATTAGTACATTAAGGAAAAGCTAAAGATCAATAAGATGAATTTTCGTGGAGGAAAGTATGGATCGAAAACTCACAACCCAGCTAGATACTTATTCAAATGATAAGAATATAAACAAAAGATTACATATACTCCACCTAATCAGCTTAAACTTGAGTTAAACAATAATTCAGCTTTCAAACTCCTATCATTCAACAGTGTTTAGTAGTGTAATTGTAGTAATTCCTGAAAGAGACGTGTATTTGAGCAATTTCGAGTTGAAATTAATAGGAAGAACATGATTGTGATTATACCCCTAGCTAGTCCATGTTCGTTGTACGTGAAGAACAACTAGAAATTATCCAAATAACAAATAAACAGCGTACATTATACCTTCGTTGCAGGATTTTCGCGGCACTGTTCTGGACTCCATCTCGTAACTGTGCGCTCTTCAATGGAGTAACTGTCCAAACACGAAGGAGAAACAGAACGGTTTCCGTTGCTATTGACAGTAAGAACTAGCAGAGTTTTTGCAACGCTTCCACAAAGCCGAATTGTGCAAAGAAAATCAGACCAAACTCTCAATCTCCCATTTTCATTACTTCCTTCTCCTTCGGACAACACAAGCACAGCAAATTCAGAGTGGACGAGAGCCGGATGGTGACGGTAAGCAACAAAATCAACTCCGTATTGAGATCCAGGTCTCACAACCCAATTCTTCATCCGAAGATTTTGATAAGCCTTGTAAAACTCAGGGAATGTAGCCTTTTGCGACTTCATATAATGCCAGAGTTCATCGAAATTCTTTTCACAATCCTGTCCATCGACAATTTTAAGGCAATTCAAATGATAAGACAAGTAAAAAGCCTCCTCCATGCCGAATTGAAACCATTGCTTATCCTTCTCGGCGGAAACAATTGGTCGACCGAAACAAGCGCGATTAAGAAGTTCGGCTTGTTCTTCATCCGCTTGATAAAGTACACTACAACTAGATAGTAATCCTTGAGCGTCAGATTGTGTTAGAGAAGACTGGAGCTGAAGTACAATCTTCGACATGGGATCTGCTAGAGCTTTGGCTTCTGAACCCTTCCCTTTCCATCTCGGCCCCATTTACGCCGCCCTGAGAGAGTTGAAACGGCGAAATCGAGGGTTTAAGATTGAATCTATGCCTTCGAATGTCAAATAACAAGAACTGGTTTCGTTCGATTTTATCCGTTTAGAAGAGATAAGAGAGATCGATGAAGATTGAAAGAACACCTAAGACCTAGAGAAGGAAGAAGATTAGCGGAGCAAGAAATGAACAATGGAGTAACCATTTTTGTTCTTCTTAATGGAATAATATCTATTTATTTATATAAACTTTTAAGTTAATCTAAAGAATGTTTTGTTCCTTCTCCAACCAACGTGGGATAGTGCTTAGGGGCCAACATCCTCGCTGGCATACTACCTGATGTCGGGCTCTGATACCATTTGCAACCGCTCAAGTTCACCACTAGCAAATATTGTCCTCTTTGACCTTTCTCTTCTAAGTTTTCCATCAAAATTTTAAAACGCGTCTATTAGGGAGAGACGATTGCAGCTATTAGGGAGAGACGATTGCGGCCATAATTGGAAGCAACAGAGAACACATGGGCAGAGCAAGATTAATGGACAATAACTAGATTGGACGGTGTGCCAGCTAGGACGTTGGACATTTCTTATAAAGGTATGGAAACTTCTCCCTAATAGACGCGTTTTAAAACCTTGAGAGTAAGCCCAAGAGGAAAAGTAAAAAAAAAAAAACAACATTTGGTAGCGGTGGGCTTGGGCTCGACTTAAACGAACAAAGAACTATCACCATATGAGTTATTCATAGCATTCTGAATCCTCAAATTTGGAAGAAAGCTCTCTACAAAATGAAGAAAACTCCTACAAAATCCCATTTCTATTTCTGCGGTTTCTTCCAAAGCACCCCTATCTTTCTTAGTACATTCACATTTTTCTTTTTCACTAGATCGTCATCCGAATCCTCCGAGTACAGCGCCCCGATCTTACCAGTAATGGCGTTGTAGCTGCTGTCCATCGATCCCGCTCTGCCCACGAGCTCTCCATTGCTTCCAATCATCGCTGCAGCCGCCTCCGCCGCCTTCCTCCATTGCTCCGACTGCACCTTCACCCTTCTCAGCTCCATCTCCATTTCTGCATTGGCTGCTTGTGCTGCCTCGAGTTCAGCCACCCCTACAGATTTCCTGCTGCCCGTGCTTCGATCGGCATCTTCCGCTGTAATCCCGAGCTTCTCTATGGTCGTGTACGTAACGAGTTCGGTCGTTGTTTCGTCCTTCACTTTGGTCTCGATCGTGTCCCTTTTACTGATTTCAGATATCAGCATTTCATTCTCTTCTGATATACTCTGAAACTCTGTCTCTTTGTCTAACAGATTGGTCTTTAAATCTGCAATGCAGTTCTTCAAGTCATCCAGCTCTTTCTCTAGTCCGTATACTCGGTGGCTCGATAGGCTCTTCTCGAGCTTACAACTCAACTCCAAATTCTCTTCCGTGATGCTCCTTAACTCGGTTTCCCTGTCGCGTAACTTCGCCTTGAACTCGTCTATTTCAACTCTCGATTTCTCTAATTCCTTCTTGAGTTCAACCTCCCTTAGATTTGTATCAGGCTTCACCACGGCGGGTTTCGGTTCGAGGGTATGAAGATCTCGTCTACCCCGGTATTCTGCCCCGGCAGCTTGTTGCTCAACCTCCGACTGCAACGAGCAAAAATTTGCAAGGGCGGGTTCTAGCTTACGAACAAGCGTCTCCAGTAAGCTTACGTGTTCCCGGGACTCGTCCAGCTCTAAAGTAACCGAGTTCCAATCTTCGAAGGCTTTTGTCGAATCAGAACCGAGCAACTCAGCCATTTCTTTTGCAATATCCAATTGAGCTGTAGCTTCATGTATGAGTGCTTGAACTTGAGTTTCTGATACTTCACAATCTTGCAGTTGGCTTTTCATGGTTGCCATAATCGAGATGGTTTCCGACAGTACTTGTTTCAATTTACCGTGCTTCTCGTTCACTGATTCGACATGTTTTGTCTGAAAAGCTTTGGATTTATCGACTACGAGAAGTTTGAGTTTAAGCTGCTGCGTAACGTTCGCCATTGCTAAGGCAACGGAGTCCACGGATTCCGACTTCTCAGTGACCTCAGGTGCAGAGTGCAGCGATTGATCGTCTTCTCGTGCCACGTTCTGAAGCTCGTTAGTATGACCTTGTTCGGAAGATGATGGCTGATGCTCCTTGACAATTGATGTTGCGCTGGACACCTCCGTATCTACTCGGGCTCGGTCTTTCCGTGACTTAGACGAATGTAGCTGCTCCTTGGCCTTTTTAAGATCCTTCTGAAGGATGGAAATCTGAGACTCCAACTCGGATATTCTGATTTGGTACTTCTTCTGAACAAGAAAGAGAACAAAGATTTGAGACTCGAACTCAGATTACGTAACAGCCCAAACCCACCGTTAGCAGATATTGTCCTCTTTGAATTTTTCCTTTCGGGCTTCCCCTCAAGGTTTTTAAAACCCGTTTACTAGGGAGAGGTTTCCACACCCTTGTAAGGAATGCTTCGTTCCCGTCTCCAACCAATGTGGGATCTCACAATCCACCCTACCTAGGGGCCCAACGCCCTCGTTGGAACACCGTTCGGTGACTGGCTCTGATACTATTTGTAATAACCCAAGCCCACCACTAGCATTTGTAATAACCCACTTGCATTAAATAGTGTACCTCTGATAGTGGAGTCCTGGGCGACCTGCCAACGACCTTCGGGCTCCTTTCTTTCAATATCTTTCCCGTTTGATTGGACGAAGACGACGAGTCGCACTTCAATGCTGCTGGTTTAACCTGACGAGCAGCTTTTAAAGAGACCTTCTTGGGTGCCTCCAATGAACTTCTGGAATCAAAATACATCAATCATTAGCACTAGTTTTGCTTATCACATGAGACTTTTAAAGACCATGGCAATTAGCAATTAGCTGATAAGTTTGTTAAGAAATGGTGTTCATAGACTCATAAATAAGGTGGGTTAGTATCCTCGTTGGCATACCGCCCCGTGCATAGCTCTGATACCATTTGTAACAGCACAAGCCCACCGTTAGCAAATATTATCCTCTTTGGACTTTTCCTTCTGAGCTTCCTCTCAAGATTTTAAAACGTGTATATTAGGGAGGTTTCCACCCCTTAAAAGAATGTTTCGTTCCCCTCTCTAACCAATGTGGGATCTCACAATCCACCCCTTGGGTGCTCAGCGTCCTCGCGGGCACTCCGCTCAATGCCTAGCTCCGATACCATTTGTAACAGCTCAAACCCACCGCTAGCAGATATTGTCCTCTTTGGGTTTTCCCTTCTGAGCTTCCCCTCAAGATTTTAAAACGCATCTCTTAAGGAGAGGTTTCCACAACCTTATAAGGAATGCTCCGTTCCCCTTTCCAACCGATGTGAGATCTCACAATCCACTCACTCGAGGGCCCAATATCCTCGCTGGCACACCGCCTGGTGCCTAGCGCTAATACCATTTGTAACAGTCCAAATATTGTCCTCTTTGGACTTTCCCTTCTGGGCTTCCACTCAAGGTTTTAAAACACGTCTTTTAGAGAGGTTTTCACACCCTTATAAGGAATACTTCGTTCCCCTCTCCAACCGATGTGGAATCTCACAATCCACCCCCTTGGAGGCCCAGCATCCTCGTTGGAACACCGTCTGGTGTCTGGCTCTGATACCATTTATAACAGTCTAAGTCCACCGCTAGTAGACATTGTCCTCTTTGGGCTTCCCTCAGGGTTTTAAGACACGTAGGGAGAGGTTTCCACACCCTTATAATAAATGTTTCGTTCCCCTCTCCATCCAACGTGGAATCTCACATTGATCCATTTGACAGATTGGTGGAAGTCATAGGCACTCGTTCAAAAAGAAGCAAAGATGCTGGATCATCATCAGGACAAGCCATGTCCAGCAGAGCAAAAGCATATCTCCATCGCTCATCGAACGTAGATTACACATAAAAACATCGAGAAATGATATCGACTTCACTTGTTGTTCGACGAGCACAATGAGACTAATAATGAAGAACAACTGAACCACAAACAGCATCCCTTTGTCCCATTCATGAATCAAATACACATTCAACTTCAAACAGCAACACCCATTTCCAGAAAATGACCAAACAACATATAAAAAAAGCACTAAAAATCACCTGGATTTAGAAGTCTGCATCACTTCCCTTCTGAAAAAACACCAAAAAAACGGATTTGAACAACAGTTCCCTCACCCACAAGCCAAGCAACTCTGCAACAGATCAAGTTCATAGAGGAAACAAGAGGGTCAAAGCTCGTTCATGGAGAAACAAACTTAGATATCACAACCAAAAGAAACCACACCTCAGCCCCTCTATAATGGTTTCAAGGGCCTACAAGAGTGTAAAGTTCCACAAATAACCCTTCCCCCAGATGAGAAAAAAGGGGTAAATCCAAGCCTAAGAGGTGCCTTTTAGTAACTTCCCAGAGGCAAAGGGCAAGAATAATTAAATGCTAAGAGGGTTTGAAATTTGAAAACCCCACATGAAAAGAAGAGTTTTTGAAACGGATGAGAAAGAAAACAAACAAAAAAAACTGCCCTAAACTTCTTGTTTTGTCCATTATTCACCAAATGAAGAACAATCTGTAAGCCCTAGAATTTAAAAACCCTAAAAAGTAGGTTCAGAATCAAGAGGAATGTGGCATTAAACAGTTCATACCGAGCTGCAGAAACATGAAAAGGGTATAAATTAGGTTTAAAGAACAGAAGAAAAGGGCAAACCTGGTGGAAATGTGTGCTCAAGCAGCCATTTTTGTAGATGAAGAAGGTGATGAACGACGAAATGGAAGCGATTTTGGATGTAATTAAAGCGTTGAAAGGAACAAAAGCCTGCAAGTTTCAAGCTCTCGAAGTCCGAGGCAGAGCAGAGATACGGTTTAATAGTATTTATATGAAGTGAGCCATTTAAAAGGTTTGAGGAAACATTGGCCAAGGCATACTAATCATACTTGACCACCAGCAGCTCTTTGTTGGTTCGCACTGTATCATTAGCAGCTCCATAGTTTTAAAATGTGTCTATTTGAGACAAGTTAATCTGTTTCAATATTGGGGGCCTCACATTCAGTACTGGCACACAGATGTCTGACTCTAAAACTATTGGTTAGCTCAAGCCCACTACTAGTAGATATTATCATCTTTTTCGTTAGATATCACCGTCACCCTCGATTATAAAATATGTCTGTTACGGAGAAGTTTTCACACCCTTAGAAGACATGTCTTGTCCCTCTCCCAACAGATATTTTATAACTAAATTTGTAGTTCAAAAAATATTTTTTTTAGCTTAATGTTATTTTTTTGCTAAAATGAGGTTTAAGTATTTAAATTAGTAAAATGAAGTAAATTAGAAATAATTATGTAATTGATTAAAGATAATATTGGTTTATTCAAAATGTGGGCGAACATATTTAAATTGCATAATATTGGTTTAATGTATTATTTAAAAATAAAATAAAAAATAATTAAGAATAATTTAGAAAAGGAAAACGTTAATAAATTGTTTATTTGGGTACTACGTAGGCAGCTATGTGTCTGTCCCAAAACAGTACAAATTGGGAGCACGGGACAGCTGTAAAATCATCCGATTTTAAATTATTTATTGGACAAATTATTTTTTGAAAAATGCACTGTAAAGTCAATGGTTGTTGTCCAATCCCTTTCGTCACAACCTAAAAATAAATAAATAAATAAAAATATTTATTTATTTTGTTATCCAAGCATGGCCACCAAATTTACAGATATTTAAAAATTAATTGGGTTCGCACGTGTGAGGTTTTTATTCAAGACGGAAAACTGCTCCCCAACTAGACTACATTCAATATTAAAATATATTCTGGTTTTTTATTTTTATTTTTATTTTTATTTTTATTTTAAATTTATGGATATTTTATTGGGTTTTATAAATAAATAGCTTAGTAATTGAGGTGCCATTTTATTTTCCTTTTGCTAATAAAACCTATATTTATTTATTTTTTTCTGAACCTAAATTATATAAAAATTATTTTAAATTATTTAATTTTAAAATATTTATGAAAAAGTTAAGGATAAGTCTACCTTGTGGGGATCGAAATTATTATGCTTTCCCACGAAATTTTCTATTTTACTTTTTGTAGGACACCTGGTCGAGATTTTTCATGTGGATTTTTTTCTCAATTTTTATATAATTTAAAAAAAATCATTTTGAATGATTTTTAAAATCAATACTTTCCGTTTTCAATATATAGATATATTTATATTTACACATAAAACGAGATGGGTCGGGGGCAAGGATAAAGATTAGAATTTATGTTCTCGGGTCATTTAAATCATATGGAGAAACCTCTTCTGGTTTCCTCCTTCATTTTTTCCGAATGGATCTTCAGCGATCTCGATCTTCCTTCAATAGATTATATTAATAAAGTTGAATTATAATCCAAAATTTATTGATATATATTTTATTTTTCATAAAAATTTGCGAAGAAAAAAAATAATAATAACTAAAGTGAAACCACCTGGTTTGTGAGTAGTAGTCCCGACAAACCGCCATGAAATTTGGTTTGGGGCCACTAAGATTATGTTCATTTTGGCTGTCAATATCTATGATCATTTTACAATGTGTAAATTTTGAAGCCACTAGGCTTTGTTCATTGATGATAGTTGAACTCTTATATAACGTGCGATAGGTTATATCTATTGATATAATTCACGAGCTGTTTATAACTACAGTCACGTCAAAAGTCCATTTTATCCTTATAATATTGAAATCTTCATGCAATATTTTTCAAATCATAGGAAATCAACAACCATAACAAATTATTACAAATTATATTAATGGTTGACACTAAACGCCCACGTGTCTTCGTTTAAAAAAATTAGAATTATTTGAGGTAATTGAAGGACATGAAATAATTAATTATTCAAAGAAAGATCACTATTTAATTAATTAATACAAAGTTATCTTAGTCGAATAAAACTATATTTATGTTAATTTAATTAATAATTTAAATAACTTTTTAACCTATGGTAAACAAAATTAAATTGTCGATAATATTTTTAGATTAACAGAAAAAAAAAATTCCATTCATAACTTAAGTAGTTAATTGAATTGTTTTATTCATGTTACGTGGATATTCTTTTTTTTTTTTTTTAATCATTATTAAAGTAAATGTTTATTTCTTTTAATTTAAAAAAGAAATTCGATGTGAAGTGTGAACGCGAACCACTACCTAACATTTTCGTCAATTAACCTATAATTTAATATTTTGATTTTTATTATACACCAAGTGGTTAATCAAGACAAAATAATAATAATAATAATAATTAATTAATGTTTATTTATTAACTCTATATCACTTCACCAAGACATTGACTCGCATTATTATATATTAGAAAATAAATTATGTCCATAAATATTTAATACTAGATATATAGGTATTTTTCCATTTATTATTCTTTCTATATCCTTCTAATTTATTTGATTATAAATTATATAACTTTCAGGTGCGGTGGATTAAGCAAACATTCTCATGGTATCAAGCCTTTTCGGTTTAACAACCTTGATCCTTTATTTTCAATGGCTTTTGAATCTTCCACTGTTTTTCTCCACCACCATTGCTAGCTTTGACGCTGTAGGGGCAATCGCCATGGCTGCCGCAAGCGGAGCCAATTGATTACTCTTCGGCTCCACCCTTTTGACCTCCAAATCACCCTTCGTCATACTTTGTACATACAACCTCACCTTCTACAACACAATCAATTTTCCCTCAACCAACATAGTCTCTTTCATTTTCTTTCCAATCTTCCCTTCATCCTTCACAAAAACCTTAACCTAAACCTATTGACATTCTACAAAGATTTACCTTTGGAATCTAGGCGCCCTGGCCTCTTCGCCAACCAAGTCGCCGCCGCCCTTCTCGCCAAAATTGGCTCCTTCGCCCAACATGGCGACTCTACCGGCTTCAACATTGTCTTTGTCTCTTGCTCTAGGTTTCCCCCTTCTACTTCTTAGGTTAGAAATATTATCACTGGAGCCAAGGCAGCATCGTCGCTGAGCGACGATCCCTCTTCATGGGTTAGACATATTCTCGCTGAAGCCAAGGCAGCATCACCGCTGAGCAGCGATCCCTCCGCAGTTTTCGATGATCAAGAGTGTTTCTCTACGCCTCCTCTAAACCAGGTTGTTGACATTTTCACGAAAAGTGTTTCTCAACCTCTCTTTGAATTTTTCAAATCCAAGCTTCACGTTCGTTCAAATCCGACACTCAGTTTGCGGTAAGGTGTTAAGAATATTTAGTACTAAATTATAATTTACCATATATATTAAATTTAATATTTTATTATAAGGCAAATATCTTTCCATTGGTATCTTTTCATTTTTTTTGTTATTTCTATTTATTACTCTTTTTCATATCCTTCTAATTTATTTGATTATAAATACGATAACTTTCACATCATTTAGGTGCAGTGCATTAAGTAAACATTCTCATCTACTTTATCTTTAAAATATTAATTTTATATTAACTCATTGCATATAATATTCTCACTTGCATGTTTTCACATGAACAATTTAAATTAAATCAGTTATAATAATTATAAGCGACTAACATTGGTGACCAATATAAGACACGTAATTTTAACCATATACCCTAGATTATATAGATTATTTCTTGAACATGATCTTCTTGTATGTCAATTACGTTTAAAGTTTCACTAACGATCAAATTTTTTTATGTTAAGTTGTAGAAAATACCACAAATGCGCCCCGGAAGCGACCACATATGGAGATCAAAGACAAAAATAGATTATTTACAAATGGAGATATGGAGGCAAAAGAAAGATTTTTGAGCCGATAAGCTGCAAGCAACAACAGTGAAAAAGTCGTTGCGCGCTAGCCTGTAGTTTATGAATCCCGTAGGAGTGCCCTTTAAAAAAACAAATATCGTTTCTAAGGTTAGCTTTTTGAAAGTCTAGTTTTTGTTTTCCGCAATTGATACGCTACTAATAAATAAAAATGAGCTTACCTTTTTCAGCTCCCGCTCCTTTATCATATTCTTGTGTAATTTCTATCGTCTCGTTTATTGTGGTTCCTCTGCCTTACTAGCCAGGATATTTGTCTAGATTTATATATATATATATATATAATTTAGGATAAAAAGAAAATGGTTATTTATTGAAAATATGTGTAGTGACGTGTCGTAATGAAACGGTCCTTTCAATTAAAGAGCATCTTTATGAAAGATGATTTATTGTGTTCTAATGGTCGTTGAAACCATAATTGAACTCAATTTTGTAACTGTCTTATTTATTTATTTATTTATTTTGAAAAAAAATATTATTCATTAATAAAATTCTGTCATAATTAAGCCAACAGGTACACGTGGAGTTTCATACGTGGCAGTCAAGCATTTCAACCTCTTGCATTATTGCCAAACGAATCACATCAACTTAAAATTACTAATTTGGGTTCCACCTCTTAATTTTATTTTATTTTTTTTTCCTAATAAAATATAAAAAGTTATTTCATAAAATTTAAAATCAGAATTGTAAGATATTTTTAAAGTTCAGTTTATATCCAACATTTTAGCTAAATACTTTTTAAATTGCATTTATTTCATTAATTACTAATGAAAAGCACTTATAGTTTTTAATTAATTAATGGAACAATTAACTACCGACCAAGAGTGTTAACAAGGGGTAAAATTGTAATTCAAGATTAAATATAATTTTTTTTTGCATATTATTATTGTTAATGGATTAAATATACTATTAATTAATCTTAAAAAAAATACTGACATTGATACTATAATAGACAAAACATTAATCATTTATGCAATAGTTAATACAATATTAATTGGATGTTTTATTATTAATATCTCTATCTTACCCTAATATAGTATCAGAGTCATGCAGTGAACTTAGTCATGTGAGCGTCGAAGATGTAATCAAAAGTTATTCAAATGTCGAACAAAGGATTTACTTTGTTCGAGGACTCTAGAGAAAAAGTCGAGCCTCGATTAATGAGAGACTGTTCGAGGGTTTCATAGGCCTCAAGGAAGGCTCTATAGTGTATTTTGTTCGAGGAAAAGATTGTTGGGAGGGAGCCCCAGATTGATTAATTTAGGGAATGATCATCAATAAGTAAAGAATACATCTCGATTGGTACGAGATAGTTTAGAAAAGCTCAAAAGCATCGAGAGTCAAGCTTGGATTAAATAAATATTTATAATATAAAAACTAGAAAAAGTTGGAAAATGGACGAAACAGCGTTCTTTAGTCGCATTTTCTCTCTCTGCCGCGCCCCCCGGAGCCCAGCTTTTTCGGGCGAAACTAGCGCTGGCCGACATGTCGGCTCGGTCCATGCACGACAACACATTACAGTACAGTCACACTCTCATTGACCTCATAACTGCATTATGGCGCCTTCTTTATTAGCCCCCACACATCCTTCGCCCATCTTCCTTCCACCTGCTCCTCCTCCTTCCTTCTTCACTGATTCAGCTTTCTCCATTTCCACAACCTGCACCACAACCACCGTCCCAACAGCCACAAACCCCGCCGTAACTACCAACTCCGGCAGTGAGATTTGAAGTATGAGAACCAGCAACCATTTGATTGGATTACTTAACTTCCTCACTTTCGTCCTCTCAATCCCGATCCTCGCCGGCGGGATATGGCTAAGTACTCAAGCCAACAGTACAGAGTGTCTCCGATTCCTCCAGTGGCCGTTGATCATAATCGGAGTTGCTATCATGGTCGTTTCTCTGGCTGGATTCGCCGGCGCGTGTTACCGGAACACTTTTTTGATGTGGTTATACCTATTCGTGATGTTCTTTGTTATCGTTGCTCTGATTGTGTTTATTGTCTTCGCTTATGCCGTCACTGATAAAGGATCCGGCCGGACGGTTCCGAGTAGGGCGTATTTGGATTACTATCTTCAAGATTATTCCGGTTGGTTGAAGGATCGAGTTGCGGAAGAGAGCTATTGGGGGAAAATTAGTTCGTGTATTAGGGATTCTAGGGTTTGTCGGAAGATGGGAAGAACTGTTGGAGGTGTTCCTGAGACTGTTGAAATGTTTAATCTCAGGAAGCTCAGCCCTATTGAGGTATTGTTTTGAAGATTTTGTTTGTTTGATGTTCTTCATTTGATTTCCCCTGTTTTTTGATTTGTTTGTACCTTTTTGGATCTGAAAAAAGTTGAAACAGAGGAATAGAATAGGATTGGAAAGGCACTTTTAGATAGCTTTGATTGATTTAAGGTTTCTAATATTAAATGCTAAAGCTCAACTCAGTGGGGTTGGCCTAATTGAAAGAGTTTATTGTTCTTGTACATCTGTCTCTGTGGTGGAGGCTTTGAACTTCCATTATCTATAGATCTCCCAGTAGTTCCCCAAGATTAGGACACGACTGAATCATTTAGAACACGTAACCGGTGACAGAGGTTCATCCTTCTCGGTCCTCTTAATACTCTAACCCCCACACCGGATATGGACCGAACTGTCTCATGATGTTTTGAACCCAGCTCACAAACCGCTTTAATGGGCAAACAGTCAAATCCTTAGAACATGCTATAGCCCCAAGTGGCGAAGAGTCGACGTCGAGGAGCCAAACGTTCCCGTCGATGTGTGCTCTTGGGGAAGATCAGCCTACATGTTTCCTATAGACTACTTCCTGCTGTTGCAACCCATATGGCTGGCGGTTGCCCGCCGTGCTTGTTTCGAGAAAAAGATGAAACAAAATTAGAAAACCCATTTAGGATTTGGGGTGAAAAGCTTTTTCCCTGAACTTTTTGTATATTCTAGCATTGGTGGTGAGGCTTTTCTCTTCCTTTGAAAGGTCACCTTGTTGCTTTCCTGTATTCTTCTGTGATATCTGTGTTTGCTGAACTTGGAAGTTGTTTGTATTTTGAAGTTGCTTTAACCTTGGAACATCCTCTTCTTTTAGTGGGGCATATTCTTTTGCTTTGTATATTGGATTAGAGTAGAAGACAAAGCCATCCGGTGAAGTGTAATAGCTCGAGCCTAAGCCCACCGTTAGTAGATATTGTTTGCTTTAGCCCGTCAACCTCACGGTTTTAAAACGCGTCTACTAGGAAGAGGTTTTTGTACCCTTATAAGGAATGTTTCGTTCTCCTCTCCAATTGACGTGGGATCTCACAATCCACCCCACTTAGGGGCCAGCGTCCTCGTTGGCACACCGCTTTAGTTTGTTACGTACCGCTGCCAGCCTCGCAGTTTTAAAACACGTCTACTAGGGAGAGGTTTCCACGCCCTTATAAAGAATTATTTGTTCCTCTCTCCAACTAACGTGGGATCTCACATGAAGTAACTCTGAAACTTTATCAGTTAGATGACTGCTCAGTGTCTGACTCTGATACCATTTGTAAACGCCTAAGCCCACCGCTAATAGATATTATCGGTTTTAGCCCATTACGTTCCACCGTTAGCCCCACGGTTTGAAACACGTCTACTAGGGAGAGGTTTCCACACTTTTATAAGGAATGCTTTGTTCCCTTCTCTAACCAATGTGGAATACGACATAAAGTAACTCCGAAACTTTATCTGTAAGAGGTGGAGGGAATATTATAATATTCAATAATTTAGCATCTTCCTCGTGAATTGATTCTGCTGTTTATAGAAACCTTGACTTTTAATATTAACTTTTGCACCTAATGCTTGTTTTTTGCAACTAGCAAGAGTAATAAATCTGTTCTTTCTAGAGTCTAAACCTTTTAAATTTTGTTTGTTCAGTCTGGTTGCTGTAAGCCTCCTACAGATTGTGGCTTTGTCTATCAAAACGAGACTGTCTGGACTGGTTTTGAAGGGATGGTGCTTGTCAATCCCGACTGCACGAAATGGAACTCCGATCAAACGCTGCTCTGTTACGACTGCAACTCGTGTAAAGCAGGCGTGCTGGCCAGCGTCAAGAGGAGCTGGAGGAAGGTCTCTGTGATCAACATTGTTGTCTTGATCATTCTGGTGATTGCTTATGTCATTGGCATTGCAGCATTCAGGAACAATCGACGCATCGATAATGAAGAACCCTCCGGGGAAGCCCGGATGGAAAAGGCACGACCGAGCTGGATTCATTCTTAGCTGAATCATTGTATGGGATATATGATTGTCTAAAGTATACATTTTGAGGCTTTGGTTTTCTTTTTTAGCCTCTAGTGATGTTTGTTAGTGTGATGTTTTTAGGTCCATAGGTATATTTTGTTTATGGCATCTTTTAAGTGATTGAAATGTACGGTTGTTATTATATCATCTTCGTTTTTATCTTGAACCTATAGTCTCCACTTTTATTAAAGCGGGTGGTGCTATAAATTCCTAAAAGGTCACTCAATATAGAATTGTTATAAGTAAAGAATACGTAAACATAAAGTTCTTATAATTGAGCTACCATTAAGGAAGGTGCATCTTGTTGGTATAGGTAGTGATTTTCAATTATTTTTAGCCTTTCTTCATCCTATCTCGCGTTTTTTGTCTCTCTTTTTTTTTCTTCGTATGATCCACGAGCACAAATAATGATTTTGATATACATTTTAATAACGCTGCATGAACCATGGTTATCGCTCTTAGAAAGATTCGTGAAAGGTTAAGAGTTTTCATTTCAAAGCTATATAAAATCATGTGTGTTGTATTTGTATCAGAAACTTGAAAAATGCAGTAAAATGAGCAAGTTTCTTTGTAGTTATGTGTAGTTTAAGTTGCATGTAGAATCATTCAAACTTGACATGATCGAACTCACGTGTGGAGTTATTCGAATCTTATTGGTTGGTTTTATTTCATATCGGAATGAAGTGGATAATAGAGGAGATTGAGTTGGCACACTTCCAAAAAGAAGAAGACCATTGGTTTTTTCTTCTATACCCAATCCTCAAGGTTTAGCTTAAAGCCTAAAAGTTGTTCGATAATGACACATATTTTCTCCTTTAATCATGAATGGACAACCAAGAACAATTTGCTTCCTAGATTGCCTAATTTTGGTCCTTTTCAATCATTAGTGACTCATACTACACAATTTACGGTCTTCAATGTTTCTAAAACGTCTGATCATCCCTATTCGGGGCATACTCGTTCTCTTCTCCAATCGATGTAGGACCCTCCAATCCACTCCTTTGGGGTCCATTGTCTTTGCTGGCACACCGCCTCGTGTCCATCTCCCTTCAAGTTTCAACCTCCTCATAGGCACATCTTCTTTTTTGGGTTTTCCATTTCGAACTTCCTCTTAAGATTTTTAAAACGTGTCTGCTAGAAAGATGTTTCCACACCCTTTATAAAGAATGCTTCGTTCTCCTCCCAAATCAATGTGGGTCTCACAGCACCACAACACACACTCGATCGATTTAGATAAATACAAGGAAGAAATATTGATCGTAGCTTGACCTGATATAGTCATCTACTATGTATATATATATATAACTATCTACCATATAACTTATACGGTGTAAGCTAATCAGCAGGCTCGACAGCTAATGAAAGCTAATTATCACGAACGCTAGAAATTTGAATTTTTTTTTTTTTTTTTGGTATTGTTCATAAGTTTGAAAATTTGAGTCAAAAGTGTGAAGAATTAGCACATGGGTCTTCGCCACCCTTACCAAATGCTTTTTTTAAGCATTACAATGTCGACGTCATCTCCCCTTTGTAACATTAATGTTCCATACTTTTCCTTGTTGCTTGTGTTGGAGGGAATGTTTTGCTTTGACCACAACTATAATTCAACTCCATGAGAATGCCGCCACACTAATACAACTTCATTATTGTTCGCTTTCACCTGTTACGTATTGCCGTTAGCTTCACGGTTTTAAAATGCATCTACTAGGAAGAGGTTTACGTACACTTATAAGGAATGTTTCGTTCCCCTCTCTAACCGATGTGGGATCTCACAATCTACCTCCCTTGGGGTCTAGCGTCCTTGCTGACACACAGCTTAGTGGATTCTAATACTATTTATAACAGCTCAAGCTCACCGCTTGCAAATAATGTTCTCTTTGAACTTTCTCTTGTGGGTTTCCCCTTGAGGTGTTAAAATGAGTCTGCTAGGGAGAAGTTTTCACACGCTTATAAGGAATGTTTCGTTCCCCTCTCCAACTAGTGTGGGATCTCACATTGTCAGTTCTACCCCACGTTCCATTTAGCTTCTGCAATTGGTAACGAACCTTATGAGTATCGAGAGAAGCGGTCCTTTTTCAATGGTTACTACTCGTCAACAAGAGATAGAGATGTCCATATAATCTGCAGAGTTGAGGCTCTATGAGGACCCCACCCTAAATAGGGCGGGGAATAAGGAGGGAGTATCAAGAGATTTCCCCTGTTAGCTAAACGGGACTAGAAACATGGATTATATTCCCTATTCTCGCTCCAACCCCGCCTTACCCAGTAGACATCTATATCTAATTGGAGAGCTAACAACCGATAGGTTTCACATATCAAACAAATTCGATATAATTGTCTACCACTCATGTATATCTATTATATTGTCGGAGTAATTTCGTAGTTCCAACGGAGTGGACACGATCCGATGGTCCAGATTGAAGAGAAAGGGTGGGCTTATGTTGCTCAAGTCCACGCGTAAAAAATTTGTTCTTGAAATGGGATAGACTCATCATAAGTCAATATATATGTGATGTCCCACATTGGTTGGGGAGGAGAACAAAACACCATTTACAAGGGTGTGGAAACATTCCCCTAGTAGACGTGTTTTAAAGCCTTGAGAGGAAGCTCGAAAGGGAAAGCCCAAAGAGGACAATATCTGCGAGCTCTAATATGAAAAGGGTTATGGCCTAGGGCTCTACCCAACCCTCTTCGAGCTTGTCTTTGACACTCGTGTCGCCTCGTTCTCTCAAACTTTGCATATGCCTCGATTTATCTTCAATGCACATTGTTGGTGTGTTGAATGATGCACCATACTTCTCGGTCGCATCATGACACTTCTTAATCTTATCTCAAACATGACCGCATGGGTGCCATTTGAAGGTCGCCTCTTGTCTGTCTTGGCGTGTGGGGTCAAAATCTATTTATCTCAGTGAGATAATGACACTCGTATAACAGCTGTGACATTGATTTATGAATTTACCTAAAAACCAAATTAAAATAGAGTTCATGTTAATCGAGTAATTAAAGGACTTTTATGTCTTAATGTTCTAATTAACTCCAACAAAATTGGAAAATGGAGACAGAGATAATGCCGTCTCTAATCACAAAAAGTCATAAAATTTGAAAATTTAGACCTTTTATTATTTAATTAAAATAATAAAAAATTCTTTTCCCACAATTATTCCAGGTTGAAAACTTAATTTTACACGTGACACCAAACTTAATAATTATTCTCAAATAAATAATTTTAATTAAATTATATTAAATAATCCAATTAATTAAGCATATTATATTTCTAAAATAAAAAATATTTAACAAATATTAAGAAAGAATTTGTATGACAGGTATAAAATAGTTAATTATTATTAGTTATAAAATTAATTTGATTTAATTAATAATGTTTTAAATTTATGATATATCTCTCCAAAATAACTAATTAATTATACCTAAATAATCACGTACTTTTACATTAAATTTATGTTCGGTGTTTAGATCTCGAACCTACACCCTAAATAGTTACTAGGACGTAGTTGTACTGTAACAATGGTCACGTTCAATAGTTTTTAAACGAGAAGGACTCGAGAGGTTTGGAGATACCTTTCGAGATTCTAGATTTAACATAAAATTTGGGTTCGAGTCCGGCCAAGCCTCTCAAACCTGACTCGAACCTAGCTTGCCATATTGCTCGTTAACGAGGCAGCTCGAACCTAAGTGTTTGGAATTAATGAGGCAGCTAGCCATCCAAAGGCTTAAGAGACCATAATTTCATGCCTTTTTTCTCCTCTCTTCTTTTCTCTATTTATATCTCTGTTTTTCCCTCTGCAACTCCAACTCATCTCTTCTTCTTCTTCTTCTTCTTCTTCTTCTTCTTCTTCTTCTTCTTCTCTTTGCTTCCGTTCGTCAATAATGGAAGGAAGTGATTCATGTTGGATGATGGAAGTCCCACATCGACTAATTTAGGGAATGATCATGGGTTTATAAGTGAGGAATGCTAACTCCATTGGTATGAGGCCTTTTGGGGAAGCCCAAAGCAAAGCCATGAGAGCTTATGCTCAAAGTGGACAATATCATACCATTGTGGAGAGTCGTGTTCGTCTAACAATTCAATCACCACCGTTTCGTCTACTCCACTATCTCAATCTCCTTCTTCTTCCTCTCCCGCTTCACCGCCGCCTCTCGTTCTCAGTCCTTGTGCGGCCTGCAGGATTTTGAGGCGGCGATGTGCCGGAGGATGTGTATTGGCGCCCTATTTCCCTCCCACTGAGCCGGCGAAGTTCGCCATCGCTCATCGAGTTTTTGGCGCGAGTAATATCATTAAATGCTTGCAGGTCTTTTTCATCCGCCTTTTATATTCTGTGAATTCGTTGATATGATTGCTGTTTTTTTTGTTTAACTTTGAATTGACGATCGATTAGTTTGGAGGCTCTTATCAATGAACTAGGGCTGAAACTAATCGTTGATTTGTTATAAACTTTGAAACTAAGGGCCTTGTTACTTCCTTGTTTCTTTTTTCGCGTTGATTTGTGTGTTAATGTGAAACGTAATCGGAAAAGCCATTAAAGGAGGCTCCAACGTTGTTGTCAAAAAGGAGGCAAAAGGTTTTACACATTAAGAAACTACGCAACTGGAAAAGGATTTTTCTGAAATTGACTTTTCTCAAGATCTTGTTGAATTAAAGCCCTAAATTATATGTTCAATCGACGCATATAGGACTTTTCGATCGAACATTTTGTTTGTTCCTAAACTTTCTTCGTGATGTCTTTTCAGCCAGCCACTTAACCTAATAAGTATCTCAATTTCAATCTCTAACTTGAACATTATATTAGAGTATGTTTATAATATAACTTTTGAAGTATGGAAATTTGAATACAACATTCTGTTTGATTCTGTTTGATCTGATTCCATTGGGCTTCAATTCTCTAGATTCCCCCATTTTGTTGCGAACTGAAATTGTTTGTTGGGGATAATTACAGGAACTGCCTGAATCACAAAGGGCCGATGCAGTGAGCAGCATGGTTTACGAAGCAAATGCGAGGATCAGAGACCCTGTTTATGGATCAGCAGGGGCCATTTGCCAACTCCAAAAGCAAGTCAATGATCTTCAAGCGCAGCTAGCGAAGGCTCAGGCTGAGCTTCTCAACATGGAATGCCAACAAGCCAATCTGGTGGCCTTCGTTTGCAGGGAATTAGCTCAGTCTCACCACCAGTGTTTTGATGATTTCAATGCCAGCCCTCACAGCGGCTTCCATAGCATCACCCAAACCAACTTCGATGATTATAGCAATGTAAACCAAATATGGGAACCTCTCTGGACATGAATTATCTGATCTTTTGGTTTGTGCATCTAAGGTGTTTGATAAAAGGTTCCAATGAATTTTCACCAAACTCTTGAGCCAATTTCTGCTTCAAAAGGAGGGAAATTAAAGCTCTCTATCCTCAATTCCTCTGTTAGGCCAAAAAAAAGAAAAAGAAAAGTAGATGCCATGTATACCAATTGCTTAAACTTCTCTCGTTTGAGATAAAATATTCATTTAAATGGAGATATTTTCAGTTTAATGTTCATATTATCGTTATAAAGTAAAATGTCGATCAAATATAAGCTATTACAAAAAAGGGTCTTCACCAAAGTGAGTATAGTTTGAAAGTTTAAATTTTCGCTCTCGCATTTGCTATATTAGAAAAACTATAATCTTTATAATAGTTGTATTATCTAGCACAAATTATTTTTAAATTATAAATATTGCAATTGTAAGGTTACTCTCGATCTTAAAGTTCTTAAGGAACGAGAAAAATTAGATTAAATTCTAATGATTCTATAATTCAAAAGTTTGACGGTGGTAATATTTATTATAGTTTGTGTTTATAGTCCTATTTAAAGATTTAATAATATAAGAAAAAATTAAATATCTATTAAACATTTTTTTAAAAGTGGATCAAATACACCAAGAGTTGTAATTATTTTATCTAAAAATAGTTCTAAAGATGTATATGAAAATTTTCTAGCCAAATATATATTCTGTCTTTGAAATTTAGATTTAGCCTTCCATTGGTCACTAAAATTTTAAAATAACATGTTTTAATTCCAAAGTTTGATATTCAAACTGGTTTTAAATGGTACTTCAACGAGTAGTTATCTAATGAAAGAATGATATACTGTATACGATTTTGCGAGATGACTTATTATCTCTTCCATTCTTTTCTTCTTCTACCTCATCTCGAGCACGGCTTGTTATCTTCACTTACCATCCTCCTCACCAGCCGCCTCGTGGGAAGAATATTGATTTTCTCGAACTCTTTATTGACCACATCGACATAGTTGAACAAAACGTGATTTTTGGAAGTGAAGTGTGTACGGGTTGGTTTTACTAGTAAAAGAAAAAGGCACAAAAAAAGAAGCTAAAATTCTAAATTCCAACACCAATTTGCGAAATCCTCATTCATTTTATTATTCAAAATGGAAAAAGACATAAAGCTTACGCCTCATGTGTTCTACACTTCAAACCATTTGAATTCAACAGCCTTTCTTTCTTCTTTTTTTTTAATAAAAATAAAAATTAAATAATAATAATAAAATTATAAATCCTTCCCACCATAATTTATTTTTTATTCTATATAATTTTTTTATTTATTTTACATTTAAATTTTTGACGTTTTAATAAATAAAAAAATATATTTTTTTAATTCGTATTAAACTAAAAAATTGCTTTTAATAAAGTTTAATTTCTTTCTCTTTCTTTCTTTCATGTTTACATTTTTCTTTCCAACCAACTTTCCGTACTTACTTTATTCTTATATTATTATTATTATTTAACTTTTTCTATAACTTATCTTTTATTTTAAAATTAGTCCCGGCATAAACTAATAATTATTTCAATTTAAAATCAAACTTTTATTAATTATTTCACGATTTTAAAACGTGTCTACTAAGAACAGGTTTAAGAAGCCCAACATCCTCTCTAGTTTATTGCTCGGTGTCTTGCTCTAATACCATTTGTAACAACCCAAATCTACCACTAGTAGATATTGTTTGCCGTTCGGTGTTTGACTCTAATACCATTTGTAACAGCTAAAATCCACCACTAACAGATATTGTCCACTTTGGCTCGTTATGTATCACCGTCAGCCTTACAATTTTTAAAACGTGTCTGTTAGAGAGAGGTTTCCACACTCTTATAAGAAATGCTTCATTCCTATCTCCAACCAATATAGGATCTTACAATCCACTACCTTGAGGGCCCAATGTCCTCGCTGACACACCCAAACTCACTACTAGCAAATATTGTAAGCAAGCCCTTTATGTATAGTCGTCTGTCTCACAATTTTAAAACGAGAAATGGGTTAAAGAACCCACGTGAGGAATTAATTTGTAGTACTAGGATTGTCCAACAAATAAAGTCAAAGTTTGAGTCAAATAAAGCTTCTATTCGCTTATTTATTTATTATTATTTTTGTCCGCTTATGTTGATGACATGTTTGAATAAAACCATGATTTTTGTTGGTTTTATTTATGGAAAAAATACTGTCTGTTTTTTTAACAAAGACTTCTTTCTTTTCCTATTTAAATGTAACATGTAATGAAGCCTTTATTTATTTATTGAAATAATTGCATAATTTTGAATTCAACTGTGGTGGAGATCCACAATAGTATGATATTTTCCACTTTGAGCCTAAGCTCTCATGGCTTTACTTTAACCTTCTCCAACCAAAAGACATTATACCGAATATTCTTTATTTATAAATTCATGATCATTCTCTAAATTAGCTGGACTTTTATCTTCCAACAAATAGAACACTAGAGATTTTATTTTATATATTAAATGATTTAAACTACATTTGTTTTCAATAATTAAATAATTATATTTTATTTTATTTTTAAACTTTATATTCCTTTTAAAAAATTCTAATAATATATATTTTTTTAAATTTTGTATTAAACTTTTAATTTAATATTTAATAAATTCGAAAATTGTTAAGACTTCTACCATAAATATAAAATTATATTAGATATAAAATTTAATTTTATATTTAAATAGTCTATTAATTAGAAAAATATATTAAAAATATTAGGTAAAAATCTGTCGGATTAAATAGAATTTATGTTATTTAATCTAAATAAAATAAGGAAAAAATAAATTCTCCAACTAAGTAAATGGAGCGGTTGCTTCCCATTTTTAAATATTTATTTTTTTTATTCATCGAGCTTAAAAATTTGTTCCAATTTTAATAAATAATTATCGGTATTAATTAGAAAAAAAAATGATATTATACAGCAAAAATTTGTACTATATTTTGTTAATAAATTATGGTAAATTTAATTTTACATCTAATATTCGTTATATCTTGAAAGGATAATTGGTCATCGGGCTGAGAACCGGCCCGTTTTACTTCCATTGAAAGGATAATTGGGCCGTCACCAAAAGCCCAAGTTCCAACTCCTTACTTGGAATGGGCGGCCCAGTAAGTTTCTCCGAGGGTCCAATCAATAATATATATTATTATTTTTGTAATATAAAATTTTAAGTTTTTAGAAATTATGTTAAAATATATTATATTTTTGCTTATTAGAATCATATCGGATTTATTAGTATGTGCTACATTTTTTTTAATGGAAATTATTTAATAATATATATATTTTCATATGGATAATTTTTTCTCGCAAAAAACTCAAATCTCTAAATAAATAAATAAAAAAAAATGAAAAAATTCGGTATAAGGATCGACATAGATTGCGAGACAAAGATAAGGACGGATCAAAATTAATGATAAATGTCTATCAATAACTGTGAAGTCTATGAGTGATAGGTGATGAGATGGTTGCAACGTAGTGCAGGTACACGCAGTTTACTAAGTAATAAAGTGAAGTACTTCGAGCATCGAACCCAATGGCACTAAACACAAATTTAATTTTGCAGTCACATTTTTCCTATCTATATACTGTCACATCGGGATAGAAATCATAGTTCAAAATACGAGTTTGACTCGATTTTACTTAAGCTTGCTGTTTTTGACCAGATTGACAACTACAAACGTAGACACCCTAAACAATAAATTTAGACAGTAGATCTAAATGCAGTTATGAGTACAAACTGGGTGTGGGAGGCACTCGGTCCTCCTGACTTTCAAGGGCCATTGTAGGTGCACTGGACACCATGCAACGTGTGGGCTCTTCCAACTGTTGGACCATACCTCCAGCTAAGGCGTTTCCAGGGTGGGCAGATCGTTAAACAAAAAAAAATAACTCTTCCCGAGACTTTTATTGATGTCTACGAACTCGCTAACGTGTTTATCACTGATAGATTTATGAATAATTGTAATTCACCGACGATGAATCATTGCACGGACTAAGGCCTATCGATGTATATCTATTTGCGTATTCATTAGTTATTATGCTTACTAATTACAATTCCCTTGTGTGTTTAAAAAGCATAATTACTTTGTTCTTACAAATTTTTATTGCGTCATCCTCCCGGGAATATAGAGCCCAATGTGGACTCCGGCCGACCAGACCTCTCAGAATCCCGACGGGGAAGACTTAAACGCCGTAGTTTCCGCGCAGCTTCGTGATCTCATGGACGCCCTTGCACTCGATTCGGACCATGAATTTTCCTATAAACTTCCAATCGAAGAAGCTCTCGACGCATCACTCGCTTCCTCTGCCTCTTCCTTCACTCCTCTGCCAGAATTTCAAGAACTCGAAGGGAATGATATCACGACAATCGGTACGCTCCACTCCAGTGAACTCGGGGAATGCGATCAAATATTCCAAGAATGGCTGCAATCGGCGTTCGACACTCGCAGGACTCACGATTCCGGGGAGATTCTAAATATTCCCGATGGTGACTTGAGTGAGCGCGGATATAGTATTGAGAAATCCTTCGGGGAGGGATCCTCGAAGAGCGAGGAGAATCAGGGCGTTTCTAGCCTCTATTTCAAGGGTCTTGTAAGTGAGGTAGGGATTGGAATAGGTGTTGCGATTTGTAATCCAAAGAATGAATTAGTCTTCGAGGTGAAACGACGTCTTGTAGGAAACGAAAGGAGCAAAATGGTGGCTGAGTGTAAGGCTTTGATTGCAGGGCTGAACGCAGCTATTGATTTGGAATTGAAGCAACTTTGTTTTTACTGCGATTACTATCCGCTTTATCAATTTGTAAGCCTTCTCTATACTTTTGTTTGTCGTTTATTCTTGAACAAATTTCTTGCAGTTACTTGTTTATCATTAGCATCCGATATAATTTCGTGTTGGTTAAAACTTTAGCTGTAATCTACAAGTAGTGCGTCGATCAAGAGACGTTTATATGAACCATCACGTGGCATGGCGCCCTTACGTTTTACTTTCATAATAGTCTGGTTTCTTTCTGTTGAGTATTACGTTGATAGAAAGGGATCATAAACTCATTCTCCATTGTTGAATTACTTGAATTACGACTCTCCATAATGGTACGATAATGTCTACTTACTTTCTTGGCTTTGCTTTGGGCTTCCTCAAAAGGTCTCATATCAATGGAAATGATATTCCTTACCCATAAACCCATGATCATTCCCTAAATTAGCTAATGTGAGAATCCCTCCTGTTGAGATATGATTCAAAGTATTCAAAATGAAGATATGATTTGAAGTAGTTGAGATATGATTCAAATATTCAAACTACCAAGATTTTAGGAGATTGTTAGTAGATTTGAATTTATCTAGATTTGCATGATTTACTATTTCTGGTCTAGTGTATGAGGTATAAATACTGTAATTGTGTAACCCTCTAGTAATCAAGTCAGTAGACATTAATAAAGCACTGCAGCTTCTATCTATTCTCATCTATTCCTATCTCTTTCACTATCCCTCTTTCCAACACCTCCCAACCATTCTCAACAATCCTCCCCTTGAACAATGTACACTATAGAGCCTCCCCTAGGGCTTATGGAACCCTCGAACAACCTCCCCTTACCCTAAGGCCTATGAAGCCCCCGAACAACCTCCCTTTAATCGAGGCTCTCTTCGACATTTGAGGATTTTATTGACATGGTTAAGTTAAGGGCATGATTCTGATACCATGTTAGGAATCACGACTCTCCATCATGGTATGATATTGTCCACTTTGAGCATAAGCTCTCATGATTTTGCTTTGAGCTTCTCCAAAAGGCCTCACACCAATGGAGATGTATTCCTTACTTATAAACCAATGATCATTCTCTAAATTAGTCAATATAGGACTCCCTCCCAACAATCCTCAACATCGGTTCCTGAAATGTGATTTAGAATTCCAAAAAGGTTGGTATGAATAGCTGAGCTCAGGGTTAAGCTTTTCACTTGCACTTTATGTCTAGAACTACAATAAAGAATCCAACCTCTTATCATTAACCCATGTGCAGGTAACTGGTAGATGGCTGCCCAAGCAGCGCAAGGTTGCCGCTCTATTCAGACAGATAACTCATCTTCAAGCACGTTTCGACTCTTGCTATCCCAGGCTTGTGGCTCGACATGATATCAAATTTGCATTCAAACTAGCCAGAGAAGCAATAGTTCCTCAGATCACACAAACTGAAGATCCTGTCCCAAAGAAGCTAAATGAGACTTGTGTTATTTGTTTGGAGGATTGTGATGTTAATAGGATGTTTGCGGTTGATGGCTGCTTGCATCGGTACTGCTTTTCTTGTATGAAACAACACATGGAAGTGAAATTACTTCAAGGTTTGGTGCCAAAGTGTCCGCACGAGGGCTGTATGATCGACCTCAACGTTGATAGCTGCACAAAATTCTTGACACCTAAAGATATGGCTACCATGCGCCAACATCTTAAAGAGGCTTCCATACCAGTTTCTGAGAAAGTTTATTGCCCATATCCGAAATGCTCGGCTCTAACGACAAAAGGCGAGGCCTTGGAATACACTAAAGATGTTCTTGGTAGTGCCAACCAATCTGGATTGAGGAAATGCATGAAGTGTCATGGTCTTTTCTGCATCAACTGCAAGGTTCCTTGGCATAATCTCGTTTCATGCAGGAACTATAAAGGGTCAAGTAATCTGGAATTAGAAGATGTGAAATTGAAGTCCCTGGCATCGACGTGCCTGTGGCGCCAATGTGTGAAATGTAATCACATGATTGAACTTGCTGAAGGTTGCTATCACATGACTTGCAGGTAATCTTATTATTCCCCTCTTACTTGAAATTCTTGGTTGGCATGAAGTTTTGACAGATTATGTACATTTTTCTTCCCACCAACTTGAATTTGATTGAAGGATAAGAATCAAAATAGTAATATGAATGCCTACAATACCTGCAAGTTGTCTAAACCAAATCTAGTTTGCACTTGTTCATTTCTTCATCCAACTTTGAGTTGACCACAAAATCAACTCTTTGCTCGTATTTTCATTGCAGATGCGGTCACCAGTTTTGCTATAAATGTGGAGCGGAATGGAAAGTTAAAAAGGCGACGTGTTCTTGCCCGCTCTGGAGTGAGGATTGTATCTGGTATAATGATAATAATAGGGAATTGGATCTTGATGGTATATACTTAGATGAAGAAGAAGAAGAAGAAGAAGAAGAAGAAGAAGAAGAAGAGTTTTATGATTCAGATGATGAACATTATTATATTTGATCAAAAAATGAGAGAATAGAAAAACAATCCTTCTTGTTCATCTTCAATTTGAGTCAAATGATCTGATCCAACTGGGGAATTGATTTTGTGCCTGTAAATTGCCTGTTCATAGATAGATATTGACATAGTTGAACTTTGTTGGGAGCTCTCTTTTTTTGTTTAACAGGTTTTAATCATCAATCAAATTTGCTTCCTCTCCTCCGGGTGTGAAGCTGCTTTACACATTCTGAACTTAAAAGGTAACACTTTCTTCTTCTTCATTTCTATTCTCTATTATTCGAAAGTAGAGTGATATCTCACATTGGTCGAACAGATCGAAACACCCTTTATAAAGGTGGAAATCTTTGTAGACGCGTTTTAAAGCCTTGAGGGAAAATCCGAAAGGAAAAGCCCAAATAAGACAATATCTACGGGCGGTGTGGTTGGGCTCCCCTCAAGAGAAAGTCCAAAGAGGACAATATGTGTTATGACGGTGTGATTTTTTTTTTTTTTTTTTTTTTTTTTTTTTTTTTTTTTAAATGTATACATATATATATATATATATATATATATAGATATACACACACTTATATATGTAATTTATATATATATATATTAATTTAGAAATAGTTGGTGGTGTGAAACTTGACACTGCTCTGGCCTCTGTCATTTTCCAATTTGTCGTTTTTTGCGTCTCTTTCCAGGTTCTCCAGCCGACGCTGTCGTCGTCAAGTCAACCTTTTAAGAATTGTATTTATTTGGGCCCGTTTAAAACCCTTTTTTTTTTCTTTTTTTTTTTATTATTATTATTAACAAAAACTATATATGTTTGATAATTTTTTTTTATTTTTTTAAAAATAAGAGAGATGAAGAGATGTTTAGAGAGAAAAAAATGTGTGGACGCATGAAAATAAAAATAAAGTTTTAGAGAAATATTATTACGTATGTTATAAGAAAAAGGAAATTTCAATATTTTATTTTAAGAGAGATAAAATTGGATATGAAAGTTAAATAAATAGAAAAAAAAAAAAAGATTTATGTAGATATGAAAATTTGATAGAAAAAAACAAGAAATTTTTAAAAGAGGAAAAAAAATTAAAAAAATGAGTTTTTGAAAAATATAAATCGGTTTTTATAAACTTTCTTTTCTTTTCCTGGAAATTTCTTATGGTTTCTTTGGCACGGGATTTATCAAATTTTTAGTCCCACATTGAGTAAATTAGGAGAAGAATATGTATTTATAAATAAAAAACACCGTCACTGTTAATAAAGTGGTAAAACAGTTGAGAGAATTTGGAGAAGGCGTGATGGATAAGTCATTAATTTCTACCGGACGGTTTTGCATTTTGCCGCTGATTTTAATAATAATAGACCGAGTCTTCTATTTTTTTTAATGTAGTTGTTGAAGGAAAGGAAACTACAAAGGCTTTCCACGAAGCAAGTAATTGTAGACTCACTTGTAAGCGCAGCCAATTCCACTTCGAATCCGTATCTTTTTTAGCAGCGCTTCTCCGTCGGAATCCATGGTGGATGGGTCAGTAATCCTTGATTCCGGCCTAGATGACGATGAACTCGCCTACGACCTCCAGTTGAAAGAAGTCATTGCCCTTTCACAGACCCAGTTTTCTCCCCCTACTTCCTACTCTCCTCCACCATCGGCTTCATCCCGATCGTCGCCCTTTCTCGACGACGATAACGAGATGCGCTATGCGACTAACCTATGGACGTATCTGACCTCCGATGACGACGGGATGGGGTACGATTATCGGATGCCCTCTGATACGGACGTATCTGCTCTCCTCGATCCTTTATTTGATTCTGAAAGTTACAGATTGTATTTCAAGGGTTTGGTCGGCAAAGAGACCGCCGGAGACGTAACGATCATTGCGGTGGCTGTTTTCGATTCGAGAGATGATTTATTGATACATGTGAGGAAGCCATTGGAAGCTGCTCGAGAAAACGAGGCCGTCAGTCCCGAGGTTGCTGAGCTTATGGCCTTAATCAAAGGGCTTGAGGCGGCTCTTTCCCTTCACTTGGAACGAGTTTCCTTCTTCTGCGATGACTATATGCTTCACCAATATGTGAGTTAGCGTACATTTCGAGCAAACATTATGAAATATTTGATTCTGCCGTTTCATGTTCTTGTTCGTTTTGCTGTAGATGTTAATTCTGTTCTTGTTCATTGTTGGATTGTTCCGAGCCCTGATTGTGTTCATTGTTAGATTTTATAGCATAAACATTATAATATTTGATTCTGCCTTGTCATGTTCTTGTTCGTTTTGCTGTAGATGTTAATTCTGTTCTTGTTCACTGTTGGATTGTTCCAATCCCTGATTGTGTTCGTTGTTAGATTTCGTGGCATAAACATTATAATATTTGATTCTGCCCTTTCATGTTCGTGTTCATTTGGCTGTAGACGTTAATTCTGTTCTTGTTCACTGTTGGATTGTTCCAATCCCTGATTGTGTCCATTGTTAGATTTCGTGGCATAAACATTATAATATTTGATTCTGCCCTTTCATGTTCGTGTTCATTTGGCTGTAGACGTTAATTCTGTTCTTGTTCACTGTTGGATTGTTCCAATCCCTGATTGTGTCCATTGTTAGATTTCGTGGCATAAACATTATAATATTTGATTCTGCCCTTTCATGTTCGTGTTCATTTGGCTGTAGACGTTAATTCTGTTCTTGTTCACTGTTGGATTGTTCCAATCCCTGATTGTGTCCATTGTTAGATTTCGTAGCATAAACATTTAGTGCTATCAGTGATTGATTACCGAATGCAGGTTACAGGCAGATTACGGCCAAAACTGAGCAAGATTGCAAGTCTAGTCGAAAAAGTAGCTTTTCTACGAATGCAATTCTCTTATTGTGAACCCTTTTTGGTAGAACAAAATGTGATGAAAAGTGCCTTTAAATTAGTAGAACAATCCACAGCTTCTCAGATAAATGCAGAAACTAGCAACACCCAGAACTTGCTAGAGAACTGCAAGATTTGTTATGTAGATAACGAATTGGATCAAATGTATACTGTTAATGACTGCCTTCATAGATACTGCTTCTCTTGCATGAAAAAGCATGTTGAAGTGAAGTTTCTTGATGGATCTGAGGCAAAATGTCCTCATGAAGGCTGTAAATCGACAGTGGGTATTGAGAATTTTGAAAAACTTTTCCCTCCAAAAGTAATTGAAATCATTCATCAACGCTTCAAAGAATCTTCCATCCCTTTTTCAGAGAAAGTTTATTGCCCACAACCCAGATGCTCTGCTTTGATGTCGAAGACTGAAGTTTTGGATTATACAAAAGACATTCTTGGAAATGCAGAGCAATCTGGAGCTAGGAAGTGCATGAAATGCCATGGACTTTTTTGCATCAAATGCAAAGCCACTTGGCACAACGACATGACGTGTGAGGAGTACAGGAAGTCAAGCCATGGCACTCAAACGGAAGACGCAAAGCTGAATTCTCTGGCCAAGGAGAAGCTCTGGCAGCCATGTCTGAGATGTGGCCATTTGGTTGAGCTTGCAGAAGGATGCTTCCACATCGTTTGCAGGTTTGCTTTCTTCTTTCTCCTCTTGCATTTCTGCTTGCAGAAGGAAGTCACCTCGTTATTTGCTGATGTTCTTCAGATGTGGACATGAATTCTGCTATTCCTGTGGAGCTGAGTGGAAGAACAGGCAGCCAACATGTTTGTGTCCGATGTGGGATGAACATCTTATCTTAAATGATGAACAGTAATGGATGGATGTTGGGGAGATTGCTTGAGGAATTCAGGGCGGATTATAGGTTTCTCTCTAATCTTAAGTGATCATCATATCTTTTTACTATTAATTACTACATTGATTGGCTGTGCTAAGCTTAATAATTACATTCTTATAAGGCAATAATATATTCTTGAACTATGTAGGTAAATTAAGTCGATTTTGTAACTGCCCAAACTCATTCTTAATCGATATGGTCAGTTTTCACACTTTTGTAAAGAATGTTTTGTTTTCTCTTCAATCAATGTGGGATCTCACAGTCTACATCTCTTTGGGGTCCAACGTTCTCGTTGACACAGCTCTGGATGTTTGATTCTAATACCATTTTGAATGGTCAAAACCCATCGCTATCAGATATTACTAGCTCTTGTCTACGTATCACCATCAGCTTCACAATTTTAAAACGTGTTTTTATTAGGAAGAGGTTTCTACCCTTTATAAAAAAAAATGTTTTGTTCCCAGTCTTACAATTTACTCCTTTTGGGCCCAACGTTCTCATTGGCACATTGCTTTAACAGCTGCATTTTCAAATTATGAGGGTGACGAATATTTACTAAGGGTAAGTTTGGACGGTTACACTTTTTCTTCTAATGTCATAAATTAAGTGGTTGAACATTTAAGTCTTTTTCTCCATCATTTATAACAATTTAGTCTTTACTTGAAAGAGTAAGAATCTAATGTTTATGGTAAAAGTTTCAATTGTGTGGTTTTTTCTTTACAATTTATAGGCATATTTGGTTTACATCGGTGAAAAACATTAAATCTAAAGAAATATTAATAAATTTTAAATTAAAGAGATTAAGTTAATAAAATTTTTGTATATTAAATTTTAGAGATGAAATTGTTATTTACTTAGAAAGTATATGACATTAAATCAAATATGAAATAACATTTAATGACTAAATTATTAAATTTTGAAAAATTAGTAATTAAAAGGTTCGGATTTGGGGACGACCCGAATCGTGTTGAGATATATTATTTATGGAATATATTTAGAGTATATTTTATTTTATTATCAATATTTAATTATTTTATATTTTCTTCATGGGTACTTTTTGTATCCTATTTAGAGCAATTCCGTGAAAAAAAAAACGGGCGGCGGTTTTGTCCGCCACCACCACTTTCGGTTTCTTTCACCGGATCTGCACCAACCTTCGCACTGCCTACAATGGAGAAACAACAACATATATTCCTTATTCCTTAATATTTAATATTTTTAGTTTCTCCAAAAAAAAAAAAATAATAATAATAATAATAAATAATAATATATATATTCCTTTTAGCTTCCCAAAAAAATTGCTTTTTAAAATTTTAAATTTTATATATATATATATATATATATATATATATATATATATATATATATATATATATATATAATTTAATTAGATTTCTTTCTATTTCAATATTGTGCATAATTTAGAAATAAAGTAGATTTTTAGTAATATTATTTGATTAATTTAATAAAGTTTTCTTTTGGTAGGAATTTTGTCATATTCTTAAACTTTTCCAAATTACAATTTTTTTTAAAAACAAATTATTTATTAATTTATCTTTTCTTCCTATATGTATATTTCACATCTACTCTCTCTTATTTTTCTAAAATTTTAATGATTTAAATTTTTATTTCAAATAATTTAGATAAAAAGATAGTCATTACACCTAATTCACAATAAATAATTTTCTCTAATTCAAAATTAATCCTACTTTATTTACTTCATTTTATAATTGATTTTTATAGTTACTAGAATTATTTTAAAATTTATAACAATTATTTATCACTGCCTATAATTTTTTTTTTTGTAGCATTTCTAAATACTATTTTTTTTTTTGTAGCATTATCCACATATTATAATATAATAAAATATTGTAAAAATTTTGAAAAAAAAGAAAAGAAAATAAAACATAAGAATTAGAAAAAGAATAATAATAAAATAAATATAAATGGGCACGGAAACCAGAGACATTGTTCGAGCAATCCCAAAACCTCTCTGTCTCTTTTTTTTTTTTTTTTAATAAAATAATAATAATAAATTTTTTTTATTATTATAATAAACGAGTTTAAAAAATAATTGAATTCGTCTCCGTCTTCGTGTTCGTGTTCGTGTTCGTCCCCACCCACCACCACAGCCATCACCATTGCCTTTTCGCTTCCTTTTCTTTGTCAACGTTTTTCTTCTACGAACCCTAAATTCTTCTACTTCTCTCTCTCTCTCTTCTTTTTCACTTTGCGTCTCATTGAAGCCTTTTCGCAATCACTTTGTTTCTGTTTCCCCTCTTTATTTGAATTTAATTCCACTTCCAGAACGCTGAATTTTATGCTGCGTTTTGATTCCTTTCACGCCCTCCGCGATCTTACAGTGTGGTGATCTGGTTCTGAGACCGACGGAATGACTTCGACAGTGCCGCCGCCGTCGTATGCTGCTCGCCATGGAGTGGGAGGTGGTTTTGGTGAGCCGGAGAATTTTGGAGATCAAGCTATGGAGTTTATTAAGGCGGCTGGGGAAATGGCTGTGGAGTTTGGGAAGGGGTGTAGGGATATTGTGGTGCAGAGTTTGGGAGATAAGGAGTCGTATCTTGTGAAGACGTTTGGGAAGGGCTCGTACATTGAGAAGAGAGTTAGAGGGCCTTGTGAGAAGGTTTGTGCTAAATTGCGATTCTTCAATGATTACTTGCCCGAGGATAAGGATCCGTTTCATGTCTGGATGGTCATACTGTCCGTTTCCGTTGTTGTTTTGGCAGGTGAAATTCTGGATTCGCTTGTGCTGTATCTGTGTTTTTTAAGCGAATTAATTTCAACTGTGTTCTTCGAATTTTACTTCATTTCAATACTTGGTTACTTGAATCGTTTTCGCGCTTCTAACCGACTGAAGAATTTTTTGTACCTCCCTGAAGAATTTCCTCTGAAGAGTCTCTTTAATGATCTGGTTTGTTTATCTACAGTTTTAAGTTTAGATGCTCAACGCGATGATATTTCCATCTCGCAAATTAAAAAGGTATACATACATCCTCCGAGCGCCAGGCGAGTAATGCTTCCCGACGGTAGATTCTTGGCATACGAGGAGCAAGGTGTTCCTGCGGACAGAGCTAGATTTTCAATGATAGCTCCTCATTCTTTCCTCTCTTCTCGGCTTGCAGGTTGTATCGGAGGGGTTAAAATTTCAAGACATTATTACGTTAAACTATTCCTGTATATCTTTCTGCAACCTTTTCTATCTGTAAATTTGAACGTATTTTCACGGTATTCTTATCCTTAGGAATGCCTGGGCTTAAGACTTCACTGTTGGAAGAGTTTGGCATTCGCTTGTTGACATATGATCTCCCGGGCTTTGGAGAGAGTGATCCTCATCCTCAAAGAAACCTTGAATCTTCAGCAATGGACATGTCGTATTTAGCAAATGCTTTGGGTGTCAATGACAGATTTTGGGTAATAGGGTACTCGACAGGGAGCATGCATGCTTGGGCTGCTCTTAGATACATTCCTGATAAACTTGCAGGTACGAATTAGTTAATTCCATTGTTCTTCAGTTTACAGTTTAGTGCTTAGATCTCAATGTAGAAATGTAACATTACTAAGACAAACAAGGGCTTGTAAGAATCTAGTTTACATTCAGTAGACCATTGAAATAGTATGCCAGGGAGGGATTTTAAGCCAACTGTGCGAGTGAGAGGAAGAGATGGAGATAGGGATATTGGATGATGCGAATACCCAAGTACATATTCAGAGTTGTAATGACACATTGGTGATAGAATCTCTGATGCTCATTGGCATCGTGCTGCAGGTGCAGCTATGTTTGCTCCAATGGTTAATCCCTATGATCCAAGTATGAACAAGGAGGAAAGACGTCGGACGTGGGAGAAATGGAGTAGAAAGCGGAAATTTATGTACTTCCTAGCTCGAAGGTTTCCTACCATTCTTCCTCTGTTTTACCGTAACAGCTTCCTGTCTGGGAAGCATGATCAGATTGATAAGTGGCTGGCATTGTCACTAGGAAAAAGGGTGAGACATTATTATCCACAATCACAGTCGGTTTATCTTCACAATCCTTCTATTGTAAGGTTTCCTACTGTTCTTCCCCGTTAATTGATGATTACACACCTATGATATTGATATGCTAAGAATGTTCTCATGTTTATCATGTTATGACTGAAGACAACTATTGCCCGCGGATACCCAATTCATGTTTTGTAATATTTTCATGTGTAATGTGTAGTTCTAGGCACCTATTGTCAGGCTCTTTGCACAAAACTTCATAGTGATTGGTCCAAGCCATTTAGATCCTGAGACTGCGTAGAAAACTTATACAGTGTAAAGCATCACTTGAGATCTTAACATTATTTTTTCAGGATAGAGCTTTAGTGGAGGATCCTCTCCATGAAGAGTTCTGGCAAAGGGATGTAGAAGAATCAATCAGGCAAGGTAATCCAAAACCTTTCATGGAGGAAGCTGCATTACTTGTGTCAGATTGGGGTTTCAGGCTTCACGACCTCAGATTAGAGAAACGACGAGTAAGATCCTTGATTTATTGGCTCAAGTCATTGCTAGGTGATGTCCAAGAGGAATTCACAGGCTTCCTCGGTCCTATACACATATGGCAGGTTAGATTTTGATTGCTCATGTTCATATTCGTCAAAATTTAACCTTTCCCCTTTACTAAGATGATATCAATGCCCACTACCGATTATAGTGGCCTCTGCTTCCCCTGAACTGGCTGCTGAATGACGTCTAAGCAATACAACTCCTACCTTTTCAAATCTTTTCAAATTCTAATTGGAGCTGTCAATTGTAATCTGATTTTCCCCTTTCCCTCTTGATCTCATATGTTCATTCAAACAGGGGATGGATGATATGGTTGTTCCACCATCCATAACTGATTACGTGCATCGAATCCTACAAGGAGCTGCAGTTCATAAGCTCCCATATGAAGGCCATTTTACCTATATCTACTTTTGTGATGAATGCCATAGACAGATATTCACAACCCTCTTTGGAACCCCACAGGGCCAACTGAACAATTCTCATCTCGATCAGACTTCCTTCGATTGCGACACAGAAGATCTCGAAGCTCAAACCGACAGTGATCCTACTGCAGATTACGAGAGACATAGCTGCTGTAGTTCACTATAGATAATGTAAATACCATACAATTGTTCTGTTGCTTCTCTAGCAGGTATAAAGGGATACAGAAAGTTACAGTTTTCTTTTTCTTTTTCTTTTTCTTTTTCTTTTTCTTTTTTGCCCCATTGCTTTTATAGCAAAATTCTAGTGAACCTGTCAAAGGTGCAAGTTACTCCTTGCAATAGAAGTACAAACAAAGCAGAATTTTGATTTTTAAACTTCATTTACATTTTTGTGCTGCTTTGGATGTCTTGTTGAACACAAACAATCGAATAAAGATCCAATTCATTCTGCTCCGTAAGTTGTGGTCTCAGTGAGTACACAAGCAAAACTTTTCTCTGTGAAACGAATCTGTTTCATTTTGTTACTCTCCATTGATGATATTAATCAGTTTCAAGATCAAAAGGCTCCTGGCTAATTTCTTAAAAGATACAATCCAATGAATAGGAGATGAAGTAAAAATAATGGAAGTCGGACCGACTCTCCTGGAAGTCGTCTTCCACGCCCAGTTTCATCAGCCTCAACAGCATCAATAACTGGGGACAGATAGTCAAAGAAGATGATGAAATCTAGATGACAAGAAACTGAATGAGTTCAGATGGAAAAAGTTCCTTCGACCCCATCTTAGGCTGGCAAAACCCTTCAACCTGAGTCGAAGGTAGCGGTCGAGACTTATCTTTGACCATCATCTTCTATCTGTCTCAGAAATGAACGAGTTTGTCGAAGGTAAGATGGCCCTTTCCTCACCCTCAAGAACGAGTTCGTCGCCATTCCTCAAGCATTCCGTCTTAAATTTCCCCCTGAAACAAATTCAGCAAGTACCTAACTCAAGGAAATGACAACTTCAAATTTGAATCTGCGAAGTTAGAGTTCTGCAATGAACAAGCTTACAGATATCTCTTCTTATTTTCTCTAAGGCCGATTGCCATACCTGGCCAATGATCTTCTCTCCAACATAGACTGGTAACTTTAAATTCAAGCTTTGCGACACGTAAATAGCTCCCCGCTACAATCATCCTCAACATATACCATAAATCAGAGCATCTAGACCATACATTAAAACAGCTTAAACAGAGCGCAAAACAGTTATAAGTTGTAAGAAAGATTCAGGTGCCATTTCTCAGTCCCCTTAAAATTCTATGGTCTTAAAAGAAACTCACTGGCTTGCTAAACTTACAAAATGGGAGGAAATGATATGAGGGAACATTGAAGCAACAAGCATCCCGTGAACAAGACGATTGTCGAATCCAGCATGTCGGGCTAATTCAGAATCAAAATGCAGAGGATTTGAGCCGTGACTCACCTTGGAGTATTCCAACACATCTTCACTGGTGAATATTCTAGTATGGCTCAAGATATCTCCCATTTTGAGCACATTCGAAGTTGAAGAAGAGAAGCATTACAAAGAAGAATTATAAGTAGAGAATAAACCTCTACTACTTAGCATACTTGTAAAGGCCAGTAAGTATCACTCAAATATGTTGCGCCTTCAGCATATGTCAATTAAAAAATTATATGCAGAAGAACAAAACTTCAATGGGAATGCAAGGCCTTGTACCTAACAAAATCCTCAAAAAAAAAACTTAGATAATATCTCCATTGTTTCAATGATAACATTGGTACAAACAGGGTAAAACCTAAACAAAATGATGCAGTGTTCTAATATTCCAAACAATGGGGAATTGGGAGATATACAGCTCTAAAAGATATGATGGCTAAGAGAAAAACTAATTCAATCAAGCAGCAAAGGCAACTTTCTTAACTGACCAGATACTTTAGAATCAAGAAAACTGGTACAAAAGTAATATTCTCTTCTTTTCTTTTGTTATCTGCTTAGCTTACAGGATGCCAATTCTTAACCCAATCCGCCAGAGTTTCAACATTTCGAGCTACATCGTCTACAGTGTCACTCCTTAGAGCCACCACTATGTTCTCCTGATAGCTTTCATTCGCCTCCTCGAGCAATATCTGAAAGATTTCGCATTCAATATTGTTCGAAAGCTTGGGTCCTTCGTATCCCCTGAACCAGACAGAATCCCACAAACGTCTGAGAAGAGAGCCAAAACGGACAGACAAAATACACAAACAGAATAATCATACACATGAACGCTTTAATTTTGTTACCTCTTCGTCAAGCGGTCATATAAGATGGAGTTTTCAGTCTGAAGCACAACCACGCGATCAAACCACCGCTCAGGAAAAAAATCACAGCCGTGATGGTCCACAATGATTCCGCCTTCTTCCATCAAATCCTCCAACTCATCGCAAACCTGAGTAATTTATACACCTTCGGGTTAGCATCAATCTTCAGCCAACAACAGGAGGATGAACCAGCAGTTACTAAAACAAATCAAAGAACAAGAAAAGCAGGAAAAGAAAAAACTAACCAGATCTTCGTTAATGATATAACACTGGAGTTCGTCATCCCAGCCATCATGTAGATTCTTCTCCTTCACAAGGTCTCCGATAGCGACATGACGGAGCTGAGCGGCGTCTGCTAAAGCAGATGACGTTGTTGTCTTACCGGTTCCCGGAGTTCCAGTGATCAATATGTTCGGCCTTTGCCTCTTCCGATCTTGCGCCATCGGAGTAATTCCGTCGTCCACCTTTTATTGTAATTCGTCTGTTAACGGTGCGCTTGCTTTTTAGTTTTCTAGGGTTCTTCCTTTCTGTTCTCTTATTTCTCTAGCTTGATCCTCTGCTTCGACGTTCTGTGTAAGATAATTATGTAACCAATCAAAAAGTGCCACGTCACCATATCTAGTTCACTGGGCTTTCGGCCCACGTACGTCCGAGAAAATAATAATAATAATAAATAATTAAATCTATTAGCAAGATTTAGATGAGTGAATTTAACAAATTTAAAAAATTCATAAATTAAATTTGATAAAATAAATTAAAAATTCAAGGTATTCAATATCGGGCCCCAACGACGCTGGCCAGATCGACCGGGATCGTTGTTTCAATTGCATATTGCGAGCTCCGGCCACCAATCCTGATCTTTTCTTCCATTGAATCCACAGCACTAGAGAAGATCCAGAGACCACATTCAACCATGAAATTCCATATTTCATCTGCAATTTTGTCTTTCTTGTTAATTTTTCTTATCGTTCTAAACACAGCTTCTCTCTGCAAATCTGAAGTTATAACCCTAACTGCGGACACCTTCTCCGACAAGGTACCGTTTGCAAACCCTAATTTTACTCATCGAGGTCCATTTCTTTATTCTCTAAGTGGAAAATTTTGTCTGCGAGGGAATGATTCTCTTGATTTTTGAATCTTATTTGACGATGCAGCATGTTTTTATAATTTTAATTGATCTTCCTATAAAATCGATGATGCGTGGTTGAATCCAGTTGTTTTTGTATTCGAGTTACTCTATGAGTTCGTTGGATTGGAGCGATTCGTCTGGGATTGGTATGGCTACTGTCAGCTGGGATGTCGCAGATTGGGATCCGCAAGAACGAACTGCGGCCGTTCGAATAAAAAAGAAGAAGAAAATTTGATACTATTGTCTAGAATTGTCGAACTTTATTCTGAATATTATTGTGAACAGCCAATGACAAATGCAGTAGAAACTAACTTCTGGTCTTGGTTTTTGGTCGGATTTCGGGCAAACGGGGGCCAACAGTTGAGATCAAATTACTTGCTCGTGGGGATTGAACAAATTTGATTACTGTAGGTTGTTAAGCAGGACTATGATTGGACAGATTAAGTTTGTTGTTCCCAGATTTAGTGACATTGGTGAAACTTGTTAGGAAGGCTCATAAATGGTTAATAGTAAAGTGCATAGAGGGTATGCTTTCATGTCATGACGACCGCCTAATTAGGATTTAATGTACTCTGAATTACCTTGGCAATCAAATCCAGGTGGATAAAATAGTTGTCTCTCGAGAATAATCGAGTTGACTTGGAAACTATGGATGTCATGTCATTTTGAGTTCGCAGGCCGATGGAACTCTCACCTAGTTATTGATACGGTATCGTCTATTATAACTTTTCATTGAAGATTGGTTAAATCAGCTTTCATCTTAGGCTTAAAGCTTTGATCTTTGGCCTAGATGATGCATGGTTGGTTATCTTCCCTTCGGTTTATATGTTATACCTTGATGGATTTTCATTTTTCTTCTTATATCATCCAACATTGATTAATCAAGGATTCAAAATAACAGAACCAATATTTGAAATTGTGGATTCCGACTAAGATATGATTTCACTGAACTTTTTAGTACATTCCTCATCGTAGAAATATGTACTTTTCAGGTAAAGGAAAAAGATACCGCATGGTTTGTGAAGTTCTGTGTTCCTTGGTGCAAGCATTGGTTGGCATTCTTTCTTATCGTAGTTTCCTGGTTTTTATCCTGTCGGTAATCGATTTCATATTGCGTAATTAATTACCTGTAACTTAAATTGCAAATTTCAGCAAGAATTTAGGATCATTATGGGAGGACCTGGGCAAGACAATGGAAGGCGAGGATGAAATCGAGGTCGGAGAAGTTGATTGTGGTTCTCACAAATCAGTCTGTTCTAAAGTTGATATCCATTCATATCCTACATTCAAGCTTTTCTATGAAGGGGAAGAAGTTGCAAAGTATAAAGGTGAATTTTTCCTCCCCTTTTTGTTACCCTTATTGTCTATGTTCTATATGTGTTCCGATTTTGCTTCTACTTTGGCAATTTATTTAATGAAGCCTTGTCGTCTTTCCGCATTCTTCACACGTAAGCACACATCAATTAAAAAAGATAAACTCATTGGTCTAATGAATCATGTTGAGCTTAGTTCAAAGTCTTATTAAACGTTGCCAATTTCCAGCCATCAAAATTTGATGATTAGCAAGTTACGATATATTTGTTCATATCGACATGTCTGTTCATTCACCTTGTGGTTCTGCTATAGATGATTTTTGTTTACCAATATCAGAAATCAGAATGAAATGCCTCATTTCATTATATTCTTGGATCCGGATGAACCCTGATATAGCAGCTATAATTTTATGATGACCCAGGGCCAAGAGACGTAGAATCTCTCAAAAGCTTTGTTCTTGAAGAAGCTGAGAAAGCAGTAGAAAAAGCACAGCAGGACAGTGCTAAAGAATTGTGAAGAAAAAGATACAGAACAGCGATTATATTGGTAGGGAAAACTTTTAACTTATTCACAGGAGTTCTTTCTTACCCATTTCCCTCGAAGATTTGATAAACATATTTGATTTTGACAATCAGATAGATTCCTTTCCATGCTGTGTTAGACTATAAACACTTGAAGCTTCTTGCAATGTTCTTAGAAGAATGCTTAAATTTGGATGGATAGATTTTGACCGTAATCTCAGTGAACATTGTTTTCTGCCTCTTGTGTTTAGACTACTGCCTTTTGGTTGGAATATGTGAAAGATATTAAAGAATTTTGTACCGATAGGTTTATTATATATTATACCTTGCATTATATATAGACAGTTCATTTGTTACCATTTGGAAAAGTGGTTACGTTGAATTTTATGTTATCGATTTGATCATAGCTCAATTGTGTGCTCTTGTTTGAGAGGTCAAAAGTTTGAATGCTTGTTTTGAGGTGTCCAAGCCTTGTTAAATTAACTTGGACCATACCCGGGAAAGAGAGTGCGCGTTTGGATTCCAATGTCCGCCATTGGTTTTCAAGAGATCCCATTGGGAGAGGAGTGTTAAATTATAAATCAAAATTACCATAAATATATTGATTTTGTTTTTTTTGTTTTTAACCTATGTAAATGCTTTTTGTAAAATGACGTAATGAATTGGAATTTTGGGAGTGGACCGGGTAGGCAGGTAGCAGGTAAATGCCAGAATGTGCTCATGGTGTCGCTACTTTCCGAAACCCAAACCTCAACATATCCATCTTCAGTGCACTCTCTCTCTGCCAGACTCTTTTTTGGCCTAATTATTTGTGTATCATTATTACTATAATAACCTTATAGTACAAATAAATAAATAAATAAATAAAACCTTTTTGGACTTTCCATTATTATTATATTCCCATGTCATTAAAAAAAAAAAAGAAAACTATTAAAAATTATTTTCAGGTAATAATTTAATTATATTTAATATTTTACCCTGCTCGTTACTTCCTTTTGTATATATGCATGTTCCTTTTGGTTGAGGCAAAGCTAATTATTTACTAAATTTTAATTTAAAATTAATTTAATTTTAAAATATTATATTTTAAAAAAGAATCTAAATTATTCAGGATAAATCATCTTTTAAAAAAAAAAAAGAATTAAAAATCATACGAAAACTCTCCAAGGAAGTGAATATGTAATTTTAAAGCAAATAAATGAGAATTATTGAAATCGGTCCACGCATTTGGCCGGTGTCCAGTCTACTTTAAGAAGGGAAGATTAATACCGTTGGATCAGATCGCTCAATATCTGACGGCTGAGGAATAAACCCTAGTCAGATATGCGCCAACAGTTCTGCTATATATAGTCAAAGAGCTCCACCATTCTTTACCTCCACTTTATTTTTTTTGTAAACCTCGTTTTGATTCAGCAGGAGCTTCTTCAATCCGGCTTCTCGATTTTTTTTTTATTTTCGCTGTTTCAGGTTTGATTATATCTTTGCTTGATCGATAATTTTCCTATATCCTTCGTTTGTTCTTTATGCGTGCATGTTGTTTAATCCATTGTTGTATTACGGATTTGTAAGGATGGGTGAATTTATCTAGGTATTCACTTTACGAAGGGGATTTTGAATCGTGTCGTCTATGATTCAGTTTGTGATTCTTTTCAATTGGTTGTTTCGGTCTAGGAAAATTTATCTTCTGTTTCGTGTTCGTTGAACGAGCTGTATGTTGTAGCAATTACGTTGAGGTTATTAGCGTCGTTGAATAATGTCAAGTTTGTGTGATGATTTGACATTTTTTATGTTAAGTTTTGGATGTATTCTTTGTAAGATTTGTTGAGTTTGTGGAGGAGACGTCCTTTTTTAAATGTAAAAGAGGAAGTTGCAATGACACTGTTTACGGTTTTCATACCATTGAAGATCTACGAACTAGATTAAGTTTATCTATCAATGGATTTAATGGTAAATTATCGATGATATATCGTTTGATTTGCCTGTATAAAGGATATTGTTCGATAAGCTTATCGTTTGGTTTATCATTATTAACTTTTTCAGTTCACAAATTTAAAATGGGGAAAGAGAAGGTTCACATTAACATTGTGGTCATTGGCCACGTCGATTCCGGGAAGTCCACCACCACCGGACACTTGATCTACAAGCTTGGTGGTATTGACAAGCGTGTGATTGAAAGATTCGAGAAGGAGGCTGCCGAGATGAACAAGAGGTCCTTCAAGTATGCCTGGGTCTTGGACAAGCTCAAGGCTGAGCGTGAGCGTGGTATCACCATCGATATTGCCTTGTGGAAGTTTGAGACCACCAAATACTACTGCACCGTTATTGATGCTCCTGGACATCGTGATTTCATTAAGAACATGATTACTGGTACCTCACAGGCCGATTGTGCTGTTCTCATTATTGACTCCACCACTGGTGGTTTTGAAGCGGGTATTTCCAAGGATGGTCAAACCCGTGAGCATGCTTTGCTTGCGTTTACCCTTGGTGTTAAGCAGATGATCTGCTGCTGCAACAAGGTAAGGTTACTGTTTCACATATATGGTTAAATTTGATCATGTTAATGTATTTTGGTTTCGTTTTAAACTCAGTTTGCTTTTACCCTTTGTAGATGGATGCCACCACTCCCAAGTACTCGAAGGCAAGATATGATGAAATTGTCAAGGAAGTTTCTTCTTACCTCAAGAAGGTGGGCTACAACCCTGATAAAATCCCATTCGTCCCCATCTCTGGTTTTGAAGGAGACAACATGATTGAGAGGTCAACCAACCTCGATTGGTACAAGGGCCCAACCCTCCTTGAGGCTCTTGATTTGATCCAGGAGCCCAAGAGGCCTTCAGACAAGCCACTCCGTCTTCCACTTCAGGACGTTTACAAGATTGGTGGTATTGGAACTGTCCCAGTTGGACGAGTTGAGACCGGTGTACTCAAGCCAGGAATGGTCGTCTGTTTTGGCCCTACTGGATTGACAACTGAAGTTAAGTCTGTTGAGATGCACCATGAAGCTCTCCCAGAGGCCGTTCCAGGTGACAATGTTGGATTCAACGTGAAGAATGTTGCTGTCAAGGATCTTAAGCGTGGTTTCGTTGCCTCCAATTCCAAGGATGACCCTGCCAGGGAGGCTGCCAACTTCACTTCTCAAGTCATCATCATGAACCATCCAGGACAGATTGGCAATGGCTATGCTCCAGTGCTTGATTGCCACACCTCTCACATTGCCGTGAAGTTTTCTGAGATTCTAACCAAGATTGACAGGCGATCTGGTAAGGAACTTGAGAAGGAGCCTAAGTTCTTGAAGAACGGTGATGCTGGTATGATAAAGATGGTTCCCACCAAGCCGATGGTGGTGGAAACATTCTCTTCATACCCTCCTCTTGGACGATTTGCCGTGAGGGACATGAGACAGACGGTTGCTGTCGGTGTCATCAAGTCGGTCGAGAAGAAGGATCCAAGTGGTGCCAAGGTTACCAAATCTGCAGCCAAGAAGGCTGGAAAGTGAACCGTGCTTATGAAACCTCAGACCTTCTCGTCTGAGGTTTTCAAATGTCCGAATAATAAAGACCCGGTTTCTGTTGGTGCTGTTTTGTATGGTGATCATAGTTGTTGGCATTGGTTATCAGGTACCCAATCTCAGAATTGGGTGCTTGATAGACGGTGGCGCAGCTATGTCCTCTTATAGTGTCTCTTTTTTGTGTCGTTTGTTTGGTCCTCTACTTTCCTGGTCCGTCCTGCCCGAGTTCGACATGGTTTGGTTCGTCCAAAGCATTTTGGACATACCCCTGCATACTATTATCATTATAGCTAATATCGTTGCATATTTTTACAGTGGATTTTCGTCTTGATTCTACTTGGAAGATCTTGGTTTATTACAACAGATTAATGTTGATATCAACGGGGACGTAACCTTGTTTAAACTGAAAGGCATGTGAAACGTGGTCTCATTTAGTACAGACATTTTAGAGTGTCATATCCGGCCTATCCTCTCTCACGTCCTTTTCTCCTTTTCCCTCTCTTCCTAAATGATTTTACTTTGCTTTGTTACTAGATGACAAACATGTTCTTGATTTTTTTGCAAGGATTCGAACCATGAACCTATGAACATTTCGACAATTTAGAGCCAAAACCAACTCCAAACTCCAAACTCCAAAAAAGATGGAAAGTAAAATTAGAAGAGGATTACATTGAACCATCATCCAGTAAAGTTGGAAACATAGGAGAAGAACAATACATGAAGCTCCAAATCAGGATTTTGACAAAATATGAAAATACAGATCCGAAACCAAACACAAAAAAGTTGAGATTGTGGAATCATGGACAGTGTTTTCGTAATCTTAAGCGGCTTTTGCAGCCGAAGTTAATTTGGTTTTTTCACACAAATCATGAAGATCTCCATCTCCAATAGCTTGGATGATGTATCTGGTGAAGCCGATTCCTCCTGTATCGGCGGCACTCGATGATCTTCTTCGCCTTCTCATGGCTTCCCTCCTTCGATCATGATCTTCCATCCTACCACAAAAACAAAACAGAGTTTACTCGCACAAAACAGAGAGAGAGAGAGAGAGAAAAGAGAGGTTAAAGAAACATACTCTGTAGAGAGAGAACGATGAGAGAGAGAGAAGCCGGAAAGACAGAGAGGAAGACCTGGAGAGAGGAGCTTGGACGGCATTTCTCTCCACAGTACGACGGCGACGAAGAAGAAGAAGAAGACGAAGAAGATCTGTAATTCTCGGGAGGGAAAAGGAGAGATTAGAAAGAACGCAAAACTGAGGAATGGGTTTTTATTTTCTTTCTTTACGGTTTTTTTTTTTGGGCTTTTTCAGACTTCCCCCCCTCCGTCTGAAAAGAATACCAACAAAGCTTTATTTCCAATTAATAATCATTTTTTATTTTCTACTTTTAATAAATATAATTAAATATATATATACTAATTAACATTTAATTATTTAATCATTACATAAATTAATTTTTTAAAAAAAAAAAAACAAATTTAGCTATTATTAATCTATTAAAAACAAAGAAAGGGTTAAAAAAAAGGACATTTAAAGCTGAATGTTTCGCCAAAACCAACCGCCTGTCGCTGTAATTAAATGGCCGATGACGTGGAATTTATTGAAGTAGCACCGATCTTCGTGCACCCAATTTCTTTTTTAAATAAAACAACCCAATTTATGTCTTAAGTTTATTTTTTTATACTAATTTTTTTTTTCTTTTATTATCTTTCATTTCCTATACGAGAGACGACTAATTTTAGCATGTTTTTGTTATCATTTTCATATTTCTAATAATAATAATAAAAAAAAAATTGTTATAAGCTAAAATATTTTCTTTTAAGTTTTTGTGATTGAGAAAAAAAAAAATAAAAATAAAAAAAATAATAAAGTGCACCTAATTAGTATAGATATTAACTATTTATTCTTTTGAGTGTTTCTTTAACCATTCTATCCTCAAGATCAAAGATATGATATCGATTCATTTATATACCCCTTATTTGAACGTGTTCGTTTCATTATAACTCAACTAATTATACATCGCAATGTCATAGTTTTTTTTTTCTTTTCGATACATTGATTTATATTTTCTATTAAATCACATACGTGTATACCATTAATAATATTTTGGAATGTAACATACTTACCAAAAATGAACCCTATTAAAAAATGCTACGAACCATCCATTTTCGAGGTAGAAAATGACTAAACAAGAGAGAAAAATATCTTTCAATCAAAACAAAAACAAAAACAGAAAACAAAACAAAGCAAAGACCTGAAAATAGATACAGTTTTTGTGAACTTTTTTTACCACTAAAGAACAAGAAAACATAAACACCACCAACAACAAATGTACAATTCAAACGTGTAAGTTAAGAAGATAATAAAATGTTGTCTTGAAGTTGTCCTTTTGCTGTCATACGAGGACGGGCCTCGGACATGATAATGAAAATATTATCATAACCAAGCAGCTGGCATTTAAAGTGATGTCAAATCTCCAACCACAAAAAAGAAACAGATTTTACAATAACAATGAATTTTAAGCTGACTTTTCTAGCATCAATAATGTATTTCAACTATAAATATGCATCAAACATCACAAGAAGCAGTTGGATCTAATCTGGATGGAATGGGAAGCTTTTCCCTATACAAATTAGAAGCAAAAAAGTTCTGCAACAAAAGCAATGGAAGGTTTACTTCGCAGGGGAGATGGCGCCGTCACCCGTTCTTAGTGGGGTTCTGGTGTCGGCATCATATCTTCTGCTAAGCAAACCGACCATTTGAATATCGAATGAGAAGAAAAGAGATTGAAGGTAACGTTTTGGTTTGTGTCATTCTCTTGTTTATGGTAATTTGAGACTGTTCATGGAATGTTTTTGTGCTTTAGAAACTTTAGATCACTTGCTGATACAGATAGTTTGTAAATGGTTGATTTCCAAATGTGAAGGCAACTTGAATGATGAGGAAGCAGTGAAGTATAGTATCGCTGATGAATGCATGGGTGTCTTTGTTCTTTGTTTCTTTCTTGCAGGGTGAGGATACTAACAAATTCAAAATATCAAAGATTGCTGTCAGTTAAAATGTTCCGTTACAAGGGTGGATAGTTTATGTAACAACCCACGCCCACCGCTAGCGAATATTGTTTTTGAATATTGTCGTTTTTCCTTTCGAACTTTCCATCAAGGTTTTTAACTAGGGAGAGGTTTCCACACCCATGTTTCATTTCCCTCTCCAACCGATATGAGATTCACAATCTACTTCCCTTCAGAGTCCAGGGTCCTAATCTACTTCCCTTCAGAGTCCAGGGTCCTAATCTACTTCCCTTCAGAGTCCAGGGTCCTAATCTACTTCCCTTTAGAGTCCAGGGTCCTAATCTACTTCCCTTCAGAGTCCAGGGTCCTCGCTGGCACTCGTTCCTTTCTCCGATCGATGTGGGATCTCACAATCCACCCCCTACAGAGCCCAGCGCTCTTGCTAACACACTGTTTGGTGTCCACCCCTCTTAGAGGTTCAAGGTTCTCGCTGGCACACCGCCCGGTGTTTGGCTTTGATATCATTTGTAACAATCCAAGTCCACCGCTAGCAGATATTGTCCTCTTTGGACTTTCACTTTAGGGCTACCCCTCAGGTTTTTAAAACGCTAGGAAGAAGTTTCCACACCCTTGTAAAGAATGTTTCCAACAGATGCGGGATCTCCCAGTTTACCCGTTGAAAATTAGTTTGTGTACTAAATCATTAATATCTAAATCTGTTAATTCTAACTGTCTTGGTCGAATGATCGACTTTACTTCATTCAAATCAAAGCATGTCAAGCAATAAAGTAGGCTGAGACTAATAATGAAAAAGCAACTGATTGTGATTATAAAAAAGTCAAGAAAATGAAGTCAACATGCACTGAGTTGGATATAAACAGATAGTTCCAAGTAGACATTCCATACAATCCAATAATAAGTATCTAAGACGCATCTAACTTTTGATATGTCAATTGTTTCACAACTCTTGATCCGAACAGCGATTCATGAAAATGGAACCTGAAATAAACGAGGTAGCTTCAATCTACCATGATCCTTCAGCGCCAGAAGTGGGATTCTCAAAAGCAGCGTAGTTCCAGAATGTTTTTAAGGAGTAAGGTTGGGAGATTGTCACGCCTTCTTCAGTTATTTTTGCTATCTGCAAATGCCAAATTAGATGATGAGAGAATAACGCCAGCCATTGAAGACTATAACCAGTGATCAAAACACAGGTTCCAGAAACTAGAGAGATCGTGGTGGATGTAGCTATAATCAGTGAATCAACATGGGCTAGGCTGGGTTCATTAATATATACATATTTAAGAAACCAAGCTAGAGTTTTTGGGCATGCGCATAATCTTGCTGAGCTTCATTCTTAAGGCATTCCTATTTGAAAAAAATTTCGTACAAAGGTACACAAAAAGACCACAAAAGGAGTTCAAGAACTAACTACAAGAACGGATTCCAATCCAAAAGAATCAAACCAGGCCAATGATTTAAAAAAAAACAAAAGCATGATGGATGGACACCCATAAGGAAACCTCCTCCAATGATCTCTCCACCCTTCTAAAAAAAACCTATTATTCCTCTCTGGCCAAATACCCCATGAAGCAGCAAAAAAAAAAAAAAAAAAAAAAAAAAAACAAGCATACCACTGGGTTGGTTAAGTGATCATTAGGAACAAGGATAGGTTCAAATGCCATAGTTGCAAACTCCCTATGATATTGAAATCTTATGGGTTTCACAACCAAATGTTGGATGGTTATCCAGTGAGACTAGTGGATATGCATATAAGCCGGCTGGACACTCACAAATATACATAAAAATGAAAGTGATAAATGTAGCTCTAAAATGATTCAAACCTGGAGCTTGTTGACAGCCGACCTATCACGGTATAAGAGTACCCTCATACATTTCTCCAGCAATTTCACACCTTCTTCATAAGTCAGGTTCTCATGCCACTCATCACGAAGAATTGGCCGTGCAAGGTGGTTGCCAAAACCAGTAGTAACATGGTCATCTTCAAAAGTTACACCTATCATATTAACCTGCATGCAAATGGTAAATTGTTAGCTGATGAAGCATCTAAACTTAAAATTAATTGAATGAGAGGTAAGAGAACAAAAGATCTACCGTGCCGAGATACTTTTGCCCATTTTTTACTCCACCAAGAACAAGTGAGTTCCAAAGTGGGTTGAACTTGTTCCGCCTGTTATACATCACTCGAGTCAAGTAGCTATGGATCTCCTTGGGCCCGAGAGCATTACCATCATCCCACATGTTGTCATACAAGCTGCACCATTCACAATACAATAGGAGATTTCGCTCAACCTCTGTGATTTCCAATCCAGAACACCATGCATTCCCAATGAACATATATAAAGAACCGTGAGAGTAAAGCAAACCATCTTAGGCTTACATGAGCTCATCGAGATTTCGCAACAACTCCTGAAAATCACTAATTTCTCCACTTGCACCAAGTAGAGAATGTTTTCCAATAGCTTTGATTCGCTCCACACTCTTATACCGCAATGTGGAACCATAGGAGCCTGTAGTTAAAATATCATATACAAACACAATTCCATTATAATTTGCCAACGCATACATCCGAGATTCAGAATCACTTAAAGAAAGAAACATCACTTCCAGAAGTGTTTTGCTATCAACAAGTAAAAAGTGATAAACAAGCTGACAATCATCAACAACTTTCTTTTGAACCATTGTAGAAAGACATAGATACAATATAATAGACAATTAATTGGATATTGAAGAAAAAGAATGGGTAAGATTTTCCACTGACCTCCCAAATCGGAAACCATTAAAATCCCATCTTTGTATTTGATGGCAACCACGGATGTCCCAGTCACATAGGGATACCTATTCAACAACAGAAGTTATAAACAAACAACCAGGAGTTCAAATGCTAAGCTGATTCCAAAACCAAGACTTCGCCATTCATTCACCGCTCAACTCCCAATTGGAAAATCTTAGGTCATTAAAACCCCAAAACTCCCAATTCTAGAACATAAAACTTAATGTCTAACCAAAAAGTATCCACGAACGCAAACAGAGAGAAAGAAAACGTACTGTGTTCGTTGAATTGGAGCTTCGGGGCAGAGAATACCATGGTTCGCCTGGTTGGAATCAACGGGCTGCAATAAAAAATCGGGAGATCGATAAATGTTAGAATCGGAATGTAAAGAAGAATAGGGAACATCGATTTGAGCCGATGAACTTACACTCATTATCGGATTTGGATTAAGTTTCAGCCAAACGGATTAAGAACAGAATCGATGTCGAACGTCGCAATGAGGTTTGAGTCTTTCCACTGCTTTAGTAGAGATCTTCTTTTCCCTTCGCTCAAGAAATGATTTTCATATCCCTCCCTCTTTCCCCAGCTCTGCCCTAAACGCACCGTTTTGAGTTTTTATTTTATTTTATAAAGTTTTTATAGCTGGATAAGATGAAATTTATAATTTAATACTTTAAATTGCTAATATAATTAGATTATTTAACCTTTTTATTTAAATAATATAACATTTAAGTTTTATTTTATTTTAATTTCTATAATTTTAAATGCTAGATTTTAGTTTTATACTTAAAAAAATATTTAAATTAATTTATATGCTAATTTATTCTTATAAATTTAGAAGAAAAAAAAAAAAAAATAGTTTTCTATGTATAAATTCGTAAGAAAATTTTATTATGGTATATGAGTTATTATTATTACTATTTAACAAGTTTTGATAGGGAGAAAACTTCAAATGATTAATTTTATGTATATGAATATCTTGGGCTTTAGACACTCGCCCTACTAGAAAGTCGCTCCCAAATCACACTGCTTGCAAAAGGGAAATCCCTTTATCTACCCGCAGTAGTAGATCCTGTTCAAAGATTAGGGGTTGCTCGAAATCTGTCAAAGACTCACTCTTACCCTGAAGATCAGACGAAGAATCGCAATCTATCGCGCGCTGTCGACTCTTTAAGGGAAGAAAAACGTCGTCTTCGGGACGAGAAAACGGAAACCACCTTTTTCAAAAGTTTCTTCCTGTGAGTACGAGATGGCTGAGTCAGAAAGTCTTAGTGAGACGTATAGTTTAATGCATGTGGATGGTTGACCGCTGCCCCCCGAAAAAGGTATACCCCATTTATTGATGGACAAACTCTTCCTGGCAGAACCTCGTGAATTTTTAGAGAAAAAAAAAAAAAAAAAAAAAAGCCACCAAACGACCTCTCATGGATTGAGTTACATAGTGCCACCCAGGTTTGGAACCCACTTTTGAGAAGTGAATGTGCACACATGCATCATCACCTCATTGGTCCGAGGTCCAAGAGGTCCATAGAAGAAAAATTAGATATTATTTCTTTTGCCTTTTTTTAGAAGAGAGAAAGAGTCGAAACAAAGGGTACGCTCTCTAGAAGAGTTTCTCGAGGTTGTTCACTTTCATTTGGTCGCTTGGTATCTTGAATGAAACCTCTTTGCTTGCGGGGGCAGGAGTGGCCTGGTGATCCCTAAGTTGCAGCACGTTTGGTCGTTAACTCCTCGCGCTGCTACCGTTGTTTCTAGGACCGATCGACGCCTCACCTGCATAGGTACCTACATAGTGTAGTGTCGGTGGCACATTCAACATAGCGTTTGGACTCATGTGCCTTCCAGAACCAGGGGATAACTTACTTTATTCGAGGACAAATAAAGTATCCTTACCAGTGTCGGTGACATCTTCATTGAAATATATTGTATGATTGATGTCTCTTGGTTCATATCATTCTCCACTTCTTCGAGAGGATTCGTCCTCGAATCTTATTTGCTAAACTTTGCTACAAAAATAACTTATGGAAATACAAAGAACCTCACAACACTCTCTGACGTGTATACCCTCAAGGGATTTTAGGTCACTTTGTTTGCACTCATTTACACAAATGAAGCTCTCATTCTCACCTCTCAAAATATTTAAATAGAGCAGAGATTGAATTTTAAACTCTAAGTCGATTAAAAACTAAAAAGATAAAAATAAATAAAAATTAAATTGAGAAGAAACACAAAGGAAACATATATCCGATCTTGAGCCTAAGGCTCTAATACCAAATGATATGTGGAAATCACTACAAGAGGAGTAAGATTCAGATTACCTTGTTGATCGAATATCTCAAGGCAAGAACATTGTTTGAGATTCGAATCACTCCACAAGCAAGATCGATCATGTCTAGCTTGAATGATTCTTGTTGATCAAATATCTCAACACAAGAACACTTGTTTGAGATTTGAATCACTCCATAAGCAGGATAGATCATGTCAAAATTGAATGATTCTACATGCAACCTAAACTACATTGAATTGCAAAGAAACTTAGCCATTGGCTAAAGAAAGCACAAATGTTTTTTTTTACTGCATTTTCCAAGTCTACTTACAAATACAACATACATGACTTTATATAGCCTCAAAATGTAACCATTAAATGATTCCAAGAGTTGTAACATTCATACTTTATTGATATGGAAATCAACTCAAGGGAAAGTATGTAACGGATTACCTTGATGATCAAGATCAAGAGTAAAGAAAACTCGTTTCTAAACTCGTGTTCGAATTACTCCACAAGAGATTTGATCAATACCACTTGAATGACTCTAGCATGCAAGTTCTAAACACAAGAATTTGCAAAGAAAAAACTTAGCTCTCAACAAAGATAAAATAGAAATTCTATACTTAATTCCAAAATGTGATGTCCCTAATCAAAGAAAAGAAGGTTTTATATAGCCTTTACAACCTTAACCTATGTGACACATAACTCCCAAATTAAATTGGCTAGTAAATGAAAATACCCATAACATCCACATTAAAATGGCTAGTTAAGGGTGGAATATGGTAACCTAGGTGGGTTACAATATAATCATAACTTCTATATTAAAAACTGGCTTAAATATGACAAACAAATATTTAAATTATAATTAAATAGTGCATTGAATGAAATGTGCTTATTAGTGGACTTTCCATAAATTCAGTGAGTTCATTAATGCACCTTTTTCTTGAAGCTCAACTTTGCATAACATATAAGGGAGGTCTCCAACGTCTTCTAAAATTTCCTTTGATGAGCTCACCATAGCTTGAAGGTTTGTTGTAGCATCTTGGCTCTCGTTCTTGTAATTGGACCTTGAGGTATGGAAATTCCTTAGTCGTGGTTCATATCATTCTCCCCTTCTTGAGAAGGATTCGTCCTCGAATTCCAGCCATCACCTGATCAACAACATTAAAAGTTGCACTAACACCATACTTACCAGGTAAATCAATTTTATAAGCATTGTCGTTGATACACTCAAGAACTTGAAAAGGTCCATCTCATTGTAAAAGCTTAGATTTTCTTGGAGTAGGAAATCTTTCTTTTTCGGAAATGCACCCAAACCCAATCTCCTGGCTTGAAGACGCAAGGCATAAGGTGTATTTAGTAGTGCTATGAACAACCCTATTATATGCAAATTCTATAAATGGCAAACAATCCTCCCAGGTCTTAAGATTCTTATCAATAATAGCCCTAAGCATTGTAGTCATGGTTCTGTTAACAACGGTAATTTGTCCATCCGTTTGAGGATGACAAGTAGTTGAATATACTAGCTTAGTTCCTAACTTACCCCATAAAACACGCCAAAAGTGGCTTAAAAATTTTACATCACGATCACTAACGATGCTTTTAGGAATGTGATATGAACAACGACCAAGGAATTTCCATACCTCAAGGTCCAATTACAAGGACGAGAGCCAAGAAGCTACAACAAACCTTATACAGTTATATTCAAGCTATGGTGAGCTCATCAAAGAAAATTCTAGAAGACGTTGGACTCCCTTATATGTTATGCAAAGTTGAGCTTCAAGACAAAGATGAATTAAATGCACTTTAAGTTGCATTTAATGAACTCCGCTGAATTTATCAAATAGTCCAAGGATGACTAATAAGCACATTTTATTATTTGCATTATTTAATTATAGTTTAACTATTTGTTTTCATATTTAAGCAGTTTTAAATATAGGAGTTAAGGTTATATTGTAACCCACATAGGTTACTATAGTCCACCCTTAACTAGCCATTTTAATATGGAGGTTATGGGTATTTCTCATTTACTAGCCCATTTAATTTTGGAGTTATGTATCACATAGGTTAAGGTTTGTAAATGCTATATAAAGCTTCTTTTCTTTGATTAGACATCAGATTTTGGAATTAAGAATAGAATTTCTATTTTAGCTTTGTTGAGAGCTAAACTTTCTTTGCAAATTCTTGTGTTTAGAACTTGCATGTAGAGTCATTCAAGTGGTATTGATCAAACCTCTTGTGGAGTGATTCGAATCACGAGTTTAGAAACGAGTTTTCTTTACTCTTGATCTTGATCATCAAGGTAATCCGTTCCATACTTTCCCTTGGGTTGATTTCCATATCATTTTGGTATCAGAGCTTCAGGCTCAAGATCGGATATATGTTTCATTGCGCTTATCTCTATTAATTCTCTTATTTTTTTTTTCTCAGTTTGTGTAGAATGTTCATATTCTATCACAAAAATATATAACAAAAAAAAAAAAAAAAAAAATACATTTTTTATGTTCTTTAAAGGGTTAGATCTGGATCTTATCAACACTTTACTCTTCTTTAAGATCTTCTAAATCAATTTTCTTGTTGGTAAATTGATTAGATTTTGCCAATAAGGAAAAAAAAAAAAAAAAAAAAAAAACCATTGAAAGAAAGAAAGCATATTGATGTTAAATGTCTTTTTTTTTTCCTCTTGATTATTATATGTAACTCTCATATGTTACTACGTCTAAATTAGTCCTTAATCATTTTCTTTCTTTAATTCGTTTCTTTGTCGTTATTCGGATTTGATAAGCGCCTACCCTGCTGGAATTTGCAAAGCTAGAGGTTCTTCTAGAATCCTTGCAAAACGTTCACAGAGAAAGCTAACTTAACGGATTGATTCCAACCAAGAGCTGGTTAGAAGATGAATGACTCTTAGATCGAACTTGGAATCTATGATGGTCACTCTTAAATACCAAGACAATTCACTCCAGAATTAGCTTGATCAAAACTAATTCAATGATCGGTTTAAACATCAAACCTAAAGCAAGGTTTGAAAAAGAATAACACCAAAAGGGTATCAAGAAAACACAAAGGTTTTTTCTGTATTCAACCATTATCCCCGAAACATGAGTATTACATGCCTTTAAATAGGTCTAAAAGATAACCCTAACATAATAAAGTTCAGCCACCAACTACAAATGCTATTAAATACAAATTGAAGCAAATAAGGCATTAATAAATTTCCTTAATTGGTAATTCAACTACCAAAGACAAGTCTTCTAATTACTTTCCATAAATTTCCTTACTTGGTAATTCAACTACCAAAGGCAAGTCTTCTAATTACTTTCCAATATCAGCCACTCCATTATCTTCTTGATTTGATATGCTAATGCTATAAAGATTTTTGGGCTCAAAAGTCTTTGTTTCAACCTGTACACTAGCTAGCTTTTGAAGATGCAATGTATAGGCCTCTTGAATCTTGTTAACCTTGCTTCTTGTAATCGGTCCTTCGGGTACATGCACGTGATCAGTTGTTGGATTCATATCAGGATTGCTCCTTTAATATCCTTGTTTATGTGTTGAGTGTGGTGTCTATTCACTTTGAATTGCACTTAGCTCTATAACATAGCTTGTCTCACATCCCAATTTGTTTTTTTTGGAGTGTGATTTGTGTGTGCTCAATTGTGAGGGTGAGTTTGTAAGGGAGTGACACATTGATTCGAGTGTTGAGTGCTAAACACGGGTGAACTCATTTACGAGTGAATACACGTGAGGGAGCGCTTGTGAGATCCTTTTTTTTTTCTTTTACCTTTCTTTTGTAGCATAGAAAATCCAGACGACAATACTAACATTACTGATGCACGATTGAGAGAAGCACAACAACGAACCATGGAAAGACTAATTCGAGGAATAGAAGAGTTGACTGATTGAATAGGAAGATTGGAGATTCAAAATCAAGCACGACAGAGGATTCCACAACCTACGCCCTCAACCGATACATATGAGGGCGACAATTCTGATCACCACGAGGATAATCCACATGCGGTTGGTCATGGCTTGATGCGAGGGAGAGACCATGGAAGAAGGTATCATAATTTACAACAACGAGTTCCTTATGATGATAGAATTGATCGTAACGTGGAGAGCATCAAATTAAAACTTCCCAAGTTTTATGGCAAAACCGATCCAGAGGAGTACCTTCAATGGGAGAAAACGGTGGAGTCGGTGTTCAACTGTCATAATTTTAGTGATAAAAAGAAGGTACTGTTATGCATTGCTCAATTCAAACAATTTGCTCAAATTTGGTGGGATAAATTGATGTCAAGTAGGAGAAGAAACCTTGAAGCACCAATTGATTTATGGTACGAGTTCAAAGAGTCCATGAGGAAGCGTTTTGTTCCACAATATTTTCAACGGGACATGGCGCAAAAGCTTCAAGCATTGAAACAAGGACGCAAGTCTGTGGAAGATTATTACAAGGAGATGGATACATTGATGGATCGACTTGATCTCGATGAGGACATGGAGGCTCTCATGGCGCAGTTTCTTAATGGGTTAAACACAGAGATTGCAGACAAGACTGATTTACAGCCTTATTCTAATATTGAGGAGTTGTTGCACATTGCAATTAAGATCGAGAGGCAAATCCAAAGAAGGTCTCAACGGTATTCTTCTAAAACTTTTCCCAATTCTACTTCTACATGGAAAAAGGATAGTAAGAACATTGATTATAAGCATAGAAATCCAGAGATTACTGAGAAGCCTCAAGCTAAATTTGAGAAAGGGGAGAGTTCTAGAACAGGGAAAGAAAAAGTAGAAAAGTCTAATGTTCGAAATAGGGATTTAAAGTGTTGGAGATGTTAAGGGGTAGGACACTATAGTAGAGATTGCCCAAATGCAAGAATTATGACCATCAAGGAGAAAAATTGTTACAAATGAAGAGGCACATGACGACATAAATGAGGAAAATGATGAGAGTGAGGAGTTTAGGGAAGAGGACCCTACACATATATCTATGGTTACTCGACGAGCTCTAAACACCCACATTAAGGAGGACAGCCTAGACCAACGAGAGAACTTAATTCAAACTCGGTGTCTTGTTCAATCTATACCTTGTAGTGTTGTTATTGATAGCGGTAGTTGCACCAATATTGTGAGTTTCATTTTGGTCAAAAGACTTAATTTAAAGACACAATCACATCCAAGACCCTACAAGCTTCAATGGTTGAGTGATCATGGGAAAGTACACGTAACTCAACAAGCTCTTGTTTCTTTTACTATTAGAAAATATGTTGATGATGTTTTATGTGATGTTGTATCCATGCATGTTGGAGATTTACAACTGGGGAGGCCTTGGCAATTTGATCGTCGGGTAATGTATGATGGGTATGCAAATCGATACTCTTTTACTCACAATGGTAGAAAATCTACTCTTGTTCCATTGTCTCCAAAAGATGTATTTATTGATCATTGCAAACTTGAAAAGAAAAGGCAAGAGGCTCATGCAAAAGCAGAGATTGAAAAAGAATCAAGTGAAAAAATGAGCTTGAGTGAAAAGCAAGAGAGTAACACTCAGCCTAGAGAAAAAAAAAGAGAGAAAAGCCAAATCGGTAAGCTTGTATGTTAGATCAAGTGAGGCTAGGAATGTTTTGCTCTCTAACCAGACTATTCTTGTACTTATGTTCAAGGGGTCTTGTTACTTTACTAACATGCTTAACCCTTCTTTGCCTAGTGATTTTGTTGTGCTTTTGCAAGAGTTTGAAGATTTATTTTCAGAGGAGATGCCTAGTAGTTTGCCACCACTTAGAGGGATTGAACACAAGATTGACTTCATTCCTGGTGCGCCCATTCCAAACCGACCAGCATATAGGACTAATCCAAAGGAGGCTGAAGAGATACAAAGGCAAGTAAGTGAACTTCTTGCTAAAGGGTATGTACGCGAAAGTTTGAGTCCTTGTTCTGTTCCAGTTATTCTTGTACCTAAGAAAGATGGTTCTTGGCGTATGTGTGTTGATTGTAGGGCTATAAACAAGATAACTATAAAGTATAGGCATCCAATTCCTAGATTAGATGATATGCTTGATGAATTGCATGGATGTAGTCTTTTTACTAAGATTGATTTAAAATCGGGTTATCATCAAATTCGCATGCATATTGGGGATGAGTGGAAAACAGCTTTTAAAACCAAGTATGGTCTTTATGAATGGTTGGTTATGCCTTTTGGATTAACTAATGCACCTAGTACATTCATGAGACTAATGAACCATGTCTTACGAGAATACTTAGGTAAGTTTGTGGTTGTTTATTTTGATGACATCCTTGTTTACTCTAAATCTTTAGATGATCATATTACCCATGTACGCAATGTTTTGACTACTTTAAGAAATGAATGTTTGTATGTAAATTTAAAGAAATGTAGCTTTTGCATGGAAAAAGTTAACTTTCTTGGGTTTGTAGTTTCATCTAATGGTGTTGAGGTTGATGAGGAGAAAGTGAAGGCTATATAAGAGTGGCCTACACCTAAAAATGTAAGTGAGGTAAGAAGTTTTCATGGTCTTGCAAGTTTCTACCATAGGTTCATTAAGAATTTTAGTACAATTGCTTCACCCTTGAATGAAGTTGTTAAGAAAAATGTATCCTTTATATGGGAAAAAGATCAAGAACTTGCTTTTAATACTTTTAAAGAAAAATTGAGTTCTGCTCCTTTGCTTGCATTACCTAATTTTGAGTCTATTTTTGAAATTGAATGTGATGCTAGTGGAGTAGGGATAAGTGCTGTATTAATGCAAAATCAAAGACCTTTAATGTTCTTTAGTGAGAAGTTGACTGGTGCATCTTTGAGGTATCCAACTTATGACAAAGAGCTTTATGCTTTGGTTCGTGCATTGCAAACCTGGCAACATTATCTTTGGCCTAAGGAGTTCATTATTCATACGGATCATGAAAGTTTAAAGCATTTGAGAGTACAAAATAAACTCAACAGACACATGCTAAGTGGTTAGAATTTATTGAAACATTCCCTTATGTCATAAGATATAAACAAGGTAAGGAGAACATTGTTGCCGATGCTTTATCACGAAGGTATGTCGTCCTCAATACTTTGAATGCTAGGTTGTTGGGTTTTGAACACATAAAGGATTTGTATCAACATGCCATGCTCTTTGCTTCTTTTGTTGAATCTTGTGAAGAAGGACTCATTGTGGATAATTACTTGTTGTTAGATGGATTTTTGTTCCAAAAAGGCAAACTTTGCATACCATCTTGTTCCATACGTGAGCTACTTGTGAGGGAAGCTCATGAGTTTCTAAAACTTATGATATGCTCTCTGAACATTTTTTTTGGCCTAAAATGTGACATGATGTTCATAAAGTTTGTGCTCGTTGCATAGCATGTAAACAAGCTAAGTCTAGGCTTCAACCACATGGTTTATACTCCCTATTACCAGTTCCTAATGGTATTGGATTGATATATCAATGGATTTTGTTTTAGGTTTACCTAGGACTAGGAAAGGTTATGATAGCATCTTTGTTGTGGTTGATCGATTTAGTAAAATGACTCATTTTATTCCTTGTCACAAAACTGATGATGCAAAACATATTGCAGACCTATTCTTTAGGGAAGTTGTACGATTGCATGACATTCCTAAAAGCATCGTTAGTGATCGTGATGTCAAATTTTTAAGTCACTTTTGGCGTGTTTTATGGGGTAAGTTAGGAACTAAGCTCGTATATTCAACTACTTGTCATCCTCAAACGGATGGACAAACTGAAGTTGTTGACAGAACCATGACTACTATGCTTAGGGCTATTATTGATAAGAATCTTAAGACTTGGGAGGATTGTTTGCCATTTATAGAATTTGCATATAATAGGGTTGTTCATAGCACTACTAAATGCACACTTTTTGAAATTGTTTGTGGCTTTAATCCTTTAACCCCCATTGACTTGTTACCTATACCGTCAAAAGAATTTGTGAATTTTGATGCAAATGCCAAGGTTGAGTTTGTTCATAAACTGCACAAGCAAGTAAAAGAACAAATTGAGAAACAAAATTCCAAGGTTGCCACCCGAATTAATAAAGGACGTAAGATTGTCATCTTCAAGCCAGGAGATTGGGTTTGGGTGCATTTCCGAAAAGAAAGATTTCCTACTCAAAGAAAATCTAAGCTTTTACCACGAGGAGATGGACCTTTTCAAGTTCTTGAGCACATCAACGATAATGCTTATAAAATTGATTTACCAGGTAAGTACGGTGTTAGTGCAACTTTTAATGTTGTTGATTTGAGTCCTTTTGATGTAGGTGATGGCATGGATTCGAGGACGAATCCTTCTCAAGAGGGGGAGAATGATATGAACAACGACCAAGGAATTTCCATACCTCAAGGTCCAATTACAAGGACGAGAGCCAAGAAGCTACAACAAACCTTATACAGTTATATTCAAGCTATGGTGAGCTCATCAAAGAAAATTCTAGAAGACGTTGGAGACCTTCATTATATGTTATGCAAAGTTGAGCTTCAAGACAGAGATGAATTAAATGCACTTTAAGTTGCATTTAATGAACTCCGCTGAATTTATCAAATAGTCCAAGGATGACTAATAAGCACATTTTATTATTTGCATTATTTAATTATAGTTTAACTATTTGTTTTCATATTTAAGCTAGTTTTAAATATAGGAGTTAAGGTTATATTGTAACCCACATAGGTTACTATATTCCACCCTTAACTAGCCAATTTAATATGGAGGTTATGGGTATTTCTCATTTAATAGCCCATCTAATTTTGGAGTTATGTATCACATAGGTTAAGGTTTGTAAACGCTATATAAAGCTTCTTTTCTTTGATTAGACATCAGATTTTGGAATTAAGAATAAAATTTCTATTTTAGCTTTGTTGAGAGCTGAACTTTTTTTGCAAATTCTTGTGTTTAGAACTTGCATGTAGAGTCATTCAAGTGGTATTGATCAAATCTCTTGTGGAGTGATTCGAATCACTAGTTTAGAAACGAGTTTTCTTTACTCTTGATCTTGATCATCAAGGTAATCCGTTCCATACTTTCCCTTGGGTTGATTTCCATATCATTTTAGTATCAGAGCTTCAGGCTCAAGATCGAATATAAAGCCATTGGCTAAAGAAGAGCACAAATGCTTCTTTTACTACATTTTCCAAGTCTACCTTACAAATACAACATACATGACTTTATATAACCTCAAAATGAAACTATTAAAGGCATTCCAAAAGTTGTAACATTCATACTTAATGACCATAATTAGCCATTATGTAAATGTAACCTAAAGTAAATAAAATGTCTTAAAATACAATAACTCTAAATTACTCTAAACGGTAACCCACCCAAAATTTGTAACAATCAAACTTCATTCTTCTTCAATGTGGCATGAATTGAAACATCTTTTGATAATTTCAACAATATTTTCTTCAAATCTTCATTGAAGTATATTGTATAATTGATGTCTCTTGGTTTATATCATATTGCATACATGAGTAATATGATCGTCTAAAGATTTAGAGTAAACAAGGATGTTATCAAAATAAACAACTACAAACTTACCTAAGTATTCTCGTAAGATATGGTTCATTAGTCTCATGAATGTACTGGATGCATTAGTTAATCCAAAAGGCATAACCAACCATTCATAAAGACCATACTTGGTTTTAAAAGCTGTTTTCCACTCATCCCCAATATGCATGCGAATTTGATGATAACTCGATTTTAAATCAATCTTAGTAAAAAGACTACATGCATGCAACTCATCAAGCATATTATATAATCTAGTTATTGGATGCCTATACTTTATAGTTATCTTGTTTATGGCCCTACAATCAACACACATACGACAAGCACCATCTTTCTTAGGTACTAGAATAACTAGAACAGAACAAAGACTCAAACTTTCACGTACATACCCTTTAGCAAAGAGTTCACTTACTTGCCCTTATATCTCTTTGGCCTCCTTTGGATTAGTCCTATATGCTGGTCGGTTTGGAATGGGCGCGCCAGGAATGAAGTCAATCTTGTGTTCAATCCCTCTAAGTGGTGGCAAACTACTAGGCATCTCCTCTGAAAATAAATCTTCAAACTCTTGCAAAAGCACAACAAAATCACTAGGCAAAGAAGGGTTAAGCATGTTAGTAAAGTAACAAGACCCCTTGCACATAAATACAAGAATAGTCTGGTTAGAGAGCAAAACATTCCTCGCCTCACTTGATCTAACATACAAGCTTACTGATTTGGCTTTTCTCTCTTTTTTTTTCTCTAGGCTAAGTGCTACTCTCTTGCTTTTCACTCAAGCTTTTTTTCACTTGATTCTTTTTCAATCTCTGCTTTTGCATCAGCCTCTTGCCTTTTCTTTTCAAGTTTGCAATGATCAATAAATATATCTTTTGGAGACAATGGAACAAGAGTAGTTTTTCTACCATTGTGAGTAAAAGAGTATCGATTTGCATACCCATCATACATTACCCGACGATCAAATTGCCAAGGGCCCCCCAGTTGTAAATCTCCAACATGCATGGATACAACATCACATAAAACATCATCAACATATTTTCTAATAGTAAAAGAAACAAGAGCTTGTTGAGTTACCTGTACTTTCCCATGATCACTCAACCATTGAAGCTTGTAGGGTCTTGGATGTGGTTGTGTCTTTAAATTAAGTCTTTTGACCAAAATGAAACTCACAACATTGGTGCCACTACCGCTATCAATAACAACACTACAAGGTATAGATTGAACAAGACACCGAGTTTGAATTAAGTTCTCTCGTTGGTCTAGGCTGTCCTCCTTAATGTGGGTGTTTAGAGCTCGTCGAGTAACCATAGATATATGTGTAGGGTCCTCTTCACTAAACTCCTCACTCTCATCATTTTCCTCATTTATGTCGTCATGTGCCTCTTCATTTGTAACAATTTTTCTCCTTGATGGTCATAATTCATGCATTTGGGCAATCTCTACTATAGTGTCCTACCCCTTGACATCTCCAACACTTTAAATCTCTATTTCGAACATTAGACTTTTCTACTTTTTCTTTCCCTGTTCTAGAACTCTCCCCTTTCTCAAATTTAGCTTGAGGCTTCTCAGTAATATCTAGATTTCTATGCTTATAATCAATGTTCTTACTATCCTTTTTCCATGTAGAAGTAGAATTGGAAAAAGTTTTAGAAGAATACCGTTGAGACCTTCTTTGGATTTGCCTCTCGATCTTAATTGCAATGTGCAACAACTCCTCAATATTAGAATAAGGCTGTAAATCAGTCTTGTCTACAATCTCTGTGTTTAAACCATTAAGAAACCGCGCCATGAGAGCCTCCATGTCCTCATCGAGATCAAGTCGATCCATCAATGTATCCATCTCCTTGTAATAATCTTCCACAGACTTGCGTCCTTGTTTCAATGCTTGAAGCTTTTGCGCCATGTCTCGTTTTAAAATATTGTGTAACAAAATGCTTCTGCATGGACTCTTTGAACTTGTACCATGAATCAATTGGTGCTTCAAGATTTCTTCTCCTACTTGACATCAATTTATCCCACCAAATTTGAGCATATTGTGTGAATTGAGCAATGCATAACAATACCTTCTTTTCATCACTAAAATTATGAAAGTTGAACACCGACTCCACCGTTTTCTCCCATTCAAGGTACTCCTCTAGATCGGTTTTGCCATAAAACTTGGGAAGTTTTAATTTGATGCTCCCCACGTTACGATCAATTCTATCATCATAAGGAACTCGTTTTTGTAAATTATGATACCTTCTTCTAGGGTCTCTCCCTCGCATCAATGATGGTGTTAATATAACACATGCGGAAGCAATTTGGATCTTAGGCACTTTTAGAACATCAATTATAGTAAATAACTAGCATGTTCATAAGTATCAAAACTTAATGAGTTTGAATACTAACCTTTTGTAGTTCAAACTCCTTTTTCCTCACGAACCAGTTTCGAACCACTACTAGTGTCTTCTCCACTATCCTCCGGCCTTAGAATGGGATTGTGGAATCCGGTGAGTGACTAAACTTGGGAGAAATTTTGTATATATGAAGAGAGTGTTTGTGAGAGGTTTTTCTCAAGGTTTTTCACCAAGAAGAAGAAGACCTTCCATGTACCATGATCACTCTATTTAAAGAGTCAAGTTTGCATGTTCATGCAAATTTGAGATCACCAAATTTTGACACTCAAAATTCCACTTAAATGTTTGGGATTATGTGGCAAGCATGCATGTTTGAGTTAACCAAATTTTGACACCTCAAAATTTCACTAACATGGATTCTTTCTTCATTTTAATTCAACAATTAATTTGAATAATTAATTTCAAATTAAAGTAACATTAAATGATTAATTAAACTATTTAATATTAATTCAAATGTCAATCCCAATCAATTCCGACACATAATTGATTAAGATATTTAAATCTTATTTAAATATCTCAGATTCTCTCTTTTTGTTTAATTTGTAAATAAAACAAAAATGCGGTTTAATATGTCGTATATATGTAGCGCATATTCCCTAATCTGAATTCGAACATTTCGAACTCACTCGTCACACCATTCTATGGTTTAGTCCGATATGAGCTAGCAGAGGGACCTAATGGACCTATAGATCATGGGCTCTAACGATCCAAGATTAACCGGTTAAACTCATTAACCTGGTTAACCAACATTCGTCAACTACTAGGACACTCCACTATAGCCTAGTAGTTGCACTCCCCTCACTATAGATATATCTCTGTCCATTTGATATAACCATGATTAGTAAGTCGATCCTTCACAGGTTGTTCATAACTAGAGTTGGGTCAATTTACCGTTTACCCCTGAAGTTACTTCTTGTTTCTTATGTCTCACTGATCCTCTAATGAACAATTAGTTTGTTGTCCAACCAGTAAATCGAATCCCTCTTAGGGCAATGAGAAGGTGGGGCCCCTTGTTCAAGACCTGGAGTCAGTGCTTAGGGGAACCACCTCTCTTCTATCCCTAAAAGTGGGTAGGAGTGAATTCCATCTTGCACCCCACGTCCCCAGCCATTCACCCAGTCTTACCCCTGAAATGGGAGGCCTATTGAGCTGGCGTACTAGAGCCACTCTCACTCATGCAAATCTAAGGATAATTCCGAATAAACAGGAGTTGGTTAGCTCAAGATTAAAACCGAGCTACCTAAGTTATCGAATGAAAAGAAAATCAGTCTCAACTTTGCACAACGTATAAAGAAGGTCTCCAACGTCTTCTAGAATTTCCTTTGATGAGCTCACCATAGCTTGAATATAAGTGTACAAGGTTTGTTGTAGCTTCTTGGTTATCGTCCTTGTAATTGAACCTTGAGATATGAAAATTCCTTGGTCGTGGTTCATATCATTTATGGTCATAATTAACCATGATGTAAATGTAACCTAAAGTAAATAAAATGTCTTAAAATACATTAATGAAATACAATAACTCTAAATTACTCTAAATTGTTATCCACCCAAAATTTATAACAATGAAACTTCATTCTTATTCGATGTGGTATGAATTGAAATATCTTTTTGACAATTTCAATAGCATTTTGTTCTTATCTTCATTGAAATATATTGTATGATTGATGTCGTTTGGTTCATATTAGAGAGTCCCACATACGAGAAAAAGTCACAATTAGAATTAAACCAAGTAAGATTGCAAAGGCATAATGATAGTAGGGTGGGGATATCCCCGCCCTCCGAACTGGACGTGAAGGTCTCCCCTCATCCAGCTCTCTGCAGGGGAATCTCCACTCACTGCTTCCCTTAATATCCTCCCTTTACCACATCATGGGGGTTTATAAGAGATCCCAGAGGCTCGCTCAGAAAGGCTGTTATACCATACCTTTTGACTCAACTCGACTCTAGTAGTCCGTCCGGCTGCTCTTGCTGAAATCATTACTCTGAATTCCCCCGTGCTCTAGCAATTGCGTGCCTTAGACCACAACCATGTAAAGTAGGGACAATCAATCCGTAGTGACGGGAATCTAGGAATGAATGGGGATCCCTATCAATATCAAAATAAAGAATAGTTAGAGTTTCCTCCCTTTCTCTCACTCAATAGATGTATCTGGTCTGATACGACTTAGTTAAGCAATACGAGACGATGGAATGCAATGGGATGGATGGTAGAGGGCTGCTTGTGCCCATGCGATGATTCACTTTGTCCCCTTGTCCATAAGGACCTCGTGGCATACAACCGAAACGACTCCCACTAGATAGCCACCCCTCTCTCTTTTTACAGCCTCGTGGATGAACGGAAGAAGGAAAGTATAGAACGGGGTTGTGAAGGCTCACGAAGTAGACAACAAACATAAGCTTTTCAGCCCCCTAACCTTGTATTGTATATTATTCTAGCACTAGGCTAGCGCGTCCCTTTCTCTAATAATTAGGTCAGCTTTGAAGTTGACAGCTCTGCTATACTATACTAGTTGTAGGGCGGCGGGAGCTTTAAGAATTTAATATCAAGTAAAGGGGACTCTATCATGATCTTACAAATCTAAAGATCTCAAAATGGAAGAACGAGCTCTTTTGCTCGCCCCTCTCCCTATCTCTAAAGGGGCGTAAGCACTGAACTTGATAGGGGATGAGATTCATTCACTTGCATTACTGCTAGCACTACAAAAAGCTCCGGTCTTAACGCCCTGACTACTGCCGTGCAACCTTTCCTCGGGTGTGTAGGGTCGGGTTTCCCATTTACCCACAACGGAGGAGCCGCCCTGATATGGACCAAGAGACATCAATCATGCAATATGCTTCAATGAAGATGTGAAAAAAATATTGTTGAAATTATCAAAAGATATTTCAATTCATGCCACATTGAAGCAGAATGAAGTTTCATGTGATAAATTTTGGGTGGATTAGAATTTAGAGTTATTGTATTTCATTAATGTAGTTTAAGAGTTTTTATTTACTTTAGGTTACAATTACATAATGGTTAATTATGGCCATTAAGTATGAATGTTACAACTCTTGGAATGCCTTTAATAGTTTCATTTTGAGGTTATATAAAGCCATGTATGTTGTATTTGTGAGTAGACTTGGAAAATGTAGTAAAAGAAGCATTTGTGCTTTTCTTTAGCCAATGGCTAAGTTTCTTTGCAATTCTATGTAGTTTAGGTTGCATGTAGAATCATTCAAGCTTGATATGATCAATCTTGCTTGTAGAGTGATTCGAATCTCAAACAATATTCTTGCGTTGAGATGTTTGATCAACAAGAATCATTCAAGCTAGACATGATCGATCTTGCTTGTGGAGTGATTCGAATCTCAAACAATACTCTTGCCTTGAGATATTTGATCAACAAGGTAATCCGAATCTTATTCCCCTTGTAGTTGATTCCTTATCTTATCACGCCCCCACCAGGTAAGCGGCCACGGGTTATAACGCACCCTTCACACAACAAATCCACTTTGATGTTGACTGATTTGCTCGGCCAATCGTCAGAATGTGTACGAGATACGATAGGGGCCCAGTATCTTAATAGCACCTTTGTTTAAAGCTTTGAATGAGAATGAATATCCAAAACGCAGGAACGATCTGATTAGAAAGTCACTCAAAACTTGATCGAAGAACGAGCGTTTATTGAAGAAGCTATAGAGTTGATTACAAAAAGTACTAGTTTGAAAGGCTCGTTGGAATTAATCCGCTACGAGATTTACATTATACGCAACAGAAGCACCTGAAGTATTAAACATAATAGGTATTAGTTTGGTAATGGTTGGAGCAGCAAACTTGGATTCAACAAGAATCTCATTTTTTGGTAGTACGAAGGGGGAATTGGCCCAAAAATTGGATAGGGATCAAGACGCAGCCGGTCGTCGGTGGCTGACTCAAGTACCCCCCGAACTGCGTGAACTGGTCGCCTATTATACGACTCACTAACTCTGCCTGGAGTGGGGGTACCTATTATTCATCGGCAGTCCAGTGCACCTACTTAAAGGATGCTGCTTAATTACAACAAAGGAAATTCGTTCTTCATCGTGAGAGTTCCCTTTCGTTAAGTGCATCAAGCTAGGAGTGGACATCATCATCATCGGCAGAAAAATCTAGATCCTCTTTCATCATTAGCTTAGCTAAAGTGGAATAGTATGACAGACTTTTCGAAAAATGAAACGAAGCCCACTTGATCGATATGAAAAAGATGCGCTCAAAAAGACCTCCTACACCCCCCTTGCCAAGTGATCGAGTTTAGTCAGAATTTGCTCTATTAGTTGCTCCCGCTCCGAACTGACTTCTTGGAAAGATAGGATTGGGCAATTCCGCCGATTCTGGAGCTGACCGATTATTAGAGAAAGGGGAAGACTTTTTTTTTTTTTTTTTTTTTTTTTTTTTTTTTTAGAGGTTGAGTAAGTGGGGGCGGAGCTTGAGGTTTCTTAGCTGCAAGAACAGGGAACAAATCCTCCAAAAATGGAATGAGTTCGCAATGACTACCACAATCAGCCCCCTCATCACTGACCGCTATTTTTTCTTGGTGGGAGTGAACAATGTTTTTTCTAGCGTTCCTTTTTATTGATAAGAGGTGACCTCGTGCTCTTCAAGAAATTCAGGCAAAGGCCCCCCCGAGCCCAAGTTTTCTAGGGATCTTAGAGGGGCACCCAATCAAGGCTGCCACCCTCGCTCTTTAGAGATAGGGGAGAAGCAGCGAGACCGATAGAGAGAGGGGCGCAACAAAAAGTCTTCAAAAAAAGGCACCGAAGGCCTCAAACTCATCCGGAGTTGGAGAATGCATCAACAAAATTTCCCTTCCATATGGATCGTTGTGGCATGAACTTTCTCAAGAAATTTCGGGACTTCCAATTGATCTTGATTAGTTTCAGCTTGTTGAGAGTTCTCTTTTCTTTCTAGACCAGACCCTTTCTAGACCGTCTCCTGAAACACCTGCTTATCCCACATGTGCTTTCGGAGCCCCCACTCATTCAATGACTTGCTTGTGTTTGCAGCCATTCCCTGAAAAGGGAGAGAGGAGGGAATCGTCTACTCCCGTTTATGTGACTAACCGAACAACCATCGTTAGGTCCTGAATTTTGCCAACCACCGAATCCAGACCAAGATCTGATCTCCATTACGTGGTACGATATATCTATCGATCTGAAGAACTGACTTTCAGTTGCAAGTCATCTATTCTGCTCCTATCTAAAGTGGTGCTAGGTTGCTTCACCTTCACCCTTCATAAAGACTGGTGCAAGTGCGCTTCGCTCGACCACATGATGAACATGTTTTGAGCTAACTGCATATCGAGCGCTTAAGCGGAGCTTGTGGTCACTCGTTCCTCGCTTGTTCCAATCCTAGTAAAGAGCCTCAGATCCTATTCTACACTACATGTGATATTCAATTCCGCCCCTTACTAGCTCTTCGCATTGTTGTACAAAGAGCATGCCCGAGGGGGCTACTATGCTCACCGTGCACTTGCATCACCACCAGAGCTTGGCTACTACTTTACCCAGCTCCTACACCTACCACAAACGTCAAATCATCACGTGGCTACTAAAGCAAGCTAAGCTTCACACGGCGGCCAAAAGACCCTCTCAGGGCCGAAGGATCCGCAACACGTTGGACAGCTTTTAGACCCTAAAACGCCCATTCTCAACAAGTTTCAAAGTGATCCTCATTCTCACCGCCGCCTTCTTAAGCCGAAAGAAAGCCAGGCAAGAATATTGGTAGTACGAAGGGGAAGCAAAATCATATCTGGCAGTAGTTCTTTGGATCGATCACAAATTCTCGGCCCCGTCGTTTGGCTTCTACTACAGTTGACCTCTCTTGTTCTCCTCCCCCTTACACAATCGGGGGAGAACTCATGTAAACTTCTTCCTGTAGGTCCCCGTTCAGGAAGGCATTTGGAACATCTAATTGGAACAGATGCCAATCTCGATTCGCTGCAACAGAGAGCAAGAGAAAAACAGACTGAATCTTGGCTACCAGGGTGGGCTAAATAAGGGCTTCCTCGTAATCGAGACCATATGTTTGAGTCAAGCCTTTAGTTACTAGCTGTATCGACCTTTTTCTCCTTTCTCCCATAACACTTCTCTTCACCCAGCCCCATATCAATTAGTAGAGATCAAGATGGGGAGACTCAAAATAAGACAAATGCGCATTTCCTCTCTGAATCGAGAGGTATCAGATCGAAGTAACATCAGTCATGTATTCTAATTTCAGTGATTCACGGGAGAACAAAGTGGATTGTTGAGCCCATTCTAGCATGAGAGGACCCATGAGATAGAACACTGTTGGATGCATTACTTCAATAGCAGGGCTTCCACCCATCTCAATTGATCAGTCTTCAGTCAGTAATCTCGTACTCTCGACCGGCTCGAACGACTACGTTATCCATGTTCCAGCTCATTCAAATGCGCATCCTATTCATGCCACCAGAACTTGTAATAAACCATCATTTCAAACCATCCTATTATAGGGAATCTTTGGATATCAGTTCGAAGGGAGCGTCGAACATTCAAAGTGAAGTTGTTCTTACCTATAGGAGCATCTGCCTTTTTTCGGGGGATCGGGAAGAGGCAATGGAATTGTGAGACTGATAAGGAGAGGAAATCAGATGTGAGGTCTGAGGTTAAAGGTAAGATTAATAAATAATATAAATTCAGTATAAAATTCATTTAGCAAGCATTGGCGATAAACAAATTTTTGAAATATTAGATCGATTCGATCGATTCTTCTTAGGTTGATGAGAATAGGCTCAGGCTCTGTACGGCCATTTTATTTAGTATTTTTTTTATGGTGCCCTGTTAAGCATTAGAGAAATTTCGGTCTTAAGCAGCCAATTTTTTCTAGTATAGTCATCATTGGATTACCATTCCATTATTTGTTCTGGGGCTCATATAAGGTATGTTTCAACCTCTTGATTCAAGAGGGACGCGACATGAGATAATGATGGGTCAACTGCGACTGGCGCTGTTGGTGGAACTGCTGCTTTCCCTCGGTGAATAAGAAAAAATCCTCCAATTGTTCTTTGGATAAACGACTGGATTTTGATATGATACTTGATTCCTATCTGCTTAGTGGATTAAGCGGTGGTGGTGCCTCCCCCACTGTGATATGAACCAAAAGACATCAATCATACAATATACTTCAATGAAGATGTGAAGAAAAGGTTGTCAAAATTTTCAAAAGATGTTTCAAGTCATGCCACATTGAAGAAGAATGAAGTTTGATTGTTATAAATTTTGGGTGGATTACAATTCAGAGTAATTTAGAGTTATTGTATTTTAAGATTTTTTATTTAATTTTGGTTATATTTACATAATGGCTAATTATGGCCATAAAGTATGAATGTTACAACTCTTGGAATGCCTTTAATAGTTTCATTTTTTAGGCTATATAAAGCCTTGTATGTTGTATTTGTATGCAGACTTGGAAAATATATAGTAAGAGAAGCATTTGTGCTCTTCTTTAGCCAATGGCTAAGTTTCTTTGCAATTCTATGTAGTTTAGGTTGCATGTAGAATCATTCAAGCTCGACATGATCAATCTTGCTTGTGGAGTGATTCGAATCTCAAACAAGTGTTCTTGCCTTGAGATATTTGATCAACAAGAATCATTCAAGCTAGACATGATCGATCTTGCTTGTGGAGTGATTCGAATCTCAAACAATGTTCTTGTCTTGAGATATTCGATCAACAAGGTAATCCGAATCTTACTCCCCTTGTAGTGATTCCTTATCTTATCATTTGGTATCAGAGCTTCAGGCTCAAGATCGGATATATATTTCCTTTGCGTTTCTTCTCAATTTGATTTTTATTTATTTTCATCTTTTTAGTTTTTAATCAACCCAGAGTTCAAAATTCAATATTTGCTCTATTTAAAATTTTGAGAGGTGAGAATGAGAGCTTCATCTGTGTAACTGAGTGTCCTAAAATTCCTTGAGTGTATACTCGTGAGAGAGTGTTGTGAGGTCCTTCGTATTTCCATAACTTATTTTTTTGCAGCAAAGTTTCACAAATAGATTCGAGGACAAATCCTCTTGAAGAAGTGGAGAATGATATGAACCAAGAGACATCAATCATACAATATACCTCAATGAAGATGTGAAGAAAAGGTTGTCAAAATTATCAAAAGATGTTTCAATTCATGCTACATTGAAGAAGAATGAAGTTTGATTGTTGTAAATTTTTGGTGGGTTACAATTTAGAATAATTTAGAGTTATTGTATTTTAAGACTTTTTATTTACTTCAGGTTATATTTACATAATAGCTAATTATGGTCATTAAGTATGAATGTTACAACTTTTGGTATGCCTTTAATAGTTTCATTTTGAGGCTATATAAAGCCATGTATGTTGTGTTTGTAAGCAGGCTTAAAAAATATAGTAAAAGGAGCATTTGTGCTTTCTTTAGCCAATGACTAAGTTTCTTTGCAATTCTATGTAGTTTAGGTTGCATGTAGAATCATTCAAGCTCGACATGATCAATCTTGCTTGTGGAGTGATTCGAATCACAAATAAGTGTTCTTGCGTTGAGATATTTGATCAACAAGAATCATTCAAGCTAGACATGATCGATCTTGCTTGTGGAGTGATTTGAATCTCAAACAATGTTCTTGTCTTGAGATATTCGATCAACAAGATAATCCGAATCTTACTCACCTTGTAGTGATTCCTTATCTTATCAATTCGTATCTATTTATAAAAATTATTTTGAAATCTGGATATCATCAAATTAGAATGCACGTAGGAGATGGATGGAAAACAACTTTCAATATTAAGTTTGGATTGTATGAATGACTTGTTATGCTTTCTAGGTTAACTAATGCTCCTAGTACACCTATGCGCTTAATATATATTGTTTTGGGAAAATATCTGAAAAGGCATGTTGTTTATATTGATGATATTATAATTTATTTGAAGATTTTGTTCGAACATGTGGAACATGTTAAGTTAGTTTTGATTACACATAGAAAAGAGAAATTTAAATTTAATAAGTGTAGCTTTTGCATGAAAAAAGTTTTTGGCTTTATAGTTGGTAAAAATAGAGTAGAAAGAGATAAAAAGAGAGTTAAAGTCATTAGAGATTTGCTAACACCAAAAAGTGCACGTAAAATCAGAAGTTTGTATGGGTTACCTAGCTTCTATAAAAGATTTATAAACGATTTTAGTACCATAGCTGCACTATTGAATAACTTAATGAAAAATAATGTTGTTTTTAAATGGGGAGAAATGCAAGAGAATGCATCCAATTTTCTTAGGAAGAAATTAAGCAAACCATTATTTGTTTTGGCTAGCTTTGATAAAACTATTGAAATTGAATGTGATGTATGTGATTTGGGCATAAGTATTGTTTTAATTCAAGATAGAAAGCACTTAATATATTTTAGTAAAAAACTAAATGGCCAACATTGAAATATATTACCTATGATAAAGTATTATTTGTTTTAGTTCATATATTGCATGTGTGGCCACACTACTTATGGCCTAGAGAATTTGTGATCTATTTTGATCATGAAAGCTTGAAGTATGTGAAGGGTCAAAAGAAACTGAATCGTAGACATGCAAAGTGGGTGGAATTTATTGAAACATTTTCGTATGTCATCAAGTATAAGCAAGGTAAGGATAATACAGTAGCTCATGTGTTATCTAAAAGGTATGATCTCTTTACCTCTCTTATTGCAAAAATTCTTGGAGTTGTGCATTTTATTAAATTATATAGAGATGAGCAAGACTTTAGAACAATTTATGCATCTTGTCTTGCAAAAAAAGTGGTGGATGATTATAAAGTGTTTCATAAATTTTTAAGTACTAGGAGTATGCTTTGTATTCCTAAATGCTCTCTATAAAAGATTTGTTTTTGAGAGAAGCATATGGTGGTGCCTTAATGGGACATCTTAGGATTAATAAAGTTTATAAGATGTTGTATAAACTTTTGTTGGCCGAAGATGAAGCATGTGGCATATAGATTTATGGATGATGCAAAGCATACTGCTGACTTATTCTTTAAGAAAGTAGTTAATACACTTCATTGGTGACAGAAAGAAGGTGATGATTTTGCTGATTCGAGGACGAATCCTTCTGAAGGGGGGGGGGGGGAAGATGATAAGAATCACGGTGTTACAAATGGACCGAACCTACGATTCGAGGACGAATCCTTTTGAAGGGGGGGGGGGGGAAGATGATAAGAATCACGGTGTTACAAATGGACCTATTGCCAGAATTCGAACCTACGCACGGAGAGCTCAATTGATTTCAAACCTAATGCATTAGCCACTCAAGCACATCAACATTTGTTAAAAAAAACTATGTTTAATTTCATAAATTATGTAAAAGTCAAATGGTCAATTTGACTTATTCTTTGTGGAGATTAAAGGGGATCGGGAATAAATTTCGTCCACAAACATCTCAAATAAATCCCGTCCATAAACGTCTTAAATACCCATAATATGTTATGTAAAATTCAGATTCGTGGATGAATGTAATTCAGATCTCAAATTGAGACGTTTCCCTTAGAAATTCGAGCATCATATTTTCCATTTCTAAGTTTCAAGCAATTTTTGTGGTAGAATTGCACCCGAGCCATTCAATCAAGCCTTGATCAAGTTAGATTGTGGAGTGACTCAATTTAGAACAAGGTTTCCAAATCTTGCTTCTAGATTTTTGATCGTAAGAGGTAATCTAATTCTAGCCTTATCTCTTGGTTGATCCAAATTTCGTATAAGGAGGTGTTAATTACTTTGATTCAAGGGTTCTTGCTTCAACATAAGCTTGGATCGTTGGGCTGAGGATTAGGGTTGCCTTATCACTTGGTCTAGATAAAAACTGCATTTTTTGAAGTTGGCATAAAGCTTATCTTATCTAAGTTTAAACAAAATTTTCTTAACGTGCAAAATATGATCATTCAAGCTTGTTGAGTAAACAAGAATATCATCAAAGTTTAACACAACAAATTTTCCAATATAATCTCTCAAAACATGATTCATTAGTCTCATAAAGTACTTGGTGCATTTGTAAAGCCAAACGGCATAATGAGCCACTCATAAAGCCCAAACTTTGTTTTGAAAGCCATTTTCCACTCATCTCCCACATTCATTCGAATTTGATGATAACCACTTTTCAGATCTATTTTTGAAAACAGATTAGCACCATATAATTCATCTAACATGTCATTCAATCTAGGAATAGGATGTCGATACTTTACTGTTATCTTGTTGATAGCTCGACAATCAACACACATCCTCCATGTGCCATCTTTCTTGGGTACCAAAATCACAGCCTTTATCTTTCAAGGACTCATGCTTTCTCTAACATAGCCTATATCCATGACTTCTTCCACTTGTCTCTGAATCTCCTTAGTCTCGGTGGGATTGGTCCTATAGGTAGCCATATTTGGAAGAGTTGTCCCAGGCATGTGATGGTGTTAATATAACACATGCGGAAGCAATTAGGATCTTAGGCACTTTTAGAACATCAATTATAGTAGCATGTTCATAGGTATTAAAACTTAATGAGTTTAGATACTAACCTTTTGTAGTTCAAACTCCTTTTTCCTCACGAACTGGTTTCGAACCACCACTAGTGTCTTCTCCACTATCCTCCGGCCTTAGAACAGGATTGTGAAATCCGGTGAGTGACTAAACTTGGGAGGGATTTTGTATATGTGAAGATAGTGTTTGTGAGAGATTTTTCTCAAGGTTTTTTACCAAGGAGAAGAAGACCTTCTATGTACCATGATCACTCTATTTAAAGAGTCATGTTTGCATGTTCATGCAAATTTGAGATCACCAAATTTTGACACTTAAAATTTCACTCAAATGTTTGGGATTATGTGGCAAGCATGCATGTTTGAGTTAACCAAATTTTGACACTCAAAATTCCACTCAAACTTGTGGGGTTTATTTGGCAAGCATGCAAGTTTGGTTAAACCAAATTTTGACACCTCAAAATTCCACTAACATGGAATTTTCCATTAAATGAAGTCAACATTTTGACTTTCTTCATTTTAATTCAACAATTAATTTGAATAATTAATTTCAAATTAAAGTAACATTTAATGATTAATTAAACTATTTAATTAATATTTAATATTAATTCAAATGCAATTCCCAATGAATTCCGACACATAATTTATTAAGATATTTAAATCTTATTTGAATATCTCAGATTCTCTCTTTTTGTTTAATTCGTAAATAATACAAAAATGCGCTTAAATATATCGTATATATGTAGCGCATATTCCCTAATTTGAATTCGAACACTTCGAACTCACTCGTCACACTGTTCTATGGTTTAGTTCGATATGAGCTAGCAGAGGGACCTAATGGACCTATAGATCATGGGCTCCAACGATCCAGGATTAACCGGTTAAACTCATTAACCTTGTTAACCAACTTTCGGTAACTACTAGAACACTCCACTGTAGCCTAGTAGTTGCACTCCCCTCACTATAGAAATATTTCTGTCCGTTTGATATAACCATGATTAGTAAGTCGATCCTTCACAGGTTGTCGTAACTAGAGCTGGGTCAATTTACCGTTTTATCCCTAAAGTTACTTCTTGTTCCTTATATCTCACTGATCCTCTAATGAACAATTGGTTTGCGGTCCAACCAGTAAACCGAATCCCTCTCAGGCTAATGAGAGGGTGGGGCCCCTTGTTCAAGACCTAGAGTCAGTGCTTAAGGGAACTACCTCTCTTCTATTCCTAAAAGTGGGTAGGAGTGAGTTCCATCTTGCACCCCACGTCCCCAGCCATTCACCCAGTCTTACCCCTAAAATGGGAGGTCTATTGAGTCGGCGAACTAGAGCCACTCTCACCCATGTAAATCTAAGGATAATTCCGAATAAACAAGAGTTCATGGTTAGCTCAAGATTAAAACCGAGTTACCTAGGTTATCGAATGAAAAGAAAATCAGTCTCAACAGTAAACGACATTATAAAGTGAGAGTGGTTTTCTTCATGGTCTGATCTTATGCAATACTCATTGCATAGGACGCCCCCAGTCACATGTCTCCACATGTACAATTTAGTGATCACATTGTTTATATCATATAAGAAAGTGGGTCGCATCCATAGTGTCCCCAGAATAAGGTACTCAGCCTTATCCTTATACTATAGATCATTTTGACTATATATACTTGAACTTGATCCACTCTTATGTCTCTACATATAGTTCAAGTAATCATACTATAGCCAGAGTGTTCTTAATTTATTGGATTTAGATTAATGATCGTAAAGTTCACTTTATTCAATAACAATCTTTACTGAATAAACAACAATAATAACTTTATTGAAAATAGAATATGTTTTTATTTACAAACTATGAGTTTTAGGACATAAAACCCATCAAACTCCCACTTGGACTAGAACTCTAGTGGGGTTTTTTAACGTTGAGTAGAGAGAAATACAATGAACTAGGGCATCACATACTCATGCCTTTTCTCCCACTTGCCCTAGATTACATAACTCGTAGTCCTAGACTCACTAGGTGCCCTTCAAACACTTTAGCCTTGAGGGGCTTTGTAAATGGATCAGCAATGTTGTGCTTTGAAGCTATCTGTGTAACGATCACATTTCCTCATTGCACAATCTCCCTTATGAGATGATATTTGCGCTCAATATGTTTTCTTCACTTATGGCTTCTTGGTTCTTTTGAATTTGCAACTGCTCCACTGTTATCACAATAAAGAGTGACGGGAAGATGCATATTTGGAACGACTTCCAAATCAGTTAAGAACTTCCTAAGCCATACAGATTCTTTCGCTGCTTCACAAGTAGCAACATACTCAGCCTCCATGGTGGAATCAGCAATGCAACCTTGCTTTATGCTTCTCCATATTATTGCTCCTCCGTTTAGAGTGAAGACAGATCCTGATGTCGATTTCCTCGAATCTACATCGGTCTGAAAATCTGAGTCAGTGTACCCTGTAAGGATCAGATCCTTAGCACCGTACATTAGCATATAGTCCATCATTCTCCTAAGATACTTGAGGATATTCTTAACGGCAGTCCAATGAGCACGTCCCGGATTGGACTGATATCTGCTGACAATTCCCATAGCATAGCATATGTCGGGTCGGGTACATAGCATGGCATACATCAGACTACCGACCGCTGATGCATAGGGAATGTGTCTCATATCCTCAACTTCTTAAGGTGTCTTAGGACTTTGTTCCTTCTACAAATGAACTCCATGCCTGAAAGGTAATAATCCTTTCTTGGAGTCCTGCATCTTATATCGAATCAACATTTTCTCGATGTACGATGCCTGAGATAATGCTAGTGTTTTGTTCTTGCGATTCCGAACAATTTGGATTCCAAGAACAAACTGAGCCTCTCCCAAATCTTTCATTTGGAATTGTGTCACTAGCCAATGATTAATGTCAGTCAGAAATCCCACATCATTTCCAATGAGTAGGATATCGTCAACGTACAACACCAGGAAAGCTACTGTAGAGTTGACTATCCTTTTATAAACACAAGGTTCGTCAACATTCTGTTTAAAGCCATAAGATTTGATCGTAGTATCAAACTGATATGAACCAAAAGACATCAATCATACAATATACTTCAATGAAGATGTGAAGAAAAGGTTGTCAAAATTATCAAAAGATGTTTCAATTCACGCCACTTTGAAGAAGAATAAAGTTTGATTGTTATAAATTTTGGGTGGGTTACAATTTAGAGTAATTTAGAGTTATTGTATTTTAAGTCATTTTATTTACTTTAGGTTACATTTACATAATGGTTAATTATGGTCATTAAGTATGAATGTTACAACTATTGGAATGCCTTTAATAGTTTCATTTTGGGGCTATATAAAGCCATGTATGTTGTATTTGTAAGGCAGACTTGGAAAATATAGTAAAAGAAGCATTTGTGCTTTTCTTTAGCCAATGGCTAAGTTTCTTTGCAATTCTATGTAGTTTAGATTGCATGTAGAATCATTCAAGCTCGACATGATCAATTTTGCTTGTGGAGTGATTCGAATCTCAGTCAAGTGTTCTTGCCTTGAGATATTTGATCAACAAGAAGCATTCAAGCTAGATATGATCGATCCTGCTTGTGGAGTGATTCGAATCTCAAACAATGTTCTTGTCTTGAGATATTCGATCAACAAGGTAATCCGAATCTTACTCCCCTTGTAGTGATTTCCTTATCTTATCACAAACTTTATATTCCAGGATCGAGATGCTTGCTTCAACCCATAAATGGATCTTTTAAGCTTGCAAACCCTTTGCTCGTGATCCTGTTCAATGAACCCCTCTGGTTGAGCCATATAGATACTCTCTTCAAGATTGCCGTTTAGAAAGGCTGTCTTAACATCCATTTGCCAAATTTCATAATCATAAAATGTAGCAATAGACAAGAGTATTCTAATTGATTTAAGCATAGCAACAGGAGAGAAGGTTTTTTCATAGTCCACCCCCTCTCTTTAGGTATAACCCTTTGCTACTAGTCGAGCTTTCAAGGTCTGTACCTTACCGATTTGGTCTCGTTTCCTCTTATAGATCCATTTGCAACCAATAGGTTTTACCCCATTTGGTTGATCTACAAGTTCCCAGACTGAATTGAAGTACATTGACTCCATTTCAAGATTCATGGCTTTAATCCACTGATCTCTATCTTCATCATTCATTGCCTGTTTATAAGTCAATGGATCCTCAACGCTATCATCAGGTATGATGACTTGAGTTTCTGCCAAACCCAAGTAACGATCGGGTTGAGTTATAACCCTCCCACTACGTCGAGGCATTCTCAACTCTTGAGAAGAATGTGATTGACCAAAAGTGTCAGCTCCATCAACAACTCTGATTGAAGGACCAGCTTGATCAACAACTCTTGTTGTTTTATCAGTAGCTTCTTTAGAAATCTCACTTAATACTAGTTTGCTACGAGGTTGATGATTTCTTACGTGGTCTTCCTCTAAGAATGTAGCATTTGTTGATACAAACACTCTATTTTCTTGAGGGTCAAAACAAACCACCTTTCGTCTCTTTGGGGTATCTTACGAATAGACATAATTTTGAACGACGTTCTAATCTCTTGGGGTTTTGCAACCACACATGTGCTGGACATCCCCAAATTTTGAAGTGACGTAAACTACCTTTACGCCCTTTCCATAACTCATAAGGTGTTTCTGAAACACTCTTAGTAGGAATCATGTTCAAAATGTATGTAGTAGTCTCCACTGCATATCCCCAAAATGGATTGGGTAATTGAGCGAAACTCATCATAGACTGAACCATGTCTAATAGAGTTCTATTTCTCATTTCTGATACACCATTTTGTTGAGGCATACCAGGGGCTGAGAGTTGAGACCTTATTCCATGTTCTATCATATAGTCCTGAAATCTTAAGTCCATGTACTCTCCTCCTCGATCTGATCGAAGTGTTTTAATAGTTTTACCTAATAGATTCTCAACCTTAGTCTTATACTCTCTAAATTTTTCAAGAGCTTCGAACTTGTGACGCATTAGGTAAAGATAGCCATACCTTGAATAATCATCAATGAAACTGATGAAATATTCATACCCTCCTCGTGCTTTGACATTCATTGGACCACAGAGATCTGTATGCACGAGTTCTAAGGTTTCTTTGGCTCTATAACCTTTTTCGGAAAATGATCGTTTAGTCATTTTACCCTCAAGACAAGACTCACATGGAGGTAAAGAGTTGTCTTCTAACTCATTTAGAAGTCCTCTTTTAACCAATCTCTCAATCCTATTGATATAAATGTGGTCTAGTCTTAAGTGCCAAAGATAGGTATTAGGAGAAATCTTTTGTCGTTTATTTTGAGTTTCAACTGTTTTAAACATCTTGGTATTTAAAATAGCTTTTGTTTCACTCAGTTTTAACATATATAAGTTGTTTTCTAGTTTTGCAGAACAAATATGAATACCTCTTTTGCAAATGAACACTTAATTGATTTCAAAAGATACTTTATACAATTGTTCTAATAAACAAGAGATAGATATTAGATTTCTTTTCATTTCAGGAACAAAAAGTACATTATCTAATATAATGAATCTATCTCCAAAAAAACAACTTTAAATTTCCTACTGATCTTGCTGAGACAACCTCTCCTGTTCCAACCCTGAGTGTTATTTCGCCGTCCGCAAGCATTCTCCAGGAGCTAGTTTCCTGGTAAAAAGAACAAATATGATTAGTTGCCCCTGAATCTAGTATCCAAGTTGAGTTGTCATACTCTACTAAACATATTTCTACAATGAGTAAATCATATTTACCTTGTTGTGTCTTTTCGGCTTTCTTCTCTGCAAGGTATTTTGGGCAGTTTCGCCCGTTTTCGTTGCAATGGAAACATTTTCCTTTATCTGCTTTTTGAACCTTGTGTTTGCGGTCAGTAGGAATCTTATTTTTCCCTTTACCCTTCTTCTTCATCAAAACACTTTTAGAAGTTGAAGGTCCAGACTTATTTTTGGAGGACGATCCTCGTAGTAATTTCTTGGAGATAGCAACATTTGCTTCTCCTGTTTGTCCCTTGTTCGTTAAGAGGGACTGATAAGTCTGTAGCTCATTGAGAAGAACAGTCAAGTTATATTCTATTTTGTTCATTACCACATTTGATATGAATCCAACAACTGATCACTTCCATGTACCCGAACGAGCAATTACAAGAAGCAATACAAAGAAGATTCAAGAATCAAATCAAGAAAATAATGGAGTGGCTGCTATTGGAAAGTAATTAGAAGACTTGCCTTTGGTAGTTGAATTACAAATTAAGGAAATTTATGGAAAGTAATTAGAAGACTTGCCTTTGGTAGTTGAATTACCAATTAAGGAAATTTATTAATGCCTTATTTGCTTCAATTTGTATTTAATAGCATTTATTAGTGATTTGTAGTTGGTGGCTGAACCTTATTATGTTCGGGTTATCTTTTGGGCCTATTTAAAGGCATGTAATATTCATGTTTGGGGATTTTGTTGAATACAGAAAAAACCTTTGTGTTTTCTTGATACCCTTTTGGTGTTATTCTTTTTCAAACCTTGCTTTAGGTTTGATGTTTAAACCGATTCATTGAATTAGTTTTGATCAAGCTAATTCTGGAGTGAATTGTCTTGGTATCTAAGAGTGACCATCATAGATTCCAAGTTCGATCTAAGAGTCATTCATCTTCTAACCAGCTCTTGGTTGGAATCAATCCGTTAAGTTAGCTTTCTCTGTGAACGTTTTGACAAGGATTCTAGAAGGACCTCTAGCTTTGCAAAATCCAGCATTGTTGGCGCTTATCAACATTGGTGCGGAACTGGAAGAAGCTCTTCGGAAGAGACATGATGATAAAACTGACTTGACTCTTCTCATCAATGACAGCTTCATTTTCTTCTGCCACATTGAAATGGACCATCATGTCCAGGACATGTTCTCTAATTGAGGTCCCTTCTTTCATACGGAAGTTGTAAATGTATTTTATGGCTTCATGTCTAAGGGAGAAGGACGGTTGTCCAAACATCCCTTTTAGAGATTCCATAATCTCTTTAGCAGTACCCATAACATCGTGTTTCTTAGCCAAAACATCAGATATGCTGGCTAGAGTGTACACTCGGGCTTTGTCATTTGCCTTTATCCATCTGTCATACACATTCCGAACTGTTCGGTTTGCATTTGAGCTGGGGTTTGGAGGACACTCCTCAGTTAAAACAAACTTTAAATCATCAATGACTAGTATTGTGTTTAGGTTTGATTTCCAAGTTGTGTAATTGTCGTCGTTTAATTTCTCAGAAGCGAGTAATTGTACTATTGAGTTTGTTATGTTGTGATATAAAGAAAATTCTATTAGTGATTTGACTTAATCGTGTTTAATCCAATCAGTTTTAGCAAATGTAATAATGTATCCAAATCATTATTAATTTGCAACGATACTTTAGTGAGTTAGAGCAACTGCTACCGAGGGGCAGACAATCACTCATTCACTAAACCAAGACATTCTTGACTTAAACACTAATCCCAGAATAACTCTTGTTCCTATAGTGTTCTTTGTTATCGCTATTTTGGTCAAGAATATACCAACTCTTAGTATTTCTTCGTAAGTGTGACCCGCCATTTTCAGACCTCATAGATCGGTCCCAACAATGCCATCGAATGAAAAAAAGCCAAAGTTGGGAACGGACCTAAGAAATCCTATCCATTGCTGGAGTTTGCGTTGTTTCGACTCCCATGTTACGACCCTCCGAATGGGTAGTTGCTCTAGGGCAACATGCAGGTGGAACATGGGAATCTCACGGTGCAACCTAGTGGTGGAGACCATAGGACGTATTTGATATACTTCCTTCTCCCACTTACTATAAATACTTTCTCTATTCACCTTGTTATTGACTCAAGCAAATACCTTCCGAATGGAGGACGCTCCCAGGGCGACACGAGGCCGAGCATGAATCTCACTGTGTGAATTTTACAAAGAGCGTGAAAAGAAAACGATGTATCTTATACACCTTTTTCCTCCCACTAAGTAATTTAGATGGTTGGGTATACTCATTACTTAAGTATATTCCGGCTAATTAAATATAACTTAAATCACTTAAGCATGCTCATAAAACTGGGCTAACTAATCTCAAGTACTGGTCCGATCTCCAGGTAGTAGGTGTTCCGTAAACCGTCAACTTAAGTACCTCCAGCCTTAGACAAGATCGTGCCAGGTGAGCTTTCTCGTAACTGCAATTTTGTAAGACATCGACCTATTTTAACTATTAAAATTGATCGTGCTCGGTTCTTAACCCTAAGTGAGCATGCACTTATCTTTATTATAGATTTTAACGTCTATCTCGTTTTATGACGTTGAAAATAACCTATAACATGCTTTATATAATAATTATATAATCATCCATTCCATGCAATAATATAACAATTTATATCTATCACTCATGGAACTCTAAACATGCATACTATACATTATAACACTTATAACATACTTGGAATGCATGAAACATGCTTAGCCTATGGTGGGATTTTAAATCTATATGACATACTTTATGCATATACATTTTCTATTTAATTAAAACATACATTCATAATGCATAATTAATTAAAACACTAAAGTGGGTTGGTTTTGGCATTTTAAAGCAAGCAATTAACTAAATTATTATATTAATAATTAAAAATAACTTGAGCCGCTCCCGAGGATCACGAACTGGGCGAACCAACTCTTAAAAACGTTGAATCGGACCCGAACGGTAGAAAAAACACCCGAACCGCCTCTTCCATCTTCTTCGGTTCAACTTGCTATCTCTTCCATTTTCGATCAATTACAACCTAAAATGGACTCTAATGACTCCATAAAAATTACAGACCTTTTTTCATTCATTAAAGCCCATACACATTAGGCTTAATACAATAATTGTATCAAATGGAAGCATAAAAAAAATGCCAAAACCAAAACCATCCACTTTAGCAACCACAAATTTCATTCATGAAATGGTACCCACCATGATCAAATTAGTAAATAAAGTGCCTAAAACTTGCTCTGATACCAATTGATGGTGTTAATATAACACATGCGGAAGCAATTTGGATCTTAGGCACTATTAGAACATCAATTATAGTAAATAACTAGCATGTTCATAAGTATTAAAACTTAATGAATTTGAATACTATCCTTTTGTAGTTCAAACTTCTTTTTCCTCACGAACCTGTTTCGAACCACCACTAGTGTCTTCTCCACTATCCTCCAGCCTTTGAACAGGATTGTGGAATCCAGTGAGTGACTAAACTTGGGAGGGATTTTGTATATATGAAGAGAGTGTTTGTGAGAGGTTTTTCTCAAGGTTTTTTCACCAAGTAGAAGAAGAATTTCCATGTACCATGATCACTCTATTTAAAGAGTCGTGTTTGCATGTTCATGCAAATTTGAGATCACCAAATTTTGACACTTAAAATTCCACTCAAATGTTTGGGATTATGTGGCAAGCATGCATGTTAGAGTTAACCAAATTTTGACACTCAAAATTCCACTCAAACTTGTGGGGTTCATTTGGCAAGCATGCAAGTTTGGTTAAACCAAATTTTGACACCTCAAAATTCCACTAACATGGAATTTTCCATTAATTGAAGTCAACATTTTGACTTTCTTCATTTTAATTCAATAATTAATTTGAATAATGAATTTCAAATTAAAGTAACATTAAATGATTAATTAAACTATTTAATTAATATTTAATATTAATTCAAATGACAATCCCAATCAATTCTGATACATAATTGATTAAGATATTTAAATCTTATTTAAATATCTCAGATTCTCTCTTTTTGTTTAATTCGTAAATAAAACAAAAATGCGGTTACATATATCGTATATATGTAGCGCATATTCTCTAATTTGAATTCGAACACTTCGAACTCACTCGTCACACTGTTCTATGGTTTAGTCCGATATGAGTTAGCAGAGGGACCTAATGGACCTATAGATCATGGGCTCCAACGATCCAAGATTAACCGGTTAAACTCATTAACCTTGTTAACCAACATTCGTTAACTACTAGAACACTCCATTATAGCCTAGTAGTTGCACTCCCCTCACTATAGATATATTTCTGTTCATTTGATATAACCATGATTAGTAAGTCGATCCTTCACAGGTTGTTCGTAACTAGAGCTGGGTCAATTTACTGTTTTACCCCTAAAGTTACTTCTTGTTCCTTATGTCTCACTGATCCTCTAATGAACAATTGGTTTGCGGTCCAACCAGTAAACTGAATCCCTCTGAGGCTAATGAGAGGGTGGGGCCCCTTGTTCAAGACCTGGAGTCAGTGCTTAAGGGAACCACCTCTCTTCTATTCCTAAAAGTGGGTAGGAGTGAATTCCATCTTGCACCCCACGTCCCCAGCTATTCACCCAGTCTTACCCCTGAAATGGGAGGCCTATTGAGTCGGCGAACTATAGCCACTCTCACCCATGCAAATCTAAGGATAATTCCGAATAAACAGGAGTTCATGGTTAGCTCAGGATTAAAACCGAGTTACCTAGGTTATCGAATGAAAAGAAAATCAGTCTCAACAGTAAACGACATTATAAAGTGAGAGTGGTTTTCTTCATGGTCCGATCTTATGCAATACTCATTGCATAGGACGCCCCCAGTCACATGTCTCCACATGTACAATTTAGTGATCACATTGTTTATATCATATACAAAAGTGGGCCGCATCCATAATGTCCCAAGAATAAGGTACTCAGCCTTATCCTTATACTATAGATCATTTTGACTATATATACTTGAACTTGATCCACTCTTATGTCTCTACATATAGTTCAAGTAATCATACTATAGCCAGAGTGTTCTTAGTTTATTGGATTTAGATTAATGATTGTAAAGTTCACTTTATTCAATAACAATCTTTACTGAATAAACAACAATAATAACTTTATTGAAAATAGAATATGTTTTTGTTTACAAACTATGAGTTTTAGGACATAAAATCCAACAGCATGAAGTCAATTTGGTGTTTAATTTCTCTTAGAGGGGAAACCCCATACATGCATCTTCAAGCGGAAACATGTCATTGAATTCCTGCAAAAGAGACTTAAAAGCACTTGGCAAAGCATCATCAGTTTTTGGTTCTATTGCTAAACATAATCCTTTGCACATAAGTACAAATTTTGGTTCTTGAGCTAACATATTCCTCATTTCTCCCTTCCTTGAAACTCACATTTTCTCTCTTTTCCTCAAAATCACTTTTTTTCTTCTTTCTTGGTTTTCACGACTCACTCCAGAATTAGCTTGATCAAAACTAATTCAATGAATCGGTTTAAACATCAAATATAAAGCAAGGTTTGAAAAAGAATAACACCAAAAAGGTATCAAACACAAATTTTATAGATATATTAGTCCGAGGTTTGTTAAGTACATTCAAAGGAGTATAAAATTCGTTTGGTTGTGATCTAGATTTAGTTTTTTTGCGTCTAAAAACATTTGCTACAAAACTTATGAACATCATGCTTCATTTTCGGCCAACAAAAGTGTTTATTTAATGTCTTATAAACTTTATTAATCCTAAGATGTCCCATTAAGGCACCACCATATGTTTCTTTCAAAAACAAATATTTTATAGAGCATTTAGGAATACAAAGTATACTTTTCTTAATTAAAAATTTATGAAACACATAATAATCATCTATTGCTTTTTTTGCAAGACAAGATGCATAAACAGTTCTGAAGTCTTAGTCATCTCTATATAATTCTGTAATAGGCTCAAATCCAAGAATTTTTGTAGTAAGAGAAGTAAAGAGATCATACATTTTAGATAACACATGAGCTACCATATTATCCTTACCTTGCTTATATTTGATGACATACGAAAATGTTTTAATAAATTCCACCCACTTTGCATGTCTACGGTTCCCAAGCTTTAATATCTTTTACTTTGGGAAAATATATAGATGAAGTTCTTTTGATAAGCGCCTACAATGTTGGAATTTGCAAAGCTAGAGATCCTTCTAGAATCCTTGCAAAACTTTCACAGAGAAAGCTAACTTAACGGAATGATTCCAACCAAGAGCTGGTTAGAAGATGAATGACTCTTAGATCGAACTTGGAATTTATGATGATCACTCTTAGATACCAAGACAATTCACTCCAGAATTAGCTTGATCAAAACCAATTCAATGAATCGGTTTAAACATCAAACCTAAAGCCTGGTTTGAAAAAGAACAACACCAAAAGGGTATCAAGAAAACACAAAGGTTTTGTCTATATTCAACCATTCATCCCAAACATGAATATTACATGCCTTTAAATAGGTCCAAAAGGTAACCCTAACATAATAAAGTTCAGCCACCAACCACAAATCACTAATAAATGCAATTAAATACAAATTGAAGAAAATAAGTCATTAATAAATTTCCTTAATTGGTAATTCAACTACCAAAGGCAAGTCTTCTAATTACTTTCCATAAATTTCCTTAATTTGTAATTCAACTACCAAAGGCAAGTCTTCTAATTACTTTCCAATAGCAGCCACTCCATTATTTTCTTAATTTGATTCTTGAATCTTCTTTGTATTGCTTCTTGTAATTGCTCGTTCGGGTACATGGAAGTGATCAGTTGTTGGATTCATATCAAATGTGGTAATGAACAAAATAGAATATAACTTGACTGCTCTTCTCAATGAGCTACAGACTTATCAGTCCCTCTTAACGAACAAGGGACAAACAGTGGATGATTATTAAGGCACCACCATGGATGATTATTATTTGTTTCATAAATTTTTTATGCTTTATATTCCTAAATGCTCTATAAAAGATTTGCTTTTGAGAGAAGCACATGGTGGTGCCTTAATGGGACATCTCAGGATTAATAAAGTTTATAAGATGTTGCATAAAACACTTCTTTTGGCCGAACATGAATCACGACATCCAAAAGTTTTGTAGCAAGTGTTTTAAATGCAAAGAAACTAAATCTAGATCACAACCAAACGAATTTTATACTCCTTTGAATGTACCTAACAAACCTTGGACTAATATATATCTATACAATTGATGCAAAGCATGCTGCTGACTTATTCTTTAAAAAGTAGTTTATGGATTTAATACACTTCATTTGCTTCCTATTCCTTCTAATATTTTTGTGAGTGAAGCATGCAGATTTGATCAAAACATTTGATAAAATATGTCAACAACAAAATTCGAACCCGCACAGACAACTCAATTGATTTCAAACCTGTCGCATTAGCCACTCGAGTACATCAACATTTGTTAAAAAAAAAACTATGTTTAATTTCATAAATTATGTAAAAGTCAAATGGTCAATTTGACTTATTCTTTTGTGGAGATTAAAGGGGATCGGGAATAAATCTCGTCCACAAACGTCTCGAATAAATCCTGTCCACAAACGTCTTTTGTCGCGAGACTATAAATACCCACAATATTTTATGTAAAATTCAGATTCGTGGATGAATGTAATTCAAATCTCAAATTGAGACGTTTTCCTTAGAAATCCGAACATCATATTTGTCATTTCTAAGTTTCAAGCAATTCTTATGGTAGAATTGCACCCGAGCCATTCAATTAAGCCTTGATCAAGTTCGATTGTGGAGTGACTCAATTTAGAACAAGGTTTCCAAATCTTGCTTCTAGATCTTCGATCGTAAGAGGTAATCTACTTCTAGCCTTATCTCTTGGTTGATCCAAATTTTGCATAAGAAGGTGTTAATTACTTTGATTCAAGGGTTCTTGCTTCAACAAAAGCTTAGATCGTTGGGCTGAGGATTAGGGTTGCCTTATCAGGGTCGAGAGAGGCTTATTGCACGATCCACCCAACTCAACTAAACTAATAAATGCTGCATAAGAGAGATGGGAGGCCGGCTCCTACCCATCTGGAGGTGCACCACCATTTAGAAAGATATCAAAAGGGGTAAAGAGAAAATAAATAGAGAATTGCCAAATCCAAGTCATTGGATTTGTTTGTGCCATCCTGTCATCGATCACTGCGAAAAAGGGGGCCCGAGGGCTGCTTGGCCCTCTTGCAATGCGAACAGGTGTTTACGGGTTAAAGATTTTTTTGTAACATAGGAAGGAGGAACATAGCATCTCTTGTATAGGGAAGAAGATTAGATCCAATCAAACTCCATCCAATCGAACTCCTAGTAGCCTGATTCGACATTATAAGTATATTTCTTTTTTCCCAATAACCGAAAACTTTTGTCTGTAAATAACCTTATGAGTTCAAATCTCAATATTCATATGTTATAATATGAATATACCAAACCCAATTGGCTCTCTTGCGATGCGAACAGGCATTTACGAGTTTAAGATTTTTTTGTAACATAGGAAGGAGGTTGATAAGGTAACCATAATCCTCAGCCCAACGATCCAAGCTTTTGTTGAAGCAAGAATCCTTGAATCAAAGTAATTAACACCTTCTTATACAAAATTCGGATCAACTAAGAGATAAAACTAGAATTAGATTACCTCTTACCATCGAAGACCTAGAAGCAAGATTTTGAAACCTTGTTCTAAATTGAGTCACTCCACAATCAAACTTGATCAAGGCTTGAATGAATAGCTCGGGTGCAATTCTTACAAAAGAATTGCTTGAAATTTAGAAATGGCAAATATGATGCTCGGATTTCTAGGAAAATGTCTCAATTTGAGATCTGTATTACATTCATCCACGAATCTGATTTTTGCATAACATATTGTGAGTATTTATAGTCTCCTAAAAAAGACAATTTGAGATCTGAATTACATTCATCAACGAATCTGATTTTTACATAATATACTGTGGGTATTTATAGTCTCCTGACAAAAGACGTTTGTGGCCGGAATTCAATCCCGATCCCCTTCAATCTCCACCAAGACGAAGTCAATTTTGACCATTTGACAATTGCAAAATGAAAACGGAAAAAAACAATAAAATCTTCCAACAAACGTTGATATGTTAGAGTGGCTAAGGAGACAAACTTGAAATCTATTGGGCTTCACTCGTCTTCCAACAAACGTTGATATGTTAGACTAGATGTAGTGTTGATATGTTAGAGTGGCTAAGGAGACAAACTTGAATTTCAATTGGGCTTCACTCGTGTAGGTTCAAACCCAGGAGACAAACTTGAAATCTATTGTTGATTGAAATCAATTGGGCTTCACTCGTGTAGGTTCAAACCCAGGAGACAAACTTGAAATCTATTGTTGATTGAAATCAAATGGGCTTCACTCGTGTAGGTTCAAACCCAGGAGACAAACTTGAAATCTATTGTTGATTGAAATCAATTGGGCTTCACTCGTGTAGTTTCAAACCAAGGAGACAAACTTCACTCGTGTAGGTTCAAACCCAGGAGACAAACTTGAAATCTATGTTGATATGTTAGAGTGGCTAAGGAGACAAACTTGAAATCTATTGGGCAATCTAATAAGATAAGGAATCACTACAAGGGGAGTAAGACTCGGATTACCTTGTTGATCGAATATCTTAGGGCAAGAACATTGTTTGAGATTCGAATCACTTCACAAGCAAGATCGATCATGTCTAGCTTGAATGATTCTTGTTGATCAAATATCTCAACACAAGAACACTTTTTTGAGATTCGAATCACTCCACAAGCAAGATTGATCATGTCGAGCTTGAATGATTCTACATGCAACCTAAACTACATACAATTGCAAAGAAACTTAGCCATTGGCTAAAGAGAAGCACAAATGCTCCTTTTACTATATTTTCCAAGTCTACTTACAAATCCAACCTACATGGCTTTATATAGCCTAAAAACTGAAACTATTAAAGGCATTCCAAGAGTTGTAACATTCATACTTAATGGCCATAATTAACCATTATGTAATTGTAACCTAAAGTAAATAAAAACTCTTAAACAACATTAATGAAATACAATAACTCTAAATTGTAATCCACCCAAAATTTATAACATGGAGCTTAATTCTTCTTCAATGTGGCATGAATGGAAATATCTTTTGATAATTTCAACAATATTTTCTTCACATCTTCATTGAAGTATATTGTAGGATCGATGTCTCTTGGTTCATATCACAATCTATTGTTGATATGTTAGAGTGGCTAAGGAGACAAACTTGAAGTCTATTGGGCTTGTTGATATGTTAGAGTGTCTAAGGAGACACAAACTTGAAATCTATTTTTGTTATGTTAGAGTGGCTAAGGAGACAAACTTGAAATCTATTGGGCTTGTTGATATTTTAGAGTGGCTAAGGACACACAAACTTGAAATCTATTGGGCTCCTTAACTTGTTGATATGTTAGAGTGGCTAAGGAGACAAACTTGAAATCTATTGGGCTTGTTGATATGTTAGAGTGGCTAAGGAGACACAAACTTGAAATCTATTGGGCTCCTTAACTTGAAATCTATTGTTGATATGTTAGAGTGGCTAAGGAGACAAACTTGAAATCTATTGGGCTTGATGATATGTTAGAGTGGCTAAGGAGACAAACGTTGATATGTTTCAAACCCAAGAGACAAACTTGAAATCTATTAGTGATATGTTAGAGTGGCTAAGGAGACAAACTTGAAATCTATTGGGCTTCACTCGTATAGGTACTTGAAATCTATCGGGCTTCACTCAATCTATTGGGCTTCACTCATGTAGGTTCAACCCAGGAGAAAAACTGGAGAAGACAAACGTTATATGTTTCAAACCCAGGAGACAAACTTGAAATCTATTGTTGATATGTTTCAAACCCAGGAGACAAACTTGAAATCTATTGTTGATATGTTAGAGTGGCTAAGGAGACAAACTTGAAATCTATTGGGCTTCACTCATGTAGGTTCAAACTGGAGAAGACAAACTGATATGAATTCAACTGCTGACCCTTTGCAAGTTTTGATCAAGCTAATTCTGGAGTGAATTGTCTTGGTATCTAAGAGTGACCATCATAGATTCCAAGTTCGATCTAAGAATTCATCTTCTAACCAGCTCTTGGTTGGAATCAATCCGTTAAGTAAGCTTTCTCTGTGAACGTTTTGCAAGGATTCTAGAAGGACCTCTAGCTTTGCAAATTCCAGCATTGTAGGCGCTTATCATTTGGTATCAGAGCTTTTGGTCGACATTCTTTGGCCGCTCTAGAGGTGAAATATTTTTATTGGTTTTTTTTTTTTTTTTTTTTTTTGTATCAATTTTATTTCTCTCTCTCAGATTATCGAAAAGAAAAAGAAAGAAAGAAAAAGAAAGAAAGAAAAATCAGTAGAAAAAAAATATATATATTCAGTTCTTATCATTTATTTTCAAGCTCTTGATCCTTGAGATACTAGCCTTAGCTTGTTAGAATTGATCGTTGAATTGGTTATAATCAAGCTTGAAGCAAGATAGCACAAAAAAAAAAAAAAAAAAAAAACTAGCCTTTACATTCTTGACCTAGTACCAAAAACCTACCTTTGAGTGTTAAACACGAGTGTCCTTGAGTGAAATTTTTGTGAGAAGTGTGGAAAGGTCCCTTGATAACAAAATGTCACATAATGGAGAAGCAGTACCACAAGTACCAGATCTTAATACAACCATTCTTCAAGCAATTCAAGGTATGATGGAAATGATGATGGAAGATAGACAAGAAAGAAGGGCGCAACAACAAAGACAAGAACGAACATTATAAGAAGATGAAGGTATAGTAGTACGAGAAAGACAAGTTGATGGTAGATGGAGAGGAAGAAATAACCATGCAACTATTATGCAACCTAGAAGGATGGAAAGAGTACATGAAATAGAGATGGGGGAGTTAACCTCAAAATCCCACCCTTTTGTGGAACGGAAGATTCTGAGGCATACTTGCAGTTGGAAAGAAAGATAGAGCATGTGTTTGATTGCAACACCTATAGTGAAAATAAGAAGATGAGACTTACTATTGCCGAATTTACCAATCATGCTGGTGATTGGTACTAACATCTCAAATCCGAGAGAAGAAGAAAAGAGGAGGATCCAATAGAGAAATGAGAAGAACTTAAAGAAGCCATGAGAAAAAGGTTTGAGGCAAGGAACAAAAAGTGTGGCGGAATATTATCAAGAGATGAAAACTATGATGGAAAGAGCAAATGTTAGAGAAGAAGAAGAAGATACCATGTCTAGATTCCTTGGAGGTTTGAATCGAGAAATTTCTCATCTTGTTGATAGAAATCCACCACCATATCTGGAAGACATGTATCATTATGCTCTAAAAATTGAAGACCAATTGAAGGAAGAAAAAGAGCATTAAAAAAGATACACATCACGAACTAACACCTTTTCAAATTCTAAAACTTGGAACAAGGATAGTTTTGTGAATAGAAATGAATCAATGTCACCAAAAGAAAAGTTTGTGGCTGCTAAAAGAGTGGAGGCTGAGAGTTCCAATGGTAAAAAGAACGAAGTTTCAAAGACGGTAAATGAGAAGTCTAGTTCTATTTAATGTTGGAAGTGCAAAGGGTTTTGACACATGAGCAAAGAGTGTGTTAATAAAAAAGTTATGGTGATAAGGAATGGTATACTTGATTTAGATGATGAATGTGAGGATCATGATTCACAGCTTGTGGAAGAAATCGCAGCATATGATGATGAGTATGTTGAAGAAGGTAATTCCATATCTTTGATCACAAGAAGGGTACTCAATGTTCAAATCAAGAAAGAGAAATTTGAATAGGGAAAACTTGTTCCACACAAGATGTTTGATCAAAGGAAACCCATACAACTTGGTGATTGATAGTGCAAGTTGCACAAATGTGGTAAGCAGGTTCCTTGTAAAAAGACTTCAACTTTCTGTCCCTCCCCATCCAAAACCATACAAATTTCATTGGTTAACAAACAAAGAAGAAATTAAGGTGAACTCCCAAGCTCTTATTTCTTTTACTCTTGGAAGATATAAAGATGAAGTTATTTGTGATGTCGTACCAATGCATGCGGGGGACATCTTATTCGGCCGACCTTGGCAATATGTTAGAAAGGTAACATTTGATGGTTTGATGAACAAGTATACTTTTACTTTGTGTGAGAAGAAATTTACTTTACTTCCATTGTCTCCATATGAAGTACATTGTGACCAATTGAAATTAGAGAAGAAAAGAAAAAAAAGTGAAAAACCACAGTGGAGAGAAGAAACTAAGGTAAAAGAGAGAGATAAGAGTGAAAAAAAGAAGAAGAGAAAAGTGAGGGGCAAAGGATGAGTGAAAACAAAGAAAGAAAAAAAACTGATTTTGAGGAAAAGAGAGAAAATGTGAGTTTGGTTATAAGAAAGGGAGAAATGAGGAATATGTTAGCTCAAGAACCAAAATTTGTACTTATGTGCAAAGGAATGTGTTTAGCAATAGAACAAAAAACTGATGATGCTTTGCCAAGTGCTTTTAAGTCTCTTTTGCAGGAATTCAATGACATATTTCCACATGAAGATGCATGTACGGGGTTACCCCCTCTAAGAGGGATTGAATACCAAATTGACTTCGTACGAAACTCTTCCAAATATGGCTGCCTGTAGGACCAATCCCACCGAGACTAAGGAGATTTAGAGACAAGTAGAAGAACTCATGGATAAAGGATATGTTAGAGAAAGCATGAGTCCTTGTTTGGTTCCTGTGATTTTGGTATCCAAGAAAGATGGCACGTGGAGGATGTGTGTTGATTGTCAAGCCATCAACAAGATAACGGTAAAGTATCGACACCCTATTCCTAGATTGGATGACATGTTGGATGAATTATATCGTGCTAATCTGTTTTCAAAAATAGATCTTAAAAGTGGTTATCATCAAATTCGAATGAATGTGGGAGATGAGTGGAAAACGGTGATAAGGAAACCCTAATCCTCAGCCCAACGATTATGTCTCTAGCATGCATTGGTAAAACATCACAAAGAACTTCATCTTTATATTTTCCTAAAGTAAAAGATATTAAACCTTGAGAAGTTACCTTCATTGTTCCACTGTCATTGAGCCATTGAAGCTTTTTAGGTTTAGGATGGTGTTGGGTTGGAATTAGCAACCTTTTGATAAGCATTGTACTCACGACATTGGTGCAGCTTCCACTATCAATTACAAGACTACAAGGAGTCCCCTTGACTAAACACCTTGTGTGAAATAGGTTGTCTCTTTGTTCATCAACATCATTCTCTGTAACTTGAGTTTTAAGAAGTCTTCTGGTTACAAGTACCAAATGACTCCTATCTTCTAGTTCCTCCTCATTCTCCTGGATTTCCTCTTCAACTAGCTCATCATGGTCACTTTCCTCACTATTTGTGACCACTTATCCATTCTTGATGATCATGACTCTCTTGTTAGGACAATCACGACTAAGATGACCAATTCCTTGACATTTCCAATATTTTATGTCTCTATTTCTTTCTCGAATCTCCTTATATTCCTCTGCTTTCTCTTTACCCTTGGAGGTCTCAGCTTTGTTCTTTTTGTCAAGATCATACTTGCCTCCAACTTTGAAATCTATCGTTTCAATATTTGCATTCTTTTTCCAAGTGTTGAAAGTAGTAGACTTTGAAATACCATACCTCTTGGAGTTCTCCTTCTCCCAAGCTAGTTGCCCTTCGATTTTGACAGCAAGGTGTAATAATTCTTGCATATCAAAGTACGCTTGTCTATCCACTTGATGAGCAAGTTATCGGTTTAACCCACCAAGAAATCTAGTCATTGTATCTTCCTCATCTTCATCAATACATGCTCTATTCATAAGGGTCTCCATTTCTTTGTAATATTCTTTAACACTTTTGGATCCCTGTTGTAAAGTATAGAGTTTTTGCTTGAGTACTCGAGAATAATGCTTAGGAATGTACCTTTTTCTCATTAATGTCTTCAATTCCTCCCACGTTTCAATTGGTTCTTCATAATTTCTCCTCCACTCTGATTTCAAAGATGTCCACCATATGATGGCGTAATCACAAAATTAAGCCACAGCAAGCTTCAACTTTCTTTCTTCACTGAAATTGTTGCAATCGAAGACATGCTCAATTTTGCTCTCATATTGCAAATACTCCTCTGGATACGATCTCCCTTAGAAAGTTGGAATTTTTAGCTTTACTCCCCCGACTCCTCTTCCTTTTCTCTCTTATACTGGTACTCCCTCTCAATTCTTTTTTGTGCTAAAATTTCTCTACCCCTTCTTCTGACTCTTCCTCTCCCTCGACCGACATCTCTCCCTCCCCTAGGACTATGTCCCGCTAAAAGGGTGACATTGTCATCTTCTTCATTTTCAACTCCTTCATTCAAGAGTACTTCACCCCCTTGAAGATTACCTAAGGCTATTTCAATTCGCTCCATCCGGTCTGTCAATGTACTAATAACTTGATTCAAACGAGTAATTTTCCGACTTGTGCTTCTCTCCACCTAGCTTCATTGATCTCCCCTCCATTTCCTCCATCTTGGTTCATGATTGTACAAACAGTAGTGAAATATGTTTAGGACCTCAGACACTCAACTCACTGATTTTACACTCAGGGTGATATGAATCAAAAGACATCAATAATACAATATACTTCAATGAAGATGTGAAGAAAAGGTTGTCAAAATTATCAAAAGATGTTTCAATTCATGCCACATTGAAGAAGAATGAAGTGTTTGATTGTTATAAATTTTGGGTGAGTTACAATTTAGAGTAATTTAGAGTTATTGTATTTTAAGACTTTTTATTTAATTTCGGTTACATTTACATAATGGCTAATTATGGCCATAAAGTATGAATGTTACAACTCTTGGAAGTCCTTTAATAGTTTCATTTTTGAGGCTATATAAAGCCTTGTATGTTGTATTTGTAAGAAGACTTGGAAAATATATTAAAAGAAGCATTTGTGCTTTCTTTAGCCAATGGCTAAGTTTCTTTGCAATTCTATGTAGTTTAGGTTGCATGTAGAATCATTCAAGCTCGACATGATCAATCTTGCTTGTGGAGTGACTCGAATCTCAAACAAGTGTTTGAGATATTTGATCAACAAGAATCATTCAAGCTAGACATGATTGATCTTGCTTGTGGAGTGATTCGAATCTCAATCAAGTGTTCTTCTTGCCTTGAGATATTCGATCAACAAGGTAATCCGAATTTTATTCCCCTTGTAGTTGATTCCTTATCTTATCACAGGGACACTCGTGTTTATACACACAAAGGTAGGCTGTTTGGGAAAGTGAGTAAATTATGATCAAGATAGGCTAATATATGGGTAAAACAATTCTGATAGTAGCAAGCTATTCAAGGCAATCAAGATAAGTTAATTATGAAATAACAACAAAATAAAACAAGAAGTGAACCAACAAACAAGAGACACAAAGATATTTTTGGATATAATTACACACTGGAAAAAATTAATTCCAAAGAGAATGGTCGTGAAGATCGAACACAACAATTCCAGATTTATATGCTTTAGGGAAAAATGAGAAGTGAAATTTATTTGATCTTCAAATAAAGGTACAAATGGTCTAATGATAAGGATTTATTAAGAACAATATGATAAGGATTTTTTTTTTTCTTTCAAGATCTAAATATGATCTTTAACAGGACACTAAGAACAAAGTAGAAAGATAATGAAGAACGTTGGAAATGACAGTAAGAAAAGAAATGGCAGATTTAAAGAGACGATAAACAATAGCGGAAATTAAAGATAAAATCAATTCTAGAGTCAGCCACAAAGATGCAAGTCTAGGCTCTGATACCAAACTGATAAGGCAACTCTAATCCTCAGCCCAACGATCCAAGCTTTTGTTGAAGCAAGAACCTTTGAATTAAAGTAATTAACACCTTCTTATACGAAATTTGGATCAACCAAGAGATAAGACTAGAATTAGATTACCTCTTACGATCGAAGATCTATAAGCAAGATTTGGAAACCTTGTTCTAAATTGAGTCACACCACAATCTAACTTGATCAAGGCTTGATTGAATGCCTCGGATGCAATTCTACGACAAGAATTGCTTGAAACTTAGAAATGGTAAATATGATGCTCGGATTTCTAAGGGAAACGTCTCAATTTGAGATCTGATTACATTCATCCACGAATCTGAATTTTACATAACATATTGTGTGTATTTGATAAGAATCACGGTGTTCCAAATGGACCTATTGCCAAGAAGATTCAAAAAAACATGTCAACAACAGAATGCATTTAATTCATCTCTTTCTTGAACCTCAACTTTGCACAACATATAAGGAAGGTCTCCAGCGTCTTCTAGAATTTCCTTTGATGAGCTCACCATAGCTTGAATATTACTGTATAAGGTTTGTTGTAGCTTCTTGGCTCTCGTCCTTGTAATTGGACATTGAGGTATGGAAATTCCTTGGTCGTGGTTCATATCATTCTCCCCCTCTTGAGAAGGATTCGTCCTCGAATCCAAGCCATCACCTACATCAAAAGGACTCAAATCAACAACATTAAAAGTTGCACTAACACCGTACTTACCTGGTAAATCAATTTTATAAACATTGTCGTTGATGCGCTCAAGAACTTGAAAAGGTCCATCTCCTCGTGGTAAAAGCTTAGATTTTCTTTGAGTAGGAAATCTTTCCTTTCGGAAATGCACCCAAACCCAATCTCCTGGCTTGAAGATGACAATCTTGCGTCCTTTATTAATTCGGGTGGAAACCTTGGAATTTTGTTTCTCAATTTGTTCTTTTACTTGCTTGTGCAGTTTATGAACAAACTCAACCTTGGCATTTGCATCAAAATTCACGAACTCTTGTGACGGTATAGGTAACAAGTCAATGGGGGTTGAAGGATTAAAGCCATAAACAATTTCAAAAGGTGTGCATTTAGTAGTGCTATGAACAACCCTATTATATGCAAATTCTATAAATGGCAAACAATCCTCCCAAGTCTTAAGATTCTTATCAATAATAGCCCTAAGCATAGTAGTCATGGTTCTGTTAACAACTTCCGTTTGTCCATCCATTTGAGGATGACAAGTAGTTGAATATACTAGCTTAGTTCCTAACTTACCCCATAAAACACGCCAAAAGTGGCTTAAAAATTTTACATCACGATCACTAACGATGCTTTTAGGAATGCCATGCAATCGTACAACTTCCCTAAAGAACAAGTCAACAATATGTTTTGCATCATCAGTTTTGTGACAAGGAATGAAATGAACCATTTTACTAAATCGATCAATCACAATAAAAATGCTATCATAACCTTTCCTCGTCCTAGGTAAACCTAAAACAAAATCCATTGATAAATTTTGAGAGCATAATGATACATGTCTTCCAGATATGGTGGTGGATTTCTGTCAACAAGATGAGCAATTTCTCGAATCAAACCTTCAAGAAATCTAGACATCGTATCTTCTTCTTCTTCTCTAATGTTTGCTCTTTCCATCATAGTCTCCATCTCTTGATAATATTCCGCCACACTTTTTGTTCCTTGCCTCAAACCATGCCATTTAGTTTTCAAATTTCTTTCATAATCTTTTGGCACATACCTTTTTCTCATGGCTTCTTTAAGTTCTTCCCATGTCTCTATTGGATCCTCCTCTTTTCTTCTTACTCCCCTTGTAGTGATTCCTTATCTTATCAGTACCAATCACCAGCATGATTGGTAAATTCGGCAATAGCAAGTCTCATCTTCTTATTTTCACTATAGGTGTTGCAATCAAACACATGCTCTATCTTTCTTTCCCACTGCAAGTATGCCTTAGAATCTGCCGTTCCACAAAAGGGTGGGATTTTGAGGTTAATAGTTGCATGGTTATTTCTTCCTCTCCATCTACCATCAACTTGTCTTTCTTGTACTACTATACCTTCATCTTCTTGTAATGTTCGTTCTTGTCTTCGTTGTTGCGCCCTTCTTTCTTGTCTATCTTCCATCATCATTTCCATCATACCTTGAATTGCTTGAAGAATTGTTGTATTAAGATCTGGAACTGGTGGTACTGCTCCTCCATTATGTGACATTTTGTTATCAAGGGAACTCTCCACACTTCTCACAAAATTTTTACTCAGGGACACTCGTGTTTAACACTCAAAGGTAGGCTTTTGGTACTAGGTCAAGAATGTAAAGGCTGACTTTTTTTTTTTTTTTTTTTGGTGCAATCTTGCTTTAAGCTTGATTATAACCAATTCAACGATCAATTCTAACAAGCTAAGACTAGTATCTCAAGGATCAAGAGCTTGAAAATAAATGATAAGAACTGAATATATATTCTTTTTTTCTCAGAACTGATTTTTCTTTCTTTCTTTCTTTCTTTTTTTTCGATAATGTGAGAGAGAAAAAAAATAACAATAAAGATAATTCACCTCTAGAGCAGCCAAAGAACATCGACCAAATGCTGTGATACCAAAGGATAAGCGCTTAAAATGCTGGAATTTGCAAAGCTAGAGGTCCTTCTAGAATCCTTACAAAACGTTCACAGAGAAGGCTAACTTAACGGATTGATTCCAACCAAGAGCTGGTTAGAAGATGAACTCTTAGATCGAACTTGGAATCTATGATGGTCACTCTTAGATACCAAGACAATTCACTCCAGAATTAGTTTGATCAAAACTAATTCAATAAATCGGTTTAAACATCAAACCTAAAGCAAGGTTTGAAAAAGAATAACACCAAAAGGGTATCAAGAAAACACAAAGGTTTTTTTCTCTATTCAACAAAAATCCCCCAAACATGAATATTACATGCCTTTAAATAGGTCCAAAAGATAACCCTAACATAATAAAGTTCAGCCACCAACCACACATCACTAATAAATACTATTAAATACAAATTGAAGAAAATAAGGTATTCATAAATTGTCGTAATTGGTAGTTCAACTATCAAAGGCAAGTATTTTAATTACTTTCCAATGTCAGCCACTCCATTATCTTCTTGATTTGATATGCTAATGCTATAAAGATTTTTTGGGCTCAAAAGTCTTTGTTTCAACTTGTACACTAGCTAGCTTTCGAAGATGCAATGTATAGGCCTCCTGAATCTTCTTAACCTTGCTTCTTTTAATCGGTCCTTCGGGTACATGCAAAGGGTCAACAGTTAAATTCATATCAAGAGGCCTATACATTGCATCTTCGATGGCTAGCTAGTGTACAAGTTGAAACAAATACTTTTGAACCCAAAAATCTTTATAGCATTAGCATCTCAAATCAAGAAAATAATGAAGTGCCTGACATTGGAAAGTGATTAGAAGACTTTGCCTTTGGTAGTTGAACTACCAATTAAGACAATTTATGTTTGCCTTATTTTCTTCAATTTGTATTTACAAGCTTTTATTGGTAGTTGTAATTTGTAGTTGATAGATGAACTTCATTATGTATGGGTTATCTTTTTGGCCTATTTAAAGGCATGTAATATTCATGCTTGAGGATCATTGTTGAATACTAACAAAACCTTTGTGTTTTCTTGATACCTTTTTGGTTTTATTCTTTTTCAAACCTTGCTTTAGGTTTGATGTTTAAACCGATTCATTGAATTAGTTTTGATCAAGCTAATTCTGGAGTGAGTCGTCTTGAAATCTAAGAGTGACCATCATAGATTCCAAGTTCGATCTAAGAGTCATTTATCTTCTAACATGCTCTTGGTTGGAATCAATTCGTTAAGTTAGCCTTCTTTGTGAACGTTTGCAAGGATTCTAGAAGGACTTCTAGCTTTGCAAAATCCAGCATTGTTGGCGCTAATCAAGAATGGTACTCGAATCCATTTATGATCCCGAGTTTCCAAACACATCGCACTTCCACTCGGGGCGAGGCCGCCACTCGGCCCTAAGACAAATCAAAGAATAGTGGGGAACCCCTCGCTAGTTTTTGGAATTCGACATCAGGAAGTGTTTTCACACCATCGACCGACATCGACTCATCTCGATCTTGAAGGAAGAGATCGAAGATTCCAAGTTCTTTTACTCCATTTAGAAAGTCTTTTCCGTCGGACGACTCTTTTACACAGTGTACTACTATCGGCCCTACCAGGCAACATCTACCTACACAAGCTCAATCAGAAGATAAGGAGGATCCGATAGAAGTACGAAATTTCGATTGTTTAGAGAATCAGATCGGTTCTATTAAGGACAGGTCGTATTGATGACCAATCAAACTTTGGATAAGAAGCAAGCTTCAACGCTCCCCAAGACTACAGAGCCCTTATTATGGGGAGGGTAAAGAGATTCCAAAGCAAAGCAATCTTTCATTCCCTTGTTTCATCGTGCCACACCCCACACACAAGCACCACCCGACTCAAGGGGACCAGAAAACACCTTTCGATTTACCCACGACCCTTGCCGCCTTCCTTAGCAAGCCCTCGAGCCTCCTTTGCACCGCCTCATAGAAGCCACTGGTGATATGAATCCAACAACTGATCACTTCCATGTACCCGAACGAGCAATTACAAGAAGTAATACAAAGAAGATTCAAGAATCAAATCAAATGGAGTGGCTGATATTGAAAAGTGATTAGAAGACTTACCATTGGTAGTTGAATTACCAATTAAGACAATTTATGAATTGCCTTATTTTCTTCCATTTGTATTTAATAGCATTTATTAGTAGTTTGTATGAATGCCTTATTTTCTTCAATTTGTATTTAATAGCATTTATTAGTGATTTGTAGTTGATGGCTGAACCTTATTATGTTAGGGTTATCTTTTGAGCCTATTTAAAGGCATGTAATATTCATGTTTGGATGATTGGTTGAATACAGAAAAAACCTTTGTGTTTTCTTGATACCCTTTTGGTGTTATTCTTTTTCAGACCTTGCTTTAGGTTTGATGTTTAAACCGATTCATTGAATTAGTTTTGATCAAGCTAATTCTGGAGTGAATTGTCTTGGTATCTAAGAGTGATCATCATAGATTCCAAGTTCGATCTAAGAGTCATTCATCTTCTAACCAGCTCTTGGTTGGAATCAATCTGTTAAGTTAGCTTTCTTTGTGAACGTTTTGCAAGGATTCTAAAAGGACCTCTAACTTTGCAAATTCCAGCATTGTAGGGGCTTATCATTTGGTATCAGAGCATTTGGTCGAAGTTCTTTGGACGCTCTAGAGGTGAAATATCTTTATTGTTATTTTTTTTTTCTATCAAGTTTTTTTTTTTTGTCTCAGATTCTCGAAAAAAAAAAGTTCTTAGAAAAAAAAAATATTCAGTGCTTATCATTTATTTTCAAGCTCTTGATCCTTGAGATACTAGTCTTAGCTTGTTAGAATTGATCGTTGAATTGGTTATAATCAAGCTTAAAGCAAGATTGCACCAAAAAAAAAAAAAAAAAAAAGTCAGCCTTTACATTCTTGACCTAGTACCAAAAGCCTACCTTTGAGTGTTAAACACGAGTGTCCCTGAGTAAAAATTTTGTGAGAAGTGTGGAGAGTTCCCTTGATAACAAAATGTCACATAATGGAGGAGCAGTACCACCAGTTCCAGATCTTAATACAACAATTCTTCAAGCAATTCAAGGTATGATGGAAATGATGATGGAAGATAGACAAGAAAGAAGGGCGCAACAACAAAGACAAGAACGAACATTACAAGAAGATGAAGGTATAGTAGTACAAGAAAGACAAGTTGATGGTAGATGGAGAGGAAGAAATAACCATGCAACTATTATGCAACCTAGAAGGATGGAAAGAGTACATGAAGATAGAGATGGGGGAGTTAAACTCAAAATCCCACCATTTTGTGGAACGACAGATTCTGAGGCATACTTGCAATGGGAAAGAAAGATAGAGCATGTGTTTGATTGCAACACCTATAGTGAAAATAAGAAGATGAGACTTGCTATTGCCGAATTTACCAATCATGCCGGTGATTGGTACCAACATCTCAAATCCAAGAGAAGAAGAAAAGAGAAGGATCCAATAGAGACTTGGGAAGAACTTAAAGAAGCCATGAGAAAAAGGTATGTTCCCAAACATTATGAAAGAAATTTGAAAACTAAATTGCAAGGTTTGAGGCAAGGAACAAAAAGTGTGGCGGAATATTATCAAGAGATGGAAACTATGATGGAAAGAGCAAATGTTAGAGAAGAAGAAGAAGATACCATGTCTAGATTCCTTGGAGGTTTGAATCGAGAAATTGCTCATCTTGTTGACAGAAATCCACCACCATATCTGGAAGACATGTATCATTATGCTCTCAAAATTGAAGACGAATTGAAGGAAGAAAAAGAGCATTCAAAAAGGTACACATCACGAAGTAACACCTTTTCAAATTCTAAAACTTGGAACAAGGATAGTTTTGTGAATAGAAATGAATCAATGTCACCAAAAGAAAAGTTTGTGGCTGCTAAAAGAGTGGAGGCTGAGAGTTCCAATGGTAAAAAGAACGAAGTTTCAAAGACGGTAAATGAGAAGTCTAGTTCTATTCAATGTTGGAAGTGCAAAGGGTTTGGACACGTGAGCAAAGAGTGTGTTAATAAAAAAGTTATGGTGATAAGGAATGGTATACTTGATTCAGATGATGAATGTGAGGATCATGATTCACAGCTTGTGGAAGAAATCGCAGCATATGATGATGAGTATGTTGAAGAAGGTAATTCCATATCTTTGATCACAAGAAGGGTACTCAATGTTCAAATCAAGGAAGAGAAATTTGAAGATCAAAGGGAAAACTTGTTCTACACAAGATGTTGGGTCAAAGGAAACCCATGCAGCTTGATGATTGATAGTGGAAGTTGCACAAATGTGGTAAGCAGCTTCCTTGTAAAAAGACTTCAACTTTCTGTCCATCCCCATCCAAAACCATACAAACTTCATTGGTTAACAAACAAAGAAGAAATTAAGGTGAACTCTCAAGCTCTTATTTCTTTTACACTTGGAAGATATAAAGATGAAGTTATTTGTGATGTCGTACCAATGCATGCGGGGGACATCTTATTCGGCCGACCTTGGCAATATGATAGAGAGGTAACATTTGATGGTTTGACGAACAAGTATACTTTTACTTTGTGTGGGAAGAAATTTACTTTACTTCCATTGTCTCCATATAAAGTACATTATGACCAATTGAAATTAGAGAAGAAAAGAAAAGAATACGAAGAACAACAGGGGAGAGAAGAAACTAAGGTAAAGGTGAGAAAAAAAAGTGAGAAAAAAAAACAATATTCAGTTCTTGTCCAGAAAGAACGAAGAACTTGATTTGAGGACAAATTCTTTTAAAGAAAGGGGGATGATATGAATCCAACAACTGATCACTTCCATGTACCCGAACTTGCAATTACAAGAAGCAATACAAAAAAGATTCAAGAATCAAATCAAGAAAATAATAGAGTGGCTGATATTGGAAAGTGATTAGAAGACTTGTCATTGGTAGTTGAACTACTAATTAAGATAATTTATGAATGTCTTATTTTGTTCAATTTGTATTTAATAGCATTTATTAGTGATTTGTGGTTGGTGGTTGAACTTTATTATGTTCGGGTTATCTTTTGGGCCTATTTAAAGGCATGTAATATTCATGTTTGAATAAATGGTCGAATACAGAAAAAAAAAAAAGCCTTTGTGTTTCCTTGATACCCTTTCGGTGTTATTCTTTTTCAAATCTTGCTTTAGGTTTGATGTTTAAACCGATTCAGTTTTGATCAAGCTAATTCTGGAGTGAATTGTCTTGGTATCTAAGGGTGACCATCATAGATTCCAAGTTCGATCTAAGAGTCATTCATCTTCTAACCAGCTCTTGGTTGGAATCAATCCGTTAAGTTATCTTTCTCTGTGAACGTTTTGCAAGGATTCTAGAAGGACCTCTAGCTTTGCAAATTCCAGCATTGTAGGCGCTTATCAAGGCCTCTTGAATCTTCTTAACCTTGCTTCTTGTAATCGGTCCTTCGGGTACATGCAAAGGGTCAACAGCTGAATTCATATCAATCTATCAGTAGCGAATTCCCCATACATCTCGAGGCGCCTATCAAAAAGATACTCTGAAAGCTTCGGGATCGAGGTATCATTAGTCAAAGAAGACCCTGGCCAATCCTTGTGGCCTACTTGACAAACGACAGCAACGGAGACATAGTAAATTGGACCACGGGCATCGCAATCAATCTTCTATCCTACTACAAGTGCTGTGACAACCTTTACGAAATCTGAAAGATTTTCAACCACCAGATTCGCTGGTTTGCTATATTCACCCTAGCCCACAAGCACAAATCCTCAGCCAATAATGATAAGCACCAACAATGCTAGATTTTTGCAAAGCTAGAGGTTCTTCTAGAATCCTTGCAAAACGTTCACAGAGAAAGCTAACTTAACGGATTGATTCCAACCAAGAGCTGGTTAGAAGATGAATGACTCTTAGATTGAACTTGGAACCTATGATGGTCACTCTTGGATACCAAGACAATTCACTCCAGAATTAGCTTTATCAAAACTAATTCAATGAATTGGTTTAAAACGACTGCTATTATTGGTATCAAACCAATAACGATTCATACAAGCACATCAAACTGAAAGCAAGGTTTGAAAAAGAATAACACCAAAAGGGTATCAAGAAAACACAAAGGTTTTGTCTGTATTCAACAATTCATACCAAACATGAATATTACATGCCTTTAAATAGGTCCAAACGATAACCCTAACATACTAAAGTTTAGCCACCAACCACAAATCACTAATAAATGCTATTAAATACAAATTGAAGAAAATAAGGTATTAATAAATTGTCTTAATTGGTAGTTCAACTACCAAAGGCAAGTCTTTTAATTACTTTCCAACGTCAGCCACTCCATTATCTTCTTGATTTGATATGCTAATGTTATAAAGATTTTTGGGCTCAAAAGTGTTTGTTTCAACTTGTACACTAGCTAGCTTTCGAAGATGCAATGTATAGGCCTCTTGAATCTTCTTAACCTTGCTTCTTGTAATCGGTCCTTCGGGTACAAGCAAAGGGTCTACAGTTGAATTCATATCATTGTGTGACCATTGAGGTAATTTTTGTATGAATTGCACGTTATGAAATAACATGTTAAAAGCATGGAGCATTATGTTATGTTTTCTAAAATGTATGTATACAGCATGTTATGAATGATATGATATCACGATAAATGAAATGAAATGTAACCCCGTTACGATTATGTATGATACGTAGACTGAAAAATGAGAAATGACATGTTCAGCATGAAAGATGATAGCGGGTTATATTCATTAATGATAAAAGTAGAAATATTGGGGACCTCATGCATTATGTGTGTTCATGCATTTGGGGGGATACCCCTATTCCATCACGAGGGTACGGATGCGTACATCCAATGGCAAGACAACGATCGTTATGTTTTGCATAGCGCTGTCGTGACGGTTACTAGTTCTAATGGGTGTCCGGCCTAAAGAGCTCCCAGAGTATGCTCGCCCGACAAGGAATGTGGCCCAGTGGTGTGCGAACTAACTGGTGAGCCGATACTCGCATGTATGGGCTGTGTGTAGAGTATATGGTACACATCCAAATTACCCGTTAGGATAGTACCGTAGGAAAATAGATTGAAAGGATAGGAACCGTGATATGAAACACGACCAAGGAATTTCCATACCTCAAGGTCCAATTACAAGGACGAGAGCCAAGAAGCTACAACAAACCTTATACAGTCATATTCAAGCTATGGTGAGCTCATCAAAGGAAATTCTAGAAGACGTTGGAGACCTCCCTTATATGTTGTGCAAAGTTGAGGTTCAAGAAAGAGATGAATTAACTGCACTTTAAGTTGCATTTAATGAACTCCGCTGAATTTATGAAACTAGTCCAAGGATGACTAATAAGCACATTTTATTAATTGCATTATTTAATTATATTTTAACTATTTGTTTGTCGTATTTAAGCTAGTTTTAAACATAGGAGTTAAGGTTATATTGTAACCCACATAGGTTACTATATTCCACCTGATATAAACCAAGAGACATCAATCATACAATATGCTTCAATGAAGATGTGAAGAAAATATTGTTGAAATCATCAAAAGATATTTCAATTCATGCCACATTGAAGAAGAATGAAGTTTCATGTTTTAAATTTTGGGTGGATTACAATTTAGAGCTATTGTATTTCATTAATGTAGTTTAAGAGTTTTTATTTACTTTAGGTTACAATTACATAATGGCTAATTATGGCCATTAAGTATGAATGTTACAACTCTTGGAATGCCTTTAATAGTTTCATTTTGAGGCTATATAAAGCCATGTATGTTGTATTTGTAAGTAGACTTGGAAAATATAGTAAAGAAGCATTTGTGCTTTTCTTTAGCCGATTGCTAAGTTTCTTTGCAATTCTATGTAGTTTAGATTGCATGTAGAATCATTCAAGTTCGACATGATCAATCTTGCTTGTGGAGTGATTCGAATCTCAAGTAAGTGTTCTTGCTTTGAGATATTTGATCAACAAGAATCATTCAAGCTAGACATGATCGATCTTGCTTGTGGAGTGATTCGAATCTCAAATAATGTTCTTGTCTTGAGATATTCAATCAACAAGGTAATCCAAATCTTACTCCCCTTGTAGTGATTCCTTATCTTATCACCACCATTAACTAGCCATTTTAATATGGAGGTTATGGGTATTTCTCACTTACTAGCCCATTTAATTTGGGAGTTAGGTATGACATAGGTTAAGGTTGTAAAGGCTATATAAAGCCTTCTTTTCTTTGATTAGAGATCAAATTTTGGAATTAAGAATAAAATTTCTATTTTAGCTTTGTTGAGAGCTAAACTTTCTTGGCAAATTCTTGTGTTTAGAACTTGCATGTAGAGTCATTCAAGTGGTATTGATCAAACCTCTTGTGGAGTGATTCGAATCACGAGTTTAGAAACGAGTTTTCTTTACTCTTGATCTTGATCATCAAGGTAATCCGTTCCATACTTTCTGATATGAACCAAGAGACATCAATCATACAATATACTTCAATGAAGATGTTAAGAAAAGGTTGTCAAAATTATCAAAAGATGTTTCAATTCATGCTACATTGAAGAAGAAATGAAGTTTGATTGTTGTAAATTTTGGGTGGGTTACAATTTAGAATAATTTAGAGTTATTGTATTTTAAGACTTTTTATTTACTTTGGGTTACATTTACATAATGGCTAATTATGGCCATTAAGTATGAAGGTTACAACTCTTGGAATGACTTAAATAGTTTCATTTTTGAGGCTATATAAAGCCTTGTATGTTGTATTTGTAAGTAGCTTGGAAAATATAGTTAAAGAAGCATTTGTGCTTTTCTTTAGCCAATGGCTAAGTTTCTTTGCAATTCTATGTAGTTTAGGTTGCATGTAGAATCATTCAAGCTCGACATGATCAATCTTGCTTGTCGAGTGATTCGAATCTCAATCAAGTGTTCTTGTCTTGAGATATTTGATCAACAAGAATCATTCAAGCTAGACATGATCGATATTGCTTGTGGAGTGATTCGAATCTCAAACAATGTTCTTGTCTTGAGATATTCGATCAACAAGGTAATCCGAATCTTACCCCCCTTGTAGTTGATTCCTTATCTTATCATTTGGTATCAGAGCTTCAGGCTCAAGATCGGATATATAAACCCTTTGCGTTTCTTCTCAATTTGATTTTTATTTATTTTTCATCTTTTTAGTTTTTAATCAACCCAGAGTTCAAAATTCAATCTTTGCTCTATTTAAAATTTTGAGGGGTGAGAATGAGAGCTTCATTTGTGTAACTGAGTGTAAAAGAGTGTCAGAGCTTTAGGCTCAAGATCGGATATATGTTTCATTGCGCTTATCTCTTTTAATTCTCTTATAATTTTTTTTTTCTCAGTTTGTGTAGAATGTTCATATCACAAAAATATATAACAAAAAAAAAAAAAAAAAACATTTCTTATGTTCTTTAAAGTGTTAGATCTGGATCTTATCAACACTTTGTTCTTCTTTAAGATCTTCTAAATAAATTTTCTTGTTGGTAAATTGATTAGATTTTTCCAATCAGAAGCAAAAAAAAAAAAAAAAAAAAAACCATTGAAAGGAAGAAAGCTTATTGATGTTAAATGTCTTTCTTTTTTTCCTCTTGATTATTATATGTATCTCTCATATGTTACTACGTCCAAATTAGTCCATAATCATTTTCTTTCTTTAATTCGTTTCTTTGTCGTTATTCGGATTGCTCCTTCAATACCCTTGTTTATATGTTGAGTGTGTTGTCTATTCACTTTGAATTGCATTTAGCTCTATAACATACCTTTTCTCACATCCCAATTTGTTTTTTGGAGTGTGATTTGTGTGTGCTCAATTGTGAGGGTGAATTTGTAAGGGAGTGACACATTGATTCGAGTGTTGAGTGCTAAACACGAGTGAACTACATTTTATGAGTGAATACACGTGAGGGAGCGCTTGTGAGGTCCTTTTTTTCTTTTACCTTTCTTTTATAGCATGGAAAATCAAGACGAGAATACTAACATTACTGATGCACGATTGAGAGAAGCAAAACAACAAACCATGGAAAGACTAATTCGAGGAATAGAAGAGTTGACTGATCGAATAGGAAGATTGGAGGTTAAAAATCAAGCTCGATAGAGGATTCCACAACCTACGCCCTCAACTGATACATATGAGGGCGACAATTCTGATCACCACGAGGATAATCCACATGCGGTTGGTCATGGCTTGATGCGAGGGAGAGACCATGGAAGAAGGTATCATAATTTACAACAACGAGTTCCTTATGATGATAGAATTGATCGTAACGTGGGGAGCATCAAATTAAAACTTCCCAAGTTTTATGGCAAAACCGATCCAGAGGAGTACCTTCAATGGGAGAAAACGGTGGAGTGAGTGTTCAACTGTCATAATTTTAGTGATAAAAAGAAGGTACTGTTATGCATTTCTCAATTCAAACAATATGCTCAAATTTGGTGGGATAAATTGATGTCAAGTAGGAGAAGAAACCTTGAGGCACCAATTGATTCATGGTACGAGTTCAAAGAGTCCATGAGGAAGCGTTTTGTTCCACAATATTTTCAACGGGACATGGCGCAAAAGCTTCAAGGATTGAAACAAGGACGCAAATCTGTGGAAGATTATTACAAGGAGATGGATACATTGATGGATCGACTTGATCTCGATGAGGACATGGAGGCTCTCATGGCGTGGTTTCTTAATGGGTTAAACACAAAGATTGCAGACAAGACTGATTTACAGCCTTATTCTAATATTGAGGAGTTGTTGCACATTGCAATTAAGATCGAGAGGCAAATCCAACGAAGGTCTCAACGGTATTCTTCTAAAACTTTTCCCAATTCTACTTCTACATGGAAAAAAGTTAAGTCTAATGTTCGAAATAGAGATTTAAAGTATTGGAGATGTCAAGGGGTAGGACACTATAGTAGAGATTGCCCAAATGCAAGAATTATGACTATCAAGGAGGGAGAAATTGTTATGGATGAGGAGGCACATGGCGACATAAATGAGGAAACTGTTGAGAGTGAGGAGTTTTGATAAGATAAGGAATCAACTACAAGGGGAATAAGATTCAGATTACCTTGTTGATCGAATATCTCAAGGCAAGAACATTGTTTGAGATTCGAATCACTCCATAAGCAAGATCGATCATGTCTAGCTTGAATGATTCTTGTTGATCAAATATCTCAAGGCAAGAACACTTGCTTGAGATTCGAATCACTCCACAAGCAAGATTGATCAAGTCGAGCTTGAATGATTCTACATGCAACCTAAACTACATAGAATTGCAAAGAAACTTAGCCATTGGCTAAAGAAAAGCACAAATGCTTCTTTCTATATTTTCCAAGTCTACCTTACAAATACAACATACATGACTTTATATAGCCTCAAAATGAAACTATTAAAGGCATTCCAAAAGTTGCAACATTCATACTTAATGACCATAATTAGTCATTATGTAACTGTAACCTAAAGTAAATAAAATGTCTTAAAATACAATAACTCTAAATTACTCTAAATTGTAACCCACCCAAAATTTGTAACAATCAAACTTCATTCTTCTTCAATGTGGCATGAATTGAAATATCTTTTGATAATTTTGACAACCTTTTCTTCACATCTTCATTGAAGTATATTGTATGATTGATGTCTTTGTGTTCATATCAAGTTTAGTGAAGAGGACCCTACACATATATCTTTGGTTACTCGACGAGCTCTAAACACCCACATTAAGGAGGACGACCTAGACCAATGGGAGAACTTATTTCAAACTCGGTGTCTTGTTCAATCTGTACCTTGTAGTGTTGTCATTGATAGCGGTAGTTGCACCAATATTGTGAGTTCCATTCTAGTCAAAAGACTTAATTTAAAGACACAACTACATCCACGACCCTACAAGCTTCAATGGTTGAATGATCATGGGGAAGTACGGGTAACTCAACAAGCTCTTGTTTCTTTTACTATTGGAAAATATGTTGATGATGTTTTGTGTGATGTCGTATCCACGCATGTTGGAGATTTACTACTGGGGAGGCCTTGGCAATTTGATCGTCGGGTAATGTATGATGGGTATGTAAATCGATACTCTTTTACTCACAACGGTAGAAAACTACTCTTATTCCATTGTCTTCAAAAAATGTATTTATTGATCATTGCAAACTTGAAAAGAAAAAGCAAGAGGCTGATGCAAAAGCAGAGATTGAAAATGAATCAAGTGAAAAAAAGAGCTTGAGTGAAAAGCAAGAGAGTAACACTCAGCGTAGAGAAAAAAAAGAGAGAAAAGCCAAATCAGTAAGCTTGTATGTTAGAGCAAGTGAGGCTAGGAATGTTTTTCTCTCTAACCAGACTATTCTTGTACTTATGTGCAAGGGGTCTTGTTACTTTACTAACATGCTTAACCCTTCTTTGCCTAGTGATTTTGTTGTGCTTTTGCAAGAGTTTGAAGATTTATTTTCCGAGGAGATGCCTAGTAGTTTGCAACCACTTAGAGGGATTGAACACAAGATTGACTTCATTCCTGGCGCGCCCATTCCAAACCGACCAGCTTATAGGACTAATCCAAAGGAGGCTGAAGAGATACAAAGGCAAGTAAGTGAACTCCTTGCTAAAGAGTATGTACGTGAAAGTTTGAGTCCTTGTTCTGTTCCAGTTATTCTTGTACCTAAGAAAGATGGCTCTTGGCGTATGTGTGTTGATTGTAGGGCTATAAACAAGATCACTATAAAGTATAGGCATCCAATTCCAGATTAGATGATATGCTTTATGAATTGCATGGATGTAGTCTTTTTACTAAGATTAATTTAAAATCGGGTTATCATCAAATTTGCATGCATATTGGGGATGAGTGGAAAATAGCTTTTAAAACCAAGTATGGTCTTTATGAATGGTTGATTATGCCTTTTGGATTAACTAATGCACCTAGTACATTCATGAGACTAATGAACCATGTCTTACGAGAATACTTAGGTAAGTTTGTGGTTGTTTATTTTGATGACATCCTTGTTTACTCTAAATCTTTAAATGATCATATTACCCATGTACGCAATGTTTTGACTACTTTGAGGAACGAATGTTTGTATGTAAATTTAAAGAAATGTAGCTTTTGCATGGAAAAAGTTAACTTTCTTGGGTTTGTAGTTTCATCTAATGGTGTTGAGGTTGATGAGGAGAAAGTGAAGGCTATAAAATATTGGCCTACACCTAAAAATGTAAGTGAGGTAAGAAGTTTTCATGGTCTTGCAAGTTTCTACTGTAGGTTCATTAAGAATTTTAGTACAATTGCTTCACCCTTGAATGAACTTTTTAAGAAAAATGTATCCTTTATATGGGAAAAAGATCAAGAACTTGCTTTTAATACTTTGAAAGAAAAATTGAGTTATGCTCCCTTGCTTGCATTACCTAATTTTGATTCTACTTTTGAAATTGAATGTGATGCTAGTGGAGTAGGGATAGGTGCTGTATTAATGCAAAATCAAAGACCTTTAATGTTCTTTAGTGAGAATTTGACTGGTGCATCTTTGAAGTATCCAACTTATGACAAAGAGCTTTATGCTTTGGTTCGTGCATTGCAAACCTGGCAACATTATCTTTGGCCTAAGGAGTTCATTATTCATACGAATCATGAAAGTTTAAAGCATTTGAGAGTACAAAATAAACTCAACGGACGACATGCTAAGTGGTTAGAATTTATTGAAACATTTCCTTATGTCATAAAATATAAACAAGGTAAGGAGAACATTGTTGCAGATGCTTTATCACGAAGGTATGTCCTCAATACTTTGAATGCTAGGTTGTTGGGTTTTGAACACATAAAGGATTTGTATCAACATGACATGTTCTTTGCTCCTTTGGTTGAATCTTGTGAAAAAGGACTCATTGTGGATAATTACTTGTTGTTAGATGGATTTTTATTCCGAAAAGGCAAACTTTGCATACCATTTTGTTCCATCCGTGAGCTACGTGTGAGGGAAGCTCATGGAGGTGGTTTAATGGCACACCATGGTGTTTCTAAACCTTATGATATGCTCTCTGAACATTTTTTTTGGCCTAAAATGAGACATGATGTTTATAAAGTTTGTGCTCGTTGCATAGCATGTAAACAAGCTAAGTCTAGGCTTCAACCACATGGTTTATACTCCCCATTATCGGTTCCTAATGGTCCATGGATTGATATATCAATGGTTTTGTTTTAGGTTTACCTAGGACTAGGAAAGGTTATGATAGCATTTTTGTTGTGGTTGATCGATTTAGTAAAATGGCTCATTTTATTACTTGTCACAAAACTGATGATGCAAAACATATTGCTGACTTGTTCTTTAGGGAAGTTGTACGATTGCATGGCATTCCTAAAAGCTTCGTTAGTGATCGTGATGTAAAATTTTTCAGCCACTTTTGGCGTGTTTTATGGGGTAAGTTAGGAACTAAGCTAGTATATTCAACTACTTGTCATCCTCAAACGGATGGACCAACTGAAGTTGTTAACAGAACAATGACTGCTATGCTTAGGGCTATTATTGATAAGAATCTTAAGACTTGGGAGGATTGTTTGCCATTTATAGAATTTGCATATAATAGGGTTGTTCACAGCACTACTAAATGCACACCTTTTGAAATTGTTTATGGCTTTAATCCTTTAACCCCCATTGACTTGTTACCTATACTGTCACAAGAGTTCATGAATTTTGATGCAAATGCGAAGGTTGAGTTTGTTCATAAACTGCACAAGCAAGTAAAAGAACAAATTGAGAAACAAAATTTCAAGGTTGCCACCCGAATTAACAAAGGACGCAAGATTGTCATCTTCAAGCGAGGAGATTGGGTTTGGGTGCATTTCCAAAAGGAAAGATTTCCTACTCAAAGAAAATCTAAGCTTTTACCACGAGGAGATGGACCTTTTCAAGTTCTTGAGCGCATCAACGACAATGCTTATAAAATTGATTTACCAGGTAAGTACGGTGTTAGTGCAACTTTTAATGTTGTTAATTTGAGTCCTTTTTATGTAGGTGATGGCTTGGATTCGAGGACGAATCCTTCTCAAGAGGGGGAGAATGATATGAACCATGACCAAGGAATTTCCATACCTCAAGGTCCAATTACAAGGACGAGAGCCAAGAAGCTACAACAAACCTTATACAGTTGTATTCAAGATATGGTGAGCTCATCAAAGGAAATTCTAGAAGACGTTGGAGACCTCCCTTATATGTTGTGCAAAGTTGAGGTTCAAGAAAGAGATGAATTAAATGCACTTTAAGTTACATTTAATGAACTCCGCTGAATTTATGAAACTAGTCCAAAGATGACTAATAAGCACATTTTATTAATTGCATTATTTAATTATATTTTAACTATTTGTTTGTCATATTTAAGCTAGTTTTAAACATAGGAGTTAAGGTTATATTGTAACCCATATAGGTTACTATATTCCACCATTAACTAGCCATTTTAATATGGAGGTTATGGGTATTTCTCATTTACTCGCCCATTTAATTTGGGAGTTATGTATGACATAGGTTAAGGTTGTAAAGGCTATATATAAAGCCTTCTTTTCTTTGATTAGACATCAGATTTTGGAATTAAGAATAGAATTTCTATTTTAGCTTTGTTGAGAGCTAAACTGTTTTCTTTGCAAATTCTTGTGTTTAGAACTTGCATGTAGAGTCATTCAAGTGGTATTGATCAAACCTCTTGTGGAGTGATTCGAATCACGAGTTTAGAAACGAGTTTTCTTTACTCTTGATCTTGATCATCAAGGTAATCCGTTCCATACTTTCCCTTGGGTTGATTTCCATATCATCCCGTCATTGCATTCGCATGCTCTTGCATTTAACCCCCAATAGTGGGGTCACTTACTGAGTATTTCTTGCATTTAACCCCCAATAGTGGGGTCACTTACTGAGTATTTCTTTAAATACTCAAGTCATGTGCTACTACATTTTTCAGGTTAAGGTAAGGCATTCTTGTACGGCTGACGACGGCATCACAACTCGAGACCATGGCACATGCATAGGATAGTGGTATTTATTTTCTTAGACTTAGGCTAGAATAGGATGTATTTCTAAATGTTCTATTCGAGAGTTACTTGTGAAAGAGGCTCATGGGGGAGGACTTATGGGACATTTTGGAAAATTTAAAACATATAGCATGTTATGTGAACATTTTTATTGGTGGTAAATGAGGAAAGATGTGAACAAAGTACGCAAGCAATGTTTTAAATGTAAGGAGGCTAAGTCTAAGACACAACCACATAGTCTTTACACACCTTTAGATATCCCTAGTGAACCATGGGTTGACATTAGATGGATTTTGTTCTAGGATTACCAAAGACTAGAAGACACCTTGATAGCATTTTTGTGGTGGTTGATAGGTTTAGTAAGATGGCACATTTCATTCCATGTAACAAAATAGATGATAATACCAACATAGCTAATCTATTCTTTAAGGAAGTGGTTAGATTGCATGGTATTCCCAAAACCATTGTTAGTGACAGGGATGTAAAATTTTTAAGCCATTTTTGGAAGGTTTTGTGGGAAAAGTTGGGAACTAAGCTTCTATTTTCTACAACATGTCACCCCCAAACCGATGGACAAACTGAGGTTGTTAATAGAACATTAGGAGCCTTACTTAGGTCACTAATTTCTAAAAATATTAAGTCTTGGGGAGAGACTCTACCTTTTGTGGAATTTGCATACAATAGAGCAATACATAGCACCACTCAGTGTTCACCTTTTGAGGTTGTGTATGGATTTAATCCTTTAACTCCTCTAGATTTATTGCCTTTGCCACCTAATATGTTTGCTAATGATGCAGCTTCTTCAAGAGCCGAATACATAAAAAAAAATTCACAAAGACATAAAAGAAAGAATTGAAAACAAAAATAAAAAACTAGTCACGCGCAAGAACAAAGGAAGAAAGAAATTGATTTTTAAACAAGGTGACTGGGTTTGGGTTCATCTACGAAAGGAAAGGTTTCCAAGTCAGAGAAAGTCTAAACTTCAACCAAGAGGAGATGGTTCTTTTCAAGTACTAGAGCGGATCAATGACAATGCATGTAAGTTCAACTTTTAATGTGGCTGATTTGACTCCATTTGATGTAGGGAATGAAGACCTTGATTTGAGGACTAATTCTTTTAAAGAAAGGGAGGATGATATGAATTCAACTGCTGACCCTTTGCATGTACCCGAAGGACCGATTACAAGAAGCAAGGTTAAGAAGATTCAAGAGGCCTATACATTGCATCTTCGGAAGCTAGCTAGTGTACAAGTTGAAACAAAGACTTGTGAGCCCAAAAATCTTTATAGCATTGGCATATCAAATCAAGAAGATAATGGAGTGGCTGACATTGGAAAGTAATTAAAAGACTTGCCTTTGATAGTTGAACTACTAAGACAATTTATGAATAATTTATTTTCTTCAATTTGTATTTAATAGCATTTATTAGTGATTTGTGGTTAGTGGCTGAACTTTATTATGTTAGGGTTATCTTTTGGGCCTATTTGAAGGCATGTAATATTCATGTTTGGGATGAATTTTTTAATACAGACAAAACCTTTGTGTTTTGTTGATACCCTTTTGGTGTTATTCTTTTTCAAACCTTGCTTTAGGTTTAATGTTTAAATTGATTCATTAAGTTAGTTTTGATCAAGCTAATTCTTGAGTGAATTGTCTTGGTATCTAAGAGTGACCATCATAGATTCCAAGTTTGATCTAAGAGTCATTCATCTTCTAACCTGCTCTTGCTTGGAATAAATCCGTTAAGTTAGCTTTCTCTGTGAACGTTTTGCAAGGATTTTAGAAGGATCTCTAGCTTTGCAAAAATCTAGCATTCTTGGCGCTTATCAAAGTTGGTATGCAAAGTTTGCCTTTTCGGAAAAAAATCCATCTAACAACAAGTAATTATCCACAATGAGTCATTTTTCACAAGATTCAACAAAAGGAGCGAAGAACATGTCATGTTGATACAACTCCTTTATGTGTTCTCAAAACCCAACAATTTAGCATTCAAAGTATAGAGGAGGACATACCTTCGTGGTCAAGCATCTCCTTACAATGTTCTCCATGCAACTCATCAAGCAAATCATCTAATCTAGGAATTGGATGCCCATACTTTAATGTTATCTTGTTTATATCCCTACAATCAATACACATACGCCAAGAACCATCTTTCTTAGGTACAAGAATAACTGGAACAGAACAAGGACTCAAACTTTTACGTACATACCATTTAGCAAGGAGTTCACTTACTTGCCTTTGTATCTCTTCGGCCTCCTTTGGATTAGTCCCATATGCTGGTTGGTTTGGAATGGGCGTGCCAGGAATGAAGTCAATCTTGTGTTCAATCCCTCTAAGTGGTGGCAAACTACTAGGAATCTCCTCGGAAAATAAATCTGCAAACTCTTGCAAAAGCACAACAAAATCACTAGGCAAAGAAGGGTTAAGCGTGTTAGTAAAGTAACAAGACCCTTTGCACATAAGTACAAGAATAGTCCGGTTAGAGAGCAAAACATTCCTAGCCTCACTTGATCTAATATACAAGCTCACTAATTTTACTTTTCTCTCTTTTTTTTCTCTAGGCTGAGTGCTACTCTTGCTTTTCACTCAAGCTCTTTTTTTCACTTGATTCTTTTTCGATCTATGCTTTTGCATCAGCCTCTTTCCTTCTTTTCAAGTTTGCAATGATTGATAAATACATCTTTTGGAGACAATGGAACAAGAGTAGTTTTTCTACCACTGTGAGTAAAAGAGTATCGATTTGCATACCATTCGTACATTACCCGACGATCAAATTGTCAAGGCCTCCCCAATAGTAAATCTCCAACATGCATGGATACAACATCACATAAAGCATCATCAACATATTTTCCAATAGTAAAAGAAACAAGAGCTTGTTGAGTTACGCGTACTTCCCCACGATCACTCAACCATTGAAGCTTGTAGGGTCTTGGATGTGGTTGTGTCTTTAAATTAAGTCTTTTGACCAGAATGGAACTCACAACATTGGTGCAACTACTACTATTAATGACAACACTACAAGTTACAAATTGAACAAGACATTGAGTTTGAAATAAGTTCTCTCGCTGGTCTAGGCCGTCCTTCTTAATGTGGGTGTTTAGAGCTCGTCGAGTAACCAAATATATATGTGTAGAGTCCTCTTCACTAAACTCCTCACTCTCATCATTTTACTCATTTATGTCGTCATGTGCCTCTTCATCTATAACAATTTCTCCCTCCTTGATGGTCATAATTCTTGCATTTGAGCAATCTCTACTATAGTGTTCTACCCCTTGACATCTCCAACACTTTAAATTCCTATTTCGAACATTAGACGTTTCTACTTTTTCTTTCCCTGTTCTAGAGCTCTCACCTTTCTCAAATTTATCTTGAGGCTTCTCATTAATCTCTTGATTTCTATGCTTATAATCAATGTTCTTACTCTTCTTTTTCCATGTAGAAGTAGAATGGGAAAAAGTTTTAGAAGAATACCGTGGAGACCTTCGTTGGATTTGCCTCTCGATCTTAATTGCAATGTGCAACAACTCCTCGATATCAGAATAAAGCTGTAAATCAGTCTTGTCTGCAATCTCTGTGTTTAACCCATTAAGAAACTACGCCATGACCTCCATGTGCTCATCGAGATCAAGTCAATCCATCAATGTATCCATCTCCTTGTAATAATCCTCCACAGATTTGCGTCCTTGTTTCAATGCTTGAAGCTTTTGCGCCATGTCTCGTTGAAAATATTGTGGAATAAAACGCTTCCGCATGGACTCTTTGAACTCGTACCATGAATCAATTGGTGCTTCAAGATTTTTTCTTCTACTTGACATCAATTTATCCCACCAAATTTGAGCATATTGTTTGAATATTCTGAATTCTCCCGTGCTCTAGCAATTGCGCTCTAATATGTGAAAATCACTACAAGAAGAGTAAGATTCGGATTACCTTGTTGATCGAATATCTCAAGGCAAGAACATTGTTTGAGATTCGAATCACTCCACAAGCAAGATCGATCATGTCTAGCTTGTATGTTTCTTGTTGATCAAATATCTCAATGCAAGAACACTTGTTTGAGATTCGAATCACTCCACAAGCAAGATTGATCATATCGAGCTTGAATGATTCTACATGCAATCTAAACTACATAGAATTGCAAAGAAACTTAAGAAGAGAACAAATGCTTCTTTTACTATATTTTCCAAGTCTACTTACAAATACAACATACATGGCTTTATATAGCCTCAAAATCAAACTATTAAAGGCATTCCAAGAGTTGTAACATTCATACTTAATGGTCACAATTAACTCTTGTATAATTGTAACCTAAAATAATAAAAAGTCTTCAAATACATTAATGATATACAATAACTCTAAATTACTCTAAATTGTAATCCACCCAAAATTTATAACATGAAACTTCATTCTTCTTCAATGTGGCATGAATTGAACTATCTTTTGATAATTTCAACAATATTTTCTTCACAACTTCATTGAAGTATATTGTATGATTGATGTCTCTTGGTTCATATCAACTCTACTCGTTTGAACTCTACGTGTGAAGCCTTCTCTCTTTCTTCTGACCATCAGTCTTTTCTTCTTTATCAGGTTGCAGCAAGAATTTTATGAAGAAGAAGAATGCATCTAAACCTCCCAATCCAAGAGCCCTCTCTACTCCCTTTTTTCTTCTTTCATGAGGATCAAAGGGAAAGGGTAATCATTGATGCTTTCATCCTCAGAATAGCACAAAAAAAAGTCCCCTTCTAGGTATCCATAGGAATCACCGACAGAAGGAACCCAATGGTCATGAATTGCCACCAATCAACAATGTTAACTGTTAAGCCCTGTCTGTTAGAGGAAGAGAAACCAACATGCATTCAATCTTTTAATTGCTTGGAGAGGTAAATTGAGGAAGAAGAGGACTTGGAGGCCTAATCGACGAGTACCCGATTCACACCTAGATTATTTTCATTGCATCTCTATACTCAATTCAAACCATTATCTCTCTACCACTGGTCAAATCAATCCCCCTTTCAACAACTGATATGAACCACGACTAAGGAATTTCCATACCTCAAGGTCCAATTAGAAGGACGAGAGCCAAGAGCTACAACAAACCTTATACAGTTATATTCAAGCTATGGTGAGCTCATCAAAGGAAATTCTAGAAGACGCTGGAGACCTCCCTTATATGTTGTGCAAAGTTGAGGTTCAAGAAAGAGATGAATTAAATGCACTTTAAGTTGCATTTAATGAACTCCGCTGAATTTATGAAACTAGTCCAAGGATGACTAATAAGCTAGTTTTAAATATTGGAGTTAAGGTTATATTGTAACCCACATAGGTTACTATATTCCACCATTAACTAGCCATTTTAATATGGAGGTTATGGGTATTTCTCATTTACTAGCCCATTTAATTTGGGAGTTATGTATGACATAGGTTAAGGTTGTAAAGGCTATATATAAAGCCTTCTTTTCTTTGATTAGACATCAGATTTTGGAATTAAGAATAGAATTTCTATTTTAGCTTTGTTGAGAGCTAAACTGTTTTCTTTGCAAATTCTTGTGTTTAGAACTTGCATGTAGAGTCATTCAAGTGGTATTGATCAAACCTCTTGTGGAGTGATTCGAATCACGAGTTTAGAAACGAGTTTTCTTTACTCTTGATCTTGATCATCAAGGTAATCCGTTCCATACTTTCCCTTGGGTTGATTTCCATATCACCTGAAGCAGAGGAAGAAGAAGAAGAGAGGAACTGATTGAGTAAGACTAATGACTTTCTTTATGAAGTAAGCATCACCAAAAAGGTTGACATTCTTTGCAGGCAAGAAAAGTGTACAAAGCGTGGGAATACTAAAGATGAAAAAGAGAAGGAAAAGGCTCTAGAAGAGTCAAACAGTAGGAGAATGCATTATAGAGTCACAAATAGGAAAGATTACTAGGTAGAGACTACGAATTAGACAAAGAGCGCTCCTTCGGCTGAGAAAATTATAGAAGATCAAGAGTCAAGAGATTTTATCGCCTCTTTGATTGGGTCAATCTTCTTTCTCTTGGAAGTTTAAAAGCTTGTTTCCATATGGCCTCCTCTTTTTGAGACATTATCATTTTGGAGTGGTCTATCCGTGGACACCCCTAGGCTCTACTCTCGCTTGCTTTCATGTACACGTCTTACCTCTTCCCTACAACCCATGACATACCTTGCTTTCTATAACATGCTTCCTCCAATACTGGAACAGGGCCTTTCCTTTACTTTAAGCTTAGGCTGACCTGCTTCTGTGGCTGTCCTTCCTTTCCTCATTGCCACTGGACTTGGGCAAAAATCAGATTTTCGAACCTTTCTGATAAGATAAGGAATCAATACAAGGGGAATAAGATTCGGATTACCTTGTTGATCGAATATCTCAAGGTAAGAACACTTGTTTGAGATTCGAATCACTCCACAAGCAAGATCGATCATAGATTCCACAACTGGAGTGAATTGTCTTGGTATCTAAGAGTGACCATCATAGATTCCAAGTTCAATCTAAGAGTCATACATCTTCTAACCAGCTCTTTGTTGGAATCAATCCGTTAAGTTAGCTTTCTCCGTGAACGTTTTGCAAGGATTCTAAAAGGACCTCTAGCTTTACAAAATCCAGCATTGTTGGAGCTTATCGATTGGTATCAGAGCATTTGGTCGACGTTCTTTGGCCGCTCGAGAGGTGAAATATCTTTATTGTAATTTTTTTTCTCTCAGATTATCGAAAATAAATATCAGTTCTTATAATTTATTTTATAGCTCTTCATCCTTGAGATACTAGTCTTAGCTTGTTAGAATTGATCGTTGAATTGGTTATAATCAAGCTTAAAGCAAGATTGCACCATAAAAAAAAAAAAAAAAAAAGCCAGCCTTTACATTCTTGAACTAGTACCAAAAGCCTACCTTTAAGTGTTAGACATGAGTGTCCCTGAGTGAAATTTTTGTGAGAAGTGTGGAGAGGTCCCTTGATAACAAAATGTCACATAATGGAGAAGGAGTACCACCAGTACCAGATCTTAATACAACCATTCTTCAAGCAATTCAAGGTATGATGGAAATGATGATGGAAGATAAACAAGAAAGAAGGGCGCAACAAAAAAGACAAGAACGAACATTACAAGAAGATGAAGGTATAGTAGTACAAGAAAGACAAGTTGATGGTAGATGGAGAGGAAGAAATAACCATGCAACTATTATGCAACCAAGAAGGATTGAAAGAGTACATGAAGATAGAGATGGGGGAGTTAAACTCAAAATCCCGCCCTTTTGTGGAACGGCAGATTCTGAGGCATACTTGCAGTGGGAAAGAAAGATAGAACATGTGTTTGATTGTAACACCTATAGTGAAAATAAGAAGATGAGACTTGCTATTGCCGAATTTACCAATCATGCTGGTGATTGGTACCAACATCTCAAATCCGAGAGAAGAAGAAAAGAGGAAGATCCAATAGAGACATGGGAAGAACTTAAAGAAGCCATAAGAAAAAGGTATGTTCCAAAACATTATGAAAGAAATTTGAAAACTAAATTGCAAGGTTTGAGGCAAGGAACAAAAAGTGTTGCAGAATATTATCCAGAGATGGAGACTATGATGGAAAGAGCAAATGTTAGAGAAAAAGAAGAAGATACCATGTCTAGATTCCTTGGAGGTTTGAATCGAAAAATTGCTCATCTTGTTGACAGAAATCCACCACCATATCTGGAAGACATGTATCATTATGCTCTCAAAATTGAAGACCAATTGAAGGAAGAAAAAGAGCATTCAAAAAGGTACACATCAAGAACTAACACCTTTTCAAATTCTAAAACTTGGAACAAGGATAGTTTTGTGAATAGAAATGAATCAATGTCACCAAAACAAAAGTTTGTGGCTGCTAAAAGAGTGGAGGCTGAGAGTTCCAATGGTAAAAAGAATGGTTTCCCTTGTGATGGACCGGAGGAGGTACATGTCAAGTATCCGCTTGGGATCATGTCTTCGGCGGGCTATTTTGCATGGACAATTCCCTTTCAGTTGGAAAATGCAGTCAGTGGGGTAGTGTAAGTGATAGCTTCAAAGATGGTAAAGGAGAAGTCTAGTTCTATTCAATGTTGGAAGTGCAAAGGGTTTGGACACATGAGCAAAGAGTGTGTTAATAAATAAGTTATGGTGATAAGGAATGGTATACTTGATTCAGATGATGAATTTTAGGATCATGATTCACAGCTTGTGGAAGAAATCGCAGCATATGATGATGAGTATGTTGAAGAAGGTAATTCCATATCTTTGATCACAAGAAGGGTACTCAATGTTCAAATTTGAAGATCAAAGGGAAAACTTGTTCCACACAAGATGTTTGGTCAAAGGAGATGTTTGGTCAAAGGAGATGTTTGGTCAAAGGAAACCCATGCAGCTTGGTGATTGATAGTGGAAGTTGCACAAATGTGATAAGCAACTTCCTTGTAAAAAGGCTTCAACTTTCTGTCCATCCCCATCCAAAACCATACAAACTTCATTGGTTAATAAACAAAGAAGAAATTAAGGTGAAGCCACAAGCTCTTATTTCTTTTACTCTTGGAAGATAGAAAGATGAAGTTCTTTGTGATGTCGTACCAATGCATGCGGGGGACATCTTATTCGGCCGACCTTGGCAATATGATAGAAAGGTAACATTTCATGGTTTGACGAACAAGTATACTTTTACTTTGTGTAGGAAGAAATTTACTTTACTTCCGTTGTCTCCATATGAAGTACATTGTGACCAATTAAAATTAGAGAAGAAAAGAAAAGAATATGAAGAATAACAGTGGAGAGAAGAAACTAAGGTAAAGGTGAGAAAAAAAAAGTGAGAAGAAAAAAAACAATACTCAGTTCTTGTCCAGAAAGAATGAAGACCTTGATTTAAGGACAAATCCTTTTAAAGAAAGGGAGGATGATATGAATTCAATTGCTGACCCTTTGCATGTACCCAAAGGACCGATTACAAGAAGCAAGGTTAAGAAGATTCAAAGGCCTATACATTGCATCTTCAAAAGCTAGCTAGTGTACCGGTTGAAACAAAGACTTTTGAGCCCAAAAATCTTTATAGCATTAACATATCAAATCAAGAAGATAATGGAGTGGCTGATATTGGAAAGTAATTAGAAGATTTGTCTTTGGTAGTTGAATTACCAATTAAGGAAATTTATTAATGCCTTATTTTCTTGAATTTGTATTTAATAGCATTTATTAGCATTTATTAGTGGTTGGTGGCTGAACTTTATTTTGTTAGGGTTATCTTTTGGACCTATTTAAAGGCATGTGATATTCATATTTTGGGGATTTTTGTTGAATATAGAAAAAAAACCTTTGTGTTTTCTTGATACCCTTTTGGTTTTATTCTTTTTCAAACCTTGCTTTAGGTTTAATGTTTAAATTGATTCATTAAGTTAGTTTTGATCAAGCTAATTCTTGAGTGAATTGTCTTGGTATCTAAGAGTGACCATCATAGATTCCAAGTTTGATCTAAGAGTCATTCATCTTCTAACCTGCTCTTGGTTGGAATAAATCCGTTAAGTTAGCTTTCTCTGTGAACGTTTTGCAAGGATTCTAGAATGACCTTTAGCTTTATAAATTCCAGCATTGTAGGCACTTATCAGTATGGAACTGATTACCTTGATGATCAAGATCAAGAGTAAAGAAAACTCATTTCTAAACTCGTGATTCGAATCACTCCACAAGAGGTTTGATCAATACCACTTGAATGACTCTACATGCAAGTTCTAAACACAAGAATTTGCAAAGAAAATAGTTTAGCTCTATCCAAAGCTAAAATAGAAATTCTATTCTTAATTCCAAAATCTGATGTCTAATCAAAGAAAAGAAGGCTTTATATAGCCTTTACAACCTTAACCTATGTCATACATAACTCCCAAATTAAATGGGCTAGTAAATGAGAAATACCCATAACCTCCATATTAAAATGGCTAGTTAATGGTGGAATATAGTAACCTATGTGGGTTACAATATAACCTTAACTCCAATATTTAAAACTAGCTTATTAGTCATCCTTGGACTAGTTTCATAAATTCAGCGGAGTTCATTAAATGCAACTTAAAGTGCATTTAATTCATCTCTTTCTTGAAGCTCAACTTTGCATAACATATATCAATGGTCCTTGGATTGATATATCAATGGATTTTGTTTTAGGTTTACCTAGGACTAGTTAAGGTTATGATAACATCTTTGTTGTGGTTGATCGATTTAATAAGATGGCTCATTTTATTCTTTGTCACAAAACTAATGATGCAAAATATATTGCTGACTTGGTCTTTAGGGAAGTTGTACGATTGCATGGCTGATATGAATCCAACAACTGATCACTTCCATGTACCCGAACGAGCAATTACAAGAAGCAATACAAAGAAGATTCAAGAATCAAATCAAGAAAATAATGGAGTGGCTGATATTGGAAAGTGATTAGAAGACTTGCCATTGGTAGTTGAACTACCAATTAAGACAATTTATGGAATTCCTTATTTTCTTCAATTTATATTTAATAACATTTATTAATAGTTTGTATGAATGCCTTATTTTCTTCAATTTGTATTTAATTGCATTTATTAGCATTTATTAGTGGTTGGTTGCTGAACCTTATTATGTTAGGGTTATCTTTTGGGCCTATTTAAAGGCATGTAATATTCATGTTTGGAGATGAATTGTTGAATACAGACAAAACCTGTGTTTTCTTGATACCCTTTTGGTGTTATTGTTTTTCAAACCTTGCTTTAGGTTTGATGTTTAAACCGATTCATTGAATTAGTTTTGTTCAAGCTAATTCTGGAGTAAATTGTCTTGGTATCTAAGAGTGACCATCATAGATTCCAAGTTCGATCTAAGAGTCATTCATCTTCTAACCAGCTCTTGGTTGGAATCAATCCGTTAAGTACGTGCTTATCATTTGGTATCAGAGCATTTGGTCGACGTTCTTTGGCCGCTGTAGAAGTGAAATATTTTTATTGTTTTTTTTTTTATCTATTTTTTTCTCTCTCAGATTATCGAAAAAAAAAAAGAAAGAAAAAAAATCAGTAGAAAAAAAAATCAGTTCTGAGAAAAAAAATATATATATATTCAGTTCTAGCAAAAAAAAAAAAAAAAAAAAAAAAATTCAGTTCTTGCTCTTGATCCTTGAGACACTAGTCTTAGCTTGTTAGAATTAATCGTTGAATTGATTATAATCAAGCTTAAAGCAAGATTGCACCAAAAAAAAAAAAAAAAAAAAAAAAAAAAAAAAAAAAAAAAAAAAAAAACCAGCCTTTACATTCTTGACCAAGTATCAAAAGCCTATTTTGAGTATTAAACTAGAGTGTCCCTGAGTGAAATTTTTGTGAGAAGTGTGGAGAGGTCCCTTGATAACAAAATGTCACATAATGGAGAAGCAGTACCACCAGTACCAGATCTTAATACAACCATTCTTCAAGCAATTCAAGGTATGATGAAAATGATGATGGAAGATAAACAAGAAAGAAGGGCGCAACAACAAAGACTCTTGTCTGAAGAAATAACCATACAACTATTATGCAACCTAGAAGGATGGAAAGAGTACATGAAGATAGAGATGGCGGAGTTAAACTCAAAATCCCACCCTTTTGTGGAACGGCAGATTCTGAGGCATACTTGCAGTGGGAAAGAAAGATAGAGCATGTGTTTGATTGCAACACCTATAGTGAAAATAAGAAGATGAGACTTGCTATTACCGAATTTACCAATCATGCTGGTGATTGGTACCAACATCTCAAATCCGAGAGAAGAAGAAAAGAGGAAGATCCAATAGAGACATGGGAAGAACTTAAAGAAGCCATGAGAAAAAGGTATGTTCCAAAACATTATGAAAGAAATTTGAAAACTAAATTGCAAGGTTTGAGGCAAGGAACATAAAGTGTGGCGAAATATTATCAAGAGATGGAAACTATGATGGAAAGAGCAAATGTTAGAGAAGAAGAAGAAGATACCATGTCTAGATTTCTTGGAGGTTTGAATCGAGAAATTTCTCATCTTGTTGACAGAAATCCACCACCATATCTAGAAGACATATATCATTATGCTCTCAAAATTGAAGACCAATTGAAGGAAGAAAAAGAGCATTCAAAAAGGTACACATCACGAACTAACACCTTTTCAAATTCTAAAACTTGGAACAAGGATAGTTTTGTGAATAAAAATGAATCAATGTCACCAAAAGAAAAGTTTGTGGCTGCTAAAAGGTGGAGGCTGAGAGTTCCAATGGTAAAAATAATGAAGCTTCAAAGACGGTAAAGGAGAAGTCTAGTTCTATTCAATGTTGGAAGTGCAAAGGGTTTGGACACATGAGCAAAGAGTGTGTTAATAAATAAGTTATGGTGATAAGGAATGGTATACTTGATTCAGATGATTTATGTGAGGATCATGATTCACAGCTTGTGGAAGAAATCGCAGCATATGATGATGAGTATGTTGAAGAAGGTAATTCCATATCTTTGATCACAAGAAGGGTACTCAATGTTCAAATCAAGGAAGAGAAATTTGAAGATCAAAGGGAAAACTTGTTCCACACAAGATGTTTGATCAAAGGAAACCCATGCAGCTTGGTGATTGATAGTGGAAGTTGCACAAATGTGGTAACCAGCTTCCTTGTCAAAAGACAATTTTCTGTCCATCCCCATCCAAAACCGTACAAACTTCAATGGTTGACAAACAATGAAGAAATTAAGGTGAACTCCCAAGCTCTTATTTCTTTACTCTTGAAAGATATAAAGATGAAGTCCTTTGTGATGTTGTACCAATGCATGCGGGGGACATCTTATTCGGCCAACCTTGGCAATATGATAGAAAGGTAACATTTCATGGTTTGATGAACAAGTATACTTTTGCTTTGTGTGGGAAGAAATTTACTTTACTTCCATTGTCTCCATATGAAGTACATTGTGACCAATTGAAATTAGAGAAGAAAAGAAAAGAATATGAAGAACAACAGTGGAGAGAAGAAACTAAGGTAAAGGTGAGAAAAAAAAAAGTGGGGAAAAAAACAATATTCAGTTCTTGTCCGGAAAGAACGAAGAATTTGATTTGAGGACAAATCCTTTTAAAGAAAGGGGGATGATATGAATCCAACAACTGATCACTTCCATGTACCCGAACGAGCAATTACAAGAAGCAATATGATAAGAATCACGGTGTTCCAAATGGACCTATTGTCAAGAAGATTCAAAAAAATGTCATGAAGATTCAAAATAATATGTCAACAACAAAATTCGAACCTACGCGCATGGACCTATTATCAAGAAGATTAAAAAAAATGTCATGAAGATTCAAAAAAATATGTCAACAACAGAATTCAAACCTAAATCAATTAATTTCAAACCTATCGCATTAGCCACTCAAGCACATCAACATTTGTTAGAAAAAACTATGTTTAATTTCATAAATTATGTAAAAGTCAAATGGTCAATTTGACTTATTCTTTGTGGAGATTAAAGGGGATCGGGAATAAATCCCGTCCACAAACATCTCGAATAAATCCCGTCCACAAACGTCTTTTGTCGGGAGACTATAAATACCCACAATATGTTATGTAAAATTCAGATTCGTTGATCAATGTAATTCAGATCTCAAATTGAGGATTTTTCCTTAGAAATCCGAGCATCATATTTGTCATTTCTAAGTTTCAAGCAATTCTTGTGGTAGAATTGCACCCGAGCCATTCAATCAAGCTTGATCAAGTTAGATTGTGGCGTGACTCAATTTAGAACAAGGTTTCCAAATCTTGCTTCTAGATCTTCGATCGTAAGAGGTAATCTAATTCTAGCCTTATCTCTTGGTTGATCCAAATTTCGTATAAGGAGGTGTTAATTACTTTGATTCAAGGGTTCTTGCTTCAACATAAGCTTGGATCATTGGGCTGAGAATTAGGGTTGCCTTATCAGTTTGGTATCAGAGCCTAGGTTTACATCTTTGTGGCAGACTCTAGAATTGATTTTATCTTTCATTTCTGTTATTATTTATCTTTTCTTCAAATTTGTCCATTTATTTTCTTGCTGTCATTTCCGCCATTGTTCATCAACTTTTCACTTTGTTCTCATTTTCTTCCTAAAGATCATGTTGAGATCTTGAAAAAAAAAAACAAAATCTTATCATATTTGTTCTTACGATTGTGATTATAAACGATATTTATCATTTTTTTTTAGATCATTTGCATGTTTATTTGAAGATCAAATAAACTTCGATTCACATCTTTTTCTTAATCCATCTAAATCTAGAACCGTTGTGTTTGATATTTTTTTCTCATAATCTACGCTTGAAGATAACTTCTGAATTTCCCGAATTCTGTAAAAAGAGAGTTAAATCGTTCTTAAAATCTTCACGTCCTTTTTTTTTTTTTAATTTTTATTTTATTTTTCAGTGTGCAATTCTATCCCAAAATATCGGTGTCTCTTATTTGTTTGTTCACTTCTTGTTTTATTTTGTTGTTATTTCATAATTAACTTATCTTGATTGCCTTGAATAGCTTGCTACTATCAGAATTGCTTTACCCATATATTAGCCTACCTTGATCATAATTTAGTCACTTTCTCAAACAACCTACCTTTGTGTGTATAAACACGAGTGAGTCAGAGTGTTCTTATTTTATTGGATTTAGATTAATGATCGTAAAGTTCACTTTATTCAATAACAATCTTTACTGAATAAACACCAATAATAACTTCATTGAAAATAGAATATGTTTTTGTTTACAAACTATTAGTTTTAGGACATATAACCCAACAGAAATACCCTACCTATGATAAAGAATTATTTGTAGTTCATATATTGCATGTGCCGCAACACTACTTATGGCCTAGAGAATTTGTGATCCACTTTGATCATGAAAACTTGAAGTATGTGAAGGGTCAAAGCAAACTGAACCATAGACATGCAAAGTGGGTGGAATTTATTGAAATATTTTTGTATGTCATCAAGTATAAGCAAGGTAAGGATAATACAGTAGCTCATGTGTTATCTAAAAGGTATGATCTCTTTACTTCTCTTAGTGCAAAAATTCTTGGAGTTGAGCATATTATTGAATTATATAGAGATGACCAAGACTTTAGAACTATTTATGCATCTTGTCTTGCAAAAAAAAGTGGTGGATGATTATTATGTATTTCATAAGTTTTTAATTACTAAGAGTATGCTTTGTATTCCTAAATGCTCTATAAATGATTTGTTTTTGAGAGAAGCATATGGTAGTGCCTTAATGGGACATCTTCGGATTAATAAAGTTTATAAGATGTTGTATAAACACTTTTGTTGGCCGAGGATGAAGCATGTGGCAGATAGAATTATGGATGATGCATAACATGCTGCTAACTTATTCTTTAAGAAAGTAGTTTATGGATTTAATACACTTCATTTGCTTCCTATTCCTACTAATTTCCTTCTAATATTTTTGTGTGTGAAGCATGCAGATTTGATCAAAACATTTCAAAATGAGGTGACGGAAAAAAGGTGATAATTTTTTCTGATTCGAGGACGAATCCTTCTGAAGAGGGGGAAGATGATAAGAATAACGGTGAGGCGCGAAGAGCTCAATTGATTTCAAACCTGTCGCATTAGCCACTCAAGCACGTCAACATTTGCTAGAAAAAACTATGTTTAATTTTATAAATTATCTAAAAGTCAAATGGTCAATTTGACTTATTCTTTGTGGAGATTAAAGGGGATCGGGAATAAATCTCATCCACAAACATCTCGAATAAATTCCGTCCACAAACGTCTTTTATCGGGAGACTATAAATACCCACAATATGTTATGTAAAATTTAGATTCGTTGATGAATGTAATTCAGATCTCAAATTGAGACGTTTCCCTTAGAAATCCGAGCATCATATTTTCCATTTCTAAGTTTCAAGCAATTCTTGTGGTAGAATTGCACCCGAGCCATTCAATCAAGCCTTGATCAAGTTAGATTGTGGAGTGACTCAATTTAGAACAAGGTTTCCAAATCTTGCTTCTAGATCTTCGATCGTAAGAGGTAATCTAATTCTAGCCTTATCTCTTGGTTGATCCAAATTTCGTATAAGGAGGTGTTAATTACTTTGATCAAGGGTTCTTGCTTCAACATAAGCTTGGATCGTTGGGCTGAGAATTAGGGTTGCCTTATCACAATACAAAGAAGATTCAAGAATCAAATCAAGAAAATAATGGAGTGACTGATTAATTCTGGAGTGAATTGTCTTGGTATCTAAGAGTGACCATCATAGATTCCAAGTTCGATCTAAGAGTCATTCATCTTCTAACCAGCTCTTGGTTGGAATCAATCCGTTAAGTACGCGCTTATCAATGGCATTTCTAAAAGCATCGTTAGTGATTGTGATGTAAAATTTTTAGGCCACTTTTGGCGTGTTTTATGGGGTAAGTTAGGAACTAAGCTAGTATATTCAACTACTTGTCATCCTCAAACGGATGGACAAACTGAAGTTGTTAACAAAACCATGACTATTATGCTTAGGGCTATTATTGATAAGAATCTTAAGACTTGGGAGAATTGTTTGCCATTAATAGAATTTGCATATAATAGGGTGGTTCATGGCACTATTTGAAATTGTTTATGGCTTTAATCCTTTAACCCCCATTGACTTGTTACCTATACCGTCAAAAGAGTTTGTAAATTTTGATGCAAATGCCAAGGTTGAGTTTGTTCATAAACTGCACAAGCAAGTAAAAGAACAAATTGAGAAGCAAAATTCCAAGGTTGCCACCCCAATTAATAAAGGACGCAAGATTGTCATCTTCAAGCCAGGAGATTTGGTTTGGGTGCATTTTCGAAAAGAAAGATTTCCTACTCAAAGAAAATCTAAGCTTTTACCACGAGGAGATGGACAATTTCAAGTTCTTGAGCGTATCAACGACAATGCTTATAAAATTGATTTACCAGGTAAATATGGTGTTAGTGCAACTTTTAATGTTGTTGATTTTAGTCCTTTTGATGTAGGTGATGGTTGGGATTCGAGGACGAACCCTTCTCAAGAGGGGGAGAATGATATGAACCACGACCAAGGAATTTCCATACTTCAAAGTCCAATTACAAGGACGAGAGCCAAGAAGCTACAACAAACCTTATACAGTTATATTCAAGCTATGGTGAGCTCATCAAAGAAAATTCTAGAAGAAGTTGGAAACCTCCATTATATGTTATGCAAAGTTGAGCTTCAAGAAAGAGATGCATTAAATGCACTTTAAGTTGCATTTAATGAACTCAACATAAAATTTATGGAACTAGTCCAAGGATGACAAATAAACACATTTCATTCATTGCACTATTTAATTATAATTTAAATATTTGTTTGTTTTTAATATAGGAGCACTATTTAATTATAATTTAAATATTTGTTTGTTTTTAATATAGGAGTTAAGGTTATATTGTAACCTACATAGGTTACCATATTCCACCATTAACTAGCTATTTTAATATGAAGGTTATGAGTATTTCTCATTTACTAGCAAATTTAATTTGGAAGTCATGTGTCATATAGGTTAAGGTGGTAAAGGCTAAATAAAACCTCCTTTTCTTTGATTAGGGCATCACATTTTTTAATAAAAAAGGAATAGAATTTTTATTTTTTTAGCTTTGTTGAGAGCTAAGATTTATTTGCAAATTCTTGTGTTCAGAACTTGCATGCTAGAGTCATTCAAGTGGTAGTGATCAAATCTCTTGTGGAGTGATTCGAATCACAAGTTTTCTTTACTCTTGATCTTGATCATCAAGGTAATCCGTTTCATACTTTTCCTTTGGTTGATTCCATATCAGGAAAAGGAGTGAAATCACTCTCCAAACAAAGGAGGAGGGTAAGGAGCGAAGCAACTCGACCGATAGGGAGGAGCGAAGCCTATTTACCTCGTGTAAAGAAGGTGAGGATAGTCAATTCATTAAATCAAACCCTATATTACCGAGTTCAAGAATAAATAAGAGAGAAGCAGGGAAGAAAAGGTTAATAAAGAATGTTTTACAGTTTCATGGAGCGTGAAAGTCTGCGAAGCAAGCAGTGGGAACGAGTTTACGAGGTTCAGGCTAATTAATCTTTCGTATTGATCTTTTTCTTTTACCTTGTTCAATCAAGTTAAGGAGAAAGAAGGTGAAGAAGCAAATGAAAGAAAAACTCACAATCAAATATTCGAAACCGAGTACAGTTCAATCAGGTTCAGGAGAAAGAAGGTGAAGAAGAAAATGAAAGAAAAAAAGTTAGGTTAATTAATAAATAAAGGTTTAGGAGTTTACCTTGTTTACAGTGAAAGAAGGATTGAATATGCGAGTTTAGTGTCATTTATCTTTCGTCCTTGTTTACAGTGAAAGAATAAAGAGGAAAAGGAAGAAGCCACATTCTCTTCCATTCTTTCTTTTGATTTTACCTTGTGTTTGAAGGTGAAGGTTTCGTCTTTCTTCGTTTACAGTGAAAGAAAAGAAAAGAGAACAAATGAATTTCATATGCGTGAAAGAGTGAAATCAGTCTCATTAATGTTTCGTCTTTCTCTTTTTCTTTTACCGAGAAAAAGAATAGTGAAAGAAGCAAACTCACTTTAAGAGCTTTACCTTGAGTTTGAATAAAGAAAGAGGAGCCCGAGGGGAAGGAGCGAGGTTCAAGGAATAGAGTAAAAGAAAGGTTCAGGTCAGGTTAATAAATAAGGTAAATAGGTTCAGGTCAGGGAATAAAGTCAAAGGTGAAGAACTGACTTAAACTTAGTGCTTGTGAAACCGATAGGCTTAGAGCTCACTGAACACCAACATCATTGTAAGCTGACTTCGAGCTATCAGGAGAGGAGAGAATATGTGAGACTCGAAGAGGAGAGGATTTCATATGCTCAATTGTAAAGGTTCGTCAAATAGCTTTACCTCGTGAAAGAAAAGAGCTACTGAATGAACCTGCAATTCGTCCTAAGACAAGAGCTGATAGGTGAAGGAGGTAAGAGAAGCCGAGTTGGAGAGGTGAATGAGGAGTACTAGTTTTCGCTTTCATTTCTCTTTTATTCTTTCACGAGGTAAATAGGTGAAAAACAAATAGACTCTGTCTCCATCTTCTGACTTTGATTCTTTTCGGATGGTAAAGAAAAGAAGAATTTCTTTTTCTCTTTATTCAAGAACTCGGTAAAGCTGCTTCGTTCGCTCCTTCCCTTACTCTTTTTCTTAAATCAGATGAGAGTAAGAAAAAAAGAAGAAGAAAACGAACGGAAGGTCAGGTAATAGAGTCAAAGGTTCTGGAGCTCAGCAAGCTGCTTGACCAATAGAAAGAATAGGGACGGAGAGAATATGCTCGAATTAATGTTGAGTCTTTTGTTGTTCAATCAGATTCAGGTTCAGGATTGAATAATGATTTATTTCCTTGTTTATAATTCAATCAGTTAAATAGGTGAAAGAAAAAGAGAAAGAAAAGATTCGAGACACACTTTGTTTATAGTTCAATCAGGGAAGGGAATATCGATTTAGGGGAAGGTTTTCAGTTGAGTCTAGACTTCCAAAAAAGAAGAAGAAGAATAAATAGGTTCAGTATTTAATTCATAAGGTAAAGGGGAAGGTCAGGTAATAGAGTATAAGGTTCCGGAGCTCTCGTGTCAACCACTTCTCGTAAGAAGGAAGGGAAGGAAGAAGCTGATAGAGTAAAGGAGAGGTGATATGAACCACGACCAAGGAATTTCCATACCTCAAGGTCCAATTACAAGGACGAGAGCCAAGAAGCTACAACAAACCTTATACAGTTATATTCAAGCTATGGTGAGCTCATCAAAGGAAATTCTAGAAGACGTTGGAAACCTCCCTTATATGTTATGCATAGTTGAGCTTCAAGAAAGAGATGACTTAAATGCACTTTAAGTTGCATTTAATGAACTCTGCTGAATTTATGAAACTAGTCCAAGGATGACTAATAAGCACATTTTATTAATTGCATTATTTAATTATAGTTTAACTATTTGTTTGTTATATTTAAGCTAGTTTTAAATATAGGAGTTAAGGTTATATTGTAACCCACATAGGTTACTATATTCCACCATTAACTAGCCATTTTAATATGGAGGTTATGGGTATTTCTCATTTACTAGCTCATTTAATTTGGGAGTTATGTATCACATAGGTTAGGTTGTAAAGGCTATATAAAGCATTCTTTTCTTTGATTAGACATCAGATTTTGGAATTAAGAATAAAATTTCTATTTTAGCTTTGTTGAGAGCTAATTTTCTTTGCAAATTCTTGTGTTTAGAACTTGCATGCTAGAGTCATTCAAGTGGTATTGATCAAACCTCTTGTGGAGTGATCGAATCACGAGTTTAGAGACAAGTTTTCTTTACTCTTGATCTTTATCATCAAGGTAATCCATTCCATACTTTCCCTTGGGTTGATTTCCATATCACTTGTTCTAAATTGAGTCACTCCACAATCAAACTTGATCAAGGCTTGATTGAATGACTCGGGTGCAATTCTATCACAAGAATTGCTTGAAACTTAGAAATGGCTAATACGATGCTCGAATTTTGAAGGGAAACATCTCAATTTGAGATCTGAATAACATTTATCCACAAATTTGATTTTTACATAACCTATTATGGGTATTTATAGTCCCCCGACAAAAAATGTTTGTGGCCGGGATTCAATCCCGATCCCCTTTAATCTCCACAAAGACGAAGTCAATTTTGACCATTTGACCATTGCAAAATGATTACGAAAAAAACAATAAAATCTTCCAACAAACGTTGATATGTTTGAGTGGCTAAAGAGACAAACTTGAAATCTATTGGGCTTCACTCATGTAAGTAGAACTGAATCCCTCTCTTCTATCCCTAAAAGTAGAAGTAGGTAGGAGTCAAAGAAGATTCAAGAATCAAATCAAGAAAATAATGGTAACTTATGTCCCATTGAACTGAATCCCTCTCTTCTATCCCTAAAAGTAGAAGTAGGTAGGAGTCAAAGAAGATTCAAGAATCAAATCAAGAAAATAATGGTAAACTGAATCCCTCTCTTCTATCCCTAAAAGTAGGTAGGAGGAAATGATATGAATCCAACAACTGATCACTTCCATGTACCCGAACGAGCAATTACAAGAAGCAATACAAAGAAGATTCAAGAATCAAATCAAGAAAATAATGGTAAACTAAATCCCTCTCTTCTATCCCTAAAAGTAGGTAGGAGGAAATGATATGAATCCAACAACTGATCACTTCCATGGACCCGAACGAGCAATTACAAGAAGCAATACAAAGAAGATTCAAGAATCAAATCAAGAAAATAATGGAGTGGCTGATATTGGAAAGTGATTAGAAGACTTGTCATTGGTAGTTGAACTACCGATTAAGACAATTTATGGATGCCTTATTTTCTTCAATTTATATTTAATAACATTTATTAATAGTTTGTATGAATGCCTTATTTTCTTCAATTTGTATTTAATAGCATTTATTAGTGATTTGTAGTTGGTGGCTGAACCATATTATGTTAGGGTTGTCTTTTGGGCCTATTTAAAGGCATGTAATATTCATGTTTGGATGAATTGTTGAATACAGACAAAACCTTTGTGTTTTCTTGATACCCTTTTGGTGTTATTCTTTTTCAAACCTTGTTTTAGGTTTGATGTTTAAACCGATTCATTGAATTAGTTTTGATCAAGCTAATTCTGGAGTGAATTGTCTTGGTATCTAAGAGTGACCATCATAGATTCTAAGTTCGATCTAATAGTCATTCATCTTCTAACCAGCTCTTTGTTGGAATCAATCCGTTAAGTTAGCTTTCTCTGTGAACGTTTTGCAAGGATTCTAGAAGGACCTCTAGCTTTGCAAATTCCAGCATTGTAGACGCTTATCAGGAAATTCCATCTTGCACCTCATGTTTAAAGTGCATTTCTACCATCCTTTCTCTCCCTTCCATCTTTTCTTCTTCCATTTTCTCTTCCATTCTCATCCTCTTTCTTCTTTCTTCCTCAAATTCCCTTTGCCATCATTGAAACTCTCTCTCTACAATCTCAAGCTCTCTTATCTAGTTGTTCTTCTTTCTACGCTGCCATGTCTCTTAATTCCAAAACTCGCATCGACACCATTCTCAATCGCCTGTTTAATCCAGAATCGTTCTTTGATTTTCTCGTCTCCGATACCGCAATTTCACCAAGTCCGCTGTGTATCCCCTCGTTTCCAATGGTTTCCACCGCCTCAAGACCACCGCCATCGTCTTTCGCGCCGTCGTGTTCTCTCGCTTTCAGATCATCGTTTTGAGCCATCAAGAGAAGTCCATTTGTTTCGTCATCCAAGGCTAGATTGGTTGTTTCTTCCACATTTTTATCAACTCGACAATCTTTTGCAAAATGCTCCACTCTACCACAATTGTCACATTTGTTGGAGTTACAATCGTTCCCATAGTGAATAGAACTAGACACTTTTTTATACCATTTTTGAAGCTTCATTCTTTTCAAGTATACCATTCCTTATCACCATAACTTTTTTATTAACACACTCTTTGCTCGTGTCCAAACCCTTTACACTTCCAACATTGAATAGAACTAGACTTCTCATTTACCGTTTTTGAAGCTTCATTCTTTTTACCATTGGAACTCTCAGCTTCCACTCTTTTAGCGGCCACAAACTTTTCTTTTGGTGACATTGATTCATTTCTATTCACAAAACTATCCTTGTTCCAAGTTTTAGAATTTGAAAAGGTGTTAGTTCGTGATGTGTACCTTTTTGAATGCTCTTGTTCTTCCTTCAATTGGTCTTCAATTTTGAGAGCATAATGATACATGTCTTCCAGATATGGTGGTGGATGTCTGTCAACAAGATGAGAAATTTCTCGATTCAAACCTCCAAGGAATCTAGACATGGTATCTTCTTCTTCTTCTCTAACATTTGCTCTTTCCATCATAGTTTTCATCTCTTGATAATATTCCGCCACACTTTTTGTTCCTTGCCTCAAACCTTGCAATTTAGTTTTCAAATTTCTTTCATAATGTTTTGGAACATACCTTTTTCTCATGGCTTCTTTAAGTTCTTCCCATGTCTCTATTGGATCCTCCTCTTTTCTTCTTCTCTCGGATTTGAGATGTTGGTACCAATCACCAGCATGATTGGTAAATTCGGCAATAGCAAGTCTCATCTTCTTATTTTCACTATAGGTGTTGCAATCAAACACATGCTCTATCTTTCTTTCCCATTGCAAGTATGCCTCAGAATCTGCCGTTCCACAAAAGGGCGGGATTTTGAGTTTAACTCCCCCATCTCTATCTTCATGTACTCTTTCCATCCTTCTAGGTTGCATAATAGTTGCATGGTTATTTCTTCCTCTCCATCTACCATCAACTTGTCTTTCTTGTACTACTATACCTTCATCTTCTTGTAATGTTCGTTCTTGTCTTTGTTGTTGCGCCCTTCTTTCTTGTCTATCTTCCATCATCATTTCCATCATACCTTGAATTGCTTGAAGAATGGTTGTATTAAGATCTGGTACTGGTGGTACTGCTTCTCCATTATGTGACTTTTGTTATCAAGGGACCTCTCCACACTTCTCACAAAAATTTCACTCAGGGACACTCGTGTGGGTAGGCTTTTGGTATTAGGTCAAGAGTAAAGGCTGACTTTTTTTTTTGTGCAATCTTGCTTTAAGCTTGATTATAACCAATTCAACGATCAATTCTAACAAGAGGTCCTTCTAGAATCCTTGCAAAACGTTCACAGAGAAAGTTAACTTAACGGATTGATTCCAACCAAGAGCTTGTTAGAAGATGAATGACTCTTAGATCGAACTTGGAATCTATGATGGTCACTCTTAGATACCAAGACAATTCACTCTAGAATTAGCTTGATCAAAACTAATTCAATGAATCGGTTTAAACATCAAACCTAAAGCAAGGTTTGAAAAAAGAATAACACCAAAAGGGTATTAAGAAAACACAAAGGTTTTGTCTGTATTCAACCAAAAAACATCCAAACATGAATATTACCTGCCTTTAAATAGGCCCAAAAGATAATCCTAACAAAATAAAGTTCAGCCACCAACCACTAATAAATGCTATTAAATACAAATTGAAGCAAATAAGGCATTAATAAATTTCCTTAATTGGTAATTCAACTACCAAAGGCAAGTCTTCTAATTACTTTCCATAAATTTCCTTAATTGGTAATTCAACTACAAAGGCAAGTCTTCTAATTACTTTCCAATATCAGTCACTCTATTATCTTCTTGATTTGATTCTTGAATTTTCTTTGTATTGCTTCTTGTAATTGCTCGTTCGGGTACATGGAAGTGATCAGTTGTTGGATTCATATCAACACTTTTCCTAAAGTGTCCCACGTTTCTTTCAAAGTAGTTGCACTGGCAATCTTCTCAAAGCCCAACTCGTCAACGGCTCGGAACAACATGTATAATGCCGTCTTATCCTTTGATCGAACCTCTTTGAATGCCTTGTTTTGTGCCGCTGTATAACCCATAGTATCTTTTGGTTCTTCGAAACCTTCTTCGACCACCTCCCATGCATCTTGAGAACCAAGAATAGCTTTCATTTGAATGCTCAAATTCTCGTAGTTTGTCTTCGTTAGTCGTGTAGCTGCATTTGACCTGTCACATACGCCATTGGCTCTGATACCAATTTGTTAAAGAAATCTCACAAATTTGTGAAAGAGATGTCACGCACACTAATTTTTCTTTTGAGAGTGGAGAGACAAAGAACACTAAGTTTATCGAAAAAACCCTCTTTGATTATTATTTTTTTTTTCCTCTACTCTCTTTACAGAAATGATGTATTTATAATGATGTATTTATAGGTATTCAATTGCTCTCCTAAAACTAATTATAGTCATAGGACTGCCACTATTTCCTGAGCCATAAAACATCAATATTCCTATAAAGATTCTTGGCCTTTAATCTTCAACACTCTTGGCCTTTTCCTTTCCGACTGACTTTTGAATTTAAAACCTACTAAAATTAACAAAAAAAAAAAAAAAAAAAAAAAAAAAAAAAAAAAAAAACAATTAAGGTTTATTCAACACAACCAACCCTTTCCCCTTAGCCCTCTCACTTCCTAAGGAATGAAAGGCCACATCTAAGTCCAAAAAACTGGAATAGGAATGAGATCCACAATGTCATCATTGTATGGCTTGACTTGGCTTCTGATATGAACCAAGAGACAATAATCATACAATATACTTCAATGAAAATGTGAAGAAAATGTTGTCAAAATTATCAAAAGATGTTTCAATTCATGCCACATTGAAGAAGAATGAAGTTTGATTGTTCTAAATTTTAGGTGGGTTACAATTTAGAGTAATTTAGAGTTATTGTATTTTAAGACATTTTATTTACTTTAGGTTACATTTACATAATGGCTAATTATGGCCATAAGGTATGAATGTTACAACTCTTGGAATATCTTTAATAGTTTCATTTTTAAGGCTATGTATGTTGTATTTGTAAGCAGTCTTGAAAATATAGTAAAAGGAGCATTTGTGCTTTGTTTAGCCAATGACTAAGTTTCTTTACAATTCTACGTAGTTTAGGTTGCATGTAGAATCATTCAAGTTCGACATGATCAATCTTAGTTGTAGAGTGATTCGAATCTCAGACAAGTGTTCTTGCGTTGAGATATTAGATCAACAAGAGTCATTCAAGCTAGACATGATCGATCTTGCTTGTGGAGTTATTCGAATCTCAAACAATATTCTTGCCTTGAGATATTCGATCAACAATGCAATCTGAATCTTACTCCCCTTGTGGAAATCGTTAATGAAATACAATAACTCTAAATTACTCTAAATTGTAATCCGCCCAAAATTTAAAACATGAAACTTCATTCTTCTTCAATGTGGCATGAATTGAAATATCTTTTGATAATTTCAATAATATTTTTTTCACATCTTCATTGAAGTATATTGTATGATTGATGTCTCTTGGTTCATATCATAAGGAGAAATAAAGAATCGGAATTTCTAAGGATTGGCAAGAGGAGTGAGGACAGTTCGAGTTAGAAGTAGGAGGGTCAAGGTAGCATTCCCTGTAGCAGCACTCTAGAATTTAGTAAATTCTTTGACTAGGGCCTAGAATCACTCTTGAGAAAAGGCTTGATTACATATGTGCGTATGCAATACCGCTCCGGTAGTTTAAGGCAGGTAAGGGCTGCTCATGAGGGGGGGCACCATCACTCTATCTCGAAGGCAGGTTAAGTAATTGCCAAGTCAGGGTAGTGCATTAAGGGAGCTGCAACTATCGCATCAGCTAGAGTTGCATTAGGCATTGGAAAGGTGCTTAATTCCGAGACCGCTTTTAGGCTAGAAGAGCGGGAGAGGATTGAATATGCTCGACTTTAAAGGAGAAGGCAGCATACGTAGGACAGTAGGCCCGAAAGCTGTTAGCAAGTAGGTGCTGCGCTGTATTGCTAAGAGGCTTTCCTTGTTTTTCACTTGTTCAATACCGGTCCGCTATGAAGAAAGCAAATAGAGGAAGGCCCGGACTATTCCTATTGTACCAACTACCATGTAATGTTGTAGCAACTATGTTGTAGTGAGGGGTAGTTGACTTCGTCATGTATTCTTTCGGAGGTAGGTAGTTCTGAGGGAGCCCCATGCAATGCGTATATATCAAGAGGACTACGGGTGCTCCTCCTCCACTTAAAGCTTTTCAGCTCCTTCTTCTTTTGGTATTGTAAGTCAATCCGCTATACATCCTCCTTGCATCTTGGTACCGTACAAATCGAATAGGAATGAGCGTAGCACAGTAGCTATTGTTCTTGTGGTCTGTATAGCAGCGTAGAGTAGTGATCTCTTCACACAACCGTCTATCCATCTTCTTAGTTTAGTTTTCCTGTTGTATGTCTAGCTATCTGTCGCATTATCTTACTATGTTCCGCGAGCCTCCTTGCTTCCTAAAGCCACCATTCAAGAGTCGAGGTTGAGTTGTCAGAGATCCGTTAAGGCGGACACTAGTGCCTGAAGCGGGAAAAGAGAGTTCAGTGTTTGCAGCCTTAAAGCCTTAAATCTGGGAAGGAAGGCTTTCTTCCCGAACGGTCTTAAATCAGTAGAGATGGCTCTTAGATTGGGAGGTTTAGCTGCATTCTTATTCTTCATATTTGAAATTCTTGCTGCAATCTCTTCCTAATAAAGAAGAAAAGACTGACGGTTAAAAGAAAGAGAGCAATCCTCACATGTAGAGTTCAAACGAGTAGAGTACCCTCATGTCACTTGCGGGGATAAGATTAGCCCTTTAACATGTTTACGAAGACCTCCGACTTATTAAAGAAAAGTGGTTCGATCGAAACAAAATTGTTGGTTCAGGGGCATCAAGGACCAAAAGGGGTTTCTTCCATCTGGTGGAGAAGTGGCTATTAAAAGGTTTGAGGGGGCCAATGGAATGGATTGCGTGCGCAATCCTTTCCCCACAGAGTTTGAAGTAATGCTGGGTTGTTTACGGTACAAGAACTTGGTTCAACTTCAAGGATGGTGCTGTGAAGATACTGAGTTAGTCCTGGTTTCTTATTACTTACCCAATGGAAGCCTCAGCAATATTCTCCATAGAAACTCCAATTCGACGAGAGTCCTGTCATGGAAGCAAAGATTGAATATCGTTTTGGGGGTTGCTTCCGGACTTATCTAAATGAAGAATGTGAGATGCTAAGTTCAATGCTAAGCTTGGGGATTTGGGTCTGGCAGAAGTTTATGAACATTGTTCGAATACAAGAGAAGCTACTATACCGGCAGGAACAATGGGATATCTTGTACCTGAGTATCTTTATTCGGGTATTTTCGCTGAGAAGACATATGTTTACAGCTTTAGTGTGGTAGTGTTAGAGGTGGCAACAGGGAGAAGGCCTCTTGATTATAATGGAATTGTGGTTATTGACTAGGTCTGGGACCTGTGGAAAAAGGGGAAACTAATTGAGGTGATTGGTTGATGGGGAAGTTTGAAGGGGTGGAAATGGAAAGGATGATGATCGACTCTCTTGTGTGCACCTAGACAAAAAAGGTGAGTGCCGGTGAAGGAAGCTGCAAGGATGATTAAAGGTGAGCACCACTCTGTGTTGCCGGTGAGTAAACCAAGAGTGGGCATTTGACCTGTTTTACTTGTGAATCTGAAGAAATATTGAATCTCGGTGGAGATCGTCCTAGTCTTGATGATGCACTGTATATGACCTAACCCAATTTAGCTAAGACTTGCTCAGGAAAGGCCACACGCATTACTTCAAATGGTTGTCAATATGGGATCAGTTGAAGAAAGAAGAAAAGAGAAATGAACGATTAAGCGAGACTTTGTCTTAGAGACCAATGAAATGAAAGTTTGATTATACAAAAGTTTCTTGAAGACCTCTTGCTTCAACTTTCCCGCTTATTATTGCTACCACCTCAACAGCTTTCGACCTGCTTACTTAGAATAAAGATAAATAATGGGCGTAAAGGACACAAGACCCTTACACAGGCGAGAGAGAGAGCCTTCGCTTACCTGCTTAATCGTGGCTTCCTATCGTATCTATATCCCCTTTCTTTCCTTCAGTTACATCAAGTCTCACTTATGCTTCCAACTACCGATGGGAGAAGGCTTGGACGTATAGCACGAAAGAATAAGAGGTATGGCATACGAGAATGGTATATGAAATGAAAGGCAGGAAACAGAGCTGGAGATGAGCGCTAGCCAATGGTTAATAATGAAGAAAGCACCTTAGCAATTATCAGTAATGCCCCTATCGACCTCAGTCTTGTTTTTTGCTAACTTGAGTAACGAACGTCGACTATCTCATTAAAGGCCGAATATCCATATATATCTTTATGGAAGAGAGTTGGCCCACTTTTATCCATTCCAGCGATTATGCCCATTTTAGCCCTACCGTCCACCCTTATCATCATAATGGAAAGGGGTACTTTTGAGCTGATGTGTAACGGACCAAAGCGATCGTTAGTCGGGCTGACTTGTGAATGGTCAAGGCGAACGAGAGGACATATACCTCCTCCATATTCCTTAAATGGGCAAGACTCGGATACTGCATGCAATAAGAATAATAATTTACTGAACAACGACTTAGATCGTCGATTGATTTGTATGCGCAATGGAATTGGAGTGGATAGAGCATTACTCCAAACAAACAGGCATCCCATGAATATACATTACCTCACTACCTGTATAAAGCGAGCATCACTTCTCAGGGAGTAGGTAAAAGCCTTTTATCAAAGTCAAAAGCAGGAATCTAAGAAAACAAGACCCCTAAGAGCATCTTGTAAACAAATTATTCGATATGGAGATCCCAGCAAGGCTGCCGGAGACATCACTAAACCACTCAGTGATGTCTCTTGCAAAGAAGATGATATGAACCAAGAGACATCAATCATACAATATGCTTCAATGAAGATGTGAAGAAAATATTGTTGAAATTATCAAAAGATATTTCAATTCATGCCACATTGAAGAAGAATGAAGTTTCATGTGATAAATTTTGGGTGGATTACAATTTAGAGTTATTGTATTTCATTAATGTATTTTAAGAGTTTTTATTTAGTTTAGGTTACAATTACATAATGGTTAATTATCGCGATTAAGTATGAATGTTACAAGTCTTGGAAGGCCTTTAATAGTTTCATTTTGAGGCTATATAAAGCCATGTATGTTGTATTTGTAAGGTGTAACGACCCAAAATTTTCTACTTAATTTAAGGTCGCTATTGTATACGTACCATAAACATTGAATGCGGAAGACTTCATTTAAATTCCATAAAACATAACCTTTAACTTAAAACATATCCATGGACTTGCATGTTTCGAAAACATCTTTAAAACGACACAACAAAAAACCTGAAATAAAATAAATAAGCGTTTAAGTTTAAAACATCCTATTCTAGCCTAAGTCTAAGAAAATAAATACCACTATCCTATGCATGTGCCATGATCTCGAGTTACGATGCCGTCGTTAGCCGTACAGGAATGCCTTGCCTTAACCTGAAAAATGTAGTAGCACATGGCTTGAGTATTTAAAGAAATACTCAGTAAGTGACCCCACTAATGGGGTTAAATGCAACAATCACATGCAATGAAATGATGGGACCTATCTTTCGTTTCATTTCGTTTTCCCTACAGTGCTGTCCTAACGGGTAATCGTGGACGTCTACCATATACTCTACACACAGCCCATACGTGCGAGTATGGGCTCACCAGCTAGTTTGCACACTGCTGGGCCACTTTCCTTATCCGGTGGGCATACTCTGGGAGCCCCTTATGCCGGGACCCGTTAGAACTAGTAACCGTCACGGCAGCACTATGCAAAGCATAACGATTGTTGTCCTGCCATTGGATGTACGCGTCCGTACCCTCGTGATGGGATAGAGGTATCCCCCCAAATGCATGAACACACATAATGCATGAGGTCCCCACTACTTCTACAATTTCATTATCCTTGAATACAACCCCGCTAGCATTAAGTACATATCATATCATTTTTCATATCGTTTTAGATATCGTTCATCATTCATATCATATCGTTTCTCATTCTTCCGTTCTCAAATCATACATAATTCTAACGGGGTTATATTTCATGTCATTTATCGTAATTTCATGTCATTCATATCATGCTGTATACACACAATTAAAGAGACCTAACATAATGTTCTATGCTTTTAACATAACATTTCATCATATACACATCATACCATGACATATTGCATCACAATGTATCATATCATAAACAAGTAATAACGTAAACACTTCATAGTCATGTCATACTCTAACTTATCATAGCCTTAACGTTTTTATACCTATCACAGACATATCATTACGTCAACGTACCTTAGTCATCTCATCACAACGACTTAACCTAACGCTATCGTTCTATCAATCCTAACGCTATCGTTCTATCAATCTATCACAAACCTATCCCTTTCTACCCGTAGCCTAACCGTATTCTTCCATCAATCTCTCTTATCCATATCACTCCAGTATGTAACCTAACCTTAACGTTTCATGAACGTATTTTACTCCTATTGTTACATTTCGTTTTGTGCATCCTTCTCGTATCCTATCTCAAACATATCATAGAACTCATGGTACCGTAATTATTATCAAACAATTCACATATTATAACATATACATAACAAATAAGAAGCATATTGATCCACAGACATTTCACACATATCAATATATATGACACGTGCAGAACCACGGGGCACGTGTCAACAGCAAATATAACCATGCCGATAGTAAGGTCACTTACCTGGCTAGCTTAAGTCGTTGTCACGAATATATCTTTAATGAAAGTTCGATTCCGTCCTTTGAAATCCGGGTCAACCTATATGAGCCCATGACATTAGTTTTGGGTTTGAACTCTACAACATTATTTCTCTAATTTACATTGGTCCATTGTTAGAAGTCTTGAAATGTTATATATCTATAATTATATTTTTATTAAAAATCTTATTTTTCATGGTTATTATTGTATAAGAAAGTAGATACAGCTATTTCAAGTTATTCTGGGCTTTACTACTCTGATAAGGCAACCCTAATCCTCATCCCAATGATCCAAGCTTATGTTGAAGCAAGAACCCTTGAATCAAAGTAATTAACATCTCCTTATACGAAATTTGGATCAACCAAGAGATAAGGCTAGAATTAGATTACGATCGAAGATCTAGAAGCAAGATTTGGAAACCTTGTTCTAAATTGAGTCACTCCACAATCTAACTTGATCAAGGCTTGATTGAATGACTCGGGTGCAATTCTACCACAAGAATTGCTTGAAACTTAGAAATGACAAATATGATGCTCGAATTTCTAAGGGAAACGTCTCAATTTGAGATCTGAATTATATTCATCCACGAATCCGAATTTTACATAACATATTGTGGGTATTTATAGTCTCCCGACAAAAGACGTTTGTGGACGGGATTTATTCCCGATCCCCTTTAATCTCCATAAAGAATAAGTCAATTTGACTATTTGACTTTTACATAATTTATGAAATTAAACATAGGATTTTTTAACAAATGTTGATGTGCTTGAGTGGCTAATGCGACAGGTTTGAAATCAATTGAGCTCTCTGCGTGTAGGTTCGAATTCTGTTATTGACATGTTTTTTTGAATCTTCTTGGCAATAGGTCCATTTAGAACACCGTGATTTTATCATCTTCCCCCTCTTCAGAAGGATTCGTCCTCAAATAAGAAAAAATCATCACCTTCCTTCCGTCACCTCCTTTTGAAATGTTTTAATTAAATTTGCATGCTTCACTCACAAAAATATTAAAAGGAAATTAGTAGAATAGGAAGCAAATGAAGTGTATTAAATCCATAAACTACTTTCTTAAAGAATAAGTAAGAAGCATGCTATGCATCATCCATAAATCTATCTGCCACATGCTTCATCTTCGGCCAACAAAAGTTTATACAACATCTTATAAACTTTATTAATCCTAAGATGTCCCATTAAGGCACCACCATATGCTTCTCTCAAAAACAAATCTTTTATAGAGCATTTAGGAATACAAAACATACTCTTAGTAATTAAAAATTTATGAAACACATAATAATCATCCACCACTTTTTTTGCAAGACAAGATGCATAAATAGTTCTAAAGTCTTGGTCATCTCTATATAATTCAATAATATGCTCAACTCCAAGAATTTTTGCAGTAAGAGAAGTAAAGAGATCATACCTTTTAGATAACACATGAGCTACTGTATTATCCTCACCTTACTTATACTTGATGACATACGAAAATGTTTCAATAAATTCCACCCCACTTTGCATGTCTACGGTTCAGTTTGCTTTGACCCTTCACATACTTCAAGTATTCATGATCAAAGTGGATCACAAATTCTCTAGACCATAAGTAGTGTTGCGGCACATGCAATATATGAACTACAAACAATTCTTTATCATAGGTAGGGTATTTCAATGTTGCCCCATTTAGTTTTTCACTAAAATACACTAACGACTTTTCATCTTGAATTAAAACAACACTTATGACCAAACCACATGCTTCACATCCAATTTCAAAAGTTTTATAAAAGCTAGGCAAAACAAATAATGATGCATTGCTTAATTTGTTCCTAAGCAAATTGAATGCATTCTCTTGCATTCCTCCCCATTTAAAAACAACATTCTTTTTCACTAAGTCATTCAATAGTTCAGTTATGGTTCTAAAATCATTTATAGATCTCTTATAGAGTACGCTTACTCATGAAAACTCCGAACTTTACGTGCACTCTTTGGTGTTGGCAAATTCATAATGAATTTAACTTTATCTCTATCTAATGCTATTCTACTTTTATCAACTATGAAGCCAATAGAGTGAACTTTTTCCATGCAAAAACTACCCTTATTAAAATTAAATTTCTCTTTTCTATGTGTAATCAAAACTAATTTAACATGCTCCACATGCTCAAGCAAAATCTTCAAATAAATTATAATATCATCAATATAAACAACAACATGTTGTCTCATATATTTTCTCAAAACATTATATATTAAGCGCATATATGTACTAGGAGCATTAGTTAACCTAAAAAGCATAACAAGTCATTCATACAATCCAAACTTAATATTGAAAGTTGTTTTCCATTCATCTCCTACGTGCATTCTAATTTGATGATATCTAGATTTCAAAATAATTTTTATGAATAGACACGAATCATGCAATAAATCAAGCATATCGTCTAACCTAGGAATAGGATGTCGACACTTTACCGTGATTTTGTTGATGACTCTATTATCCATGCATATGCGCCAAGTTTCATCTTTCTTTGGCACCAATAAGTCTCGTATAGAACATGGACTCAAACTTTCTCGTACATAGCCCTTCTCCATGAGCTCCTCCACTTGCCTTTGAATTTCTTTTGTCTCGATTGGATTGACTCGATAAGCTGGCTTATAAGGAATGACAGTCCTTGGAATGAAGTCTATTTTATGTTCAATACCTCTAATGGTAGGTATTTCTTTATCTTGAAACATGTTTTCAAATTCCTGTAAAAGAGATTGAAAAACACTAGGCAAAGCCAAGTTGTTATAGTTAGAGACCAAATATCTTCCATTGTACATAAGTACAAAGATCGAGTTTTGTGAAAGCCTTCTCACCTCTCCAAATGTAGCCAAATAACTCTCTCTCTTCCTTTTTTTCTTCAATTTCATCTCTTCTTTCATTCTTCTTTTTTTCTCTTTGATTTTTCTTTTTTTTTTTTCACTCAACTCTTGTTTTTCTTTTAACTCTTTTTCCTCAAACTCTTTCTTTCTTTCTTCCAACTTTAATTGATCAGCAAATACATTTGCAGAACTCAAAGGTACAAGAGTGGTTTTTCTACCATATTTTTCAAAAGAATACCTATTCAAATAGCCATCATACATAACCCTCCTGTCAAATTGCCATGATCGGCCAAGCAATATGTCTCCAGCATGCATTGGTAACACATCACAAAGAACTTCATCGATATATTTTTCCAAAGTAAAAGATATTAGAGCTTGGGAAATTACCTTCATTTTTCCACTATCATTGAGCCATTGGAGCTTGTAAGGTTTAGGATGATCTTGAGTTTGAATTTGCAACCATTTGATCAACATAGTACTTACTACATTGGTGCAACTTCCACTATCAATGATCAGACTACAAGCAGTCCCCTTAACTAAACACCACGTGTGGAACAGATTGTCTCTTTGATCATCAACAGCATTCTCCGTAACTCGAGTTTTAAGAAGTCTTCTGGTTACAAGTACCAAATGACTCCCATCTTCTAGTTCCTCCTCATTCTCCTGGATTTCCTCTTCAATTAGCTCATCATGGTCACTTTCCTCACTATCTGTGACAACTTGTCCATTCTTGATGATCATGACTCTCTTGTTAGGACAATCACGACTAAGATGACCAATTCCTTGACATTTCCAACATTTGATGTCTCTATTTCTTTCTCGAATCTCCTTATATTCCTCCGCTTTTTCTCTACCCTTGGAGGTCTCAGCTTTGTTCTTTTTGTCAAGATCATACTTGCCTCCAACTTTGAAATCTATCTTTTCAATATTTGCATTCTTTTTCCAAGTGTTGAAAGTAGTAGATTTTGAAATACCATACCTCTTGGAGTTCTCCTTCTCCCAAGCTAGTTGCCCTTCGATTTTGACAGCAAGGTGTAACAATTCTTGCATATCAAAGTACGCTTGCCTATCCACTTGATGAGCAAGTTGTCGGTTTAACCCACCAAGAAATCTAGCCATTGTATCTTCCTCATCTTCATCAATACATGCTCTATTCATAAGGGTCTTTATTTCTTTGTAATATTATTCAACAGTTTTGGATCCCTGTTGTAAAGTATAGAGTTTTTGCTTGAGTACTCGAGAATAATGCTTAGGAATGTACCTTTTTCTCATTAATGTCTTCAATTCCTCCCACGTTTCAATTGGTTCTTCATAATTTCTCATCCACTATGATTTCAAAGATGTCCACCATATAATGGTGTAATCACAAAATTCAGCCACAACAAGCTTCAACTTTCTTTCTTCACTGAAATTGTTGCAATCGAAGACATGCTCAATTTTGCTCTCATATTGCAAATACTTCTCTGGATCAGATCTCCCATAGAAAGTTGGAATTTTTAGCTTTACTCCCCCGACTCCTTTTTCATTTTCTCTCTCATACTGGTACTCCCTCTCAATTCTTTTTGGTGCTAAAATTTCTCTACCCCTTCTTCTGACTCTTCCTCTTCCTCGACCGACATCTCTCCCTCCCCTAGGACTATGTCCTGCTAAAAGGGTGACATTGTCATCTTCTTCATTTTCAAGTCCTTCATTCAAGAGTACTTCCCTCCCTTGAAGATTACCTAAAGCTATTTCAATTTGCTCCATCCGGTCTGTCAATGTACTAATAACTTGATTCAAACGAGTAATTGTTTCGACCTGTGCTTCTCTCCACCTAGCTTCATTGATCTTCCCTCCATTTCCTCCATCTTGGTTCATGATTGTACAAACAGTAGTGGAATATGTTTAGGACCTCACACACTCAACTCACTGATTTTACACTCAGGGACACTTGTGTTTATACACACAAAGGTAGGCTGTTTGGGAAAGTGCCTAAATTATGATCAAGGTAGGCTAATATATCCGTAACGCAATTCTAATAGTAGCAAGCTATTCAAGGCAATCAAGATAAGTTAATTATGAAATAACAACAAAATAAAACAAGACATGAACAAAAAAATAAGGGACACGAAGATATTTTTGGATATAATTGCACACTGAAAAAAAATTCCAAAAAGAAAGGACGTGAAGATTTTAAGAACGATCTAACTCTCCTTTTTACAAATTCGGGAAATTTAGAAGTTATCTTCAAGCGTAGATTATGAGAAAAAAAATATTAAACACAACGGTTCTAGATTTAGATGGATGAAGAAAAAGATGTGAATTGAAGTTTATTTGATCTTCAAATAAACATGCAAATGATCTAAAAAAAATGATAAATATCGTTTATAATCACAATCGTAAGAACAAATATGATAAGATTTTTTTTTTTTTCAATATCTCAACGTGATCTTTAGGAAGAAAATGAGAACAAAGTGAAAAGTTGATGAATAAGGGCGGAAATGACAGCAAGAAAATGAATGGACAAATTTAAAGAAAAGATAAACAAGAGCATAAATGGAAGATAAAATCAATTCTAGAGTCAGCCACAAAGATGTAAACCTACGTTCTGATACCAAATTGATAAGGCAACCCTAATCCTCATCCCAACGATCCAAGCTTATGTTGAAGCAAGAACCCTTGAATCAAAGTAATTAACACCTCCTTATAGGAAATTTGGATCAACCAAGAGATAAGGCTAGAATTAGATTACCTCTTACGATCGAAGATCTAGAAGCAAGATTTGGAAACCTTGTTCTAAATTGAGTCACTCCACAATCTAACTTGATCAAGGCTTGATTGAATGGCTCGGGTGCAATTCTACCATAAGAATTGCTTGAAACTTAGAAATGGCAAATATGATGCTCGGATTTCAAGGGAAACGTATCAATTTGAGATCTGAATTATATTCATCCACGAATCTGAATTTCATTTGACTTTTACATAATTTATGAAATTAAAATAGTTTTTTCTAACAAATGTTGATGTGTTTGAGTGGCTAATGCGACAGGTTTGAAATCAATTGAGCTCTCTGTGCATAGGTTAAAATTCTGTTGTTGACATGTTTTTTTGAATCTTCTTGGCCATTGGAACACCGTGATTCTTATCATACTCTCTGTATTTACCTTTTCCGTATTTACCTTTCCCTTTTCCCTTCTCCGTATTTACCTTTCCCTTTTCCCTCCATATTTAGTTTGTGGTTTTTTATTCCCTAATTTTTTTTTTATTTTCTTATCTCAGTGTTTCTATTCAGAAGTTTTCTTGGCCATTTTTTTTTATTTTCTTATCTCAGTGTTTCTATTCACAAGTTTTCTTGGCCATTTTTTTTTATTTTCTTATCTCAGTGTTTCCTATTCAGAAGTTTTCTTGGCCATCCGTGATTCTTATCATACTCTCCGTATTTACTGGTTTTTAATTCCCTAATTTTTTTTTATTTTCTTACCTCAGGGTTTCCTATTCAGAAGTTTTCTTGGCCATTCTATCTTTAATCTATTCCTTTGGCTACTGATAAAAATTTTAGTCTAATATTACTCATCTGACGTGATTTACTAGAATCGTATAAATGATTGACATTTAGTTTCTAACTCAAAGATCATTTAGTTTCTAACTCAAAGCTAGACCATTGTAATAATTCAATTCAATGAAGATTGATCAGATCTATCTTCACGTAAATCTCCGGTGAATCTTACCTGGGTAATGGCCATTCTCTTTTTTTATTTATTTTTATTTATTTTTTTTTTTTTTTTTTATTTATTTATTTTTTTTTTTTTGGGGAAATGTTGTTTTTTTTGTTTATTTATTTATTTATTTATTATTATTATTTTAACTACTTTTTTATAATTATTTTTATTTGTTTATTTATTTATTTATTTTTAGGCTATTACATAAGGAGACTTGGAAAATATAGTAAAAAGAGCATTTGTGCTTTTCTTTAGCCAATGGCTAAGTTTCTTTGCAATTCTATGTAGTTTAGGTTGCATGTAGAATCATTAAGCTCGACATGATCAATCTTGCTTGTGGAGTGATTCGTATCTCACACAAGTGTTCTTGGGTTGAGATATTTGATCAACAAGAATCATTCAAGCTTAGACATGATCGATCTTACTTGTGGAGTGATTCGAATTTCAATCAAATGTTCTTACATTGAGATATTCGATCAACAAGGTATCCGAATTTTACTCCCCTTGTAGTGATTCCATATCTTATCATTCTACATAGAATTGCAAAGAAACTTAGCCATTGGCTAAAGAAGAGAACAAATGCTTCTTTTACTATATTTTCCAAGTCTCCTTACAAATACAACCTACATGGCTTTATATAGTCTCAAAATGAAACTATTAAAGGCATTTCAAGAGTTGTAACATTCATACTTAATAGTCATAATTAACCATTATGTAATTGTAACCTAAAGTAACCAAAAAGTCTTAACAATTATGTAATTGTAACCTAAAGTAACCAAAAAGTCTTAAATTACATTAATGAAATACAATAACTCTAAATTACTCTAAATTGTAATCCACCCAAAATTTATAACATGAAACTTCATTCTTCTTCAATGTGCCATGAATTGAAATATCTTTTGATAATTTCAACAATATTTTCTTCACATCCTCACTGAAGCATATTGTATGATTGATGTCTTTTGGTTCATATCATTCTCCACTTCTTCAAGAAGATTCGTCCTCGAATCTATTTGTGAAACTTTGCTACAAAAAATAAGTTATGGAAATACAAAGGACCTCACAACACTCTCTCACGTGTATACACTCAAGGAATTTTAGGTCATTCTGTTTGCACTCATTTACACAAATGAATCTCTCATTCTCACCTCTCATATTTTTTAGTAGAGCCCAGATTAGATTTTTTTATTTATTTTGGGTCGATTAAAAGCTATAAAGAAAAAACAAAATGAAAAGAAACGCAAAGGAAACATATATCCGATCTTGAGCTTGAAGCTCTGATATCGAATGATAAGATAAGGAATCACTACAAGGGGAGTACGATTCGGATTACCTTATTGATCGAATATCTCAAGGCAAGAATATTGTCTGAGATTCGAATCACTCCACAAGCAAGATCGATCATGTCTAGCTTAAATGATTCTTGTTGATCAAATATCTCAACGCTAGAACACTTGTGTGAGATTCGAATCACTCTACAAGCAAGATTGATCATGTCGAGCTTGAATGATTCTACATGCAACCTAAACTACATAGAATTGCAAAGAAACTTAGCCATTGGCCAAAGAAAAGCACAAATGCTTCTTTTACTATATTTTCCAAGTCTCCTTACAAATACAACATATATGGCTTTATATAGCCTCAAAATGAAACTATTAAAGGCATTCCAAGAGTTGTAACATTCATACTTGATGGCCATAATTAACCATTATGTAATTGTAACCTAAACTAAATAAAAACTCTTAAAATACATTAATGAAATACACTAACTCTAAATTGTAATCCACCCAAAATTTATCACATGAAACTTCATTCTTCTTCAATGTGGCATGAATTGAAATTTCTTTTGATAATTTCAACAATATTTTTTTCACATCTTCATGGAAGCATATTGTATGATTGATGTCTCTTGGTTCATAGAAAGTATGGAATGGACTACCTTGATGATCAAGATCAAGAGTAAAGAAAACTTGTTTCTAAACTCCACAAGAGGTTTGATCACTACCACTTGAATGACTCAAGCATGCAAGTTCTAAACACAAGAATTTGCAAAGAAAAAAGTTAGCTCTCAACAAAGCTAAAGTAGAAATTTTATTCTTAATTCCAAAATGCGATGTCCCTAATCAAAGAAAACAAGGCTTTATATAGCATTTACAACCTTAACCTATGTGACACATAACTCCCATGTTAGATTGGCTAGTAAATGAAAATACCCATAACCTACACATTAAAATGGCTAGTTAAGGGTGGAATATGGTAACCTAGGTGGGTTACTATATAATCTTAACTCCTATATTAAAAACTAGCTTAAATATGACAAACAAATATTTAAATTATAATTAAATAGTGCAATGAATGAAATGTGTTTATTAGTCATCTTGGACTAGTTCTATAAATTCAGTGAGTTCATTAAATGCAACTTAAAGTGCATTTAATGCATCTCTTTCTTGAAGCTCAACTTTGCACAACATATAAGGGGGGTCTTCAATGTCTTCTAAAATTTCCTTTGATGAGCTCACCATAGCTTGAATATAAGTGTACAAGGTTTGTTATAGCTTCTTGGCTCTCGTTCTTTTAATTAGACCTTAAGGTATGGAAATTCCTTGGTCGTGGTTCATATCATTCTCCCCCTCTTGAGAAGGATTCGTCCTCGAATCCCAGCCAGCACCTACATCAAAAGGACTCAAATCAACAACATTAAAATTTGCATCAACACCATACTTACTTGGTAAATCAATTTTATAAGCATTGTCGTTGATACGCTCAAGAACTTGAAAAGGTCCATCTCCTCGTGGTAAAAACTTAGATTTTCTTTGAGTAGGAAATCTTTCTTTTCGGAAATGCATCCTGTTGGGTTTTATGTCCTAAAACTCATAGTTTGTGAACAAACACATATTTTGTTTTCAATAAATTTATTATTGAGGTTTATTCAGTAAAAATTGTTATTGAATAAAGTGAATGTTACGATCATTAATCTAAATCCAATAAACTAAGAATACTCTGGCTAGAGTATGATTACTTGAACTATACGTAGAGACATAAGAGTAGATCAAGTTCAAGTATATAGTCAAAATGATCTATAGTACAGGGATAAGGCTGAGTACCTTATTTTGGGGACACTATGGATGCAGCCAACTTTTGTATATGATATAAACAATGTGATCACTAAATTGTACATGTGGAGACATGTGAGTGGGGGCGTCCTATGCAATGAGTATGGCATAAGATCGGACCATGAAGAAAACCACTCTCACTTTATGCTGCCGTTTACTGTTGAGGCTAATTTTTTCATTCGATAACCTAGGTAAATCGATCTTAATCCTGAGCTAACTATGAACTCCTGTTATTCGAAATTATCCTTATATTTGCATGGGTGATAGTGGCCCGAGTTCACCGACTCAACAAGCCTCCCATTTCAGGGGTAAGACTAGGTGAATAGCTGGGGACATAGGGTGTAAGATGGAATTCGCTCCTACTCGCTTTTAGAGATAGTAGAGAGGTTGTTCCCTTAAGTACTGACTCCAAGTCTTGAACAAGGGACCCCACCCTCTCATTGGCCCGAGAGGGTTTGGTTTTGTGGTTGGACTACAAACCAATTGTTCACTAGAGGATCAGTGGGACTTAAGGAACAAAAAATAACTTTAGGGGTAAAACGGTAAATTGACCCAACTCTAGTTACGAACAACCTGTGAAGGATTGACTTACTAATCATGGTTATATCAAATGGATAGAAATATATCTATAGTGAGGGTAGTGCAACTACTAGGCTATAGTGGAGTGTCTTAGTAGTTAACGAATGTTGGTTAACAAGGTTAATGAGTTTAGCCAGCTAATCTCGGATAGTTGGAGCCCATGATCTGTAGGTCCATTAGGTCCCTTTGCTAGCTCATATTGGACTAAACCTTAGAACAGTGTGACGAGTGAGTTCGAAGTGTTTGAATTCAAATTAGAGAATACACGCTAAATATATACGATATATTTAACCGCATTTTGTTTTAATTATTTATTGAACAAAAAGAGAGAATTGGAGATATTTAAATAAGATTTAAATATTTTAATTATGAATAGTGATTCATGATCAATATGTGCTGGAATTGATTGGGATTGACATTTTATTTAATGTTAAATATTACTTAAATTGTTTAATTAATCATTTAATATTATTTTGATTTAAAATTAATTATTTATTTTAATTGTTGAATTAAAATAAAGAAAGGCAAAATGTTTGAGTTAGTGGAATATTGAGTGTCAATATATGGTTTAACCAAACTTGCATGTTTTCCACATAATCCAACAAATGTGAGTGGAATTTTGAGTGTCAAAATTTGGTTAACTCAAACTTGCATGCTTGCCACATAATCCCACAAATTTGAGTGAAATTTTGAGTGTCAAAATTTGGTAATCTCAAATTTGCATGAACATGCAAATATGACTCTATAAATTAAGTGATCAAGGTATATGGAAATTCTTCTTGAAAAACTTTGAGAAAATCTCTCAAAACTCTCTCTTTACATATACTAAATTCCTATCAACTTTCATCACTCATCGGATTCCATAATCCCATTCTAAGGCTGGAGAATAGTTGGGAAGACACTACTGGTGGTTCGAAACCGTTCGTGAGGAAAAAGGAATTTGAACTACGAAAGGTTAGTATTCAAACTCATTCAAATAGTCATCATACATAACCCTCCTGTCAAATTTCCATGGTCGGCCAAGAAAGGGCGGGCACTCTCGTGTTTCAACCCCATTATACTATTAATAGTTGTGGGGCAATATATACTGAAAGCTTCTACGATAAGCAAGTGAATGGGGGTGGTGCGTGGCGAACGGAATGGTTCATCAAACCATTTCTCGCCTCAACCCCCTAAATAGGTAGAGGGGTACTTTACAAATAGGGGTAATTTATTCGCACCTGATTGTGATAGCCCTATCGATACCTTATGTGAGCTTTGTTACTAGTGGGCAATTTCCCATGGCGTTAGCCTTTTCCCAGTGCGCGAAGCCCCAACGAGGAAGATGTTAGTGGTTTCTCATTCGGTCAATAATAAAAATCCCTCTTTTTGTGCTACTCCTACTCCGTCAGCGGTAAAAAGATAAGGAAAGGCGAAGCATTCTCTTGGTTTCCCAATCTCTTGCTTCTAAAGGATGCCCTCTCTTGGCTGGATTTGTGTCCAGCCAACGAGGATCCCGTATCTAGCAACCCAACCAAAAAATAGGGCGTAAAAAAGCCTTATCTAGGTTGGAACTATGAAGGTGACCTTATTATTCAAAGAGTAAAGGGCTTTTTCATCTGCTGTGTAGGAGTGCACTACTGTTTAACCTTTAATAGACTAGTGGTGGGGTCCCGTGGTTCCTATACCGTCACGTTTCCTAGTCCTTTTCTTTTAGTGCTTCGACCCGAAGCAATAGCTTCTAGCTAGTTCAGTGGATAAGATGACTGCGCTCCAGCTCACTCAAGAATGGGACGACAATGGTCTGCCGGCAAGTTCATTCTGATCTTGGATGCAGTACATTGGAATCCTAAAGCACCACCACGAACGCTATGTAGTTTAGGTTGCACCACCACGAACGTATGTTGTATTTGTAAGTAGACTTGGAAAATATAGTAAAAGAAGCATTTGTGCTTTTCTTTAGCCAATGGCTAAGTTTCTTTGCAATTCTATGTAGTTTAGGTTGCATGTAGAATCATTCAAGTTCGACATGATCAATCTTGCTTGTGGAGTGATTCGAATCTCAAACAAGTGTTCTTGTGTTGAGATATTTGATCAACAAGAATCATTCAAGCTAGACATGATCGATCTTGCTTATGGAGTGATTCAAATCTCAAACAATGTTCTTGCCTTGAGATATTGGACCAACAAGGTAATCCGAATCTTACTCCCCTTGTAGTGATTCCTTATCTTATCATTTGGTATCAGAGCTTCAAGCTCAAGATCGGATATATGTTTCCTTTGCGTTTCTTTTCAATTTGATTTTTATTTATTTTTATGTTTTTAGTTTTTAATCGATCCAAAATAAAAAAAAATCCAATCTGGGCTCTACAAAAATTGAGAGGTGAGAATGAGAGCTTCATTTGTGTAAATGAGTGCAAACAGAGTGACCTAAAAAAGTCCTTGAGTGTATACACGTGAGAGATTGTTGTGAGGTCCTTTGCATTTCCATATCTTTTTTTTTTTCTTTGCAGCAAAGTTTCACAAATAGATTCGAGGACGAATCCTCTTGAAGAAGTGGAGAATGATATGAACCAAGAGACATCGATCATACAATATGCTTCAATGAAGATGTAAAGAAATATATTGTTGAAATTATCAAAAGATATTTCAATTCATGTCACATTGAAGAAGAATGAAGTTTCATTGTGATATGAACAAAGAGACATCAATCATGCAATATGCTTCAATGAAGATGTGAAAAAAAAATATTGTTGAAATTATCAAAAGATATTTCAATTCATGCCACGTTGAAGAAGAATGAAGATTCATGTGATAAATTTTGGGTGGATTACAATTTAGAGTTATTGTATTTCATTAATGTAGTTTAAGAGTTTTTATTTACTTTAGGTTACAATTACATAATGGTTAATTATGGCCATTAAGTATGAATGTTACAACTCTTGGAATGCCTTTAATAGTTTCATTTTGAGGTTATATAAAGCCATGTATGTTGTATTTGTAAGTAGACTTGAAAAATATAGTCAAAGAAGCATTTGTGCCGTTCTTTAGCCAATGGCTAAGTTTCTTTGCAATTCTATGTAGTTTAGGTTGCATGTAGAATCATTCAAGCTTGACGTGATCAATCTTGCTTGCGGAGTGATTCGAATCTCAAACAATGTTCTTGCCTTGAGATATTCGATCAACAAGGTTGATATGAACCAAGAGACATCAATCATACAATATACTTCAATGAAGATGTGAAGAAAATATTGTTGAAAATATCAAAAGATATTTCAATTCATGCCATATTGAAGAAGAATGAAGATTCATGTGATAAATTCTGGGTGGATTACAATTTAGAGTTATTGTATTTTATTAATGTATTTTAAGAGTTTTTATTTACTTTAGGTTACAATTACAAAATGGTTAATTATGGCCATTAAGTATGAATGTTACAACTCTTGGAATGCCTTTAATAGTTTTATTTTGAGGCTATATAAAGCCATGTATGTTGTATTTGTAAGGAGACTTTGAAAATATAGTAAAAGAAGCATTTGTGCTCTTCTTTCGCAAGTGGCTAAGTTTCTTTGCAATTCTATGTAGTTTAGATTGCATGTAGAATCATTCAAGCTCGACATGATCAATCTTGCTTGTGGAGTGATTCGAATCTCAAACAAGTGTTCTTGCATTTTGATATTTGATCAACAAGAATCATTCAAGCTGGACATGATCGATCTTGCTTGTGGAGTGATTCGAATCTCAAACAATGTTCTTGTCTCGAGATATTCGATCAACAAGGTAATCCGAATCTTACCCCCCTTGTAGTTGCTTCCTTATCATATCATTTGGTATCAGAGATTCAGGCTTAAGATCGGATATATGTTTCCTTTGCGTTTCTTTTCAATTTGTTTTTAATCTTTTTAGTTTTTAATCCATCCAAGATAAAAAATCGAATCTGGGCTCTACTAAAAAATTTGAGAGGTGAGAATGAGAGCTTCATTTGTGTAAATGAGTGCAAAGAGAGTAGCCTAAAATTCCTTGAGCATATACTCGTGAGAGAGTGTTGTGAGGTCCGTCGTATTTCCATAACTTATTTTTTGCAGCAAAGTTACACAAATAGATTCGAGGAAGAATCCTCTTGAAGAAGTGGAGAATGATATGAACCAAGAGACATCAATGATACAAAATACTTCAATGAAGATCTGAACAAAATATTGTTGAAATTATCAAAAGATGTTTCAATTCATGCCATATTGAAGAAGAATGAAGTTTGATTGTTACAAATTTTGGGTGGGTTACAGTTTAGAGTAATTTAGAGTTATTGTATTTTAAGACATTTTATTTATTTTAGGTTACATTTACATAATAGCTAATTATGGTCATTAAGTATGAATGTTACAACTTTTGGAATGCCTTTAATAGTTTCATTTTGAGGCTATATAAAGCCATCTATGTAGTATTTGTAAAGTAGAGTTGGAAAATGTAGTAAAAGAAGTATTTGTGCTTTTCTTTAGCCAAAGGCTAAGTTTCTTTGCAATTCTATGTAGTTTAGGTTGCATGTAGAGTCATTCAAGCTCGACATGATCAATCTTGCTTGTGGAGTGATTCGAATTCAAGCAAGTGTTCTTGCATTGAGATATTTGATCAACAAGAATCATTCAAGCTAGACATGATCGATCTTGCTTGTGGAGTGATTCGAATCTCAAACAATGTTCTTGTCTTGAGATATTCGATCAACAAGGTAATCCGAATCTTACTCCCCTTGTAGTGATTCCTTATCTTATCATTTGGTATCTGAGCATTAGGCTCAAGATCGGATATATGTTTCCTTTGCGTTTCTTTCCAATTTAATTTTTATTTGTTTTTATCTTTTTAGTTTTTAATCGATCCAAAATAAAAAAAAAAATCAATCTGGGCTCTACAAAAATTGAGAGGTGAGAACGAGAGCTTCATTTGTGGAAATGAGTGCAAACAGAGTGGCCTAAAAAAATCCTCGAGTGTATACACGTGAGAGTGTTGTGAGGTCCTTTGTATTTCCATCACTTATTTTTTGCAGCAAAGTTTCACAAATAGATTCGAGGACGAATCCTCTTTAAGAAGTGGAGAATGATATGAACCAAGAGACATCAATCATACAATATACTTCAATGAAGATGTGAAGAAAATATTGTTGAAAATATCAAAAGATATTTCAATTCATGCCACATTGAAGAAGAATGAAGATTCATGTGATAAATTCTGGGTGGATTACAATTTAGAGTTATTGTATTTCATTAATGTATTTTAAGAGTTTTTATTTACTTTAGGTTACAATTACAAAATGGTTAATTATGGCCATTAAGTATGAATGTTACAACTCTTGGAATGCCTTTAATAGTTTTATTTTGAGGCTATATAAAGCCATGTATGTTGTATTTGTAAGGAGACTTGGAAAATATAGTAAAAGAAGCATTTGTGCTTTTCTTTGGCCAATGGCTAAGTTTCTTTGCAATTCTATGTAGTTTAGGTTGCATGTAGAATCATTCAAGCTCGACATGATCAATCTTGCTTGTGGAGTGATTCGAATCTCAAACAAGTGTTCTTGCATTTTGATATTGGATCAACAAGAATCATTCAAGCTAGACATGATCGATCTTGCTTGTGGAGTGATTCGAATCTCAAACAATGTTCTTGTCTTGAGATATTCGATCAACAAGATAATCCGAATCTTACCCCCCTTGTAGTTGATTCCTTATCTTATCATTTGGTATCAGAGATTCAGGCTCAAGATCGGATATATGTTTCCTTTGCGTTTCTTTTCAATTTGTTTTTAATCTTTTTAGTTTTTAATCCATCCAAAATAAAAAATCGAATCTGGGCTCTACTAAAAAATTTGAGAGGTGAGAATGAGAGCTTCATTTGTGTAAATGAGTGCAAAGAGAGTAGCCTAAAATTCCTTGAGCATATACTCGTGAGAGAGTGTTGTGAGGTCCGTCGTATTTCCATAACTTATTTTTTGCAGCAAAGTTACACAAATAGATTCGAGGACGAATCCTCTTGAAGAAGTGGAGAATGATATGAACCAAGAGACATCAATGATACAAAATACTTCAATGAAGATCTGAACGAAATATTGTTGAAATTATCAAAAGATGTTTCAATTCATGCCATATTGAAGAAGAATGAAGTTTGATTGTTACAAATTTTGGGTGGGTTACAGTTTAGAGTAATTTAGAGTTATTGTATTTTAAGACATTTTATTTACTTTAGGTTACATTTACATAATAGTTAATTATGGTCATTAAGTATGAATGTTACAACTTTTGGAATGCCTTTAATAGTTTCATTTTGAGGCTATATAAAGCCATCTATGTAGTATTTGTAAAGTAGAGTTGGAAAATGTAGTAAAAGAAGTATTTGTGCTTTTCTTTAGCCAAAGGCTAAGTTTCTTTGCAATTCTATGTAGTTTAGGTTGCATGTAGAATCATTCAAGCTCGACATGATCAATCTTGCTTGTGGAGTGATTCGAATTCAAGCAAGTGTTCTTGCATTGAGATATTTGATCAACAAGAATCATTCAAGCTAGACATGATCGATCTTGCTTGTGGAGTGATTCGAATCTCAAACAATGTTCTTGTCTTGAGATATTCGATCAACAAGGTAATCCGAATCTTACTCCCCTTGTAGTGATTCCTTATCTTATCATTTGGTATCTGAGCATTAGGCTCAAGATCGGATATATGTTTCCTTTGCGTTTCTTTTCAATTTAATTTTTATTTGTTTTTATCTTTTTAGTTTTTAATCGATCCAAAATAAAAAAAAAATCAATCTGGGCTCTACAAAAATTGAGAGGTGAGAACGAGAGCTTCATTTGTGGAAATGATTGCAAACAGAGTGGCCTAAAAAAATCCTCGAGTGTATACACGTGAGAGTGTTGTGAGGTCCTTTGTATTTCCATCACTTATTTTTTGCAGCAAAGTTTCACAAATAGATTTGAGGACGAATCCTCTTTAAGAAGTGGAGAATGATATGAACCAAGAGACATCAATCATACAATATACTTCAATGAAAATGTGAAGAAAATATTGTTGAAAATATCAAAAGATATTTCAATTCATGCCACATTGAAGAAGAATGAAGATTCATGTGATAAATTCTGGGTGGATTACAATTTAGAGTTATTGTATTTCATTAATGTATTTTAAGAGTTTTTATTTACTTTAGGTTACAATTACAAAATGGTTAATTATGGCCATTAAGTATGAATGTTACAACTCTTGGAATGCCTTTAATAGTTTTATTTTGAGGCTATATAAAGCCATCTATGTTGTATTTGTAAGGAGACTTGGAAAATATAGTAAAAGAAGCATTTGTGCTCTTCTTTTGCCAGTGGCTAAGTTTCTTTGCAATTCTATGTAGTTTAGATTGCATGTAGAATCATTCAAGCTCGACATGATCAATCTTGCTTCTGGAGTTATTCGAATCTCAAACAAGTGTTCTTGCATTTTGATATTGGATCAACAAGAATCATTCAAGCTAGACATGATCGATCTTGCTTGTGGAGTGATTCGAATCTCAAACAATGTTCTTGTCTTGAGATATTCTGATATGGAAATCAACCAAAGGGAAATTATGGAACAGATTACCTTGATGATCAAGATCAAGAGTAAAGAAAACTCGTTTCTAAACTCGTGATTCGAATCACTCCACAAGAGGTTTGATCAATACCACTTGAATGACTCTACATGCAAGTTCTAAACACAAGAATTTGCAAAGAAAGTTTAGCTCTCAACAAAGCTAAAATAGAAATTCTATTCTTAATTCTAAAATCTGATGTCTAATCAAAGAAAAGAAGGCTTTATATAGCCTTTACAAACCTTAACCTATGTGATACATAACTCCAAAATTAAATGGGGTAAATGAGAAATACCCATGACCTCCATATTAAAATGGCTAGTTAATGGTGGAATATAGTAACCTATGTGGATTACAATATAAACTTAACTTCTATATTTAAAACTAGCTTAAATATGACAACAAAGAGTTAAACTATAATTAAATAATGCAAATAATAAAATGTGCTTATTAGTCATCCTTGGACTATTTGATAAATTCAGCAGAGTTCATTAAATGCAACTTAAAGTGCATTTAATTCATCTCTGTCTTGAAGCTCAACTTTGCATAACATATAAGGGAGGTCTCCAACGTCTTCTAGAATTTCCTTTGATGAGCTCACCATAGCTTGAATATAACTGTATAAGGTTTGTTGTAGCTTCTTGGCTCTCGTCCTTGTAATTGGACCTTGAGGTATGGAAATTCCTTGGTCGTGGTTCATATCATTCTCCCCCTCTTGAGAAGGATTCGTCCTCGAATCCAAGCCATCACCTACATCAAAAGGACTCAAATCAACAACATTAAAAGTTGCACTAACACCATACTTACCTGGTAAATCAATTTTATAAGCATTGTCGTTGATGCGCTCAAGAACTTGAAAAGGTCCATCTCCTCGTGGTAAAAGCTTAGATTTTCTTTGAGTAGGAAATCTTTCTTTTCGGAAATGCACCCAAACCAAATCTCCTGGCTTGAAGATGACAATCTTACGTCCTTTATTTATTCGGGTGGCAACCTTGAAATTTTGTTTCTCAATATGTTCTTTTACTTGCTTGTGCAGTTTATGAACAAACTCAACCTTGGCATTTGCATCAAAATTCACAAATTCTTTTGACGGTATAGGTAACAAGTCAATGGGGGTTAAAGGATTAAAGCCATAAACAATTTCAAAAGGTGTGCATTTAGTAGTGCTATGAACAACCCTATTATATGCAAATTCTATAAATGGCAAACAATCCTCCCAAGTCTTAAGATTCTTATCAATAATAGGCCTAAGCATAGTAGTCATGGTTCTGTTAACAACTTCAGTTTGTCCATCCGTTTGAGGATGACAAGTAGTTGAATATATGAGCTTAGTTCCTCACTTACCCCATAAAACACGCCAAAAGTGGCTTAAAAATTTGACATCACGATCACTAACGATGCTTTTAGGAATGCCATGCAATCGTACAACTTCCCTAAAGAACAGGTCTGCAATATGTTTTGCATCATCAGTTTTGTGACAAGGAATAAAATGAGTCATTTTACTAAATCGATCAACCACAACAAAGATGCTATCATAACCTTTCCTAGTCCTAGGTAAACCTAAAACAAAATCCATTGATATATCAATCCAAGGACCATTAGGAACTGGTAAAGGGGAGTATAAACCATGTGGTTGAAGCCTAGACTTAGCTTGTTTACATGTTATGCAACGAGCACAAACTTTATGAACATCATGTCTCATTTTAGGCCAAAAAAAATGTTCAGAGAGCATATCATAAGTTTTAGAAACTCCATGGTGTGCCATTAAACCACCTCCATGAGCTTCCCTCACAAGTAGCTCACGTATGGAACAAGATGGTATGCAAAGTTTGCCTTTTCGGAACAAAAATTCATCTAACAACAAGTAATTATCCACAATGAGTCCTTTTTCACAAGATTCAACAAAAGGAGCAGAGAACATGTCATGTTGATACAAATCCTTTATGTGTTCAAAACCCAACAACCTAGCATTCAAAGTATTGAGGAGGACATACCTTTGTGATAAAGCATCTGCAACAATGTTCTCCTTACCTTGTTTATATCTTATGACATAAGGGAATGTTTCAATAAATTCTAACCACTTAACATGTCATTTGTTGAGTTTATTTTGTACTCTCAAATGCTTTAAACTTTCATGATCCGTATGAATAATGAACTCCTTAGGCCAAAGATAATGTTGCCAGGTTTGCAATGCACGAACCAAAGCATAAAGCTCTTTGTCATAAGTTGGATACCTCAAAGATGCACCAGTCAACTTCTCACTAAAGAACATTAAAGGTCTTTGATTTTGCATTAATACAGCACCTATCCCTACTCCACTAGCATCACATTCAATTTCAAAAGTAGACTCAAAATTAGGTAATGCAAGCAAAGGAGCATAACTCAATTTTTCTTTCAAAGTATTAAAAGCAAGTTCTTGATCTTTTTCCCATATAAAGGATACATTTTTCTTAACAAGTTCATTCAAGGGTGAAGCAATTGTACTAAAATTCTTAATGAACCTACGGTAAAAACTTGCAAGACCATGAAAATTTCTTACCTCACTTACATTTTTAGGTGTAGGCCACTCTTTTATAGCCTTCACTTTCTCCTCATCAACCTCAACACCATTAGATGAAACTACAAACCCAAGAAAGTTAACTTTTTCCATGCAAAAGCTACATTTCTTTAAATTTACATACAAACATTCATTACTTAAAGTAGTCAAAACATTGCGTACATGGGTAATATGATCATCTAAAGATTTAGAGTAAACAAGGATGTCATCAAAATAAACAACCACAAACTTACCTAAGTATTCTCGTAAGACATGGTTCATTAGTCTCATGAATGTACTAGGTGCATTAGTTAATCCAAAAGGCATAACCAACCATTCATAAAGACCATACTTAGTTTTAAAAGCTGTTTTCCACTCATCCCCAATATGCATGCGAATTTGATGATAACCCGATTTTAAATCAATCTTAGTAAAAAGACTACATCCATGCAATTCATCAAGCATATCATCTAATCTTGGAATTGGATGCCTATACTTTATAGTTATCTTGTTTATAGCCCTACAATCAACACACATACGCCAAGAACCATCTTTCTTAGGTACAAGATGTTGGCTTTTTGGCCCTTAATCTCACTTTAATTAATTTCAATCAATTAATTGATTGATGTTTTGATGATAACAAACCTACTTTTAATTATTAACTATTTTCAGTATTTTGAACTGTACACAGTATAAGGTCGGGAATAACGATTACAACGACTTTTCAATTACTCAAATCAGAGCTAAAACAAAAAAAATTACAGTCGAGACAACATACCCGACGTGATGATGTGGCAACAAAATCAAAATGATGGACAAATAAAAATATATCAAAGTATGACATTTATGATTTTGGGAGAGTAACAAATGGTGGAGTTTTTCTTATTACTATATTTTTAAATAAAGTTATTTTTACAAAATATAAATTTGAATCTAACCGTTACTCACATCGATTTTTATTATTACTATATTATATTATTATATTATTATATTTTAAAATTTTGGTGGTTACTCACATAGTTTTTATTATTATTATATTATTATATTTATAATAAATTTTGAATTTCATTTGACCGTTACTCACATAATTTTTTTTTATTATTATATTATATTAGTATTATATTAAAATTTTGAAATAAAAGAATTTAGAAAATTTTCTTATTTATTTACTTTTAATCTCCACCTTCCATTATTCCTAACACAATCCAATGGTCAATATTCAATCTTACATTATGCCACTTTTCTCCTCTATATAAACTCATCTTCCCCACATTTTAAAATACACAACTTACATACATTCTCCAATCCTCATTTGTTCAAAGTCTCCATTGTTTGTTGCTCTCTCCAAGCTTACAAGTTTATTTCTTTTCATCTTATTCTTGAGAGGGATTATTATTGTATTGTGAGGAAATAGTTGTGAGTATCCCAAATTGTAAATCTACTCTTTGAGAGAGTTGTGGTGTGTTATTATCAAACTCAAATACTTGTATCGGTTTGATCCTGCACCGTGGAAAGGATTGAGTTTGCTCTTGAACTCGTAAAAAGAGCGGTGTAGCGGTTTGGCTCAGATTCGTGGAAAGAGTCGAGAAAGTTCTTTACTCAAATTCTCAAGAGGCGCTTGGGGAGTGGAGTAGGTCGAGTTTGACCGAACCACTATAAAACTACGGTGTCATTTTCTCTAACTCTTTTCTATTTAATTTCAAAATTATTATTGTGATTTATTGCATGTTCTACTTGATTATTGTTTTGACTTGAATTACTTTGTTATAGTAATTATCATCTTCTACTTATTTGTAAAAAGTTTCATCATTAGAAAAATTAATCACGTTTAAACACTTTTATCGTTAAAACCCTATTCACCCCCCCTCTAGGGTTGCCATACCGATCCAACACAAGAATAACTGAAACAGAACAAGGACTCCAACTTTCACGTACATACCCTTTAGCAAGGAGTTCACTTACTTGCCTTTGTATCTCTTCAGCCTCCTTTGGATAAGTCCTATATGCTGGTCGGTTTGGAATGGGCGCGCCAGGAATGAAGTCAATCTTGTGTTCAAACCCTCTAAGTGGTGGCAAACTACTAGGCATCTCCTCAGAAAATAAATCTTCAAACTCTTGCAAAAGCACAACAAAATCACTAGGCAAAGAAGGGTTGAGCATGTTAGTAAAGTAACAAGACCCCTTGCACATAAGTACAAGAATAGTCTGGTTAGAGAGCAAAACATTCCTAACCTCACTTGATCTAACATACAAGCGTACTGATTTGGCTTTTCTCTCTTTTTTTTCTCTAGGCTGAGTGTTACTCTCTTGCTTTTCACTCAAGCTCATTTTTTTCACTTGATTCTTTTTCAATCTCTGCTTTTGCATCAGCCTCTTGCCTTTTCTTTTCAAGTTTGCAATGATCAATAAATACATCTTTTGGAGACAATGGAACAAGAGTAGTTTTTCTACCATTGTGAGTAAAAGAGTATCGATTTGCATACCCATCATACATTACCCGACGATCAAATTGCCATGACCTCCCCAGTAGTAAATCTCCAACATGCATGGATACAACATCACATAAAACATCATCAACATATTTTCCAATAGTAAATGAAACAAGAGTTTGTTGAGTTACCCGTACTTCCCCACAATCATTCAACCATTGAAGCTTGTAGGGTCTTGGATGTGGTTGTGTCTTTAAATTAAGTCTTTTGACCAGAATGGAACTCACAACATTGGTGCAACTACCGCTATCAATGACAACACTAAAAGGTACAGATTGAACAAGACAACGAGTTTGAAACAAGTTCTCTCTTTGGTCTAGGCCGTCCTCCTTAATGTGGGTGTTTAGAGCTTGTCGAGTAACCAAAGATATATGTGTAGGGTCCTCTTCGCTAAACTCCTCACTCTCATCAGTTTCCTCATTTATGTCGTCATGTGCCTCGTCATCCGTAACAATTTCTCCCTCCTTGATGGTCATAATTCTTGCATTTGGGCAATCTCTACTATAGTGTCCTACCCCTTGACATCTCCAACACTTTAAATCCCTATTTCGAACATTAGACTTTTCTACTTTTTCTTTCCCTGTTCTAGAACTCTCCCCTTTCTCAAATTTAGCTTGAGGCTTCTCACTAATCTCTGGATTTCTATGCTTATAATCAATGTTCTTACTATTCTTTTTCCATGTAGAAGTAGAATTAGGAAAAGTTTTAGAAGAATACCGTTGAGACCTTCTTTGGATTTGCCTCTTGATCTTAATTGCAATGTGCAACAACTCCTCAATATTAGAATAAGGCTGTAAATCAGTCTTGTCTGCAATCTCTGTGTTTAACCCATTAAGAAACCGCGCCATGAGAGCCTCCATGTCCTCATCGAGATCAAGTCGATCCATCAATGTATCCATCTCCTTGTAATAATCTTCCACAGAGTTGCGTCCTTGTTTCCATGCTTGAAGCTTTTGCGCCATGTCCCGTTGTAAATATTGTGGAACAAAACGCTTCCCCATGGACTCTATGAACTTGTACCATGAATCAATTGGTGCTTCAAGGTTTCTTCTCCTACTTGACATCAATTTATCCCACCAAATTTGAGCATATTGTTTGAATTGAGCAATGCATAACAGTACCTTCTTTTTATCACTAAAATTATGACAATTGAACACCGACTCCACCATTTTCTCCCATTGAAGGTACTCCTCTGGATCGGTTTTGCCATAAAACTTGGAAAGTTTTAATTTGATGCTCCCCACGTTACGATCAATTCTATCATCATAAGGAACTCGTTATTGTAAATTATGATACCTTCTTCCATGGTCTCGCCCTCGCATCAAGCCATGACCAACAGCATGTGGATTATCCTTGTGGTGATCAGAATTGTCGCCCTCATATGTATCGGTTGAGGGCGTAGGTTGTGGAATCCTCTGTCGTGCTTGATTTTGAATCTCCAATCTTCCTATTCGATCAGTCAACTCTTCTATTCCTCGAATTAGTCTTTCCATGGTTCGTTGTTGTGCTTCTCTCAATCGTGCATCAGTAATGTTAGTATTCTCGTCTGGATTTTCCATGCTACAAAAGAAAGGTAAAAGAAAAAAAAAAGGACCTCACAAGCACTCCCTCACATGTATTCACTCGTAAATGTAGTTCACTCGTGTTTAGCACTCAACACTCGAATCAATGTGTCACTCCCTTACAAACTCACCCTCACAAATGAGCACACACAAATCACACTAAAAAAAAAACAAATTGGAATGTGAGACAAGCTATGTTATAGAGCTAAGTGCAATTCAAAGTGAATAGACAGCACACTCAACAAATAAATAAGGGTATTGAAGGAGCAATCCAAATAACGACAAAGAAACGAATTAAAGAAAGAAAATGATTAAGGACTAATTTAGATGTAGTAACATATGAGAGTTACATATAATAATCAAGAGGAAAAAAGAAAGACATTTAACATCAATATGCTTTCTTTCTTTCAATGGTTTTTTTTTTTTTTTTTCCCTTCTTATTGGCAAAATCTAATCAATTTACCAACAAGAAAATTGATTTAGAAGTTCTTAAAGAAGAATAAAGTGTTGATAAGATCAAGATCTAACACTTTAAAGAACATAAAAAAATGTATATATTTTTTTTTTTTGTTATATATTTTTGTGATAGAATATGAACATTCTACACAAACTGAGAAAAAAAAAATAATAAGAGAATTAAAAGAGATAAGCGCAATGAAACATATATCGGATCTTGAGCCTAAAGCTCTGATACCAAAATGATATGGAAATCAACCCAAGAGAAAGTATGGAACGGATTACCTTGATGATCAAGATCAAGAGTAAAGAAAACTCATTTCTAAACTCGTGATTCGAATCACTCCACAAGAGGTTTGATCAATACCACTTGAATGACTCTACATGCAAGTTCTAAACACAAGAATTTGCAAAGAAAGTTTATCTCTCAACAAAGCTAAAATAGAAATTTTATTCTTAATTCCAAAATCTGATGTCTAATCAAAGAAAAGAAGGCTTTATATAGCCTTTACAAACCTTAACCTATGTGATACATAACTCCAAAATTAAATGGCCTAGTAAATGAGAAATACCCATAACCTCCATATTAAAATGGCTAGTTAATGGTGGAATATAGTAACCTATGTGGGTTACAATATAACCTTAACTCCTATATTTAAAACTAGCTTAAATATGACAACAAATAGTTAAACTATAATTAAATAATGCAAATAATAAAATGTGCTTATTAGTCATCCTCGGACTATTTGATAAATTCAGCGGAGTTCATTAAATGCAACTTAAAGTGCATTTAATTCATCTCTGTCTTGAAGCTCAACTTTGCATAACATATAAGGGAGGTCTCCAATGTCTTCTAGAATTTCCTTTGATGAGCTCACCATAGCTTGAATATAACTGTATAAGGTTTGTTGTAGCTTCTTGGCTCTCGTCCTTGTAATTGGACCTTGAGGTATGGAAATTACTTGGTCGTGGTTCATATCATATTCGATCAACAAGGTAATCCGAATCTTACCCCCCTTGTAGTTGATTTCCTTATCATATTAAAGGTAATCCGAATCTTACTCCCCTTGTAGTGATTCCTTATCTTATCATTTGGTATCAGAGCTTCAGGCTCAAGATCGGATATATGTTTCCTTTGCGTTTCTTCGCAATTTTATTTTTATTTATTTTTAACTTTTTAGTTTTTAATCGACCCAGAGTTCAAAAATTTAATCTTTGCTCTACTTAAAATTTTGAGAGGTGAGAATGAGAGCTTCATTTGTGTAAACGAGTGTAAAAAGAGTGGCCTAAAATTCCTTGAGTGTATACTCGTGAGAGAGTGTTGTGAGGTCCTTCGTATTTCCATAACTTATTTTTTGCAGCAAAGTTTCACAAATAGATTCGAGGACGAATCCTATTGAAGAAGTGGAGAATGATATGAACCAAGAGCATCAATCATGCAATATGCTTCAATGAAGATGTGAAAAAAATATTGTTGAAATTATCAAAAGATATTTCAATTTATGTCACATTGAAGAAGAATGAAGTTTCATATGATAAATTTTGGGTGGATTACAATTTAGAGTTATTGTATTTCATTAATGTAGTTTAAGAGTTTTTATTTACTTTATGTTACAATTACATAATGGTTAATTATGGTCATTAAGTATGAATGTTACAACTCTTGGAATACCTTTAATAGTTTCATTTTGAGGTTATATAAAGCCATGTATGTTGTATTTGTAAGTAGACTTAAAAAATATAGTAAAAGAAGCATTAGTGCTCTTCTTTAGCCAATGCCTAAGTTTCTTTGCAATTCTATGTAGTTTAGGTTGCATGTAGAATCATTCAAGCTTGACGTGATCAATCTTGCTTGTGGAGTGATTCGAATCTTAAACAATGTTCTTGTCTTGAGATATTCGATCAACAAGGTAATCCAAATCTTATTCCCCTTGTATTGATTTCCTTATCAGATTGTTATAAATTTTGGGTGGATTACAATTTAGAGTAATTTAGAGTTATTGTATTTTAAGACTTTTTATTTATTTTAGGTTACAATTACCTAAGGGCTAATTATGGTCATTAAGTATGAATGTTACAACTCTTGGAATTCCTTTAATAGTTTCATTTTTGAGGCTATATAAAGCCATGTATGTTGGATTTCTAAGTAGACTTGGAAAATATAGTAAAAGAAGCATTTGTGCTCTTCTTTAGCCAATTGCTCAGTTTCTTTGCAATTCTATGTAGTTTAGGTTGCATATAGAATCATTCAAGCTCGACATGATCAATCTTGCTTGTGAAGTGATTCGAATCTCAAACAAGTGTTCTTGCGTTGAGATATTTGATCAACGAGAATCATTCAAGCTAGACATGATCGATCTTGCTTGTGGAGTGATTCGAGTCTCAGACAAGTGTTCTTGCCTTGAGATATTCGATTAACAAGGTAATCCGAATCTTATTCCCCTTGTAGTGATTCCTTATCATATCAACTTCTAAATCAGTTAAGAACTTCCTAAGCCATACAGATTCTTTCGCTGCTTCACAAGCAGCAACATACTCAGCATCCATGGTGGAATCAGCAATGCAACCGTGCTTTATACTTCTTCATATTATTGCACCTCCATTCAGAGTGAAGACAGATCCTGATGTCGATTTCCTCGAATCTATATCGGTCTGAAAATCTTAGTCAGTGTACCCTGTAAGAATTAGATCCTTAGCACCCGTACATTAGCATATAGTCCCTCATTCTCCTAAGATACTTAAGGATATTCTTGACGGCAGTCCAATGAGCAGGTCCCGGATTGGACTGATATCTGCTGACAATTTCCACAGCATAACATATGTCGAGTCGGGTATATAGCATGGCACACTTCAGACTACCGACTGCTGATGCATAGGGAATGTGATAAGATAAGGAAATCAACTACAATGAGAGTAAGATTCGGATTACCTTATCTCAAGACAAGAAGAACACTTGATTGAGATTCGAATCACTCCACAAGCAAGATTGATCATGTCGAGCTTGAATGATTCTACATGCAACCTAAACTACATAGAATTGCAAAGAAACTTAGTCATTGGCTAAAGAAAAGCACAAATGCTTCTTTTACTACATTTTCCAAGTCTGCTTACAAATACAACATACATGGCTTTATATAGCCTCAAAATGAAACTATTAAAGGCATTACAAGAGTTGTAACATTCATACTTAATGACATAATTAGCCATTATGTAATTGTAACCTAAAGTAAATAAAAACTCTTAAACTACATTAATGAAATACAATAACTCTAAATTGTAATCCACCCAAAATTTATCACATGAAACTGTTGGATCGGTATGGCAACCCTAGAGGGGGGGTGAATAGGGTTTTAACGATAAGAGTGTTTAAACGTGATTAATTTTTCTAATGATGAAACTTTTTACAAATAAGTAGAAGATGATAATTACTATAACAAAGTAATTCAAGTCAAAACAATAATCAAGTAGAACATGCAATAAATCACAATAATAATTTTGAAATTAAATAGAAAAGAGTTAGAGAAAATGACACCGTAGTTTTATAGTGGTTCGGTCAAACTCGACCTACTCCACTCCCCAAACGTCTCTTGGGAATTTGAATAAAGAACTTTCTCGACTCTTTCCACGGATCTGAGCCAAACCGCTACACCGCTCTTTTTACGAGTTCAAGAGCAAACTCAATCCTTTCCACGGCGCAGGATCAAACCGATACAAGTATTTGAGTTTGATAATAACACACCACAACTCTCTCAAAGAGTAGATTTACAATTTGGGATACTCACAACTATTTCCTCACAATACAATAATAATCCCTCTCAAGAATAAGATGAAAAGAAATAAACTTGTAAGCTTGGAGAGAGCAACAAACAATGGAGACTTTGAACAAATGAGGATTGGAGAATGTATGTAAGTTGTGTATTTTAAAATGTGGGAAAGATGAGTTTATATAGAGGAGAAAAGTTGCAAAATGTAGGATTGAATATTGACCATTGGATTGTGTTAGGAATAATGGAAGGTGGAGATTAAAAGTAAATAAATAAGAAAATTTTCTAAATTCATTTATTTCAAAATTTTAATATAATAGTAATATAATATAATAATAATAAAAAGTTATGTGAGTAACGGTCAAATGAAATTCAAAATTTATTATAAATATAATAATATAATAATAATAAAAACTATGTGAGTAACTCCCAAAATTTTAAAATATAATAATATAATAATATAATATAGTAATAATAAAAATCGATGTGAGTAACGGTTAGATTCAAATTTGTTATTTAAAATATAATAATAAGAAAAACTCCACCATTTGTTGCTCTCCCAAAATCATAAATGTCATACTTTGATATATTTTGATTTGTCCATCATTTTGATTTTGCTGCCACATCATCACGTCGGGTATGTTGTCTCGACTGTAATTTCTTCGTTTTAGCTCTGATTTGAGTAATTGAAAAGTCGTTGAAATTGTTATTCCCGACCTTATACTGTGGACAGTACAAAATACTGAAAATAGTTAATAATTAAAAAGTAGGTTTGTTATCATCAAAACATCAATCAATTAATTGATTGAAATTAATTAAAGTGATATTAAGGGCCAAAAAGCCAACAATCTCCACCTTTTTGATGATGACAAACCATTTCAAGAAAAATTCATAAAAACCAAGGTAATACACCATTTATGTAATAATTCCAATACATGCTAATATATTATCATAAATTTTACTCAAGTATATTCTCCCCTATATTAATGCCTCAAGAAATTATGAAACATCAAACAAAGGAAATAATAAAACAACAAACTTAGAGCATATTTTTCTTAATTTTCTCCCTCTTGTAATCATCAAAAAGAACAATTGAAAGAGAATACATTTAAGAATGACATAATGGCTCCCCCTAAAAACATGCATTAAAAAATTATAAAATTCAAAATATATCACAACGAATAATATCAAGCTCAAGCCTATTTTTGCAAAAATTTTCTTCATTCAATGGCTTGGTGAAAATATGGGTTAGTTGATTATTAGAGTTTACAAAATCAAGAATAATATGTCCATTTTGCTCTCTAATAAAATGATGTCTAATGTCAATATGTTTAGTTCTAGAATGATGAATAGGATTTTTAGTTAAATTAATAGCACTTGTATTATCACAAAATATAGGCACACTATGAAACTTTAATCCAAAATCACAAAGAGTTTGTTTCATCCAAAGAATTTGAGCACAACAACTAGCAACCACAATATATTCCGCTTCGGTAGTAGATAAGGCAACCGAATTTTGCTTTTTACTAAACCAAGAAACTAAGGAACTACCAAGAAATTGACAAGTTCCACTAGTACTTTTACGATCAAGTAAGCTTCCGGCAAAATCCGCATCAGAATATCCTACCAATTTAAATTCAACATTTCTAGGATACCACAGTCCTAAATCAATAGTTCCAAGCAAATATTTAAATATTCTCTTAACCGCATGTAAATGAGATTCCTTAGGACAAGATTGAAATCTAGCACAAAAACACACACTAAACATAATATCGGGTCTACTAGCGGTCAAAAGTAAAGATCCAATCATACCTCGATAAGTTTTAATATCCACACTTTTACCTTTTTCATCCTTGTCAAGCTTAGTGGATGTGCTCATGGGAGTTCTTGCAATCTTACCTCCATTGAACTTGAATCTTTTGAGCAAATCTTTAGTGTATTTCTCTTGATTGATGAAGATACCATCCTTGAGTTGTTTGATTTGAAGTCCAAGAAAGAAACTAAGTTCTCCCATCATACTCATCTCAAACCCACTATGCATACATTTAGCAAATTCTTCACATAAAGAAGGATTAGTAGAACCAAATATGATATCATCCACATATATTTGCACTAATAGCATATCGTTTTCTTTAATCTTAATAAAGAGTGTAGTGTCGAGTTTGCCCATTTTAAAATCATTTCCGATAAGAAAATTACTAAGTCTATCATACCAAGCTCTTGGAGCTTGTTTTAAGCCATAAAGAGGCCTTTTTCAACTTATAGACATGATGAGAAAATTTTACATTTTCAAATCCGGGAGGTTGTTCTACATAAACTTCCTCAATAATATAACCATTCAAAAAGGCACTTTTCACATCGATTTGATATAATACAAAATTTTTGTAAGAAGCAAAAGCAAGTAACATTCTAATAGCTTCTAATCTAGCAACGGGTGCAAAAGTTTCTTCATAATCTATGCTTTCCTCTTGACAATAACCTTGAGCTAGAAGCCTAGCTTTATTTCTAATGATATTTCCATTTTCATCCATTTTATTTCTAAAAACCCATTTGGTTCCAATAATAGAAGTATTAGATGGCCTAGGGACTAATTCCCAAACTTTGTTCCTTTCAAATTGATTTAGCTCTTATTGCATGGCTCAAATCCAAAACTCATCATTTTCGGCATCCTTAAGACTTTTTGGTTCAATTTGAGAAACAAAAACAAGATTATTAAATAAATTGATAGAAGAGCGAGTTTTCACACCTTGTTCGAGATCACCAAGAAACAAGTCCTTGGGATGAGACAAGCATACCTCCATTCTTTTGGCATTGATGCAGAACCTTCTTCCTTTAAGCTCACCTCTTCTTTACTCGTAACAATTTCTTTGCCATTGTCACTAACGAGCAAATCTCCAAAATTTCTTTCTAAATCATCACTACAAATAGACTCATTAGAAATATTATTGCAAGATTCATCAAATACCACATGCATAGATTCTTCAATAACTAGAGTTCTCTTATTGAAAATTCTATAAGCTTTACTAGGAGATGAATAGCCAAGAAAAATACCAATATCCCTTTTTGAATCAAACTTTCCACGCTTTTCTTTGTTGTTCAAAATAAAATATTTACAACCAAAAACTTGAAAATACCCAACATTCGAAATTTTGTTATGCCAAAGTTCATAAGGAGTTTTATTTAATGAAGGTCTAATTAAAACTCTATTTAAAATATAACAAGCGTTATTAACGGCTTCTGCCCAAAAATATTTAGGTAAATCATACTCATTTAACATTGATCTAGCAAATTCTTGTAAAGTACGATTTTTCCTTTCAACCACACCGTTTTGTTGAGGAGTCCTTGGAGAGGAGAAGTCATGAGAAAAACCATTATCTTCACAAAATTTTTCTTAAGGCAACACTATCAAATTCTCCTCCATGGTCACTCCTAATTTTAGTAATTAAAAACCCTTTTTTATTATGCTTTTGTGATAGTGGATGATTTTTCAAGATTTACTTGGGTTTTGATGATAAAACATAAGAATGATGGTGTAGTTGAAGAGGTCTAGTAGTAAAAATCATATTTTTAGATTTGAAAGAAGACTTAGTTTGCTTACCCATTTCACAAGCGTCACAAATTTTATCTTTTTCAAATTTAAGTTGAGGAAGACCTCTAACTAATGAATTTTTTGAAATATTTGAAATCAAGTACATACTAGCATGTCCTAGTCTTCTATGCCATAGTCAAGAGTTATCAAGCAAAACCGAAAGACATTTATTATTTGTAGGATAATCATTCAAATCAATAGTATACACATTATCGTCTCTATTTCCTATAAACAAAACTTTTCTATCACTAGCATTTTCAATTATGCAATTATTCTTATCAAATACAACTCTAAAACCTTTATCACATAATTGACTGATGCTAAGTAAGTCATGCTTTAAACCATCAACTAACAATACATTTTCAATGAGAGTACAAGAGTCATTACCTATAGTACCCTTACCAATTATTTTACCCTTCTTGTTATCACCAAAGGTTACTAAGTCACCATCCTTCTTGGAAAGATTCACAAACTTGGATGGATTACCCGTCATGTGTCTTGAGCAACCACTATCCAAGTACCACATATTTTTCTTGGAGGCTTTCAAACATGTGTCTTGAGCAACCACTATCCAAGTACCACATATTTTTCTTGGAGGCTTTCAAACAAACCTAAAAACAAAGATATTCAAAATTGACCTTTTGGTACCCATACATGTTTGGGTCCTAGAAAGTTAGTCTTCACAAATTTAGGAATCCATTTCATATTTGCATTCATATTAAAGACATTGTATTTGGATAAGTAACAAGAATAATCTTTATGTCCAAACTTAGCACACGAGAAACAAACAACATTATGCAAGAATTTATTTCTTGGACTAAATTTGTGTATTCTATTTTTATTCGAAAAATTATTTTCTAAAGCATTGTTAAACTTTGTATTTTGAGAAACTTTTTTTCCTACATGAATATTTTGAGAATTTTACAATTTAAAGCACTTAGGTCTAATATGACCTTCAACACCACAATAATGACATATAGGCACAAATCTAGATTTATCATACTTATACAAATTTACATGTGTTAGATTTAGACAAGATAGGGAATGCTTTAACAAATATTGTTTTAGAACTTGAAGGTGTAGAACATTCATCAATATAGCCTAATTCTCTTTTATCACCATATGACTTACCTCTTTCAAGTATTTTATCTAATTTTTGAGCACCTATTGTTAACATTTTAATAGACTCCTTAGCCTACCAAGTTCTTGCAAATTATTTGATTCATTTTCTTTGAGCAATTTAATTAATTTATCTTTTTCACAGCAATCATGCTCAAGAGACTTGACTTTATCAATAAATGCATTTTTCTCATCCCAATCAAATACATGCTTTTCACAAGGTACATCAATTTTAACAATATTAGGATCCTTCTCTTTTAAGCAAGAAATTTCATTTAATAAAGACTTATTTTCAATGATTGAAGTCTTATATTTCTTTTTAAGCACAATATACTTTGAACTAAGTTTCTCTAAATCAATTTGCATCTCATCAACAAGTTTAAATAATTCATGATAAGAAAGAGATTCAAGAGTTACCTTATCTTCTTCTTCATCTTCTTGTTCATCCTCTTTGTCACTATGAGCCATGAAGCAAATATTTGCTACTTCTTCATCACTTCCACTTGCACTTTCATTACTATCATCCATTTTAAATAGTTCATAATTATGAACTAACATGCTACTTTTTCTTTCTTTAACTTGGTTTGTTCCCTCATGAGTTACTTCAAGAGTTTTTCATATTTCATATGCCGAACAACACATAGATATTCTATTAAACTCATCATTACTTAGGGCACAATAGAGAACATTTATAGCACTAGCAACATTTTTTTTTATCATGCTCATCAAATTCCTCTTCTATTTTAGGCACCTCAATATTATTAACAATTTTTATTGGAATGTAAGGACCATTACTAACATTTAACCACAATTGATAATCAACGGATTGCAAATAAATTTTCATTCTAGCTTTCCAACGTGTATAATTTGTTCCATCAAAATAAGGTGGCCTAGAAGTTGATTGTCCTTCACTAAAACCATTTTTAACACGTAGGTTTGCCATAAGCTCGAACAATAAAGTTTAGATAAAAAATCTATAGGAGCAACCTGCTCTGATACCAATTGTTGGATCGGTATGGCAACCCTAGAGGGGGGGTGAATAGGGTTTTAACGATAAAAGTGTTTAAACGTGATTAATTTTTCTAATGATGAAACTTTTTACAAATAAGTAGAAGATGATAATTACTATAACAAAGTAATTCAAGTCAAAACAATAATCAAGTAGAACATGCAATAAATCACAATAATAATTTTGAAATTAAATAGAAAAGAGTTAGAGAAAATGACACTGTAGTTTTATAGTGGTTCTGTCAAACTCGACCTACTCCACTCCCCAAGCGCCTCTTGAGAATTTGAATAAAGAACTTTCTCGACTCTTTCCACGAATCTGAGCCAAACCGCTACACCGCTCTTTTTACGAGTTCAAGAGCAAACTCAATCCTTTCCACGGTGTAGGATCAAACCGATACAAGTATTTGAGTTTGATAATAACACACCACAACTCTCTCAAAGAGTAGATTTACAATTTGGGATACTCACAACTATTTCCTCACAATGCAATAATAATCCCTCTCAAGAATAAGATGAAAAGAAATAAACTTGTAAGCTTGGAGAGAGCAACAAACAATGGAGACTTTGAACAAATGAGGATTGGAGAATGTATGTAAGTTGTGTATTTTAAAATGTGGGAAAGATGAGTTTATATAGAGGAGAAAAGTGGCAAAATGTAGGATTGAATATTGACCATTGGATTGTGTTAGGAATAATGGAAGGTGGAGATTAAAAGTAAATAAATAAGAAAATTTTCTAAATTCATTTATTTCAAAATCTTAATATAATAGTAATATAATATAATAATAATAAAAAGTTATGTGAGTAACGGTCAAATGAAATTCAAAATTTATTATAAATATAATAATATAATAATAATAAAAACTATGTGAGTAACTACCAAAATTTTAAAATATAATAATATAATAATATAATATAGTAATAATAAAAATCGATGTGAGTAACGGTTAGATTCAAATTTGTTATTTAAAATATAATAATAAGAAAAACTCCACCATTTGTTACTCTCCCAAAATCATAAATGTCATACTTTGATATATTTTGATTTGTCCATCATTTTGATTTTGCTGCCACATCATCACGTCGGGTATGTTGTCTCGACTGTAATTTCTTCGTTTTAGCTCTGATTTAAGTAATTGAAAAGTCGTTGAAATTGTTATTCCCGACCTTATACTGTGGACAGTACAAAATACTGAAAATAGTTAATAATTAAAAAGTAGGTTTGTTATCATCAAAACATCAATCAATTAATTGATTGAAATTAATTAAAGTGAGATTAAGGGCCAAAAAGCCAACAGAAAATTCATTCTTCTTCAATGTGGCATGAATTGAAATATCTTTTGATGATTTCAACAATATTTTCTTCACATCTTCATTGAATCATATTGTATGATTGATGTCTCTTGGTTCATATCATTCTCCACTTCTTCAAGAGGATTCGTCCTCGAATCTATTTGTGAAACTTTGCTACAAAAAAATAAATTATGGAAATACAAAGGACCTCACAACACTCTCTCATGTGTATACACTCAAGGAATTTTAGGCCACTTTGTTTGCATTCATTTACACAAATGAAGCTCTCATTCTCACCTCTCAAATTTTTTAATAGAGCCCAGATTGGATTTTTTTATTTTGGGTCGATTAAAAACGAAATAGATAAAAACAAATTGAAAAGAAACGCAAAGGAAACATATATCCGATCTTGAGCCTGAAGCTCTGATACCAAATGATAAGATAAGGAATCAACTACAAGGGGAATAAGATTCGGATTACCTTGTTGATCGAATATCTCAAGACAAGAATATTGTTTGAGATTCGAATCACTCCACAAGCAAGATCGATCATGTCTAGCTTGAATGATTCTTGTTGATCAAATATCTCAAGGCAAGAATACTTGCTTGAGATTCGAATCACTCCACAAGCAAGATTGATCATGTCGAGCTTGAATGATTCTACATGCAACCTAAACTACATAGAATTGCAAAAAAACTTAGCCATTGGCTAAAAGAAAAGCACAAATGCTTCTTTTACTACATTTTCCAAGTCTGCTTACAAATACAACATACACGGCTTTATATAGCCTCAAAATAAAACTATTAAAGACATTCCAAGAGTTGTAACATTCCTACTTAATGGCCATAATTATCCATTACGTAATTGTAACCTAAAGTAAATAAAAACTCTTAAACTACATTAATGAAATACAATAACTATAAATTGTAATCCACCCAAAATTTATCACATGAAACTTCATTCTTCTTCAATGTGGCATGAATTGAAATATCTTTTGATGATTTCAACAATATTTTCTTCACATCTTCATTGAAGCATAAAGTATGATTGATGTCTGTTGGTTCATATCAGAATGTGTCTCATATCCTCAACTTCTTGAGGTATCTTAGGACTTTGTTCCTTCGACAAATGAACTCCGTGCCTGAAAGGTAATAATCCTTTCTTAGAGTCCTGCATCTTATATCGAATCAACATTTTGTCGATGTACGATGCTTGAGACAATGCTAGTGTTTTGTTCTTGCGATTCCGAACAATTTGGATTTCAAGAACAAACTAAGCCTCTCCCAAATCATTCATTTGGAGTGTTGTTGCTAGCCAATGCTTAATGTCAGTCAGAAGTCCCACATCATTCCCAATGAGTAGGATATCGTCAACGTACAACACTAGGAAAGCTACTGTAGAGTTGACTATCCTTTTATAAACACAAGGTTCGTCAACATTCTGTTTAAAGCCATAAGATTTGATCGCAGTATCAAACTTTATATTCTAGGATCGAGATGTTTGCTTCAACCCAGGATCTTTTAAGCTTGCAAACCCTTTGCTCGTGATCCTGTTCAATGAATCCCTTTGGTTGAGCCATATAGATACTCTCTTCAAGATTGCCGTTCAGAAAGGCTATCTTAACATCCATTGCTACAAGTCGTGCTTTAAAGGTCTGTACCTTACCGGTTTGGTCTTGTTTCCTCTTATAGATCCATTTGTAACCAATAGGTTTTACCCCATCTAGTTGATCTACAAGTTCCCAAACTAAATTGAAATACATCGACTCCATTTCAAGATTCATGGCTTTGATCCACTGATCTTTATCTTCATCATTCATTGCCTGTTTATAGGTCAATGGATCCTCAACACCATCATCAGGTATGATGACTTGTGTTTCTGCCAAACCCAAGTAACGATCGGGTTGAGTTATAACCCTCCCACTACGTCGAGGCATTCTCAACTCTTGAGAAGGATGTGATTGACAAGAAGTGTCAGCTCCATCAACAACTCTTGTTGAAGAACCAGCCTGATCAACAACTCTTATTGTTTTATTAGTGGCTTTTTTAGAAATCTCACATAATACTAGTTTGCTGCGAGGTTGATGATTTCTTACGTGGTCGTCCTCTAAGAATGTAGCGTTTGTTGATACAAACACTCTATTCTCTTGAGGGTCATAAAACAAACCACCTTTCGTCTCTTTAGGGTATCCTACGAATAGACATAATTTTGAACGATATTCTAATTTCTTGGAGTTTTGCAACAACACATGTGTTGGGCATCCCCAAATCCTGAAGTGACGTAAACTACCTTTACGCCCTTTCCATAACTCATAAGGTGTTTTTGAAACACTCTTAGAAGGAACCATGTTCAAAATGTATGTAGCAGTCTCCACTGCATATCCCCAAAACGGATCAGGTAATTGAGTGAAACTCATCATAGACCGAACCATATCTAACAGAGTTCTATTTCTCCTTTCTCATACACCATTCTGTTGAGTTATACCAGGGGCTGAGAGTTGAGACGTTATTCCATGTTCTATCATATAGTCCTGAAATCTAAAGTCCATATACTATCCACCTCGATCTGATCGAAGTGTTTTAATAGTTTTACCTAATAGATTCTCAACCTCAATCTTATACTCTCTAAATTGATATGAATCCAACAACTGATCACTTCCATGTACCCGAACGAGCAATTACAAGAAGCAATACAAAGAAGATTCAAGAATCAAATCAAGGAAATAATGGAGTGGCTGATATTGGAAAGTGATTAGAAGACTTGCGATTGGTAGTTGAACTACCGATTAAGACAATTTATGAATGCCTTATTTTCTTCAATTTATATTTAATAGCATTTATTAATAGTTTGTATGAATTGCCTTATATTCTTCAATTTATATTTAATAGCATTTATTAATAGTTTGTATGAATGCCTTATTTTCTTCAATTTGTATTTAATAGCATTTATTAGTTATTTGTAGTTGGTGGCTAAATATTCATGTTTGGATGAATTGTTGAATACAGACAAAACCTTTGTGTTTTCTTGATACCCTTTTTGGTGTTATTCTTTTTCAAACTTTGCTTTAGGTTTGATGTTTAAACCGATTCATTGAATTAGTTTTGATCAAGCTAATTCTGGAGTGAATTGTCTTGGTATGTAAGAGTGACCATCATAGATTCCAAGTTCGATTTAAGAGTCATTCATCTTCTAACCAGCTCTTGGTTGGAAACAATCTGTTAAGTTAGCTTTCTTTGTGAACGTTTTGCAAGGATTCTAGAAGGACCTCTAGCTTTGCAAATTCCAGCATTGTAGGCACTTATCATAAATTTTTCAAGAGCTTCGGACTTGTGATGCATTAGGTAAAGTAGTCATAACTTGAATAATCATCAATAAAACTGATGAAATATTCATACCCTCCTCCTGCTTTGACATTCATTGGACCACAGAGATCTGTATGCATGAGTTCTAAGGTTTCTTTGGCTCTATAACCTTTTTCGGAAAATGGTCATTTAGTCATTTTATCCTCAAGACAAGACTCACATGAAGGTAAAGAGTTGTCTTCTAACTCATGTAGAAGTCCTCTTTTAACCAATCTCTCAATCCTATTGAGATTAATGTGGCCCAGACTTAAGTGCCAAAGATAGGTATTAGGAGAAATCTTTTGTCATTTATTTTGAGTTTCAGCTGTTTTAAACATCTCGGTATTTAAAATAGCTTTTGTTTCGCTCGGTTTTAACTTATATAAGTTGTTTTCTAGTTTTGCAGAACAAATATGAATATCTCTTTTGCAAATGAACACTTCATTGATTTCAAAAGATACTTTATACAATTATTCTAATAAACAAGAGATAGATATTAGATTTCTTTTCATTCCAACAACCAAAAATACATTATCTAATATAATGAATCTGTTTCCAACAAACAACTTTAAATTTCCTACTGATCAAGCTGAGACTGTTAGGATCGCACAACAACGCACACACTCGATCTAGATGAACACAAAGAACAGGAGAGAGAAAATGCAAGGAGGACTCTGGCTAAAGGAATTTGTATTGATGACTTCAAGTATGTACAACAAGAGAGAATACAGAGAATAGAAAGTTACCTTTCAAAGCTATACCGGATGAGATATATATATAGTTCAGTTTACTATATATAGCTTTACCAGATTTAACCGTCTACTATATATAGCTATTTATCAAATATAGCTTTATCAGATATAACCGTTGACCAAGCTATAAATAAGCAGTAGGCTCTATAACCTAACAGAGACAACTTCCCTTGTTCAAACCCTGAGTGTTATCTCGCCGTCCGCAAACAATACCAAATAAAAGATTTCTGATTGACATTAAACATTGGCTAGCGACACAATACCAAATAAAAGATTTGGGAGAGACTCAGTTTGTTCTTGGAATCCAAATTGTTCGGAATCGCAAGAACAAAACACTAGCATTGTCTTAGGCATCGTACATCAACAAAATGTTGGTTCGATATAAGATGCGGGGCTCCAAGAAAGGGTTATTACCTTTCAGGCATGGAGTTCATTTGTCAAAGGAACAAAGTTCTATGACACCTTAAGAGATTGAAAATATGAGACATATTCCCTATGCATTAGCAGTCGGTAGTCTGTTGTATGCCATGTTTTGTACTCGACCAGACATATGCTATGCTGTGGGAATTGTCAGCAGATATTAGTCCAATCCGGGACGTGCTCATTGGACTGCCGTTAAAAATATCCTTAAGTATCTTAGAAGAACTAGGGACTATATGCTAATGTACAGCGCTAAGGATCTGATCCTTACCGGATACACTGACTCAGATTTTTATACCGATATCGATTCGAGGAAATCGACATCGAGATTTGTTTTCACTCTAAACGAAGGAGCAATAATATGGAGAAGCATAAAGCAAGGTTGCATTGCTAATTCCACCATGGAAGCTGAGTATGTTGCTGCTTGTGAAGCAGCGAAAGAATCAGTATGGCTTAGGAAGTTCTTAACTGATTTGGAAGTCATTCTAAATCTGCATAACTGATTTGGAAGTCGTTTCAAATATGCCTCTGCCTATCACTCTTTATTGTAATAACAGTGGAGCAGTTGCAAATTCTAAAGAACCAAGTTGCCATAAGCGAGGAAAACATATTGAGCGCAAATATCATCTCATAAGGGAGATTGTGCAACGAATTTGTGAATTTTCTTTAACAAATTGATATCAAAGCCAATGGCGTATGTGACGGGTCAATTGCCGATACCACGAATATTAAAGACAAATTACGAGAATTGGAGCATTCAAATGAAAGCTCTTCTCGGTTCTCAAGATGCGTGGGAGGTGGTCGAAGAAGTGGTCGAAGAAGGTTTCAAAGAACTAAAAGATACCACAGGTTATACAGCGGCACAAAACAAGGCGTTAAAAGAGGTGCGATCAAAGGATAAGGCGACACTATACATGTTGTTCTGAGCCGTTGACGAGTCGGGCTTTGAAAAGATTGCCTGTGCAACTACTTCAAAAGAAGTGCGGGACACTTTAGGAAAAGTGTTCAAAGGAATCGACTTAGTCAAGCCAGTGCGTCTCCAAACTCTTCATGGCGAGTTGGAGAGCATGAAGATGAAGAAGTCAGAAAGTGTATCTGACTACATCACGCGTGTACAAGCCGTGGTAAACCAACTCAACCGAAATGTAGAAATGTTAGCCGAGACGCGAGTTGTGGAGAAGATTTTGAGGTCATTAACCAACAACTTCAAGAATGTTGTATATGCGATAGAAGAGTCAAAGGACATAGCAACATTCACGGTCGATGAGCTCGCCGGATCTCTCGAGGCACACGAGCAACGTAAGAAGAAGGAGAAAACACTCGATCATGCACTTCAAACCAAGGCGTCAATCAAAGATGAAAAGGTACTCTACTCTAAAAAATTTTAAGGTAGAGGTCGTGGTCGTGAAAGTCGTGGAAATGGTCACGGTGGTCAAGGTAGCAGTCATGTAGGATACTATAAGGAGAAGGGACAGTCAAGCCAAGCAAATTAGCGAGGAAGAGGACGCAGTCGAGGAAGAGGCAACCGATCAATTACTCCAACATTTAGTACTACAAATGTCACAAATATGGTCACTATGCAAATGATTGTAACTCCGACAAATGTTATAATTGTGGTAGAGTGGGGCATTTTGCAAAAGATTGTTGAGCTGATAAAAAGGTGGAAGAAACAATCAACCTAGCCTTGGATGACGCAACAAACAAAAGTCTTCTCTTAAAGGCTCAAAATGAAGATCTGAAAGTGAAAGAACACGATGGCCTAAAAGACGATGGTGATAGTCGTGAGGCGGTGGAAGCTGTAGGAAATGAGGGGATACACAGCAGATTTGGCGAAATCGCGATATCAAAGATGAGAAAATCGAAGAAGGACTCTGGATTGAACACGCGATAGACAAACGAGCCAAAGAAACTGCCGGATCATCAGGAGGAGAACAGAGATTCAGAGCAAGAACCAAAATTTGTCGTGGATAAATTTATGGAGAAGTCTCAGTTGCAGACATTGAAATCGCTGAATGAGCGCCTTTCGAAGGAGAATGTAGAGAATGAAAAAGAAAAGAAAGCTTTAGAAATGAAGATTGAATGTTTAGAGAAGGAAGTGGCTGAGCTGAGTGAGAGTTCTTTCTATCTCAAACAGGAGAAGGAAGAGAATGGGAAGGAAATTTCTGAGCTTGTGAAGAAAGAGAATGACCTATTAATGGAGGTTGATGGTTTAGTGGAAGAGTTAGTGAGGGAGGAGAAAGATGTAGAGAAGAAGTTAACTCAACAGAGAGAATCACTTGATGTGAATCTGAATCGAGTCCAACAAGTGGCAGTGAGTTTACGACGCACGATTGAGATAATCACTCGTGATAAAGCCGAAATGGAGGAGGCAAAAGTGGAAGTGAAAAATGTCGTTGTGGACTTGCGAAGGGAATTGAGTAAACTGAAAGAAGCTATGAAGTCTTTGACTGAGTCAAGCGAGGTTGAGAACGGGAGAAATGAGGAGTTGCTGCCTCAAATGGGCTGTCTTCAAGAAGCTCCAAATGGAGTTTCGTCAGAGAAGGATAAGCTTAGTTTGTTACTCGAGGACAAGGATAGGAAATTGAAGAAGCCACGGCTGAGCTCGAGAAAGCGAAAACGCTGCAGGTGGAGTTGTTGAATGTAGCATTGAAGTTTATAAGGGAGTTTTTTGGATAAACATTAAATGTCATTTTTAGTTAATTTGTTAGTAGATTTTAAATTGACAAGTTAGTGGTGAAAGAAAAGGTCAAGAGTCTTTATAGGAATAATGGCCTTTTATGGGTGGCACTCTCATAGCTATAATTAGATTTAGAAAATCTTATAAATACATAGTTTTTCTATTGTAAAGTCAGAGCAGAGAAAAAGGAAAATACAGAGAAGTAATAGAAGAACGTTTTTTTTTTTTTTTTTTCAGATAAACAGTGTTCTTTGTCTCCTTCTATCGTTACTGTTTGTGAGATTTATTTCACAAATTTGTGAGATTTATTTAAGAAAAGAGCCCGTGATTGCCCAAATCAAGATAAATTGAGTGCATTGATCGCAGATGACAGACAGGGGGAGAAGTTCCCTTCTGACCCCCCGCTTCACACATTCAGTCTTTCTTCTCCCTTACGCGATAGGACTCTAAAGCCAAGTGCTTGCTTCAGTTACAGACCTCCATTGAATGGGGTGGGAAAGAAAGGTTCGAAAATCTAATTTTTGCCCGAGTCTAGTGGCAATGAGGAAAAGAAGGACAGCTACGGAAGCAGGTCAGCCTAAGCTTAAAGTAAAGGAAAGACCCTGTTCCAGTATTGGAGGAAGCATGGCATAGAAATCAGGGTATGTCATGGGTTGTAGGGAAGAGGTAAGACGTGTACATGAAAGCAAGCGAGAGTAGAGCCTAGGGGTGTCCATGGATAAACCACTCCAAAATGATAATGTCTCAAAAAGAGGAGTCCATATGGAAACAAGCTTTTAAACTTCCAAGAGAAAGAAGATTGACCCAATTAAAGAGGCAATAAAATCTCTGGACTCTTGATCTTCTATAATTTTCTCAGTCGAAGGAGACCTCTTTGTCTAATTCGTAGTCTCTACCTAGTAATCTTTCCTATTTGTGACTCTATAATGCATTCTCCTACTGTTTGACTCTTCTAGAGCCTTTTCTTTCTTTTTTTCATCTTTAGTATTCCCACGCTTTGTACACCTTTCTTGCCTGCAAAGAATGTCACCCTCTTTGGTGATGCTTACTTCATAATAAAGAAAGCCATTAGTCTCACTCAATCAGTTCCTCTCTTCTTTTTCTTCCTCTGCTTCAGGTGTGGGCAGAGCTTTTTATGTCTACCCTATTCGGTTTCTTGATTCCGAGACGAACTCCACCGCATCTTTCTCATGCCATTTTTCCTTCTCAAAACTATCTTCCGCACTATGTCCTTCTGTAGATGGGATTGTCTTTCTGATCACCTCTAGTGCGGATTCTTTTCCGGATATATGGGTCTCCTAAAACTGTCCTTAGATGGGGAAGATTCATTCATCGCTGTGAAATTTGATACCAGTTTGACCCTTCGCTTGTTGACATCAATGGGAATCATCTAGGTATATAAGCGAGTATCTTTGGCTTTCGTTAATGTTGTTGAAAGGGGGATTGATTTGACCAGTGGTAGACAGATATTGGTTTGAATTGAGTACAAAGATGCAATGGAAATGATCTGGGTATGAATTGGGTACTCGTCGATTAGGCCTCCAAGTCCTTTTCTTCCTCAATTCACTTCTCCAAGCAATTAAAAGATTGAATGCAGGTTGGTTTCTCTGCCTCTAACAAACAGGGCTCAATAGTTCACGTTGTTGATTGGTGGCAATTCAAGACCTTTGGGTTTCTTCTCTTGGTGATTCCTATGGATACCAAGAAGGGGACTCTTTTTTGTGCTATTATGAGAATGAAAGCATCAATGATTATCCTTTCCCATTGATCCTCATGAAAGAAGAAAAAAGGGAGTAGAGATGGCTCTTGGATTGGGAGGTTTAGATGAATTCTTCTTCTTCATAAAATTCTTGCTGCAACTTGATAAAGAAGAAAAGACTGATGGTCAGAAGAAAGAGAGAAGGTCTCACACGTAGAGTTCAAACGAGTAGAGTACCCTCATGTCACTTGCGGGGATAAGATTAGCCCTTTAACATGTTTACTAAGACCTCCGACTTATTATTAGAGAAAGGGGGTTCGATCGAAATAGAATTGTTGGTTCAGGGGCATCAGCGACCAGAAGGGGTTTCTTCCATCTGGTGGAGAAGTGGTTATTAAAAGGTTTGAGAGTGATGGTATTAATATAACACATGTGGAAGAAATTTGGATCTTAGGCACTCTTAGAACATCAATTATAGTAAATAACTAGCATGTTCATAAGTATTAAAACTCAAAAAATTTGAGTACGAACCTTTTATAGTTCAAATTCCTTTTTCCTCACGAACCGGTTTCGAACCACCACTAGTGTCTTCTCTACTATTCTCCGGCCTTAGAATGGGATTGTGGAATCCGATGAGTGACTAAACTTGGAAGTGATTTAGTATATACGAAGAGAGAGTTTGTGAGAATTTTTCTCAAGGTTTTTCCAAGGAAGTAGTTCCATGTACCTTGATCACTCTATTTATAGAGTCAGTCATGTTTGCATGTTCATGCAAATTTGAAATCACCAAATTTTGAAACTCAAAATGATAAGCGCCTACAATGCTGGAATTTGCAAAGCTAGAGGTCCTTCTAGAATCCTTGCAAACATTCATAGAGAAAGCTAACTTAACGGATTGATTCCAACCAAGAGCTGGTTAGAAGATGAATGACTCTTATATCGAACTTGGAATCTATGATGGTCACTCTTAGATACCAAGACAATTCACTCCAGAATTAGCTTGATCAAAACTAATTCAATGAATCGGTTTAAACATCAAACCTAAAGCAAGGTTTGAAAAAGAATAACACCAAAAAGGTATCAAGAAAACACAAAGGTTTTGTTTGTATTCAACAAGTCATCTCCAAACATGAATATTCCATGCCTTTAAATAGGCCCAAAAGATAACCCTAACATAATAAAGTTCAAGCACCAACTACAAATGCTATTAAATACAAATTGAAGAAAATAAGACATTCATACAAACTACTAATAAATAATATTAAATACAAATGGAAGAAAATAATGCATTCATAAATTGTCTTAATTGGTAATTCAACTACCAATGGCAAGTCTTCTAAACACTTTCCAATATCAGTCACTCCATTATTTTCTTGATTTGATACTTGAATCTTCATTGTATTGCTTCTTGTAATTGCTCGTTCGGATACATGGAAGTGATCAGTTATTGGATTTATATCATCCCCCCTTCTTTAAAAGGATTTGTCCTCAAATCAAATTCTTCGTTCTTTCCAGACAAGAACTAAATATTGTTTTTTTTTCTCTACTAATATATTTTTTTTCTCACTTTTTTTTTTCTTTCTTGGTTTTCACTCATCCTTTGCCGTTCACTTTTCTCTTTTTTTTTTTTCACTCTTATCTCTCTCTTTTACCTTAGTTTCTTCTCTCCACTATTGTTCAACATATTCTTTTCTTTTCTTCTCTAATTTCAATTCGTCACAATGTACTTCATATGGAGACAGCGGAAGTAAAGTAAATTTCTTCCCACACAAAGTAAAAGTATACTTGTTCGTCAAACCATCAAATGTTACCTTTCTATCAGATTGCCAAGGTCGGCCGAACAAGATGTCCCCCGCATGCATTGGTACAACATCACAAAGAACTTTATCTTTATATCTTTCAAGAGTAAAAGAAATAAGAGTTTGGGAGTTCACCTTAATTTCTTCTTCGTTTGTCAACCATTGAAATTTGTATGGTTTTGGATGGGGATGAACAGAAAGTTGAAGTCTCTTTACAAGGAAGCTGCTTACCACATTTGTGCAATTTCCACTATCAATCACCAAGCTGCATGGGTTTTCTTTGATCAAACATCTTGTGTGGAACAAGTTTTCCCTTTGATCTTCAAATTTCTCTTCCTTGATTTGAACATTGAGTACCCTTCTTGTGATCAAAGATATGGACTTACTTTCTTCAACATACTCATCATCATATGCTGCGATTTCTTCCACAAGTTGTGAACCATGATCCTCACATTCATCATCTGAATCAAATATATCATTCCTTATCACCATAAATTTTTTTTATTAACACACTCTTTTCTCATGTGTCCAAACTCTTTGCACTTCCAACATTAAATAGAACTAGACTTCTCCTTTACCGTCTTTGAAGCTTCATTCTTTTACTATTGGAACTCTTAACCTCCACTCTCTTAGCAGCCACAAACTTTTCTTTTGGTGACATCGATTCATTTCTATTCACAAAACTATCCTTGTTCCAAGTTTTAGAATTTGAAAAGGTGTTAGTTCGTGATGTGTACCTTTTTTAATGCTCTTTTTCTTCCTTCAATTGATCTCCAATTTTGAGAGCATAATGATACATGTCTTCCAGATATGGTGGTGGATTTCTGTCAACAAGATGAGCAATTTCTCGATTCAAACCTCCAAGGAATCTAGACATGGTATCTTTTCTTCTACTCTAATGTTTGCTCTTTCCATCACAGTCTCCATCTCTTGATAATATTCCGCCACACTTTTTGTTCCTTGCCTTAAACCTTGCAATTTAGTTTTTAAATCTCTTTCATAATGTTTTGGAACATACCTTTTTTTCATGGCTTCTTTAAGTTCTTCCAAGTCTCTATTGGATCCTCATCTTTTCTTCTTCTCTCGGATTTGAGATGTTGGTACCAATCACCGGCATGATTGGTAAATTCGGCAATAGCAAGTCTCATCTTCTTATTTTTACTATAGGTGTTGCAATCAAACACATGCTCTATCTTTCTTTCCCATTGCAAGTATGCCTCAGAATCTGCCGTTCCACAAAAGGGTGGAATTTTGAGTTTAGCTCCCCCATCTCTATCTTCATGTACTCTTTCCATCCTTCTAGGTTGCATAATAGTTGCATGGTTTTTTCTTCTTCATCTTCTTGTAATGCTCGTTCTTGTCTTTCTTGTCGCGCCCTTCTTTCTTGTCTATCTTCCATCACCATTTCCATCATACCTTGAATTGCTTGAAGAATGGTTGTATTAAGATCTGGTACTGGTGGTACTTCTTCTCCATTATGTGACATTTTGTTATCAGTAATAGGGACATCTCCACACTTTCACAAAAATTTCACCAAGGGACACTCGTGTTTAACACTCAAAGGTACGCTTTTGGTACTAGGTTAAGAATGTAAAGGTTGGCTTTTTTTTTTTTTTTTTTTTTTTTGGTGCAATCTTGCTTTAAGCTTGATTATAACTAATTCAATGATCAACTCTAACAAGCTAAGACTAGTATCTCAAGGATCAAGAGCTTGAAAATTTTGAACAAACTCAAATAAATGATAAGAACTGAATATATATATGTTTTTTTCTCAGAACTGATTTTTTTTTTTTACTACCGATTTTTTTTTCTACTGATTCTTCTTTTCTTTCCTTTTGTTTTTTCTCGATAATCTGAGAGAGACAAAAAAAAAATTGATAGAAAAAAAATTAAAATAAAGATATTTCACCTGAGCGACCAAAGAACGTCGACCAAATGCTCTGATACCAAATGATAAGCGCCTACAATGCTGGAATTTGCAAATTTAGAGGTCCTTCTAGAATCCTTGCAAACATTCACAGAGAAAGCCAACTTAACGGATTGATTCCAACCAAGAGTTGGTTAGAAGTGAATGACTCTTAGATCGAACTTGGAATCTATGATGGTCACTCTTAGATACCAAGACAATTCACTCTAGGATTAGCTTGATCAAAACTAATTCAATGAATCGGTTTAAACATCAAACCTAAAGCAAGGTTAACACCAAAAAGTTCAAGAAAACACAAAGGTTTTGTTTGTATTCAACAATTTGTTTCCAAACATGAATATTACATGCCTTTAAATAGGCCCAAAAGATATTCCTAACATAATAAAGTTCAACTACCAACTACAAATGTTATTAAATACAAATTGAAGAAAATAAGTTATTCATACAAACTACTAATAAATGCTATTAAATACAAATTGAAGAAAATAAGGCATGCATAAATTGTCTTAATTGGTAATTCAACTACCAATGTCCAGTCTTTTAATCACTTTCCAATGTTAGCCACTCCATTATTTTCTTGATTTGATACTTGAATTTTCATTGTATTGCTTCTTGTAATTGCTCATTCGGGTACATGGAAGTTGTAACAACCCAAAATTTTCTACTTAATTTAAGGTCGCTACTGTATACGTACCATAAACATTGAATGTGGAATACTTCGTTTAAATTCCATAAAACATAACCTTTAACTTAAAACACAACCACGGACTTACGTGTTTCGAAAACATCTTTAAAATGACACAACAAAAGACCCGAAATAAAATAAATAAGCGTTTAAGTTTAAAACATCATATTTTATCTTAAGTCTAAGAAAATAAATACCACTATCCTATGCATGTGTCATGATCTTGAGTTGCGATGCCGTCGTCAGCCGTACAGGAATGCCTTTCCTTAACCTAAAAAATGTAGTAGCACATGGCTTGAGTATTTAAAGAAATACTCAGTAAGTGACCCCACTATTGGGGTTAAATGCAATAATCACATGCAATGAAATGATGGGACCTATCTTTCGTTTCGTTTCGTTTCGTTTTCCCTACGGTGTTATCCTAACGGGTAATCGTGGACGTGTACCATATACTCTACACACAGCCCATACGTGCGAGTATGGGCTCACCAGCTAGTTTGCACACTGCTGGGCCACTATTCTTAGCCGGTGGGCATACTCTGGGAGCCCCTTATGCCGGGACCCGTTAAAACTAGAACCGTCACGGCAGTGCTATACAAAGCATAACGATCGTTGTCCTGCCATCGGACGTACCCTCGTGATGGGATAGGGGTATCCCCCAAATGCATGAGCACACAATATGCATGAGGTCCACTAGTCCTACAGTTATCATTAATGAACATAACCCCCTGTCACGTTTTCATGCTTACATGTCATAACCATTCTCATTTCTTTACATATCATACATATTCCTAACGGGGTTATGTTTCATGCAATTTACCGTATTTCATGTCATACAATTCATGCAGTTACATTCAAATATTCATACAAACAAGCCATAATCGTTCCAGGACCACATATCGTTACATGCATTACACATCACATCAGACTAAAAGCATACATTCACGTTCACATAACTACGTACTTAAGCACAATAATCTAGCACACAATGCATCATATCATAAACAAGTCATAACGTAAACACTTCATAGTCATATCTTTCTCTAACTTACCATAGCCTTAACGTTCTTATACCTATCATAGACATATCACTACGTAACGTACCTTAGTCATATCATCACCAGAACGTATCCTAACGCCATCGTTCTATCAATCTATCACAAACCTATCCTTTTCTACCCATAACCTAACCGTATTCTTTCATCAATCTCTCCTATCCATAGCACTCCAGTATGTAACCTAACCTTAACGTTTCATGAACGTATCTTACTCCTATCGTTACATTTCGTTTTGTGCACCCTTCTCGTATCCTATCTCAAACATCTCCTAGAGCACATCGTACCATAATTATTATCATACAATCCACATATTATAACATAACATAACATATAGGAAGCATATCGATCCACAGACAATTCACACATATCAATATATATGACACGTGCAGAACCACAGGGCACGTGTCAACATCAAATATAACCATGCCGATAGTAAGGTCACTTACCTGGCTAGCTTAAGTCGTTGCCACAAATATATCTTTAATGAAAGTTCGATTCCGTCCTTTGAAATCCGAGTCGACCTATATGAGCTCATGACATCAGTTTCGGGTTTGAACTCTACAACATTATTTCTCTAATTTACATTGGTCCATTGTTAAAAGTCTTGAAATGTTATATATCTATAATTATATTTTTATTAACAATCTTATTTTTCATGGTTACTGTTGTATAAGAAAGTAGATACAGACTATTTCAAGTTATTCTGGGCTTTACTACTCTCTGTATTTACCTCTCTATTTACCTTTCCCTCTATATTTAGTTTGTGGTTTTTAATTTCCAGATTTTTTTTTATCTGTTCCTTTTAATTCTGTTCTCATGTATTCCAAATTTACAGTGGATCTCTGTTTCCAAATCTTTCCTTATCTCAGTGTTTCCTATTTCCTTATCTGAGTGTTTCCTATTCAGAAGTTTTCTTGGCCATTCTATCTTTAATCTATTCATTTGGCTACTAATCTATTCATTTGGCTACCGATAAAATTTAATCTAATAGTACTAATCTGACCTGATTGACTAGAATCGTTTAAATAATTGACATTTTGTTTCTAACTCAAAGCTAGATCATTGTAATAATTCAATGAAGATCTAATAAAATTTAATCTAATATTACTAGTCTGACCTGATTGACTAGAATCGTTTAAATAATTGACATTTAGTTTCTAACTCAAAGCTAGATCATTGTAATAATTGAATGAAGATCTAACTATAATTGGTTGTGATTTCTAAAAAAAATAGGATAAAAGAAAATGAAGATTTAATATATACTTATTGATCACATCTATCTTCAAATCTCCGGTGAATCTCAATTGGGTAAAGGTCATTCTCTTTTTTTTTTCTCAAGTAAATGTGACGATTATTGATTTTCTGTTTCTTTGTGCAGTAATTATTACTTTCTGGCTTAAAGATGGGTTGAGGAAAGATAATTGTGGGAAGGGACAAGAGGTTAGTGGGGGAGAAGTGGGGAAAGATTTTTATTTATTTATTTATTATTATTATTTTAACTATTTTTATAATTATTTTTATTTGTTTATTTATTTTTTGGGCTATTACAGAAGTGATCCGTTGTTGGATTCATATCACAAAATTCCACTCAAATTTGTGGGATTATGTGTCAAGTATGCAAATTTGAGTTAACCAAATTTTGACACTCAAATTTGTGGGGTTTATTTGGCAAGCATGCAAGTTTGGTTAAACCAAATTTTGACCCCTCAAAATTCTACTAACTCAAACATGTATTTTTTCCATGGAGTGGAGTCAACATTTGGACTTTCTTCATTTTAATTCAACGATTAATTTGAATAATTAATTTCAAATTAAAGTAATATTAAATGATTAATTAAACTATTTAATTAATATTTACCTTGTTGTGTCTTTTCGGCTTTCTTCTCTGCAAGGTATTTTGGGCCGTTTCTCTTCCAGTGCCCGTTTTCATTGCAATGGAAACATTTTCCTTTATCTGCTTTTTGAACCTTGTGTTTGCGGTCGATAGGAATCTTAATTTTCTCCATACCCTTCTTCTTTATCAAAACATTTTTAGAAGTTGAAGGTCCAGACTTATTTTTGGAGGACGATCCTCGTAGTAATTTCTTAGAGATATCAGCATTTACTTCTCTTGTTTGTCCCTTGTTCGTTAAAAGGGACTGATAAGTTTGTACCTCATTGAGAAGAGCAGTCAAGTTATATTCTATCTTGTTCATCATCGCATTTGTGCGGAACTGGAAGAGGCTCTTCGGAAGAGACTCCATGATAAAACTGACTTGACTCTTCTCATCAATGACAGCTCCATTTACTTCTGCCACATTGAAATGGATCATCATGTCCAGGACATGTTCTCTAACTGAGATCCCTTCTTTCATACGACAATTGTAAACGTATTTTATGGCATCATGACTAAGGGAGAAGGATGGTTGTCCAAACATCCCTTTCAGAGATTCCATAATCTCTTTAGCAGTACCCATAACATGAGGTTTCTTGGCCAAAACATCAGATATGCTGGCTAAAATGTACACTCGGGCTTTGTCATTTGCCTTTGTCCATCTGTCATATGGGTCCCGAACTATTCGGTTTGGAGGACATTCCTCAGTTAAAACAAACCTTAAATCATCAATATACTAACTCTTAGTAATTCTTCGTAAGTGGGACCCGCCATTTTCAGACCTCAGAGATCGGCCCCAATAATGCTATCGAATGTAAAAGCCAAAGTTGGGAATGGACCTAAGAAATCCTATCCATTTCTGGAGTTTGCTTTGTTAAGACTCCCAACCCTCCGAATGGGTAGTTGCTTTAGGGCAACATGCAGGTGGAACATGGGAATCTCACGGTGCAACCTAGTGGTGGAGACCATAGGACGTATTGATATACTTTCTTCTCCCACTTACTATAAATACTTTCTCTATTCACTTTGTTATTGACTTATGCAAATACCTTCCAAATAGAGGCCGCTCCCAAGGCGACACGAGGCCGAGCATGAATCTCACGGTGTGAATTTTTCAGAGAGCGTAAAAAGAAAATGATGTATCTCATATACCTTTTTCCTCCCACTAAGTATTTTAGACGGTTGGGTATACTCATTACTTAGGTATATTCTGACTAATTAAATATAACTTAAGTCTAGGTGATTTTTCTAATATTTACATCACTCACGCATGCTCATAAAACTGAGCTAACTAAGCTCAAGTACTAGTCCGATCTCCAGGTAGTAGCTGTTCCATAAACCGTCAACTTAAGTACCTCCAGCCTTAGACAAGATTGTGCTAGATGAGCTTTTTTGTAACCGCAATTTTACAAGATATCGACCTATTTTAACTATTAAAATTGATCGTGCTTGGTTCTTAACCCTAAGTGAGCATGCACTTATCTTTATTATACATTTTAACGTCTATCTCATTTTATGACGTTGAAAATAACCTATAATATGCATCTAACATGCTTTATATAACAATTATATAATCATCCATTTCATGCAATAATATAACAATTTATATCTACCACTCATGGAACCCTAAACATACATACTATACATTATAACACTTATAACATACTTGTAATGCATGAAACATGCTTAGCCTATGGTGGGATTTTAAAACTATATGACATACTTTATGCATATACATTTTCTATTTAATTAAAACATACATTCACAATGCATAATTAATTAAACACACTAAAGTGGACTGGTTTTGGCATATTAAAGCAAGCAATTAACTAAATTATTACATTAATAATTTGAAATTAACGTGAACCGCTCCCGAGGATCACGAACCGGTCAAACCAACCATTAAAAACGTTGAACCGGACCCCAACCAGTAGAAAAACACCCAAACCGCATATTCCATCTTCTTCTTTGGTTCAGCTTGCTTTTGTTTCCATTATCGATCATGTACAACCTAAAATGGACTCTAATGACTCCATAAAAATTACAGACATTTCTTCACTCATTAAAGCACATACACATTAGGCCAATTACAATAATTGTATCAAAAGGAAGCATAAAAAAAATGTCAAAAACCATAAACATCCACTTTAGCAACCACAAATTAATGTAAATAAAATTAATGTAAATAAAGTGCCTAAAACTTGCTATGATACCAATTGATGGTGTTAATATAAGACATGTTGAAGCAATTTGGATCTTAGGCACTCTTAGAACATCAATTATAGTAAATAACTAGCATGTTCATAAGTATTAAAACTTAAGAAGTTTGAGTACTAACCTTTTGTAGTTCAAATTCCCTTTTCCTCACGAATCGGTTTCGAACCACCACTATTGTCTTCTCTACTATTCTTCGGCCTTAGAATGGGATTGTGGAATCCGGTGAGTGACTAAACTTGAAAGGGATTTAGTATATATGAAGAGAGAGTTTGTAAGAGTTTTTCTCAAGGTTTTTCTAAGTAGTAGTTCCATGTACCTTGATCACTCTATTTATAGAGTCATATTTGCATGTTCATTCAAATTTGAGATCACCAAATTTTGACACTCATAATTTCACTCAAATGTGTGGGATTATGTGGTAAGCATGCAAATTTGAGTTAATCAAATTTTGACACTCAAAATTCCACTCAAATTTGTGGGGTTTATTTGGCAAGCATGCAGTTTGGTTAAACCAAATTTTGACACCTCAAAATTCCATTGACTCAAACATGGATTTTTCCATTAGGTGGGGTCAACATTTGAACTTTCTTCACTTTAATCCAACAATTAATTTAAATAATTAATTTCAAATTAAAATAATATAAATGATTAATTAAACTATTTAATTAATATTTAACATTAATTTAAATGTCAATCCCAACCAATTCCGACACATATTGATTAAAATATTTAAATTTTATTTAAATATCTCCGATTCTCTCTTTTTGTTTAATTCGTAAATAAAACAAAAATGCGGTTAAATATATCGTATATATGTAGCGCATATTCCCTAATTTGAATTCGAACCCTTCGAAAACACTCGTCACACTATTCTATGGTTTAGTCCGATATGAGCTAGCAGGGAGACCTAATGGACCTATAGATCATGGGCTCCAACGATCCAAGATTAACCGGCTAAACTCATTAACCTTGTTAACCAACATTCGTTAACTACTAGGACACTCCACTATAGCCTAGTAGTTGCACTCCCCTCACTATAGATATATTTCTGTCCATTTGATATAACCATGATTAGTAAGTCGATCCTTCACAGGTTGTTCGTAACTAGAGCTGGGTCAATTTACTGTTTTACCCCTGAAGTTACTTCTTGTTCCTTATTGATAAGGCAACCCTAATCCTCAGCCTAACGATCCAAGTTTTTGTTGAAGCAAGAATCCTTGAATTGATGTAATTAACACCTCCTTATACAAAATTCGGATCAACTAACAAATAAGGCTAGAATTAGACTACCTCTTACGATCGAAGATTTAGAAGCAAGATTTGGAAATCTTGTTCTAAATTGAGTCACTCCACAATCGAACTTGATCAAGGCTTGATTGAATGACTCGGGTGCAATTCTACCAAAGAATTCGTTGAAACTTAGAAATGACAAATATGATGCTCGGATTTCTAAAGGAAACGTCTCAATTTGGGATCTGAATTACATCCATCCACGAATCTAATTTTTACATAACATATTGTGGGTATTTATAGTCTCCCGATAAAAGACGTTTGTGGCCGGGATTCAATCCTGATCCCCTTTAATCTCCACAAAGACGAAGTCAATTTTGACCATTTGACCATTGCAAAATGAAAATGAAAAAAACAATACAATCTTCCAACAAATGTTGATATGTTTGAGTGGCTAAGGAGACAAACTTGAAATCTATCGGGCTTCACTCGTGCAGGTTTAAACCCTGTTGTTGACATTTTAAAGTTTTCCAACTTCAATCGTGCAAATATTCAATTGTCCTTCGTCAATCGTATCAGCTTATAATTTTAGAAATGATGGTTGAACTGAGCCGATCTAATTTTGTAGATGAAGAATGAATATTTGTTGAATCTTCTTCGCCTTGGATCGTGTAATAGGTCCAGTTCGAACATTTGGAACACCGTGATTCTTATCATCTTCCCCCTCTTCAAAATTCAATTGTCCTTCATCAATCGTATCAGCTTCTAATTTTAGAAATGATGGTTGAACCGAGCCGATCCAATTTTGTAGATGAAGAATGAATGTTTGTTGAATCTTCTTCGCCTTGGATCGTGTAATAGGTCCAGTTCGAACATTTGGAACACCGTGATTCTTATCATCTTCCCCCTCTTCAAAATTCAATTGTCCTTCATCAATCGTATCAGTTTCTAATTTTAGAAATGATGGTTGAACCGAGCCGATCCAATTTTGTAGATGAAGAATGAATGTTTGTTGAATCTTCTTCGCCTTGGATCGTGTAATATGTCCATGATAAGGCAACCCTAATCCTCAGCCCAACGATCCAAGCTTTTGTTGAAGCAAGAACCCTTGAATCAAAGGCTAGAATTAGATTACCTCTTTGATCGAAGATCTAGAAGCAAGATTTAGAAACCTTGTTCTAAATTGAGTCACTTCACAATCGAACTTGATGAAGGCTTGATTGAATGACTCGGGTGCAATTCTACCACAAGAATTGCTTGAAACTTAGAAATGGCAAATATGATGCTCGGATTTCTAAGGGAAACGTCTCAATTTGAAATCTGAATTACATTCATCCACCAATCTAAATTTTACATAACATATTGTGGATATTTATAGTCTCCCGACAAAAGACGTTTGTGGACGGGATGTAAGGGATCAGATAAAAAAGGGGGGGGGGGGGGGGGGAGGGCTCGTCGGTAGAACCGAAAACTATGGCGAACGCTTGAGTTTTCGCTCGCACACGACTCAAAAAGGGCGGCCGAAGGCTGGGATGCCACAGAACTCGACCCCGACCTTCAGCCACCTCAAAACGACCTGCAAAGAACAAAAAACAGAGAAAAACGAAAAGGAACAGAAAAACCTAACGAAACTCCGGCGAGGCCAAACCATACAAAATCGACGTCAAAACCTCCATTTTACGCAACAAAAGTAACCCCATAACCTTTTACACACATCAGGGGTAGATTTAGACGAATCCTATATGTTGAACACTGTCGGCAAAGGAGACGGAACGTCGGATTTTCAAACTTCTCCAGATCTAGGAGTGTGAGGCCTTTACAAACCATATCTATACCAAAAACGGGGTTAGGAGGAAGACGACACTCAAGAATGGAGGAAAAAGGAGGGAAAAAGAACGTCAAAACGACGTTAACGAGGAGAGAGAAAAGTCGCTGGAAAAAACGTGCAGGCAACAGGGTGAGGAAGACGAAGCCCGACCTGAGGGTCGGATCCCGCGACCCGAATCGAACTCAATCACCTTAGGTCTGCCCAGTACCCGACGGTTCCCACGGCCCAGTCGCTTCAGCCCAAAACGCGCAAGCCCAGTCCAATGCTGACACGCCTAACCCAGCCCACCTGCATTTTTCCTTCAGCCGAGCTGGCCTGTGACCCGTGAACGACTTGTCACTCGCGAACGGCCCGAGACCGCGAGCGATCCAATAACCTGCGCCTCCACCCGAGACCCCTGCACACGCGTCGCCCTCTAATTGTGACATGTGGCACGTCTGCAGCGCGGCTCCCGGCTCTTGTGGCTCAATCGGCTCAGTGGCGGCTTCTCGGCTTCGGCGGCTTATTCGGCTTGGGAAACCTATTTCCAGCCCGTTTGTCACCGTTTCGACCCTCCCGAACTTAGTTTCGGTCTTGTTTAAGGTAAAATAGATCATTTTAAGGTCGTATTTCACAAATTCAAGTTGGGAATTAATTATGTTTGTGAAATACTAACGAAAATGACAAATGAACCAATAGGAACCAACCACCAATGGAAGCGTAGAACGTTCACGAGGAGCTAGGAGCTTATGTTATATTCTAGAGAGTACTTCGGCTAAGGCCTACCAAGTAAGTGGCTCACCCGTCGTAGGTTACGCGTTATTTGTTGTATGTTGGCACATGCCCGTGGATTTGCACGTGTCATTAAATTGTATGCTAGTTTAATGTGCTTAAGTACGAACTCATGTGAACGTGAATGTATGCTAAGTATGCTGCTTAGTTTGATGTGATATGTTATGCATGTGACGATATGTGGTTCTTGAATGATTATGGCATGATTGTATGGAATATGTGAATGTAAACAGCATGAATTGTATGACATGAAACACGGTAAACTGTCTAGAAGCATAACCCCGATAGGAATATGTATGAAATGTGAATTGAAAATGAGAATGACATGAAGCATGGAACGTGACAGGGGGTTATGATCATTAATGATAAATGTAGAAGTAGGGGGGACCTCATGCATTATGTGTGTTCATGCATTTGGGGGGATACCCCTATCCCATCACGAGGGTACGGACGCGTACATCCAATGGCAGGATAACGATTCTTATGCTTTGCATAGCGCTGCCGTGACGATTACTAGTTTTAATGGGTTCCGGCATAAGGGGCTCCCAGAGTATGCCCACTAGATTAGAAAAGTGGCCCAGCGGTGGGTAAACTAACTGGTGAGCCCATACTCGCACGTATGGGCTGTGTGTAGAGTATATGGTACACGTCCACGATTACCCGTTAGGACTGCACCGTAGGGAAAACAAAACGAAATGAAACGAAACGATAGATCCCATCATTTCGTTGCATGTGATTGTTGCATAACCCCGATAGGGGGTCACTTACTGAGTATTCTAGAAATACTCAAGCCGCGTGCTACTTTACTTTTTCAGATAAGGGCAAGGCACACATGTGACATCGACAGCGGCATCGTACACCTCCGGACCGTGGCACATGCATAGGGTAGTTGTTTTTCCATTTCATAGTCTAGGTTGAATTCGGTTTGCATCATTAGTATAGTTTAGTATAGGTTGAATTGAATTTGCATAATAAACCATAGGGTAGTATAAGACATTCATTTCGGTTTTGTTCCTTTTCCTTTATTTCAATAATGTTCTTTTCTTTTTCCCTTGTAATAATAAACCATAGGGCAGTATACGACATTCATTTCCCTTCTAATTCGAGAAATGATGGTTGAACCGAGCCGATCCAATTTTGCAGATGAAGCATGAATCTTTGTTGAATATTCTTCGCCTTGGATCGTGTAACAGGTCCAGTTGAAACATTTGGAACACCGTGATTTATCAGTCCAGTTGGAATATTTGGAACACCGTGATTCCTATTGTAACGACCCTAAATTTCCACATATCTAGAGTCGCCGCTAACGTCTCATGCTCATCTCTAATGCAGAATAAAAATCTAAGAATGCTCATCTTTATTAGCGGAAAAATTTAAAACTTCAGAATACATTTAAACATTGGAAAACACTACCGGACTTACGTGTTTCAAACATCGTGCTGGAGTTCAAAAAGATAAAATAAAACGATTACAAATTAATTAATATAATATGAATGAAATGCAAACGCCCTATCCTAACCAAGACTAGGAATTAAATATGCAACTATCCTATGCACGCGCCACAGTCTCTGATCACGATGCCACCGTCAACCGTACATGGGAGCCTTGCCTTTACCTGAAAAACAATATGGCACACGGCTTGAGTATTTCGAAGAAATACTCAGTAAGTGACCCCACTATAGGGGCCATGCTAATGCAAACACATGTAATCATGAATAGGGATCTATCTCTAATCATCTTAAGGGTGGCCTCCAGTCTCTGACAAATTGGATGTGTAGTACTTCCCTACACACGACTCACACGTGCGAGTATGAGTCCCCAGGGCGCTCGCACACCCCCTGGACCCTCTGGTCAAGCTAATCTGTAGGGACGTCCGGAGGTCAGCGGAACCCCATAGTGTCATGCGCCTCATGAACACCCTCATCTGTGTGCTTTCGCACCTGTGCGCATTCGCGCTCATCATAAGGTGCGCGTCTGCACTCATCATCTCTAGGGGAAGTAGCCCTATGCTTATGAACATACAAAATGCATGAGGTCCCTCTAAATCCATCGTAATGTCTCTTCTGACACAACCCTCTAGTCTCATCTCTTTGTTACTCTAGGTAACGCATACTCGTGGATATTATATTAATATCAGTTTCATGCTATTAAGGTTGTGTCCTACGTCGATCTAACTGTTGGTGTTAATATAACACATGCGGAAGCAATTTGGATCTTAGGCACTTTTAGAACATCAATTATTGTAAATAACTAGCATGTTCATAAGTATTAAAACTTAATGAGTTTAAATACTAACCTTTTGTAGTTCAAACTCCTTTTGCCTCACGAACAGGTTTTCAAACCACCACTAGTGTCTTCTCCACTATCCTCCGGCCTTAGAACGGGATTGTGGAATCCGGTGAGTGACTAAACTTGGGAGGGATTTTGTATATGTGAAAGAGAGTGTTTGTGAGAGGTTTTTCTCAAGGTTTTTTTTCATCAAGATGAAGAATCCCTTCCAAGTATCATGATCACTCTATTTAAAGAGTCAAGTTTGCATGTTCATGCAAACTTGAGATCACCAAATTTTGACACTTAAAATTCCACTCAAATGTTTGGGATTATGTGGCAAGCATGCATGTTTGAGTTAACCAAATTTTGACACTCAAAATTCCACTCAAACTTGTGGGGTTTATTTGGCAAACATGCAAGTTTGGTTAAACCAAATTTTGACACCTCAAAATTCCACTAACATGGATTTTTCCATTAGATGAAAGTCAACATTTTGACTTTCTTCATTTTAATTCAACAATTAATTTGAATAATGAATTTCAAATTAAAGTAACATTAAATGATTAATTAAACTATTTAATTAATATTTAATATTAATTCAAATGTCAATCCCAATCAATTCCGACACATAATTGATTAAGATATTTAAATCTTATTTAAATATCTCAGATTCTCTCTTTTTGTTTAATTCGTAAAAAAAACAAAATTGCGGTTAAATATATCGTATATATGTAACGCATATTCCCTAATTTGAATTCGAACACTTCGAACTCACTCGTCACACTGTTCTATGGTTTAGTCCGATATGAGCTAGCAGAGGGACCTAATGGACCTATAGATCATGGGCTCCAACGATCCAAGATTAACCGATTAAACTCATTAACCTGGTTAACCAACATTCGTTAACTACTAGGACACTCCACTATAGCCTAGTAGTTGCACTCCCCTCACTATAGATATATTTATGTCCATCTGATATAACCATGATTAGTAAGTCGATCCTTCACAGGTTGTTCGTAACTAGAGCTGGGTCAATTTACCGTTTTACCCCGGAAGTTACTTCTTGTTCCTTATGTCTCACTGATCCTCTAATGAAGAATTGGTTTGTGGTCCAACCAGTAAACCGAATCCCTCTCAGGCCAATGAGAGGGTGGGGCCCCTTGTTCAAGACCTGGAGTCAATGCTTAAGGGAACTACCTTTCTTCTATCCCTAAAAGTGGGTAGGAGTGAATTCCGTCTTGCACCCCACGTCCCCAGCCATTCACCCAGTCTTACCCCTGAAATGGGAGGCCTATTGAGTCGGCGAACTAGAGCCACTCTCACCCATGCAAATCTAAGGATAATTCCGAATAAACAGGAGTTCATGGTTAGCTCAGGATTAAAACCGAGTTACCTAGGTTATCGAATGAAAAGAAAATCAGTCTCAACAGTAAACGACTTTATAAAGTGAGAGTGGTTTTCTTCATGGTCCGATCTTATGCAATACTCATTGCATAGGACGCCCCCACTCACATGTCTCCACATGTACAATTTAGTGATCACATTGTTTATATCATATACAAAAGTGGGCCGCATCCATAGTGTCCCCAGAATAAGGTACTCAGCCTTATCCTTATACTATAGATCATTTTGACTATATACTTGAACTTGATCCACTCTTATGTCTCTATATATAGTTCAAGTAATCATACTATAGCCAGAGTGTTCTTAGTTTATTGGATTTAGATTAATGATCGTAAAGTTCACTTTATTCAATAACAATTTTTTACTGAATAAACATCAATAATAACTTTATTGAAAATAGAATATATCTTTGTTTACAAACTATGAGTTTTAGGACATAAAACCCAACACTAACGACATGATGCAATATGGCACTCATCATCATCTAGCATGCCCAATATGGAAAACATCATCATATTAAGGTAAAAATCATGCAATCATCATGCTCATCATAATGCCACAACGTGCGTCAAACATATCAAGCGTCACAACAAAATATGTATATACTACACATATCATCAAGCATCATAATCCACACATCATCATAACTCATACAATTATTTAGCCTATCCTATAGTAAGGCCACTTACTTGGTTGGCCTTGGCCGAAGTACTCCCTAAATAGCTAAACGTCAGCTCCCGTTCCGTGAGAGCTGCTTCCTACGTCGCCGGGGTTCGTTTCCTATCACACCGTTCACCACTTTCCGTTAGTATTTCACAATTAATTTACCTATAATTTAATAAATGTGAAATATGGCTCCAAAACGGCCTCGGATACCTTAATCGAGGCTGAAAATAGATCCGAGAGGGTCGAAACAGTGGAAACCGGGCTGAAAACAGGTGAGCCGAGCCGAACAGCCACTGGAGCCGCCGGAGAGTCACTGGAGGGAGCCCGAGCCGTTTGCGCCGAGTCGAGCCGAGGGACTGCCTGCGCCGCTGTGTGACACGTGGCGGCAGCAGAGAGAGCCATGTCGAGCGGTAGTGTCGGGTCGAAGCGCGGGTCGCAGTCCAGTTCGGGTCATGGTTCGGGTCGCGGGCTGTGGAAGGCTACTGGGCCAAGACTAATCGTTGGGCCTCGACTTACTGGACTGGGCCGCAAGTGTTTGGTTTGCAGGCCGGCTCAATTGGACCGTGGGTCTAGTCTGGGTTGGTTCAACTAAACCGTAGCTTCTGGGCTGGTTTGAGGTTTGGGCCGCTGTAGTTGGGCTGGGCCGAAGGCAGAGGCCAAGGGAGGAATGGGCTGGCTCTCTCGGGTTTTGGGTTTGGGTTGACTCGGATCCGTGGATCTCGCCTTCCTTACCCGACTTCGGCCGATTTTCTGACGAGCTTTCTCTCTCCTTCCGGCGGCGTTTTCATTGCCGATTTCGGTCCTCCTTCTTCCCTTTTCCTCTTTGTTCATCGTTCTTCTTTCTTTTCTCGGAGTTTTGCGGCCTAAAAGCTCCTAAAAGCCACAGATCTAAGAACGATTAAGAAAACCTAATTTTTCGACCTCGGTTATCGACGACGGCGCTTACGAAATAACACAAAACGCATCTTGAGTTATTGTGCTTTCGTTAGGGGTCCTTCTCATGGTGGTAACAGATCGTTTGGTGTCGGTTTGAGGGTGGTTTGAGGGCTCGTCGGAGAAGCTGGACACTCGCCGACGATTGTCCGAAATCTCTCTCTCTCTCTCTCGAAATTTTCAATCTTTTCTCCCTTGCAAGTTTTCTGAAGATGCTGGGTGTCGTGGGCTGAGGGCTGGGCGTGCTATGGCCGTCGTTTCGCATGGGTTCCGCGAAACTCGGCGGTCGCCAGAAAACTCGCGGGTTTTCCGGCGACTGAGTTTTTAATTTTTTATTTATTTTTTATTATATATATATTTTTTTCTTTCTTTCCCGGGTCGTTACACCTATCATCTGTTGTTGACATTTTAAAGTCAACAACTTTAACCCAGTCGGTCCAGTTGGAATGTTTGTTCGAATTCTATTGTTGACATTTTAAAGTTTTCCAACTTTAACCGTGCAGATATTCAGTTGTCCTTCGTCAATCGTATCGGCTTCTAATTCGAGAAATGATGGTTGAACCGAGCCGATCCAATTTTGTAGATGAGGAGTGAATGTTTGTTGAAATCGTATCAGCTTCTAATTTTAGAAATGATGGTTGAACCGAGCCGATCCAATTTTGTAGATGAAGCATGAATCTTTGTTGAATATTCTTCGCCTTGGATCGTGTAAGAGGTCTAGTTGGAACATTTGGAACACCGTGATTTATCAGTCCAGTTGGAATATTTGGAACACCGGGATTCCTATCATCTGTTGTTGACATTTTAAAGTCAACAACTTTAACCGAGCCGGTCTAGTTGGAATGTTTGTTCGAATTCTGTTGTTGACATTTTAAAGTTTTCCAACTTTAACCGTGCAGATATTCAGTTGTCCTTCATCAATCGTATCGGCTTCTAATTCGAGAAATGATGGTTGATCAAGCCGATCCAATTTTGTAGATGAAGAGTGTGTTGGGTTTTATGTCCTAAAACTCATAGTTTGTAAACAAAAACATATTCTATTTTCAATAAAGTTATTATTGTTGTTTATTCAGTAAAGATTGTTATTGAATAAAGTGAACTTTACGATCATTAATCTAAATCCAATAAACTAAGAACAATCTGGCTATAGTATGATTACTTGAACTATATGTAGAGACATAAGAGTGTATCAAGTTCAAGTATATAGTCAAAATGATCTATAGTATAAGGATAAGGCTGAGTACCTTATTCTGGGGACACTATGGATGCGGCCCACTTTTGTATATGATATAAACAATGTGATCACTAAATTGTACATGTGGAGACATGGAGTGGGGGCGTCCTATGCAATGAGTATTGCATAAGATCGGACCAAGAAGAAAACCACTCTCACTTTATAACGTCGTTTACTGTTGAGACTGATTTTCTTTTCATTCGATAACCTAGGTAACTCGGTTTTAATCCTGAGCTAACCATGAACTCCTGTTTATTCGGAATTATCCTTAGATTTGCATGGGTGAGAGTGGCTCTAGTTCGCCAACTCAATAGGCCTCCCATTTCAGGGGTAAGACTGGGTGAATGGCTGGAGATGTGGGGTGCAAGATGGAATTCACTCTTACCCACTTTTAGAGATAGAAGAGAGGTAGTTCCCTTAAGCATTGACTCCAGGTCTTGAACAAGGGGCCCCACCCTCTCATTGGCCTGAGAGGGATTCAGTTTACTGGTTGGACCACAAACCAATTGTTCATTAGAGGATCAGTGAGACATAAGGAACAAGAAGTAACTTTAGGGGTAAAACGGTAAATTGACCCAGCTCTAGTTACGAACAACCTGTGAATGATCGACTTACTAATCATGGTTATATCAAATGGACAGAAATATATCTATAGTGAGGGGAGTGCAACTACTAGGCTATAGTGGAGTGCCCTAGTAGTTAACGAATGTTGATTAACTAGGTTAATGAGTTTAATCGGTTAATCTTGGATCATTGGAGCCCATGATCTATAGGTCCATTAGGTCCCTCTGCTAGCTCATATCGGACTAAACCATAGAACAGTGTGACGAGTGAGTTCGAAGTGTTCGAATTCAAATTAGGAAATATGCGCTACATATATACGATATATTTAACCGCATTTTTTTTTATTTACGAATTAAACAAAAAGAGAGAATCTGAGATGTTTAAATAAGATTTAAATATCTTAATCAATTATGTGTCGGAATTGATTGGGATTGACATTTGAATTAATATTAAATATTAATTAAATAGTTTAATTAATCATTTAATGTTACTTTAATTTGAAATTAATTATTTAAATTAATTGTTGAATTAAAATGAAGAAAGTCAAAATTTGACTTCATTTAATGGAAAAATACATGTTAGTGGAATTTTGAGGTGTCAAAATTTGGTTTAACCAAACTTGCATGTTTGCCAAATAAACCCCACAAGTTTGAGTGGAATTTTAAGTGTCAAAATTTGGTTAACTCAAACATGCATGCTTGTCACATAATCCCAAACATTTGAGTAGAATTTTGAGTGTCAAAATTTGGTGAACTCAAATTTGCATGAACAGGCAAACATGACTCTTTAAATAGAATGATCATCGTACATGAAAATTCTTCTTCTACTTGGTGAAAAAACCTTGAGAAAAACCTCTCACAAACACTCTCTTCATATATACAAAATCCCTCCCAAGTTTAGTCACTCATTGGATTCCACAATCCCGTTCTAAGGCCGGAGGATAGTGGAGAAGACACTAGTGGTGGTTCGAAACAGATTCGTGAGGAAAAAGAAGTTTGAACTACAAAAGGATAGTATTCAAATTCATTAAGTTTTAATACTTATGAACATGCTAGTTATTTACTATAATTGATGTTCTAAAAGTGCCTAAGATCCAAATTGCTTCCGCATGTGTTATATTAACATCATCAGAGTGAATGTTTGTTGAAATCGTATCAGCTTCTAAATCTAGAAATGATGGTTGAACCGAGCCGATCCAATTTTGCAGATGAAGCATGAATCTTTGTTGAATATTTTCGCCTTGGATCGTGTAACAGGTCCAGTTGGAACATTTGGAACACCGTGATTTATCAGTCTAGTTGGAATATTTGGAACACCATGATTTATCAGTCTAGTTGGAATATTTGGAACACCGTGATTCCTATCATCTATTGTTGACATTTTAAAGTCAACAACTTTAATCGAGTCGGACCAGTTAGAATGTTTGTTCGAATTCTGTTGTTGACATTTTAAAGTTTTCCAACTTTAACCGTGCAGATATTTAGTTGTCCTTCGTCAATTGTATCGGCTTCTAATTCGAGAAATGATGGTTGAACCGAGCCGATCCAATTTTGTAGATGAGGAGTGAATGTTTGTTGAAATCGTATCAGCTTCTAATTCTAGAAATGATGGTTGAACTGAGCCGATCCAATTTTGTAGATGAAGCATGAATCTTTGTTGAATATTCTTCGCCATGGATCGTGTAACAGGTCCAGTTGGAACATTTGGAACACCGTGATTTATCATTCCAGTTGGAATATTTAGAACACCCTGATTCCTATCATCTGTTGTTGACATTTTAAAGTCAACAACCTTAAACCAGTCGGTCCAGTTGGAATGTTTGTTCGAATTCTGTTGTTGACATTTTAAAGTTTTCCAACTTTAACCGTGCAGATATTCTGTTGTCCTTCGTCAATCGTATCGGCTTCTAATTCGAGAAATGATGGTTGAACCGAGCAGATCCAATTTTATAGATGAAGAGTGAATGTTTGTTGAAATCGTATCAGCTTCGAATTCTTGAAATGGTGGTTGAACCGAGCCGATCCAATTTTGTAGATGAAGCATGAATCTTTGTTGAATATTCTTCGCCTTGGATCGTGTAACAGGTCCAGTTGGAACATTTGGAACATCGTGATTTATCATTCGAGTTAAAATATTTGGAACACTGTGATTCCTATCATCTGTTGTTGACATTTTAAAGTCAACAACTTTGACCGAGCCGGTCCAGTTGGAATGTTTGTTCGAATTCTATTGTTGACATTTTAACGTTTTCCAACTTTAACCGTGCATTTATTCAATTGTCCTTCGTCAATCGTATCGGCTTCTAATTCGAGAAATGATGGTTTAACCGAGCTGATCCAATTTTGTAGATGAAGAGTGAATGTTTGTTGAAATCGTATCAGCTTCTAATTCTAGAAATGATGGTTGAACCGAGCCGAATTTTGCAGATGAATCATGAATCTTTAATGAATATTCTTCTCCTTGGATCGTGTAACAGGTCCAGTTGAAAAATTAGGAAAACCGTGATTTATCAGTCTAGTTGGAATATTTGGAACACCGTGATTCCTATCATCTGTTGTTGACATTTTAAAGTCAACAACTTTAACCGAGCCGGTCCAGTTGGAATGTTTGTTCGAATTCTGTTGTTGACATTTTAAAGATTTCCAACTTTAACTATTCCAATATTCAGTTGGCCTTCATCAATCGTATCGGCTTCCAATTCGAGAAATGATGGTTGAACCGAGCCGATCCATTTTGTAGATGAAGAGTGAATGTTTGTTGAAATCGTATCAGCTTCTAATTCTAGAAATGATGGTTGAACCGAGCCGAATTTTGCAGATGAATCATGAATCTTTGTTGAATATTCTTCTCCTTGGATCGTGTAACAGGTCCAGTTGGAAAATTAGGAAAACCGTGATTTATCAGTCTAGTTGGAATATTTGGAACACCGTGATTCCTATCATCTGTTGTTGACATTTTAAAGTCAACAACTTTAACCGAGCCGGTCCAGTTGGAATGTTTGTTCGAATTCTGTTGTTGACATTTTAAAGATTTTCAACTTTAATTGTTCCAATATTCAGTTGGCCTTCATCAATCGTATCGGCTTCCAATTCGAGAAATGATGGTTGAACCGAGCCGATCCATTTTGTAGATGAAGAGTGAATGTTTGTTGAAATCGTATCAGCTTCTAATTCTAGAAATGATGGTTGAACCGAGCCTATCCAATTTTGCAGATGAAGCATGAATCTTTGTTGAATATTCTTCGCCTTGGATCGTGTACCAGGTCTAGTTGGAACATTTGAAACACCATGATTAATCAGTCTAGTTGGAATATTTGGAACAACGTGATTCCTATCATCTATTGTTGACATTTTAAAGTCAATAACTTTAACCGAGCCTGTCCAGTTAGAATGTTCTTTGTTGAATATTCTTCGCCTTGGATCGTGTAAGAGGTCTAGTTGGAAGATTTGGAACACCGTGATTTATCAGTCCAGTTGCAATATTTGGAACACCGTGGTTCCTATCATCTGTTGTTGACATTTTAAAGTTTTCCAACTTTAACCGTGCAAATGTTCCGTTGTCCTTCGTCAATCGTATCGGCTTCTAATTCGAGAAATGATGGTTGAACCGAGCTGATCCAATTTTGTAGATGAGGAGTGAATGTTTCTTGAAAGCGTATGTATCAGCTTCTAATTCTAGAAATGATGGTTGCAACGAGCCGATCCAATTTTGTAGATGAAGCATGAATCTTTGTTGAATATTCTTCGCCTTGGATCGTGTAACAGATCCAGTTGGAACATTTGGAACACCGTGATTTATCAGTCCAGTTGGAATATTTGGAACACCGTGGTTCCTATCATCTGTTGTTGACATTTTAAAGTCAACAACTTTAATTGAGCCGGTCAAGTTTGAATGTTTGTCAGAATTCTGTTGTTGACATTTTAAAGTTTTCCAACTTTAACCGTGCAAATATTCAGTTGTCCTTCGTCAATCGTAACGGCTTCTAATTCGAGAAATGATGGTTGAACCGAGCCGATCCAATTTTGTAGATGAGGAGTAAATGTTTGTTGAAATCGTATCAGCTTCTAATTCAATAAATGATGGTTGAACCGAGCCGATCCAATTTTGTAGATGAAGCATGAATCTTTGTTGAATATTCTTCACCTTGGATCGTGTAAGAGGTCCAGTTGGAAGATTTGGAACACTGTGATTTATCAGTCCAATTGCAATATTTGGAACACCGTGGTTCCTATCATCTGTTGTTGACATTTTAAAGTTTTCCAAATTTAACCGTGCAAATGTTCTGTTGTCCTTCGTCAATTGTATCGGCTTCTAATTCGAGAAATGATGGTTTAACCGAGCTGATCCAATTTTGTAGATGAGGAGTGAATGTTTCTTGAAAGCGTATGTATCAGCTTCTAATTCTAGAAATGATGGTTGCAACGAGCCGATCCAATTTTGTAGATGAAGCATGAATCTTTGTTGAATATTTTTCGCCTTGGATCGTGTACAAGGTCCAGTTGGAACATTTTGAACACTGTGATTTAATGTAAATAAAGTTCCTAAAACTTGCTCTGATACCAATTGATGGTGTTAATATAACACATGCGGAAGCAATTTGGATCTTAGGCACTATTAGAACATCAATTATAGTAAATAACTAGCATGTTCATAAGTATTAAAACTTAATGAATTTGAATACTATCCTTTTGTAGTTCAAACTTCTTTTTCCTCACGAACCTGTTTCGAACAACCACTAGTGTCTTCTCCACTATCCTCCAGCCTTTGAACAGGATTGTGGAATCCAGTGAGTGACTAAACTTGGGAGTGATTTTGTATATATGAAGAGAGTGTTTGTGAGAGGTTTTTCTCAAGGTTTTTTCACCAAGTAGAAGAAGAATTTCCATGTACCATGATCACTCTATTTAAAGAGTCGTGTTTGCATGTTCATGCAAATTTGAGATCACCAAATTTTGACACTTAAAATTCCACTCAAATGTTTGGGATTATGTGGCAAGCATGCATGTTTGAGTTAACCAAATTTTGACACTCAAAATTCCACTCAAACTTGTGGGGTTTATTTGGCAAGCATGCAAGCTGGTTAAACCAAATTTTGACACCTCAAAATTCCACAAACATGGATTTTTCCATTAAATGAAGTCAACATTTTGACTTTCTTCATTTTAATTCAACAATTAATTTGAATAATGAATTTCAAATTAAAGTATCATTAAATGATTAATTAAACTATTTAATTCATATTTAATATTAATTCAAATGCCAATCCCAATCAATTCCGACACATAATTGATTAAGATATTTAAATCTTATTTAAATATCTCAGATTCTCTCTTTTCGTTTAATTCGTAAATAAAACAAAAATGCGGTTATATATATCGTATATATGTAGCGCATATTCCCTAATTTGAATTCGAACACTTCGAACTCACTCGTCACACTGTTCTATGGTTTAGTCCGATATGAGCTAGCAGAGGAACCTAATGGACCTATAGATTATGGGCTCCAACGATCCAAGATTAACCAGTTAAACTCATTAACCTTGTTAACCAACATTCGTTAACTACTAGGACACTCAACTATAGCCTAGTAGTTGCACTCCCCTCACTATAGATATATTTCTATCCATTTGATATAACCATGATCTGTAAGTCGATCCTTCATAGGTTGTTCGTAACTAGAGCTGGGTCAATTTACCGTTTTACCCCTAAAGTTACTTCTTGTTTCTTATGTCTCACTGATCCTCTAATGAACAATTGGTTTGTGTTCCAACCAGTAAACCGAATCCCTCTCAGGCTAATGAGAGGGTGAGGCCCCTTGTTCAAGACCTGGAGTCAGTGCTTAAGGGAACTACCTCTCTTCTATCCCTAAAAGTGGGTAGGAGTGAATTCCGTCTTGCACCCCACGTCCCCAGCCATTCACCCAGTCTTACCCTGAAATGGGAGGCCTATTGAGTCGGCGAACTAGAGCCACTCTCACCCGTGCAAATCTAAGGATAATTTCGAATAAACAGGAGTTCATGGTTAGCTCAGGATTAAAACCGAGTTACCTAGGTTATCGAATGAAAAGAAAATCAGTCTCAACAGTAAACGACAATATAAAGTGAGAGTGGTTTTCTTCATGGTCCGATCTTATGCAATACTCATTGCATAGGACGCCCCCACTCACATGTCTCCACATGTACAATTTAGTGATCACATTGTTTATATCATATACAAAAGTGGGTCGCATCCATAGTGTCCTCAGAATAATGTACTCAGCCTTATCCTTATACTATATATCATTTAGACTATATACTTGAACTTGATCCACTCTTATGTCTCTACATATAGTTCAAGTAATCATACTATACCCAGAGTGTTATTAGTTTATTGGATTTAGATTAATGATCGTAAAGTTCATTTTATTCAATAACAATCTTTACTGAATAAACAACAATAATAACTTTATTGAAAATAGAATATGTTTTTTGTTTACAAACTATGAGTTTTAGGACATAAAACCCAACAAACTCCCACTTAGACTAAAACTCTAGTGGGGTTTTATAACGTTGAGTAGAGAGAAATACAATGAACTAGGGCATCACATACTCATGCATTTTCTCTCACTTGCCCTAGATTACATAACTCGTATTCCTAGACTCACTAGGTGCCCTTCAAACACTTTAGCCGTGAGGGGCTTTGTAAATGGATCAGCAATGTTGTGCTCTGAAGCTATCTGTGTGACGATCACATCTCCTCGTTGCACAATCTCCCTTATGAGATGATATTTGCGCTTAATATGTTTTCCTCGCTTATGGTTTCTTGGTTCTTTTGAATTTGCAACTGCTCCACTGTTATCACAGTAAAGACTGACGGGAAGACGCATATTTGGAACGACTTCCAAATCAGTTAAGAACTTCCTAAGCCATACAGATTCTTTCGTTGCTTCACAAGCAGCAACATACTTAGCCTCCATGGTGGAATCAGCAATGCAACCTTGCTTTATACTTTTCCATATTATTGCTCCTCCGTTCAGAGTGAAGACAGATCCTGATGTCGATTTTCTCGAATCTACATCGGTCTGAAAATCTGAGTCAGTGTACCCTGTAAGGATCAGTTCCTTAGCACCGTACATTAGCATGTAGTCCCTCATTCTTCTAAGATACTTGAGGATATTCTTCACGGCAGTCCAATGAGCACGTCCCGGATTGGATTGATATCTGCTGACAATTCCTACAGCATAGCATATGTCGGGTCGGGTACATAGCATGGCATACATCAGACTACCGACCGCTGATGCATAGGGAATGTGTCTCATATCCTCAACTTCTTGAGGTGTCTTAGGACTTTGTTCCTTCGAAAAATGAACTCCATGCCTGAAAGGTAATAATCCTTTCTTGGAGTCCTGCATCTTATATCGAATCAACATTTTGTCGATGTACGATGCCTGAGACAATGCTAGTGTTTTGTTCTTGCGATTCCGAACAATTTGGATTCCGAGAACAAACTGAGCCTCTCTCAAATCTTTCATTTGGAATTGTGTCGCTGGCCAATGTTTAATGTCAGTCAGAAATCCCACATCATTTTCAATGAGTAGGATATTGTCAACGTACAACACTAGGAAAGCTACTATAGAGTTGACTATCCTTTTATAAACACAAGATTTGATCGCAGTATCAAACTTTATATTCCAGGATCGAGATGCTTGCTTCAACCCATAAATGGATCTTTTAAGCTTGCAAACCCTTTGCTCGTGAACCTGTTCAATGAACCCCTCTGGTTGAGCCATATAGATACTCTCTTCAAGATTGCCGTTTAGAAAGACTGTCTTAACATCCATTTGCCAAATTTCATAATCATAAAATGTGGCAATAGACAAGAGTATTCTAATCGATTTAAGCATAGCAACAGGAGAGAAGATTTCTTCATAGTCCACCCCCTCTCTTTGGGTACAACCCTTTGCTACTAGTCGAGCTTTAAAGGTCTGTACCTTACCGGTTTGGTCTCGTTTACTCTTATAGATCCATTTGCAACCAATAGGTTTTACCCCATCTGGTTGATCTATAAGTTCCCAGACTGAATTGAAGTACATTGACTCCATTTCAAGATTCATGGCTTTAATCCACTGATCTCTATCTTCATCATTCATTGTCTGTTTATAGGTTAATGGATCCTCAACGCCATCATCAGGTATGATGACTTGAGTTTCTGCCAAACCTAAGTAACGATCGGGTTGAGTTATAACCCTTCCACTACGTCGAGGCATTCTCAACTCTTGAGAAGGATGTGATTGACCAGAAGTGTCAGCTCCATCAACAACTCTTGTTGAAGAACCAGCTTGATCAACAACTGTTGTTGTTTTATTAGTAGCTTCTTTAGAAATCTCACTTAATACTAGTTTACTACGAGGTTGATGATTTCTTACGTGGTCTTCCTCTAACAATGTAGCATTTGTTGATACAAACACTCTATTTTCTTGAGTGTCATAAAACAAACCACCTTTCGTCTCTTTGGGGTATCCTACGAATAGACATAATTTTGAACGACGTTCTAATTTCTTGGGGTTTTGCAACAACACATGTGCTGGACATCCCCAAATTCTGAAATGATGTAAACTACCTTTACGCCCTTTCCATAACTCATAAGGTGTTTCTGAAACACTCTTAGTAGGAACCATGTTTAAAATGTATGTAGCAGTCTCCACTGCATATCCCCAAAACGGATCTGGTAATTGAGCGAAACTCATCATAGACCGAACCATGTCTAATAGAGTTCTATTTCTCCTTTCTGATACACCATTTTGTTAAGGCATACCAGGGGCTGAGAGTTGAGACCTTATTCCATGTTCTATCATATAGTCCTGAAATCTTAAGTCCATGTACTCTCCTCCTCGATCTGATCGAAGTGTTTTAATAGTTTTACCTAATAGATTCTCAACCTCAGTCTTATACTCTCTAAATTTTTCAAGAGCTTCGAACTTGTGATGCATTAGGTAAAGATAGCCATACCTTGAATAATCATCAATAAAACTGATGAAATATTCATACCCTCCTCGTGCTTTGACATTCATTGAACCACAGAGATCTGTATGCACAAGTTCTAAGGTTTCTTTGGCTCTATAACCTTTTTCGGAAAAAGATCGTTTAGTCATTTTACCCTCAAGACAAGACTCACATGGAGGTAAAAAGTTGTCTTCTAACTCATTTAGAAGTCCTCTTTTGACCAATCTCTCAATCCTATTGAGATTAATGTGGCCTAGTCTTAAGTGTCAAAGATAGGTATTAGGAGAAATCTTTTGTCGTTTATTTTGAGTTTCAGCTGTTTTAAACATCTCGGTATTTAAAATAGCTTTTGTTTCGCTCGGTTTTAACATATATAAGTTGTTTTCTAGTTTTGCAGAACAAATATGAATACCTCGTTTGCAAATGAACACTTCATTGATTTCAAAAGATACTTTATGCAATTGTTCTAATAAACAAGAGATAGATATTAGATTTCTTTTCATTTCAGGAACAAAAAGTACATTATCTAATATAATGAATCTATCTCCAAAAAACAACTTTAAATTTCCTACTGATCTTGCTGAGACAACCTCTCCTGTTCCAACCCTGAGTGTTATCTCGCCGTCCGCAAGCATTCTCCAGGAGCTAGTTTCCTGGTAAAAAGAACAAATATGATTAGTCGCCCCTGAATCTAGTATCCTAGTTGAGTTGTCATACTCTACTAAACATATTTCTACAACGAATAAATCATATTTACCTTGTTGTGTCTTTTCGGCTTTCTTCTCTGCAAGGTATTTTGGGCAGTTTCTCTTCCAGTGCCCGTTTTCGTTGCAATGGAAACATTTTCCTTTATCTGCTTTTTGAACCTTGTGTTTGCGGTTAGTAGGAATCTTATTTTTTCCTTTACCCTTCTTCTTCATCAAAACACTTTTAGAAGTTGAAGGTCCAGACTTATTTTTGGAGGACGATCCTCGTTGTAATTTCTTGGAGATAGCAACATTTGCTTCTCCTGTTTGTCCCTTGTTCATTAAGAGGGGCTGATAAGTCTGTAGCTCATTGAGAAGAGCAGTCAAGTTATATTCTATTTTGTTCATTACCACATTGGTGCAGAATTGGAAGAAGCTCTTCGAAAGAGACATCATGATAAAACTGACTTGACTCTTCTCATCAATGACAACTTCATTTTCTTCTACCACATTGAAATGGACCATCATGTCCAGGACATGTTCTCTAACTGAGGTCCCTTCTTTCATATGGCAGTTGTAAATGTATTGTATGGCTTCATGTCTAAGGGAGAAGGACGGTTGTCCAAACATCCCTTTTAGAGATTCCATAATCTCTTTAGCAGTACCCATAACATCGTGTTTCTTAGCCAAAACATCAGATATGCTGGCTAGAATGTACACTCGGGCTTTGTGATTTTCCTTTATCCATCTGTCATACGCATCCCGAACTGTTCGGTTTGCATTTGAGCTAGGGTTTGGAGGACACTCCTCATTTAAAACAAACTTTAAATCTCAATGACCAGTATTGTGTTTAGGTTTGATTTCCAAGTTGTGTAGTTGTCGCCGTTTAATTTCTCAGAAGCGAGTAATTGTACTATTGAGTTTGTCATGCTGTGATATAAAGAAAATTCTATTAGTGATTTGACTTAATCCTGTTTAATCCAATCAGTTTTAGCAAATGTAATAATGCACCCAAATCATTATTAATTTGCAACGATACTTTAGTGAGTTAGAGCAACTGCTACCGAGGGGCAGTGAATCACTCATTCACTAAACCAAGACATTCTTGACTTAAACACTAATCCTAGAATAACTCTTGTTCCTATAGTGTTCTTAGTTATCGCTGTTTTGGTCAAGAATATACCAACTCTTAGTATTTCTTCGCAAGTGTGACCCGCCATTTTCATACCTCATAGATCGGTCCCAACAATGCTATCGAATGAAACAACCAAAGTTGGGAACGGACCTAAGAAATTCTATCCATTTCTGGAGTTCGCGTTGTTTCGACTCCCATGTTACGACCCTCTGAATGGGTAGTTGCTCTAGGGCAACATGCAGGTGGAACATGGGAATCTCACGGTGCAACCTAGTGGTGGAGACTATAGGATGTATTTTATATACTTTCTTCTCCCACTTACTATAAATACTTTCTCTATTCACCTTGTTATTGACTCATGCAAATATCTTCCGAATGGAGGACGCTCCCAGGGCGACACGAGGCCGAGCATGAATCTCACTGTGTGAATTTTATAGAGAGCGTGAAAAGAAAACGATGTATCTTATACACCTTTTTCCTCCCACTAAGTATTTTAGATGGTTGGGTATACTCATTACTTAAGTATATTCCGGCTAATTAAATATAACTTAAGTCTAGGTGATTTTTCTAAATCTTACATCACTTAAGCATGCTCATAAAACTCGACTAACTAAGCTCAAGTACTGGTCCGATCTCCAGGTAGTAGGTGTTCCGTAAACCGTCAACTTAAGTACCTCCAGCCTTAGACAAGATCGTGCCAGGTGAGCTTTCTCGTAACCGCAATTTTGTAAGACATCGACCTATTTTAACTATTAAAATTGATCGTGCTCGGTTCTTAACCTTAAGTGAGCATGCACTTATCTTTATTATAGATTTTAACGTCTATCTCGTTTTATGACGTTGAAAATAACCTATAACATGCATCTAACATGCTTTATATAACAATTATATAATCATCCATTCCATGCAATAATATAACAATTTGTATCTATCACTCATGGAAACCTAAACATGCATATTATACATTATAACACTTATAACATACTTGGAATGCATGAAATATGCTTAGCCTATGGTGGGATTTTAAATCTATATGACATACTTTATGCATATACATTTTCTATTTAATTAAAACATACATTCATAATGCATAATTAATTAAACACACTAAAGTGGGTTGGTTTTGGCATTTTAAAGCAAACAATTAACTAAATTATTGCACTAATAATTAAAAATAACTTGAGCCGCTCCCGAGGATCACGAACTGGGCAAACAAACCCTTAAAAACGTTGAATCTGACCCCAATGGCAGAAAAAACACCCGAACCGCCTCTTCCATCTTCTTCGGTTCAGCTTGCTATCTCTTCCATTTTCGATCAATTACAACCTAAAATGGACTCTAATGACTCCATAAAAATTACAAACCTTTCTTCATTCATTAAAGCCCATACACATTAGGCTTATTACAATAATTGTATCAAATGAAGCATAAAAAAAATGTCAAAACCAAAACCATCCACTTTAGCAACCACAAATTTCATTCATGAAATGGTACCCACCATGATCAAACTAATGTAAATAAAGTGCCTAAAACTTGCTCTGATACCAATTGATGGTGTTAATATAACACATGTGGAAGCAATTTGGATCTTAGGCACTTTTAGAACATCAATTATAGTAAATAACTAGCATGTTCGGAAGTATTAAAACTTAATGAGTTTAGATACTAAACTTTTCTAATTCAAACTTCTTTTTCCTCACGAACCGGTTTCGAACCACCACTAGTGTCTTCTCCACTATCCTCAGACCTTAGAACGGGATTGTGGAATCCGGTGAGTGACTAAACTTGGGAGGGATTTTGTATATGTGAAGAGAGTGGTTGTGAGAGATTTTTCTCAAGGTTTTTCACCAAGAAGAAGAAGCCCTTCCATGTACCATGATCACTCTATTTAAAGAACCATGTTTGCATGTTCATGCAAATTTGAGATCACCAAATTTTGACACTTAAAATTCCACTCAAATGTTTTGGATTATGTGGCAAGCATGCATGTTTGAGTTAACCAAATTTTGACACTCAAAATTTCACTCAAACTTGTGGGGTTTATTTGGCAAGCATGCAAGTTGGTTAAACCAAATTTTGACACCTCAAAATTCCACAAACATGGATTTTTCCATTAAACGAAGTCAACATTTTACTTTCGTCATTTTAATTCAACAATTAATTTGAATAATGAATTTCAAATTAAAGTATCATTAAATGATTAATTAAACTATTTAATTAATATTTTAATATTAATTCAAATGTCAATCCCAATCAATTCCGACACATAATTGATTAAGATATTTAAATCTTATTTAAATATCTCAAATTCTCTCTTTTTGTTTAATTCGTAAATAAAACAAAAATACGGTTAAATATATCGTATATATGTACGCATATTCCCTAATTTGAATTCGAACACTTCGAACTCACTCGTCACACTGTTCTATGGTTTAGTTCGATATGAGCTAGCAGAGGGACCTAATGGACCTATAGATCATGGGCTCCAACGATCCAAGATTAACCAGTTAAACTCATTAACCTTGTTAACCAACATTCGTTAACTACTAGGACACTCAACTATAGCTTAGTAGTTGCACTCCCCTCACTATAGATATATTTCTGTCCATTTGATATAACCATGATTAGTAAGTCGATCCTTCACAGGTTGTTCGTAATTAGAGCTGGGTCAATTTACCGTTTTACCCCTAAAGTTACTTCTTGTTACTTATGTCTCACTAATCCTCTAATGAACAATTGGTTTGTGGTCTAACCAGTAAACCGAATCCCTCTCAGGCTAATGAGAGGGTGGGGCCCCTTGTTCAAGACCTGGAGTCAGTGCTTAAGGGAACTACCTCTCTTCTATCCCTAAAAGTGGGTAGGAGTGAATTCCGTCTTGCACCCCACGTCTCCAGCCATTCACCCAGTCTTACCCCTGAAATGGGAGGCCTATTGAGTCGGCGAACTAGATCCACTCTCACCTGTGCAAATCTAAGGATAATTTCGACTAAACAGGAGTTCACTGTTAGTTCAGGATTAAAACCGAGTTATCTAGGTTATCGAAAGAAAAGAAAATCAGTCTCAATAGTAAACGACATTATAAAGTGAGAGTGGTTTTCTTCATGGTCCGATCTTATGCAATACTCATTGCATAGGACGCCCCCACTCACATGTCTCCACATGTACAATTTAGTGATCACATTGTTTATATCATATACAAAAGTGGGCCGCATCCATAGTGTCTCCAAAATAAGGTACTCAGCCTTATCCTTATACTATAGATCATTTTGACTATATACTTGAACTTGATCCACTCTTAAGACCTACATATAGTTCAAGTAATCATACTATAGCCAGAGTGTTCTTAGTTTATTGGATTTAGATTTATGATCGTAAAGTTCATTTTATTCAATAACAATCTTTACTGAATAAACAACAATAATTACTTTATTGAAAATAGAATATGTTTTTTGTTTACAAACTATGAGTTTTAGGACATAAAACCCAACAACACCGTGATTTATCATTCCTGTTGGAATATTTGGAACACCGTGATTTCTATCATCTGTTGTTGACATTTTAAAGTCAACAACTTTAACCGAGTCGGTCTAGTTGGAATGTTTTTCAGATTTCTGTTCTTGACATTTTAAAATTTTCCAACTTTAACCGTAAGAATATTCTGTTATCCTTCGTCAATCGTCTCGGCTTCTAATTTGAGAAATGATGGTTGAACCGAGCCGATCTAATTTTGAAGATGAGAAGTGAATGTTTGTTGAAATCGTGTCAGCTTCTAATTCAAGAAATGATGGTTTAACAGAGCCAATCCAATTTTGTAGATGAAGCATGAATCTTTGTTGAATATTCTTCGCCTTGGATCGTGAAAAAGGTCTAGTTGGAACATTTGGAACACCGTGATTTATCAGTCAAGTTGGAATATTTGGAACACCGTGGTTCCTATCATCTGTTGTTGACATTTTAAAGTCAACAACTTTAATTGAGCCGGTCAAGTTTGAATGTTTGTCAGAATTCTGTTGTTGACATTTTAAAGTTTTCCAACTTTATCCGTGCAAATATTCAGTTGTCATTCGTCAATCGTATCAGCTTCTAATTCGAGAAATGATGGTTGAACCGAGCCGATCCAATTTTGTAGATGAGGAGTGAATGTTTGTTGAAATCCTATCAGCTTCAAATTCTAGAAATGATGGTTGAACCGAGCCGATCCAATTTTGTAAATGAATTATGAATCCTTGTTGAATATCCTTCGCCTTTGATCGTGTAACAGGTCCAGTTGGAACATTTAGAACACCGAGGTTTATCAGTCCAGTTGGAATATTTAGAACATCGTGGTTCTATCATCTGTTGTTGACATTTTAAAATCAACAACTTTAACCGAGCCGGTCCAGTTGGAATGTTTGTCAGAATTTTGTTGGTTACATTTTAAAGTTTTTCAACTTTAATCGTTCAAATATTCAGTTGTCCTTCGTCAATCGTATCGGCTTCTAATTCGAGAAATGATGGTTGAACCGAGCCGATCCAATTTTGTAGATGAGGAGTGAATGTTTGTTGACATTGTATCAGCTTCTAATTCTAGAAATGATTGTTGAACCGAGCCAATCCAATTTTGTAGATGAAGCATGAATCTTTGTTGAATATTCTTCGCCTTTGATCGTGTAACAGGTCTAGTTGCAACATTTGGAAAACCGTGATTTATCAGTCCAGTTTGAAAATTTGGAACACCGTAGTTTCTATTATCTGTTGTTGACATATTAAAGTCAACAACTTTAATCGAGCCTGTCCAGTTAGAATGTTTGTCAGAATTCTGTTGTTGACATTTTAAAGTTTTCCAACTTTATCCGTGCCAATATTCAGTCGTCCTTCATCAATCGTATCGGCTTCTAATTCGAGAAATGATGGTTGAACCGAGCCGATCGAATTTTGTAGATGAGGAGTGAATGTTTGATGAAATCGTATAAGCTTCAAATTCTAGAAATTATGGTGGAATCGAGCCGATCCAATTTTGTAGATGAAGCATGAATCTTTGTTGAATATACTTCGCCTTGGATCGTTTAACTGGTCCAGTTGGAACATTTGGAACACCATGATTTATCAGTCCAGTTGGAGTATTTGGAACACCGTGATTCCTACCATTTCTTGTTGACATTTTAAAGTCAACAACTTTAACCGAGTCGGTCCAGTTGGAAAGTTTGTTCGCATTCTGTTGTTGACATTTTAAAGTTTTCCAACTTTAACCGTGCAAATATTCAGTCGTCCTTCGTCAATAGTATCAGCATATAATTGGAGAAATGATGGTTGAACTGAGCCGATCACTTTTTGTAGATCAAGAGTGAATGTTTGTTGAAATCGTATCAGCTTCTAATTCTAGAAATGATGCTTGAACCGAGCCAATCAATTTTTATAGATGGAGCATGAATCTTTGTTGAATATTCTTCGTCTTGGATCGTGTAACAGGTCCAGTTGGAACATTTGGAACACCGTGATTTATCAGTCTAGTTGGAATATTTGGAACACCGTGATTTCTATCATCTATTGTTGACATTTTAAAGTCAACAACTTTAACCGAGCCGATCCAGTTGAAATGTTTGTTCGAATTCTGTTGTTGACATTTTAAAGTTTTCCAACTTTAACCGTGCAAATATTCAATTGTCCTTCGTCAATTGTATTAGCCTCTAATTCGAGAAATGATGGTTGAACTGAGCCGATCCAATTTTGTAGATGAAGAGTGAATGTTTGTTGAAATCTTCGTCAATTGTATTAGCCTCTAATTCGAGAAATGATGGTTGAACTGAGCCGATCCAATTTTGTAGATGAAGAGTGAATGTTTGTTGAAATCGTATCAGCATCTAATTCTAGAAATGATGGTTGAACCGAGTCGATCCAATTTTGTAGATGGAGCATGAATCTTTGTTGAATATTCTTCGCCTTGGATCGTGTAACAGGTCCAGTTGGAACATTTGGAACACGGTGATTTGTCAATCCAGTTGGAATATTTGGAACACCGTGATTCTTATAATCTTTTGTTGACATTTTAAAGTCAACAACTTTAACCGAGATTGTTCGAATACTGTTGTTTACCTTTTAAAGTTTTCCAACTTTAACCATGCAAATATTTAGTTGTCCTTCGTCAATCGTATCAACCTATAATTCGAGAAATGATGGTTGAACCAAGCCGATCCAATTTTGTAGATGAAGAGTGAATGTTTGCTGAAATCGTATCAGCTTCAAATTTTAGAAATGATGGTTGAACCGAGTCGATCCAATTTTGTAGATGGAGCATGAATCTTTGTTGAATATTCTTCTCCTTGGATCGTGTAACAGGTCCAATTGGAATATTTGGAACACCGTGATTTATCAGTCCAGTTGGAATATTTGGAACATCGTGATTCCTATCATCTGTTGTTGACATTTTAAAGTCAACAACTTTAACCGAGACGTTCTAGTTGGAATGTTTGTTCGAATTCTATTGTTGAAATTTTAAAGTTTTCCAACTTTAACCGTGCAAATATTCACTTGTTCTTCATCAATCGTATCAACCTCTAATTTGAGAAATGATGGTTGAACTGAGCTGATCCAATTTTGTAGATGAAGAGTGAAAGTTTGTTGAAATCGTATCAGCTTCTAATTCTAGAAATGATGGTTGAACCGAGCCGATCCAATTTTGTAGATGTAGCATGAATCTTTGTTGAATATTCTTCTCCTTGGATCGTGTAACAGGTCCAGTTGAAACATTTGGAACACCGTGATTTATCAGTCCAGTTGGAGTATTTGGAACACCGTGATTCCTACCATTTCTTGTTGACATTTTAAAGTCAACAACTTTAACCGAGTCGGTCCAGTTGGAAAGTTTGTTCGCATTCTGTTGTTGACATTTTAAAGTTTTCCAACTTTAACCGTGCAAATATTCAGTCGTCCTTCGTCAATAGTATCAGCATATAATTGGAGAAATGATGGTTGAACTGAGCCGATCAATTTTTGTAGATCAAGAGTGAATGTTTGTTGAAATCGTATCAGCTTCTAATTGTAGAAATGATGGTTGAACCGAGCCGATCTAATTTTGTAGATGGAGCATGAATCTTTGTTGAATATTCTTCGCCTTGGATTGTGTAATAGGTCCAGTTGGAACATTTGGAACACCGTGAATTATCAGTCTAGTTGGAATATTTGGAACACCGTGATTTCTATCATCTGTTGTTGACATTTTAAAGTCAACAACTTTAACCGAGACGGTCTAGTTGGAATGTTTGTTCGAATTCTGTTGTTGAAATTTTAAAGTTTTCCAACTTTAATCGTGCAAATATTCAGTTGTTCTTCGTCAATCGTATCAGCCTCTAATTCGAGAAATGATGGTTGAACTGAGCTGATCAAATTTTTTAGATGAAGAGTGAATGTTTGTTGAAATCGTATCAACTACTAATTCTAGAAATGATGGTTAAACCGAGCCGATTCAATTTTGTTGATGAAGCATGAATCTTTGTTGAATATTCTTCTCCTTGGATCGTGTAACAGGTCCAGTTGGAACATTTGGAACACCGGGATTTATCAGTCCAGTTGGAATATTTAGAACACCGTGATTCCTACCATCTGTTGTTGACATTTTAAAGTCAACAACTTTAATCGAGCCGATCCAGTTGGAATGTTGGTTCGCATTCTGTTGTTGACATTTTAAAGTTTTCAAACTTTAACCGTGCAAATATTCAGTCGTCCTTCGTCAAATAGTATCAGCCTATAATTGGAGAAATGATGGTTGAACTGAGCCGATCAAATTTTATAGATAAAGAGTGAATGTTTGTTGAAATCGTATCAGCTTCTAATTCTAGAAATAATGGTTGAACCGAGCCAATCCAATTTTGTAGATGGAGCATGAATCTTTGTTGAATATTCTTCGCCTTGGATCGTGTAACACGTCCAGTTGGACCATTTGGAACACCGTGATTTATCAGTCCAGTTGGAATATTTGGAACACCGTGATTTCCATCATCTGTTGTTGACATTTTAAAGTCAACAACTTTAACCGAGACAGTCTAGTTGGAAAGTTTGTTCGAATTCTATTGTTGACATTTTAAAGTTTTTCAACTTTAACCATGCAAATATTCAATTGTCCTTCGTCAATCGTATCAGCCTCTAATTCGAGAAATGATGGTTGAACCGAGCCGATCCAATTTTGTAGATGAAGAGTGAATGTTTGTTGAAATCGTATCAGCTTCTAATTCTAGAAATGATGGTTAAACCGAGCCGATACAATTTTGTTGATGAAGCATGAATCTTTGTTGAATATTCTTCTCCTTGGATCGTGTAACAGGTCCAGTTGGAACATTTGGAACACCGTGATTTATCAGTCCAGTTGGAATATTTGGAACACCGTGATTCCTACCATCTGTTGTTGACATTTTAAAGTCAACAACTTTAACCGAGCCGATCCAGTTTGAATGTTTGTTTGCATTCTGTTGTTGACATTTTAAAGTTTTCAAACTTTAACCGTGCAAATATTCAGTTGTCCTTCGTCAATAGTATCAGCCTATAATTGGAGAAATGATGGTTGAACTGAGCCGATCAAATTTTGTATATCAAGAGTGAATGTTTGTTGAAATCGTATCAGCTTCTAATTCTAGAAATGATGGTTGAACCGAGCCAATCCAATTTTGTATATGGAGCATGAATCTTTGTTGAATATGCTTCGCCTTGGATCGTGTAACAGGTCCAGTTGGACCATTTAGAACACCGTGATTTATCAGTCCAGTTGGAATGTTTGGAACACCGTGATTTCTATCATCTGTTGTTGACATTTTAAAGTCAACAACTTTAACAGAGACAGTCTAGTTGGAATGTTTGTTCGAATTCTATTGTTGACATTTTTAAGTTTTTCAACTTTAACCATGCAAATATTGAGTTGTCCTTCGTCAATCGTTTCAGCCTCTAATTCGAGAAATGATGGTTGAACCGAGCTGATCCAATTTTGTAGATGAAGAGTGAATGTTTGTTGAAATCGTATCAGCTTCTAATTCTATAAATGATGGTTGAACCGAGCCGATCCAATTTTGTAGATGGAGCATGAATCTTTGTTGAATATTCTTCTCATTGGATCGTGTAACAGGTCCAGTTGGAACATTTAGAACACCGTGATTTATCAGTCCAGGTTGAATATTTGGAACACCGTGATTCCTAAGATCTATTGTTGACATTTTAAAGTCAACAACTTTAACCGAGCCGGTCCAGTTGGAATGTTTGTTGGCATTCTGTTGTTGACATTTTAAAGTTTTCCAACTTTAACCATGCAAATATTCAGTCGTCCTTCGTCAATAGTATCAACCTCTAATTTGAGAAATGATGGTTGAACCGAGCCGATCCACTTTTTGTAGATGAAGAGTGAATGTTTGTTGAAATCGTATCAGCTTTTAATTCTATAAATGATGGTTGAACCGAGCCGATCCAATTTTGTAGATGGAGCATGAATCTTGGTTGAATATTCTTCGCCTTGGATCGTGTAACAAGTTCAGTTGGAACATTTGGAACACCATATTTTATCCGTCCAGTTGGAATATTTGGAACACCGTGATTCCTAGCATCTGTTGTTGGCATTTTAAAGTCAACAACTTTAACCGTGCAAATATTCAGTCGTCCTTCGTCAATCGTTCAGCCTCTAATTCAAGAAATGATGGTTGAACTTATCCGATCCAATTTTGTAGATGAAGAGTGAATGTTTGTTGAAATCGTATCAGTTTCTAATTGTAGAAATGATGGTTGAACTGAGCCGATCCAATTTTGTAGATGAAGCATGAATATTTGTTGAATATTCTTCGCCTTGGATCGTGTAACAGGTCCAGTTGGAACATTTGGAACACCGTGATTTATCAGTCTAGTTGGAATATTTGGAACACCGTGTTTCTTATCATCTGTTGTTGACATTTTAAAGTCAACAACTTTAACCGAGCCGGTCCAGTTGGAATGTTTGTTTGAATTCTGTTGTTGAAATTTTAAAGATTTCCAACTTTAACCGTGCAAATATTCAGTCGTACTTCGTCAATATTATCAGCCTATAATTCTAGAAATGATGGTTGAACCGAGCTGATCTAATTTTGTAGATGAAGAGTGAATGTTTGTTGAAATCGTATCAGCTTCTAATTCTAGAAATGATGGTTGAACCGAGCCGATCTAATTTTGTAGATGGAGCATGAATCTTTGTTGAATATTCTTCTCCTTGGATCGTGTAACAGGTCCAGTTGGAACACTTGGAACACCGTGATTTATCAGTCTAGTTGGAATATTTGGAACACCGTGATTTCTATCATCTATTGTTGACATTTTAAAGTCAACAACTTTAACCTAGCCGGTTCAGTTGGAATATTTGTTCGAATTCTGTTATTGACGTTTTAAAGTTTTCCAACTTTAATCGTGCAAATATTCAGTCGTCCTTCGTCAATCATATCATCCTTTAATTCGAGAAATGATGGTTGAATCAAGCCGATTCAATTTTGTAGATGAAGAGTGAATGTTTGTTGAAATCGTATCAGCTTCTAATTGTAGAAATGATGGTTGAATCGAGCCGATCCAATTTTGTAGATGGAGCATGAATCTTTGTTGAATATTCTTCGCCTTGGATCGTGTAACAAGTCTAGTTGGAACATTTGGAACACCTTGATTTATCAGTCCAGTTGGAATATTTGGAACACCGTGATTTCTATCATCTGTTGTTGACAATTTAAAGTCAACAACTTTAACCTAGCTGGTCCAGTTGGAATGTTTGTTCTAATTCTATTGTTGACATTTTAAAGTTTTCCAACTTTAACCGTGCAAATATTCAGTTGTCCTTCGTCAATCATATCAACCTCTAATTCGAGAAATGATGGTTGAACCGAGCCGATCCACTTTTGTAGATAATGAGTGAATGTTTGTTGAAATCGTATAAGCTTCTAATTCTTGAAATGATGGTTGAACCGAGCCGATCCAATTTTTAGATGGTGCATGAATCTTTGTTGAATATTCTTCGCCTATGATCTTGTAACATGTCCAGTTGGAACATTTGGAACACCGTGATTTATCAGTCCAGTTAGAATATTTGGAACACCTTGATTCCTATCATCTGTTGTTGACATTTTATACTCAACAACTTTAACCGAGTCGGTCCAGTTGGAATGTTTGTTCGAATTCTGTTGTTGACATTTTAAAGTTTTCCAACTTTAAACGTGCAAATATTCAGTTGTCCTTCGTCAATTGTATCAGCCTCTAATTCGAGAAATGATGGTTGAACCGAGCCGATCCAATTTTGTAGATGAAGAGTGAATGTTTGTTGAAATCGTATCAGAAATGATGGTTGAACCGAGCCGATCCAATTTTGTAGATGGAGCATGAATCTTTGTTTAATATTCTTCGCCTTGGATCGTGTAACAGGTCCAGTTGGAACATTTGGAACACCGTGATTTATCAGTCCAGTTGGAATATTTGGAACACCATTATTCCTATCATCTGTTGTTGAAATTTTAAAGTCAACAACTTTAACCGAGCTGGTCCAGTTGGAATGTTTGTTCGAATTCTGTTGTTGACATTTTAAAGTTTTCCAACTTTAACCGTGCAATGATGGTGTTAATATAACACATGCGGAAGAAATTTGGATCTTAGGCACTTTTAGAACATCAATTATAGTAAATAACTAGCATGTTCATAAGTATTAAAACCTAATGTGTTTAGATACTAACCTTTTGTAGTTCAAACTTCTTTTTCCTCATGAACCGGTTTCGAGACACCACTAGTGTCTTCTCCACTATTCTCCGGCCTTGGAACAGGATTGTGGAATCCGGTGAGTGACTAAACTTGGGAGGAATTTTGTATATATGAAGAGAGTGTTTGTGAGAGGTTTTTCTCAAGGTTTTTCACCAAGAAGAAGAAGATCTTCCATGTACCATGATCACTCTATTTAAAGAGTCATGTTTGCATGTTCATGCAAATTTGAGATCACCAAATTTTGACACTTAAAATTCCACTCAAATGTTTTGGATTATGTGGCAAGCATGCATGTTTGAGTTAACCAAATTTTGACACTCAAAATTCCACTCAAACTTGTGGGGTTTATTGGCAAGCATGCAAGTTTGGTTAAACCAAATTTTGACACCTCAAAATTCCACAATGGAATTTTCTATTAAATGAAGTCAACATTTTGACTTTGTTTATTTTAATTCAACAATTAATTTGAATAATGAATTTCAAATTAAAGTAACATTAAATGATTAATTAAACTATTTAATTAATATTTAATATTAATTCAAATGTCAATCCCAATCAATTCCGACACATAATTGATTAAGATATTTAAATCTTATTTAAATATCTCAGATTCTCTCTTTTTGTTTAATTCGTAAATAAAACAAAAAATGCGGTTAAATATATCGTATATATGTAGCGCATATTCCCTAATTTGAATTCGAACACTTCGAACTCACTCGTCACACTATTCTATGGTTTAGTCCGATATGATCTAGCAGAGGGACCTAATGGACCTATAGATCATGGGCTCCAACGATCCAAGATTAACCGGTTAAACTCATTAACCTTGTTAACCAACATTCGTTAACTACTAGGACACTCCACTATAGCTTAGTAGTTGCACTCCCCTCATTATAGATATATTTCTGTCCATTTGATATAACCATGATTAGTAAGTCCATCCTTCATAGATTGTTCGTAACTAGAGCTGGGTCAATTTACCGTTTTACCCCTAAAGTTACTTCTTGTTCCTTATGTCTCACTGATCCTCTAATGAACAATTGGTTTGTGGTCCAACCAGTAAACCGAATCCCTCTCAGGCCAATGAGAGGGTGGGGCCCCTTGTTCAAGACCTGGAGTCAGTGCTTAAGGGAACTACCTCTCTTCTATCCCTAAAAGTGGGTAGGAGTGAATTCAATCTTGCACCCCACATCCCCAGCCATTCACCCAGTCTTTCCCCTGAAATGGGAGGCCTATTGAGTCTGCGAACTAGTGCCACTCTCACCCATGCAAATCTAAGGATAATTTCGAATAAACAGAAGTTCATGGTTAGTTCAGGATTAAAACTGAGTTACCTAGGTTATCGAATGAAAAGAAAATCAGTCTCAACAGTAAACGACTTTATAAAGTGAGAGTGGTTTTCTTCATGGTCCGATCTTATGCAATACTCATTGCATAGGACACCCCCACTCACATGTCTCCACATGTACAATTTAATGATCACATTGTTTATATCATATCAAAAAGTGGGCCGCATCCATAGTGTCCTCAAAATAAGGTACTCAGCCTTATCCTTATACTATAGATCATTTTGACTATATACTTGAACTTGATCCACACTTATGTCTCTACATATAGTTCAAGTAATCATACTATACCCAGAGTGTTATTAGTTTATTGGATTTAGATTAATGATCGTAAAGTTCATTTTATTCAATAACAATCTTTACTGAATAAACAACAATAATAACTTTATTGAAAATAGAATATGTTTTTGTTTACAAACTATCAGTTTTAGGACATAAAACCCAACAAACTTCCACTTGGACTAAAACTCTAGTGGGGTTTTATAACGTTGAGTAGAGAGAAGTACAATGAACTAGGGCATCACATACTCATGCATTTTCTCCCACTTGCCCTAGATTACATAACTCGTAGTCCTAGACTCACTAGGTGCCCTTCAAACAATTTAGCCGTGAGGGGCTTTGTAAATGCATCAGTAATGTTGTGCTCTGAAGCTATCTGTGTGACGATCACATCTCCTCGTTGCACAATCTCCCTTATGAGATGATATTTGCGCTCAATATGTTTTCCTCGCTTATGGCTTCTTGGTTCTTTTGAATTTGCAACTGCTCCACTGTTATCACAATAAAGAGTGACGGGAAGATGCATATTTGGAACGACTTCCAAATTAGTTAAGAACTTCCTAAGCCATACAGATTCTTTCGCTGCTTCACAAGCAGCAACATACTCAGCCTCCATGGTGGAATCAGCAATGCAACCTTGCTTTATGCTTCTCCATATTATTGCTCCTCCGTTCAGAGTGAAGACAGATCCTGATGTTGATTTCCTCGAATCTACATCGGTCTGAAAATCTGAGTCAGTGTACCCTGTAAGGATCAGATCCTTAGCACCGTACATTAGCATATAGTCCCTCGTTCTCCTAAGATACTTGAGGATATTCTTAACGGCAGTCCAATGAGCACGTCTCGAATTGGACTGGTATGTAACGACCCTAAATTTCCACATACTCAGAGTCGCTACTAACGTCTCATGCTCATCTATAATGCGGAAATATAACTCTTACATGAACATAATTGATAACGTAAACTTAAAAAAAAAATGTTTAAAACAACTTATTCTCTGGAAAACACAGCCATGGTCTCACGAGTTTAAATATGAAATACTAAAATTTAGAGAAAACAAAAACAAATACAAAATAATGTAAAACAATGAAATGCAAAACAACCTATTCTAACTTAAGACTAGAAATTTAAATATGAGTCTACCCTATGCACATGCCACAGTCTCTACTCGCGATGCCGCCGTCCTCCGTATGTGTGACTTGCCTTTACCTGAAAAAGAATATGGCACACGACTTGAGTATTTCGAAGAAATACTCAGTAAGTGACCCCACTATAGGGGCCATGCTAATGCAAACACATACAATCATGAATAGGGACCTATCTCTAATCATCTTAGGGGTGGCCTCTAGTCTCGGACAAATTGGATTGTAGTACTTCCCTACACACGACTCACACGTGCGAGTGTGAGTCCCCAGGGCGCTCGCACACCCCCTGGACCCTCTGGTCAAGCTAATCTGTAGCGACGTTCGAAGGTCAGCGGAACCCCATAGTGTCATGCGCCTCATGAACACCCTGATCTGTGTGCTTTCGCACCTGTGCGCATTCGCGCTCATCATAAGGTGCGCGTCCGCACTCATCATCTCTAGGGGAAGTAGCCCTATGCTTATGAACATACAAAATGCATGAGGTCCCTCTAAATCCATCGTAATGTCTCTTCTGACACAACCCTCTAGTCTCATCTCTTTGTTACTCTAGGTAACGCATACTCGTGGATATTTATATTAATATCATTTTCATGCTCTTAGGGTTGTGTCCTACGTCGATCTAACGACATGATGCAATATGGCACTCATCATTATCTAGCATGCTCAATATGTAAAACATCATCATATTAAGGTAAAAATCATGCAATCATCATGCTCATCATAATGCCACAACGTGCGTCAAACATATCAAGCGTCACTCAACAAAATATGTATATACTGCACATATCATCAAGCATGATAATCCACACATCATCATAACTCATACAATTATTTAGCCTATCCTATAGTAAGGCTACTTACTTGGTTGGCCTTGGCCGAAGTACTCCCTAAATAGCTAAACGTAAGCTCTCGTTCCGTGAGAGCTGCTTCCTACGTCACCGGGGTTCGTTTCCTATCACACGGTTCACCACTTTCCATTAGTATTTCACAATTAATTTACCTATAATTTAATAAATGTGAAATACGGCTCTAAAATGGCCTCAGATACCTTAATTGGGGCCGAAAACAGATCCGGGAGGGTCGAAACAGTAGAAACCAGGCTGAAAACAGGTGAGCCGAGTCGAACAGCCGCTGGAGCCACTGGAGGAGCCGCCGGAGCGTCACCGGAGGGAGCCCGAGCCGTTTGCGCCGAGTCGAGCCGAGGGACTGCCTGCACTGCTGTGTGACACGTGGTGGCAGCAGAGAGAGCCACGTCGAGCGGTAGTGTCGGGTCGAAGCGCGGGTCGCAATCTGGTTCAGGTTGTGGTTCGGGTCGCGAGCTGTGGAAGGCTACTGGGCCAAGACTAATCGTTGGGCCTCGGCTTACTGGGCTGGGCCGCAAGTGTTTGGTTTGCAGGCCGGCTCAATTGGACCGTGGGTCTAGTCTGGGTTGGTTCAACTGAACCGTAGCTTCTGGGCTGGTTTGAGGTTTGGGCCGCTGTAGTTGGGCTGGGCCGAAGGCAGAGGCCAAGGGAGGAATGGGTTGGCTCTCTTGGGTTTTGGGTTCGGGTTGACCCAGATCCGTGGATCTCGTCTTCCTTACCCGACTTCGGCTGATTTTCCAGCGAGCTTTCTCTCTCCTTCCCGCGGCGTTTCCTTTGCCGATTTTGGTCCTCTTTCTTCCCTTTTCCTCTTTGTTCGTCGTCCTTCTTTCTTTTCTGGGAGTTTTGCGGCCTAAAAGCTCCTAAAAGCCACAGATCTAAGAACGATTAAGAAAACCTAATTTTTCGACCTCAGTTATCGACGACGACGCTTACGAAATAACACAAAACACACCCTGAGTTATTGTGCTTTCGTTAGGGATCCTTCTCATGGTGGTAACAGGTCGTTTGGTGTTGGTTTGAGGGCTCGTCGGAGAAACTAGACACTCGCTGACGTTTGTCCGAAATCTCTCTCTCTCTCTTGAAATTTTCTATCTTTTCTCCTTTGCACGTGTTATGAAGATGCTGGGTGTCGTGGGCTGAGGGCTGGGCATGCTGTGGCCATCGTTTCGCGTGGGTTCCGCGAAACTCGGCAGTCGCTGGAAAACTCGCGGGTTTTCCGGCGACTGAGTTTTTAATTTTTTTTTAATTTATTTTTTATTATATATATATTTTTTTCTTTCTTTCCCGGGTCGTTACAGATATCTGCTGACAATTCCCACAGCATAGCATATGTTGGGTCGGGTACATAGCATGGCATACATCAGACTACCGACCGCTGATGCATAGGGAATGTGTCTCATATCCTCAACTTCTTGAGGTGTCTTAGGACTTTGTTCCTTCGACAAATGAACTCCATGCTTGAAAGGTAATAATCCTTTCTTGGAGTCCTGCATCTTATATCGAATCAACATTTTGTCTATGTACGATGACTGAGACAATGCTAGTGTTTTGTTCTTGCGATTCCGAACAATTTGGATTCCAAGAACAAACTGAGCCTCTCCCAAATATTTCATTTGGAATTGTGTCGCTAGCAATTGCTTAATGTTAGTCAGAAATCCCACATCATTTCCAATGAGTAGGATATCGTCAACGTACAATACTAGGAAAGCTACTGTAGAGTTGACTATCCTTTTATAAACACAAGGTTCGTCAACATTCTGTTTAAAGCCATAAGATTTGATCGCAGTATCAAAATTTATATTCCAGTATCGAGATGCTTACTTCAACCCATAAATGGATCTTTTAAGCTTGCAATCCTTTTGCTCGTGATCCTATTCAATGAACCCCTCTAGTTGAGCCATATAGATACTCTCTTCAAGATTGCCATTTAGAAAGGCTGTCTTAACATCCATTTGCCAAATTTCATAATCATAAAATGTTGCAATAGACAAGAGTATTCTAATTGATTTAAGCATAGCAACAGGAGAGAAGGTTTCTTCATAGTCCACCCCCTCTCTTTGGGTATAACCCTTTTCTACTAGTCGAGCTTTAAAGGTCTGTACCTTACCGGTTTGGTCTCGTTTCCTCTTATAGATCCATTTGCAACCAATAGGTTTTACCCTATCTGGTTTATCTACAAGTTCCCAGACTGAATTGAAGTACATTGACTCCATTTCAAGATTCATGGCTTTAATCCACTGATCTCTATCTTCATCATTCATTTCCTGTTTATAGGTCAATGGATCCCAACGCCATCAACAGGTATGATGACTTGAGAATGCCTCAACTCTTGAGAAGGATGTGATTGACCAGAAGTGTCAGCTCCATCAACAACTCTAGTTGAAGGACCAGCTTGATCAACAACTCTTGTTGTTTTATCAGTAGCTTCTTTAAAATCTCACTTAATACTAGTTTGCTATGAGGTTGATGATTTCTTACGTGGTCTTCCTCTAAGAATGTAGCGTTTGTTGATACAAATACTCTATTTTCTTGAGGGTCATAAAACAAACCACCTTTCGTCTCTTTCGGGTATCCTACGAATAGACATAATTTTGAACGACGTTCTAATTTCTTGGGGTTTTGCAACAACACATGTGCTGGACATCCCCAAATTCTGAAGTGACGTAAACTACCTTTACGCCCTTTCCATAACTCATAAGGTGTTTCTGAAACACTCTTAGTAGGAACCATGTTTAAAATGTATGTAGCAGTCTCCACTGCATATCCCCAAAATGGATCGGGTAATTGAGCGAAACTCATCATAGACCGAACCATGTCTAATAGAGTTCTATTTCTCCTTTCTGATACACCATTTTGTTAAGGCATACCAGGGGCTGAGAGTTGAGACCTTATTCCATGTTCTATCATATAGTCCTGAAATCTTAAGTCCATGTACTCTCCTCCTCGATCTGATCGAAGTGTTTTAATAGTTTTACCTAATAGATTCTCAACCTCAGTCTTATACTCTCTGAATTTTTCAAGAGCTTCGAACTTGTGATGCATTAGGTAAAGATAGCCATACCTTGAATAATCATCAATAAAACTGATGAAATATTCATACCCTCCTCGTGCTTTGACATTCATTGAACCACAGAGATCTGTATGCACGAGTTCTAAGGTTTCTTTGGCTCTATAACCTTTTTCGGAAAAAGATCGTTTAGTCATTTTACCCTCAAGACAAGACTCACATGGAGGTAAAAAGTTGTCTTCTAACTCATTTAGAAGTCCTCTTTTGACCAATCTCTCAATCCTATTGAGATTAATGTGGCCTAGTCTTAAGTGTCAAAGATAGGTATTAGGAGAAATCTTTTGTCGTTTATTTTGAGTTTCAGCTGTTTTAAACATCTCGGTATTTAAAATAGCTTTTGTTTCGCTCGGTTTTAACATATATAAGTTGTTTTCTAGTTTTGCAGAACAAATATGAATACCTCGTTTGCAAATGAACACTTCATTGATTTCAAAAGATACTTTATGCAATTGTTCTAATAAACAAGAGATAGATATTAGATTTCTTTTCATTTCAGGAACAAAAAGTACATTATCTAATATAATGAATCTATCTCCAAAAAACAACTTTAAATTTCCTACTGATCTTGCTGAGACAACCTCTCCTGTTCCAACCCTGAGTGTTATCTCGCCGTCCGCAAGCATTCTCCAGGAGCTAGTTTCCTGGTAAAAAGAACAAATATGATTAGTCGTCCCTGAATCTAGTATCCAAGTTGAGTTGTCATACTCCACTAAACATATTTCTACGAGTAAATCATATTTACCTTGTTGTGTCTTTTCGGCTTTCTTCTCTACAAGGTATTTTGGGCCTGATGATTTAGAATTTTGACGAAACGGATAACATAAAACAGTAAAAGAGTGCTTAAAATCGAGACCCTAATTCAGAAACCCTAATCTAACACGTTTGAAGTACGTGCAAAAAAAAATGAGTCACGGTTCGACGTTTTTTGAAACTTTTGTGGCAAATCATTAGGCCTGATGATTTAGAATAGAATTTCGAAGAAACGGAGAGCATAAAATAGTAAAAGAGTGCTTAAAATCGAGAACCTAATCAGAAACCTTAATCTGGGATGTTTGAAGTACGTGCTAAAAAAACCGAGTCACGGTCGATGTTTTTCGAAACTTTTCTGGGAATCATTAGGCCTGATTATTTAGAATAGAATTTCAAAGAAACGGATGGCATAAATCAGTAAAAGAGCGCTTAAAATTGAGACCCTAATGCGAAAAACCTAATATGGGAAGTTTCAAGTATGTGCTAAATAAATCGAGTCACGGTCGACGTTTTTTAAACTTTTGTGGGGAATCATTAGGCCTGATGATTTAGAATAGAATTCCGGAGAAATGGAGTGCATAAAAAAGTAAAAGAGTGCTTAAAATTGAGACCCTAATTCGGTAAATCCTAATCTGGGACGTTTGAAGTACGTGCTAAAAAATCGAGTCACGGTCGACGTTTTTCGAAACTTTTGAAGGGAATCATTAGGCCGGATGATTTAGAATAGAATTTTGGAGAAACATAGTGCATTAAAAAGTAAAAGAGTGCTTAAAATCGAGACCCTATTTTGGACCCTTAATCTGGGACGTTTGAAATACGTGCTAACAAAGCGAATCACAGTCGACATTTTTTGAAACTTTTGTGGGGAATCATTAGGCCTGCTGATTTAGTATAGAATTTCGGAGAAGCGGAGTGCATAAAAAAGTAAAAGAGTGCTTAAAATCGAGACCCTAATTCGGAAAATCCTAATCTTGGACGTTTGAATTACGTGCTAAAAAAACCGAGTCACGGTCGACGTTTTTCGAAACTTTTGTAAGGAATCATTAGGCCGGATGATTTAGAATAGCATTTCGGAGAAACGGAGTGCATAAAAAAGTAAAAGAGTGCTTAAAATCGAGACCCTATTTTGGAAACCTTAATCTGGGATATTTCAAGTACGTGCTAACAAAGCGAATCACGGTCGACGTTTTTTGAAACTTTTGTGGGGAATCATTTGGCCTGATGATTTAGAATAGAATTTCGGAGAAACGGAGTGCGTATAAAAGTAAAAGAGAGCTAAAAATCGAGACCCTAATTCGGAAAACCTAATCTGGGACGTTTGAAGTACGTGATAAAACAACTGAGTCACGGTCGTCGTTTTTCAAAACTTTTGTTGGGAATCATTAGGCCGGATGATTTAGATTCGAATTTCGAAGAAACGGAGTGCATAAAACAATGAAAGAGTGCTTAAAATCGAGACCCTAATTTGGAAACCTTAATCTGGGACGTTTGAAGTACGTGCTAAAAAAACCGAGTCACGGTCAATGTTTTTTGAAACTTTTGTGGCGAATCATTATGCCTGATTATTTAGAATCAAATTTCGAAGAAACGGAGAGCATAAAACAGTAAAATAGTGCTTAAAATCGAGTCCCTAATTCGAAACCTTAGTCTTGGACGTTTGAAGTACGTGCTAAAAAACCGAGTCAGGGACGACGTTTTTCGAAACTTTCTCTGGGAATCATTAGGCCGGATGATTTAGAATAGAATTTTGAAGAAACGAAGTGCATAAAAAAGTAAAAGAGTACTTAAAATCGAGACCCTAATTTGGAAACCCTAATCAAGGATGTTTGAAGTACGTGCTAAAAAAACTGAGTCACGGTCAACGTTTTTTTAAACTTTTTTGAGGAATCATTAGGCCAGATGATTTAGAATATAATTTCGAAGAAACAGAGTGCATAGAACAGTTAAAGAGTTCTTAAAATCGAGACCCTAATTTAGAAACCTTAATCTATGACGATTGAAGTACGTGCTAGCAAAGCGAATCACGGTCGACGTTTTTCGAAAGTTTTATGGCGAATCATTAGGCTTCCTGATTTCGAATCGAATAAAACTGTAAGAGAGTGCTTAAAACCGGGACCCTAATTCGGAAACCTTAATCTGGGACGTTTGAAGTACGTGCTAAAAAAACCGAGTCACGAATGACATTTTTCGAAAATTTTGTTGGGAATCATTAGGCTGGATGATTTAGAATAGAATTTCGAAGAAACAGAGTGCATAAAATAGTAAAAGAGAGCTTAAAATCGAGACCCTAATTCGGAAACCCTAATCAAGGACGTTTGAAGTACGTGCTAAAAAAACCGAGTCACGGTCAATGTTTTTTGAAACTTTTGTAGGGAATCATTAGGCTTGATGATTTAGAATAGAAATCCGGAGAAACGGAGTGCATAAAAAAGTAAAAGAGTGCTTAAAATCGAGACCTTATTTTGGAAACATTAATCTGGGATGTTTGAAGTACGTACTAACAAAGCGAATCACGGTCGACGTTTTTTGAAACTTTTGTGGGGAATCATTAGGCCTGATGATTTAGAATAGAATTTCGGAGAAACGAAGTGCATATAAAAGTAAAAGAGAGCTAAAAATCGAGACCCTAATTCGAAAAACCTAATCTGGGACATTTGAAGTACGTGCTAAAAAAACCGAGTCACAGTCGACGTTTTTCGAAACTTTTCTGGGAATCATTAGGCCTGATTATTTAGAATAGAATTTCGAAAAACGGATGGCATAAAACAGTAAAAGAGAGCTTAAAATCGAGACCCTAATTCGAAAAACCTAATCTGGGAAGTTTCAAGTACGTGCTAAATAAATCGAGTCCAGTCGACGTTTTTCGAAACTTTTGTGGGGAATCATTGGGCCTGATGATTTAGAATAGAATTCCAGAGAAACGGAGAGCATAAACAAGTAAAAGAGTGCTTAAAATTGAGACCCTAATTCGGTAAATCCTAATCTGGGACGTTTGAAGTACATGCTAAAAACCTGAGTCACGGTCGACGTTTTTCAAAACTTTTGTTGGGAATCATTAGGCCGGATGATTTAGAATCGAATTTCAAAGAAACGGAGTGCATAAAACAGTGAAAGTGTGCTTAAAATCGAGACCCTATTTTTGAAACCTTAATCTGGGACGTTTGAAGTACGTGCTAACAAAGCGAATCACGGTCGACGTTTTTTGAAACTTTTGTGGGGAATCATTAGGCCTGATGGTTTAGAATAGAATTCCAGACAAACGGAGTGCGTAAAAAAAATAAAAGAGTGCTTAAAATCGAGAGCCTATTTTGGAAACCTTAATCTGGGATGTTTGAAGTACGTGCTAACAAAGCGAATCACGGTCGACGTTTTTTTGAAAATTTTATGGGGAATCATTAGGCCTGATGATTTAGAATAGAATTTCGGAGAAACGGAGTGCGTATAAAAGTAAAAGAGAGCTAAAAATCGAGACCCTAATTCGGAAAACCTAATCAGGGACGTTTGAAATACTTGCTAAAAAAACCGAGTCACGGTCGACGTTTTTCGAAACTTTTCTGGGAATCATTAGGCCTGATTATTTAGAATAGAATTTCGAAGAAACGGATGGCATAAACACCTAATCTAAGAAGTTTCAAGTATGTGCAAAATAAATTGGGTCCAGTCGACGTTTTTCGAAACTTTTATGGGGAATCATTGGGCCTGATGATTTAGAATAGAATTCCGGAGAAACAGAGTGCATAAACAAGTAAAAGAGTGCTTAAAAACGAGACCCTATTTTGGAAACCTTAATCTGGGACGTTTGAAGTACGTGCTAATAAAGCGAATCACGGTCGACGTTTTTTGAAACTTTTGTGGGGAATCATTTGGCCTGATGATTTAGTATAGAATTCCAGCGAAGCGGAGTGCATAAAAAAGTAAAAGAGTGCTTAAAATCAAAACCCTAATTCGGAAAACCTAATCTGGGACGTTTGAAGTACGTGCTAAAAAAACCGAGTCACGGTCGACGTTTTTCAAAACTTTTGTAGGGAATCATTAGGCCGGATGATTTAGAATAGAATTTCGTTGAAACGGAGTGCATAAAACAGTGAAAGAGTGCTTAAAATCGAGACCCTATTTTGTAAACCTTAATCTGGGACGTTTGAAGTACGTGCTAACAAAGCAAATCACGGTCGACGTTTTTTGAAACTTTTGTGGTGAATCATTAGGCCTAATGATTGAGAATAGAATTTCGGAGAAACGGAGTGCGTATAAAAGTAAAAGAGAGCTAAAAATCGAGACCCTAATTCGGAAAACCTAATTTGGGACTTTTGAAGTACGTGCTAAAAAAACCGAGTCACGGTCGACGTTTTTCGAAACTATTGTAGAGAATCATTAGGCCGGATGATTTAGAATAGAATTTCGAAGAAACGGAGTGCATAAAACAGTGAAAGAGTGCTTAAAATCGAGACCTTAATTTGTAAACCATAATCTGGGACGTTTGAAGTACGTGCTAACAAAGCGAATCACGGTCGACGTTTTTTGAAACTTTTGTGGTGAATCATTAGGCCTGATGATTTAGAATAGAATTTCGGAGAAACGGAGTGCGTATAAAAGTAAAAGAGAGCTAAAAATCGAGACACTAATTCGAAAAACCTAATCTGGGACGTTTGAAGTACGTGCTCAAAAAACCGAGTCACGGTGACATTTTTCGAAACTTTTGTAGGGAATCATTAGGCCGGATGATTTAGATTCGAATTTTGAAGAAACGGAGTGTATAAAAAAGTGAAAGAGTGCTTAAAATCGAGACCCTATTTTGGAAACCTTAATCTGGGACGTTTGAAGTACATGCTAACAAAGCGAATCAAGGTCGACGTTTTTTGAAACTTTTGTGGTGAATCATTAGGCCTGATGATTTAGAATAGAATTTCGGAGAAACGGAGTGCGTATTAAAGTAAAAGAGAGCTAAAACTCGAGACCCTAATTCGGAAAACCTAATTTGGGACGTTTGAAGTACGTGATAAAAAAACTGAGTCACGGTCGACGTTTTTCGAAACTTTTGTAGGGAATCATTAGGCCGGATGATTTAGAATAGAATTTTGGAGAAACGGAGTGCATAAAACAGTGAAAGAGTGCTTAAAATCGAGACCCTATTTTGGAAACCTTAATCTGGGACGTTTGAAGTACATGCTATCAAAGCGAATCACGGTCGACGTTTTTTGAAACTTTTGTGGGGAATCATATGGCCTGATGATTTAGAATAGAATTATGGAGAAACAGAGTACGTATAAAAGTAAAAGAGAGCTAAAAATCGAGACCCTAATTCGAAAAACCTAATCTGGGACGTTTGAAGTATGTCCTAAATAAACGGAGTCACGGTCGACGTTTTTCAAAACTTTTGTGGGGAATCATTAGGCATGATGATTTAGAATAGAATTCCAGAGAAACGGAGTGCGTAAAAAAGTAAAAGAGAGCTAAAAATCGAGACCCTAATTCGGAAAACCTAATCTGGGACGTTTGAAGTACGTGCTAAAAAAACCGAGTCACGGTCGACATTTTTCGAAACTTTTATAGGGAATCATTAGGCCGGATGAATTAGAATTGAATTTCAAAGAAACGGAGTGTATAAAATAGTGAAAGAGTGCTTAAAATCGAGACCGTATTTTGGAAACATTAATCTGGGACGTTTGAAGTACGTGCTAACAAAGCGAATCACGGTCGACGTTTTTTGAAACTTTTGTTGTGAATCATTAGGCCTGATGATTTAGAATAGAATTTTGGAGAAACGGAGTGCGTATAAAAGTAAAAGAGAGCTAAAACTCGAGACCCTAATTCGTAAAACCTAATTTGGGACGTTAAAAGAACGTGATAAAAAAAACTGAGTCACGGTCGACGTTTTTCGAAACTTTTGTAAAGAATCATTAGGCTGGATGATTTAGAATAGAATTTCAGAGAAATGGAGTGCATAAAACAGTGAAAGAGTGCTTAAAATCCAGACCCTATTTTGTAAACCATAATCTAGGACGTTTGACGTACGTGCTAACAAAGCGAATCACGGTCGACGTTTTTCGAAACTTTTGTGTTGAATCATTAGGGCTGATGATTTAGAATATAATTTCGGAGAAACGGAGTGTGTATAAAAGGAAAAGAGGGCTAAAAATCGAGACCCTACTTCGTAAAACCTAATCTGGGACGTTTGAAGTACGTGCTAAATAAACAGAGTAACGGTCGACGTTTTTCGAAACTTTTGTAGGGAATCATTAGGCCGGATGATTTAGAATCGAATTTCGAAGAAACGGAGTGTATAAAACAGTGAAAGAGTGCTTAAAATCGAGACCCTATTTTGGAAACCTTAATCTGGGACGTTTGAAGTACGTGCTAACAAAGCGAATCATGGTCGACGTTTTTTGAAACTTTTGTGGTGAATCATTAGGCCTGATGATTTAGAATAGAATTTTGGAGAAACGGAGTGCGTATAAAAGTAAAAGGGAGCTAAAAATCGAGACCCTAATTCGAAAAACCTAATCTGGGACGTTTGAAGTACGTGCTAAAAAAACCGAGTCACGGTTGACGTTTTTCGAAACTTTTGTAGGGAATCATTAGGCCGGATGATTTAGAATCGAATTTCGAAGAAACGGATTGTATTGTATAAAACAGTGAACGAGTGCTTAAAATCGAGACCCTAATTCGAAAAACCTAATCTTGGACGTTTGAAGTACGTGCTAAATAAACCGAGTGACGGTCGACGTTTTTCGAAACTTTTGTAGGGAATCATTAGGCCGGATGATTTAGAATAGAATTTCGGAGAAACGGAGTGTATAAAAACGTAAAAGAGTGCTTAAAATCGAGACCCTATTTTGGAAATCTTAATCTGGGACGTTTGAAGTACGTGCTAACAAAGCGAATCACGGTCGACGTTTTTTGAAGCTTTTGTGGGGAATCATTTGGCCTGATGATTTAGAATAGAATTTTGGAGAAACGGAGTGTGTATAAAAGTAAAAGAGAGCTAATAATCGAGACCCTAATTCGGAAAACCTAATCTGGGACGTTTGAAGTACGTGCTAAAAAAACCGAGTGACGGTCGACGTTTTTCGGAACTTTTGTATGGAATCATTAGGCCGGATGATTTCGAATAGAATTTCGGAGAAACGGAGTGCATAAAACAGTGAAAGAGTGCTTCAAATCGAGACCCTATTTTGTAAACCATAATCTGGGACGTTTGAAATACGTGCTAACAAAGCGAATCACGGTCGACGTTTTTTGAAACTTTTGTGGTGAATCATTAGAGCTGATGATTTAGAATATAATTTCGGAGAAACGGAGTGCGTATAAAAGTAAAAGAGGGCTAAAAATCGAGTCCCTAATTCGAAAAACCTAATCTGGGACGTTTGAAGTACGTGCTAAATAAACCGAGTCACGGTCGACGTTTTTGGAAACTTTTGTTGGGAATCATTAGGCCGGATGATTTAGAATCGAATTTCGAAGAAACGGAGTGTATAAAATAGTGAAAGAGTGCTTAAAATTGAGACCCTATTTTGGAAACCTTAATCTGGAACGTTTGAAGTACGTGCTAACAAAGCGAATCACGGTTGACGTTTTTTGAAACTTTTGGGGGGAATCATTAGGCCTGATTTATAGAATAGAATTTCGGAGAAACGGAGTGCGTATAAAAGTAAAAGAGAGTTAAAAATCGAGACCCTAATTCGGAAAACCTAATATGGGACGTTTGTAGTACGTGCTAAAAAAACCGAGTCACGGTCGACGTTTTTCGAAACTTTTGTAGGGAATCATTAGGCCGGATGATTTAGAATCGAATTTTGAAGAAGCGGAGTGTATAAAACAGTGAAAGAGTGCTTAAAATTGAGACCCTAGTTTGGAAACCTTAATCTGGGACGTTTGAAGTACGTGTTAACAAAGCGAATCACGGTTGACATTTTTTGAAACTTTTGTGGGGAATCATTAGGCCTGATGTATAGAATAGAATTTCGGAGAAACGGAGTGCGTATAAAAGTAAAAGAGAGCTAAAAATCGAGACCCTAGTTCGGAAACCTTAATCTGGGACGTTTGAAGTACGTGCTAACAAAGCGAATCACAGTTGACGTTTTTTGAAACTTATGTGGGGAATCATTAGGCCTGATTTATAGAATAGAATTTCGGAGAAACGGAGTGCGTATAAAAGTAAAAGAGAGCTAAAAATTGAGACCCTAGTTCGGAAACCTTAATCTGGGACGTTTGAAGTACGTGCTAAAAAAACCGAGTCACGGTCAATGTTTTTCGAAACTTTTGTGGCGAATAATTAGGCCTGATTATTTGGAATCGAATTTCGAAGAAACGGATTGCATAAAACAGTAAAAGAATGCTGAAAATCGAGTCCCTAATTTGGAAACCTTAATCTTGGACGTTTGAAGTACGTGCTAACAAAGCGAATCACGGTCGACATTTTTCGAAACTTTTGTGGGGAATCATTAGGCCTGCTGATCTAGTATATAATTCTGGAGAAACGGAGTGCATAAAAAAGTAAAAGAGTGCTTAAAATCAAGACCCTAATTCGGAAAATCCTAATCTGGGTCGTTCGAATTACGTGCTAAAAAAACCGAGTCACGGTCGACGTTTTTCGAAACTTTTGTTGGAAATCATTAGGCCGAATGATTTAGAATCGAATTCGGAAGAAACGGAGTGCATAAAAAAGTAAAAGAGTGCTTAAAATCGAGACCCTAATTCGGAAAATCCTAATTTGGGACGTTTGAATTACGTGCTAAAAAAATCGAGTCACGGTCGACGTTTTTTGAAACTTTTGTTGGGAATCATGTGGCCGAATGATTTAGAATCGAATTTGAAAGAAACTGATTGCATAAAACATTGAAATAGTGCTTAAAATCGAGTCCCTAATTCGGAAACCTTAATCTTGGACGTTTGAAGTACGTGCTAACAAAGTGAATCACGATCGGCGTTTTTCTAAACTTTTGTGGGGAATCATTAGGGCTGCTGATTAAGTATATTATCCCAGAGAAACGGAGTTCATAAAAAAGTAAAAGAGTGCTTAAAATCGACACCCTAATTCGGAAAATCCTAATCTGGGACGTTTGAATTACGTGCTAAAAAGACCGAGTCACGGTCGACGTTTTTCGAAACTTTTGTTAGGAATCATTAGGCCGGATGATTTAGAGTCAAATTTGGAAGAAACGGAGTGCGTAGAACAGTGAAAGAGTGCTTAAAATCGAGACCCTATTTTTGAAACCTTAATCTGGGACATTTGAAGTACGTGCTAAAAACCCGAGTCACGGTCGACGTTTTTCAAAACTTTTGTAGGGAATCATTAGGCCGGATGATTTAGAATAGAATTTCGGAGAAACGGAGTGCATAAAAATGTAAAAGAGTGCTTAAAATCGAGACCGTATTTTGGAAACCTTAATTTGGGACGTTTGAAGTACGTGCTAACAAAGTGAATCACGGTCGACGTTTTTCGAAACTTTTGTGGGGAATCATTAGGCCTGCTGATTTAGTATTGAATTCCGGAGAAACGGAGTGCATAAAAAAGTAAAAGAGTGCTTAAAATCGAGACCCTAATTCGGAACATCCTAATTTGGGTCGTTCGAATTATGTGCTAAAAAAACCGAGTCACGGTCGACGTTTTATGAAACTTTTGTTGGGAATCATTAGGCCTGATGATTTAGAATCGAATTTCGGAGAAACGGAGTGCATAAAAAAGTAAAAGAGTGCTTAAAATTGAGACCCTATTTTGGAAACCTTAATCTGGGACCTTTGAAGTACGTGTTAAAAATACGAGTCACGGTTGACGTTTTTCAAAACTTTTGTCGGGAATCAATAGGCCGGATGATTTAGAAAAGAATTTCGGAGAAACGGAGTTCATAAAAAAGTAAAAGAGTGCTTAAAATCGAGACCCTATTTTGGAAACCTTAATCTTCGACGTTTGAAGTACGTGCTAACAAAGCGAATCACGGTCGACGTTTTTCGAAACTTTTGTGGGGAATCATTAGGCCTACTGATTTAGTATAAATTCCGGAGAAACGGAGTGCATAAAAAAGTAAAAGAGTGCTTAAAATCGAGACCCTAATTCGGAAAATCCTAATCTGGGACGTTTGAATTACGTGCTAAAAAAACCGAGTCAAGGTCGACGTTTTTCGAAACTTTTGTTGGGAATAAAGTGGCCGGATGATTTAGAATCAAATTTGAAAGAAACTGAGTGCATAAAACATTGAAAGAGTGCTTAAAATCGAGACCCTAATTCGGAAACCTTAATCTGGGACGTTTGAAGTACGTGCTAAAAAAACCGAGTCACGGTCAATGTTTTATGAAACTTTTGTGGCGAATAATTAGGCCTGATTATTTAGAATCAAATTTCGAAGAAACGGAGAGCATAAAACAGTAAAAGAGTGCTGAAAATCGAGTCCCTAATTCGGAAACCTTAATCTTTGACGTTTGAAGTACGTGCTAACAAAGCGAATCACGGTCGACGTTTTTTGAAAATTTTGTGGGGAGTTATTAGGGCTGCTGATTTAGTATAGAATTCCGGAGAAACAGAGTGCATAAAAAAGTAAAAGAGTGCTTAAAATCGAACCCTAATTCGGAAAATCCTAATCTTGGATGTTTGAATTACGTGCTAAAAAGACCGACTCACGCTCGAAGTTTTTCGAAACTTTTGTTAAGAATCATTAGGCCGGATGATTTATAGTCGAATTTGGAAGAAACGGAGTGCGTAAAACAGTGAATGAGTGCTTAAAATCGAGACGCTAATTCGGAAATCTTAATCTGGGACGTTTGAAGTACGTGCTAAAAACCCGAGTCACGGTCGACGTTTTTCGAAACTTTTGAAGGGAATCATTAGGCCGGATGATTTAGAATAGAATTTCGGAGAAACGGAGTTCATAAAAAAGTAAAAGAGTGCTTAAAATCGAGACCCTAATAAGGAAAATCCTAATCTTGGACGTTTTAATTACGTGCTAAAAAGACCGAGTCACGGTCGACGTTTTTCGAAACATTTGTTGGGAATCATTAGGCCGGATGATTTAGAATCGAATTTCGAAGAAACGGAGTGTATAAAACAGTGAATGAGTGCTTAAAATCGAGACCCTATTTTGGAAACCTTAATCTGGGACGTTTGAAGTACGTGCTAACAAAGCGAATCACGGTTGACGTTTTTTGAAACTTTTGTGGGGAATCATTAGGCCTGATTTTTTAGAATTGAATTTCGGAGAAACGGAGTGCATATAAAAGTAAAAGAGAGCGAAAAATCGAGACCCTAATTCGGAAAAGCTAATCTGGGACGTTTGAAGTATGTGCTAAAAAAACCGAGTAACGGTCGACGTTTTTGAAACTTTTGTAGGTAATCATTAGGCCGGATGATTTAGAATAGAATTTTGGAGAAACGGAGTGCATAAAAAAGTAAAAGAGTGCTTAAAATCGAGACCCTATTTTGGAAACCTTAATCTGGGACGTTTGAAGTACGCGAAAACAAAGCGAATCACGGTCAACGTTTTTCGAAACTTTTGTGGGAAATCATTAGGCCTGCTGATTTAGTATAGAATTCCGGAGAAACGGAGTGCATAAAAAAGTAAAAGAGTGCTTCAAATCGAGACCCTACTTCGGAAAATCCTAATCTGGGTTGTTCGAATTACGTGCTAAAAAAACCGAGTCACGGTCGACGTTTTTTGAAACTTTTGTTGGGAATTATTAGGCCTGATGATTTAGAATCAAATTTCGGAGAAACGGAGTTCATAAAAAAGTAAAAGAGTGCTTAAAATCGAGACCCTATTTTGGAAACCTTAATCTGGTACGTTTGAAGTACGTGCTAAAAACCCGAGTCACGGTTGACGTTTTTCAAAACTTTTGTAGGGATTCAATAAGCCGGATGATTTAGAATAGAATTTCGGAGAAACGGAGTTCATAAAAAGTAAAAGAGTGCTTAAAATCGAGACCCTATTTTGGAAACCTTAATCTGGGACGTTTGAAGTACGTGCTAACAAAGCGAATCACGGTCGACGTTTTTCGAAACTTTTGTGAGGAATCATTAGGCCTGCTGATTTAGTATAGAATTCCGGAGAAACGAAGAACATAAAAAAGTAAAAGTGTGTTTAAAATTGAGACCCTAATAAGGAAAATCCTAATTTGGGACGTTTGAATTACGTGCTAAAAATACCGAGTCACGGTCGACGTTTTTTGAAAATTTTGTTGGGAATCATTAGGCCGGATGATTTAGAATTGAATTTCGAAGAAATGGAGTGTATAAAACAGTGAAAGAGTGCTTAAAATCGAGACCCTATTTTGGAAACCTTAATCTGGTACGTTTGAAGTACGTGCTAAAAACCCGAGTCACGGTTGACGTTTTTCAAAACTTTTGTAGGGATTCAATAAGCCGGATGATTTAGAATAGAATTTCGGAGAAACGGAGTTCATAAAAAGTAAAAGAGTGCTTCAAATCGAGACCCCAATTAAGAAAATCCTAATTTGGGACGTTCGAATTACGTGCTAAAAAACCGAGTCACGGTCGACGTTTTTCGAAACTTTTGTTGGGAATCATGTGGCCGGATGATTTAGAATCGAATTTGAAAGAAACTGAGTGCATAAAACATTGAAAGAGTGCTTAAAATCGAGACCCTAATTCGAAAAGTTTAATCTGGGACGTTTGAAGTACGTGCTAAAAAAACCGAGTCACGGTCAATGTTTTTCGAAACTTTTGTGGCGAATAATTAGGCCTGATTATTTAGAATCGAATTTCGAAGAAACGGAGAGCATAAAACAGTGAAAGAGTGCTTAAAATCGAGTCCCTAATTCGGAAACCTTAATCTTGGACGTTTTGAAGTACGTGCTAACAAAGCGAATCACGGTCGACGTTTTTCGAAACTTTTGTGGGGAATTATTAGGGCTGCTGATTTAATATAGAATTTCGGAGAAACGGAGTGCATAAAAAAGTAAAAGAGTGCTTAAAATCAAGACCCTAATTCGGAAATCTTAATCTGGGACGTTTGAAGTACGTGCTAAAAACCCGAGTCACGGTCAACGTTTTTCAAAACTTTTGAAGGGAATCATTAGGCCGGATGATTTAGAATAGAGTTTTTGAGAAACGGAGTTCATAAAAAAGTAAAAGAGTGCTTAAAATCGAGACCCTAATAGGGAAAATCCTAATCTGGGACGTTTGAATTACGTGCTAAAAAGACCGAGTCACGGTCGACGTTTTTCGAAACTTTTGTTTGGAATCATTAGGCCGGATGATTTAGAATCGAATTTCGAAGAAACGGAGTGTATAAAACAGTGAAAGAGTGCTTAAAATCGAGACTCTATTTTGGAAACCTTAATCTGGGACGTTTGAAGTACGTGCTAACAAAGCGAATCACGGTTGACGTTTTTTTAAACTTTTGTGGGGAATCATTAGGCTTGATTTTTTAGAATAGAATTTCGGAGAAACGGTGTGCATATAAAAGTAAAGGAGAGCTAAAAATCGAGACCCTAATTCGGAAAACCTAATCATGGACGTTTGAAGTACGTGCTAAAAAACCGAGTCACGGTCGACGTTTTTCGAAACTTTTGTAGGGAATCATTAGGCCGGATGATTTAGAATAGAATTTTGTAGAAACGGAGTGCATAAAAAAGTAAAAGAGTGCTTAAAATCGAGACCCTATTTTTGAAACCTTAATCTGGGACGTTTGAAGTACGTGCTAACAAAGCGAATCACGGTCGACGTTTTTTGAAACTTTTGTGGGGAATCATTAGGCCTGCTTATTTAGTATAGAATTCCGGGGAAACGGAGTGCATAAAAAAGTAAAAGTGTGCTTAAAATCGAGACCCTAATAAGGAAAATCCTAATCTGGGACGTTTGAATTACGTGCTAAAAAGACCGAGTCACGGTCGACGTTTATCGAAACTTTTGTTGGGAATCGTTAGGCTGGATGATTTAGAATCGAATTTCAAAGAAAGGGAGTGTATAAAACAGTGAAAGAGTGCTTAAAATCGAGACCCTATTTTGGAAACCTTAATCTGGGACGTTCGAAGTACGTGCTAACAAAGAGAATCACGGTTGACGTTTTTTGAAACTTTTGTGGGGAATAATTAGGCCTGATGATTTAGAATATTATTTCGAAGAAACGGAGTGCGTATAAAAGTAAAAGAGTGCTTAAAATCGAGACCCTAATTCGGAAAACCTAATCTGGGAAGTTTGAAGTAAGTGCTAAAAAAACCGAGTCACGGTCGACGTTTTTTGAAACTTTTATAGGGAATCATTAGGCCAGATGATTTAGAATAGAATTTTGGAGAAACGGAGTGCATAAAAAAGTAAAAGAGTGCTTAAAATCGAGACCCTATTTTAGAAACCTTAATCTGGGACGTTTGAAGTACGTGCTAACAAAGCGAATCACGGTCGACGTTTTTCGAAACTTTTGTGGGGAATCATTAGGCCTGCTGATTTAGTATAGAATTCCGGAGAAACTGAGTGCATAAAAAAGTTAAAGAGTGCTTAAAATCGAGACCCTAATTCGGAAAATCCTAATCTCGGTCGTTGGAATTACGTGCTAAAAAAACCGTGTCACGGTCGACGTTTTTCGAAACTTTTGTTGGAAATCATTAGGCCGGATGATTTAGAATCGGATTTGGAAGAAACGGAGTGCATAAAACTGTGAAAGAGTGCTTAAAATCGAGACCCTAATTCGAAAACCTTAATCTGGGACGTTTGAAGTACGTGCTAAAAAAAACCGAGTCACGGTCAATGTTTTTCGAAACTTTTGTGACGAATCATTAGGCCTGATTATTTAGAATCGAATTTCGAAGAAACGGAGAGCATAAATCTTTAAAAGAGTTCTTAAAATCGAGTCCCTAATTCAGAAACCTTAATCTTGGACGTTTGAAGTACGTGCTAACAAAGCGAATCACGGTCGACGTTTTTCGAAACTTTTGTGGGGAATTATTAGGGCTGCTGATTTAGTATAGAATTCCATTGAAAAGGAGTGCATAAAAAAGTAAAAGAGTGCTTAACATCGAGACCCTAATTCGGAAAATCCTAATCTGGGATGTTTGAATTAAGTGCTAAAAAAACCGAGCCACGGTCGACGTTTTTCAAAACTTTTGTTCGGAATCATTAGGCCGGATCATTTAGAGTCGAATTTGGAAGAAACGGAGTGCGTAAAACAGTGAAAGAGTGCTTAAAATCAAGACCCTATTTTGGAAACCTTAATCTTGGACGTTTGTAGTACGTGCTAATAACTCGAGTCACGGTCGACATTTTTCAAAACATTTGTAGGGAATCATCAGGCCAGATGATTTAGAATAGAATTTCGGAGAAACGGAGTGCGTAAAAAAGTAAAAGAGTGCATAAAATCGAGACCCTATTTTGGAAACCTTAATCTGGGACGTTTGAAGTACGTGCTAACAAAGAGAATTTACGGTCGACGTTTTTTAAAACTTTTATGGGGAATCATTAGGCCTGACGATTTAGAATAGAATTTTCGAGAAACGGAGTGCGTATAAAAGTAAAAGAGAGCTCGAGACCCTAATTCTGAAATCCTAATCTTGGAGGTTTGAAGTACGTGCTAAAAAAACCGAGTCACGGTCGACGTTTTTCGAAACTTTTGTAGGGAATCATTAGGCCGGATGATTTAGAATAGAATTTCGGAGAAACGGAGTGCGTAAAAAAATAAAAGAGTGCTTAAAATCGAAAAGTACTCCACACAAATAGTCAACCTATAGAGTAAGAAGCATATTTCCAGACACCCTTCACGCACAAAGGGTGTGTTAGAATAGTGTTTTTGTTATTCCCGATAATGATTTTCGATAAGGTGGGGTAGAATGTCGTGTTTTTATTCCCCTAATATGTTGTTTTGTCGATAAGGTGGGGTACAATTGTGTGTTTGATTTTCGATATTTTGGAAACCTTAACCTGGGACGTTTGAAGTGCGTGCTAACAAAGTGAATCACGGTCGACATTTTTTGAAACTTTTGTGAGAAATCATTAGGTCTGATGATTTAGTATAGAATTCCGGAGAAACGGAGTGCATAAAAAAGTAAAAGTGTGCTTAAAATCGAGACCCTAATTCGGAAAATACTAATCTGGGACATTTAAATTACGTGCTAAAAAGACCGAGTCACGGTCGACATTTTTCGAAACTTTTGTTGGGAATCATTAGGCCGGATGATTTACAATCGAATTTCAAAGAAATGAAGTGCATAAAACAGTGAAAGAGTGCTTAAAATCGAGACCCTATTTTAGAAACCTTAATCTGGGACGTTTGAAGTACGTGCTAACAAAGCGAATCACGGTCGACATTTTTTAAAACTTTTGTGGGGAATCATTAGGCCTGATGATTTAGAATAGAATTTCGGCGAAACGGAGTGCGTATAAAAGTAAAAGAGAGCTAAAAATCGAGACCCTAATTCAGAAAACCTAATTTGGGACGTTTGAAGTACGTGCTAAAAAAACCGAGTCACGGTCGACGTTTTTCAAAACTTTTGTAGGGAATCTTTAGGACGGATGATTTAGATTAGAATTTTGGAGAAACGAAGTGCATAAAAAAGTAAAAGAGTGCTTAAAATCGAGACCCTATTTTGGAATCCTTAATCTGGGACGTTTGAAGTACGTGCTTACAAAGCGAATCACGGTCGACGTTTTTCGAAACTTGTGTGGGGAATCATTAGGCATGCTGATTTAGTATAGAATTCTGGAGAAACGGAGTACATAAAAAAGTAAAAGAGTGCTTAAAATCGAGACCCTAATTCGGAAAATCCTAATCTGGGACGTTCGAATTACGTGCTAAAAAAACCGAGTCACGGTCGACAATTATCGAAACTTTTGTTGGGAATCATTAGGCCGGATGATTTCGAATCGAATTTGGAAGAAACGGAGTGCGTAAAACAGTGAAAGAGTGCTTATAATCGAGACCCTAATTCGGAAACCTTAATCTGGGACGTTTGAAGTACGTGCTAAAAAAACCGAGTCACGGTCAATGTTTTCCGAAACTTTTGTGGCGAATCATTAGGCCTGATTATTTAGAATCGAATTTCGAAGAAACGAAGAGCATAAAACAGTAAAAGAGTGCTTAAAATCGAGTCCCTTATTCGGAAACCTTAATCTTGGACGTTTGAAGTACGTGCTAACAAAGCGAATTACGGTCGACGTTTTTTGAAACTTTTGTGGGAAATCGTTAGGGCTGCTGATTTAGTATAGAATTTCGGAGAAACGGAGTGTATAAAAAAGTAAAAGAGTGCTTAAATTCGAGATCCTAATTCGGAAAATCCTAATCTGGGATGTTTGAATTACGTGCTAAAAAAACCGATTCCCGGTCACAATTTTCGAAACTTTTGTTTGGAATCATTAGGCGGGATGATTTAGAATCGAATTTGGAAGAAACGAAGTGCGTAAAACAGTGAAAGAGTGCTTAAAATCGAGAACCTAATTTGGAAACCTTAATCTGGGACGTTTGAAGTACGTGCTAAAACCCCGAGTCACGGGCGACGTTTTTCAAAATTTTTGTAGGGAATCATTATGCCGGATGATTTAGAATAGAATTTCGGAGAAACGGAGTGCATAAAAAAGTAAAAGAGTGCTTAAAATTGAGACCCTATTTCGGAAAACTTAATCTGGGACGTTTGAAGTACGTGCTAACAAAGCGAATCACGGTCGACGTTTTTCGAAACTTTTGTGGGGAATCATCAGGTCTGCTGATTTAGTATAGAATTTCGGAGAAACGGAGTGCATAAAAAAGTAAAAGTGTGCTTAAAATCGAGACCCTAATTCAGAAAATCCTAATCTGGGACGTTTGAATTACGTGCTAAAAAGAGCTAGTCACGGTCAATGTTTTTCGAAACTTTGGTTGGGAATCATTAGGCCAGATGATTTAGAATCGAATTTCGATGAAACAGAGTGTATAAAACAGTGAAAGATTGCTTAAAATCGAGACGCTATTTTGGTAACCTTAATTTGGGACGTTTCAAGTACGTGCTAACAAAGCGAATCACGGTCGACGTTTTTTGAAACTTTTGTAGGGAATCATTAGGCCCAATGATTTAGAATATAATTTCGGAGAAACGGAGTGCGTATAAAAGTAAAAGAGAGCTAAAAATCGAGACCCTAATTTGGAAAACCTAATTTGGGACGTTTGAAGTACGTGCTAAAAAAACTGAGTCACGGTCGATGTTTTTCGAAACTTTAGTAGGGAATCATTAGGCCGAATGATTTAGAATAGATTTTTGGAGAAACGGAGTGCATAAAAAAGTAAAAGAGTGCTTAAAATCGAGACCCTATTTTGAAACCTTAATCTGGGACATTTGAAGTACGTGCTAAAAAAGCGAATCATGGTCGACGTTTTTCGAAACTTTTGTGGGGAATCATTAGGCCTGCTGATTTAGTATAGAATTCAGGAGAAACGGAGTGCATAAAAAAGTAAAAGAGTGCTTAAAATCGAGACCCTAATTCGAAAAATCCTAATCTCGGTCGTTGGAATTACGTGCTAAAAAAACCGTGTCACGGTCGACGTTTTTCGAAACTTTTGTTGGAAATCATTAGGCTAGATGATTTAGAATCGGATTTGGAAGAAACGGAGTGCATAAAACAGTGAAAGAGTGCTTAAAATCGAGACCCTAATTCGGAAACCTTAATCTGGGACGTTTGAAGTACGTGCTTAAAAAAACCGAGTCACGGTCAATGTTTTTCGAAACTTTTGTGGCGAATCATTAGGCCTGATTATTTAGAATCAAATTTCGAAGAAACGGAGAGCATTAAACAGTAAAAGAGTGCTTAAAATCGAGTCCCTAATTCGGAAACCTTAATCTTGGACGTTTGAAGTACGTGCTAACAAAGCGAATCACGGTCGACATTTTTCGAAACTTTTGTGGGGAATCATTAGGCTTGCTGATTTAGTATAGAATTCCGGAGAAACGGAGTGCATAAAAAAGTAAAAGAGTGCTCAGAATCGAGACCCTAATTCAGAAAATCGTAATCTGGGACGTTTGAAGTACATGCTAACAATCCGAGTCACGGTCGACATTTTTCAAAACTATTGTAGGGAATCATTATGCCGGATGATTTAGAATAGAATTTCGGAGAAACGTTGTGCATAAAAAAGTAAAAGAGTGCTTAAAATCGAGACCCTATTTTTAAACCTTAATATGGGACGTTTGAAGTACGTGCTAACAAAGCGAATGACGGTCGATGTTTTTCGAAACTTTTGTGGGGAATCATTAGGCATGGTGATTTAGTATAGAATTCCGGAGAAACGGAGTGCATAAAAAAGTAAAAGAGTGCTTAGAATCGAGACCCTAATTCAGAAAATCCTAATCTGGGACGTTTGAATTACGTGCTAAAGAGACCGAGTCACGGTCGACATTTTTCGAAACTTTTGTTGGGAATCATTAGAACGGATGATTTAGAATCGAATTTCAAAGAAATGGAGTGCATAAAACAGTGAAAGAATGCTTTAAATCGAGACCCTATTTTGGAAACCTTAATCTAGGACATTTGAAGTACGTGCTAACAAAGCGAATCACGGTCGACATTTTTTAAAACTTTTGTGAGGAATCATTAGGCCTGATGATTTAGAATATAATTTCGGAGAATCGGAGTGCGTATAAAAGTAAAAGAGAGCTAAAAATCGAGACCCTAATTCGGAAAACCTAATCTGGGACGTTTGAAGTACGTGCTAAAAAAACCGAGTCACGTTTGACGTTTGTTGAAACTTTTGTAGGGAATCATTAGGCCGGATGATTTAGATTAGAATTTTGGAGAAACGACGTGCATAAAAAAGTAAAAGAGTGCTTAAAATCGAGACCCTATTTTGGAAACCTTAATCTGGGACGTTTGAAGTACGTGCTAACAAAGCGAATCAGGGTCGACGTTTTTCGAAACTTTTGTGGGGAATCATTAGGTCTGATGATTTAGTATAGAATTCCAGAGAAACGGAGTGCATAAAAAAGTAAAAGTGTGCTTAAAATCGAGACCCTAATTCGGAAAATACTAATCTGGGACGTTTGAATTACGTGCTAAAAAGACCGAGTAACGGTCGATATTTTTCGAAACTTTTGTTGGTAATCATTAGGCTGGATGATTTAGAATCGAATTTCAAAGAAATGGAGTGCATAAAATAGTGAAAGAGTGCTTAAAATCGAGACCCTATTTTGGTAACCTTAATCTGGGATGTTTGAAGTACGTGCTAACAAAGCGAATCACGGTCGACATTTTTTAAAACTTTTGTGGGGAATCATAAGGCCTGATGATTTAGAATAGAATTTTGGAGAAACGGAGTGCGTATAAAAGTAAAAGAGAGATAAAAATCGAGACCCTAATTCGGAAATCTAATCTGGGACGTTTGAAGTAGGGGCTAACAAAGCGAATCACGGTCGACGTTTTTCGAAACTTCTGTAGGGAATCATTAGGCCGGATGATTTAGATTAGAATTTTGGAGAAACGAAGTGCATAAAACAGTGAAAGAGTGCTTAAAATCGAGACCCTATTTTGGAAACCTTAATCTGGGACGTTTGAAGTAGGGGCTAACAAAGCGAATCACGGTCGACGTTTTTCGAAACTTTTGTGGGGAATCATTAGGCCTGCTGATTTAGTATAGAATTCCGGAGAAACGGAGTGCATAAAAAAGTAAAAGAGTGCTTAAAATCGGACACTTATTCAGAAAATCCTAATCTGGGACGTTTGAATTACGTGCTAAAGAGACCGAGTCACGGTCGACATTTTTCGAAACTTTTGTTGGGAATCATTAGAACGGATGATTTAGAATCGAATTTCAAAGAAATGGAGTGCATAAAACAGTGAAAGAATGCTTTAAATCGAGACCCTATTTTGGAAACCTTAATCTGGGACATTTGAAGTACGTGCTAACAAAGCGAATCACGGTCGACATTTTTTAAAACTTTTGTGAGGAATCATTAGGCCTGATGATTTAGAATATAATTTCGGAGAAACAGAGTGCGTATAAAAGTAAAAGAGAGCTAAAAATCGAGACTGTAATTCGGAAAACCTAATCTGGGACGTTTGAAGTACGTGCTAAAAAAACCGAGTCACGTTCGACGTTTGGTGCATAAAAAAGTAAAAGAGTGCTTAAAATCGAGACCCTATTTTGGAAACCTTAATCTGGGACGTTTGAAGTACGTGCTAACAAAGCGAATCAGGGTCGACGTTTTTCGAAACTTTTGTGGGGAATCATTAGGTCTGATGATTTAGTATAGAATTCCAGAGAAACGGAGTGCATAAAAAAGTAAAAGTGTGCTTAAAATCGATACCCTAATTCGGAAAATACTAATATGGGACGTTTGAATTACGAGCTAAAAAGACCGAGTAACGGTCGACATTTTTCGAAACTTTTGTTGGTAATCATTAGGCTGGATGATTTAGAATCGAATTTCAAAGAAACGGAGTGCATAAAACAGTGAAACAGTGCTTAAAATCGAGACCCTATTTTGGTAACCTTAATCTGGGATGTTTGAAGTACGTGCTAACAAAGCGAATCACGGTCTACATTTTTTAAAACTTTTGTGGGGAATCATAAGGCCTGATGATTTAGAATAGAATTTCGGAGAAACGGAGTGCGTATAAAAGTAAAAGAGAGCTAAAAATCGAGACCCTAATTCGGAAAATCAGATCTGCGACGTTTGAAGTAGGGGCTAACAAAGCGAATCACGGTCGACATTTTTCGAAACTTCTGTAGGGAATCATTAGGCCGGATGATTTAGATTAGAATTTTGGAGAAACGAAGTGCATAAAACAGTAAAAGAGTGCCTAAAATCGAGACCCTATTTTGGAAACCTTAATCTGGGACGTTTGAAGTAGGGGCTAACAAAGCGAATCACGGTTGACGTTTTTCGAAACTTTTGTGGGGAATCATTAGGCCTGCTGATTTAGTATAGAATTCCGGAGAAACGGAGTGCATAAAAAAGTAAAAGAGTGCTTAAAATCGAGACCCTATTTTGGAAACCTTAATCTGGGACGTTTGAAGTACGTGCTAACAAAGCGAGTCACGGTCAACGTATTTCGAAACTTTTGTAGGGAATCATTAGGCTGGATGCTTTAGAATAGAATTTCAAAGAAACGGAGTGCATAAAAAAGTAAAAGACTGCTTAAAATCGAGACCCTAATTCGGAAAATCCTAATCTGGGACGTTTGAATTACTTGTTAAAAAAACCGAGTCACGATCGACGTTTTTCGAAACTTTTGTTGGGAATCATTAGGCCTGATTATTTAGAATCGAATTTCAAAGAAACGGAGATCATAAAACAGTAAAAGAGTGCTTAAAATCGAGTCCTTAATTAGGAAACCTTAATCTTGGACGTTTGAATTACGTGCTAAAAAGACCGAGTCACGGTCGACGTTTTTCAAAAGTTTTGTGGGGAATCATTAGGGCTGCTGATTTAGTATAGAATTCCGGAAAAACGGAGTGCATAAAAAAGTAAAAAAGTGTTTAAAATCGAGACCCTAATTCGGAAAATCCTAATCTGGGACGTTTGAATTACGTGTTAAGAAAACCGAGTCACGGTCGACGTTTTTCGAAACTTTTGTTGGGAATCATTAGGCCGGATGATTTAGAAACGAATTTTGAAGAAACGGAGTGCATAAAAACGTGAAAGAGTGCTTAAAATCGAGACCCTAATTCGTAAACCTTAATCTGGGACGTTTGAAGTACGTGCTAAAAAAAACGAGTCACGGTCAATGTTTTTCGAAACTTTTGTGGCGAATCATTAGGCCTGATTATTTAGAATCGAATTTCGAAGAAACGGAGAGCATAAAACAGTAAAAGAGGGCTTAAAATCGAGTCCATAATTCAGAAACCTTAATCTTGGACGTTTGAAGTACGTGCTAACAAAGCGAATCACGGTCGACGTTTTTCGAAACTTTTGTGGGGAATCATTAGGCCTGCTGATTTAGTATAGAATTCCGTAGAAGGGGATTGCATAAAAAAGTAAAAGTGTGCTTAAAATCGAGACCCTACTTTGGAAACTTTAATCTGGGACGTTTGAAGTACGTGGTAACAAAGCGAATCACGGTCGACGTTTTTCGAAACTTTTGTGGGGAATCATTAGGCCTGCTGATTTAGTATAGAATTCCGGAGAAACGGAGTGGATAAAAAAGTAAAAGAGTGCTTAAAATCGAGACCCTAATTCGGAAAATTATCTGAGACGTTTGAATTACGTGCTAAAAAAACCGAGTCACGGTCGATGTTTTTCAAAACTTTTGTAGGGAATCATTAGGTCGGATGATTTAGAATAGAATTTCAGAGAAATGGAGTACATAAAAAAAGAAAAGAGTGCTTAAAATCGAGACCCTAATTCAGAAAACCTAATCTGGGACGTTTGAAGTACGTGCTAAAAAAACCGAGTCACGGTCGACGTTTTTTGAAACTTTTGTAGGGAATCATTAGGCTGGATGATTTAGAATCGAATTTGTAAGAAACGGAGTGCGTAAATAAGTGAAAGAGTGCCTAAAATCGAGACCCTAATTCGGAAACCTTAATCTGGGACGTTTGAAGTACGTGCTAACAAAGTGAATCACGGTCGACGTTTTTTGAAACTTTTGTAGGGAATCATTAGGCCTAATGATTTAGAATATAATTTCGGAGAAACGGAGTCCGTATAAAAGGAAAAGAGAGCTAAAAATCGAGACCCTAATTCGGAAAACCTAATTTGGGACCTTTGAAGTACGTGCTAAAAAAACCGAGTCACGGTCGATGTTTTTCGAAACTTTTGTAGGGAATCATTAGGCCGGATGATTTAGAATAGAATTTCGGATAAACGGAGTGCATAAAAAAGTAAAAGAGTGCTTAAAATCGAGACCCTAATTCGGAAAACCTAATCTAGGACGTTTCAAGTACGTGCTAAAAAAACCGAGTCACGGTCGATGTTTTTCGAAACTTTTGTGGGGAATCATTAGGCCGGATGATTTAGAATAGAATTTCGGAGAAACGGAGTGCATAAAAAAGTAAAAGAGTGCTTAAAATCGAGACCCTAATTCGGAAAATCAGATCTGCGACGTTTGAAGTAGGGGCTAACAAAGCGAATCACGGTCGACATTTTTCGAAACTTCTGTAGGGAATCATTAGGCCGGATGATTTAGATTAGAATTTTGGAGAAACGAAGTGCATAAAACAGTAAAAGAGTGCCTAAAATCGAGACCCTATTTTGGAAACCTTAATCTGGGACGTTTGAAGTAGGGGCTAACAAAGCGAATCACGGTTGACGTTTTTCGAAACTTTTGTGGGGAATCATTAGGCCTGCTGATTTAGTATAGAATTCCGGAGAAACGGAGTGCATAAAAAAGTAAAAGAGTGCTTAAAATCGAGACCCTATTTTGGAAACCTTAATCTGGGACGTTTGAAGTACGTGCTAACAAAGCGAGTCACGGTCAACGTATTTCGAAACTTTTGTAGGGAATCATTAGGCTGGATGCTTTAGAATAGAATTTCAAAGAAACGGAGTGCATAAAAAAGTAAAAGACTGCTTAAAATCGAGACCCTAATTCGGAAAATCCTAATCTGGGACGTTTGAATTACTTGTTAAAAAAACCGAGTCACGATCGACGTTTTTCGAAACTTTTGTTGGGAATCATTAGGCCTGATTATTTAGAATCGAATTTCAAAGAAACGGAGATCATAAAACAGTAAAAGAGTGCTTAAAATCGAGTCCTTAATTAGGAAACCTTAATCTTGGACGTTTGAATTACGTGCTAAAAAGACCGAGTCACGGTCGACGTTTTTCAAAAGTTTTGTGGGGAATCATTAGGGCTGCTGATTTAGTATAGAATTCCGGAAAAACGGAGTGCATAAAAAAGTAAAAAAGTGTTTAAAATCGAGACCCTAATTCGGAAAATCCTAATCTGGGACGTTTGAATTACGTGTTAAGAAAACCGAGTCACGGTCGACGTTTTTCGAAACTTTTGTTGGGAATCATTAGGCCGGATGATTTAGAAACGAATTTTGAAGAAACGGAGTGCATAAAAACGTGAAAGAGTGCTTAAAATCGAGACCCTAATTCGTAAACCTTAATCTGGGACGTTTGAAGTACGTGCTAAAAAAAACGAGTCACGGTCAATGTTTTTCGAAACTTTTGTGGCGAATCATTAGGCCTGATTATTTAGAATCGAATTTCGAAGAAACGGAGAGCATAAAACAGTAAAAGAGGGCTTAAAATCGAGTCCATAATTCAGAAACCTTAATCTTGGACGTTTGAAGTACGTGCTAACAAAGCGAATCACGGTCGACGTTTTTCGAAACTTTTGTGGGGAATCATTAGGCCTGCTGATTTAGTATAGAATTCCGTAGAAGGGGATTGCATAAAAAAGTAAAAGTGTGCTTAAAATCGAGACCCTACTTTGGAAACTTTAATCTGGGACGTTTGAAGTACGTGGTAACAAAGCGAATCACGGTCGACGTTTTTCGAAACTTTTGTGGGGAATCATTAGGCCTGCTGATTTAGTATAGAATTCCGGAGAAACGGAGTGGATAAAAAAGTAAAAGAGTGCTTAAAATCGAGACCCTAATTCGGAAAATTATCTGAGACGTTTGAATTACGTGCTAAAAAAACCGAGTCACGGTCGATGTTTTTCAAAACTTTTGTAGGGAATCATTAGGTCGGATGATTTAGAATAGAATTTCAGAGAAATGGAGTACATAAAAAAAGAAAAGAGTGCTTAAAATCGAGACCCTAATTCAGAAAACCTAATCTGGGACGTTTGAAGTACGTGCTAAAAAAACCGAGTCACGGTCGACGTTTTTTGAAACTTTTGTAGGGAATCATTAGGCTGGATGATTTAGAATCGAATTTGTAAGAAACGGAGTGCGTAAATAAGTGAAAGAGTGCCTAAAATCGAGACCCTAATTCGGAAACCTTAATCTGGGACGTTTGAAGTACGTGCTAACAAAGTGAATCACGGTCGACGTTTTTTGAAACTTTTGTAGGGAATCATTAGGCCTAATGATTTAGAATATAATTTCGGAGAAACGGAGTCCGTATAAAAGGAAAAGAGAGCTAAAAATCGAGACCCTAATTCGGAAAACCTAATTTGGGACCTTTGAAGTACGTGCTAAAAAAACCGAGTCACGGTCGATGTTTTTCGAAACTTTTGTAGGGAATCATTAGGCCGGATGATTTAGAATAGAATTTCGGATAAACGGAGTGCATAAAAAAGTAAAAGAGTGCTTAAAATCGAGACCCTAATTCGGAAAACCTAATCTAGGACGTTTCAAGTACGTGCTAAAAAAACCGAGTCACGGTCGATGTTTTTCGAAACTTTTGTGGGGAATCATTAGGCCGGATGATTTAGAATAGAATTTCGGAGAAACGGAGTGCATAAAAAAGTAAAAGAGTGCTTAAAATCGAGACCCTAATTCGGAAAACCTAATCTAGGACGTTTCAAGTACTTGCTAAAAAAACCGAGTCACGGTCGATGTTTTTCGAAACTTTTGTAGGGAATCATTAGGCCGGATGATTTAGAATAGAATTTCGGAGAAACGGAGTGCATAAAAAAGTAAAAGAGTGCTTAAAATCGAGACCCTAATTCGGAAAATAATCTGAGACGTTTGAATTACGTGCTAAAAAAACCGAGTCACGGTCGACGTTTTTCAAAACTTTTGTAGGGAATCATTAGGTCGGATGATTTAGAATAGAATTTCAGAGAAATGGAGTGCATAAAAAAATAAAAGAGTGCTTAAAATCGAGACCCTAATTCGGAAAACCTAATCTGGGACGTTTGAAGTACGTGCTAAAAAAACCGAGTCACGGTCGACGTTTTTTGAAACTTTTGTAGGGAATCATTAGGCCGGATGATTTAGAATCGAATTTGGAAGAAACAGAGTGCGTAAATAAGTGAAAGAGTGCCTAAAATCGAGACCCTAATTCGGAAACCTTAATCTGGGACGTTTGAAGTACGTGCTAACAAAGCGAATCACGGTCGACGTTTTTTGAAACTTTTGTAGGGAATCATTAGGCCTAATGATTTAGAATATAATTTCGGAGAAACGGAGTCCGTATAAAAGGAAAAGAGAGCTAAAAATCAAGACCCTAATTCGGAAAACCTAATTTGGGACGTTTGAATTACGTGCTAAAAAAACCGAGTCACGGTCGATGTTTTTCGAAACTTTTGTAGGGAATCATTAGGCCGGATGATTTAGAATATAATTTCGGAGAAACGGAGTGCATAAAAAAGTAAAAGATTGCTTAAAATCGAGACCCTAATTCGGAAAATAATCTGAGACGTTTGAATTACGTGCTGAAAAAACCGAGTCACGGTCGACGTTTTTCAAAACTTTTGTAGGGAATCATTAGGTCGGATGATTTATAATAGAATTTCAGAGAAATGGAGTGCATAAAAAAATAAAAGAGTGCTTAAAATCGAGACCCTAATTCGGAAAACCTAATCTGGGACGTTTGAAGTACGTGCTAAAAAAACCGAGTCACGGTCGACGTTTTTTGAAACTTTTGTAGGGAATCATTAGGCCGGATGATTTAGAATCGAATTTGGAAGAAACGGAGTGCGAAATAAGTGAAAGAGTGCCTAAAATCGAGACCCTAATTCGGAAACCTTAATCTGGGACGTTTGAACTACGTGCTAACAAAGCGAATCACGGTCGACGTTTTTTGAAACATTTGTAGGGAATCATTAGGCCTAATGATTAAGAATATTATTTCGGAGAAACGGAGTCCGTATAAAAGGAAAATAGAGCTAAAAATCCATACCCTAATTCGGAAAACCTAATTTGGGACGTTTGAAGTACGTGCTAAAAAAACCGAGTCACGGTCGTTGTTTTTTGAAACTTTTGTAGGGAATCATTAGGCCGGATGATTTAGAATAGAATTTCGGAGAAACGGAGTGCATAAAAAAGTAAAAGAGTGCTTAAAATCGAGACCCTAATTCGGAAAACCTAATCTAGGACGTTTCAAGTACGTGCTAAAAAAACCGAGTCACGGTCGACGTTTTTCGAAACTTTTTTAGGGAATCATTAGGCCGGATGATTTAGAATAGAATTTCGGAGAAACGGAGTGCATAAAAAAAAAAAAGAGTGCTTAAAATCGAGACCCTATTTTGAAACTTTTGGGGGAATCATTAGGCCTGATGATTTAGAATAGAATTTCGGAGAAACGGAGTGCGTATAAAAGTAAAAGGGAGCTAAAAATTGAGACGCTAATTCGGAAAACCTAAAGTGGGACGTTTGAAGTACGTGCTAAAAAAACCGAGTCACGGTCGATGTTTTTCGAAACTTTTGTAGGGAATCATTAGGCCGGATGATTTAGAATAGAATTTCGGAGAAACGGAGTGCATAAAGAAGTAAAAGAGTGCTTAAAATCGAGACCCTATATTGGAAACCTTAATCTGGGACGTTTGAAGTATGTGCTAACAAAGCGAATCACGGTCGACGTTTTTCGAAACTTTTGTGGGGAATCATTAGGCCTGCTGATTTAGTATAGAATTCCGGAGAAGGGGATTGCATAAAAAAGTAAAAGTGTGCTTAAAATCGAGACCCTAATTCGGAAAATCCTAATATGGGACGTTTGAATTACGTGCTAAAACGACCTGGTCGCGGTCAACGTTTTCGAAACTTTTGTTGGGAATCATTAGGCTGGATGATTTAGAATCGAATTTCAAAGAAACGGAGTGTATAAAATAGTGTATGAGTGCTTAAAATCGGGACCCTATTTTGGAAACCTAAATCCTGGACGTTTGAAGTACGTGCAAACAAAGCGAATCACGGTCGACGTTTTTTGAAACTTTTGTGGGGAATCATTAGGCCTGATGATTTAAAATAGAATTTGGGAGAAACGGAGTGCGTATAAAAGTAAAAGAGAGCTAAAAATCGAGACCCTAATTCGGAAAACCTTATCTGGGACGTTTGAAGTACGTGCTAAAAACACCGAGTCACGATCGACGATTTCGAAACTTTTGTAGGGAATCATTAGGCCGGATGATTTAGAATAGAATTTCGGAGAAACGGAGTGGATAAAACAGTGAAAGAGTGCTTAAAATCGAGACCCTATTTTGGAAACCTTAATCTGGGACGTTTGAAGTAGGGGCTAACAAAGCGAATCACGGTCGACGTTTTTTGAAACTTTTGTGGTGAATCATTAGGCCTGCTGATTTAGTATAGAATTCCGGAGAAACGGAGTGCATAAAAAAGTAAAAGAGTGCTTAAAATCGAGACCCTATTTTGGAAACCTTAATCTGGGACGTTTGAAGTACGTGCTAACAAAGCGAGTCACGGTCGACGTTTTTCGAAACTTTCGTAGGGAATTAGGCCGGATGCTTTAGAATAGAATTTCGGAGAAACGGAGTGCATAAAAAAGTAAAAGAGTGCTTAAAATCGAGACCCTAATTCGGAAAATCCTAATCTGGGACGTTTGAAGTACGTGCTAAAAAAACCGAGTCACGGTCGACGTTTTTCGAAACTTCTGTAGGGAATCATTAGGCCGGATGATTTAGAATAGAATTTCGGAGAAACGGAGTCCATAAAGAAGTAAAAGAGTGCTTAAAATCGAGACCCTAAGTCGGAAAATCCTAATCTGGGACGTTTGAATTACGTGCTAAAACGACCTGGTCGCGGTCAACGTTTTTCGAAACATTTGTTGGGAATCATTAGGCCGGATGATTTAGAATTGAATTTCAAAGAAACGGAGTGCATAAAGAAGTGAAAGAGTGCTTAAAATCAGGACCCTATATTGGAAACCTTAATCTGGGACGTTTGAAGTACGTGCTAACAAAGCGAATCACGGTCGACGTTTTTCAAAACTTTTGTGGGGAATCATTAGGCCTGCTGATTTAGTATAGAATTACGGAGAAATGGAGTGCATAAAAAAGTAAAAGTGTGCTTAAAATCGAGACCCTAATTCGGAAAATCCTAATATGGGACGTTTGAATTACGTGATAAAAAGACCTGGTCACGGTCAACGTTTTTCGAAACTTTTGTTGGGAATCATTAGGCCGGATGATTTAGAATCGAATTTGAAAGAAACGGAGTGTATAAAACAGTGAAAGAGTGCTGAAAATCGGGACCCTATTTTGGAAACCTTAATCTGGGACGTTTGAAGTACGTGCTAACAACGCAAATCACGGTCGACGTTTTTTGAAACTTTTGGGGGGAATCATTAGGCCTGATGATTTAGAATAGAATTTGGGAGAAACAGAGTGCGTATAAAAGTAAAAGAGAGCTAAAAATTGAGACCCTAATTCGGAAAACCTTATCTGGGACGTTTGTAGTACGTGCTAAAAACACCGAGTCACGATCGACGATTTCGAAACTTTTGTAGGGAATCATTAGGCAGGATGATTTAGAATAGAATTTCGGAGAAACGGAGTGCATAAAACAGTGAAAGAGTGCTTAAAATCGAGACCCTATTTTGGAAACCTTAATCTGGGACGTTTGAAGTAGGGGCTAACAAAGCGAATCACGGTCGACGTTTTTCGAAACTTTTGTGGGGAATGCTAGGCCTGCTGATTTAGTATAGAATTCCGGAGAAACGGAGTGCATAAAAAAGTAAAAGAGTGCTTAAAATCGAGACCTTATTTCGGATAATCCTAATCTGAGATGTTTGAATTACGTGCTAAAAAAACCAAGTCACGGTCGACGCTTTTCATAACTTTTGTAGGGAATCATTAGGTCGGATGATTTAGAATAGAATTTCGGAGAAGCGGAGTGCATAAAGAAGTAAAAGAGTGCTTAAAATCGAGACCCTAATTCGGAAAACCTAATCTGGGACGTTTGAAGTACGTGCTAAAAAAATCGAGTCACGGTCGACGTTTTCGAAACTTTTGTACGGAATCATTAGGCCGGATGATTTAGAATAGAATTTCGGAGAACCGAAGTGCATAAAAAAGTAAAATAGTGCTTAAAATCGAGACCCTATTTTGAAACTTTTGTGGGGAATCATTAGGCCTGATGATTTAGAATAGAATTTCGGAGAAACGGTGTGCGTATAAAAGTAAAAGGGAGCTAAAAATTGAGACGCTAATTCGGAAAACCTAAAGTGGGACATTTGAAGTACGTGCTAAAAAAACCGAGTCACGGTCGGCGTTTTTCGTAACTTTTGTAGGGAATCATTATGCCGGATGATTTAGAATCGAATTTGGAAGAAACGGAGTGCGTAAATCAGTGAAAGAATGCTTAAAATCGAGACCCTAATTCGGAAACCTTAATCTGGGACGTTTGAAGTACGTGCTAACAAAGCGAATCACGGTCGACGTTTTTCTAAACTTTTGTGGGGAATCATTAGGCCTGCTGATTTAGTATAGAATTACGAAGAAACGGAGTGCATAAAAAAATAAAAGTGTGCTTAAAATCGAGACCCTAATTCGGAAAATCGTAATATGGGACGTTTGAATTACGTGCTAAAAAGACCTGGTCACGGTCAACGTTTTTCGAAACTTTTGTTGGGAATCATTAGGCCGGATGATTTAGAATCGAATTTGAAAGAAACGGAGTGTATAAAACAGTGAAAGAGTGCTGAAAATCGGGACCCTATTTTGGAAACCTTAATATGGGACGTTTGAAGTACGTGCTAACAAAGCAAATAACGGTCGACGTTTTTTGAAACTTTTGGGGGGAATCATTCGGCCTGATGATTTAGAATAGAATTTGGGAGAAACGGAGTGCGTATAAAAGTAAAAGAGAGCTAAAAATTGAGTCCTTATTTCGGATAATCCTAATCTGAGACGTTTGAATTACGTGCTAAAAAAACCGAGTCACGGTCGACGCTTTTCATAACTTTTGTAGGGAATCATTAGGTCGGATGATTTAGAATAGAATTTCGGAGAAGCGGAGTGCATAAAGAAGTAAAAGAGTGCTTAAAATCGAGACCCTAATTCGGAAAACCTAATCTGGAACGTTTGAAGTACGTGCTAAAAAAATCGAGTCACGGTCGACGTTTTTCGAAACTTTTGTACGGAATCATTAGGCCGGATGATTTAGAATAGAATTTCGGAGAAACGGAGTGCATAAAAAAGTAAAAGAGTGCTTAAAATCGAGACCTTAATTTTGATAATCCTATTATGAGACGTTTGAATTACGTGCTAAAAAAACCGAGTCACGGTCGACGTTTTTCATAACTTTTGTAGGGAATCATTAGGTCGGATGATTTAGAATAGAATTTCGGAGAAGCGGAGTGCATAAAAAAGTAAAAGAGTGCTTAAAATCGAGACCCTAATTCGGAAAACCTAATCTGGGACGTTTGAAGTACGTGCTAAAAAAATCGAGTCACGGTCGACGTTTTTCGAAACTTTTGTACGGAATCATTAGGCCGGATGATTTAGAATAGAATTTCGGAGAAACGGAGTGCATAAAAAAGTAAAAGAGTGCTTAAAATCGAGACCCTATTTTGAAACTTTTGTGGGGAATCATTAGGCCTGATGATTTAGAATAGAATTTCGGAGAAACGGGGTGCGTATAAAAGTAAAAGGGAGCTAAAAATTGAGACGCTAATTCGGAAAACCTAAAGTGGGACGTTTGAAGTACGTGCTAAAAAAACCGAGTCAGTGAAAGGGTGCATAAAATCGAGACCCTATATTGGAAACCTTAATCTGGGACGTTTGAAGTACGTGATAGCAAAGCGAATCACGGTCGACATTTTTCGAAACTTTTGTGGGGAATCATTAGGCCCTCTGATTTAGTATAGAATTCCGGAGAAACAGAGTGCATAAAAAAGTAAAAGTGTGCTAAAAATCGAGACCCTAATTCGGAAAATCCTAATATGGGTCGTTTGAATTACGTGCTAAAAAGACCTTGTCACGGTCAACGTTTTTCAAAACTTTTATTGGGAATCATTAGGCCGGATGATTTAGATTAGAATTTCAAAGAAACGGAGTGTATAAAACATTGAAATAGTGCTTAAAATCGAGACCCTAATTCTGAAAATCCTAATCTGGGACGTTTGAAGTACGTGCTAAAAAAACCGAGTCACGGTCGACATTTTTCGAAACTTTAAATGAGTGCTTAAAATCGAGACCCTAATTCGGAAACCTAATCTGAGACTTTTGAAGTACGTGCTAAAAGACCCAAGTCACGATCGACGTTTTTCAAAACTTTTTTGGGGAATCATTAGGCCGGATGATTTAGAATAGAATTTCGGAGAAACGGAGTCCATAAAGAAGTAAAAGAGTGCTTAAAATCGAGACCCTAAGTCGGAAAATCCTAATCTGGGACGTTTGAATTACGTGCTAAAACGACCTGGTCGCGGTCAACGTTTTTCGAAACATTTGTTGGGAATCATTAGGCCGGATGATTTAGAATTGAATTTCAAAGAAACGGAGTGCATAAAGAAGTGAAAGAGTGCTTAAAATCAGGACCCTATATTGGAAACCTTAATCTGGGACGTTTGAAGTACGTGCTAACAAAGCGAATCACGGTCGACGTTTTTCGAAACTTTTGTGGGGAATCATTAGGCCTGCTGATTTAGTATAGAATTACGGAGAAATGGAGTGCATAAAAAAGTAAAAGTGTGCTTAAAATCGAGACCCTAATTCGGAAAATCCTAATATGGGACGTTTGAATTACGTGCTAAAAAGACCTGGTCACGGTCAACGTTTTTCGAAACTTTTGTTGGGAATCATTAGGCCGGATGATTTAGAATCGAATTTGAAAGAAACGGAGTGTATAAAACAGTGAAAGAGTGCTGAAAATCGGGACCCTATTTTGGAAACCTTAATCTGGGACGTTTGAAGTACGTGCTAACAAAGCAAATAACGGTCGACGTTTTTTGAAACTTTTGGGGGGAATCATTCGGCCTGATGATTTAGAATAGAATTTGGGAGAAACGGAGTGCGTATAAAAGTAAAAGAGAGCTAAAAATTGAGTCCTTATTTCGGATAATCCTAATCTGAGACGTTTGAATTACGTGCTAAAAACACCGAGTCACGATCGACGATTTCGAAACTTTTGTAGGGAATCATTAGGCCGGATGATTTAGAATAGAATTTCGGAGAAACGGAGTGCATAAAACAGTGAAAGAGTGCTTAAAATCGAGACCCTATTTTGGAAACCTTAATCTGGGACGTTTGAAGTAGGGGCTAACAAAGCGAATCACGGTCGACGTTTTTCGAAACTTTTGTGGGGAATGCTAGGCCTGCTGATTTAGTATAGAATTTCGGAGAAACGGAGTGCATAAAAAAGTAAAAGAGTGCTTAAAATCGAGACCTTATTTCGGATAATCCTAATCTGAGACGTTTGAATTACGTGCTAAAAAAACCAAGTCACGGTCGACGCTTTTCATAACTTTTGTAGGGAATCATTAGGTCGGATGATTTAGAATAGAATTTCGGAGAAGCGGAGTGCATAAAGAAGTAAAAGAGTGCTTAAAATCGAGACCCTAATTCGGAAAACCTAATCTGGGACGTTTGAAGTACGTGCTAAAAAAATCGAGTCACGGTCGACGTTTTCGAAACTTTTGTACGGAATCATTAGGCCGGATGATTTAGAATAGAATTTCGGAGAACCGAAGTGCATAAAAAAGTAAAAGAGTGCTTAAAATCGAGACCCTATTTTGAAACTTTTGTGGGGAATCATTAGGCCTGATGATTTAGAATAGAATTTCGGAGAAACGGTGTGCGTATAAAAGTAAAAGGGAGCTAAAAATTGAGACGCTAATTCGGAAAACCTAAAGTGGGACATTTGAAGTACGTGCTAAAAAAACCGAGTCACGGTCGACGTTTTTCGTAACTTTTGTAGGGAATCATTATGCCGGATGATTTAGAATCGAATTTGGAAGAAACGGAGTGCGTAAATCAGTGAAAGAATGCTTAAAATCGAGACCCTAATTCGGAAACCTTAATCTGGGACGTTTGAAGTACGTGCTAACAAAGCGAATCACGGTCGACGTTTTTCTAAACTTTTGTGGGGAATCATTAGGCCTGCTGATTTAGTATAGAATTACGAAGAAACGGAGTGCATAAAAAAATAAAAGTGTGCTTAAAATCGAGACCCTAATTTGGAAAATCGTAATATGGGACGTTTGAATTACGTGCTAAAAAGACCTGGTCACGGTCAACGTTTTTCGAAACTTTTGTTGGGAATCATTAGGCCGGATGATTTAGAATCGAATTTGAAATAAACGGAGTGTATAAAACAGTGAAAGAGTGCTGAAAATCGGGACCCTATTTTGGAAACCTTAATATGGGACGTTTGAAGTACGTGCTAACAAAGCAAATAACGGTCGACGTTTTTTGAAACTTTTGGGGGGAATCATTCGGCCTGATGATTTAGAATAGAATTTGGGAGAAACGGAGTGCGTATAAAAGTAAAAGAGAGCTAAAAATTGAGTCCTTATTTCGGATAATCCTAATCTGAGACGTTTGAATTACGTGCTAAAAAAACCGAGTCACGGTCGACGCTTTTCATAACTTTTGTAGGGAATCATTAGGTCGGATGATTTAGAATAGAATTTCGGAGAAGCGGAGTGCATAAAGAAGTAAAAGAGTGCTTAAAATCGAGACCCTAATTCGGAAAACCTAATCTGGAACGTTTGAAGTACGTGCTAAAAAAATCGAGTCACGGTCGACGTTTTTCGAAACTTTTGTACGGAATCATTAGGCCGGATGATTTAGAATAGAATTTCGGAGAAACGGAGTGCATAAAAAAGTAAAAGAGTGCTTAAAATCGAGACACTAATTCGGAAAATCCTAATCTGGGACGTTTGAAGTACGTGCTAAAAAAACCGAGTCACGGTCGACGTTTTTCGAAACTTCTGTAGGGAATCATTAGGCCGGATGATTTAGAATAGAATTTCGGAGAAACGGAGTCCATAAAGAAGTAAAAGAGTGCTTAAAATCGAGACCCTAAGTCGGAAAATCCTAATCTGGGACGTTTGAATTACGTGCTAAAACGACCTGGTCGCGGTCAACGTTTTTCGAAACATTTGTTGGGAATCATTAGGCCGGATGATTTAGAATTGAATTTCAAAGAAACGGAGTGCATAAAGAAGTGAAAGAGTGCTTAAAATCAGGACCCTATATTGGAAACCTTAATCTGGGACGTTTGAAGTACGTGCTAACAAAGCGAATCACGGTCGACGTTTTTCGAAACTTTTGTGGGGAATCATTAGGCCTGCTGATTTAGTATAGAATTACGGAGAAATGGAGTGCATAAAAAAGTAAAAGTGTGCTTAAAATCGAGACCCTAATTCGGAAAATCCTAATATGGGACGTTTGAATTACGTGCTAAAAAGACCTGGTCACGGTCAACGTTTTTCGAAACTTTTGTTGGGAATTATTAGGCCGGATGATTTAGAATCGAATTTGAAAGAAACGGAGTGTATAAAACAGTGAAAGAGTGCTGAAAATCGGGACCCTATTTTGGAAACCTTAATCTGGGACGTTTGAAGTACGTGCTAACAAAGCAAATAACGGTCGACGTTTTTTGAAACTTTTGGGGGGAATCATTCGGCCTGATGATTTAGAATAGAATTTGGGAGAAACGGAGTGCGTATAAAAGTAAAAGAGAGCTAAAAATTGAGTCCTTATTTCGGATAATCCTAATCTGAGACGTTTGAATTACGTGCTAAAAACACCGAGTCACGATCGACGATTTCGAAACTTTTGTAGGGAATCATTAGGCCGGATGATTTAGAATAGAATTTCGGAGAAACGGAGTGCATAAAACAGTGAAAGAGTGCTTAAAATCGAGACCCTATTTTGGAAACCTTAATCTGGGACGTTTGAAGTAGGGGCTAACAAAGCGAATCACGGTCGACGTTTTTCGAAACTTTTGTGGGGAATGCTAGGCCTGCTGATTTAGTATAGAATTTCGGAGAAACGGAGTGCATAAAAAAGTAAAAGAGTGCTTAAAATCGAGACCTTATTTCGGATAATCCTAATCTGAGACGTTTGAATTACGTGCTAAAAGACCCAAGTCACGGTCGACGCTTTTCATAACTTTTGTAGGGAATCATTAGGTCGGATGATTTAGAATAGAATTTCGGAGAAGCGGAGTGCATAAAGAAGTAAAAGAGTGCTTAAAATCGAGACCCTAATTCGGAAAACCTAATCTGGGACGTTTGAAGTACGTGCTAAAAAAATCGAGTCACGGTCGACGTTTTCGAAACTTTTGTACGGAATCATTAGGCCGGATGATTTAGAATAGAATTTCGGAGAACCGAAGTGCATAAAAAAGTAAAAGAGTGCTTAAAATCGAGACCCTATTTTGAAACTTTTGTGGGGAATCATTAGGCCTGATGATTTAGAATAGAATTTCGGAGAAACGGTGTGCGTATAAAAGTAAAAGGGAGCTAAAAATTGAGACGCTAATTCGGAAAACCTAAAGTGGGACATTTGAAGTACGTGCTAAAAAAACCGAGTCACGGTCGACGTTTTTCGTAACTTTTGTAGGGAATCATTATGCCGGATGATTTAGAATCGAATTTGGAAGAAACGGAGTGCGTAAATCAGTGAAAGAATGCTTAAAATCGAGACCCTAATTCGGAAACCTTAATCTGGGACGTTTGAAGTACGTGCTAACAAAGCGAATCACGGTCGACGTTTTTCTAAACTTTTGTGGGGAATCATTAGGCCTGCTGATTTAGTATAGAATTACGAAGAAACGGAGTGCATAAAAAAATAAAAGTGTGCTTAAAATCGAGACCCTAATTCGGAAAATCGTAATATGGGACGTTTGAATTACGTGCTAAAAAGACCTGGTCACGGTCAACGTTTTTCGAAACTTTTGTTGGGAATCATTAGGCCGGATGATTTAGAATCGAATTTGAAATAAACGGAGTGTATAAAACAGTGAAAGAGTGCTGAAAATCGGGACCCTATTTTGGAAACCTTAATATGGGACGTTTGAAGTACGTGCTAACAAAGCAAATAACGGTCGACGTTTTTTGAAACTTTTGGGGGGAATCATTCGGCCTGATGATTTAGAATAGAATTTGGGAGAAACGGAGTGCGTATAAAAGTAAAAGAGAGCTAAAAATTGAGTCCTTATTTCGGATAATCCTAATCTGAGACGTTTGAATTACGTGCTAAAAAAACCGAGTCACGGTCGACGCTTTTCATAACTTTTGTAGGGAATCATTAGGTCGGATGATTTAGAATAGAATTTCGGAGAAGCGGAGTGCATAAAGAAGTAAAAGAGTGCTTAAAATCGAGACCCTAATTCGGAAAACCTAATCTGGAACGTTTGAAGTACGTGCTAAAAAAATCGAGTCACGGTCGACGTTTTTCGAAACTTTTGTACGGAATCATTAGGCCGGATGATTTAGAATAGAATTTCGGAGAAACGGAGTGCATAAAAAAGTAAAAGAGTGCTTAAAATCGAGACACTAATTCGGAAAATCCTAATCTGGGACGTTTGAAGTACGTGCTAAAAAAACCGAGTCACGGTCGACGTTTTTCGAAACTTCTGTAGGGAATCATTAGGCCGGATGATTTAGAATAGAATTTCGGAGAAACGGAGTCCATAAAGAAGTAAAAGAGTGCTTAAAATCGAGACCCTAATTCGGAAAATCCTAATCTGGGACGTTTGAAGTACGTGCTAAAAAAACCAAGTCACGGTCGATGTTTTTCGAAACTTCTGTAGAGAATCATTAGGCCGGATGATTTAGAATAGAATTTCGGAGAAACGGAGTCCATAAAGAAGTAAAAGAGTGCTTAAAATCGAGACCCTAAGTCGGAAAATCCTAATCTGGGACGTTTGAATTACGTGCTAAAACGACCTGGTCGCGGTCAACGTTTTTCGAAACATTTGTTGGGAATCATTAGGCCGGATGATTTAGAATTGAATTTCAAAGAAACGGAGTGCATAAAGAAGTGAAAGAGTGCTTAAAATCAGGACCCTATATTGGAAACCTTAATCTGGGACGTTTGAAGTACGTGCTAACAAAGCGAATCACGGTCGACGTTTTTCGAAACTTTTGTGGGGAATCATTAGGCCTGCTGATTTAGTATAGAATTACGGAGAAATGGAGTGCTTAAAAAAGTAAAAGTGTGCTTAAAATCGAGACCCTAATTCGGAAAATCCTAATATGGGACGTTTGAATTACGTGCTAAAAAGACCTGGTCACGGTCAACGTTTTTCGAAACTTTTGTTGGGAATCATTAGGCCGGATGATTTAGAATCGAATTTGAAAGAAACGGAGTGTATAAAACAGTGAAAGAGTGCTGAAAATCGGGACCCTATTTTGGAAACCTTAATCTGGGACGTTTGAAGTACGTGCTAACAAAGCAAATAACGGTCGACGTTTTTTGAAACTTTTGGGGGGAATCATTCGGCCTGATGATTTAGAATAGAATTTGGGAGAAACGGAGTGCGTATAAAAGTAAAAGAGAGCTAAAAATTGAGTCCTTATTTCGGATAATCCTAATCTGAGACGTTTGAATTACGTGCTAAAAAAACCGAGTCACGGTCGACGCTTTTCATAACTTTTGTAGGGAATCATTAGGTCGGATGATTTAGAATAGAATTTCGGAGAAGCGGAGTGCATAAAGAAGTAAAAGAGTGCTTAAAATCGAGACCCTAATTCGGAAAACCTAATCTGGAACGTTTGAAGTACGTGCTAAAAAAATCGAGTCACGGTCGACGTTTTTCGAAACTTTTGTACGGAATCATTAGGCCGGATGATTTAGAATAGAATTTCGGAGAAACGGAGTGCATAAAAAAGTAAAAGAGTGCTTAAAATCGAGACACTAATTCGGAAAATCCTAATCTGGGACGTTTGAAGTACGTGCTAAAAAAACCGAGTCACGGTCGACGTTTTTCGAAACTTCTGTAGGGAATCATTAGGCCGGATGATTTAGAATAGAATTTCGGAGAAACGGAGTCCATAAAGAAGTAAAAGAGTGCTTAAAATCGAGACCCTAATTCGGAAAATCCTAATCTGGGACGTTTGAAGTACGTGCTAAAAAAATCGAGTCACGGTCGACGTTTTTCGAAACTTTTGTACGGAATCATTAGGCCGGATGATTTAGAATAGAATTTCGGAGAAACGGAGTGCATAAAAAAGTAAAAGAGTGCTTAAAATCGAGACCCTATTTTGAAACTTTTGTGGGGAATCATTAGGCCTGATGATTTAGAATAGAATTTCGGAGAAACGGGGTGCGTATAAAAGTAAAAGGGAGCTAAAAATTGAGACGCTAATTCGGAAAACCTAAAGTGGGACGTTTGAAGTACGTGCTAAAAAAACCGAGTCAGTGAAAGGGTGCATAAAATCGAGACCCTATATTGGAAACCTTAATCTGGGACGTTTGAAGTACGTGATAGCAAAGCGAATCACGGTCGACATTTTTCGAAACTTTTGTGGGGAATCATTAGGCCCTCTGATTTAGTATAGAATTCCGGAGAAACAGAGTGCATAAAAAAGTAAAAGTGTGCTAAAAATCGAGACCCTAATTCGGAAAATCCTAATATGGGTCGTTTGAATTACGTGCTAAAAAGACCTTGTCACGGTCAACGTTTTTCAAAACTTTTATTGGGAATCATTAGGCCGGATGATTTAGATTAGAATTTCAAAGAAACGGAGTGTATAAAACATTGAAATAGTGCTTAAAATCGAGACCCTAATTCTGAAAATCCTAATCTGGGACGTTTGAAGTACGTGCTAAAAAAACCGAGTCACGGTCGACGTTTTTCGAAACTTTAAATGAGTGCTTAAAATCGAGACCCTAATTCGGAAACCTAATCTGAGACTTTTGAAGTACGTGCTAAAAGACCCAAGTCACGATCGACGTTTTTCAAAACTTTTTTGGGGAATCATTACGCCAGATGATTTAGAATAGAATTTCGAAGAAACGGAGTGCATAAAAAAGTAAAAGAGTGCTTAAAATCGAGACCCTAATTCGGAAACCCTAATCAAGGACGTTTGAAGTACGTGCTAACAAAACCGAGTCACGGTCGACGTTTTTATAAACTTTTTTGGGGAATCATTAGGCCAGATGATTTAGAATATAATTTCGAAGAGACGAAGCGCATAAAACAGTGAAAGAGTGCTTAAAATCGAGACCCTAATTCGAAAACCCTAATCAAGGACGTTTGATGTACGTGCTAAAAAAACCGAGTCACGGTCGACGTTTTTTTAAACTTTTTTGTTGAATCATTAGGCCGGATGATTTAGAATATAATTTCGAAGAAACGGAGTGCATAAAACAGTTAAAGAGTGCTTAAAATCGAGACCCTAATTTGGAAACCTTAATCTATGACGTTTGAAGTACGTGCTAGCAAAACGAATCGCGGTCGACATTTTTCGAAAGTTTTATGGCGAATCATTAGGCCTCATGATTTCGAACCGAATTTCAAAGAAATGCAGAGAATAAACCTGTAAAAGAGTGCTTAAAATCGGGACCCTAATTCGAAAAACCTAATCTGGGACGTTTGAAGTACGTGCTAAAAAAACCGAGTCACGGTCGACGTTTTTCGAATGTTTTGTGGCGAATCATTAGGCCTCATGATTTCGAATCGAATTTCGAAGAAACGGGAGAATAAAACTGTTAAAGTGTGCTTAAAATCGGGACCCTGATTCGGAAACCTTAATATGGGACGTTTGAAGTACGTGCTAAAAAATGGAGTCACGGTCGACGTTTTTCAAAAGTTTTTTGTCGAATAATTAGGCCTCATGATTTAGAATCGAATTTCGGAGAAACGGAGAGAATAAAACTGTAAAAGAGTGCTTAAAATCGAGACCCTAATTCGTAAACCTTAATGTGGGACGTTTGGAGTACGTGCTAAAAAATGGAGTCACGGTCGATGTTTTTCGAAACTTTTGTGGCGAAAAATTAGGACTGATGATTTAGAATCGAATTTCGAAGAAACGGATAGCATAAAACAGTAAATGAGTGCTTAAAATCGAGACCCTAATTCGGAAACCTAATTTGGGACTTTTGAAGTACGTGCTAAAAGACCCAAGTCACGATCGACGTTTTTCGAAAATTTTTGGGGAATCATTACGCCAGATGATTTAGAATAGAATTTCGAAGAAACGGAGTGTATAAAAAAGTAAAAGAGTGCTTAAAATCGAGACCCTAATTCGGAAACCCTAATCAAGGACGTTTGAAGTACGTGCTAACAAAACCGAGTCACGGTCGACGTTTTTTTAAACTTTTTTGGGGAATCATTAGGCCAGATGATTTAGAATATAATTTCGAAGAAACGGAGCGCATAAATCAGTGAAAGAGTGCTTAAAATCGAGACCCTAATTCGGAAACCCTAATCAAGGACGTTTGAAGTACGTGCTAAAAAAACCGAGTCACGGTCGACGTTTTTTTAAAATTTTTTGTTGAATCATTAGGCCGGATGATTTAGAATATAATTTCGAAGAAACGGAGTGCATAAAACAGTTAAAGAGTGCTTAAAATCGAGACCCTAATTTGGAAACCTTAATCTATGACGTTTGAAGTACGTGCTAGCAAAACGAATCGCGGTCGACATTTTTCGAAACTTTTGTGGCGAATCATTAGGCCTCATGATTTCGAACCGAATTTCAAAGAAATGGAGAGAATAAAACTGTTAAAGTGTGCTTAAACTCGGGACCGTAATTCGGAAACCTTAATATGGGACGTTTGAAGTACGTGCTAAAAAATGGAGTCACGGTCGACGTTTTTCAAAAGTTTTTTGTCGAATAATTAGGCCTCATGATTTAGAATCGAATTTCGGAGAAACGGAGAGAATAAAACTGTAAAAGAGTGCTTAAAATCGAGACCCTAATTCGTAAACCTTAATGTGGGACGTTTGAAGTACGTGCTAAAGAATGGAGTCACGGTCGATGTTTTTCGAAACTTTTGTGGCGAAAAATTAGGACTGATGATTTAGAATCGAATTTCGAAGAAACGGATAGCATAAAACAGTAAATGAGTGCTTAAAATCGAGACCCTAATTCGGAAACCTAATCTGGGACTTTTGAAGTACGTGCTAAAAGACCCAAGTCACGATCGACGTTTTTCGAAAATTTTTGGGGAATCATTACGCCAGATGATTTAGAATAGAATTTTGAAGAAACGGAGTGCATAAAAAAGTAAAAGAGTGCTTAAAATCGTGACCCTAATTCGGAAACCCTAATCAAGGACGTTTGAAGTACGTGCTAACAAAACCGAGTCACGGTCGACGTTTTTTTAAACTTTTTTGGGGAATCATTAGGCCAGATGATTTAAAATATAATTTCGAAGAAACGGAGCGCATAAAACAGTGAAAGAGTGCTTCAAATCGAGACCCTAATTCGGAAACCCTAATCAAGGACGTTTGAAGTACGTGCTAAAAAAACCGAGTCACGGTCGACGTTTTTTTAAACTTTTTTGTTGAATCATTAGGCCGGATGATTTAGAATATAATTTCGAAGAAACGGAGTTCATAAAACAGTTAAAGAGTGCTTAAAATCGAGACCCTAATTTGGAAACCTTAATCTATGACGTTTGAAGTACATGCTAGCAAAACGAATCGCGGTCGACATTTTTCGAAAGTTTTGTGGCGAATCATTAGGCCTCATGATTTCGAACCGAATTTCAAAGAAATGCAGAGAATAAACCTGTAAAAGAGTGCTTAAAATCGGGACCCTAATTCGAAAAACCTAATCTGGGACGTTTGAAGTACGTGCTAAAAAAACCGAGTCACGGTCGACGTTTTTCGAATGTTTTGTGGCGAATCATTAGGCCTCATGATTTCGAATCGAATTTCGAAGAAACGGGAGAATAAAACTGTTAAAGTGTGCTTAAAATCGGGACCCTGATTCGGAAACCTTAATATGGGACGTTTGAAGTACGTGCTAAAAAATGGAGTCACGGTCGACGTTTTTCAAAAGTTTTTTGTCGAATAATTAGGCCTCATGATTTAGAATCGAATTTCGGAGAAACGGAGAGAATAAAACTATAAAAGAGTGCTTAAAATCGAGACCCTAATTCGTAAACCTTAATGTGGGACGTTTGGAGTACGTGCTAAAAAATGGAGTCACGGTCGATGTTTTTCGAAACTTTTGTGGCGAAAAATTAGGACTGATGATTTAGAATCGAATTTCGAAGAAACGGATAGCATAAAACAGTAAATGAGTGCTTAAAATCGAGACCCTAATTCGGAAACCTAATTTGGGACTTTTGAAGTACGTGCTAAAAGACCCAAGTCACGATCGACGTTTTTCGAAAATTTTTGGGGAATCATTACGCCAGATGATTTAGAATAGAATTTCGAAGAAACGGAGTGTATAAAAAAGTAAAAGAGTGCTTAAAATCGAGACCCTAATTCGGAAACCCTAATCAAGGACGTTTGAAGTACGTGCTAACAAAACCGAGTCACGGTCGACGTTTTTTTAAACTTTTTTGGGGAATCATTAGGCCAGATGATTTAGAATATAATTTCGAAGAAACGGAGCGCATAAATCAGTGAAAGAGTGCTTAAAATCGAGACCCTAATTCGGAAACCCTAATCAAGGACGTTTGAAGTACGTGCTAAAAAAACCGAGTCACGGTCGACGTTTTTTTAAAATTTTTTGTTGAATCATTAGGCCGGATGATTTAGAATATAATTTCGAAGAAACGGAGTGCATAAAACAGTTAAAGAGTGCTTAAAATCGAGACCCTAATTTGGAAACCTTAATCTATGACGTTTGAAGTACGTGCTAGCAAAACGAATCGCGGTCGACATTTTTCGAAACTTTTGTGGCGAATCATTAGGCCTCATGATTTCGAACCGAATTTCAAAGAAATGGAGAGAATAAAACTGTTAAAGTGTGCTTAAACTCGGGACCGTAATTCGGAAACCTTAATATGGGACGTTTGAAGTACGTGCTAAAAAATGGAGTCACGGTCGACGTTTTTCAAAAGTTTTTTGTCGAATAATTAGGCCTCATGATTTAGAATCGAATTTCGGAGAAACGGAGAGAATAAAACTGTAAAAGAGTGCTTAAAATCGAGACCCTAATTCGTAAACCTTAATGTGGGACGTTTGAAGTACGTGCTAAAGAATGGAGTCACGGTCGATGTTTTTCGAAACTTTTGTGGCGAAAAATTAGGACTGATGATTTAGAATCGAATTTCGAAGAAACGGATAGCATAAAACAGTAAATGAGTGCTTAAAATCGAGACCCTAATTCGGAAACCTAATCTGGGACTTTTGAAGTACGTGCTAAAAGACCCAAGTCACGATCGACGTTTTTCGAAAATTTTTGGGGAATCATTACGCCAGATGATTTAGAATAGAATTTTGAAGAAACGGAGTGCATAAAAAAGTAAAAGAGTGCTTAAAATCGTGACCCTAATTCGGAAACCCTAATCAAGGACGTTTGAAGTACGTGCTAACAAAACCGAGTCACGGTCGACGTTTTTTTAAACTTTTTTGGGGAATCATTAGGCCAGATGATTTAAAATATAATTTCGAAGAAACGGAGCGCATAAAACAGTGAAAGAGTGCTTCAAATCGAGACCCTAATTCGGAAACCCTAATCAAGGACGTTTGAAGTACGTGCTAAAAAAACCGAGTCACGGTCGACGTTTTTTTAAACTTTTTTGTTGAATCATTAGGCCGGATGATTTAGAATATAATTTCGAAGAAACGGAGTTCATAAAACAGTTAAAGAGTGCTTAAAATCGAGACCCTAATTTGGAAACCTTAATCTATGACGTTTGAAGTACATGCTAGCAAAACGAATCGCGGTAGACATTTTTCGAAAGTTTTGTGGCGAATCATTAGGCCTCATGATTTCGAACCGAATTTCAAAGAAATGCAGAGAATAAACCTGTAAAAGAGTGCTTAAAATCGGGACCCTAATTCGAAAAACCTAATCTGGGACGTTTGAAGTACGTGCTAAAAAAACCGAGTCACGGTCGACGTTTTTCGAATGTTTTGTGGCGAATCATTAGGCCTCATGATTTCGAATCGAATTTCGAAGAAACGGGAGAATAAAACTGTTAAAGTGTGCTTAAAATCGGGACCCTGATTCGGAAACCTTAATATGGGACGTTTGAAGTACGTGCTAAAAAATGGAGTCACGGTCGACGTTTTTCAAAAGTTTTTTGTCGAATAATTAGGCCTCATGATTTAGAATCGAATTTCGGAGAAACGGAGAGAATAAAACTATAAAAGAGTGCTTAAAATCGAGACCCTAATTCGTAAACCTTAATGTGGGACGTTTGGAGTACTTTCTAAAAAATGGAGTCACGGTCGATGTTTTTCGAAACTTTTGTTGCGAAAAATTAGGACTGATGATTTAGAATCAAATTTCGAAGAAACGGATAGCATAAAACAGTAAATGAGTGCTTAAAATCGAGACCCTAATTCGGAAACCTAATTTGGGACTTTTGAAGTACGTGCTAAAAGACCCAAGTCACGATCGACGTTTTTCGAAAATTTTTGGGGAATCATTACGCCAGATGATTTAGAATAGAATTTCGAAGAAACGGAGTGCATAAAAAAGTAAAAGAGTGCTTAAAATCGAGACCCTAATTCGGAAACCCAATCAAGGACGTTTGAAGTACGTGCTAACAAAACCGAGTCACGGTCGACGTTTTTTTAAACTTTTTTGGGGAATCATTAGGCCAGATGATTTAGAATATAATTTCGAAGAAACGGAGCGCATAAATCAGTGAAAGAGTGCTTAAAATCGAGACCCTAATTCGGAAACCCTAATCAAGGACGTTTGAAGTACGTGCTAAAAAAACCGAGTCACGGTCGACGTTTTTTTAAACTTTTTTGTTGAATCATTAGGCCGGATGATTTAGAATATAATTTCGAAGAAACGGAGTGCATAAAACAGTTAAAGAGTGCTTAAAATCGAGACCCTAATTTGGAAACCTTAATCTATGACGTTTGAAGTACGTGCTAGCAAAACGAATCGCGGTCGAAATTTTTCGAAACTTTTGTGGCGAATCATTAGGCCTCATGATTTCGAACCGAATTTCAAAGAAATGGAGAGAATAAAACTGTTAAAGTGTGCTTAAAATCGGGACCGTAATTCGGAAACCTTAATATGGGACGTTTGAAGTACGTGCTAAAAAATGGAGTCACGGTCGACGTTTTTCAAAAGGTTTTTGTCGAATAATTAGGCCTCATGATTTAGAATCGAATTTCGGAGAAACGGAGAGAATAAAACTGTAAAAGAGTGCTTAAAATCGAGACCCTAATTCGTAAACCTTAATGTGGGACGTTTGAAGTACGTGCTAAAGAATGGAGTCACGGTCGATGTTTTTCGAAACTTTTGTGGCGAAAAATTAGGACTGATGATTTAGAATCGAATTTCGAAGAAACGGATAGCATAAAACAGTAAATGAGTGCTTAAAATCGAGACCCTAATTCGGAAACCTAATCTGGGACTTTTGAAGTACGTGCTAAAAGACCCAAGTCACGATCGACGTTTTTCGAAACTTTTTTGGGGAATCATTACGCCAGATGATTTAGAATAGAATTTCGAAGAAACGGAGTGCATAAAAAAGTAAAAGAGTGCTTAAAATCGAGACCCTAATTCGGAAACCCTAATCAAGGACGTTTGAAGTACGTGCTAACAAAACCGAGTCACGGTCGACGTTTTTATAAACTTTTTTGGGGAATCATTAGGCCAGATGATTTAGAATATAATTTCGAAGAGACGAAGCGCATAAAACAGTGAAAGAGTGCTTAAAATCGAGACCCTAATTCGAAAACCCTAATCAAGGACGTTTGATGTACGTGCTAAAAAAACCGAGTCACGGTCGACGTTTTTTTAAACTTTTTTGTTGAATCATTAGGCCGGATGATTTAGAATATAATTTCGAAGAAACGGAGTGCATAAAACAGTTAAAGAGTGCTTAAAATCGAGACCCTAATTTGGAAACCTTAATCTATGACGTTTGAAGTACGTGCTAGCAAAACGAATCGCGGTCGACATTTTTCGAAACTTTTGTGGCGAATCATTAGGCCTCATGATTTCGAACCGAATTTCAAAGAAATGCAGAGAATAAAACTGTAAAAGAGTGCTTAAAATTGGGACCCTAATTCGGAAAACCTAATCTGGGACGTTTGAAGTACGTGCTAAAAAAACCGAGTCACGGTCGACGTTTTTCGAATGTTTTGTGGCGAATCATTAGGCCTCATGATTTCGAATCGAATTTCGAAGAAACGGAGAGAATAAAACTGTTAAAGTGTGCTTAAAATCGGGACCCTGATTCGGAAACCTTAATATGGGACGTTTGAAGTACGTGCTAAAAAATGGAGTCACGGTCGACGTTTTTCAAAAGTTTTTTGTCGAATAATTAGGCCTCATGATTTAGAATCAAATTTCGGAGAAATGGAGAGAATAAAACTGTAAAAGAGTGCTTAAAATCGAGACCCTAATTCGTAAACCTTAATGTGGGACGTTTGAAGTACGTGCTAAAAAATAGAGTCACGATCGATGTTTTTCGAAACTTTTGTGGCGAAAAATTAGAACTGATGATTTAGAATCGAATTTCGAAGAAACGGATAGCATAAAACAGTAAATGAGTGCTTAAAATCGAGACCCTAATTCGGAAACCTAATCTGGGACTTTTGAAGTACGTGCTAAAAGACCCAAGTCACGATCGACGTTTTTCGAAAATTTTTGGGGAATCATTACGCCAGATGATTTAGAATAGAATTTTGAAGAAACGGAGTGCATAAAAAAGTAAAAGAGTGCTTAAAATCGTGACCCTAATTCGGAAACCCTAATCAAGGACGTTTGAAGTACGTGCTAACAAAACCGAGTCACGGTCGACGTTTTTTTAAACTTTTTTGGGGAATCATTAGGCCAGATGATTTAGAATATAATTTCGAAGAAACGGAGCGCATAAATCAGTGAAAGAGTGCTTAAAATCGAGACCCTAATTCGTATACCCTAATCAAGGACATTTGAAGTACGTGCTAAAAAAACCGAGTCACGGTCGACGTTTTTTTAAACTTTTTTGTTCAATCATTAGGCCAGATGATTTAGAATATAATTTCGAAGAAACGGAGTGCATAAAACAGTTAAAGAGTGCTTAAAATCGAGACCCTAATTTGGAAACCTTAATCTATGACGTTTGAAGTACGTGCTAGCAAAACGAATCGCGGTCGACATTTTTCGAAACTTTTGTGGCGAATCATTAGGCCTCATGATTTCGAACCGAATTTCAAAGAAATGCAGAGAATAAAACTGTAAAAGAGTGCTTAAAATCGGGACCCTAATTCGGAAAACCTAATCTGGGACGTTTGAAGTACGTGCTAAAAAAACCGAGTCACGGTCGACGTTTTTCGAATGTTTTGTGGCGAATCATTAGGCCTCATGATTTCGAATAGAATTTCGAAGAAACGGAGAGAATAAAACTGTTAAAGTGAGCTTAAAATCGGGACCCTGATTCGGAAACCTTAATATGGGACGTTTGAAGTACGTGCTAAAAAATGGAGTCACGGTCGACGTTTCTCAAAAGTTTTTTGTCGAATAATTAGGCCTCATGATTTAGAATCAAATTTCGGAGAAACGGAGAGAATAAAACTGTAAAAGAGTGCTTAAAATCGAGACCCTAATTCGTAAACCTTAATGTGGGACGTTTGAAGTACGTGCTAAAGAATGGAGTCACGGTCGATGTTTTTCGAAACTTTTGTGGCGAAAAATTAGGACTGATGATTTAGAATCGAATTTCGAAGAAACGGATAGCATAAAACAGTAAATGAGTGCTTAAAATCGAGACCCTAATTCGGAAACCTAATCTGGGACTTTTGAAGTACGTGCTAAAAGACCCAAGTCACGATCGACGTTTTTCGAAACTTTTTTGGGGAATCATTACGCCAGATGATTTAGAATAGAATTTCGAAGAAACGGAGTGCATAAAAAAGTAAAAGAGTGCTTAAAATCGAGACCCTAATTCGGAAACCCTAATCAAGGACGTTTGAAGTACGTGCTAACAAAACCGAGTCACGGTCGACGTTTTTATAAACTTTTTTGGGGAATCATTAGGCCAGATGATTTAGAATATAATTTCGAAGAGACGAAGCGCATAAAACAGTGAAAGAGTGCTTAAAATCGAGACCCTAATTCGAAAACCCTAATCAAGGACGTTTGATGTACGTGCTAAAAAAACCGAGTCACGGTCGACGTTTTTTTAAACTTTTTTGTTGAATCATTAGGCCGGATGATTTAGAATATAATTTCGAAGAAACGGAGTGCATAAAACAGTTAAAGAGTGCTTAAAATCGAGACCCTAATTTGGAAACCTTAATCTATGACGTTTGAAGTACGTGCTAGCAAAACGAATCGCGGTCGACATTTTTCGAAACTTTTGTGGCGAATCATTAGGCCTCATGATTTCGAACCGAATTTCAAAGAAATGCAGAGAATAAAACTGTAAAAGAGTGCTTAAAATTGGGACCCTAATTCGGAAAACCTAATCTGGGACGTTTGAAGTACGTGCTAAAAAAACCGAGTCACGGTCGACGTTTTTCGAATGTTTTGTGGCGAATCATTAGGCCTCATGATTTCGAATCGAATTTCGAAGAAACGGAGAGAATAAAACTGTTAAAGTGTGCTTAAAATCGGGACCCTGATTCGGAAACCTTAATATGGGACGTTTGAAGTACGTGCTAAAAAATGGAGTCACGGTCGACGTTTTTCAAAAGTTTTTTGTCGAATAATTAGGCCTCATGATTTAGAATCAAATTTCGGAGAAATGGAGAGAATAAAACTGTAAAAGAGTGCTTAAAATCGAGACCCTAATTCGTAAACCTTAATGTGGGACGTTTGAAGTACGTGCTAAAAAATAGAGTCACGATCGATGTTTTTCGAAACTTTTGTGGCGAAAAATTAGAACTGATGATTTAGAATCGAATTTCGAAGAAACGGATAGCATAAAACAGTAAATGAGTGCTTAAAATCGAGACCCTAATTCGGAAACCTAATCTGGGACTTTTGAAGTACGTGCTAAAAGACCCAAGTCACGATCGACGTTTTTCGAAAATTTTTGGGGAATCATTACGCCAGATGATTTAGAATAGAATTTTGAAGAAACGGAGTGCATAAAAAAGTAAAAGAGTGCTTAAAATCGTGACCCTAATTCGGAAACCCTAATCAAGGACGTTTGAAGTACGTGCTAACAAAACCGAGTCACGGTCGACGTTTTTTTAAACTTTTTTGGGGAATCATTAGGCCAGATGATTTAGAATATAATTTCGAAGAAACGGAGCGCATAAATCAGTGAAAGAGTGCTTAAAATCGAGACCCTAATTCGTATACCCTAATCAAGGACATTTGAAGTACGTGCTAAAAAAACCGAGTCACGGTCGACGTTTTTTTAAACTTTTTTGTTCAATCATTAGGCCAGATGATTTAGAATATAATTTCGAAGAAACGGAGTGCATAAAACAGTTAAAGAGTGCTTAAAATCGAGACCCTAATTTGGAAACCTTAATCTATGACGTTTGAAGTACGTGCTAGCAAAACGAATCGCGGTCGACATTTTTCGAAACTTTTGTGGCGAATCATTAGGCCTCATGATTTCGAACCGAATTTCAAAGAAATGCAGAGAATAAAACTGTAAAAGAGTGCTTAAAATCGGGACCCTAATTCGGAAAACCTAATCTGGGACGTTTGAAGTACGTGCTAAAAAAACCGAGTCACGGTCGACGTTTTTCGAATGTTTTGTGGCGAATCATTAGGCCTCATGATTTCGAATAGAATTTCGAAGAAACGGAGAGAATAAAACTGTTAAAGTGAGCTTAAAATCGGGACCCTGATTCGGAAACCTTAATATGGGACGTTTGAAGTACGTGCTAAAAAATGGAGTCACGGTCGACGTTTCTCAAAAGTTTTTTGTCGAATAATTAGGCCTCATGATTTAGAATCAAATTTCGGAGAAACGGAGAGAATAAAACTGTAAAAGAGTGCTTAAAATCGAGACCCTAATTCGTAAACCCTAATGTGGGACGTTTGGAGTACGTGCTAAAGAATGGAGTCACGGTCGATGTTTTTCGAAACTTTTGAGGCGAAAAATTAGGACTGATGATTTAGAATCGAATTTCGAAGAAACGGATAGCATAAAACAGTAAATGAGTGCTTAAAATTGAGACCCTAATTCGGAAACCTAATCTGGGACTTTTGAAGTACGTGCTAAAAGACCCAAGTCACGATCGACGTTTTTCGAAAATTTTTGGGGCATCATTACGCCAGATGATTTAGAATAGAATTTCGAAGAAACAGAGTGCATAAAAAAGTAAAAGAGTGCTTAAAATCGAGACCCTAATTCGGAAACCCTAATCAAGGACGTTTGAAGTACGTGCTAAAAAAACCGAGTCACGGTCGACGTTATTTTAAACTTTTTTGTTGAATCATTAGGCCGGATGATTTAGAATATAATTTCGAAGAAACGGAGTGTATAAAACAGTTAAAGAGTGCTTAAAATCGAGACCCTAATTTGGAAACCTTAATCTATGACGTTTGAAGTACGTGCTAGCAAAACGAATCGCGGTCGACATTTTTCGAAGGTTTTGTGGCGAATCATTAGGCCTCATGATTTCGAATCGAATTTCGAAGAAACGGGACAATAAAACTGTTAAAGTGTGCTTAAAATCGGGACCCTGATTCGGAAAACCTAATCTGGGACGTTTGAAGTACGTGCTAAAAAAACCGAGTCACGGTCGACGTTTTTCGAATGTTTTGTGGCGAATCATTAGGCCTCATGATTTCGAATAGAATTTCGAAGAAACGGAGTGAATAAAACTGTTAAAGTGTGCTTAAAATCGGGACCTTGATTCGGAAACCTTAATATGGGACGTTTGATGTACGTGCTAAAAAATGGAGTCACGGTCGACGTTTTTCAAAAGTTTTTTGTCGAATAATTAGGCCTCATGATTTAGAATCAAATTTCGGAGAAACGGAGAGAATAAAACTGTAAAAGAGTGCTTAAAATCGAGACCCTAATTCGGAAACCTAATCTGGGACTTTTGAAGTACGTGCTAAAAGACCCAAGTCACGATCGACGTTTTTCGAAACTTTTTTGGGGAATCATTACGCCAGATGATTTAGAATAGAATTTCGAAGAAACGGAGTGCATAAAAAAGTAAAAGAGTGCTTAAAATCGAGACCCTAATTCGGAAACCTAATCTGGGACTTTTGAAGTACGTACTAAAAGACCCAAGTCACGATCGACGTTTTTCGAAAATTTTTGGGGAATCATTACGCCAGATGATTTAGAATAGAATTTCGAAGAAACGGAGTGCATAAAAAAGTAAAAGAGTGCTTAAAATCGAGACCCTAATTCGGAAACCCTAATCAAGGACGTTTGAAGTACGTGCTAACAAAACCGAGTCACGGTCGACGTTTTTTTAAACTTTTTTGGGGAATCATTAGGCCAGATGATTTAGAATATAATTTCGAAGAAACGGAGCGCATAAAACAGTGAAAGAGTGCTTAAAATCGAGACCCTAATTCGGAAACCCTAATCAAGGACGTTTGAAGTACGTGCTAAAAAAACCGAGTCACGGTCGACGTTTTTTTAAACATTTTTGTTGAATCATTAGGCCGGATGATTTAGAATATAATTTCGAAGAAACGGAGTGCATAAAACAGTTAAAGAGTGCTTAAAATCGAGACCCTAATTTGGAAACCTTAATCTATGACGTTTGAAGTACGTGCTAGCAAAACGAATCGCGGTCGACATTTTTCGAAACTTTTGTGGCGAATCATTAGGCCTCATGATTTCGAACCGAATTTCAAAGAAATGCAGAGAATAAAACTGTAAAAGAGTGCTTAAAATCGGGACCCTAATTCGGAAAACCTAATCTGGGACGTTTGAAGTACGTGCTAAAAAAACCGAGTAACGGTCGACATTTTTCGAATGTTTTGTGGCGAATCATTAGGCCTCATGATTTCGAATAGAATTTCGAAGAAACAGAGAGAATAAAACTGTTAAAGTGTGCTTAAAATCGGGACCCTGATTCGGAAACCTTAATATGGGACGTTTGAAGTACGTGCTAAAAAATGGAGTCACGGTCGACGTTTTTCAAAAGTTTTTTGTCGAATAATTAGGCCTCATGATTTCGAATCGAATTTCGAAGAAACGGGAGAATAAAACTGTTAAAGTGTGCTTAAAATCGGGACCCTGATTCGGAAACCTTAATATGGGACGTTTGAAGTACGTGCTAAAAAATGGAGTCACGGTCGACGTTTTTCAAAAGTTTTTTGTCGAATAATTAGGCCTCATGATTTAGAATCGAATTTCGGAGAAACGGAGAGAATAAAACTGTAAAAGAGTGCTTAAAATCGAGACCCTAATTAGTAAACCTTAATGTGGGACGTTTGGAGTACGTGCTAAAAAATGGAGTCACGGTCGATGTTTTTCGAAACTTTTGTGGCGAAAAATTAGTACTGATGATTTAGAATCGAATTTCGAAGAAACGGATAGCATAAAACAGTAAATGAGTGCTTAAAATCGAGACCCTAATTCGGAAACCTAATCTGGGACTTTTGAAGTACGTGCTAAAAGACCCAAGTCACGATCGACGTTTTTCGAAACTTTTTTGGGGATTCATTACGCCATATGATTTAGAATAGAATTTCGAAGAAACAGAGTGCATAAAAAAGTAAAAGAGTGCTTAAAATCGAGACCCTAATTCGAAAACCCTAATCAAGGACGTTTGATGTACGTGCTAAAAAAACCGAGTCACGGTCGACGTTTTTTTAAACTTTTTTGTTGAATCATTAGGCCGGATGATTTAGAATATAATTTCGAAGAAACGGAGTGCATAAAACAGTTAAAGAGTGCTTAAAATCGAGACCCTAATTTGGAAACCTTAATCTATGACGTTTGAAGTACGTGCTAGCAAAACGAATCGCGGTCGACATTTTTCAAAGGTTTTGTGGCGAATCATTAGGCCTCATGATTTCGAATCGAATTTCGAAGAAACGGGACAATAAAACTGTTAAAGTGTGCTTAAAATCGGGACCCTGATTCGGAAACCTTAATATGGGACGTTTGAAGTACGTGCTAAAAAATGGAGTCACGGTCGACGTTTTTCAAAAGTTTTTTGTCGAATAATTAGGCCTCATGATTTAGAATCGAATTTCGGAGAAACGGAGAGAATAAAACTGTAAAAGAGTGCTTAAAATCGAGACCCTAATTAGTAAACCTTAATGTGGGACGTTTGGAGTACGTGCTAAAAAATGGAGTCACGGTCGATGTTTTTCGAAACTTTTGTGGCGAAAAATTAGTACTGATGATTTAGAATCGAATTTCGAAGAAACGGATAGCATAAAACAGTAAATGAGTGCTTAAAATCGAGACCCTAATTCGGAAACCTAATCTGGGACTTTTGAAGTACGTGCTAAAAGACCCAAGTCACGATCGACGTTTTTCGAAAATTTTTGGGGCATCATTACGCCAGATGATTTAGAATAGAATTTCGAAGAAACGGAGTGCATAAAAAAGTAAAAGAGTGCTTAAAATCGAGACCCTAATTCGGAAACCCTAATCAAGGACGTTTGAAGTACGTGCTAAAAAAACCGAGTCACGGTCGACGTTATTTTAAACTTTTTTGTTGAATCATTAGGCCGGATGATTTAGAATATAATTTCGAAGAAACGGAGTGTATAAAACAGTTAAAGAGTGCTTAAAATCGAGACCCTAATTTGGAAACCTTAATCTATGACGTTTGAAGTACGTGCTAGCAAAACGAATCGCGGTCGACATTTTTCAAAACTTTTGTGGCGAATCATTAGGCCTCATGATTTCGAACCGAATTTCAAAGAAATGCAGAGAATAAAACTGTAAAAGAGTGCTTAAACTCGGGACCCTAATTCGGAAAACCTAATCTGGGACGTTTGAAGTACGTGCTAAAAAAACCGAGTCACGGTCGACGTTTTTCGAATGTTTTGTGGCGAATCATTAGGCCTCATGATTTCGAATAGAATTTCGAAGAAACGGAGTGAATAAAACTGTTAAAGTGTGCTTAAAATCGGGACCTTGATTCGGAAACCTTAATATGGGACGTTTGATGTACGTGCTAAAAAATGGAGTCACGGTCGACGTTTTTCAAAAGTTTTTTGTCGAATAATTAGGCCTCATGATTTAGAATCAAATTTCGGAGAAACGGAGAGAATAAAACTGTAAAAGAGTGCTTAAAATCGAGACCCTAATTCGGAAACCTAATCTGGGACTTTTGAAGCACGTGCTAAAAGACCCAAGTCACGATCGACGTTTTTCGAAACTTTTTTGGGGAATCATTACGCCAGATGATTTAGAATAGAATTTCGAAGAAACGGAGTGCATAAAAAAGTAAAAGAGTGCTTAAAATCGAGACCCTAATTCGGAAACCTAATCTGGGACTTTTGAAGTACGTACTAAAAGACCCAAGTCACGATCGACGTTTTTCGAAAATTTTTGGGGAATCATTACGCCAGATGATTTAGAATAGAATTTCGAAGAAACGGAGTGCATAAAAAAGTAAAAGAGTGCTTAAAATCGAGACCCTAATTCGGAAACCCTAATCAAGGACGTTTGAAGTACGTGCTAACAAAACCGAGTCACGGTCGACGTTTTTTTAAACTTTTTTGGGGAATCATTAGGCCAGATGATTTAGAATATAATTTCGAAGAAACGGAGCGCATAAAACAGTGAAAGAGTGCTTAAAATCGAGACCCTAATTCGGAAACCCTAATCAAGGACGTTTGAAGTACGTGCTAAAAAAACCGAGTCACGGTCGACGTTTTTTTAAACATTTTTGTTGAATCATTAGGCCGGATGATTTAGAATATAATTTCGAAGAAACGGAGTGCATAAAACAGTTAAAGAGTGCTTAAAATCGAGACCCTAATTTGGAAACCTTAATCTATGACGTTTGAAGTACGTGCTAGCAAAACGAATCGCGGTCGACATTTTTCGAAACTTTTGTGGCGAATCATTAGGCCTCATGATTTCGAACCGAATTTCAAAGAAATGCAGAGAATAAAACTGTAAAAGAGTGCTTAAAATCGGGACCCTAATTCGGAAAACCTAATCTGGGACGTTTGAAGTACGTGCTAAAAAAACCGAGTAACGGTCGACGTTTTTCGAATGTTTTGTGGCGAATCATTAGGCCTCATGATTTCGAATAGAATTTCGAAGAAACAGAGAGAATAAAACTGTTAAAGTGTGCTTAAAATCGGGACCCTGATTCGGAAACCTTAATATGGGACGTTTGAAGTACGTGCTAAAAAATGGAGTCACGGTCGACGTTTTTCAAAAGTTTTTTGTCGAATAATTAGGCCTCATGATTTAGAATCAAATTTCGTAGAAACGGAGAGAATAAAACTGTAAAAGAGTACTTAAAATCGAGACCCTAATTCGTAAACCTTAATGTGGGACGTTTGGAGTACGTGCTAAAGAATGGAGTCACGGTCGATGTTTTTCGAAACTTTTGTGGCGAAAAATTAGTACTGATGATTTAGAATCGAATTTCGAAGAAACGGATAGCATAAAACAGTAAATGAGTGCTTAAAATCGAGACCCTAATTCGGAAACCTAATCTGGGACTTTTGAAGTACGTGCTAAAAAACCCAAGTCACGATCGACGTTTTTCGAAACTTTTTTGGGGAATCATGACGCCAGATGATTTAGAATAGAATTTCGAAGAAACGGAGTGCATAAAAAAGTAAAAGAGTGCTTAAAATCGAGACCCTAATTCGAAAACCCTAATCAAGGACGTTTGATGTACGTGCTAAAAAAACCGAGTCACGATCGACGTTTTTTTAAACTTTTTTGTTAAATCATTAGGCCGGATGATTTAGAATATAATTTCGAAGAAACGGAGTGCATAAAACAGTTAAAGAGTGCTTAAAATCGAGACCCTAATTTGGAAACCTTAATCTATGACGTTTGAAGTACGTGCTAGCAAAACGAATCGCGGTCGACATTTTTCGAAGGTTTTGTGGCGAATCATTAGGCCTCATGATTTCGAATCGAATTTCGAAGAAACGGGACAATAAAACTGTTAAAGTGTGCTTAAAATCGGGACCCTGATTCGGAAACCTTAATATGGGACGTTTGAAGTACGTGCTAAAAAATGGAGTCACGGTCGACGTTTTTCAAAAGTTTTTTGTCGAATAATTAGGCCTCATGATTTAGAATCGAATTTCGGAGAAACGGAGAGAATAAAACTGTAAAAGAGTGCTTAAAATCGAGACCCTAATTAGTAAACCTTAATGTGGGACGTTTGGAGTACGTGCTAAAAAATGGAGTCACGGTCGATGTTTTTCGAAACTTTTGTGGCGAAAAATTAGTACTGATGATTTAGAATCGAATTTCGAAGAAACGGATAGCATAAAACAGTAAATGAGTGCTTAAAATCGAGACCCTAATTCGGAAACCTAATCTAGGACTTTTGAAGTACGTGCTAAAAGACCCAAGTCACGATCGACGTTTTTCGAAACTTTTTTGGGGAATCATGACGCCAGATGATTTAGAATAGAATTTCGAAGAAACGGAGTGCATAAAAAAGTAAAAGAGTGCTTAAAATCGAGACCCTAATTCGAAAACCCTAATCAAGGACGTTTGATGTACGTGCTAAAAAAACCGAGTCACGATCGACGTTTTTTTAAACTTTTTTGTTAAATCATTAGGCCGGATGATTTAGAATATAATTTCGAAGAAACGGAGTGCATAAAACAGTTAAAGAGTGCTTAAAATCGAGACCCTAATTTGGAAACCTTAATCTATGACGTTTGAAGTACGTGCTAGCAAAACGAATCGCGGTCGACATTTTTCGAAGGTTTTGTGGCGAATCATTAGGCCTCATGATTTCGAATCGAATTTCGAAGAAACGGGACAATAAAACTGTTAAAGTGTGCTTAAAATCGGGACCCTGATTCGGAAACCTTAATATGGGACGTTTGAAGTACGTGCTAAAAAATGGAGTCACGGTCGACGTTTTTCAAAAGTTTTTTGTCGAATAATTAGGCCTCATGATTTAGAATCGAATTTCGGAGAAACGGAGAGAATAAAACTGTAAAAGAGTGCTTAAAATCGAGACCCTAATTAGTAAACCTTAATGTGGGACGTTTGGAGTACGTGCTAAAAAATGGAGTCACGGTCGATGTTTTTCGAAACTTTTGTGGCGAAAAATTAGTACTGATGATTTAGAATCGAATTTCGAAGAAACGGATAGCATAAAACAGTAAATGAGTGCTTAAAATCGAGACCCTAATTCGGAAACCTAATCTAGGACTTTTGAAGTACGTGCTAAAAGACCCAAGTCACGATCGACGTTTTTCGAAACTTTTTTGGGGATTCATTACGCCATATGATTTAGAATATAATTTCGAAGAAACGGAGTGCATAAAAAAGTAAAAGAGTGCTTAAAATCGAGACCCTAATTCGAAAACCCTAATCAAGGACGTTTGATGTACGTGCTAAAAAAACCGAGTCACGATCGACGTTTTTTTAAACTTTTTTGTTGAATCATTAGGCCGGATGATTTAGAATATAATTTCGAAGAAACGGAGTGCATAAAACAGTTAAAGAGTGCTTAAAATCGAGACCCTAATTTGGAAACCTTAATCTATGACGTTTGAAGTACGTGCTAGCAAAACGAATCGCGGTCGACATTTTTCGAAGGTTTTGTGGCGAATCATTAGGCCTCATGATTTCGAATCGAATTTCGAAGAAACGGGACAATAAAACTGTTAAAGTGTGCTTAAAATCGGGACCCTGATTCGGAAACCTTAATATGGGACGTTTGAAGTACGTGCTAAAAAATGGAGTCACGGTCGACGTTTTTCAAAAGTTTTTTGTCGAATAATTAGGCCTCATGATTTAGAATCGAATTTCGGAGAAACGGAGAGAATAAAACTGTAAAAGAGTGCTTAAAATCGAGACCCTAATTAGTAAACCTTAATGTGGGACGTTTGGAGTACGTGCTAAAAAATGGAGTCACGGTCGATGTTTTTCGAAACTTTTGTGGCGAAAAATTAGTACTGATGATTTAGAATCGAATTTCGAAGAAACGGATAGCATAAAACAGTAAATGAGTGCTTAAAATCGAGACCCTAATTCGGAAACCTAATCTGGGACTTTTGAAGTACGTGCTAAAAGACCCAAGTCACGATCGACGTTTTTCGAAACTTTTTTGGGGATTCATTACGCCATATGATTTAGAATATAATTTCGAAGAAACGGAGTGCATAAAAAAGTAAAAGAGTGCTTAAAATCGAGACCCTAATTCGAAAACCCTAATCAAGGACGTTTGATGTACGTGCTAAAAAAACCGAGTCACGGTCGACGTTTTTTTAAACTTTTTTGTTGAATCATTAGGCCGGATGATTTAGAATATAATTTCGAAGAAACGGAGTGCATAAAACAGTTAAAGAGTGCTTAAAATCGAGACCCTAATTTGGAAACCTTAATCTATGACGTTTGAAGTACGTGCTAGCAAAACGAATCGCAGTCGACATTTTTCAAAGGTTTTGTGGCGAATCATTAGGCCTCATGATTTCAAATCGAATTTCGAAGAAACGGGACAATAAAACTGTTAAAGTGTGCTTAAAATCGGGACCCTGATTCGGAAACCTTAATATGGGACGTTTGAAGTACGTGCTAAAAAATGGAGTCACGGTCGACGTTTTTCAAAAGTTTTTTGTCGAATAATTAGGCCTCATGATTTAGAATCGAATTTCGGAGAAACGGAGAGAATAAAACTGTAAAAGAGTGCTTAAAATCGAGACCCTAATTAGTAAACCTTAATGTGGGACGTTTGGAGTACGTGCTAAAAAATGGAGTCACGGTCGATGTTTTTCGAAACTTTTGTGGCGAAAAATTAGTACTGATGATTTAGAATCGAATTTCGAAGAAACGGATAGCATAAAACAGTAAATGAGTGCTTAAAATCGAGACCCTAATTCGGAAACCTAATCTGGGACTTTTGAAGTACGTGCTAAAAGACCCAAGTCACGATCGACGTTTTTCGAAACTTTTTTGGGGATTCATTACGCTAGATGATTTAGAATATAATTTCGAAGAAACGGAGTGCATAAAAAAGTAAAAGAGTGCTTAAAATCGAGACCCTAATTCGGAAACCCTAATCAAGGACGTTTGAAGTACGTGCTAACAAAACCGAGTCACGGTCGACGTTTTTTTAAACTTTTTTGGGGAATCATTAGGCCAGATGATTTAAAATATAATTTTGAAGAAACGGAGCGCATAAAACAGTGAAAGAGTGCTTCAAATCGAGACCCTAATTCGGAAACCCTAATCAAGGACGTTTGAAGTACGTGCTAAAAAAACCGAGTCACGGTTGACGTTTTTTTAAACTTTTTTGTTGAATCATTAGGCCGGATGATTTAGAATATAATTTCGAAGGAACGGAGTGCATAAAACAGTTAAAGAGTGCTTAAAATCGAGACCCTAATTTGGAAACCTTAATCTATGACGTTTGAAGTACGTGCTAGCAAAACGAAACGCGGTCGACATTTTTCAAAAGTTTTGTGGCGAATCATTAGGCCTCATGATTTCGAACCGAATTTCAAAGAAATGCAGAGAATAAAACTGTGAAAGATTGCTTAAAATCGGGACCCTAATTCGGAAAACCTAATCTGGGACGTTTGAAGTACGTGCTAAAAAAACCGAGTCACGGTCGACGTTTTTCGAATGTTTTGTGGCGAATCATTAGGCCTCATGATTTCGAATCGAATTTCGAAGAAACGGAGAGAATAAAACTGTTAAAGTGTGCTTAAAATCGGGACCCTGATTCGGAAACCTTAATGTGGGACGTTTGAAGTACGTGCTAAAAAATGGAGTCACGGTCGACGTTTTTCAAAAGTTTTTTGTCGAATAATTAGGCCTCATGATTTAGAATCGAATATCGGAGAAACGGAGAGAAGAAAACTGTAAAAGAGTGCTTAAAATCGAGACCCTAATTCATAAACCTTAATGTGGGACGTTTGGAGTACGTGCTAAAAAATGGAGTCACGGTCGATGTTTTTCGAAACTTTTGTGGCGAAAAATTAGTACTGATGATTTAGAATCGAATTTCGAAGAAACGGATAGCATAAAACAGTAAATGAGTGCTTAAAATCGAGACCCTAATTCGGAAACCTAATCTGGGACTTTTGAAGTACGTGCTAAAAGACCCAAGTCACGATCGACGTTTTTCGAAACTTTTTTGGGGATTCATTACGCTAGATGATTTAGAATATAATTTCGAAGAAACGGAGTGCATAAAAAAGTAAAAGAGTGCTTAAAATCGAGACCCTAATTCGGAAACCCTAATCAAGGACGTTTGAAGTACGTGCTAACAAAACCGAGTCACGGTCGACGTTTTTTTAAACTTTTTTGGGGAATCATTAGGCCAGATGATTTAAAATATAATTTTGAAGAAACGGAGCGCATAAAACAGTGAAAGAGTGCTTCAAATCGAGACCCTAATTCGGAAACCCTAATCAAGGACGTTTGAAGTACGTGCTAAAAAAACCGAGTCACGGTTGACGTTTTTTTAAACTTTTTTGTTGAATCATTAGGCCGGATGATTTAGAATATAATTTCGAAGGAACGGAGTGCATAAAACAGTTAAGGAGTGCTTAAGATCGAGACTCTAATTTGGAAACCTTAATCTATGACGTTTGAAGTACGTGCTAGCAAAACGAAACACGGTCGACATTTTTCGAAAGTTTTGTGGCGAATCATTAGGCCTCATGATTTCGAACCGAATTTCAAAGAAATGCAGAGAATAAAACTGTAAAAGATTGCTTAAAATCGGGACCCTAATTCGGAAAACCTAATCTGGGACGTTTGAAGTACGTGCTAAAAAAACCGAGTCACGGTCGACGTTTTTCGAATGTTTTGTGGCGAATCATTAGGCCTCATGATTTCGAATCGAATTTCGAAGAAACGGAGAGAATAAAACTGTTAAAGTGTGCTTAAAATCGGGACCCTGATTCGGAAACCTTAATCTGGGACGTTTGAAGTACGTGCTAAAAAATGGAGTCACGGTCGACGTTTTTGAAAAGTTTTTTGTCGAATAATTAGGCCTCATGATTTAGAATCGAATTTCGGAGAAACGGAGAGAATAAAACTGTAAAAGAGTGCTTAAAATCGAGACCCTAATTCGTAAACCTTAATGTGGGACGTTTGAAGTACGTGCTAAAGAATGGAGTCACGGTCGATGTTTTTCGAAACTTTTGTGGCGAAAAATTAGGACTGATGATTTAGAATCGAATTTCGAAGAAACGATTACCATAAAACAGTAAATGAGTGCTTAAAATCGAGACCCTAATTCGGAAACCTAATCTGGGACTTTTGAAGTACGTGCTAAAAGACCCAAGTCACGATCGACGTTTTTCAAAACTTTTTTGGGGAATCATTACGCCAGATGATTTAGAATAGAATTTCGAAGAAACGGAGTGCATAAAAAAGTAAAAGAGTGCTTAAAATCGAGACCCTAATTCGGAAACCCTAATAAAGGACGTTTGAAGTACGTGCTAACAAAACCGAGTCACGGTCGACGTTTTTTTAAACTTTTTTGGGGAATCATTAGGCCAGATGATTTAGAATATAATTTCGAAGAAACGGAGTGCATAAAACAGTGAAAGAGTGCTTAAACTCGAGACCCTAATTCGGAAACCCTAATCAAGGACGTTTGAAGTACGTGCTAAAAAAACCGAGTCACGGTCGACGTTTTTTTAAACATTTTTGTTGAATCATTAGGCCGGATGATTTAGAATATAATTTCGAAGAAACGGAGTGCATAAAACAGTTAAAGAGTGCTTAAAATCGAGACCCTAATTTGGAAACCTTAATCTATGACGTTTGAAGTACGTGCTAGCAAAACGAATCGCGGTCGACATTTTTTGAAACTTTTGTGGCGAATCATTAGGCCTCATGATTTTGAACCGAATTTCAAAGAAATGCAGAGAATAAAACTGTAAAAGAGTGCTTAAAATCGAGACCCTAATTTGGAAACCTTAATCTATGACGTTTGAAGTACGTGCTAGCAAAACGAAACACGGTCAACATTTTTCGAAAGTTTTGTGGCAAATCATTAGGCCTCATGATTTCGAACCGAATTTCGAAGAAACGGGAGAATAAAACTGTAAAAGATTGCTTAAAATCGGGACCCTAATTCGGAAAACCCAATCTGGGACGTTTGAAGTACGTGCTAAAAAAATAGAGTCACGGTCGACGTTTTTCGAATGTTTTGTGGCGAATCATTAGGCCTCATGATTTCGAATCGAATTTCGAAGAAACGGAGAGAATAAAACTGTTAAAGTGTGCTTAAAATCGGGACCCTGATTCGGAAACCTTAATATGGGACGTTTGAAGTACGTGCTAAAAAATGGAATCACGGTCGACGTTTTTCAAAAGTTTTTTGTCGAATAATTAGGCCTCACGATTTAGAATCGAATTTCGAATAAACGGATAGCATAAAACAGTAAATGAGTGCTTAAAATCGAGACCCTAATTCGGAAACCTAATCTGGGACTTTTGAAGTACTTGCTAAAAGACCCAAGTCACGATCGACGTTTTTCGAAACTTTTTTGGGGAATCATTACGCCAGCTGATTTAGAATAGAATTTCGAAGAAACGGAGTGCATAAAAAAGTAAAAGAGTGCTTAAAATCTAGACCCTAATTCGGAAACCCTAATCAAGGACGTTTGAAGTACGTGCTAACAAAACCGAGTCACGGTCGACGTTTTTTTAAACTTTTTTGGGGAATCATTAGGCCGGATGATTTAGAATATAATTTCGAAGAAACGGAGTGCATAAAACAGTTAAAGAGTGCTTCAAATCGAGACCCTAATTTGGAAACCTTAATCTATGACGTTTTAAGTACGTGCTAGCAAAACGAATCGCGGTCGAAATTTTTCGAAACTTTTGTGGCGAATCATTAGGCCTCATGATTTCGAACCGAATTTCAAAGAAATGCAGAGAATAAAACTGTAAAAGAGTGCTTAAAATCGGGACCCTAATTCGGAAAACCTAATCTGGGACGTTTGAAGTACTTGCTAAAAACCGAGTCACGGTCGATGTTTTTCGAAGGTTTTGTGGCGAATCATTAGGCCTCATGATTTCGAATCGAATTTCGAAGAAACGGAGAGAATAAAACTGTTAAAGTGTGCTTAAAATCGGGACCCTAATTCGTAAACCTTAATGTGGGACGTTTGAAGTACGTGCTAAAAAATGGAGTCACGGTCGACGTTTTTCAAAAGTTTTTTGTCGAATAATTAGGCCTCATGATTTAGAATCGAATTTCGGAGAAACGGAGAGAATAAAACGGTAAAAGAGTGCTTAAAATCGAGACCCTAATTCGGAAACCCTAATCAAGGACGTTTGAAGTACGTGCTAACAAAACCGAGTCACGGTCGACGTTTTTTTAAACTTTTTTGGGGAATCATTAGGCCGGATGATTTAGAATATAATTTCGAAGAAACGGAGTGCATAAAACAGTTAAAGAGTGCTTAAAATCGAGACCCTAATTTGGAAACCTTAATCTATGACGTTTGAAGTACGTGCTAGCAAAACGAATCGCGGTCGACATTTTTCGAAACTTTTGTGGCGAATCATTAGGCCTCATGACTTCGAATCGAATTTCGAAGAAACGGAGAGAATAAAACTGTTAAAGTGTGCTTAAAATCGGGACCCTGATTCGGAAACCTTAATATGGGACGTTTGAAGTACGTGCTAAAAAAACCGAGTCACGGTCGACGTTTTTCGAAGGTTTTGTGGCAAATCATTAGGCCTCATGATTTCGAATCTTATTTCGAAGAAACGGAGAGAATAAAACTGTTAAAGTGTGCTTAAAATCGGGACCCTGATTCGGAAACCTTAATATGGGACGTTTGAAGTACGTGCTAAAAAATGGAGTCACGGTCGACGTTTTTCAAAAGTTTTTTGTCGAATAATTAGGCCTCATGATTTAGAATCGAATTTCGGAGAAACGGAGAGAATAAAACTGTAAAAGAGTGCTTAAAATCAAGACCCTAATTCGTAAACCTTAATGTGGGACGTTTGAAGTACGTGCTAAAAAATGGAGTCACGGTCGATGTTTTTCGAAACTTTTGTAGCGAAAAATTAGGACTGATGATTTAGAATCGAATTTCGAAGAAACGGATAGCATAAAACAGTAAATGAGTGCTTAAAATCGAGACCCTAATTCGGAAACCTAATCTGGGACTTTTGAAGTACGTGCTAAAAGACCCAAGTCACGATCGACATTTTTCGAAACTTTTTTGGGGATTCATTACGCCAGATGATTTAGAATATAATTTCGAAGAAACGGAGTGCATAAAAAAGTAAAAGAGTGCTTAAAATCGAGACCCTAATTCGAAAACCCTAATCAAGGACGTTTGAAGTACGTGCTAACAAAACCGAGTCACGGTCGACGTTTTTTTAAACTTTTTTGGGGAATCATTAGGCCAGATGATTTAGAATATAATTTCGAAGAAACGGAGCGCATAAAAACGTGAAAGAGTGCTTAAAATCGAGACCCTAATTCGGAAACCCTAATCAAGGACGTTTGAAGTACGTGCTAAAAAAACCGAATCACGGTCGACATTTTTTTAAACATTTTGTTGAATCATTAGGCCGGATGATTTAGAATATAATTTCGAAGAAACGGAGTGCATAAAACAGTTAAAGAGTGCTTAAAATCGAGACCCTAATTTGGAAACCTTAATCTATGACGTTTGAAGTACGTGCTAGCAAAACGAATCGCGGTCGACATTTTTCGAAACTTTTGTGGCGAATCATTAGGCCTCATTATTTCGAACCGAATTTCAAAGAAATGCAGAGAATAAAACTGTAAAAGAGTGCTTAAAATCGGGACCCTAATTCGGAAAACCTAATCTGGGACGTTTGAAGTACGTGCTAAAAAAACCGAGTCACGGTCGACGTTTTTCGAAGGTTTTGTGGCGAATCATTAGGCCTCATGATTTAGAATCGAATTTCGGAGAAACGGAGAGAATAAAACTGTAAAAGAGTTCTTAAAATCGAGACCCTAATTCGTAAACCTTAATGTGGGACGTTTGAAGTACGTGCTAAAAAATGGAGTCACGGTCGATGTTTTTCGAAACTTTTGTGGCGAAAAATTAGGACTGATGATTTAGAATCGAATTTCGAAGAAACGGATAGCATAAAACAGTAAATGAGTGCTTAAAATCGAGACCCTAATTCGGAAACCTAATCTGGGACTTTTGAAGTACGTGCTAAAAGACCCAAGTCACGATCGACATTTTTCGAAACTTTTTTGGGGATTCATTACGCCAGATGATTTAGAATATAATTTCGAAGAAACGGAGTGCATAAAAAAGTAAAAGAGTGCTTAAAATCGAGACCCTAATTCGAAAACCCTAATCAAGGACGTTTGAAGTACGTGCTAACAAAACCGAGTCACGGTCGACGTTTTTTTAAACTTTTTTGGGGAATCATTAGGCCAGATGATTTAGAATATAATTTCGAAGAAACGGAGCGCATAAAAACGTGAAAGAGTGCTTAAAATCGAGACCCTAATTCGGAAACCCTAATCAAGGACGTTTGAAGTACGTGCTAAAAAAACCGAATCACGGTCGACATTTTTTTAAACATTTTGTTTTATCATTAGGCCGGATGATTTAGAATATAATTTCGAAGAAACGGAGTGCATAAAACAGTTAAAGAGTGCTTAAAATCGAGACCCTAATTTGGAAACCTTAATCTATGACGTTTGAAGTACGTGCTAGCAAAACGACTCGCGGTCGACATTTTTCGAAACTTTTGTGGCGAATCATTAGGCCTCATTATTTCGAACCGAATTTCAAAGAAATGCAGAGAATAAAACTGTAAAAGAGTGCTTAAAATCGGGACCCTAATTCGGAAAACCTAATCTGGGACGTTTGAAGTACGTGCTAAAAAAACCGAGTCACGGTCGACGTTTTTCGAAGGTTTTGTGGCGAATCATTAGGCCTCATGATTTAGAATCGAATTTCGGAGAAACGGAGAGAATAAAACTGTAAAAGAGTGCTTAAAATCGAGACCCTAATTCGTAAACCTTAATGTGGGACGTTTGAAGTACGTGCTAAAAAATGGAGTCACGGTCGACGTTTTTCAAAAGTTTTTTGTCGAATAATTAGGCCTCATGATTTAGAATCGAATTTCGGAGAAACGGAGAGAATAAAACTGTAAAAGAGTGCTTAAAATCGAGACCCTAATTCGTAAACCTTAATGTGGGACGTTTGGAGTACGTGCTAAAAAATGGAGTCACGGTCGATGTTTTTCGAAACTTTTGTGGCGAAAAATTTGGACTGATGATTTAGAATCGAATTTCGAAGAAACGGATAACATAAAACAGTAAATGAGTGCTTAAAATCGAGACCCTAATTCGGAAACCTAATTTGGGACTTTTGAAGTACGTGCTAAAAGACCCAAGTCACGATCGACGTTTTTCGAAACTTTTTTGGGGAATCATTACGCCAGATGATTTAGAATAGAATTTCGAAGAAACGGAGTGCATAAAAAAGTAAAAGAGTGCTTAAAATCGAGACCCTAATTCGGAAACCCTAATCAAGGACGTTTGAAATACGTGCTAACAAAACCGAGTCACGGTCGACATTTTTTTAAACATTTTTGGGGAATCATTAGGCCAGATGATTTACAATATAATTTCGAAGAAACGGAGCGCATAAAACAGTGAAAGAGTGCTTCAAATCGAGACCCTAATTTGGAAACCTTAATCTATGACGTTTGAAGTACGTGCTAGCAAAACGAATCGCGGTCGACATTTTTTGAAAGTTTTGTGGCGAATCATTAGGCCTCATGATTTTGAACCGAATTTCAAAGAAATGCAGAGAATAAAACTGTAAAAGAGTGCTTAAAATCGGGACCCTAATTCGGAAAACCTAATCTGGGACGTTTGAAGTACGTGCTAAAAAAACCGAGTCACGGTCGATGTTTTTCGAAGGTTTTGTGGCGAATCATTAGGCCTCATGATTTCGAATCGAATTTCGAAGAAACGGAGAGAATAAAACTGTTAAAGTGTGCTTAAAATCGGGACCCTGATTCGGAAACCTTAATATGGGACGTTTGAAGTACGTGCTAAAAAATGGAGTCACGGTCGACGTTTTTCAAAAGTTTTTTGTCGAATAATTAGGCCTCATGATTTAGAATCGAATTTCGGAGAAACGGAGAGAATAAAACTGTAAAAGAGTGCTTAAAATCGAGACCCTAATTCCTAAACCTTAATGTGGGACGTTTGAAGTACGTGCTAAAAAATAGAGTCACGGTCGATGTTTTTCGAAACTTTTGTGGCGAAAAATTAGGACTGATGATTTAGAATCGAATTTCGAAGAAACGGATAGCATAAAACAGTAAATGAGTGTTTAAAATCGAGACCCTAATTCGGAAACCTAATCTGGGACTTTTGAAGTACGTGTTAAAAGACCCAAGTCACGATCGACGTTTTTCGAAACTTTTTTGGGGAATCATTACGCCAGATGATTTAGAATAGAATTTCGAAGAAACGGAGTGCATAAAAAAGTAAAAGAGTGCTTAAAATCGAGACCCTAATTCGGAAACCCTAATCAAGGACGTTTGAAGTACGTGCTAACAAAACCGAGTCACGGTCGACGTTTTTTTAAACTTTTTTGGGGAATCATTAGGCCAGATGATTTAGAATATAATTTCGAAGCAACGGAGCGCATAAAATAGTGAAAGAGTGCTTAAAATCGAGACCCTAATTCGGAAACCCTAATCAAGGACGTTTGAAGTACGTGCTAAAAAAACCGAGTCACGGTCGACGTTTTTTTAAACATTTTTGTTGAATCATTAGGCCGGATGATTTAGAATATAATTTCGAAGAAACGGAGTGCATAAAACAGTTAAAGAGTGCTTAAAATCGAGACCCTAATTTGGAAACCTTAATCTATGACGTTTGAAGTACGTGCTAGCAAAACGAATCGCGGTCGACATTTTTCGAAAGTTTTGTGGATAATCATTAGGCCTCATGATTTCGAACCGAATTTCAAAGAAATGCAGAGAATAAAACTGTAAAAGAGTGCTTAAAATCGGGACCCTAATTCGGAAAACCTAATCTGGGACGTTTGAAGTACGTGCTAAAAAAACCGAGTCACGGTCGACGTTTTTCGAAGGTTTTGTGGCGAATCATTAGGCCTCATGATTTCGAATCGAATTTCGAAGAAACAGAGAGAATAAAACTGTTAAAGTGTGCTTAAAATCGGGACCCTCATTCGGAAACCTTAATATGGGACGTTTGAAGTACGTGCTAAAAAATGGAGTCACGGTCGACGTTTTTCAAAAGTTTTTTGTCGAATAATTAGGCCTCATGATTTAGAATCGAATTTCGGAGAAACGGAGAGAATAAAACTGTAAAAGAGTGCTTAAAATCGAGACCCTAATTCGTAAACCTTAATGTGGGACGTTTGAAGTACGTGCTAAAAAATGGAGTCACGGTCGATGTTTTTCAAAACTTTTGTGGCGAAAAATTAGGACTGATGATTTAGAATCGAATTTCGAAGAAACGGATAGCATAAAACAGTAAATGAGTGCTTAAAATCGAGACCCTAATTCGGAAACCTAATCTGGGACTTTTGAATTACGTGCTAAAAGACCCAAGTCACGATCGACGTTTTTCGAAACTTTTTTGGGGATTCATTACGCCAGATGATTTAGAATATAATTTCGAAGAAACGGAGTGCATAAAAAAGTAAAAGAGTGCTTAAAATCGAGACCCTAATTCGGAAACCCTAATCAAGGACGTTTGAAGTACGTGCTAACAAAACCGAGTCACGGTCGACGTTTTTTTAAACTTTTTTGGGGAATCATTAGGCCAGATGATTTAGAATACAATTTCGAAGAAACGGAGCGCATAAAAAAGTGAAAGAGTGCTTAAAATCGAGACCCTAATTCGGAAACCCTAATCAAGGACGTTTGAAGTACGTGCTAAAAAAACTGAGTCACGGTCGACGTTTTTTTAAACTTTTTTGTTGAATCATTAGGCCGGATGATTTAGAATATAATTTCGAAGAAACGGAGTGCATAAAACAGTTAAAGAGTGCTTAAAATCGAGACCCTAATTTGGAAACCTTAATCTATGACGTTTGAAGTACGTGCTAGCAAAACGAATCGCGGTCGACATTTTTCGAAACTTTTGTGGCGAATCATTAGGCCTCATGATTTCGAATCGAATTTCGAAGAAACGGAGAGAATAAAACTGTTAAAGTGTGCTTAAAATCGGGACCCTGATTCGGAAACCTTAATATGGGACGTTTGAAGTACGTGCTAAAAAAACCGAGTCACGGTCGACGTTTTTCGAAGGTTTTGTGGCGAATCATTAGGCCTCATGATTTCGAATCGAATTTCGAAGAAACGGAGAGAATAAACTGTTAAAGTGTGCTTAAAATAGGGACCCTGATTCGGAAACCTTAATATGGGACGTTTGAAGTACGTGCTAAAAAATGGAGTCACGGTCGACGTTTTTCAAAAGTTTTTTGTCTAATAATTAGGCCTCATGATTTAGAATCGAATTTCGGAGAAACGGAGAGAATAAAACTGTAAAAGAGTGCTTAAAATCGAGACCCTAATTCGTAAACCTTAATGTGGGACGTTTGAAGTACGTGCTAAAAAATGGAGTCACGGTCGATGTTTTTCGAAACTTTTGTAGCGAAAAATTAGGACTGATGATTTCGAATCGAATTTCGAAGAAACGGATAGCATAAAACAGTAAATGAGTGCTTAAAATCGAGACCCTAATTCGGAATCCTAATCTGGGACTTTTGAAGTACGTGCTAAAAGACCCAAGTCACGATCGACGTTTTTCGAAACTTTTTTGGGGAATCATTACGCCAGATGATTTATAATAGAATTTCGAAGAAACGGAGTGCATAAAAAAGTAAAAGAGTTCTTAAAATCGAGACCCTAATTCGGAAACCCTAATCAAGGACGTTTGAAGTACGTGCTAACAAAACCGAGTCACGGTCGACGTTTTTTTAAACTTTTTTGGGGAATCATTAGGCCAGATGATTTAGAATATAATTTCGAAGAAACGGAGCGCATAAAAAAGTGAAAGAGTGCTTAAAATCGAGACCCTAATTCGGAAACCCTAATCAAGGACGTTTGAAGTACGTGCTAAAAAAACCGAGTCACGGTCGACGTTTTTTTAAACTTTTTTGTTGAATCATTAGGCCGGATGATTTAGAATATAATTTCGAAGAAACGGAGTGCATAAAACAGTTAAAGAGGGCTTAAAATCGAGACCCTAATTTGGATACCTTAATCTATGACGTTTGAAGTACGTGCTAGCAAAACGAATCGCGGTCGACATTTTTCGAAACTTTTGTGGCGAATCATTAGGCCTCATGATTTCGAACCGAATTTCGAAGAAACGGAGAGAATAAAACTGTTAAAGTGTGCTTAAAATCGGGACCCTGATTCAGAAACCTTAATATGGGACGTTTGAAGTACGTGCTAAAAAAACCGAGTCACGGTCGACGTTTTTCGAAGGTTTTGTGGCGAATCATTAGGCCTCATGATTTCGAATTGAATTTCGAAGAAACGGAGAGAATAAAACTGTTAAAGTGTGCTTAAAATCGGGACTCTGATTCGGAAACCTTAATATGGGACGTTTGAAGTACGTGCTAAAAAATGGAGTCACGGTCGACGTTTTTCAAAAGTTTTTTGTCGAATAATTAGGCCTCATGATTTAGAATCGAATTTCGGAGAAACGGAGAGAATAAAACTGTAAAAGAGTGCTTAAAATCGAGACCCTAATTCGTAAACCTTAATGTGGGACGTTTGAAGTACGTGCTAAAAAATGGAGTCACGGTCGATGTTTTTCGAAACTTTTGTGGCGAAAAATTAGGACTGATGATTTAGAATCGAATTTCGAAGAAACGGATAGCATAAAACAGTCAATGAGTGCTTAAAATCGAGACCCTAATTCGGAAACCTAAACTGGGACTTTTGAAGTACGTGCTAAAAGACCCAAGTCACGATCGACGTTTTTCGAAACTTTTTTGGGGAATCATTACGCCAAATGATTTAGTATAGAATTTCGAAGAAACGGAGTGCATAAAAAAGTAAAAGAGTGCTAAAATCGAGACCCTAATTCGGAAACCCTAATCAAGGACGTTTGAAGTACGTGCTAACAAAACCGAGTCACGGTCGACGTTTTTTTAAACTTTTTTGGGGAATCATAAGGCCAGATGATTTAGAATATAATTTCGAAGAAACGGAGCGCATAAAAAAGTGAAAGAGTTCTTAAAATCGAGACCCTAATTCGGAAACCCTAATCAAGGACGTTTGAAGTACGTGCTCAAAAAACCGAGTCACGGTCGAGGTCGACGTTTTTTTAAACTTTTTTGTTGAATCATTAGGCCGGATGATTTAGAATATAATTTCGAAGAAACGGAGTGCATAAAACAGTTAAAGAATGCTTAAAATCGAGACCCTAATTTGGAAACCTTAATCTATGACGTTTGAAGTACGTGCTAGCAAAACGAATCGCGGTCGACATTTTTCGAAACTTTTGTGGCGAATCATTAGGCCTCATGATTTCGAACCGAATTTCAAAGAAATGCAGAGAATAAAACTGTAAAAGAGTTCTTAAAATCGGGACCCTAATTCGGAAAACCTAATCTGGGACGTTTGAAGTACGTTCTAAAAAAACCAAGTCACGGTCGACGTTTTTCGAAGGTTTTGTGGCGAATCATTAGGCCTCATGATTTCGAATCGAATTTCGAAGAAACGGAGAGAATAAAACTGTTAAAGTGTGCTTAAAATCGGGACCCTGATTCGGAAACCTTCATATGAGACGTTTGAAGTACGTGCTAAAAAATGGAGTCACGGTCGACGTTTTTCAAAAGTTTTTTGTCGAATAATTAGGCCTCATGATTTAGAATCGAATTTCGGAGAAACGGAGAGAATAAAACTGTAAAAGAGTGCTTAAAATCGAGACCCTAATTCCTAAACCTTAATGTGGGACGTTTGAAGTACGTGCTAAAAAATGGAGTCACGGTCGATGTTTTTCGAAACTTTTGTGGCGAAAAATTAGGACTGATGATTAAGAATCGAATTTCGAATAAACGGATAGCATAAAACAGTAAATGAGTGCTTAAAATCGAGACCCTAATTCGCAAACCTAATTTGGGACTTTTGAAGTACGTGTTAAAAGATTCAAGTCACGATCGACGTTTTTCGAAACTTTTTTGGGGAATCATTACGCCAGATGATTTAGAATAGAATTTCGAAGAAACGGAGTGCATAAAAAAGTAAAAGAGTGCTTAAAATCGTGACCGTAATTCGGAAACCCTAATCAAGGACGTTTGACGTACGTGCTAACAAAACCAAGTCACGGTCGACGTTTTTTTAAACTTTTTTGGGGAATCATTAGGCCAGATGATTTAGAATATAATTTCGAAGAAACGGAGCGCATAAAACAGTGAAAGAGTGTTTAAAATCGAGACCCTAATTCGGAAACCCTAATCAAGAACGTTTGAATTACGTGCTAAAAAAACCGAGTCACGGTCGACGTTTTTTTAATCTTTTTTGTTGAATCATTAGGCCGGATGATTTAGAATATAATTTCGAAGAAACGGTGTGCATAAAACAGTTAAAGAGTGCTTAAAATCGAGACCCTAATTTGGAAACCTTAATCTATGACGTTTGAAGTACGTGCTAGCAAAACGAATCACGGTCGACATTTTTCGAAAGTTTTGTGGCGAATCATTAGGCCTCATGATTTCGAACCGAATTTCAAAGAAATGCAGAGAATAAAACTGTAAAAGAGTGCTTAAAATCGGGACCCTAATTCGGAAAACCTAATCTGGGACGTTTGAAGTACGTGCTAAAAAAACCGAGTCACGGTCGACGTTTTTCGAATGTTTTGTGGCGAATCATTAGGCCTCATGATTTCGAATCGAATTTCGAAGAAACGGAGAGAATAAAACTGTTAAAGTGTGCTTAAAATCGGGACCCTGATTCGGAAACCTTAATATGGGACGTTTGAAGTACGTGCTAAAAAATGGAGTCACGGTCGACATTTTTCAAAAGTTTTTTGTCGAATAATTAGGCCTCATGATTTAGAATCAAATTTCGGATAAACGGAGAGAATAAAACTGTAAAAGAGTGCTTAAAATCGAGACCCTAATTCGTAAACCTTAATGTGGGACGTTTGAAGTACGTGCTAAAAAATAGAGTCATGGTCGATGTTTTTCGAAACTTTTGTGGCGAAAAATTAGAACTGATGATTTAGAATCGAATTTCGAAGAAACGGATAGCATAAAACAGTAAATGAGTGTTTAAAATCGAGACCCTAATTCGGAAACCTAATCTGGGACTTTTGAAGTACGTGCTAAAAGACCCAAGTCACGATCGACGTTTTTCGAAACTTTTTTGGGGAATCATTACGCCAGATGATTTAGAATAGAATTTCGAAGAAACGGAGTGCATAAAAAAGTAAAAGAGTGTTTAAAATCGAGACCCTAATTCGGAAACCCTAATCAAGGACGTTTGAAGTACGTGCTAACAAAACCGAGTCACGGTCGACGTTTTTTTAAACTTTTTTGGGGAATCATTAGGCCAGATGATTTAGAATATAATTTCGAAGAAACAGAGCGCATAAAACAGTGAAAGAGTGCTTAAAATCGAGACACTAATTCGGAAACCCTAATCAAGGACGTTTGAAGTACGTGCTAAAAAAACTGAGTCACGATCGACGTTTTTTTAAACTTTTTTGTCGAATCATTAGGCCGGATGATTTAGAATATAATTTTGAAGAAACGGAGTGCATAAAACAGTTAATGAGTGCTTAAAATCGAGACCCTAATTTGGAAACCTTAATCTATGACGTTTGAAGTAAGTGCTAAAAAAACGAATCGCGGTCGACATTTTTCGAAAGTTTTGTGGCGAATCATTAGGCCTCATGATTTCGAACCGAATTTCAAAGAAAGGCAGAGAATAAAACTGTAAAAGAGTGCTTAAAATCGGGACCATAATTCGGAAAACCTAATCTGGGACGTTTGAAGTACGTGCTAAAAAAACCGAGTCACGGTCGACGTTTTTCAAATGTTTTGTGGTGAATCATTAGGCCTCATGATTTCGAATCGAATTTCGAAGAAACGGAGAGAATAAAACTGTTAAAGTGTGCTTAAAATCGGGACCCTGATTCGGAAACCTTAATATGGGACGTTTGAAGTACGTGCTAAAAATTGGAGTCACGGTCGACGTTTTTCAAAAGTTTTTTGACGAATAATTAGGCCTCATGATTTAGAATCGAATTTCGGAGAAACGGAGAGAATAAAACTGTAAAAGAGTGCTTAAAATCGAGACCCTAATTCGTAAACCTTAATGTGGGACGTTTGAAGTACGTGCTAAAGAATGGAGTCACGGTCGATGTTTTTCGAAACTTTTGTGGCGAAAAATTAGGACTGATGATTTAGAATCGAATTTCGAAGAAACGGATAGCATAAAACAGTAAATGAGTGCTTAAAATCGAGACCCTAATTCGGAAACCTAATCTGGGACTTTTGAAGTACGTGCTAAAAGACCCAAGTCACGATCGACGTTTTTCGAAACTTTTTAGGGGAATCATTACGCCAGATGATTTAGAATAGAATTTCGAAGAAACAGAGTGCATAAAAAAGTAAAAGAGTGCTTAAAATCGAGACCCTAATTCGGAAACCCTAATCAAGGACGTTTGAAGTACGTGCTAACAAAACCGAGTCACGGTCGACGTTTTTTTAAACTTTTTTGGGGAATCATTAGGCCAGATGATTTAGAATATAATTTCGAAGAAACGGAGCGCATAAAACAGTGAAAGAGTGCTTAAAATCGAGACCCTAATTCGGAAACCCTAATCAAGGACGTTTGAAGTACGTGCTAAAAAAACTGAGTCACGATCGACATTTTTTTAAACTTTTTTGTCGAATCATTAGGCCGGATGATTTAGAATATAATTTTGAAGAAACGGAGTGCATAAAACAGTTAAAGAGTGCTTAAAATCGAGACCCTAATTTGGAAACCTTAATCTATGACGTTTGAAGTACGTGCTAGCAAAACGAATCGCGGTCGACATTTTTCGAAAGTTTTGTGGCGAATCATTAGGCCTCATGATTTCGAACCGAATTTCAAAGAAAGGCAGAGAATAAAACTGTAAAAGAGTGCTTAAAATCGGGACCCTAATTCGGAAAACCTTATCTGGGACGTTTGAAGTACGTGCTAAAAAAACCGAATCACGGTCGACGTTTTTCGAATGTTTTGTGGCGAATCATTAGGCCTCATGATTTCGAATCGAATTTCGAAGAAACGGAGAGAATAAAACTGTTAAAGTGTGCTTAAAATCGGGACCCTGATTCGGAAACCTTAATATGGGACGTTTGAAGTACGTGCTAAAAAATGGAGTCACGGTCGACGTTTTTCAAAAGTTTTTTGTCGAATAATTAGGCCTCATGATTTAGAATCAAATTTCGGAGAAATGGAGAGAATAAAACTGTAAAAGAGTGCTTAAAATCGAGACCCTAATTCGTAAACCTTAATGTGGGACGTTTGAAGTACGTGCTAAAAAATAGAGTCACGGTCAATGTTTTTCGAAACTTTTGTGGCGAAAAATTAGAACTGATGATTTAGAATCGAATTTCGAAGAAACGGATAGCATAAAACAGTAAATGAGTGTTTAAAATCGAGACCCTAATTCGGAAACCTAATCTGGGACTTTTGAAGTACGTGCTAAAAGACCCAAGTCACGATCGACGTTTTTCGAAACTTTTTTGGGGAATCATTACGCCAGATGATTTAGAATAGAATTTCGAAGAAACGGAGTGCATAAAAAAGTAAAAGAGTGTTTAAAATCGAGACCCTAATTCGGAAACCCTAATCAAGGACGTTTGAAGTACGTGCTAACAAAACCGAGTCACGGTCGACGTTTTTTTAAACTTTTTTGTTGAATCATTAGGCCGGATGATTTAGAATATAATTTCGAAGAAACGGAGTGCATAAAACAGTTAAAGAGGGCTTAAAATCGAGACCCTAATTTGGATACCTTAATCTATGACGTTTGAAGTACGTGCTAGCAAAACGAATCGCGGTCGACATTTTTCGAAACTTTTGTGGCGAATCATTAGGCCTCATGATTTCGAATCGAATTTCGAAGAAACGGAGAGAATAAAACTGTTAAAGTGTGCTTAAAATCGGGACCCTGATTCAGAAACCTTAATATGGGACGTTTGAAGTACGTGCTAAAAAAACCGAGTCACGGTCGACGTTTTTCGAAGGTTTTGTGGCGAATCATTAGGCCTCATGATTTCGAATTGAATTTCGAAGAAACGGAGAGAATAAAACTGTTAAAGTGTGCTTAAAATCGGGACTCTGATTCGGAAACCTTAATATGGGACGTTTGAAGTACGTGCTAAAAAATGGAGTCACGGTCGACGTTTTTCAAAAGTTTTTTGTCGAATAATTAGGCCTCATGATTTAGAATCGAATTTCGGAGAAACGGAGAGAATAAAACTGTAAAAGAGTGCTTAAAATCGAGACCCTAATTCGTAAACCTTAATGTGGGACGTTTGAAGTACGTGCTAAAAAATGGAGTCACGGTCGATGTTTTTCGAAACTTTTGTGGCGAAAAATTAGGACTGATGATTTAGAATCGAATTTCGAAGAAACGGATAGCATAAAACAGTCAATGAGTGCTTAAAATCGAGACCCTAATTCGGAAACCTAAACTGGGACTTTTGAAGTACGTGCTAAAAGACCCAAGTCACGATCGACGTTTTTCGAAACTTTTTTGGGGAATCATTACGCCAAATGATTTAGTATAGAATTTCGAAGAAACGGAGTGCATAAAAAAGTAAAAGAGTGCTTAAAATCGAGACCCTAATTCGGAAACCCTAATCAAGGACGTTTGAAGTACGTGCTAACAAAACCGAGTCACGGTCGACGTTTTTTTAAACTTTTTTGGGGAATCATAAGGCCAGATGATTTAGAATATAATTTCGAAGAAACGGAGCGCATAAAAAAGTGAAAGAGTTCTTAAAATCGAGACCCTAATTCGGAAACCCTAATCAAGGACGTTTGAAGTACGTGCTCAAAAAACCGAGTCACGGTCGAGGTCGACGTTTTTTTAAACTTTTTTGTTGAATCATTAGGCCGGATGATTTAGAATATAATTTCGAAGAAACGGAGTGCATAAAACAGTTAAAGAATGCTTAAAATCGAGACCCTAATTTGGAAACCTTAATCTATGACGTTTGAAGTACGTGCTAGCAAAACGAATCGCGGTCGACATTTTTCGAAAGTTTTGTGGCGAATCATTAGGCCTCATGATTTCGAACTGAATTTCAAAGAAAGGCAGAGAATAAAACTGTAAAAGAGTGCTTAAAATCGGGACCCTAATTCGGAAAACCTTATCTGGGACGTTTGAAGTACGTGCTAAAAAAACCGAGTCACGGTCGACGTTTTTCGAATGTTTTGTGGCGAATCATTAGGCCTCATGATTTCGAATCGAATTTCGAAGAAACGGAGAGAATAAAACTGTTAAAGTGTGCTTAAAATCGGGACCCTGATTCGGAAACCTTAATATGGGACGTTTGAAGTACGTGCTAAAAAATGGAGTCACGGTCGACGTTTTTCAAAAGTTTTTTGTCGAATAATTAGGCCTCATGATTTAGAATCAAATTTCGGAGAAATGGAGAGAATAAAACTGTAAAAGAGTGCTTAAAATCGAGACCCTAATTCGTAAACCTTAATGTGGGACGTTTGAAGTACGTGCTAAAAAATAGAGTCACGGTCGATGTTTTTCGAAACTTTTGTGGCGAAAAATTAGAACTGATGATTTAGAATCGAATTTCGAAGAAACGGATAGCATAAAACAGTAAATGAGTGTTTAAAATCGAGACCCTAATTCGGAAACCTAATCTGGGACTTTTGAAGTACGTGCTAAAAGACCCAAGTCACGATCGACGTTTTTCGAAACTTTTTTGGGGAATCATTACGCCAGATGATTTAGAATAGAATTTCGAAGAAACGGAGTGCATAAAAAAGTAAAAGAGTGTTTAAAATCGAGACCCTAATTCGGAAACCCTAATCAAGGACGTTTGAAGTACGTGCTAACAAAACCGAGTCACGGTCGACGTTTTTTTAAACTTTTTTGTTGAATCATTAGGCCGGATGATTTAGAATATAATTTCGAAGAAACGGAGTGCATAAAACAGTTAAAGAGGGCTTAAAATCGAGACCCTAATTTGGATACCTTAATCTATGACGTTTGAAGTACGTGCTAGCAAAACGAATCGCGGTCGACATTTTTCGAAACTTTTGTGGCGAATCATTAGGCCTCATGATTTCGAATCGAATTTCGAAGAAACGGAGAGAATAAAACTGTTAAAGTGTGCTTAAAATCGGGACCCTGATTCAGAAACCTTAATATGGGACGTTTGAAGTACGTGCTAAAAAAACCGAGTCACGGTCGACGTTTTTCGAAGGTTTTGTGGCGAATCATTAGGCCTCATGATTTCGAATTGAATTTCGAAGAAACGGAGAGAATAAAACTGTTAAAGTGTGCTTAAAATCGGGACTCTGATTCGGAAACCTTAATATGGGACGTTTGAAGTACGTGCTAAAAAATGGAGTCACGGTCGACGTTTTTCAAAAGTTTTTTGTCGAATAATTAGGCCTCATGATTTAGAATCGAATTTCGGAGAAACGGAGAGAATAAAACTGTAAAAGAGTGCTTAAAATCGAGACCCTAATTCGTAAACCTTAATGTGGGACGTTTGAAGTACGTGCTAAAAAATGGAGTCACGGTCGATGTTTTTCGAAACTTTTGTGGCGAAAAATTAGGACTGATGATTTAGAATCGAATTTCGAAGAAACGGATAGCATAAAACAGTCAATGAGTGCTTAAAATCGAGACCCTAATTCGGAAACCTAAACTGGGACTTTTGAAGTACGTGCTAAAAGACCCAAGTCACGATCGACGTTTTTCGAAACTTTTTTGGGGAATCATTACGCCAAATGATTTAGTATAGAATTTCGAAGAAACGGAGTGCATAAAAAAGTAAAAGAGTGCTTAAAATCGAGACCCTAATTCGGAAACCCTAATCAAGGACGTTTGAAGTACGTGCTAACAAAACCGAGTCACGGTCGACGTTTTTTTAAACTTTTTTGGGGAATCATAAGGCCAGATGATTTAGAATATAATTTCGAAGAAACGGAGCGCATAAAAAAGTGAAAGAGTTCTTAAAATCGAGACCCTAATTCGGAAACCCTAATCAAGGACGTTTGAAGTACGTGCTCAAAAAACCGAGTCACGGTCGAGGTCGACGTTTTTTTAAACTTTTTTGTTGAATCATTAGGCCGGATGATTTAGAATATAATTTCGAAGAAACGGAGTGCATAAAACAGTTAAAGAATGCTTAAAATCGAGACCCTAATTTGGAAACCTTAATCTATGACGTTTGAAGTACGTGCTAGCAAAACGAATCGCGGTCGACATTTTTCGAAAGTTTTGTGGCGAATCATTAGGCCTCATGATTTCGAACTGAATTTCAAAGAAAGGCAGAGAATAAAACTGTAAAAGAGTGCTTAAAATCGGGACCCTAATTCGGAAAACCTTATCTGGGACGTTTGAAGTACGTGCTAAAAAAACCGAGTCACGGTCGACGTTTTTCGAATGTTTTGTGGCGAATCATTAGGCCTCATGATTTCGAATCGAATTTCGAAGAAACGGAGAGAATAAAACTGTTAAAGTGTGCTTAAAATCGGGACCCTGATTCGGAAACCTTAATATGGGACGTTTGAAGTACGTGCTAAAAAATGGAGTCACGGTCGACGTTTTTCAAAAGTTTTTTGTCGAATAATTAGGCCTCATGATTTAGAATCAAATTTCGGAGAAATGGAGAGAATAAAACTGTAAAAGAGTGCTTAAAATCGAGACCCTAATTCGTAAACCTTAATGTGGGACGTTTGAAGTACGTGCTAAAAAATAGAGTCACGGTCGATGTTTTTCGAAACTTTTGTGGCGAAAAATTAGAACTGATGATTTAGAATCGAATTTCGAAGAAACGGATAGCATAAAACAGTAAATGAGTGTTTAAAATCGAGACCCTAATTCGGAAACCTAATCTGGGACTTTTGAAGTACGTGCTAAAAGACCCAAGTCACGATCGACGTTTTTCGAAACTTTTTTGGGGAATCATTACGCCAGATGATTTAGAATAGAATTTCGAAGAAACGGAGTGCATAAAAAAGTAAAAGAGTGTTTAAAATCGAGACCCTAATTCGGAAACCCTAATCAAGGACGTTTGAAGTACGTGCTAACAAAACCGAGTCACGGTCGACGTTTTTTTAAACTTTTTTGTTGAATCATTAGGCCGGATGATTTAGAATATAATTTCGAAGAAACGGAGTGCATAAAACAGTTAAAGAGGGCTTAAAATCGAGACCCTAATTTGGATACCTTAATCTATGACGTTTGAAGTACGTGCTAGCAAAACGAATCGCGGTCGACATTTTTCGAAACTTTTGTGGCGAATCATTAGGCCTCATGATTTCGAATCGAATTTCGAAGAAACGGAGAGAATAAAACTGTTAAAGTGTGCTTAAAATCGGGACCCTGATTCAGAAACCTTAATATGGGACGTTTGAAGTACGTGCTAAAAAAACCGAGTCACGGTCGACGTTTTTCGAAGGTTTTGTGGCGAATCATTAGGCCTCATGATTTCGAATTGAATTTCGAAGAAACGGAGAGAATAAAACTGTTAAAGTGTGCTTAAAATCGGGACTCTGATTCGGAAACCTTAATATGGGACGTTTGAAGTACGTGCTAAAAAATGGAGTCACGGTCGACGTTTTTCAAAAGTTTTTTGTCGAATAATTAAGCCTCATGATTTAGAATCGAATTTCGGAGAAACGGAGAGAATAAAACTGTAAAAGAGTGCTTAAAATCGAGACCCTAATTCGTAAACCTTAATGTGGGACGTTTGAAGTACGTGCTAAAGAATGGAGTCACGGTCGATGTTTTTCGAAACTTTTGTGGCGAAAAATTAGGACTGATGATTTAGAATCGAATTTCGAAGAAACGGATAGCATAAAACAGTCAATGAGTGCTTAAAATCGAGACCCTAATTCGGAAACCTAAACTGGGACTTTTGAAGTACGTGCTAAAAGACCCAAGTCACGATCGACGTTTTTCGAAACTTTTTTGGGGAATCATTACGCCAAATGATTTAGTATAGAATTTCGAAGAAACGGAGTGCATAAAAAAGTAAAAGAGTGCTTAAAATCGAGACCCTAATTCGGAAACCCTAATCAAGGACGTTTGAAGTACGTGCTAACAAAACCGAGTCACGGTCGACGTTTTTTTAAACTTTTTTGGGGAATCATAAGGCCAGATGATTTAGAATATAATTTCGAAGAAACGGAGCGCATAAAAAAGTGAAAGAGTTCTTAAAATCGAGACCCTAATTCGGAAACCCTAATCAAGGACGTTTGAAGTACGTGCTCAAAAAACCGAGTCACGGTCGAGGTCGACGTTTTTTTAAACTTTTTTGTTGAATCATTAGGCCGGATGATTTAGAATATAATTTCGAAGAAACGGAGTGCATAAAACAGTTAAAGAATGCTTAAAATCGAGACATTAATTTGGAAACCTTAATCTATGACGTTTGAAGTACGTGCTAGCAAAACGAATCGCGGTCGACATTTTTCGAAAGTTTTGTGGCGAATCATTAGGCCTCATGATTTCGAACCGAATTTCAAAGAAAGGCAGAGAATAAAACTGTAAAAGAGTGCTTAAAATCGGGACCCTAATTCGGAAAACCTAATCTGGGACGTTTGAAGTACGTTCTAAAAAAACCAAGTCACGGTCGACGTTTTTCGAAGGTTTTGTGGCGAATCATTAGGCCTCATGATTTCGAATCGAATTTCGAAGAAACGGAGAGAATAAAACTGTTAAAGTGTGCTTAAAATCGGGACCCTGATTCGGAAACCTTCATATGAGACGTTTGAAGTACGTGCTAAAAAATGGAGTCACGGTCGACGTTTTTCAAAAGTTTTTTGTCGAATAATTAGGCCTCATGATTTAGAATCGAATTTCGGAGAAACGGAGAGAATAAAACTGTAAAAGAGTGCTTAAAATCGAGACCCTAATTTGGAAACCTTAATCTATGACGTTTGAAGTACGTGCTAGCAAAACGAATCACGGTCGACATTTTTCGAAAGTTTTGTGGCGAATCATTAGGCCTCATGATTTCGAACCGAATTTCAAAGAAATGCAGAGAATAAAACTGTAAAAGAGTGCTTAAAATCGGGACCCTAATTCGGAAAACTCTGGGACGTTTGAAGTACGTGCTAAAAAAACCAAGTCACGGTCGACGTTTTTCGAAGGTTTTGTGGCGAATCATTAGGCCTCATGATTTCGAATCGAATTTCGAAGAAACGGAGAGAATAAAACTGTTAAAGTGTGCTTAAAATCGGGACCCTGATTCGGAAACCTTCATATGAGACGTTTGAAGTACGTGCTAAAAAATGGAGTCACGGTCGACGTTTTTCAAAACTTTTTTGTCGAATAATTAGGCCTCATGATTTAGAATCGAATTTCGGAGAAACGGAGAGAATAAAACTGTAAAAGAGTGCTTAAAATCGAGACCCTAATTTGGAAACCTTAATCTATGACGTTTGAAGTACGTGCTAGCAAAACGAATCACGGTCGACATTTTTCGAAAGTTTTGTGGCGAATCATTAGGCCTCATGATTTCGAACCGAATTTCAAAGAAATGCAGAGAATAAAACTGTAAAAGAGTGCTTAAAATCGGGACCTTAATTCGTAAACCTTAATGTGGGACGTTTGAAGTACGTGCTAAAAAATGGAGTCACGGTCGATGTTTTTCGAAACTTTTGTGGCGAAAAATTAGGACTGATGATTTAGAATCGAATTTCGAATAAACGGATAGCATAAAACAGTAAATGAGTGCTTAAAATCGAGACCCTAATTCGCAAACCTAATTTGGGACTTTTGAAGTACGTGTTAAAAGATTCAAGTCACGATCGACGTTTTTCGAAACTTTTTTGGGGAATCATTACGCCAGATGATTTAGAATAGAATTTCGAAGAAACGGAGTGCATAAAAAAGTAAAAGAGTGCTTAAAATCGTGACCGTAATTCGGAAACCCTAATCAAGGACGTTTGACGTACGTGCTAACAAAACCGAGTCACGGTCGACGTTTTTTTAAACTTTTTTGGGGAATCATTAGGCCAGATGATTTAGAATATAATTTCGAAGAAACGGAGCGCATAAAACAGTGAAAGAGTGCTTAAAATCGAGACCCTAATTCGGAAACCCTAATCAAGAACGTTTGAATTACGTGCTAAAAAAACCGAGTCACGGTCGACGTTTTTTTAATCTTTTTTGTTGAATCATTAGGCCGGATGATTTAGAATATAATTTCGAAGAAACGGTGTGCATAAAACAGTTAAAGAGTGCTTAAAATCGAGACCCTAATTTGGAAACCTTAATCTATGACGTTTGAAGTACGTGCTAGCAAAACGAATCGCGGTCGACATTTTTCGAAAGTTTTGTGGCGAATCATTAGGCCTCATGATTTCGAACCGAATTTCAAAGAAAGGCAGAGAATAAAACTGTAAAAGAGTGCTTAAAATCGGGACCCTAATTCGGAAAACCTAATCTGGGACGTTTGAAGTACGTTCTAAAAAAACCAAGTCACGGTCGACGTTTTTCGAAGGTTTTGTGGCGAATCATTAGGCCTCATGATTTCGAATCGAATTTCGAAGAAACGGAGAGAATAAAACTGTTAAAGTGTGCTTAAAATCGGGACCCTGATTCGGAAACCTTCATATGAGACGTTTGAAGTACGTGCTAAAAAATGGAGTCACGGTCGACGTTTTTCAAAAGTTTTTTGTCGAATAATTAGGCCTCATGATTTAGAATCGAATTTCGGAGAAACGGAGAGAATAAAACTGTAAAAGAGTGCTTAAAATCGAGACCCTAATTTGGAAACCTTAATCTATGACGTTTGAAGTACGTGCTAGCAAAACGAATCACGGTCGACATTTTTCGAAAGTTTTGTGGCGAATCATTAGGCCTCATGATTTCGAACCGAATTTCAAAGAAATGCAGAGAATAAAACTGTAAAAGAGTGCTTAAAATCGGGACCCTAATTCGGAAAACCTAATCTGGGACGTTTGAAGTACGTGCTAAAAAAACCAAGTCACGGTCGACGTTTTTCGAAGGTTTTGTGGCGAATCATTAGGCCTCATGATTTCGAATCGAATTTCGAAGAAATGGAGAGAATAAAACTGTTAAAGTGTGCTTAAAATCGGGACCCTGATTCGGAAACCTTCATATGAGACGTTTGCAGTACGTGCTAAAAAATGGAGTCACGGTCGACGTTTTTCAAAACTTTTTTGTCGAATAATTAGGCCTCATGATTTAGAATCGAATTTCGGAGAAACGGAGAGAATAAAACTGTAAAAGAGTGCTTAAAATCGAGACCCTAATTTGGAAACCTTAATCTATGACGTTTGAAGTACGTGCTAGCAAAACGAATCACGGTCGACATTTTTCGAAAGTTTTGTGGCGAATCATTAGGCCTCATGATTTCGAACCGAATTTCAAAGAAATGCAGAGAATAAAACTGTAAAAGAGTGCTTAAAATCGGGACCCTAATTCGGAAAACCTAATCTGGGACGTTTGAAGTACGTGCTAAAAAAACCAAGTCACGGTCGACGTTTTTCGAAGGTTTTGTGGCGAATCATTAGGCCTCATGATTTCGAATCGAATTTCGAAGAAACGGAGAGAATAAAACTGTTAAAGTGTGCTTAAAATCGGGACCCTGATTCGGAAACCTTCATATGAGACGTTTGAAGTACGTGCTAAAAAATGGAGTCACGGTCGACGTTTTTCAAAAGTTTTTTGTCGAATAATTAGGCCTCATGATTTAGAATCGAATTTCGGAGAAACGGAGAGAATAAAACTGTAAAAGAGTGCTTAAAATCGAGACCCTAATTTGGAAACCTTAATCTATGACGTTTGAAGTACGTGCTAGCAAAACGAATCACGGTCGACATTTTTCGAAAGTTTTGTGGCGAATCATTAGGCCTCATGATTTCGAACCGAATTTCAAAGAAATGCAGAGAATAAAACTGTAAAAGAGTGCTTAAAATCGGGACCCTAATTCGGAAAACCTAATCTGGGACGTTTGAAGTACGTGCTAAAAAAACCAAGTCACGGTCGACGTTTTTCGAAGGTTTTGTGGCGAATCATTAGGCCTCATGATTTCGAATCGAATTTCGAAGAAACGGAGAGAATAAAACTGTTAAAGTGTGCTTAAAATCGGGACCCTGATTCGGAAACCTTCATATGAGACGTTTGAAGTACGTGCTAAAAAATGGAGTCACGGTCGACGTTTTTCAAAACTTTTTTGTCGAATAATTAGGCCTCATGATTTAGAATCGAATTTCGGAGAAACGGAGAGAATAAAACTGTAAAAGAGTGCTTAAAATCGAGACCCTAATTTGGAAACCTTAATCTATGACGTTTGAAGTACGTGCTAGCAAAACGAATCACGGTCGACATTTTTCGAAAGTTTTGTGGCGAATCATTAGGCCTCATGATTTCGAACCGAATTTCAAAGAAATGCAGAGAATAAAACTGTAAAAGAGTGCTTAAAATCGGGACCCTAATTCGGAAAACCTAATCTGGGACGTTTGAAGTACGTGCTAAAAAAACCAAGTCACGGTCGACGTTTTTCGAAGGTTTTGTGGCGAATCATTAGGCCTCATGATTTCGAATCGAATTTCGAAGAAACGGAGAGAATAAAACTGTTAAAGTGTGCTTAAAATCGGGACCCTGATTCGGAAACCTTCATATGAGACGTTTGCAGTACGTGCTAAAAAATGGAGTCACGGTCGACGTTTTTCAAAACTTTTTTGTCGAATAATTAGGCCTCATGATTTAGAATCGAATTTCAAAGAAATGCAGAGAATAAAACTGTAAAAGAGTGCTTAAAATCGGGACCTTAATTCGTAAACCTTAATGTGGGACGTTTGAAGTACGTGCTAAAAAATGGAGTCACGGTCGATGTTTTTCGAAACTTTTGTGGCGAAAAATTAGGACTGATGATTTAGAATCGAATTTCGAATAAACGGATAGCATAAAACAGTAAATGAGTGCTTAAAATCGAGACCCTAATTCGCAAACCTAATTTGGGACTTTTGAAGTACGTGTTAAAAGATTCAAGTCACGATCGACGTTTTTCGAAACTTTTTTGGGGAATCATTACGCCAGATGATTTAGAATAGAATTTCGAAGAAACGGAGTGCATAAAAAAGTAAAAGAGTGCTTAAAATCGTGACCGTAATTCGGAAACCCTAATCAAGGACGTTTGACGTACGTGCTAACAAAACCAAGTCACGGTCGACGTTTTTTTAAACTTTTTTGGGGAATCATTAGGCCAGATGATTTAGAATATAATTTCGAAGAAACGGAGTGCATAAAACAGTGAAAGAGTGTTTAAAATCGAGACCCTAATTCGGAAACCCTAATCAAGAACGTTTGAATTACGTGCTAAAAAAACCGAGTCACGGTCGACGTTTTTTTAATCTTTTTTGTTGAATCATTAGGCCGGATGATTTAGAATATAATTTCGAAGAAACGGTGTGCATAAAACAGTTAAAGAGTGCTTAAAATCGAGACCCTAATTTGGAAACCTTAATCTATGACGTTTGAAGTACGTGCTAGCAAAACGAATCACGGTCGACATTTTTCGAAAGTTTTGTGGCGAATCATTAGGCCTCATGATTTCGAACCGAATTTCAAAGAAATGCAGAGAATAAAACTGTAAAAGAGTGCTTAAAATCGGGACCCTAATTCGGAAAACCTAATCTGGGACGTTTGAAGTACGTGCTAAAAAAACCGAGTCACGGTCGACGTTTTTCGAATGTTTTGTGGCGAATCATTAGGCCTCATGATTTCGAATCGAATTTCGAAGAAACGGAGAGAATAAAACTGTTAAAGTGTGCTTAAAATCGGGACCCTGATTCGGAAACCTTAATATGGGACGTTTGAAGTACGTGCTAAAAAATGGAGTCACGGTCGACGTTTTTCAAAAGTTTTTTGTCGAATAATTAGGCCTCATGATTTAGAATCAAATTTCGGATAAACGGAGAGAATAAAACTGTAAAAGAGTGCTTAAAATCGAGACCCTAATTCGTAAACCTTAATGTGGGACGTTTGAAGTACGTGCTAAAAAATAGAGTCATGGTCGATGTTTTTCGAAACTTTTGTGGCGAAAAATTAGAACTGATGATTTAGAATCGAATTTCGAAGAAACGGATAGCATAAAACAGTAAATGAGTGTTTAAAATCGAGACCCTAATTCGGAAACCTAATCTGGGACTTTTGAAGTACGTGCTAAAAGACCCAAGTCACGATCGACGTTTTTCGAAACTTTTTTGGGGAATCATTACGCCAGATGATTTAGAATAGAATTTCGAAGAAACGGAGTGCATAAAAAAGTAAAAGAGTGTTTAAAATCGAGACCCTAATTCGGAAACCCTAATCAAGGACGTTTGAAGTACGTGCTAACAAAACCGAGTCACGGTCGACGTTTTTTTAAACTTTTTTGGGGAATCATTAGGCCAGATGATTTAGAATATAATTTCGAAGAAACAGAGCGCATAAAACAGTGAAAGAGTGCTTAAAATCGAGACACTAATTCGGAAACCCTAATCAAGGACGTTTGAAGTACGTGCTAAAAAAACTGAGTCACGATCGACGTTTTTTTAAACTTTTTTGTCGAATCATTAGGCCGGATGATTTAGAATATAATTTTGAAGAAACGGAGTGCATAAAACAGTTAATGAGTGCTTAAAATCGAGACCCTAATTTGGAAACCTTAATCTATGACGTTTGAAGTAAGTGCTAAAAAAACGAATCGCGGTCGACATTTTTCGAAAGTTTTGTGGCGAATCATTAGGCCTCATGATTTCGAACCGAATTTCAAAGAAAGGCAGAGAATAAAACTGTAAAAGAGTGCTTAAAATCGGGACCATAATTCGGAAAACCTAATCTGGGACGTTTGAAGTACGTGCTAAAAAAACCGAGTCACGGTCGACGTTTTTCAAATGTTTTGTGGTGAATCATTAGGCCTCATGATTTCGAATCGAATTTCGAAGAAACGGAGAGAATAAAACTGTTAAAGTGTGCTTAAAATCGGGACCCTGATTCGGAAACCTTAATATGGGACGTTTGAAGTACGTGCTAAAAATTGGAGTCACGGTCGACGTTTTTCAAAAGTTTTTTGACGAATAATTAGGCCTCATGATTTAGAATCGAATTTCGGAGAAACGGAGAGAATAAAACTGTAAAAGAGTGCTTAAAATCGAGACCCTAATTCGTAAACCTTAATGTGGGACGTTTGAAGTACGTGCTAAAGAATGGAGTCACGGTCGATGTTTTTCGAAACTTTTGTGGCGAAAAATTAGGACTGATGATTTAGAATCGAATTTCGAAGAAACGGATAGCATAAAACAGTAAATGAGTGCTTAAAATCGAGACCCTAATTCGGAAACCTAATCTGGGACTTTTGAAGTACGTGCTAAAAGACCCAAGTCACGATCGACGTTTTTCGAAACTTTTTAGGGGAATCATTACGCCAGATGATTTAGAATAGAATTTCGAAGAAACAGAGTGCATAAAAAAGTAAAAGAGTGCTTAAAATCGAGACCCTAATTCGGAAACCCTAATCAAGGACGTTTGAAGTACGTGCTAACAAAACCGAGTCACGGTCGACGTTTTTTTAAACTTTTTTGGGGAATCATTAGGCCAGATGATTTAGAATATAATTTCGAAGAAACGGAGCGCATAAAACAGTGAAAGAGTGCTTAAAATCGAGACCCTAATTCGGAAACCCTAATCAAGGACGTTTGAAGTACGTGCTAAAAAAACTGAGTCACGATCGACGTTTTTTTAAACTTTTTTGTCGAATCATTAGGCCGGATGATTTAGAATATAATTTTGAAGAAACGGAGTGCATAAAACAGTTAAAGAGTGCTTAAAATCGAGACCCTAATTTGGAAACCTTAATCTATGACGTTTGAAGTACGTGCTAGCAAAACGAATCGCGGTCGACATTTTTCGAAAGTTTTGTGGCGAATCATTAGGCCTCATGATTTCGAACCGAATTTCAAAGAAAGGCAGAGAATAAAACTGTAAAAGAGTGCTTAAAATCGGGACCCTAATTCGGAAAACCTTATCTGGGACGTTTGAAGTACGTGCTAAAAAAACCGAGTCATGGTCGACGTTTTTCGAATGTTTTGTGGCGAATCATTAGGCCTCATGATTTCGAATCGAATTTCGAAGAAACGGAGAGAATAAAACTGTTAAAGTGTGCTTAAAATCGGGACCCTGATTCGGAAACCTTAATATGGGACGTTTGAAGTACGTGCTAAAAAATGGAGTCACGGTCGACGTTTTTCAAAAGTTTTTTGTCGAATAATTAGGCCTCATGATTTAGAATCAAATTTCGGAGAAATGGAGAGAATAAAACTGTAAAAGAGTGCTTAAAATCGAGACCCTAATTCGTAAACCTTAATGTGGGACGTTTGAAGTACGTGCTAAAAAATAGAGTCACGGTCGATGTTTTTCGAAACTTTTGTGGCGAAAAATTAGAACTGATGATTTAGAATCGAATTTCGAAGAAACGGATAGCATAAAACAGTAAATGAGTGTTTAAAATCGAGACCCTAATTCGGAAACCTAATCTGGGACTTTTGAAGTACGTGCTAAAAGACCCAAGTCACGATCGACGTTTTTCGAAACTTTTTTGGGGAATCATTACGCCAGATGATTTAGAATAGAATTTCGAAGAAACGGAGTGCATAAAAAAGTAAAAGAGTGTTTAAAATCGAGACCCTAATTCGGAAACCCTAATCAAGGACGTTTGAAGTACGTGCTAACAAAACCGAGTCACGGTCGGCGTTTTTTTAAACTTTTTTGGGGAATCATTAGGCCAGATGATTTAGAATATAATTTCGAAGAAACAGAGCGCATAAAACAGTGAAAGAGTGCTTAAAATCGAGACACTAATTCGGAAACCCTAATCAAGGACGTTTGAAGTACGTGCTAAAAAAACTGAGTCACGATCGACGTTTTTTTAAACTTTTTTGTCGAATCATTTGGCCGGATGATTTAGAATATAATTTTGAAGAAACGGAGTGCATAAAACAGTTAAAGAGTGCTTAAAATCGAGACCCTAATTTGGAAACCTTAATCTATGACGTTTGAAGTAAGTGCTAAAAAAACGAATCGCGGTCGACATTTTTCGAAAGTTTTGTGGCGAATCATTAGGCCTCATGATTTCGAACCGAATTTCAAAGAAAGGCAGAGAATAAAACTGTAAAAGAGTGCTTAAAATCGGGACCATAATTCGGAAAACCTAATCTGGGACGTTTGAAGTACGTGCTAAAAAAACCGAGTCACGGTCCACGTTTTTCGAATGTTTTGTGGTGAATCATTAGGCCTCATGATTTCGAATCGAATTTCGAAGAAACGGAGAGAATAAAACTGTTAAAGTGTGCTTAAAATCGGGACCCTGATTCGGAAACCTTAATATGGGACGTTTGAAGTACGTGCTAAAAATTGGAGTCACGGTCGACGTTTTTCAAAAGTTTTTTGACGAATAATTAGGCCTCATGATTTAGAATCGAATTTCGGAGAAACGGAGAGAATAAAACTGTAAAAGAGTGCTTAAAATCGAGACCCTAATTCGTAAACCTTAATGTGGGACGTTTGAAGTACGTGCTAAAGAATGGAGTCACGGTCGATGTTTTTCGAAACTTTTGTGGCGAAAAATTAGGACTGATGATTTAGAATCGAATTTCGAAGAAACGGATAGCATAAAACAGTAAATGAGTGCTTAAAATCGAGACCCTAATTCGGAAACCTAATCTGGGACTTTTGAAGTACGTGCTAAAAGACCCAAGTCACGATCGACGTTTTTCGAAACTTTTTAGGGGAATCATTACGCCAGATGATTTAGAATAGAATTTCGAAGAAACAGAGTGCATAAAAAAGTAAAAGAGTGCTTAAAATCGAGACCCTAATTCGGAAACCCTAATCAAGGACGTTTGAAGTACGTGCTAACAAAACCGAGTCACGGTCGACGTTTTTTTAAACTTTTTTGGGGAATCATTAGGCCAGATGATTTAGAATATAATTTCGAAGAAACGGAGCGCATAAAACAGTGAAAGAGTGCTTAAAATCGAGACCCTAATTCGGAAACCCTAATCAAGGACGTTTGAAGTACGTGCTAAAAAAACTGAGTCACGATCGACGTTTTTTTAAACTTTTTTGTCGAATCATTAGGCCGGATGATTTAGAATATAATTTTGAAGAAACGGAGTGCATAAAACAGTTAAAGAGTGCTTAAAATCGAGACCCTAATTTGGAAACCTTAATCTATGACGTTTGAAGTACGTGCTAGCAAAACGAATCGCGGTCGACATTTTTCGAAAGTTTTGTGGCGAATCATTAGGCCTCATGACTTCGAACCGAATTTCAAAGAAAGGCAGAGAATAAAACTGTAAAAGAGTGCTTAAAATCGGGACCCTAATTCGGAAAACCTTATCTGGGACGTTTGAAGTACGTGCTAAAAAAACCGAGTCACGGTCGACGTTTTTCGAATGTTTTGTGGCGAATCATTAGGCCTCATGATTTCGAATCGAATTTCGAAGAAACGGAGAGAATAAAACTGTTAAAGTGTGCTTAAAATCGGGACCCTGATTCGGAAACCTTAATATGGGACGTTTGAAGTACGTGCTAAAAAATGGAGTCACGGTCGACGTTTTTCAAAAGTTTTTTGTCGAATAATTAAGCCTCATGATTTAGAATCGAATTTCGGAGAAACGGAGAGAATAAAACTGTAAAAGAGTGCTTAAAATCGAGACCCTAATTCGTAAACCTTAATGTGGGACGTTTGAAGTACGTGCTAAAGAATGGAGTCACGGTCGATGTTTTTCGAAACTTTTGTGGCGAAAAATTAGGACTGATGATTTAGAATCGAATTTCGAAGAAACGGATAGCATAAAACAGTAAATGAGTGCTTAAAATCGAGACCCTAATTCGGAAACCTAATCTGGGACTTTTGAAGTACGTGCTAAAAGACCCAAGTCACGATCGACGTTTTTCGAAACTTTTTTGGGGAATCATTACGCCAGATGGTTTAGAATAGAATTTCGAAGAAACGGAGTGCATAAAAAAGTAAAAGAGTGCTTAAAATCGAGACCCTAATTCGGAAACCCTAATCAAGGACGTTTGAAGTACGTGCTAACAAAACCAAGTCACGGTCGACGTTTTTTTAAACTTTTTTCGGGAATCATTAGGCCAGATGATTTAGAATATAATTTCGAAGAAACGGAGCGCATAAAACGGTGAAAGAGTGCTTAAAATCGAGACCCTAATTTGGATACCCTAATCAAGGACGTTTGAAGTACGTGCTAAAAAAACTGAGTCACGATCGACGTTTTTTTAAACTTTTTTGTCGAATCATTAGGCCGGATGATTTAGAATATAATTTTGAAGAAACGGAGTGCATAAAACAGTTAAAGAGTGCTTAAAATCGAGACCCTAATTTGGAAACCTTAATCTATGACGTTTGAAGTACGTGCTAGCAAAACGAATCGCGGTCGACATTTTTCGAAAGTTTTGTGGCGAATCATTAGGCCTCATGATTTCGAACCGAATTTCAAAGAAAGGCAGAGAATAAAACTGTAAAAGAGTGCTTAAAATCGGGACCCTAATTCGGAAAACCTTATCTGGGACGTTTGAAGTACGTGCTAAAAAAACCGAGTCACGGTCGACGTTTTTCGAATGTTTTGTGGCGAATCATTAGGCCTCATGATTTCGAATCGAATTTCGAAGAAACGGAGAGAATAAAACTGTTAAAGTGTGCTTAAAATCGGGACCCTGATTCGGAAACCTTAATATGGGACGTTTGAAGTACGTGCTAAAAAATGGAGTCACGGTCGACGTTTTTCAAAAGTTTTTTGTCGAATAATTAAGCCTCATGATTTAGAATCGAATTTCGGAGAAACGGAGAGAATAAAACTGTAAAAGAGTGCTTAAAATCGAGACCCTAATTCGTAAACCTTAATGTGGGACGTTTGAAGTACGTGCTAAAGAATGGAGTCACGGTCGATGTTTTTCGAAACTTTTGTGGCGAAAAATTAGGACTGATGATTTAGAATCGAATTTCGAAGAAACGGATAGCATAAAACAGTAAATGAGTGCTTAAAATCAAGACACTAATTCGGAAACCTAATCTGGGACTTTTGAAGTACGTGCTAAAAGACCCAAGTCACGATCGTCGTTTTTCGAAACTTTTTTGGGGAATAATTACGCCAGATGATTTAGAATAGAATTTCGAAGAAACGGAGTGCATAAAAAAGTAAAAGAGTGCTTAAAATCGAGACCCTAATTCGGAAACCCTAATCAAGGACGTTTGAAGTACGTGCTAACAAAACCGAGTCACGGTCGACGTTTTTTTAAACTTTTTTCGGGAATCATTAGGCCAGATGATTTAGAATATAATTTCGAAGAAACGGAGCGCATAAAACGGTGAAAGAGTGCTTAAAATCGAAACCCTAATTTGGATACCCTAATCAAGGACGTTTGAAGTACGTGCTAAAAAAACTGAGTCACGATCGACGTTTTTTTAAACTTTTTTGTCGAATCATTAGGCCGGATGATTTAGAATATAATTTTGAAGAAACGGAGTGCATAAAACAGTTAAAGAGTGCTTAAAATCGAGACCCTAATTTGGAAACCTTAATCTATGACGTTTGAAGTACGTGCTAGCAAAACGAATCGCGGTTGACATTTTTCGAAAGTTTTGTGGCGAATCATTAGGCCTCATGATTTCGAACCGAATTTCAAAGAAAGGCAGAGAATAAAACTGTAAAAGAGTGCTTAAAATCGGGACCCTAATTCGGAAAACCTAATCTGGGACGTTTGAAGTACGTGCTAAAAAAACCGAGTCACGGTCGACGTTTTTCGAATGTTTTGTGGTGAATCATTAGGCCTCATGATTTCGAATCGAATTTCGAAGAAACGGAGAGAATAAAACTGTTAAAGTGTGCTTAAAATCGGGACCCTGATTCGGAAACCTTAATATGGGACGTTTGAAGTACGTGCTAAAAATTGGAGTCACGGTCGACGTTTTTCAAAAGTTTTTTGACGAATAATTAGGCCTCATGATTTAGAATCGAATTTCGGAGAAACGGAGAGAATAAAACTGTAAAAGAGTGCTTAAAATCGAGACCCTTATTCGTAAACCTTAATGTGGGACGTTTGAAGTACGTGCTAAAGAATGGAGTCACGGTCGATGTTTTTCGAAACTTTTGTGGCGAAAAATTAGGACTGATGATTTAGAATCGAATTTCGAAGAAACGGATAGCATAAAACAGTAAATGAGTGCTTAAAATCGAGACCCTAATTCGGAAACCTAATCTGGGACTTTTGAAGTACGTGCTAAAAGACCCAAGTCACGATCGACGTTTTTCGAAACTTTTTTGGGGAATCATTACGCCAGATGGTTTAGAATAGAATTTCGAAGAAACGGAGTGCATAAAAAAGTAAAAGAGTGCTTAAAATCGAGACCCTAATTCGGAAACCCTAATCAAGGACGTTTGAAGTACGTGCTAACAAAACCAAGTCACGGTCGACGTTTTTTTAAACTTTTTTCGGGAATCATTAGGCCAGATGATTTAGAATATAATTTCGAAGAAACGGAGCGCATAAAACGGTGAAAGAGTGCTTAAAATCGAGACCCTAATTTGGATACCCTAATCAAGGACGTTTGAAGTACGTGCTAAAAAAACTGAGTCACGATCGACGTTTTTTTAAACTTTTTTGTCGAATCATTAGGCCGGATGATTTAGAATATAATTTTGAAGAAACGGAGTGCATAAAACAGTTAAAGAGTGCTTAAAATCGAGACCCTAATTTGGAAACCTTAATCTATGACGTTTGAAGTACGTGCTAGCAAAACGAATCGCGGTCGACATTTTTCGAAAGTTTTGTGGCGAATCATTAGGCCTCATGATTTCGAACCGAATTTCAAAGAAAGGCAGAGAATAAAACTGTAAAAGAGTGCTTAAAATCGGGACCCTAATTCGGAAAACCTTATCTGGGACGTTTGAAGTATGTGCTAAAAAAACCGAGTCACGGTCGACGTTTTTCGAATGTTTTGTGGCGAATCATTAGGCCTCATGATTTCGAATCGAATTTCGAAGAAACGGAGAGAATAAAACTGTTAAAGTGTGCTTAAAATCGGGACCCTGATTCGGAAACCTTAATATGGGACGTTTGAAGTACGTGCTAAAAAATGGAGTCACGGTCGACGTTTTTCAAAAGTTTTTTGTCGAATAATTAAGCCTCATGATTTAGAATCGAATTTCGGAGAAACGGAGAGAATAAAACTGTAAAAGAGTGCTTAAAATCGAGACCCTAATTCGTAAACCTTAATGTGGGACGTTTGAAGTACGTGCTAAAGAATGGAGTCACGGTCGATGTTTTTCGAAACTTTTGTGGCGAAAAATTAGGACTGATGATTTAGAATCGAATTTCGAAGAAACGGATAGCATAAAACAGTAAATGAGTGCTTAAAATCAAGACACTAATTCGGAAACCTAATCTGGGACTTTTGAAGTACGTGCTAAAAGACCCAAGTCACGATCGACGTTTTTCGAAACTTTTTTGGGGAATAATTACGCCAGATGATTTAGAATAGAATTTCGAAGAAACGGAGTGCATAAAAAAGTAAAAGAGTGCTTAAAATCGAGACCCTAATTCGGAAACCCTAATCAAGGACGTTTGAAGTACGTGCTAACAAAACCGAGTCACGGTCGACGTTTTTTTAAACTTTTTTCGGGAATCATTAGGCCAGATGATTTAGAATATAATTTCGAAGAAACGGAGCGCATAAAACGGTGAAAGAGTGCTTAAAATCGAAACCCTAATTTGGATACCCTAATCAAGGACGTTTGAAGTACGTGCTAAAAAAACTGAGTCACGATCGACGTTTTTTTAAACTTTTTTGTCGAATCATTAGGCCGGATGATTTAGAATATAATTTTGAAGAAACGGAGTGCATAAAACAGTTAAAGAGTGCTTAAAATCGAGACCCTAATTTGGAAACCTTAATCTATGACGTTTGAAGTACGTGCTAGCAAAACGAATCGCGGTCGACATTTTTCGAAAGTTTTGTGGCGAATCATTAGGCCTCATGATTTCGAATTGAATTTCGAAGAAACGGAGAGAATAAAACTGTAAAAGAGTGCTTAAAATCGGGACCCTAATTCGGAAAACCTTATCTGGGACGTTTGAAGTACGTGCTAAAAAAACCGAGTCACGGTCGACGTTTTTCGAATGTTTTGTGGCGAATCATTAGGCCTCATGATTTCGAATCGAATTTCGAAGAAACGGAGAGAATAAAACTGTTAAAGTGTGCTTAAAATCGGGACCCTGATTCGGAAACCTTAATATGGGACGTTTGAAGTACGTGCTAAAAAATGGAGTCACGGTCGACGTTTTTCAAAAGTTTTTTGTCGAATAATTAAGCCTCATGATTTAGAATCGAATTTCGGAGAAACGGAGAGAATAAAACTATAAAAGAGTGCTTAAAATCGAGACCCTAATTCCTAAACCTTAATGTGGGACGTTTGAAGTACGTGCTAAAGAATGGAGTCACGATCGATGTTTTTCGAAACTTTTGTGGCGAAAAATTAGGACTGATGATTTAGAATCGAATTTCGAAGAAACGGATAGCATAAAACAGTAAATGAGTGCTTAAAATCAAGACCCTAATTCGGAAACCTAATCTGGGACTTTTGAAGTACGTGCTAAAAGACCCAAGTCACGATCGACGTTTTTCGAAACTTTTTTGGGGAATAATTACGCCAGATGATTTAGAATAGAATTTCGAAGAAACGGAGTGCATAAAAAAGTAAAAGAGTGCTTAAAATCGAGACCCTAATTCGGAAACCCTAATCAAGGACGTTTGAAGTACGTGCTAACAAAACCGAGTCACGGTCGACGTTTTTTTAAACTTTTTTGGGGAATCATTAGGCCAGATGATTTAGAATATAATTTCGAAGAAACGGAGCGCATAAAACAGTGAAAGAGTGCTTAAAATCGAGACCCTAATTTGGATACCCTAATCAAGGACGTTTGAAGTACGTGCTAAAAAAACTGAGTCACGATCGACGTTTTTTTAAACTTTTTTGTCGAATCATTAGGCCGGATGATTTAGAATATAATTTTGAAGAAACGGAGTGCATAAAACAGTTAAAGAGTGCTTAAAATCGAGACCCTAATTTGGAAACCTTAATCTATGACGTTTGAAGTACGTGCTAGCAAAACGAATCGCGGTCGACATTTTTCGAAAGTTTTGTGGCGAATCATTAGGCCTCATGATTTCGAACCGAATTTCAAAGAAAGGCAGAGAATAAAACTGTAAAAGAGTGCTTAAAATCGGGACCCTAATTCGGAAAACCTTATCTGGGACGTTTGAAGTACGTGCTAAAAAAACCGAGTCACGGTCGACGTTTTTCGAATGTTTTGTGGCGAATCATTAGGCCTCATGATTTCGAATCGAATTTCGAAGAAACGGAGAGAATAAAACTGTTAAAGTGTGCTTAAAATCGGGACCCTGATTCGGAAACCTTAATATGGGACGTTTGAAGTACGTGCTAAAAAATGGAGTCACGGTCGACGTTTTTCAAAAGTTTTTTGTCGAATAATTAAGCCTCATGATTTAGAATCAAATTTCGGAGAAACGGAGAGAATAAAACTGTAAAAGAGTGCTTAAAATCGAGACCCTAATTCGTAAACCTTAATTTGGGACGTTTGAAGTACGTGCTAAAGAATGGAGTCACGGTCGATGTTTTTCGAAACTTTTGTGGCGAAAAATTAGGACTGATGATTTAGAATCGAATTTCGAAGAAACGGATAGCATAAAACAGTATATGAGTGCTTAAAATCAAGACCCTAATTCGGAAACCTAATCTGGGACTTTTGAAGTACGTGCTAAAAGACCCAAGTCACGATCGACGTTTTTCGAAACTTTTTTGGGAAATAATTACGCCAGATGATTTAGAATAGAATTTCGAAGAAACGGAGTGCATAAAAAAGTAAAAGAGTGCTTAAAATCGAGACCCTAATTCGGAAACCCTAATCAAGGACGTTTGAAGTACGTGCTAACAAAACCGAGTCACGGTCGACGTTTTTTTAAACTTTTTTGGGGAATCATTAGGCCAGATGATTTAGAATATAATTTCGAAGAAACGGAGCGCATAAAACGGTGAAAGAGTGCTTAAAATCGAAACCCTAATTTGGATACCCTAATCAAGGACGTTTGAAGTACGTGCTAAAAAAACTGAGTCACGATCGACGTTTTTTTAAACTTTTTTGTCGAATCATTAGGCCGGATGATTTAGAATATAATTTTGAAGAAACGGAGTGCATAAAACAGTTAAAGAGTGCTTAAAATCGAGACCCTAATTTGGAAACCGTAATCTATGACGTTTGAAGTACGTGCTAGCAAAACGAATCGCGGTCGACATTTTTCGAAAGTTTTGTGGCGAATCATTAGGCCTCATGATTTCGAACCGAATTTCAAAGAAAGGCAGAGAATAAAACTGTAAAAGAGTGCTTAAAATCGGGACCCTAATTCGGAAAACCTTATCTGGGACGTTTGAAGTACGTGCTAAAAAAACCGAGTCACGGTCGACGTTTTTCGAATGTTTTGTGGCGAATCATTAGGCCTCATGATTTCGAATCGAATTTCGAAGAAACGGAGAGAATAAAACTGTTAAAGTGTGCTTAAAATCGGGACCCTGATTCGGAAACCTTAATATGGGACGTTTGAAGTACGTGCTAAAAAATGGAGTCACGGTCGACGTTTTTCAAAAGTTTTTTGTCGAATAATTAAGCCTCATGATTTAGAATCAAATTTCGGAGAAACGGGGAGAATAAAACTGTAAAAGAGTGCTTAAAATCGAGACCCTAATTCGTAAACCTTAATTTGGGACGTTTGAAGTACGTGCTAAAGAATGGAGTCACGGTCGATGTTTTTCGAAACTTTTGTGGCGAAAAATTAGGACTGATGATTTAGAATCGAATTTCGAAGAAACGGATAGCATAAAACAGTATATGAGTGCTTAAAATCAAGACCCTAATTCGGAAACCTAATCTGGGACTTTTGAAGTACGTGCTAAAAGACCCAAGTCACGATCGACGTTTTTCGAAACTTTTTTGGGAAATAATTACGCCAGATGATTTAGAATAGAATTTCGAAGAAACGGAGTGCATAAAAAAGTAAAAGAGTGCTTAAAATCGAGACCCTAATTCGGAAACCCTAATCAAGGACGTTTGAAGTACGTGCTAACAAAACCGAGTCACGGTCGACGTTTTTTTAAACTTTTTTGGGGAATCATTAGGCCAGATGATTTAGAATATAATTTCGAAGAAACGGAGCGCATAAAACGGTGAAAGAGTGCTTAAAATCGAAACCCTAATTTGGATACCCTAATCAAGGACGTTTGAAGTACGTGCTAAAAAAACTGAGTCACGATCGACGTTTTTTTAAACTTTTTTGTCGAATCATTAGGCCGGATGATTTAGAATATAATTTTGAAGAAACGGAGTGCATGAAACAGTTAAAGAGTGCTTAAAATCGAGACCCTAATTTGGAAACCTTAATCTATGACGTTTGAAGTACGTGCTAGCAAAACGAATCGCGGTCGACATTTTTCGAAAGTTTTGTGGCGAATCATTAGGCCTCATGATTTCGAACCGAATTTCAAAGAAAGGCAGAGAATAAAACTGTAAAAGAGTGCTTAAAATCGGGACCCTAATTCGGAAAACCTTATCTGGGACGTTTGAAGTACGTGCTAAAAAAACCGAGTCACGGTCGACGTTTTTCGAATGTTTTGTGGCGAATCATTAGGCCTCATGATTTCGAATCGAATTTCGAAGAAACGGAGAGAATAAAACTGTTAAAGTGTGCTTAAAATCGGGACCCTGATTCGGAAACCTTAATATGGGACGTTTGAAGTACGTGCTAAAAAATGGAGTCACGGTCGACGTTTTTCAAAAGTTTTTTGTCGAATAATTAAGCCTCATGATTTAGAATCGAATTTCGGAGAAACGGAGAGAATAAAACTATAAAAGAGTGCTTAAAATCGAGACCCTAATTCGTAAACCTTAATGTGGGACGTTTGAAGTACGTGCTAAAGAATGGAGTCACGATCGATGTTTTTCGAAACTTTTGTGGCGAAAAATTAGGACTGATGATTTAGAATCGAATTTCGAAGAAACGGATAGCATAAAACAGTAAATGAGTGCTTAAAATCAAGACCCTAATTCGGAAACCTAATCTGGGACTTTTGAAGTACGTGCTAAAAGACCCAAGTCACGATCGACGTTTTTCGAAACTTTTTTGGGGAATCATTACGCCAGATGGTTTAGAATAGAATTTCGAAGAAACGGAGTGCATAAAAAAGTAAAAGAGTGCTTAAAATCGAGACCCTAATTCGGAAACCCTAATCAAGGACGTTTGAAGTACGTGCTAACAAAACCGAGTCACGGTCGACGTTTTTTTAAACTTTTTTCGGGAATCATTAGGCCAGATGATTTAGAATATAATTTCGAAGAAACGGAGCGCATAAAACGGTGAAAGAGTGCTTAAAATCGAAACCCTAATTTGGATACCCTAATCAAGGACGTTTGAAGTACGTGCTAAAAAAACTGAGTCACGATCGACGTTTTTTTAAACTTTTTTGTCGAATCATTAGGCCGGATGATTTAGAATATAATTTTGAAGAAACGGAGTGCATAAAACAGTTAAAGAGTGCTTAAAATTGAGACCCTAATTTGGAAACCTTAATCTATGACGTTTGAAGTACGTGCTAGCAAAACGAATCGCGGTCGACATTTTTCGAAAGTTTTGTGGCGAATCATTAGGCCTCATGATTTCGAACCGAATTTCAAAGAAAGGCAGAGAATAAAACTGTAAAAGAGTGCTTAAAATCGGGACCCTAATTCGGAAAACCTTATCTGGGACGTTTGAAGTACGTGCTAAAAAAACCGAGTCACGGTCGACGTTTTTCGAATGTTTTGTGGCGAATCATTAGGCCTCATGATTTCGAATCGAATTTCGAAGAAACGGAGAGAATAAAACTGTTAAAGTGTGCTTAAAATCGGGACCCTGATTCGGAAACCTTAATATGGGACGTTTGAAGTACGTGCTAAAAAATGGAGTCACGGTCGACGTTTTTCAAAAGTTTTTTGTCGAATAATTAAGCCTCATGATTTAGAATCGAATTTCGGAGAAACGGAGAGAATAAAACTATAAAAGAGTGCTTAAAATCGAGACCCTAATTCGTAAACCTTAATGTGGGACGTTTGAAGTACGTGCTAAAGAATGGAGTCACGATCGATGTTTTTCGAAACTTTTGTGGCGAAAAATTAGGACTGATGATTTAGAATCGAATTTCGAAGAAACGGATAGCATAAAACAGTAAATGAGTGCTTAAAATCAAGACCCTAATTCGGAAACCTAATCTGGGACTTTTGAAGTACGTGCTAAAAGACCCAAGTCACGATCGACGTTTTTCGAAACTTTTTTGGGGAATCATTACGCCAGATGGTTTAGAATAGAATTTCGAAGAAACGGAGTGCATAAAAAAGTAAAAGAGTGCTTAAAATCGAGACCCTAATTCGGAAACCCTAATCAAGGACGTTTGAAGTACGTGCTAACAAAACCGAGTCACGGTCGACGTTTTTTTAAACTTTTTTCGGGAATCATTAGGCCAGATGATTTAGAATATAATTTCGAAGAAACGGAGCGCATAAAACGGTGAAAGAGTGCTTAAAATCGAAACCCTAATTTGGATACCCTAATCAAGGACGTTTGAAGTACGTGCTAAAAAAACTGAGTCACGATCGACGTTTTTTTAAACTTTTTTGTCGAATCATTAGGCCGGATGATTTAGAATATAATTTTGAAGAAACGGAGTGCATAAAACAGTTAAAGAGTGCTTAAAATCGAGACCCTAATTTGGAAACCTTAATCTATGACGTTTGAAGTACGTGCTAGCAAAACGAATCGCGGTCGACATTTTTCGAAAGTTTTGTGGCGAATCATTAGGCCTCATGATTTCGAACCGAATTTCAAAGAAAGGCAGAGAATAAAACTGTAAAAGAGTGCTTAAAATCGGGACCCTAATTCGGAAAACCTTATCTGGGACGTTTGAAGTACGTGCTAAAAAAACCGAGTCACGGTCGACGTTTTTCGAATGTTTTGTGGCGAATCATTAGGCCTCATGATTTCGAATCGAATTTCGAAGAAACGGAGAGAATAAAACTGTTAAAGTGTGCTTAAAATCGGGACCCTGATTCGGAAACCTTAATATGGGACGTTTGAAGTACGTGCTAAAAAATGGAGTCACGGTCGACGTTTTTCAAAAGTTTTTTGTCGAATAATTAAGCCTCATGATTTAGAATCGAATTTCGGAGAAACGGAGAGAATAAAACTGTAAAAGAGTGCTTAAAATCGAGACCCTAATTTGGAAACCTTAATCTATGACGTTTGAAGTACGTGCTAGCAAAACGAATCACGGTCGACATTTTTCGAAAGTTTTGTGGCGAATCATTAGGCCTCATGATTTCGAACCGAATTTCAAAGAAATGCAGAGAATAAAACTGTAAAAGAGTGCTTAAAATCGGGACCCTAATTCGGAAAACCTAATCTGGGACGTTTGAAGTACGTGCTAAAAAAACCAAGTCACGGTCGACGTTTTTCGAAGGTTTTGTGGCGAATCATTAGGCCTCATGATTTCGAATCGAATTTCGAAGAAACGGAGAGAATAAAACTGTTAAAGTGTGCTTAAAATCGGGACCCTGATTCGGAAACCTTCATATGAGACGTTTGAAGTACGTGCTAAAAAATGGAGTCACGGTCGACGTTTTTCAAAAGTTTTTTGTCGAATAATTAGGCCTCATGATTTAGAATCGAATTTCGGAGAAACGGAGAGAATAAAACTGTAAAAGAGTGCTTAAAATCGAGACCCTAATTTGGAAACCTTAATCTATGACGTTTGAAGTACGTGCTAGCAAAACGAATCACGGTCGACATTTTTCGAAAGTTTTGTGGCGAATCATTAGGCCTCATGATTTCGAACCGAATTTCAAAGAAATGCAGAGAATAAAACTGTAAAAGAGTGCTTAAAATCGGGACCTTAATTCGTAAACCTTAATGTGGGACGTTTGAAGTACGTGCTAAAAAATGGAGTCACGGTCGATGTTTTTCGAAACTTTTGTGGCGAAAAATTAGGACTGATGATTTAGAATCGAATTTCGAATAAACGGATAGCATAAAACAGTAAATGAGTGCTTAAAATCGAGACCCTAATTCGCAAACCTAATTTGGGACTTTTGAAGTACGTGCTAAAAGATTCAAGTCACGATCGACGTTTTTCGAAACTTTTTTGGGGAATCATTACGCCAGATGATTTAGAATAGAATTTCGAAGAAACGGAGTGCATAAAAAAGTAAAAGAGTGCTTAAAATCGTGACCGTAATTCGGAAACCCTAATCAAGGACGTTTGACGTACGTGCTAACAAAACCAAGTCACGGTCGACGTTTTTTTAAACTTTTTTGGGGAATCATTAGGCCAGATGATTTAGAATATAATTTCGAAGAAACGGAGCGCATAAAACAGTGAAAGAGTGTTTAAAATCGAGACCCTAATTCGGAAACCCTAATCAAGAACGTTTGAAGTACGTGCTAAAAAAACCGAGTCACGGTCGACGTTTTTTTAATCTTTTTTGTTGAATCATTAGGCCGGATGATTTAGAATATAATTTCGAAGAAACGGTGTGCATAAAACAGTTAAAGAGTGCTTAAAATCGAGACCCTAATTTGGAAACCTTAATCTATGACGTTTGAAGTACGTGCTAGCAAAACGAATCACGGTCGACATTTTTCGAAAGTTTTGTGGCGAATCATTAGGCCTCATGATTTCGAACCGAATTTCAAAGAAATGCAGAGAATAAAACTGTAAAAGAGTGCTTAAAATCGGGACCCTAATTCGGAAAACCTAATCTGGGACGTTTGAAGTACGTGCTAAAAAAACCGAGTCACGGTCGACGTTTTTCGAATGTTTTGTGGCGAATCATTAGGCCTCATGATTTCGAATCGAATTTCGAAGAAACGGAGAGAATAAAACTGTTAAAGTTTGCTTAAAATCGGGACCCTGATTCGGAAACCTTAATATGGGACGTTTGAAGTACGTGCTAAAAAATGGAGTCACGGTCGACGTTTTTCAAAAGTTTTTTGTCGAATAATTAGGCCTCATGATTTAGAATCAAATTTCGGAGAAACGGAGAGAATAAAACTGTAAAAGAGTGCTTAAAATCGAGACCCTAATTCGTAAACCTTAATGTGGGACGTTTGAAGTACGTGCTAAAAAATAGAGTCACGGTCGATGTTTTTCGAAACTTTTGTGGCGAAAAATTAGAACTGATGATTTAGAATCGAATTTCGAAGAAACGGATAGCATAAAACAGTAAATGAGTGTTTAAAATCGAGACCCTAATTCGGAAACCTAATCTGGGACTTTTGAAGTACGTGCTAAAAGACCCAAGTCACGATCGACGTTTTTCGAAACTTTTTTGGGGAATCATTACGCCAGATGATTTAGAATAGAATTTCGAAGAAACGGAGTGCATAAAAAAGTAAAAGAGTGTTTAAAATCGAGACCCTAATTCGGAAACCCTAATCAAGGACGTTTGAAGTACGTGCTAACAAAACCGAGTCACGGTCGACGTTTTTTTAAACTTTTTTGGGGAATCATTAGGCCAGATGATTTAGAATATAATTTCGAAGAAACAGAGCGCATAAAACAGTGAAAGAGTGCTTAAAATCGAGACACTAATTCGGAAACCCTAATCAAGGACGTTTGAAGTACGTGCTAAAAAAACTGAGTCACGATCGACGTTTTTTTAAACTTTTTTGTCGAATCATTAGGCCGGATGATTTAGAATATAATTTTGAAGAAACGGAGTGCATAAAACAGTTAAAGAGTGCTTAAAATCGAGACCCTAATTTGGAAACCTTAATCTATGACGTTTGAAGTAAGTGCTAAAAAAACGAATCGCGGTCGACATTTTTCGAAAGTTTTGTGGCGAATCATTAGGCCTCATGATTTCGAACCGAATTTCAAAGAAAGGCAGAGAATAAAACTGTAAAAGAGTGCTTAAAATCGGGACCATAATTTGGAAAACCTAATCTGGGACGTTTGAAGTACGTGCTAAAAAAACCGAGTCACGGTCGACGTTTTTCAAATGTTTTGTGGTGAATCATTAGGCCTCATGATTTCGAATCGAATTTCGAAGAAACGGAGTGAATAAAACTGTTAAAGTGTGCTTAAAATCGGGACCCTGATTCGGAAACCTTAATATGGGACGTTTGAAGTACGTGCTAAAAATTGGAGTCACGGTCGACGTTTTTCAAAAGTTTTTTGACGAATAATTAGGCCTCATGATTTAGAATCGAATTTCGGAGAAACGGAGAGAATAAAACTGTAAAAGAGTGCTTAAAATCGAGACCCTAATTCGTAAACCTTAATGTGGGACGTTTGAAGTACGTGCTAAAGAATGGAGTCACGGTCGATGTTTTTCGAAACTTTTGTGGCGAAAAATTAGGACTGATGATTTAGAATCGAATTTCGAAGAAACGGATAGCATAAAACAGTAAATGAGTGCTTAAAATCGAGACCCTAATTCGGAAACCTAATCTGGGACTTTTGAAGTACGTGCTAAAAGACCCAAGTCACGATCGACGTTTTTCGAAACTTTTTAGGGGAATCATTACGCCAGATGATTTAGAATAGAATTTCGAAGAAACAGAGTGCATAAAAAAGTAAAAGAGTGCTTAAAATCGAAACCCTAATTCGGAAACCCTAATCAAGGACGTTTGAAGTACGTGCTAACAAAACCGAGTCACGGTCGACGTTTTTTTAAACTTTTTTGGGGAATCATTAGGCCAGATGATTTAGAATATAATTTCGAAGAAACGGAGCGCATAAAACAGTGAAAGAGTGCTTAAAATCGAGACCCTAATTCGGAAACCCTAATCAAGGACGTTTGAAGTACGTGCTAAAAAAACTGAGTCACGATCGACGTTTTTTTAAACTTTTTTGTCGAATCATTAGGCCGGATGATTTATTATATAATTTTGAAGAAACGGAGTGCATAAAACAGTTAAAGAGTGCTTAAAATCGAGACCCTAATTTGGAAACCTTAATCTATGTCGTTTGAAGTACGTGCTAGCAAAACGAATCGCGGTCGACATTTTTCGAAAGTTTTGTGGCGAATCATTAGGCCTCATGATTTCGAACCGAATTTCAAAGAAAGGCAGAGAATAAAACTGTAAAAGAGTGCTTAAAATCGGGACCCTAATTCGGAAAACCTTATCTGGGACGTTTGAAGTACGTGCTAAAAAAACCGAGTCACGGTCGACGTTTTTCGAATGTTTTGTGGCGAATCATTAGGCCTCATGATTTCGAATCGAATTTCGAAGAAACGGAGAGAATAAAACTGTTAAAGTGTGCTTAAAATTGGGACCCTGATTCGGAAACCTTAATATGGGACGTTTGAAGTACGTGCTAAAAAATGGAGTCACGGTCGACGTTTTTCAAAAGTTTTTTGTCGAATAATTAAGCCTCATGATTTAGAATCGAATTTCGGAGAAACGGAGAGAATAAAACTGTAAAAGAGTGCTTAAAATTGAGACCCTAATTCGTAAACCTTAATGTGGGACGTTTGAAGTACGTGCTAAAGAATGGAGTCACGGTCGATGTTTTTCGAAACTTTTGTGGCCAAAAATTAGGACTGATGATTTAGAATCGAATTTCGAAGAAACGGATAGCATAAAACAGTAAATGAGTGCTTAAAATCGAGACCCTAATTCGGAAACCTAATCTGGGACTTTTGAAGTACGTGCTAAAAGACCCAAGTCACGATCGACGTTTTTCGAAACTTTTTTGGGGAATCATTACGCCAGATGGTTTAGAATAGAATTTCGAAGAAACGGAGTGCATAAAAAAGTAAAAGAGTGCTTAAAATCGAGACCCTAATTCGGAAACCCTAATCAAGGACGTTTGAAGTACGTGCTAACAAATCCAAGTCACGGTCGACGTTTTTTTAAACTTTTTTCGGGAATCATTAGGCCAGATGATTTAGAATATAATTTCGAAGAAACGGAGCGCATAAAACGGTGAAAGAGTGCTTAAAATCGAAACCCTAATTTGGATACCCTAATCAAGGACGTTTGAAGTACGTGCTAAAAAAACTGAGTCACGATCGACGTTTTTTTAAACTTTTTTGTCGAATCATTAGGCCGGATGATTTAGAATATAATTTTGAAGAAACGGAGTGCATAAAACAGTTAAAGAGTGCTTAAAATCGAGACCCTAATTTGGAAACCTTAATCTATGACGTTTGAAGTACGTGCTAGCAAAACGAATCGCGGTTGACATTTTTCGAAAGTTTTGTGGCGAATCATTAGGCCTCATGATTTCGAACCGAATTTCAAAGAAAGGCAGAGAATAAAACTGTAAAAGAGTGCTTAAAATCGGGACCCTAATTCGGAAAACCTTATCTGGGACGTTTGAAGTACGTGCTAAAAAAACCGAGTCACGGTCGACGTTTTTCGAATGTTTTGTGGCGAATCATTAGGCCTCATGATTTCGAATCGAATTTCGAAGAAACGGAGAGAATAAAACTGTTAAAGTGTGCTTAAAATCGGGACCCTGATTCGGAAACCTTAATATGGGACGTTTGAAGTACGTGCTAAAAAATGGAGTCACGGTCGACGTTTTTCAAAAGTTTTTTGTCGAATAATTAAGCCTCATGATTTAGAATCGAATTTCGGAGAAACGGAGAGAATAAAACTGTAAAAGAGTGCTTAAAATCGAGACCCTAATTCGTAAACCTTAATGTGGGACGTTTGAAGTACGTGCTAAAGAATGGAGTCACGGTCGATGTTTTTCGAAACTTTTGTGGCGAAAATTAGGACTGATGATTTAGAATCGAATTTCGAAGAAACGGATAGCATAAAACAGTAAATGAGTGCTTAAAATCAAGACCCTAATTCGGAAACCTAATCTGGGACTTTTGAAGTACGTGCTAAAAGACCCAAGTCACGATCGACGTTTTTCGAAACTTTTTTGGGGAATAATTACGCCAGATGATTTAGAATAGAATTTCGAAGAAACGGAGTGCATAAAAAAGTAAAAGAGTGCTTAAAATCGAGACCCTAATTCGGAAACCCTAATCAAGGACGTTTGAAGTACGTGCTAACAAAACCGAGTCACGGTCGACGTTTTTTTAAACTTTTTTGGGGAATCATTAGGCCAGATGATTTAGAATATAATTTCGAAGAAACGGAGCGCATAAAACGGTGAAAGAGTGCTTAAAATCGAAACCCTAATTTGGATACCCTAATCAAGGACGTTTGAAGTACGTGCTAAAAAAACTGAGTCACGATCGACGTTTTTTTAAACTTTTTTGTCGAATCATTAGGCCGGATGATTTAGAATATAATTTTGAAGAAACGGAGTGCATAAAACAGTTAAAGAGTGCTTAAAATCGAGACCCTAATTTGGAAACCTTAATCTATGACGTTTGAAGTACGTGCTATCAAAACGAATCGCGGTCGATATTTTTCGAAAGTTTTGTGGCGAATCATTAGGCCTCATGATTTCGAACCGAATTTCAAAGAAAGGCAGAGAATAAAACTGTAAAAGAGTGCTTAAAATCGGGACCCTAATTCGGAAAACCTTATCTGGGACGTTTGAAGTACGTGCTAAAAAAACCGAGTCACGGTCGACGTTTTTCGAATGTTTTGTGGCGAATCATTAGGCCTCATGATTTCGAATCGAATTTCGAAGAAACGGAGAGAATAAAACTGTTAAAGTGTGCTTAAAATCGGGACCCTGATTCGGAAACCTTAATATGGGACGTTTGAAGTACGTGCTAAAAAATGGAGTCACGGTCGACGTTTTTCAAAAGTTTTTTGTCGAATAATTAAGCCTCATGATTTAGAATCGAATTTCGGAGAAACGGAGAGAATAAAACTATAAAAGAGTGCTTAAAATCGAGACCCTAATTCGTAAACCTTAATGTGGGACGTTTGAAGTACGTGCTAAAGAATGGAGTCACGATCGATGTTTTTCGAAACTTTTGTGGCGAAAAATTAGGACTGATGATTTAGAATCGAATTTCGAAGAAACGGATAGCATAAAACAGAAAATGAGTGCTTAAAATCAAGACCCTAATTCGGAAACCTAATCTGGGACTTTTGAAGTACGTGCTAAAAGACCCAAGTCACGATCGACGTTTTTCGAAACTTTTTTGGGGAATCATTACGCCAGATGGTTTAGAATAGAATTTCGAAGAAACGGAGTGCATAAAAAAGTAAAAGAGTGCTTAAAATCGAGACCCTAATTCGGAAACCCTAATCAAGGACGTTTGAAGTACGTGCTAACAAAACCGAGTCACGGTCGACGTTTTTTTAAACTTTTTTGGGGAATCATTAGGCCAGATGATTTAGAATATAATTTCGAAGAAACGGAGCGCATAAAACGGTGAAAGAGTGCTTAAAATCGAAACCCTAATTTGGATACCCTAATCAAGGACGTTTGAAGTACGTGCTAAAAAAACTGAGTCACGATCGACGTTTTTTTAAACTTTTTTGTCGAATCATTAGGCCGGATGATTTAGAATATAATTTTGAAGAAACGGAGTGCATAAAACAGTTAAAGAGTGCTTAAAATCGAGACCCTAATTTGGAAACCTTAATCTATGACGTTTGAAGTACGTGCTAGCAAAACGAATTGCGGTCGACATTTTTCGAAAGTTTTGTGGCGAATCATTAGGCCTCATGATTTCGAACCGAATTTCAAAGAAAGGCAGAGAATAAAACTGTAAAAGAGTGCTTAAAATCGGGACCCTAATTCGGAAAACCTTATCTGGGACGTTTGAAGTACGTGCTAAAAAAACCGAGTCACGGTCGACGTTTTTCGAATGTTTTGTGGCGAATCATTAGGCCTCATGATTTCGAATCGAATTTCGAAGAAACGGAGAGAATAAAACTGTTAAAGTGTGCTTAAAATCGGGACCCTGATTCGGAAACCTTAATATGGGACGTTTGAAGTACGTGCTAAAAAATGGAGTCACGGTCGACGTTTTTCAAAAGTTTTTTGTCGAATAATTAAGCCTCATGATTTAGAATCGAATTTCGGAGAAACGGAGAGAATAAAACTATAAAAGAGTGCTTAAAATCGAGACCCTAATTCGTAAACCTTAATGTGGGACGTTTGAAGTACGTGCTAAAGAATGGAGTCACGATCGATGTTTTTCGAAACTTTTGTGGCGAAAAATTAGGACTGATGATTTAGAATCGAATTTCGAAGAAACGGATAGCATAAAACAGTAAATGAGTGCTTAAAATCAAGACCCTAATTCGGAAACCTAATCTGGGACTTTTGAAGTACGTGCTAAAAGACCCAAGTCACGATCGACGTTTTTCGAAACTTTTTTGGGGAATCATTACGCCAGATGGTTTAGAATAGAATTTCGAAGAAACGGAGTGCATAAAAAAGTAAAAGAGTGCTTAAAATCGAGACCCTAATTCGGAAACCCTAATCAAGGACGTTTGAAGTACGTGCTAACAAAACCGAGTCACGGTCGACGTTTTTTTAAACTTTTTTGGGGAATCATTAGGCCAGATGATTTAGAATATAATTTCGAAGAAACGGAGCGCATAAAACGGTGAAAGAGTGCTTAAAATCGAAACCCTAATTTGGATACCCTAATCAAGGACGTTTGAAGTACGTGCTAAAAAAACTGAGTCACGATCGACGTTTTTTTAAACTTTTTTGTCGAATCATTAGGCCGGATGATTTAGAATATAATTTTGAAGAAACGGAGTGCATAAAACAGTTAAAGAGTGCTTAAAATCGAGACCCTAATTTGGAAACCTTAATCTATGACGTTTGAAGTACGTGCTAGCAAAACGAATCGCGGTCGACATTTTTCGAAAGTTTTGTGGCGAATCATTAGGCCTCATGATTTCGAACCGAATTTCAAAGAAAGGCAGAGAATAAAACTGTAAAAGAGTGCTTAAAATCGGGACCCTAATTCGGAAAACCTTATCTGGGACGTTTGAAGTACGTGCTAAAAAAACCGAGTCACGGTCGACGTTTTTCGAATGTTTTGTGGCGAATCATTAGGCCTCATGATTTCGAATCGAATTTCGAAGAAACGGAGAGAATAAAACTGTTAAAGTGTGCTTAAAATCGGGACCCTGATTCGGAAACCTTAATATGGGACGTTTGAAGTACGTGCTAAAAAATGGAGTCACGGTCGACGTTTTTCAAAAGTTTTTTGTCGAATAATTAAGCCTCATGATTTAGAATCGAATTTCGGAGAAACAGAGAGAATAAAACTATAAAAGAGTGCTTAAAATCGAGACCCTAATTCGTAAACCTTAATGTGGGACGTTTGAAGTACGTGCTAAAGAATGGAGTCACGATCGATGTTTTTCGAAACTTTTGTGGCGAAAAATTAGGACTGATGATTTAGAATCGAATTTCGAAGAAACGGATAGCATAAAACAGTAAATGAGTGCTTAAAATCAAGACCCTAATTCGGAAACCTAATCTGGGACTTTTGAAGTACGTGCTAAAAGACCCAAGTCACGATCGACGTTTTTCGAAACTTTTTTGGGGAATCATTACGCCAGATGGTTTAGAATAGAATTTCGAAGAAACGGAGTGCATAAAAAAGTAAAAGAGTGCTTAAAATCGAGACCCTAATTCGGAAACCCTAATCAAGGACGTTTGAAGTACGTGCTAACAAAACCGAGTCACGGTCGACGTTTTTTTAAACTTTTTTGGGGAATCATTAGGCCAGATGATTTAGAATATAATTTCGAAGAAACGGAGCGCATAAAACGGTGAAAGAGTGCTTAAAATCGAAACCCTAATTTGGATACCCTAATCAAGGACGTTTGAAGTACGTGCTAAAAAAACCGAGTCACGGTCGACGTTTTTTTAAACTTTTTTGTTGAATCATTAGGCCGGATGATTTAGAATATACTTTCGAAGACACGGAGTGCATAAAACAGTTAAAGAGTGCTTAAAATCGAGACCCTAATTTGGAAACCTTAATCTATGACGTTTGAAGTACGTGCTAGCAAAACGAATCACGGTCGACATTTTTCGAAAGTTTTGTGGCGAATCATTAGGCCTCATGATTTCGAACCGAATTTCAAAGAAATGCAGAGAATAAAACTGTAAAAGAGTGCTTAAAATCGGGATCCTAATTCAGAAAACCTAATCTGGGATGTTTGAAGTACGTGCTAAAAAAACCGAGTCACGGTCGACGTTTTTCGAATGTTTTGTGGCGAATCATTAGGCCTCATGATTTCGAATCGAATTTCGAAGAAACGGAGAGAATAAAACTGTTAAAGTGTGCTTAAAATCGGGACCCTGATTCGGAAACCTTAATATGGGACGTTTGAAGTACGTGCTAAAAAATGGAGTAACGGTCGACGTTTTTCAAAAGTTTTTTGTCGAATAATTAGGCCTCATGATTTAGAATCGAATTTCGGAGAAACGGAGAGAATAAAACTGTAAAAGAGTGCTTAAAATCGAGACCCTAATTTGTAAACCTTAATGTGGGACGTTTGAAGTACGTGCTAAAAAATGGAGTCACGGTCGATGTTTTTCGAAACTTTTGTGGCGAAAAATTAGGACTGATGATTTAGAATCGAATTTCGAAGAAACGGATAGCATAAAACAGTAAATGAGTGCTTAAAATCGAGACCCTAATTCGGAAACCTAATCTGGGACTTTTGAAGTACGTGCTAAAAGACCCAAGTCACGATCGACGTTTTTCGAAACTTTTTTGGGGAATCATTACGCCAGATGATTTAGAATAGAATTTCGAAGAAACGGAGTGCATAAAAAAGTAAAAGAGTGCTTAAAATCGAGACCCTAATTCGGAAACCCTAATCAAGGACGTTTGAAGTACGTGCTAACAAAACCGAGTCACGGTCGACGTTTTTTTAAACTTTTTTGGGGAATCATTAGGCCAGATGATTTAGAATATAATTTCGAAGAAACGGAGCGCATAAAACAGTGAAAGAGTGCTTAAAATCGAGACCCTAATTCGGAAACCCTAATAAAGGACGTTTGAAGTACGTGCTAAAAAAACTGAGTCACGATCGACATTTTTTTAAACTTTTTTGTCGAATCATTAGGCCGGATGATTTAGAATATAATTTTGAAGAAACGAAGTGCATAAAACAGTTAGAGAGTGCTTAAAATCGAGACACTAATTTGGAAACCTTAATCTATGACGTTTGAAGTACGTGCTAGCAAAACGAATCGCGGTCGACATTTTTCGAAAGTTTTGTGGCGAATCATTAGGCCTCATGATTTCGAACCGAATTTCAAAGAAAGGCAGAGAATAAAACTGTAAAAGAGTGCTTAAAATCGGGACCCTAATTCGGAAAACCTTATCTGGGACGTTTGAAGTACGTGCTAAAAAAACCGAGTCACGGTCGACGTTTTTCGAATGTTTTGTGGCGAATCATTAGGCCTCATGATTTCGAATCGAATTTCGAAGAAACGGAGAGAATAAAACTGTTAAAGTGTGCTTAAAATCGGGACCCTGATTTGGAAACCTTAATATGGGACGTTTGAAGTACGTGCTAAAAAATGGAGTCACGGTCGACGTTTTTCAAAAGTTTTTTGTCGAATAATTAGGCCTCATGATTTAGAATCGAATTTCGGAGAAACGGAGAGAATAAAACTTTAAAAGAGTGCTTAAAATCGAGACCCTAATTCGTAAACCTTAATGTGGGACGTTTGAAGTACGTGCTAAAGAATGGAGTCACGGTCGATGTTTTTCGAAACTTTTGTGGCGAAAAATTAGGACTGATGATTTAGAATCGAATTTCGAAGAAACGGATAGCATAAAACAGTAAATGAGTGCCTAAAATCGAGACCCTAATTCGGAAACCTAATCTGGGACTTTTGAAGTACGTGCTAAAAGACCCAAGTCACGATCGACGTTTTTCGAAACTTTTTTGGGGAATCATTATGCCAGATGATTTAGAATATAATTTCAAAGAAACGGAGCGCATAAAACAGTGAAAGAGTGCTTAAAATCGAGACCCTAATTCGGAAACCCTAATCAAGGACGTTTGAAGTACGTGCTAAAAAAACCGAGTCACGGTCGACGTTTTTTTAAACTTTTTTGTTGAATCATTAGGCCGGATGATTTAGAATATACTTTCGAAGACACGGAGTGCATAAAACAGTTAAAGAGTGCTTAAAATCGAGACCCTAATTTGGAAACCTTAATCTATGACGTTTGAAGTACGTGCTAGCAAAACGAATCACGGTCGACATTTTTCGAAAGTTTTGTGGCGAATCATTAGGCCTCATGATTTCGAACCGAATTTCAAAGAAATGCAGAGAATAAAACTGTAAAAGAGTGCTTAAAATCGGGATCCTAATTCAGAAAACCTAATCTGGGATGTTTGAAGTACGTGCTAAAAAAACCGAGTCACGGTCGACGTTTTTCGAATGTTTTGTGGCGAATCATTAGGCCTCATGATTTCGAATCGAATTTGGAAGAAACGGAGAGAATAAAACTGTTAAAGTGTGCTGAAAATCGGGATCCTGATTCGGAAACCTTAATATGGGACGTTTGAAGTACGTGCTAAAAAATGGAGTCACGGTCGACGTTTTTCAAAAGTTTTTTGTCGAATAATTAGGCCTCATGATTTAGAATCGAATTTCGGAGAAACGGAGAGAATAAAACTGTAAAAGAGTGCTTAAAATCGAGACCCTAATTCGTAAACCTTAATTTGGGACGTTTGAAGTACGTGCTAAAGAATGGAGTCACGGTCGATGTTTTTCGAATCTTTTGTGGCGAAAAATTAGGACTGATGATTTAGAATCGAATTTCGAAGAAACGGATAGCATAAAACAGTAAATGAGTGCTTAAAATCAAGACCCTAATTCGGAAACCTAATCTGGGACTTTTGAAGTACGTGCTAAAAGACCCAAGTCACGATCGACGTTTTTCGAAACTTTTTTGGGGATTCATTAAACCAGATGATTTAGAATAGAATTTCGAAGAAACGGAGTGCATAAAAAAGTAAAAGAGTGCTTAAAATCGAGACCCTAATTCGGAAACCCTAATCATGGACGTTTGAAGTACGTGCTAACAAAACCGAGTCACGGTCGACGTTTTCTTAAACTTTTTTGGGGAATCATTAGGCCAGATGATTTAGAATATAATTTCGAAGAAACGGAGCGCATAAAACAGTGAAAGAGTGCTTAAAATCGAGACCATAATTCGGAAACCCTAATCAAGGACGTTTGAAGTACGTGCTAAAAAAACCGAGTCACGGTCGACGTTTTTCGAAGGTTTTGTGGCGAATCATTAGGCCGGATGATTTAGAATCAAATTTCGAAGAAACGGAAAGAATAAAACTGTTAAAGTGTGCTTAAAATCGGGACCCTGATTCGGAAACCTTAATCTATGACGTTTGAAGTACGTGCTAGCAAAACGAATCACGGTCGACATTTTTCGAAAGTTTTGTGGCGAATCATTAGGCCTCATGATTTCGAACCGAATTTCCAAGAAATGCAGAGAATAAAACTTTAAAAGAGTGCTTAAAATCGGGACCCTAATTCGGAAAACCTAATCTGGGACGTTTGAAGTACGTGCTAAAAAAACCGAGTCACGGTCGACGTTTTTCGAATGTTTTGTGGCGAATCATTAGGCCTCATGATTTCGAATCGAATTTCGAAGAAACGGAGAGAATAAAACTGTTAAAGTGTGCTGAAAATCGGGACCCTGATTCGGAAACCTTAATATGGGACGTTTGAAGTACGTGCTAAAAAATGGAGTCACGGTCGACGTTTTTCAAAAGTTTTTTGTCGAATAATTAGGCCTCATGATTTAGAATCGAATTTCGGAGAAACGGAGAGAATAAAACTGTAAAAGAGTGCTTAAAATCGAGACCCTAATTCGTAAACCTTAATTTGGGACGTTTGAAGTAGGTGCTAAAGAATGGAGTCACGGTCGATGTTTTTCGAATCTTTTGTGGCGAAAAATTAGGACTGATGATTTAGAATCGAATTTCGAAGAAACGGATAGCATAAAACAGTAAATGAGTGCTTAAAATCAAGACCCTAATTCGGAAACCTAATCTGGGACTTTTGAAGTACGTGCTAAAAGACCCAAGTCACGATCGACGTTTTTCGAAACTTTTTTGGGGAATCATTACACCAGATGATTTAGAATAGAATTTCGAAGAAACGAAGTGCATAAAAAAGTAAAAGAGTGCTTAAAATCGAGACCCTAATTCGGAAACCCTAATCAAGGACGTTTGAAGTACGTGCTAACAAAACCGAGTCACGGTCGACGTTTTTTTAAACTTTTTTGGGGAATCATTAGGCCAGATGATTTAGAAAATAATTTCGAAGAAACGGAGCGCATAAAACAGTGAAAGAGGGCTTAAAATCGAGACCCTAATTCGGAAACCCTAATCAAGGACGTTTGAAGTACGTGCTAAAAAAACCGAGTCACGGTCGACGTTTTTTTAAACTTTTTTGTTGAATCATTAGGCCGGATGATTTAGAAAATACTTTCGAAGACACGGAGTGCATAAAACAGTTAAAGAGTGCTTAAAATCGAGACCCTAATTTGGAAACCTTAATCTATGACGTTTGAAGTACGTGCTAGCAAAACGAATCACGGTCGACATTTTTCGAAAGTTTTGTGGCGAATCATTAGGCCTCATGATTTCGAACCGAATTTCAAAGAAAGGCAGAGAATAAAACTGTAAAAGAGTGCTTAAAATCGGGATCCTAATTCAGAAAACCTAATCTGGGATGTTTGAAGTACGTGCTAAAAAAACCGAGTCACGGTCGACGTTTTTTTAAACTTTTTTGTTGAATCATTAGGCCGGATGATTTAGAATATAATTTCGAAGACACGGAGTGCATAAAACAGTTAAAGAGTGCTTAAAATCGAGACCCTAATTTGGAAACCTTAATCTATGACGTTTGAAGTACGTGCTAGCAAAACGAATCACGGTCGACATTTTTCGAAAGTTTTGTGGCGAATCATTAGGCCTCATGATTTCGAACCGAATTTCAAAGAAATGCAGAGAATAAAACTGTAAAAGAGTGCTTAAAATCGGGATCCTAATTCAGAAAACCTAATCTGGGATGTTTGAAGTACGTGCTAAAAAAACCGAGTCACGGTCGACGTTTTTCGAATGTTTTGTGGCGAATCATTAGGCCTCATGATTTCGAATCGAATTTGGAAGAAACGGAGAGAATAAAACTGTTAAAGTGTGCTGAAAATCGGGATCCTGATTCGGAAACCTTAATATGGGACGTTTGAAGTACGTGCTAAAAAATGGAGTCACGGTCGACGTTTTTCAAAAGTTTTTTGTCGAATAATTAGGCCTCATGATTTAGAATCGAATTTCGGAGAAACGGAGAGAATAAAACTGTAAAAGAGTGCTTAAAATCGAGACCCTAATTCGTAAACCTTAATTTGGGACGTTTGAAGTACGTGCTAAAGAATGGAGTCACGGTCGATGTTTTTCGAATCTTTTGTGGCGAAAAATTAGGACTGATGATTTAGAATCGAATTTCGAAGAAACGGATAGCATAAAACAGTAAATGAGTGCTTAAAATCAAGACCCTAATTCGGAAACCTAATCTGGGACTTTTGAAGTACGTGCTAAAAGACCCAAGTCACGATCGACGTTTTTCGAAACTTTTTTGGGGATTCATTAAACCAGATGATTTAGAATAGAATTTCGAAGAAACGGAGTGCATAAAAAAGTAAAAGAGTGCTTAAAATCGAGACCCTAATTCGGAAACCCTAATCATGGACGTTTGAAGTACGTGCTAACAAAACCGAGTCACGGTCGACGTTTTCTTAAACTTTTTTGGGGAATCATTAGGCCAGATGATTTAGAATATAATTTCGAAGAAACGGAGCGCATAAAACAGTGAAAGAGTGCTTAAAATCGAGACCATAATTCGGAAACCCTAATCAAGGACGTTTGAAGTACGTGCTAAAAAAACCGAGTCACGGTCGACGTTTTTCGAAGGTTTTGTGGCGAATCATTAGGCCGGATGATTTAGAATCAAATTTCGAAGAAACGGAAAGAATAAAACTGTTAAAGTGTGCTTAAAATCGGGACCCTGATTCGGAAACCTTAATCTATGACGTTTGAAGTACGTGCTAGCAAAACGAATCACGGTCGACATTTTTCGAAAGTTCTGTGGCGAATCATTAGGCCTCATGATTTCGAACCGAATTTCAAAGAAATGCAGAGAATAAAACTGTAAAAGAGTGCTTAAAATCGAGACCCTAATTCGTAAACCTTAATTTGGGACGTTTGAAGTACGTGCTAAAGAATGGAGTCACGGTCGATGTTTTTCGAATCTTTTGTGGCGAAAAATTAGGACTGATGATTTAGAATCGAATTTCGAAGAAACGGATAGCATAAAACAGTAAATGAGTGCTTAAAATCGAGACCCTAATTCGGAAACCTAATCTGGGACTTTTGAAGTACGTGCTAAAAGACCCAAGTCACGATCGACGTTTTTCGAAACTTTTTTGGGGAATCATTACGCCAGATGATTTAGAATAGAATTTCGAAGAAACGGAGTGCATAAAAAAGTAAAAGAGTGCTTAAAATCGAGACCCTAATTCGGAAACCCTAATCAAGGACGTTTGAAGTACGTGCTAACAAAACCGAGTCACGGTCGACGTTTTTTTAAACTTTTTTGGGGAATCATTAGGCCAGATGATTTAGAATATAATTTCGAAGAAACGGAGCGCATAAAACAGTGAAAGAGTGCTTAAAATCGACACCCTAATTCGGAAACCCTAATCAAGGACGTTTGAAGTACGTGCTAAAAAAACTGAGTCACGATCGACGTTTTTTTAAACTCTTTTGTCGAATCATTAGGCCGGATGATTTAGAATATAATTTTGAAGAAACGGAGTGCATAAAACAGTTAAAGAGTGCTTAAAATCGAGACCCTAATTTGGAAACCTTAATCTATGACGTTTGAAGTACGTGCTAGCAAAACGAATCGCGGTCGACATTTTTCGAAAGTTTTGTGGCGAATCATTAGGCCTCATGATTTCGAACCGAATTTCAAAGAAAGGCAGAGAATAAAACTGTAAAAGAGTGCTTAAAATCGGGACCCTAATTCGGAAAACCTAATCTGGGACGTTTGAAGTACGTGCTAAAAAAACCGAGTCACGGTCGACGTTTTTAGAATGTTTTGTGGCGAATCATTAGGCCTCATGATTTCGAATCGAATTTCGAAGAAACGGAGAGAATAAAACTGTTAAAGTGTGCTTAAAATCGGGACCCTGATTCGGAAACCTTAATATGGGACGTTTGAAGTACGTGCTAAAAAATGGAGTCACGGTCGACGTTTTTCAAAAGTTTTTTGTCGAATAATTAGGCCTCATGATTTAGAATCGAATTTCGGAGAAACGGAGAGAATAAAACTGTAAAAGAGTGCTTAAAATCGAGACCCTAATTCGTAAACCTTAATGTGGGACGTTTGAAGTACGTGCTAAAGAATGCTGTCACGGTCGATGTTTTTCGAAACTTTTGTGGCGAAAAATTAGGACTGATGATTTAGAATCGAATTTCGAAGAAACGGATAGCATAAAACAGTAAATGAGTGCTTAAAATCGAGACCCTAATTCGGAAACCTAATCTGGGACTTTTGAAGTACGTGCTAAAAGACCCAAGTCACGATCGACGTTTTTCGAAACTTTTTTGGGGAATCATTACGCCAGATGATTTAGAATAGAATTTCGAAGAAACGGAGTGCATAAAAAAGTAAAAGAGTGCTTAAAATCGAGACCCTAATTCGGAAACCCTAATCAAGGACGTTTGAAGTACGTGCTAACAAAACCGAGTCACGGTCGACGTTTTTTTAAACTTTTTTGGGGAATCATTAGGCCAGATGATTTAGAATATAATTTCGAAGAAACGGAGCGCATAAAACAGTGAAAGAGTGCTTAAAATCGAGACCCTAATTCGGAAACCCTAATCAAGGACGTTTGAAGTACGTGCTAAAAAAACCGAGTCACGGTCGACGTTTTTTTAAACTTTTTTGGGGAATCATTAGGCCGGATGATTTAGAATATAATTTCGAAGAAACGAAGTGCATAAAACAGTTAAAGAGTGCATAAAATCGAGACCCTAATTTGGAAACCTTAATCTATGACGTTTGAAGTACGTGCTAGCAAAACGAATCACGGTCGACATTTTTCGAAAGTTTTGTGGCGAATCATTAGGCCTCATGATTTCGAACCGAATTTCAAAGAAATGCAGAGAATAAAACTTGAAAAGAGTGCTTAAAATCGGGACCCTAATTCGGAAAACCTAATCTGGGACGTTTGAAGTACGTGCTAAAAAAACCGAGTCACGGTCGACATTTTTCGAATGTTTTGTGGCGAATCATTAGGCCTCATGATTTCGAATCGAATTTCGAAGAAACGGAGAGAATAAAACTGTTAAAGTGTGCTTAAAATCGGGACCCTGATTCGGAAACCTTAATATGGGACGTTTGAAGTACGTGCTAAAAAACCGAGTCACGGTCGACGTTTTTCAAAAGTTTTTTGTCGAATAATTAGGCCTCATGATTTAGAATCGAATTTCGGAGAAACGGAGAGAATAAAACTTTAAAAGAGTGCTTAAAATCGAGACCCTAATTCGTAAACCTTAATGTGGGACGTTTGAAGTACGTGCTAAAGAATGGAGTCACGGTCGATGTTTTTCGAAACTTTTGTGGCGAAAAATTAGGACTGATGATTTAGAATCGAATTTCGAAGAAACGGAAGCATAAAACAGTAAATGAGTGCTTAAAATCGAAACCCTAATTCGGAAACCTAATCTGGGACTTTTGAAGTACGTGCTAAAAGACCCAAGTCACGATCGACGTTTTTCGAAACTTTTTTGGGGAATCATTACGCCAGATGATTTAGAATAGAATTTCGAAGAAACGGAGTGCATAAAAAAGTAAAAGAGTGCTTAAAATCGAGACCCTAATTCGGAAACCCTAATCAAGGACGTTTGAAGTACGTGGTAACAAAACCGAGTCACGGTCGACGTTTTCTTAAACTTTTTTGGGGAATCATTAGGCCAGATGATTTAGAATATAATTTCGAAGAAACGGAGCGCATAAAACAGTGAAAGAGTGCTTAAAATCGAGACCCTAATTCGGAAACCCTAATCAAGGACGTTTGAAGTACGTGCTAAAAAAACCGAGTCACGATCGACGTTTTTTTAAACTTTTTTGTCGAATCATTAGGCCGGATGATTTAGAATATAATTTTGAAGAAATAGAGTGCATAAAACAGTTAAAGAGTGCTTAAAATCGAGACCCTAATTTGGAAACCTTAATCTATGACGTTTGAAGTACGTGCTAGCAAAACGAATCGCGGTCGACATTTTTCGAAAGTTTTGTGGCGAATCATTAGGCCTCATGATTTCGAACCGAATTTCAAAGAAATGCAGAGAATAAAACTTTAAAAGAGTGCTTAAAATCGGGACCCTAATTCGGAAAACCTAATCTGGGACGTTTGAAGTACGTGCTAAAAAAACCGAGTCACGGTCGACGTTTTTCAAAAGTTTTTTGTCGAATAATTAGGCCTCATGATTTAGAATCGAATTTCGGAGAAACGGAGAGAATAAAACTTTAAAAGAGTGCTTAAAATCGAGACCCTAATTCGTAAACCTTAATGTGGGACGTTTGAAGTACGTGCTAAAGAATGGAGTCACGGTCGATGTTTTTCGAAACTTTTGTGGCGAAAAATTAGGACTGATGATTTAGAATCGAATTTCGAAGAAACGGATAGCATAAAACAGTAAATGAGTGCTTAAAATCGAGACCCTAATTCGGAAACCTAATCTGGGACTTTTGAAGTACGTGCTAAAAGACCCAAGTCACGATCGACGTTTTTCGAAACTTTTTTGGGGAATCATTACGCCAGATGATTTAGAATAGAATTTCGAAGAAACGGAGTGCATAAAAAAGTAAAAGAGTGCTTAAAATCGAGACCCTAATTCGGAAACCCTAATCAAGGACGTTTGAAGTACGTGCTAACAAAACCGAGTCACGTTCGACGTTTTTTTAAACTTTTTTGGGGAATCATTAGGCCAGATGATTTAGAATATAATTTCGAAGAAACGGAGCGCATAAAACAGTGAAAGAGTGCTTAAAATCGAGACCCTAATTCGGAAACCCGAATCAAGGACGTTTGAAGTACGTGCTAAAAAAACCGAGTCACGGTCGACGTTTTTCGAAGGTTTTGTGGCGAATCATTAGGCCTCATGATTTCGAATCAAATTTCGAAGAAACGGAAAGAATAAAACTGTTAAAGTGTGCTTAAAATCGGGACCCTGATTCGGAAACCTTAATATGGGACGTTTGAAGTACGTGCTAAAAAATGGAGTCACGGTCGACGTTTTTCAAAAGTTTTTTGTCGAATAATTAAGCCTCATGATTTAGAATCGAATTTCGGAGAAACGGAGAGAATAAAACTATAAAAGAGTGCTTAAAATCGAGACCCTAATTCGTAAACCTTAATGTGGGACGTTTGAAGTACGTGCTAAAGAATGGAGTCACGATCGATGTTTTTCGAAACTTTTGTGGCGAAAAATTAGGACTGATGATTTAGAATCGAATTTCGAAGAAACGGATAGCATAAAACAGTAAATGAGTGCTTAAAATCGAGACCCTAATTCGGAAACCTAATCTGGGACTTTTGAAGTACGTGCTAAAAGACCCAAGTCACGATCGACGTTTTTCGAAACTTTTTTGTGGAATCATTACGCCAGATGGTTTAGAATAGAATTTCGAAGAAACGGAGTGCATAAAAAAGTAAAAGAGTGCTTAAAATCGAGACCCTAATTCGGAAACCCTAATCAAGGACGTTTGAAGTACGTGCTAACAAAACCGAGTCACGGTCGACGTTTTTTTAAACTTTTTTGGGGAATCATTAGGCCAGATGATTTAGAATATAATTTCGAAGAAACGGAGCACATAAAACAGTGAAAGAGTGCTTAAAATCGAGACCCTAATTCGGAAACCCTAATCAAGGACGTTTGAAGTACGTGCTAAAAAAACTGAGTCACGATCGACGTTTTTTTAAACTTTTTTGTCGAATCATTAGGCCGGATGATTTAGAATATAATTTTGAAGAAATAGAGTGCATAAAACAGTTAAAGAGTGCTTAAAATCGAGACCCTAATTTGGAAACCTTAATCTATGACGTTTGAAGTACGTGCTAGCAAAACGAATCGCGGTCGACATTTTTCGAAAGTTTTGTGGCGAATCATTAGGCCTCATGATTTCGAACCGAATTTCAAAGAAATGCAGAGAATAAAACTTTAAAAGAGTGCTTAAAATCGGGACCCTAATTCGGAAAACCTAATCTGGGACGTTTGAAGTACGTGCTAAAAAAACCGAGTCACGGTCGACGTTTTTCGAATGTTTTGTGGCGAATCATTAGGCCTCATGATTTCGAATCGAATTTCGAAGAAACGGAGAGAATAAAACTGTTAAAGTGTGCTTAAAATCGGGACCCTGATTCGGAAACCTTAATATGGGACGTTTGAAGTACGTGCTAAAAAATGGAGTCACGGTCGACGTTTTTCAAAAGTTTTTTGTCGAATAATTAGGCCTCATGATTTAGAATCGAATTTCGGAGAAACGGAGAGAATAAAACTTTAAAAGAGTGCTTAAAATCGAGACCCTAATTCGTAAACCTTAATGTGGGACGTTTGAAGTACGTGCTAAAGAATGGAGTCACGGTCGATGTTTTTCGAAACTTTTGTGGCGAAAAATTAGGACTGATGATTTAGAATCGAATTTCGAAGAAACGGAAGCATAAAACAGTAAATGAGTGCTTAAAATCGAAACCCTAATTCGGAAACCTAATCTGGGACTTTTGAAGTACGTGCTAAAAGACCCAAGTCACGATCGACGTTTTTCGAAACTTTTTTGGGGAATCATTACGCCAGATGATTTAGAATAGAATTTCGAAGAAACGGAGTGCATAAAACAGTAAAAGAGTGCTTAAAATCGAGACCCTAATACGGAAACCTTAATTAAGGACGTTTGAAGTACGTAGTAAAAAAACCGTGTCACGGTCGACGTTTTTTTAAACTTTTTTGGGGAATAATTAGGCCAGATGATTTAGAATATAATTTCGAAGAAACGAAGCGCATAAAACAGTTAAAGAGTGCTTAAAATCGAGACCCTAATTCGGAAACCCTAATCAAGGACGTTTGAAGTACGTGCTAACAAAACCGAGTCACGTTCGACGTTTTTTTAAACTTTTTTGGGGAATCATTAGGCCAGATGATTTAGAATATAATTTCGAAGAAACGGAGCACATAAAACAGTGAAAGAGTGCTTAAAATCGAGACCCTAATTCGGAAACCCTAATCAAGGACGTTTGAAGTACGTGCTAAAAAAACCGAGTCACGGTCGACGTTTTTCGAAGGTTTTGTGGCGAATCATTAGGCCTCATGATTTCGAATCAAATTTTGAAGAAACGGAAAGAATAAAACTGTTAAAGTGTGCTTAAAATCGGGACCCTGATTCGGAAACCTTAATATGGGACGTTTGAAGTACGTGCTAAAAAATGGAGTCACGGTCGACGTTTTTCAAAAGTTTTTTGTCGAATAATTAGGCCTCATGATTTAGAATCGAATTTCGGAGAAACAGAGAGAATAAAACTGTAAAAGAGTGCTTAAAATCGAGACCCTAATTCGTAAACCTTAATGTGGGACGTTTGAAGTACGTGCTAAAAAATGGAGTCACGGTCGATGTTTTTCGAAACTTTTGTGGCGAAATATTAGGACTGATGATTTAGAATCGAATTTCGAAGAAACGTATAGCATAAAACAGTAAATGAGTGCTTAAAATCGAGACCCTAATTTGGAAACCTAATCTGGGACTTTTGAAGTACGTGCTAAAAGACCCAAGTCACGATCGACGTTTTTCGAAACTTTTTTGGGGAATCATTACGCCAGATGATTTAGAATAGAATTTCGAAGAAACGGAGTGCATCAAAAAGTAAAAGAGTGCTTAAAATCGAGACCCTAATTCGAAAACCCTAATCAAGGACGTTTGAAGTACGTGCTAACAAAACCGAGTCACGGTCGACGTTTTTTTAAACTTTTTTGGGGAATCATTAGGCCAGATGATTTAGAATATAATTTCGAAGAAACGGAGCGCATAAAACAGTGAAAGAGTGCTTAAAATCGAGACCCTAATTCGGAAACCCTAATCAAGGACGTTTGAAGTACGTGCTAAAAAAACTGAGTCACGATCGACGTTTTTTTAAACTTTTTTGTCGAATCATTAGGCCGGATGATTTAGAATATAATTTTGAAGAAACGGAGTGCATAAAACAGTTAAAGAGTGCTTAAAATCGAAACCTAATTTGGAAACCTTAATCTATGACGTTTGAAGTACGTGCTAGCAAAACGAATCGCGGTCGACATTTTTCGAAAGTTTTGTGGCGAATCATTAGGCCTCATGATTTCGAACCAAATTTCAAAGAAATGCAGATAATAAAACTTTAAAAGAGTGCTTAAAATCGGGACCCTAATTCGGAAACCCTAATCAAGGACGTTTGAAGTACGTGCTAAAAAAACCGAGTCACGGTCGACGTTTTTTTAAACTTTTTTGTTGAATCATTAGGCCGGATGATTTAGAATATAATTTCGAAGACACGGAGTGCATAAAACAGTTAAAGAGTGCTTAAAATCGAGACCCTAATTTGGAAACCTTAATCTATGACGTTTGAAGTACGTGCTAGCAAAACGAATCACGGTCGACATTTTTCGAAAGTTTTGTGGCGAATCATTAGGCCTCATGATTTCGAACCGAATTTCAAAGAAATGAAGAGAATAAAACTGTAAAAGAGTGCTTAAAATCGGGATCCTAATTCGGAAAACCTAATCTGGGATGTTTGAAGTACGTGCTAAAAAAACCGAGTCACGGTCGACGTTTTTCGAATGTTTTGTGGCGAATCATTAGGCCTCATTATTTCGAATCGAATTTCGAAGAAACGGAGAGAATAAAACTGTTAAAGTGTGCTTAAAATCGGGACCCTGATTCGGAAACCTTAATATGGGACGTTTGAAGTACGTGCTAAAAAATGGAGTCACGGTCGACGTTTTTCAAAAGTTTTTTGTCGAATAATTAGGCCTCATGATTTAGAATCGAATTTCGGAGAAACAGAGAGAATAAAACTGTAAAAGAGTGCTTAAAATCGAGACCCTAATTCGTAAACCTTAATGTGGGACGTTTGAAGTACGTGCTAAAAAATGGAGTCACGGTCGATGTTTTTCGAAACTTTTGTGGCGAAAAATTAGGACTGATGATTTAGAATCGAATTTCGAAGAAACGGATAGCATAAAACAGTAAATGAGTGCTTAAAATCGAGACCCTAATTCGGAAACCTAATCTGGGACTTTTGAAGTACGTGCTAAAAGACCCAAGTCACGATCGACGTTTTTCGAAACTTTTTTGGGGAATCATTACGCCAGATGATTTAGAATAGAATTTCGAAGAAACGGAGTGCATAAAAAAGTAAAAGAGTGCTTAAAATCGAGACCCTAATTCGGAAACCCTAATCAAGGACGTTTGAAGTACGTGGTAACAAAACCGAGTCACGGTCGACGTTTTCTTAAACTTTTTTGGGGAATCATTAGGCCAGATGATTTAGAATATAATTTCGAAGAAACGGAGCGCATAAAACAGTGAAAGAGTGCTTAAAATCGAGACCCTAATTCGGAAACCCTAATCAAGGACGTTTGAAGTACGTGCTAAAAAAACTGAGTCACGATCGACGTTTTTTTAAACTTTTTTGTCGAATCATTAGGCCGGATGATTTAGAATATAATTTTGAAGAAACGGAGTGCATAAAACAGTTAAAGAGTGCTTAAAATCGAAACCTAATTTGGAAACCTTAATCTATGACGTTTGAAGTACGTGCTAGCAAAACGAATCGCGGTCGACATTTTTCGAAAGTTTTGTGGCGAATCATTAGGCCTCATGATTTCGAACCAAATTTCAAAGAAATGCAGAGAATAAAACTTTAAAAGAGTGCTTAAAATCGGGACCCTAATTCGGAAACCCTAATCAAGGACGTTTGAAGTACGTGCTAAAAAAACCGAGTCACGGTCGACGTTTTTTTAAACTTTTTTGTTGAATCATTAGGCCGGATGATTTAGAATATAATTTCGAAGACACGGAGTGCATAAAACAGTTAAAGAGTGCTTAAAATCGAGACCCTAATTTGGAAACCTTAATCTATGACGTTTGAAGTACGTGCTAGCAAAACGAATCACGGTCGACATTTTTCGAAAGTTTTGTGGCGAATCATTAGGCCTCATGATTTCGAACCGAATTTCAAAGAAATGAAGAGAATAAAACTGTAAAAGAGTGCTTAAAATCGGGATCCTAATTCGGAAAACCTAATCTGGGATGTTTGAAGTACGTGCTAAAAAAACCGAGTCACGGTCGACGTTTTTCGAATGTTTTGTGGCGAATCATTAGGCCTCATTATTTCGAATCGAATTTCGAAGAAACGGAGAGAATAAAACTGTTAAAGTGTGCTTAAAATCGGGACCCTGATTCGGAAACCTTAATATGGGACGTTTGAAGTACGTGCTAAAAAATGGAGTCACGGTCGACGTTTTTCAAAAGTTTTTTGTCGAATAATTAGGCCTCATGATTTAGAATCGAATTTCGGAGAAACAGAGAGAATAAAACTGTAAAAGAGTGCTTAAAATCGAGACCCTAATTCGTAAACCTTAATGTGGGACGTTTGAAGTACGTGCTAAAAAATGGAGTCACGGTCGATGTTTTTCGAAACTTTTGTGGCGAAAAATTAGGACTGATGATTTAGAATCGAATTTCGAAGAAACGGATAGCATAAAACAGTAAATGAGTGCTTAAAATCGAGACCCTAATTCGGAAACCTAATCTGGGACTTTTGAAGTACGTGCTAAAAGACCCAAGTCACGATCGACGTTTTTCGAAACTTTTTTAGGGAATCATTACGCCAGATGATTTAGAATAGAATTTCGAAGAAACGGAGTGCATAAAAAAGTAAAAGAGTGCTTAAAATCGAGACCCTAATTCGGAAACCCTAATCAAGGACGTTTGAAGTACGTGGTAACAAAACCGAGTCACGGTCGACGTTTTCTTAAACTTTTTTGGGGAATCATTAGGCCAGATGATTTAGAATATAATTTCGAAGAAACGGAGCGCATAAAACAGTGAAAGAGTGCTTAAAATCGAGACCCTAATTCGGAAACCCTAATCAAGGACGTTTGAAGTACGTGCTAAAAAAACTGAGTCACGATCGACGTTTTTTTAAACTTTTTTGTCGAATCATTAGGCCGGATGATTTAGAATATAATTTTGAAGAAACGGAGTGCATAAAACAGTTAAAGAGTGCTTAAAATCGAAACCTAATTTGGAAACCTTAATCTATGACGTTTGAAGTACGTGCTAGCAAAACGAATCGCGGTCGACATTTTTCGAAAGTTTTGTGGCGAATCATTAGGCCTCATGATTTCGAACCAAATTTCAAAGAAATGCAGAGAATAAAACTTTAAAAGAGTGCTTAAAATCGGGACCCTAATTCGGAAACCCTAATCAAGGACGTTTGAAGTACGTGCTAAAAAAACCGAGTCACGGTCGACGTTTTTTTAAACTTTTTTGTTGAATCATTAGGCCGGATGATTTAGAATATAATTTCGAAGACACGGAGTGCATAAAACAGTTAAAGAGTGCTTAAAATCGAGACCCTAATTTGGAAACCTTAATCTATGACGTTTGAAGTACGTGCTAGCAAAACGAATCACGGTCGACATTTTTCGAAAGTTTTGTGGCGAATCATTAGGCCTCATGATTTCGAACCGAATTTCAAAGAAATGAAGAGAATAAAACTGTAAAAGAGTGCTTAAAATCGGGATCCTAATTCGGAAAACCTAATCTGGGATGTTTGAAGTACGTGCTAAAAAAACCGAGTCACGGTCGACGTTTTTCGAATGTTTTGTGGCGAATCATTAGGCCTCATTATTTCGAATCGAATTTCGAAGAAACGGAGAGAATAAAACTGTTAAAGTGTGCTTAAAATCGGGACCCTGATTCGGAAACCTTAATATGGGACGTTTGAAGTACGTGCTAAAAAATGGAGTCACGGTCGACGTTTTTCAAAAGTTTTTTGTCGAATAATTAGGCCTCATGATTTAGAATCGAATTTCGGAGAAACAGAGAGAATAAAACTGTAAAAGAGTGCTTAAAATCGAGACCCTAATTCGTAAACCTTAATGTGGGACGTTTGAAGTACGTGCTAAAAAATGGAGTCACGGTCGATGTTTTTCGAAACTTTTGTGGCGAAAAATTAGGACTGATGATTTAGAATCGAATTTCGAAGAAACGGATAGCATAAAACAGTAAATGAGTGCTTAAAATCGAGACCCTAATTCGGAAACCTAATCTGGGACTTTTGAAGTACGTGCTAAAAGACCCAAGTCACGATCGACGTTTTTCGAAACTTTTTTGGGGAATCATTACGCCAGATGATTTAGAATAGAATTTCGAAGAAACGGAGTGCATAAAAAAGTAAAAGAGTGCTTAAAATCGAGACCCTAATTCGGAAACCCTAATCAAGGACGTTTGAAGTACGTGGTAACAAAACCGAGTCACGGTCGACGTTTTCTTAAACTTTTTTGGGGAATCATTAGGCCAGATGATTTAGAATATAATTTCGAAGAAACGGAGCGCATAAAACAGTGAAAGAGTGCTTAAAATCGAGACCCTAATTCGGAAACCCTAATCAAGGACGTTTGAAGTACGTGCTAAAAAAACTGAGTCACGATCGACGTTTTTTTAAACTTTTTTGTCGAATCATTAGGCCGGATGATTTAGAATATAATTTTGAAGAAATAGAGTGCATAAAACAGTTAAAGAGTGCTTAAAATCGAGAGCCTAATTTGGAAACCTTAATCTATGACGTTTGAAGTACGTGCTAGCAAAACGAATCGCGGTCGACATTTTTCGAAAGTTTTGTGGCGAATCATTAGGCCTCATGATTTCGAATCGAATTTCAAAGAAATGCAGAGAATAAAACTTTAAAAGAGTGCTTAAAATCGGGACCCTAATTCGGAAAACCTAATATGGGACGTTTGAAGTACGTGCTAAAAAAACCGAGTCACGGTCGACGTTTTTCGAATGTTTTGTGGCGAATTATTAGGCCTCATGATTTCGAATCGAATTTCGAAGAAACGGAGAGAATAAAACTGTTAAAGTGTGCTTAAAATCGGGACCCTGATTCGGAAACCTTAATATGGGACGTTTGAAGTACGTGCTAAAAAATGGAGTCACGGTCGACGTTTTTCAAAAGTTTTTTGTCGAATAATTAGGCCTCATGATTTAGAATCGAATTTCGGAGAAACGGAGAGAATAAAACTTTAAAAGAGTGCTTAAAATCGAGACCCTAATTCGTAAACCTTAATGTGGGACGTTTGAAGTACGTGCTAAAGAATGGAGTCACGGTCGATGTTTTTCGAAACTTTTGTGGCGAAAAATTAGGACTGATGATTTAGAATCGAATTTCGAAGAAACGGATAGCATAAAACAGTAAATGAGTGCTTAAAATCGAGACCCTAATTCGGAAACCTAATCTGGGACTTTTGAAGTACGTGCTAAAAGACCCAAGTCACGATCGACGTTTTTCGAAACTTTTTTGGGGAATCATTACGCCAGATGATTTAGAATAGAATTTCGAAGAAACGGAGTGCATAAAAAAGTAAAAGAGTGCTTAAAATCGAGACCCTAATTCGGAAACCCTAATCAAGGACGTTTGAAGTACGTGCTAACAAAACCGAGTCACGGTCGACGTTTTTTTAAACTTTTTTGGGGAATCATTAGGCCAGATGATTTAGAATATAATTTCGAAGAAACGGAGCGCATAAAACAGTGAAAGAGTGCTTAAAATCGAGACCCTAATTCGGAAACCCTAATCAAGGACGTTTGAAGTACGTGCTAAAAAAACCGAGTCACGATCGACGTTTTTCGAAGGTTTTGTGGCGAATCATTAGGCCTCATGATTTCGAATCAAATTTCGAAGAAACGGAAAGAATAAAACTGTTAAAGTGTGCTTAAAATCGGGACCCTGATTCGGAAACCTTAATATGGGACGTTTGAAGTACGTGCTAAAAAATGGAGTCACGGTCGACGTTTTTCAAAAGTTTTTTGTCGAATAATTAGGCCTCATGATTTAGAATCGAATTTCGGAGAAACAGAGAGAATAAAACTGTAAAAGAGTGCTTAAAATCGAGACCCTAATTCGTAAACCTTAATGTGGGACGTTTGAAGTACGTGCTAAAAAATGGAGTCACGGTCGATGTTTTTCGAAACTTTTGTGGCGAAATATTAGGACTGATGATTTAGAATCGAATTTCGAAGAAACGGATAGCATAAAACAGTAAATGAGTGCTTAAAATCGAGACCCTAATTTGGAAACCTAATCTGGGACTTTTGAAGTACGTGCTAAAAGACCCAAGTCACGATCAACGTTTTTCGAAACTTTTTTGGGGAATCATTACGCCAGATGATTTAGAATAGAATTTCGAAGAAACGGAGTGCATAAAAAAGTAAAAGAGTGCTTAAAATCGAGACCCTAATTCGAAAACCCTAATCAAGGACGTTTGAAGTACGTGCTAACAAAACCGAGTCACGGTCGACGTTTTTTTAAACTTTTTTGGGGAATCATTAGGCCAGATGATTTAGAATATAATTTCGAAGAAACGGAGCGCATAAAACAGTGAAAGAGTGCTTAAAATCGAGACCCTAATTCCGAAACCCTAATCAAGGACGTTTGAAGTACGTGCTAAAAAAACTGAGTCACGATCGACGTTTTTTTAAACTTTTTTGTCGAATCATTAGGCCGGATGATTTAGAATATAATTTTGAAGAAACGGAGTGCATAAAACAGTTAAAGAGTGCTTAAAATCGAAACCTAATTTGGAAACCTTAATCTATGACGTTTGAAGTACGTGCTAGCAAAACGAATCGCGGTCGACATTTTTCGAAAGTTTTGTGGCGAATCATTAGGCCTCATGATTTCGAACCAAATTTCAAAGAAATGCAGAGAATAAAACTTTAAAAGAGTGCTTAAAATCGGGACCCTAATTCGGAAACCCTAATCAAGGACGTTTGAAGTACGTGCTAAAAAAACCGAGTCACGGTCGACGTTTTTTTAAACTTTTTTGTTGAATCATTAGGCCGGATGATTTAGAATATAATTTCGAAGACACGGAGTGCATAAAACAGTTAAAGAGTGCTTAAAATCGAGACCCTAATTTGGAAACCTTAATCTATGACGTTTGAAGTACGTGCTAGCAAAACGAATCACGGTCGACATTTTTCGAAAGTTTTGTGGCGAATCATTAGGCCTCATGATTTCGAACCGAATTTCAAAGAAATGAAGAGAATAAAACTGTAAAAGAGTGCTTAAAATCGGGATCCTAATTCGGAAAACCTAATCTGGGATGTTTGAAGTACGTGCTAAAAAAACCGAGTCACGGTCGACGTTTTTCGAATGTTTTGTGGCGAATCATTAGGCCTCATTATTTCGAATCGAATTTCGAAGAAACGGAGAGAATAAAACTGTTAAAGTGTGCTTAAAATCGGGACCCTGATTCGGAAACCTTAATATGGGACGTTTGAAGTACGTGCTAAAAAATGGAGTCACGGTCGACGTTTTTCAAAAGTTTTTTGTCGAATAATTAGGCCTCATGATTTAGAATCGAATTTCGGAGAAACAGAGAGAATAAAACTGTAAAAGAGTGCTTAAAATCGAGACCCTAATTCGTAAACCTTAATGTGGGACGTTTGAAGTACGTGCTAAAAAATGGAGTCACGGTCGATGTTTTTCGAAACTTTTGTGGCGAAAAATTAGGACTGATGATTTAGAATCGAATTTCGAAGAAACGGATAGCATAAAACAGTAAATGAGTGCTTAAAATCGAGACCCTAATTCGGAAACCTAATCTGGGACTTTTGAAGTACGTGCTAAAAGACCCAAGTCACGATCGACGTTTTTCGAAACTTTTTTGGGGAATCATTACGCCAGATGATTTAGAATAGAATTTCGAAGAAACGGAGTGCATAAAAAAGTAAAAGAGTGCTTAAAATCGAGACCCTAATTCGGAAACCCTAATCAAGGACGTTTGAAGTACGTGGTAACAAAACCGAGTCACGGTCGACGTTTTCTTAAACTTTTTTGGGGAATCATTAGGCCAGATGATTTAGAATATAATTTCGAAGAAACGGAGCGCATAAAACAGTGAAAGAGTGCTTAAAATCGAGACCCTAATTCGGAAACCCTAATCAAGGACGTTTGAAGTACGTGCTAAAAAAACTGAGTCACGATCGACGTTTTTTTAAACTTTTTTGTCGAATCATTAGGCCGGATGATTTAGAATATAATTTTGAAGAAACGGAGTGCATAAAACAGTTAAAGAGTGCTTAAAATCGAAACCTAATTTGGAAACCTTAATCTATGACGTTTGAAGTACGTGCTAGCAAAACGAATCGCGGTCGACATTTTTCGAAAGTTTTGTGGCGAATCATTAGGCCTCATGATTTCGAACCAAATTTCAAAGAAATGCAGAGAATAAAACTTTAAAAGAGTGCTTAAAATCGGGACCCTAATTCGGAAACCCTAATCAAGGACGTTTGAAGTACGTGCTAAAAAAACCGAGTCACGGTCGACGTTTTTTTAAACTTTTTTGTTGAATCATTAGGCCGGATGATTTAGAATATAATTTCGAAGACACGGAGTGCATAAAACAGTTAAAGAGTGCTTAAAATCGAGACCCTAATTTGGAAACCTTAATCTATGACGTTTGAAGTACGTGCTAGCAAAACGAATCACGGTCGACATTTTTCGAAAGTTTTGTGGCGAATCATTAGGCCTCATGATTTCGAACCGAATTTCAAAGAAATGAAGAGAATAAAACTGTAAAAGAGTGCTTAAAATCGGGATCCTAATTCGGAAAACCTAATCTGGGATGTTTGAAGTACGTGCTAAAAAAACCGAGTCACGGTCGACGTTTTTCGAATGTTTTGTGGCGAATCATTAGGCCTCATTATTTCGAATCGAATTTCGAAGAAACGGAGAGAATAAAACTGTTAAAGTGTGCTTAAAATCGGGACCCTGATTCGGAAACCTTAATATGGGACGTTTGAAGTACGTGCTAAAAAATGGAGTCACGGTCGACGTTTTTCAAAAGTTTTTTGTCGAATAATTAGGCCTCATGATTTAGAATCGAATTTCGGAGAAACAGAGAGAATAAAACTGTAAAAGAGTGCTTAAAATTGAGACCCTAATTCGTAAACCTTAATGTGGGACGTTTGAAGTACGTGCTAAAAAATGGAGTCACGGTCGATGTTTTTCGAAACTTTTGTGGCGAAAAATTAGGACTGATGATTTAGAATCGAATTTCGAAGAAACGGATAGCATAAAACAGTAAATGAGTGCTTAAAATCGAGACCCTAATTCGGAAACCTAATCTGGGACTTTTGAAGTACGTGCTAAAAGACCCAAGTCACGATCGACGTTTTTCGAAACTTTTTTGGGGAATCATTACGCCAGATGATTTAGAATAGAATTTCGAAGAAACGGAGTGCATAAAAAAGTAAAAGAGTGCTTAAAATCGAGACCCTAATTCGGAAACCCTAATCAAGGACGTTTGAAGTACGTGGTAACAAAACCGAGTCACGGTCGACGTTTTCTTAAACTTTTTTGGGGAATCATTAGGCCAGATGATTTAGAATATAATTTCGAAGAAACGGAGCGCATAAAACAGTGAAAGAGTGCTTAAAATCGAGACCCTAATTCGGAAACCCTAATCAAGGACGTTTGAAGTACGTGCTAAAAAAACTGAGTCACGATCGACGTTTTTTTAAACTTTTTTGTCGAATCATTAGGCCGGATGATTTAGAATATAATTTTGAAGAAATAGAGTGCATAAAACAGTTAAAGAGTGCTTAAAATCGAGAGCCTAATTTGGAAACCTTAATCTATGACGTTTGAAGTACGTGCTAGCAAAACGAATCGCGGTCGACATTTTTCGAAAGTTTTGTGGCGAATCATTAGGCCTCATGATTTCGAATCGAATTTCAAAGAAATGCAGAGAATAAAACTTTAAAAGAGTGCTTAAAATCGGGACCCTAATTCGGAAAACCTAATATGGGACGTTTGAAGTACGTGCTAAAAAAACCGAGTCACGGTCGACGTTTTTCGAATGTTTTGTGGCGAATTATTAGGCCTCATGATTTCGAATCGAATTTCGAAGAAACGGAGAGAATAAAACTGTTAAAGTGTGCTTAAAATCGGGACCCTGATTCGGAAACCTTAATATGGGACGTTTGAAGTACGTGCTAAAAAATGGAGTCACGGTCGACGTTTTTCAAAAGTTTTTTGTCGAATAATTAGGCCTCATGATTTAGAATCGAATTTCGGAGAAACGGAGAGAATAAAACTTTAAAAGAGTGCTTAAAATCGAGACCCTAATTCGTAAACCTTAATGTGGGACGTTTGAAGTACGTGCTAAAGAATGGAGTCACGGTCGATGTTTTTCGAAACTTTTGTGGCGAAAAATTAGGACTGATGATTTAGAATCGAATTTCGAAGAAACGGATAGCATAAAACAGTAAATGAGTGCTTAAAATCGAGACCCTAATTCGGAAACCTAATCTGGGACTTTTGAAGTACGTGCTAAAAGACCCAAGTCACGATCGACGTTTTTCGAAACTTTTTTGGGGAATCATTACGCCAGATGATTTAGAATAGAATTTCGAAGAAACGGAGTGCATAAAAAAGTAAAAGAGTGCTTAAAATCGAGACCCTAATTCGGAAACCCTAATCAAGGACGTTTGAAGTACGTGCTAACAAAACCGAGTCACGGTCGACGTTTTTTTAAACTTTTTTGGGGAATCATTAGGCAAGATGATTTAGAATATAATTTCGAAGAAACGGAGCGCATAAAACAGTGAAAGAGTGCTTAAAATCGAGACCCTAATTCGGAAACCCTAATCAAGGACGTTTGAAGTACGTGCTAAAAAAACCGAGTCACGATCGACGTTTTTCGAAGGTTTTGTGGCGAATCATTAGGCCTCATGATTTCGAATCAAATTTCGAAGAAACGGAAAGAATAAAACTGTTAAAGTGTGCTTAAAATCGGGACCCTGATTCGGAAACCTTAATATGGGACGTTTGAAGTACGTGCTAAAAAATGGAGTCACGGTCGACGTTTTTCAAAAGTTTTTTGTCGAATAATTAGGCCTCATGATTTAGAATCGAATTTCGGAGAAACAGAGAGAATAAAACTGTAAAAGAGTGCTTAAAATCGAGACCCTAATTCGTAAACCTTAATGTGGGACGTTTGAAGTACGTGCTAAAAAATGGAGTCACGGTCGATGTTTTTCGAAACTTTTGTGGCGAAATATTAGGACTGATGATTTAGAATCGAATTTCGAAGAAACGGATAGCATAAAACAGTAAATGAGTGCTTAAAATCGAGACCCTAATTTGGAAACCTAATCTGGGACTTTTGAAGTACGTGCTAAAAGACCCAAGTCACGATCAACGTTTTTCGAAACTTTTTTGGGGAATCATTACGCCAGATGATTTAGAATAGAATTTCGAAGAAACGGAGTGCATAAAAAAGTAAAAGAGTGCTTAAAATCGAGACCCTAATTCGAAAACCCTAATCAAGGACGTTTGAAGTACGTGCTAACAAAACCGAGTCACGGTCGACGTTTTTTTAAACTTTTTTGGGGAATCATTAGGCCAGATGATTTAGAATATAATTTCGAAGAAACGGAGCGCATAAAACAGTGAAAGAGTGCTTAAAATCGAGACCCTAATTCCGAAACCCTAATCAAGGACGTTTGAAGTACGTGCTAAAAAAACTGAGTCACGATCGACGTTTTTTTAAACTTTTTTGTCGAATCATTAGGCCGGATGATTTAGAATATAATTTTGAAGAAACGGAGTGCATAAAACAGTTAAAGAGTGCTTAAAATCGAAACCTAATTTGGAAACCTTAATCTATGACGTTTGAAGTACGTGCTAGCAAAACGAATCGCGGTCGACATTTTTCGAAAGTTTTGTGGCGAATCATTAGGCCTCATGATTTCGAACCAAATTTCAAAGAAATGCAGAGAATAAAACTTTAAAAGAGTGCTTAAAATCGGGACCCTAATTCGGAAACCCTAATCAAGGACGTTTGAAGTACGTGCTAAAAAAACCGAGTCACGGTCGACGTTTTTTTAAACTTTTTTGTTGAATCATTAGGCCGGATGATTTAGAATATAATTTCGAAGACACGGAGTGCATAAAACAGTTAAAGAGTGCTTAAAATCGAGACCCTAATTTGGAAACCTTAATCTATGACGTTTGAAGTACGTGCTAGCAAAACGAATCACGGTCGACATTTTTCGAAAGTTTTGTGGCGAATCATTAGGCCTCATGATTTCGAACCGAATTTCAAAGAAATGAAGAGAATAAAACTGTAAAAGAGTGCTTAAAATCGGGATCCTAATTCGGAAAACCTAATCTGGGATGTTTGAAGTACGTGCTAAAAAAACCGAGTCACGGTCGACGTTTTTCGAATGTTTTGTGGCGAATCATTAGGCCTCATTATTTCGAATCGAATTTCGAAGAAACGGAGAGAATAAAACTGTTAAAGTGTGCTTAAAATCGGGACCCTGATTCGGAAACCTTAATATGGGACGTTTGAAGTACGTGCTAAAAAATGGAGTCACGGTCGACGTTTTTCAAAAGTTTTTTGTCGAATAATTAGGCCTCATGATTTAGAATCGAATTTCGGAGAAACAGAGAGAATAAAACTGTAAAAGAGTGCTTAAAATCGAGACCCTAATTCGTAAACCTTAATGTGGGACGTTTGAAGTACGTGCTAAAGAATGGAGTCACGGTCGATGTTTTTCGAAACTTTTGTGGCGAAAAATTAGGACTGATGATTTAGAATCGAATTTCGAAGAAACGGATAGCATAAAACAGTAAATGAGTGCTTAAAATCGAGACCCTAATTCGGAAACCTAATCTAGGACTTTTGAAGTACGTGCTAAAAGACCCAAGTCACGATCGACGTTTTTCGAAACTTTTTTGGGGAATCATTACGCCAGATGATTTAGAATAGAATTTCGAAGAAACGGAGTGCATAAAAAAGTAAAAGAGTGCTTAGAATCGAGACCCTAATTCGGAAACCCTAATCAAGGACGTTTGAAGTACGTGCTAACAAAACCGAGTCACGGTCGACGTTTTTTTAAACTTTTTTGGGGAATCATTAGGCCAGATGATTTAGAATATAATTTCGAAGAAACGGAGCGCATAAAACAGTGAAAGAGTGCTTAAAATCGAGACCCTAATTCGGAAACCCTAATCAAGGACGTTTGAAGTACGTGCTAAAAAAACCGAGTCACGGTCGACGTTTTTTTAAACTTTTTTGTTGAATCATTAGGCCGGATGATTTAGAATATAATTTCGAAGACACGGAGTGCATAAAACAGTTAAAGAGTGCTTAAAATCGAGACCCTAATTTGGAAACCTTAATCTATGACGTTTGAAGTACGTGCTAGCAAAACGAATCACGGTCGACATTTTTCGAAAGTTTTGTGGCGAATCATTAGGCCTCATGATTTCGAACCGAATTTCAATGAAATGCAGAGAATAAAACTTTAAAAGAGTGCTTAAAATCGGGACCCTAATTCGGAAAACCCAATCTGGGACGTTTGAAGTACGTGCTAAAAAAACCGAGTCACGGTCGACGTTTTTCGAATGTTTTGTGGCGAATCATTAGGCCTCATGATTTCGAATCGAATTTCGAAGAAACGGAGAGAATAAAACTGTTAAAGTGTGCTTAAAATCGGGACCCTGATTCGGAAACCTTAATATGGGACGTTTGAAGTACGTGCTAAAAAATGGAGTCACGGTCGACGTTTTTCAAAAGTTTTTTGTCGAATAATTAAGCCTCATGATTTAGAATCGAATTTCGGAGAAACGGAGAGAATAAAACTATAAAAGAGTGCTTAAAATCGAGACCCTAATTCGTAAACCTTAATGTGGGACGTTTGAAGTACGTGCTAAAGAATGGAGTCACGATCGATGTTTTTCGAAACTTTTGTGGCGAAAAATTAGGACTGATGATTTAGAATCGAATTTCGAAGAAACGGATAGCATAAAACAGTAAATGAGTGCTTAAAATCAAGACCCTAATTCGGAAACCTAATCTGGGACTTTTGAAGTACGTGCTAAAAGACCCAAGTCACGATCGACGTTTTTCGAAACTTTTTTGGGGAATCATTACGCCAGATGGTTTAGAATAGAATTTCGAAGAAACGGAGTGCATAAAAAAGTAAAAGAGTGCTTAAAATCGAGACCCTAATTCGGAAACCCTAATCAAGGACGTTTGAAGTACGTGCTAACAAAACCGAGTCACGGTCGACGTTTTTTTAAACTTTTTTGGGGAATCATTAGGCCAGATGATTTAGAATATAATTTCGAAGAAACGGAGCGCATAAAACGGTGAAAGAGTGCTTAAAATCGAAACCCTAATTTGGATACCCTAATCAAGGACGTTTGAAGTACGTGCTAAAAAAACTGAGTCACGATCGACGTTTTTTTAAACTTTTTTGTCGAATCATTAGGCCGGATGATTTAGAATATAATTTTGAAGAAACGGAGTGCATAAAACAGTTAAAGAGTGCTTAAAATCGAGACCCTAATTTGGAAACCTTAATCTATGACGTTTGAAGTACGTGCTAGCAAAACGAATCGCGGTCGACATTTTTCGAAAGTTTTGTGGCGAATCATTAGGCCTCATGATTTCGAACCGAATTTCAAAGAAAGGCAGAGAATAAAACTGTAAAAGAGTGCTTAAAATCGGGACCCTAATTCGGAAAACCTTATCTGGGACGTTTGAAGTACGTGCTAAAAAAACCGAGTCACGGTCGACGTTTTTCGAATGTTTTGTGGCGAATCATTAGGCCTCATGATTTCGAATCGAATTTCGAAGAAACGGAGAGAATAAAACTGTTAAAGTGTGCTTAAAATCGGGACCCTGATTCGGAAACCTTAATATGGGACGTTTGAAGTACGTGCTAAAAAATGGAGTCACGATCGACGTTTTTCAAAAGTTTTTTGTCGAATAATTAAGCCTCATGATTTAGAATCGAATTTCGGAGAAACGGAGAGAATAAAACTGTAAAAGAGTGCTTAAAATCGAGACCCTAATTCGTAAACCTTAATTTGGGACGTTTGAAGTACGTGCTAAAGAATGGAGTCACGGTCGATGTTTTTCGAAACTTTTGTGGCGAAAAATTAGGACTGATGATTTAGAATCGAATTTCGAAGAAACGGATAGCATAAAACAGTAAATGAGTGCTTAAAATCAAGACCCTAATTCGGAAACCTAATCTGGGACTTTTGAAGTACGTGCTAAAAGACCCAAGTCACGATCGACGTTTTTCGAAACTTTTTTGGGGAATAATTACGCCAGATGATTTAGAATAGAATTTCGAAGAAACGGAGTGCATAAAAAAGTAAAAGAGTGCTTAAAATCGAGACCCTAATTCGGAAACCCTAATCAAGGACGTTTGAAGTACGTGCTAACAAAACCGAGTCACGGTCGACGTTTTTTTAAACTTTTTTGGGGAATCATTAGGCCAGATGATTTAGAATATAATTTCGAAGAAACGGAGCGCATAAAACAGTGAAAGAGTGCTTAAAATCGAGACCCTAATTCGGAAACCCTAATCAAGGACGTTTGAAGTACGTGCTAAAAAAACCGAGTCACGGTCGACGTTTTTTTAAACTTTTTTGTTGAATCATTAGGCCGGATGATTTAGAATATACTTTCGAAGACACGGAGTGCATAAAACAGTTAAAGAGTGCTTAAAATCGAGACCCTAATTTGGAAACCTTAATCTATGACGTTTGAAGTACGTGCTAGCAAAACGAATCACGGTCGACATTTTTCGAAAGTTTTGTGGCGAATCATTAGGCCTCATGATTTCGAACCGAATTTCAAAGAAATGCAGAGAATAAAACTGTAAAAGAGTGCTTAAAATCGGGATCCTAATTCAGAAAACCTAATCTGGGATGTTTGAAGTACGTGCTAAAAAAACCAAGTCACGGTCGACGTTTTTCGAATGTTTTGTGGCGAATCATTAGGCCTCATGATTTCGAATCGAATTTCGAAGAAACGGAGAGAATAAAACTGTTAAAGTGTGCTTAAAATCGGGACCCTGATTCGGAAACCTTAATATGGGACGTTTGAAGTACGTGCTAAAAAATGGAGTAACGGTCGACGTTTTTCAAAAGTTTTTTGTCGAATAATTAGGCCTCATGATTTAGAATCGAATTTCGGAGAAACGGAGAGAATAAAACTGTAAAAGAGTGCTTAAAATCGAGACCCTAATTTGTAAACCTTAATGTGGGACGTTTGAAGTACGTGCTAAAAAATGGAGTCACGGTCGATGTTTTTCGAAACTTTTGTGGCGAAAAATTAGGACTGATGATTTAGAATCGAATTTCGAAGAAACGGATAGCATAAAACAGTAAATGAGTGCTTAAAATCGAGACCCTAATTCGGAAACCTAATCTGGGACTTTTGAAGTACGTGCTAAAAGACCCAAGTCACGATCGACGTTTTTCGAAACTTTTTTGGGGAATCATTACGCCAGATGATTTAGAATAGAATTTCGAAGAAACGGAGTGAATAAAAAAGTAAAAGAGTGCTTAAAATCGAGACCCTAATTCGGAAACCCTAATCAAGGACGTTTGAAGTACGTGCTAACAAAACCGAGTCACGGTCGACGTTTTTTTAAACTTTTTTGGGGAATCATTAGGCCAGATGATTTAGAATATAATTTCGAAGAAACGGAGCGCATAAAACAGTGAAAGAGTGCTTAAAATCGAGACCCTAATTCGGAAACCCTAATAAAGGACGTTTGAAGTACGTGCTAAAAAAACTGAGTCACGATCGACATTTTTTTAAACTTTTTTGTCGAATCATTAGGCCGGATGATTTAGAATATAATTTTGAAGAAACGGAGTGCATAAAACAGTTAGAGAGTGCTTAAAATCGAGACACTAATTTGGAAACCTTAATCTATGACGTTTGAAGTACGTGCTAGCAAAACGAATCGCGGTCGACATTTTTCGAAAGTTTTGTGGCGAATCATTAGGCCTCATGATTTCGAACCGAATTTCAAAGAAAGGCAGAGAATAAAACTGTAAAAGAGTGCTTAAAATCGGGACCCTAATTCGGAAAACCTTATCTGGGACGTTTGAAGTACGTGCTAAAAAAACCGAGTCACGGTCGACGTTTTTCGAATGTTTTGTGGCGAATCATTAGGCCTCATGATTTCGAATCGAATTTCGAAGAAACGGAGAGAATAAAACTGTTAAAGTGTGCTTAAAATCGGGACCCTGATTTGGAAACCTTAATATGGGACGTTTGAAGTACGTGCTAAAAAATGGAGTCACGGTCGACGTTTTTCAAAAAGTTTTTTGTCGAATAATTAGGCCTCATGATTTAGAATCGAATTTCGGAGAAACGGAGAGAATAAAACTTTAAAAGAGTGCTTAAAATCGAGACCCTAATTCGTAAACCTTAATGTGGGACGTTTGAAGTACGTGCTAAAGAATGGAGTCACGGTCGATGTTTTTCGAAACTTTTGTGGCGAAAAATTAGGACTGATGATTTAGAATCGAATTTCGAAGAAACGGATAGCATAAAACAGTAAATGAGTGCCTAAAATCGAGACCCTAATTCGGAAACCTAATCTGGGACTTTTGAAGTACGTGCTAAAAGACCCAAGTCACGATCGACGTTTTTCGAAACTTTTTTGGGGAATCATTATGCCAGATGATTTAGAATAGAATTTCGAAGAAACGGAGTGCATAAAAAAGTAAAAGAGTGCTTAAAATCGAGACCCTAATTCGGAAACCCTAATCAAGGACGTTTGAAGTACGTGCTAACAAAACCGAGTCACGGTCGACGTTTTTTTAAACTTTTTTGGGGAATCATTAGGCAAGATGATTTAGAATATAATTTCGAAGAAACGGAGTGCATAAAAAAGTAAAAGAGTGCTTAAAATCGAGACCCTAATTCGGAAACCCTAATCAAGGACGTTTGAAGTACGTGGTAACAAAACCGAGTCACGGTCGACGTTTTCTTAAACTTTTTTGGGGAATCATTAGGCCAGATGATTTAGAATATAATTTCGAAGAAACGGAGCGCATAAAACAGTGAAAGAGTGCTTAAAATCGAGACCCTAATTCGGAAACCCTAATCAAGGACATTTGAAGTACGTGCTAAAAAAACCGAGTCACGGTCGACGTTTTTCGAAGGTTTTGTGGCGAATCATTAGGCCTCATGATTTCGAATCAAATTTCGAAGAAACGGAAAGAATAAAACTGTTAAAGTGTGCTTAAAATCGGGACCCTAATTCGGAAACCTTAATATGGGACGTTTGAAGTACGTGCTAAAAAATGGAGTCACGGTCGACGTTTTTCAAAAGTTTTTTGTCGAATAATTTAGCCTCATGATTTAGAATCGAATTTCGGAGAAACGGAGAGAATAAAACTGTAAAAGAGTGCTTAAAATCGAGACCCTAATTCGTAAACCTTAATGTGGGACGTTTGAAGTACGTGCTAAAGAATGGAGTCACGGTCGATGTTTTTCGAAACTTTTGTGGCGAAAAATTAGGACTGATGATTTAGAATCGAATTTCGAAGAAACGGATAGCATAAAACAGTAAATAAGTGCTTAAAATCGAGACCTTAATTCGGAAACCTAATCTGGGACTTTTGAACTACGTGCTAAAAGACCCAAGTCACGATCGACGTTTTTCGAAACTTTTTTGGGGATTCATTAAACCAGATGATTTAGAATAGAATTTCGAAGAAACGGAGTGCATAAAAAAGTAAAAGAGTGCTTAAAATCGAGACCCTAATTCGGAAACCCTAATCAAGGACGTTTGAAGTACGTGCTAACAAAACCGAGTCACGGTCGACGTTTTCTTAAACTTTTTTGGGGAATCATTAGGCCAGATGATTTAGAATATAATTTCGAAGAAACGGAGCGCATAAAACAGTGAAAGAGTGCTTAAAATCGAGACCATAATTCGGAAACCCTAATCAAGGACGTTTGAAGTACGTGCTAAAAAAACCGAGTCACGGTCGACGTTTTTCGAAGGTTTTGTGGCGAATCATTAGGCCGGATGATTTAGAATCAAATTTCGAAGAAACGGAAAGAATAAAACTGTTAAAGTGTGCTTAAAATCGGGACCCTGATTCGGAAACCTTAATCTATGACGTTTGAAGTACGTGCTAGCAAAACGAATCACGGTCGACATTTTTCGAAAGTTTTGTGGCGAATCATTAGGCCTCATGATTTCGAACCGAATTTCAAAGAAATGCAGAGAATAAAACTTTAAAAGAGTGCTTAAAATCGGGACCCTAATTCGGAAAACCTAATCTGGGACGTTTGAAGTACGTGCTAAAAAAACCGAGTCACGGTCGACGTTTTTCGAATGTTTTGTGGCGAATCATTAGGCCTCATGATTTCGAATCGAATTTCGAAGAAACGGAGAGAATAAAACTGTTAAAGTGTGCTGAAAATCGGGACCCTGATTCGGAAACCTTAATATGGGACGTTTGAAGTACGTGCTAAAAAATGGAGTCACGGTCGACGTTTTTCAAAAGTTTTTTGTCGAATAATTAGGCCTCATGATTTAGAATCGAATTTCGGAGAAACGGAGAGAATAAAACTGTAAAAGAGTGCTTAAAATCGAGACCCTAATTCGTAAACCTTAATTTGGGACGTTTCAAGTAGGTGCTAAAGAATGGAGTCACGGTCGATGTTTTTCGAATCTTTTGTGGCGAAAAATTAGGACTGATGATTTAGAATCGAATTTCGAAGAAACGGATAGCATAAAACAGTAAATGAGTGCTTAAAATCAAGACCCTAATTCGGAAACCTAATCTGGAACTTTTGAAGTACGTGCTAAAAGACCCAAGTCACGATCGACGTTTTTCGAAACTTTTTTGGGGAATCATTACACCAGATGATTTAGAATAGAATTTCGAAGAAACGAAGTGCATAAAAAATTAAAAGAGTGCTTAAAATCGAGACCCTAATTCGGAAACCCTAATCAAGGACGTTTGAAGTACGTGCTAACAAAACCGAGTCACGGTCGACGTTTTTTTAAACTTTTTTGGGGAATCATTAGGCCAGATGATTTAGAAAATAATTTCGAAGAAACGGAGCGCATAAAACAGTGAAAGAGGGCTTAAAATCGAGACCCTAATTCGGAAACCCTAATCAAGGACGTTTGAAGTACGTACTAAAAAAACCGAGTCACGGTCGACGTTTTTTTAAACTTTTTTGTTGAATCATTAGGCCGGATGATTTAGAAAATACTTTCGAAGACACAGAGTGCATAAAACAGTTAAAGAGTGCTTAAAATCGAGACCCTAATTTGGAAACCTTAATCTATGACGTTTGAAGTACGTGCTAGCAAAACGAATCACGGTCGACATTTTTCGAAAGTTTTGTGGCGAATCATTAGGCCTCATGATTTCGAACCGAATTTCAAAGAAAGGCAGAGAATAAAACTGTAAAAGAGTGCTTAAAATCGGGATCCTAATTCAGAAAACCTAATCTGGGATGTTTGAAGTACGTGCTAAAAAAACCGAGTCACGGTCGACGTTTTTTTAAACTTTTTTGTTGAATCATTAGGCCGGATGATTTAGAATATAATTTCGAAGACACGGAGTGCATAAAACAGTTAAAGAGTGCTTAAAATCGAGACCCTAATTTGGAAACCTTAATCTATGACGTTTGAAGTACGTGCTAGCAAAACGAATCACGGTCGACATTTTTCGAAAGTTTTGTGGCGAATCATTAGGCCTCATGATTTCGAACCGAATTTCAAAGAAATGCAGAGAATAAAACTGTAAAAGAGTGCTTAAAATCGGGATCCTAATTCAGAAAACCTAATCTGGGATGTTTGAAGTACGTGCTAAAAAAACCGAGTCACGGTCGACGTTTTTCGAATGTTTTGTGGCGAATCATTAGGCCTCATGATTTCGAATCGAATTTGGAAGAAACGGAGAGAATAAAACTGTTAAAGTGTGCTGAAAATCGGGACCCTGATTCGGAAACCTTAATATGGGACGTTTGAAGTACGTGCTAAAAAATGGAGTCACGGTCGACGTTTTTCAAAAGTTTTTTGTCGAATAATTAGGCCTCATGATTTAGAATCGAATTTCGGAGAAACGGAGAGAATAAAACTGTAAAAGAGTGCTTAAAATCGAGACCCTAATTCGTAAACCTTAATTTGGGACGTTTGAAGTACGTGCTAAAGAATGGAGTCACGGTCGATGTTTTTCGAATCTTTTGTGGCGAAAAATTAGGACTGATGATTTAGAATCGAATTTCGAAGAAACGGATAGCATAAAACAGTAAATGAGTGCTTAAAATCAAGACCCTAATTCGGAAACCTAATCTGGGACTTTTGAAGTACGTGCTAAAAGACCCAAGTCACGATCGACGTTTTTCGAAACTTTTTTGGGGATTCATTAAACCAGATGATTTAGAATAGAATTTCGAAGAAACGGAGTGCATAAAAAAGTAAAAGAGTGCTTAAAATCGAGACCCTAATTCGGAAACCCTAATCAAGGACGTTTGAAGTACGTGCTAACAAAACCGAGTCACGGTCGACGTTTTTTTAAACTTTTTTGGGGAATCATTAGGCCAGATGATTTAGAATATAATTTCGAAGAAACGGAGCGCATAAAACAGTGAAAGAGTGCTTAAAATCGAGACCCTAATTCGGAAACCCTAATCAAGGACGTTTGAAGTACGTGCTAAAAAAACTGAGTCACGATCGACGTTTTTTTAAACTCTTTTGTCGAATCATTAGGCCAGATGATTTAGAATATAATTTTGAAGAAACGGAGTGCATAAAACAGTTAAAGAGTGCTTAAAATCGAGACCCTAATTTGGAAACCTTAATCTATGACGTTTGAAGTACGTGCTAGCAAAACGAATCGCGGTCGACATTTTTCGAAAGTTTTGTGGCGAATCATTAGGCCTCATGATTTCGAACCGAATTTCAAAGAAAGGCAGAGAATAAAACTGTAAAAGAGTGCTTAAAATCGGGACCCTAATTCGGAAAACCTAATCTGGGACGTTTGAAGTACGTGCTAAAAAAACCGAGTCACGGTCGACGTTTTTAGAATGTTTTGTGGCGAATCATTAGGCCTCATGATTTCGAATCGAATTTCGAAGAAACGGAGAGAATAAAACTGTTAAAGTGTGCTTAAAATCGGGACCCTGATTCGGAAACCTTAATATGGGACGTTTGAAGTACGTGCTAAAAAATGGAGTCACGGTCGACGTTTTTCAAAAGTTTTTTGTCGAATAATTAGGCCTCATGATTTAGAATCGAATTTCGGAGAAACAGAGAGAATAAAACTGTAAAAGAGTGCTTAAAATCGAGACCCTAATTCGTAAACCTTAATGTGGGACGTTTGAAGTACGTGCTAAAAAATGGAGTCACGGTCGATGTTTTTCGAAACTTTTGTGGCGAAAAATTAGGACTGATGATTTAGAATCGAATTTCGAAGAAACGGATAGCATAAAACAGTAAATGAGTGCTTAAAATCGAGACCCTAATTCGGAAACCTAATCTGGGACTTTTGAAGTACGTGCTAAAAGACCCAAGTCACGATCGACGTTTTTCGAAACTTTTTTGGGGAATCATTACGCCAGATGATTTAGAATAGAATTTCGAAGAAACGGAGTGCATAAAAAAGTAAAAGAGTGCTTAAAATCGAGACCCTAATTCGGAAACCCTAATCAAGGACGTTTGAAGTACGTGCTAACAAAACCGAGTCACGGTCGACGTTTTTTTAAACTTTTTTGGGGAATCATTAGGCCAGATGATTTAGAATATAATTTCGAAGAAACGGAGCGCATAAAACAGTGAAAGAGTGCTTAAAATCGAGACCCTAATTCGGAAACCCTAATCAAGGACGTTTGAAGTACGTGCTAAAAAAACCGAGTCACGGTCGACGTTTTTTTAAACTTTTTTGGGGAATCATTAGGCCGGATGATTTAGAATATAATTTCGACGAAAAGAAGTGCATAAAACAGTTAAAGAGTGCATAAAATCGAGACCCTAATTTGGAAACCTTAATCTATGACGTTTGAAGTACGTGCTAGCAAAACGAATCACGGTCGACATTTTTCGAAAGTTTTGTGGCGAATCATTAGGCCTCATGATTTCGAACCGAATTTCAAAGAAATGCAGAGAATAAAACTTGAAAAGAGTGCTTAAAATCGGGACCCTAATTCGGAAAACCTAATCTGGGACGTTTGAAGTACGTGCTAAAAAAACCGAGTCACGGTCGACATTTTTCGAATGTTTTGTGGCGAATCATTAGGCCTCATGATTTCGAATCGAATTTCGAAGAAACGGAGAGAATAAAACTGTTAAAGTGTGCTTAAAATCGGGACCCTGATTCGGAAACCTTAATATGGGACGTTTGAAGTACGTGCTAAAAAACCGAGTCACGGTCGACGTTTTTCAAAAGTTTTTTGTCGAATAATTAGGCCTCATGATTTAGAATCGAATTTCGGAGAAACGGAGAGAATAAAACTTTAAAAGAGTGCTTAAAATCGAGACCCTAATTCGTAAACCTTAATGTGGGACGTTTGAAGTACGTGCTAAAGAATGGAGTCACGGTCGATGTTTTTCGAAACTTTTGTGGCGAAAAATTAGGACTGATGATTTAGAATCGAATTTCGAAGAAACGGAAGCATAAAACAGTAAATGAGTGCTTAAAATCGAAACCCTAATTCGGAAACCTAATCTGGGACTTTTGAAGTACGTGCTAAAAGACCCAAGTCACGATCGACGTTTTTCGAAACTTTTTTGGGGAATCATTACGCCAGATGATTTAGAATAGAATTTCGAAGAAACGGAGTGCATAAAAAAGTAAAAGAGTGCTTAAAATCGAGACCCTAATTCGGAAACCCTAATCAAGGACGTTTGAAGTACGTGGTAACAAAACCGAGTCACGGTCGACGTTTTCTTAAACTTTTTTGGGGAATCATTAGGCCAGATGATTTAGAATATAATTTCGAAGAAACGGAGCGCATAAAACAGTGAAAGAGTGCTTAAAATCGAGACCCTAATTCGGAAACCCTAATCAAGGACGTTTGAAGTACGTGCTAAAAAAACTGAGTCACGATCGACGTTTTTTTAAACTTTTTTGTCGAATCATTAGGCCGGATGATTTAGAATATAATTTTGAAGAAATAGAGTGCATAAAACAGTTAAAGAGTGCTTAAAATCGAGACCCTAATTTGGAAACCTTAATCTATGACGTTTGAAGTACGTGCTAGCAAAACGAATCGCGGTCGACATTTTTCGAAAGTTTTGTGGCGAATCATTAGGCCTCATGATTTCGAACCGAATTTCAAAGAAATGCAGAGAATAAAACTTTAAAAGAGTGCTTAAAATCGGGACCCTAATTCGGAAAACCTAATCTGGGACGTTTGAAGTACGTGCTAAAAAAACCGAGTCACGGTCGACGTTTTTCAAAAGTTTTTTGTCGAATAATTAGGCCTCATGATTTAGAATCGAATTTCGGAGAAACGGAGAGAATAAAACTTTAAAAGAGTGCTTAAAATCGAGACCCTAATTCGTAAACCTTAATGTGGGACGTTTGAAGTACGTGCTAAAGAATGGAGTCACGGTCGATGTTTTTCGAAACTTTTGTGGCGAAAAATTAGGACTGATGATTTAGAATCGAATTTCGAAGAAACGGATAGCATAAAACAGTAAATGAGTGCTTAAAATCGAGACCCTAATTCGGAAACCTAATCTGGGACTTTTGAAGTACGTGCTAAAAGACCCAAGTCACGATCGACGTTTTTCGAAACTTTTTTGGGGAATCATTACGCCAGATGATTTAGAATAGAATTTCGAAGAAACGGAGTGCATAAAAAAGTAAAAGAGTGCTTAAAATCGAGACCCTAATTCGGAAACCCTAATCAAGGACGTTTGAAGTACGTGCTAACAAAACCGAGTCACGTTCGACGTTTTTTTAAACTTTTTTGGGGAATCATTAGGCCAGATGATTTAGAATATAATTTCGAAGAAACGGAGCGCATAAAACAGTGAAAGAGTGCTTAAAATCGAGACCCTAATTCGGAAACCCGAATCAAGGACGTTTGAAGTACGTGCTAAAAAAACCGAGTCACGGTCGACGTTTTTCGAAGGTTTTGTGGCGAATCATTAGGCCTCATGATTTCGAATCAAATTTCGAAGAAACGGAAAGAATAAAACTGTTAAAGTGTGCTTAAAATCGGGACCCTGATTCGGAAACCTTAATATGGGACGTTTGAAGTACGTGCTAAAAAATGGAGTCACGGTCGACGTTTTTCAAAAGTTTTTTGTCGAATAATTAAGCCTCATGATTTAGAATCGAATTTCGGAGAAACGGAGAGAATAAAACTATAAAAGAGTGCTTAAAATCGAGACCCTAATTCGTAAACCTTAATGTGGGACGTTTGAAGTACGTGCTAAAGAATGGAGTCACGATCGATGTTTTTCGAAACTTTTGTGGCGAAAAATTAGGACTGATGATTTAGAATCGAATTTCGAAGAAACGGATAGCATAAAACAGTAAATGAGTGCTTAAAATCGAGACCCTAATTCGGAAACCTAATCTGGGACTTTTGAAGTACGTGCTAAAAGACCCAAGTCACGATCGACGTTTTTCGAAACTTTTTTGGGGAATCATTACGCCAGATGGTTTAGAATAGAATTTCGAAGAAACGGAGTGCATAAAAAAGTAAAAGAGTGCTTAAAATCGAGACCCTAATTCGGAAACCCTAATCAAGGACGTTTGAAGTACGTGCTAACAAAACCGAGTCACGGTCGACGTTTTTTTAAACTTTTTTGGGGAATCATTAGGCCAGATGATTTAGAATATAATTTCGAAGAAACGGAGCACATAAAACAGTGAAAGAGTGCTTAAAATCGAGACCCTAATTCGGAAACCCTAATCAAGGACGTTTGAAGTACGTGCTAAAAAAACTGAGTCACGATCGACGTTTTTTTAAACTTTTTTGTCGAATCATTAGGCCGGATGATTTAGAATATAATTTTGAAGAAATAGAGTGCATAAAACAGTTAAAGAGTGCTTAAAATCGAGACCCTAATTTGGAAACCTTAATCAAGGACGTTTGAAGTACGTGGTAACAAAACCGAGTCACGGTCGACGTTTTCTTAAACTTTTTTGGGGAATCATTAGGCCAGATGATTTAGAATATAATTTCGAAGAAACGGAGCGCATAAAACAGTGAAAGAGTGCTTAAAATCGAGACCCTAATTCGGAAACCCTAATCAAGGACGTTTGAAGTACGTGCTAAAAAAACCGAGTCACGATCGACGTTTTTTTAAACTTTTTTGTCGAATCATTAGGCCGGATGATTTAGAATATAATTTTGAAGAAATAGAGTGCATAAAACAGTTAAAGAGTGCTTAAAATCGAGACCCTAATTTGGAAACCTTAATCTATGACGTTTGAAGTACGTGCTAGCAAAACGAATCGCGGTCGACATTTTTCGAAAGTTTTGTGGCGAATCATTAGGCCTCATGATTTCGAACCGAATTTCAAAGAAATGCAGAGAATAAAACTTTAAAAGAGTGCTTAAAATCGGGACCCTAATTCGGAAAACCTAATCTGGGACGTTTGAAGTACGTGCTAAAAAAACCGAGTCACGGTCGACGTTTTTCGAATGTTTTGTGGCGAATCATTAGGCCTCATGATTTCGAATCGAATTTCGAAGAAACGGAGAGAATAAAACTGTTAAAGTGTGCTTAAAATCGGGACCCTGATTCGGAAACCTTAATATGGGACGTTTGAAGTACGTGCTAAAAAATGGAGTCACGGTCGACGTTTTTCAAAAGTTTTTTGTCGAATAATTAGGCCTCATGATTTAGAATCGAATTTCGGAGAAACGGAGAGAATAAAACTTTAAAAGAGTGCTTAAAATCGAGACCCTAATTCGTAAACCTTAATGTGGGACGTTTGAAGTACGTGCTAAAGAATGGAGTCACGGTCGATGTTTTTCGAAACTTTTGTGGCGAAAAATTAGGACTGATGATTTAGAATCGAATTTCGAAGAAACGGAAGCATAAAACAGTAAATGAGTGCTTAAAATCGAAACCCTAATTCGGAAACCTAATCTGGGACTTTTGAAGTACGTGCTAAAAGACCCAAGTCACGATCGACGTTTTTCGAAACTTTTTTGGGGAATCATTACGCCAGATGATTTAGAATAGAATTTCGAAGAAACGGAGTGCATAAAACAGTAAAAGAGTGCTTAAAATCGAGACCCTAATACGGAAACCTTAATTAAGGACGTTTGAAGTACGTAGTAAAAAAACCGTGTCACGGTCGACGTTTTTTTAAACTTTTTTGGGGAATAATTAGGCCAGATGATTTAGAATATAATTTCGAAGAAACGAAGCGCATAAAACAGTTAAAGAGTGCTTAAAATCGAGACCCTAATTCGGAAACCCTAATCAAGGACGTTTGAAGTACGTGCTAACAAAACCGAGTCACGTTCGACGTTTTTTTAAACTTTTTTGGGGAATCATTAGGCCAGATGATTTAGAATATAATTTCGAAGAAACGGAGCACATAAAACAGTGAAAGAGTGCTTAAAATCGAGACCCTAATTCGGAAACCCTAATCAAGGACGTTTGAAGTACGTGCTAAAAAAACCGAGTCACGGTCGACGTTTTTCGAAGGTTTTGTGGCGAATCATTAGGCCTCATGATTTCGAATCAAATTTTGAAGAAACGGAAAGAATAAAACTGTTAAAGTGTGCTTAAAATCGGGACCCTGATTCGGAAACCTTAATATGGGACGTTTGAAGTACGTGCTAAAAAATGGAGTCACGGTCGACGTTTTTCAAAAGTTTTTTGTCGAATAATTAGGCCTCATGATTTAGAATCGAATTTCGGAGAAACAGAGAGAATAAAACTGTAAAAGAGTGCTTAAAATCGAGACCCTAATTCGTAAACCTTAATGTGGGACGTTTGAAGTACGTGCTAAAAAATGGAGTCACGGTCGATGTTTTTCGAAACTTTTGTGGCGAAATATTAGGACTGATGATTTAGAATCGAATTTCGAAGAAACGGATAGCATAAAACAGTAAATGAGTGCTTAAAATCGAGACCCTAATTTGGAAACCTAATCTGGGACTTTTGAAGTACGTGCTAAAAGACCCAAGTCACGATCGACGTTTTTCGAAACTTTTTTGGGGAATCATTACGCCAGATGATTTAGAATAGAATTTCGAAGAAACGGAGTGCATAAAAAAGTAAAAGAGTGCTTAAAATCGAGACCCTAATTCGAAAACCCTAATCAAGGACGTTTGAAGTACGTGCTAACAAAACCGAGTCACGGTCGACGTTTTTTTAAACTTTTTTGGGGAATCATTAGGCCAGATGATTTAGAATATAATTTCGAAGAAACGGAGCGCATAAAACAGTGAAAGAGTGCTTAAAATCGAGACCCTAATTCGGAAACCCTAATCAAGGACGTTTGAAGTACGTGCTAAAAAAACTGAGTCACGATCGACGTTTTTTTAAACTTTTTTGTCGAATCATTAGGCCGGATGATTTAGAATATAATTTTGAAGAAATAGAGTGCATAAAACAGTTAAAGAGTGCTTAAAATCGAGACCCTAATTTGGAAACCTTAATCTATGACGTTTGAAGTACGTGCTAGCAAAACGAATCGCGGTCGACATTTTTCGAAAGTTTTGTGGCGAATCATTAGGCCTCATGATTTCGAACCGAATTTCAAAGAAATGCAGAGAATAAAACTTTAAAAGAGTGCTTAAAATCGGGACCCTAATTCGGAAAACCTAATCTGGGACGTTTGAAGTACGTGCTAAAAAAACCAAGTCACGGTCGATGTTTTTCGAATGTTTTGTGGCGAATCATTAGGCCTCATGATTTCGAATCGAATTTCGAAGAAACGGAGAGAATAAAACTGTTAAAGTGTGCTTAAAATCGGGACCCTGATTCGGAAACCTTAATATGGGACGTTTGAAGTACGTGCTAAAAAATGGAGTCACGGTCGACGTTTTTCAAAAGTTTTTTGTCGAATAATTAGGCCTCATGATTTAGAATCGAATTTCGGAGAAACGGAGAGAATAAAACTTTAAAAGAGTGCTTAAAATCGAGACCCTAATTCGTAAACCTTAATGTGGGACGTTTGAAGTACGTGCTAAAGAATGGAGTCACGGTCGATGTTTTTCGAAACTTTTGTGGCGAAAAATTAGGACTGATGATTTAGAATCGAATTTCGAAGAAACGGAAGCATAAAACAGTAAATGAGTGCTTAGAATCGAAACCCTAATTCGGAAACCTAATCTGGGACTTTTGAAGTACGTGCTAAAAGACCCAAGTCACGATCGACGTTTTTCGAAACTTTTTTGGGGAATCATTACGCCAGATGATTTAGAATAGAATTTCGAAGAAACGGAGTGCATAAAAAAGTAAAAGAGTGCTTAAAATCGAGACCCTAATTCGGAAACCCTAATCAAGGACGTTTGAAGTACGTGGTAACAAAACCGAGTCACGGTCGACGTTTTCTTAAACTTTTTTGGGGAATCATTAGGCCAGATGATTTAGAATATAATTTCGAAGAAACGGAGCGCATAAAACAGTGAAAGAGTGCTTAAAATCGAGACCCTAATTCGGAAACCCTAATCAAGGACGTTTGAAGTACGTGCTAAAAAAACTGAGTCACGATCGACGTTTTTTTAAACTTTTTTGTCGAATCATTAGGCCGGATGATTTAGAATATAATTTTGAAGAAATAGAGTGCATAAAACAGTTAAAGAGTGCTTAAAATCGAGAGCCTAATTTGGAAACCTTAATCTATGACGTTTGAAGTACGTGCTAGCAAAACGAATCGCGGTCGACATTTTTCGAAAGTTTTGTGGCGAATCATTAGGCCTCATGATTTCGAATCGAATTTCAAAGAAATGCAGAGAATAAAACTTTAAAAGAGTGCTTAAAATCGGGACCCTAATTCGGAAAACCTAATATGGGACGTTTGAAGTACGTGCTAAAAAAACCGAGTCACGGTCGACGTTTTTCGAATGTTTTGTGGCGAATTATTAGGCCTCATGATTTCGAATCGAATTTCGAAGAAACGGAGAGAATAAAACTGTTAAAGTGTGCTTAAAATCGGGACCCTGATTCGGAAACCTTAATATGGGACGTTTGAAGTACGTGCTAAAAAATGGAGTCACGGTCGACGTTTTTCAAAAGTTTTTTGTCGAATAATTAGGCCTCATGATTTAGAATCGAATTTCGGAGAAACGGAGAGAATAAAACTTTAAAAGAGTGCTTAAAATCGAGACCCTAATTCGTAAACCTTAATGTGGGACGTTTGAAGTACGTGCTAAAGAATGGAGTCACGGTCGATGTTTTTCGAAACTTTTGTGGCGAAAAATTAGGACTGATGATTTAGAATCGAATTTCGAAGAAACGGATAGCATAAAACAGTAAATGAGTGCTTAAAATCGAGACCCTAATTCGGAAACCTAATCTGGGACTTTTGAAGTACGTGCTAAAAGACCCAAGTCACGATCGACGTTTTTCGAAACTTTTTTGGGGAATCATTACGCCAGATGATTTAGAATAGAATTTCGAAGAAACGGAGTGCATAAAAAAGTAAAAGAGTGCTTAAAATCGAGACCCTAATTCGGAAACCCTAATCAAGGACGTTTGAAGTACGTGCTAACAAAACCGAGTCACGGTCGACGTTTTTTTAAACTTTTTTGGGGAATCATTAGGCCAGATGATTTAGAATATAATTTCGAAGAAACGGAGCGCATAAAACAGTGAAAGAGTGCTTAAAATCGAGACCCTAATTCGGAAACCCTAATCAAGGACGTTTGAAGTACGTGCTAAAAAAACCGAGTCACGATCGACGTTTTTCGAAGGTTTTGTGGCGAATCATTAGGCCTCATGATTTCGAATCAAATTTCGAAGAAACGGAAAGAATAAAACTGTTAAAGTGTGCTTAAAATCGGGACCCTGATTCGGAAACCTTAATATGGGACGTTTGAAGTACGTGCTAAAAAATGGAGTCACGGTCGACGTTTTTCAAAAGTTTTTTGTCGAATAATTAGGCCTCATGATTTAGAATCGAATTTCGGAGAAACAGAGAGAATAAAACTGTAAAAGAGTGCTTAAAATCGAGACCCTAATTCGTAAACCTTAATGTGGGACGTTTGAAGTACGTGCTAAAAAATGGAGTCACGGTCGATGTTTTTCGAAACTTTTGTGGCGAAATATTAGGACTGATGATTTAGAATCGAATTTCGAAGAAACGGATAGCATAAAACAGTAAATGAGTGCTTAAAATCGAGACCCTAATTTGGAAACCTAATCTGGGACTTTTGAAGTACGTGCTAAAAGACCCAAGTCACGATCAACGTTTTTCGAAACTTTTTTGGGGAATCATTACGCCAGATGATTTAGAATAGAATTTCGAAGAAACGGAGTGCATAAAAAAGTAAAAGAGTGCTTAAAATCGAGACCCTAATTCGAAAACCCTAATCAAGGACGTTTGAAGTACGTGCTAACAAAACCGAGTCACGGTCGACGTTTTTTTAAACTTTTTTGGGGAATCATTAGGCCAGATGATTTAGAATATAATTTCGAAGAAACGGAGCGCATAAAACAGTGAAAGAGTGCTTAAAATCGAGACCCTAATTCCGAAACCCTAATCAAGGACGTTTGAAGTACGTGCTAAAAAAACTGAGTCACGATCGACGTTTTTTTAAACTTTTTTGTCGAATCATTAGGCCGGATGATTTAGAATATAATTTTGAAGAAACGGAGTGCATAAAACAGTTAAAGAGTGCTTAAAATCGAAACCTAATTTGGAAACCTTAATCTATGACGTTTGAAGTACGTGCTAGCAAAACGAATCGCGGTCGACATTTTTCGAAAGTTTTGTGGCGAATCATTAGGCCTCATGATTTCGAACCAAATTTCAAAGAAATGCAGAGAATAAAACTTTAAAAGAGTGCTTAAAATCGGGACCCTAATTCGGAAACCCTAATCAAGGACGTTTGAAGTACGTGCTAAAAAAACCGAGTCACGGTCGACGTTTTTTTAAACTTTTTTGTTGAATCATTAGGCCGGATGATTTAGAATATAATTTCGAAGACACGGAGTGCATAAAACAGTTAAAGAGTGCTTAAAATCGAGACCCTAATTTGGAAACCTTAATCTATGACGTTTGAAGTACGTGCTAGCAAAACGAATCACGGTCGACATTTTTCGAAAGTTTTGTGGCGAATCATTAGGCCTCATGATTTCGAACTGAATTTCAAAGAAATGAAGAGAATAAAACTGTAAAAGAGTGCTTAAAATCGGGATCCTAATTCGGAAAACCTAATCTGGGATGTTTGAAGTACGTGCTAAAAAAACCGAGTCACGGTCGACGTTTTTCGAATGTTTTGTGGCGAATCATTAGGCCTCATTATTTCGAATCGAATTTCGAAGAAACGGAGAGAATAAAACTGTTAAAGTGTGCTTAAAATCGGGACCCTGATTCGGAAACCTTAATATGGGACGTTTGAAGTACGTGCTAAAAAATGGAGTCACGGTCGACGTTTTTCAAAAGTTTTTTGTCGAATAATTAGGCCTCATGATTTAGAATCGAATTTCGGAGAAACGGAGAGAATAAAACTTTAAAAGAGTGCTTAAAATCGAGACCCTAATTCGTAAACCTTAATGTGGGACGTTTGAAGTACGTGCTAAAGAATGGAGTCACGGTCAATGTTTTTCGAAACTTTTGTGGCGAAAAATTAGGACTGATGATTTAGAATCGAATTTCGAAGAAACGGATAGCATAAAACAGTAAATGAGTGCTTAAAATCGAGACCCTAATTCGGAAACCTAATCTAGGACTTTTGAAGTACGTGCTAAAAGACCCAAGTCACGATCGACGTTTTTCGAAACTTTTTTGGGGAATCATTACGCCAGATGATTTAGAATAGAATTTCGAAGAAACGGAGTGCATAAAAAAGTAAAAGAGTGCTTAGAATCGAGACCCTAATTCGGAAACCCTAATCAAGGACGTTTGAAGTACGTGCTAACAAAACCGAGTCACGGTCGACGTTTTTTTAAACTTTTTTGGGGAATCATTAGGCCAGATGATTTAGAATATAATTTCGAAGAAACGGAGCGCATAAAACAGTGAAAGAGTGCTTAAAATCGAGACCCTAATTCGGAAACCCTAATCAAGGACGTTTGAAGTACGTGCTAAAAAAACCGAGTCACGGTCGACGTTTTTTTAAACTTTTTTGTTGAATCATTAGGCCGGATGATTTAGAATATAATTTCGAAGACACGGAGTGCATAAAACAGTTAAAGAGTGCTTAAAATCGAGACCCTAATTTGGAAACCTTAATCTATGACGTTTGAAGTACGTGCTAGCAAAACGAATCACGGTCGACATTTTTCGAAAGTTTTGTGGCGAATCATTAGGCCTCATGATTTCGAACCGAATTTCAATGAAATGCAGAGAATAAAACTTTAAAAGAGTGCTTAAAATCGGGACCCTAATTCGAAAAACCTAATCTGGGACGTTTGAAGTACGTGATAAAAAAACCGAGTCACGGTCGACGTTTTTCGAATGTTTTGTGGCGAATCATTAGGCCTCATGATTTCGAATCGAATTTCGAAGAAACGAAGAGAATAAAACTGTTAAAGTGTGCTTAAAATCGGGACCCTGATTCGGAAACCTTAATATGGGACGTTTGAAGTACGTGCTAAAAAATGGAGTCACGGTCGACGTTTTTCAAAAGTTTTTTGTCGAATAATTAGGCCTCATGATTTAGAATCGAATTTCGGAGAAACGGAGAGAATAAAACTTTAAAAGAGTGCTTAAAATCGAGACCCTAATTCGTAAACCTTAATGTGGGACGTTTGAAGTACGTGCTAAAGAATGGAGTCACGGTCGATGTTTTTCGAAACTTTTGTGGCGAAAAATAAGGACTGATGATTTAAAATCGAATTTCGAAGAAACGGATAGCATAAAACAGTAAATGAGTGCTTAAAATCGAGACCCTAATTCGGAAACCTAATCTGGGACTTTTGAAGTACGTGCTAAAAGACCCAAGTCACGATCGACGTTTTTCGAAACTTTTTTGGGGAATCATTACGCCAGATGATTTAGAATAGAATTTCGAAGAAACGGAGTGCATAAAAAAGTAAAAGAGTGCTTAAAATCGAGACCCTAATTCGGAAACCCTAATCAAGGACGTTTGAAGTACGTGGTAACAAAACCGAGTCACGGTCGACGTTTTCTTAAACTTTTTTGGGGAATCATTTGGCCAGATGATTTAGAATATAATTTCGAAGAAACGGAGCGCATAAAACAGTGAAAGAGTGCTTAAAATCGAGACCCTAATTCGGAAACCCTAATCAAGGACGTTTGAAGAACGTGCTAAAAAAACCGAGTCACGGTCGACGTTTTTCGAAGGTTTTGTGGCGAATCATTAGGCCTAATGATTTCGAATCAAATTTCGAAGAAACGGAAAGAATAAAACTGTTAAAGTGTGCTTAAAATCGGGACCCTGATTCGGAAACCTTAATATGGGACGTTTGAAGTACGTGCTAAAAAATGGAGTCACGGTCGACGTTTTTCAAAAGTTTTTTGTCGAATAATTAGGCCTCATGATTTAGAATCGAATTTCGGAGAAACAGAGAGAATAAAACTGTAAAAGAGTGCTTAAAATCGAGACCCTAATTCGTAAACCTTAATGTGGGACGTTTGAAGTACGTGCTAAAAAATGGAGTCACGGTCGATGTTTTTCGAAACTTTTGTGGCGAAATATTAGGACTGTTGATTTAGAATCGAATTTCGAAGAAACGGATAGCATAAAACAGTAAATGAGTGCTTAAAATCGAGACCCTAATTTGGAAACCTAATCTGGGACTTTTGAAGTACGTGCTAAAAGACCCAAGTCACGATCGACGTTTTTCGAAACTTTTTTGGGGAATCATTACGCCAGATGATTTAGAATAGAATTTCGAAGAAACGGAGTGCATAAAAAAGTAAAAGAGTGCTTAAAATCGAGACCCTAATTCGGAAACCCTAATCAAGGACGTTTGAAGTACGTGCTAACAAAACCGAGTCACGGTCGACGTTTTTTTAAACTTTTTTGGGGAATCATTAGGCCAGATGATTTAGAATATAATTTCGAAGAAACGGAGCGCATAAAACAGTGAAAGAGTGCTTAAAATCGAGACCCTAATTCGGAAACCCTAATCAAGGACGTTTGAAGTACGTGCTAAAAAAACCGAGTCACGATCGACGTTTTTTTAAACTTTTTTGTCGAATTATTAGGCTGGATGATTTAGAATATAATTTTGAAGAAATGGAGTGCATAAAACAGTTAAAGAGTGCTTAAAATCGAGACCCTAATTTGGAAACCTTAATCTATGACGTTTGAAGTACGTGCTAGCAAAACGAATCGCGGTCGACATTTTTCGAAAGTTTTGTGGCGAATCATTAGGCCTCATGATTTCGAACCGAATTTCAAAGAAATGCAGAGAATAAAACTTTAAAAGAGTCCTTAAAATCGGGACCCTAATTCGAAAAACCTAGTATGGGACGTTTGAAGTACGTGCTAAAAAAACCGAGTCACGGTCGACGTTTTTCGAATGTTTTGTGGCGAATTATTAGGCCTCATGATTTCGAATCGAATTTCGAAGAAACGGAGAGAATAAAACTGTTAAAGTGTGCTTAAAATCGGGACCCTGATTCGGAAACCTTAATATGGGACGTTTGAAGTACGTGCTAAAAAATGGAGTCACGGTCGACGTTTTTCAAAAGTTTTTTGTCGAATAATTAGGCCTCATGATTTAGAATCGAATTTCGGAGAAACGGAGAGACTAAAACTTTAAAAGAGTGCTTAAAATCGAGACCCTAATTCGTAAACCTTAATGTGGGACGTTTGAAGTACGTGCTAAAGAATGGAGTCACGGTCGATGTTTTTCGAAACTTTTGTGGCGAAAAATTAGGACTGATGATTTAGAATCGAATTTCGAAGAAACGGATAGCATAAAACAGTAAATGAGTGCTTAAAATCGAGACCCTAATTCGGAAACCTAATCTGGGACTTTTGAAGTACGTGCTAAAAGACCCAAGTCACGATCGACGTTTTTCGAAACTTTTTTGGGGAATCATTACGCCAGATGATTTAGAATAGAATTTCGAAGAAACGGAGTGCATAAAAAAGTAAAAGAGTGCTTAAAATCGAGACCCTAATTAGGAAACCCTAATCAAGGACGTTTGAAGTACGTGCTAACAAAACCGAGTCACGGTCGACGTTTTTTTAAACTTTTTTGGGGAATCATTAGGCCAGATGATTTAGAATATTATTTCGTAGAAACGGAGCGCATAAAACAGTGAAAGAGTGCTTAAAATCGAGACCCTAATTCGGAAACCCTAATCAAGGACGTTTGAAGTACGTGCTAAAAAAACCGAGTCACGGTCGACGTTTTTTTAAACTTTTTTGTTGAATCATTAGGCCGGATGATTTAGAATATAATTTCGAAGACACGGAGTGCATAAAACAGTTAAAGAGTGCTTAAAATCGAGACCCTAATTTGGAAACCTTAATCTATGACGTTTGAAGTACGTGCTAGCAAAACGAATCACGGTCGATATTTTTCGAAAGTTTTGTGGCGAATCATTAGGCCTCATGATTTCGAACCGAATTTCAAAGAAATGCAGAGAATAAAACTGTAAAAGAGTGCTTAAAATCGGGATCCTAATTCAGAAAACCTAATCTGGGATGTTTGAAGTACGTGCTAAAAAAACCGAGTCACGGTCGACGTTTTTCGAATGTTTTGTGGCGAATCATTAGGCCTCATGATTTCGAATCGAATTTCGAAGAAACGGAGAGAATAAAACTGTTAAAGTGTGCTTAAAATCGGGACCCTGATTCGGAAACCTTAATATGGGACGTTTGAAGTACGTGCTAAAAAATGGAGTCACGGTCGACGTTTTTCAAAAGTTTTTTGTCGAATAATTAGGCCTCATGATTTAGAATCGAATTTCGGAGAAACGGAGAGAATAAAACTTTAAAAGAGTGCTTAAAATCGAGACCCTAATTTGTAAACCTTAATGTGGGACGTTTGAAGTACGTGCTAAAGAATGGAGTCACGGTCGATGTTTTTCGAAACTTTTTTGGCGAAAAATTAGGACTGATGATTTAGAATCGAATTTCGAAGAAACGGATAGCATAAAACAGTAAATGAGTGCTTAAATTCGAGACCCTAATTCGGAAACCTAATCTGGGACTTTTGAAGTACGTGCTAAAAGACCCAAGTCACGATCGACGTTTTTCGAAACTTTTTTGGGGAATCATTACGCCAGATGATTTAGAATAGAATTTCGAAGAAACGGAGTGCATAAAAAAGTAAAAGAGTGCTTAAAATCGAGACCCTAATTCGGAAACCCTAATCAAGGACGTTTGAAGTACGTGCTAACAAAACCGAGTCACGGTCGACGTTTTTTTAAACTTTTTTGGGGAATCATTAGGCCAGATGATTTAGAATATAATTTCGAAGAAACGGAGCGCATAAAACAGTGAAAGAGTGCTTAAAATCGAGACCCTAATTCGGAAACCCTAATCAAGGACGTTTGAAGTACGTGCTAAAAAAACCGCGTCACGGTCGACGTTTTTTTAAACTTTTTTGTCGAATCATTAGGCCGGATGATTTAGAATATAATTTTGAAGAAACGGAGTGCATAAAACAGTTAAAGAGTGCTTAAAATCGAGACCCTAATTTGGAAACCTTAATCTATGACATTTGAAGTACGTGCTAGCAAAACGAATCGCGGTCGACATTTTTCGAAAGTTTTGTGGCGAATCATTAGGCCTCATGATTTCGAACCGAATTTCAAAGAAATGCAGAGAATAAAACTGTAAAAGAGTGCTTAAAATCGGGATCCTAATTCAGAAAACCTAATCTGGGATGTTTGAAGTACGTGCTAAAAAAACCGAGTCACGGTCGACCTTTTTCGAATGTTTTGTGGCGAATCATTAGGCCTCATGATTTCGAATCGAATTTCGAAGAAACGGAGAGAATAAAACTGTTAAAGTGTGCTTAAAATCGGGACCCTGATTCGGAAACCTTAATATGGGACGTTTGAAGTACGTGCTAAAAAATGGAGTCACGGTCGACGTTTTTCAAAAGTTTTTTGTCGAATAATTAGGCCTCATGATTTAGAATCGAATTTCGGAGAAACGGAGAGAATAAAACTGTAAAAGAGTGCTTAAAATCGAGACCCTAATTCGTAAACCTTAATGTGGGACGTTTGAAGTACGTGCTAAAGAATGGAGTCACGGTCGATGTTTTTCGAAAGTTTTTTGTCGAATAATTAGGCCTCATGATTTAGAATCGAATTTCGGAGAAACGGAGAGAATAAAACTTTAAAAGAGTGCTTAAAATCGAGACCCTAATTTGTAAACCTTAATGTGGGACGTTTGAAGTACGTGCTAAAGAATGGAGTCACGGTCGATGTTTTTCGAAACTTTTTTGGCGAAAAATTAGGACTGATGATTTAGAATCGAATTTCGAAGAAACGGATAGCATAAAACAGTAAATGAGTGCTTAAATTCGAGACCCTAATTCGGAAACCTAATCTGGGACTTTTGAAGTACGTGCTAAAAGACCCAAGTCACGATCGACGTTTTTCGAAACTTTTTTGGGGAATCATTACGCCAGATGATTTAGAATAGAATTTCGAAGAAACGGAGTGCATAAAAAAGTAAAAGAGTGCTTAAAATCGAGACCCTAATTCGGAAACCCTAATCAAGGACGTTTGAAGTACGTGCTAACAAAACCGAGTCACGGTCGACGTTTTTTTAAACTTTTTTGGGGAATCATTAGGCCAGATGATTTAGAATATAATTTCGAAGAAACGGAGCGCATAAAACAGTGAAAGAATGCTTAAAATCGAGACCCTAATTCGGAAACCCTAATCAAGGACGTTTGAAGTACGTGCTAAAAAAACCGCGTCACGGTCGACGTTTTTTTAAACTTTTTTGTCGAATCATTAGGCCGGATGATTTAGAATATAATTTTGAAGAAACGGAGTGCATAAAACAGTTAAAGAGTGCTTAAAATCGAGACCCTAATTTGGAAACCTTAATCTATGACATTTGAAGTACGTGCTAGCAAAACGAATCGCGGTCGACATTTTTCGAAAGTTTTGTGGCGAATCATTAGGCCTCATGATTTCGAACCGAATTTCAAAGAAATGCAGAGAATAAAACTGTAAAAGAGTGCTTAAAATCGGGATCCTAATTCAGAAAACCTAATCTGGGATGTTTGAAGTACGTGCTAAAAAAACCGAGTCACGGTCGACCTTTTTCGAATGTTTTGTGGCGAATCATTAGGCCTCATGATTTCGAATCGAATTTCGAAGAAACGGAGAGAATAAAACTGTTAAAGTGTGCTTAAAATCGGGACCCTGATTCGGAAACCTTAATATGGGACGTTTGAAGTACGTGCTAAAAAATGGAGTCACGGTCGACGTTTTTCAAAAGTTTTTTGTCGAATAATTAGGCCTCATGATTTAGAATCGAATTTCGGAGAAACGGAGAGAATAAAACTGTAAAAGAGTGCTTAAAATCGAGACCCTAATTCGTAAACCTTAATGTGGGACGTTTGAAGTACGTGCTAAAAATTGGAGTCACGGTCGATGTTTTTCGAAACTTTTGTGGCGAAAAATTAGGACTGATGATTTAGAATCGAATTTCGAAGAAACGGATAGCATAAAACAGTAAATGAGTGCTTAAAATCGAGACCCTAATTCGGAAACCTAATCTGGGACTTTTGAAGTACGTGCTAAAAGACCCAAGTCACGATCGACGTTTTTCGAAACTTTTTTGGGGAATCATTACGCCAGATGATTTAGAATAGAATTTCGAAGAAACAGAGTGCATAAAAAAGTTAAAGAGTGCTTAAAATCGAGACCCTAATTCGGAAACCCTAATCAAGGACGTTTGAAGTACGTGGTAACAAAACCGAGTCACGGTCGACGTTTTCTTAAACTTTTTTGGGGAATCATTAGGCCAGATGATTTAGAATATAATTTCGAAGAAACGGAGCGCATAAAACAGTGAAAGAGTGCTTAAAATTGAGACCCTAATTCGGAAACCCTAATCAAGGACGTTTGAAGTACGTGCTAAAAAAACCGAGTCACGGTCGACGTTTTTCGAAGGTTTTGTGGTGAATCATTAGGCCTCATGATTTCGAATCAAATTTCGAAGAAACGGAAAGAATAAAACTGTTAAAGTGTGCTTAAAATCGGGACCCTGATTCGGAAACCTTAATATGGGACGTTTGAAGTACGTGCTAAAAAATGGAGTCACGGTCGACGTTTTTCAAAAGTTTTTTGTCGAATAATTAGGCCTCATGATTTAGAATCGAATTTCGGAGAAACAGGGAGAATAAAACTGTAAAAGAGTGCTTAAAATCGAGACCCTAATTCGTAAACCTTAATGTGGGACGTTTGAAGTACGTGCTAAAAAATGGAGTCACGGTCGATGTTTTTCGAAACTTTTGTGGCGAAATATTAGGACTGATGATTTAGAATCGAATTTCGAAGAAACGGATAGCATAAAACAGTAAATGAGTGCTTAAAATCGAGACCCTAATTTGGAAACCTAATCTGGGACTTTTGAAGTACGTGCTAAAAGACCCAAGTCACGATCGACGTTTTTCGAAACTTTTTCAGGGAATCATTACGTCAGATGATTTAGAATCGAATTTCGAAGAAACGGAGTGCATAAAACAGTAAATGAGTGCTTAAAATCGAGACCCTAATTTGGAAACCTAATCTGGGACTTTTGAAGTACGTGCTAAAAGACCCAAGTCACGATCGACGTTTTTCGAAAATTTTTTGGGGAATCATTACGCCAGATGATTTAGAATAGAATTTCGAAGAAACGGAGTGCATAAAAAAGTAAAAGAGTGCTTAAAATCGAGATCCTAATTCGGAAACCCTAATCAAGGACGTTTGAAGTACGTGCTAAAAAAACCGAGTCACGGTCGACGTTTTTTTAAACTTTTTTGGGGAATCATCAGGCCGGATGATTTAGAATATAATTTCGAAGAAACGGAGTGCATAAAACAGTTAAAGAGTGCTTAAAATCGAGACCCTAATTTGGAAACCTTAATCTATGACGTTTGAAGTACGTACTAGCAAAACGAATCACGGTCGACATTTTTCGAAAGTTTTGTGGCGAATCATTAGGCCTCATGATTTTGAACCGAATTTCAAAGAAATGAAGAGAATAAAATTGTAAAAGTGTGCTTAAAATCGGGACCCTAATTCAGAAAACCTAATCTGGGACGTTTGAAGTACGTGCTAAAAAAACCGAGTCACGGTCGACGTTTTTCGAAGGTTTTGTGGCGAATCATTAGGCCTCATGATTTCGAATCGAATTTCGAAGAAACGGAGAGAATAAAACTGTTAAAGTGTGCTTAAAATCGGGACCCTGATTCGAAAACCTTAATATTGGACGTTTGAAGTACGTGCTAAAAAATTGAGTCACGGTCGACGTTTTTCAAAAGTTTTTTGTCGAATAATTAGGCCTCATGATTTAGAATCGAATTTAGGAGAAACGGAGAGAATAAAACTGTAAAAGAGTGCTTAAAATCGAGACCCTAATTCGTAAACCTTAATGTGGGACGTTTGAAGTACGTGCTATAAAATGGAGTCACGGTCGATGTTTTTCGAAACTTTTGTGGCGAAAAATTAGGACTGATGATTTAGAATCGAATTTCGAAGAAACGGATAGCATAAAACAGTAAATGAGTGCTTAAAATCGAGACCCTAATTCGGAAACGTAATGTGGGACTTTTGAAGTACGTGCTAAAAGACCCAAGTCACGATCGACGTTTTTCGAAACTTTTTTGTGGAATCATTACACCAGATGATTTAGAATAGAATTTCGAAGAAACGGAGTGCATAAAAAAGTAAAAGAGTGCTTAAAATCGAGACCCTAATTCGGAAACCCTAATCAAGGACGTTTGAAGTACGTGCTAACAAAACCGAGTCACGGTCGACGTTTTTTTAAACTTTTTTGGGGAATCATTAGGCCAGATGATTTAGAATATAATTTTGAAGAAACGGAGCGCATAAAACAGTGAAAGAGTGCTTAAAATCGAGACCCTAATTCGGAAACCCTAATCAAGGACGTTTGAAGTACGTGCTAAAAAAACCGAGTCACGATCGACGTTTTTTTAAACTTTTTTGTTGAATCATTAGGCCGGATGATTTAGAATATAATTTCGAAGAAACGGAGTGCATAAAACAGTTAAAGAGTGCTTAAAATCGAGACCCTAATTCGGAAACCCTAATCAAGGACGTTTGAAGTACGTGCTAAAAAAACCGAGTCACGGTCGACGTTTTTTTAAACTTTTTTGGGGAATCATTAGGCCAGATGATTTAGAATATAATTTCGAAGAAACGGAGCGCATAAAACAGTGAAAGAGTGCTTAAAATCGAGACCCTAATTCGGAAACCCTAATCAAGGACGTTTGAAGTACGTGCTAAAAAAACCGAGTCACGGTCGACGTTTTTTTAAACTTTTTTGTTGAATCATTAGGCCGGATGATTTAGAATATAATTTCGAAGAAACGGAGTGCATAAAACAGTTAAAGAGTGCTTAAAATCGAGACCCTAATTTGGAAACCTTAATCTATGACGTTTGAAGTACGTGCTAGCAAAACGAATCGCGGTCGACATTTTTCGAAAGTTTTGTGGCGAATCATTAGGCCTCATGATTTCGAACCGAATTTCAAAGAAATGCAGAGAATAAAACTGTAAAAGAGTGCTTAAAATCGGGACCCTAATTCGGAAAACCTAATCTGGGACGTTTGAAGTACGTGCTAAAAAAACCGAGTCACGGTCGACGTTTTTCGAAGGTTTTGTGGCGAATCATTAGGCCTCATGATTTCGAATCGAATTTCGAAGAAACGGAGAGAATAAAACTGTTAAAGTGTGCTTAAAATCGGGACCCTGATTCGGAAACCTTAATATTGGACGTTTGAAGTACGTGCTAAAATATTGAGTCACGGTCGACGTTTTTCAAAAGTTTTTTGTCGAATAATTAGGCCTCATGATTTAGAATCGAATTTCGGAGAAATGGAGAGAATAAAACTGTAAAAGAGTGCTTAAAATCGAGACCCTAATTCGTAAACCTTAATGTGGGACGTTTGAAGAACGTGCTAAAAATTGGAGTCACGGTCGATGTTTTTCGAAACTTTTGTGGCGAAAAATTAGGACTGATGATTTAGAATCGAATTTCGAAGAAACGGATAGCATAAAACAGTAAATGAGTGCTTAAAATCGAGACCCTAATTCGGAAACCTAATCTGGGACTTTTGAAGTACGTGCTAAAAGACCCAAGTCACGATCGACGTTTTTCGAAACTTTTTTGGGGAATCATTACGCCAGATGATTTAGAATAGAATTTCGAAGAAATGGAGTGCATAAAAAAGTAAAAGAGTGCTTAAAATCGAGACCCTAATTCGGAAACCCTAATCAAGGACGTTTGAAGTACGTGCTAACAAAACTGAGTCACGGTCGACGTTTTTTTAAACTTTTTAGGGGAATCATTAGGCCAAATGATTTAGAATATAATTTCGAAGACACGGAGCGCATAAAACGGTGAAAGAGTGCTTAAAATCGAGACCCTAATTCGGAAACCCTAATCAAGGACGTTTGAAGTACGTGCTAAAAAAACCGAGTCACGGTCGACGTTTTTTTAAACTTTTTTGTTGAATCATTAGGCCGGATGATTTAGAATATAATTTCGAAGAAACAGAGTGCATAAAACAGTTAAAGAGTGCTTAAAATCGAGACCCTAATTTGGAAACCCTAATCTATGACGTTTGAAGTACGTGCTAGCAAAACGAATCGCGGTCGACATTTTTCGAAAGTTTTGTGGCGAATCATTAGGCCTCATGATTTCGAACCGAATTTCAAAGAAATGCAGAGAATAAAACTGTAAAAGAGTGCTTAAAATCGGGACCCTAATTCGGAAAACCTAATCTTGGACGTTTGAAGTACGTGCTAAAAAACCCGAGTCACGGTCGACGTTTTTCGAAGGTTTTGTGGCGAATCATTAGGCCTCATGATTTCGAATCGAATTTCGAAGAAACGGAGAGAATAAAACTGTTAAAGTGTAATTAAAACCGGGACCCTGATTCGGAAACCTTAATATGGGACGTTTGAAGTACGTGCTAAAAAATGGAGTCACGGTCGACGTTTTTCAAAAGTTTTTTGTCGAATAATTAGGCCTCATGATTTAGAATCGAATTTCGGAGAAACGGAGAGAATAAAACTGTAAAAGAGTGCTTAAAATCGAGACCCTAATTCGTAAACCTTAATGTGGGACGTTTGAAGTACGTGCTAAAAAATGGAGTCACGGTCGATGTTTTTCGAAACTTTTGTGGCGAAAAATTAGGACTGATGATTTAGAATCGAATTTCAAAGAAACGGATAGCATAAAACAGTAAATGAGTGCTTAAAATCGAGACCCTAATTCGGAAACCTAATCTGGGACTTTTGAAGTACGTGCTAAAAGACCCAAGTCACGATCGACGTTTTTCGAAACTTTTTTGGGGAATCATTACGCGAGATGATTTAGAATAGAATTTCGAAGAAACGGAGTGCATAAAAAAGTAAAAGAGTGCTTAAAATCGAGACCCTAATTCGGAAACCCTAATCAAGGACGTTTGAAGTACGTGCTAACAAAACCGAGTCACGGTCGACGTTTTTTTAAACTTTTTTGGTAAATCATTAGGCCAGATGATTTAGAATATAATTTCGAAGAAACGGAGCGCATAAAACAGTGAAAGAGTGCTTAAAATCGAGACCCTAATTCGGAAACCCTAATCAAGGACGTTTGAAGTACGTGCTAAAAACACCGAGTCACGGTCGACGTTTTTTTAATCTTTTTTGTTGAATCATTAGGCCGGATGATTTAGAATATAATTTCGAAGAAACGGAGTGCATAAAACAGTTAAAGAGTGCTTAAAATCGAGACCCTAATTTGAAAACCTTAATCTATGACGTTTGAAGTACGTGCTAGCAAAACGAATCGCGGTCGACATTTTTCGAAAGTTTTGTGGCGAATCATTAGGCCTCATGATTTCGAACCGAATTTCAAAGAAATGCAGAGAATAAAACTGTAAAAGAGTGCTTAAAATCGGGACCCTAATTCGGAAAACCTAATCTGGGACGTTTGAAGTACGTGCTAAAAAAACCAAGTCACGGTCGACGTTTTTCGAATGTTTTGTGGCGAATCATTAGGCCTCATGATTTCGAATCGAATTTCGAAGAAACGGGAGAATAAAACTGTTAAAGTGTGCTTAAAATCGGGACCCTGATTCGGAAACCTTAATATGGGACGTTTGAAGTACGTGCTAAAAAATGGAGTCACGGTCGACGTTTTTCAAAAGTTTTTTGTCGAATAATTAGGCCTCATGATTTAGAATCGAATTTCGGAGAAACGGAGAGAATAAAACTGTAAAAGAGTGCTTAAAATCGAGACCCTAATTCGTAAACCTTAATGTGGGACGTTTGAAGTACGTGCTAAAGAATGGAGTCACGGTCGATGTTTTTCGAAACTTTTGTGGCGAAAAATTAGGACTGATGATTTAGAATCGAATTTCGAAGAAACGGATAGCATAAAACAGTAAATGAGTGCTTAAAATCGAGACCCTAATTCGGAAACGTAATGTGGGACTTTTGAAGTACGTGCTAAAAGACCCAAGTCACGATCGACGTTTTTCGAAACTTTTTTGTGGAATCATTACACCAGATGATTTAGAATAGAATTTCGAAGAAACGGAGTGCATAAAAAAGTAAAAGAGTGCTTAAAATCGAGACCCTAATTCGGAAACCCTAATCAAGGACGTTTGAAGTACGTGCTAACAAAACCGAGTCACGGTCGACGTTTTTTTAAACTTTTTTGGGGAATCATTAGGCCAGATGATTAAGAATATAATTTCGAAGAAACGGAGCGCATAAAACAGTGAAAGAGTGCTTAAAATCGAGACCCTAATTCGGAAACCCTAATCAAGGACGTTTGAAGTACGTGCTAAAAAAACCGAGTCACGATCGACGTTTTTTTAAACTTTTTTGTTGAATCATTAGGCCGGATGATTTAGAATATAATTTCGAAGAAACGGAGTGCATCAAACAGTTAAAGAGTGCTTAAAATCGAGACCCTAATTTGGAAACCTTAATCTATGACGTTTGAAGTACGTGCTAGCAAAACGAATCGCGGTCGACATTTTTCGAAAGTTTTGTGGCGAATCATTAGGCCTCATGATTTCGAACCGAATTTCAAAGAAATGCAGAGAATAAAACTGTAAAAGAGTGCTTAAAATCGGGACCCTAATTCGGAAAACCTAATCTGGGACGTTTGAAGTACGTGCTAAAAAAACCGAGTCACGGTCGACGTTTTTCGAATGTTTTGTGGCGAATCATTAGGCCTCATGATTTCGAATCGAATTTCGAAGAAACGGAGAGAATAAAACTGTTAAAGTGTGCTTAAAATCGGGACCCTGATTCGGAAACTTTAATATGGGACGTTTGAAGTACGTGGTAAAAAATGGAGTCACGGTCGACGTTTTTCAAAAGTTTTTTGTCGAATAATTAGGCCTCATGATTTAGAATCGAATTTGGGAGAAACGGAGAGAATAAAACTGTAAAAGAGTGCTTAAAATCGAGACCCTAATTCGTAAACCTTAATGTGGGACGTTTGAAGTACGTGCTAAAGAATGGAGTCACGGTCGATGTTTTTCGAAACTTTTGTGGCGAAAAATTAGGACTGATGATTTAGAATCGAATTTCGAAGAAATGGATAGCATAAAACAGTAAATGAGTGCTTAAAATCGAGACCCTAATTCGGAAACCTAATCTGGGACTTTTGAAGTACGTGCTAAAAGACCCAAGTCACGATCGACGTTTTTCGAAACTTTTTTGGGGAATCATTACGCCAGATGATTTAGAATAGAATTTCGAAGAAATGGAGTGCATAAAAAAGTAAAAGAGTGCTTAAAATCGAGACCCTAATTCGGAAACCCTAATCAAGGACGTTTGAAGTACGTGCTAACAAAACCGAGTCACGGTCGACGTTTTTTTAAACTTTTTTGGGGAATCATTAGGCCAGATGATTTAGAATATAATTTCGAAGAAACGGAGCGCATAAAACGGTGAAAGAGTGCTTAAAATCGAGACCCTAATTCGGAAACCCTAATCAAGGACGTTTGAAGTACGTGCTAAAAAAACCGAGTCACGGTCGACGTTTTTTTAAACTTTTTTGTTGAATCATTAGGCCGGATGATTTAGAATATAATTTCGAAGAAACAGAGTGCATAAAACAGTTAAAGAGTGTTTAAAATCGAGACCCTAATTTGGAAACCCTAATCTATGACGTTTGAAGTACGTGCTAGCAAAACGAATCGCGGTCGACATTTTTCGAAAGTTTTGTGGCGAATCATTAGGCCTCATGATTTCGAACCGAATTTCAAAGAAATGCAGAGAATAAAACTGTAAAAGAGTGCTTAAAATCGGGACCCTAATTCGGAAAACCTAATCTTGGACGTTTGAAGTACGTGCTAAAAAACCCGAGTCACGGTCGACGTTTTTCGAAGGTTTTGTGTTGAATCATTAGGCCTCATGATTTCGAATCGAATTTCGAAGAAACGGAGAGAATAAAACTGTTAAAGTGTGCTTAAAATCGGGACCCTGATTCGGAAACCTTAATATGGGACGTTTGAAGTACGTGCTAAAAAATTGAGTCACGGTCGACATTTTTCAAGAGTTTTTTGTCGAATAATTAGGCCTCATGATTTAGAATCGAATTTCGGAGAAACGGAGAGAATAAAACTGTAAAAGAGTGCTTAAAATCGAGACACTAATTCGTAAACCTTAATGTGGGACGTTTGAAGTACGTGCTAAAAAATGGAGTCACGGTCGATGTTTTTCGAAACTTTTGTGGCGAAAAATTAGGACTGATGATTTAGAATCGAATTTCGAAGAAACGGATAGCATAAAACAGTAAATGAGTGCTTAAAATCGAGACCCTAATTCGGAAACCTAATCTGGGACTTTTGAAGTACGTGCTAAAAGACCCAAGTCACGATCGACGTTTTTCGAAACTTTTTTGGGGAATCATTACGCCAGATGATTTAGAAGAGAATTTCGAAGAAACGGAGTGCATAAAAAAGTAAAAGAGTGCTTAAAATCGAGACCCTAATTCGGAAACCCTAATCAAGGACGTTTGAAGTACGTGCTAACAAAACCGAGTCACGGTCGACGTTTTTTTAAACTTTTTTGGTAAATCATTAGGCCAGATGATTTAGAATATAATTTCGAAGAAACGGAGCGCATAAAACAGTGAAAGAGTGCTTAAAATCGAGACCCTAATTCGGAAACCCTAATCAAGGATGTTTGAAGTACGTGCTAAAAAAACCGAGTCACGGTCGATGTTTTTTTAAACTTTTTTGTTGAATCATTAGGCCGGATGATTTAGAAGATAATTTCGAAGAAACGGAGTGCATAAAACAGTTAAAGAGTGCTTAAAATCGAGACCCTAATTTGGAAACCTTAATCTATGACGTTTGAAGTACGTGCTAGCAAAACGAATCGCGGTCGACATTTTTCGAAAGTTTTGTGGCGAATCATTAGGCCTCATGATTTCGAACCGAATTTCAAAGAAATGCAGAGAATAAAACTGTAAAAGAGTGCTTAAAATCGGGACCCTAATTCGGAAAACCTAATCTTGGACGTTTGAAGTACGTGCTAAAAAACCCGAGTCACGGTCGACGTTTTTCGAAGGTTTTGTGTTGAATCATTAGGCCTCATGATTTTGAATCGAATTTCGAAGAAACGGAGAGAATAAAACTGTTAAAGTGTGCTTAATATCGGGACCCTGATTCGGAAACCTTAATATGGGACGTTTGAAGTACGTGCTAAAAAATGGAGTCACGGTCGACGTTTTTCAAGAGTTTTTTGTCGAATAATTAGGCCTCATGATTTAGAATCGAATTTCGGAGAAACGGAGAGAATAAAACTGTAAAAGAGTGCTTAAAATCGAGACCCTAATTCGTAAACCTTAATGTGGGACGTTTGAAGTACGTGCTAAAAAATGGAGTCACGGTCGATGTTTTTCGAAACTTTTGTGGCGAAAAATTAGGACTGATGATTTAGAATCAAATTTCGAAGAAACGGATAGCATAAAACAGTAAATGAGTGCTTAAAATCGAGACCCTAATTCGGAAACCTAATCTGGGACTTTTGAAGTACGTGCTAAAAGACCCAAGTCACGATCGACGTTTTTCGAAACTTTTTTGGGGAATCATTACGCCAGATGATTTAGAATAGAATTTCGAAGAAACGGAGTGCATAAAAAAGTAAAAGAGTGCTTAAAATCGAGACCCTAATTCGGAAACCCTAATCAAGGACGTTTGAAGTACGTGCTAACAAAACCGAGTCACGGTCGACGTTTTTTTAAACTTTTTTGGTAAATCATTAGGCCAGATGATTTAGAATATAATTTCGAAGAAACGGAGCGCATAAAACAGTGAAAGAGTGCTTAAAATCGAGACCCTAATTCGGAAACCCTAATCAAGGATGTTTGAAGTACGTGCTAAAAAAACCGAGTCACGGTCGACGTTTTTTTAAACTTTTTTGTTGAATCATTAGGCCGGATGATTTAGAAGATAATTTCGAAGAAACGGAGTGCATAAAACAGTTAAAGAGTGCTTAAAATCGAGACCCTAATTTGGAAACCTTAATCTATGACGTTTGAAGTACGTGCTAGCAAAACGAATCGCGGTCGACATTTTTCGAAAGTTTTGTGGCGAATCATTAGGCCTCATGATTTCGAACCGAATTTCAAAGAAATGCAGAGAATAAAACTGTAAAAGAGTGCTTAAAATCGGGACCCTAATTCGGAAAACCTAATCTGGGACGTTTGAAGTACGTGCTAAAAAAACCGAGTCACGGTCGACGTTTTTCGAATGTTTTATGGCAAATCATTAGGCCTCATGATTTCGAATCGAATTTCGAAGAAACAGAGAGAATAAAACTGTTAAAGTGTGCTTAAAATCGGGACCCTGATTCGGAAACCTTAATATGGGACATTTGAAGTACGTGCTAAAAAATGGAGTCACGGTCGACGTTTTTCAAAAGTTTTTTGTCGAATAATTAGGCCTCATGATTTAGAATCAAATTTCGGAGAAACGGAGAGAATAAAACTGTAAAAGAGTGCTTAAAATCGAGACCCTAATTCGTAAACCTTAATGTGGGACGTTTGAAGTACGTGCTAAAGAATGGAGTCACGGTCGATGTTTTTCGAAACTTTTGTGGCGAAAAATTAGGACTGATGATTTAGAATCAAATTTCGAAGAAACGGATAGCATAAAACAGTAAATGAGTGCTTAAAATCGAGACCCTAATTCGGAAACCTAATCTGGGACTTTTGAAGTACGTGCTAAAAGACCCAAGTCACGATCGACGTTTTTCGAAACTTTTTTGGGGAATCATTACGCCAGATGATTTAGAAGAGAATTTCGAAGAAACGGAGTGCATAAAAAAGTAAAAGAGTGCTTAAAATCGAGACCCTAATTCGGAAACCCTAATCAAGGACGTTTGAAGTACGTGCTAACAAAACCGAGTCACGGTCGACGTTTTTTTAAACTTTTTTGGGGAATCATTAGGCCAGATGATTAAGAATATAATTTCGAAGAAACGGAGCGCATAAAACAGTGAAAGAGTGCTTAAAATCGAGACCCTAATTCGGAAACCCTAATCAAGGACGTTTGAAGTACGTGCTAAAAAAACCGAGTCACGATCGACGTTTTTTTAAACTTTTTTGTTGAATCATTAGGCCGGATGATTTAGAATATAATTTCGAAGAAACGGAGTGCATAAAACAGTTAAAGAGTGCTTAAAATCGAGACCCTAATTTGGAAACCTTAATCTATGACGTTTGAAGTACGTGCTAGCAAAACGAATCGCGGTCGACATTTTTCGAAAGTTTTGTGGCGAATCATTAGGCCTCATGATTTCGAACCGAATTTCAAAGAAATGCAGAGAATAAAACTGTAAAAGAGTGCTTAAAATCGGGACCCTAATTCGGAAAACCTAATCTGGGACGTTTGAAGTACGTGCTAAAAAAACCGAGTCACGGTCGACGTTTTTCGAATGTTTTGTGGCGAATCATTAGGCCTCATGATTTCGAATCGAATTTCGAAGAAACGGAGAGAATAAAACTGTTAAAGTGTGCTTAAAATCGGGACCCTGATTCGGAAACTTTAATATGGGACGTTTGAAGTACGTGGTAAAAAATGGAGTCACGGTCGACGTTTTTCAAAAGTTTTTTGTCGAATAATTAGGCCTCATGATTTAGAATCGAATTTGGGAGAAACGGAGAGAATAAAACTGTAAAAGAGTGCTTAAAATCGAGACCCTAATTCGTAAACCTTAATGTGGGACGTTTGAAGTACGTGCTAAAGAATGGAGTCACGGTCGATGTTTTTCGAAACTTTTGTGGCGAAAAATTAGGACTGATGATTTAGAATCGAATTTCGAAGAAATGGATAGCATAAAACAGTAAATGAGTGCTTAAAATCGAGACCCTAATTCGGAAACCTAATCTGGGACTTTTGAAGTACGTGCTAAAAGACCCAAGTCACGATCGACGTTTTTCGAAACTTTTTTGGGGAATCATTACGCCAGATGATTTAGAATAGAATTTCGAAGAAATGGAGTGCATAAAAAAGTAAAAGAGTGCTTAAAATCGAGACCCTAATTCGGAAACCCTAATCAAGGACGTTTGAAGTACGTGCTAACAAAACCGAGTCACGGTCGACGTTTTTTTAAACTTTTTTGGGGAATCATTAGGCCAGATGATTTAGAATATAATTTCGAAGAAACGGAGCGCATAAAACGGTGAAAGAGTGCTTAAAATCGAGACCCTAATTCGGAAACCCTAATCAAGGACGTTTGAAGTACGTGCTAAAAAAACCGAGTCACGGTCGACGTTTTTTTAAACTTTTTTGTTGAATCATTAGGCCGGATGATTTAGAATATAATTTCGAAGAAACAGAGTGCATAAAACAGTTAAAGAGTGTTTAAAATCGAGACCCTAATTTGGAAACCCTAATCTATGACGTTTGAAGTACGTGCTAGCAAAACGAATCGCGGTCGACATTTTTCGAAAGTTTTGTGGCGAATCATTAGGCCTCATGATTTCGAACCGAATTTCAAAGAAATGCAGAGAATAAAACTGTAAAAGAGTGCTTAAAATCGGGACCCTAATTCGGAAAACCTAATCTTGGACGTTTGAAGTACGTGCTAAAAAACCCGAGTCACGGTCGACGTTTTTCGAAGGTTTTGTGTTGAATCATTAGGCCTCATGATTTCGAATCGACTTTCGAAGAAACGGAGAGAATAAAACTGTTAAAGTGTGCTTAAAATCGGGACCCTGATTCGGAAACCTTAATATGGGACGTTTGAAGTACGTGCTAAAAAATTGAGTCACGGTCGACATTTTTCAAGAGTTTTTTGTCGAATAATTAGGCCTCATGATTTAGAATCGAATTTCGGAGAAACGGAGAGAATAAAACTGTAAAAGAGTGCTTAAAATCGAGACCCTAATTCGTAAACCTTAATGTGGGACGTTTGAAGTACGTGCTAAAAAATGGAGTCACGGTCGATGTTTTTCGAAACTTTTGTGGCGAAAAATTAGGACTGATGATTTAGAATCGAATTTCGAAGAAACGGATAGCATAAAACAGTAAATGAGTGCTTAAAATCGAGACCCTAATTCGGAAACCTAATCTGGGACTTTTGAAGTACGTGCTAAAAGACCCAAGTCACGATCGACGTTTTTCGAAACTTTTTTGGGGAATCATTACGCCAGATGATTTAGAAGAGAATTTCGAAGAAACGGAGTGCATAAAAAAGTAAAAGAGTGCTTAAAATCGAGACCCTAATTCGGAAACCCTAATCAAGGACGTTTGAAGTACGTGCTAACAAAACCGAGTCACGGTCGACGTTTTTTTAAACTTTTTTGGTAAATCATTAGGCCAGATGATTTAGAATATAATTTCGAAGAAACGGAGCGCATAAAACAGTGAAAGAGTGCTTAAAATCGAGACCCTAATTCGGAAACCCTAATCAAGGATGTTTGAAGTACGTGCTAAAAAAACCGAGTCACGGTCGACGTTTTTTTAAACTTTTTTGTTGAATCATTAGGCCGGATGATTTAGAATAGAATTTTGAAGAAACGGAGTGCATAAAAAAGTAAAAGAGTGCTTAAAATCGAGACCCTAATTCGGAAACCCTAATCAAGGACGTTTGAAGTACGTGCTAACAAAACCGAGTCACGGTCGACGTTTTTTTAAACTTTTTTGGGGAATCATTAGGCCAGATGATTTAGAATATAATTTCGAAGAAACGGAGCGCATAAAACAGTGAAAGAGTGCTTAAAATCGAGACCCTAATTCGGAAACCCTAATCAAGGACGTTTGAAGTACGTGCTAACAAAACCGAGTCACGGTCGACGTTTTTTTAAACTTTTTTGGGGAATCATTAGGCCAGATGATTTAGAATATAATTTCGAAGAAACGGAGCGCATAAAACAGTAAAAGAGTGCTTAAAATCGAGACCCTAATTCGGAAACCCTAATCAAGGACGTTTGAAGTACGTGCTAAAAAATTGAGTCACGGTCGACGTTTTTCGAATGTTTTGTGGCGAATCATTAGGCCTCATGATTTAGAATCGAATTTCGGAGAAACGGAGAGAATAAAACTGTAAAAGAGTGCTTAAAATCGAGACCCTAATTCGTAAACCTTAATGTGGGACGTTTGAAGTACGTGCTAAAAAATGGAGTCACGGTCGATGTTTTTCGAAACTTTTGTGGCGAAAAATTAGGACTGATGATTTAGAATCGAATTTCGAAGAAACGGATAGCATAAAACAGTAAATGAGTGCTTAAAATCGAGACCCTAATTCGGAAACCTAATCTGGGACTTTTGAAGTACGTGCTAAAAGACCCAAGTCACGATGGACGTTTTTCGAAACTTTTTTGGGGAATCATTACGCCAGATGATTTAGAATAGAATTTCGAAGAAACGGAGTGCATAAAAAAGTAAAAGAGTGCTTAAAATCGAGACCCTAATTCGGAAACCCTAATCAAGGACGTTTGAAGTACGTGCTAACAAAACCGAGTCACGGTCGACGTTTTTTTAAACTTTTTTGGGGAATCATTAGGCCAGATGATTTAGAATATAATTTCGAAGAAACGGAGCGCATAAAACAGTGAAAGAGTGCTTAAAATCGAGACCCTAATTCGGAAACCCTAATCAAGGACGTTTGAAGTACGTGCTAACAAAACCGAGTCACGGTCGACGTTTTTTTAAACTTTTTTGGGGAATCATTAGGCCAGATGATTTAGAATATAATTTCGAAGAAACGGAGCGCATAAAACAGTAAAAGAGTGCTTAAAATCGAGACCCTAATTCGGAAACCCTAATCAAGGACGTTTGAAGTACGTGCTAAAAAATTGAGTCACGGTCGACGTTTTTCGAATGTTTTGTGGCGAATCATTAGGCCTCATGATTTAGAATCGAATTTCGGAGAAACGGAGAGAATAAAACTGTAAAAGAGTGCTTAAAATCGAGACCCTAATTCGTAAACCTTAATGTGGGACGTTTGAAGTACGTGCTAAAAAATGGAGTCACGGTCGATGTTTTTCGAAACTTTTGTGGCGAAAAATTAGGACTGATGATTTAGAATCGAATTTCGAAGAAACGGATAGCATAAAACAGTAAATGAGTGCTTAAAATCGAGACCCTAATTCGGAAACCTAATCTGGGACTTTTGAAGTACGTGCTAAAAGACCCGAGTCACGGTCGACGTTTTTCGAAACTTTTTTGTTGAATCATTAGGCCGGATGATATAGAATATAATTTCGAAGAAACGGAGTGCATAAAACAGTTAAAGAGTGCTTAAAATCGAGACCCTAATTTGGAAACCTTAATCTATGACGTTTGAAGTACGTGCTAACAAAACCGAGTCACGGTCGACGTTTTTTTTAAACTTTTTTGGGGAATCATTAGGCCAGATGATTTAGAATATAATTTCGAAGAAACGGAGCGCATAAAACAGTGAAAGAGTGCTTAAAATCGAGACCCTAATTCGGAAACCCTAATCAAGGATGTTTGAAGTACGTGCTAAAAAAACCGAGTCACGGTCGACGTTTTTTTAAACTTTTTTGTTGAATCATTAGGCCGGATGATTTAGAAGATAATTTCGAAGAAACGGAGTGCATAAAACAGTTAAAGAGTGCTTAAAATCGATACCCTAATTTGGAAACCTTAATCTATGACGTTTGAAGTACGTGCTAGCAAAACGAATCGCGGTCGACATTTTTCGAAAGTTTTGTGGCGAATCATTAGGCCTCATGATTTCGAACCGAATTTCAAAGAAATGCAGAGAATAAAACTGTAAAAGAGTGCTTAAAATCGGGACCCTAATTCGGAAAACCTAATCTGGGACGTTTGAAGTACGTGCTAAAAAAACCGAGTCACGGTCGACGTTTTTCGAATGTTTTTTGGCAAATCATTAGGCCTCATGATTTCGAATCGAATTTCGAAGAAACGGAGAGAATAAAACTGTTAAAGTGTGCTTAAAATCGGGACCCTGATTCGGAAACCTTAATATGGGACGTTTGAAGTACGTGCTAAAAAATGGAGTCACGGTCGACGTTTTTCAAAAGTTTTTTGTCGAATAATTAGGCCTCATGATTTAGAATCAAATTTCGGAGAAACGGAGAGAATAAAACTGTAAAAGAGTGCTTAAAATCGAGACCCTAATTCGTAAACCTTAATGTGGGACGTTTGAAGTACGTGCTAAAGAATGGAGTCACGGTCGATGTTTTTCGAAACTTTTGTGGCGAAAAATTAGGACTGATGATTTAGAATCGAATTTCGAAGAAACGGATAGCATAAAACAGTAAATGAGTGCTTAAAATCGAGACCCTAATTCGGAAACCTAATCTGGGACTTTTGAAGTACGTGCTAAAAGACCAAAGTCACGATCGACGTTTTTCGAAACTTTTTTGGGGAATCATTACGCCAGATGATTTAGAATAGAATTTCGAAGAAACGGAGTGCATAAAAAAGTAAAAGAGTGCTTAAAATCGAGACCCTAATTCGGAAACCCTAATCAAGGACGTTTGAAGTACGTGCTAACAAAACCGAGTCACGGTCGACGTTTTTTTAAACTTTTTTGGGGAATCATTAGGCCAGATGATTTAGAATATAATTTCGAAGAAACGGAGCGCATAAAACAGTGAAAGAGTGCTTAAAATCGAGACCCTAATTCGGAAACCCTAATCAAGGACGTTTGAAGTACGTGCTAACAAAACCGAGTCACGGTCGACGTTTTTTTAAACTTTTTTGGGGAATCATTAGGCCAGATGATTTAGAATATAATTTCGAAGAAACGGAGCGCATAAAACAGTAAAAGAGTGCTTAAAATCGAGACCCTAATTCGGAAACCCTAATCAAGGACGTTTGAAGTACGTGCTAAAAAATGAGTCACGGTCGACGTTTTTCGAATGTTTTGTGGCGAATCATTAGGCCTCATGATTTAGAATCGAATTTCGGAGAAACGGAGAGAATAAAACTGTAAAAGAGTGCTTAAAATCGAGACCCTAATTCGTAAACCTTAATGTGGGACGTTTGAAGTACGTGCTAAAAAATGGAGTCACGGTCGATGTTTTTCGAAACTTTTGTGGCGAAAAATTAGGACTGATGATTTAGAATCGAATTTCGAAGAAACGGATAGCATAAAACAGTAAATGAGTGCTTAAAATCGAGACCCTAATTCGGAAACCTAATCTGGGACTTTTGAAGTACGTGCTAAAAGACCCGAGTCACGGTCGACGTTTTTCGAAACTTTTTTGTTGAATCATTAGGCCGGATGATATAGAATATAATTTCGAAGAAACGGAGTGCATAAAACAGTTAAAGAGTGCTTAAAATCGAGACCCTAATTTGGAAACCTTAATCTATGACGTTTGAAGTACGTGCTAACAAAACCGAGTCACGGTCGACGTTTTTTTTAAACTTTTTTGGGGAATCATTAGGCCAGATGATTTAGAATATAATTTCGAAGAAACGGAGCGCATAAAACAGTGAAAGAGTGCTTAAAATCGAGACCCTAATTCGGAAACCCTAATCAAGGATGTTTGAAGTACGTGCTAAAAAAACCGAGTCACGGTCGACGTTTTTTTAAACTTTTTTGTTGAATCATTAGGCCGGATGATTTAGAAGATAATTTCGAAGAAACGGAGTGCATAAAACAGTTAAAGAGTGCTTAAAATCGATACCCTAATTTGGAAACCTTAATCTATGACGTTTGAAGTACGTGCTAGCAAAACGAATCGCGGTCGACATTTTTCGAAAGTTTTGTGGCGAATCATTAGGCCTCATGATTTCGAACCGAATTTCAAAGAAATGCAGAGAATAAAACTGTAAAAGAGTGCTTAAAATCGGGACCCTAATTCGGAAAACCTAATCTGGGACGTTTGAAGTACGTGCTAAAAAAACCGAGTCACGGTCGACGTTTTTCGAATGTTTTTTGGCAAATCATTAGGCCTCATGATTTCGAATCGAATTTCGAAGAAACGGAGAGAATAAAACTGTTAAAGTGTGCTTAAAATCGGGACCCTGATTCGGAAACCTTAATATGGGACGTTTGAAGTACGTGCTAAAAAATGGAGTCACGGTCGACGTTTTTCAAAAGTTTTTTGTCGAATAATTAGGCCTCATGATTTAGAATCAAATTTCGGAGAAACGGAGAGAATAAAACTGTAAAAGAGTGCTTAAAATCGAGACCCTAATTCGTAAACCTTAATGTGGGACGTTTGAAGTACGTGCTAAAGAATGGAGTCACGGTCGATGTTTTTCGAAACTTTTGTGGCGAAAAATTAGGACTGATGATTTAGAATCGAATTTCGAAGAAACGGATAGCATAAAACAGTAAATGAGTGCTTAAAATCGAGACCCTAATTCGGAAACCTAATCTGGGACTTTTGAAGTACGTGCTAAAAGACCAAAGTCACGATCGACGTTTTTCGAAACTTTTTTGGGGAATCATTACGCCAGATGATTTAGAATAGAATTTCGAAGAAACGGAGTGCATAAAAAAGTAAAAGAGTGCTTAAAATCGAGACCCTAATTCGGAAACCCTAATCAAGGACGTTTGAAGTACGTGCTAACAAAACCGAGTCACGGTCGACGTTTTTTTAAACTTTTTTGGGGAATCATTAGGCCAGATGATTTAGAATATAATTTCGAAGAAACGGAGCGCATAAAACAGTGAAAGAGTGCTTAAAATCGAGACCCTAATTCGGAAACCCTAATCAAGGACGTTTGAAGTACGTGCTAACAAAACCGAGTCACGGTCGACGTTTTTTTAAACTTTTTTGGGGAATCATTAGGCCAGATGATTTAGAATATAATTTCGAAGAAACAGAGCGCATAAAACAGTAAAAGAGTGCTTAAAATCGAGACCCTAATTCGGAAACCCTAATCAAGGACGTTTGAAGTACGTGCTAAAAAATGAGTCACGGTCGACGTTTTTCGAATGTTTTGTGGCGAATCATTAGGCCTCATGATTTAGAATCGAATTTCGGAGAAACGGAGAGAATAAAACTGTAAAAGAGTGCTTAAAATCGAGACCCTAATTCGTAAACCTTAATGTGGGACGTTTGAAGTACGTGCTAAAAAATGGAGTCACGGTCGATGTTTTTCGAAACTTTTGTGGCGAAAAATTAGGACTGATGATTTAGAATCGAATTTCGAAGAAACGGATAGCATAAAACAGTAAATGAGTGCTTAAAATCGAGACCCTAATTCGGAAACCTAATCTGGGACTTTTGAAGTACGTGCTAAAAGACCCGAGTCACGGTCGACGTTTTTCGAAACTTTTTTGTTGAATCATTAGGCCGGATGATATAGAATATAATTTCGAAGAAACGGAGTGCATAAAACAGTTAAAGAGTGCTTAAAATCGAGACCCTAATTTGGAAACCTTAATCTATGACGTTTGAAGTACGTGCTAACAAAACCGAGTCACGGTCGACGTTTTTTTTAAACTTTTTTGGGGAATCATTAGGCCAGATGATTTAGAATATAATTTCGAAGAAACGGAGCGCATAAAACAGTGAAAGAGTGCTTAAAATCGAGACCCTAATTCGGAAACCCTAATCAAGGATGTTTGAAGTACGTGCTAAAAAAACCGAGTCACGGTCGACGTTTTTTTAAACTTTTTTGTTGAATCATTAGGCCGGATGATTTAGAAGATAATTTCGAAGAAACGGAGTGCATAAAACAGTTAAAGAGTGCTTAAAATCGGGACCCTAATTTGGAAAACTTAATCTATGACGTTTGAAGTACGTGCTAGCAAAACGAATCGCGGTCGACATTTTTCGAAAGTTTTGTGGCGAATCATTAGGCCTCATGATTTCGAACCGAATTTCAAAGAAATGCAGAGAATAAAACTGTAAAAGAGTGCTTAAAATCGGGACCCTAATTCGGAAAACCTAATCTGGGACGTTTGAAGTACGTGCTAAAAAAACCGAGTCACGGTCGACGTTTTTCGAATGTTTTTTGGCAAATCATTAGGCCTCATGATTTCGAATCGAATTTCGAAGAAACGGAGAGAATAAAACTGTTAAAGTGTGCTTAAAATCGGGACCCTGATTCGGAAACCTTAATATGGGACGTTTGAAGTACGTGCTAAAAAATGGAGTCACGGTCGACGTTTTTCAAAAGTTTTTTGTCGAATAATTAGGCCTCATGATTTAGAATCAAATTTCGGAGAAACGGAGAGAATAAAACTGTAAAAGAGTGCTTAAAATCGAGACCCTAATTCGTAAACCTTAATGTGGGACGTTTGAAGTACGTGCTAAAGAATGGAGTCACGGTCGATGTTTTTCGAAACTTTTGTGGCGAAAAATTAGGACTGATGATTTAGAATCGAATTTCGAAGAAACGGATAGCATAAAACAGTAAATGAGTGCTTAAAATCGAGACCCTAATTCGGAAACCTAATCTGGGACTTTTGAAGTACGTGCTAAAAGACCAAAGTCACGATCGACGTTTTTCGAAACTTTTTTGGGGAATCATTACGCCAGATGATTTAGAATAGAATTTCGAAGAAACGGAGTGCATAAAAAAGTAAAAGAGTGCTTAAAATCGAGACCCTAATTCGGAAACCCTAATCAAGGACGTTTGAAGTACGTGCTAACAAAACCGAGTCACGGTCGACGTTTTTTTAAACTTTTTTGGGGAATCATTAGGCCAGATGATTTAGAATATAATTTCGAAGAAACGGAGCGCATAAAACAGTGAAAGAGTGCTTAAAATCGAGACCCTAATTCGGAAACCCTAATCAAGGACGTTTGAAGTACGTGCTAACAAAACCGAGTCACGGTCGACGTTTTTTTAAACTTTTTTGGGGAATCATTAGGCCAGATGATTTAGAATATAATTTCGAAGAAACAGAGCGCATAAAACAGTAAAAGAGTGCTTAAAATCGAGACCCTAATTCGGAAACCCTAATCAAGGACGTTTGAAGTACGTGCTAAAAAATGAGTCACGGTCGACGTTTTTCGAATGTTTTGTGGCGAATCATTAGGCCTCATGATTTAGAATCGAATTTCGGAGAAACGGAGAGAATAAAACTGTAAAAGAGTGCTTAAAATCGAGACCCTAATTCGTAAACCTTAATGTGGGACGTTTGAAGTACGTGCTAAAAAATGGAGTCACGGTCGATGTTTTTCGAAACTTTTGTGGCGAAAAATTAGGACTGATGATTTAGAATCGAATTTCGAAGAAACGGATAGCATAAAACAGTAAATGAGTGCTTAAAATCGAGACCCTAATTCGGAAACCTAATCTGGGACTTTTGAAGTACGTGCTAAAAGACCCGAGTCACGGTCGACGTTTTTCGAAACTTTTTTGTTGAATCATTAGGCCGGATGATATAGAATATAATTTCGAAGAAACGGAGTGCATAAAACAGTTAAAGAGTGCTTAAAATCGAGACCCTAATTTGGAAACCTTAATCTATGACGTTTGAAGTACGTGCTAACAAAACCGAGTCACGGTCGACGTTTTTTTTAAACTTTTTTGGGGAATCATTAGGCCAGATGATTTAGAATATAATTTCGAAGAAACGGAGCGCATAAAACAGTGAAAGAGTGCTTAAAATCGAGACCCTAATTCGGAAACCCTAATCAAGGATGTTTGAAGTACGTGCTAAAAAAACCGAGTCACGGTCGACGTTTTTTTAAACTTTTTTGTTGAATCATTAGGCCGGATGATTTAGAAGATAATTTCGAAGAAACGGAGTGCATAAAACAGTTAAAGAGTGCTTAAAATCGGGACCCTAATTTGGAAAACTTAATCTATGACGTTTGAAGTACGTGCTAGCAAAACGAATCGCGGTCGACATTTTTCGAAAGTTTTGTGGCGAATCATTAGGCCTCATGATTTCGAACCGAATTTCAAAGAAATGCAGAGAATAAAACTGTAAAAGAGTGCTTAAAATCGGGACCCTAATTCGGAAAACCTAATCTGGGACGTTTGAAGTACGTGCTAAAAAAACCGAGTCACGGTCGACGTTTTTCGAATGTTTTTTGGCAAATCATTAGGCCTCATGATTTCGAATCGAATTTCGAAGAAACGGAGAGAATAAAACTGTTAAAGTGTGCTTAAAATCGGGACCCTGATTCGGAAACCTTAATATGGGACGTTTGAAGTACGTGCTAAAAAATGGAGTCACGGTCGACGTTTTTCAAAAGTTTTTTGTCGAATAATTAGGCCTCATGATTTAGAATCAAATTTCGGAGAAACGGAGAGAATAAAACTGTAAAAGAGTGCTTAAAATCGAGACCCTAATTCGTAAACCTTAATGTGGGACGTTTGAAGTACGTGCTAAAGAATGGAGTCACGGTCGATGTTTTTCGAAACTTTTGTGGCGAAAAATTAGGACTGATGATTTAGAATCGAATTTCGAAGAAACGGATAGCATAAAACAGTAAATGAGTGCTTAAAATCGAGACCCTAATTCGGAAACCTAATCTGGGACTTTTGAAGTACGTGCTAAAAGACCCAAGTCACGATGGACGTTTTTCGAAACTTTTTTGGGGAATCATTACGCCAGATGATTTAGAATAGAATTTCGAAGAAACGGAGTGCATAAAAAAGTAAAAGAGTGCTTAAAATCGAGACCCTAATTCGGAAACCCTAATCAAGGACGTTTGAAGTACGTGCTAACAAAACCGAGTCACGGTCGACGTTTTTTTAAACTTTTTTGGGGAATCATTAGGCCAGATGATTTAGAATATAATTTCGAAGAAACGGAGCGCATAAAACAGTGAAAGAGTGCTTAAAATCGAGACCCTAATTCGGAAACCCTAATCAAGGACGTTTGAAGTACGTGCTAACAAAACCGAGTCACGGTCGACGTTTTTTTAAACTTTTTTGGGGAATCATTAGGCCAGATGATTTAGAATATAATTTCGAAGAAACGGAGCGCATAAAACAGTAAAAGAGTGCTTAAAATCGAGACCCTAATTCGGAAACCCTAATCAAGGACGTTTGAAGTACGTGCTAAAAAATTGAGTCACGGTCGACGTTTTTCGAATGTTTTGTGGCGAATCATTAGGCCTCATGATTTAGAATCAAATTTCGGAGAAACGGAGAGAATAAAACTGTAAAAGAGTGCTTAAAATCGAGACCCTAATTCGTAAACCTTAATGTGGGACGTTTGAAGTACGTGCTAAAAAATGGAGTCACGGTCGATGTTTTTCGAAACTTTTGTGGCGAAAAATTAGGACTGATGATTTAGAATCGAATTTCGAAGAAACGGATAGCATAAAACAGTAAATGAGTGCTTAAAATCGAGACCCTAATTCGGAAACCTAATCTGGGACTTTTGAAGTACGTGCTAAAAGACCCGAGTCACGGTCGACGTTTTTCGAAACTTTTTTGTTGAATCATTAGGCCGGATGATATAGAATATAATTTCGAAGAAACGGAGTGCATAAAACAGTTAAAGAGTGCTTAAAATCGAGACCCTAATTTGGAAACCTTAATCTATGACGTTTGAAGTACGTGCTAACAAAACCGAGTCACGGTCGACGTTTTTTTTAAACTTTTTTGGGGAATCATTAGGCCAGATGATTTAGAATATAATTTCGAAGAAACGGAGCGCATAAAACAGTGAAAGAGTGCTTAAAATCGAGACCCTAATTCGGAAACCCTAATCAAGGATGTTTGAAGTACGTGCTAAAAAAACCGAGTCACGGTCGACGTTTTTTTAAACTTTTTTGTTGAATCATTAGGCCGGATGATTTAGAAGATAATTTCGAAGAAACGGAGTGCATAAAACAGTTAAAGAGTGCTTAAAATCGGGACCCTAATTTGGAAAACTTAATCTATGACGTTTGAAGTACGTGCTAGCAAAACGAATCGCGGTCGACATTTTTCGAAAGTTTTGTGGCGAATCATTAGGCCTCATGATTTCGAACCGAATTTCAAAGAAATGCAGAGAATAAAACTGTAAAAGAGTGCTTAAAATCGGGACCCTAATTCGGAAAACCTAATCTGGGACGTTTGAAGTACGTGCTAAAAAAACCGAGTCACGGTCGACGTTTTTCGAATGTTTTTTGGCAAATCATTAGGCCTCATGATTTCGAATCGAATTTCGAAGAAACGGAGAGAATAAAACTGTTAAAGTGTGCTTAAAATCGGGACCCTGATTCGGAAACCTTAATATGGGACGTTTGAAGTACGTGCTAAAAAATGGAGTCACGGTCGACGTTTTTCAAAAGTTTTTTGTCGAATAATTAGGCCTCATGATTTAGAATCAAATTTCGGAGAAACGGAGAGAATAAAACTGTAAAAGAGTGCTTAAAATCGAGACCCTAATTCGTAAACCTTAATGTGGGACGTTTGAAGTACGTGCTAAAGAATGGAGTCACGGTCGATGTTTTTCGAAACTTTTGTGGCGAAAAATTAGGACTGATGATTTAGAATCGAATTTCGAAGAAACGGATAGCATAAAACAGTAAATGAGTGCTTAAAATCGAGACCCTAATTCGGAAACCTAATCTGGGACTTTTGAAGTACGTGCTAAAAGACCCAAGTCACGATGGACGTTTTTCGAAACTTTTTTGGGGAATCATTACGCCAGATGATTTAGAATAGAATTTCGAAGAAACGGAGTGCATAAAAAAGTAAAAGAGTGCTTAAAATCGAGACCCTAATTCGGAAACCCTAATCAAGGACGTTTGAAGTACGTGCTAACAAAACCGAGTCACGGTCGACGTTTTTTTAAACTTTTTTGGGGAATCATTAGGCCAGATGATTTAGAATATAATTTCGAAGAAACGGAGCGCATAAAACAGTGAAAGAGTGCTTAAAATCGAGACCCTAATTCGGAAACCCTAATCAAGGACGTTTGAAGTACGTGCTAACAAAACCGAGTCACGGTCGACGTTTTTTTAAACTTTTTTGGGGAATCATTAGGCCAGATGATTTAGAATATAATTTCGAAGAAACGGAGCGCATAAAACAGTAAAAGAGTGCTTAAAATCGAGACCCTAATTCGGAAACCCTAATCAAGGACGTTTGAAGTACGTGCTAAAAAATTGAGTCACGGTCGACGTTTTTCGAATGTTTTGTGGCGAATCATTAGGCCTCATGATTTAGAATCAAATTTCGGAGAAACGGAGAGAATAAAACTGTAAAAGAGTGCTTAAAATCGAGACCCTAATTCGTAAACCTTAATGTGGGACGTTTGAAGTACGTGCTAAAAAATGGAGTCACGGTCGATGTTTTTCGAAACTTTTGTGGCGAAAAATTAGGACTGATGATTTAGAATCGAATTTCGAAGAAACGGATAGCATAAAACAGTAAATGAGTGCTTAAAATCGAGACCCTAATTCGGAAACCTAATCTGGGACTTTTGAAGTACGTGCTAAAAGACCCGAGTCACGGTCGACGTTTTTCGAAACTTTTTTGTTGAATCATTAGGCCGGATGATATAGAATATAATTTCGAAGAAACGGAGTGCATAAAACAGTTAAAGAGTGCTTAAAATCGAGACCCTAATTTGGAAACCTTAATCTATGACGTTTGAAGTACGTGCTAACAAAACCGAGTCACGGTCGACGTTTTTTTTAAACTTTTTTGGGGAATCATTAGGCCAGATGATTTAGAATATAATTTCGAAGAAACGGAGCGCATAAAACAGTGAAAGAGTGCTTAAAATCGAGACCCTAATTCGGAAACCCTAATCAAGGATGTTTGAAGTACGTGCTAAAAAAACCGAGTCACGGTCGACGTTTTTTTAAACTTTTTTGTTGAATCATTAGGCCGGATGATTTAGAAGATAATTTCGAAGAAACGGAGTGCATAAAACAGTTAAAGAGTGCTTAAAATCGGGACCCTAATTTGGAAAACTTAATCTATGACGTTTGAAGTACGTGCTAGCAAAACGAATCGCGGTCGACATTTTTCGAAAGTTTTGTGGCGAATCATTAGGCCTCATGATTTCGAACCGAATTTCAAAGAAATGCAGAGAATAAAACTGTAAAAGAGTGCTTAAAATCGGGACCCTAATTCGGAAAACCTAATCTGGGACGTTTGAAGTACGTGCTAAAAAAACCGAGTCACGGTCGACGTTTTTCGAATGTTTTTTGGCAAATCATTAGGCCTCATGATTTCGAATCGAATTTCGAAGAAACGGAGAGAATAAAACTGTTAAAGTGTGCTTAAAATCGGGACCCTGATTCGGAAACCTTAATATGGGACGTTTGAAGTACGTGCTAAAAAATGGAGTCACGGTCGACGTTTTTCAAAAGTTTTTTGTCGAATAATTAGGCCTCATGATTTAGAATCAAATTTCGGAGAAACGGAGAGAATAAAACTGTAAAAGAGTGCTTAAAATCGAGACCCTAATTCGTAAACCTTAATGTGGGACGTTTGAAGTACGTGCTAAAGAATGGAGTCACGGTCGATGTTTTTCGAAACTTTTGTGGCGAAAAATTAGGACTGATGATTTAGAATCGAATTTCGAAGAAACGGATAGCATAAAACAGTAAATGAGTGCTTAAAATCGAGACCCTAATTCGGAAACCTAATCTGGGACTTTTGAAGTACGTGCTAAAAGACCCAAGTCACGATGGACGTTTTTCGAAACTTTTTTGGGGAATCATTACGCCAGATGATTTAGAATAGAATTTCGAAGAAACGGAGTGCATAAAAAAGTAAAAGAGTGCTTAAAATCGAGACCCTAATTCGGAAACCCTAATCAAGGACGTTTGAAGTACGTGCTAACAAAACCGAGTCACGGTCGACGTTTTTTTAAACTTTTTTGGGGAATCATTAGGCCAGATGATTTAGAATATAATTTCGAAGAAACGGAGCGCATAAAACAGTGAAAGAGTGCTTAAAATCGAGACCCTAATTCGGAAACCCTAATCAAGGACGTTTGAAGTACGTGCTAACAAAACCGAGTCACGGTCGACGTTTTTTTAAACTTTTTTGGGGAATCATTAGGCCAGATGATTTAGAATATAATTTCGAAGAAACGGAGCGCATAAAACAGTAAAAGAGTGCTTAAAATCGAGACCCTAATTCGGAAACCCTAATCAAGGACGTTTGAAGTACGTGCTAAAAAATTGAGTCACGGTCGACGTTTTTCGAATGTTTTGTGGCGAATCATTAGGCCTCATGATTTAGAATCAAATTTCGGAGAAACGGAGAGAATAAAACTGTAAAAGAGTGCTTAAAATCGAGACCCTAATTCGTAAACCTTAATGTGGGACGTTTGAAGTACGTGCTAAAAAATGGAGTCACGGTCGATGTTTTTCGAAACTTTTGTGGCGAAAAATTAGGACTGATGATTTAGAATCGAATTTCGAAGAAACGGATAGCATAAAACAGTAAATGAGTGCTTAAAATCGAGACCCTAATTCGGAAACCTAATCTGGGACTTTTGAAGTACGTGCTAAAAGACCCGAGTCACGGTCGACGTTTTTCGAAACTTTTTTGTTGAATCATTAGGCCGGATGATATAGAATATAATTTCGAAGAAACGGAGTGCATAAAACAGTTAAAGAGTGCTTAAAATCGAGACCCTAATTTGGAAACCTTAATCTATGACGTTTGAAGTACGTGCTAACAAAACCGAGTCACGGTCGACGTTTTTTTTAAACTTTTTTGGGGAATCATTAGGCCAGATGATTTAGAATATAATTTCGAAGAAACGGAGCGCATAAAACAGTGAAAGAGTGCTTAAAATCGAGACCCTAATTCGGAAACCCTAATCAAGGATGTTTGAAGTACGTGCTAAAAAAACCGAGTCACGGTCGACGTTTTTTTAAACTTTTTTGTTGAATCATTAGGCCGGATGATTTAGAAGATAATTTCGAAGAAACGGAGCGCATAAAACAGTAAAAGAGTGCTTAAAATCGAGACCCTAATTCGGAAACCCTAATCAAGGACGTTTGAAGTACGTGCTAAAAAATTGAGTCACGGTCGACGTTTTTCGAATGTTTTGTGGCGAATCATTAGGCCTCATGATTTAGAATCGAATTTCGGAGAAACGGAGAGAATAAAACTGTAAAAGAGTGCTTAAAATCGAGACCCTAATTCGTAAACCTTAATGTGGGACGTTTGAAGTACGTGCTAAAAAATGGAGTCACGGTCGATGTTTTTCGAAACTTTTGTGGCGAAAAATTAGGACTGATGATTTAGAATCGAATTTCGAAGAAACGGATAGCATAAAACAGTAAATGAGTGCTTAAAATCGAGACCCTAATTCGGAAACCTAATCTGGGACTTTTGAAGTACGTGCTAAAAGACCCGAGTCACGGTCGACGTTTTTCGAAACTTTTTTGTTGAATCATTAGGCCGGATGATATAGAATATAATTTCGAAGAAACGGAGTGCATAAAACAGTTAAAGAGTGCTTAAAATCGAGACCCTAATTTGGAAACCTTAATCTATGACGTTTGAAGTACGTGCTAACAAAACCGAGTCACGGTCGACGTTTTTTTTAAACTTTTTTGGGGAATCATTAGGCCAGATGATTTAGAATATAATTTCGAAGAAACGGAGCGCATAAAACAGTGAAAGAGTGCTTAAAATCGAGACCCTAATTCGGAAACCCTAATCAAGGATGTTTGAAGTACGTGCTAAAAAAACCGAGTCACGGTCGACGTTTTTTTAAACTTTTTTGTTGAATCATTAGGCCGGATGATTTAGAAGATAATTTCGAAGAAACGGAGTGCATAAAACAGTTAAAGAGTGCTTAAAATCGAGACCCTAATTTGGAAACCTTAATCTATGACGTTTGAAGTACGTGCTAGCAAAACGAATCGCGGTCGACATTTTTCGAAAGTTTTGTGGCGAATCATTAGGCCTCATGATTTCGAACCGAATTTCAAAGAAATGCAGAGAATAAAACTGTAAAAGAGTGCTTAAAATCGGGACCCTAATTCGGAAAACCTAATCTGGGACGTTTGAAGTACGTGCTAAAAAAACCGAGTCACGGTCGACGTTTTTCGAATGTTTTTTGGCAAATCATTAGGCCTCATGATTTCGAATCGAATTTCGAAGAAACGGAGAGAATAAAACTGTTAAAGTGTGCTTAAAATCGGGACCCTGATTCGGAAACCTTAATATGGGACGTTTGAAGTACGTGCTAAAAAATGGAGTCACGGTCGACGTTTTTCAAAAGTTTTTTGTCGAATAATTAGGCCTCATGATTTAGAATCAAATTTCGGAGAAACGGAGAGAATAAAACTGTAAAAGAGTGCTTAAAATCGAGACCCTAATTCGTAAACCTTAATGTGGGACGTTTGAAGTACGTGCTAAAGAATGGAGTCACGGTCGATGTTTTTCGAAACTTTTGTGGCGAAAAATTAGGACTGATGATTTAGAATCGAATTTCGAAGAAACGGATAGCATAAAACAGTAAATGAGTGCTTAAAATCGAGACCCTAATTCGGAAACCTAATCTGGGACTTTTGAAGTACGTGCTAAAAGACCCAAGTCACGATGGACGTTTTTCGAAACTTTTTTGGGGAATCATTACGCCAGATGATTTAGAATAGAATTTCGAAGAAACGGAGTGCATAAAAAAGTAAAAGAGTGCTTAAAATCGAGACCCTAATTCGGAAACCCTAATCAAGGACGTTTGAAGTACGTGCTAACAAAACCGAGTCACGGTCGACGTTTTTTTTAAACTTTTTTGGGGAATCATTAGGCCAGATGATTTAGAATATAATTTCGAAGAAACGGAGCGCATAAAACAGTGAAAGAGTGCTTAAAATCGAGACCCTAATTCGGAAACCCTAATCAAGGATGTTTGAAGTACGTGCTAAAAAAACCGAGTCACGGTCGACGTTTTTTTAAACTTTTTTGTTGAATCATTAGGCCGGATGATTTAGAAGATAATTTCGAAGAAACGGAGCGCATAAAACAGTAAAAGAGTGCTTAAAATCGAGACCCTAATTCGGAAACCCTAATCAAGGACGTTTGAAGTACGTGCTAAAAAATTGAGTCACGGTCGACGTTTTTCGAATGTTTTGTGGCGAATCATTAGGCCTCATGATTTAGAATCGAATTTCGGAGAAACGGAGAGAATAAAACTGTAAAAGAGTGCTTAAAATCGAGACCCTAATTCGTAAACCTTAATGTGGGACGTTTGAAGTACGTGCTAAAAAATGGAGTCACGGTCGATGTTTTTCGAAACTTTTGTGGCGAAAAATTAGGACTGATGATTTAGAATCGAATTTCGAAGAAACGGATAGCATAAAACAGTAAATGAGTGCTTAAAATCGAGACCCTAATTCGGAAACCTAATCTGGGACTTTTGAAGTACGTGCTAAAAGACCCGAGTCACGGTCGACGTTTTTCGAAACTTTTTTGTTGAATCATTAGGCCGGATGATATAGAATATAATTTCGAAGAAACGGAGTGCATAAAACAGTTAAAGAGTGCTTAAAATCGAGACCCTAATTTGGAAACCTTAATCTATGACGTTTGAAGTACGTGCTAACAAAACCGAGTCACGGTCGACGTTTTTTTTAAACTTTTTTGGGGAATCATTAGGCCAGATGATTTAGAATATAATTTCGAAGAAACGGAGCGCATAAAACAGTGAAAGAGTGCTTAAAATCGAGACCCTAATTCGGAAACCCTAATCAAGGATGTTTGAAGTACGTGCTAAAAAAACCGAGTCACGGTCGACGTTTTTTTAACTTTTTTGTTGAATCATTAGGCCGGATGATTTAGAAGATAATTTCGAAGAAACGGAGTGCATAAAACAGTTAAAGAGTGCTTAAAATCGAGACCCTAATTTGGAAACCATAATCTATGACGTTTGAAGTACGTGCTAGCAAAACGAATCGCGGTCGACATTTTTCGAAAGTTTTGTGGCGAATCATTAGGCCTCATGATTTCGAACCGAATTTCAAAGAAATGCAGAGAATAAAACTGTAAAAGAGTGCTTAAAATCGGGACCCTAATTCGGAAAACCTAATCTGGGACGTTTGAAGTACGTGCTAAAAAAACCGAGTCACGGTCGACGTTTTTCGAATGTTTTTTGGCAAATCATTAGGCCTCATGATTTCGAATTGAATTTCGAAGAAACGGAGAGAATAAAACTGTTAAAGTGTGCTTAAAATCGGGACCCTGATTCGGAAACCTTAATATGGGACGTTTGAAGTACGTGCTAAAAAATGGAGTCACGGTCGACGTTTTTCAAAAGTTTTTTGTCGAATAATTAGGCCTCATGATTTAGAATCAAATTTCGGAGAAACGGAGAGAATAAAACTGTAAAAGAGTGCTTAAAATCGAGACCCTAATTCGTAAACCTTAATGTGGGACGTTTGAAGTACGTGCTAAAGAATGGAGTCACGGTCGATGTTTTTCGAAACTTTTGTGGCGAAAAATTAGGACTGATGATTTAGAATCGAATTTCGAAGAAACGGATAGCATAAAACAGTAAATGAGTGCTTAAAATCGAGACCCTAATTCGGAAACCTAATCTGGGACTTTTGAAGTACGTGCTAAAAGACCCAAGTCACGATCGACGTTTTTCGAAACTTTTTTGGGGAATCATTACGCCAGATGATTTAGAATAGAATTTCGAAGAAACGGAGTGCATAAAAAAGTAAAAGAGTGCTTAAAATCGAGACCCTAATTCGGAAACCCTAATCAAGGACGTTTGAAGTACGTGCTAACAAAACCGAGTCACGGTCGACGTTTTTTTAAACTTTTTTGGGGAATCATTAGGCCAGATGATTTAGAATATAATTTCGAAGAAACGGAGCGCATAAAACAGTGAAAGAGTGCTTAAAATCGAGTCCCTAATTCGGAAACCCTAATCAAGGACGTTTGAAGTACGTGCTAACAAAACCGAGTCACGGTCGACGTTTTTTTAAACTTTTTTGGGGAATCATTAGGCCAGATGATTTAGAATATAATTTCGAAGAAACGGAGCGCATAAAACAGTAAAAGAGTGCTTAAAATCGAGACCCTAATTCGGAAACCCTAATCAAGGACGTTTGAAGTACGTGCTAAAAAATTGAGTCACGGTCGACGTTTTTCGAATGTTTTGTGGCGAATCATTAGGCCTCATGATTTAGAATCGAATTTCGGAGAAACGGAGAGAATAAAACTGTAAAAGAGTGCTTAAAATCGAGACCCTAATTCGTAAACCTTAATGTGGGACGTTTGAAGTACGTGCTAAAAAATGGAGTCACGGTCGATGTTTTTCGAAACTTTTGTGGCGAAAAATTAGGACTGATGATTTAGAATCGAATTTCGAAGAAACGGATAGCATAAAACAGTAAATGAGTGCTTAAAATCGAGACCCTAATTCGGAAACCTAATCTGGGACTTTTGAAGTACGTGCTAAAAGACCCGAGTCACGGTCGACGTTTTTCGAAACTTTTTTGTTGAATCATTAGGCCGGATGATATAGAATATAATTTCGAAGAAACGGAGTGCATAAAACAGTTAAAGAGTGCTTAAAATCGAGACCCTAATTTGGAAACCTTAATCTATGACGTTTGAAGTACGTGCTAACAAAACCGAGTCACGGTCGACGTTTTTTTTAAACTTTTTTGGGGAATCATTAGGCCAGATGATTTAGAATATAATTTCGAAGAAACGGAGCGCATAAAACAGTGAAAGAGTGCTTAAAATCGAGACCCTAATTCGGAAACCCTAATCAAGGATGTTTGAAGTACGTGCTAAAAAAACCGAGTCACGGTCGACGTTTTTTTAAACTTTTTTGTTGAATCATTAGGCCGGATGATTTAGAAGATAATTTCGAAGAAACGGAGTGCATAAAACAGTTAAAGAGTGCTTAAAATCGAGACCCTAATTTGGAAACCATAATCTATGACGTTTGAAGTACGTGCTAGCAAAACGAATCGCGGTCGACATTTTTCGAAAGTTTTGTGGCGAATCATTAGGCCTCATGATTTCGAACCGAATTTCAAAGAAATGCAGAGAATAAAACTGTAAAAGAGTGCTTAAAATCGGGACCCTAATTCGGAAAACCTAATCTGGGACGTTTGAAGTACGTGCTAAAAAAACCGAGTCACGGTCGACGTTTTTCGAATGTTTTTTGGCAAATCATTAGGCCTCATGATTTCGAATCGAATTTCGAAGAAACGGAGAGAATAAAACTGTTAAAGTGTGCTTAAAATCGGGACCCTGATTCGGAAACCTTAATATGGGACGTTTGAAGTACGTGCTAAAAAATGGAGTCACGGTCGACGTTTTTCAAAAGTTTTTTGTCGAATAATTAGGCCTCATGATTTAGAATCAAATTTCGGAGAAACGGAGAGAATAAAACTGTAAAAGAGTGCTTAAAATCGAGACCCTAATTCGTAAACCTTAATGTGGGACGTTTGAAGTACGTGCTAAAGAATGGAGTCACGGTCGATGTTTTTCGAAACTTTTGTGGCGAAAAATTAGGACTGATGATTTAGAATCGAATTTCGAAGAAACGGATAGCATAAAACAGTAAATGAGTGCTTAAAATCGAGACCCTAATTCGGAAACCTAATCTGGGACTTTTGAAGTACGTGCTAAAAGACCCAAGTCACGATGGACGTTTTTCGAAACTTTTTTGGGGAATCATTACGCCAGATGATTTAGAATAGAATTTCGAAGAAACGGAGTGCATAAAAAAGTAAAAGAGTGCTTAAAATCGAGACCCTAATTCGGAAACCCTAATCAAGGACGTTTGAAGTACGTGCTAACAAAACCGAGTCACGGTCGACGTTTTTTTAAACTTTTTTGGGGAATCATTAGGCCAGATGATTTAGAATATAATTTCGAAGAAACGGAGCGCATAAAACAGTGAAAGAGTGCTTAAAATCGAGACCCTAATTCGGAAACCCTAATCAAGGACGTTTGAAGTACGTGCTAACAAAACCGAGTCACGGTCGACGTTTTTTTAAACTTTTTTGGGGAATCATTAGGCCAGATGATTTAGAATATAATTTCGAAGAAACGGAGCGCATAAAACAGTAAAAGAGTGCTTAAAATCGAGACCCTAATTCGGAAACCCTAATCAAGGACGTTTGAAGTACGTGCTAAAAAATTGAGTCACGGTCGACGTTTTTCGAATGTTTTGTGGCGAATCATTAGGCCTCATGATTTAGAATCGAATTTCGGAGAAACGGAGAGAATAAAACTGTAAAAGAGTGCTTAAAATCGAGACCCTAATTCGTAAACCTTAATGTGGGACGTTTGAAGTACGTGCTAAAAAATGGAGTCACGGTCGATGTTTTTCGAAACTTTTGTGGCGAAAAATTAGGACTGATGATTTAGAATCGAATTTCGAAGAAACGGATAGCATAAAACAGTAAATGAGTGCTTAAAATCGAGACCCTAATTCGGAAACCTAATCTGGGACTTTTGAAGTACGTGCTAAAAGACCCGAGTCACGGTCGACGTTTTTCGAAACTTTTTTGTTGAATCATTAGGCCGGATGATATAGAATATAATTTCGAAGAAACGGAGTGCATAAAACAGTTAAAGAGTGCTTAAAATCGAGACCCTAATTTGGAAACCTTAATCTATGACGTTTGAAGTACGTGCTAACAAAACCGAGTCACGGTCGACGTTTTTTTTAAACTTTTTTGGGGAATCATTAGGCCAGATGATTTAGAATATAATTTCGAAGAAACGGAGCGCATAAAACAGTGAAAGAGTGCTTAAAATCGAGACCCTAATTCGGAAACCCTAATCAAGGATGTTTGAAGTACGTGCTAAAAAAACCGAGTCACGGTCGACGTTTTTTTAAACTTTTTTGTTGAATCATTAGGCCGGATGATTTAGAAGATAATTTCGAAGAAACGGAGTGCATAAAACAGTTAAAGAGTGCTTAAAATCGAGACCCTAATTTTGAAACCTTAATCTATGACGTTTGAAGTACGTGCTAGCAAAACGAATCGCGGTCGACATTTTTCGAAAGTTTTGTGGCGAATCATTAGGCCTCATGATTTCGAACCGAATTTCAAAGAAATGCAGAGAATAAAACTGTAAAAGAGTGCTTAAAATCGGGACCCTAATTTGGAAAACCTAATCTGGGACGTTTGAAGTACGTGCTAAAAAAACCGAGTCACGTTCGACGTTTTTCGAATGTTTTTTGGCAAATCATTAGGCCTCATGATTTCGAATCGAATTTCGAAGAAACGGAGAGAATAAAACTGTTAAAGTGTGCTTAAAATCGGGACCCTGATTCGGAAACCTTAATATGGGACGTTTGAAGTACGTGCTAAAAAATGGAGTCACGGTCGACGTTTTTCAAAAGTTTTTTGTCGAATAATTAGGCCTCATGATTTAGAATCAAATTTCGGAGAAACGGAGAGAATAAAACTGTAAAAGAGTGCTTAAAATCGAGACCCTAATTCGTAAACCTTAATGTGGGACGTTTGAAGTACGTGCTAAAGAATGGAGTCACGGTCGATGTTTTTCGAAACTTTTGTGGCGAAAAATTAGGACTGATGATTTAGAATCGAATTTCGAAGAAACGGATAGCATAAAACAGTAAATGAGTGCTTAAAATCGAGACCCTAATTCAGAAACCTAATCTGGGACTTTTGAAGTACGTGCTAAAAGACCCAAGTCACGATGGACGTTTTTCGAAACTTTTTTGGGGAATCATTACGCCAGATGATTTAGAATAGAATTTCGAAGAAACGGAGTGCATAAAAAAGTAAAAGAGTGCTTAAAATCGAGACCCTAATTCGGAAACCCTAATCAAGGACGTTTGAAGTACGTGCTAACAAAACCGAGTCACGGTCGACGTTTTTTTAAACTTTTTTGGGGAATCATTAGGCCAGATGATTTAGAATATAATTTCGAAGAAACGGAGCGCATAAAACAGTGAAAGAGTGCTTAAAATCGAGTCCCTAATTCGGAAACCCTAATCAAGGACGTTTGAAGTACGTGCTAACAAAACCGAGTCACGGTCGACGTTTTTTTAAACTTTTTTGGGGAATCATTAGGCCAGATGATTTAGAATATAATTTCGAAGAAACGGAGCGCATAAAACAGTAAAAGAGTGCTTAAAATCGAGACCCTAATTCGGAAACCCTAATCAAGGACGTTTGAAGTACGTGCTAAAAAATTGAGTCACGGTCGACGTTTTTCGAATGTTTTGTGGCGAATCATTAGGCCTCATGATTTAGAATCGAATTTCGGAGAAACGGAGAGAATAAAACTGTAAAAGAGTGCTTAAAATCGAGACCCTAATTCGTAAACCTTAATGTGGGACGTTTGAAGTACGTGCTAAAAAATGGAGTCACGGTCGATGTTTTTCGAAACTTTTGTGGCGAAAAATTAGGACTGATGATTTAGAATCGAATTTCGAAGAAACGGATAGCATAAAACAGTAAATGAGTGCTTAAAATCGAGACCCTAATTCGGAAACCTAATCTGGGACTTTTGAAGTACGTGCTAAAAGACCCGAGTCACGGTCGACGTTTTTCGAAACTTTTTTGTTGAATCATTAGGCCGGATGATATAGAATATAATTTCGAAGAAACGGAGTGCATAAAACAGTTAAAGAGTGCTTAAAATCGAGACCCTAATTTGGAAACCTTAATCTATGACGTTTGAAGTACGTGCTAACAAAACCGAGTCACGGTCGACGTTTTTTTTAAACTTTTTTGGGGAATCATTAGGCCAGATGATTTAGAATATAATTTCGAAGAAACGGAGCGCATAAAACAGTGAAAGAGTGCTTAAAATCGAGACCCTAATTCGGAAACCCTAATCAAGGATGTTTGAAGTACGTGCTAAAAAAACCGAGTCACGGTCGACGTTTTTTTAAACTTTTTTGTTGAATCATTAGGCCGGATGATTTAGAAGATAATTTCGAAGAAACGGAGTGCATAAAACAGTTAAAGAGTGCTTAAAATCGAGACCCTAATTTGGAAACCATAATCTATGACGTTTGAAGTACGTGCTAGCAAAACGAATCGCGGTCGACATTTTTCGAAAGTTTTGTGGCGAATCATTAGGCCTCATGATTTCGAACCGAATTTCAAAGAAATGCAGAGAATAAAACTGTAAAAGAGTGCTTAAAATCGGGACCCTAATTCGGAAAACCTAATCTGGGACGTTTGAAGTACGTGCTAAAAAAACCGAGTCACGGTCGACGTTTTTCGAATGTTTTTTGGCAAATCATTAGGCCTCATGATTTCGAATCGAATTTCGAAGAAACGGAGAGAATAAAACTGTTAAAGTGTGCTTAAAATCGGGACCCTGATTCGGAAACCTTAATATGGGACGTTTGAAGTACGTGCTAAAAAATGGAGTCACGGTCGACGTTTTTCAAAAGTTTTTTGTCGAATAATTAGGCCTCATGATTTAGAATCAAATTTCGGAGAAACGGAGAGAATAAAACTGTAAAAGAGTGCTTAAAATCGAGACCCTAATTCGTAAACCTTAATGTGGGACGTTTGAAGTACGTGCTAAAGAATGGAGTCACGGTCGATGTTTTTCGAAACTTTTGTGGCGAAAAATTAGGACTGATGATTTAGAATCGAATTTCGAAGAAACGGATAGCATAAAACAGTAAATGAGTGCTTAAAATCGAGACCCTAATTCGGAAACCTAATCTGGGACTTTTGAAGTACGTGCTAAAAGACCCAAGTCACGATGGACGTTTTTCGAAACTTTTTTGGGGAATCATTACGCCAGATGATTTAGAATAGAATTTCGAAGAAACGGAGTGCATAAAAAAGTAAAAGAGTGCTTAAAATCGAGACCCTAATTCGGAAACCCTAATCAAGGACGTTTGAAGTACGTGCTAACAAAACCGAGTCACGGTCGACGTTTTTTTAAACTTTTTTGGGGAATCATTAGGCCAGATGATTTAGAATATAATTTCGAAGAAACGGAGCGCATAAAACAGTGAAAGAGTGCTTAAAATCGAGACCCTAATTCGGAAACCCTAATCAAGGACGTTTGAAGTACGTGCTAACAAAACCGAGTCACGGTCGACGTTTTTTTAAACTTTTTTGGGGAATCATTAGGCCAGATGATTTAGAATATAATTTCGAAGAAACGGAGCGCATAAAACAGTAAAAGAGTGCTTAAAATCGAGACCCTAATTCGGAAACCCTAATCAAGGACGTTTGAAGTACGTGCTAAAAAATTGAGTCACGGTCGACGTTTTTCGAATGTTTTGTGGCGAATCATTAGGCCTCATGATTTAGAATCGAATTTCGGAGAAACGGAGAGAATAAAACTGTAAAAGAGTGCTTAAAATCGAGACCCTAATTCGTAAACCTTAATGTGGGACGTTTGAAGTACGTGCTAAAAAATGGAGTCACGGTCGATGTTTTTCGAAACTTTTGTGGCGAAAAATTAGGACTGATGATTTAGAATCGAATTTCGAAGAAACGGATAGCATAAAACAGTAAATGAGTGCTTAAAATCGAGACCCTAATTCGGAAACCTAATCTGGGACTTTTGAAGTACGTGCTAAAAGACCCGAGTCACGGTCGACGTTTTTCGAAACTTTTTTGTTGAATCATTAGGCCGGATGATATAGAATATAATTTCGAAGAAACGGAGTGCATAAAACAGTTAAAGAGTGCTTAAAATCGAGACCCTAATTTGGAAACCTTAATCTATGACGTTTGAAGTACGTGCTAACAAAACCGAGTCACGGTCGACGTTTTTTTTAAACTTTTTTGGGGAATCATTAGGCCAGATGATTTAGAATATAATTTCGAAGAAACGGAGCGCATAAAACAGTGAAAGAGTGCTTAAAATCGAGACCCTAATTCGGAAACCCTAATCAAGGATGTTTGAAGTACGTGCTAAAAAAACCGAGTCACGGTCGACGTTTTTTTAAACTTTTTTGTTGAATCATTAGGCCGGATGATTTAGAAGATAATTTCGAAGAAACGGAGTGCATAAAACAGTTAAAGAGTGCTTAAAATCGAGACCCTAATTTGGAAACCTTAATCTATGACGTTTGAAGTACGTGCTAGCAAAACGAATCGCGGTCGACATTTTTCGAAAGTTTTGTGGCGAATCATTAGGCCTCATGATTTCGAACCGAATTTCAAAGAAATGCAGAGAATAAAACTGTAAAAGAGTGCTTAAAATCGGGACCCTAATTTGGAAAACCTAATCTGGGACGTTTGAAGTACGTGCTAAAAAAACCGAGTCACGTTCGACGTTTTTCGAATGTTTTTTGGCAAATCATTAGGCCTCATGATTTCGAATCGAATTTCGAAGAAACGGAGAGAATAAAACTGTTAAAGTGTGCTTAAAATCGGGACCCTGATTCGGAAACCTTAATATGGGACGTTTGAAGTACGTGCTAAAAAATGGAGTCACGGTCGACGTTTTTCAAAAGTTTTTTGTCGAATAATTAGGCCTCATGATTTAGAATCAAATTTCAGAGAAACGGAGAGAATAAAACTGTAAAAGAGTGCTTAAAATCGAGACCCTAATTCGTAAACCTTAATGTGGGACGTTTGAAGTACGTGCTAAAGAATGGAGTCACGGTCGATGTTTTTCGAAACTTTTGTGGCGAAAAATTAGGACTGATGATTTAGAATCGAATTTCGAAGAAACGGATAGCATAAAACAGTAAATGAGTGCTTAAAATCGAGACCCTAATTCAGAAACCTAATCTGGGACTTTTGAAGTACGTGCTAAAAGACCCAAGTCACGATGGACGTTTTTCGAAACTTTTTTGGGGAATCATTACGCCAGATGATTTAGAATAGAATTTCGAAGAAACGGAGTGCATAAAAAAGTAAAAGAGTGCTTAAAATCGAGACCCTAATTCGGAAACCCTAATCAAGGACGTTTGAAGTACGTGCTAACAAAACCGAGTCACGGTCGACGTTTTTTTAAACTTTTTTGGGGAATCATTAGGCCAGATGATTTAGAATATAATTTCGAAGAAACGGAGCGCATAAAACAGTGAAAGAGTGCTTAAAATCGAGACCCTAATTCGGAAACCCTAATCAAGGACGTTTGAAGTACGTGCTAACAAAACCGAGTCACGGTCGACGTTTTTTTAAACTTTTTTGGGGAATCATTAGGCCAGATGATTTAGAATATAATTTCGAAGAAACGGAGCGCATAAAACAGTAAAAGAGTGCTTAAAATCGAGACCCTAATTCGGAAACCCTAATCAAGGACGTTTGAAGTACGTGCTAAAAAATTGAGTCACGGTCGACGTTTTTCGAATGTTTTTTGGCGAATCATTAGGCCTCATGATTTAGAATCGAATTTCGGAGAAACGGAGAGAATAAAACTGTAAAAGAGTGCTTAAAATCGAGACCCTAATTCGTAAACCTTAATGTGGGACGTTTGAAGTACGTGCTAAAAAATGGAGTCACGGTCGATGTTTTTTGAAACTTTTGTGGCGAAAAATTAGGACTGATGATTTAGAATCGAATTTCGAAGAAACGGATAGCATAAAACAGTAAATGAGTGCTTAAAATCGAGACCCTAATTCGGAAACCTAATCTGGGACTTTTGAAGTACGTGCTAAAAGACCCGAGTCACGGTCGACGTTTTTCGAAACTTTTTTGTTGAATCATTAGGCCGGATGATATAGAATATAATTTCGAAGAAACGGAGTGCATAAAACAGTTAAAGAGTGCTTAAAATCGAGACCCTAATTTGGAAACCTTAATCTATGACGTTTGAAGTACGTGCTAACAAAACCGAGTCACGGTCGACGTTTTTTTTAAACTTTTTTGGGGAATCATTAGGCCAGATGATTTAGAATATAATTTCGAAGAAACGGAGCGCATAAAACAGTGAAAGAGTGCTTAAAATCGAGACCCTAATTCGGAAACCCTAATCAAGGATGTTTGAAGTACGTGCTAAAAAAACCGAGTCACGGTCGACGTTTTTTTAAACTTTTTTGTTGAATCATTAGGCCGGATGATTTAGAAGATAATTTCGAAGAAACGGAGTGCATAAAACAGTTAAAGAGTGCTTAAAATCGAGACCCTAATTTGGAAACCTTAATCTATGACGTTTGAAGTACGTGCTAGCAAAACGAATCGCGGTCGACATTTTTCGAAAGTTTTGTGGCGAATCATTAGGCCTCATGATTTCGAACCGAATTTCAAAGAAATGCAGAGAATAAAACTGTAAAAGAGTGCTTAAAATCGGGACCCTAATTCGGAAAACCTAATCTGGGACGTTTGAAGTACGTGCTAAAAAAACCGAGTCACGGTCGACGTTTTTCGAATGTTTTTTGGCAAATCATTAGGCCTCATGATTTCGAATCGAATTTCGAAGAAACGGAGAGAATAAAACTGTTAAAGTGTGCTTAAAATCGGGACCCTGATTCGGAAACCTTAATATGGGACGTTTGAAGTACGTGCTAAAAAATGGAGTCACGGTCGACGTTTTTCAAAAGTTTTTTGTCGAATAATTAGGCCTCATGATTTAGAATCAAATTTCGGAGAAACGAAGAGAATAAAACTGTAAAAGAGTGCTTAAAATCGAGACCCTAATTCGTAAACCTTAATGTGGGACGTTTGAAGTACGTGCTAAAGAATGGAGTCACGGTCGATGTTTTTCGAAACTTTTGTGGCGAAAAATTAGGACTGATGATTTAGAATCGAATTTCGAAGAAACGGATAGCATAAAACAGTAAATGAGTGCTTAAAATCGAGACCCTAATTCAGAAACCTAATCTGGGACTTTTGAAGTACGTGCTAAAAGACCCAAGTCACGATGGACGTTTTTCGAAACTTTTTTGGGGAATCATTACGCCAGATGATTTAGAATAGAATTTCGAAGAAACGGAGTGCATAAAAAAGTAAAAGAGTGCTTAAAATCGAGACCCTAATTCGGAAACCCTAATCAAGGACGTTTGAAGTACGTGCTAACAAAACCGAGTCACGGTCGACGTTTTTTTAAACTTTTTTGGGGAATCATTAGGCCAGATGATTTAGAATATAATTTCGAAGAAACGGAGCGCATAAAACAGTGAAAGAGTGCTTAAAATCGAGACCCTAATTCGGAAACCCTAATCAAGGACGTTTGAAGTACGTGCTAACAAAACCGAGTCACGGTCGACGTTTTTTTAAACTTTTTTGGGGAATCATTAGGCCAGATGATTTAGAATATAATTTCGAAGAAACGGAGCGCATAAAACAGTAAAAGAGTGCTTAAAATCGAGACCCTAATTCGGAAACCCTAATCAAGGACGTTTGAAGTACGTGCTAAAAAATTGAGTCACGGTCGACGTTTTTCGAATGTTTTGTGGCGAATCATTAGGCCTCATGATTTAGAATCGAATTTCGGAGAAACGGAGAGAATAAAACTGTAAAAGAGTGCTTAAAATCGAGACCCTAATTCGTAAACCTTAATGTGGGACGTTTGAAGTACGTGCTAAAAAATGGAGTCACGGTCGATGTTTTTCGAAACTTTTGTGGCGAAAAATTAGGACTGATGATTTAGAATCGAATTTCGAAGAAACGGATAGCATAAAACAGTAAATGAGTGCTTAAAATCGAGACCCTAATTCGGAAACCTAATCTGGGACTTTTGAAGTACGTGCTAAAAGACCCGAGTCACGGTCGACGTTTTTCGAAACTTTTTTGTTGAATCATTAGGCCGGATGATATAGAATATAATTTCGAAGAAACGGAGTGCATAAAACAGTTAAAGAGTGCTTAAAATCGAGACCCTAATTTGGAAACCTTAATCTATGACGTTTGAAGTACGTGCTAACAAAACCGAGTCACGGTCGACGTTTTTTTTAAACTTTTTTGGGGAATCATTAGGCCAGATGATTTAGAATATAATTTCGAAGAAACGGAGCGCATAAAACAGTGAAAGAGTGCTTAAAATCGAGACCCTAATTCGGAAACCCTAATCAAGGATGTTTGAAGTACGTGCTAAAAAAACCGAGTCACGGTCGACGTTTTTTTAAACTTTTTTGTTGAATCATTAGGCCGGATGATTTAGAAGATAATTTCGAAGAAACGGAGTGCATAAAACAGTTAAAGAGTGCTTAAAATCGAGACCCTAATTTGGAAACCTTAATCTATGACGTTTGAAGTACGTGCTAGCAAAACGAATCGCGGTCGACATTTTTCGAAAGTTTTGTGGCGAATCATTAGGCCTCATGATTTCGAACCGAATTTCAAAGAAATGCAGAGAATAAAACTGTAAAAGAGTGCTTAAAATCGGGACCCTAATTTGGAAAACCTAATCTGGGACGTTTGAAGTACGTGCTAAAAAAACCGAGTCACGTTCGACGTTTTTCGAATGTTTTTTGGCAAATCATTAGGCCTCATGATTTCGAATCGAATTTCGAAGAAACGGAGAGAATAAAACTGTTAAAGTGTGCTTAAAATCGGGACCCTGATTCGGAAACCTTAATATGGGACGTTTGAAGTACGTGCTAAAAAATGGAGTCACGGTCGACGTTTTTCAAAAGTTTTTTGTCGAATAATTAGGCCTCATGATTTAGAATCAAATTTCGGAGAAACGAAGAGAATAAAACTGTAAAAGAGTGCTTAAAATCGAGACCCTAATTCGTAAACCTTAATGTGGGACGTTTGAAGTACGTGCTAAAGAATGGAGTCACGGTCGATGTTTTTCGAAACTTTTGTGGCGAAAAATTAGGACTGATGATTTAGAATCGAATTTCGAAGAAACGGATAGCATAAAACAGTAAATGAGTGCTTAAAATCGAGACCCTAATTCAGAAACCTAATCTGGGACTTTTGAAGTACGTGCTAAAAGACCCAAGTCACGATGGACGTTTTTCGAAACTTTTTTGGGGAATCATTACGCCAGATGATTTAGAATAGAATTTCGAAGAAACGGAGTGCATAAAAAAGTAAAAGAGTGCTTAAAATCGAGACCCTAATTCGGAAACCCTAATCAAGGACGTTTGAAGTACGTGCTAACAAAACCGAGTCACGGTCGACGTTTTTTTAAACTTTTTTGGGGAATCATTAGGCCAGATGATTTAGAATATAATTTCGAAGAAACGGAGCGCATAAAACAGTGAAAGAGTGCTTAAAATCGAGACCCTAATTCGGAAACCCTAATCAAGGACGTTTGAAGTACGTGCTAACAAAACCGAGTCACGGTCGACGTTTTTTTAAACTTTTTTGGGGAATCATTAGGCCAGATGATTTAGAATATAATTTCGAAGAAACGGAGCGCATAAAATAGTAAAAGAGTGCTTAAAATCGAGACCCTAATTCGGAAACCCTAATCAAGGACGTTTGAAGTACGTGCTAAAAAATTGAGTCACGGTCGACGTTTTTCGAATGTTTTGTGGCGAATCATTAGGCCTCATGATTTAGAATCGAATTTCGGAGAAACGGAGAGAATAAAACTGTAAAAGAGTGCTTAAAATCGAGACCCTAATTCGTAAACCTTAATGTGGGACGTTTGAAGTACGTGCTAAAAAATGGAGTCACGGTCGATGTTTTTCGAAACTTTTGTGGCGAAAAATTAGGACTGATGATTTAGAATCGAATTTCGAAGAAACGGATAGCATAAAACAGTAAATGAGTGCTTAAAATCGAGACCCTAATTCGGAAACCTAATCTGGGACTTTTGAAGTACGTGCTAAAAGACCCGAGTCACGGTCGACGTTTTTCGAAACTTTTTTGTTGAATCATTAGGCCGGATGATATAGAATATAATTTCGAAGAAACGGAGTGCATAAAACAGTTAAAGAGTGCTTAAAATCGAGACCCTAATTTGGAAACCTTAATCTATGACGTTTGAAGTACGTGCTAACAAAACCGAGTCACGGTCGACGTTTTTTTTAAACTTTTTTGGGGAATCATTAGGCCAGATGATTTAGAATATAATTTCGAAGAAACGGAGCGCATAAAACAGTGAAAGAGTGCTTAAAATCGAGACCCTAATTCGGAAACCCTAATCAAGGATGTTTGAAGTACGTGCTAAAAAAACCGAGTCACGGTCGACGTTTTTTTAAACTTTTTTGTTGAATCATTAGGCCGGATGATTTAGAAGATAATTTCGAAGAAACGGAGTGCATAAAACAGTTAAAGAGTGCTTAAAATCGAGACCCTAATTTGGAAACCTTAATCTATGACGTTTGAAGTACGTGCTAGCAAAACGAATCGCGGTCGACATTTTTCGAAAGTTTTGTGGCGAATCATTAGGCCTCATGATTTCGAACCGAATTTCAAAGAAATGCAGAGAATAAAACTGTAAAAGAGTGCTTAAAATCGGGACCCTAATTTGGAAAACCTAATCTGGGACGTTTGAAGTACGTGCTAAAAAAACCGAGTCACGTTCGACGTTTTTCGAATGTTTTTTGGCAAATCATTAGGCCTCATGATTTCGAATCGAATTTCGAAGAAACGGAGAGAATAAAACTGTTAAAGTGTGCTTAAAATCGGGACCCTGATTCGGAAACCTTAATATGGGACGTTTGAAGTACGTGCTAAAAAATGGAGTCACGGTCGACGTTTTTCAAAAGTTTTTTGTCGAATAATTAGGCCTCATGATTTAGAATCAAATTTCGGAGAAACGAAGAGAATAAAACTGTAAAAGAGTGCTTAAAATCGAGACCCTAATTCGTAAACCTTAATGTGGGACGTTTGAAGTACGTGCTAAAGAATGGAGTCACGGTCGATGTTTTTCGAAACTTTTGTGGCGAAAAATTAGGACTGATGATTTAGAATCGAATTTCGAAGAAACGGATAGCATAAAACAGTAAATGAGTGCTTAAAATCGAGACCCTAATTCAGAAACCTAATCTGGGACTTTTGAAGTACGTGCTAAAAGACCCAAGTCACGATGGACGTTTTTCGAAACTTTTTTGGGGAATCATTACGCCAGATGATTTAGAATAGAATTTCGAAGAAACGGAGTGCATAAAAAAGTAAAAGAGTGCTTAAAATCGAGACCCTAATTCGGAAACCCTAATCAAGGACGTTTGAAGTACGTGCTAACAAAACCGAGTCACGGTCGACGTTTTTTTAAACTTTTTTGGGGAATCATTAGGCCAGATGATTTAGAATATAATTTCGAAGAAACGGAGCGCATAAAACAGTGAAAGAGTGCTTAAAATCGAGACCCTAATTCGGAAACCCTAATCAAGGACGTTTGAAGTACGTGCTAACAAAACCGAGTCACGGTCGACGTTTTTTTAAACTTTTTTGGGGAATCATTAGGCCAGATGATTTAGAATATAATTTCGAAGAAACGGAGCGCATAAAACAGTAAAAGAGTGCTTAAAATCGAGACCCTAATTCGGAAACCCTAATCAAGGACGTTTGAAGTACGTGCTAAAAAATTGAGTCACGGTCGACGTTTTTCGAATGTTTTGTGGCGAATCATTAGGCCTCATGATTTAGAATCGAATTTCGGAGAAACGGAGAGAATAAAACTGTAAAAGAGTGCTTAAAATCGAGACCCTAATTCGTAAACCTTAATGTGGGACGTTTGAAGTACGTGCTAAAAAATGGAGTCACGGTCGATGTTTTTCGAAACTTTTGTGGCGAAAAATTAGGACTGATGATTTAGAATCGAATTTCGAAGAAACGGATAGCATAAAACAGTAAATGAGTGCTTAAAATCGAGACCCTAATTCGGAAACCTAATCTGGGACTTTTGAAGTACGTGCTAAAAGACCCGAGTCACGGTCGACGTTTTTCGAAACTTTTTTGTTGAATCATTAGGCCGGATGATATAGAATATAATTTCGAAGAAACGGAGTGCATAAAACAGTTAAAGAGTGCTTAAAATCGAGACCCTAATTTGGAAACCTTAATCTATGACGTTTGAAGTACGTGCTAACAAAACCGAGTCACGGTCGACGTTTTTTTTAAACTTTTTTGGGGAATCATTAGGCCAGATGATTTAGAATATAATTTCGAAGAAACGGAGCGCATAAAACAGTGAAAGAGTGCTTAAAATCGAGACCCTAATTCGGAAACCCTAATCAAGGATGTTTGAAGTACGTGCTAAAAAAACCGAGTCACGGTCGACGTTTTTTTAAACTTTTTTGTTGAATCATTAGGCCGGATGATTTAGAAGATAATTTCGAAGAAACGGAGTGCATAAAACAGTTAAAGAGTGCTTAAAATCGAGACCCTAATTTGGAAACCTTAATCTATGACGTTTGAAGTACGTGCTAGCAAAACGAATCGCGGTCGACATTTTTCGAAAGTTTTGTGGCGAATCATTAGGCCTCATGATTTCGAACCGAATTTCAAAGAAATGCAGAGAATAAAACTGTAAAAGAGTGCTTAAAATCGGGACCCTAATTTGGAAAACCTAATCTGGGACGTTTGAAGTACGTGCTAAAAAAACCGAGTCACGTTCGACGTTTTTCGAATGTTTTTTGGCAAATCATTAGGCCTCATGATTTCGAATCGAATTTCGAAGAAACGGAGAGAATAAAACTGTTAAAGTGTGCTTAAAATCGGGACCCTGATTCGGAAACCTTAATATGGGACGTTTGAAGTACGTGCTAAAAAATGGAGTCACGGTCGACGTTTTTCAAAAGTTTTTTGTCGAATAATTAGGCCTCATGATTTAGAATCAAATTTCGGAGAAACGAAGAGAATAAAACTGTAAAAGAGTGCTTAAAATCGAGACCCTAATTCGTAAACCTTAATGTGGGACGTTTGAAGTACGTGCTAAAGAATGGAGTCACGGTCGATGTTTTTCGAAACTTTTGTGGCGAAAAATTAGGACTGATGATTTAGAATCGAATTTCGAAGAAACGGATAGCATAAAACAGTAAATGAGTGCTTAAAATCGAGACCCTAATTCAGAAACCTAATCTGGGACTTTTGAAGTACGTGCTAAAAGACCCAAGTCACGATGGACGTTTTTCGAAACTTTTTTGGGGAATCATTACGCCAGATGATTTAGAATAGAATTTCGAAGAAACGGAGTGCATAAAAAAGTAAAAGAGTGCTTAAAATCGAGACCCTAATTCGGAAACCCTAATCAAGGACGTTTGAAGTACGTGCTAACAAAACCGAGTCACGGTCGACGTTTTTTTAAACTTTTTTGGGGAATCATTAGGCCAGATGATTTAGAATATAATTTCGAAGAAACGGAGCGCATAAAACAGTGAAAGAGTGCTTAAAATCGAGACCCTAATTCGGAAACCCTAATCAAGGACGTTTGAAGTACGTGCTAACAAAACCGAGTCACGGTCGACGTTTTTTTAAACTTTTTTGGGGAATCATTAGGCCAGATGATTTAGAATATAATTTCGAAGAAACGGAGCGCATAAAACAGTAAAAGAGTGCTTAAAATCGAGACCCTAATTCGGAAACCCTAATCAAGGACGTTTGAAGTACGTGCTAAAAAATTGAGTCACGGTCGACGTTTTTCGAATGTTTTGTGGCGAATCATTAGGCCTCATGATTTAGAATCGAATTTCGGAGAAACGGAGAGAATAAAACTGTAAAAGAGTGCTTAAAATCGAGACCCTAATTCGTAAACCTTAATGTGGGACGTTTGAAGTACGTGCTAAAAAATGGAGTCACGGTCGATGTTTTTCGAAACTTTTGTGGCGAAAAATTAGGACTGATGATTTAGAATCGAATTTCGAAGAAACGGATAGCATAAAACAGTAAATGAGTGCTTAAAATCGAGACCCTAATTCGGAAACCTAATCTGGGACTTTTGAAGTACGTGCTAAAAGACCCGAGTCACGGTCGACGTTTTTCGAAACTTTTTTGTTGAATCATTAGGCCGGATGATATAGAATATAATTTCGAAGAAACGGAGTGCATAAAACAGTTAAAGAGTGCTTAAAATCGAGACCCTAATTTGGAAACCTTAATCTATGACGTTTGAAGTACGTGCTAACAAAACCGAGTCACGGTCGACGTTTTTTTTAAACATTTTTGGGGAATCATTAGGCCAGATGATTTAGAATATAATTTCGAAGAAACGGAGCGCATAAAACAGTGAAAGAGTGCTTAAAATCGAGACCCTAATTCGGAAACCCTAATCAAGGATGTTTGAAGTACGTGCTAAAAAAACCGAGTCACGGTCGACGTTTTTTTAAACTTTTTTGTTGAATCATTAGGCCGGATGATTTAGAAGATAATTTCGAAGAAACGGAGTGCATAAAACAGTTAAAGAGTGCTTAAAATCGAGACCCTAATTTGGAAACCTTAATCTATGACGTTTGAAGTACGTGCTAGCAAAACGAATCGCGGTCGACATTTTTCGAAAGTTTTGTGGCGAATCATTAGGCCTCATGATTTCGAACCGAATTTCAAAGAAATGCAGAGAATAAAACTGTAAAAGAGTGCTTAAAATCGGGACCCTAATTCGGAAAACCTAATCTGGGACGTTTGAAGTACGTGCTAAAAAAACCGAGTCACGGTCGACGTTTTTCGAATGTTTTTTGGCAAATCATTAGGCCTCATGATTTCGAATCGAATTTCGAAGAAACGGAGAGAATAAAACTGTTAAAGTGTGCTTAAAATCGGGACCCTGATTCGGAAACCTTAATATGGGACGTTTGAAGTACGTGCTAAAAAATGGAGTCACGGTCGACGTTTTTCAAAAGTTTTTTGTCGAATAATTAGGCCTCATGATTTAGAATCAAATTTCGGAGAAACGGAGAGAATAAAACTGTAAAAGAGTGCTTAAAATCGAGACCCTAATTCGTAAACCTTAATGTGGGACGTTTGAAGTACGTGCTAAAGAATGGAGTCACGGTCGATGTTTTTCGAAACTTTTGTGGCGAAAAATTAGGACTGATGATTTAGAATCGAATTTCGAAGAAACGGATAGCATAAAACAGTAAATGAGTGCTTAAAATCGAGACCCTAATTCGGAAACCTAATCTGGGACTTTTGAAGTACGTGCTAAAAGACCCAAGTCACGATGGACGTTTTTCGAAACTTTTTTGGGGAATCATTACGCCAGATGATTTAGAATAGAATTTCGAAGAAACTGAGTGCATAAAAAAGTAAAAGAGTGCTTAAAATCGAGACCCTAATTCGGAAACCCTAATCAAGGACGTTTGAAGTACGTGCTAAAAAATTGAGTCACGGTCGACGTTTTTCGAATGTTTTGTGGCGAATCATTAGGCCTCATGATTTAGAATCGAATTTCGGAGAAACGGAGAGAATAAAACTGTAAAAGAGTGCTTAAAATCGAGACCCTAATTCGTAAACCTTAATGTGGGACGTTTGAAGTACGTGCTAAAAAATGGAGTCACGGTCGATGTTTTTCGAAACTTTTGTGGCGAAAAATTAGGACTGATGATTTAGAATCGAATTTCGAAGAAACGGATAGCATAAAACAGTAAATGAGTGCTTAAAATCGAGACCCTAATTCGGAAACCTAATCTGGGACTTTTGAAGTACGTGCTAAAAGACCCGAGTCACGGTCGACGTTTTTCGAAACTTTTTTGTTGAATCATTAGGCCGGATGATATAGAATATAATTTCGAAGAAACGGAGTGCATAAAACAGTTAAAGAGTGCTTAAAATCGAGACCCTAATTTGGAAACCTTAATCTATGACGTTTGAAGTACGTGCTAACAAAACCGAGTCACGGTCGACGTTTTTTTTAAACATTTTTGGGGAATCATTAGGCCAGATGATTTAGAATATAATTTCGAAGAAACGGAGCGCATAAAACAGTGAAAGAGTGCTTAAAATCGAGACCCTAATTCGGAAACCCTAATCAAGGATGTTTGAAGTACGTGCTAAAAAAACCGAGTCACGGTCGACGTTTTTTTAAACTTTTTTGTTGAATCATTAGGCCGGATGATTTAGAAGATAATTTCGAAGAAACGGAGTGCATAAAACAGTTAAAGAGTGCTTAAAATCGAGACCCTAATTTGGAAACCTTAATCTATGACGTTTGAAGTACGTGCTAGCAAAACGAATCGCGGTCGACATTTTTCGAAAGTTTTGTGGCGAATCATTAGGCCTCATGATTTCGAACCGAATTTCAAAGAAATGCAGAGAATAAAACTGTAAAAGAGTGCTTAAAATCGGGACCCTAATTCGGAAAACCTAATCTGGGACGTTTGAAGTACGTGCTAAAAAAACCGAGTCACGGTCGACGTTTTTCGAATGTTTTTTGGCAAATCATTAGGCCTCATGATTTCGAATCGAATTTCGAAGAAACGGAGAGAATAAAACTGTTAAAGTGTGCTTAAAATCGGGACCCTGATTCGGAAACCTTAATATGGGACGTTTGAAGTACGTGCTAAAAAATGGAGTCACGGTCGACGTTTTTCAAAAGTTTTTTGTCGAATAATTAGGCCTCATGATTTAGAATCAAATTTCGGAGAAACGGAGAGAATAAAACTGTAAAAGAGTGCTTAAAATCGAGACCCTAATTCGTAAACCTTAATGTGGGACGTTTGAAGTACGTGCTAAAGAATGGAGTCACGGTCGATGTTTTTCGAAACTTTTGTGGCGAAAAATTAGGACTGATGATTTAGAATCGAATTTCGAAGAAACGGATAGCATAAAACAGTAAATGAGTGCTTAAAATCGAGACCCTAATTCGGAAACCTAATCTGGGACTTTTGAAGTACGTGCTAAAAGACCCAAGTCACGATGGACGTTTTTCGAAACTTTTTTGGGGAATCATTACGCCAGATGATTTAGAATAGAATTTCGAAGAAACTGAGTGCATAAAAAAGTAAAAGAGTGCTTAAAATCGAGACCCTAATTCGGAAACCCTAATCAAGGACGTTTGAAGTACGTGCTAACAAAACCGAGTCACGGTCGACGTTTTTTTAAACTTTTTTGGGGAATCATTAGGCCAGATGATTTAGAATATAATTTCGAAGAAACGGAGCGCATAAAACAGTGAAAGAGTGCTTAAAATCGAGACCCTAATTCGGAAACCCTAATCAAGGACGTTTGAAGTACGTGCTAACAAAACCGAGTCACGGTCGACGTTTTTTTAAACTTTTTTGGGGAATCATTAGGCCAGATGATTTAGAATATAATTTCGAAGAAACGGAGCGCATAAAACAGTAAAAGAGTGCTTAAAATCGAGACCCTAATTCGGAAACCCTAATCAAGGACGTTTGAAGTACGTGCTAAAAAATTGAGTCACGGTCTACGTTTTTCGAATGTTTTGTGGCGAATCATTAGGCCTCATGATTTAGAATCGAATTTCGGAGAAACGGAGAGAATAAAACTGTAAAAGAGTGCTTAAAATCGAGACCCTAATTCGTAAACCTTAATGTGGGACGTTTGAAGTACGTGCTAAAAAATGGAGTCACGGTCGATGTTTTTCGAAACTTTTGTGGCGAAAAATTAGGACTGATGATTTAGAATCGAATTTCGAAGAAACGGATAGCATAAAACAGTAAATGAGTGCTTAAAATCGAGACCCTAATTCGGAAACCTAATCTGGGACTTTTGAAGTACGTGCTAAAATACCCGAGTCACGGTCGACGTTTTTCGAAACTTTTTTGTTGAATCATTAGGCCGGATGATATAGAATATAATTTCGAAGAAACGGAGTGCATAAAACAGTTAAAGAGTGCTTAAAATCGAGACCCTAATTTGGAAACCTTAATCTATGACGTTTGAAGTACGTGCTAACAAAACCGAGTCACGGTCGACGTTTTTTTTAAACTTTTTTGGGGAATCATTAGGCCAGATGATTTAGAATATAATTTCGAAGAAACGGAGCGCATAAAACAGTGAAAGAGTGCTTAAAATCGAGACCCTAATTCGGAAACCCTAATCAAGGATGTTTGAAGTACGTGCTAAAAAAACCGAGTCACGGTCGACGTTTTTTTAAACTTTTTTGTTGAATCATTAGGCCGGATGATTTAGAAGATAATTTCGAAGAAACGGAGTGCATAAAACAGTTAAAGAGTGCTTAAAATCGATACCCTAATTTGGAAACCTTAATCTATGACGTTTGAAGTACGTGCTAGCAAAATGAATCGCGGTCGACATTTTTCGAAAGTTTTGTGGCGAATCATTAGGCCTCATGATTTCGAACCGAATTTCAAAGAAATGCAGAGAATAAAACTGTAAAAGAGTGCTTAAAATCGGGACCCTAATTCGGAAAACCTAATCTGGGACGTTTGAAGTACGTGCTAAAAAAACCGAGTCACGGTCGACGTTTTTCGAATGTTTTTTGGCAAATCATTAGGCCTCATGATTTCGAATCGAATTTCGAAGAAACGGAGAGAATAAAACTGTTAAAGTGTGCTTAAAATCGGGACCCTGATTCGGAAACCTTAATATGGGACGTTTGAAGTACGTGCTAAAAAATGGAGTCACGGTCGACGTTTTTCAAAAGTTTTTTGTCGAATAATTAGGCCTCATGATTTAGAATCAAATTTCGGAGAAACGGAGAGAATAAAACTGTAAAAGAGTGCTTAAAATCGAGACCCTAATTCGTAAACCTTAATGTGGGACGTTTGAAGTACGTGCTAAAGAATGGAGTCACGGTCGATGTTTTTCGAAACTTTTGTGGCGAAAAATTAGGACTGATGATTTAGAATCGAATTTCGAAGAAACGGATAGCATAAAACAGTAAATGAGTGCTTAAAATCGAGACCCTAATTCGGAAACCTAATCTGGGACTTTTGAAGTACGTGCTAAAAGACCCAAGTCACGATGGACGTTTTTCGAAACTTTTTTGGGGAATCATTACGCCAGATGATTTAGAATAGAATTTCGAAGAAACTGAGTGCATAAAAAAGTAAAAGAGTGCTTAAAATCGAGACCCTAATTCGGAAACCCTAATCAAGGACGTTTGAAGTACGTGCTAACAAAACCGAGTCACGGTCGACGTTTTTTTAAACTTTTTTGGGGAATCATTAGGCCAGATGATTTAGAATATAATTTCGAAGAAACGGAGCGCATAAAACAGTGAAAGAGTGCTTAAAATCGAGACCCTAATTCGGAAACCCTAATCAAGGACGTTTGAAGTACGTGCTAACAAAACCGAGTCACGGTCGACGTTTTTTTAAACTTTTTTGGGGAATCATTAGGCCAGATGATTTAGAATATAATTTCGAAGAAACGGAGCGCATAAAACAGTGAAAGAGTGCTTAAAATCGAGACCCTAATTCGGAAACCCTAATCAAGGACGTTTGAAGTACGTGCTAACAAAACCGAGTCACGGTCGACGTTTTTTTAAACTTTTTTGGGGAATCATTAGGCCAGATGATTTAGAATATAATTTCGAAGAAACGGAGCGCATAAAACAGTAAAAGAGTGCTTAAAATCGAGACCCTAATTCGGAAACCCTAATCAAGGACGTTTGAAGTACGTGCTAAAAAATTGAGTCACGGTCGACGTTTTTCGAATGTTTTGTGGCGAATCATTAGGCCTCATGATTTAGAATCGAATTTCGGAGAAACGGAGAGAATAAAACTGTAAAAGAGTGCTTAAAATCGAGACCCTAATTCGTAAACCTTAATGTGGGACGTTTGAAGTACGTGCTAAAAAATGGAGTCACGGTCGATGTTTTTCGAAACTTTTGTGGCGAAAAATTAGGACTGATGATTTAGAATCGAATTTCGAAGAAACGGATAGCATAAAACAGTAAATGAGTGCTTAAAATCGAGACCCTAATTCGGAAACCTAATCTGGGACTTTTGAAGTACGTGCTAAAAGACCCGAGTCACGGTCGACGTTTTTCGAAACTTTTTTGTTGAATCATTAGGCCGGATGATATAGAATATAATTTCGAAGAAACGGAGTGCATAAAACAGTTAAAGAGTGCTTAAAATCGAGACCCTAATTTGGAAACCTTAATCTATGACGTTTGAAGTACGTGCTAACAAAACCGAGTCACGGTCGACGTTTTTTTTAAACTTTTTTGGGGAATCATTAGGCCAGATGATTTAGAATATAATTTCGAAGAAACGGAGCGCATAAAACAGTGAAAGAGTGCTTAAAATCGAGACCCTAATTCGGAAACCCTAATCAAGGATGTTTGAAGTACGTGCTAAAAAAACCGAGTCACGGTCGACTTTTTTTAAACTTTTTTGTTGAATCATTAGGCCGGATGATTTAGAAGATAATTTCGAAGAAACGGAGTGCATAAAACAGTTAAAGAGTGCTTAAAATCGAGACCCTAATTTGGAAAACTTAATCTATGACGTTTGAAGTACGTGCTAGCAAAACGAATCGCGGTCGACATTTTTCGAAAGTTTTGTGGCGAATCATTAGGCCTCATGATTTCGAACCGAATTTCAAAGAAATGCAGAGAATAAAACTGTAAAAGAGTGCTTAAAATCGGGACCCTAATTCGGAAAACCTAATCTGGGACGTTTGAAGTACGTGCTAAAAAAACCGAGTCACGGTCGACGTTTTTCGAATGTTTTTTGGCAAATCATTAGGCCTCATGATTTCGAATCGAATTTCGAAGAAACGGAGAGAATAAAACTGTTAAAGTGTGCTTAAAATCGGGACCCTGATTCGGAAACCTTAATATGGGACGTTTGAAGTACGTGCTAAAAAATGGAGTCACGGTCGACGTTTTTCAAAAGTTTTTTGTCGAATAATTAGGCCTCATGATTTAGAATCAAATTTCGGAGAAACGGAGAGAATAAAACTGTAAAAGAGTGCTTAAAATCGAGACCCTAATTCGTAAACCTTAATGTGGGACGTTTGAAGTACGTGCTAAAGAATGGAGTCACGGTCGATGTTTTTCGAAACTTTTGTGGCGAAAAATTAGGACTGATGATTTAGAATCGAATTTCGAAGAAACGGATAGCATAAAACAGTAAATGAGTGCTTAAAATCGAGACCCTAATTCGGAAACCTAATCTGGGACTTTTGAAGTACGTGCTAAAAGACCCAAGTCACGATGGACGTTTTTCGAAACTTTTTTGGGGAATCATTACGCCAGATGATTTAGAATAGAATTTCGAAGAAACTGAGTGCATAAAAAAGTAAAAGAGTGCTTAAAATCGAGACCCTAATTCGGAAACCCTAATCAAGGACGTTTGAAGTACGTGCTAACAAAACCGAGTCACGGTCGACGTTTTTTTAAACTTTTTTGGGGAATCATTAGGCCAGATGATTTAGAATATAATTTCGAAGAAACGGAGCGCATAAAACAGTGAAAGAGTGCTTAAAATCGAGACCCTAATTCGGAAACCCTAATCAAGGACGTTTGAAGTACGTGCTAACAAAACCGAGTCACGGTCGACGTTTTTTTAAACTTTTTTGGGGAATCATTAGGCCAGATGATTTAGAATATAATTTCGAAGAAACGGAGCGCATAAAACAGTAAAAGAGTGCTTAAAATCGAGACCCTAATTCGGAAACCCTAATCAAGGACGTTTGAAGTACGTGCTAAAAAATTGAGTCACGGTCTACGTTTTTCGAATGTTTTGTGGCGAATCATTAGGCCTCATGATTTAGAATCGAATTTCGGAGAAACGGAGAGAATAAAACTGTAAAAGAGTGCTTAAAATCGAGACCCTAATTCGTAAACCTTAATGTGGGACGTTTGAAGTACGTGCTAAAAAATGGAGTCACGGTCGATGTTTTTCGAAACTTTTGTGGCGAAAAATTAGGACTGATGATTTAGAATCGAATTTCGAAGAAACGGATAGCATAAAACAGTAAATGAGTGCTTAAAATCGAGACCCTAATTCGGAAACCTAATCTGGGACTTTTGAAGTACGTGCTAAAATACCCGAGTCACGGTCGACGTTTTTCGAAACTTTTTTGTTGAATCATTAGGCCGGATGATATAGAATATAATTTCGAAGAAACGGAGTGCATAAAACAGTTAAAGAGTGCTTAAAATCGAGACCCTAATTTGGAAACCTTAATCTATGACGTTTGAAGTACGTGCTAACAAAACCGAGTCACGGTCGACGTTTTTTTTAAACTTTTTTGGGGAATCATTAGGCCAGATGATTTAGAATATAATTTCGAAGAAACGGAGCGCATAAAACAGTGAAAGAGTGCTTAAAATCGAGACCCTAATTCGGAAACCCTAATCAAGGATGTTTGAAGTACGTGCTAAAAAAACCGAGTCACGGTCGACGTTTTTTTAAACTTTTTTGTTGAATCATTAGGCCGGATGATTTAGAAGATAATTTCGAAGAAACAGAGTGCATAAAACAGTTAAAGAGTGCTTAAAATTGAGACCCTAATTTGGAAACCTTAATCTATGACGTTTGAAGTACGTGCTAGCAAAACGAATCGCGGTCGACATTTTTCGAAAGTTTTGTGGCGAATCATTAGGCCTCATGATTTCGAACCGAATTTCAAAGAAATGCAGAGAATAAAACTGTAAAAGAGTGCTTAAAATCGGGACCCTAATTCGGAAAACCTAATCTGGGACGTTTGAAGTACGTGCTAAAAAAACCGAGTCACGGTCGACGTTTTTCGAATGTTTTTTGGCAAATCATTAGGCCTCATGATTTCGAATCGAATTTCGAAGAAACGGAGAGAATAAAACTGTTAAAGTGTGCTTAAAATCGGGACCCTGATTCGGAAACCTTAATATGGGACGTTTGAAGTACCTGCTAAAAAATGGAGTCACGGTCGACGTTTTTCAAAAGTTTTTTGTCGAATAATTAGGCCTCATGATTTAGAATCAAATTTCGGAGAAACGGAGAGAATAAAACTGTAAAAGAGTGCTTAAAATCGAGACCCTAATTCGTAAACCTTAATGTGGGACGTTTGAAGTACGTGCTAAAGAATGGAGTCACGGTCGATGTTTTTCGAAACTTTTGTGGCGAAAAATTAGGACTGATGATTTAGAATCGAATTTCGAAGAAACGGATAGCATAAAACAGTAAATGAGTGCTTAAAATCGAGACCCTAATTCGGAAACCTAATCTGGGACTTTTGAAGTACGTGCTAAAAGACCCAAGTCACGATCGACGTTTTTCGAAACTTTTTTGGGGAATCATTACGCCAGATGATTTAGAATAGAATTTCGAAGAAACGGAGTGCATAAAAAAGTAAAAGAGTGCTTAAAATCGAGACCCTAATTCGGAAACCCTAATCAAGGACGTTTGAAGTACGTGCTAACAAAACCGAGTCACGGTCGACGTTTTTTTAAACTTTTTTGGGGAATCATTAGGCCAGATGATTTAGAATATAATTTCGAAGAAACGGAGCGCATAAAACAGTGAAAGAGTGCTTAAAATCGAGACCCTAATTCGGAAACCCTAATCAAGGACGTTTGAAGTACGTGCTAACAAAACCGAGTCACGGTCGACGTTTTTTTAAACTTTTTTGGGGAATCATTAGGCCAGATGATTTAGAATATAATTTCGAAGAAACGGAGCGCATAAAACAGTAAAAGAGTGCTTAAAATCGAGACCCTAATTCGGAAACCCTAATCAAGGACGTTTGAAGTACGTGCTAAAAAATTGAGTCACGGTCTACGTTTTTCGAATGTTTTGTGGCGAATCATTAGGCCTCATGATTTAGAATCGAATTTCGGAGAAACGGAGAGAATAAAACTGTAAAAGAGTGCTTAAAATCGAGACCCTAATTCGTAAACCTTAATGTGGGACGTTTGAAGTACGTGCTAAAAAATGGAGTCACGGTCGATGTTTTTCGAAACTTTTGTGGCGAAAAATTAGGACTGATGATTTAGAATCGAATTTCGAAGAAACGGATAGCATAAAACAGTAAATGAGTGCTTAAAATCGAGACCCTAATTCGGAAACCTAATCTGGGACTTTTGAAGTACGTGCTAAAAGACCCGAGTCACGGTCGACGTTTTTCGAAACTTTTTTGTTGAATCATTAGGCCGGATGATATAGAATATAATTTCGAAGAAACGGAGTGCATAAAACAGTTAAAGAGTGCTTAAAATCGAGACCCTAATTTGGAAACCTTAATCTATGACGTTTGAAGTACGTGCTAACAAAACCGAGTCACGGTCGACGTTTTTTTTAAACTTTTTTGGGGAATCATTAGGCCAGATGATTTAGAATATAATTTCGAAGAAACGGAGCGCATAAAACAGTGAAAGAGTGCTTAAAATCGAGACCCTAATTCGGAAACCCTAATCAAGGATGTTTGAAGTACGTGCTAAAAAAACCGAGTCACGGTCGACGTTTTTTTAAACTTTTTTGTTGAATCATTAGGCCGGATGATTTAGAAGATAATTTCGAAGAAACGGAGTGCATAAAACAGTTAAAGAGTGCTTAAAATCGGGACCCTAATTTGGAAAACTTAATCTATGACGTTTGAAGTACGTGCTAGCAAAACGAATCGCGGTCGACATTTTTCGAAAGTTTTGTGGCGAATCATTAGGCCTCATGATTTCGAACCGAATTTCAAAGAAATGCAGAGAATAAAACTGTAAAAGAGTGCTTAAAATCGGGACCCTAATTCGGAAAACCTAATCTGGGACGTTTGAAGTACGTGCTAAAAAAACCGAGTCACGGTCGACGTTTTTCGAATGTTTTTTGGCAAATCATTAGGCCTCATGATTTTGAATCGAATTTCGAAGAAACGGAGAGAATAAAACTGTTAAAGTGTGCTTAAAATCGGGACCCTGATTCGGAAACCTTAATATGGGACGTTTGAAGTACGTGCTAAAAAATGGAGTCACGGTCGACGTTTTTCAAAAGTTTTTTGTCGAATAATTAGGCCTCATGATTTAGAATCAAATTTCGGAGAAACGGAGAGAATAAAACTGTAAAAGAGTGCTTAAAATCGAGACCCTAATTCGTAAACCTTAATGTGGGACGTTTGAAGTACGTGCTAAAGAATGGAGTCACGGTCGATGTTTTTCGAAACTTTTGTGGCGAAAAATTAGGACTGATGATTTAGAATCGAATTTCGAAGAAACGGATAGCATAAAACAGTAAATGAGTGCTTAAAATCGAGACCCTAATTCGGAAACCTAATCTGGGACTTTTGAAGTACGTGCTAAAAGACCCAAGTCACGATCGACGTTTTTCGAAACTTTTTTGGGGAATCATTACGCCAGATGATTTAGAATAGAATTTCGAAGAAACGGAGTGCATAAAAAAGTAAAAGAGTGCTTAAAATCGAGACCCTAATTCGGAAACCCTAATCAAGGACGTTTGAAGTACGTGCTAACAAAACCGAGTCACGGTCGACGTTTTTTTAAACTTTTTTGGGGAATCATTAGGCCAGATGATTTAGAATATAATTTCGAAGAAACGGAGCGCATAAAACAGTGAAAGAGTGCTTAAAATCGAGACCCTAATTCGGAAACCCTAATCAAGGACGTTTGAAGTACGTGCTAACAAAACCGAGTCACGGTCGACGTTTTTTTAAACTTTTTTGGGGAATCATTAGGCCAGATGATTTAGAATATAATTTCGAAGAAACGGAGCGCATAAAACAGTAAAAGAGTGCTTAAAATCGAGACCCTAATTCGGAAACCCTAATCAAGGACGTTTGAAGTACGTGCTAAAAAATTGAGTCACGGTCGACGTTTTTCGAATGTTTTGTGGCGAATCATTAGGCCTCATGATTTAGAATCGAATTTCGGAGAAACGGAGAGAATAAAACTGTAAAAGAGTGCTTAAAATCGAGACCCTAATTCGTAAACCTTAATGTGGGACGTTTGAAGTACGTGCTAAAAAATGGAGTCACGGTCGATGTTTTTCGAAACTTTTGTGGCGAAAAATTAGGACTGATGATTTAGAATCGAATTTCGAAGAAACGGATAGCATAAAACAGTAAATGAGTGCTTAAAATCGAGACCCTAATTCGGAAACCTAATCTGGGACTTTTGAAGTACGTGCTAAAAGACCCGAGTCACGGTCGACGTTTTTCGAAACTTTTTTGTTGAATCATTAGGCCGGATGATATAGAATATAATTTCGAAGAAACGGAGTGCATAAAACAGTTAAAGAGTGCTTAAAATCGAGACCCTAATTTGGAAACCTTAATCTATGACGTTTGAAGTACGTGCTAACAAAACCGAGTCACGGTCGACGTTTTTTTTAAACTTTTTTGGGGAATCATTAGGCCAGATGATTTAGAATATAATTTCGAAGAAACGGAGCGCATAAAACAGTGAAAGAGTGCTTAAAATCGAGACCCTAATTCGGAAACCCTAATCAAGGATGTTTGAAGTACGTGCTAAAAAAACCGAGTCACGGTCGACGTTTTTTTAAACTTTTTTGTTGAATCATTAGGCCGGATGATTTAGAAGATAATTTCGAAGAAACGGAGTGCATAAAACAGTTAAAGAGTGCTTAAAATCGGGACCCTAATTTGGAAAACTTAATCTATGACGTTTGAAGTACGTGCTAGCAAAACGAATCGCGGTCGACATTTTTCGAAAGTTTTGTGGCGAATCATTAGGCCTCATGATTTCGAACCGAATTTCAAAGAAATGCAGAGAATAAAACTGTAAAAGAGTGCTTAAAATCGGGACCCTAATTCGGAAAACCTAATCTGGGACGTTTGAAGTACGTGCTAAAAAAACCGAGTCACGGTCGACGTTTTTCGAATGTTTTTTGGCAAATCATTAGGCCTCATGATTTCGAATCGAATTTCGAAGAAACGGAGAGAATAAAACTGTTAAAGTGTGCTTAAAATCGGGACCCTGATTCGGAAACCTTAATATGGGACGTTTGAAGTACGTGCTAAAAAATGGAGTCACGGTCGACGTTTTTCAAAAGTTTTTTGTCGAATAATTAGGCCTCATGATTTAGAATCAAATTTCGGAGAAACGGAGAGAATAAAACTGTAAAAGAGTGCTTAAAATCGAGACCCTAATTCGTAAACCTTAATGTGGGACGTTTGAAGTACGTGCTAAAGAATGGAGTCACGGTCGATGTTTTTCGAAACTTTTGTGGCGAAAAATTAGGACTGATGATTTAGAATCGAATTTCGAAGAAACGGATAGCATAAAACAGTAAATGAGTGCTTAAAATCGAGACCCTAATTCGGAAACCTAATCTGGGACTTTTGAAGTACGTGCTAAAAGACCCAAGTCACGATCGACGTTTTTCGAAACTTTTTTGGGGAATCATTACGCCAGATGATTTAGAATAGAATTTCGAAGAAACGGAGTGCATAAAAAAGTAAAAGAGTGCTTAAAATCGAGACCCTAATTCGGAAACCCTAATCAAGGACGTTTGAAGTACGTGCTAACAAAACCGAGTCACGGTCGACGTTTTTTTAAACTTTTTTGGGGAATCATTAGGCCAGATGATTTAGAATATAATTTCGAAGAAACGGAGCGCATAAAACAGTGAAAGAGTGCTTAAAATCGAGACCCTAATTCGGAAACCCTAATCAAGGACGTTTGAAGTACGTGCTAACAAAACCGAGTCACGGTCGACGTTTTTTTAAACTTTTTTGGGGAATCATTAGGCCAGATGATTTAGAATATAATTTCGAAGAAACGGAGCGCATAAAACAGTAAAAGAGTGCTTAAAATCGAGACCCTAATTCGGAAACCCTAATCAAGGACGTTTGAAGTACGTGCTAAAAAATTGAGTCACGGTCGACGTTTTTCGAATGTTTTGTGGCGAATCATTAGGCCTCATGATTTAGAATCGAATTTCGGAGAAACGGAGAGAATAAAACTGTAAAAGAGTGCTTAAAATCGAGACCCTAATTCGTAAACCTTAATGTGGGACGTTTGAAGTACGTGCTAAAAAATGGAGTCACGGTCGATGTTTTTCGAAACTTTTGTGGCGAAAAATTAGGACTGATGATTTAGAATCGAATTTCGAAGAAACGGATAGCATAAAACAGTAAATGAGTGCTTAAAATCGAGACCCTAATTCGGAAACCTAATCTGGGACTTTTGAAGTACGTGCTAAAAGACCCGAGTCACGGTCGACGTTTTTCGAAACTTTTTTGTTGAATCATTAGGCCGGATGATATAGAATATAATTTCGAAGAAACGGAGTGCATAAAACAGTTAAAGAGTGCTTAAAATCGAGACCCTAATTTGGAAACCTTAATCTATGACGTTTGAAGTACGTGCTAACAAAACCGAGTCACGGTCGACGTTTTTTTTAAACTTTTTTGGGGAATCATTAGGCCAGATGATTTAGAATATAATTTCGAAGAAACGGAGCGCATAAAACAGTGAAAGAGTGCTTAAAATCGAGACCCTAATTCGGAAACCCTAATCAAGGATGTTTGAAGTACGTGCTAAAAAAACCGAGTCACGGTCGACTTTTTTTAAACTTTTTTGTTGAATCATTAGGCCGGATGATTTAGAAGATAATTTCGAAGAAACGGAGTGCATAAAACAGTTAAAGAGTGCTTAAAATCGAGACCCTAATTTGGAAAACTTAATCTATGACGTTTGAAGTACGTGCTAGCAAAACGAATCGCGGTCGACATTTTTCGAAAGTTTTGTGGCGAATCATTAGGCCTCATGATTTCGAACCGAATTTCAAAGAAATGCAGAGAATAAAACTGTAAAAGAGTGCTTAAAATCGGGACCCTAATTCGGAAAACCTAATCTGGGACGTTTGAAGTACGTGCTAAAAAAACCGAGTCACGGTCGACGTTTTTCGAATGTTTTTTGGCAAATCATTAGGCCTCATGATTTCGAATCGAATTTCGAAGAAACGGAGAGAATAAAACTGTTAAAGTGTGCTTAAAATCGGGACCCTGATTCGGAAACCTTAATATGGGACGTTTGAAGTACGTGCTAAAAAATGGAGTCACGGTCGACGTTTTTCAAAAGTTTTTTGTCGAATAATTAGGCCTCATGATTTAGAATCGAATTTCGGAGAAACGGAGAGAATAAAACTGTAAAAGAGTGCTTAAAATCGAGACCCTAATTCGTAAACCTTAATGTGGGACGTTTGAAGTACGTGCTAAAGAATGGAGTCACGGTCGATGTTTTTCGAAACTTTTGTGGCGAAAAATTAGGACTGATGATTTAGAATCGAATTTCGAAGAAACGGATAGCATAAAACAGTAAATGAGTGCTTAAAATCGAGACCCTAATTCGGAAACCTAATCTGGGACTTTTGAAGTACGTGCTAAAAGACCCAAGTCACGATCGACGTTTTTCGAAACTTTTTTGGGGAATCATTACGCCAGATGATTTAGAATAGAATTTCGAAGAAACGGAGTGCATAAAAAAGTAAAAGAGTGCTTAAAATCGAGACCCTAATTCGGAAACCCTAATCAAGGACGTTTGAAGTACGTGCTAACAAAACCGAGTCACGGTCGACGTTTTTTTAAACTTTTTTGGGGAATCATTAGGCCAGATGATTTAGAATATAATTTCGAAGAAACGGAGCGCATAAAACAGTGAAAGAGTGCTTAAAATCGAGACCCTAATTCGGAAACCCTAATCAAGGACGTTTGAAGTACGTGCTAACAAAACCGAGTCACGGTCGACGTTTTTTTAAACTTTTTTGGGGAATCATTAGGCCAGATGATTTAGAATATAATTTCGAAGAAACGGAGCGCATAAAACAGTAAAAGAGTGCTTAAAATCGAGACCCTAATTCGGAAACCCTAATCAAGGACGTTTGAAGTACGTGCTAAAAAATTGAGTCACGGTCGACGTTTTTCGAATGTTTTGTGGCGAATCATTAGGCCTCATGATTTAGAATCGAATTTCGGAGAAACGGAGAGAATAAAACTGTAAAAGAGTGCTTAAAATCGAGACCCTAATTCGTAAACCTTAATGTGGGACGTTTGAAGTACGTGCTAAAAAATGGAGTCACGGTCGATGTTTTTCGAAACTTTTGTGGCGAAAAATTAGGACTGATGATTTAGAATCGAATTTCGAAGAAACGGATAGCATAAAACAGTAAATGAGTGCTTAAAATCGAGACCCTAATTCGGAAACCTAATCTGGGACTTTTGAAGTACGTGCTAAAAGACCCGAGTCACGGTCGACGTTTTTCGAAACTTTTTTGTTGAATCATTAGGCCGGATGATATAGAATATAATTTCGAAGAAACGGAGTGCATAAAACAGTTAAAGAGTGCTTAAAATCGAGACCCTAATTTGGAAACCTTAATCTATGACGTTTGAAGTACGTGCTAACAAAACCGAGTCACGGTCGACGTTTTTTTTAAACTTTTTTGGGGAATCATTAGGCCAGATGATTTAGAATATAATTTCGAAGAAACGGAGCGCATAAAACAGTGAAAGAGTGCTTAAAATCGAGACCCTAATTCGGAAACCCTAATCAAGGATGTTTGAAGTACGTGCTAAAAAAACCGAGTCACGGTCGACTTTTTTTAAACTTTTTTGTTGAATCATTAGGCCGGATGATTTAGAAGATAATTTCGAAGAAACGGAGTGCATAAAACAGTTAAAGAGTGCTTAAAATCGAGACCCTAATTTGGAAAACTTAATCTATGACGTTTGAAGTACGTGCTAGCAAAACGAATCGCGGTCGACATTTTTCGAAAGTTTTGTGGCGAATCATTAGGCCTCATGATTTCGAACCGAATTTCAAAGAAATGCAGAGAATAAAACTGTAAAAGAGTGCTTAAAATCGGGACCCTAATTCGGAAAACCTAATCTGGGACGTTTGAAGTACGTGCTAAAAAAACCGAGTCACGGTCGACGTTTTTCGAATGTTTTTTGGCAAATCATTAGGCCTCATGATTTCGAATCGAATTTCGAAGAAACGGAGAGAATAAAACTGTTAAAGTGTGCTTAAAATCGGGACCCTGATTCGGAAACCTTAATATGGGACGTTTGAAGTACGTGCTAAAAAATGGAGTCACGGTCGACGTTTTTCAAAAGTTTTTTGTCGAATAATTAGGCCTCATGATTTAGAATCGAATTTCGGAGAAACGGAGAGAATAAAACTGTAAAAGAGTGCTTAAAATCGAGACCCTAATTCGTAAACCTTAATGTGGGACGTTTGAAGTACGTGCTAAAGAATGGAGTCACGGTCGATGTTTTTCGAAACTTTTGTGGCGAAAAATTAGGACTGATGATTTAGAATCGAATTTCGAAGAAACGGATAGCATAAAACAGTAAATGAGTGCTTAAAATCGAGACCCTAATTCGGAAACCTAATCTGGGACTTTTGAAGTACGTGCTAAAAGACCCAAGTCACGATCGACGTTTTTCGAAACTTTTTTGGGGAATCATTACGCCAGATGATTTAGAATAGAATTTCGAAGAAACGGAGTGCATAAAAAAGTAAAAGAGTGCTTAAAATCGAGACCCTAATTCGGAAACCCTAATCAAGGACGTTTGAAGTACGTGCTAACAAAACCGAGTCACGGTCGACGTTTTTTTAAACTTTTTTGGGGAATCATTAGGCCAGATGATTTAGAATATAATTTCGAAGAAACGGAGCGCATAAAACAGTGAAAGAGTGCTTAAAATCGAGACCCTAATTCGGAAACCCTAATCAAGGACGTTTGAAGTACGTGCTAACAAAACCGAGTCACGGTCGACGTTTTTTTAAACTTTTTTGGGGAATCATTAGGCCAGATGATTTAGAATATAATTTCGAAGAAACGGAGCGCATAAAACAGTAAAAGAGTGCTTAAAATCGAGACCCTAATTCGGAAACCCTAATCAAGGACGTTTGAAGTACGTGCTAAAAAATTGAGTCACGGTCTACGTTTTTCGAATGTTTTGTGGCGAATCATTAGGCCTCATGATTTAGAATCGAATTTCGGAGAAACGGAGAGAATAAAACTGTAAAAGAGTGCTTAAAATCGAGACCCTAATTCGTAAACCTTAATGTGGGACGTTTGAAGTACGTGCTAAAAAATGGAGTCACGGTCGATGTTTTTCGAAACTTTTGTGGCGAAAAATTAGGACTGATGATTTAGAATCGAATTTCGAAGAAACGGATAGCATAAAACAGTAAATGAGTGCTTAAAATCGAGACCCTAATTCGGAAACCTAATCTGGGACTTTTGAAGTACGTGCTAAAAGACCCGAGTCACGGTCGACGTTTTTCGAAACTTTTTTGTTGAATCATTAGGCCGGATGATATAGAATATAATTTCGAAGAAACGGAGTGCATAAAACAGTTAAAGAGTGCTTAAAATCGAGACCCTAATTTGGAAACCTTAATCTATGACGTTTGAAGTACGTGCTAACAAAACCGAGTCACGGTCGACGTTTTTTTTAAACTTTTTTGGGGAATCATTAGGCCAGATGATTTAGAATATAATTTCGAAGAAACGGAGCGCATAAAACAGTGAAAGAGTGCTTAAAATCGAGACCCTAATTCGGAAACCCTAATCAAGGATGTTTGAAGTACGTGCTAAAAAAACCGAGTCACGGTCGACGTTTTTTTAAACTTTTTTGTTGAATCATTAGGCCGGATGATTTAGAAGATAATTTCGAAGAAACGGAGTGCATAAAACAGTTAAAGAGTGCTTAAAATCGGGACCCTAATTTGGAAAACTTAATCTATGACGTTTGAAGTACGTGCTAGCAAAACGAATCGCGGTCGACATTTTTCGAAAGTTTTGTGGCGAATCATTAGGCCTCATGATTTCGAACCGAATTTCAAAGAAATGCAGAGAATAAAACTGTAAAAGAGTGCTTAAAATCGGGACCCTAATTCGGAAAACCTAATCTGGGACGTTTGAAGTACGTGCTAAAAAAACCGAGTCACGGTCGACGTTTTTCGAATGTTTTTTGGCAAATCATTAGGCCTCATGATTTCGAATCGAATTTCGAAGAAACGGAGAGAATAAAACTGTTAAAGTGTGCTTAAAATCGGGACCCTGATTCGGAAACCTTAATATGGGACGTTTGAAGTACGTGCTAAAAAATGGAGTCACGGTCGACGTTTTTCAAAAGTTTTTTGTCGAATAATTAGGCCTCATGATTTAGAATCGAATTTCGGAGAAACGGAGAGAATAAAACTGTAAAAGAGTGCTTAAAATCGAGACCCTAATTCGTAAACCTTAATGTGGGACGTTTGAAGTACGTGCTAAAGAATGGAGTCACGGTCGATGTTTTTCGAAACTTTTGTGGCGAAAAATTAGGACTGATGATTTAGAATCGAATTTCGAAGAAACGGATAGCATAAAACAGTAAATGAGTGCTTAAAATCGAGACCCTAATTCGGAAACCTAATCTGGGACTTTTGAAGTACGTGCTAAAAGACCCAAGTCACGATCGACGTTTTTCGAAACTTTTTTGGGGAATCATTACGCCAGATGATTTAGAATAGAATTTCGAAGAAACGGAGTGCATAAAAAAGTAAAAGAGTGCTTAAAATCGAGACCCTAATTCGGAAACCCTAATCAAGGACGTTTGAAGTACGTGCTAACAAAACCGAGTCACGGTCGACGTTTTTTTAAACTTTTTTGGGGAATCATTAGGCCAGATGATTTAGAATATAATTTCGAAGAAACGGAGCGCATAAAACAGTGAAAGAGTGCTTAAAATCGAGACCCTAATTCGGAAACCCTAATCAAGGACGTTTGAAGTACGTGCTAACAAAACCGAGTCACGGTCGACGTTTTTTTAAACTTTTTTGGGGAATCATTAGGCCAGATGATTTAGAATATAATTTCGAAGAAACGGAGCGCATAAAACAGTAAAAGAGTGCTTAAAATCGAGACCCTAATTCGGAAACCCTAATCAAGGACGTTTGAAGTACGTGCTAAAAAATTGAGTCACGGTCGACGTTTTTCGAATGTTTTGTGGCGAATCATTAGGCCTCATGATTTAGAATCGAATTTCGGAGAAACGGAGAGAATAAAACTGTAAAAGAGTGCTTAAAATCGAGACCCTAATTCGTAAACCTTAATGTGGGACGTTTGAAGTACGTGCTAAAAAATGGAGTCACGGTCGATGTTTTTCGAAACTTTTGTGGCGAAAAATTAGGACTGATGATTTAGAATCGAATTTCGAAGAAACGGATAGCATAAAACAGTAAATGAGTGCTTAAAATCGAGACCCTAATTCGGAAACCTAATCTGGGACTTTTGAAGTACGTGCTAAAAGACCCGAGTCACGGTCGACGTTTTTCGAAACTTTTTTGTTGAATCATTAGGCCGGATGATATAGAATATAATTTCGAAGAAACGGAGTGCATAAAACAGTTAAAGAGTGCTTAAAATCGAGACCCTAATTTGGAAACCTTAATCTATGACGTTTGAAGTACGTGCTAACAAAACCGAGTCACGGTCGACGTTTTTTTTAAACTTTTTTGGGGAATCATTAGGCCAGATGATTTAGAATATAATTTCGAAGAAACGGAGCGCATAAAACAGTGAAAGAGTGCTTAAAATCGAGACCCTAATTCGGAAACCCTAATCAAGGATGTTTGAAGTACGTGCTAAAAAAACCGAGTCACGGTCGACTTTTTTTAAACTTTTTTGTTGAATCATTAGGCCGGATGATTTAGAAGATAATTTCGAAGAAACGGAGTGCATAAAACAGTTAAAGAGTGCTTAAAATCGAGACCCTAATTTGGAAAACTTAATCTATGACGTTTGAAGTACGTGCTAGCAAAACGAATCGCGGTCGACATTTTTCGAAAGTTTTGTGGCGAATCATTAGGCCTCATGATTTCGAACCGAATTTCAAAGAAATGCAGAGAATAAAACTGTAAAAGAGTGCTTAAAATCGGGACCCTAATTTGGAAAACCTAATCTGGGACGTTTGAAGTACGTGCTAAAAAAACCGAGTCACGTTCGACGTTTTTCGAATGTTTTTTGGCAAATCATTAGGCCTCATGATTTCGAATCGAATTTCGAAGAAACGGAGAGAATAAAACTGTTAAAGTGTGCTTAAAATCGGGACCCTGATTCGGAAACCTTAATATGGGACGTTTGAAGTACGTGCTAAAAAATGGAGTCACGGTCGACGTTTTTCAAAAGTTTTTTGTCGAATAATTAGGCCTCATGATTTAGAATCAAATTTCGGAGAAACGGAGAGAATAAAACTGTAAAAGAGTGCTTAAAATCGAGACCCTAATTCGTAAACCTTAATGTGGGACGTTTGAAGTACGTGCTAAAGAATGGAGTCACGGTCGATGTTTTTCGAAACTTTTGTGGCGAAAAATTAGGACTGATGATTTAGAATCGAATTTCGAAGAAACGGATAGCATAAAACAGTAAATGAGTGCTTAAAATCGAGACCCTAATTCGGAAACCTAATCTGGGACTTTTGAAGTACGTGCTAAAAGACCCAAGTCACGATCGACGTTTTTCGAAACTTTTTTGGGGAATCATTACGCCAGATGATTTAGAATAGAATTTCGAAGAAACGGAGTGCATAAAAAAGTAAAAGAGTGCTTAAAATCGAGACCCTAATTCGGAAACCCTAATCAAGGACGTTTGAAGTACGTGCTAACAAAACCGAGTCACGGTCGACGTTTTTTTAAACTTTTTTGGGGAATCATTAGGCCAGATGATTTAGAATATAATTTCGAAGAAACGGAGCGCATAAAACAGTGAAAGAGTGCTTAAAATCGAGACCCTAATTCGGAAACCCTAATCAAGGACGTTTGAAGTACGTGCTAACAAAACCGAGTCACGGTCGACGTTTTTTTAAACTTTTTTGGGGAATCATTAGGCCAGATGATTTAGAATATAATTTCGAAGAAACGGAGCGCATAAAACAGTAAAAGAGTGCTTAAAATCGAGACCCTAATTCGGAAACCCTAATCAAGGACGTTTGAAGTACGTGCTAAAAAATTGAGTCACGGTCGACGTTTTTCGAATGTTTTGTGGCGAATCATTAGGCCTCATGATTTAGAATCGAATTTCGGAGAAACGGAGAGAATAAAACTGTAAAAGAGTGCTTAAAATCGAGACCCTAATTCGTAAACCTTAATGTGGGACGTTTGAAGTACGTGCTAAAAAATGGAGTCACGGTCGATGTTTTTCGAAACTTTTGTGGCGAAAAATTAGGACTGATGATTTAGAATCGAATTTCGAAGAAACGGATAGCATAAAACAGTAAATGAGTGCTTAAAATCGAGACCCTAATTCGGAAACCTAATCTGGGACTTTTGAAGTAAGTGCTAAAAGACCCGAGTCACGGTCGACATTTTTCGAAACTTTTTTGTTGAATCATTAGGCCGGATGATATAGAATATAATTTCGAAGAAACGGAGTGCATAAAACAGTTAAAGAGTGCTTAAAATCGAGACCCTAATTTGGAAACCTTAATCTATGACGTTTGAAGTACGTGCTAACAAAACCGAGTCACGGTCGACGTTTTTTTTAAACTTTTTTGGGGAATCATTAGGCCAGATGATTTAGAATATAATTTCGAAGAAACGGAGCGCATAAAACAGTGAAAGAGTGCTTAAAATCGAGACCCTAATTCGGAAACCCTAATCAAGGATGTTTGAAGTACGTGCTAAAAAAACCGAGTCACGGTCGACGTTTTTTTAAACTTTTTTGTTGAATCATTAGGCCGGATGATTTAGAAGATAATTTCGAAGAAACGGAGTGCATAAAACAGTTAAAGAGTGCTTAAAATCGGGACCCTAATTTGGAAAACTTAATCTATGACGTTTGAAGTACGTGCTAGCAAAACGAATCGCGGTCGACATTTTTCGAAAGTTTTGTGGCGAATCATTAGGCCTCATGATTTCGAACCGAATTTCAAAGAAATGCAGAGAATAAAACTGTAAAAGAGTGCTTAAAATCGGGACCCTAATTCGGAAAACCTAATCTGGGACGTTTGAAGTACGTGCTAAAAAAACCGAGTCACGGTCGACGTTTTTCGAATGTTTTTTGGCAAATCATTAGGCCTCATGATTTCGAATCGAATTTCGAAGAAACGGAGAGAATAAAACTGTTAAAGTGTGCTTAAAATCGGGACCCTGATTCGGAAACCTTAATATGGGACGTTTGAAGTACGTGCTAAAAAATGGAGTCACGGTCGACGTTTTTCAAAAGTTTTTTGTCGAATAATTAGGCCTCATGATTTAGAATCAAATTTCGGAGAAACGGAGAGAATAAAACTGTAAAAGAGTGCTTAAAATCGAGACCCTAATTCGTAAACCTTAATGTGGGACGTTTGAAGTACGTGCTAAAGAATGGAGTCACGGTCGATGTTTTTCGAAACTTTTGTGGCGAAAAATTAGGACTGATGATTTAGAATCGAATTTCGAAGAAACGGATAGCATAAAACAGTAAATGAGTGCTTAAAATCGAGACCCTAATTCGGAAACCTAATCTGGGACTTTTGAAGTACGTGCTAAAAGACCCAAGTCACGATGGACGTTTTTCGAAACTTTTTTGGGGAATCATTACGCCAGATGATTTAGAATAGAATTTCGAAGAAACGGAGTGCATAAAAAAGTAAAAGAGTGCTTAAAATCGAGACCCTAATTCGGAAACCCTAATCAAGGACGTTTGAAGTACGTGCTAACAAAACCGAGTCACGGTCGACGTTTTTTTAAACTTTTTTGGGGAATCATTAGGCCAGATGATTTAGAATATAATTTCGAAGAAACGGAGCGCATAAAACAGTGAAAGAGTGCTTAAAATCGAGACCCTAATTCGGAAACCCTAATCAAGGACGTTTGAAGTACGTGCTAACAAAACCGAGTCACGGTCGACGTTTTTTTAAACTTTTTTGGGGAATCATTAGGCCAGATGATTTAGAATATAATTTCGAAGAAACGGAGCGCATAAAACAGTAAAAGAGTGCTTAAAATCGAGACCCTAATTCGGAGACCCTAATCAAGGTCGTTTGAAGTACGTGCTAAAAAATTGAGTCACGGTCGACGTTTTTCGAATGTTTTGTGGCGAATCATTAGGCCTCATGATTTAGAATCGAATTTCGGAGAAACGGAGAGAATAAAACTGTAAAAGAGTGCTTAAAATCGAGACCCTAATTCGTAAACCTTAATGTGGGACGTTTGAAGTACGTGCTAAAAAATGGAGTCACGGTCGATGTTTTTCGAAACTTTTGTGGCGAAAAATTAGGACTGATGATTTAGAATCGAATTTCGAAGAAACGGATAGCATAAAACAGTAAATGAGTGCTTAAAATCGAGACCCTAATTCGGAAACCTAATCTGGGACTTTTGAAGTATGTGCTAAAAGACCCGAGTCACGGTCGACGTTTTTCGAAACTTTTTTGTTGAATCATTAGGCCGGATGATATAGAATATAATTTCGAAGAAACGGAGTGCATAAAACAGTTAAAGAGTGCTTAAAATCGAGACCCTAATTTGGAAACCTTAATCTATGACGTTTGAAGTACGTGCTAACAAAACCGAGTCACGGTCGACGTTTTTTTTAAACTTTTTTGGGGAATCATTAGGCCAGATGATTTAGAATATAATTTCGAAGAAACGGAGCGCATAAAACAGTGAAAGAGTGCTTAAAATCGAGACCCTAATTCGGAAACCCTAATCAAGGATGTTTGAAGTACGTGCTAAAAAAACCGAGTCACGGTCGACGTTTTTTTAAACTTTTTTGTTGAATCATTAGGCCGGATGATTTAGAAGATAATTTCGAAGAAACGGAGTGCATAAAACAGTTAAAGAGTGCTTAAAATCGGGACCCTAATTTGGAAAACTTAATCTATGACGTTTGAAGTACGTGCTAGCAAAACGAATCGCGGTCGACATTTTTCGAAAGTTTTGTGGCGAATCATTAGGCCTCATGATTTCGAACCGAATTTCAAAGAAATGCAGAGAATAAAACTGTAAAAGAGTGCTTAAAATCGGGACCCTAATTCGGAAAACCTAATCTGGGACGTTTGAAGTACGTGCTAAAAAAACCGAGTCACGTTCGACGTTTTTCGAATGTTTTTTGGCAAATCATTAGGCCTCATGATTTCGAATCGAATTTCGAAGAAACGGAGAGAATAAAACTGTTAAAGTGTGCTTAAAATCGGGACCCTGATTCGGAAACCTTAATATGGGACGTTTGAAGTACGTGCTAAAAAATGGAGTCACGGTCGACGTTTTTCAAAAGTTTTTTGTCGAATAATTAGGCCTCATGATTTAGAATCAAATTTCGGAGAAACGGAGAGAATAAAACTGTAAAAGAGTGCTTAAAATCGAGACCCTAATTCGTAAACCTTAATGTGGGACGTTTGAAGTACGTGCTAAAGAATGGAGTCACGGTCGATGTTTTTCGAAACTTTTGTGGCGAAAAATTAGGACTGATGATTTAGAATCGAATTTCGAAGAAACGGATAGCATAAAACAGTAAATGAGTGCTTAAAATCGAGACCCTAATTCGGAAACCTAATCTGGGACTTTTGAAGTACGTGCTAAAAGACCCAAGTCACGATGGACGTTTTTCGAAACTTTTTTGGGGAATCATTACGCCAGATGATTTAGAATAGAATTTCGAAGAAACGGAGTGCATAAAAAAGTAAAAGAGTGCTTAAAATCGAGACCCTAATTCGGAAACCCTAATCAAGGACGTTTGAAGTACGTGCTAACAAAACCGAGTCACGGTCGACGTTTTTTTAAACTTTTTTGGGGAATCATTAGGCCAGATGATTTAGAATATAATTTCGAAGAAACGGAGCGCATAAAACAGTGAAAGAGTGCTTAAAATCGAGACCCTAATTCGGAAACCCTAATCAAGGACGTTTGAAGTACGTGCTAACAAAACCGAGTCACGGTCGACGTTTTTTTAAACTTTTTTGGGGAATCATTAGGCCAGATGATTTAGAATATAATTTCGAAGAAACGGAGCGCATAAAACAGTAAAAGAGTGCTTAAAATCGAGACCCTAATTCGGAAACCCTAATCAAGGACGTTTGAAGTACGTGCTAAAAAATTGAGTCACGGTCGACGTTTTTCGAATGTTTTGTGGCGAATCATTAGGCCTCATGATTTAGAATCGAATTTCGGAGAAACGGAGAGAATAAAACTGTAAAAGAGTGCTTAAAATCGAGACCCTAATTCGTAAACCTTAATGTGGGACGTTTGAAGTACGTGCTAAAAAATGGAGTCACGGTCGATGTTTTTCGAAACTTTTGTGGCGAAAAATTAGGACTGATGATTTAGAATCGAATTTCGAAGAAACGGATAGCATAAAACAGTAAATGAGTGCTTAAAATCGAGACCCTAATTCGGAAACCTAATCTGGGACTTTTGAAGTACGTGCTAAAAGACCCGAGTCACGGTCGACGTTTTTCGAAACTTTTTTGTTGAATCATTAGGCCGGATGATATAGAATATAATTTCGAAGAAACGGAGTGCATAAAACAGTTAAAGAGTGCTTAAAATCGAGACCCTAATTTGGAAACCTTAATCTATGACGTTTGAAGTACGTGCTAACAAAACCGAGTCACGGTCGACGTTTTTTTTAAACTTTTTTGGGGAATCTTTAGGCCAGATGATTTAGAATATAATTTCGAAGAAACGGAGCGCATAAAACAGTGAAAGAGTGCTTAAAATCGAGACCCTAATTCGGAAACCCTAATCAAGGATGTTTGAAGTACGTGCTAAAAAAACCGAGTCACGGTCGACGTTTTTTTAAACTTTTTTGTTGAATCATTAGGCCGGATGATTTAGAAGATAATTTCGAAGAAACGGAGTGCATAAAACAGTTAAAGAGTGCTTAAAATCGAGACCCTAATTTGGAAACCTTAATCTATGACGTTTGAAGTACGTGCTAGCAAAACGAATCGCGGTCGACATTTTTCGAAAGTTTTGTGGCGAATCATTAGGCCTCATGATTTCGAACCGAATTTCAAAGAAATGCAGAGAATAAAACTGTAAAAGAGTGCTTAAAATCGGGACCCTAATTCGGAAAACCTAATCTGGGACGTTTGAAGTACGTGCTAAAAAAACCGAGTCACGGTCGACGTTTTTCGAATGTTTTTTGGCAAATCATTAGGCCTCATGATTTCGAATCGAATTTCGAAGAAACGGAGAGAATAAAACTGTTAAAGTGTGCTTAAAATCGGGACCCTGATTCGGAAACCTTAATATGGGACGTTTGAAGTACGTGCTAAAAAATGGAGTCACGGTCGACGTTTTTCAAAAGTTTTTTGTCGAATAATTAGGCCTCATGATTTAGAATCAAATTTCGGAGAAACGGAGAGAATAAAACTGTAAAAGAGTGCTTAAAATCGAGACCCTAATTCGTAAACCTTAATGTGGGACGTTTGAAGTACGTGCTAAAGAATGGAGTCACGGTCGATGTTTTTCGAAATTTTGTGGCGAAAAATTAGGACTGATGATTTAGAATCGAATTTCGAAGAAACGGATAGCATAAAACAGTAAATGAGTGCTTAAAATCGAGACCCTAATTCGGAAACCTAATCTGGGACTTTTGAAGTACGTGCTAAAAGACCCAAGTCACGATCGACGTTTTTCGAAACTTTTTTGGGGAATCATTACGCCAGATGATTTAGAATAGAATTTCGAAGAAACGGAGTGCATAAAAAAGTAAAAGAGTGCTTAAAATCGAGACCCTAATTCGGAAACCCTAATCAAGGACGTTTGAAGTACGTGCTAACAAAACCGAGTCACGGTCGACGTTTTTTTAAACTTTTTTGGGGAATCATTAGGCCAGATGATTTAGAATATAATTTCGAAGAAACGGAGCGCATAAAATAGTGAAAGAGTGCTTAAAATCGAGACCCTAATTCGGAAACCCTAATCAAGGACGTTTGAAGTACGTGCTAACAAAACCGAGTCACGGTCGACGTTTTTTTAAACTTTTTTGGGGAATCATTAGGCCAGATGATTTAGAATATAATTTCGAAGAAACGGAGCGCATAAAACAGTAAAAGAGTGCTTAAAATCGAGACCCTAATTCGGAGACCCTAATCAAGGACGTTTGAAGTACGTGCTAAAAAATTGAGTCACGGTCGACGTTTTTTTAAACTTTTTTGGGGAATCATTAGGCCAGATGATTTAGAATATAATTTCGAAGAAACGGAGTGCATAAAACAGTGAAAGAGTGCTTAAAATCGAGACCCTAATTCGGAAACCCTAATCAAGGATGTTTGAAGTACGTGCTAAAAAAACCGAGTCACGGTCGACGTTTTTTTAAACTTTTTTGTTGAATCATTAGGCCGGATGATTTAGAAGATAATTTCGAAGAAACGGAGTGCATAAAACAGTTAAAGAGTGCTTAAAATCGAGACCCTAATTTGGAAACCTTAATCTATGACGTTTGAAGTACGTGCTAGCAAAACGAATCGCGGTCGACATTTTTCGAAAGTTTTGTGGCGAATCATTAGGCCTCATGATTTCGAACCGAATTTCAAAGAAACGGAGAGAATAAAACTGTTAAAGTGTGCTTAAAATCGGGACCCTGATTCGGGAACCTTAATATGGGACGTTTGAAGTACGTGCTAAAAAATGGAGTCACGGTCGACGTTTTTCAAAAGTTTTTTGTCGAATAATTAGGCCTCATGATTTAGAATCGAATTTCGGAGAAACGAAGAGAATAAAACTGTAAAAGAGTGCTTAAAATCGAGACCCTAATTCGTAAACCTTAATGTGGGACGTTTGAAGTACGTGCTAAAGAATGGAGTCACGGTCGATGTTTTTCGAAACTTTTGTGGCGAAAAATTAGGACTGATGATTTAGAATCGAATTTCGAAGAAACGGATAGCATAAAACAGTAAATGAGTGCTTAAAATCGAGACCCTAATTCGGAAACCTAATCTGGGACTTTTGAAGTACGTGCTAAAAGACCCAAGTCACGATCGACGTTTTTCGAAACTTTTTTGGGGAATCATTACGCCAGATGATTTAGAATAGAATTTCGAAGAAACGGAGTGCATAAAAAAGTAAAAGAGTGCTTAAAATCGAGACCCTAATTCGGAAACCCTAATCAAGGATGTTTGAAGTACGTGCTAATAAAACCGAGTCACGGTCGACATTTTCTTAAACTTTTTTGGGGAATCATTAGGCCAGATGATTTAGAATATAATTTCGAAGAAACGGAGCGCATAAAACAGTGAAAGAGTGCTTAAAATCGAGACCCTAACTCGGAAACCCTAATCAAGGACGTTTGAAGTACGTGCTAAAAAAACCGAGTCACGGTCGACGTTTTTCGAAGGTTTTATGGCGAATCATTAGGCCTCATGATTTCGAATCAAATTTCGAAGAAACGGAGAGAATAAAACTGTTAAAGTGTGCTTAAAATCGGGACCCTGATTCGGAAACCTTAATATGGGACGTTTGAAGTACGTGCTAAAAAATGGAGTCACGGTCGACGTTTTTCAAAAGTTTTTTGTCGAATAATTAGGCCTCATGATTTAGAATCGAATTTCGGAGAAACGGAGAGAATAAAACTGTAAAAGAGTGCTTAAAATCGAGACCCTAATTCGTAAACCTTAATGTGGGACGTTTGAAGTACGTGCTAAAAAATGGAGTCACGGTCGATGTTTTTCGAAACTTTTGTGGCGAAATATTAGGACTGATGATTTAGAATCGAATTTCGAAGAAACGGATAGCATAAAACAGTAAATGAGTGCTTAAAATCGAGACCCTAATTTGGAAATCTAATCTGGGACTTTTGAAGTACGTGCTAAAAGACCCAAGTCACGATCGACGTTTTTCGAAAATTTTTTGGGGAATCATTACGCCAGATGATTTAGAATAGAATTTCGAAGAAACGGAGTGCATAAAAAAGTAAAAGAGTGCTTAAAATCGAGACCCTAATTCGGAAACCCTAATCAAGGACGTTTGAAGTACGTGCTAACAAAACCGAGTCACGGTCGACGTTTTTTTAAACTTTTTTAGGGAATCATTAGGCCAGATGATTAAGAATATAATTTCGAAGAAACGGAGCGCATAAAACAGTGAAAGAGTGCTTAAAATCGAGACCCTAATTCGGAAACCCTAATCAAGGACGTTTGAAGTACGTGCTAAAAAAACTGAGTCACGGTCGACGTTTTTTTAAACTTTTTTGTCGAATCATTAGGCCGGATGATTTAGAATATAATTTCAAAGAAACGGAGTGCATAAAACAGTTAAAGAGTGCTTAAAATCGAGACCCTAATTTGGAAACCTTAATCTATGACGTTTGAAGTACGTGCTAGCAAAACGAATCACGGTCGACATTTTTCGAAAGTTTTGTGGCGAATCATTAGGACTCATGATTTCGAACCGAATTTCAAAGAAATGCAGAGAATAAAACTGTAAAAGAGTGCTTAAAATCGGGATCCTAATTCGGAAAACCTAATCTGGGACGTTTGAAGTACGTGCTAAAAAAACCGAGTCACGGTCGACGTTTTTCGAATGTTTTGTGGCGAATCATTAGGCCTCATGATTTCGAATCGAATTTCGAAGAAACGGAGAGAATAAAACTGTTAAAGTGTGCTTAAAATCGGGACCCTGATTCGGAAACCTTAATATGGGACGTTTGAAGTACGTGCTAAAAAATGGAGTCACGGTCGACGTTTTTCAAAAGTTTTTTGTCAAATAATTAGGCCTCATGATTTAGAATCGAATTTCGGAGAAACGGAGAGAATAAAACTGTAAAAGAGTGCTTAAAATCGAGACCCTAATTCGTAAACCTTAATGTGGGACGTTTGAAGTACGTGCTAAAAAATGGAGTCACGGTCGATGTTTTTCGAAACTTTTGTGGCGAAAAATTAGGACTGATGATTTAGAATCGAATTTCGAAGAAACGGATAGCATAAAACAGTAAATAAGTGCTTAAAATCGAGACCCTAATTCGGAAACGTAATGTGGGACTTTTGAAGTACGTGCTAAAAGACCCAAGTCACGATCGACGTTTTTCGAAAGTTTTTTGGGGAATCATTACGCCAGATGATTTAGAATAGAATTTCGAAGAAACGGAGTGCATAAAAAAGTAAAAGAGTGCTTAAAATCGAGACCCTAATTCGGAAACCCTAATCAAGGACGTTTGAAGTACGTGCTAACAAAACCGAGTCACGGTCGACGTTTTTTTAAACTTTTTTGGGGAATCATTAGGCCAGATGATTTAGAATATAATTTTGAAGAAACGGGGCGCATAAAACAGTGAAAGAGTGCTTAAAATCGAGACCCTAATTCGGAAACCCTAATCAAGGACGTTTGAAGTACGTGCTAAAAAAACCGAGTCACGGTCGACGTTTTTTTAAACTTTTTTGTTGAATCATTAGGCCGGATGATTTAGAATATAATTTCGAAGAAACGGAGTGCATAAAACAGTTAAAGAGTGCTTAAAATCGAGACCCTAATTTGGAAACCTTAATCTATGGCGTTTGAAGTACGTGCTAGCAAAACGAATCGCGGTCGACATTTTTCGAAAGATTTGTGGCGAATCATTAGGCCTCATGATTTCGAACCGAATTTCAAAGAAATGCAGAGAATAAAACTGTAAAAGAGTGCTTAAAATCGGGATCCTAATTCGGAAAACCTAATCTGGGTCGTTTGAAGTACGTGCTAAAAAACCCGAGTCACGGTCGACGTTTTTCGAAGGTTTTGTGGCGAATCATTAGGCCTCATGATTTCGAATCGAATTTCGAAGAAACGGAGAGAATAAAACTGTTAAAGTGTTCTTAAAATCGGGACCCTGATTCGGAAACCTTAATATGGGACGTTTGAAGTACGTGGTAAAAAATGGAGTCACGGTCGACGTTTTTCAAAAGTTTTTTGTCGAATAATTAGGCCTCATGATTTAGAATCGAATTTCGGAGAAACGGAGAGAATAAAACTGTAAAAGAGTGCTTAAAAACGAGACCCTAATTCGTAAACCTTAATGTGGGACGTTTGAAGTACGTGCTAAAAAATGGAGTCACGGTCGATGTTTTTCGAAACTTTTGTGGCGAAAAATTAGGACTGATGATTTAGAATCGAATATCGAAGAAACGGATAGCATAAAACAGTAAATGAGTGCTTAAAATCGAGACCCTAATTCGGAAACCTAATCAAGGACGTTTGAAGTACGTGCTAAAAACACCGAGTCACGGTCGACGTTTTTTTAAACTTTTTTGTTGAATCATTAGGCCGGATGATTTAGAATATAATTTCGAAGAAACGGAGTGCATAAAACAGTTAAAGAGTGCTTAAAATCGAGACCCTAATTTGGAAACCTTAATCTATGACGTTTAAAGTACGTGCTAGCAAAACGAATCGCGGTCGACATTTTTCGAAAGTTTTGTGGCGAATCATTAGGCCTCATGATTTCGAACCGAATTTCAAAGAAATGCAGAGAATAAAACTGTAAAAGGGTGCTTAAAATCGGGACCCTAATTCGGAAAACCTAATCTGGGACGTTTGAAGTACGTGCTAAAAAACCCGAGTCACGGTCGACGTTTTTCGAAGGTTTTGTGGCGAATCATTAGGCCTCATGATTTCGAATCGAATTTCGAAGAAACGGAGAGAATAAAACTGTTAAAGTGTGCTTAAAATCGGGACCCTGATTCGGAAACCTTCATATGGGACGTTTGAAGTACGTGCTAAAAAATGGAGTCATGGTCGACGTTTTTCAAAAGTTTTTTGTCGAATAATTAGGCCTCATGATTTAGAATCGAATTTCGGAGAAACGGAGAGAATAAAACTGTAAAAGAGTGCTTAAAATCGAGACCCTAATTCGTAAACCTTAATGTGGGACGTTTGAAGTACGTGCTAAAAAATGGAGTCACGGTCGATGTTTTTCGAAACTTTTGTGGCGAAAAATTAGGACTGATGATTTAGAATCGAATTTCGAAGAAACGGATAGCATAAAACAGTAAATGAGTGCTTAAAATCGAGACCCTAATTCGGAAACCTAATCTGGGACTTTTGAAGTTCGTGCTAAAAGACCCAAGTCACGATCGACGTTTTTCGAAACTTTTTTGGGGAATCATTACGCCAGATGATTTAGAATAGAATTTCGAAGAAACGGAGTGCATAAAAAAGTAAAAGAGTGCTTACAATCGAGACCCTAATTCGGAAACCCTAATCAAGGACGTTTGAAGTACGTGCTAACAAAACCGAGTCACGGTCGACGTTTTTTTAAACTTTTTTGGGGAATCATTAGGCCAGATGATTTAGAATATAATTTCGAAGAAACGGAGCGCATAAAACAGTGAAAGAGTGCTTAAAATCGAGACCCTAATTCGGAAACCCTAATCAAGGACGTTTGAAGTACGTGCTAAAAACACCGAGTCACGGTCGACGTTTTTTTAATCTTTTTTGTTGAATCATTAGGCCGGATGATTTAGAATATAATTTCGAAGAAACGGAGTGCATAAAACAGTTAAAGAGTGCTTAAAATCGAGACCCTAATTTGGAAACCTTAATCTATGACGTTTGAAGTACGTGCTAGCAAAACGAATCGCGGTCGACATTCTTCGAAAGTTTTGTGGCAAATCATTAGGCCTCATGATTTCGAACCGAATTTCAAAGAAATGCAGAGAATAAAACTGTAAAAGAGTGCTTAAAATCGGGACCCTAATTCGGAAAACCTAATCTGGGACGTTTGAAGTACGTGCTAAAAAACCCGAGTCACGGTCGACGTTTTTCGAAGGTTTTGTGGCGAATCATTAGGCCTCATGATTTCGAATCGAATTTCGAAGAAACGGAGAGAATAAAACTGTTAAAGTGTGCTTAAAATCGGGACCCTGATTCGGAAACCTTCATATGGGACGTTTGAAGTACGTGCTAAAAAATGGAGTCACGGTCGACGTTTTTCAAAAGTTTTTTGTCGAATAATTAGGCCTCATGATTTAGAATCGAATTTCGGAGAAACGGAGAGAATAAAACTGTAAAAGAGTGCTTAAAATCGAGACCCTAATTCTTAAACCTTAATGTGGGACGTTTGAAGTACGTGCTAAAAAATGGAGTCACGGTCGATGTTTTTCAAAACTTTTGTGGCAAAAAATTAGGACTGATGATTTAGAATCGAATTTCGAAGAAACGGATAGCATAAAACAGTAAATGAGTGCTTAAAATCGAGACCCTAATTCGGAAACCTAATCTGGGACTTTTGAAGTACGTGCTAAAAGACCCAAGTCACGATCGACGTTTTTCGAAACTTTTTTGGGGAATCATTACGCGAGATGATTTAGAATAGAATTTCGAAGAAACGGAGTGCATAAAAAAGTAAAAGAGTGCTTAAAATCGAGACCCTAATTCGGAAACCCTAATCAAGGAAGTTTGAAGTACGTGCTAATAAAACCGAGTCACGGTCGACATTTTCTTAAACTTTTTTGGGGAATCATTAGGCCAGATGATTTAGAATATAATTTCGAAGAAACGGAGCGCATAAAACAGTGAAAGAGTGCTTAAAATCGAGACCCTAATTCGGAAACCCTAATCAAGGACGTTTGAAGTACGTGCTAAAAAAACCGAGTCACGGTCGACGTTTTTCGAAGGTTTTGTGGCGAATCATTAGGCCTCATGATTTCGAATCAAATTTCGAAGAAACGGAGAGAATAAAACTGTTAAAGTGTGCTTAAAATCGGGACCCTGATTCGGAAACCTTAATATTGGACGTTTGAAGTACGTGCTAAAAAATTGAGTCACGGTCGACGTTTTTCAAAAGTTTTTTGTCGAATAATTAGGCCTCATGATTTAGAATCGAATTTTGGAGAAACGGAGAGAATAAAACTGTAAAAGAGTGCTTAAAATCGAGACCCTAATTCGTAAACCTTAATGTGGGACGTTTGAAGTACTTGCTAAAAAATGGAGTCACGGTCGATGTTTTTCGAAACTTTTGTGGCGAAAAATTAGGCCTGATGATTTAGAATCGAATTTGGAAGAAACGGATAGCATAAAACAGTAAATGAGTGCTTAAAATCGAGACCCTAATTCGGAAACCTAATCTGGGACTTTTGAAGTACGTGCTAAAAGACCCAAGTCACGATCGACGTTTTTCGAAACTTTTTTGTGGAATCATTACACCAGATGATTTAGAATAGAATTTCGAAGAAACGGAGTGCATAAAAAAGTAAAAGAGTGCTTAAAATCGAGACCCTAATTCGGAAACCCTAATCAAGGACGTTTGAAGTACGTGCTAACAAAACCGAGTCACGGTCGACGTTTTTTTAAACTTTTTTGGGGAATCATTAGGCCAGATGATTTAGAATATAATTTTGAAGAAACGGAGCGCATAAAACAGTGAAAGAGTGCTTAAAATCGAGACCCTAATTCGGAAACCCTAATCAAGGACGTTTGAAGTACGTGCTAAAAAAACCGAGTCACGATCGACGTTTTTTTAAACTTTTTTGTTGAATCATTAGGCCGGATGATTTAGAATATAATTTCGAAGAAACGGAGTGCATAAAACAGTTAAAGAGTGCTTAAAATCGAGACCCTAATTTGGAAACCTTAATCTATGACGTTTGAAGTACGTGCTAGCAAAACGAATCGCGGTCGACATTTTTCGAAAGTTTTGTGGCGAATCATTAGGCCTCATGATTTCGAACCGAATTTCAAAGAAATGCAGAGAATAAAACTGTAAAAGAGTGCTTAAAATCGGGACCCTAATTCGGAAAACCTAATCTGGGACGTTTGAAGTACGTGCTAAAAAAACCGAGTCACGGTCGACGTTTTTCAAATGTTTTGTGGCGAATCATTAGGCCTCATGATTTCGAATCGAATTTCGAAGAAACGGAGAGAATAAAACTGTTAAAGTGTGCTTAAAATCGGGACCCTGATTCGGAAACCTTAATATGGGACGTTTAAAGTACGTGCTAAACATTGGAGTCACGGTCGACGTTTTTCAAAAGTTTTTTGTCGAATAATTAGGCCTCATGATTTAGAATCGAATTTTGGAGAAACGAAGAGAATAAAACTGTAAAAGAGTGCTTAAAATCGAGACCCTAATTCGTAAACCTTAATGTGGGACGTTTGAAGTACGTGCTAAAGAATGGAGTCACGGTCGATGTTTTTCGAAACTTTTGTGGCGAAAAATTAGGACTGATGATTTAGAATCGAATTTCGAAGAAACGGATAGCATAAAACAGTAAATGAGTGCTTAAAATCGAGACCCTAATTCGGAAACCTAATCTGGGACTTTTGAAGTACGTGCTAAAAGACCCAAGTCACGATCGACGTTTTTCGAAACTTTTTTGGGGAATCATTACGCCAGATGATTTAGAATAGAATTTCGAAGAAACGGAGTGCATAAAAAAGTAAAAGATTGCTTAAAATCGAGACCCTAATTCGGAAACCCTAATCAAGGATGTTTGAAGTACGTGCTAATAAAACCGAGTCACGGTCGACATTTTCTTAAACTTTTTTGGGGAATCATTAGGCCAGATGATTTAGAATATAATTTCGAAGAAACGGAGCGCATAAAACAGTGAAAGAGTGCTTAAAATCGAGACCCTAATTCGGAAACCCTAATCAAGGACGTTTGAAGTACGTGCTAAAAAAACCGAGTCACGGTCGACGTTTTTCGAAGGTTTTGTGGCGAATCATTAGGCCTCATGATTTCGAATCAAATTTCGAAGAAACGGAGAGAATAAAACTGTTAAAGTGTGCTTAAAATCGGGACCCTGATTCGGAAACCTTAATATGGGACGTTTGAAGTACGTGCTAAAAAATGGAGTCACGGTCGACGTTTTTCAAAAGTTTTTTGTCGAATAATTAGGCCTCATGATTTAGAATCAAATTTCGGAGAAACGGAGAGAATAAAACTGTAAAAGAGTGCTTAAAATCGAGACCCTAATTCGTAAACCTTAATGTGGGACGTTTGAAGTACGTGCTAAAAAATGGAGTCACGGTCGATGTTTTTCGAAACTTTTGTGGCGAAAAATTAGGACTGATGATTTAGAATCGAATTTCGAAGAAACGGATAGCATAAAACAGTAAATGAGTGCTTAAAATCGAGACCCTAATTCGGAAACCTAATCTGGGACTTTTGAAGTTCGTGCTAAAAGACCCAAGTCACGATCGACGTTTTTCGAAACTTTTTTGGGGAATCATTACGCCAGATGATTTAGAATAGAATTTCGAAGAAACGGAGTGCATAAAAAAGTAAAAGAGTGCTTACAATCGAGACCCTAATTCGGAAACCCTAATCAAGGACGTTTGAAGTACGTGCTAACAAAACCGAGTCACGGTCGACGTTTTTTTAAACTTTTTTGGGGAATCATTAGGCCAGATGATTTAGAATATAATTTCGAAGAAACGGAGCGCATAAAACAGTGAAAGAGTGCTTAAAATCGAGACCCTAATTCGGAAACCCTAATCAAGGACGTTTGAAGTACGTGCTAAAAACACCGAGTCACGGTCGACGTTTTTTTAATCTTTTTTGTTGAATCATTAGGCCGGATGATTTAGAATATAATTTCGAAGAAACGGAGTGCATAAAACAGTTAAAGAGTGCTTAAAATCGAGACCCTAATTTGGAAACCTTAATCTATGACGTTTGAAGTACGTGCTAGCAAAACGAATCGCGGTCGACATTCTTCGAAAGTTTTGTGGCAAATCATTAGGCCTCATGATTTCGAACCGAATTTCAAAGAAATGCAGAGAATAAAACTGTAAAAGAGTGCTTAAAATCGGGACCCTAATTCGGAAAACCTAATCTGGGACGTTTGAAGTACGTGCTAAAAAACCCGAGTCACGGTCGACGTTTTTCGAAGGTTTTGTGGCGAATCATTAGGCCTCATGATTTCGAATCGAATTTCGAAGAAACGGAGAGAATAAAACTGTTAAAGTGTGCTTAAAATCGGGACCCTGATTCGGAAACCTTCATATGGGACGTTTGAAGTACGTGCTAAAAAATGGAGTCACGGTCGACGTTTTTCAAAAGTTTTTTGTCGAATAATTAGGCCTCATGATTTAGAATCGAATTTCGGAGAAACGGAGAGAATAAAACTGTAAAAGAGTGCTTAAAATCGAGACCCTAATTCTTAAACCTTAATGTGGGACGTTTGAAGTACGTGCTAAAAAATGGAGTCACGGTCGATGTTTTTCAAAACTTTTGTGGCGAAAAATTAGGACTGATGATTTAGAATCGAATTTCGAAGAAACGGATAGCATAAAACAGTAAATGAGTGCTTAAAATCGAGACCCTAATTCGGAAACCTAATCTGGGACTTTTGAAGTACGTGCTAAAAGACCCAAGTCACGATCGACGTTTTTCGAAACTTTTTTGGGGAATCATTACGCGAGATGATTTAGAATAGAATTTCGAAGAAACGGAGTGCATAAAAAAGTAAAAGAGTGCTTAAAATCGAGACCCTAATTCGGAAACCCTAATCAAGGAAGTTTGAAGTACGTGCTAATAAAACCGAGTCACGGTCGACATTTTCTTAAACTTTTTTGGGGAATCATTAGGCCAGATGATTTAGAATATAATTTCGAAGAAACGGAGCGCATAAAACAGTGAAAGAGTGCTTAAAATCGAGACCCTAATTCGGAAACCCTAATCAAGGACGTTTGAAGTACGTGCTAAAAAAACCGAGTCACGGTCGACGTTTTTCGAAGGTTTTGTGGCGAATCATTAGGCCTCATGATTTCGAATCAAATTTCGAAGAAACGGAGAGAATAAAACTGTTAAAGTGTGCTTAAAATCGGGACCCTGATTCGGAAACCTTAATATTGGACGTTTGAAGTACGTGCTAAAAAATTGAGTCACGGTCGACGTTTTTCAAAAGTTTTTTGTCGAATAATTAGGCCTCATGATTTAGAATCGAATTTTGGAGAAACGGAGAGAATAAAACTGTAAAAGAGTGCTTAAAATCGAGACCCTAATTCGTAAACCTTAATGTGGGACGTTTGAAGTACTTGCTAAAAAATGGAGTCACGGTCGATGTTTTTCGAAACTTTTGTGGCGAAAAATTAGGCCTGATGATTTAGAATCGAATTTGGAAGAAACGGATAGCATAAAACAGTAAATGAGTGCTTAAAATCGAGACCCTAATTCGGAAACCTAATCTGGGACTTTTGAAGTACGTGCTAAAAGACCCAAGTCACGATCGACGTTTTTCGAAACTTTTTTGTGGAATCATTACACCAGATGATTTAGAATAGAATTTCGAAGAAACGGAGTGCATAAAAAAGTAAAAGAGTGCTTAAAATCGAGACCCTAATTCGGAAACCCTAATCAAGGACGTTTGAAGTACGTGCTAACAAAACCGAGTCACGGTCGACGTTTTTTTAAACTTTTTTGGGGAATCATTAGGCCAGATGATTTAGAATATAATTTTGAAGAAACGGAGCGCATAAAACAGTGAAAGAGTGCTTAAAATCGAGACCCTAATTCGGAAACCCTAATCAAGGACGTTTGAAGTACGTGCTAAAAAAACCGAGTCACGATCGACGTTTTTTTAAACTTTTTTGTTGAATCATTAGGCCGGATGATTTAGAATATAATTTCGAAGAAACGGAGTGCATAAAACAGTTAAAGAGTGCTTAAAATCGAGACCCTAATTTGGAAACCTTAATCTATGACGTTTGAAGTACGTGCTAGCAAAACGAATCGCGGTCGACATTTTTCGAAAGTTTTGTGGCGAATCATTAGGCCTCATGATTTCGAACCGAATTTAAAAGAAATGCAGAGAATAAAACTGTAAAAGAGTGCTTAAAATCGGGACCCTAATTCGGAAAACCTAATCTGGGACGTTTGAAGTACGTGATAAAAAAACCGAGTCACGGTCGACGTTTTTCGAATGTTTTGTGGCGAATCATTAGGCCTCATGATTTCGAATCGAATTTCGAAGAAACGGAGAGAATAAAACTGTTAAAGTGTGCTTAAAATCGGGACCCTGATTCCGAAACCTTAATATGGGACGTTTGAAGTACGTGCTAAAAAATGGAGTCACGGTCGACGTTTTTCAAAAGTTTTTTGTCGAATAATTAGGCCTCATGATTTAGAATCGAATTTCGGAGAAACGGAGAGAATAAAACTGTAAAAGAGTGCTTAAAATCGAGACCCTAATTCGTAAACCTTAATGTGGGACGTTTGAAGTACGTGCTAAAAAATGGAGTCACGGTCGATGTTTTTCAAAACTTTTGTGGCGAAAAATTAGGACTGATGATTTAGAATCGAATTTCGAAGAAACGGATAGCATAAAACAGTAAATGAGTGCTTAAAATCGAGACCCTAATTCGGAAACCTAATCTGGGACTTTTGAAGTACGTGCTAAAAGACCCAAGTCACGATCGACGTTTTTCGAAACATTTTTGGGGAATCATTACGCGAGATGGTTTAGAATAGAATTTCGAAGAAACGGAGTGCATAAAAAAGTAAAAGAGTGCTTAAAATCGAGACCCTAATTCGGAAACCCTAATCAAGGATGTTTGAAGTACGTGCTAACAAAACCGAGTCACGGTCGACGTTTTTTTAAACTTTTTTGGGGAATCATTAGGCCAGATGATTTAGAATATAATTTCGAAGAAACGGAGCGCATAAAACAGTGAAAGAGTGCTTAAAATCGAGACCCTAATTCGGAAACCCTAATCAAGGACGTTTGAAGTACGTGCTAAAAAAACCGAGTCACGGTCGACGTTTTTTAAAACTTTTTTGTTGAATCATTAGGCCGGATGATTTAGAATATAATTTCGAAGAAACGGAGTGCATAAAACAGTTAAAGAGTGCTTAAAATCGAGACCCTAATTTGGAAACCTTAATCTATGACGTTTGAAGTACGTGCTAGCAAAACGAATCACGGTCGACATTTTTCGAAAGTTTTGTGGCGAATCATTAGGCCTCATGATTTTGAACCGAATTTCAAAGAAATGAAGAGAATAAAATTGTAAAAGAGTGCTTAAAATCGGGACCCTAATTCGGAAAACCTAATCTGGGACGTTTGAAGTACGTGCTAAAAAAACCGAGTCACGGTCGACGTTTTTCGAAGGTTTTGTGGCGAATCATTAGGCCTCATGATTTCGAATCGAATTTCGAAGAAACGGAGAGAATAAAACTGTTAAAGTGTGCTTAAAATCGGGACCCTGATTCGGAAACCTTAATATTGGACGTTTGAAGTACGTGCTAAAAAATTGAGTCACGGTCGACGTTTTTCAAAAGTTTTTTGTCGAATAATTAGGCCTCATGATTTAGAATCGAATTTCGGAGAAACGGAGAGAATAAAACTGTAAAAGAGTGCTTAAAATCGAGACCCTAATTCGTAAACCTTAATGTGGGACGTTTGAAGTACGTGCTAAAAAATGGAGTCACGGTCGATGTTTTTCGAAACTTTTGTGGCGAAAAATTAGGACTGATGATTTAGAATCGAATTTCGAAGAAACGGATAGCATAAAACAGTAAATGAGTGCTTAAAATCGAGACCCTAATTCGGAAACCTAATCTGGGACTTTTGAAGTACGTGCTAAAAGACCCAAGTCACGATCGACGTTTTTCGAAACTTTTTTGGGGAATCATTACGCCAGATGATTTAGAATAGAATTTCGAAGAAACGGAGTGCATAAAAAAGTAAAAGAGTGCTTAAAATCGAGACCCTAATTCGGAAACCCTAATCAAGGACGTTTGAAGTACGTGCTAACAAAACCGAGTCACGGTCGACGTTTTTTTAAACTTTTTTAGGGAATCATTAGGCCAGATGATTAAGAATATAATTTCGAAGAAACGGAGCGCATAAAACAGTGAAAGAGTGCTTAAAATCGAGACCCTAATTCGGAAACCCTAATCAAGGACGTTTGAAGTACGTGCTAAAAAAACTGAGTCACGGTCGACGTTTTTTTAAACTTTTTTGTCGAATCATTAGGCCGGATGATTTAGAATATAATTTCAAAGAAACGGAGTGCATAAAACAGTTAAAGAGTGCTTAAAATCGAGACCCTAATTTGGAAACCTTAATCTATGACGTTTGAAGTACGTGCTAGCAAAACGAATCACGGTCGACATTTTTCGAAAGTTTTGTGGCGAATCATTAGGACTCATGATTTCGAACCGAATTTCAAAGAAATGCAGAGAATAAAACTGTAAAAGAGTGCTTAAAATCGGGATCCTAATTCGGAAAACCTAATCTGGGACGTTTGAAGTACGTGCTAAAAAAACCGAGTCACGGTCGACGTTTTTCGAATGTTTTGTGGCGAATCATTAGGCCTCATGATTTTGAATCGAATTTCGAAGAAACGGAGAGAATAAAACTGTTAAAGTGTGCTTAAAATCGGGACCCTGATTCGGAAACCTTAATATGGGACGTTTGAAGTACGTGCTAAAAAATGGAGTCACGGTCGACGTTTTTCAAAAGTTTTTTGTCGAATAATTAGGCCTCATGATTTAGAATCGAATTTCGGAGAAACGGAGAGAATAAAAAAGTAAATGAGTGCTTAAAATCGAGACCCTAATTCGTAAACCTTAATGTGGGACGTTTGAAGTACGTGCTAAAAAATGGAGTCACGGTCGATGTTTTTCAAAACTTTTGTGGCGAAAAATTAGGACTGATGATTTAGAATCGAATTTCGAAGAAACGGATAGCATAAAACAGTAAATGAGTGCTTAAAATCGAGACCCTAATTCGGAAACCTAATCTGGGACTTTTGAAGTACGTGCTAAAAGACCCAAGTCACGATCGACGTTTTTCGAAACTTTTTTGGGGAATCATTACGCGAGATGGTTTAGAATAGAATTTCGAAGAAACGGAGTGCATAAAAAAGTAAAAGAGTGCTTAAAATCGAGACCCTAATTCGGAAACCCTAATCAAGGATGTTTGAAGTACGTGCTAACAAAACCGAGTCACGGTCGACGTTTTTTTAAACTTTTTTGGGGAATCATTAGGCCAGATGATTTAGAATATAATTTCGAAGAAACGGAGCGCATAAAACAGTGAAAGAGTGCTTAAAATCGAGACCCTAATTCGGAAACCCTAATCAAGGACGTTTGAAGTACGTGCTAACAAAACCGAGTCACGGTCGACGTTTTTTTAAACTTTTTTGGGGAATCATTAGGCCGGATGATTTAGAATATAATTTCGAAGAAACGGAGCGCATAAAACAGTGAAAGAGTGCTTAAAATCGAGACCCTAATTCGGAAACCCTAATCAAGGACGTTTGAAGTACGTGCTAACAAAACCGAGTCACGGTCGACGTTTTTTTAAACTTTTTTGGGGAATCATTAGGCCAGATGATTTAGAATATAATTTCGAAGAAACGGAGCGCATAAAACAGTGAAAGAGTGCTTAAAATCGAGACCCTAATTCGGAAACCCTAATCAAGGACTTTTGAAGTACGTGCTAAAAAATTGAGTCACGGTCGACGTTTTTTGAATGTTTTGTGGCGAATCATTAGGCCTCATGATTTAGAATCGAATTTCGGAGAAACGGAGAGAATAAAACTGTAAAAGAGTGCTTAAAATCGAGACCCTAATTCGTAAACCTTAATGTGGGACGTTTGAAGTACGTGCTAAAAAATGGAGTCACGGTCGATGTTTTTCGAAACTTTTGTGGCGAAAAATTAGGACTGATGATTTAGAATCGAATTTCGAAGAAACGGATAGCATAAAACAGTAAATGAGTGCTTAAAATCGAGACCCTAATTCGGAAACCTAATCTGGGACTTTTGAAGTACGTGCTAAAAGACCCGAGTCACGGTCGACGTTTTTCGAAACTTTTTTGTTGAATCATTAGGCCGGATGTTATAGAATATAATTTCGAAGAAACGGAGTGCATAAAACAGTTAAAGAGTGCTTAAAATCGAGACCCTAATTTGGAAACCTTAATCTATGACGTTTGAAGTACGTGCTAACAAAACCGAGTCACGGTCGACGTTTTTTTTAAACTTTTTTGGGGAATCATTAGGCCAGATGATTTAGAATATAATTTCGAAGAAACGGAGCGCATAAAACAGTGAAAGAGTGCATAAAATCGAGACCCTATTTCGGAAACCCTAATCAAGGACGTTTGAAGTACGTGCTAAAAAAACCGAGTCACGGTCGACGTTTTTTTAAACTTTTTTGTTGAATCATTAGGCCGGATGATTTAGAATATAATTTCGAAGAAACGGAGTGCATAAAACAGTTAAAGAGTGCTTAAAATCGAGACCCTAATTTGGAAACCTTAATCTATGACGTTTGAAGTACGTGCTAGCAAAACGAATCGCGGTCGACATTTTTCGAATGTTTTGTGGCGAATCATTAGGCCTCATGATTTCGAACCGAATTTCAAAGAAATGCAGAGAATAAAACTGTAAAAGAGTGCTTAAAATCGGGACCCTAATTCGGAAAACCTAATCTGGGACGTTTGAAGTACGTGCTAAAAAAACCGAGTCACGGTCGACGTCTTTCGAATGTTTTGTGGTGAATCATTAGGCCTCATGATTTCGAATCGAATTTCGAGGAAACGGAGAGAATAAAACTGTTAAAGTGTGCTTAAAATCGGGACCCTGATTCGGAAACCTTAATATGGGACGTTTGAAGTACGTGCTAAAAAATGGAGTCACGGTCGACGTTTTTCAAAAGTTTTTTGTCGAATAATTAGGCCTCATGATTTAGAATCGAATTTCGGAGAAACGGAGAGAATAAAACTGTAAAAGAGTGCTTAAAATCGAGACCCTAATTCGTAAACCTTAATGTGGGACGTTTGAAGTACGTGCTAAAAAATGGAATCACGGTCGATGTTTTTCGAAACTTTTGTGGCGAAAAATTAGGACTGATGATTTAGAATCGAATTTCGAAGAAACGGATAGCATAAAACAGTAAATGAGTGCTTAAAATCGAGACCCTAATTCGGAAACCTAATCTGGGACTTTTGAAGTACGTGCTAAAAGACCCGAGTCACGGTCGACGTTTTTCGAAACTTTTTTGTTGAATCATTAGGCCGGATGTTATAGAATATAATTTCGAAGAAACGGAGTGCATAAAACAGTTAAAGAGTGCTTAAAATCGAGACCCTAATTTGGAAACCTTAATCTATGACGTTTGAAGTACGTGCTAACAAAACCGAGTCACGGTCGACGTTTTTTTTAAACTTTTTTGGGGAATCATTAGGCCAGATGATTTAGAATATAATTTCGAAGAAACGGAGCGCATAAAAAAGTGAAAGAGTGCATAAAATCGAGACCCTATTTCGGAAACCCTAATCAAGGACGTTTGAAGTACGTGCTAAAAAAACCGAGTCACGGTCGACGTTTTTTTAAACTTTTTTGTTGAATCATTAGGCCGGATGATTTAGAATATAATTTCGAAGAAACGGAGTGCATAAAACAGTTAAAGAGTGCTTAAAATCGAGACCCTAATTTGGAAACCTTAATCTATGACGTTTGAAGTACGTGCTAGCAAAACGAATCGCGGTCGACATTTTTCGAATGTTTTGTGGCGAATCATTAGGCCTCATGATTTCGAACCGAATTTCAAAGAAATGCAGAGAATAAAACTGTAAAAGAGTGCTTAAAATCGGGACCCTAATTCGGAAAACCTAATCTGGGACGTTTGAAGTACGTGCTAAAAAAACCGAGTCACGGTCGACGTTTTTCGAATGTTTTTTGGCAAATCATTAGGCCTCATGATTTCGAATCGAATTTCGAAGAAACGGAGAGAATAAAACTGTTAAAGTGTGCTTAAAATCGGGACCCTGATTCGGAAACCTTAATATGGGACGTTTGAAGTACGTGCTAAAAAATGGAGTCACGGTCGACGTTTTTCAAAAGTTTTTTGTCGAATAATTAGGCCTCATGATTTAGAATCAAATTTCGGAGAAACGGAGAGAATAAAACTGTAAAAGAGTGCTTAAAATCGAGACCCTAATTCGTAAACCTTAATGTGGGACGTTTGAAGTACGTGCTAAAGAATGGAGTCACGGTCGATGTTTTTCGAAACTTTTGTGGCGAAAAATTAGGACTGATGATTTAGAATCGAATTTCGAAGAAACGGATAGCATAAAACAGTAAATGAGTGCTTAAAATCGAGACCCTAATTCGGAAACCTAATCTCGGACTTTTGATGTACGTGCTAAAAGACCCGAGTCACGGTCGACGTTTTTCGAAACTTTTTTGTTGAATCATTAGGCCGGATGATATAGAATATAATTTCGAAGAAACGGAGTGCATAAAACAGTTAAAGAGTGCTTAAAATTGAGACCCTAATTTGGAAACCTTAATCTATGACGTTTGAAGTACGTGCTAACAAAACCGAGTCACGGTCGACGTTTTTTTTTAACTTTTTTGGGGAATCATTAGGCCAGATGATTTAGAATATAATTTCGAAGAAACGGAGCGCATAAAACAGTGAAAGAGTGCTTAAAATCGAGACCCTATTTCGGAAACCCTAATCAAGGACGTTTGAAGTACGTTCTAAAAAAACCGAGTCACGGTTGACGTTTTTCGAATGTTTTTTGGCAAATCATTAGGCCTCATGATTTCAAATCGAATTTCGAAGAAACGGAGAGAATAAAACTGTTAAAGTGTGCTTAAAATCGGGACCCTGATTCGGAAACCTTAATATGGGACGTTTGAAGTACGTGCTAAAAAATGGAGTCACGGTCGACGTTTTTCAAAAGTTTTTTGTCGAATAATTAGGCCTCATGATTTAGAATCAAATTTCGGAGAAACGGAGAGAATAAAACTGTAAAAGAGTGCTTAAAATCGAGACCCTAATTCGTAAACCTTAATGTGGGACGTTTGAAGTACGTGCTAAAGAATGGAGTCACGGTCGATGTTTTTCGAAACTTTTGTGGCGAAAAATTAGGACTGATGATTTAGAATCGAATTTCGAAGAAACGGATAGCATAAAACAGTAAATGAGTGCTTAAAATCGAGACCCTAATTCGGAAACCTAATCTGGGACTTTTGAAGTACGTGCTAAAAGACCCAAGTCACGATCGACGTTTTTCGAAACTTTTTTGGGGAATCATTACGCCAGATGATTTAGAATAGAATTTCGAAGAAACGGAGTGCATAAAAAAGTAAAAGAGTGCTTAAAATCGAGACCCTAATTCGGAAACCCTAATCAAGGACGTTTGAAGTACGTGCTAACAAAACCGAGTCACGGTCGACGTTTTTTTAAACTTTTTTTGGGAATCATTAGGCCAGATGATTTAGAATATAATTTCGAAGAAACGGAGCGCATAAAACAGTGAAAGAGTGCTTAAAATCGAGACCCTAATTCGGAAACCCTAATCAAGGACGTTTGAAGTACGTGCTAAAAAAACCGAGTCACGGTCGACGTTTTTTTAAACTTTTTTGTTGAATCATTAGGCCGGATGATTTAGAATATAATTTCGAAGAAACAGAGTGCATAAAACAGTTAAAGAGTGCTTAAAATCGAGACCCTAATTTGGAAACCTTAATCTATAACGTTTGAAGTACGTGCTAGCAAAACGAATCGCGGTCGACATTTTTCGAATGTTTTGTGGCGAATCATTAGGCCTCATGATTTCGAACCGAATTTCAAAGAAATGCAGAGAATAAAACTGTAAAAGAGTGCTTAAAATCGGGACCCTAATTCGGAAAACTTAATCTGGGACGTTTGAAGTACGTGCTAAAAAAACCGAGTCACGGTCGACGTTTTTCGAATGTTTTGTGGCGAATCATTAGGCCTCATGATTTAGAATCGAATTTCGGAGAAACGGAGAGAATAAAACTGTAAAAGAGTGCTTAAAATCGAGACCCTAATTCGTAGACCTTAATGTGGGACGTTTGAAGTACGTGCTAAAAAATGGAGTCACGGTCGATGTTTTTCGAAACTTTTGTGGCGAAAAATTAGGACTGATGATTTAGAATCGAATTTCGAAGAAACGGATAGCATAAAACAGTAAATGAGTGCTTAAAATCGAGACCCTAATTCGGAAACCTAATCTCGGACTTTTGAAGTACGTGCTAAAAGACCCGAGTCACGATCGACGTTTTTCGAAACTTTTTTGGGGAATCATTACGCCAGATGATTTAGAATAGAATTTCGAAGAAACGGAGTGCATAAAAAAGTAAATGAGTGCTTAAAATCGAGACCCTAATTCGGAAACCCTAATCAAGGACGTTTGAAGTACGTGCTAACAAAACCGAGTCACGTTCGACGTTTTTTAAAACTTTTTTGGGGAATCATTAGGCCAGATGATTTAGAATATAATTTCGAAGAAACGGAGCGCATAAAACAGTGAAAGAGTGCTTCAAATCGAGACCCTAATTCGGAAACCCTAATCAAGGACGTTTGAAGTACGTGCTAGCAAAACGAATCGCGGTCGACATTTTTCGAAAGTTTTGTGGCGAATCATTAGGCCTCATGATTTCGAACCGAATTTCAAAGAAATGCAGAGAATAAAACTGTAAAAGAGTGCTTAAAATCGGGACCCTAATTCGGAAAACCTAATCTGGGACGTTTGAAGTACGTGCTAAAAAAACCGGGTCACGGTCGACGTTTTTCGAAGGTTTTGTGGCGAATCATTAGGCCTCATGATTTCGAATCGAATTTCGAAGAAACGGAGAGAATAAAACTGTTAAAGTGTGCTTAAAACCGGGACCCTGATTCGGAAACCTTAATATGGGACGTTTGAAGTACGTGCTAAAAAATGGAGTCACGGTCGACGTTTTTCAAAAGTTTTTTGTCGAATAATTAGGCCTCATGATTTAGAATCGAATTTCGGAGAAACGGAGAGAATAAAACTGTAAAAGAGTGCTTAAAATCGAGACCCTAATTCGTAAATCTTAATGTGGGACGTTTGAAGTACGTGCTAAAAAATGGAGTCACGGTCGATGTTTTTCGAAACTTTTGTGGCGAAAAATTAGGACTGATGATTTAGAATCGAATTTCGAAGAAACGGATAGCATAAAACAGTAAATGAGTGCTTAAAATCGAGACCCTAATTCGGAAACCTAATCTGGGACTTTTGAAGTACGTGCTAAAAGACCCAAGTCACGATCGACGTTTTTCGAAACTTTTTTGGGGAATCATTACGCCAGATGATTTAGAAGAGAATTTCGAAGAAACGGAGTGCATAAAAAAGTAAAAGAGTGCTTCAAATCGAGACCCTAATTTGGAAACCTTAATCTATGACGTTTGAAGTACGTGCTAGCAAAACGAATCGCGGTCGACATTTTTCGAAAGTTTTGTGGCGAATCATTAGGCCTCATGATTTCGAACCGAATTTCAAAGAAATGCAGAGAATAAAACTGTAAAAGAGTGCTTAAAATCGGGACCCTAATTCGGAAAACCTAATCTGGGACGTTTGAAGTACGTGCTAAAAAAACCGGGTCACGGTCGACGTTTTTCGAAGGTTTTGTGGCGAATCATTAGGCCTCATGATATCGAATCGAATTTCGAAGAAACGGAGAGAATAAAACTGTTAAAGTGTACTTAAAATCGGGACCCTGATTCGGAAACCTTAATATGGGACGTTTGAAGTACGTGCTAAAAAATGGAGTCACGTTCGACGTTTTTCAAAAGTTTTTTGTCGAATAATTAGGCCTCATGATTTAGAATCGAATTTCGGAGAAACGGAGAGAATAAAACTGTAAAAGAGTGCTTAAAATCGAGACCCTAATTCGTAAACCTTAATGTGGGACGTTTGAAGTACGTGCTAAAAAATGGAGTCACGGTCGATGTTTTTCGAAACTTTTGTGGCGAAAAATTAGGACTGATGATTTAGAATCGAATTTGGAAGAAACGGATAGCATAAAACAGTAAATAAGTGCTTAAAATCGAGACCGTAATTCGGAAACCTAATCTGGGACTTTTGAAGTACGTGCTAAAAGACCCAAGTCACGATCGACATTTTTCGAAACTTTTTTGGGGAATCATTACGCCAGATGATTTAGAAGAGAATTTCGAAGAAACGGAGTGCATAAAAAAGTAAATGAGTGCTTAAAATCGAGACCCTAATTCGGAAACCCTAATCAAGGACGTTTGAAGTACGTGCTAACAAAACCGAGTCACGTTCGACGTTTTTTAAAACTTTTTTGGGGAATCATTAGGCCAGATGATTTAGAATATAATTTCGAAGAAACGGAGCGCATAAAACAGTGAAAGAGTGCTTCAAATCGAGACCCTAATTCGGAAACCCTAATCAAGGACGTTTGAAGTACGTGCTAGCAAAACGAATCGCGGTCGACATTTTTCGAAAGTTTTGTGGCGAATCATTAGGCCTCATGATTTCGAACCGAATTTCAAAGAAATGCAGAGAATAAAACTGTAAAAGAGTGCTTAAAATCGGGACCCTAATTCGGAAAACCTAATCTGGGACGTTTGAAGTACGTGCTAAAAAAACCGGGTCACGGTCGACGTTTTTCGAAGGTTTTGTGGCGAATCATTAGGCCTCATGATTTCGAATCGAATTTCGAAGAAACGGAGAGAATAAAACTGTTAAAGTGTGCTTAAAACCGGGACCCTGATTCGGAAACCTTAATATGGGACGTTTGAAGTACGTGCTAAAAAATGGAGTCACGGTCGACGTTTTTCAAAAGTTTTTTGTCGAATAATTAGGCCTCATGATTTAGAATCGAATTTCGGAGAAACGGAGAGAATAAAACTGTAAAAGAGTGCTTAAAATCGAGACCCTAATTCGTAAACCTTAATGTGGGACGTTTGAAGTACGTGCTAAAAAATGGAGTCACGGTCGATGTTTTTCGAAACTTTTGTGGCGAAAAATTAGGACTGATGATTTAGAATCGAATTTCGAAGAAACGGATAGCATAAAACAGTAAATGAGTGCTTAAAATCGAGACCCTAATTCGGAAACCTAATCTGGGACTTTTGAAGTACGTGCTAAAAGACCCAAGTCACGATCGACGTTTTTCGAAACTTTTTTGGGGAATCATTACGCCAGATGATTTAGAAGAGAATTTCGAAGAAACGGAGTGCATAAAAAAGTAAATGAGTGCTTAAAATCGAGACCCTAATTCGGAAACCCTAATCAAGGACGTTTGAAGTACGTGCTAACAAAACCGAGTCACGTTCGACGTTTTTTAAAACTTTTTTGGGGAATCATTAGGCCAGATGATTTAGAATATAATTTCGAAGAAACGGAGCGCATAAAACAGTGAAAGAGTGCTTAAAATCGAGACCCTAATTCGGAAACCCTAATCAAGGACGTTTGAAGTACGTGCTAAAAAAACCGAGTCACGGTCGACGTTTTTTTAAACTTTTTTGTTGAATCATTAGGCCGGATGATTTAGAATATAATTTCGAAGAAACGGAGTGCATAAAACAGTTAAAGAGTGCTTAAAATCGAGACCCTAATTTGGAAACCTTAATCTATGACGTTTGAAGTACGTGCTAGCAAAACGAATCGCGGTCGATATTTTTCGAAAGTTTTGTGGCGAATCATTAGGCCTCATGATTTCGAACCGAATTTCAAAGAAATGCAGAGAATAAAACTGTAAAAGAGTGCTTAAAATCGGGACCCTAATTCGGAAAACCTAATCTGGGACGTTTGAAGTACGTGCTAAAAAAACCGGGTCACGGTCGACGTTTTTCGAAGGTTTTGTGGCGAATCATTAGGCCTCATGATTTCGAATCGAATTTCGAAGAAACGGAGAGAATAAAACTGTTAAAGTGTGCTTAAAATCGGGACCCTGATTCGGAAACCTTAATATGGGACGTTTGAAGTACGTGCTAAAAAATGGAGTCACGGTCGACGTTTTTCAAAAGTTTTTTGTCGAATAATTAGGCCTCATGATTTAGAATCGAATTTCGGAGAAACGGAGAGAATAAAACTGTAAAAGAGTGCTTAAAATCGAGACCCTAATTCGTAAACCTTAATGTGGGACGTTTGAAGTACGTGCTAAAAAATGGAGTCACGGTCGATGTTTTTCGAAACTTTTGTGGCGAAAAATTAGGACTGATGATTTAGAATCGAATTTCGAAGAAACGGATAGCATAAAACAGTAAATGAGTGCTTAAAATCGAGACCCTAATTCGGAAACCTAATCTGGGACTATTGAAGTACGTGCTAAAAGACCCAAGTCACGATCGACGTTTTTCGAAAGTTTTTTGGGGAATCATTACGCCAGATGATTTAGAAGAGAATTTCGAAGAAACGGAGTGCATAAAAAAGTAAAAGAGTGCTTCAAATCGAGACCCTAATTTGGAAACCTTAATCTATGACGTTTGAAGTACGTGCTAGCAAAACGAATCGCCGTCGACATTTTTCGAAAGTTTTGTGGCGAATCATTAGGCCTCATGATTTCGAACCGAATTTCAAAGAAATGCAGAGAATAAAACTGTAAAAGAGTGCTTAAAATCGGGACCCTAATTCGGAAAACCTAATCTGGGACGTTTGAAGTACGTACTAAAAAAACTGGGTCACGGTCGACGTTTTTCGAAGGTTTTGTGGCGAATCATTAGGCCTCATGATTTCGAATCGAATTTCGAAGAAACGGAGAGAATAAAACTGTTAAAGTGTGCTTAAAATCGGGACCCTGATTCGGAAACCTTAATATGGGACGTTTGAAGTACGTGCTAAAAAATGGAGTCACGGTCGACGTTTTTCAAAAGTTTTTTTGTCGAATAATTAGGCCTCATGATTTAGAATCGAATTTCGGAGAAACGGAGAGAATAAAACTGTAAAAGAGTGCTTAAAATCGAGACCCTAATTCGTAAACCTTAATGTGGGACGTTTGAAGTACGTGCTAAAAAATGGAGTCACGGTCGATGTTTTTCAAAACTTTTGTGGCGAAAAATTAGGACTGATGATTTAGAATCGAATTTCGAAGAAACGGATAGCATAAAACAGTAAATGAGTGCTTAAAATCGAGACCCTAATTCGGAAACCTAATCTGGGACTTTTGAAGTACGTGCTAAAAGACCCAAGTCACGATCGACGTTTTTCGAAACTTTTTTGGGGAATCATTACGCCAGATGATTTAGAAGAGAATTTCGAAGAAACGGAGTGCATAAAAAAGTAAAAGAGTGCTTCAAATCGAGACCCTAATTTGGAAACCTTAATCTATGACGTTTGAAGTACGTGCTAGCAAAACGAATCGCCGTCGACATTTTTCGAAAGTTTTGTGGCGAATCATTAGGCCTCATGATTTCGAACCGAATTTCAAAGAAATGCAGAGAATAAAACTGTAAAAGAGTGCTTAAAATCGGGACCCTAATTCGGAAAACCTAATCTGGGACGTTTGAAGTACGTGCTAAAAAAACCGGGTCACGGTCGACGTTTTTCGAAGGTTTTGTGGCGAATCATTAGGCCTCATGATTTCGAATCAAATTTCGAAGAAACGGAGAGAATAAAACTGTTAAAGTGTACTTAAAATCGGGACCCTGATTCGGAAACCTTAATATGGGACGTTTGAAGTACGTGCTAAAAAATGGAGTCACGGTCGACGTTTTTCAAAAGTTTTTTGTCGAATAATTAGGCCTCATGATTTAGAATCGAATTTCGGAGAAACGGAGAGAATAAAACTGTAAAAGAGTGCTTAAAATCGAGACCCTAATTCGTAAACCTTAATGTGGGAAGTTTGAAGTACGTGCTAAAAAATGGAGTCACGGTCGATGTTTTTCGAAACTTTTGTGGCGAAAAATTAGGACTGATGATTTAGAATCGAATTTCGAAGAAACGGATAGCATAAAACAGTAAATAAGTGCTTAAAATCGAGACCCTAATTCGGAAACCTAATCTGGGACTTTTGAAGTACGTGCTAAAAGACCCAAGTCACGATCGACGTTTTTCGAAACTTTTTTGGGGAATCATTACGCCAGATGATTTAGAAGAGAATTTCGAAGAAACGGAGTGCATAAAAAAGTAAATGAGTGCTTAAAATCGAGACCCTAATTCGGAAACCCTAATCAAGGACGTTTGAAGTACGTGCTAACAAAACCGAGTCACGTTCGACGTTTTTTAAAACTTTTTTGGGGAATCATTAGGCCAGATGATTTAGAATATAATTTCGAAGAAACGGAGCGCATAAAACAGTGAAAGAGTGCTTAAAATCGAGACCCTAATTCGGAAACCCTAATCAAGGACGTTTGAAGTACGTGCTAGCAAAACGAATCGCGGTCGACATTTTTCGAAAGTTTTGTGGCGAATCATTAGGCCTCATGATTTCGAACCGAATTTCAAAGAAATGCAGAGAATAAAACTGTAAAAGAGTGCTTAAAATCGGGACCCTAATTCAGAAAACCTAATCTGGGACGTTTGAAGTACGTGCTAAAAAAATCGGGTCACGGTCGACGTTTTTCGAAGGTTTTGTGGCGAATCATTAGGCCTCATGATTTCGAATCGAATTTCGAAGAAACGGAGAGAATAAAACTGTTAAAGTGTGCTTAAAATCGGGACCCTGATTCGGAAACCTTAATATGGGACGTTTAAAGTACGTGCTAAAAAATGGAGTCACGGTCGACGTTTTTCAAAAGTTTTTTGTCGAATAATTAGGCCTCATGATTTAGAATCGAATTTCGGAGAAACGGAGAGAATAAAACTGTAAAAGAGTGCTTAAAATCGAGACCCTAATTCGTAAACCTTAATGTGGGACGTTTGAAGTACGTGCTAAAAAATGGAGTCACGGTCGATGTTTTTCGAAACTTTTGTGGCGAAAAATTAGGACTGATGATTTAGAATCGAATTTCGAAGAAACGGATAGCATAAAACAGTAAATGAGTGCTTAAAATCGAGACCCTAATTCGGAAACCTAATCTGGGACTTTTGAAGTACGTGCTAAAAGTCCCAAGTCACGATCGACGTTTTTCGAAACTTTTTTGGGGAATCATTACGCCAAATGATTTAGAAGAGAATTTCGAAGAAACGGAGTGCATAAAAAAGTAAAAGAGTGCTTAAAATCGAGACCCTAATTCGGAAACCCTAATCAAGGACGTTTGAAGTACGTGCTAACAAAACCGAGTCACGTTCGACGTTTTTTAAAACTTTTTTGGGGAATCATTAGGCCAGATGATTTAGAATATAATTTCGAAGAAACGGAGCGCATAAAACAGTGAAAGAGTGCTTAAAATCGAGACCCTAATTCGGAAACCCTAATCAAGGACGTTTGAAGTACGTGCTAAAAAAACCGAGTCACGGTCGACGTTTTTTTAAACTTTTTTGTTGAATCATTAGGCCGGATGATTTAGAATATAATTTTGAAGAAAGGGAGTGCATAAAACAGTTAAAGAGTGCTTAAAATCGAGACCCTAGTTTGGAAACCTTAATCTATGACGTTTGAAGTACGTGCTAGCAAAACGAATCGCGGTCGACATTTTTCGAAAGTTTTGTGGCGAATCATTAGGCCTCATGATTTCGAACCGAATTTCAAAGAAATGCAGAGAATAAAACTGTAAAAGAGTGCTTAAAATCGGGACCCTAATTCGGAAAACCTAATCTGGGACGTTTGAAGTACGTGCTAAAAAAACCGGGTCACGGTCGACGTTTTTCGAAGGTTTTGTGGCGAATCATTAGGCCTCATGATTTCGAATCGAATTTCGAAGAAACGGAGCGCATAAAACTGTTAAAGTGTGCTTAAAATCGGGACCCTGATTCGGAAACCTTAATATGGGACGTTTGAAGTACGTGCTAAAAAATGGAGTCACGGTCGACGTTTTTCAAAAGTTTTTTGTCGAATAATTAGGCCTCATAATTTAGAATCGAATTTCGGAGAAACGGAGAGAATAAAACTGTAAAAGAGTGCTTAAAATCGAGACCCTAATTCGTAAACCTTAATGTGGGACGTTTGAAGTACGTGCTAAAGAATGGAGTCACGGTCGATGTTTTTCGAAACTTTTGTGGCGAAAAATTAGGACTGATGATTTAGAATCGAATTTCGAAGAAACGGATAGCATAAAACAGTAAATGAGTGCTTAAAATCGAGACCCTAATTCGGAAACCTAATCTGGGACTTTTGAAGTACGTGCTAAAAGACCCAAGTCACGATCGACGTTTTTCGAAACTTTTTTGGGGAATCATTACGCCAGATGATTTAGAAGAGAATTTCGAAGAAACGGAGTGCATAAAAAAGTAAAAGAGTGCTTCAAATCGAGACCCTAATTTGGAAACCTTAATCTATGACGTTTGAAGTACGTGCTAGCAAAACGAATCGCGGTCGACATTTTTCGAAAGTTTTGTGGCGAATAATTAGGCCTCATGATTTCGAACCTAATTTCAAAGAAATTCAGAGAATAAAACTGTAAAAGAGTGCTTAAAATCGGGACCCTAATTCGGAAAACCTAATCTGGGACGTTTGAAGTACGTGCTAAAAAAACCGGGTCACGGTCGACGTTTTTCGAAGGTTTTGTGGCGAATCATTAGGCCTCATGATTTCGAATCGAATTTCGAAGAAACGGAGCGCATAAAACTGTTAAAGTGTGCTTAAAATCGGGACCCTGATTCGGAAACCTTAATATGGGACGTTTGAAGTACGTGCTAAAAAATGGAGTCACGGTCGACGTTTTTCAAAAGTTTTTTGTCGAATAATTAGGTTTCATGATTTAGAATCGAATTTCGGAGAAACGGAGAGAATAAAACTGTAAAAGAGTGCTTAAAATGGAGACCCTAATTCGTAAACCTTAATGTGGGACGTTTGAAGTACGTGCTAAAAAATGGAGTCACGGTCGATGTTTTTCGAAACTTTTGTGGCGAAAAATTAGGACTGATGATTTAGAATCGAATTTCGAAGAAACGGATAGCATAAAACAGTAAATGAGTGCTTAAAATCGAGACCCTAATTCGGAAACCTAATCTGGGACTTTTGAAGTACGTGCTAAAAGACCCAAGTCACGATCGACGTTTTTCGAAACTTTTTTGGGGAATCATTACGCCAGATGATTTAGATGAGAATTTCGAAGAAACGGAGTGCATAAAAAAGTAAAAGAGTGCTTCAAATCGAGACCCTAATTTGGAAACCTTAATCTATGACGTTTAAAGTACGTGCTAGCAAAACGAATCGCGGTCGACATTTTTCGAAAGTTTTGTGGCGAATCATTAGGCCTCATGATTTCGAACCGAATTTCAAAGAAATGCAGAGAATAAAACTGTAAAAGGGTGCTTAAAATCGGGACCCTAATTCGGAAAACCTAATCTGGGACGTTTGAAGTACGTGCTAAAAAATGGAGTCACGGTCGACGTTTTTCAAAAGTTTTTTGTCGAATAATTAGGCCTCATGATTTAGAATCGAATTTCGGAGAAACGGAGAGAATAAAACTGTAAAAGAGTGCTTAAAATCGAGACACTAATTCGTAAACCTTAATGTGGGACGTTTGAAGTACGTGCTAAAGAATGGAGTCACGGTCGATGTTTTTCGAAACTTTTGTGGCGAAAAATTAGGACTGATGATTTAGAATCGAATTTCGAAGAAACGGAGTGCATAAAAAAGTAAATGAGTGCTTAAAATCGAGACCCTAATTCGGAAACCCTAATCAAGGACGTTTGAAGTACGTGCTAACAAAACCGAGTCACGTTCGACGTTTTTTAAAACTTTTTTGGGGAATCATTAGGCCAGATGATTTAGAATATAATTTCGAAGAAACGGAGCGCATAAAACAGTGAAAGAGTGCTTCAAATCGAGACCCTAATTCGGAAACCCTAATCAAGGACGTTTGAAGTACGTGCTAGCAAAACGAATCGCGGTCGACATTTTTCGAAAGTTTTGTGGCGAATCATTAGGCCTCATGATTTCGAACCGAATTTCAAAGAAATGCAGAGAATAAAACTGTAAAAGAGTGCTTAAAATCGGGACCCTAATTCAGAAAACCTAATCTGGGACGTTTGAAGTACGTGCTAAAAAAATCGGGTCACGGTCGACGTTTTTCGAAGGTTTTGTGGCGAATCATTAGGCCTCATGATTTCGAATCGAATTTCGAAGAAACGGAGAGAATAAAACTGTTAAAGTGTGCTTAAAATCGGGACCCTGATTCGGAAACCTTAATATGGGACGTTTAAAGTACGTGCTAAAAAATGGAGTCACGGTCGACGTTTTTCAAAAGTTTTTTGTCGAATAATTAGGCCTCATGATTTAGAATCGAATTTCGGAGAAACGGAGAGAATAAAACTGTAAAAGAGTGCTTAAAATCGAGACCCTAATTCGTAAACCTTAATGTGGGACGTTTGAAGTACGTGCTAAAAAATGGAGTCACGGTCGATGTTTTTCGAAACTTTTGTGGCGAAAAATTAGGACTGATGATTTAGAATCGAATTTCGAAGAAACGGAGTGCATAAAAAAGTAAATGAGTGCTTAAAATCGAGACCCTAATTCGGAAACCCTAATCAAGGACGTTTGAAGTACGTGCTAACAAAACCGAGTCACGTTCGACGTTTTTTAAAACTTTTTTGGGGAATCATTAGGCCAGATGATTTAGAATATAATTTCGAAGAAACGGAGCGCATAAAACAGTGAAAGAGTGCTTCAAATCGAGACCCTAATTCGGAAACCCTAATCAAGGACGTTTGAAGTACGTGCTAGCAAAACGAATCGCGGTCGACATTTTTCGAAAGTTTTGTGGCGAATCATTAGGCCTCATGATTTCGAACCGAATTTCAAAGAAATGCAGAGAATAAAACTGTAAAAGAGTGCTTAAAATCGAGACCCTAATTCGGAAAACCTAATCTGGGACGTTTGAAGTACGTGCTAAAAAAACCGGGTCACGGTCGACGTTTTTCGAAGGTTTTGTGGCGAATCATTAGGCCTCATGATTTCGAATCGAATTTCGAAGAAACGGAGAGAATAAAACTGTTAAAGTGTGCTTAAAATCGGGACCCTGATTCGGAAACCTTAATATGGGACGTTTGAAGTACGTGCTAAAAAATGGAGTCACGGTCGACGTTTTTCAAAAGTTTTTTGTCGAATAATTAGGCCTCATGATTTAGAATCGAATTTCGGAGAAACGGAGAGAATAAAACTGTAAAAGAGTGCTTAAAATCGAGACCCTAATTCGTAAACCTTAATGTGGGACGTTTGAAGTACGTGCTAAAAAATGGAGTCACGGTCGATGTTTTTCGAAACTTTTGTGGCGAAAAATTAGGACTGATGATTTAGAATCGAATTTCGAAGAAACGGATAGCATAAAACAGTAAATGAGTGCTTAAAATCGAGACCCTAATTCGGAAACCTAATCTGGGACTTTTGAAGTACGTGCTAAAAGACCCAAGTCACGATCGACGTTTTTCGAAACTTTTTTGGGGAATCATTACGCCAGATGATTTAGAAGAGAATTTCGAAGAAACGGAGTGCATAAAAAAGTAAAAGAGTGCTTAAAATCGAGACCCTAATTCGGAAACCCTAATCAAGGACGTTTGAAGTACGTGCTAACAAAACCGAGTCACGTTCGACGTTTTTTAAAACTTTTTTGGGGAATCATTAGGCCAGATGATTTAGAATATAATTTCGAAGAAACGGAGCGCATAAAACAGTGAAAGAGTGCTTAAAATCGAGACCCCAATTCGGAAACCCTAATCAAGGACGTTTGAAGTACGTGCTAAAAAAACCGAGTCACGGTCGACGTTTTTTTAAACTTTTTTGTTGAATCATTAGGCCGGATGATTTAGAATATAATTTCGAAGAAACGGAGTGCATAAAACAGTTAAAGAGTGCTTAAAATCGAGACCCTAATTTGGAAACCTTAATCTATGACGTTTGAAGTACGTGCTAGCAAAACGAATCGCGGTCGATATTTTTCGAAAGTTTTGTGGCGAATCATTAGGCCTCATGATTTCGAACCGAATTTCAAAGAAATGCAGAGAATAAAACTGTAAAAGAATGCTTAAAATCGAGACCCTAATTCGTAAACCTTAATGTGGGACGTTTGAAGTACGTGCTAAAAAATGGAGTCACGGTCGATGTTTTTCGAAACTTTTGTGGCGAAAAATTAGGACTGATGATTTAGAATCGAATTTCGAAGAAACGGATAGCATAAAACAGTAAATGAGTGCTTAAAATCGAGACCCTAATTCGGAAACCTAATCTGGGACTTTTGAAGTACGTGCTAAAAGACCCAAGTCACGATCGACGTTTTTCGAAACTTTTTTGGGGAATCATTACGCCAGATGATTTAGAAGAGAATTTCGAAGAAACGGAGTGCATAAAAAAGTAAAAGAGTGCTTCAAATCGAGACCCTAATTTGGAAACCTTAATCTATGACGTTTGAAGTACGTGCTAGCAAAACGAATCGCGGTCGACATTTTTCGAAAGTTTTGTGGCGAATCATTAGGCCTCATGATTTCGAACCGAATTTCAAAGAAATGCAGAGAATAAAACTGTAAAAGAGTGCTTAAAATCGGGACCCTAATTCGGAAAACCTAATCTGGGACGTTTGAAGTACGTACTAAAAAAACTGGGTCACGGTCGACGTTTTTCGAAGGTTTTGTGGCGAATCATTAGGCCTCATGATTTCGAATCGAATTTCGAAGAAACGGAGAGAATAAAACTGTTAAAGTGTGCTTAAAATCGGGACCCTGATTCGGAAACCTTAATATGGGACGTTTGAAGTACGTGCTAAAAAATGGAGTCACGGTCGACGTTTTTCAAAAGTTTTTTTGTCGAATAATTAGGCCTCATGATTTAGAATCGAATTTCGGAGAAACGGAGAGAATAAAACTGTAAAAGAGTGCTTAAAATCGAGACCCTAATTCGTAAACCTTAATGTGGGACGTTTGAAGTACGTGCTAAAGAATGGAGTCACGGTCGATGTTTTTCGAAACTTTTGTGGCGAAAAATTAGGACTGATGATTTAGAATCGAATTTCGAAGAAACGGATAGCATAAAACAGTAAATGAGTGCTTAAAATCGAGACCCTAATTCGGAAACCTAATCTGGGACTTTTGAAGTACGTGCTAAAAGACCCAAGTCACGATCGACGTTTTTCGAAACTTTTTTGGGGAATCATTACGCCAGATGATTTAGAAGAGAATTTCGAAGAAACGGAGTGCATAAAAAAGTAAAAGAGTGCTTCAAATCGAGACCCTAATTTGGAAACCTTAATCTATGACGTTTGAAGTACGTGCTAGCAAAACGAATCGCCGTCGACATTTTTCGAAAGTTTTGTGGCGAATCATTAGGCCTCATGATTTCGAACCGAATTTCAAAGAAATGCAGAGAATAAAACTGTAAAAGAGTGCTTAAAATCGGGACCCTAATTCGGAAAACCTAATCTGGGACGTTTGAAGTACGTGCTAAAAAAACCGGGTCACGGTCGACGTTTTTCGAAGGTTTTGTGGCGAATCATTAGGCCTCATGATTTCGAATCAAATTTCGAAGAAACGGAGAGAATAAAACTGTTAAAGTGTACTTAAAATCGGGACCCTGATTCGGAAACCTTAATATGGGACGTTTGAAGTACGTGCTAAAAAATGGAGTCACGGTCGACGTTTTTTAAAAGTTTTTTGTCGAATAATTAGGCCTCATGATTTAGAATCGAATTTCGGAGAAACGGAGAGAATAAAACTGTAAAAGAGTGCTTAAAATCGAGACCCTAATTCGTAAACCTTAATGTGGGACGTTTGAAGTACGTGCTAAAAAATGGAGTCACAGTCGATGTTTTTCGAAACTTTTGTGGCGAAAAATTAGGACTGATGATTTAGAATCGAATTTCGAAGAAACGGATAGCATAAAACAGTAAATAAGTGCTTAAAATCGAGACCCTAATTCGGAAACCTAATCTGGGACTTTTGAAGTACGTGCTAAAAGACCCAAGTCACGATCGACGTTTTTCGAAACTTTTTTGGGGAATCATTACGCCAGATGATTTAGAAGAGAATTTCGAAGAAACGGAGTGCATAAAAAAGTAAATGAGTGCTTAAAATCGAGACCCTAATTCGGAAACCCTAATCAAGGACGTTTGAAGTACGTGCTAACAAAACCGAGTCACGTTCGACGTTTTTTAAAACTTTTTTGGGGAATCATTAGGCCAGATGATTTAGAATATAATTTCGAAGAAACGGAGCGCATAAAACAGTGAAAGAGTGCTTAAAATCGAGACCCTAATTCGGAAACCCTAATCAAGGACGTTTGAAGTACGTGCTAGCAAAACGAATCGCGGTCGACATTTTTCGAAAGTTTTGTGGCGAATCATTAGGCCTCATGATTTCGAACCGAATTTCAAAGAAATGCAGAGAATAAAACTGTAAAAGAGTGCTTAAAATCGGGACCCTAATTCAGAAAACCTAATCTGGGACGTTTGAAGTACGTGCTAAAAAAATCGGGTCACGGTCGACGTTTTTCGAAGGTTTTGTGGCGAATCATTAGGCCTCATGATTTCGAATCGAATTTCGAAGAAACGGAGAGAATAAAACTGTTAAAGTGTGCTTAAAATCAGGACCCTGATTCGGAAACCTTAATATGGGACGTTTAAAGTACGTGCTAAAAAATGGAGTCACGGTCGACGTTTTTCAAAAGTTTTTTGTCGAATAATTAGGCCTCATGATTTAGAATCGAATTTCGGAGAAACGGAGAGAATAAAACTGTAAAAGAGTGCTTAAAATCGAGACCCTAATTCGTAAACCTTAATGTGGGACGTTTGAAGTACGTGCTAAAAAATGGAGTCACGGTCGATGTTTTTCGAAACTTTTGTGGCGAAAAATTAGGACTGATGATTTAGAATCGAATTTCGAAGAAACGGATAGCATAAAACAGTAAATGAGTGCTTAAAATCGAGACCCTAATTCGGAAACCTAATCTGGGACTTTTGAAGTACGTGCTAAAAGTCCCAAGTCACGATCGACGTTTTTCGAAACTTTTTTGGGGAATCATTACGCCAGATGATTTAGAAGAGAATTTCGAAGAAACGGAGTGCATAAAAAAGTAAAAGAGTGCTTAAAATCGAGACCCTAATTCGGAAACCCTAATCAAGGACGTTTGAAGTACGTGCTAACAAAACCGAGTCACGTTCGACGTTTTTTAAAACTTTTTTGGGGAATCATTAGGCCAGATGATTTAGAATATAATTTCGAAGAAACGGAGCGCATAAAACAGTGAAAGAGTGCTTAAAATCGAGACCCTAATTCGGAAACCCTAATCAAGGACGTTTGAAGTACGTGCTAAAAAAACCGAGTCACGGTCGACGTTTTTTTAAACTTTTTTGTTGAATCATTAGGCCGGATGATTTAGAATATAATTTTGAAGAAAGGGAGTGCATAAAACAGTTAAAGAGTGCTTAAAATCGAGACCCTAGTAAGGAAACCTTAATCTATGACGTTTGAAGTACGTGCTAGCAAAACGAATCGCGGTCGACATTTTTCGAAAGTTTTGTGGCGAATCATTAGGCCTCATGATTTCGAACCGAATTTCAAAGAAATGCAGAGAATAAAACTGTAAAAGAGTGCTTAAAATCGGGACCCTAATTCGGAAAACCTAATCTGGGACGTTTGAAGTACGTGCTAAAAAAACCGGGTCACAGTCGACATTTTTCGAAGGTTTTGTGGCGAATCATTAGGCCTCATGATTTCGAATCGAATTTCGAAGAAACGGAGCGCATAAAACTGTTAAAGTGTGCTTAAAATCGGGACCCTGATTCGGAAACCTTAATATGGGACGTTTGAAGTACGTGCTAAAAAATGGAGTCACGGTCGACGTTTTTCAAAAGTTTTTTGTCGAATAATTAGGCCTCATAATTTAGAATCGAATTTCGGAGAAACGGAGAGAATAAAACTGTAAAAGAGTGCTTAAAATCGAGACCCTAATTCGTAAACCTTAATGTGGGACGTTTGAAGTACGTGCTAAAGAATGGAGTCACGGTCGATGTTTTTCGAAACTTTTGTGGCGAAAAATTAGGACTGATGATTTAGAATCGAATTTCGAAGAAACGGATAGCATAAAACAGTAAATGAGTGCTTAAAATCGAGACCCTAATTCGGAAACCTAATCTGGGACTTTTGAAGTACGTGCTAAAAGACCCAAGTCACGATCGACGTTTTTCGAAACTTTTTTGGGGAATCATTACGCCAGATGATTTAGAAGAGAATTTCGAAGAAACGGAGTGCATAAAAAAGTAAAAGAGTGCTTCAAATCGAGACCCTAGTAAGGAAACCTTAATCTATGACGTTTGAAGTACGTGCTAGCAAAACGAATCGCGGTCGACATTTTTCGAAAGTTTTGTGGCGAATCATTAGGCCTCATGATTTCGAACCGAATTTCAAAGAAATGCAGAGAATAAAACTGTAAAAGAGTGCTTAAAATCGGGACCCTAATTCGGAAAACCTAATCTGGGACGTTTGAAGTACGTGCTAAAAAAACCGGGTCACGGTCGACGTTTTTCGAAGGTTTTGTGGCGAATCATTAGGCCTAATGATTTCGAATCGAATTTCGAAGAAACGGAGAGAATAAAACTGTTAAAGTGTACTTAAAATCGGGACCCTGATTCGGAAACCTTAATATGGGACGTTTGAAGTACGTGCTAAAAAATGGAGTCACGGTCGACGTTTTTCAAAAGTTTTTTGTCGAATAATTAGGCCTCATGATTTAGAATCGAATTTCGGAGAAACGGAGAGAATAAAACTGTAAAAGAGTGCTTAAAATCGAGACCCTAATTCGTAAACCTTAATGTGGGACGTTTGAAGTACGTGCTAAAAAATGGAGTCACGGTCGATGTTTTTTGAAACTTTTGTGGCGAAAAATTAGGACTGATGATTTAGAATCGAATTTCGAAGAAACGGATAGCATAAAACAGTAAATAAGTGCTTAAAATCGAGACCCTAATTCGGAAACCTAATCTGGGACTTTTGAAGTACGTGCTAAAAGACCCAAGTCACGATCGACGTTTTTCGAAACTTTTTTGGGGAATCATTACGCCAGATGATTTAGAAGAGAATTTCGAAGAAACGGAGTGCATAAAAAAGTAAATGAGTGCTTAAAATCGAGACCCTAATTCGGAAACCCTAATCAAGGACGTTTGAAGTACGTGCTAACAAAACCGAGTCACGTTCGAGGTTTTTTAAAACTTTTTTGGGGAATCATTAGGCCAGATGATTTAGAATATAATTTCGAAGAAACGGAGCGCATAAAACAGTGAAAGAGTGCTTAAAATCGGGACCCTGATTCGGAAACCTTAATCTGGGACGTTTGAAGTACGTGCTAAAAAAACCGAGTCACGGTCGACGTTTGTCGAAACTTTTTTGGTGAATCGTAAGGCCGAATATTTTAGAATATAATTTCGAAGAAACGGAGTGCTTAAAACAATTAAAGAGTGCTGAAAATCGAGACCCTAATTCGGAAACCTTAATCTGGGACGTTTGAAGTACGTGCTAAAAAATGGAGTCACGGTCGATGTTTTTCGAAACTTTTGTGGCGAATCATTAGGACTGATGATTTAGAATCGAATTTCGAAGAAACAGATAGCATAAAACAGTAAAAGAGTTCTTAAAATCGAGACCCTAATTCGGTAACCTTAATCTGGGACGTTTGAAGTACGTGCTAAAAAAACCGAGTCACGGTCGACGTTTTTCGAAACTTTTTTGGTGAATCATAAGGCCGGATATTTTAGAATATAATTTCGAAGAAACGGAGTGCTTAAAACAATTAAAGAGTGCTGAAAATCGAGACCCTAATTCGGAAACCTTAATCTGGGACGTTTGAAGTACGTGCTAAAAAATGGAGTCACAGTCGATGTTTTTCGAAACTTTTGTGGCGAATCATTAGGACTGATGATTTAATATAAAATTTCGAATAAACGGATAGCATAAAACAGTAAAAGAGTGCTTAAAATCGAGACCCTAATTCGGTAACCTTAATCTGGGACGTTTGAAGTACGTGCTAAAAAAACCGAGTCACGGTCGACGTTTTTCGAAACTTTTTTGGTGAATCATACGGCCGGATATTTTAGAATATAATTTCGAAGAAACGGAGTGCATAAAACAATTAAAGAGTGCTTAAAATCGAGACCCTAATTCGGTAACATTAATCTGGGACGTTTGAAGTACGTGCTAAAAAAACCGAGTCACGGTCGACGTTTGTCGAAACTTTTTTGGTGAATCGTAAGGCCGGATATTTTAGAATATAATTTCGAAGAAACGGAGTGCTTAAAACAATTAAAGAGTGCTGAAAATCGAGACCCTAATTCGGAAACCTTAATCTGGGACGTTTGAAGTACGTGCTAAAAAATGGAGTCACGGTCGATGTTTTTCGAAACTTTTGTGGCGAATCATTAGGACTGATGATTTAATATAAAATTTCGAATAAACGGATAGCATAAAACAGTAAAAGAGTGCTTAAAATCGAGACCCTAATTCGGTAACCTTAATCTGGGACGTTTGAAGTACGTGCTAAAAAAACCGAGTCACGGTCGACGTTTTTCGAAACTTTTTTGGTGAATCATAAGGCCGGATATTTTAGAATATAATTTCGAAGAAACGGAGTGCTTAAAACAATTAAAGAGTGCTGAAAATCGAGACCCTAATTCGGAAACCTTAATCTGGGACGTTTGAAGTACGTGCTAAAAAATAGAGTCACAGTCGATGTTTTTCGAAACTTTTGTGGCGAATCATTAGGACTGATGATTTAATATAAAATTTCGAATAAACGGATAGCATAAAACAGTAAAAGAGTGCTTAAAATCGAGACCCTAATTCGGTAACCTTAATCTGGGACGTTTGAAGTACGTGCTAAAAAAACCGAGTCACGGTCGAAGTTTTTCGAAACCTTTTTGGGGAATCATAAGGCCGGATATTTTAGAATATAATTTCGAAGAAATGGAGTGCATAAAACAATTAAAGAGTGCTGAAAATCGAGACCCTAATTCGGAAACCTTAATCTGGGACGTTTGAAGTACGTGCTAAAAAATGGAGTCACGGTCGATGTTTTTCGAAACTTTTGTGGCGAATCATTAGGACTGATGATTTAATATAAAATTTCGAATAAACGGATAGCATAAAACAGTAAAAGAGTGCTTAAAATCGAGACCCTAATTCGGTAACCTTAATCTGGGACGTTTGAAGTACGTGCTAAAAAAACCGAGTCACGGTCGACGTTTTTCGAAACCTTTTTGGGGAATCATAAGGCCGGATATTTTAGAATATAATTTCGAAGAAATGGAGTGCATAAAACAATTAAAGAGTGCTGAAAATCGAGACCCTAATTCGGAAACCTTAATCTGGGACGTTTGAAGTACGTGCTAAAAAATGGAGTCACGGTCGATGTTTTTCGAAACTTTTGTGGCGAATCATTAGGACTGATAATTTAATATAAAATTTCGAATAAACGGATAGCATAAAACATTAAAGAGTGCTTAAAATCGAGACCCTAATTCGTTAACCTTAATCTGGGACGTTTGAAGTACGTGCTAAAAAAACCGAGTCACGGTCGACGTTTTTCGAAACTTTTTTGGTGAATCATAAGGCCGGATATTTTAGAATATAATTTCGAAGAAACGGAGTGCTTAAAACAATTAAAGAGTGCTGAAAATCGAGACCCTAATTCGGAAACCTTAATCTGGGACGTTTGAAGTACGTGCTAAAAAATGGAGTCACGGTCGATGTTTTTCGAAACTTTTGTGGCGAATCATTAGGACTGATGATTTAGAATCGAATTTCGAAGAAACAGATAGCATAAAACAGTAAAAGAGTTCTTAAAATCGAGACCCTAATTCGGTAACCTTAATCTGGGACGTTTGAAGTACGTGCTAAAAAAACCGAGTCACGGTCGACGTTTTTCGAAACTTTTTTGGTGAATCATAAGGCCAGATATTTTAGAATATAATTTCGAAGAAACGGAGTGCTTAAAACAATTAAAGAGTGCTGAAAATCGAGACCCTAATTCGGAAACCTTAATCTGGGACGTTTGAAGTACGTGCTAAAAAATGGAGTCACAGTCGATGTTTTTCGAAACTTTTGTGGCGAATCATTAGGACTGATGATTTAATATAAAATTTCGAATAAACGGATAGCATAAAACAGTAAAAGAGTGCTTAAAATCGAGACCCTAATTCGGTAACCTTAATCTGGGACGTTTGAAGTACGTGCTAAAAAAACCGAGTCACGGTCGACGTTTTTCGAAACTTTTTTGGTGAATCATACGGCCGGATATTTTAGAATATAATTTCGAAGAAACGGAGTGCATAAAACAATTAAAGAGTGCTTAAAATCGAGACCCTAATTCGGTAACATTAATCTGGGACGTTTGAAGTACGTGCTAAAAAAACCGAGTCACGGTCGACGTTTGTCGAAACTTTTTTGGTGAATCGTAAGGCCATTATATTTTAGAATATAATTTCGAAGAAACGGAGTGCTTAAAACAATTAAAGAGTGCTAAAAATCGAGACCCTAATTCGGAAACCTTAATCTGGGACGTTTGAAGTACGTGCTAAAAAATGGAGTCACGGTCGATGTTTTTCGAAACTTTTGTGGCGAATCATTAGGACTGATGATTTAATATAAAATTTCGAATAAACGGATAGCATAAAACAGTAAAAGAGTGCTTAAAATCGAGACCCTAATTCGGTAACCTTAATCTGGGACGTTTGAAGTACGTGCTAAAAAAACCGAGTCACGGTCGACGTTTTTCGAAACTTTTTTGGTGAATCATAAGGCCGGATATTTTAGAATATAATTTCGAAGAAACGGAGTGCTTAAAACAATTAAAGAGTGCTGAAAATCGAGACCCTAATTCGGAAACCTTAATCTGGGACGTTTGAAGTACGTGCTAAAAAATGGAGTCACAGTCGATGTTTTTCGAAACTTTTGTGGCGAATCATTAGGACTGATGATTTAATATAAAATTTCGAATAAACGGATAGCATAAAACAGTAAAAGAGTGCTTAAAATCGAGACCCTAATTCGGTAACCTTAATCTGGGACGTTTGAAGTACGTGCTAAAAAAACCGAGTCACGGTCGACGTTTTTCGAAACTTTTTTGGTGAATCATACGGCCGGATATTTTAGAATATAATTTCGAAGAAACGGAGTGCATAAAACAATTAAAGAGTGCTTAAAATCGAGACCCTAATTCGGTAACATTAATCTGGGACGTTTGAAGTACGTGCTAAAAAAACCGAGTCACGGTCGACGTTTGTCGAAACTTTTTTGGTGAATCGTAAGGCCGGATATTTTAGAATATAATTTCGAAGAAACGGAGTGCTTAAAACAATTAAAGAGTGCTGAAAATCGAGACCCTAATTCGGAAACCTTAATCTGGGACGTTTGAAGTACGTGCTAAAAAATGGAGTCACGGTCGATGTTTTTCGAAACTTTTGTGGCGAATCATTAGGACTGATGATTTAATATAAAATTTCGAATAAACGGATAGCATAAAACAGTAAAAGAGTGCTTAAAATCGAGACCCTAATTCGGTAACCTTAATCTGGGACGTTTGAAGTACGTGCTAAAAAAACCGAGTCACGGTCGACGTTTTTCGAAACTTTTTTGGTGAATCATAAGGCCGGATATTTTAGAATATAATTTCGAAGAAACGGAGTGCTTAAAACAATTAAAGAGTGCTGAAAATCGAGACCCTAATTCGGAAACCTTAATCTGGGACGTTTGAAGTACGTGCTAAAAAATAGAGTCACAGTCGATGTTTTTCGAAACTTTTGTGGCGAATCATTAGGACTGATGATTTAATATAAAATTTCGAATAAACGGATAGCATAAAACAGTAAAAGAGTGCTTAAAATCGAGACCCTAATTCGGTAACCTTAATCTGGGACGTTTGAAGTACGTGCTAAAAAAACCGAGTCACGGTCGAAGTTTTTCGAAACCTTTTTGGGGAATCATAAGGCCGGATATTTTAGAATATAATTTCGAAGAAATGGAGTGCATAAAACAATTAAAGAGTGCTGAAAATCGAGACCCTAATTCGGAAACCTTAATCTGGGACGTTTGAAGTACGTGCTAAAAAATGGAGTCACGGTCGATGTTTTTCGAAACTTTTGTGGCGAATCATTAGGACTGATGATTTAATATAAAATTTCGAATAAACGGATAGCATAAAAAAGTAAAAGAGTGCTTAAAATCGAGACCCTAATTCGGTAACCTTAATCTGGGACGTTTGAAGTACGTGCTAAAAAAACCGAGTCACGGTCGACGTTTTTCGAAACCTTTTTGGGGAATCATAAGGCCGGATATTTTAGAATATAATTTCGAAGAAATGGAGTGCATAAAACAATTAAAGAGTGCTGAAAATCGAGACCCTAATTCGGAAACCTTAATCTGGGACGTTTGAAGTACGTGCTAAAAAATGGAGTCACGGTCGATGTTTTTCGAAACTTTTGTGGCGAATCATTAGGACTGATAATTTAATATAAAATTTCGAATAAACGGATAGCATAAAACATTAAAGAGTGCTTAAAATCGAGACCCTAATTCGGTAACCTTAATCTGGGACGTTTGAAGTACGTGCTAAAAAAACCGAGTCACGGTCGACGTTTTTCGAAACCTTTTTGGGGAATCATAAGGCCGGATAATTTAGAATATAATTTCGAAGAAATGGAGTGCATAAAACAATTAAAGAGTGCTGAAAATCGAGACCCTAATTCGGAAACCTTAATCTGGGACGTTTGAAGTACGTGCTAAAAAATGGAGTCACGGTCGATGTTTTTCGAAACTTTTGTGGCGAATCATTAGGACTGATGATTTAGAATCGAATTTCGAAGAAACGGATAGCATAAAACAGTAAAAGAGTTCTTAAAATCGAGACCCTAATTCGGTAACCTTAATCTGGGACGTTTGAAGTACGTGCTAAAAAAACCGAGTCACGGTCGATGTTTTTCGAAACTTTTTTGGTGAATCGTAAGGCCGGATATTTTAGAATATAATTTCGAAGAAACGGAGTGCTTAAAACAATTAAAGAGTGCTGAAAATTGAGACCCTAATTCGGAAACCTTAATCTGGGACGTTTGAAGTACGTGCTAAAAAATGGAGTCACAGTCGATGTTTTTCGAAACTTTTGTGGCGAATCATTAGGACTGATGATTTAATATAAAATTTCGAATAAACGGATAGCATAAAACAGTAAAAGAGTGCTTAAAATCGAGACCCTAATTCGGTAACCTTAATCTGGGACGTTTGAAGTACGTGCTAAAAAAACCGAGTCACGGTCGACGTTTTTCGAAACTTTTTTGGTGAATCATACGGCCGGATATTTTAGAATATAATTTCGAAGAAACGGAGTGCATAAAACAATTAAAGAGTGCTTAAAATCGAGACCCTAATTCGGTAACATTAATCTGGGACGTTTGAAGTACGTGCTAAAAAAACCGAGTCACGGTCGACGTTTGTCGAAACTTTTTTGGTGAATCGTAAGGCCATTATATTTTAGAATATAATTTCGAAGAAACGGAGTGCTTAAAACAATTAAAGAGTGCTAAAAATCGAGACCCTAATTCGGAAACCTTAATCTGGGACGTTTGAAGTACGTGCTAAAAAATGGAGTCACGGTCGATGTTTTTCGAAACTTTTGTGGCGAATCATTAGGACTGATGATTTAATATAAAATTTCGAATAAACGGATAGCATAAAACAGTAAAAGAGTGCTTAAAATCGAGACCCTAATTCGGTAACCTTAATCTGGGACGTTTGAAGTACGTGCTAAAAAAACCGAGTCACGGTCGACGTTTTTCGAAACTTTTTTGGTGAATCATAAGGCCGGATATTTTAGAATATAATTTCGAAGAAACGGAGTGCTTAAAACAATTAAAGAGTGCTGAAAATCGAGACCCTAATTCGGAAACCTTAATCTGGGACGTTTGAAGTACGTGCTAAAAAAACCGAGTCACGGTCGACGTTTGTCGAAACTTTTGTGGCGAATCATTAGGACTGATGATTTAATATAAAATTTCGAATAAACGGATAGCATAAAACAGTAAAAGAGTGCTTAAAATCGAGACCCTAATTCGGTAACCTTAATCTGGGACGTTTGAAGTACGTGCTAAAAAAACCGAGTCACGGTCGACGTTTTTCGAAACTTTTTTGGTGAATCATAAGGCCGGATATTTTAGAATATAATTTCGAAGAAACGGAGTGCTTAAAACAATTAAAGAGTGCTGAAAATCGAGACCCTAATTCGGTAACCTTAATCTGGGACGTTTGAAGTACGTGCTAAAAAAACCGAGTCACGGTCGACGTTTTTCGAAACTTTTTTGGTGAATCATAAGGCCGGATATTTTAGAATATAATTTCGAAGAAACGGAGTGCTTAAAACAATTAAAGAGTGCTGAAAATCGAGACCCTAATTCGGAAACCTTAATCTGGGACGTTTGAAGTACGTGCTAAAAAATGGAGTCACAGTCGATGTTTTTCGAAACTTTTGTGGCGAATCATTAGGACTGATGATTTAATATAAAATTTCGAATAAACGGATAGCATAAAACAGTAAAAGAGTGCTTAAAATCGAGACCCTAATTCGGTAACCTTAATCTGGGACGTTTGAAGTACGTGCTAAAAAAACCGAGTCACGGTCGACGTTTGTCGAAACTTTTTTGGTGAATCGTAAGGCCGGATATTTTAGAATATAATTTCGAAGAAACGGAGTGCTTAAAACAATTAAAGAGTGCTGAAAATCGAGACCCTAATTCGGAAACCTTAATCTGGGACGTTTGAAGTACGTGCTAAAAAATGGAGTCACGGTCGATGTTTTTCGAAACTTCTGTGGCGAATCATTAGGACTGATAATTTAATATAAAATTTCGAATAAACGGATAGCATAAAACAGTAAAAGAGTTCTTAAAATCGAGACCCTTATTCGGTAACCTTAATCTGGGACGTTTGAAGTACGTGCTAAAAAAACCGAGTCACGGTCGACGTTTTTCGAAACTTTTTTGGTGAATCATAAGGCCGGATATTTTAGAATATAATTTCGAAGAAACGGAGTGCTTAAAACAATTAAAGAGTGCTGAAAATCGAGACCCTAATTCTGAAACCTTAATCTGGGACGTTTGAAGTACGTGCTAAAAAATGGAGTCACGGTCGATGTTTTTCGAAACTTTTGTGGCGAATCATTAGGACTGATGATTTAATATAAAATTTCGAATAAACGGATAGCATAAAACAGTAAAAGAGTGCTTAAAATCGAGACCCTAATTCGGTAACCTTAATCTGGGACGTTTGAAGTACGTGCTAAAAAAACCGAGTCACGGTCGACGTTTTTCGAAACTTTTTTGGTGAATCATAAGGCCGGATATTTTAGAATATAATTTCGAAGAAACGGAGTGCTTAAAACAATTAAAGAGTGCTGAAAATCGAGACCCTAATTCGGAAACCTTAATCTGGGACGTTTGAAGTACGTGCTAAAAAATGGAGTCACAGTCGATGTTTTTCGAAACTTTTGTGGCGAATCATTAGGACTGATGATTTAATATAAAATTTCGAATAAACGGATAGCATAAAACAGTAAAAGAGTGCTTAAAATCGAGACCCTAATTCGGTAACCTTAATCTGGGACGTTTGAAGTACGTGCTAAAAAAACCGAGTCACGGTCGACGTTTGTCGAAACTTTTTTGGTGAATCGTAAGGCCGGATATTTTAGAATATAATTTCGAAGAAACGGAGTGCTTAAAACAATTAAAGAGTGCTGAAAATCGAGACCCTAATTCTGAAACCTTAATCTGGGACGTTTGAAGTACGTGCTAAAAAATGGAGTCACGGTCGATGTTTTTCGAAACTTTTGTGGCGAATCATTAGGACTGATGATTTAATATAAAATTTCGAATAAACGGATAGCATAAAACAGTAAAAGAGTGCTTAAAATCGAGACCCTAATTCGGTAACCTTAATCTGGGACGTTTGAAGTACGTGCTAAAAAAACCGAGTCACGGTCGACGTTTTTCGAAACTTTTTTGGTGAATCATAAGGCCGGATATTTTAGAATATAATTTCGAAGAAACGGAGTGCTTAAAACAATTAAAGAGTGCTGAAAATCGAGACCCTAATTCGGAAACCTTAATCTGGGACGTTTGAAGTACGTGCTAAAAAATGGAGTCACAGTCGATGTTTTTCGAAACTTTTGTGGCGAATCATTAGGACTGATGATTTAATATAAAATTTCGAATAAACGGATAGCATAAAACAGTAAAAGAGTGCTTAAAATCGAGACCCTAATTCGGTAACCTTAATCTGGGACGTTTGAAGTACGTGCTAAAAAAACCGAGTCACGGTCGACGTTTGTCGAAACTTTTTTGGTGAATCGTAAGGCCGGATATTTTAGAATATAATTTCGAAGAAACGGAGTGCTTAAAACAATTAAAGAGTGCTGAAAATCGAGACCCTAATTCGGAAACCTTAATCTGGGACGTTTGAAGTACGTGCTAAAAAATGGAGTCACGGTCGATGTTTTTCGAAACTTCTGTGGCGAATCATTAGGACTGATAATTTAATATAAAATTTCGAATAAACGGATAGCATAAAACAGTAAAAGAGTTCTTAAAATCGAGACCCTAATTCGGTAACCTTAATCTGGGACGTTTGAAGTACGTGCTAAAAAAACCGAGTCACGGTCGACGTTTTTCGAAACTTTTTTGGTGAATCATAAGGCCGGATATTTTAGAATATAATTTCGAAGAAACGGAGTGCTTAAAACAATTAAAGAGTGCTGAAAATCGAGACCCTAATTCTGAAACCTTAATCTGGGACGTTTGAAGTACGTGCTAAAAAATGGAGTCACGGTCGATGTTTTTCGAAACTTTTGTGGCGAATCATTAGGACTGATGATTTAATATAAAATTTCGAATAAACGGATAGCATAAAACAGTAAAAGAGTGCTTAAAATCGAGACCCTAATTCGGTAACCTTAATCTGGGACGTTTGAAGTACGTGCTAAAAAAACCGAGTCACGGTCGACGTTTTTCGAAACTTTTTTGGTGAATCATAAGGCCGGATATTCTAGAATATAATTTCGAAGAAACGGAGTGCTTAAAACAATTAAAGAGTGCTGAAAATCGAGACCCTAATTCGGTAACCTTAATCTGGGACGTTTGAAGTACGTGCTAAAAAAACCGAGTCACGGTCGACGTTTTTCGAAACTTTTTTGGTGAATCATAAGGCCGGATATTTTAGAATATAATTTCGAAGAAACGGAGTGCTTAAAACAATTAAAGAGTGCTGAAAATCGAGACCCTAATTCGGAAACCTTAATCTGGGACGTTTGAAGTACGTGCTAAAAAATGGACTCACAGTCGATGTTTTTCGAAACTTTTGTGGCGAATCATTAGGACTGATGATTTAATATAAAATTTCGAATAAACGGATAGCATAAAACAGTAAAAGAGTGCTTAAAATCGAGACCCTAATTCGGTAACCTTAATTTGGGACGTTTGAAGTACGTGCTAAAAAAACCGAGTCACGGTCGACGTTTGTCGAAACTTTTTTGGTGAATCGTAAGGCCGGATATTTTAGAATATAATTTCGAAGAAACGGAGTGCTTAAAACAATTAAAGAGTGCTGAAAATCGAGACCCTAATTCGGAAACCTTAATCTGGGACGTTTGAAGTACGTGCTAAAAAATGGAGTCACGGTCGATGTTTTTCGAAACTTCTGTGGCGAATCATTAGGACTGATGATTTAATATAAAATTTCGAATAAACGGATAGCATAAAACAGTAAAAGAGTGCTTAAAATCGAGACCCTAATTCGGTAACCTTAATCTGGGACGTTTGAAGTACGTGCTAAAAAAACCGAGTCACGGTCGACGTTTGTCGAAACTTTTTTGGTGAATCGTAAGGCCGGATATTTTAGAATATAATTTCGAAGAAACGGAGTGCTTAAAACAATTAAAGAGTGCTGAAAATCGAGACCCTAATTCGGAAACCTTAATCTGGGACGTTTGAAGTACGTGCTAAAAAATGGAGTCACGGTCGATGTTTTTCGAAACTTCTGTGGCGAATCATTAGGACTGATAATTTAATATAAAATTTCGAATAAACGGATAGCATAAAACAGTAAAAGAGTTCTTAAAATCGAGACCCTAATTCGGTAACCTTAATCTGGGACGTTTGAAGTACGTGCTAAAAAAACCGAGTCACGGTCGACGTTTTTCGAAACTTTTTTGGTGAATCATAAGGCCGGATATTTTAGAATATAATTTCGAAGAAACGGAGTGCTTAAAACAATTAAAGAGTGCTGAAAATCGAGACCCTAATTCTGAAACCTTAATCTGGGACGTTTGAAGTACGTGCTAAAAAATGGAGTCACGGTCGATGTTTTTCGAAACTTTTGTGGCGAATCATTAGGACTGATGATTTAATATAAAATTTCGAATAAACGGATAGCATAAAACAGTAAAAGAGTGCTTAAAATCGAGACCCTAATTCGGTAACCTTAATCTGGGACGTTTGAAGTACGTGCTAAAAAAACCGAGTCACGGTCGACGTTTTTCGAAACTTTTTTGGTGAATCATAAGGCCGGATATTTTAGAATATAATTTCGAAGAAACGGAGTGCTTAAAACAATTAAAGAGTGCTGAAAATCGAGACCCTAATTCGGAAACCTTAATCTGGGACGTTTGAAGTACGTGCTAAAAAATGGAGTCACAGTCGATGTTTTTCGAAACTTTTGTGGCGAATCATTAGGACTGATGATTTAATATAAAATTTCGAATAAACGGATAGCATAAAACAGTAAAAGAGTGCTTAAAATCGAGACCCTAATTCGGTAACCTTAATCTGGGACGTTTGAAGTACGTGCTAAAAAAACCGAGTCACGGTCGACGTTTGTCGAAACTTTTTTGGTGAATCGTAAGGCCGGATATTTTAGAATATAATTTCGAAGAAACGGAGTGCTTAAAACAATTAAAGAGTGCTGAAAATCGAGACCCTAATTCGGAAACCTTAATCTGGGACGTTTGAAGTACGTGCTAAAAAATGGAGTCACGGTCGATGTTTTTCGAAACTTCTGTGGCGAATCATTAGGACTGATAATTTAATATAAAATTTCGAATAAACGGATAGCATAAAACAGTAAAAGAGTTCTTAAAATCGAGACCCTAATTCGGTAACCTTAATCTGGGACGTTTGAAGTACGTGCTAAAAAAACCGAGTCACGGTCGACGTTTTTCGAAACTTTTTTGGTGAATCATAAGGCCGGATATTTTAGAATATAATTTCGAAGAAACGGAGTGCTTAAAACAATTAAAGAGTGCTGAAAATCGAGACCCTAATTCTGAAACCTTAATCTGGGACGTTTGAAGTACGTGCTAAAAAATGGAGTCACGGTCGATGTTTTTCGAAACTTTTGTGGCGAATCATTAGGACTGATGATTTAATATAAAATTTCGAATAAACGGATAGCATAAAACAGTAAAAGAGTGCTTAAAATCGAGACCCTAATTCGGTAACCTTAATCTGGGACGTTTGAAGTACGTGCTAAAAAAACCGAGTCACGGTCGACGTTTTTCGAAACTTTTTTGGTGAATCATAAGGCCGGATATTTTAGAATATAATTTCGAAGAAACGGAGTGCTTAAAACAATTAAAGAGTGCTGAAAATCGAGACCCTAATTCGGTAACCTTAATCTGGGACGTTTGAAGTACGTGCTAAAAAAACCGAGTCACGGTCGACGTTTTTCGAAACTTTTTTGGTGAATCATAAGGCCGGATATTTTAGAATATAATTTCGAAGAAACGGAGTGCTTAAAACAATTAAAGAGTGCTGAAAATCGAGACCCTAATTTGGAAACCTTAATCTGGGACGTTTGAAGTACGTGCTAAAAAATGGACTCACAGTCGATGTTTTTCGAAACTTTTGTGGCGAATCATTAGGACTGATGATTTAATATAAAATTTCGAATAAACGGATAGCATAAAACAGTAAAAGAGTGCTTAAAATCGAGACCCTAATTCGGTAACCTTAATTTGGGACGTTTGAAGTACGTGCTAAAAAAACCGAGTCACGGTCGACGTTTGTCGAAACTTTTTTGGTGAATCGTAAGGCCGGATATTTTAGAATATAATTTCGAAGAAACGGAGTGCTTAAAACAATTAAAGAGTGCTGAAAATCGAGACCCTAATTCGGAAACCTTAATCTGGGACGTTTGAAGTACGTGCTAAAAAATGGAGTCACGGTCGATGTTTTTCGAAACTTCTGTGGCGAATCATTAGGACTGATGATTTAATATAAAATTTCGAATAAACGGATAGCATAAAACAGTAAAAGAGTGCTTAAAATCGAGACCCTAATTCGGTAACCTTAATCTGGGACGTTTGAAGTACGTGCTAAAAAAACCGAGTCACGGTCGACGTTTTTCGAAACTTTTTTGGTGAATCATAAGGCCGGATATTTTAGAATATAATTTCGAAGAAACGGAGTGCTTAAAACAATTAAAGAGTGCTGAAAATCGAGACCCTAATTCGGAAACCTTAATCTGGGACGTTTGAAGTACGTGCTAAAAAATGGAGTCACAGTCGATGTTTTTCGAAACTTTTGTGGCGAATCATTAGGACTGATGATTTAATATAAAATTTCGAATAAACGGATAGCATAAAACAGTAAAAGAGTGCTTAAAATCGAGACCCTAATTCGGTAAACTTAATCTGGGACGTTTGAAGTACGTGCTAAAAAAACCGAGTCACGGTCGACGTTTTTCGAAACCTTTTTGGGGAATCATAAGGCCGGATATTTTAGAATATAATTTCGAAGAAATGGAGTGCATAAAACAATTAAAGAGTGCTGAAAATCGAGACCCTAATTCGGAAACCTTAATCTGGGACGTTTGAAGTACGTGCTAAAAAATGGAGTCACGGTCGATGTTTTTCGAAACTTTTGTGGCGAATCATTAGGACTGATAATTTAATATAAAATTTCGAATAAACGGATAGCATAAAACATTAAAGAGTGCTTAAAATCGAGACCCTAATTCGGTAACCTTAATCTGGGACGTTTGAAGTACGTGCTAAAAAAACCGAGTCACGGTCGACGTTTTTCGAAACCTTTTTGGGGAATCATAAGGCCGGATAATTTAGAATATAATTTCGAAGAAATGGAGTGCATAAAACAATTAAAGAGTGCTGAAAATCGAGACCCTAATTCGGAAACCTTAATCTGGGACGTTTGAAGTACGTGCTAAAAAATGGAGTCACGGTCGATGTTTTTCGAAACTTTTGTGGCGAATCATTAGGACTGATGATTTAGAATCGAATTTCGAAGAAACGGATAGCATAAAACAGTAAAAGAGTTCTTAAAATCGAGACCCTAATTCGGTAACCTTAATCTGGGACGTTTGAAGTACGTGCTAAAAAAACCGAGTCACGGTCGACGTTTTTCGAAACTTTTTTGGTGAATCGTAAGGCCGGATATTTTAGAATATAATTTCGAAGAAACGGAGTGCTTAAAACAATTAAAGAGTGCTGAAAATCGAGACCCTAATTCTGAAACCTTAATCTGGGACGTTTGAAGTACGTGCTAAAAAATGGAGTCACGGTCGATGTTTTTCGAAACTTTTGTGGCGAATCATTAGGACTGATGATTTAATATAAAATTTCGAATAAACGGATAGCATAAAACAGTAAAAGAGTGCTTAAAATCGAGACCCTAATTCGGTAACCTTAATCTGGGACGTTTGAAGTACGTGCTAAAAAAACCGAGTCACGGTCGACGTTTTTCGAAACTTTTTTGGTGAATCATAAGGCCGGATATTTTAGAATATAATTTCGAAGAAACGGAGTGCTTAAAACAATTAAAGAGTGCTGAAAATCGAGACCCTAATTCGGTAACCTTAATCTGGGACGTTTGAAGTACGTGCTAAAAAAACCGAGTCACGGTCGACGTTTTTCGAAACTTTTTTGGTGAATCATAAGGCCGGATATTTTAGAATATAATTTCGAAGAAACGGAGTGCTTAAAACAATTAAAGAGTGCTGAAAATCGAGACCCTAATTCGGAAACCTTAATCTGGGACGTTTGAAGTACGTGCTAAAAAATGGACTCACAGTCGATGTTTTTCGAAACTTTTGTGGCGAATCATTAGGACTGATGATTTAATATAAAATTTCGAATAAACGGATAGCATAAAACAGTAAAAGAGTGCTTAAAATCGAGACCCTAATTCGGTAACCTTAATTTGGGACGTTTGAAGTACGTGCTAAAAAAACCGAGTCACGGTCGACGTTTGTCGAAACTTTTTTGGTGAATCGTAAGGCCGGATATTTTAGAATATAATTTCGAAGAAACGGAGTGCTTAAAACAATTAAAGAGTGCTGAAAATCGAGACCCTAATTCGGAAACCTTAATCTGGGACGTTTGAAGTACGTGCTAAAAAATGGAGTCACGGTCGATGTTTTTCGAAACTTCTGTGGCGAATCATTAGGACTGATGATTTAATATAAAATTTCGAATAAACGGATAGCATAAAACAGTAAAAGAGTGCTTAAAATCGAGACCCTAATTCGGTAACCTTAATCTGGGACGTTTGAAGTACGTGCTAAAAAAACCGAGTCACGGTCGACGTTTTTCGAAACTTTTTTGGTGAATCATAAGGCCGGATATTTTAGAATATAATTTCGAAGAAATGGAGTGCTTAAAACAATTAAAGAGTGCTGAAAATCGAGACCCTAATTCGGAAACCTTAATCTGGGACGTTTGAAGTACGTGCTAAAAAATGGAGTCACAGTCGATGTTTTTCGAAACTTTTGTGGCGAATCATTAGGACTGATAATTTAATATAAAATTTCGAATAAACGGATAGCATAAAACATTAAAGAGTGCTTAAAATCGAGACCCTAATTCGGTAACCTTAATCTGGGACGTTTGAAGTACGTGCTAAAAAAACCGAGTCACGGTCGACGTTTTTCGAAACCTTTTTGGGGAATCATAAGGCCGGATAATTTAGAATATAATTTCGAAGAAATGGAGTGCATAAAACAATTAAAGAGTGCTGAAAATCGAGACCCTAATTCGGAAACCTTAATCTGGGACGTTTGAAGTACGTGCTAAAAAATGGAGTCACGGTCGATGTTTTTCGAAACTTTTGTGGCGAATCATTAGGACTGATGATTTAGAATCGAATTTCGAAGAAACGGATAGCATAAAACAGTAAAAGAGTTCTTAAAATCGAGACCCTAATTCGGTAACCTTAATCTGGGACGTTTGAAGTACGTGCTAAAAAAACCGAGTCACGGTCGACGTTTTTCGAAACTTTTTTGGTGAATCGTAAGGCCGGATATTTTAGAATATAATTTCGAAGAAACGGAGTGCTTAAAACAATTAAAGAGTGCTGAAAATCGAGACCCTAATTCTGAAACCTTAATCTGGGACGTTTGAAGTACGTGCTAAAAAATGGAGTCACGGTCGATGTTTTTCGAAACTTTTGTGGCGAATCATTAGGACTGATGATTTAATATAAAATTTCGAATAAACGGATAGCATAAAACAGTAAAAGAGTGCTTAAAATCGAGACCCTAATTCGGTAACCTTAATCTGGGACGTTTGAAGTACGTGCTAAAAAAACCGAGTCACGGTCGACGTTTTTCGAAACTTTTTTGGTGAATCATAAGGCCGGATATTTTAGAATATAATTTCGAAGAAACGGAGTGCTTAAAACAATTAAAGAGTGCTGAAAATCGAGACCCTAATTCGGTAACCTTAATCTGGGACGTTTGAAGTACGTGCTAAAAAAACCGAGTCACGGTCGACGTTTTTCGAAACTTTTTTGGTGAATCATAAGGCCGGATATTTTAGAATATAATTTCGAAGAAACGGAGTGCTTAAAACAATTAAAGAGTGCTGAAAATCGAGACCCTAATTCGGAAACCTTAATCTGGGACGTTTGAAGTACGTGCTAAAAAATGGACTCACAGTCGATGTTTTTCGAAACTTTTGTGGCGAATCATTAGGACTGATGATTTAATATAAAATTTCGAATAAACGGATAGCATAAAACAGTAAAAGAGTGCTTAAAATCGAGACCCTAATTCGGTAACCTTAATTTGGGACGTTTGAAGTACGTGCTAAAAAAACCGAGTCACGGTCGACGTTTGTCGAAACTTTTTTGGTGAATCGTAAGGCCGGATATTTTAGAATATAATTTCGAAGAAACGGAGTGCTTAAAACAATTAAAGAGTGCTGAAAATCGAGACCCTAATTCGGAAACCTTAATCTGGGACGTTTGAAGTACGTGCTAAAAAATGGAGTCACGGTCGATGTTTTTCGAAACTTCTGTGGCGAATCATTAGGACTGATGATTTAATATAAAATTTCGAATAAACGGATAGCATAAAACAGTAAAAGAGTGCTTAAAATCGAGACCCTAATTCGGTAACCTTAATCTGGGACGTTTGAAGTACGTGCTAAAAAAACCGAGTCACGGTCGACGTTTTTCGAAACTTTTTTGGTGAATCATAAGGCCGGATATTTTAGAATATAATTTCGAAGAAATGGAGTGCTTAAAACAATTAAAGAGTGCTGAAAATCGAGACCCTAATTCGGAAACCTTAATCTGGGACGTTTGAAGTACGTGCTAAAAAATGGAGTCACAGTCGATGTTTTTCGAAACTTTTGTGGCGAATCATTAGGACTGATAATTTAATATAAAATTTCGAATAAACGGATAGCATAAAACATTAAAGAGTGCTTAAAATCGAGACCCTAATTCGGTAACCTTAATCTGGGACGTTTGAAGTACGTGCTAAAAAAACCGAGTCACGGTCGACGTTTTTCGAAACCTTTTTGGGGAATCATAAGGCCGGATAATTTAGAATATAATTTCGAAGAAATGGAGTGCATAAAACAATTAAAGAGTGCTGAAAATCGAGACCCTAATTCGGAAACCTTAATCTGGGACGTTTGAAGTACGTGCTAAAAAATGGAGTCACGGTCGATGTTTTTCGAAACTTTTGTGGCGAATCATTAGGACTGATGATTTAGAATCGAATTTCGAAGAAACGGATAGCATAAAACAGTAAAAGAGTTCTTAAAATCGAGACCCTAATTCGGTAACCTTAATCTGGGACGTTTGAAGTACGTGCTAAAAAAACCGAGTCACGGTCGACGTTTTTCGAAACTTTTTTGGTGAATCGTAAGGCCGGATATTTTAGAATATAATTTCGAAGAAACGGAGTGCTTAAAACAATTAAAGAGTGCTGAAAATCGAGACCCTAATTCTGAAACCTTAATCTGGGACGTTTGAAGTACGTGCTAAAAAATGGAGTCACGGTCGATGTTTTTCAAAACTTTTGTGGCGAATCATTAGGACTCATGATTTAATATAAAATTTCGAATAAACGGATAGCATAAAACAGTAAAAGAGTGCTTAAAATCGAGACCCTAATTCGGTAACCTTAATCTGGGACGTTTGAAGTACGTGCTAAAAAAACCGAGTCACGGTCGACGTTTTTCGAAACTTTTTTGGTGAATCATAAGGCCGGATATTTTAGAATATAATTTCGAAGAAACGGAGTGCTTAAAACAATTAAAGAGTGCTGAAAATCGAGACCCTAATTCGGTAACCTTAATCTGGGACGTTTGAAGTACGTGCTAAAAAAACCGAGTCACGGTCGACGTTTTTCGAAACTTTTTTGGTGAATCATAAGGCCGGATATTTTAGAATATAATTTCGAAGAAACGGAGTGCTTAAAACAATTAAAGAGTGCTGAAAATCGAGACCCTAATTCGGAAACCTTAATCTGGGACGTTTGAAGTACGTGCTAAAAAATGGAGTCACAGTCGATGTTTTTCGAAACTTTTGTGGCGAATCATTAGGACTGATGATTTAATATAAAATTTCGAATAAACGGATAGCATAAAACAGTAAAAGAGTGCTTAAAATCGAGACCCTAATTCGGTAACCTTAATCTGGGACGTTTGAAGTACGTGCTAAAAAAACCGAGTCACGGTCGACGTTTTTCGAAACCTTTTTGGGGAATCATAAGGCCGGATATTTTAGAATATAATTTCGAAGAAATGGAGTGCATAAAACAATTAAAGAGTGCTGAAAATCGAGACCCTAATTCGGAAACCTTAATCTGGGACGTTTGAAGTACGTGCTGAAAAATGGAGTCACGGTCGATGTTTTTCGAAACTTTTGTGGCGAATCATTAGGACTGATAATTTAATATAAAATTTCGAATAAACGGATAGCATAAAACATTAAAGAGTGCTTAAAATCGAGACCCTAATTCGGTAACCTTAATCTGGGACGTTTGAAGTACGTGCTAAAAAAACCGAGTCACGGTCGACGTTTTTCGAAACCTTTTTGGGGAATCATAAGGCCGGATAATTTAGAATATAATTTCGAAGAAATGGAGTGCATAAAACAATTAAAGAGTGCTGAAAATCGAGACCCTAATTCGGAAACCTTAATCTGGGACGTTTGAAGTACGTGCTAAAAAATGGAGTCACGGTCGATGTTTTTCGAAACTTTTGTGGCGAATCATTAGGACTGATGATTTAGAATCGAATTTCGAAGAAACGGATAGCATAAAATAGTAAAAGAGTTCTTAAAATCGAGACCCTAATTCGGTAACCTTAATCTGGGACGTTTGAAGTACGTGCTAAAAAAACCGAGTCACGGTCGACGTTTTTCGAAACTTTTTTGGTGAATCATAAGGCCGGATATTTTAGAATATAATTTCGAAGAAACGGAGTGCTTAAAACAATTAAAGAGTGCTGAAAATCGAGACCCTAATTCGGAAACCTTAATCTGGGACGTTTGAAGTACGTGCTAAAAAATGGAGTCACAGTCGATGTTTTTCGAAACTTTTGTGGCGAATCATTAGGACTGATGATTTAATATAAAATTTCGAATAAACGGATAGCATAAAACAGTAAAAGAGTGCTTAAAATCGAGACCCTAATTCGGTAAACTTAATCTGGGACGTTTGAAGTACGTGCTAAAAAAACCGAGTCACGGTCGACGTTTTTCGAAACCTTTTTGGGGAATCATAAGGCCGGATATTTTAGAATATAATTTCGAAGAAATGGAGTGCATAAAACAATTAAAGAGTGCTGAAAATCGAGACCCTAATTCGGAAACCTTAATCTGGGACGTTTGAAGTACGTGCTAAAAAATGGAGTCACGGTCGATGTTTTTCGAAACTTTTGTGGCGATTCATTAGGACTGATAATTTAATATAAAATTTCGAATAAACGGATAGCATAAAACATTAAAGAGTGCTTAAAATCGAGACCCTAATTCGGTAACCTTAATCTGGGACGTTTGAAGTACGTGCTAAAAAAACCGAGTCACGGTCGACGTTTTTCGAAACCTTTTTGGGGAATCATAAGGCCGGATAATTTAGAATATAATTTCGAAGAAATGGAGTGCATAAAACAATTAAAGAGTGCTGAAAATCGAGACCCTAATTCGGAAACCTTAATCTGGGACGTTTGAAGTACGTGCTAAAAAATGGAGTCACGGTCGATGTTTTTCGAAACTTTTGTGGCGAATCATTAGGACTGATGATTTAGAATCGAATTTCGAAGAAACGGATAGCATAAAACAGTAAAAGAGTTCTTAAAATCGAGACCCTAATTCGGTAACCTTAATCTGGGACGTTTGAAGTACGTGCTAAAAAAACCGAGTCACGGTCGACGTTTTTCGAAACTTTTTTGGTGAATCGTAAGGCCGGATATTTTAGAATATAATTTCGAAGAAACGGAGTGCTTAAAACAATTAAAGAGTGCTGAAAATCGAGACCCTAATTCTGAAACCTTAATCTGGGACGTTTGAAGTACGTGCTAAAAAATGGAGTCACGGTCGATGTTTTTCGAAACTTTTGTGGCGAATCATTAGGACTGATGATTTAATATAAAATTTCGAATAAACGGATAGCATAAAACAGTAAAAGAGTGCTTAAAATCGAGACCCTAATTCGGTAACCTTAATCTGGGACGTTTGAAGTACGTGCTAAAAAAACCGAGTCACGGTCGACGTTTTTCGAAACTTTTTTGGTGAATCATAAGGCCGGATATTTTAGAATATAATTTCGAAGAAACGGAGTGCTTAAAACAATTAAAGAGTGCTAAAAATCGAGACCCTAATTCGGTAACCTTAATCTGGGACGTTTGAAGTACGTGCTAAAAAAACCGAGTCACGGTCGACGTTTTTCGAAACTTTTTTGGTGAATCATAAGGCCGGATATTTTAGAATATAATTTCGAAGAAACGGAGTGCTTAAAACAATTAAAGAGTGCTGAAAATCGAGACCCTAATTCGGAAACCTTAATCTGGGACGTTTGAAGTACGTGCTAAAAAATGGAGTCACAGTCGATGTTTTTCGAAACTTTTGTGGCGAATCATTAGGACTGATGATTTAATATAAAATTTCGAATAAACGGATAGCATAAAACAGTAAAAGAGTGCTTAAAATCGAGACCCTAATTCGGTAACCTTAATCTGGGACGTTTGAAGTACGTGCTAAAAAAACCGAGTCACGGTCGACGTTTTTCGAAACCTTTTTGGGGAATCATAAGGCCGGATATTTTAGAATATAATTTCGAAGAAATGGAGTGCATAAAACAATTAAAGAGTGCTGAAAATCGAGACCCTAATTCGGAAACCTTAATCTGGGACGTTTGAAGTACGTGCTAAAAAATGGAGTCACGGTCGATGTTTTTCGAAACTTTTGTGGCGAATCATTAGGACTGATGATTTAGAATCGAATTTCGAAGAAACGGATAGCATAAAACAGTAAAAGAGTTCTTAAAATCGAGACCCTAATTCGGTAACCTTAATCTGGGACGTTTGAAGTACGTGCTAAAAAAACCGAGTCACGGTCGACGTTTTTCGAAACTTTTTTGGTGAATCGTAAGGCCGGATATTTTAGAATATAATTTCGAAGAAACGGAGTGCTTAAAACAATTAAAGAGTGCTGAAAATCGAGACCCTAATTCTGAAACCTTAATCTGGGACGTTTGAAGTACGTGCTAAAAAATGGAGTCACGGTCGATGTTTTTCGAAACTTTTGTGGCGAATCATTAGGACTGATGATTTAATATAAAATTTCGAATAAACGGATAGCATAAAACAGTAAAAGAGTGCTTAAAATCGAGACCCTAATTCGGTAACCTTAATCTGGGACGTTTGAAGTACGTGCTAAAAAAACCGAGTCACGGTCGACGTTTTTCGAAACTTTTTTGGTGAATCATAAGGCCGGATATTTTAGAATATAATTTCGAAGAAACGGAGTGCTTAAAACAATTAAAGAGTGCTAAAAATCGAGACCCTAATTCGGTAACCTTAATCTGGGACGTTTGAAGTACGTGCTAAAAAAACCGAGTCACGGTCGACGTTTTTCGAAACTTTTTTGGTGAATCATAAGGCCGGATATTTTAGAATATAATTTCGAAGAAACGGAGTGCTTAAGACAATTAAAGAGTGCTGAAAATCGAGACCCTAATTCGGAAACCTTAATCTGGGACGTTTGAAGTACGTGCTAAAAAATGGAGTCACAGTCGATGTTTTTCGAAACTTTTGTGGCGAATCATTAGGACTGATGATTTAATATAAAATTTCGAATAAACGGATAGCATAAAACAGTAAAAGAGTGCTTAAAATCGAGACCCTAATTCGGTAACCTTAATCTGGGACGTTTGAAGTACGTGCTAAAAAAACCGAGTCACGGTCGACGTTTTTCGAAACCTTTTTGGGGAATCATAAGGCCGGATATTTTAGAATATAATTTCGAAGAAATGGAGTGCATAAAACAATTAAAGAGTGCTGAAAATCGAGACCCTAATTCGGAAACCTTAATCTGGGACGTTTGAAGTACGTGCTAAAAAATGGAGTCACGGTCGATGTTTTTCGAAACTTTTGTGGCGAATCATTAGGACTGATGATTTAGAATCGAATTTCGAAGAAACGGATAGCATAAAACAGTAAAAGAGTTCTTAAAATCGAGACCCTAATTCGGTAACCTTAATCTGGGACGTTTGAAGTACGTGCTAAAAAATGGAGTCACGGTCGATGTTTTTCGAAACTTTTGTGGCGAATCATTAGGACTGATGATTTAATATAAAATTTCGAATAAACGGATAGCATAAAACAGTAAAAGAGTGCTTAAAATCGAGACCCTAATTCGGTAACCTTAATCTGGGACGTTTGAAGTACGTGCTAAAAAAACCGAGTCACGGTCGACGTTTTTCGAAAATTTTTTGGTGAATCATAAGGCCGGATATTTTAGAATATAATTTCGAAGAAACGGAGTGCATAAAACAATTAAAGATTGCTTAAAATCGAGACCCTAATTCGGTAACCTTAATCTGGGACGTTTGAAGTACGTGCTAAAAAAACCGAGTCACGGTCGACGTTTGTCGAAACTTTTTTGGTGAATCGTAAGGCCGGATATTTTAGAATATAATTTCGAAGAAACGGAGTGCTTAAAACAATTAAAGAGTGCTGAAAATCGAGACCCTAATTCGGAAACCTTAATCTGGGACGTTTGAAGTACGTGCTAAAAACTGGAGTCACGGTCGATGTTTTTCGAAACTTTTGTGGCGAATCATTAGGACTGATGATTTAATATAAAATTTCGAATAAACGGATAGCATAAAACAGTAAAAGAGTGCTTAAAATCGAGACCCTAATTCGGTAACCTTAATCTGGGACGTTTGAAGTACGTGCTAAAAAAACCGAGTCACGGTCGACGTTTTTCGAAACTTTTTTGGTGAATCATAAGGCCGGATATTTTAGAATATAATTTCGAAGAAACGGAGTGCTTAAAACAATTAAAGAGTGCTGAAAATCGAGACCCTAATTCGGAAACCTTAATCTGGGACGTTTGAAGTACGTGCTAAAAAATGGAGTCACGGTCGATGTTTTTCGAAACTTTTGTGGCGAATCATTAGGACTGATGATTTAATATAAAATTTCGAATAAACGGATAGCATAAAACAGTAAAAGAGTGCTTAAAAAAGAGACCCTAATTCGGTAACCTTAATCTGGGACGTTTGAAGTACGTGCTAAAAAAACCGAGTCACGGTCGACGTTTTTCGAAACTTTTTTGGTGAATCATAAGGCCGGATATTTTAGAATATAATTTCGAAGAAACGGAGTGCATAAAACAATTAAAGATTGCTTAAAATCGAGACCCTAATTCGGTAACCTTAATCTGGGACGTTTGAAGTACGTGCTAAAAAAACCGAGTCACGGTCGACGTTTTTCGAAACTTTTTTAGTGAATCATAAGGCCGGATATTTTAGAATATAATTTCGAAGAAACGGAGTGCATAAAACAATTAAAGATTGCTTAAAATCGAGACCCTAATTCGGTAACCTTAATCTGGGACGTTTGAAGTACGTGCTAAAAAAACCGAGTCACGGTCGACGTTTGTCGAAACTTTTTTGGTGAATCGTAAGGCCGGATATTTTAGAATATAATTTCGAAGAAACGGAGTGCTTAAAACAATTAAAGAGTGCTGAAAATCGAGACCCTAATTCGGAAACCTTAATCTGGGACGTTTGAAGTACGTGCTAAAAAATGGAGTCACGGTCGATGTTTTTCGAAACTTTTGTGGCGAATCATTAGGACTGATGATTTAATATAAAATTTCGAATAAACGGATAGCATAAAACAGTAAAAGAGTGCTTAAAATCGAGACCCTAATTCGGTAACCTTAATCTGGGACGTTTGAAGTACGTGCTAAAAAAACCGAGTCACGGTCGACGTTTTTCGAAACTTTTTTGGTGAATCATAAGGCCGGATATTTTAGAATATAATTTCGAAGAAACGGAGTGCTTAAAACAATTAAAGAGTGCTGAAAATCGAGACCCTAATTCGGAAACCTTAATCTGGGACGTTTGAAGTACGTGCTAAAAAATGGAGTCACGGTCGATGTTTTTCGAAACTTTTGTGGCGAATCATTAGGACTGATGATTTAATATAAAATTTCGAATAAACGGATAGCATAAAACAGTAAAAGAGTGCTTAAAATCGAGACCCTAATTCGGTAACCTTAATCTGGGACGTTTGAAGTACGTGCTAAAAAAACCAAGTCACGGTCGACGTTTTTCGAAACTTTTTTGGTGAATCATAAGGCCGGATATTTTAGAATATAATTTCGAAGAAACGGAGTGCATAAAACAATTAAAGATTGCTTAAAATCGAGACCCTAATTCGGTAACCTTAATCTGGGACGTTTGAAGTACGTGCTAAAAAAACCGAGTCACGGTCGACGTTTGTCGAAACTTTTTTGGTGAATCGTAAGGCCGGATATTTTAGAATATAATTTCGAAGAAACGGAGTGCTTAAAACAATTAAAGAGTGCTGAAAATCGAGACCCTAATTCGGAAACCTTAATCTGGGACGTTTGAAGTACGTGCTAAAAAATGGAGTCACGGTCGATGTTTTTCGAAACTTTTGTGGCGAATCATTAGGACTGATGATTTAATATAAAATTTCGAATAAACGGATAGCATAAAACAGTAAAAGAGTGCTTAAAATCGAGACCCTAATTCGGTAACCTTAATCTGGGACGTTTGAAGTACGTGCTAAAAAAACCGAGTCACGGTCGACGTTTTTCGAAACTTTTTTGGTGAATCATAAGGCCGGATATTTTAGAATATAATTTCGAAGAAACGGAGTGCTTAAAACAATTAAAGAGTGCTGAAAATCGAGACCCTAATTCGGAAACCTTAATCTGGGACGTTTGAAGTACGTGCTAAAAAATGGAGTCACAGTCGATGTTTTTCGAAACTTTTGTGGCGAATCATTAGGACTGATGATTTAATATAAAATTTCGAATAAACGGATAGCATAAAACAGTAAAAGAGTGCTTAAAATCGAGACCCTAATTCGGTAACCTTAATCTGGGACGTTTGAAGTACGTGCTAAAAAAACCGAGTCACGGTCGACGTTTTTCGAAACTTTTTTGGTGAATCATACGGCCGGATATTTTAGAATATAATTTCGAAGAAACGGAGTGCATAAAATAATTAAAGAGTGCTTAAAATCGAGACCCTAATTCGGTAACATTAATCTGGTACGTTTGAAGTACGTGCTAAAAAAACCGAGTCACGGTCGACGTTTGTCGAAACTTTTTTGGTGAATCGTAAGGCCGGATATTTTAGAATATAATTTCGAAGAAACGGAGTGCTTAAAACAATTAAAGAGTGCTGAAAATCGAGACCCTAATTCGGAAACCTTAATCTGGGACGTTTGAAGTACGTGCTAAAAAATGGAGTCACGGTCGATGTTTTTCGAAACTTTTGTGGCGAATCATTAGGACTGATGATTTAATATAAAATTTCGAATAAACGGATAGCATAAAACAGTAAAAGAGTGCTTAAAATCGAGACCCTAATTCGGTAACCTTAATCTGGGACGTTTGAAGTACGTGCTAAAAAAACCGAGTCACGGTCGACGTTTTTCGAAACTTTTTTGGTGAATCATAAGGCCGGATATTTTAGAATATAATTTCGAAGAAACGGAGTGCTTAAAACAATTAAAGAGTGCTGAAAAATCGAGACCCTAATTCGGAAACCTTAATCTGGGACGTTTGAAGTACGTGCTAAAAAATGGAGTCACAGTCGATGTTTTTTGAAACTTTTGTGGCGAATCATTAGGACTGATGATTTAATATAAAATTTCGAATAAACGGATAGCATAAAACAGTAAAAGAGTGCTTAAAATCGAGACCCTAATTCGGTAACCTTAATCTGGGACGTTTGAAGTACGTGCTAAAAAAACCGAGTCACGGTCGACGTTTTTCGAAACCTTTTTGGGGAATCATAAGGCTGGATATTTTAGAATATAATTTCGAAGAAATGGAGTGCATAAAACAATTAAAGAGTGCTGAAAATCGAGACCCTAATTCGGAAACCTTAATCTGGGACGTTTGAAGTACGTGCTAAAAAATGGAGTCACGGTCGATGTTTTTCGAAACTTTTGTGGCGAATCATTAGGACTGATGATTTAATATAAAATTTCGAATAAACGGATAGCATAAAACAGTAAAAGAGTGCTTAAAATCGAGACCCTAATTCGGTAACCTTAATCTGGGACGTTTGAAGTACGTGCTAAAAAAACCGAGTCACGGTCGACGTTTTTCGAAACTTTTTTGGTGAATCATAAGGCCGGATATTTTAGAATATAATTTCGAAGAAACGGAGTGCTTAAAACAATTAAAGAGTGCTGAAAATCGAGACCCTAATTCGGAAACCTTAATCTGGGACGTTTGAAGTACGTGCTAAAAAATGGAGTCACAGTCGATGTTTTTCGAAACTTTTGTGGCGAATCATTAGGACTGATGATTTAATATAAAATTTCGAATAAACGGATAGCATAAAACAGTAAAAGAGTGCTTAAAATCGAGACCCTAATTCGGTAACCTTAATCTGGGACGTTTGAAGTACGTGCTAAAAAAACCGAGTCACGGTCGACGTTTTTCGAAACTTTTTTGGTGAATCATACGGCCGGATATTTTAGAATATAATTTCGAAGAAACGGAGTGCATAAAACAATTAAAGAGTGCTTAAAATCGAGACCCTAATTCGGTAACATTAATCTGGTACGTTTGAAGTACGTGCTAAAAAAACCGAGTCACGGTCGACGTTTGTCGAAACTTTTTTGGTGAATCGTAAGGCCGGATATTTTAGAATATAATTTCGAAGAAACGGAGTGCTTAAAACAATTAAAGAGTGCTGAAAATCGAGACCCTAATTCGGAAACCTTAATCTGGGACGTTTGAAGTACGTGCTAAAAAATGGAGTCACGGTCGATGTTTTTCGAAACTTTTGTGGCGAATCATTAGGACTGATGATTTAATATAAAATTTCGAATAAACGGATAGCATAAAACAGTAAAAGAGTGCTTAAAATCGAGACCCTAATTCGGTAACCTTAATCTGGGACGTTTGAAGTACGTGCTAAAAAAACCGAGTCACGGTCGACGTTTTTCGAAACTTTTTTGGTGAATCATAAGGCCGGATATTTTAGAATATAATTTCGAAGAAACGGAGTGCTTAAAACAATTAAAGAGTGCTGAAAAATCGAGACCCTAATTCGGAAACCTTAATCTGGGACGTTTGAAGTACGTGCTAAAAAATGGAGTCACAGTCGATGTTTTTTGAAACTTTTGTGGCGAATCATTAGGACTGATGATTTAATATAAAATTTCGAATAAACGGATAGCATAAAACAGTAAAAGAGTGCTTAAAATCGAGACCCTAATTCGGTAACCTTAATCTGGGACGTTTGAAGTACGTGCTAAAAAAACCGAGTCACGGTCGACGTTTTTCGAAACCTTTTTGGGGAATCATAAGGCTGGATATTTTAGAATATAATTTCGAAGAAATGGAGTGCATAAAACAATTAAAGAGTGCTGAAAATCGAGACCCTAATTCGGAAACCTTAATCTGGGACGTTTGAAGTACGTGCTAAAAAATGGAGTCACGGTCGATGTTTTTCGAAACTTTTGTGGCGAATCATTAGGACTGATAATTTAATATAAAATTTCGAATAAACGGATAGCATAAAACATTAAAGAGTGCTTAAAATCGAGACCCTAATTCGGTAACCTTAATCTGGGACGTTTGAAGTACGTGCTAAAAAAACCGAGTCACGGTCGACGTTTTTCGAAACTTTTTTGGTGAATCATAAGGCCGGATATTTTAGAATATAATTTCGAAGAAACGGAGTGCATAAAACAATTAAAGAGTGCTGAAAATCGAGACCCTAATTCGGAAACCTTAATCTGGGACGTTTGAAGTACGTGCTAAAAAATGGAGTCACGGTCGATGTTTTTCGAAACTTTTGTGGCGAATCATTAGGACTGATGATTTAATATAAAATTTCGAATAAACGGATAGCATAAAACAGTAAAAGAGTGCTTAAAATCGAGACCCTAATTCGGTAACCTTAATCTGGGACGTTTGAAGTACGTGCTAAAAAAACCGAGTCACGGTCGACGTTTTTCGAAACTTTTTTGGTGAATCATAAGGCCGGATATTTTAGAATATAATTTCGAAGAAACGGAGTGCTTAAAACAATTAAAGAGTGCTGAAAATCGAGACCCTAATTCGGAAACCTTAATCTGGGACGTTTGAAGTACGTGCTAAAAAATGGAGTCACAGTCGATGTTTTTCGAAACTTTTGTGGCGAATCATTAGGACTGATGATTTAATATAAAATTTCGAATAAACGGATAGCATAAAACAGTAAAAGAGTGCTTAAAATCGAGACCCTAATTCGGTAACCTTAATCTGGGACGTTTGAAGTACGTGCTAAAAAAACCGAGTCACGGTCGACGTTTTTCGAAACTTTTTTGGTGAATCATAAGGCCGGATATTTTAGAATATAATTTCGAAGAAACGGAGTGCATAAAACAATTAAAGATTGCTTAAAATCGAGACCCTAATTCGGTAACCTTAATCTGTGACGTTTGAAGTACGTGCTAAAAAAACCGAGTCACGGTCGACGTTTGTCGAAACTTTTTTGGTGAATCGTAAGGCCGGATATTTTAGAATATAATTTCGAAGAAACGGAGTGCTTAAAACAATTAAAGAGTGCTGAAAATCGAGACCCTAATTCGGAAACCTTAATCTGGGACGTTTGAAGTACGTGCTAAAAAATGGAGTCACGGTCGATGTTTTTCGAAACTTTTGTGGCGAATCATTAGGACTGATGATTTAATATAAAATTTCGAATAAACGGATAGCATAAAACAGTAAAAGAGTGCTTAAAATCGAGACCCTAATTCGGTAACCTTAATCTGGGACGTTTGAAGTACGTGCTAAAAAAACCGAGTCACGGTCGACGTTTTTCGAAACTTTTTTGGTGAATCATAAGGCCGGATATTTTAGAATATAATTTCGAAGAAACGGAGTGCTTAAAACAATTAAAGAGTGCTGAAAAATCGAGACCCTAATTCGGAAACCTTAATCTGGGACGTTTGAAGTACGTGCTAAAAAATGGAGTCACAGTCGATGTTTTTTGAAACTTTTGTGGCGAATCATTAGGACTGATGATTTAATATAAAATTTCGAATAAACGGATAGCATAAAACAGTAAAAGAGTGCTTAAAATCGAGACCCTAATTCGGTAACCTTAATCTGGGACGTTTGAAGTACGTGCTAAAAAAACCGAGTCACGGTCGACGTTTTTCGAAACCTTTTTGGGGAATCATAAGGCTGGATATTTTAGAATATAATTTCGAAGAAATGGAGTGCATAAAACAATTAAAGAGTGCTGAAAATCGAGACCCTAATTCGGAAACCTTAATCTGGGACGTTTGAAGTACGTGCTAAAAAATGGAGTCACGGTCGATGTTTTTCGAAACTTTTGTGGCGAATCATTAGGACTGATAATTTAATATAAAATTTCGAATAAACGGATAGCATAAAACATTAAAGAGTGCTTAAAATCGAGACCCTAATTCGGTAACTTAATCTGGGACGTTTGAAGTACGTGCTAAAAAAACCGAGTCACGGTCGACGTTTTTCGAAACTTTTTTGGTGAATCATAAGGCCGGATATTTTAGAATATAATTTCGAAGAAACGGAGTGCATAAAACAATTAAAGAGTGCTGAAAATCGAGACCCTAATTCGGAAACCTTAATCTGGGACGTTTGAAGTACGTGCTAAAAAATGGAGTCACGGTCGATGTTTTTCGAAACTTTTGTGGCGAATCATTAGGACTGATGATTTAATATAAAATTTCGAATAAACGGATAGCATAAAACAGTAAAAGAGTGCTTAAAATCGAGACCCTAATTCGGTAACCTTAATCTGGGACGTTTGAAGTACGTGCTAAAAAAACCGAGTCACGGTCGACGTTTTTCGAAACTTTTTTGGTGAATCATAAGGCCGGATATTTTAGAATATAATTTCGAAGAAACGGAGTGCTTAAAACAATTAAAGAGTGCTGAAAATCGAGACCCTAATTCGGAAACCTTAATCTGGGACGTTTGAAGTACGTGCTAAAAAATGGAGTCACAGTCGATGTTTTTCGAAACTTTTGTGGCGAATCATTAGGACTGATGATTTAATATAAAATTTCGAATAAACGGATAGCATAAAACAGTAAAAGAGTGCTTAAAATCGAGACCCTAATTCGGTAACCTTAATCTGGGACGTTTGAAGTACGTGCTAAAAAAACCGAGTCACGGTCGACGTTTTTCGAAACTTTTTTGGTGAATCATAAGGCCGGATATTTTAGAATATAATTTCGAAGAAACGGAGTGCTTAAAACAATTAAAGAGTGCTGAAAAATCGAGACCCTAATTCGGAAACCTTAATCTGGGACGTTTGAAGTACGTGCTAAAAAATGGAGTCACAGTCGATGTTTTTTGAAACTTTTGTGGCGAATCATTAGGACTGATGATTTAATATAAAATTTCGAATAAACGGATAGCATAAAACAGTAAAAGAGTGCTTAAAATCGAGACCCTAATTCGGTAACCTTAATCTGGGACGTTTGAAGTACGTGCTAAAAAAACCGAGTCACGGTCGACGTTTTTCGAAACCTTTTTGGGGAATCATAAGGCTGGATATTTTAGAATATAATTTCGAAGAAATGGAGTGCATAAAACAATTAAAGAGTGCTGAAAATCGAGACCCTAATTCGGAAACCTTAATCTGGGACGTTTGAAGTACGTGCTAAAAAATGGAGTCACGGTCGATGTTTTTCGAAACTTTTGTGGCGAATCATTAGGACTGATAATTTAATATAAAATTTCGAATAAACGGATAGCATAAAACATTAAAGAGTGCTTAAAATCGAGACCCTAATTCGGTAACCTTAATCTGGGACGTTTGAAGTACGTGCTAAAAAAACCGAGTCACGGTCGACGTTTTTCGAAACTTTTTTGGTGAATCATAAGGCCGGATATTTTAGAATATAATTTCGAAGAAACGGAGTGCATAAAACAATTAAAGAGTGCTGAAAATCGAGACCCTAATTCGGAAACCTTAATCTGGGACGTTTGAAGTACGTGCTAAAAAATGGAGTCACGGTCGATGTTTTTCGAAACTTTTGTGGCGAATCATTAGGACTGATGATTTAATATAAAATTTCGAATAAACGGATAGCATAAAACAGTAAAAGAGTGCTTAAAATCGAGACCCTAATTCGGTAACCTTAATCTGGGACGTTTGAAGTACGTGCTAAAAAAACCGAGTCACGGTCGACGTTTTTCGAAACTTTTTTGGTGAATCATAAGGCCGGATATTTTAGAATATAATTTCGAAGAAACGGAGTGCTTAAAACAATTAAAGAGTGCTGAAAATCGAGACCCTAATTCGGAAACCTTAATCTGGGACGTTTGAAGTACGTGCTAAAAAATGGAGTCACAGTCGATGTTTTTCGAAACTTTTGTGGCGAATCATTAGGACTGATGATTTAATATAAAATTTCGAATAAACGGATAGCATAAAACAGTAAAAGAGTGCTTAAAATCGAGACCCTAATTCGGTAACCTTAATCTGGGACGTTTGAAGTACGTGCTAAAAAAACCGAGTCACGGTCGACGTTTTTCGAAACTTTTTTGGTGAATCATAAGGCCGGATATTTTAGAATATAATTTCGAAGAAACGGAGTGCTTAAAACAATTAAAGAGTGCTGAAAATCGAGACCCTAATTCGGAAACCTTAATCTGGGACGTTTGAAGTACGTGCTAAAAAATGGAGTCACAGTCGATGTTTTTCGAAACTTTTGTGGCGAATCATTAGGACTGATGATTTAATATAAAATTTCGAATAAACGGATAGCATAAAACAGTAAAAGAGTGCTTAAAATCGAGACCCTAATTCGGTAACCTTAATCTGGGACGTTTGAAGTACGTGCTAAAAAAACCGAGTCACGGTCGACGTTTTTCGAAACTTTTTTGGTGAATCATAAGGCCGGATATTTTAGAATATAATTTCGAAGAAACGGAGTGCTTAAAACAATTAAAGAGTGCTGAAAAATCGAGACCCTAATTCGGAAACCTTAATCTGGGACGTTTGAAGTACGTGCTAAAAAATGGAGTCACAGTCGATGTTTTTTGAAACTTTTGTGGCGAATCATTAGGACTGATGATTTAATATAAAATTTCGAATAAACGGATAGCATAAAACAGTAAAAGAGTGCTTAAAATCGAGACCCTAATTCGGTAACCTTAATCTGGGACGTTTGAAGTACGTGCTAAAAAAACCGAGTCACGGTCGACGTTTTTCGAAACCTTTTTGGGGAATCATAAGGCTGGATATTTTAGAATATAATTTCGAAGAAATGGAGTGCATAAAACAATTAAAGAGTGCTGAAAATCGAGACCCTAATTCGGAAACCTTAATCTGGGACGTTTGAAGTACGTGCTAAAAAATGGAGTCACGGTCGATGTTTTTCGAAACTTTTGTGGCGAATCATTAGGACTGATAATTTAATATAAAATTTCGAATAAACGGATAGCATAAAACATTAAAGAGTGCTTAAAATCGAGACCCTAATTCGGTAACCTTAATCTGGGACGTTTGAAGTACGTGCTAAAAAAACCGAGTCACGGTCGACGTTTTTCGAAACTTTTTTGGTGAATCATAAGGCCGGATATTTTAGAATATAATTTCGAAGAAACGGAGTGCATAAAACAATTAAAGAGTGCTGAAAATCGAGACCCTAATTCGGAAACCTTAATCTGGGACGTTTGAAGTACGTGCTAAAAAATGGAGTCACGGTCGATGTTTTTCGAAACTTTTGTGGCGAATCATTAGGACTGATGATTTAATATAAAATTTCGAATAAACGGATAGCATAAAACAGTAAAAGAGTGCTTAAAATCGAGACCCTAATTCGGTAACCTTAATCTGGGACGTTTGAAGTACGTGCTAAAAAAACCGAGTCACGGTCGACGTTTTTCGAAACTTTTTTGGTGAATCATAAGGCCGGATATTTTAGAATATAATTTCGAAGAAACGGAGTGCTTAAAACAATTAAAGAGTGCTGAAAATCGAGACCCTAATTCGGAAACCTTAATCTGGGACGTTTGAAGTACGTGCTAAAAAATGGAGTCACAGTCGATGTTTTTCGAAACTTTTGTGGCGAATCATTAGGACTGATGATTTAATATAAAATTTCGAATAAACGGATAGCATAAAACAGTAAAAGAGTGCTTAAAATCGAGACCCTAATTCGGTAACCTTAATCTGGGACGTTTGAAGTACGTGCTAAAAAAACCGAGTCACGGTCGACGTTTTTCGAAACTTTTTTGGTGAATCATAAGGCCGGATATTTTAGAATATAATTTCGAAGAAACGGAGTGCTTAAAACAATTAAAGAGTGCTGAAAATCGAGACCCTAATTCGGAAACCTTAATCTGGGACGTTTGAAGTACGTGCTAAAAAATGGAGTCACAGTCGATGTTTTTCGAAACTTTTGTGGCGAATCATTAGGACTGATGATTTAATATAAAATTTCGAATAAACGGATAGCATAAAACAGTAAAAGAGTGCTTAAAATCGAGACCCTAATTCGGTAACCTTAATCTGGGACGTTTGAAGTACGTGCTAAAAAAACCGAGTCACGGTCGACGTTTGTCGAAACTTTTTTGGTGAATCGTAAGGCCGGATATTTTAGAATATAATTTCGAAGAAACGGAGTGCTTAAAACAATTAAAGAGTGCTGAAAATCGAGACCCTAATTCGGAAACCTTAATCTGGGACGTTTGAAGTACGTGCTAAAAAATGGAGTCACGGTCGATGTTTTTCGAAACTTTTGTGGCGAATCATTAGGACTGATGATTTAATATAAAATTTCGAATAAACGGATAGCATAAAACAGTAAAAGAGTGCTTAAAATCGAGACCCTAATTCGGTAACCTTAATCTGGGACGTTTGAAGTACGTGCTAAAAAAACCGAGTCACGGTCGACGTTTTTCGAAACTTTTTTGGTGAATCATAAGGCCGGATATTTTAGAATATAATTTCGAAGAAACGGAGTGCATAAAACAATTAAAGATTGCTTAAAATCGAGACCCTAATTCGGTAACCTTAATCTGGGACGTTTGAAGTACGTGCTAAAAAAACCGAGTCACGGTCGACGTTTTTCGAAACTTTTTTGGTGAATCATAAGGCCGGATATTTTAGAATATAATTTCGAAGAAACGGAGTGCTTAAAACAATTAAAGAGTGCTGAAAAATCGAGACCCTAATTCGGAAACCTTAATCTGGGACGTTTGAAGTACGTGCTAAAAAATGGAGTCACAGTCGATGTTTTTTGAAACTTTTGTGGCGAATCATTAGGACTGATGATTTAATATAAAATTTCGAATAAACGGATAGCATAAAACAGTAAAAGAGTGCTTAAAATCGAGACCCTAATTCGGTAACCTTAATCTGGGACGTTTGAAGTACGTGCTAAAAAAACCGAGTCACGGTCGACGTTTTTCGAAACCTTTTTGGGGAATCATAAGGCTGGATATTTTAGAATATAATTTCGAAGAAATGGAGTGCATAAAACAATTAAAGAGTGCTGAAAATCGAGACCCTAATTCGGAAACCTTAATCTGGGACGTTTGAAGTACGTGCTAAAAAATGGAGTCACGGTCGATGTTTTTCGAAACTTTTGTGGCGAATCATTAGGACTGATAATTTAATATAAAATTTCGAATAAACGGATAGCATAAAACATTAAAGAGTGCTTAAAATCGAGACCCTAATTCGGTAACCTTAATCTGGGACGTTTGAAGTACGTGCTAAAAAAACCGAGTCACGGTCGACGTTTTTCGAAACTTTTTTGGTGAATCATAAGGCCGGATATTTTAGAATATAATTTCGAAGAAACGGAGTGCATAAAACAATTAAAGAGTGCTGAAAATCGAGACCCTAATTCGGAAACCTTAATCTGGGACGTTTGAAGTACGTGCTAAAAAATGGAGTCACGGTCGATGTTTTTCGAAACTTTTGTGGCGAATCATTAGGACTGATGATTTAATATAAAATTTCGAATAAACGGATAGCATAAAACAGTAAAAGAGTGCTTAAAATCGAGACCCTAATTCGGTAACCTTAATCTGGGACGTTTGAAGTACGTGCTAAAAAAACCGAGTCACGGTCGACGTTTTTCGAAACTTTTTTGGTGAATCATAAGGCCGGATATTTTAGAATATAATTTCGAAGAAACGGAGTGCTTAAAACAATTAAAGAGTGCTGAAAATCGAGACCCTAATTCGGAAACCTTAATCTGGGACGTTTGAAGTACGTGCTAAAAAATGGAGTCACAGTCGATGTTTTTCGAAACTTTTGTGGCGAATCATTAGGACTGATGATTTAATATAAAATTTCGAATAAACGGATAGCATAAAACAGTAAAAGAGTGCTTAAAATTGAGACCCTAATTCGGTAACCTTAATCTGGGACGTTTGAAGTACGTGCTAAAAAAACCGAGTCACGGTCGACGTTTTTCGAAACTTTTTTGGTGAATCATAAGGCCGGATATTTTAGAATATAATTTCGAAGAAACGGAGTGCTTAAAACAATTAAAGAGTGCTGAAAATCGAGACCCTAATTCGGAAACCTTAATCTGGGACGTTTGAAGTACGTGCTAAAAAATGGAGTCACAGTCGATGTTTTTCGAAACTTTTGTGGCGAATCATTAGGACTGATGATTTAATATAAAATTTCGAATAAACGGATAGCATAAAACAGTAAAAGAGTGCTTAAAATCGAGACCCTAATTCGGTAACCTTAATCTGGGACGTTTGAAGTACGTGCTAAAAAAACCGAGTCACGGTCGACGTTTGTCGAAACTTTTTTGGTGAATCGTAAGGCCGGATATTTTAGAATATAATTTCGAAGAAACGGAGTGCTTAAAACAATTAAAGAGTGCTGAAAATCGAGACCCTAATTCGGAAACCTTAATCTGGGACGTTTGAAGTACGTGCTAAAAAATGGAGTCACGGTCGATGTTTTTCGAAACTTCTGTGGCGAATCATTAGGACTGATGATTTAATATAAAATTTCGAATAAACGGATAGCATAAAACAGTAAAAGAGTGCTTAAAATCGAGACCCTAATTCGGTAACCTTAATCTGGGACGTTTGAAGTACGTGCTAAAAAAACCGAGTCACGGTCGACGTTTTTCGAAACTTTTTTGGTGAATCATAAGGCCGGATATTTTAGAATATAATTTCGAAGAAACGGAGTGCTTAAAACAATTAAAGAGTGCTGAAAATCGAGACCCTAATTCGGAAACCTTAATCTGGGACGTTTGAAGTACGTGCTAAAAAATGGAGTCACGGTCGATGTTTTTCGAAACTTTTGTGGCGAATCATTAGGACTGATGATTTAATATAAAATTTCGAATAAACGGATAGCATAAAACAGTAAAAGAGTGCTTAAAATCGAGACCCTAATTCGGTAACCTTAATCTGGGACGTTTGAAGTACGTGCTAAAAAAACCGAGTCACGGTCGACGTTTTTCGAAACTTTTTTGGTGAATCATAAGGCCGGATATTTTAGAATATAATTTCGAAGAAACGGAGTGTATAAAACAATTAAAGATTGCTTAAAATCGAGACCCTAATTCGGTAACCTTAATCTGGGACGTTTGAAGTACGTGCTAAAAAAACCGAGTCACGGTCGACGTTTGTCGAAACTTTTTTGGTGAATCGTAAGGCCGGATATTTTAGAATATAATTTCGAAGAAACGGAGTGCTTAAAACAATTAAAGAGTGCTGAAAATCGAGACCCTAATTCGGAAACCTTAATCTGGGACGTTTGAAGTACGTGCTAAAAAATGGAGTCACGGTCGATGTTTTTCGAAACTTTTGTGGCGAATCATTAGGACTGATGATTTAATATAAAATTTCGAATAAACGGATAGCATAAAACAGTAAAAGAGTGCTTAAAATCGAGACCCTAATTCGGTAACCTTAATCTGGGACGTTTGAAGTACGTGCTAAAAAAACCGAGTCACGGTCGACGTTTTTCGAAACTTTTTTGGTGAATCATAAGGCCGGATATTTTAGAATATAATTTCGAAGAAACGGAGTGCTTAAAACAATTAAAGAGTTCTGAAAATCGAGACCCTAATTCGGAAACCTTAATCTGGGACGTTTGAAGTACGTGCTAAAAAATGGAGTCACAGTCGATGTTTTTCGAAACTTTTGTGGCGAATCATTAGGACTGATGATTTAATATAAAATTTCGAATAAACGGATAGCATAAAACAGTAAAAGAGTGCTTAAAATCGAGACCCTAATTCGGTAACCTTAATCTGGGACGTTTGAAGTACGTGCTAAAAAAACCGAGTCACGGTCGACGTTTTTCGAAACTTTTTTGGTGAATCATACGGCCGGATATTTTAGAATATAATTTCGAAGAAATGGAGTGCATAAAACAATTAAAGAGTGCTTAAAATCGAGACCCTAATTCGGTAACATTAATCTGGGACGTTTGAAGTACGTGCTAAAAAAACCGAGTCACGGTCGACGTTTGTCGAAACTTTTTTGGTGAATCGTAAGGCCGGATATTTTAGAATATAATTTCGAAGAAACGGAGTGCTTAAAACAATTAAAGAGTGCTGAAAATCGAGACCCTAATTCGGAAACCTTAATCTGGGACGTTTGAAGTACGTGCTAAAAAATGGAGTCACGGTCGATGTTTTTCGAAACTTTTGTGGCGAATCATTAGGACTGATGATTTAATATAAAATTTCGAATAAACGGATAGCATAAAACAGTAAAAGAGTGTTTAAAATCGAGACCCTAATTCGGTAACCTTAATCTGGGACGTTTGAAGTACGTGCTAAAAAAACCGAGTCACGGTCGACGTTTTTCGAAACTTTTTTGGTGAATCATACGGCCGGATATTTTAGAATATAATTTCGAAGAAATGGAGTGCATAAAACAATTAAAGAGTGCTTAAAATCGAGACCCTAATTCGGTAACATTAATCTGGGACGTTTGAAGTACGTGCTAAAAAATGGAGTCACGGTCGATGTTTTTCGAAACTTTTGTGGCGAATCATTAGGACTGATGATTTAATATAAAATTTCGAATAAACGGATAGCATAAAACAGTAAAAGAGTGCTTAAAATCGAGACCCTAATTCGGTAACCTTAATCTGGGACGTTTGAAGTACGTGCTAAAAAAACCGAGTCACGGTCGACGTTTTTCGAAACTTTTTTGGTGAATCATAAGGCCGGATATTTTAGAATATAATTTCGAAGAAACGGAGTGCTTAAAACAATTAAAGAATGCTGAAAATCGAGACCCTAATTCGGAAACCTTAATCTGGGACGTTTGAAGTACGTGCTAAAAAATGGAGTCACAGTCGATGTTTTTCGAAACTTTTGTGGCGAATCATTAGGACTGATGATTTAATATAAAATTTCGAATAAACGGATAGCATAAAATAGTAAAAGAGTGCTTAAAATCGAGACCCTAATTCGGTAACCTTAATCTGGGACGTTTGAAGTACGTGCTAAAAAAACCGAGTCACGGTCGACGTTTTTCGAAACTTTTTTGGTGAATCATACGGCCGGATATTTTAGAATATAATTTCGAAGAAATGGAGTGCATAAAACAATTAAAGAGTGCTTAAAATCGAGACCCTAATTCGGTAACATTAATCTGGGACGTTTGAAGTACGTGCTAAAAAAACCGAGTCACGGTCGACGTTTGTCGAAACTTTTTTGGTGAATCGTAAGGCCGGATATTTTAGAATATAATTTCGAAGAAACGGAGTGCTTAAAACAATTAAAGAGTGCTGAAAATCGAGACCCTAATTCGGAAACCTTAATCTGGGACGTTTGAAGTACGTGCTAAAAAATGGAGTCATGGTCGATGTTTTTCGAAACTTTTGTGGCGAATCATTAGGACTGATGATTTAATATAAAATTTCGAATAAACGGATAGCATAAAACAGTAAAAGAGTGTTTAAAATCGAGACCCTAATTCGGTAACCTTAATCTGGGACGTTTGAAGTACGTGCTAAAAAAACCGAGTCACGGTCGACGTTTTTCGAAACTTTTTTGGTGAATCATAAGGCCGGATATTTTAGAATATAATTTCGAAGAAACGGAGTGCATAAAACAATTAAAGATTGCTTAAAATCGAGACCCTAATTCGGTAACCTTAATCTGGGACGTTTGAAGTACGTGCTAAAAAAACCGAGTCACGGTCGACGTTTTTCGAAACTTTTTTGGTGAATCATAAGGCCGGATATTTTAGAATATAATTTCGAAGAAACGGAGTGCTTAAAACAATTAAAGAGTGCTGAAAAATCGAGACCCTAATTCGGAAACCTTAATCTGGGACGTTTGAAGTACGTGCTAAAAAATGGAGTCACAGTCGATGTTTTTTGAAACTTTTGTGGCGAATCATTAGGACTGATGATTTAATATAAAATTTCGAATAAACGGATAGCATAAAACAGTAAAAGAGTGCTTAAAATCGAGACCCTAATTCGGTAACCTTAATCTGGGACGTTTGAAGTACGTGCTAAAAAAACCGAGTCACGGTCGACGTTTGTCGAAACTTTTTTGGTGAATCGTAAGGCCGGATATTTTAGAATATAATTTCGAAGAAACGGAGTGCTTAAAACAATTAAAGAGTGCTGAAAATCGAGACCCTAATTCGGAAACCTTAATCTGGGACGTTTGAAGTACGTGCTAAAAAATGGAGTCACGGTCGATGTTTTTCGAAACTTTTGTGGCGAATCATTAGGACTGATGATTTAATATAAAATTTCGAATAAACGGATAGCATAAAACAGTAAAAGAGTTCTTAAAATCGAGACCCTAATTCGGTAACCTTAATCTGGGACGTTTGAAGTACGTGCTAAAAAAACCGAGTCACGGTCGACGTTTTTCGAAACCTTTTTGGGGAATCATAAGGCCGGATATTTTAGAATATAATTTCGAAGAAATGGAGTGCATAAAACAATTAAAGAGTGCTGAAAATCGAGACCCTAATTCGGAAACCTTAATCTGGGACGTTTGAAGTACGTGCTAAAAAATGGAGTCACAGTCGATGTTTTTCGAAACTTTTGTGGCGAATCATTAGGACTGATGATTTAATATAAAATTTCGAATAAACGGATAGCATAAAACAGTAAAAGAGTGCTTAAAATCGAGACCCTAATTCGGTAACCTTAATCTGGGACGTTTGAAGTACGTGCTAAAAAAACCGAGTCACGGTCGACGTTTTTCGAAACCTTTTTGGGGAATCATAAGGCCGGATATTTTAGAATATAATTTCGAAGAAATGGAGTGCATAAAACAATTAAAGAGTTCTGAAAATCGAGACCCTAATTCGGAAACCTTAATCTGGGACGTTTGAAGTACGTGCTAAAAAATGGAGTCACGGTCGATGTTTTTCGAAACTTTTGTGGCGAATCATTAGGACTGATAATTTAATATAAAATTTCGAATAAACGGATAGCATAAAACATTAAAGAGTGCTTAAAATCGAGACCCTAATTCGGTAACCTTAATCTGGGACGTTTGAAGTACGTGCTAAAAAAACCGAGTCACGGTCGACGTTTTTCGAAACCTTTTTGGGGAATCATAAGGCCGGATATTTTAGAATATAATTTCGAAGAAATGGAGTGCATAAAACAATTAAAGAGTGCTGAAAATCGAGACCCTAATTCGGAAACCTTAATCTGGGACGTTTGAAGTACGTGCTAAAAAATGGAGTCACGGTCGATGTTTTTCGAAACTTTTGTGGCGAATCATTAGGACTGATGATTTAGAATCGAATTTCGAAGAAACGGATAGCATAAAACAGTAAAAGAGTTCTTAAAATCGAGACCCTAATTCGGTAACCTTAATCTGGGACGTTTGAAGTACGTGCTAAAAAAACCGAGTCACGGTCGACGTTTTTCGAAACTTTTTTGGTGAATCATAAGGCCGGATATTTTAGAATATAATTTCGAAGAAACGGAGTGCATAAAACAATTAAAGATTGCTTAAAATCGAGACCCTAATTCGGTAAACTTAATCTGGGACGTTTGAAGTACGTGCTAAAAAAACCGAGTCACGGTCGACGTTTGTCGAAACTTTTTTGGTGAATCGTAAGGCCGGATATTTTAGAATATAATTTCGAAGAAACGGAGTGCTTAAAACAATTAAAGAGTGCTGAAAATCGAGACCCTAATTCGGAAACCTTAATCTGGGACGTTTGCAGTACGTGCTAAAAAATGGAGTCACGGTCGATGTTTTTCGAAACTTTTGTGGCGAATCATTAGGACTGATGATTTAATATAAAATTTCGAATAAACGGATAGCATAAAACAGTAAAAGAGTGCTTAAAATCGAGACCCTAATTCGGTAACCTTAATCTCGGACGTTTGAAGTACGTGCTAAAAAAACCGAGTCACGGTCGACGTTTTTCGAAACTTTTTTGGTGAATCATAAGGCCGGATATTTTAGAATATAATTTCGAAGAAACGGAGTGCTTAAAACAATTAAAGAGTGCTGAAAATCGAGACCCTAATTCGGAAACCTTAATCTGGGACGTTTGAAGTACGTGCTAAAAAATGGAGTCACAGTCGATGTTTTTCGAAACTTTTGTGGCGAATCATTAGGACTGATGATTTAATATAAAATTTCGAATAAACGGATAGCATAAAACAGTAAAAGAGTGCTTAAAATCGAGACCCTAATTCGGTAACCTTAATCTGGGACGTTTGAAGTACGTGCTAAAAAAACCGAGTCACGGTCGACGTTTTTCGAAACCTTTTTGGGGAATCATAAGGCCGGATATTTTAGAATATAATTTCGAAGAAATGGAGTGCATAAAACAATTAAAGAGTTCTGAAAATCGAGACCCTAATTCGGAAACCTTAATCTGGGACGTTTGAAGTACGTGCTAAAAAATGGAGTCACGGTCGATGTTTTTCGAAACTTTTGTGGCGAATCATTAGGACTGATAATTTAATATAAAATTTCGAATAAACGGATAGCATAAAACATTAAAGAGTGCTTAAAATCGAGACCCTAATTCGGTAACCTTAATCTTGGACGTTTGAAGTACGTGCTAAAAAAACCGAGTCACGGTCGACGTTTTTCGAAACCTTTTTGGGGAATCATAAGGCCGGATATTTTAGAATATAATTTCGAAGAAATGGAGTGCATAAAACAATTAAAGAGTGCTGAAAATCGAGACCCTAATTCGGAAACCTTAATCTGGGACGTTTGAAGTACGTGCTAAAAAATGGAGTCACGGTCGATGTTTTTCGAAACTTTTGTGGCGAATCATTAGGACTGATGATTTAGAATCGAATTTCGAAGAAACGGATAGCATAAAACAGTAAAAGAGTTCTTAAAATCGAGACCCTAATTCGGTAACCTTAATCTGGGACGTTTGAAGTACGTGCTAAAAAAACCGAGTCACGGTCGACGTTTTTCGAAACTTTTTTGGTGAATCATAAGGCCGGATATTTTAGAATATAATTTCGAAGAAACGGAGTGCATAAAACAATTAAAGATTGCTTAAAATCGAGACCCTAATTCGGTAACCTTAATCTGGGACGTTTGAAGTACGTGCTAAAAAAACCGAGTCACGGTCGACGTTTGTCGAAACTTTTTTGGTGAATCGTAAGGCCGGATATTTTAGAATATAATTTCGAAGAAACGGAGTGCTTAAAACAATTAAAGAGTGCTGAAAATCGAGACCCTAATTCGGAAACCTTAATCTGGGACGTTTGCAGTACGTGCTAAAAAATGGAGTCACGGTCGATGTTTTTCGAAACTTTTGTGGCGAATCATTAGGACTGATGATTTAATATAAAATTTCGAATAAACGGATAGCATAAAACAGTAAAAGAGTGCTTAAAATCGAGACCCTAATTCGGTAACCTTAATCTCGGACGTTTGAAGTACGTGCTAAAAAAACCGAGTCACGGTCGACGTTTTTCGAAACTTTTTTGGTGAATCATAAGGCCGGATATTTTAGAATATAATTTCGAAGAAACGGAGTGCTTAAAACAATTGAAGAGTGCTGAAAATCGAGACCCTAATTCGGAAACCTTAATCTGGGACGTTTGAAGTACGTGCTAAAAAATGGAGTCACAGTCGATGTTTTTCGAAACTTTTGTGGCGAATCATTAGGACTGATGATTTAATATAAAATTTCGAATAAACGGATAGCATAAAACAGTAAAAGAGTGCTTAAAATCGAGACCCTAATTCGATAACCTTAATCTGGGACGTTTGAAGTACGTGCTAAAAAAACCGAGTCACGGTCGACGTTTTTCGAAACTTTTTTGGTGAATCATACGGCCGGATATTTTAGAATATAATTTCGAAGAAACGGAGTGCTTAAAACAATTAAAGAGTGCTGAAAATCGAGACCCTAATTCGGAAACCTTAATCTGGGACGTTTGAAGTACGTGCTAAAAAATGGAGTCACGGTCGATGTTTTTCGAAACTTTTGTGGCGAATCATTAGGACTGATGATTTAATATAAAATTTCGAATAAACGGATAGCATAAAACAGTAAAAGAGTGCTTAAAATCGAGACCCTAATTCGGTAACCTTAATCTGGGACGTTTGAAGTACGTGCTAAAAAAACCGAGTCACGGTCGACGTTTTTCGAAACCTTTTTGGGGAATCATAAGGCCGGATATTTTAGAATATAATTTCGAAGAAATGGAGTGCATAAAACAATTAAAGAGTTCTGAAAATCGAGACCCTAATTCGGAAACCTTAATCTGGGACGTTTGAAGTACGTGCTAAAAAATGGAGTCACGGTCGATGTTTTTCGAAACTTTTGTGGCGAATCATTAGGACTGATGATTTAATATAAAATTTCGAATAAACGGATAGCATAAAACAGTAAAAGAGTGCTTAAAATCGAGACCCTAATTCGGTAACCTTAATCTGGGACGTTTGAAGTACGTGCTAAAAAAACCGAGTCACGGTCGACGTTTTTCGAAACCTTTTTGGGGAATCATAAGGCCGGATATTTTAGAATATAATTTCGAAGAAATGGAGTGCATAAAACAATTAAAGAGTTCTGAAAATCGAGACCCTAATTCGGAAACCTTAATCTGGGACGTTTGAAGTACGTGCTAAAAAATGGAGTCACGGTCGATGTTTTTCGAAACTTTTGTGGCGAATCATTAGGACTGATAATTTAATATAAAATTTCGAATAAACGGATAGCATAAAACATTAAAGAGTGCTTAAAATCGAGACCCTAATTCGGTAACCTTAATCTTGGACGTTTGAAGTACGTGCTAAAAAAACCGAGTCACGGTCGACGTTTTTCGAAACCTTTTTGGGGAATCATAAGGCCGGATATTTTAGAATATAATTTCGAAGAAATGGAGTGCATAAAACAATTAAAGAGTGCTGAAAATCGAGACCCTAATTCGGAAACCTTAATCTGGGACGTTTGAAGTACGTGCTAAAAAATGGAGTCACGGTCGATGTTTTTCGAAACTTTTGTGGCGAATCATTAGGACTGATGATTTAGAATCGAATTTCGAAGAAACGGATAGCATAAAACAGTAAAAGAGTTCTTAAAATCGAGACCCTAATTCGGTAACCTTAATCTGGGACGTTTGAAGTACGTGCTAAAAAAACCGAGTCACGGTCGACGTTTTTCGAAACTTTTTTGGTGAATCATAAGGCCGGATATTTTAGAATATAATTTCGAAGAAACGGAGTGCATAAAACAATTAAAGATTGCTTAAAATCGAGACCCTAATTCGGTAACCTTAATCTGGGACGTTTGAAGTACGTGCTAAAAAAACCGAGTCACGGTCGACGTTTGTCGAAACTTTTTTGGTGAATCGTAAGGCCGGATATTTTAGAATATAATTTCGAAGAAACGGAGTGCTTAAAACAATTAAAGAGTGCTGAAAATCGAGACCCTAATTCGGAAACCTTAATCTGGGACGTTTGCAGTACGTGCTAAAAAATGGAGTCACGGTCGATGTTTTTCGAAACTTTTGTGGCGAATCATTAGGACTGATGATTTAATATAAAATTTCGAATAAACGGATAGCATAAAACAGTAAAAGAGTGCTTAAAATCGAGACCCTAATTCGGTAACCTTAATCTCGGACGTTTGAAGTACGTGCTAAAAAAACCGAGTCACGGTCGACGTTTTTCGAAACTTTTTTGGTGAATCATAAGGCCGGATATTTTAGAATATAATTTCGAAGAAACGGAGTGCTTAAAACAATTGAAGAGTGCTGAAAATCGAGACCCTAATTCGGAAACCTTAATCTGGGACGTTTGAAGTACGTGCTAAAAAATGGAGTCACAGTCGATGTTTTTCGAAACTTTTGTGGCGAATCATTAGGACTGATGATTTAATATAAAATTTCGAATAAACGGATAGCATAAAACAGTAAAAGAGTGCTTAAAATCGAGACCCTAATTCGATAACCTTAATCTGGGACGTTTGAAGTACGTGCTAAAAAAACCGAGTCACGGTCGACGTTTTTCGAAACTTTTTTGGTGAATCATACGGCCGGATATTTTAGAATATAATTTCGAAGAAACGGAGTGCATAAAACAATTAAAGAGTGCTTAAAATCGAGACCCTAATTCGGTAACATTAATCTGGGACGTTTGAAGTACGTGCTAAAAAAACCGAGTCACGGTCGACGTTTGTCGAAACTTGTTTGGTGAATCGTAAGGCCGGATATTTTAGAATATAATTTCGAAGAAACGGAGTGCTTAAAACAATTAAAGAGTGCTGAAAATCGAGACCCTAATTCGGAAACCTTAATCTGGGACGTTTGAAGTACGTGCTAAAAAATGGAGTCACGGTCGATGTTTTTCGAAACTTTTGTGGCGAATCATTAGGACTGATGATTTAATATAAAATTTCGAATAAACGGATAGCATAAAACAGTAAAAGAGTGCTTAAAATCGAGACCCTAATTCGGTAACCTTAATCTGGGACGTTTGAAGTACGTGCTAAAAAAACCGAGTCACGGTCGACGTTTTTCGAAACCTTTTTGGGGAATCATAAGGCCGGATATTTTAGAATATAATTTCGAAGAAATGGAGTGCATAAAACAATTAAAGAGTTCTGAAAATCGAGACCCTAATTCGGAAACCTTAATCTGGGACGTTTGAAGTACGTGCTAAAAAATGGAGTCACGGTCGATGTTTTTCGAAACTTTTGTGGCGAATCATTAGGACTGATAATTTAATATAAAATTTCGAATAAACGGATAGCATAAAACATTAAAGAGTGCTTAAAATCGAGACCCTAATTCGGTAACCTTAATCTGGGACGTTTGAAGTACGTGCTAAAAAAACCGAGTCACGGTCGACGTTTTTCGAAACCTTTTTGGGGAATCATAAGGCCGGATATTTTAGAATATAATTTCGAAGAAATGGAGTGCATAAAACAATTAAAGAGTGCTGAAAATCGAGACCCTAATTCGGAAACCTTAATCTGGGACGTTTGAAGTACGTGCTAAAAAATGGAGTCACGGTCGATGTTTTTCGAAACTTTTGTGGCGAATCATTAGGACTGATGATTTAGAATCGAATTTCGAAGAAACGGATAGCATAAAACAGTAAAAGAGTTCTTAAAATCGAGACCCTAATTCGGTAACCTTAATCTGGGACGTTTGAAGTACGTGCTAAAAAAACCGAGTCACGGTCGACGTTTTTCGAAACTTTTTTGGTGAATCATAAGGCCGGATATTTTAGAATATAATTTCGAAGAAACGGAGTGCATAAAACAATTAAAGATTGCTTAAAATCGAGACCCTAATTCGGTAACCTTAATCTGGGACGTTTGAAGTACGTGCTAAAAAAACCGAGTCACGGTCGACGTTTGTCGAAACTTTTTTGGTGAATCGTAAGGCCGGATATTTTAGAATATAATTTCGAAGAAACGGAGTGCTTAAAACAATTAAAGAGTGCTGAAAATCGAGACCCTAATTCGGAAACCTTAATCTGGGACGTTTGCAGTACGTGCTAAAAAATGGAGTCACGGTCGATGTTTTTCGAAACTTTTGTGGCGAATCATTAGGACTGATGATTTAATATAAAATTTCGAATAAACGGATAGCATAAAACAGTAAAAGAGTGCTTAAAATCGAGACCCTAATTCGGTAACCTTAATCTCGGACGTTTGAAGTACGTGCTAAAAAAACCGAGTCACGGTCGACGTTTTTCGAAACTTTTTTGGTGAATCATAAGGCCGGATATTTTAGAATATAATTTCGAAGAAACGGAGTGCTTAAAACAATTAAAGAGTGCTGAAAATCGAGACCCTAATTCGGAAACCTTAATCTGGGACGTTTGAAGTACGTGCTAAAAAATGGAGTCACAGTCGATGTTTTTCGAAACTTTTGTGGCGAATCATTAGGACTGATGATTTAATATAAAATTTCGAATAAACGGATAGCATAAAACAGTAAAAGAGTGCTTAAAATCGAGACCCTAATTCGATAACCTTAATCTGGGACGTTTGAAGTACGTGCTAAAAAAACCGAGTCACGGTCGACGTTTTTCGAAACTTTTTTGGTGAATCATAAGGCCGGATATTTTAGAATATAATTTCGAAGAAATGGAGTGCATAAAACAATTAAAGGGTGCTGAAAATCGAGACCCTAATTCGGAAACCTTAATCTGGGACGTTTGAAGTACGTGCTAAAAAATGGAGTCACGGTCGATGTTTTTCGAAACTTTTGTGGCGAATCATTAGGACTGATAATTTAATATAAAATTTCGAATAAACGGATAGCATAAAACATTAAAGAGTGCTTAAAATCGAGACCCTAATTCGGTAACCTTAATCTGGGACGTTTGAAGTACGTACTAAAAAAACCGAGTCACGGTCGACGTTTTTCGAAACCTTTTTGGGGAATCATAAGGCCGGATAATTTAGAATATAATTTCGAAGAAATGGAGTGCATAAAACAATTAAAGAGTGCTGAAAATCGAGACCCTAATTCGGAAACCTTAATCTGGGACGTTTGAAGTACGTGCTAAAAAATGGAGTCACGGTCGATGTTTTTCGAAACTTTTGTGGCGAATCATTAGGACTGATGATTTAGAATCGAATTTCGAAGAAACGGATAGCATAAAACAGTAAAAGAGTTCTTAAAATCGAGACCCTAATTCGGTAACCTTAATCTGGGACGTTTGAAGTACGTGCTAAAAAAACCGAGTCACGGTCGACGTTTTTCGAAACTTTTTTGGTGAATCATAAGGCCGGATATTTTAGAATATAATTTCGAAGAAACGAAGTGCATAAAACAATTAAAGATTGCTTAAAATCGAGACCCTAATTCGGTAACCTTAATCTGGGACGTTTGAAGTACGTGCTAAAAAAACCGAGTCACGGTCGACGTTTGTCGAAACTTTTTTGGTGAATCGTAAGGCCGGATATTTTAGAATATAATTTCGAAGAAACGGAGTGCTTAAAACAATTAAAGAGTGCTGAAAATCGAGACCCTAATTCGGAAACCTTAATCTGGGACGTTTGAAGTACGTGCTAAAAAATGGAGTCACGGTCGATGTTTTTCGAAACTTTTGTGGCGAATCATTAGGACTGATGATTTAATATAAAATTTCGAATAAACGGATAGCATAAAACAGTAAAAGAGTGCTTAAAATCGAGACCCTAATTCGGTAACCTTAATCTGGGACGTTTGAAGTACGTGCTAAAAAAACCGAGTCACGGTCGACGTTTTTCGAAACTTTTTTGGTGAATCATAAGGCCGGATATTTTAGAATATAATTTCGAAGAAACGGAGTGCTTAAAACAATTAAAGAGTGCTGAAAATCGAGACCCTAATTCGGAAACCTTAATCTGGGACGTTTGAAGTACGTGCTAAAAAATGGAGTCACAGTCGATGTTTTTCGAAACTTTTGTGGCGAATCATTAGGACTGATGATTTAATATAAAATTTCGAATAAACGGATAGCATAAAACAGTAAAAGAGTGCTTAAAATCGAGACCCTAATTCGGTAACCTTAATCTGGGACGTTTGAAGTACGTGCTAAAAAAACCGAGTCACGGTCGACGTTTTTCGAAACTTTTTTGGTGAATCATACGGCCGGATATTTTAGAATATAATTTCGAAGAAACGGAGTGCATAAAACAATTAAAGAGTGCTTAAAATCGAGACCCTAATTCGGTAACATTAATCTGGGACGTTTGAAGTACGTGCTAAAAAAACCGAGTCACGGTCGACGTTTGTCGAAACTTTTTTGGTGAATCGTAAGGCCGGATATTTTAGAATATAATTTCGAAGAAACGGAGTGCTTAAAACAATTAAAGAGTGCTGAAAATCGAGACCCTAATTCGGAAACCTTAATCTGGGACGTTTGAAGTACGTGCTAAAAAATGGAGTCACGGTCGATGTTTTTCGAAACTTTTGTGGCGAATCATTAGGACTGATGATTTAATATAAAATTTCGAATAAACGGATAGCATAAAACAGTAAAAGAGTGCTTAAAATCGAGACCCTAATTCGGTAACCTTAATCTCGGACGTTTGAAGTACGTGCTAAAAAAACCGAGTCACGGTCGACGTTTTTCGAAACTTTTTTGGTGAATCATAAGGCCGGATATTTTAGAATATAATTTCGAAGAAACGGAGTGCTTAAAACAATTAAAGAGTGCTGAAAATCGAGACCCTAATTCGGAAACCTTAATCTGGGACGTTTGAAGTACGTGCTAAAAAATGGAGTCACAGTCGATGTTTTTCGAAACTTTTGTGGCGAATCATTAGGACTGATGATTTAATATAAAATTTCGAATAAACGGATAGCATAAAACAGTAAAAGAGTGCTTAAAATCGAGACCCTAATTCGATAACCTTAATCTGGGACGTTTGAAGTACGTGCTAAAAAAACCGAGTCACGGTCGACGTTTTTCGAAACTTTTTTGGTGAATCATAAGGCCGGATATTTTAGAATATAATTTCGAAGAAATGGAGTGCATAAAACAATTAAAGGGTGCTGAAAATCGAGACCCTAATTCGGAAACCTTAATCTGGGACGTTTGAAGTACGTGCTAAAAAATGGAGTCACGGTCGATGTTTTTCGAAACTTTTGTGGCGAATCATTAGGACTGATAATTTAATATAAAATTTCGAATAAACGGATAGCATAAAACATTAAAGAGTGCTTAAAATCGAGACCCTAATTCGGTAACCTTAATCTGGGACGTTTGAAGTACGTGCTAAAAAAACCGAGTCACGGTCGACGTTTTTCGAAACCTTTTTGGGGAATCATAAGGCCGGATATTTTAGAATATAATTTCGAAGAAATGGAGTGCATAAAACAATTAAAGAGTGCTGAAAATCGAGACCCTAATTCGGAAACCTTAATCTGGGACGTTTGAAGTACGTGCTAAAAAATGGAGTCACGGTCGATGTTTTTCGAAACTTTTGTGGCGAATCATTAGGACTGATGATTTAGAATCGAATTTCGAAGAAACGGATAGCATAAAACAGTAAAAGAGTTCTTAAAATCGAGACCCTAATTCGGTAACCTTAATCTGGGACGTTTGAAGTACGTGCTAAAAAAACCGAGTCACGGTCGACGTTTTTCGAAACTTTTTTGGTGAATCATAAGGCCGGATATTTTAGAATATAATTTCGAAGAAACGGAGTGCATAAAACAATTAAAGATTGCTTAAAATCGAGACCCTAATTCAGTAACCTTAATCTGGGACGTTTGAAGTACGTGCTAAAAAAACCGAGTCACGGTCGACGTTTGTCGAAACTTTTTTGGTGAATCGTAAGGCCGGATATTTTAGAATATAATTTCGAAGAAACGGAGTGCTTAAAACAATTAAAGAGTGCTGAAAATCGAGACCCTAATTCGGAAACCTTAATCTGGGACGTTTGAAGTACGTGCTAAAAAATGGAGTCACGGTCGATGTTTTTCGAAACTTTTGTGGCGAATCATTAGGACTGATGATTTAATATAAAATTTCGAATAAACGGATAGCATAAAACAGTAAAAGAGTGCTTAAAATCGAGACCCTAATTCGGTAACCTTAATCTGGGACGTTTGAAGTACGTGCTAAAAAAACCGAGTCACGGTCGACGTTTTTCGAAACTTTTTTGGTGAATCATAAGGCCGGATATTTTAGAATATAATTTCGAAGAAACGGAGTGCTTAAAACAATTAAAGAGTGCTGAAAATCGAGACCCTAATTCGGAAACCTTAATCTGGGACGTTTGAAGTACGTGCTAAAAAATGGAGTCACAGTCGATGTTTTTCGAAACTTTTGTGGCGAATCATTAGGACTGATGATTTAATATAAAATTTCGAATAAACGGATAGCATAAAACAGTAAAAGAGTGCTTAAAATCGAGACCCTAATTCGGTAACCTTAATCTGGGACGTTTGAAGTACGTGCTAAAAAAACCGAGTCACGGTCGACGTTTTTCGAAACTTTTTTGGTGAATCATACGGCCGGATATTTTAGAATATAATTTCGAAGAAACGGAGTGCATAAAACAATTAAAGAGTGCTTAAAATCGAGACCCTAATTCGGTAACATTAATCTGGGACGTTTGAAGTACGTGCTAAAAAAACCGAGTCACGGTCGACGTTTGTCGAAACTTTTTTGGTGAATCGTAAGGCCGGATATTTTAGAATATAATTTCGAAGAAACGGAGTGCTTAAAACAATTAAAGAGTGCTGAAAATCGAGACCCTAATTCGGAAACCTTAATCTGGGACGTTTGAAGTACGTGCTAAAAAATGGAGTCACGGTCGATGTTTTTCGAAACTTTTGTGGCGAATCATTAGGACTGATGATTTAATATAAAATTTCGAATAAACGGATAGCATAAAACAGTAAAAGAGTGCTTAAAATCGAGACCCTAATTCGGTAACCTTAATCTCGGACGTTTGAAGTACGTGCTAAAAAAACCGAGTCACGGTCGACGTTTTTCGAAACTTTTTTGGTGAATCATAAGGCCGGATATTTTAGAATATAATTTCGAAGAAACGGAGTGCTTAAAACAATTAAAGAGTGCTGAAAATCGAGACCCTAATTCGGAAACCTTAATCTGGGACGTTTGAAGTACGTGCTAAAAAATGGAGTCACAGTCGATGTTTTTCGAAACTTTTGTGGCGAATCATTAGGACTGATGATTTAATATAAAATTTCGAATAGACGGATAGCATAAAACAGTAAAAGAGTGCTTAAAATCGAGACCCTAATTCGATAACCTTAATCTGGGACGTTTGAAGTACGTGCTAAAAAAACCGAGTCACGGTCGACGTTTTTCGAAACTTTTTTGGTGAATCATAAGGCCGGATATTTTAGAATATAATTTCGAAGAAATGGAGTGCATAAAACAATTAAAGGGTGCTGAAAATCGAGACCCTAATTCGGAAACCTTAATCTGGGACGTTTGAAGTACGTGCTAAAAAATGGAGTCACGGTCGATGTTTTTCGAAACTTTTGTGGCGAATCATTAGGACTGATAATTTAATATAAAATTTCGAATAAACGGATAGCATAAAACATTAAAGAGTGCTTAAAATCGAGACCCTAATTCGGTAACCTTAATCTGGGACGTTTGAAGTACGTACTAAAAAAACCGAGTCACGGTCGACGTTTTTCGAAACCTTTTTGGGGAATCATAAGGCCGGATAATTTAGAATATAATTTCGAAGAAATGGAGTGCATAAAACAATTAAAGAGTGCTGAAAATCGAGACCCTAATTCGGAAACCTTAATCTGGGACGTTTGAAGTACGTGCTAAAAAATGGAGTCACGGTCGATGTTTTTCGAAACTTTTGTGGCGAATCATTAGGACTGATGATTTAGAATCGAATTTCGAAGAAACGGATAGCATAAAACAGTAAAAGAGTTCTTAAAATCGAGACCCTAATTCGGTAACCTTAATCTGGGACGTTTGAAGTACGTGCTAAAAAAACCGAGTCACGGTCGACGTTTTTCGAAACTTTTTTGGTGAATCATAAGGCCGGATATTTTAGAATATAATTTCGAAGAAACGGAGTGCATAAAACAATTAAAGATTGCTTAAAATCGAGACCCTAATTCGGTAACCTTAATCTGGGACGTTTGAAGTACGTGCTAAAAAAACCGAGTCACGGTCGACGTTTGTCGAAACTTTTTTGGTGAATCGTAAGGCCGGATATTTTAGAATATAATTTCGAAGAAACGGAGTGCTTAAAACAATTAAAGAGTGCTGAAAATCGAGACCCTAATTCGGAAACCTTAATCTGGGACGTTTGAAGTACGTGCTAAAAAATGGAGTCACGGTCGATGTTTTTCGAAACTTTTGTGGCGAATCATTAGGACTGATGATTTAATATAAAATTTCGAATAAACGGATAGCATAAAACAGTAAAAGAGTGCTTAAAATCGAGACCCTAATTCGGTAACCTTAATCTGGGACGTTTGAAGTACGTGCTAAAAAAACCGAGTCACGGTCGACGTTTTTCGAAACTTTTTTGGTGAATCATAAGGCCGGATATTTTAGAATATAATTTCGAAGAAACGGAGTGCTTAAAACAATTAAAGAGTGCTGAAAATCGAGACCCTAATTCGGAAACCTTAATCTGGGACGTTTGAAGTACGTGCTAAAAAATGGAGTCACGGTCGATGTTTTTCGAAACTTTTGTGGCGAATCATTAGGACTGATGATTTAATATAAAATTTCGAATAAACGGATAGCATAAAACAGTAAAAGAGTGCTTAAAATCGAGACCCTAATTCGGTAACCTTAATCTGGGACGTTTGAAGTACGTGCTAAAAAAACCGAGTCACGGTCGACGTTTTTCGAAACTTTTTTGGTGAATCATAAGGCCGGATATTTTAGAATATAATTTCGAAGAAACGGAGTGCATAAAACAATTAAAGATTGCTTAAAATCGAGACCCTAATTCGGTAACCTTAATCTGGGACGTTTGAAGTACGTGCTAAAAAAACCGAGTCACGGTCGACGTTTGTCGAAACTTTTTTGGTGAATCGTAAGGCCGGATATTTTAGAATATAATTTCGAAGAAACGGAGTGCTTAAAACAATTAAAGAGTGCTGAAAATCGAGACCCTAATTCGGAAACCTTAATCTGGGACGTTTGAAGTACGTGCTAAAAAATGGAGTCACGGTCGATGTTTTTCGAAACTTTTGTGGCGAATCATTAGGACTGATGATTTAATATAAAATTTCGAATAAACGGATAGCATAAAACAGTAAAAGAGTGCTTAAAATCGAGACCCTAATTCGGTAACCTTAATCTGGGACGTTTGAAGTACGTGCTAAAAAAACCGAGTCACGGTCGACGTTTTTCGAAACTTTTTTGGTGAATCATAAGGCCGGATATTTTAGAATATAATTTCGAAGAAACGGAGTGCTTAAAACAATTAAAGAGTGCTGAAAATCGAGACCCTAATTCGGAAACCTTAATCTGGGACGTTTGAAGTACGTGCTAAAAAATGGAGTCACAGTCGATGTTTTTCGAAACTTTTGTGGCGAATCATTAGGACTGATGATTTAATATAAAATTTCGAATAAACGGATAGCATAAAACAGTAAAAGAGTGCTTAAAATCGAGACCCTAATTCGGTAACCTTAATCTGGGACGTTTGAAGTACGTGCTAAAAAAACCGAGTCATGGTCGACGTTTTTCGAAACCTTTTTGGGGAATCATAAGGCCGGATATTTTAGAATATAATTTCGAAGAAATGGAGTGCATAAAACAATTAAAGAGTGCTGAAAATCGAGACCCTAATTCGGAAACCTTAATCTGGGACGTTTGAAGTACGTGCTAAAAAATGGAGTCACGGTCGATGTTTTTCGAAACTTTTGTGGCGAATCATTAGGACTGATGATTTAGAATCGAATTTCGAAGAAACGGATAGCATAAAACAGTAAAAGAGTTTTGAAAATCGAGACCCTAATTCGGTAACCTTAATCTGGGACGTTTGAAGTACGTGCTAAAAAAACCGAGTCACGGTCGACGTTTTTCGAAACTTTTTTGGTGAATCATAAGGCCGGATATTTTAGAATATAATTTCGAAGAAACGGAGTGCATAAAACAATTAAAGATTGCTTAAAATCGAGACCCTAATTCGGTAACCTTAATCTGGGACGTTTGAAGTACGTGCTAAAAAAACCGAGTCACGGTCGACGTTTGTCGAAACTTTTTTGGTGAATCGTAAGGCCGGATATTTTAGAATATAATTTCGAAGAAACGGAGTGCTTAAAACAATTAAAGAGTGCTGAAAATCGAGACCCTAATTCGGAAACCTTAATCTGGGACGTTTGAAGTACGTGCTAAAAAATGGAGTCACGGTCGATGTTTTTCGAAACTTTTGTGGCGAATCATTAGGACTGATGATTTAATATAAAATTTCGAATAAACGGATAGCATAAAACAGTAAAAGAGTGCTTAAAATCGAGACCCTAATTCGGTAACCTTAATCTGGGACGTTTGAAGTACGTGCTAAAAAAACCGAGTCACGGTCGACGTTTTTCGAAACTTTTTTGGTGAATCATAAGGCCGGATATTTTAGAATATAATTTCGAAGAAACGGAGTGCTTAAAACAATTAAAGAGTGCTGAAAATCGAGACCCTAATTCGGAAACCTTAATCTGGGACGTTTGAAGTACGTGCTAAAAAATGGAGTCACAGTCGATGTTTTTCGAAACTTTTGTGGCGAATCATTAGGACTGATGATTTAATATAAAATTTCGAATAAACGGATAGCATAAAACAGTAAAAGAGTGCTTAAAATCGAGACCCTAATTCGGTAACCTTAATCTGGGACGTTTGAAGTACGTGCTAAAAAAACCGAGTCACGGTCGACGTTTTTCGAAACTTTTTTGGTGAATCATACGGCCGGATATTTTAGAATATAATTTCGAAGAAACGGAGTGCATAAAACAATTAAAGAGTGCTTAAAATCGAGACCCTAATTCGGTAACATTAATCTGGGACGTTTGAAGTACGTGCTAAAAAAACCGAGTCACGGTCGACGTTTGTCGAAACTTTTTTGGTGAATCGTAAGGCCGGATATTTTAGAATATAATTTCGAAGAAACGGAGTGCTTAAAACAATTAAAGAGTGCTGAAAATCGAGACCCTAATTCGGAAACCTTAATCTGGGACGTTTGAAGTACGTGCTAAAAAATGGAGTCACGGTCGATGTTTTTCGAAACTTTTGTGGCGAATCATTAGGACTGATGATTTAATATAAAATTTCGAATAAACGGATAGCATAAAACAGTAAAAGAGTGCTTAAAATCGAGACCCTAATTCGGTAACCTTAATCTTGGACGTTTGAAGTACGTGCTAAAAAAACCGAGTCACGGTCGACGTTTGTCGAAACTTTTTTGGTGAATCGTAAGGCCGGATATTTTAGAATATAATTTCGAAGAAACGGAGTGCTTAAAACAATTAAAGAGTGCTGAAAATCGAGACCCTAATTCGGAAACCTTAATCTGGGACGTTTGAAGTACGTGCTAAAAAATGGAGTCACGGTCGATGTTTTTCGAAACTTTTGTGGCGAATCATTAGGACTGATGATTTAGAATCGAATTTCGAAGAAACGGATAGCATAAAACAGTAAAAGAGTTCTTAAAATCGAGACCCTAATTCGGTAACCTTAATCTGGGACGTTTGAAGTACGTGCTAAAAAAACCGAGTCACGGTCGACGTTTTTCGAAACTTTTTTGGTGAATCATACGGCCGGATATTTTAGAATATAATTTCGAAGAAACGGAGTGCATAAAACAATTAAAGAGTGCTTAAAATCGAGACCCTAATTCGGTAACATTAATCTGGGACGTTTGAAGTACGTGCTAAAAAAACCGAGTCACGGTCGACGTTTGTCGAAACTTTTTTGGTGAATCGTAAGGCCGGATATTTTAGAATATAATTTCGAAGAAACGGAGTGCTTAAAACAATTAAAGAGTGCTGAAAATCGAGACCCTAATTCGGAAACCTTAATCTGGGACGTTTGAAGTACGTGCTAAAAAATGGAGTCACAGTCGATGTTTTTCGAAACTTTTGTGGCGAATCATTAGGACTGATGATTTAATATAAAATTTCGAATAAACGGATAGCATAAAACAGTAAAAGAGTGCTTAAAATCGAGACCCTAATTCGGTAAACTTAATCTGGGACGTTTGAAGTACGTGCTAAAAAAACCGAGTCACGGTCGACGTTTTTCGAAACTTTTTTGGTGAATCATAAGGCCGGATATTTTAGAATATAATTTCGAAGAAACGGAGTGCATAAAACAATTAAAGATTGCTTAAAATCGAGACCCTAATTCGGTAACCTTAATCTGGGACGTTTGAAGTACGTGCTAAAAAAACCGAGTCACGGTCAACGTTTTTCGAAACCTTTTTGGGGAATCATAAGGCCGGATAATTTAGAATATAATTTCGAAGAAATGGAGTGCATAAAACAATTAAAGAGTGCTGAAAATCGAGACCCTAATTCGGAAACCTTAATCTGGGACGTTTGAAGTACGTGCTAAAAAATGGAGTCACGGTCGATGTTTTTCGAAACTTTTGTGGCGAATCATTAGGACTAATGATTTAGAATATAATTTCGAAGAAACGGAGTGCTTAAAACAATTAAAGAGTGCTGAAAATCGAGACCCTAATTCGGTAACCTTAATCTGGGACGTTTGAAGTACGTGCTAAAAAAACCGAGTCACGGTCGACGTTTTTCGAAACTTTTTTGGTGAATCATAAGGCCGGATATTTTAGAATATAATTTCGAAGAAACGGAGTGCATAAAACAATTAAAGATTGCTTAAAATCGAGACCCTAATTCGGTAACCTTAATCTGGGACGTTTGAAGTACGTGCTAAAAAAACCGAGTCACGGTCGACGTTTTTCGAAACTTTTTTGGTGAATCATAAGGCCGGATATTTTAGAATATAATTTCGAAGAAACGGAGTGCTTAAAACAATTAAAGAGTGCTAAAAATCGAGACCCTAATTCGGAAACCTTAATCTGGGACGTTTGAAGTACGTGCTAAAAAATGGAGTCACAGTCGATGTTTTTCGAAACTTTTGTGGCGAATCATTAGGACTGATGATTTAATATAAAATTTCGAATAAACGGATAGCATAAAACAGTAAAAGAGTGCTTAAAATCGAGACCCTAATTCGGTAACCTTAATCTGGGACGTTTGAAGTACGTGCTAAAAAAACCGAGTCATGGTCGACGTTTTTCGAAACCTTTTTGGGGAATCATAAGGCCGGATATTTTAGAATATAATTTCGAAGAAATGGAGTGCATAAAACAATTAAAGAGTGCTGAAAATCGAGACCCTAATTCGGAAACCTTAATCTGGGACGTTTGAAGTACGTGCTAAAAAATGGAGTCACGGTCGATGTTTTTCGAAACTTTTGTGGCGAATCATTAGGACTGATGATTTAGAATCGAATTTCGAAGAAACGGATAGCATAAAACAGTAAAAGAGTTCTGAAAATCGAGACCCTAATTCGGTAACCTTAATCTGGGACGTTTGAAGTACGTGCTAAAAAAACCGAGTCACGGTCGACGTTTTTCGAAACTTTTTTGGTGAATCATAAGGCCGGATATTTTAGAATATAATTTCGAAGAAACGGAGTGCATAAAACAATTAAAGATTGCTTAAAATCGAGACCCTAATTCGGTAACCTTAATCTGGGACGTTTGAAGTACGTGCTAAAAAAACCGAGTCACGGTCGACGTTTGTCGAAACTTTTTTGGTGAATCGTAAGGCCGAATATTTTAGAATATAATTTCGAAGAAACGGAGTGCTTAAAACAATTAAAGAGTGCTGAAAATCGAGACCCTAATTCGGAAACCTTAATCTGGGACGTTTGAAGTACGTGCTAAAAAATGGAGTCACGGTCGATGTTTTTCGAAACTTTTGTGGCGAATCATTAGGACTGATGATTTAATATAAAATTTCGAATAAACGGATAGCATAAAACAGTAAAAGAGTGCTTAAAATCGAGACCCTAATTCGGTAACCTTAATCTGGGACGTTTGAAGTACGTGCTAAAAAAACCGAGTCACGGTCGACGTTTTTCGAAACTTTTTTGGTGAATCATAAGGCCGGATATTTTAGAATATAATTTCGAAGAAACGGAGTGCTTAAAACAATTAAAGAGTGCTGAAAATCGAGACCCTAATTCGGAAACCTTAATCTGGGACGTTTGAAGTACGTGCTAAAAAATGGAGTCACAGTCGATGTTTTTCGAAACTTTTGTGGCGAATCATTAGGACTGATGATTTAATATAAAATTTCGAATAAACGGATAGCATAAAACAGTAAAAGAGTGCTTAAAATCGAGACCCTAATTCGGTAACCTTAATCTGGGACGTTTGAAGTACGTGCTAAAAAAACCGAGTCACGGTCGACGTTTTTCGAAACTTTTTTGGTGAATCATACGGCCGGATATTTTAGAATATAATTTCGAAGAAACGGAGTGCATAAAACAATTAAAGAGTGCTTAAAATCGAGACCCTAATTCGGTAACATTAATCTGGGACGTTTGAAGTACGTGCTAAAAAAACCGAGTCACGGTCGACGTTTGTCGAAACTTTTTTGGTGAATCGTAAGGCCGGATATTTTAGAATATAATTTCGAAGAAACGGAGTGCTTAAAACAATTAAAGAGTGCTGAAAATCGAGACCCTAATTCGGAAACCTTAATCTGGGACGTTTGAAGTACGTGCTAAAAAATGGAGTCACGGTCGATGTTTTTCGAAACTTTTGTGGCGAATCATTAGGACTGATAATTTAATATAAAATTTCGAATAAACGGATAGCATAAAACATTAAAGAGTGCTTAAAATCGAGACCCTAATTCGGTAACCTTAATCTGGGACGTTTGAAGTACGTGCTAAAAAAACCGAGTCACGGTCGACGTTTTTCGAAACCTTTTTGGGGAAACATAAGGCCGGATAATTTAGAATATAATTTCGAAGAAATGGAGTGCATAAAACAATTAAAGAGTGCTGAAAATCGAGACCCTAATTCGGAAACCTTAATCTGGGACGTTTGAAGTACGTGCTAAAAAATGGAGTCACGGTCGATGTTTTTCGAAACTTTTGTGGCGAATCATTAGGACTAATGATTTAGAATATAATTTCGAAGAAACGGAGTGCTTAAAACAATTAAAGAGTGCTGAAAATCGAGACCCTAATTCGGTAACCTTAATCTGGGACGTTTGAAGTACGTGCTAAAAAAACCGAGTCACGGTCGACGTTTTTCGAAACTTTTTTGGTGAATCATAAGGCCGGATATTTTAGAATATAATTTCGAAGAAACGGAGTGCATAAAACAATTAAAGATTGCTTAAAATCGAGACCCTAATTCGGTAACCTTAATCTGGGACGTTTGAAGTACGTGCTAAAAAAACCGAGTCACGGTCGACGTTTTTCGAAACTTTTTTGGTGAATCATAAGGCCGGATATTTTAGAATATAATTTCGAAGAAACGGAGTGCTTAAAACAATTAAAGAGTGCTGAAAATCGAGACCCTAATTCGGAAACCTTAATCTGGGACGTTTGAAGTACGTGCTAAAAAATGGAGTCACAGTCGATGTTTTTCGAAACTTTTGTGGCGAATCATTAGGACTGATGATTTAATATAAAATTTCGAATAAACGGATAGCATAAAACAGTAAAAGAGTGCTTAAAATCGAGACCCTAATTCGGTAACCTTAATCTGGGACGTTTGAAGTACGTGCTAAAAAAACCGAGTCATGGTCGACGTTTTTCGAAACCTTTTTGGGGAATCATAAGGCCGGATATTTTAGAATATAATTTCGAAGAAATGGAGTGCATAAAACAATTAAAGAGTGCTGAAAATCGAGACCCTAATTCGGAAACCTTAATCTGGGACGTTTGAAGTACGTGCTAAAAAATGGAGTCACGGTCGATGTTTTTCGAAACTTTTGTGGCGAATCATTAGGACTGATGATTTAGAATCGAATTTCGAAGAAACGGATAGCATAAAACAGTAAAAGAGTTCTGAAAATCGAGACCCTAATTCGGTAACCTTAATCTGGGACGTTTGAAGTACGTGCTAAAAAAACCGAGTCACGGTCGACGTTTTTCGAAACTTTTTTGGTGAATCATAAGGCCGGATATTTTAGAATATAATTTCGAAGAAACGGAGTGCATAAAACAATTAAAGATTGCTTAAAATCGAGACCCTAATTCGGTAACCTTAATCTGGGACGTTTGAAGTACGTGCTAAAAAAACCGAGTCACGGTCGACGTTTGTCGAAACTTTTTTGGTGAATCGTAAGGCCGGATATTTTAGAATATAATTTCGAAGAAACGGAGTGCTTAAAACAATTAAAGAGTGCTGAAAATCGAGACCCTAATTCGGAAACCTTAATCTGGGACGTTTGAAGTACGTGCTAAAAAATGGAGTCACGGTCGATGTTTTTCGAAACTTTTGTGGCGAATCATTAGGACTGATGATTTAATATAAAATTTCGAATAAACGGATAGCATAAAACAGTAAAAGAGTGCTTAAAATCGAGACCCTAATTCGGTAACCTTAATCTGGGACGTTTGAAGTACGTGCTAAAAAAACCGAGTCACGGTCGACGTTTTTCGAAACTTTTTTGGTGAATCATAAGGCCGGATATTTTAGAATATAATTTCGAAGAAACGGAGTGCTTAAAACAATTAAAGAGTGCTGAAAATCGAGACCCTAATTCGGAAACCTTAATCTGGGACGTTTGAAGTACGTGCTAAAAAATGGAGTCACAGTCGATGTTTTTCGAAACTTTTGTGGCGAATCATTAGGACTGATGATTTAATATAAAATTTCGAATAAACGGATAGCATAAAACAGTAAAAGAGTGCTTAAAATCGAGACCCTAATTCGGTAACCTTAATCTGGGACGTTTGAAGTACGTGCTAAAAAAACCGAGTCACGGTCGACGTTTTTCGAAACTTTTTTGGTGAATCATACGGCCGGATATTTTAGAATATAATTTCGAAGAAACGGAGTGCATAAAACAATTAAAGAGTGCTTAAAATCGAGACCCTAATTCGGTAACATTAATCTGGGACGTTTGAAGTACGTGCTAAAAAAACCGAGTCACGGTCGACGTTTGTCGAAACTTTTTTGGTGAATCGTAAGGCCGGATATTTTAGAATATAATTTCGAAGAAACGGAGTGCTTAAAACAATTAAAGAGTGCTGAAAATCGAGACCCTAATTCGGAAACCTTAATCTGGGACGTTTGAAGTACGTGCTAAAAAATGGAGTCACGGTCGATGTTTTTCGAAACTTTTGTGGCGAATCATTAGGACTGATGATTTAATATAAAATTTCGAATAAACGGATAGCATAAAACAGTAAAAGAGTGCTTAAAATCGAGACCCTAATTCGGTAACCTTAATCTTGGACGTTTGAAGTACGTGCTAAAAAAACCGAGTCACGGTCGACGTTTGTCGAAACTTTTTTGGTGAATCGTAAGGCCGGATATTTTAGAATATAATTTCGAAGAAACGGAGTGCTTAAAACAATTTAAGAGTGCTGAAAATCGAGACCCTAATTCGGAAACCTTAATCTGGGACGTTTGAAGTACGTGCTAAAAAATGGAGTCACGGTCGATGTTTTTCGAAACTTTTGTGGCGAATCATTAGGACTGATGATTTAGAATCGAATTTCGAAGAAACGGATAGCATAAAACAGTAAAAGAGTTCTTAAAATCGAGACCCTAATTCGGTAACCTTAATCTGGGACGTTTGAAGTACGTGCTAAAAAAACCGAGTCACGGTCGACGTTTTTCGAAACTTTTTTGGTGAATCATACGGCCGGATATTTTAGAATATAATTTCGAAGAAACGGAGTGCATAAAACAATTAAAGAGTGCTTAAAATCGAGACCCTAATTCGGTAACATTAATCTGGGACGTTTGAAGTACGTGCTAAAAAAACCGAGTCACGGTCGACGTTTGTCGAAACTTTTTTGGTGAATCGTAAGGCCGGATATTTTAGAATATAATTTCGAAGAAACGGAGTGCTTAAAACAATTAAAGAGTGCTGAAAATCGAGACCCTAATTCGGAAACCTTAATCTGGGACGTTTGAAGTACGTGCTAAAAAATGGAGTCACGGTCGATGTTTTTCGAAACTTTTGTGGCGAATCATTAGGACTGATGATTTAATATAAAATTTCGAATAAACGGATAGCATAAAACAGTAAAAGAGTGCTTAAAATCGAGACCCTAATTCGGTAAACTTAATCTGGGACGTTTGAAGTACGTGCTAAAAAAACCGAGTCACGGTCGACGTTTTTCGAAACTTTTTTGGTGAATCATAAGGCCGGATATTTTAGAATATAATTTCGAAGAAACGGAGTGCATAAAACAATTAAAGATTGCTTAAAATCGAGACCCTAATTCGGTAACCTTAATCTGGGACGTTTGAAGTACGTGCTAAAAAAACCGAGTCACGGTCGACGTTTGTCGAAACTTTTTTGGTTAATTGTAAGGCCGGATATTTTAGAATATAATTTCGAAGAAACGGAGTGCTTAAAACAATTAAAGAGTGCTGAAAATCGAGACCCTAATTCGGAAACCTTAATCTGGGACGTTTGAAGTACGTGCTAAAAAATGGAGTCACGGTCGATGTTTTTCGAAACTTTTGTGGCGAATCATTAGGACTGATAATTTAATATAAAATTTCGAATAAACGGATAGCATAAAACATTAAAGAGTGCTTAAAATCGAGACCCTAATTCGGTAACCTTAATCTGGGACGTTTGAAGTACGTGCTAAAAAAACCGAGTCACGGTCGACGTTTTTCGAAACCTTTTTGGGGAATCATAAGGCCGGATAATTTAGAATATAATTTCGAAGAAATGGAGTGCATAAAACAATTAAAGAGTGCTGAAAATCGAGACCCTAATTCGGAAACCTTAATCTGGGACGTTTGAAGTACGTGCTAAAAAATGGAGTCACAGTCGATGTTTTTCGAAACTTTTGTGGCGAATCATTAGGACTGATGATTTAATATAAAATTTCGAATAAACGGATAGCATAAAACAGTAAAAGAGTGCTTAAAATCGAGACCCTAATTCGGTAACCTTAATCTGGGACGTTTGAAGTACGTGCTAAAAAAACCGAGTCACGGTCGACGTTTTTCGAAACCTTTTTGGGGAATCATAAGGCCGGATATTTTAGAATATAATTTCGAAGAAATGGAGTGCATAAAACAATTAAAGAGTGCTGAAAATCGAGACCCTAATTCGGAAACCTTAATCTGGGACGTTTGAAGTACGTGCTAAAAAATGGAGTCACAGTCGATGTTTTTCGAAACTTTTGTGGCGAATCATTAGGACTGATGATTTAATATAAAATTTCGAATAAACGGATAGCATAAAACAGTAAAAGAGTGCTTAAAATCGAGACCCTAATTCGGTAACCTTAATCTGGGACGTTTGAAGTACGTGCTAAAAAAACCGAGTCACGGTCGACGTTTTTCGAAACCTTTTTGGGGAATCATAAGGCCGGATATTTTAGAATATAATTTCGAAGAAATGGAGTGCATAAAACAATTAAAGAGTGCTGAAAATCGAGACCCTAATTCGGAAACCTTAATCTGGGACGTTTGAAGTACGTGCTAAAAAATGGAGTCACAGTCGATGTTTTTCGAAACTTTTGTGGCGAATCATTAGGACTGATGATTTAATATAAAATTTCGAATAAACGGATAGCATAAAACAGTAAAAGAGTGCTTAAAATCGAGACCCTAATTCGGTAACCTTAATCTTGGACGTTTGAAGTACGTGCTAAAAAAACCGAGTCACGGTCGACGTTTGTCGAAACTTTTTTGGTGAATCGTAAGGCCGGATATTTTAGAATATAATTTCGAAGAAACGGAGTGCTTAAAACAATTAAAGAGTGCTGAAAATCGAGACCCTAATTCGGAAACCTTAATCTGGGACGTTTGAAGTACGTGCTAAAAAATGGAGTCACAGTCGATGTTTTTCGAAACTTTTGTGGCGAATCATTAGGACTGATGATTTAATATAAAATTTCGAATAAACGGATAGCATAAAACAGTAAAAGAGTGCTTAAAATCGAGACCCTAATTCGGTAACCTTAATCTGGGACGTTTGAAGTACGTGCTAAAAAAACCGAGTCATGGTCGACGTTTTTCGAAACCTTTTTGGGGAATCATAAGGCCGGATATTTTAGAATATAATTTCGAAGAAATGGAGTGCATAAAACAATTAAAGAGTGCTGAAAATCGAGACCCTAATTCGGAAACCTTAATCTGGGACGTTTGAAGTACGTGCTAAAAAATGGAGTCACGGTCGATGTTTTTCGAAACTTTTGTGGCGAATCATTAGGACTGATGATTTAGAATCGAATTTCGAAGAAACGGATAGCATAAAACAGTAAAAGAGTTCTTAAAATCGAGACCCTAATTCGGTAACCTTAATCTGGGACGTTTGAAGTACGTGCTAAAAAAACCGAGTCACGGTCGACGTTTTTCGAAACTTTTTTGGTGAATCATAAGGCCGGATATTTTAGAATATAATTTCGAAGAAACGGAGTGCATAAAACAATTAAAGATTGCTTAAAATCGAGACCCTAATTCGGTAACCTTAATCTGGGACGTTTGAAGTACGTGCTAAAAAAACCGAGTCACGGTCGACGTTTGTCGAAACTTTTTTGGTGAATCGTAAGGCCGGATATTTTAGAATATAATTTCGAAGAAACGGAGTGCTTAAAACAATTAAAGAGTGCTGAAAATCGAGACCCTAATTCGGAAACCTTAATCTGGGACGTTTGAAGTACGTGCTAAAAAATGGAGTCACGGTCGATGTTTTTCGAAACTTTTGTGGCGAATCATTAGGACTGATGATTTAATATAAAATTTCGAATAAACGGATAGCATAAAACAGTAAAAGAGTGCTTAAAATCGAGACCCTAATTCGGTAACCTTAATCTTGGACGTTTGAAGTACGTGCTAAAAAAACCGAGTCATGGTCGACGTTTTTCGAAACCTTTTTGGGGAATCATAAGGCCGGATATTTTAGAATATAATTTCGAAGAAATGGAGTGCATAAAACAATTAAAGAGTGCTGAAAATCGAGACCCTAATTCGGAAACCTTAATCTGGGACGTTTGAAGTACGTGCTAAAAAATGGAGTCACGGTCGATGTTTTTCGAAACTTTTGTGGCGAATCATTAGGACTGATGATTTAATATAAAATTTCGAATAAACGGATAGCATAAAACAGTAAAAGAGTGCTTAAAATCGAGACCCTAATTCGGTAACCTTAATCTTGGACGTTTGAAGTACGTGCTAAAAAAACCGAGTCACGGTCGACGTTTGTCGAAACTTTTTTGGTGAATCGTAAGGCCGGATATTTTAGAATATAATTTCGAAGAAACGGAGTGCTTAAAACAATTAAAGAGTGCTGAAAATCGAGACCCTAATTCGGAAACCTTAATCTGGGACGTTTGAAGTACGTGCTAAAAAATGGAGTCACGGTCGATGTTTTTCGAAACTTTTGTGGCGAATCATTAGGACTGATGATTTAATATAAAATTTCGAATAAACGGATAGCATAAAACAGTAAAAGAGTGCTTAAAATCGAGACCCTAATTCGGTAACCTTAATCTGGGACGTTTGAAGTACGTGCTAAAAAAACCGAGTCACGGTCGACGTTTTTCGAAACCTTTTTGGGGAATCATAAGGCCGGATATTTTAGAATATAATTTCGAAGAAATGGAGTGCATAAAACAATTAAAGAGTGCTGAAAATCGAGACCCTAATTCGGAAACCTTAATCTGGGACGTTTGAAGTACGTGCTAAAAAATGGAGTCACAGTCGATGTTTTTCGAAACTTTTGTGGCGAATCATTAGGACTGATGATTTAATATAAAATTTCGAATAAACGGATAGCATAAAACAGTAAAAGAGTGCTTAAAATCGAGACCCTAATTCGGTAACCTTAATCTGGGACGTTTGAAGTACGTGCTAAAAAAACCGAGTCACGGTCGACGTTTTTCGAAACCTTTTTGGGGAATCATAAGGCCGGATATTTTAGAATATAATTTCGAAGAAATGGAGTGCATAAAACAATTAAAGAGTGCTGAAAATCGAGACCCTAATTCGGAAACCTTAATCTGGGACGTTTGAAGTACGTGCTAAAAAATGGAGTCACGGTCGATGTTTTTCGAAACTTTTGTGGCGAATCATTAGGACTGATAATTTAATATAAATTTTCGAATAAACGGATAGCATAAAACATTAAAGAGTGCTTAAAATCGAGACCCTAATTCGGTAACCTTAATCTGGGACGTTTGAAGTACGTGCTAAAAAAACCGAGTCACGGTCGACGTTTTTCGAAACCTTTTTGGGGAATCATAAGGCCGGATAATTTAGAATATAATTTCGAAGAAATGGAGTGCATAAAACAATTAAAGAGTGCTGAAAATCGAGACCATAATTCGGAAACCTTAATCTGGGACGTTTGAAGTACGTGCTAAAAAACCGAGTCACGGTCGATGTCTTTCGAAACTTTTGTGGCGAATCATTAGGACTAATGATTTAATATAAAATTTCGAATAAACGGATAGCATAAAACAGTAAAAGAGTGCTTAAAATCGAGACCCTAATTCGGTAACCTTAATCTTGGACGTTTGAAGTACGTGCTAAAAAAACCGAGTCATGGTCGACGTTTTTCGAAACCTTTTTGGGGAATCATAAGGCCGGATATTTTAGAATATAATTTCGAAGAAATGGAGTGCATAAAACAATTAAAGAGTGCTGAAAATCGAGACCCTAATTCGGAAACCTTAATCTGGGACGTTTGAAGTACGTGCTAAAAAATGGAGTCACGGTCGATGTTTTTCGAAACTTTTGTGGCGAATCATTAGGACTGATGATTTAATATAAAATTTCGAATAAACGGATAGCATAAAACAGTAAAAGAGTGCTTAAAATCGAGACCCTAATTCGGTAACCTTAATCTTGGACGTTTGAAGTACGTGCTAAAAAAACCGAGTCACGGTCGACGTTTGTCGAAACTTTTTTGGTGAATCGTAAGGCCGGATATTTTAGAATATAATTTCGAAGAAACGGAGTGCTTAAAACAATTAAAGAGTGCTGAAAATCGAGACCCTAATTCGGAAACCTTAATCTGGGACGTTTGAAGTACGTGCTAAAAAATGGAGTCACAGTCGATGTTTTTCGAAACTTTTGTGGCGAATCATTAGGACTGATGATTTAATATAAAATTTCGAATAAACGGATAGCATAAAACAGTAAAAGAGTGCTTAAAATCGAGACCCTAATTCGGTAACCTTAATCTGGGACGTTTGAAGTACGTGCTAAAAAAACCGAGTCATGGTCGACGTTTTTCGAAACCTTTTTGGGGAATCATAAGGCCGGATATTTTAGAATATAATTTCGAAGAAATGGAGTGCATAAAACAATTAAAGAGTGCTGAAAATCGAGACCCTAATTCGGAAACCTTAATCTGGGACGTTTGAAGTACGTGCTAAAAAATGGAGTCACGGTCGATGTTTTTCGAAACTTTTGTGGCGAATCATTAGGACTGATGATTTAGAATCGAATTTCGAAGAAACGGATAGCATAAAACAGTAAAAGAGTTCTTAAAATCGAGACCCTAATTCGGTAACCTTAATCTGGGACGTTTGAAGTACGTGCTAAAAAAACCGAGTCATGGTCGACGTTTTTCGAAACTTTTTTGGTGAATCATAAGGCCGGATATTTTAGAATATAATTTCGAAGAAACGGAGTGCATAAAACAATTAAAGATTGCTTAAAATCGAGACCCTAATTCGGTAACCTTAATCTGGGACGTTTGAAGTACGTGCTAAAAAAACCGAGTCACGGTCGACGTTTTTCGAAACTTTTTTGGTGAATCGTAAGGCCGGATATTTTAGAATATAATTTCGAAGAAACGGAGTGCTTAAAACAATTAAAGAGTGCTGAAAATCGAGACCCTAATTCGGAAACCTTAATCTGGGACGTTTGAAGTACGTGCTAAAAAATGGAGTCACGGTCGATGTTTTTCGAAACTTTTGTGGCGAATCATTAGGACTGATGATTTAATATAAAATTTCGAATAAACGGATAGCATAAAACAGTAAAAGAGTGCTTAAAATCGAGACCCTAATTCGGTAACCTTAATCTTGGACGTTTGAAGTACGTGCTAAAAAAACCGAGTCATGGTCGACGTTTTTCGAAACCTTTTTGGGGAATCATAAGGCCGGATATTTTAGAATATAATTTCGAAGAAATGGAGTGCATAAAACAATTAAAGAGTGCTGAAAATCGAGACCCTAATTCGGAAACCTTAATCTGGGACGTTTGAAGTACGTGCTAAAAAATGGAGTCACGGTCGATGTTTTTCGAAACTTTTGTGGCGAATCATTAGGACTGATGATTTAATATAAAATTTCGAATAAACGGATAGCATAAAACAGTAAAAGAGTGCTTAAAATCGAGACCCTAATTCGGTAACCTTAATCTTGGACGTTTGAAGTACGTGCTAAAAAAACCGAGTCACGGTCGACGTTTGTCGAAACTTTTTTGGTGAATCGTAAGGCCGGATATTTTAGAATATAATTTCGAAGAAACGGAGTGCTTAAAACAATTAAAGAGTGCTGAAAATCGAGACCCTAATTCGGAAACCTTAATCTGGGACGTTTGAAGTACGTGCTAAAAAATGGAGTCACAGTCGATGTTTTTCGAAACTTTTGTGGCGAATCATTAGGACTGATGATTTAATATAAAATTTCGAATAAACGGATAGCATAAAACAGTAAAAGAGTGCTTAAAATCGAGACCCTAATTCGGTAACCTTAATCTGGGACGTTTGAAGTACGTGCTAAAAAAACCGAGTCATGGTCGACGTTTTTCGAAACCTTTTTGGGGAATCATAAGGCCGGATATTTTAGAATATAATTTCGAAGAAATGGAGTGCATAAAACAATTAAAGAGTGCTGAAAATCGAGACCCTAATTCGGAAACCTTAATCTGGGACGTTTGAAGTACGTGCTAAAAAATGGAGTCACGGTCGATGTTTTTCGAAACTTTTGTGGCGAATCATTAGGACTGATGATTTAGAATCGAATTTCGAAGAAACGGATAGCATAAAACAGTAAAAGAGTTCTTAAAATCGAGACCCTAATTCGGTAACCTTAATCTGGGACGTTTGAAGTACGTGCTAAAAAAACCGAGTCACGGTCGACGTTTTTCGAAACTTTTTTGGTGAATCATAAGGCCGGATATTTTAGAATATAATTTCGAAGAAACGGAGTGCATAAAACAATTAAAGATTGCTTAAAATCGAGACCCTAATTCGGTAACCTTAATCTGGGACGTTTGAAGTACGTGCTAAAAAAACCGAGTCACGGTCGACGTTTGTCGAAACTTTTTTGGTGAATCGTAAGGCCGGATATTTTAGAATATAATTTCGAAGAAACGGAGTGCTTAAAACAATTAAAGAGTGCTGAAAATCGAGACCCTAATTCGGAAACCTTAATCTGGGACGTTTGAAGTACGTGCTAAAAAATGGAGTCACGGTCGATGTTTTTCGAAACTTTTGTGGCGAATCATTAGGACTGATGATTTAATATAAAATTTCGAATAAACGGATAGCATAAAACAGTAAAAGAGTGCTTAAAATCGAGACCCTAATTCGGTAACCTTAATCTTGGACGTTTGAAGTACGTGCTAAAAAAACCGAGTCACGGTCGACGTTTGTCGAAACTTTTTTGGTGAATCGTAAGGCCGGATATTTTAGAATATAATTTTGAAGAAACGGAGTGCTTAAAACAATTAAAGAGTGCTGAAAATCGAGACCCTAATTCGGAAACCTTAATCTGGGACGTTTGAAGTACGTGCTAAAAAATGGAGTCACAGTCGATGTTTTTCGAAACTTTTGTGGCGAATCATTAGGACTGATGATTTAATATAAAATTTCGAATAAACGGATAGCATAAAACAGTAAAAGAGTGCTTAAAATCGAGACCCTAATTCGGTAACCTTAATCTGGGACGTTTGAAGTACGTGCTAAAAAAACCGAGTCATGGTCGACGTTTTTCGAAACCTTTTTGGGGAATCATAAGGCCGGATATTTTAGAATATAATTTCGAAGAAATGGAGTGCATAAAACAATTAAAGAGTGCTGAAAATCGAGACCCTAATTCGGAAACCTTAATCTGGGACGTTTGAAGTACGTGCTAAAAAATGGAGTCACGGTCGATGTTTTTCGAAACTTTTGTGGCGAATCATTAGGACTGATGATTTAGAATCGAATTTCGAAGAAACGGATAGCATAAAACAGTAAAAGAGTTCTGAAAATCGAGACCCTAATTCGGTAACCTTAATCTGGGACGTTTGAAGTACGTGCTAAAAAAACCGAGTCACGGTCGACGTTTTTCGAAACTTTTTTGGTGAATCATAAGGCCGGATATTTTAGAATATAATTTCGAAGAAACGGAGTGCATAAAACAATTAAAGATTGCTTAAAATCGAGACCCTAATTCGGTAACCTTAATCTGGGACGTTTGAAGTACGTGCTAAAAAAACCGAGTCACGGTCGACGTTTGTCGAAACTTTTTTGGTGAATCGTAAGGCCGGATATTTTAGAATATAATTTCGAAGAAACGGAGTGCTTAAAACAATTAAAGAGTGCTGAAAATCGAGACCCTAATTCGGAAACCTTAATCTGGGACGTTTGAAGTACGTGCTAAAAAATGGAGTCACGGTCGATGTTTTTCGAAACTTTTGTGGCGAATCATTAGGACTGATGATTTAGAATCGAATTTCGAAGAAACGGATAGCATAAAACAGTAAAAGAGTTCTTAAAATCGAGACCCTAATTCGGTAACCTTAATCTGGGACGTTTGAAGTACGTGCTAAAAAAACCGAGTCACGGTCGACGTTTTTCGAAACTTTTTTGGTGAATCATAAGGCCGGATATTTTAGAATATAATTTCGAAGAAACGGAGTGCATAAAACAATTAAAGATTGCTTAAAATCGAGACCCTAATTCGGTAACCTTAATCTGGGACGTTTGAAGTACGTGCTAAAAAAACCGAGTCACGGTCGACGTTTGTCGAAACTTTTTTGGTGAATCGTAAGGCCGGATATTTTAGAATATAATTTCGAAGAAACGGAGTGCTTAAAACAATTAAAGAGTGCTGAAAATCGAGACCCTAATTCGGAAACCTTAATCTGGGACGTTTGAAGTACGTGCTAAAAAATGGAGTCACGGTCGATGTTTTTCGAAACTTTTGTGGCGAATCATTAGGACTGATGATTTAATATAAAATTTCGAATAAACGGATAGCATAAAACAGTAAAAGAGTGCTTAAAATCGAGACCCTAATTCGGTAACCTTAATCTGGGACGTTTGAAGTACGTGCTAAAAAAACCGAGTCACGGTCGACGTTTTTCGAAACTTTTTTGGTGAATCATAAGGCCGGATATTTTAGAATATAATTTCGAAGAAACGGAGTGCATAAAACAATTAAAGAGTGCTGAAAATCGAGACCCTAATTCGGAAACCTTAATCTGGGACGTTTGAAGTACGTGCTAAAAAATGGAGTCACAGTCGATGTTTTTCGAAACTTTTGTGGCGAATCATTAGGACTGATGATTTAATATAAAATTTCGAATAAACGGATAGCATAAAACAGTAAAAGAGTGCTTAAAATCGAGACCCTAATTCGGTAACCTTAATCTGGGACGTTTGAAGTACGTGCTAAAAAAACCGAGTCATGGTCGACGTTTTTCGAAACCTTTTTGGGGAATCATAAGGCCGGATATTTTAGAATATAATTTCGAAGAAATGGAGTGCATAAAACAATTAAAGAGTGCTGAAAATCGAGACCCTAATTCGGAAACCTTAATCTGGGACGTTTGAAGTACGTGCTAAAAAATGGAGTCACGGTCGATGTTTTTCGAAACTTTTGTGGCGAATCATTAGGACTGATGATTTAGAATCGAATTTCGAAGAAACGGATAGCATAAAACAGTAAAAGAGTTCTGAAAATCGAGACCCTAATTCGGTAACCTTAATCTGGGACGTTTGAAGTACGTGCTAAAAAAACCGAGTCACGGTCGACGTTTTTCGAAACTTTTTTGGTGAATCATAAGGCCGGATATTTTAGAATATAATTTCGAAGAAACGGAGTGCATAAAACAATTAAAGATTGCTTAAAATCGAGACCCTAATTCGGTAACCTTAATCTGGGACGTTTGAAGTACGTGCTAAAAAAACCGAGTCACGGTCGACGTTTGTCGAAACTTTTTTGGTGAATCGTAAGGCCGGATATTTTAGAATATAATTTCGAAGAAACGGAGTGCTTAAAACAATTAAAGAGTGCTGAAAATCGAGACCCTAATTCGGAAACCTTAATCTGGGACGTTTGAAGTACGTGCTAAAAAATGGAGTCACGGTCGATGTTTTTCGAAACTTTTGTGGCGAATCATTAGGACTGATGATTTAGAATCGAATTTCGAAGAAACGGATAGCATAAAACAGTAAAAGAGTTCTTAAAATCGAGACCCTAATTCGGTAACCTTAATCTGGGACGTTTGAAGTACGTGCTAAAAAAACCGAGTCACGGTCGACGTTTTTCGAAACTTTTTTGGTGAATCATAAGGCCGGATATTTTAGAATATAATTTCGAAGAAACGGAGTGCATAAAACAATTAAAGATTGCTTAAAATCGAGACCCTAATTCGGTAACCTTAATCTGGGACGTTTGAAGTACGTGCTAAAAAAACCGAGTCACGGTCGACGTTTGTCGAAACTTTTTTGGTGAATCGTAAGGCCGGATATTTTAGAATATAATTTCGAAGAAACGGAGTGCTTAAAACAATTAAAGAGTGCTGAAAATCGAGACCCTAATTCGGAAACCTTAATCTGGGACGTTTGAAGTACGTGCTAAAAAATGGAGTCACGGTCGATGTTTTTCGAAACTTTTGTGGCGAATCATTAGGACTGATGATTTAATATAAAATTTCGAATAAACGGATAGCATAAAACAGTAAAAGAGTGCTTAAAATCGAGACCCTAATTCGGTAACCTTAATCTTGGACGTTTGAAGTACGTGCTAAAAAAACCGAGTCACGGTCGACGTTTTTCGAAACTTTTTTGGTGAATCATAAGGCCGGATATTTTAGAATATAATTTCGAAGAAACGGAGTGCATAAAACAATTAAAGATTGCTTAAAATCGAGACCCTAATTCGGTAACCTTAATTTGGGACGTTTGAAGTACGTGCTAAAAAAACCGAGTCACGGTCGACGTTTGTCGAAACTTTTTTGGTGAATTGTAAGGCCGGATATTTTAGAATATAATTTCGAAGAAACGGAGTGCTTAAAACAATTAAAGAGTGCTGAAAATCGAGACCCTAATTCGGAAACCTTAATCTGGGACGTTTGAAGTACGTGCTAAAAAATGGAGTCACGGTCGATGTTTTTCGAAACTTTTGTGGCGAATCATTAGGACTGATAATTTAATATAAAATTTCGAATAAACGGATAGCATAATACATTAAAGAGTGCTTAAAATCGAGACCCTAATTCGGTAACCTTAATCTGGGACGTTTGAAGTACGTGCTAAAAAAACCGAGTCACGGTCGACGTTTTTCGAAACCTTTTTGGGGAATCATAAGGCCGGATAATTTAGAATATAATTTCGAAGAAATGGAGTGCATAAAACAATTAAAGAGTGCTGAAAATCGAGACCCTAATTCGGAAACCTTAATCTGGGACGTCTGAAGTACGTGCTAAAAAATGGCGTCACGGTCGATGTTTTTCGAAACTTTTGTGGCGAATCATTAGGACTGATGATTTAGAATCGAATTTCGAAGAAACGGATAGCATAAAACAGTAAAAGAGTGCTTAAAATCGAGACCCTAATTCGGTAACCTTAATCTGGGACGTTTGAAGTACGTGCTAAAAAAACCGAGTCACGGTCGACGTTTTTCGAAACCTTTTTGGGTAATCATAAGGCCGGATAATTTAGAATATAATTTCGAAGAAATGGAGTGCATAAAACAATTAAAGAGTGCTGAAAATCGAGACCCTAATTCGCAAACCTTAATCTGGGACATTTGAAGTACGTGCTAAAAAATGGAGTCACAGTCGATGTTTTTCGAAACTTTTGTGGCGAATCATTAGGACTGATGATTTAATATAAAATTTCGAATAAACGGATAGCATAAAACAGTAAAAGAGTGCTTAAAATCGAGACCCTAATTCGGTAACCTTAATCTGGGACGTTTGAAGTACGTGCTAAAAAAACCGAGTCACGGTCGACGTTTTTCGAAACCTTTTTGGGGAATCATAAGGCCGGATATTTTAGAATATAATTTCGAAGAAATGGAGTGCATAAAACAATTAAAGAGTGCTGAAAATCGAGACCCTAATTCGGAAACCTTAATCTGGGACGTTTGAAGTACGTGCTAAAAAATGGAGTCACGGTCGATGTTTTTCGAAACTTTTGTGGCGAATCATTAGGACTGATAATTTAATATAAAATTTCGAATAAACGGATAGCATAAAACATTAAAGAGTGCTTAAAATCGAGACCCTAATTCGGTAACCTTAATCTGGGACGTTTGAAGTACGTGCTAAAAAAACCGAGTCACGGTCGACGTTTTTCGAAACCTTTTTGGGGAATCATAAGGCCGGATATTTTAGAATATAATTTCGAAGAAATGGAGTGCATAAAACAATTAAAGAGTGCTGAAAATCGAGACCCTAATTCGGAAACCTTAATCTGGGACGTTTGAAGTACGTGCTAAAAAATGGAGTCACGGTCGATGTTTTTCGAAACTTTTGTGGCGAATCATTAGGACTGATAATTTAATATAAAATTTCGAATAAACGGATAGCATAAAACATTAAAGAGTGCTTAAAATCGAGACCCTAATTCGGTAACCTTAATCTGGGACGTTTGAAGTACGTGCTAAAAAAACCGAGTCACGGTCGACGTTTTTCGAAACCTTTTTGGGGAATCATAAGGCCGGATATTTTAGAATATAATTTCGAAGAAATGGAGTGCATAAAACAATTAAAGAGTGCTGAAAATCGAGACCCTAATTCGGAAACCTTAATCTGGGACGTTTGAAGTACGTGCTAAAAAATGGAGTCACGGTCGATGTTTTTCGAAACTTTTGTGGCGAATCATTAGGACTGATAATTTAATATAAAATTTCGAATAAACGGATAGCATAAAACATTAAAGAGTGCTTAAAATCGAGACCCCAATTCGGTAACCTTAATCTGGGACGTTTGAAGTACGTGCTAAAAAAACCGAGTCACGGTCGACGTTTTTCGAAACCTTTTTGGGTAATCATAAGGCCGGATAATTTAGAATATAATTTCGAAGAAATGGAGTGCATAAAACAATTAAAGAGTGCTGAAAATCGAGACCCTAATTCGCAAACCTTAATCTGGGACGTTTGAAGTACGTGCTAAAAAATGGAGTCACAGTCGATGTTTTTCGAAACTTTTGTGGCGAATCATTAGGACTGATGATTTAATATAAAATTTCGAATAAACGGATAGCATAAAACAGTAAAAGAGTGCTTAAAATCGAGACCCTAATTCGGTAACCTTAATCTGGGACGTTTGAAGTACGTGCTAAAAAAACCGAGTCACGGTCGACGTTTTTCGAAACCTTTTTGGGGAATCATAAGGCCGGATATTTTAGAATATAATTTCGAAGAAATGGAGTGCATAAAACAATTAAAGAGTGCTGAAAATCGAGACCCTAATTCGGAAACCTTAATCTGGGACGTTTGAAGTACGTGCTAAAAAATGGAGTCACGGTCGATGTTTTTCGAAACTTTTGTGGCGAATCATTAGGACTGATAATTTAATATAAAATTTCGAATAAACGGATAGCATAAAACATTAAAGAGTGCTTAAAATCGAGACCCTAATTCGGTAACCTTAATCTGGGACGTTTGAAGTACGTGCTAAAAAAACCGAGTCACGGTCGACGTTTTTCGAAACCTTTTTGGGGAATCATAAGGCCGGATATTTTAGAATATAATTTCGAAGAAATGGAGTGCATAAAACAATTAAAGAGTGCTGAAAATCGAGACCCTAATTCGGAAACCTTAATCTGGGACGTTTGAAGTACGTGCTAAAAAATGGAGTCACGGTCGATGTTTTTCGAAACTTTTGTGGCGAATCATTAGGACTGATAATTTAATATAAAATTTCGAATAAACGGATAGCATAAAACATTAAAGAGTGCTTAAAATCGAGACCCTAATTCGGTAACCTTAATCTGGGACGTTTGAAGTACGTGCTAAAAAAACCGAGTCACGGTCGACGTTTTTCGAAACCTTTTTGGGGAATCATAAGGCCGGATATTTTAGAATATAATTTCGAAGAAATGGAGTGCATAAAACAATTAAAGAGTGCTGAAAATCGAGACCCTAATTCGGAAACCTTAATCTGGGACGTTTGAAGTACGTTCTAAAAAATGGAGTCACGGTCGATGTTTTTCGAAACTTTTGTGGCGAATCATTAGGACTGATAATTTAATATAAAATTTCGAATAAACGGATAGCATAAAACATTAAAGAGTGCTTAAAATCGAGACCCTAATTCGGTAACCTTAATCTGGGACGTTTGAAGTACGTGCTAAAAAAACCGAGTCACGGTCGACGTTTTTCGAAACCTTTTTGGGGAATCATAAGGCCGGATATTTTAGAATATAATTTCGAAGAAATGGAGTGCATAAAACAATTAAAGAGTGCTGAAAATCGAGACCCTAATTCGGAAACCTTAATCTGGGACGTTTGAAGTACGTGCTAAAAAATGGAGTCACGGTCGATGTTTTTCGAAACTTTTGTGGCGAATCATTAGGACTGATAATTTAATATAAAATTTCGAATAAACGGATAGCATAAAACATTAAAGAGTGCTTAAAATCGAGACCCTAATTCGGTAACCTTAATCTGGGACGTTTGAAGTACGTGCTAAAAAAACCGAGTCACGGTCGACGTTTTTCGAAACCTTTTTGGGGAATCATAAGGCCGGATATTTTAGAATATAATTTCGAAGAAATGGAGTGCATAAAACAATTAAAGAGTGCTGAAAATCGAGACCCTAATTCGGAAACCTTAATCTGGGACGTTTGAAGTACGTGCTAAAAAATGGAGTCACGGTCGATGTTTTTCGAAACTTTTGTGGCGAATCATTAGGACTGATAATTTAATATAAAATTTCGAATAAACGGATAGCATAAAACATTAAAGAGTGCTTAAAATCGAGACCCTAATTCGGTAACCTTAATCTGGGACGTTTGAAGTACGTGCTAAAAAAACCGAGTCACGGTCGACGTTTTTCGAAACCTTTTTGGGGAATCATAAGGCCGGATATTTTAGAATATAATTTCGAAGAAACGGAGTGCATAAAACAATTAAAGATTGCTTAAAATCGAGACCCTAATTCGGTAACCTTAATCTGGGACGTTTGAAGTACGTGCTAAAAAAACCGAGTCACGGTCGACGTTTGTCGAAACTTTTTTGGTGAATCGTAAGGCCGGATATTTTAGAATATAATTTCGAAGAAACGGAGTGCTTAAAACAATTAAAGAGTGCTGAAAATCGAGACCCTAATTCGGAAACCTTAATCTGGGACGTTTGAAGTACGTGCTAAAAAATGGAGTCACGGTCGATGTTTTTCGAAACTTTTGTGGCGAATCATTAGGACTGATGATTTAATATAAAATTTCGAATAAACGGATAGCATAAAACAGTAAAAGAGTGCTTAAAATCGAGACCCTAATTCGGTAACCTTAATCTGGGACGTTTGAAGTACGTGCTAAAAAAACCGAGTCACGGTCGACGTTTGTCGAAACTTTTTTGGTGAATCGTAAGGCCGGATATTTTAGAATATAATTTCGAAGAAACGGAGTGCTTAAAACAATTAAAGAGTGCTGAAAATCGAGACCCTAATTCGGAAACCTTAATCTGGGACGTTTGAAGTACGTGCTAAAAAATGGAGTCACGGTCGATGTTTTTCGAAACTTTTGTGGCGAATCATTAGGACTGATGATTTAATATAAAATTTCGAATAAACGGATAGCATAAAACAGTAAAAGAGTGCTTAAAATCGAGACCCTAATTCGGTAACCTTAATCTTGGACGTTTGAAGTACGTGCTAAAAAAACCAAGTCACGGTCGACGTTTTTCGAAACTTTTTTGGTGAATCATAAGGCCGGATATTTTAGAATATAATTTCGAAGAAACGGAGTGCATAAAACAATTAAAGATTGCTTAAAATCGAGACCCTAATTCGGTAACCTTAATCTGGGACGTTTGAAGTACGTGCTAAAAAAACCGAGTCACGGTCGACGTTTGTCGAAACTTTTTTGGTGAATTGTAAGGCCGGATATTTTAGAATATAATTTCGAAGAAACGGAGTGCTTAAAACAATTAAAGAGTGCTGAAAATCGAGACCCTAATTCGGAAACCTTAATCTGGGACGTTTGAAGTACGTGCTAAAAAATGGAGTCACGGTCGATGTTTTTCGAAACTTTTGTGGCGAATCATTAGGACTGATAATTTAATATAAAATTTCGAATAAACGGATAGCATAAAACATTAAAGAGTGCTTAAAATCGAGACCCTAATTCGGTAACCTTAATCTGGGACGTTTGAAGTACGTGCTAAAAAAACCGAGTCACGGTCGACGTTTTTCGAAACCTTTTTGGGGAATCATAAGGCCGGATAATTTAGAATATAATTTCGAAGAAATGGAGTGCATAAAACAATTAAAGAGTGCTGAAAATCGAGACCCTAATTCGGAAACCTTAATCTGGGACGTCTGAAGTACGTGCTAAAAAATGGCGTCACGGTCGATGTTTTTCGAAACTTTTGTGGCGAATCATTAGGACTGATGATTTAGAATCGAATTTCGAAGAAACGGATAGCATAAAACAGTAAAAGAGTGCTTAAAATCGAGACCCTAATTCGGTAACCTTAATCTGGGACGTTTGAAGTACGTGCTAAAAAAACCGAGTCACGGTCGACGTTTTTCGAAACCTTTTTGGGGAATCATAAGGCCGGATAATTTAGAATATAATTTCGAAGAAATGGAGTGCATAAAACAATTAAAGAGTGCTGAAAATCGAGACCCTAATTCGGAAACCTTAATCTGGGACGTTTGAAGTACGTGCTAAAAAATGGAGTCACAGTCGATGTTTTTCGAAACTTTTGTGGCGAATCATTAGGACTGATGATTTAATATAAAATTTCGAATAAACGGATAGCATAAAACAGTAAAAGAGTGCTTAAAATCGAGACCCTAATTCGGTAACCTTAATCTGGGACGTTTGAAGTACGTGCTAAAAAAACCGAGTCACGGTCGACGTTTTTCGAAACCTTTTTGGGGAATCATAAGGCCGGATATTTTAGAATATAATTTCGAAGAAATGGAGTGCATAAAACAATTAAAGAGTGCTGAAAATCGAGACCCTAATTCGGAAACCTTAATCTGGGACGTTTGAAGTACGTGCTAAAAAATGGAGTCACGGTCGATGTTTTTCGAAACTTTTGTGGCGAATCATTAGGACTGATAATTTAATATAAAATTTCGAATAAACGGATAGCATAAAACATTAAAGAGTGCTTAAAATCGAGACCCTAATTCGGTAACCTTAATCTGGGACGTTTGAAGTACGTGCTAAAAAAACCGAGTCACGGTCGACGTTTTTCGAAACCTTTTTGGGGAATCATAAGGCCGGATATTTTAGAATATAATTTCGAAGAAATGGAGTGCATAAAACAATTAAAGAGTGCTGAAAATCGAGACCCTAATTCGGAAACCTTAATCTGGGACGTTTGAAGTACGTGCTAAAAAATGGAGTCACGGTCGATGTTTTTCGAAACTTTTGTGGCGAATCATTAGGACTGATAATTTAATATAAAATTTCGAATAAACGGATAGCATAAAACATTAAAGAGTGCTTAAAATCGAGACCCTAATTCGGTAACCTTAATCTGGGACGTTTGAAGTACGTGCTAAAAAAACCGAGTCACGGTCGACGTTTTTCGAAACCTTTTTGGGGAATCATAAGGCCGGATAATTTAGAATATAATTTCGAAGAAATGGAGTGCATAAAACAATTAAAGAGTGCTGAAAATCGAGACCCTAATTCGGAAACCTTAATCTGGGACGTTTGAAGTACGTGCTAAAAAATGGAGTCACGGTCGATGTTTTTCGAAACTTTTGTGGCGAATCATTAGGACTGATGATTTAGAATCGAATTTCGAAGAAACGGATAGCATAAAACAGTAAAAGAGTTCTTAAAATCGAGACCCTAATTCGGTAACCTTAATCTGGGACGTTTGAAGTACGTGCTAAAAAAACCGAGTCACGGTCGACGTTTTTCGAAACTTTTTTGGTGAATCATAAGGCCGGATATTTTAGAATATAATTTCGAAGAAACGGAGTGCATAAAACAATTAAAGATTGCTCAAAATCGAGACCCTAATTCGGTAACCTTAATCTGGGACGTTTGAAGTACGTGCTAAAAAAACCGAGTCACGGTCGACGTTTGTCGAAACTTTTTTTGGTGAATCGTAAGGCCGGATATTTTAGAATATAATTTCGAAGAAACGGAGTGCTTAAAACAATTAAAGAGTGCTGAAAATCGAGACCCTAATTCGGAAACCTTAATCTGGGACGTTTGAAGTACGTGCTAAAAAATGGAGTCACGGTCGATGTTTTTCGAAAATTTTGTGGCGAATCATTAGGACTGATGATTTAATATAAAATTTCGAAGAAACGGATAGCATAAAACAGTAAAAGAGTGCTTAAAATCGAGACCCTAATTCGGTAACCTTAATCTGGGACGTTTGAAGTACGTGCTAAAAAAACCGAGTCACGGTCGACGTTTTTCGAAACTTTTTTGGTGAATCATAAGGCCGGATATTTTAGAATATAATTTCGAAGAAACGGAGTGCATAAAACAATTAAAGATTGCTTAAAATCGAGACCCTAATTCGGTAACCTTAATCTGGGACGTTTGAAGTACGTGCTAAAAAAACCGAGTCACGGTCGACGTTTGTCGAAACTTTTTTGGTGAATCGTAAGGCCGGATATTTTAGAATATAATTTCGAAGAAACGGAGTGCTTAAAACAATTAAAGAGTGCTGAAAATCGAGACCCTAATTCGGAAACCTTAATCTGGGACGTTTGAAGTACGTGCTAAAAAATGGAGTCACGGTCGATGTTTTTCGAAACTTTTGTGGCGAATCATTAGGACTGATGATTTAATATAAAATTTCGAAGAAACGGATAGCATAAAACAGTAAAAGAGTGCTTAAAATCGAGACCCTAATTCGGTAACCTTAATCTGGGACGTTTGAAGTACGTGCTAAAAAAACCGAGTCACGGTCGACGTTTTTCGAAACTTTTTTGGTGAATCATAAGGCCGGATATTTTAGAATATAATTTCGAAGAAACGGAGTGCATAAAACAATTAAAGATTGCTTAAAATCGAGACCCTAATTCGGTAACCTTAATCTGGGACGTTTGAAGTACGTGCTAAAAAAACCGAGTCACGGTCGACGTTTGTCGAAACTTTTTTGGTGAATCGTAAGGCCGGATATTTTAGAATATAATTTCGAAGAAACGGAGTGCTTAAAACAATTAAAGAGTGCTGAAAATCGAGACCCTAATTCGGAAACCTTAATCTGGGACGTTTGAAGTACGTGCTAAAAAATGGAGTCACGGTCGATGTTTTTCGAAACTTTTGTGGCGAATCATTAGGACTGATGATTTAATATAAAATTTCGAATAAACGGATAGCATAAAACAGTAAAAGAGTGCTTAAAATCGAGACCCTAATTCGGTAACCTTAATCTGGGACGTTTGAAGTACGTGCTAAAAAAACCGAGTCACGGTCGACGTTTTTCGAAACTTTTTTGGTGAATCATAAGGCCGGATATTTTAGAATATAATTTCGAAGAAACGGAGTGCATAAAACAATTAAAGATTGCTTAAAATCGAGACCCTAATTCGGTAACCTTAATCTGGGACGTTTGAAGTACGTGCTAAAAAAACCGAGTCACGGTCGACGTTTGTCGAAACTTTTTTGGTGAATCGTAAGGCCGGATATTTTAGAATATAATTTCGAAGAAACGGAGTGCTTAAAACAATTAAAGAGTGCTGAAAATCGAGACCCTAATTCGGAAACCTTAATCTGGGACGTTTGAAGTACGTGCTAAAAAATGGAGTCACGGTCGATGTTTTTCGAAACTTTTGTGGCGAATCATTAGGACTGATGATTTAATATAAAATTTCGAATAAACGGATAGCATAAAACAGTAAAAGAGTGCTTAAAATCGAGACCCTAATTCGGTAACCTTAATCTGGGACGTTTGAAGTACGTGCTAAAAAAACCGAGTCACGGTCGACGTTTTTCGAAACTTTTTTGGTGAATCATAAGGCCGGATATTTTAGAATATAATTTCGAAGAAATGGAGTGCATAAAACAATTAAAGAGTGCTGAAAATCGAGACCCTAATTCGGAAACCTTAATCTGGGACGTTTGAAGTACGTGCTAAAAAATGGAGTCACAGTCGATGTTTTTCGAAACTTTTGTGGCGAATCATTAGGACTGATGATTTAATATAAAATTTCGAATAAACGGATAGCATAAAACAGTAAAAGAGTGCTTAAAATCGAGACCCTAATTCGGTAACCTTAATCTGGGACGTTTGAAGTACGTGCTAAAAAAACCGAGTCACGGTCGACGTTTTTCGAAACCTTTTTGGGGAATCATAAGGCCGGATATTTTAGAATATAATTTCGAAGAAATGGAGTGCATAAAACAATTAAAGAGTGCTGAAAATCGAGACCCTAATTCGGAAACCTTAATCTGGGACGTTTGAAGTACGTGCTAAAAAATGGAGTCACGGTCGATGTTTTTCGAAACTTTTGTGGCGAATCATTAGGACTGATAATTTAATATAAAATTTCGAATAAACGGATAGCATAAAACATTAAAGAGTGCTTAAAATCGAGACCCTAATTCGGTAACCTTAATCTGGGACGTTTGAAGTACGTGCTAAAAAAATCGAGTCACGGTCGACGTTTTTCGAAACCTTTTTGGGGAATCATAAGGCCGGATATTTTAGAATATAATTTCGAAGAAATGGAGTGCATAAAACAATTAAAGAGTGCTGAAAATCGAGACCCTAATTCGGAAACCTTAATCTGGGACGTTTGAAGTACGTGCTAAAAAATGGAGTCACGGTCGATGTTTTTCGAAACTTTTGTGGCGAATCATTAGGACTGATAATTTAATATAAAATTTCGAATAAACGGATAGCATAAAACATTAAAGAGTGCTTAAAATCGAGACCCTAATTCGGTAACCTTAATCTGGGACGTTTGAAGTACGTGCTAAAAAAACCGAGTCACGGTCGACGTTTTTCGAAACCTTTTTGGGGAATCATAAGGCCGGATATTTTAGAATATAATTTCGAAGAAATGGAGTGCATAAAACAATTAAAGAGTGCTGAAAATCGAGACCCTAATTCGGAAACCTTAATCTGGGACGTTTGAAGTACGTGCTAAAAAATGGAGTCACGGTCGATGTTTTTCGAAACTTTTGTGGCGAATCATTAGGACTGATAATTTAATATAAAATTTCGAATAAACGGATAGCATAAAACATTAAAGAGTGCTTAAAATCGAGACCCTAATTCGGTAACCTTAATCTGGGACGTTTGAAGTACGTGCTAAAAAAACCGAGTCACGGTCGACGTTTTTCGAAACCTTTTTGGGGAATCATAAGGCCGGATATTTTAGAATATAATTTCGAAGAAATGGAGTGCATAAAACAATTAAAGAGTGCTGAAAATCGAGACCCTAATTCGGAAACCTTAATCTGGGACGTTTGAAGTACGTTCTAAAAAATGGAGTCACGGTCGATGTTTTTCGAAACTTTTGTGGCGAATCATTAGGACTGATAATTTAATATAAAATTTCGAATAAACGGATAGCATAAAACATTAAAGAGTGCTTAAAATCGAGACCCTAATTCGGTAACCTTAATCTGGGACGTTTGAAGTACGTGCTAAAAAAACCGAGTCACGGTCGACGTTTTTCGAAACCTTTTTGGGGAATCATAAGGCCGGATATTTTAGAATATAATTTCGAAGAAATGGAGTGCATAAAACAATTAAAGAGTGCTGAAAATCGAGACCCTAATTCGGAAACCTTAATCTGGGACGTTTGAAGTACGTGCTAAAAAATGGAGTCACGGTCGATGTTTTTCGAAACTTTTGTGGCGAATCATTAGGACTGATAATTTAATATAAAATTTCGAATAAACGGATAGCATAAAACATTAAAGAGTGCTTAAAATCGAGACCCTAATTCGGTAACCTTAATCTGGGACGTTTGAAGTACGTGCTAAAAAAACCGAGTCACGGTCGACGTTTTTCGAAACTTTTTTGGTGAATCATAAGGCCGGATATTTTAGAATATAATTTCGAAGAAACGGAGTGCATAAAACAATTAAAGATTGCTTAAAATCGAGACCCTAATTCGGTAACCTTAATCTGGGACGTTTGAAGTACGTGCTAAAAAAACCGAGTCACGGTCGACGTTTGTCGAAACTTTTTTGGTGAATCGTAAGGCCGGATATTTTAGAATATAATTTCGAAGAAACGGAGTGCTTAAAACAATTAAAGAGTGCTGAAAATCGAGACCCTAATTCGGAAACCTTAATCTGGGACGTTTGAAGTACGTGCTAAAAAATGGAGTCACGGTCGATGTTTTTCGAAACTTTTGTGGCGAATCATTAGGACTGATGATTTAATATAAAATTTCGAAGAAACGGATAGCATAAAACAGTAAAAGAGTGCTTAAAATCGAGACCCTAATTCGGTAACCTTAATCTGGGACGTTTGAAGTACGTGCTAAAAAAACCGAGTCACGGTCGACGTTTTTCGAAACTTTTTTGGTGAATCATAAGGCCGGATATTTTAGAATATAATTTCGAAGAAACGGAGTGCATAAAACAATTAAAGATTGCTTAAAATCGAGACCCTAATTCGGTAACCTTAATCTGGGACGTTTGAAGTACGTGCTAAAAAAACCGAGTCACGGTCGACGTTTGTCGAAACTTTTTTGGTGAATCGTAAGGCCGGATATTTTAGAATATAATTTCGAAGAAACGGAGTGCTTAAAACAATTAAAGAGTGCTGAAAATCGAGACCCTAATTCGGAAACCTTAATCTGGGACGTTTGAAGTACGTGCTAAAAAATGGAGTCACGGTCGATGTTTTTCGAAACTTTTGTGGCGAATCATTAGGACTGATGATTTAATATAAAATTTCGAATAAACGGATAGCATAAAACAGTAAAAGAGTGCTTAAAATCGAGACCCTAATTCGGTAACCTTAATCTGGGACGTTTGAAGTACGTGCTAAAAAAACCGAGTCACGGTCGACGTTTTTCGAAACTTTTTTGGTGAATCATAAGGCCGGATATTTTAGAATATAATTTCGAAGAAACGGAGTGCATAAAACAATTAAAGATTGCTTAAAATCGAGACCCTAATTCGGTAACCTTAATCTGGGACGTTTGAAGTACGTGCTAAAAAAACCGAGTCACGGTCGACGTTTGTCGAAACTTTTTTGGTGAATCGTAAGGCCGGATATTTTAGAATATAATTTCGAAGAAACGGAGTGCTTAAAACAATTAAAGAGTGCTGAAAATCGAGACCCTAATTCGGAAACCTTAATCTGGGACGTTTGAAGTACGTGCTAAAAAATGGAGTCACGGTCGATGTTTTTCGAAACTTTTGTGGCGAATCATTAGGACTGATGATTTAATATAAAATTTCGAATAAACGGATAGCATAAAACAGTAAAAGAGTGCTTAAAATCGAGACCCTAATTCGGTAACCTTAATCTGGGACGTTTGAAGTACGTGCTAAAAAAACCGAGTCACGGTCGACGTTTTTCGAAACTTTTTTGGTGAATCATAAGGCCGGATATTTTAGAATATAATTTCGAAGAAATGGAGTGCATAAAACAATTAAAGAGTGCTGAAAATCGAGACCCTAATTCGGAAACCTTAATCTGGGACGTTTGAAGTACGTGCTAAAAAATGGAGTCACAGTCGATGTTTTTCGAAACTTTTGTGGCGAATCATTAGGACTGATGATTTAAGATAAAATTTCGAATAAACGGATAGCATAAAACAGTAAAAGAGTGCTTAAAATCGAGACCCTAATTCGGTAACCTTAATCTGGGACGTTTGAAGTACGTGCTAAAAAAACCGAGTCACGGTCGACGTTTTTCGAAACCTTTTTGGGGAATCATAAGGCCGGATATTTTAGAATATAATTTCGAAGAAATGGAGTGCATAAAACAATTAAAGAGTGCTGAAAATCGAGACCCTAATTCGGAAACCTTAATCTGGGACGTTTGAAGTACGTGCTAAAAAATGGAGTCACGGTCGATGTTTTTCGAAACTTTTGTGGCGAATCATTAGGACTGATAATTTAATATAAAATTTCGAATAAACGGATAGCATAAAACATTAAAGAGTGCTTAAAATCGAGACCCTAATTCGGTAACCTTAATCTGGGACGTTTGAAGTACGTGCTAAAAAAACCGAGTCACGGTCGACGTTTTTCGAAACCTTTTTGGGGAATCATAAGGCCGGATATTTTAGAATATAATTTCGAAGAAATGGAGTGCATAAAACAATTAAAGAGTGCTGAAAATCGAGACCCTAATTCGGAAACCTTAATCTGGGACGTTTGAAGTACGTTCTAAAAAATGGAGTCACGGTCGATGTTTTTCGAAACTTTTGTGGCGAATCATTAGGACTGATAATTTAATATAAAATTTCGAATAAACGGATAGCATAAAACATTAAAGAGTGCTTAAAATCGAGACCCTAATTCGGTAACCTTAATCTGGGACGTTTGAAGTACGTGCTAAAAAAACCGAGTCACGGTCGACGTTTTTCGAAACTTTTTTGGGGAATCATAAGGCCGGATATTTTAGAATATAATTTCGAAGAAATGGAGTGCATAAAACAATTAAAGAGTGCTGAAAATCGAGACCCTAATTCGGAAACCTTAATCTGGGACGTTTGAAGTACGTGCTAAAAAATGGAGTCACGGTCGATGTTTTTCGAAACTTTTGTGGCGAATCATTAGGACTGATAATTTAATATAAAATTTCGAATAAACGGATAGCATAAAACATTAAAGAGTGCTTAAAATCGAGACCCTAATTCGGTAACCTTAATCTGGGACGTTTGAAGTACGTGCTAAAAAAACCGAGTCACGGTCGACGTTTTTCGAAACCTTTTTGGGGAATCATAAGGCCGGATATTTTAGAATATAATTTCGAAGAAATGGAGTGCATAAAACAATTAAAGAGTGCTGAAAATCGAGACCCTAATTCGGAAACCTTAATCTGGGACGTTTGAAGTACGTGCTAAAAAATGGAGTCACGGTCGATGTTTTTCGAAACTTTTGTGGCGAATCATTAGGACTGATAATTTAATATAAAATTTCGAATAAACGGATAGCATAAAACATTAAAGAGTGCTTAAAATCGAGACCCTAATTCGGTAACCTTAATCTGGGACGTTTGAAGTACGTGCTAAAAAAACCGAGTCACGGTCGACGTTTTTCGAAACCTTTTTGGGGAATCATAAGGCCGGATATTTTAGAATATAATTTCGAAGAAATGGAGTGCATAAAACAATTAAAGAGTGCTGAAAATCGAGACCCTAATTCGGAAACCTTAATCTGGGACGTTTGAAGTACGTTCTAAAAAATGGAGTCACGGTCGATGTTTTTCGAAACTTTTGTGGCGAATCATTAGGACTGATAATTTAATATAAAATTTCGAATAAACGGATAGCATAAAACATTAAAGAGTGCTTAAAATCGAGACCCTAATTCGGTAACCTTAATCTGGGACGTTTGAAGTACGTGCTAAAAAAACCGAGTCACGGTCGACGTTTTTCGAAACCTTTTTGGGGAATCATAAGGCCGGATATTTTAGAATATAATTTCGAAGAAATGGAGTGCATAAAACAATTAAAGAGTGCTGAAAATCGAGACCCTAATTCGGAAACCTTAATCTGGGACGTTTGAAGTACGTGCTAAAAAATGGAGTCACGGTCGATGTTTTTCGAAACTTTTGTGGCGAATCATTAGGACTGATAATTTAATATAAAATTTCGAATAAACGGATAGCATAAAACATTAAAGAGTGCTTAAAATCGAGACCCTAATTCGGTAACCTTAATCTGGGACGTTTGAAGTACGTGCTAAAAAAACCGAGTCACGGTCGACGTTTTTCGAAACCTTTTTGGGGAATCATAAGGCCGGATATTTTAGAATATAATTTCGAAGAAATGGAGTGCATAAAACAATTAAAGAGTGCTGAAAATCGAGACCCTAATTCGGAAACCTTAATCTGGGACGTTTGAAGTACGTGCTAAAAAATGGAGTCACGGTCGATGTTTTTCGAAACTTTTGTGGCGAATCATTAGGACTGATAATTTAATATAAAATTTCGAATAAACGGATAGCATAAAACATTAAAGAGTGCTTAAAATCGAGACCCTAATTCGGTAACCTTAATCTGGGACGTTTGAAGTACGTGCTAAAAAAACCGAGTCACGGTCGACGTTTTTCGAAACCTTTTTGGGGAATCATAAGGCCGGATATTTTAGAATATAATTTCGAAGAAATGGAGTGCATAAAACAATTAAAGAGTGCTGAAAATCGAGACCCTAATTCGGAAACCTTAATCTGGGACGTTTGAAGTACGTTCTAAAAAATGGAGTCACGGTCGATGTTTTTCGAAACTTTTGTGGCGAATCATTAGGACTGATAATTTAATATAAAATTTCGAATAAACGGATAGCATAAAACATTAAAGAGTGCTTAAAATCGAGACCCTAATTCGGTAACCTTAATCTGGGACGTTTGAAGTACGTGCTAAAAAAACCGAGTCACGGTCGACGTTTTTCGAAACCTTTTTGGGGAATCATAAGGCCGGATATTTTAGAATATAATTTCGAAGAAATGGAGTGCATAAAACAATTAAAGAGTGCTGAAAATCGAGACCCTAATTCGGAAACCTTAATCTGGGACGTTTGAAGTACGTGCTAAAAAATGGAGTCACGGTCGATGTTTTTCGAAACTTTTGTGGCGAATCATTAGGACTGATAATTTAATATAAAATTTCGAATAAACGGATAGCATAAAACATTAAAGAGTGCTTAAAATCGAGACCCTAATTCGGTAACCTTAATCTGGGACGTTTGAAGTACGTGCTAAAAAAACCGAGTCACGGTCGACGTTTTTCGAAACCTTTTTGGGGAATCATAAGGCCGGATATTTTAGAATATAATTTCGAAGAAATGGAGTGCATAAAACAATTAAAGAGTGCTGAAAATCGAGACCCTAATTCGGAAACCTTAATCTGGGACGTTTGAAGTACGTGCTAAAAAATGGAGTCACGGTCGATGTTTTTCGAAACTTTTGTGGCGAATCATTAGGACTGATAATTTAATATAAAATTTCGAATAAACGGATAGCATAAAACATTAAAGAGTGCTTAAAATCGAGACCCTAATTCGGTAACCTTAATCTGGGACGTTTGAAGTACGTGCTAAAAAAACCGAGTCACGGTCGACGTTTTTCGAAACCTTTTTGGGGAATCATAAGGCCGGATATTTTAGAATATAATTTCGAAGAAACGGAGTGCATAAAACAATTAAAGATTGCTTAAAATCGAGACCCTAATTCGGTAACCTTAATCTGGGACGTTTGAAGTACGTGCTAAAAAATGGAGTCACGGTCGATGTTTTTCGAAACTTTTGTGGCGAATCATTAGGACTGATAATTTAATATAAAATTTCGAATAAACGGATAGCATAAAACATTAAAGAGTGCTTAAAATCGAGACCCTAATTCGGTAACCTTAATCTGGGACGTTTGAAGTACGTGCTAAAAAAACCGAGTCACGGTCGACGTTTTTCGAAACTTTTTTGGTGAATCATAAGGCCGGATATTTTAGAATATAATTTCGAAGAAACGGAGTGCATAAAACAATTAAAGATTGCTTAAAATCGAGACCCTAATTCGGTAACCTTAATCTGGGACGTTTGAAGTACGTGCTAAAAAAACCGAGTCACGGTCGACGTTTGTCGAAACTTTTTTGGTGAATCGTAAGGCCGGATATTTTAGAATATAATTTCGAAGAAACGGAGTGCTTAAAACAATTAAAGAGTGCTGAAAATCGAGACCCTAATTCGGAAACCTTAATCTGGGACGTTTGAAGTACGTGCTAAAAAATGGAGTCACGGTCGATGTTTTTCGAAACTTTTGTGGCGAATCATTAGGACTGATGATTTAATATAAAATTTCGAATAAACGGATAGCATAAAACAGTAAAAGAGTGCTTAAAATCGAGACCCTAATTCGGTAACCTTAATCTGGGACGTTTGAAGTACGTGCTAAAAAAACCGAGTCACGGTCGACGTTTTTCGAAACTTTTTTGGTGAATCATAAGGCCGGATATTTTAGAATATAATTTCGAAGAAATGGAGTGCATAAAACAATTAAAGAGTGCTGAAAATCGAGACCCTAATTCGGAAACCTTAATCTGGGACGTTTGAAGTACGTGCTAAAAAATGGAGTCACAGTCGATGTTTTTCGAAACTTTTGTGGCGAATCATTAGGACTGATGATTTAAGATAAAATTTCGAATAAACGGATAGCATAAAACAGTAAAAGAGTGCTTAAAATCGAGACCCTAATTCGGTAACCTTAATCTGGGACGTTTGAAGTACGTGCTAAAAAAACCGAGTCACGGTCGACGTTTTTCGAAACCTTTTTGGGGAATCATAAGGCCGGATATTTTAGAATATAATTTCGAAGAAATGGAGTGCATAAAACAATTAAAGAGTGCTGAAAATCGAGACCCTAATTCGGAAACCTTAATCTGGGACGTTTGAAGTACGTGCTAAAAAATGGAGTCACGGTCGATGTTTTTCGAAACTTTTGTGGCGAATCATTAGGACTGATAATTTAATATAAAATTTCGAATAAACGGATAGCATAAAACATTAAAGAGTGCTTAAAATCGAGACCCTAATTCGGTAACCTTAATCTGGGACGTTTGAAGTACGTGCTAAAAAAACCGAGTCACGGTCGACGTTTTTCGAAACCTTTTTGGGGAATCATAAGGCCGGATATTTTAGAATATAATTTCGAAGAAATGGAGTGCATAAAACAATTAAAGAGTGCTGAAAATCGAGACCCTAATTCGGAAACCTTAATCTGGGACGTTTGAAGTACGTGCTAAAAAATGGAGTCACGGTCGATGTTTTTCGAAACTTTTGTGGCGAATCATTAGGACTGATAATTTAATATAAAATTTCGAATAAACGGATAGCATAAAACATTAAAGAGTGCTTAAAATCGAGACCCTAATTCGGTAACCTTAATCTGGGACGTTTGAAGTACGTGCTAAAAAAACCGAGTCACGGTCGACGTTTTTCGAAACCTTTTTGGGGAATCATAAGGCCGGATATTTTAGAATATAATTTCGAAGAAATGGAGTGCATAAAACAATTAAAGAGTGCTGAAAATCGAGACCCTAATTCGGAAACCTTAATCTGGGACGTTTGAAGTACGTTCTAAAAAATGGAGTCACGGTCGATGTTTTTCGAAACTTTTGTGGCGAATCATTAGGACTGATAATTTAATATAAAATTTCGAATAAACGGATAGCATAAAACATTAAAGAGTGCTTAAAATCGAGACCCTAATTCGGTAACCTTAATCTGGGACGTTTGAAGTACGTGCTAAAAAAACCGAGTCACGGTCGACGTTTTTCGAAACCTTTTTGGGGAATCATAAGGCCGGATAATTTAGAATATAATTTCAAAGAAATGGAGTGCATAAAACAATTAAAGAGTGCTGAAAATCGAGACCCTAATTCGGAAACCTTAATCTGGGACGTTTGAAGTACGTGCTAAAAAATGGAGTCACGGTCGATGTTTTTCGAAACTTTTGTGGCGAATCATTAGGACTAATGATTTAGAATATAATTTCGAAGAAACGGAGTGCTTAAAACAATTAAAGAGTGCTGAAAATCGAGACCCTAATTCGGTAACCTTAATCTGGGACGTTTGAAGTACGTGCTAAAAAAACCGAGTCACGGTCGACGTTTTTCGAAACTTTTTTGGTGAATCATAAGGCCGGATATTTTAGAATATAATTTCGAAGAAACGGAGTGCATAAAACAATTAAAGATTGCTTAAAATCGAGACCCTAATTCGGTAACCTTAATCTGGGACGTTTGAAGTACGTGCTAAAAAAACCGAGTCACGGTCGACGTTTGTCGAAACTTTTTTGGTGAATCGTAAGGCCGGATATTTTAGAATATAATTTCGAAGAAACGGAGTGCTTAAAACAATTAAAGAGTGCTGAAAATCGAGACCCTAATTCGGAAACCTTAATCTGGGACGTTTGAAGTACGTGCTAAAAAATGGAGTCACGGTCGATGTTTTTCGAAACTTTTGTGGCGAATCATTAGGACTGGTGATTTAATATAAAATTTCGAAGAAACGGATAGCATAAAACAGTAAAAGAGTGCTTAAAATCGAGACCCTAATTCGGTAACCTTAATCTGGGACGTTTGAAGTACGTGCTAAAAAAACCGAGTCACGGTCGACGTTTTTCGAAACTTTTTTGGTGAATCATAAGGCCGGATATTTTAGAATATAATTTCGAAGAAACGGAGTGCATAAAACAATTAAAGATTGCTTAAAATCGAGACCCTAATTCGGTAACCTTAATCTGGGACGTTTGAAGTACGTGCTAAAAAAACCGAGTCACGGTCGACGTTTGTCGAAACTTTTTTGGTGAATCGTAAGGCCGGATATTTTAGAATATAATTTCGAAGAAACGGAGTGCTTAAAACAATTAAAGAGTGCTGAAAATCGAGACCCTAATTCGGAAACCTTAATCTGGGACGTTTGAAGTACGTGCTAAAAAATGGAGTCACGGTCGATGTTTTTCGAAACTTTTGTGGCGAATCATTAGGACTGATGATTTAATATAAAATTTCGAATAAACGGATAGCATAAAACAGTAAAAGAGTGCTTAAAATCGAGACCCTAATTCGGTAACCTTAATCTGGGACGTTTGAAGTACGTGCTAAAAAAACCGAGTCACGGTCGACGTTTTTCGAAACTTTTTTGGTGAATCATAAGGCCGGATATTTTAGAATATAATTTCGAAGAAATGGAGTGCATAAAACAATTAAAGAGTGCTGAAAATCGAGACCCTAATTCGGAAACCTTAATCTGGGACGTTTGAAGTACGTGCTAGAAAATGGAGTCACAGTCGATGTTTTTCGAAACTTTTGTGGCGAATCATTAGGACTGATGATTTAATATAAAATTTCGAATAAACGGATAGCATAAAACAGTAAAAGAGTGCTTAAAATCGAGACCCTAATTCGGTAACCTTAATCTGGGACGTTTGAAGTACGTGCTAAAAAAACCGAGTCACGGTCGACGTTTTTCGAAACCTTTTTGGGGAATCATAAGGCCGGATATTTTAGAATATAATTTCGAAGAAATGGAGTGCATAAAACAATTAAAGAGTGCTGAAAATCGAGACCCTAATTCGGAAACCTTAATCTGGGACGTTTGAAGTACGTGCTAAAAAATGGAGTCACGGTCGATGTTTTTCGAAACTTTTGTGGCGAATCATTAGGACTGATAATTTAATATAAAATTTCGAATAAACGGATAGCATAAAACATTAAAGAGTGCTTAAAATCGAGACCCTAATTCGGTAACCTTAATCTGGGACGTTTGAAGTACGTGCTAAAAAAACCGAGTCACGGTCGACGTTTTTCGAAACCTTTTTGGGGAATCATAAGGCCGGATATTTTAGAATATAATTTCGAAGAAATGGAGTGCATAAAACAATTAAAGAGTGCTGAAAATCGAGACCCTAATTCGGAAACCTTAATCTGGGACGTTTGAAGTACGTGCTAAAAAATGGAGTCACGGTCGATGTTTTTCGAAACTTTTGTGGCGAATCATTAGGACTGATAATTTAATATAAAATTTCGAATAAACGGATAGCATAAAACATTAAAGAGTGCTTAAAATCGAGACCCTAATTCGGTAACCTTAATCTGGGACGTTTGAAGTACGTGCTAAAAAAACCGAGTCACGGTCGACGTTTTTCGAAACCTTTTTGGGGAATCATAAGGCCGGATATTTTAGAATATAATTTCGAAGAAATGGAGTGCATAAAACAATTAAAGAGTGCTGAAAATCGAGACCCTAATTCGGAAACCTTAATCTGGGACGTTTGAAGTACGTGCTAAAAAATGGAGTCACGGTCGATGTTTTTCGAAACTTTTGTGGCGAATCATTAGGACTGATAATTTAATATAAAATTTCGAATAAACGGATAGCATAAAACATTAAAGAGTGCTTAAAATCGAGACCCTAATTCGGTAACCTTAATCTGGGACGTTTGAAGTACGTGCTAAAAAAACCGAGTCACGGTCGACGTTTTTCGAAACCTTTTTGGGGAATCATAAGGCCGGATATTTTAGAATATAATTTCGAAGAAATGGAGTGCATAAAACAATTAAAGAGTGCTGAAAATCGAGACCCTAATTCGGAAACCTTAATCTGGGACGTTTGAAGTACGTTCTAAAAAATGGAGTCACGGTCGATGTTTTTCGAAACTTTTGTGGCGAATCATTAGGACTGATAATTTAATATAAAATTTCGAATAAACGGATAGCATAAAACATTAAAGAGTGCTTAAAATCGAGACCCTAATTCGGTAACCTTAATCTGGGACGTTTGAAGTACGTGCTAAAAAAACCGAGTCACGGTCGACGTTTTTCGAAACCTTTTTGGGGAATCATAAGGCCGGATAATTTAGAATATAATTTCAAAGAAATGGAGTGCATAAAACAATTAAAGAGTGCTGAAAATCGAGACCCTAATTCGGAAACCTTAATCTGGGACGTTTGAAGTACGTGCTAAAAAATGGAGTCACGGTCGATGTTTTTCGAAACTTTTGTGGCGAATCATTAGGACTAATGATTTAGAATATAATTTCGAAGAAACGGAGTGCTTAAAACAATTAAAGAGTGCTGAAAATCGAGACCCTAATTCGGTAACCTTAATCTGGGACGTTTGAAGTACGTGCTAAAAAAACCGAGTCACGGTCGACGTTTTTCGAAACTTTTTTGGTGAATCATAAGGCCGGATATTTTAGAATATAATTTCGAAGAAACGGAGTGCATAAAACAATTAAAGATTGCTTAAAATCGAGACCCTAATTCGGTAACCTTAATCTGGGACGTTTGAAGTACGTGCTAAAAAAACCGAGTCACGGTCGACGTTTGTCGAAACTTTTTTGGTGAATCGTAAGGCCGGATATTTTAGAATATAATTTCGAAGAAACGGAGTGCTTAAAACAATTAAAGAGTGCTGAAAATCGAGACCCTAATTCGGAAACCTTAATCTGGGACGTTTGAAGTACGTGCTAAAAAATGGAGTCACGGTCGATGTTTTTCGAAACTTTTGTGGCGAATCATTAGGACTGATGATTTAATATAAAATTTCGAATAAACGGATAGCATAAAACAGTAAAAGAGTGCTTAAAATCGAGACCCTAATTCGGTAACCTTAATCTGGGACGTTTGAAGTACGTGCTAAAAAAACCGAGTCACGGTCGACGTTTTTCGAAACTTTTTTGGTGAATCATAAGGCCGGATATTTTAGAATATAATTTCGAAGAAACGGAGTGCATAAAACAATTAAAGATTGCTTAAAATCGAGACCCTAATTCGGTAACCTTAATCTGGGACGTTTGAAGTACGTGCTAAAAAAACCGAGTCACGGTCGACGTTTGTCGAAACTTTTTTGGTGAATCGTAAGGCCGGATATTTTAGAATATAATTTCGAAGAAACGGAGTGCTTAAAACAATTAAAGAGTGCTGAAAATCGAGACCCTAATTCGGAAACCTTAATCTGGGACGTTTGAAGTACGTGCTAAAAAATGGAGTCACGGTCGATGTTTTTCGAAACTTTTGTGGCGAATCATTAGGACTGATGATTTAATATAAAATTTCGAATAAACGGATAGCATAAAACAGTAAAAGAGTGCTTAAAATCGAGACCCTAATTCGGTAACCTTAATCTGGGACGTTTGAAGTACGTGCTAAAAAAACCGAGTCACGGTCGACGTTTTTCGAAACTTTTTTGGTGAATCATAAGGCCGGATATTTTAGAATATAATTTCGAAGAAACGGAGTGCATAAAACAATTAAAGAGTGCTGAAAATCGAGACCCTAATTCGGAAACCTTAATCTGGGACGTTTGAAGTACGTGCTAAAAAATGGAGTCACAGTCGATGTTTTTCGAAACTTTTGTGGCGAATCATTAGGACTGATGATTTAATATAAAATTTCGAATAAACGGATAGCATAAAACAGTAAAAGAGTGCTTAAAATCGAGACCCTAATTCGGTAACCTTAATCTGGGACGTTTGAAGTACGTGCTAAAAAAACCGAGTCACGGTCGACGTTTTTCGAAACTTTTTTGGTGAATCATACGGCCGGATATTTTAGAATATAATTTCGAAGAAACGGAGTGCATAAAACAATTAAAGAGTGCTTAAAATCGAGACCCTAATTCGGTAACATTAATCTGGGACGTTTGAAGTACGTGCTAAAAAAACCGAGTCACGGTCGACGTTTGTCGAAACTTTTTTGGTGAATCGTAAGGCCGGATATTTTAGAATATAATTTCGAAGAAACGGAGTGCTTAAAACAATTAAAGAGTGCTGAAAATCGAGACCCTAATTCGGAAACCTTAATCTGGGACGTTTGAAGTACGTGCTAAAAAATGGAGTCACGGTCGATGTTTTTCGAAACTTTTGTGGCGAATCATTAGGACTGATGATTTAATATAATATTTCGAATAAACGGATAGCATAAAACAGTAAAAGAGTGCTTAAAATCGAGACCCTAATTCGGTAACCTTAATCTGGGACGTTTGAAGTACGTGCTAAAAAAACCGAGTCACGGTCGACGTTTTTCGAAACCTTTTTGGGGAATCATAAGGCCGGATATTTTAGAATATAATTTCGAAGAAATGGAGTGCATAAAACAATTAAAGAGTGCTGAAAATCGAGACCCTAATTCGGAAACCTTAATCTGGGACGTTTGAAGTACGTGCTAAAAAATGGAGTCACAGTCGATGTTTTTCGAAACTTTTGTGGCGAATCATTAGGACTGATGATTTAATATAAAATTTCGAATAAACGGATAGCATAAAACAGTAAAAGAGTGCTTAAAATCGAGACCCTAATTCGGTAACCTTAATCTGGGACGTTTGAAGTACGTGCTAAAAAAACCGAGTCACGGTCGACGTTTTTCGAAACCTTTTTGGGGAATCATAAGGCCGGATATTTTAGAATATAATTTCGAAGAAATGGAGTGCATAAAACAATTAAAGAGTGCTGAAAATCGAGACCCTAATTCGGAAACCTTAATCTGGGACGTTTGAAGTACGTTCTAAAAAATGGAGTCACGGTCGATGTTTTTCGAAACTTTTGTGGCGAATCATTAGGACTGATAATTTAATATAAAATTTCGAATAAACGGATAGCATAAAACATTAAAGAGTGCTTAAAATCGAGACCCTAATTCGGTAACCTTAATCTGGGACGTTTGAAGTACGTGCTAAAAAAACCGAGTCACGGTCGACGTTTTTCGAAACTTTTTTGGTGAATCATACGGCCGGATATTTTAGAATATAATTTCGAAGAAACGGAGTGCATAAAACAATTAAAGAGTGCTTAAAATCGAGACCCTAATTCGGTAACATTAATCTGGGACGTTTGAAGTACGTGCTAAAAAAACCGAGTCACGGTCGACGTTTGTCGAAACTTTTTTGGTGAATCGTAAGGCCGGATATTTTAGAATATAATTTCGAAGAAACGGAGTGCTTAAAACAATTAAAGAGTGCTGAAAATCGAGACCCTAATTCGGAAACCTTAATCTGGGACGTTTGAAGTACGTGCTAAAAAATGGAGTCACGGTCGATGTTTTTCGAAACTTTTGTGGCGAATCATTAGGACTGATGATTTAATATAATATTTCGAATAAACGGATAGCATAAAACAGTAAAAGAGTGCTTAAAATCGAGACCCTAATTCGGTAACCTTAATCTGGGACGTTTGAAGTACGTGCTAAAAAAACCGAGTCACGGTCGACGTTTTTCGAAACCTTTTTGGGGAATCATAAGGCCGGATATTTTAGAATATAATTTCGAAGAAATGGAGTGCATAAAACAATTAAAGAGTGCTGAAAATCGAGACCCTAATTCGGAAACCTTAATCTGGGACGTTTGAAGTACGTGCTAAAAAATGGAGTCACAGTCGATGTTTTTCGAAACTTTTGTGGCGAATCATTAGGACTGATGATTTAATATAAAATTTCGAATAAACGGATAGCATAAAACAGTAAAAGAGTGCTTAAAATCGAGACCCTAATTCGGTAACCTTAATCTGGGACGTTTGAAGTACGTGCTAAAAAAACCGAGTCACGGTCGACGTTTTTCGAAACCTTTTTGGGGAATCATAAGGCCGGATATTTTAGAATATAATTTCGAAGAAATGGAGTGCATAAAACAATTAAAGAGTGCTGAAAATCGAGACCCTAATTCGGAAACCTTAATCTGGGACGTTTGAAGTACGTTCTAAAAAATGGAGTCACGGTCGATGTTTTTCGAAACTTTTGTGGCGAATCATTAGGACTGATAATTTAATATAAAATTTCGAATAAACGGATAGCATAAAACATTAAAGAGTGCTTAAAATCGAGACCCTAATTCGGTAACCTTAATCTGGGACGTTTGAAGTACGTGCTAAAAAAACCGAGTCACGGTCGACGTTTTTCGAAACCTTTTTGGGGAATCATAAGGCCGGATATTTTAGAATATAATTTCGAAGAAATGGAGTGCATAAAACAATTAAAGAGTGCTGAAAATCGAGACCCTAATTCGGAAACCTTAATCTGGGACGTTTGAAGTACGTTCTAAAAAATGGAGTCACGGTCGATGTTTTTCGAAACTTTTGTGGCGAATCATTAGGACTGATAATTTAATATAAAATTTCGAATAAACGGATAGCATAAAACATTAAAGAGTGCTTAAAATCGAGACCCTAATTCGGTAACCTTAATCTGGGACGTTTGAAGTACGTGCTAAAAAAACCGAGTCACGGTCGACGTTTTTCGAAACCTTTTTGGGGAATCATAAGGCCGGATAATTTAGAATATAATTTCAAAGAAATGGAGTGCATAAAACAATTAAAGAGTGCTGAAAATCGAGACCCTAATTCGGAAACCTTAATCTGGGACGTTTGAAGTACGTGCTAAAAAATGGAGTCACAGTCGATGTTTTTCGAAACTTTTGTGGCGAATCATTAGGACTGATGATTTAATATAAAATTTCGAATAAACGGATAGCATAAAACAGTAAAAGAGTGCTTAAAATCGAGACCCTAATTCGGTAACCTTAATCTGGGACGTTTGAAGTACGTGCTAAAAAAACCGAGTCACGGTCGACGTTTTTCGAAACCTTTTTGGGGAATCATAAGGCCGGATATTTTAGAATATAATTTCGAAGAAATGGAGTGCATAAAACAATTAAAGAGTGCTGAAAATCGAGACCCTAATTCGGAAACCTTAATCTGGGACGTTTGAAGTACGTTCTAAAAAATGGAGTCACGGTCGATGTTTTTCGAAACTTTTGTGGCGAATCATTAGGACTGATAATTTAATATAAAATTTCGAATAAACGGATAGCATAAAACATTAAAGAGTGCTTAAAATCGAGACCCTAATTCGGTAACCTTAATCTGGGACGTTTGAAGTACGTGCTAAAAAAACCGAGTCACGGTCGACGTTTTTCGAAACCTTTTTGGGGAATCATAAGGCCGGATATTTTAGAATATAATTTCGAAGAAATGGAGTGCATAAAACAATTAAAGAGTGCTGAAAATCGAGACCCTAATTCGGAAACCTTAATCTGGGACGTTTGAAGTACGTCCTAAAAAATGGAGTCACGGTCGATGTTTTTCGAAACTTTTGTGGCGAATCATTAGGACTGATAATTTAATATAAAATTTCGAATAAACGGATAGCATAAAACATTAAAGAGTGCTTAAAATCGAGACCCTAATTCGGTAACCTTAATCTGGGACGTTTGAAGTACGTGCTAAAAAAACCGAGTCACGGTCGACGTTTTTCGAAACCTTTTTGGGGAATCATAAGGCCGGATAATTTAGAATATAATTTCAAAGAAATGGAGTGCATAAAACAATTAAAGAGTGCTGAAAATCGAGACCCTAATTCGGAAACCTTAATCTGGGACGTTTGAAGTACGTGCTAAAAAATGGAGTCACGGTCGATGTTTTTCGAAACTTTTGTGGCGAATCATTAGGACTAATGATTTAGAATATAATTTCGAAGAAACGGAGTGCTTAAAACAATTAAAGAGTGCTGAAAATCGAGACCCTAATTCGGTAACCTTAATCTGGGACGTTTGAAGTACGTGCTAAAAAAACCGAGTCACGGTCGACGTTTTTCGAAACTTTTTTGGTGAATCATAAGGCCGGATATTTTAGAATATAATTTCGAAGAAATGGAGTGCATAAAACAATTAAAGAGTGCTGAAAATCGAGACCCTAATTCGGAAACCTTAATCTGGGACGTTTGAAGTACGTGCTAAAAAATGGAGTCACAGTCGATGTTTTTCGAAACTTTTGTGGCGAATCATTAGGACTGATGATTTAATATAAAATTTCGAATAAACGGATAGCATAAAACAGTAAAAGAGTGCTTAAAATCGAGACCCTAATTCGGTAACCTTAATCTGGGACGTTTGAAGTACGTGCTAAAAAAACCGAGTCACGGTCGACGTTTTTCGAAACCTTTTTGGGGAATCATAAGGCCGGATATTTTAGAATATAATTTCGAAGAAATGGAGTGCATAAAACAATTAAAGAGTGCTGAAAATCGAGACCCTAATTCGGAAACCTTAATCTGGGACGTTTGAAGTACGTGCTAAAAAATGGAGTCACGGTCGATGTTTTTCGAAACTTTTGTGGCGAATCATTAGGACTAATGATTTAGAATATAATTTCGAAGAAACGGAGTGCTTAAAACAATTAAAGAGTGCTGAAAATCGAGACCCTAATTCGGTAACCTTAATCTGGGACGTTTGAAGTACGTGCTAAAAAAACCGAGTCACGGTCGACGTTTTTCGAAACTTTTTTGGTGAATCATAAGGCCGGATATTTTAGAATATAATTTCGAAGAAACGGAGTGCATAAAACAATTAAAGATTGCTTAAAATCGAGACCCTAATTCGGTAACCTTAATCTGGGACGTTTGAAGTACGTGCTAAAAAAACCGAGTCACGGTCGACGTTTGTCGAAACTTTTTTGGTGAATCGTAAGGCCGGATATTTTAGAATATAATTTCGAAGAAACGGAGTGCTTAAAACAATTAAAGAGTGCTGAAAATCGAGACCCTAATTCGGAAACCTTAATCTGGGACGTTTGAAGTACGTGCTAAAAAATGGAGTCACGGTCGATGTTTTTCGAAACTTTTGTGGCGAATCATTAGGACTGATGATTTAATATAAAATTTCGAATAAACGGATAGCATAAAACAGTAAAAGAGTGCTTAAAATCGAGACCCTAATTCGGTAACCTTAATCTGGGACGTTTGAAGTACGTGCTAAAAAAACCGAGTCACGGTCGACGTTTTTCGAAACTTTTTTGGTGAATCATAAGGCCGGATATTTTAGAATATAATTTCGAAGAAACGGAGTGCATAAAACAATTAAAGATTGCTTAAAATCGAGACCCTAATTCGGTAACCTTAATCTGGGACGTTTGAAGTACGTGCTAAAAAAACCGAGTCACGGTCGACGTTTGTCGAAACTTTTTTGGTGAATCGTAAGGCCGGATATTTTAGAATATAATTTCGAAGAAACGGAGTGCTTAAAACAATTAAAGAGTGCTGAAAATCGAGACCCTAATTCGGAAACCTTAATCTGGGACGTTTGAAGTACGTGCTAAAAAATGGAGTCACGGTCGATGTTTTTCGAAACTTTTGTGGCGAATCATTAGGACTGATAATTTAATATAAAATTTCGAATAAACGGATAGCATAAAACATTAAAGAGTGCTTAAAATCGAGACCCTAATTCGGTAACCTTAATCTGGGACGTTTGAAGTACGTGCTAAAAAAACCGAGTCACGGTCGACGTTTTTCGAAACCTTTTTGGGGAATCATAAGGCCGGATATTTTAGAATATAATTTCGAAGAAATGGAGTGCATAAAACAATTAAAGAGTGCTGAAAATCGAGACCCTAATTCGGAAACCTTAATCTGGGACGTTTGAAGTACGTTCTAAAAAATGGAGTCACGGTCGATGTTTTTCGAAACTTTTGTGGCGAATCATTAGGACTGATAATTTAATATAAAATTTCGAATAAACGGATAGCATAAAACATTAAAGAGTGCTTAAAATCGAGACCCTAATTCGGTAACCTTAATCTGGGACGTTTGAAGTACGTGCTAAAAAAACCGAGTCACGGTCGACGTTTTTCGAAACCTTTTTGGGGAATCATAAGGCCGGATATTTTAGAATATAATTTCGAAGAAATGGAGTGCATAAAACAATTAAAGAGTGCTGAAAATCGAGACCCTAATTCGGAAACCTTAATCTGGGACGTTTGAAGTACGTTCTAAAAAATGGAGTCACGGTCGATGTTTTTCGAAACTTTTGTGGCGAATCATTAGGACTGATAATTTAATATAAAATTTCGAATAAACGGATAGCATAAAACATTAAAGAGTGCTTAAAATCGAGACCCTAATTCGGTAACCTTAATCTGGGACGTTTGAAGTACGTGCTAAAAAAACCGAGTCACGGTCGACGTTTTTCGAAACCTTTTTGGGGAATCATAAGGCCGGATAATTTAGAATATAATTTCAAAGAAATGGAGTGCATAAAACAATTAAAGAGTGCTGAAAATCGAGACCCTAATTCGGAAACCTTAATCTGGGACGTTTGAAGTACGTGCTAAAAAATGGAGTCACGGTCGATGTTTTTCGAAACTTTTGTGGCGAATCATTAGGACTAATGATTTAGAATATAATTTCGAAGAAACGGAGTGCTTAAAACAATTAAAGAGTGCTGAAAATCGAGACCCTAATTCGGTAACCTTAATCTGGGACGTTTGAAGTACGTGCTAAAAAAACCGAGTCACGGTCGACGTTTTTCGAAACTTTTTTGGTGAATCATAAGGCCGGATATTTTAGAATATAATTTCGAAGAAACGGAGTGCATAAAACAATTAAAGATTGCTTAAAATCGAGACCCTAATTCGGTAACCTTAATCTGGGACGTTTGAAGTACGTGCTAAAAAAACCGAGTCACGGTCGACGTTTGTCGAAACTTTTTTGGTGAATCGTAAGGCCGGATATTTTAGAATATAATTTCGAAGAAACGGAGTGCTTAGAACAATTAAAGAGTGCTGAAAATCGAGACCCTAATTCGGAAACCTTAATTTGGGACGTTTGAAGTACGTTCTAAAAAATGGAGTCACGGTCGATGTTTTTCGAAACTTTTGTGGCGAATCATTAGGACTGATGATTTAATATAAAATTTCGAATAAACGGATAGCATAAAACAGTAAAAGAGTGCTTAAAATCGAGACCCTAATTCGGTAACCTTAATCTGGGACGTTTGAAGTACGTGCTAAAAAAACCGAGTCACGGTCGACGTTTTTCGAAACTTTTTTGGTGAATCATAAGGCCGGATATTTTAGAATATAATTTCGAAGAAACGGAGTGCATAAAACAATTAAAGATTGCTTAAAATCGAGACCCTAATTCGGTAACCTTAATCTGAGACGTTTGAAGTACGTGCTAAAAAAACCGAGTCACGGTCGACGTTTGTCGAAACTTTTTTGGTGAATCGTAAGGCCGGATATTTTAGAATATAATTTCGAAGAAACGGAGTGCTTAAAACAATTAAAGAGTGCTGAAAATCGAGACCCTAATTCGGAAACCTTAATCTGGGACGTTTGAAGTACGTGCTAAAAAATGGAGTCACGGTCGATGTTTTTCGAAACTTTTGTGGCGAATCATTAGGACTGATAATTTAATATAAAATTTCGAATAAACGGATAGCATAAAACATTAAAGAGTGCTTAAAATCGAGACCCTAATTCGGTAACCTTAATCTGGGACGTTTGAAGTACGTGCTAAAAAAACCGAGTCACGGTCGACGTTTTTCGAAACCTTTTTGGGGAATCATAAGGCCGGATATTTTAGAATATAATTTCGAAGAAATGGAGTGCATAAAACAATTAAAGAGTGCTGAAAATCGAGACCCTAATTCGGAAACCTTAATCTGGGACGTTTGAAGTACGTGCTAAAAAATGGAGTCACGGTCGATGTTTTTCGAAACTTTTGTGGCGAATCATTAGGACTGATAATTTAATATAAATTTTCGAATAAACGGATAGCATAAAACATTAAAGAGTGCTTAAAATCGAGACCCTAATTCGGTAACCTTAATCTGGGACGTTTGAAGTACGTGCTAAAAAAACCGAGTCACGGTCGACGTTTTTCGAAACCTTTTTGGGGAATCATAAGGCCGGATATTTTAGAATATAATTTCGAAGAAATGGAGTGCATAAAACAATTAAAGAGTGCTGAAAATCGAGACCCTAATTCGGAAACCTTAATCTGGGACGTTTGAAGTACGTTCTAAAAAATGGAGTCACGGTCGATGTTTTTCGAAACTTTTGTGGCGAATCATTAGGACTGATAATTTAATATAAAATTTCGAATAAACGGATAGCATAAAACATTAAAGAGTGCTTAAAATCGAGACCCTAATTCGGTAACCTTAATCTGGGACGTTTGAAGTACGTGCTAAAAAAACCGAGTCACGGTCGACGTTTTTCGAAACCTTTTTGGGGAATCATAAGGCCGGATATTTTAGAATATAATTTCGAAGAAATGGAGTGCATAAAACAATTAAAGAGTGCTGAAAATCGAGACCCTAATTCGGAAACCTTAATCTGGGACGTTTGAAGTACGTTCTAAAAAATGGAGTCACGGTCGATGTTTTTCGAAACTTTTGTGGCGAATCATTAGGACTGATAATTTAATATAAAATTTCGAATAAACGGATAGCATAAAACATTAAAGAGTGCTTAAAATCGAGACCCTAATTCGGTAACCTTAATCTGGGACGTTTGAAGTACGTGCTAAAAAAACCGAGTCACGGTCGACGTTTTTCGAAACCTTTTTGGGGAATCATAAGGCCGGATAATTTAGAATATAATTTCAAAGAAATGGAGTGCATAAAACAATTAAAGAGTGCTGAAAATCGAGACCCTAATTCGGAAACCTTAATCTGGGACGTTTGAAGTACGTGCTAAAAAATGGAGTCACGGTCGATGTTTTTCGAAACTTTTGTGGCGAATCATTAGGACTAATGATTTAGAATATAATTTCGAAGAAACGGAGTGCTTAAAACAATTAAAGAGTGCTGAAAATCGAGACCCTAATTCGGTAACCTTAATCTGGGACGTTTGAAGTACGTGCTAAAAAAACCGAGTCACGGTCGACGTTTTTCGAAACTTTTTTGGTGAATCATAAGGCCGGATATTTTAGAATATAATTTCGAAGAAACGGAGTGCATAAAACAATTAAAGATTGCTTAAAATCGAGACCCTAATTCGGTAACCTTAATCTGGGACGTTTGAAGTACGTGCTAAAAAAACCGAGTCACGGTCGACGTTTGTCGAAACTTTTTTGGTGAATCGTAAGGCCGGATATTTTAGAATATAATTTCGAAGAAACGGAGTGCTTAGAACAATTAAAGAGTGCTGAAAATCGAGACCCTAATTCGGAAACCTTAATTTGGGACGTTTGAAGTACGTTCTAAAAAATGGAGTCACGGTCGATGTTTTTCGAAACTTTTGTGGCGAATCATTAGGACTGATGATTTAATATAAAATTTCGAATAAACGGATAGCATAAAACAGTAAAAGAGTGCTTAAAATCGAGACCCTAATTCGGTAACCTTAATCTGGGACGTTTGAAGTACGTGCTAAAAAAACCGAGTCACGGTCGACGTTTTTCGAAACTTTTTTGGTGAATCATAAGGCCGGATATTTTAGAATATAATTTCGAAGAAACGGAGTGCATAAAACAATTAAAGATTGCTTAAAATCGAGACCCTAATTCGGTAACCTTAATCTGGGACGTTTGAAGTACGTGCTAAAAAAACCGAGTCACGGTCGACGTTTGTCGAAACTTTTTTGGTGAATCGTAAGGCCGGATATTTTAGAATATAATTTCGAAGAAACGGAGTGCTTAAAACAATTAAAGAGTGCTGAAAATCGAGACCCTAATTCGGAAACCTTAATCTGGGACGTTTGAAGTACGTGCTAAAAAATGGAGTCACGGTCGATGTTTTTCGAAACTTTTGTGGCGAATCATTAGGACTGATAATTTAATATAAAATTTCGAATAAACGGATAGCATAAAACATTAAAGAGTGCTTAAAATCGAGACCCTAATTCGGTAACCTTAATCTGGGACGTTTGAAGTACGTGCTAAAAAAACCGAGTCACGGTCGACGTTTTTCGAAACCTTTTTGGGGAATCATAAGGCCGGATATTTTAGAATATAATTTCGAAGAAATGGAGTGCATAAAACAATTAAAGAGTGCTGAAAATCGAGACCCTAATTCGGAAACCTTAATCTGGGACGTTTGAAGTACGTGCTAAAAAATGGAGTCACGGTCGATGTTTTTCGAAACTTTTGTGGCGAATCATTAGGACTGATAATTTAATATAAATTTTCGAATAAACGGATAGCATAAAACATTAAAGAGTGCTTAAAATCGAGACCCTAATTCGGTAACCTTAATCTGGGACGTTTGAAGTACGTGCTAAAAAAACCGAGTCACGGTCGACGTTTTTCGAAACCTTTTTGGGGAATCATAAGGCCGGATATTTTAGAATATAATTTCGAAGAAATGGAGTGCATAAAACAATTAAAGAGTGCTGAAAATCGAGACCCTAATTCGGAAACCTTAATCTGGGACGTTTGAAGTACGTGCTAAAAAATGGAGTCACGGTCGATGTTTTTCGAAACTTTTGTGGCGAATCATTAGGACTGATAATTTAATATAAAATTTCGAATAAACGGATAGCATAAAACATTAAAGAGTGCTTAAAATCGAGACCCTAATTCGGTAACCTTAATCTGGGACGTTTGAAGTACGTGCTAAAAAAACCGAGTCACGGTCGACGTTTTTCGAAACCTTTTTGGGGAATCATAAGGCCGGATAATTTAGAATATAATTTCGAAGAAATGGAGTGCATAAAACAATTAAAGAGTGCTGAAAATCGAGACCCTAATTCGGAAACCTTAATCTGGGACGTTTGAAGTACGTGCTAAAAAATGGAGTCACGGTCGATGTTTTTCGAAACTTTTGTGGCGAATCATTAGGACTGATGATTTAGAATCGAATTTCGAAGAAACGGATAGCATAAAACAGTAAAAGAGTTCTTAAAATCGAGACCCTAATTCGGTAACCTTAATCTGGGACGTTTGAAGTACGTGCTAAAAAAACCGAGTCACGGTCGACGTTTTTCGAAACTTTTTTGGTGAATCATAAGGCCGGATATTTTAGAATATAATTTCGAAGAAACGGAGTGCATAAAACAATTAAAGATTGCTTAAAACCGAGACCCTAATTCGGTAACCTTAATCTGGGACGTTTGAAGTACGTGCTAAAAAAACCGAGTCACGGTCGACGTTTGTCGAAACTTTTTTGGTGAATCGTAAGGCCGGATATTTTAGAATATAATTTCGAAGAAACGGAGTGCTTAAAACAATTAAAGAGTGCTGAAAATCGAGACCCTAATTCGGAAACCTTAATCTGGGACGTTTGAAGTACGTGCTAAAAAATGGAGTCACGGTCGATGTTTTTCGAAACTTTTGTGGCGAATCATTAGGACTGATGATTTAATATAAAATTTCGAATAAACGGATAGCATAAAACAGTAAAAGAGTGCTTAAAATCGAGACCCTAATTCGGTAACCTTAATCTGGGACGTTTGAAGTACGTGCTAAAAAAACCGAGTCACGGTCGACGTTTTTCGAAACTTTTTTGGTGAATCATAAGGCCGGATATTTTAGAATATAATTTCGAAGAAACGGAGTGCTTAAAACAATTAAAGAGTGCTGAAAATCAAGACCCTAATTCGGAAACCTTAATCTGGGACGTTTGAAGTACGTGCTAAAAAATGGAGTAACAGTCGATGTTTTTCGAAACTTTTGTGGCGAATCATTAGGACTGATGATTTAATATAAAATTTCGAATAAACGGATAGCATAAAACAGTAAAAGAGTGCTTAAAATCGAGACCCTAATTCGGTAACCTTAATCTGGGACGTTTGAAGTACGTGCTAAAAAAACCGAGTCACGGTCGACGTTTTTCGAAACCTTTTTGGGGAATCATAAGGCCGGATATTTTAGAATATAATTTCGAAGAAATGGAGATCATAAAACAATTAAAGAGTGCTTAAAATCGAGACCCTAATTCGGAAACCTTAATCTGGGACGTTTGAAGTACGTGCTAAAAAATGGAGTCACAGTCGATGTTTTTCGAAACTTTTGTGGCGAATCATTAGGACTGATGATTTAATATAAAATTTCGAATAAACGGATAGCATAAAACAGTAAAAGAGTGCTTAAAATCGAGACCCTAATTCGGTAACCTTAATCTGGGACGTTTGAAGTACGTGCTAAAAAAACCGAGTCACGGTCGACGTTTTTCGAAACTTTTTTGGTGAATCATAAGGCCGGATATTTTAGAATATAATTTCGAAGAAACGGAGTGCTTAAAACAATTAAAGAGTGCTGAAAATCAAGACCCTAATTCGGAAACCTTAATCTGGGACGTTTGAAGTACGTGCTAAAAAATGGAGTAACAGTCGATGTTTTTCGAAACTTTTGTGGCGAATCATTAGGACTGATGATTTAATATAAAATTTCGAATAAACGGATAGCATAAAACAGTAAAAGAGTGCTTAAAATCGAGACCCTAATTCGGTAACCTTAATCTGGGACGTTTGAAGTACGTGCTAAAAAAACCGAGTCACGGTCGACGTTTTTCGAAACCTTTTTGGGGAATCATAAGGCCGGATATTTTAGAATATAATTTCGAAGAAATGGAGATCATAAAACAATTAAAGAGTGCTGAAAATCGAGACCCTAATTCGGAAACCTTAATCTGGGACGTTTGAAGTACGTGCTAAAAAATGGAGTCACAGTCGATGTTTTTCGAAACTTTTGTGGCGAATCATTAGGACTGATAATTTAATATAAAATTTCGAATAAACGGATAGCATAAAACATTAAAGAGTGCTTAAAATCGAGACCCTAATTCGGTAACCTTAATCTGGGACGTTTGAAGTACGTGCTAAAAAAACCGAGTCACGGTCGACGTTTTTCGAAACCTTTTTGGGGAATCATAAGGCCGGTATTTTAGAATATAATTTCGAAGAAATGGAGTGCATAAAACAATTAAAGAGTGCTGAAAATCGAGACCCTAATTCGGAAACCTTAATCTGGGACGTTTGAAGTACGTGCTAAAAAATGGAGTCACAGTCGATGTTTTTCGAAACTTTTGTGGCGAATCATTAGGACTGATGATTTAATATAAAATTTCGAATAAACGGATAGCATAAAACAGTAAAAGAGTGCTTAAAATCGAGACCCTAATTCGGTAACCTTAATCTGGGACGTTTGAAGTACGTGCTAAAAAAACCGAGTCACGGTCGACGTTTTTCGAAACCTTTTTGGGGAATCATAAGGCCGGATATTTTAGAATATAATTTCGAAGAAATGGAGTGCATAAAACAATTAAAGAGTGCTGAAAATCGAGACCCTAATTCGGAAACCTTAATCTGGGACGTTTGAAGTACGTGCTAAAAAATGGAGTCACGGTCGATGTTTTTCGAAACTTTTGTGGCGAATCATTAGGACTGATAATTTAATATAAAATTTCGAATAAACGGATAGCATAAAACATTAAAGAGTGCTTAAAATCGAGACCCTAATTCGGTAACCTTAATCTGGGACGTTTGAAGTACGTGCTAAAAAAACCGAGTCACGGTCGACGTTTTTCGAAACCTTTTTGGGGAATCATAAGGCCGGATATTTTAGAATATAATTTCGAAGAAATGGAGTGCATAAAACAATTAAAGAGTGCTGAAAATCGAGACCCTAATTCGGAAACCTTAATCTGGGACGTTTGAAGTACGTGCTAAAAAATGGAGTCACGGTCGATGTTTTTCGAAACTTTTGTGGCGAATCATTAGGACTGATAATTTAATATAAAATTTCGAATAAACGGATAGCATAAAACATTAAAGAGTGCTTAAAATCGAGACCCTAATTCGGTAACCTTAATCTGGGACGTTTGAAGTACGTGCTAAAAAAACCGAGTCACGGTCGACGTTTTTCGAAACCTTTTTGGGGAATCATAAGGCCGGATAATTTAGAATATAATTTCGAAGAAATGGAGTGCATAAAACAATTAAAGAGTGCTGAAAATCGAGACCCTAATTCGGAAACCTTAATCTGGGACGTTTGAAGTACGTGCTAAAAAATGGAGTCACAGTCGATGTTTTTCGAAACTTTTGTGGCGAATCATTAGGACTGATGATTTAGAATTGAATTTCGAAGAAACGGATAGCATAAAACAGTAAAAGAGTTCTTAAAATCGAGACCCTAATTCGGTAACCTTAATCTGGGACGTTTGAAGTACGTGCTAAAAAAACCGAGTCACGGTCGACGTTTTTCGAAACTTTTTTGGTGAATCATAAGGCCGGATATTTTAGAATATAATTTCGAAGAAACGGAGTGCATAAAACAATTAAAGATTGCTTAAAACCGAGACCCTAATTCGGTAACCTTAATCTGGGACGTTTGAAGTACGTGCTAAAAAAACCGAGTCACGGTCGACGTTTGTCGAAACTTTTTTGGTGAATCGTAAGGCCGGATATTTTAGAATATAATTTCGAAGAAACGGAGTGCTTAAAACAATTAAAGAGTGCTGAAAATCGAGACCCTAATTCGGAAACCTTAATCTGGGACGTTTGAAGTACGTGCTAAAAAATGGAGTCACGGTCGATGTTTTTCGAAACTTTTGTGGCGAATCATTAGGACTGATGATTTAATATAAAATTTCGAATAAACGGATAGCATAAAACAGTAAAAGAGTGCTTAAAATCGAGACCCTAATTCGGTAACCTTAATCTGGGACGTTTGAAGTACGTGCTAAAAAAACCGAGTCACGGTCGACGTTTTTCGAAACCTTTTTGGGGAATCATAAGGCCGGATAATTTAGAATATAATTTCGTAGAAATGGAGTGCATAAAACAATTAAAGAGTGCTGAAAATCGAGACCCTAATTCGGAAACCTTAATCTGGGACGTCTGAAGTACGTGCTAAAAAATGGCGTCACGGTCGATGTTTTTCGAAACTTTTGTGGCGAATCATTAGGACTGATGATTTAGAATCGAATTTCGAAGAAACGGATAGCATAAAACAGTAAAAGAGTGCTTAAAATCGAGACCCTAATTCGGTAACCTTAATCTGGGACGTTTGAAGTACGTGCTAAAAAAACCGAGTCACGGTCGACGTTTTTCGAAACCTTTTTGGGGAATCATAAGGCCGGATAATTTAGAATATAATTTCGAAGAAATGGAGTGCATAAAACAATTAAAGAGTGCTGAAAATCGAGACCCTAATTCGGAAACCTTAATCTGGGACGTTTGAAGTACGTGCTAAAAAATGGAGTCACAGTCGATGTTTTTCGAAACTTTTGTGGCGAATCATTAGGACTGATGATTTAATATAAAATTTCGAATAAACGGATAGCATAAAACAGTAAAAGAGTGCTTAAAATCGAGACCCTAATTCGGTAACCTTAATCTGGGACGTTTGAAGTACGTGCTAAAAAAACCGAGTCACGGTCGATGTTTTTCGAAACTTTTTTGGTGAATCATAAGGCCGGATATTTTAGAATATAATTTCGAAGAAACGGAGTGCTTAAAACAATTAAAGAGTGCTGAAAATCAAGACCCTAATTCGGAAACCTTAATCTGGGACGTTTGAAGTACGTGCTAAAAAATGGAGTAACAGTCGATGTTTTTCGAAACTTTTGTGGCGAATCATTAGGACTGATGATTTAATATAAAATTTCGAATAAACGGATAGCATAAAACAGTAAAAGAGTGCTTAAAATCGAGACCCTAATTCGGTAACCTTAATCTGGGACGTTTGAAGTACGTGCTAAAAAAACCGAGTCACGGTCGACGTTTTTCGAAACCTTTTTGGGGAATCATAAGGCCGGATATTTTAGAATATAATTTCGAAGAAATGGAGATCATAAAACAATTAAAGAGTGCTGAAAATCGAGACCCTAATTCGGAAACCTTAATCTGGGACGTTTGAAGTACGTGCTAAAAAATGGAGTCACAGTCGATGTTTTTCGAAACTTTTGTGGCGAATCATTAGGATTGATGATTTAATATAAAATTTCGAATAAACGGATAGCATAAAACAGTAAAAGAGTGCTTAAAATCGAGACCCTAATTCGGTAACCTTAATCTGGGACGTTTGAAGTACGTGCTAAAAAAACCGAGTCACGGTCGACGTTTTTCGAAACCTTTTTGGGGAATCATAAGGCCGGATATTTTAGAATATAATTTCGAAGAAATGGAGTGCATAAAACAATTAAAGAGTGCTGAAAATCGAGACCCTAATTCGGAAACCTTAATCTGGGACGTTTGAAGTACGTGCTAAAAAATGGAGTCACGGTCGATGTTTTTCGAAACTTTTGTGGCGAATCATTAGGACTGATAATTTAATATAAAATTTCGAATAAACGGATAGCATAAAACATTAAAGAGTGCTTAAAATCGAGACCCTAATTCGGTAACCTTAATCTGGGACGTTTGAAGTACGTGCTAAAAAAACCGAGTCACGGTCGACGTTTTTCGAAACCTTTTTGGGGAATCATAAGGCCGGATAATTTAGAATATAATTTCGAAGAAATGGAGTGCATAAAACAATTAAAGAGTGCTGAAAATCGAGACCCTAATTCGGAAACCTTAATCTGGGACGTTTGAAGTACGTGCTAAAAAATGGAGTCACAGTCGATGTTTTTCGAAACTTTTGTGGCGAATCATTAGGACTGATGATTTAGAATTGAATTTCGAAGAAACGGATAGCATAAAACAGTAAAAGAGTTCTTAAAATCGAGACCCTAATTCGGTAACCTTAATCTGGGACGTTTGAAGTACGTGCTAAAAAAACCGAGTCACGGTCGACGTTTTTCGAAACTTTTTTGGTGAATCATAAGGCCGGATATTTTAGAATATAATTTCGAAGAAACGGAGTGCATAAAACAATTAAAGATTGCTTAAAACCGAGACCCTAATTCGGTAACCTTAATCTGAGACGTTTGAAGTACGTGCTAAAAAAACCGAGTCACGGTCGACGTTTGTCGAAACTTTTTTGGTGAATCGTAAGGCCGGATATTTTAGAATATAATTTCGAAGAAACGGAGTGCTTAAAACAATTAAAGAGTGCTGAAAATCGAGACCCTAATTCGGAAACCTTAATCTGGGACGTTTGAAGTACGTGCTAAAAAATGGAGTCACGGTCGATGTTTTTCGAAACTTTTGTGGCGAATCATTAGGACTGATGATTTAATATAAAATTTCGAATAAACGGATAACATAAAACAGTAAAAGAGTGCTTAAAATCGAGACCCTAATTCGGTAACCTTAATCTGGGACGTTTGAAGTACGTGCTAAAAAAACCGAGTCACGGTCGACGTTTTTCGAAACCTTTTTGGGGAATCATAAGGCCGGATAATTTAGAATATAATTTCGAAGAAATGGAGTGCATAAAACAATTAAAGAGTGCTGAAAATCGAGACCCTAATTCGGAAACCTTAATCTGGGACGTCTGAAGTACGTGCTAAAAAATGGCGTCACGGTCGATGTTTTTCGAAACTTTTGTGGCGAATCATTAGGACTGATGATTTAGAATCGAATTTCGAAGAAACGGATAGCATAAAACAGTAAAAGAGTGCTTAAAATCGAGACCCTAATTCGGTAACCTTAATCTGGGACGTTTGAAGTACGTGCTAAAAAAACCGAGTCACGGTCGACGTTTTTCGAAACCTTTTTGGGGAATCATAAGGCCGGATAATTTAGAATATAATTTCGAAGAAATGGAGTGCATAAAACAATTAAAGAGTGCTGAAAATCGAGACCCTAATTCGGAAACCTTAATCTGGGACGTTTGAAGTACGTGCTAAAAAATGGAGTCACAGTCGATGTTTTTCGAAACTTTTGTGGCGAATCATTAGGACTGATGATTTAATATAAAATTTCGAATAAACGGATAGCATAAAACAGTAAAAGAGTGCTTAAAATCGAGACCCTAATTCGGTAACCTTAATCTGGGACGTTTGAAGTACGTGCTAAAAAAACCGAGTCACGGTCGACGTTTTTCGAAACTTTTTTGGTGAATCATAAGGCCGGATATTTTAGAATATAATTTCGAAGAAACGGAGTGCTTAAAACAATTAAAGAGTGCTGAAAATCAAGACCCTAATTCGGAAACCTTAATCTGGGACGTTTGAAGTACGTGCTAAAAAATGGAGTAACAGTCGATGTTTTTCGAAACTTTTGTGGCGAATCATTAGGACTGATGATTTAATATAAAATTTCGAATAAACGGATAGCATAAAACAGTAAAAGAGTGCTTAAAATCGAGACCCTAATTCGGTAACCTTAATCTGGGACGTTTGAAGTACGTGCTAAAAAAACCGAGTCACGGTCGACGTTTTTCGAAACCTTTTTGGGGAATCATAAGGCCGGATATTTTAGAATATAATTTCGAAGAAATGGAGATCATAAAACAATTAAAGAGTGCTTAAAATCGAGACCCTAATTCGGAAACCTTAATCTGGGACGTTTGAAGTACGTGCTAAAAAATGGAGTCACAGTCGATGTTTTTCGAAACTTTTGTGGCGAATCATTAGGACTGATGATTTAATATAAAATTTCGAATAAACGGATAGCATAAAACAGTAAAAGAGTGCTTAAAATCGAGACCCTAATTCGGTAACCTTAATCTGGGACGTTTGAAGTACGTGCTAAAAAAACCGAGTCACGGTCGACGTTTTTCGAAACTTTTTTGGTGAATCATAAGGCCGGATATTTTAGAATATAATTTCGAAGAAACGGAGTGCTTAAAACAATTAAAGAGTGCTGAAAATCAAGACCCTAATTCGGAAACCTTAATCTGGGACGTTTGAAGTACGTGCTAAAAAATGGAGTAACAGTCGATGTTTTTCGAAACTTTTGTGGCGAATCATTAGGACTGATGATTTAATATAAAATTTCGAATAAACGGATAGCATAAAACAGTAAAAGAGTGCTTAAAATCGAGACCCTAATTCGGTAACCTTAATCTGGGACGTTTGAAGTACGTGCTAAAAAAACCGAGTCACGGTCGACGTTTTTCGAAACCTTTTTGGGGAATCATAAGGCCGGATATTTTAGAATATAATTTCGAAGAAATGGAGATCATAAAACAATTAAAGAGTGCTGAAAATCGAGACCCTAATTCGGAAACCTTAATCTGGGACGTTTGAAGTACGTGCTAAAAAATGGAGTCACAGTCGATGTTTTTCGAAACTTTTGTGGCGAATCATTAGGACTGATAATTTAATATAAAATTTCGAATAAACGGATAGCATAAAACATTAAAGAGTGCTTAAAATCGAGACCCTAATTCGGTAACCTTAATCTGGGACGTTTGAAGTACGTGCTAAAAAAACCGAGTCACGGTCGACGTTTTTCGAAACCTTTTTGGGGAATCATAAGGCCGGTATTTTAGAATATAATTTCGAAGAAATGGAGTGCATAAAACAATTAAAGAGTGCTGAAAATCGAGACCCTAATTCGGAAACCTTAATCTGGGACGTTTGAAGTACGTGCTAAAAAATGGAGTCACAGTCGATGTTTTTCGAAACTTTTGTGGCGAATCATTAGGACTGATGATTTAATATAAAATTTCGAATAAACGGATAGCATAAAACAGTAAAAGAGTGCTTAAAATCGAGACCCTAATTCGGTAACCTTAATCTGGGACGTTTGAAGTACGTGCTAAAAAAACCGAGTCACGGTCGACGTTTTTCGAAACCTTTTTGGGGAATCATAAGGCCGGATATTTTAGAATATAATTTCGAAGAAATGGAGTGCATAAAACAATTAAAGAGTGCTGAAAATCGAGACCCTAATTCGGAAACCTTAATCTGGGACGTTTGAAGTACGTGCTAAAAAATGGAGTCACGGTCGATGTTTTTCGAAACTTTTGTGGCGAATCATTAGGACTGATAATTTAATATAAAATTTCGAATAAACGGATAGCATAAAACATTAAAGAGTGCTTAAAATCGAGACCCTAATTCGGTAACCTTAATCTGGGACGTTTGAAGTACGTGCTAAAAAAACCGAGTCACGGTCGACGTTTTTCGAAACCTTTTTGGGGAATCATAAGGCCGGATATTTTAGAATATAATTTCGAAGAAATGGAGTGCATAAAACAATTAAAGAGTGCTGAAAATCGAGACCCTAATTCGGAAACCTTAATCTGGGACGTTTGAAGTACGTGCTAAAAAATGGAGTCACGGTCGATGTTTTTCGAAACTTTTGTGGCGAATCATTAGGACTGATAATTTAATATAAAATTTCGAATAAACGGATAGCATAAAACATTAAAGAGTGCTTAAAATCGAGACCCTAATTCGGTAACCTTAATCTGGGACGTTTGAAGTACGTGCTAAAAAAACCGAGTCACGGTCGACGTTTTTCGAAACCTTTTTGGGGAATCATAAGGCCGGATAATTTAGAATATAATTTCGAAGAAATGGAGTGCATAAAACAATTAAAGAGTGCTGAAAATCGAGACCCTAATTCGGAAACCTTAATCTGGGACGTTTGAAGTACGTGCTAAAAAATGGAGTCACAGTCGATGTTTTTCGAAACTTTTGTGGCGAATCATTAGGACTGATGATTTAGAATTGAATTTCGAAGAAACGGATAGCATAAAACAGTAAAAGAGTTCTTAAAATCGAGACCCTAATTCGGTAACCTTAATCTGGGACGTTTGAAGTACGTGCTAAAAAAACCGAGTCACGGTCGACGTTTTTCGAAACTTTTTTGGTGAATCATAAGGCCGGATATTTTAGAATATAATTTCGAAGAAACGGAGTGCTTAAAACAATTAAAGAGTGCTGAAAATCAAGACCCTAATTCGGAAACCTTAATCTGGGACGTTTGAAGTACGTGCTAAAAAATGGAGTAACAGTCGATGTTTTTCGAAACTTTTGTGGCGAATCATTAGGACTGATGATTTAATATAAAATTTCGAATAAACGGATAGCATAAAACAGTAAAAGAGTGCTTAAAATCGAGACCCTAATTCGGTAACCTTAATCTGGGACGTTTGAAGTACGTGCTAAAAAAACCGAGTCACGGTCGACGTTTTTCGAAACCTTTTTGGGGAATCATAAGGCCGGATATTTTAGAATATAATTTCGAAGAAATGGAGATCATAAAACAATTAAAGAGTGCTGAAAATCGAGACCCTAATTCGGAAACCTTAATCTGGGACGTTTGAAGTACGTGCTAAAAAATGGAGTCACAGTCGATGTTTTTCGAAACTTTTGTGGCGAATCATTAGGACTGATAATTTAATATAAAATTTCGAATAAACGGATAGCATAAAACATTAAAGAGTGCTTAAAATCGAGACCCTAATTCGGTAACCTTAATCTGGGACGTTTGAAGTACGTGCTAAAAAAACCGAGTCACGGTCGACGTTTTTCGAAACCTTTTTGGGGAATCATAAGGCCGGTATTTTAGAATATAATTTCGAAGAAATGGAGTGCATAAAACAATTAAAGAGTGCTGAAAATCGAGACCCTAATTCGGAAACCTTAATCTGGGACGTTTGAAGTACGTGCTAAAAAATGGAGTCACAGTCGATGTTTTTCGAAACTTTTGTGGCGAATCATTAGGACTGATGATTTAATATAAAATTTCGAATAAACGGATAGCATAAAACAGTAAAAGAGTGCTTAAAATCGAGACCCTAATTCGGTAACCTTAATCTGGGACGTTTGAAGTACGTGCTAAAAAAACCGAGTCACGGTCGACGTTTTTCGAAACCTTTTTGGGGAATCATAAGGCCGGATATTTTAGAATATAATTTCGAAGAAATGGAGTGCATAAAACAATTAAAGAGTGCTGAAAATCGAGACCCTAATTCGGAAACCTTAATCTGGGACGTTTGAAGTACGTGCTAAAAAATGGAGTCACGGTCGATGTTTTTCGAAACTTTTGTGGCGAATCATTAGGACTGATAATTTAATATAAAATTTCGAATAAACGGATAGCATAAAACATTAAAGAGTGCTTAAAATCGAGACCCTAATTCGGTAACCTTAATCTGGGACGTTTGAAGTACGTGCTAAAAAAACCGAGTCACGGTCGACGTTTTTCGAAACCTTTTTGGGGAATCATAAGGCCGGATATTTTAGAATATAATTTCGAAGAAATGGAGTGCATAAAACAATTAAAGAGTGCTGAAAATCGAGACCCTAATTCGGAAACCTTAATCTGGGACGTTTGAAGTACGTGCTAAAAAATGGAGTCACGGTCGATGTTTTTCGAAACTTTTGTGGCGAATCATTAGGACTGATAATTTAATATAAAATTTCGAATAAACGGATAGCATAAAACATTAAAGAGTGCTTAAAATCGAGACCCTAATTCGGTAACCTTAATCTGGGACGTTTGAAGTACGTGCTAAAAAAACCGAGTCACGGTCGACGTTTTTCGAAACCTTTTTGGGGAATCATAAGGCCGGATAATTTAGAATATAATTTCGAAGAAATGGAGTGCATAAAACAATTAAAGAGTGCTGAAAATCGAGACCCTAATTCGGAAACCTTAATCTGGGACGTTTGAAGTACGTGCTAAAAAATGGAGTCACAGTCGATGTTTTTCGAAACTTTTGTGGCGAATCATTAGGACTGATGATTTAGAATTGAATTTCGAAGAAACGGATAGCATAAAACAGTAAAAGAGTTCTTAAAATCGAGACCCTAATTCGGTAACCTTAATCTGGGACGTTTGAAGTACGTGCTAAAAAAACCGAGTCACGGTCGACGTTTTTCGAAACTTTTTTGGTGAATCATAAGGCCGGATATTTTAGAATATAATTTCGAAGAAACGGAGTGCATAAAACAATTAAAGATTGCTTAAAACCGAGACCCTAATTCGGTAACCTTAATCTGGGACGTTTGAAGTACGTGCTAAAAAAACCGAGTCACGGTCGACGTTTGTCGAAACTTTTTTGGTGAATCGTAAGGCCGGATATTTTAGAATATAATTTCGAAGAAACGGAGTGCTTAAAACAATTAAAGAGTGCTGAAAATCGAGACCCTAATTCGGAAACCTTAATCTGGGACGTTTGAAGTACGTGCTAAAAAATGGAGTCACGGTCGATGTTTTTCGAAACTTTTGTGGCGAATCATTAGGACTGATGATTTAATATAAAATTTCGAATAAACGGATAGCATAAAACAGTAAAAGAGTGCTTAAAATCGAGACCCTAATTCGGTAACCTTAATCTGGGACGTTTGAAGTACGTGCTAAAAAAACCGAGTCACGGTCGACGTTTTTCGAAACCTTTTTGGGGAATCATAAGGCCGGATAATTTAGAATATAATTTCGAAGAAATGGAGTGCATAAAACAATTAAAGAGTGCTGAAAATCGAGACCCTAATTCGGAAACCTTAATCTGGGACGTCTGAAGTACGTGCTAAAAAATGGCGTCACGGTCGATGTTTTTCGAAACTTTTGTGGCGAATCATTAGGACTGATGATTTAGAATCGAATTTCGAAGAAACGGATAGCATAAAACAGTAAAAGAGTGCTTAAAATCGAGACCCTAATTCGGTAACCTTAATCTGGGACGTTTGAAGTACGTGCTAAAAAAACCGAGTCACGGTCGACGTTTTTCGAAACCTTTTTGGGGAATCATAAGGCCGGATAATTTAGAATATAATTTCGAAGAAATGGAGTGCATAAAACAATTAAAGAGTGCTGAAAATCGAGACCCTAATTCGGAAACCTTAATCTGGGACGTTTGAAGTACGTGCTAAAAAATGGAGTCACAGTCGATGTTTTTCGAAACTTTTGTGGCGAATCATTAGGACTGATGATTTAATATAAAATTTCGAATAAACGGATAGCATAAAACAGTAAAAGAGTGCTTAAAATCGAGACCCTAATTCGGTAACCTTAATCTGGGACGTTTGAAGTACGTGCTAAAAAAACCGAGTCACGGTCGACGTTTTTCGAAACTTTTTTGGTGAATCATAAGGCCGGATATTTTAGAATATAATTTCGAAGAAACGGAGTGCTTAAAACAATTAAAGAGTGCTGAAAATCAAGACCCTAATTCGGAAACCTTAATCTGGGACGTTTGAAGTACGTGCTAAAAAATGGAGTAACAGTCGATGTTTTTCGAAACTTTTGTGGCGAATCATTAGGACTGATGATTTAATATAAAATTTCGAATAAACGGATAGCATAAAACAGTAAAAGAGTGCTTAAAATCGAGACCCTAATTCGGTAACCTTAATCTGGGACGTTTGAAGTACGTGCTAAAAAAACCGAGTCACGGTCGACGTTTTTCGAAACCTTTTTGGGGAATCATAAGGCCGGATATTTTAGAATATAATTTCGAAGAAATGGAGATCATAAAACAATTAAAGAGTGCTGAAAATCGAGACCCTAATTCGGAAACCTTAATCTGGGACGTTTGAAGTACGTGCTAAAAAATGGAGTCACAGTCGATGTTTTTCGAAACTTTTGTGGCGAATCATTAGGACTGATAATTTAATATAAAATTTCGAATAAACGGATAGCATAAAACATTAAAGAGTGCTTAAAATCGAGACCCTAATTCGGTAACCTTAATCTGGGACGTTTGAAGTACGTGCTAAAAAAACCGAGTCACGGTCGACGTTTTTCGAAACCTTTTTGGGGAATCATAAGGCCGGTATTTTAGAATATAATTTCGAAGAAATGGAGTGCATAAAACAATTAAAGAGTGCTGAAAATCGAGACCCTAATTCGGAAACCTTAATCTGGGACGTTTGAAGTACGTGCTAAAAAATGGAGTCACAGTCGATGTTTTTCGAAACTTTTGTGGCGAATCATTAGGACTGATGATTTAATATAAAATTTCGAATAAACGGATAGCATAAAACAGTAAAAGAGTGCTTAAAATCGAGACCCTAATTCGGTAACCTTAATCTGGGACGTTTGAAGTACGTGCTAAAAAAACCGAGTCACGGTCGACGTTTTTCGAAACCTTTTTGGGGAATCATAAGGCCGGATATTTTAGAATATAATTTCGAAGAAATGGAGTGCATAAAACAATTAAAGAGTGCTGAAAATCGAGACCCTAATTCGGAAACCTTAATCTGGGACGTTTGAAGTACGTGCTAAAAAATGGAGTCACGGTCGATGTTTTTCGAAACTTTTGTGGCGAATCATTAGGACTGATAATTTAATATAAAATTTCGAATAAACGGATAGCATAAAACATTAAAGAGTGCTTAAAATCGAGACCCTAATTCGGTAACCTTAATCTGGGACGTTTGAAGTACGTGCTAAAAAAACCGAGTCACGGTCGACGTTTTTCGAAACCTTTTTGGGGAATCATAAGGCCGGATATTTTAGAATATAATTTCGAAGAAATGGAGTGCATAAAACAATTAAAGAGTGCTGAAAATCGAGACCCTAATTCGGAAACCTTAATCTGGGACGTTTGAAGTACGTGCTAAAAAATGGAGTCACGGTCGATGTTTTTCGAAACTTTTGTGGCGAATCATTAGGACTGATAATTTAATATAAAATTTCGAATAAACGGATAGCATAAAACATTAAAGAGTGCTTAAAATCGAGACCCTAATTCGGTAACCTTAATCTGGGACGTTTGAAGTACGTGCTAAAAAAACCGAGTCACGGTCGACGTTTTTCGAAACCTTTTTGGGGAATCATAAGGCCGGATAATTTAGAATATAATTTCGAAGAAATGGAGTGCATAAAACAATTAAAGAGTGCTGAAAATCGAGACCCTAATTCGGAAACCTTAATCTGGGACGTTTGAAGTACGTGCTAAAAAATGGAGTCACAGTCGATGTTTTTCGAAACTTTTGTGGCGAATCATTAGGACTGATGATTTAGAATTGAATTTCGAAGAAACGGATAGCATAAAACAGTAAAAGAGTTCTTAAAATCGAGACCCTAATTCGGTAACCTTAATCTGGGACGTTTGAAGTACGTGCTAAAAAAACCGAGTCACGGTCGACGTTTTTCGAAACTTTTTTGGTGAATCATAAGGCCGGATATTTTAGAATATAATTTCGAAGAAACGGAGTGCATAAAACAATTAAAGATTGCTTAAAACCGAGACCCTAATTCGGTAACCTTAATCTGGGACGTTTGAAGTACGTGCTAAAAAAACCGAGTCACGGTCGACGTTTGTCGAAACTTTTTTGGTGAATCGTAAGGCCGGATATTTTAGAATATAATTTCGAAGAAACGGAGTGCTTAAAACAATTAAAGAGTGCTGAAAATCGAGACCCTAATTCGGAAACCTTAATCTGGGACGTTTGAAGTACGTGCTAAAAAATGGAGTCACGGTCGATGTTTTTCGAAACTTTTGTGGCGAATCATTAGGACTGATGATTTAATATAAAATTTCGAATAAACGGATAGCATAAAACAGTAAAAGAGTGCTTAAAATCGAGACCCTAATTCGGTAACCTTAATCTGGGACGTTTGAAGTACGTGCTAAAAAAACCGAGTCACGGTCGACGTTTTTCGAAACCTTTTTGGGGAATCATAAGGCCGGATAATTTAGAATATAATTTCGAAGAAATGGAGTGCATAAAACAATTAAAGAGTGCTGAAAATCGAGACCCTAATTCGGAAACCTTAATCTGGGACGTCTGAAGTACGTGCTAAAAAATGGCGTCACGGTCGATGTTTTTCGAAACTTTTGTGGCGAATCATTAGGACTGATGATTTAGAATCGAATTTCGAAGAAACGGATAGCATAAAACAGTAAAAGAGTGCTTAAAATCGAGACCCTAATTCGGTAACCTTAATCTGGGACGTTTGAAGTACGTGCTAAAAAAACCGAGTCACGGTCGACGTTTTTCGAAACCTTTTTGGGGAATCATAAGGCCGGATAATTTAGAATATAATTTCGAAGAAATGGAGTGCATAAAACAATTAAAGAGTGCTGAAAATCGAGACCCTAATTCGGAAACCTTAATCTGGGACGTTTGAAGTACGTGCTAAAAAATGGAGTCACAGTCGATGTTTTTCGAAACTTTTGTGGCGAATCATTAGGACTGATGATTTAATATAAAATTTCGAATAAACGGATAGCATAAAACAGTAAAAGAGTGCTTAAAATCGAGACCCTAATTCGGTAACCTTAATCTGGGACGTTTGAAGTACGTGCTAAAAAAACCGAGTCACGGTCGACGTTTTTCGAAACTTTTTTGGTGAATCATAAGGCCGGATATTTTAGAATATAATTTCGAAGAAACGGAGTGCTTAAAACAATTAAAGAGTGCTGAAAATCAAGACCCTAATTCGGAAACCTTAATCTGGGACGTTTGAAGTACGTGCTAAAAAATGGAGTAACAGTCGATGTTTTTCGAAACTTTTGTGGCGAATCATTAGGACTGATGATTTAATATAAAATTTCGAATAAACGGATAGCATAAAACAGTAAAAGAGTGCTTAAAATCGAGACCCTAATTCGGTAACCTTAATCTGGGACGTTTGAAGTACGTGCTAAAAAAACCGAGTCACGGTCGACGTTTTTCGAAACCTTTTTGGGGAATCATAAGGCCGGATATTTTAGAATATAATTTCGAAGAAATGGAGTGCATAAAACAATTAAAGAGTGCTGAAAATCGAGACCCTAATTCGGAAACCTTAATCTGGGACGTTTGAAGTACGTGCTAAAAAATGGAGTCACGGTCGATGTTTTTCGAAACTTTTGTGGCGAATCATTAGGACTGATAATTTAATATAAAATTTCGAATAAACGGATAGCATAAAACATTAAAGAGTGCTTAAAATCGAGACCCTAATTCGGTAACCTTAATCTGGGACGTTTGAAGTACGTGCTAAAAAAACCGAGTCACGGTCGACGTTTTTCGAAACCTTTTTGGGGAATCATAAGGCCGGATAATTTAGAATATAATTTCGAAGAAATGGAGTGCATAAAACAATTAAAGAGTGCTGAAAATCGAGACCCTAATTCGGAAACCTTAATCTGGGACGTTTGAAGTACGTGCTAAAAAATGGAGTCACGGTCGATGTTTTTCGAAACTTTTGTGGCGAATCATTAGGACTGATGATTTAGAATCGAATTTCGAAGAAACGGATAGCATAAAACAGTAAAAGAGTTCTTAAAATCGAGACCCTAATTCGGTAACCTTAATCTGGGACGTTTGAAGTACGTGCTAAAAAAACCGAGTCACGGTCGACGTTTTTCGAAACTTTTTTGGTGAATCATAAGGCCGGATATTTTAGAATATAATTTCGAAGAAACGGAGTGCATAAAACAATTAAAGATTGCTTAAAATCGAGACCCTAATTCGGTAACCTTAATCTGGGACGTTTGAAGTACGTGCTAAAAAAACCGAGTCACGGTCGACGTTTGTCGAAACTTTTTTGGTGAATCGTAAGGCCGGATATTTTAGAATATAATTTCGAAGAAACGGAGTGCTTAAAACAATTAAAGAGTGCTGAAAATCGAGACCCTAATTCGGAAACCTTAATCTGGGACGTTTGAAGTACGTGCTAAAAAATGGAGTCACGGTCGATGTTTTTCGAAACTTTTGTGGCGAATCATTAGGACTGATGATTTAATATAAAATTTCGAATAAACGGATAGCATAAAACAGTAAAAGAGTGCTTAAAATCGAGACCCTAATTCGGTAACCTTAATCTGGGACGTTTGAAGTACGTGCTAAAAAAACCGAGTCACGGTCGACGTTTTTCGAAACTTTTTTGGTGAATCATAAGGCCGGATATTTTAGAATATAATTTCGAAGAAACGGAGTGCTTAAAACAATTAAAGAGTGCTGAAAATCGAGACCCTAATTCGGAAACCTTAATCTGGGACGTTTGAAGTACGTGCTAAAAAATGGAGTCACAGTCGATGTTTTTCGAAACTTTTGTGGCGAATCATTAGGACTGATGATTTAATATAAAATTTCGAATAAACGGATAGCATAAAACAGTAAAAGAGTGCTTAAAATCGAGACCCTAATTCGGTAACCTTAATCTGGGACGTTTGAAGTACGTGCTAAAAAAACCGAGTCACGGTCGACGTTTTTCGAAACCTTTTTGGGGAATCATAAGGCCGGATATTTTAGAATATAATTTCGAAGAAATGGAGTGCATAAAACAATTAAAGAGTGCTGAAAATCGAGACCCTAATTCGGAAACCTTAATCTGGGACGTTTGAAGTACGTTCTAAAAAATGGAGTCACGGTCGATGTTTTTCGAAACTTTTGTGGCGAATCATTAGGACTGATAATTTAATATAAAATTTCGAATAAACGGATAGCATAAAACATTAAAGAGTGCTTAAAATCGAGACCCTAATTCGGTAACCTTAATCTGGGACGTTTGAAGTACGTGCTAAAAAAACCGAGTCACGGTCGACGTTTTTCGAAACCTTTTTGGGGAATCATAAGGCCGGATAATTTAGAATATAATTTCGAAGAAATGGAGTGCATAAAACAATTAAAGAGTGCTGAAAATCGAGACCCTAATTCGGAAACCTTAATCTGGGACGTTTGAAGTACGTGCTAAAAAATGGAGTCACGGTCGATGTTTTTCGAAACTTTTGTGGCGAATCATTAGGACTAATGATTTAGAATATAATTTCGAAGAAACGGAGTGCTTAAAACAATTAAAGAGTGCTGAAAATCGAGACCCTAATTCGGTAACCTTAATCTGGGACGTTTGAAGTACGTGCTAAAAAAACCGAGTCACGGTCGACGTTTTTCGAAACTTTTTTGGTGAATCATAAGGCCGGATATTTTAGAATATAATTTCGAAGAAACGGAGTGCATAAAACAATTAAAGATTGCTTAAAATCGAGACCCTAATTCGGTAACCTTAATCTGGGACGTTTGAAGTACGTGCTAAAAAAACCGAGTCACGGTCGACGTTTGTCGAAACTTTTTTGGTGAATCGTAAGGCCGGATATTTTAGAATATAATTTCGAAGAAACGGAGTGCTTAAAACAATTAAAGAGTGCTGAAAATCGAGACCCTAATTCGGAAACCTTAATCTGGGACGTTTGAAGTACGTGCTAAAAAATGGAGTCACGGTCGATGTTTTTCGGAACTTTTGTGGCGAATCATTAGGACTGATGATTTAATATAAAATTTCGAATAAACGGATAGCATAAAACAGTAAAAGAGTGCTTAAAATCGAGACCCTAATTCGGTAACCTTAATCTGGGACGTTTGAAGTACGTGCTAAAAAAACCGAGTCACGGTCGACGTTTTTCGAAACTTTTTTGGTGAATCATAAGGCCGGATATTTTAGAATATAATTTCGAAGAAACGGAGTGCATAAAACAATTAAAGAGTGCTGAAAATCGAGACCCTAATTCGGAAACCTTAATCTGGGACGTTTGAAGTACGTGCTAAAAAATGGAGTCACGGTCGATGTTTTTCGAAACTTTTGTGGCGAATCATTAGGACTGATGATTTAATATAATATTTCGAATAAACGGATAGCATAAAACAGTAAAAGAGTGCTTAAAATCGAGACCCTAATTCGGTAACCTTAATCTGGGACGTTTGAAGTACGTGCTAAAAAAACCGAGTCACGGTCGACGTTTTTCGAAACCTTTTTGGGGAATCATAAGGCCGGATATTTTAGAATATAATTTCGAAGAAATGGAGTGCATAAAACAATTAAAGAGTGCTGAAAATCGAGACCCTAATTCGGAAACCTTAATCTGGGACGTTTGAAGTACGTGCTAAAAAATGGAGTCACAGTCGATGTTTTTCGAAACTTTTGTGGCGAATCATTAGGACTGATGATTTAATATAAAATTTCGAATAAACGGATAGCATAAAACAGTAAAAGAGTGCTTAAAATCGAGACCCTAATTCGGTAACCTTAATCTGGGACGTTTGAAGTACGTGCTAAAAAAACCGAGTCACGGTCGACGTTTTTCGAAACTTTTTTGGTGAATCATAAGGCCGGATATTTTAGAATATAATTTCGAAGAAACGGAGTGCATAAAACAATTAAAGATTGCTGAAAATCGAGACCCTAATTCGGAAACCTTAATCTGGGACGTTTGAAGTACGTGCTAAAAAATGGAGTCACGGTCGATGTTTTTCGAAACTTTTGTGGCGAATCATTAGGACTGATGATTTCGAATCGAATTTCGAAGAAACGGATAGCATAAAACAGTAAAAGAGTTCTTAAAATCGAGACCCTAATTCGGTAACCTTAATCTGGGACGTTTGAAGTACGTGCTAAAAAAACCGAGTCACGGTCGACGTTTTTCGAAACTTTTTTGGTGAATCATAAGGCCGGATATTTTAGAATATAATTTCGAAGAAACGGAGTGCATAAAACAATTAAAGAGTGCTGAAAATCGAGACCCTAATTCGGAAACCTTAATCTGGGACGTTTGAAGTACGTGCTAAAAAATGGAGTCACGGTCGATGTTTTTCGAAACTTTTGTGGCGAATCATTAGGACTGATGATTTAGAATCGAATTTCGAAGAAACGGATAGCAGAAAACAGTAAAAGAGTTCTTAAAATCGAGACCCTAATTCGGTAACCTTAATCTGGGACGTTTGAAGTACGTGCTAAAAAAACCGAGTCACGGTCGACGTTTTTCGAAACTTTTTTGGTGAATCATAAGGCCGGATATTTTAGAATATAATTTCGAAGAAACGGAGTGCATAAAACAATTAAAGATTGCTTAAAATCGAGACCCTAATTCGGTAACCTTAATCTGGGACGTTTGAAGTACGTGCTAAAAAAACCGAGTCACGGTCGACGTTTGTCGAAACTTTTTTGGTGAATCGTAAGGCCGGATATTTTAGAATATAATTTCGAAGAAACGGAGTGCTTAAAACAATTAAAGAGTGCTGAAAATCGAGACCCTAATTCGGAAACCTTAATCTGGGACGTTTGAAGTACGTGCTAAAAAATGGAGTCACGGTCGATGTTTTTCGAAACTTTTGTGGCGAATCATTAGGACTGATGATTTAATATAAAATTTCGAATAAACGGATAGCATAAAACAGTAAAAGAGTGCTTAAAATCGAGACCCTAATTCGGTAACCTTAATCTGGGACGTTTGAAGTACGTGCTAAAAAAACCGAGTCACGGTCGACGTTTTTCGAAACTTTTTTGGTGAATCATAAGGCCGGATATTTTAGAATATAATTTCGAAGAAACGGAGTGCTTAAAACAATTAAAGAGTGCTGAAAATCGAGACCCTAATTCGGAAACCTTAATCTGGGACGTTTGAAGTACGTGCTAAAAAATGGAGTCACAGTCGATGTTTTTCGAAACTTTTGTGGCGAATCATTAGGACTGATGATTTAATATAAAATTTCGAATAAACGGATAGCATAAAACAGTAAAAGAGTGCTTAAAATCGAGACCCTAATTCGGTAACCTTAATCTGGGACGTTTGAAGTACGTGCTAAAAAAACCGAGTCACGGTCGACGTTTTTCGAAACCTTTTTGGGGAATCATAAGGCCGGATATTTTAGAATATAATTTCGAAGAAATGGAGTGCATAAAACAATTAAAGAGTGCTGAAAATCGAGACCCTAATTCGGAAACCTTAATCTGGGACGTTTGAAGTACGTTCTAAAAAATGGAGTCACGGTCGATGTTTTTCGAAACTTTTGTGGCGAATCATTAGGACTGATAATTTAATATAAAATTTCGAATAAACGGATAGCATAAAACATTAAAGAGTGCTTAAAATCGAGACCCTAATTCGGTAACCTTAATCTGGGACGTTTGAAGTACGTGCTAAAAAAACCGAGTCACGGTCGACGTTTTTCGAAACCTTTTTGGGGAATCATAAGGCCGGATAATTTAGAATATAATTTCGAAGAAATGGAGTGCATAAAACAATTAAAGAGTGCTGAAAATCGAGACCCTAATTCGGAAACCTTAATCTGGGACGTTTGAAGTACGTGCTAAAAAATGGAGTCACGGTCGATGTTTTTCGAAACTTTTGTGGCGAATCATTAGGACTAATGATTTAGAATATAATTTCGAAGAAACGGAGTGCTTAAAACAATTAAAGAGTGCTGAAAATCGAGACCCTAATTCGGTAACCTTAATCTGGGACGTTTGAAGTACGTGCTAAAAAAACCGAGTCACGGTCGACGTTTTTCGAAACTTTTTTGGTGAATCATAAGGCCGGATATTTTAGAATATAATTTCGAAGAAACGGAGTGCATAAAACAATTAAAGATTGCTTAAAATCGAGACCCTAATTCGGTAACCTTAATCTGGGACGTTTGAAGTACGTGCTAAAAAAACCGAGTCACGGTCGACGTTTGTCGAAACTTTTTTGGTGAATCGTAAGGCCGGATATTTTAGAATATAATTTCGAAGAAACGGAGTGCTTAAAACAATTAAAGAGTGCTGAAAATCGAGACCCTAATTCGGAAACCTTAATCTGGGACGTTTGAAGTACGTGCTAAAAAATGGAGTCACGGTCGATGTTTTTCGGAACTTTTGTGGCGAATCATTAGGACTGATGATTTAATATAAAATTTCGAATAAACGGATAGCATAAAACAGTAAAAGAGTGCTTAAAATCGAGACCCTAATTCGGTAACCTTAATCTGGGACGTTTGAAGTACGTGCTAAAAAAACCGAGTCACGGTCGACGTTTTTCGAAACTTTTTTGGTGAATCATAAGGCCGGATATTTTAGAATATAATTTCGAAGAAACGGAGTGCATAAAACAATTAAAGAGTGCTGAAAATCGAGACCCTAATTCGGAAACCTTAATCTGGGACGTTTGAAGTACGTGCTAAAAAATGGAGTCACGGTCGATGTTTTTCGAAACTTTTGTGGCGAATCATTAGGACTGATGATTTAATATAATATTTCGAATAAACGGATAGCATAAAACAGTAAAAGAGTGCTTAAAATCGAGACCCTAATTCGGTAACCTTAATCTGGGACGTTTGAAGTACGTGCTAAAAAAACCGAGTCACGGTCGACGTTTTTCGAAACCTTTTTGGGGAATCATAAGGCCGGATATTTTAGAATATAATTTCGAAGAAATGGAGTGCATAAAACAATTAAAGAGTGCTGAAAATCGAGACCCTAATTCGGAAACCTTAATCTGGGACGTTTGAAGTACGTGCTAAAAAATGGAGTCACAGTCGATGTTTTTCGAAACTTTTGTGGCGAATCATTAGGACTGATGATTTAATATAAAATTTCGAATAAACGGATAGCATAAAACAGTAAAAGAGTGCTTAAAATCGAGACCCTAATTCGGTAACCTTAATCTGGGACGTTTGAAGTACGTGCTAAAAAAACCGAGTCACGGTCGACGTTTTTCGAAACTTTTTTGGTGAATCATAAGGCCGGATATTTTAGAATATAATTTCGAAGAAACGGAGTGCATAAAACAATTAAAGATTGCTGAAAATCGAGACCCTAATTCGGAAACCTTAATCTGGGACGTTTGAAGTACGTGCTAAAAAATGGAGTCACGGTCGATGTTTTTCGAAACTTTTGTGGCGAATCATTAGGACTGATGATTTCGAATCGAATTTCGAAGAAACGGATAGCATAAAACAGTAAAAGAGTTCTTAAAATCGAGACCCTAATTCGGTAACCTTAATCTGGGACGTTTGAAGTACGTGCTAAAAAAACCGAGTCACGGTCGACGTTTTTCGAAACTTTTTTGGTGAATCATAAGGCCGGATATTTTAGAATATAATTTCGAAGAAACGGAGTGCATAAAACAATTAAAGATTGCTTAAAATCGAGACCCTAATTCGGTAACCTTAATCTGGGACGTTTGAAGTACGTGCTAAAAAAACCGAGTCACGGTCGACGTTTGTCGAAACTTTTTTGGTGAATCGTAAGGCCGGATATTTTAGAATATAATTTCGAAGAAACGGAGTGCTTAAAACAATTAAAGAGTGCTGAAAATCGAGACCCTAATTCGGAAACCTTAATCTGGGACGTTTGAAGTACGTGCTAAAAAATGGAGTCACGGTCGATGTTTTTCGAAACTTTTGTGGCGAATCATTAGGACTGATGATTTAATATAAAATTTCGAATAAACGGATAGCATAAAACAGTAAAAGAGTGCTTAAAATCGAGACCCTAATTCGGTAACCTTAATCTGGGACGTTTGAAGTACGTGCTAAAAAAACCGAGTCACGGTCGACGTTTTTCGAAACTTTTTTGGTGAATCATAAGGCCGGATATTTTAGAATATAATTTCGAAGAAACGGAGTGCTTAAAACAATTAAAGAGTGCTGAAAATCGAGACCCTAATTCGGAAACCTTAATCTGGGACGTTTGAAGTACGTGCTAAAAAATGGAGTCACAGTCGATGTTTTTCGAAACTTTTGTGGCGAATCATTAGGACTGATGATTTTATATAAAATTTCGAAGAAACGGATAGCATAAAACAGTATAAGAGTGCTTAAAATCGAGACCCTAATTCGGTAACCTTAATCTGGGACGTTTGAAGTACGTGCTAAAAAAACCGAGTCACGGTCGACGTTTTTCGAAACCTTTTTGGGGAATCATAAGGCCGGATAATTTAGAATATAATTTCGAAGAAATGGAGTGCATAAAACAATTAAAGAGTGCTGAAAATCGAGACCCTAATTCGGAAACCTTAATCTGGGACGTTTGAAGTACGTGCTAAAAAATGGAGTCACGGTCGATGTTTTTCGAAACTTTTGTGGCGAATCATTAGGACTAATGATTTAGAATATAATTTCGAAGAAACGGAGTGCTTAAAACAATTAAAGAGTGCTGAAAATCGAGACCCTAATTCGGTAACCTTAATCTGGGACGTTTGAAGTACGTGCTAAAAAAACCGAGTCACGGTCGACGTTTTTCGAAACTTTTTTGGTGAATCATAAGGCCGGATATTTTAGAATATAATTTCGAAGAAACGGAGTGCATAAAACAATTAAAGATTGCTTAAAATCGAGACCCTAATTCGGTAACCTTAATCTGGGACGTTTGAAGTACGTGCTAAAAAAACCGAGTCACGGTCGACGTTTTTCGAAACTTTTTTGGTGAATCATAAGGCCGGATATTTTAGAATATAATTTCGAAGAAACGGAGTGCATAAAACAATTAAAGAGTGCTGAAAATCGAGACCCTAATTCGGAAACCTTAATCTGGGACGTTTGAAGTACGTTCTAAAAAATGGAGTCACGGTCGATGTTTTTCGAAACTTTTGTGGCGAATCATTAGGACTGATAATTTAATATAAAATTTCGAATAAACGGATAGCATAAAACATTAAAGAGTGCTTAAAATCGAGACCCTAATTCGGTAACCTTAATCTGGGACGTTTGAAGTACGTGCTAAAAAAACCGAGTCACGGTCGACGTTTTTCGAAACCTTTTTGGGGAATCATAAGGCCGGATAATTTAGAATATAATTTCGAAGAAATGGAGTGCATAAAACAATTAAAGAGTGCTGAAAATCGAGACCCTAATTCGGAAACCTTAATCTGGGACGTTTGAAGTACGTGCTAAAAAATGGAGTCACGGTCGATGTTTTTCGAAACTTTTGTGGCGAATCATTAGGACTAATGATTTAGAATATAATTTCGAAGAAACGGAGTGCTTAAAACAATTAAAGAGTGCTGAAAATCGAGACCCTAATTCGGAAACCTTAATCTGGGACGTTTGAAGTACGTGCTAAAAAATGGAGTCACAGTCGATGTTTTTCGAAACTTTTGTGGCGAATCATTAGGACTGATGATTTTATATAAAATTTCGAAGAAACGGATAGCATAAAACAGTATAAGAGTGCTTAAAATCGAGACCCTAATTCGGTAACCTTAATCTGGGACGTTTGAAGTACGTGCTAAAAAAACCGAGTCACGGTCGACGTTTTTCGAAACCTTTTTGGGGAATCATAAGGCCGGATAATTTAGAATATAATTTCGAAGAAATGGAGTGCATAAAACAATTAAAGAGTGCTGAAAATCGAGACCCTAATTCGGAAACCTTAATCTGGGACGTTTGAAGTACGTGCTAAAAAATGGAGTCACGGTCGATGTTTTTCGAAACTTTTGTGGCGAATCATTAGGACTAATGATTTAGAATATAATTTCGAAGAAACGGAGTGCTTAAAACAATTAAAGAGTGCTGAAAATCGAGACCCTAATTCGGTAACCTTAATCTGGGACGTTTGAAGTACGTGCTAAAAAAACCGAGTCACGGTCGACGTTTTTCGAAACTTTTTTGGTGAATCATAAGGCCGGATATTTTAGAATATAATTTCGAAGAAACGGAGTGCATAAAACAATTAAAGATTGCTTAAAATCGAGACCCTAATTCGGTAACCTTAATCTGGGACGTTTGAAGTACGTGCTAAAAAAACCGAGTCACGGTCGACGTTTTTTGAAACTTTTTTGGTGAATCATAAGGCCGGATATTTTAGAATATAATTTCGAAGAAACGGAGTGCATAAAACAATTAAAGAGTGCTGAAAATCGAGACCCTAATTCGGAAACCTTAATCTGGGACGTTTGAAGTACGTTCTAAAAAATGGAGTCACGGTCGATGTTTTTCGAAACTTTTGTGGCGAATCATTAGGACTGATAATTTAATATAAAATTTCGAATAAACGGATAGCATAAAACATTAAAGAGTGCTTAAAATCGAGACCCTAATTCGGTAACCTTAATCTGGGACGTTTGAAGTACGTGCTAAAAAAACCGAGTCACGGTCGACGTTTTTCGAAACCTTTTTGGGGAATCATAAGGCCGGATAATTTAGAATATAATTTCGAAGAAATGGAGTGCATAAAACAATTAAAGAGTGCTGAAAATCGAGACCCTAATTCGGAAACCTTAATCTGGGACGTTTGAAGTACGTGCTAAAAAATGGAGTCACGGTCGATGTTTTTCGAAACTTTTGTGGCGAATCATTAGGACTAATGATTTAGAATATAATTTCGAAGAAACGGAGTGCTTAAAACAATTAAAGAGTGCTGAAAATCGAGACCCTAATTCGGTAACCTTAATCTGGGACGTTTGAAGTACGTGCTAAAAAAACCGAGTCACGGTCGACGTTTTTCGAAACTTTTTTGGTGAATCATAAGGCCGGATATTTTAGAATATAATTTCGAAGAAACGGAGTGCATAAAACAATTAAAGATTGCTTAAAATCGAGACCCTAATTCGGTAACCTTAATCTGGGACGTTTGAAGTACGTGCTAAAAAAACCGAGTCACGGTCGACGTTTGTCGAAACTTTTTTGGTGAATCGTAAGGCCGGATATTTTGGAATATAATTTCGAAGAAACGGAGTGCTTAAAACAATTAAAGAGTGCTGAAAATCGAGACCCTAATTCGGAAACCTTAATCTGGGACGTTTGAAGTACGTGCTAAAAAATGGAGTCACGGTCGATGTTTTTCGAAACTTTTGTGGCGAATCATTAGGACTGATGATTTAATATAAAATTTCGAATAAACGGATAGCATAAAACAGTAAAAGAGTGCTTAAAATCGAGACCCTAATTCGGTAACCTTAATCTGGGACGTTTGAAGTACGTGCTAAAAAATTGAGTCACGGTCGATGTTTTTTGAAACTTTTCTGGCGAATTATTAGGACTGATGATTTAGAATCGAATTTCGAAGAAACGAATAGCATAAAACAGTAAAAGAGTACTTAAAATCGAGACCCTAATTCGGTAACCTTAATCTGGGACGTTTGAAGTACGTGCTAAAAAAACCGAGTCACGGTCGACGTTTTTCGAAACTTTTTTGGTGAATCGTAAGGCCGGATATTTTAGAATATAATTTCGAAGAAACGGAGTGCTTAAAACAATTAAAGAGTGCTGAAAATCGAGACCCTAATTCGGAAACCTTAATCTGGGACGTTTGAAGTACGTGCTAAAAAATGGAGTCACAGTCGATGTTTTTCGAAACTTTTGTGGCGAATCATTAGGACTGATGATTTAATATAAAATTTCGAATAAACGGATAGCATAAAACAGTAAAAGAGTGCTTAAAATCGAGACCCTAATTCGGTAACCTTAATCTGGGACGTTTGAAGTACGTGCTAAAAAAACCGAGTCACGGTCGACGTTTTTCGAAACCTTTTTGGGGAATCATAAGGCCGGATATTTTAGAATATAATTTCGAAGAAATGGAGTGCATAAAACAATTAAAGAGTGCTGAAAATCGAGACCCTAATTCGGAAACCTTAATCTTGGACGTTTGAAGTACGTGCTAAAAAATGGAGTCACAGTCGATGTTTTTCGAAACTTTTGTGGCGAATCATTAGGACTGATGATTTAATATAAAATTTCGAATAAACGGATAGCATAAAACAGTAAAAGAGTGCTTAAAATCGAGACCCTAATTCGGTAACCTTAATCTGGGACGTTTGAAGTACGTGCTAAAAAAACCGAGTCACGGTCGACGTTTTTCGAAACTTTTTTGGTGAATCATAAGGCCGGATATTTTAGAATATAATTTCGAAGAAACGGAGTGCATAAAACAATTAAAGATTGCTTAAAATCGAGACCCTAATTCGGTAACCTTAATCTGGGACGTTTGAAGTACGTGCTAAAAAAACCGAGTCACGGTCGACGTTTTTCGAAACTTTTTTGGTGAATCATAAGGCCGGATATTTTAGAATATAATTTCGAAGAAACGGAGTGCTTAAAACAATTAAAGAGTGCTGAAAATCGAGACCCTAATTCGGAAACCTTAATCTGGGACGTTTGAAGTACGTGCTAAAAAATGGAGTCACAGTCGATGTTTTTCGAAACTTTTGTGGCGAATCATTAGGACTGATGATTTAATATAAAATTTCGAATAAACGGATAGCATAAAACAGTAAAAGAGTGCTTAAAATCGAGACCCTAATTCGGTAACCTTAATCTGGGACGTTTGAAGTACGTGCTAAAAAAACCGAGTCACGGTCGACGTTTTTCGAAACTTTTTTGGTGAATCATAAGGCCGGATATTTTAGAATATAATTTCGAAGAAACGGAGTGCATAAAACAATTAAAGATTGCTTAAAATCGAGACCCTAATTCGGTAACCTTAATCTGGGACGTTTGAAGTACGTGCTAAAAAAACCGAGTCACGGTCGACGTTTTTCGAAACTTTTTTGGTGAATCATAAGGCCGGATATTTTAGAATATAATTTCGAAGAAACGGAGTGCTTAAAACAATTAAAGAGTGCTGAAAATCGAGACCCTAATTCGGAAACCTTAATCTGGGACGTTTGAAGTACGTGCTAAAAAATGGAGTCACAGTCGATGTTTTTCGAAACTTTTGTGGCGAATCATTAGGACTGATGATTTAATATAAAATTTCGAATAAACGGATAGCATAAAACAGTAAAAGAGTGCTTAAAATCGAGACCCTAATTCGGTAACCTTAATCTGGGACGTTTGAAGTACGTGCTAAAAAAACCGAGTCACGGTCGACGTTTTTCGAAACCTTTTTGGGGAATCATAAGGCCGGATATTTTAGAATATAATTTCGAAGAAATGGAGTGCATAAAACAATTAAAGAGTGCTGAAAATCGAGACCCTAATTCGGAAACCTTAATCTTGGACGTTTGAAGTACGTGCTAAAAAATGGAGTCACAGTCGATGTTTTTCGAAACTTTTGTGGCGAATCATTAGGACTGATGATTTAATATAAAATTTCGAATAAACGGATAGCATAAAACAGTAAAAGAGTGCTTAAAATCGAGACCCTAATTCGGTAACCTTAATCTGGGACGTTTGAAGTACGTGCTAAAAAAACCGAGTCACGGTCGACGTTTTTCGAAACCTTTTTGGGGAATCATAAGGCCGGATATTTTAGAATATAATTTCGAAGAAATGGAGTGCATAAAACAATTAAAGAGTGCTGAAAATCGAGACCCTAATTCGGAAACCTTAATCTTGGACGTTTGAAGTACGTGCTAAAAAATGGAGTCACAGTCGATGTTTTTCGAAACTTTTGTGGCGAATCATTAGGACTGATGATTTAATATAAAATTTCGAATAAACGGATAGCATAAAACAGTAAAAGAGTGCTTAAAATCGAGACCCTAATTCGGTAACCTTAATCTGGGACGTTTGAAGTACGTGCTAAAAAAACCGAGTCACGGTCGACGTTTTTCGAAACCTTTTTGGGGAATCATAAGGCCGGATATTTTAGAATATAATTTCGAAGAAATGGAGTGCATAAAACAATTAAAGAGTGCTGAAAATCGAGACCCTAATTCGGAAACCTTAATCTTGGACGTTTGAAGTACGTGCTAAAAAATGGAGTCACAGTCGATGTTTTTCGAAACTTTTGTGGCGAATCATTAGGACTGATGATTTAATATAAAATTTCGAATAAACGGATAGCATAAAACAGTAAAAGAGTGCTTAAAATCGAGACCCTAATTCGGTAACCTTAATCTGGGACGTTTGAAGTACGTGCTAAAAAAACCGAGTCACGGTCGACGTTTTTCGAAACCTTTTTGGGGAATCATACGGCCGGATATTTTAGAATATAATTTCGAAGAAATGGAGTGCATAAAACAATTAAAGAGTGCTGAAAATCGAGACCCTAATTCGGAAACCTTAATCTGGGACGTTTGAAGTACGTGCTAAAAAATGGAGTCACAGTCGATGTTTTTCGAAACTTTTGTGGCGAAACATTAGGACTGATGATTTAGAATCGAATTTCGAAGAAACGGAGTGCTTAAAACAGTAAAAGAGTTCTTAAAATCGAGACCCTAATTCGGTAACCGTAATCTGGGACGTTTGAAGTACGTGCTAAAAAAACCGAGTCACGGTCGACGTTTTTCGAAACTTTTTTGGTGAATCATAAGGCCGGATATTTTAGAATATAATTTCGAAGAAACGGAGTGCATAAAACAATTAAAGATTGCTTAAAATCGAGACCCTAATTCGGTAACCTTAATCTGGGACGTTTGAAGTACGTGCTAAAAAAACCGAGTCACGGTCGACGTTTGTCGAAACTTTTTTGGTGAATCGTAAGGCCGGATATTTTGGAATATAATTTCGAAGAAACGGAGTGCTTAAAACAATTAAAGAGTGCTGAAAATCGAGACCCTAATTCGGAAACCTTAATCTGGGACGTTTGAAGTACGTGCTAAAAAATGGAGTCACGGTCGATGTTTTTCGAAACTTTTGTGGCGAATCATTAGGACTGATGATTTAATATAAAATTTCGAATAAACGGATAGCATAAAACAGTAAAAGAGTGCTTAAAATCGAGACCCTAATTCGGTAACCTTAATCTGGGACGTTTGAAGTACGTGCTAAAAAAACCGAGTCACGGTCGACGTTTTTCGAAACTTTTTTGGTGAATCATAAGGCCGGATATTTTAGAATATAATTTCGAAGAAACGGAGTGCTTAAAACAATTAAAGAGTGCTGAAAATCGAGACCCTAATTCGGAAACCTTAATCTGGGACGTTTGAAGTACGTGCTAAAAAATGGAGTAACAGTCGATGTTTTTCGAAACTTTTGTGGCGAATCATTAGGACTGATGATTTAATATAAAATTTCGAATAAACGGATAGCATAAAACAGTAAAAGAGTGCTTAAAATCGAGACCCTAATTCGGTAACCTTAATCTGGGACGTTTGAAGTACGTGCTAAAAAAACCGAGTCACGGTCGACGTTTTTCGAAACCTTTTTGGGGAATCATAAGGCCGGATATTTTAGAATATAATTTCGAAGAAATGGAGTGCATAAAACAATTAAAGAGTGCTGAAAATCGAGACCCTAATTCGGAAACCTTAATCTGGGACGTTTGAAGTACGTGCTAAAAAATGGAGTCACAGTCGATGTTTTTCGAAACTTTTGTGGCGAATCATTAGGACTGATGATTTAATATAAAATTTCGAATAAACGGATAGCATAAAACAGTAAAAGAGTGCTTAAAATCGAGACCCTAATTCGGTAACCTTAATCTGGGACGTTTGAAGTACGTGCTAAAAAAACCGAGTCACGGTCGACGTTTTTCGAAACCTTTTTGGGGAATCATAAGGCCGGATATTTTAGAATATAATTTCGAAGAAATGGAGTGCATAAAACAATTAAAGAGTGCTGAAAATCGAGACCCTAATTCGGAAACCTTAATCTGGGACGTTTGAAGTACGTGCTAAAAAATGGAGTCACGGTCGATGTTTTTCGAAACTTTTGTGGCGAATCATTAGGACTGATGATTTAGAATCGAATTTCGAAGAAACGGATAGCATAAAACAGTAAAAGAGTTCTTAAAATCGAGACCCTAATTCGGTAACCTTAATCTGGGACGTTTGAAGTACGTGCTAAAAAAACCGAGTCACGGTCGACGTTTTTCGAAACTTTTTTGGTGAATCATAAGGCCGGATATTTTAGAATATAATTTCGAAGAAACGGAGTGCATAAAACAATTAAAGATTGCTTAAAATCGAGACCCTAATTCGGTAACCTTAATCTGGGACGTTTGAAGTACGTGCTAAAAAAACCGAGTCACGGTCGACGTTTGTCGAAACTTTTTTGGTGAATCGTAAGGCCGGATATTTTAGAATATAATTTCGAAGAAACGGAGTGCTTAAAACAATTAAAGAGTGCTGAAAATCGAATCCCTAATTCGGAAACCTTAATCTGGGACGTTTGAAGTACGTGCTAAAAAATGGAGTCACGGTCGATGTTTTTCGAAACTTTTGTGGCGAATCATTAGGACTGATGATTTAATATAAAATTTCGAATAAACGGATAGCATAAAACAGTAAAAGAGTGCTTAAAATCGAGACCCTAATTCGGTAACCTTAATCTGGGACGTTTGAAGTACGTGCTAAAAAAACCGAGTCACGGTCGACGTTTTTCGAAACTTTTTTGGTGAATCATAAGGCCGGATATTTTAGAATATAATTTCGAAGAAACGGAGTGCTTAAAACAATTAAAGAGTGCTGAAAATCGAGACCCTAATTCGGAAACCTTAATCTGGGACGTTTGAAGTACGTGCTAAAAAATGGAGTAACAGTCGATGTTTTTCGAAACTTTTGTGGCGAATCATTAGGACTGATGATTTAATATAAAATTTCGAATAAACGGATAGCATAAAACAGTAAAAGAGTGCTTAAAATCGAGACCCTAATTCGGTAACCTTAATCTGGGACGTTTGAAGTACGTGCTAAAAAAACCGAGTCACGGTCGACGTTTTTCGAAACCTTTTTGGGGAATCATAAGGCCGGATATTTTAGAATATAATTTCGAAGAAATGGAGTGCATAAAACAATTAAAGAGTGCTGAAAATCGAGACCCTAATTCGGAAACCTTAATCTGGGACGTTTGAAGTACGTGCTAAAAAATGGAGTCACAGTCGATGTTTTTCGAAACTTTTGTGGCGAATCATTAGGACTGATGATTTAATATAAAATTTCGAATAAACGGATAGCATAAAACAGTAAAAGAGTGCTTAAAATCGAGACCCTAATTCGGTAACCTTAATCTGGGACGTTTGAAGTACGTGCTAAAAAAACCGAGTCACGGTCGACGTTTTTCGAAACCTTTTTGGGGAATCATAAGGCCGGATATTTTAGAATATAATTTCGAAGAAATGGAGTGCATAAAACAATTAAAGAGTGCTGAAAATCGAGACCCTAATTCGGAAACCTTAATCTGGGACGTTTGAAGTACGTGCTAAAAAATGGAGTCACGGTCGATGTTTTTCGAAACTTTTGTGGCGAATCATTAGGACTGATGATTTAGAATCGAATTTCGAAGAAACGGATAGCATAAAACAGTAAAAGAGTTCTTAAAATCGAGACCCTAATTCGGTAACCTTAATCTGGGACGTTTGAAGTACGTGCTAAAAAAACCGAGTCACGGTCGACGTTTTTCGAAACTTTTTTGGTGAATCATAAGGCCGGATATTTTAGAATATAATTTCGAAGAAACGGAGTGCATAAAACAATTAAAGATTGCTTAAAATCGAGACCCTAATTCGGTAACCTTAATCTGGGACGTTTGAAGTACGTGCTAAAAAAACCGAGTCACGGTCGACGTTTGTCGAAACTTTTTTGGTGAATCGTAAGGCCGGATATTTTAGAATATAATTTCGAAGAAACGGAGTGCTTAAAACAATTAAAGAGTGCTGAAAATCGAATCCCTAATTCGGAAACCTTAATCTGGGACGTTTGAAGTACGTGCTAAAAAATGGAGTCACGGTCGATGTTTTTCGAAACTTTTGTGGCGAATCATTAGGACTGATGATTTAATATAAAATTTCGAATAAACGGATAGCATAAAACAGTAAAAGAGTGCTTAAAATCGAGACCCTAATTCGGTAACCTTAATCTGGGACGTTTGAAGTACGTGCTAAAAAAACCGAGTCACGGTCGACGTTTTTCGAAACTTTTTTGGTGAATCATAAGGCCGGATATTTTAGAATATAATTTCGAAGAAACGGAGTGCTTAAAACAATTAAAGAGTGCTGAAAATCGAGACCCTAATTCGGAAACCTTAATCTGGGACGTTTGAAGTACGTGCTAAAAAATGGAGTCACAGTCGATGTTTTTCGAAACTTTTGTGGCGAATCATTAGGACTGATGATTTTATATAAAATTTCGAAGAAACGGATAGCATAAAACAGTAAAAGAGTGCTTAAAATCGAGACCCTAATTCGGTAACCTTAATCTGGGACGTTTGAAGTACGTGCTAAAAAAACCGAGTCACGGTCGACGTTTTTCGAAACCTTTTTGGGGAATCATAAGGCCGGATATTTTAGAATATAATTTCGAAGAAATGGAGTGCATAAAACAATTAAAGAGTGCTGAAAATCGAGACCCTAATTCGGAAACCTTAATCTGGGACGTTTGAAGTACGTTCTAAAAAATGGAGTCACGGTCGATGTTTTTCGAAACTTTTGTGGCGAATCATTAGGACTGATAATTTAATATAAAATTTCGAATAAACGGATAGCATAAAACATTAAAGAGTGCTTAAAATCGAGACCCTAATTCGGTAACCTTAATCTGGGACGTTTGAAGTACGTGCTAAAAAAACCGAGTCACGGTCGACGTTTTTCGAAACCTTTTTGGGGAATCATAAGGCCGGATAATTTAGAATATAATTTCGAAGAAATGGAGTGCATAAAACAATTAAAGAGTGCTGAAAATCGAGACCCTAATTCGGAAACCTTAATCTGGGACGTTTGAAGTACGTGCTAAAAAATGGAGTCACGGTCGATGTTTTTCGAAACTTTTGTGGCGAATCATTAGGACTGATGATTTAGAATCGAACTTCGAAGAAACGGATAGCATAAAACAGTAAAAGAGTTCTTAAAATCGAGACCCTAATTCGGTAACCTTAATCTGGGACGTTTGAAGTACGTGCTAAAAAAACCGAGTCACGGTCGACGTTTTTCGAAACTTTTTTGGTGAATCATAAGGCCGGATATTTTAGAATATAATTTCGAAGAAACGGAGTGCATAAAACAATTAAAGATTGCTTAAAATCGAGACCCTAATTCGGTAACCTTAATCTGGGACGTTTGAAGTACGTGCTAAAAAAACCGAGTCACGGTCGACGTTTGTCGAAACTTTTTTGGTGAATCGTAAGGCCGGATATTTTAGAATATAATTTCGAAGAAACGGAGTGCTTAAAACAATTAAAGAGTGCTGAAAATCGAATCCCTAATTCGGAAACCTTAATCTGGGACGTTTGAAGTACGTGCTAAAAAATGGAGTCACGGTCGATGTTTTTCGAAACTTTTGTGGCGAATCATTAGGACTGATGATTTAATATAAAATTTCGAATAAACGGATAGCATAAAACAGTAAAAGAGTGCTTAAAATCGAGACCCTAATTCGGTAACCTTAATCTGGGACGTTTGAAGTACGTGCTAAAAAAACCGAGTCACGGTCGACGTTTTTCAAAACTTTTTTGGTGAATCATAAGGCCGGATATTTTAGAATATAATTTCGAAGAAACGGAGTGCTTAAAACAATTAAAGAGTGCTGAAAATCGAGACCCTAATTCGGAAACCTTAATCTGGGACGTTTGAAGTACGTGCTAAAAAATGGAGTCACAGTCGATGTTTTTCGAAACTTTTGTGGCGAATCATTAGGACTGATGATTTTATATAAAATTTCGAAGAAACGGATAGCATAAAACAGTAAAAGAGTGCTTAAAATCGAGACCCTAATTCGGTAACCTTAATCTGGGACGTTTGAAGTACGTGCTAAAAAAACCGAGTCACGGTCGACGTTTTTCGAAACCTTTTTGGGGAATCATAAGGCCGGATATTTTAGAATATAATTTCGAAGAAATGGAGTGCATAAAACAATTAAAGAGTGCTGAAAATCGAGACCCTAATTCGGAAACCTTAATCTGGGACGTTTGAAGTACGTTCTAAAAAATGGAGTCACGGTCGATGTTTTTCGAAACTTTTGTGGCGAATCATTAGGACTGATAATTTAATATAAAATTTCGAATAAACGGATAGCATAAAACATTAAAGAGTGCTTAAAATCGAGACCCTAATTCGGTAACCTTAATCTGGGACGTTTGAAGTACGTGCTAAAAAAACCGAGTCACGGTCGACGTTTTTCGAAACCTTTTTGGGGAATCATAAGGCCGGATAATTTAGAATATAATTTCGAAGAAATGGAGTGCATAAAACAATTAAAGAGTGCTGAAAATCGAGACCCTAATTCGGAAACCTTAATCTGGGACGTTTGAAGTACGTGCTAAAAAATGGAGTCACAGTCGATGTTTTTCGAAACTTTTGTGGCGAATCATTAGGACTGATGATTTAGAATCGAATTTCGAAGAAACGGAGTGCTTAAAACAGTAAAAGAGTTCTTAAAATCGAGACCCTAATTCGGTAACCGTAATCTGGGACGTTTGAAGTACGTGCTAAAAAAACCGAGTCACGGTCGACGTTTTTCGAAACTTTTTTGGTGAATCATAAGGCCGGATATTTTAGAATATAATTTCGAAGAAACGGAGTGCATAAAACAATTAAAGATTGCTTAAAATCGAGACCCTAATTCGGTAACCTTAATCTGGGACGTTTGAAGTACGTGCTAAAAAAACCGAGTCACGGTCGACGTTTGTCGAAACTTTTTTGGTGAATCGTAAGGCCGGATATTTTGGAATATAATTTCGAAGAAACGGAGTGCTTAAACCAATTAAAGAGTGCTGAAAATCAAGACCCTAATTCGGAAACCTTAATCTGGGACGTTTGAAGTACGTGCTAAAAAATGGAGTCACGGTCGATGTTTTTCGAAACTTTTGTGGCGAATCATTAGGACTGATGATTTAATATAAAATTTCGAATAAACGGATAGCATAAAACAGTAAAAGAGTGCTTAAAATCGAGACCCTAATTCGGTAACCTTAATCTGGGACGTTTGAAGTACGTGCTAAAAAATTGAGTCACGGTCGATGTTTTTCGAAACTTTTGTGGCGAATCATTAGGACTGATGATTTTATATAAAATTTCGAAGAAACGGATAGCATAAAACAGTAAAAGAGTGCTTAAAATCGAGACCCTAATTCGGTAACCTTAATCTGGGACGTTTGAAGTACGTGCTAAAAAAACCGAGTCACGGTCGACGTTTTTCGAAACTTTTTTGGTGAATCATAAGGCCGGATATTTTAGAATATAATTTCGAAGAAACGGAGTGCTTAAAACAATTAAAGAGTGCTGAAAATCGAGACCCTAATTCGGAAACCTTAATCTGGGACGTTTGAAGTACGTGCTAAAAAATGGAGTAACAGTCGATGTTTTTCGAAACTTTTGTGGCGAATCATTAGGACTGATGATTTAATATAAAATTTCGAATAAACGGATAGCATAAAACAGTAAAAGAGTGCTTAAAATCGAGACCCTAATTCGGTAACCTTAATCTGGGACGTTTGAAGTACGTGCTAAAAAAACCGAGTCACGGTCGACGTTTTTCGAAACCTTTTTGGGGAATCATAAGGCCGGATATTTTAGAATATAATTTCGAAGAAATGGAGTGCATAAAACAATTAAAGAGTGCTGAAAATCGAGACCCTAATTCGGAAACCTTAATCTGGGACGTTTGAAGTACGTGCTAAAAAATGGAGTCACAGTCGATGTTTTTCGAAACTTTTGTGGCGAATCATTAGGACTGATGATTTAATATAAAATTTCGAATAAACGGATAGCATAAAACAGTAAAAGAGTGCTTAAAATCGAGACCCTAATTCGGTAACCTTAATCTGGGACGTTTGAAGTACGTGCTAAAAAAACCGAGTCACGGTCGACGTTTTTCGAAACTTTTTTGGTGAATCATAAGGCCGGATATTTTAGAATATAATTTCGAAGAAACGGAGTGCATAAAACAATTAAAGATTGCTGAAAATCGAGACCCTAATTCGGAAACCTTAATCTGGGACGTTTGAAGTACGTGCTAAAAAATGGAGTCACGGTCGATGTTTTTCGAAACTTTTGTGGCGAATCATTAGGACTGATGATTTAGAATCGAATTTCGAAGAAACGGATAGCATAAAACAGTAAAAGAGTTCTTAAAATCGAGACCCTAATTCGGTAACCTTAATCTGGGACGTTTGAAGTACGTGCTAAAAAAACCGAGTCACGGTCGACGTTTTTCGAAACTTTTTTGGTGAATCATAAGGCCGGATATTTTAGAATATAATTCCGAAGAAACGGAGTGCATAAAACAATTAAAGATTGCTTAAAATCGAGACCCTAATTCGGTAACCTTAATCTGGGACGTTTGAAGTACGTGCTAAAAAAACCGAGTCACGGTCGACGTTTGTCGAAACTTTTTTGGTGAATCGTAAGGCCGGATATTTTAGAATATAATTTCGAAGAAACGGAGTGCTTAAAACAATTAAAGAGTGCTGAAAATCGAATCCCTAATTCGGAAACCTTAATCTGGGACGTTTGAAGTACGTGCTAAAAAATGGAGTCACGGTCGATGTTTTTCGAAACTTTTGTGGCGAATCATTAGGACTGATGATTTAATATAAAATTTCGAATAAACGGATAGCATAAAACAGTAAAAGAGTGCTTAAAATCGAGACCCTAATTCGGTAACCTTAATCTGGGACGTTTGAAGTACGTGCTAAAAAAACCGAGTCACGGTCGACGTTTTTCGAAACTTTTTTGGTGAATCATAAGGCCGGATATTTTAGAATATAATTTCGAAGAAACGGAGTGCTTAAAACAATTAAAGAGTGCTGAAAATCGAGACCCTAATTCGGAAACCTTAATCTGGGACGTTTGAAGTACGTGCTAAAAAATGGAGTAACAGTCGATGTTTTTCGAAACTTTTGTGGCGAATCATTAGGACTGATGATTTAATATAAAATTTCGAATAAACGGATAGCATAAAACAGTAAAAGAGTGCTTAAAATCGAGACCCTAATTCGGTAACCTTAATCTGGGACGTTTGAAGTACGTGCTAAAAAAACCGAGTCACGGTCGACGTTTTTCGAAACCTTTTTGGGGAATCATAAGGCCGGATATTTTAGAATATAATTTCGAAGAAATGGAGTGCATAAAACAATTAAAGAGTGCTGAAAATCGAGACCCTAATTCGGAAACCTTAATCTGGGACGTTTGAAGTACGTGCTAAAAAATGGAGTCACAGTCGATGTTTTTCGAAACTTTTGTGGCGAATCATTAGGACTGATGATTTAATATAAAATTTCGAATAAACGGATAGCATAAAACAGTAAAAGAGTGCTTAAAATCGAGACCCTAATTCGGTAACCTTAATCTGGGACGTTTGAAGTACGTGCTAAAAAAACCGAGTCACGGTCGACGTTTTTCGAAACCTTTTTGGGGAATCATAAGGCCGGATATTTTAGAATATAATTTCGAAGAAATGGAGTGCATAAAACAATTAAAGAGTGCTGAAAATCGAGACCCTAATTCGGAAACCTTAATCTGGGACGTTTGAAGTACGTGCTAAAAAATGGAGTCACGGTCGATGTTTTTCGAAACTTTTGTGGCGAATCATTAGGACTGATAATTTAATATAAAATTTCGAATAAACGGATAGCATAAAACATTAAAGAGTGCTTAAAATCGAGACCCTAAATCGGTAACCTTAATCTGGGACGTTTGAAGTACGTGCTAAAAAAACCGAGTCACGGTCGACGTTTTTCGAAACCTTTTTGGGGAATCATAAGGCCGGATAATTTAGAATATAATTTCGAAGAAATGGAGTGCATAAAACAATTAAAGAGTGCTGAAAATCGAGACCCTAATTCGGAAACCTTAATCTTGGACGTTTGAAGTACGTGCTAAAAAATGGAGTCACAGTCGATGTTTTTCGAAACTTTTGTGGCGAATCATTAGGACTGATGATTTAATATAAAATTTCGAATAAACGGATAGCATAAAACAGTAAAAGAGTGCTTAAAATCGAGACCCTAATTCGGTAACCTTAATCTGGGACGTTTGAAGTACGTGCTAAAAAAACCGAGTCACGGTCGACGTTTTTCTAAACCTTTTTGGGGAATCATAAGGCCGGATATTTTAGAATATAATTTCGAAGAAATGGAGTGCATAAAACAATTAAAGAGTGCTGAAAATCGAGACCCTAATTCGGAAACCTTAATCTGGGACGTTTGAAGTACGTGCTAAAAAATGGAGTCACAGTCGATGTTTTTCGAAACTTTTGTGGCGAATCATTAGGACTGATGATTTAATATAAAATTTCGAATAAACGGATAGCATAAAACAGTAAAAGAGTGCTTAAAATCGAGACCCTAATTCGGTAACCTTAATCTGGGACGTTTGAAGTACGTGCTAAAAAAACCGAGTCACGGTCGACGTTTTTCGAAACCTTTTTGGGGAATCATAAGGCCGGATATTTTAGAATATAATTTCGAAGAAATGGAGTGCATAAAACAATTAAAGAGTGCTGAAAATCGAGACCCTAATTCGGAAACCTTAATCTGGGACGTTTGAAGTACGTGCTAAAAAATGGAGTCACGGTCGATGTTTTTCGAAACTTTTGTGGCGAATCATTAGGACTGATAATTTAATATAAAATTTCGAATAAACGGATAGCATAAAACATTAAAGAGTGCTTAAAATCGAGACCCTAAATCGGTAACCTTAATCTGGGACGTTTGAAGTACGTGCTAAAAAAACCGAGTCACGGTCGACGTTTTTCGAAACCTTTTTGGGGAATCATAAGGCCGGATAATTTAGAATATAATTTCGAAGAAATGGAGTGCATAAAACAATTAAAGAGTGCTGAAAATCGAGACCCTAATTCGGAAACCTTAATCTGGGACGTTTGAAGTACGTGCTAAAAAATGGAGTCACGGTCGATGTTTTTCGAAACTTTTGTGGCGAATCATTAGGACTGATGATTTAGAATCGAATTTCGAAGAAACGGATAGCATAAAACAGTAAAAGAGTTCTTAAAATCGAGACCCTAATTCGGTAACCTTAATCTGGGACGTTTGAAGTACGTGCTAAAAAAACCGAGTCACGGTCGACGTTTTTCGAAACTTTTTTGGTGAATCATAAGGCCGGATATTTTAGAATATAATTTCGAAGAAACGGAGTGCATAAAACAATTAAAGATTGCTTAAAATCGAGACCCTAATTCGGTAACCTTAATCTGGGACGTTTGAAGTACGTGCTAAAAAAACCGAGTCACGGTCGACGTTTGTCGAAACTTTTTTGGTGAATCGTAAGGCCGGATATTTTAGAATATAATTTCGAAGAAACGGAGTGCTTAAAACAATTAAAGAGTGCTGAAAATCGAATCCCTAATTCGGAAACCTTAATCTGGGACGTTTGAAGTACGTGCTAAAAAATGGAGTCACGGTCGATGTTTTTCGAAACTTTTGTGGCGAATCATTAGGACTGATGATTTAATATAAAATTTCGAATAAACGGATAGCATAAAACAGTAAAAGAGTGCTTAAAATCGAGACCCTAATTCGGTAACCTTAATCTGGGACGTTTGAAGTACGTGCTAAAAAAACCGAGTCACGGTCGACGTTTTTCGAAACTTTTTTGGTGAATCATAAGGCCGGATATTTTAGAATATAATTTCGAAGAAACGGAGTGCTTAAAACAATTAAAGAGTGCTGAAAATCGAGACCCTAATTCGGAAACCTTAATCTGGGACGTTTGAAGTACGTGCTAAAAAATGGAGTAACAGTCGATGTTTTTCGAAACTTTTGTGGCGAATCATTAGGACTGATGATTTAATATAAAATTTCGAATAAACGGATAGCATAAAACAGTAAAAGAGTGCTTAAAATCGAGACCCTAATTCGGTAACCTTAATCTGGGACGTTTGAAGTACGTGCTAAATAAACCGAGTCACGGTCGACGTTTTTCGAAACCTTTTTGGGGAATCATAAGGCCGGATATTTTAGAATATAATTTCGAAGAAATGGAGTGCATAAAACAATTAAAGAGTGCTGAAAATCGAGACCCTAATTCGGAAACCTTAATCTGGGACGTTTGAAGTACGTGCTAAAAAATGGAGTCACAGTCGATGTTTTTCGAAACTTTTGTGGCGAATCATTAGGACTGATGATTTAATATAAAATTTCGAATAAACGGATAGCATAAAACAGTAAAAGAGTGCTTAAAATCGAGACCCTAATTCGGTAACCTTAATCTGGGACGTTTGAAGTACGTGCTAAAAAAACCGAGTCACGGTCGACGTTTTTCGAAACCTTTTTGGGGAATCATAAGGCCAGATATTTTAGAATATAATTTCGAAGAAATGGAGTGCATAAAACAATTAAAGAGTGCTGAAAATCGAGACCCTAATTCGGAAACCTTAATCTGGGACGTTTGAAGTACGTGCTAAAAAATGGAGTCACGGTCGATGTTTTTCGAAACTTTTGTGGCGAATCATTAGGACTGATAATTTAATATAAAATTTCGAATAAACGGATAGCATAAAACATTAAAGAGTGCTTAAAATCGAGACCCTAATTCGGTAACCTTAATCTGGGACGTTTGAAGTACGTGCTAAAAAAACCGAGTCACGGTCGACGTTTTTCGAAACCTTTTTGGGGAATCATAAGGCCGGATAATTTAGAATATAATTTCGAAGAAATGGAGTGCATAAAACAATTAAAGAGTGCTGAAAATCGAGACCCTAATTCGGAAACCTTAATCTGGGACGTTTGAAGTACGTGCTAAAAAATGGAGTCACGGTCGATGTTTTTCGAAACTTTTGTGGCGAATCATTAGGACTGATGATTTAGAATCGAATTTCGAAGAAACGGATAGCATAAAACAGTAAAAGAGTTCTTAAAATCGAGACCCTAATTCGGTAACCTTAATCTGGGACGTTTGAAGTACGTGCTAAAAAAACCGAGTCACGGTCGACGTTTTTCGAAACTTTTTTGGTGAATCATAAGGCCGGATATTTTAGAATATAATTTCGAAGAAACGGAGTGCATAAAACAATTAAAGATTGCTTAAAATCGAGACCCTAATTCGGTAACCTTAATCTGGGACGTTTGAAGTACGTGCTAAAAAAACCGAGTCACGGTCGACGTTTGTCGAAACTTTTTTGGTGAATCGTAAGGCCGGATATTTTAGAATATAATTTCGAAGAAACGGAGTGCTTAAAACAATTAAAGAGTGCTGAAAATCGAGACCCTAATTCGGAAACCTTAATCTGGGACGTTTGAAGTACGTGCTAAAAAATGGAGTCACGGTCGATGTTTTTCGAAACTTTTGTGGCGAATCATTAGGACTGATGATTTAATATAAAATTTCGAATAAACGGATAGCATAAAACAGTAAAAGAGTGCTTAAAATCGAGACCCTAATTCGGTAACCTTAATCTGGGACGTTTGAAGTACGTGCTAAAAAAACCGAGTCACGGTCGACGTTTTTCGAAACTTTTTTGGTGAATCATAAGGCCGGATATTTTAGAATATAATTTCGAAGAAACGGAGTGCTTAAAACAATTAAAGAGTGCTGAAAATCGAGACCCTAATTCAGAAACCTTAATCTGGGACGTTTGAAGTACGTGCTAAAAAATGGAGTCACAGTCGATGTTTTTCGAAACTTTTGTGGCGAATCATTAGGACTGATGATTTAATATAAAATTTCGAATAAACGGATAGCATAAAACAGTAAAAGAGTGCTTAAAATCGAGACCCTAATTCGGTAACCTTAATCTGGGACGTTTGAAGTACGTGCTAAAAAAACCGAGTCACGGTCGACGTTTTTCGAAACCTTTTTGGGGAATCATAAGGCCGGATATTTTAGAATATAATTTCGAAGAAATGGAGTGCATAAAACAATTAAAGAGTGCTGAAAATCGAGACCCTAATTCGGAAACCTTAATCTGGGACGTTTGAAGTACGTTCTAAAAAATGGAGTCACGGTCGATGTTTTTCGAAACTTTGGTGGCGAATCATTAGGACTGATAATTTAATATAAAATTTCGAATAAACGGATAGCATAAAACATTAAAGAGTGCTTAAAATCGAGACCCTAATTCGGTAACCTTAATCTGGGACGTTTGAAGTACGTGCTAAAAAAACCGAGTCACGGTCGACGTTTTTCGAAACCTTTTTGGGGAATCATAAGGCCGGATAATTTAGAATATAATTTCGAAGAAATGGAGTGCATAAAACAATTAAAGAGTGCTGAAAATCGAGACCCTAATTCGGAAACCTTAATCTGGGACGTTTGAAGTACGTGCTAAAAAATGGAGTCACGGTCGATGTTTTTCGAAACTTTTGTGGCGAATCATTAGGACTAATGATTTAGAATATAATTTCGAAGAAACGGAGTGCTTAAAACAATTAAAGAGTGCTGAAAATCGAGACCCTAATTCGGTAACCTTAATCTGGGACGTTTGAAGTACGTGCTAAAAAAACCGAGTCACGGTCGACGTTTTTCGAAACTTTTTTGGTGAATCATAAGGCCGGATATTTTAGAATATAATTTCGAAGAAACGGAGTGCATAAAACAATTAAAGATTGCTTAAAATCGAGACCCTAATTCGGTAACCTTAATCTGGGACGTTTGAAGTACGTGCTAAAAAAACCGAGTCACGGTCGACGTTTGTCGAAACTTTTTTGGTGAATCGTAAGGCCGGATATTTTAGAATATAATTTCGAAGAAACGGAGTGCTTAAAACAATTAAAGAGTGCTGAAAATCGAGACCCTAATTTGGAAACCTTAATCTGGGACGTTTGAAGTACGTGCTAAAAAATGGAGTCACGGTCGATGTTTTTCGAAACTTTTGTGGCGAATCATTAGGACTGATGATTTAATATAAAATTTCGAATAAACGGATAGCATAAAACAGTAAAAGAGTGCTTAAAATCGAGACCCTAATTCGGTAACCTTAATCTGGGACGTTTGAAGTACGTGCTAAAAAAACCGAGTCACGGTCGACGTTTTTCGAAACTTTTTTGGTGAATCATAAGGCCGGATATTTTAGAATATAATTTCGAAGAAACGGAGTGCTTAAAACAATTAAAGAGTGCTGAAAATCGAGACCCTAATTCGGAAACCTTAATCTGGGACGTTTGAAGTACGTGCTAAAAAATGGAGTCACAGTCGATGTTTTTCGAAACTTTTGTGGCGAATCATTAGGACTGATGATTTAATATAAAATTTCGAATAAACGAATAGCATAAAACAGTAAAAGAGTGCTTAAAATCGAGACCCTAATTCGGTAACCTTAATCTGGGACGTTTGAAGTACGTGCTAAAAAAACCGAGTCACGGTCGACGTTTTTCGAAACCTTTTTGGGGAATCATAAGGCCGGATATTTTAGAATATAATTTCGAAGAAATGGAGTGCATAAAACAATTAAAGAGTGCTGAAAATCGAGACCCTAATTCGGAAACCTTAATCTGGGACGTTTGAAGTACGTTCTAAAAAATGGAGTCACGGTCGATGTTTTTCGAAACTTTTGTGGCGAATCATTAGGACTGATAATTTAATATAAAATTTCGAATAAACGGATAGCATAAAACATTAAAGAGTGCTTAAAATCGAGACCCTAATTCGGTAACCTTAATCTGGGACGTTTGAAGTACGTGCTAAAAAAACCGAGTCACGGTCGACGTTTTTCGAAACCTTTTTGGGGAATCATAAGGCCGGATAATTTAGAATATAATTTCGAAGAAATGGAGTGCATAAAACAATTAAAGAGTGCTGAAAATCGAGACCCTAATTCGGAAACCTTAATCTGGGACGTTTGAAGTACGTGCTAAAAAATGGAGTCACGGTCGATGTTTTTCGAAACTTTTGTGGCGAATCATTAGGACTAATGATTTAGAATATAATTTCGAAGAAACGGAGTGCTTAAAACAATTAAAGAGTGCTGAAAATCGAGACCCTAATTCGGTAACCTTAATCTGGGACGTTTGAAGTACGTGCTAAAAAAACCGAGTCACGGTCGACGTTTTTCGAAACTTTTTTGGTGAATCATAAGGCCGGATATTTTAGAATATAATTTCGAAGAAACGGAGTGCATAAAACAATTAAAGATTGCTTAAAATCGAGACCCTAATTCGGTAACCTTAATCTGGGACGTTTGAAGTACGTGCTAAAAAAACCGAGTCACGGTCGACGTTTGTCGAAACTTTTTTGGTGAATCGTAAGGCCGGATATTTTAGAATATAATTTCGAAGAAACGGAGTGCTTAAAACAATTAAAGAGTGCTGAAAATCGAGACCCTAATTCGGAAACCTTAATCTGGGAGGTTTGAAGTACGTGCTAAAAAATGGAGTCACAGTCGATGTTTTTCGAAACTTTTGTGGCGAATCATTAGGACTGATGATTTAATATAAAATTTCGAATAAACGGATAGCATAAAACAGTAAAAGAGTGCTTAAAATCGAGACCCTAATTCGGTAACCTTAATCTGGGACGTTTGAAGTACGTACTAAAAAAACCGAGTCACGGTCGACGTTTTTCGAAACCTTTTTGGGGAATCATAAGGCCGGATATTTTAGAATATAATTTCGAAGAAATGGAGTGCATAAAACAATTAAAGAGTGCTGAAAATCGAGACCCTAATTCGGAAACCTTAATCTGGGACGTTTGAAGTACGTTCTAAAAAATGGAGTCACGGTCGATGTTTTTCGAAACTTTTGTGGCGAATCATTAGGACTGATAATTTAATATAAAATTTCGAATAAACGGATAGCATAAAACATTAAAGAGTGCTTAAAATCGAGACCCTAATTCGGTAACCTTAATCTGGGACGTTTGAAGTACGTGCTAAAAAAACCGAGTCACGGTCGACGTTTTTCGAAACCTTTTTGGGGAATCATAAGGCCGGATAATTTAGAATATAATTTCGAAGAAATGGAGTGCATAAAACAATTAAAGAGTGCTGAAAATCGAGACCCTAATTCGGAAACCTTAATCTGGGACGTTTGAAGTACGTTCTAAAAAATGGAGTCACGGTCGATGTTTTTCGAAACTTTTGTGGCGAATCATTAGGACTGATAATTTAATATAAAATTTCGAATAAACGGATAGCATAAAACATTAAAGAGTGCTTAAAATCGAGACCCTAATTCGGTAACCTTAATCTGGGACGTTTGAAGTACGTGCTAAAAAAACCGAGTCACGGTCGACGTTTTTCGAAACTTTTTTGGTGAATCATAAGGCCGGATATTTTAGAATATAATTTCGAAGAAACGGAGTGCATAAAACAATTAAAGATTGCTTAAAATCGAGACCCTAATTCGGTAACCTTAATCTGGGACGTTTGAAGTACGTGCTAAAAAAACCGAGTCACGGTCGACGTTTGTCGAAACTTTTTTGGTGAATCGTAAGGCCGGATATTTTGGAATATAATTTCGAAGAAACGGAGTGCTTAAAACAATTAAAGAGTGCTGAAAATCGAGACCCTAATTCGGAAACCTTAATCTGGGACGTTTGAAGTACGTGCTAAAAAATGGAGTCACGGTCGATGTTTTTCGAAACTTTTGTGGCGAATCATTAGGACTGATGATTTAATATAAAATTTCGAATAAACGGATAGCATAAAACAGTAAAAGAGTGCTTAAAATCGAGACCCTAATTCGGTAACCTTAATCTGGGACGTTTGAAGTACGTGCTAAAAAAACCGAGTCACGGTCGACGTTTTTCGAAACTTTTTTGGTGAATCATAAGGCCGGATATTTTAGAATATAATTTCGAAGAAACGGAGTGCTTAAAACAATTAAAGAGTGCTGAAAATCGAGACCCTAATTCGGAAACCTTAATCTGGGACGTTTGAAGTACGTGCTAAAAAATGGAGTCACAGTCGATGTTTTTCGAAACTTTTGTGGCGAATCATTAGGACTGATGATTTAATATAAAATTTCGAATAAACGGATAGCATAAAACAGTAAAAGAGTGCTTAAAATCGAGACCCTAATTCGGTAACCTTAATCTGGGACGTTTGAAGTACGTGCTAAAAAAACCGAGTCACGGTCGACGTTTTTCGAAACCTTTTTGGGGAATCATAAGGCCGGATATTTTAGAATATAATTTCGAAGAAATGGAGTGCATAAAACAATTAAAGAGTGCTGAAAATCGAGACCCTAATTCGGAAACCTTAATCTTGGACGTTTGAAGTACGTGCTAAAAAATGGAGTCACAGTCGATGTTTTTCGAAACTTTTGTGGCGAATCATTAGGACTGATGATTTAATATAAAATTTCGAATAAACGGATAGCATAAAACAGTAAAAGAGTGCTTAAAATCGAGACCCTAATTCGGTAACCTTAATCTGGGACGTTTGAAGTACGTGCTAAAAAAACCGAGTCACGGTCGACGTTTTTCGAAACCTTTTTGGTGAATCATAAGGCCGGATATTTTAGAATATAATTTCGAAGAAACGGAGTGCATAAAACAATTAAAGATTGCTTAAAATCGAGACCCTAATTCGGTAACCTTAATCTGGGACGTTTGAAGTACGTGCTAAAAAAACCGAGTCACGGTCGACGTTTTTGGAAACTTTTTTGGTGAATCATAAGGCCGGATATTTTAGAATATAATTTCGAAGAAACGGAGTGCATAAAACAATTAAAGATTGCTGAAAATCGAGACCCAAATTCGGAAACCTTAATCTGGGACGTTTGAAGTACGTGCTAAAAAATGGAGTCACAGTCGATGTTTTTCGAAACTTTTGTGGCGAATCATTAGGACTGATGATTTAGAATCGAATTTCGAAGAAACGGATAGCATAAAACAGTAAAAGAGAGCTTAGAATCGAGACCCTAATTCGGTAACCTTAATCTGGGACGTTTGAAGTACGTGCTAAAAAAACCGAGTCACGGTCGACGTTTTTCGAAACTTTTTTGGTGAATCATAAGGCCGGATATTTTAGAATATAATTTCGAAGAAACGGAGTGCATAAAACAATTAAAGATTGCTGAAAATCGAGACCCTAATTCGGAAACCTTAATCTGGGACGTTTGAAGTACGTGCTAAAAAATGGAGTCACGGTCGATGTTTTTCGAAACTTTTGTGGCGAATCATTAGGACTCATGATTTAGAATCGAATTTCGAAGAAACAGATAGCATAAAACAGTAAAAGAGTTCTTAAAATCGAGACCCTAATTTGGTAACCTTAATCTGGGACGTTTGAAGTACGTGCTAAAAAAACCGAGTCACGGTCGACGTTTTTCGAAACTTTTTTGGTGAATCATAAGGTCGGATATTTTAGAATATAATTTCGAAAAAATGGAGTGCTTAAAACAATTAAAGAGTGCTGAAAATCGAGACCCTAATTCAGAAACCTTAATCTGGGACGTTTGAAGTACGTGCTAAAAAATTGAGTCACAGTCGATGTTTTTCGAAACTTTTGTGGCGAATCATTAGGACTGATGATTTAATATAAAATTTCGAATCAACGGATAGCATAAAACAGTAAAAGAGTGCTTAAAATCGAGACCCTAATTCGGTAACCTTAATCTGGGACGTTTGAAGTACGTGCTAAAAAAACCGAGTCACGGTCGACGTTTTTCGAAACCTTTTTGGGGAATCATAAGGCCGGATAATTTAGAATATAATTTCGAAGAAATGGAGTGCATAAAACAATTAAAGAGTGCTGAAAATCGAGACCCTAATTCGGAAACCTTAATCTGGGACGTTTGAAGTACGTGCTAAAAAATGGAGTCACGGTCGATGTTTTTCGAAACTTTTGTGGCGAATCATTAGGACTGATGATTTAGAATCGAATTTCGAAGAAACGGATAGCATAAAATAGTAAAAGAGTTCTTAAAATCGAGACCCTAATTCGGTAACCTTAATCTGGGACGTTTGAAGTACGTGCTAAAAAAACCGAGTCACGGTCGACGTTTTTCGAAACCTTTTTGGGGAATCATAAGGCCGGATATTTTAGAATATAATTTCGAAGAAATGGAGTGCATAAAACAATTAAAGAGTGCTGAAAATCGAGACCCTAATTCGGAAACCTTAATCTTGGACGTTTGAAGTACGTGCTAAAAAATGGAGTCACAGTCGATGTTTTTCGAAACTTTTGTGGCGAATCATTAGGACTGATGATTTAATATAAAATTTCGAATAAACGGATAGCATAAAATAGTAAAAGAGTGCTTAAAATCGAGACCCTAATTCGGTAACCTTAATCTGGGACGTTTGAAGTACGTGCTAAAAAAACCGAGTCACGGTCGACGTTTTTCGAAACCTTTTTGGGGAATCATAAGGCCGGATATTTTAGAATATAATTTCGAAGAAATGGAGTGCATAAAACAATTAAAGAGTGCTGAAAATCGAGACCCTAATTCGGAAACCTTAATCTTGGACGTTTGAAGTACGTGCTAAAAAATGGAGTCACAGTCGATGTTTTTCGAAACTTTTGTGGCGAATCATTAGGACTGATGATTTAATATAAAATTTCGAATAAACGGATAGCATAAAACAGTAAAAGAGTGCTTAAAATCGAGACCCTAATTCGGTAACCTTAATCTGGGACGTTTGAAGTACGTGCTAAAAAAACCGAGTCACGGTCGACGTTTTTCGAAACTTTTTTGGTGAATCATAAGGCCGGATATTTTAGAATATAATTTCGAAGAAACGGAGTGCATAAAACAATTAAAGATTGCTTAAAATCGAGACCCTAATTCGGTAACCTTAATCTGGGACGTTTGAAGTACGTGCTAAAAAAACCGAGTCACGGTCGACGTTTGTCGAAACTTTTTTGGTGAATCGTAAGGCCGGATATTTTGGAATATAATTTCGAAGAAACGGAGTGCTTAAAACAATTAAAGAGTGCTGAAAATCGAGACCCTAATTCGGAAACCTTAATCTGGGACGTTTGAAGTACGTGCTAAAAAATGGAGTCACGGTCGATGTTTTTCGAAACTTTTGTGGCGAATCATTAGGACTGATGATTTAATATAAAATTTCGAATAAACGGATAGCATAAAACAGTAAAAGAGTGCTTAAAATCGAGACCCTAATTCGGTAACCTTAATCTGGGACGTTTGAAATACGTGCTAAAAAAACCGAGTCACGGTCGACGTTTTTCGAAACTTTTTTGGTGAATCATAAGGCCGGATATTTTAGAATATAATTTCGAAGAAACGGAGTGCTTAAAACAATTAAAGAGTGCTGAAAATCGAGACCCTAATTCGGAAACCTTAATCTGGGACGTTTGAAGTACGTGCTAAAAAATGGAGTCACAGTCGATGTTTTTCGAAACTTTTGTGGCGAATCATTAGGACTGATGATTTAATATAAAATTTCGAATAAACGGATAGCATAAAACAGTAAAAGAGTGCTTAAAATCGAGACCCTAATTCGGTAACCTTAATCTGGGACGTTTGAAGTACGTGCTAAAAAAACCGAGTCACGGTCGACGTTTTTCGAAACCTTTTTGGGGAATCATAAGGCCGGATATTTTAGAATATAATTTCGAAGAAATGGAGTGCATAAAACAATTAAAGAGTGCTGAAAATCGAGACCCTAATTCGGAAACCTTAATCTTGGACGTTTGAAGTACGTGCTAAAAAATGGAGTCACAGTCGATGTTTTTCGAAACTTTTGTGGCGAATCATTAGGACTGATGATTTAATATAAAATTTCGAATAAACGGATAGCATAAAATAGTAAAAGAGTGCTTAAAATCGAGACCCTAATTCGGTAACCTTAATCTGGGACGTTTGAAGTACGTGCTAAAAAAACCGAGTCACGGTCGACGTTTTTCGAAACCTTTTTGGGGAATCATAAGGCCGGATATTTTAGAATATAATTTCGAAGAAATGGAGTGCATAAAACAATTAAAGAGTGCTGAAAATCGAGACCCTAATTCGGAAACCTTAATCTTGGACGTTTGAAGTACGTGCTAAAAAATGGAGTCACAGTCGATGTTTTTCGAAACTTTTGTGGCGAATCATTAGGACTGATGATTTAATATAAAATTTCGAATAAACGGATAGCATAAAACAGTAAAAGAGTGCTTAAAATCGAGACCCTAATTCGGTAACCTTAATCTGGGACGTTTGAAGTACGTGCTAAAAAAACCGAGTCACGGTCGACGTTTTTCGAAACTTTTTTGGTGAATCATAAGGCCGGATATTTTAGAATATAATTTCGAAGAAACGGAGTGCATAAAACAATTAAAGATTGCTTAAAATCGAGACCCTAATTCGGTAACCTTAATCTGGGACGTTTGAAGTACGTGCTAAAAAAACCGAGTCACGGTCGACGTTTGTCGAAACTTTTTTGGTGAATCGTAAGGCCGGATATTTTGGAATATAATTTCGAAGAAACGGAATGCTTAAAACAATTAAAGAGTGCTGAAAATCGAGACCCTAATTCGGAAACCTTAATCTGGGACGTTTGAAGTACGTGCTAAAAAATGGAGTCACGGTCGATGTTTTTCGAAACTTTTGTGGCGAATCATTAGGACTGATGATTTAATATAAAATTTCGAATAAACGGATAGCATAAAACAGTAAAAGAGTGCTTAAAATCGAGACCCTAATTCGGTAACCTTAATCTGGGACGTTTGAAGTACGTGCTAAAAAAACCGAGTCACGGTCGACGTTTTTCGAAACTTTTTTGGTGAATCATAAGGCCGGATATTTTAGAATATAATTTCGAAGAAACGGAGTGCTTAAAACAATTAAAGAGTGCTGAAAATCGAGACCCTAATTCGGAAACCTTAATCTGGGACGTTTGAAGTACGTGCTAAAAAATGGAGTCACAGTCGATGTTTTTCGAAACTTTTGTGGCGAATCATTAGGACTGATGATTTAATATAAAATTTCGAATAAACGGATAGCATAAAACAGTAAAAGAGTGCTTAAAATCGAGACCCTAATTCGGTAACCTTAATCTGGGACGTTTGAAGTACGTGCTAAAAAAACCGAGTCACGGTCGACGTTTTTCGAAACCTTTTTGGGGAATCATAAGGCCGGATATTTTAGAATATAATTTCGAAGAAATGGAGTGCATAAAACAATTAAAGAGTGCTGAAAATCGAGACCCTAATTCGGAAACCTTAATCTTGGACGTTTGAAGTACGTGCTAAAAAATGGAGTCACAGTCGATGTTTTTCGAAACTTTTGTGGCGAATCATTAGGACTGATGATTTAATATAAAATTTCGAATAAACGGATAGCATAAAATAGTAAAAGAGTGCTTAAAATCGAGACCCTAATTCGGTAACCTTAATCTGGGACGTTTGAAGTACGTGCTAAAAAAACCGAGTCACGGTCGACGTTTTTCGAAACCTTTTTGGGGAATCATAAGGCCGGATATTTTAGAATATAATTTCGAAGAAATGGAGTGCATAAAACAATTAAAGAGTGCTGAAAATCGAGACCCTAATTCGGAAACCTTAATCTTGGACGTTTGAAGTACGTGCTAAAAAATGGAGTCACAGTCGATGTTTTTCGAAACTTTTGTGGCGAATCATTAGGACTGATGATTTAATATAAAATTTCGAATAAACGGATAGCATAAAACAGTAAAAGAGTGCTTAAAATCGAGACCCTAATTCGGTAACCTTAATCTGGGACGTTTGAAGTACGTGCTAAAAAAACCGAGTCACGGTCGACGTTTTTCGAAACTTTTTTGGTGAATCATAAGGCCGGATATTTTAGAATATAATTTCGAAGAAACGGAGTGCATAAAACAATTAAAGATTGCTTAAAATCGAGACCCTAATTCGGTAACCTTAATCTGGGACGTTTGAAGTACGTGCTAAAAAAACCGAGTCACGGTCGACGTTTGTCGAAACTTTTTTGGTGAATCGTAAGGCCGGATATTTTGGAATATAATTTCGAAGAAACGGAATGCTTAAAACAATTAAAGAGTGCTGAAAATCGAGACCCTAATTCGGAAACCTTAATCTGGGACGTTTGAAGTACGTGCTAAAAAATGGAGTCACGGTCGATGTTTTTCGAAACTTTTGTGGCGAATCATTAGGACTGATGATTTAATATAAAATTTCGAATAAACGGATAGCATAAAACAGTAAAAGAGTGCTTAAAATCGAGACCCTAATTCGGTAACCTTAATCTGGGACGTTTGAAGTACGTGCTAAAAAAACCGAGTCACGGTCGACGTTTTTCGAAACTTTTTTGGTGAATCATAAGGCCGGATATTTTAGAATATAATTTCGAAGAAACGGAGTGCTTAAAACAATTAAAGAGTGCTGAAAATCGAGACCCTAATTCGGAAACCTTAATCTGGGACGTTTGAAGTACGTGCTAAAAAATGGAGTCACAGTCGATGTTTTTCGAAACTTTTGTGGCGAATCATTAGGACTGATGATTTAATATAAAATTTCGAATAAACGGATAGCATAAAACAGTAAAAGAGTGCTTAAAATCGAGACCCTAATTCGGTAACCTTAATCTGGGACGTTTGAAGTACGTGCTAAAAAAACCGAGTCACGGTCGACGTTTTTCGAAACCTTTTTGGGGAATCATAAGGCCGGATATTTTAGAATATAATTTCGAAGAAATGGAGTGCATAAAACAATTAAAGAGTGCTGAAAATCGAGACCCTAATTCGGAAACCTTAATCTTGGACGTTTGAAGTACGTGCTAAAAAATGGAGTCACAGTCGATGTTTTTCGAAACTTTTGTGGCGAATCATTAGGACTGATGATTTAATATAAAATTTCGAATAATCGGATAGCATAAAACAGTAAAAGAGTGCTTAAAATCGAGACCCTAATTCGGTAACCTTAATCTGGGACGTTTGAAGTACGTGCTAAAAAAACCGAGTCACGGTCGACGTTTTTCGAAACCTTTTTGGGGAATCATAAGGCCGGATATTTTAGAATATAATTTCGAAGAAATGGAGTGCATAAAACAATTAAAGAGTGCTGAAAATCGAGACCCTAATTCGGAAACCTTAATCTTGGACGTTTGAAGTACGTGCTAAAAAATGGAGTCACAGTCGATGTTTTTCGAAACTTTTGTGGCGAATCATTAGGACTGATGATTTAATATAAAATTTCGAATAAACGGATAGCATAAAACAGTAAAAGAGTGCTTAAAATCGAGACCCTAATTCGGTAACCTTAATCTGGGACGTTTGAAGTACGTGCTAAAAAAACCGAGTCACGGTCGACGTTTTTCGAAACCTTTTTGGGGAATCATACGGCCGGATATTTTAGAATATAATTTCGAAGAAACGGAGTGCATAAAACAATTAAAGAGTGCTGAAAATCGAGACCCTAATTCGGAAACCTTAATCTGGGACGTTTGAAGTACGTGCTAAAAAATGGAGTCACAGTCGATGTTTTTCGAAACTTTTGTGGCGAATCATTAGGACTGATGATTTAGAATCGAATTTCGAAGAAACGGAGTGCTTAAAACAGTAAAAGAGTTCTTAAAATCGAGACCCTAATTCGTAACCTTAATCTGGGACGTTTGAAGTACGTGCTAAAAAAACCGAGTCACGGTCGACGTTTTTCGAAACTTTTTTGGTGAATCATAAGGCCGGATATTTTAGAATATAATTTCGAAGAAACGGAGTGCATAAAACAATTAAAGAGTGCTTAAAATCGAGACCCTAATTCGGTAACCTTAATCTGGGACGTTTGAAGTACGTGCTAAAAAAACCGAGTCACGGTCGACGTTTTTCGAAACCTTTTTGGGGAATCATAAGGCCGGATATTTTAGAATATAATTTCGAAGAAATGGAGTGCATAAAACAATTAAAGAGTGCTGAAAATCGAGACCCTAATTCGGAAACCTTAATCTTGGACGTTTGAAGTACGTGCTAAAAAATGGAGTCACAGTCGATGTTTTTCGAAACTTTTGTGGCGAATCATTAGGACTGATGATTTAATATAAAATTTCGAATAAACGGATAGCATAAAATAGTAAAAGAGTGCTTAAAATCGAGACCCTAATTCGGTAACCTTAATCTGGGACGTTTGAAGTACGTGCTAAAAAAACCGAGTCACGGTCGACGTTTTTCGAAACCTTTTTGGGGAATCATAAGGCCGGATATTTTAGAATATAATTTCGAAGAAATGGAGTGCATAAAACAATTAAAGAGTGCTGAAAATCGAGACCCTAATTCGGAAACCTTAATCTTGGACGTTTGAAGTACGTGCTAAAAAATGGAGTCACAGTCGATGTTTTTCGAAACTTTTGTGGCGAATCATTAGGACTGATGATTTAATATAAAATTTCGAATAAACGGATAGCATAAAACAGTAAAAGAGTGCTTAAAATCGAGACCCTAATTCGGTAACCTTAATCTGGGACGTTTGAAGTACGTGCTAAAAAAACCGAGTCACGGTCGACGTTTTTCGAAACTTTTTTGGTGAATCATAAGGCCGGATATTTTAGAATATAATTTCGAAGAAACGGAGTGCATAAAACAATTAAAGATTGCTTAAAATCGAGACCCTAATTCGGTAACCTTAATCTGGGACGTTTGAAGTACGTGCTAAAAAAACCGAGTCACGGTCGACGTTTGTCGAAACTTTTTTGGTGAATCGTAAGGCCGGATATTTTGGAATATAATTTCGAAGAAACGGAGTGCTTAAAACAATTAAAGAGTGCTGAAAATCGAGACCCTAATTCGGAAACCTTAATCTGGGACGTTTGAAGTACGTGCTAAAAAATGGAGTCACGGTCGATGTTTTTCGAAACTTTTGTGGCGAATCATTAGGACTGATGATTTAATATAAAATTTCGAATAAACGGATAGCATAAAACAGTAAAAGAGTGCTTAAAATCGAGACCCTAATTCGGTAACCTTAATCTGGGACGTTTGAAGTACGTGCTAAAAAAACCGAGTCACGGTCGACGTTTTTCGAAACTTTTTTGGTGAATCATAAGGCCGGATATTTTAGAATATAATTTCGAAGAAACGGAGTGCTTAAAACAATTAAAGAGTGCTGAAAATCGAGACCCTAATTCGGAAACCTTAATCTGGGACGTTTGAAGTACGTGCTAAAAAATGGAGTCACAGTCGATGTTTTTCGAAACTTTTGTGGCGAATCATTAGGACTGATGATTTAATATAAAATTTCGAATAAACGGATAGCATAAAACAGTAAAAGAGTGCTTAAAATCGAGACCCTAATTCGGTAACCTTAATCTGGGACGTTTGAAGTACGTGCTAAAAAAACCGAGTCACGGTCGACGTTTTTCGAAACCTTTTTGGGGAATCATAAGGCCGGATATTTTAGAATATAATTTCGAAGAAATGGAGTGCATAAAACAATTAAAGAGTGCTGAAAATCGAGACCCTAATTCGGAAACCTTAATCTTGGACGTTTGAAGTACGTGCTAAAAAATGGAGTCACAGTCGATGTTTTTCGAAACTTTTGTGGCGAATCATTAGGACTGATGATTTAATATAAAATTTCGAATAAACGGATAGCATAAAACAGTAAAAGAGTGCTTAAAATCGAGACCCTAATTCGGTAACCTTAATCTGGGACGTTTGAAGTACGTGCTAAAAAAACCGAGTCACGGTCGACGTTTTTCGAAACCTTTTTGGTGAATCATAAGGCCGGATATTTTAGAATATAATTTCGAAGAAACGGAGTGCATAAAACAATTAAAGATTGCTTAAAATCGAGACCCTAATTCGGTAACCTTAATCTGGGACGTTTGAAGTACGTGCTAAAAAAACCGAGTCACGGTCGACGTTTTTGGAAACTTTTTTGGTGAATCATAAGGCCGGATATTTTAGAATATAATTTCGAAGAAACGGAGTGCATAAAACAATTAAAGATTGCTGAAAATCGAGACCCAAATTCGGAAACCTTAATCTGGGACGTTTGAAGTACGTGCTAAAAAATGGAGTCACAGTCGATGTTTTTCGAAACTTTTGTGGCGAATCATTAGGACTGATGATTTAGAATCGAATTTCGAAGAAACGGATAGCATAAAACAGTAAAAGAGAGCTTAGAATCGAGACCCTAATTCGGTAACCTTAATCTGGGACGTTTGAAGTACGTGCTAAAAAAACCGAGTCACGGTCGACGTTTTTCGAAACTTTTTTGGTGAATCATAAGGCCGGATATTTTAGAATATAATTTCGAAGAAACGGAGTGCATAAAACAATTAAAGATTGCTGAAAATCGAGACCCTAATTCGGAAACCTTAATCTGGGACGTTTGAAGTACGTGCTAAAAAATGGAGTCACGGTCGATGTTTTTCGAAACTTTTGTGGCGAATCATTAGGACTCATGATTTAGAATCGAATTTCGAAGAAACAGATAGCATAAAACAGTAAAAGAGTTCTTAAAATCGAGACCCTAATTTGGTAACCTTAATCTGGGACGTTTGAAGTACGTGCTAAAAAAACCGAGTCACGGTCGACGTTTTTCGAAACTTTTTTGGTGAATCATAAGGTCGGATATTTTAGAATATAATTTCGAAAAAATGGAGTGCTTAAAACAATTAAAGAGTGCTGAAAATCGAGACCCTAATTCAGAAACCTTAATCTGGGACGTTTGAAGTACGTGCTAAAAAATTGAGTCACAGTCGATGTTTTTCGAAACTTTTGTGGCGAATCATTAGGACTGATGATTTAATATAAAATTTCGAATCAACGGATAGCATAAAACAGTAAAAGAGTGCTTAAAATCGAGACCCTAATTCGGTAACCTTAATCTGGGACGTTTGAAGTACGTGCTAAAAAAACCGAGTCACGGTCGACGTTTTTCGAAACCTTTTTGGGGAATCATAAGGCCGGATAATTTAGAATATAATTTCGAAGAAATGGAGTGCATAAAACAATTAAAGAGTGCTGAAAATCGAGACCCTAATTCGGAAACCTTAATCTGGGACGTTTGAAGTACGTGCTAAAAAATGGAGTCACGGTCGATGTTTTTCGAAACTTTTGTGGCGAATCATTAGGACTGATGATTTAGAATCGAATTTCGAAGAAACGGATAGCATAAAATAGTAAAAGAGTTCTTAAAATCGAGACCCTAATTCGGTAACCTTAATCTGGGACGTTTGAAGTACGTGCTAAAAAAATCGAGTCACGGTCGACGTTTTTCGAAACTTTTTTGGTGAATCATAAGGCCGGATATTTTAGAATATAATTTCGAAGAAACGGAGTGCTTAAAACAATTAAAGAGTGCTGAAAATCGAGACCCTAATTCGGAAACCTTAATCTGGGACGTTTGAAGTACGTGCTAAAAAATGGAGTCACGGTCGAAATTTTTCGAAACTTTTGTGGCGAATCATTAGGACTGATGATTTAATATAATATTTCGAATAAACGGATAGCATAAAACAGTAAAAGAGTGCTTAAAATCGAGACCCTAATTCGGTAACCTTAATCTGGGACGTTTGAAGTACGTGCTAAAAAAACCGAGTCACGGTTGACGTTTTTCGAAACCTTTTTGGGGAATCATAAGGCCGGATATTTTAGAATATAATTTCGAAGAAATGGAGTGCATAAAACAATTAAAGAGTGCTGAAAATCGAGACCCTAATTCGGAAACCTTAATCTGGGACGTTTGAAGTACGTGCTAAAAAATGGAGTCACGGTCGATGTTTTTCGAAACTTTTGTGGCGAATCATTAGGACTGATGATTTAGAATCGAATTTCGAAGAAACGGATAGCATAAAACAGTAAAAGAGTTCTTAAAATCGAGACCCTAATTCGGTAACCTTAATCTGGGACGTTTGAAGTACGTGCTAAAAAAACCGAGTCACGGTCGACGTTTTTCGAAACTTTTTTGGTGAATCATAAGGCCGGATATTTTAGAATATAATTTCGAAGAAACGGAGTGCATAAAACAATTAAAGATTGCTGAAAATCGAGACCCTAATTCGGAAACCTTAATCTGGGACGTTTGAAGTACGTGCTAAAAAATGGAGTCACGGTCGATGTTTTTCGAAACTTTTGTGGCGAATCATTAGGACTCATGATTTAGAATCGAATTTCGAAGAAACAGATAGCATAAAACAGTAAAAGAGTTCTTAAAATCGAGACCCTAATTCGGTAACCTTAATCTGGGACGTTTGAAGTACGTGCTAAAAAAACCGAGTCACGGTCGACGTTTTTCGAAACTTTTTTGGTGAATCATAAGGCCGGATATTTTAGAATATAATTTCGAAGAAACGGAGTGCATAAAACAATTAAAGATTGCTTAAAATCGAGACCCTAATTTGGTAACCTTAATCTGGGACGTTTGAAGTACGTGCTAAAAAAACCGAGTCACGGTCGACGTTTTTCGAAACTTTTTTGGTGAATCATAAGGTCGGATATTTTAGAATATAATTTCGAAAAAACGGAGTGCTTAAAACAATTAAAGAGTGCTGAAAATCGAGACCCTAATTCGGAAACCTTAATCTGGGACGTTTGAAGTACGTGCTAAAAAATGGAGTCACAGTCGATGTTTTTCGAAACTTTTGTGGCGAATCATTAGGACTGATGATTTAATATAAAATTTCGAATCAACGGATAGCATAAAACAGTAAAAGAGTGCTTAAAATCGAGACCCTAATTCGGTAACCTTAATCTGGGACATTTGAAGTACGTGCTAAAAAAACCGAGTCACGGTCGACGTTTTTCGAAACTTTTTTGGTGAATCATAAGGCCGGATATTTTAGAATATAATTTCGAAGAAACGGAGTGCAGAAAACAATTAAAGAGTGCTTAAAATCGAGACCCTAATTCGGTAACCTTAATCTGGGACGTTTGAAGTACGTGCTAAAAAAACCGAGTCACGGTCGACGTTTTTCGAAACCTTTTTGGGGAATCATAAGGCCGGATAATTTAGAATATAATTTCGAAGAAATGGAGTGCATAAAACAATTAAAGAGTGCTGAAAATCGAGACCCTAATTCGGAAACCTTAATCTGGGACGTTTGAAGTACGTTCTAAAAAATGGAGTCACGGTCGATGTTTTTCGAAACTTTTGTGGCGAATCATTAGGACTGATAATTTAATATAAAATTTCGAATAAACGGATAGCATAAAACATTAAAGAGTGCTTAAAATCGAGACCCTAATTCGGTAACCTTAATCTGGGACGTTTGAAGTACGTCTAAAAAAACCGAGTCACGGTCGACGTTTTTCGAAACCTTTTTGGGGAATCATAAGGCCGGATAATTTAGAATATAATTTCGAAGAAATGGAGTGCATAAAACAATTAAAGAGTGCTGAAAATCGAGACCCTAATTCGGAAACCTTAATCTGGGACGTTTGAAGTACGTGCTAAAAAATGGAGTCACGGTCGATGTTTTTCGAAACTTTTGTGGCGAATCATTAGGGCTGATGATTTAGAATCGAATTTCGAAGAAACGGATAGCATAAAATAGTAAAAGAGTTCTTAAAATCGAGACCCTAATTCGGTAACCTTAATCTGGGACGTTTGAAGTACGTGCTAAAAAAACCGAGTCACGGTCGACGTTTTTCGAAACTTTTTTGGTGAATCATAAGGCCGGATATTTTAGAATATAATTTCGAAGAAACGGAGTGCTTAAAACAATTAAAGAGTGCTGAAAATCGAGACCCTAATTCGGAAACCTTAATCTGGGACGTTTGAAGTACGTGCTAAAAAATGGAGTCACGGTCGATGTTTTTCGAAACTTTTGTGGCGAATCATTAGGACTGATGATTTAATATAATATTTCGAATAAACGGATAGCATAAAACAGTAAAAGAGTGCTTAAAATCGAGACCCTAATTCGGTAACCTTAATCTGGGACGTTTGAAGTACGTGCTAAAAAAACCGAGTCACGGTCGACGTTTTTCGAAACCTTTTTGGGGAATCATAAGGCCGGATATTTTAGAATATAATTTCGAAGAAATGGAGTGCATAAAACAATTAAAGAGTGCTGAAAATCGAGACCCTAATTCGGAAACCTTAATCTGGGACGTTTGAAGTACGTGCTAAAAAATGGAGTCACGGTCGATGTTTTTCGAAACTTTTGTGGCGAATCATTAGGACTGATGATTTAGAATCGAATTTCGAAGAAACGGATAGCATAAAACAGTAAAAGAGTTCTTAAAATCGAGACCCTAATTCGGTAACCTTAATCTGGGACGTTTGAAGTACGTGCTAAAAAAACCGAGTCACGGTCGACGTTTTTCGAAACTTTTTTGGTGAATCATAAGGCCGGATATTTTAGAATATAATTTCGAAGAAACGGAGTGCATAAAACAATTAAAGATTGCTGAAAATCGAGACCCTAATTCGGAAACCTTAATCTGGGACGTTTGAAGTACGTGCTAAAAAATGGAGTCACGGTCGATGTTTTTCGAAACTTTTGTGGCGAATCATTAGGACTGATGATTTAGAATCGAATTTCGAAGAAACGGATAGCATAAAATAGTAAAAGAGTTCTTAAAATCGAGACCCTAATTCGGTAACCTTAATCTGGGACGTTTGAAGTACGTGCTAAAAAAACCGAGTCACGGTCGACGTTTTTCGAAACTTTTTTGGTGAATCATAAGGCCGGATATTTTAGAATATAATTTCGAAGAAACGGAGTGCTTAAAACAATTAAAGAGTGCTGAAAATCGAGACCCTAATTCGGAAACCTTAATCTGGGACGTTTGAAGTACGTGCTAAAAAATGGAGTCACGGTCGATGTTTTTCGAAACTTTTGTGGCGAATCATTAGGACTGATGATTTAGAATCGAATTTCGAAGAAACGGATAGCATAAAATAGTAAAAGAGTGCTTAAAATCGAGACCCTAATTCGGTAACCTTAATCTGGGACGTTTGAAGTACGTGCTAAAAAAACCGAGTCACGGTCGACGTTTTTCGAAACTTTTTTGGTGAATCATAAGGCCGGATATTTTAGAATATAATTTCGAAGAAACGGAGTGCATAAAACAATTAAAGATTGCTGAAAATCGAGACCCTAATTCGGAAACCTTAATCTGGGACGTTTGAAGTACGTGCTAAAAAATGGAGTCACGGTCGATGTTTTTCGAAACTTTTGTGGCGAATCATTAGGACTGATGATTTAGAATCGAATTTCGAAGAAACGGATAGCATAAAATAGTAAAAGAGTTCTTAAAATCGAGACCCTAATTCGGTAACCTTAATCTGGGACGTTTGAAGTACGTGCTAAAAAAACCGAGTCACGGTCGACGTTTTTCGAAACTTTTTTGGTGAATCATAAGGCCGGATATTTTAGAATATAATTTCGAAGAAACGGAGTGCTTAAAACAATTAAAGAGTGCTGAAAATCGAGACCCTAATTCGGAAACCTTAATCTGGGACGTTTGAAGTACGTGCTAAAAAATGGAGTCACGGTCGATGTTTTTCGAAACTTTTGTGGCGAATCATTAGGACTGATGATTTAATATAATATTTCGAATAAACGGATAGCATAAAACAGTAAAAGAGTGCTTAAAATCGAGACCCTAATTCGGTAACCTTAATCTGGGACGTTTGAAGTACGTGCTAAAAAAACCGAGTCACGGTCGACGTTTTTCGAAACCTTTTTGGGGAATCATAAGGCCGGATATTTTAGAATATAATTTCGAAGAAATGGAGTGCATAAAACAATTAAAGAGTGCTGAAAATCGAGACCCTAATTCGGAAACCTTAATCTGGGACGTTTGAAGTACGTGCTAAAAAATGGAGTCACGGTCGATGTTTTTCGAAACTTTTATGGCGAATCATTAGGACTGATGATTTAGAATCGAATTTCGAAGAAACGGATAGCATAAAACAGTAAAAGAGTTCTTAAAATCGAGACCCTAATTCGGTAACCTTAATCTGGGACGTTTGAAGTACGTGCTAAAAAAACCGAGTCACGGTCGACGTTTTTCGAAACTTTTTTGGTGAATCATAAGGCCGGATATTTTAGAATATAATTTCGAAGAAACGGAGTGCATAAAACAATTAAAGATTGCTGAAAATCGAGACCCTAATTCGGAAACCTTAATCTGGGACGTTTGAAGTACGTGCTAAAAAATGGAGTCACGGTCGATGTTTTTCGAAACTTTTGTGGCGAATCATTAGGACTGATGATTTAGAATCGAATTTCGAAGAAACGGATAGCATAAAATAGTAAAAGAGTTCTTAAAATCGAGACCCTAATTCGGTAACCTTAATCTGGGACGTTTGAAGTACGTGCTAAAAAAACCGAGTCACGGTCGACGTTTTTCGAAACTTTTTTGGTGAATCATAAGGCCGGATATTTTAGAATATAATTTCGAAGAAACGGAGTGCTTAAAACAATTAAAGAGTGCTGAAAATCGAGACCCTAATTCGGAAACCTTAATCTGGGACGTTTGAAGTACGTGCTAAAAAATGGAGTCACGGTCGATGTTTTTCGAAACTTTTGTGGCGAATCATTAGGACTGATGATTTAGAATCGAATTTCGAAGAAACGGATAGCATAAAATAGTAAAAGAGTGCTTAAAATCGAGACCCTAATTCGGTAACCTTAATCTGGGACGTTTGAAGTACGTGCTAAAAAAACCGAGTCACGGTCGACGTTTTTCGAAACTTTTTTGGTGAATCATAAGGCCGGATATTTTAGAATATAATTTCGAAGAAACGGAGTGCATAAAACAATTAAAGATTGCTGAAAATCGAGACCCTAATTCGGAAACCTTAATCTGGGACGTTTGAAGTACGTGCTAAAAAATGGAGTCACGGTCGATGTTTTTCGAAACTTTTGTGGCGAATCATTAGGACTGATGATTTAGAATCGAATTTCGAAGAAACGGATAGCATAAAATAGTAAAAGAGTTCTTAAAATCGAGACCCTAATTCGGTAACCTTAATCTGGGACGTTTGAAGTACGTGCTAAAAAAACCGAGTCACGGTCGACGTTTTTCGAAACTTTTTTGGTGAATCATAAGGCCGGATATTTTAGAATATAATTTCGAAGAAACGGAGTGCTTAAAACAATTAAAGAGTGCTGAAAATCGAGACCCTAATTCGGAAACCTTAATCTGGGACGTTTGAAGTACGTGCTAAAAAATGGAGTCACGGTCGATGTTTTTCGAAACTTTTGTGGCGAATCATTAGGACTGATGATTTAATATAATATTTCGAATAAACGGATAGCATAAAACAGTAAAAGAGTGCTTAAAATCGAGACCCTAATTCGGTAACCTTAATCTGGGACGTTTGAAGTACGTGCTAAAAAAACCGAGTCACGGTCGACGTTTTTCGAAACTTTTTTGGTGAATCATAAGGTCGGATATTTTAGAATATAATTTCGAAAAAACGGAGTGCTTAAAACAATTAAAGAGTGCTGAAAATCGAGACCCTAATTCGGAAACCTTAATCTGGGACGTTTGAAGTACGTGCTAAAAAATGGAGTCACAGTCGATGTTTTTCGAAACTTTTGTGGCGAATCATTAGGACTGATGATTTAATATAAAATTTCGAATCAACGGATAGCATAAAACAGTAAAAGAGTGCTTAAAATCGAGACCCTAATTCGGTAACCTTAATCTGGGACGTTTGAAGTACGTGCTAAAAAAACCGAGTCACGGTCGACGTTTTTCGAAACTTTTTTGGTGAATCATAAGGCCGGATATTTTAGAATATAATTTCGAAGAAACGGAGAGCAGAAAACAATTAAAGAGTGCTTAAAATCGAGACCCTAATTCGGTAACCTTAATCTGGGACGTTTGAAGTACGTGCTAAAAAAACCGAGTCACGGTCGACGTTTTTCGAAACCTTTTTGGGGAATCATAAGGCCGGATAATTTAGAATATAATTTCGAAGAAATGGAGTGCATAAAACAATTAAAGAGTGCTGAAAATCGAGACCCTAATTCGGAAACCTTAATCTGGGACGTTTGAAGTACGTGCTAAAAAATGGAGTCACGGTCGATGTTTTTCGAAACTTTTGTGGCGAATCATTAGGACTGATGATTTAGAATCGAATTTCGAAGAAACGGATAGCATAAAATAGTAAAAGAGTTCTTAAAATCGAGACCCTAATTCGGTAACCTTAATCTGGGACGTTTGAAGTACGTGCTAAAAAAACCGAGTCACGGTCGATGTTTTTCGAAACTTTTGTGGCGAATCATTAGGACTGATGATTTAATATAATATTTCGAATAAACGGATAGCATAAAACAGTAAAAGAGTGCTTAAAATTGAGACCCTAATTCGGTAACCTTAATCTGGGACGTTTGAAGTACGTGCTAAAAAAACCGAGTCACGGTCGACGTTTTTCGAAACTTTTTTGGTGAATCATAAGGACGGATATTTTAGAATATAATTTCGAAAAAACGGAGTGCTTAAAACAATTAAAGAGTGCTGAAAATCGAGACCCTAATTCGGAAACCTTAATCTGGGACGTTTGAAGTACGTGCTAAAAAATGGAGTCACAGTCGATGTTTTTCGAAACATTTGTGGCGAATCATTAGGACTGATGATTTAATATAAAATTTCGAATCAACGGATAGCATAAAACAGTAAAAGAGTGCTTAAAATCGAGACCCTAATTCGGTAACCTTAATCTGGGACGTTTGAAGTACGTGCTAAAAAAACCGAGTCACGGTCGACGTTTTTCGAAACTTTTTTGGTGAATCATAAGGCCGGATATTTTAGAATATAATTTCGAAGAAACGGAGAGCAGAAAACAATTAAAGAGTGCTTAAAATCGAGACCCTAATTCGGTAACCTTAATCTGGGACGTTTGAAGTACGTGCTAAAAAAACCGAGTCACGGTCGACGTTTTTCGAAACCTTTTTGGGGAATCATAAGGCCGGATAATTTAGAATATAATTTCGAAGAAATGGAGTGCATAAAACAATTAAAGAGTGCTGAAAATCGAGACCCTAATTCGGAAACCTTAATCTGGGACGTTTGAAGTACGTGCTAAAAAATGGAGTCACGGTCGATGTTTTTCGAAACTTTTGTGGCGAATCATTAGGACTGATGATTTAGAATCGAATTTCGAAGAAACGGATAGCATAAAATAGTAAAAGAGTTCTTAAAATCGAGACCCTAATTCGGTAACCTTAATCTGGGACGTTTGAAGTACGTGCTAAAAAAACCGAGTCACGGTCGACGTTTTTCGAAACTTTTTTGGTGAATCATAAGGCCGGATATTTTAGAATATAATTTCGAAGAAACGGAGTGCTTAAAACAATTAAAGAGTGCTGAAAATCGAGACCCTAATTCGGAAACCTTAATCTGGGACGTTTGAAGTACGTGCTAAAAAATGGAGTCACGGTCGATGTTTTTCGAAACTTTTGTGGCGAATCATTAGGACTGATGATTTAATATAATATTTCGAATAAACGGATAGCATAAAACAGTAAAAGAGTGCTTAAAATCGAGACCCTAATTCGGTAACCTTAATCTGGGACGTTTGAAGTACGTGCTAAAAAAACCGAGTCACGGTCGACGTTTTTCGAAACCTTTTTGGGGAATCATAAGGCCGGATATTTTAGAATATAATTTCAAAGAAATGGAGTGCATAAAACAATTAAAGAGTGCTGAAAATCGAGACCCTAATTCGGAAACCTTAATCTGGGACGTTTGAAGTACGTGCTAAAAAATGGAGTCACGGTCGATGTTTTTCGAAACTTTTGTGGCGAATCATTAGGACTGATGATTTAGAATCGAATTTCGAAGAAACGGATAGCATAAAACAGTAAAAGAGTTCTTAAAATCGAGACCCTAATTCGGTAACCTTAATCTGGGACGTTTGAAGTACGTGCTAAAAAAACCGAGTCACGGTCGACGTTTTTCGAAACTTTTTTGGTGAATCATAAGGCCGGATATTTTAGAATATAATTTCGAAGAAACGGAGTGCTTAAAACAATTAAAGAGTGCTGAAAATCGAGACCCTAATTCGGAAACCTTAATCTGGGACGTTTGAACTACGTGCTAAAAAATGGAGTCACAGTCGATGTTTTTCGAAACTTTTGTGGCGAATCATTAGGACTGATGATTTAATATAAAATTTCGAATAAACGGATAGCATAAAACAGTAAAAGAGTGCTTAAAATCGAGACCCTAATTCGGTAACCTTAATCTGGGACGTTTGAAGTACGTGCTAAAAAAACCGAGTCACGGTCGACGTTTTTCGAAACTTTTTTGGTGAATCATAAGGCCGGATATTTTAGAATATAATTTCGAAGAAACGGAGTGCTTAAAACAATTAAAGAGTGCTGAAAATCGAGACCCTAATTCGGAAACCTTAATCTGGGACGTTTGAAGTACGTGCTAAAAAATGGAGTCACAGTCGATGTTTTTCGAAACTTTTGTGGCGAATCATTAGGACTGATGATTTAATATAAAATTTCGAATAAACGGATAGCATAAAACAGTAAAAGAGTGCTTAAAATCGAGACCCTAATTCGGTAACCTTAATCTGGGACGTTTGAAGTACGTGCTAAAAAAACCGAGTCACGGTCGACGTTTTTCGAAACCTTTTTGGGGAATCATAAGGCCGGATAATTTAGAATATAATTTCGAAGAAATGGAGTGCATAAAACAATTAAAGAGTGCTGAAAATCGAGACCCTAATTCGGAAACCTTAATCTGGGACGTTTGAAGTACGTGCTAAAAAATGGAGTCACGGTCGATGTTTTTCGAAACTTTTGTGGCGAATCATTAGGACTGATGATTTAGAATCGAATTTCGAAGAAACGGATAGCATAAAATAGTAAAAGAGTTCTTAAAATCGAGACCCTAATTCGGTAACCTTAATCTGGGACGTTTGAAGTACGTGCTAAAAAAACCGAGTCACGGTCGACGTTTTTCGAAACTTTTTTGGTGAATCATAAGGCCGGATATTTTAGAATATAATTTCGAAGAAACGGAGTGCTTAAAACAATTAAAGAGTGCTGAAAATCGAGACCCTAATTCGGAAACCTTAATCTGGGACGTTTGAAGTACGTGCTAAAAAATGGAGTCACGGTCGATGTTTTTCGAAACTTTTGTGGCGAATCATTAGGACTGATGATTTAATATAATATTTCGAATAAACGGATAGCATAAAACAGTAAAAGAGTGCTTAAAATCGAGACCCTAATTCGGTAACCTTAATCTGGGACGTTTGAAGTACGTGCTAAAAAAACCGAGTCACGGTCGACGTTTTTCGAAACCTTTTTGGGGAATCATAAGGCCGGATATTTTAGAATATAATTTCAAAGAAATGGAGTGCATAAAACAATTAAAGAGTGCTGAAAATCGAGACCCTAATTCGGAAACCTTAATCTGGGACGTTTGAAGTACGTGCTAAAAAATGGAGTCACGGTCGATGTTTTTCGAAACTTTTGTGGCGAATCATTAGGACTGATGATTTAGAATCGAATTTCGAAGAAACGGATAGCATAAAACAGTAAAAGAGTTCTTAAAATCGAGACCCTAATTCGGTAACCTTAATCTGGGACGTTTGAAGTACGTGCTAAAAAAACCGAGTCACGGTCGACGTTTTTCGAAACTTTTTTGGTGAATCATAAGGCCGGATATTTTAGAATATAATTTCGAAGAAACGGAGTGCTTAAAACAATTAAAGAGTGCTGAAAATCGAGACCCTAATTCGGAAACCTTAATCTGGGACGTTTGAACTACGTGCTAAAAAATGGAGTCACAGTCGATGTTTTTCGAAACTTTTGTGGCGAATCATTAGGACTGATGATTTAATATAAAATTTCGAATAAACGGATAGCATAAAACAGTAAAAGAGTGCTTAAAATCGAGACCCTAATTCGGTAACCTTAATCTGGGACGTTTGAAGTACGTGCTAAAAAAACCGAGTCACGGTCGACGTTTTTCGAAACTTTTTTGGTGAATCATAAGGCCGGATATTTTAGAATATAATTTCGAAGAAACGGAGTGCTTAAAACAATTAAAGAGTGCTGAAAATCGAGACCCTAATTCGGAAACCTTAATCTGGGACGTTTGAAGTACGTGCTAAAAAATGGAGTCACAGTCGATGTTTTTCGAAACTTTTGTGGCGAATCATTAGGACTGATGATTTAATATAAAATTTCGAATAAACGGATAGCATAAAACAGTAAAAGAGTGCTTAAAATCGAGACCCTAATTCGGTAACCTTAATCTGGGACGTTTGAAGTACGTGCTAAAAAAACCGAGTCACGGTCGACGTTTTTCGAAACCTTTTTGGGGAATCATAAGGCCGGATAATTTAGAATATAATTTCGAAGAAATGGAGTGCATAAAACAATTAAAGAGTGCTGAAAATCGAGACCCTAATTCGGAAACCTTAATCTGGGACGTTTGAAGTACGTGCTAAAAAATGGAGTCACGGTCGATGTTTTTCGAAACTTTTGTGGCGAATCATTAGGACTGATGATTTAGAATCGAATTTCGAAGAAACGGATAGCATAAAATAGTAAAAGAGTTCTTAAAATCGAGACCCTAATTCGGTAACCTTAATCTGGGACGTTTGAAGTACGTGCTAAAAAAACAGAGTCACGGTCGACGTTTTTCGAAACTTTTTTGGTGAATCATAAGGCCGGATATTTTAGAATATAATTTCGAAGAAACGGAGTGCTTAAAACAATTAAAGAGTGCTGAAAATCGAGACCCTAATTCGGAAACCTTAATCTGGGACGTTTGAAGTACGTGCTAAAAAATGGAGTCACGGTCGATGTTTTTCGAAACTTTTGTGGCGAATCATTAGGACTGATGATTTAATATAATATTTCGAATAAACGGATAGCATAAAACAGTAAAAGAGTGCTTAAAATCGAGACCCTAATTCGGTAACCTTAATCTGGGACGTTTGAAGTACGTGCTAAAAAAACCGAGTCACGGTCGACGTTTTTCGAAACCTTTTTGGGGAATCATAAGGCCGGATATTTTAGAATATAATTTCAAAGAAATGGAGTGCATAAAACAATTAAAGAGTGCTGAAAATCGAGACCCTAATTCGGAAACCTTAATCTGGGACGTTTGAAGTACGTGCTAAAAAATGGAGTCACGGTCGATGTTTTTCGAAACTTTTGTGGCGAATCATTAGGACTGATGATTTAGAATCGAATTTCGAAGAAACGGATAGCATAAAACAGTAAAAGAGTTCTTAAAATCGAGACCCTAATTCGGTAACCTTAATCTGGGACGTTTGAAGTACGTGCTAAAAAAACCGAGTCACGGTCGACGTTTTTCGAAACTTTTTTGGTGAATCATAAGGCCGGATATTTTAGAATATAATTTCGAAGAAACGGAGTGCTTAAAACAATTAAAGAGTGCTGAAAATCGAGACCCTAATTCGGAAACCTTAATCTGGGACGTTTGAACTACGTGCTAAAAAATGGAGTCACAGTCGATGTTTTTCGAAACTTTTGTGGCGAATCATTAGGACTGATGATTTAATATAAAATTTCGAATAAACGGATAGCATAAAACAGTAAAAGAGTGCTTAAAATCGAGACCCTAATTCGGTAACCTTAATCTGGGACGTTTGAAGTACGTGCTAAAAAAACCGAGTCACGGTCGACGTTTTTCGAAACTTTTTTGGTGAATCATAAGGCCGGATATTTTAGAATATAATTTCGAAGAAACGGAGTGCTTAAAACAATTAAAGAGTGCTGAAAATCGAGACCCTAATTCGGAAACCTTAATCTGGGACGTTTGAACTACGTGCTAAAAAATGGAGTCACAGTCGATGTTTTTCGAAACTTTTGTGGCGAATCATTAGGACTGATGATTTAATATAAAATTTCGAATAAACGGATAGCATAAAACAGTAAAAGAGTGCTTAAAATCGAGACCCTAATTCGGTAACCTTAATCTGGGACGTTTGAAGTACGTGCTAAAAAAACCGAGTCACGGTCAACGTTTTTCGAAACTTTTTTGGTGAATCATAAGGCCGGATATTTTAGAATATAATTTCGAAGAAACGGAGTGCTTAAAACAATTAAAGAGTGCTGAAAATCGAGACCCTAATTCGGAAACCTTAATCTGGGACGTTTGAAGTACGTGCTAAAAAATGGAGTCACAGTCGATGTTTTTCGAAACTTTTGTGGCGAATCATTAGGACTGATGATTTAATATAAAATTTCGAATAAACGGATAGCATAAAACAGTAAAAGAGTGCTTAAAATCGAGACCCTAATTCGGTAACCTTAATCTGGGACGTTTGAAGTACGTGCTAAAAAAACCGAGTCACGGTCGACGTTTTTCGAAACCTTTTTGGGGAATCATAAGGCCGGATAATTTAGAATATAATTTCGAAGAAATGGAGTGCATAAAACAATTAAAGAGTGCTGAAAATCGAGACCCTAATTCGGAAACCTTAATCTGGGACGTTTGAAGTACGTGCTAAAAAATGGAGTCACGGTCGATGTTTTTCGAAACTTTTGTGGCGAATCATTAGGACTGATGATTTAGAATCGAATTTCGAAGAAACGGATAGCATAAAATAGTAAAAGAGTTCTTAAAATCGAGACCCTAATTCGGTAACCTTAATCTGGGACGTTTGAAGTACGTGCTAAAAAAACCGAGAAACGGTCAACGTTTTTCGAAACTTTTTTGGTGAATCATAAGGCCGGATATTTTAGAATATAATTTCGAAGAAACGGAGTGCTTAAAACAATTAAAGAGTGCTGAAAATCGAGACCCTAATTCGGAAACCTTAATCTGGGACGTTTGAAGTACGTGCTAAAAAATGGAGTCACGGTCGATGTTTTTCGAAACTTTTGTGGCGAATCATTAGGACTGATGATTTAGAATCGAATTTCGAAGAAACGGATAGCATAAAATAGTAAAAGAGTTCTTAAAATCGAGACCCTAATTCGGTAACCTTAATCTGGGACGTTTGAAGTACGTGCTAAAAAAACCGAGTCACGGTCAACGTTTTTCGAAACTTTTTTGGTGAATCATAAGGCCGGATATTTTAGAATATAATTTCGAAGAAACGGAGTGCTTAAAACAATTAAAGAGTGCTGAAAATCGAGACCCTAATTCGGAAACCTTAATCTGGGACGTTTGAAGTACGTGCTAAAAAATGGAGTCACAGTCGATGTTTTTCGAAACTTTTGTGGCGAATCATTAGGACTGATGATTTAATATAAAATTTCGAATAAACGGATAGCATAAAACAGTAAAAGAGTGCTTAAAATCGAGACCCTAATTCGGTAACCTTAATCTGGGACGTTTGAAGTACGTGCTAAAAAAACCGAGTCACGGTCGACGTTTTTCGAAACCTTTTTGGGGAATCATAAGGCCGGATAATTTAGAATATAATTTCGAAGAAATGGAGTGCATAAAACAATTAAAGAGTGCTGAAAATCGAGACCCTAATTCGGAAACCTTAATCTGGGACGTTTGAAGTACGTGCTAAAAAATGGAGTCACGGTCGATGTTTTTCGAAACTTTTGTGGCGAATCATTAGGACTGATGATTTAGAATCGAATTTCGAAGAAACGGATAGCATAAAATAGTAAAAGAGTTCTTAAAATCGAGACCCTAATTCGGTAACCTTAATCTGGGACGTTTGAAGTACGTGCTAAAAAAACCGAGTCACGGTCGACGTTTTTCGAAACTTTTTTGGTGAATCATCAGGCCGGATATTTTAGAATATAATTTCGAAGAAACGGAGTGCTTAAAACAATTAAAGAGTGCTGAAAATCGAGACCCTAATTCGGAAACCTTAATCTGGGACGTTTGAAGTACGTGCTAAAAAATGGAGTCACGGTCGATGTTTTTCGAAACTTTTGTGGCGAATCATTAGGACTGATGATTTAGAATCGAATTTCGAAGAAACGGATAGCATAAAATAGTAAAAGAGTTCTTAAAATCGAGACCCTAATTCGGTAACCTTAATCTGGGACGTTTGAAGTACGTGCTAAAAAAACCGAGTCACGGTCGACGTTTTTCGAAACCTTTTTGGGGAATCATAAGGCCGGATATTTTAGAATATAATTTCGAAGAAATGGAGTGCATAAAACAATTAAAGAGTGCTGAAAATCGAGACCCTAATTCGGAAACCTTAATCTGGGACGTTTGAAGTACGTGCTAAAAAATGGAGTCACGGTCGATGTTTTTCGAAACTTTTGTGGCGAATCATTAGGACTGATGATTTAGAATCGAATTTCGAAGAAACGGATAGCATAAAACAGTAAAAGAGTTCTTAAAATCGAGACCCTAATTCGGTAACCTTAATCTGGGACGTTTGAAGTACGTGCTAAAAAAACCGAGTCACGGTCGACGTTTTTCGAAACTTTTTTGGTGAATCATAAGGCCGGATATTTTAGAATATAATTTCGAAGAAACGGAGTGCTTAAAACAATTAAAGAGTGCTGAAAATCGAGACCCTAATTCGGAAACCTTAATCTGGGACGTTTGAAGTACGTGCTAAAAAATGGAGTCACGGTCGATGTTTTTCGAAACTTTTGTGGCGAATCATTAGGACTGATGATTTAATATAAAATTTCGAATAAACGGATAGCATAAAACAGTAAAAGAGTGCTTAAAATCGAGACCCTAATTCGGTAACCTTAATCTGGGACGTTTGAAGTACGTGCTAAAAAAACAGAGTCACGGTCGACGTTTTTCGAAACCTTTTTGGGGAATCATAAGGCCGGATAATTTAGAATATAATTTCGAAGAAATGGAGTGCATAAAACAATTAAAGAGTGCTGAAAATCGAGACCCTAATTCGGAAACCTTAATCTGGGACGTTTGAAGTACGTGCTAAAAAATGGAGTCACGGTCGATGTTTTTCGAAACTTTTGTGGCGAATCATTAGGACTGATGATTTAGAATCGAATTTCGAAGAAACGGATAGCATAAAATAGTAAAAGAGTTCTTAAAATCGAGACCCTAATTCGGTAACCTTAATCTGGGACGTTTGAAGTACGTGCTAAAAAAACCGAGTCACGGTCGACGTTTTTCGAAACTTTTTTGGTGAATCATCAGGCCGGATATTTTAGAATATAATTTCGAAGAAACGGAGTGCTTAAAACAATTAAAGAGTGCTGAAAATCGAGACCCTAATTCGGAAACCTTAATCTGGGACGTTTGAAGTACGTGCTAAAAAATGGAGTCACGGTCGATGTTTTTCGAAACTTTTGTGGCGAATCATTAGGACTGATGATTTAGAATCGAATTTCGAAGAAACGGATAGCATAAAATAGTAAAAGAGTTCTTAAAATCGAGACCCTAATTCGGTAACCTTAATCTGGGACGTTTGAAGTACGTGCTAAAAAAACCGAGTCACGGTCGACGTTTTTCGAAACCTTTTTGGGGAATCATAAGGCCGGATATTTTAGAATATAATTTCGAAGAAATGGAGTGCATAAAACAATTAAAGAGTGCTGAAAATCGAGACCCTAATTCGGAAACCTTAATCTGGGACGTTTGAAGTACGTGCTAAAAAATGGAGTCACGGTCGATGTTTTTCGAAACTTTTGTGGCGAATCATTAGGACTGATGATTTAGAATCGAATTTCGAAGAAACGGATAGCATAAAACAGTAAAAGAGTTCTTAAAATCGAGACCCTAATTCGGTAACCTTAATCTGGGACGTTTGAAGTACGTGCTAAAAAAACCGAGTCACGGTCGACGTTTTTCGAAACTTTTTTGGTGAATCATAAGGCCGGATATTTTAGAATATAATTTCGAAGAAACGGAGTGCTTAAAACAATTAAAGAGTGCTGAAAATCGAGACCCTAATTCGGAAACCTTAATCTGGGACGTTTGAAGTACGTGCTAAAAAATGGAGTCACAGTCGATGTTTTTCGAAACTTTTGTGGCGAATCATTAGGACTGATGATTTAATATAAAATTTCGAATAAACGGATAGCATAAAACAGTAAAAGAGTGCTTAAAATCGAGACACTAATTCGGTAACCTTAATCTGGGACGTTTGAAGTACGTGCTAAAAAAACCGAGTCACGGTCGACGTTTTTCGAAACTTTTTTGGTGAATCATAAGGCCGGATATTTTAGAATATAATTTCGAAGAAACGGAGTGCTTAAAACAATTAAAGAGTGCTGAAAATCGAGACCCTAATTCGGAAACCTTAATCTGGGACGTTTGAAGTACGTGCTAAAAAATGGAGTCACAGTCGATGTTTTTCGAAACTTTTGTGGCGAATCGTTAGGATTGATGATTTAATATAAAATTTCGAATAAACGGATAGCATAAAACAGTAAAAGAGTGCTTAAAATCGAGACCCTAATTCGGTAACCTTAATCTGGGACGTTTGAAGTACGTGCTAAAAAAACCGAGTCACGGTCGACGTTTTTCGAAACTTTTTTGGTGAATCATAAGGCCGCATATTTTAGAATATAATTTCGAAGAAACGGAGTGCATAAAACAATTAAAGATTGCTGAAAATCGAGACCCTAATTCGGAAACCTTAATCTGGGACGTTTGAAGTACGTGCTAAAAAATGGAGTCACAGTCGATGTTTTTCGAAACTTTTGTGGCGAATCATTAGGACTGATGATTTAGAATCGAATTTCGAAGAAACGGATACCGTAAAACAGTAAAAGAGTTCTTAAAATCGAGACCCTAATTCGGTAACCTTAATCTGGGACGTTTGAAGTACGTGCTAAAAAAACCGAGTCACGGTCGACGTTTTTCGAAACTTTTTTGGTGAATCATAAGGCCGGATATTTTAGAATATAATTTCGAAGAAACGGAGTGCTTAAAACAATTAAAGAGTGCTGAAAATCGAGACCCTAATTCGGAAACCTTAATCTGGGACGTTTGAAGTACGTGCTAAAAAATGGAGTCACGGTCGATGTTTTTCGAAACTTTTGTGGCGAATCATTAGGACTGATGATTTAATATAATATTTCGAATAAACGGATAGCATAAAACAGTAAAAGAGTGCTTAAAATCGAGACCCTAATTCGGTAACCTTAATCTGGGACGTTTGAAGTACGTGCTAAAAAAACCGAGTCACGGTCGACGTTTTTCGAAACCTTTTTGGGGAATCATAAGGCCGGATATTTTAGAATATAATTTCGAAGAAATGGAGTGCATAAAACAATTAAAGAGTGCTGAAAATCGAGACCCTAATTCGGAAACCTTTATCTGGGACGTTTGAAGTACGTGCTAAAAAATGGAGTCACGGTCGATGTTTTTCGAAACTTTTGTGGCGAATCATTAGGACTGATGATTTAGAATCGAATTTCGAAGAAACGGATACCATAAAACAGTAAAAGAGTTCTTAAAATCGAGACCCTAATTCGGTAACCTTAATCTGGGACGTTTGAAGTACGTGCTAAAAAACCGAGTCACGGTCGACGTTTTTCGAAACTTTTTTGGTGAATCATAAGGCCGGATATTTTAGAATATAATTTCGAAGAAACGGAGTGCTTAAAACAATTAAAGAGTGCTGAAAATCGAGACCCTAATTCGGAAACCTTAATCTGGGACGTTTGAAGTACGTGCTAAAAAATGGAGTCACGGTCGATGTTTTTCGAAACTTTTGTGGCGAATCATTAGGACTGATGATTTAATATAATATTTCGAATAAACGGATAGCATAAAACAGTAAAAGAGTGCTTAAAATCGAGACCCTAATTCGGTAACCTTAATCTGGGACGTTTGAAGTACGTGCTAAAAAAACCGAGTCACGGTCGACGTTTTTCGAAACCTTTTTGGGGAATCATAAGGCCGGATATTTTAGAATATAATTTCAAAGAAATGGAGTGCATAAAACAATTAAAGAGTGCTGAAAATCGAGACCCTAATTCGGAAACCTTAATCTGGGACGTTTGAAGTACGTGCTAAAAAATGGAGTCACGGTCGATGTTTTTCGAAACTTTTGTGGCGAATCATTAGGACTGATGATTTAGAATCGAATTTCGAAGAAACGGATAGCATAAAACAGTAAAAGAGTTCTTAAAATCGAGACCCTAATTCGGTAACCTTAATCTGGGACGTTTGAAGTACGTGCTAAAAAAACCGAGTCACGGTCGACGTTTTTCGAAACTTTTTTGGTGAATCATAACGCCGGATATTTTAGAATATAATTTCGAAGAAACGGAGTGCTTAAAACAATTAAAGAGTGCTGAAAATCAAGACCCTAATTCGGAAACCTTAATCTGGGACGTTTGAAGTACGTGCTAAAATATGGAGTCACAGTCGATGTTTTTCGAAACTTTTGTGGCGAATCATTAGGACTGATGATTTAATATAAAATTTCGAATAAACGGATAGCATAAAACAGTAAAAGAGTGCTTAAAATCGAGACCCTAATTCGGTAACCTTAATCTGGGACGTTTGAAGTACGTGCTAAAAAAACCGAGTCACGGTCGACGTTTTTCGAAACTTTTTTGGTGAATCATAAGGCCGGATATTTTAGAATATAATTTCGAAGAAACGGAGTGCTTAAAACAATTAAAGAGTGCTGAAAATCGAGACCCTAATTCGGAAACCTTAATCTGGGACGTTTGAAGTACGTGCTAAAAAATGGAGTCACGGTCGATGTTTTTCGAAACTTTTGTGGCGAATCATTAGGACTGATGATTTAGAATCGAATTTCGAAGAAACGGATACCATAAAACAGTAAAAGAGTTCTTAAAATCGAGACCCTAATTCGGTAACCTTAATCTGGGACGTTTGAAGTACGTGCTAAAAAAACCGAGTCACGGTCGACGTTTTTCGAAACTTTTTTGGTGAATCATAAGGTCGGATGTTTTAGAATATAATTTCGAAGAAACAGAGTGCTTAAAACAATTAAAGAGTGCTGAAAATCGAGACCCTAATTCGGAAACCTTAATCTGGGACGTTTGAAGTACGTGCTAAAAAATGGAGTCACGGTCGATGTTTTTCGAAACTTTTGTGGCGAATCATTAGGACTGATGATTTAGAATCGAATTTCGAAGAAACGGATAGCATAAAACAGTAAAAGAGTGCTTAAAATCGAGACCCTAATTCGGTAACCTTAATCTGGGACGTTTGAAGTACGTGCTAAAATATGGAGTCACAGTCGATGTTTTTCGAAACTTTTGTGGCGAATCATTAGGACTGATGATTTAATATAAAATTTCGAATAAACGGATAGCATAAAACAGTAAAAGAGTGCTTAAAATCGAGACCCTAATTCGGTAACCTTAATCTGGGACGTTTGAAGTACGTGCTAAAAAAACCGAGTCACGGTCGACGTTTTTCGAAACCTTTTTGGGGAATCATAAGGCCGGATATTTTAGAATATAATTTCGAAGAAATGGAGTGCATAAAACAATTAAAGAGTGCTGAAAATCGAGACCCTAATTCGGAAACCTTAATCTGGGACGTTTGAAGTACGTGCTAAAAAATGGAGTCACGGTCGATGTTTTTCGAAACTTTTGTGGCGAATCATTAGGACTGATGATTTAGAATCGAATTTCGAAGAAACGGATACCATAAAACAGTAAAAGAGTTCTTAAAATCGAGACCCTAATTCGGTAACCTTAATCTGGGACGTTTGAAGTACGTGCTAAAAAAACCGAGTCACGGTTGACGTTTTTCGAAACTTTTTTGGTGAATCATAAGGTCGGATGTTTTAGAATATAATTTCGAAGAAACGGAGTGCTTAAAACAATTAAAGAGTGCTGAAAATCGAGACCCTAATTCGGAAACCTTAATCTGGGACGTTTGAAGTACGTGCTAAAAAATGGAGTCACAGTCGATGTTTTTCGAAACTTTTGTGGCGAATCATTAGGACTGATGATTTAATATAAAATTTCGAATAAACGGATAGCATAAAACAGTAAAAGAGTGCTTAAAATCGAGACCCTAATTCGGTAACCTTAATTTGGGACGTTTGAAGTACGTGCTAAAAAAACCGAGTCACGGTCGACGTTTTTTGAAACTTTTTTGGTGAATCATACGGCCGGATATTTTAGAATATAATTTCGAAGAAACGGAGTGCATAAAACAATTAAAGAGTGCTTAAAATCGAGACCCTAATTCGGTAACCTTAATCTGGGACGTTTGAAGTACGTGCTAAAAAAACCGAGTCACGGTCGACGTTTTTCGAAACCTTTTTGGGGAATCAAAAGGCCGGATATTTTAGAATATAATTTCAAAGAAATGGAGTGCATAAAACAATTAAAGAGTGCTGAAAATCGAGACCCTAATTCGGAAACCTTAATCTGGGACGTTTGAAGTACGTGCTAAAAAATGGAGTCACGGTCGATGTTTTTCGAAACTTTTGTGGCGAATCATTAGGACTGATGATTTAGAATCGAATTTTGAAGAAACGGATAGCATAAAACAGTAAAAGAGTTCTTAAAATCGAGACCCTAATTCGGTAACCTTAATCTGGGACGTTTGAAGTACGTGCTAAAAAAACCGAGTCACGGTCGACGTTTTTCGGAACTTTTTTGGTGAATCATAAGGCCGGATATTTTAGAATATAATTTCGAAGAAACGGAGTGCTTAAAACAATTAAAGAGTGCTGAAAATCGAGACCCTAATTCGGAAACCTTAATCTGGGACGTTTGAAGTACGTGCTAAAAAAACCGAGTCACGGTCGACGTTTTTCGAAACTTTTTTGGTGAATCATAAGGCCGGATATTTTAGAATATAATTTCGAAGAAACGGAGTGCTTAAAACAATTAAAGAGTGCTGAAAATCGAGACCCTAATTCGGAAACCTTAATCTGGGACATTTGAAGTACGTGCTAAAAAATGGAGTCACAGTCGATGTTTTTCGAAACTTTTGTGGCGAATCATTAGGACTGATGATTTAATATAAAATTTCGAATAAACGGATAGCATAAAACAGTAAAAGAGTGCTTAAAATCGAGACCCTAATTCGGTAACCTTAATCTGGGACGTTTGAAGTACGTGCTAAAAAAACCGAGTCACGGTCGACGTTTTTCGAAACCTTTTTGGGGAATCATAAGGCCGGATATTTTAGAATATAATTTCGAAGAAATGGAGTGCATAAAACAATTAAAGAGTGCTGAAAATCGAGACCCTAATTCGGAAACCTTAATCTGGGACGTTTGAAGTACGTGCTAAAAAATGGAGTCACGGTCGATGTTTTTCGAAACTTTTGTGGCGAATCATTAGGACTGATGATTTAGAATCGAATTTCGAAGAAACGGATACCATAAAACAGTAAAAGAGTTCTTAAAATCGAGACCCTAATTCGGTAACCTTAATCTGGGACGTTTGAAGTACGTGCTAAAAAAACCGAGTCACGGTTGACGTTTTTCGAAACTTTTTTGGTGAATCATAAGGTCGGATGTTTTAGAATATAATTTCGAAGAAACGGAGTGCTTAAAACAATTAAAGAGTGCTGAAAATCGAGACCCTAATTCGGAAACCTTAATCTGGGACGTTTGAAGTACGTGCTAAAAAATGGAGTCACAGTCGATGTTTTTCGAAACTTTTGTGGCGAATCATTAGGACTGATGATTTAATATAAAATTTCGAATAAACGGATAGCATAAAACAGTAAAAGAGTGCTTAAAATCGAGACCCTAATTCGGTAACCTTAATTTGGGACGTTTGAAGTACGTGCTAAAAAAACCGAGTCACGGTCGACGTTTTTTGAAACTTTTTTGGTGAATCATACGGCCGGATATTTTAGAATATAATTTCGAAGAAACGGAGTGCATAAAACAATTAAAGAGTGCTTAAAATCGAGACCCTAATTCGGTAACCTTAATCTGGGACGTTTGAAGTACGTGCTAAAAAAACCGAGTCACGGTCGACGTTTTTCGAAACCTTTTTGGGGAATCAAAAGGCCGGATATTTTAGAATATAATTTCAAAGAAATGGAGTGCATAAAACAATTAAAGAGTGCTGAAAATCGAGACCCTAATTCGGAAACCTTAATCTGGGACGTTTGAAGTACGTGCTAAAAAATGGAGTCACGGTCGATGTTTTTCGAAACTTTTGTGGCGAATCATTAGGACTGATGATTTAGAATCGAATTTTGAAGAAACGGATAGCATAAAACAGTAAAAGAGTTCTTAAAATCGAGACCCTAATTCGGTAACCTTAATCTGGGACGTTTGAAGTACGTGCTAAAAAAACCGAGTCACGGTCGACGTTTTTCGGAACTTTTTTGGTGAATCATAAGGCCGGATATTTTAGAATATAATTTCGAAGAAACGGAGTGCTTAAAACAATTAAAGAGTGCTGAAAATCGAGACCCTAATTCGGAAACCTTAATCTGGGACGTTTGAAGTACGTGCTAAAAAAACCGAGTCACGGTCGACGTTTTTCGAAACTTTTTTGGTGAATCATAAGGCCGGATATTTTAGAATATAATTTCGAAGAAACGGAGTGCTTAAAACAATTAAAGAGTGCTGAAAATCGAGACCCTAATTCGGAAACCTTAATCTGGGACATTTGAAGTACGTGCTAAAAAATGGAGTCACAGTCGATGTTTTTCGAAACTTTTGTGGCGAATCATTAGGACTGATGATTTAATATAAAATTTCGAATAAACGGATAGCATAAAACAGTAAAAGAGTGCTTAAAATCGAGACCCTAATTCGGTAACCTTAATCTGGGACGTTTGAAGTACGTGCTAAAAAAACCGAGTCACGGTCGACGTTTCTTGAAACTTTTTTGGTGAATCATACGGCCGGATATTTTAGAATATAATTTCGAAGAAACGGAGTGCATAAAACAATTAAAGAGTGCTTAAAATCGAGACCCTAATTCGGTAACCTTAATCTGGGACGTTTGAAGTACGTGCTAAAAAAACCGAGTCACGGTCGACGTTTTTCGAAACCTTTTTGGGGAATCATAAGGCCGGATATTTTAGAATATAATTTCAAAGAAATGGAGTGCATAAAACAATTAAAGAGTGCTGAAAATCGAGACCCTAATTCGGAAACCTTAATCTGGGACGTTTGAAGTACGTGCTAAAAAATGGAGTCACGGTCGATGTTTTTCGAAACTTTTGTGGCGAATCATTAGGACTGATGATTTAGAATCGAATTTCGAAGAAACGGATAGCATAAAACAGTAAAAGAGTTCTTAAAATCGAGACCCTAATTCGGTAACCTTAATCTGGGACGTTTGAAGTACGTGCTAAAAAAACCGAGTCACGGTCGACGTTTTTCGAAACTTTTTTGGTGAATCATAAGGCCGGATATTTTAGAATATAATTTCGAAGAAACGGAGTGCTTAAAACAATTAAAGAGTGCTGAAAATCGAGACCCTAATTCGGAAACCTTAATCTGGGACGTTTGAAGTACGTGCTAAAAAATGGAGTCACAGTCGATGTTTTTCGAAACTTTTGTGGCGAATCATTAGGACTGATGATTTAATATAAAATTTCGAATAAACGGATAGCATAAAACAGTAAAAGAGTGCTTAAAATCGAGACCCTAATTCGGTAACCTTAATCTGGGACGTTTGAAGTACGTGCTAAAAAATCCGAGTCACGGTCGACGTTTTTCGAAACTTTTTTGGTGAATCATACGGCCGGATATTTTAGAATATAATTTCGAAGAAACGGAGTGCATAAAACAATTAAAGAGTGCTTAAAATCGAGACCCTAATTCGGTAACCTTAATCTGGGACGTTTGAAGTACGTGCTAAAAAAACCGAGTCACGGTCGACGTTTGTCGAAACTTTTTTTGGTGAATCGTAAGGCCGGATATTTTAGAATATAATTTCGAAGAAACGGAGTGCTTAAAACAATTAAAGAGTGCTGAAAATCGAGACCCTAATTCGGAAACCTTAATCTGGGACGTTTGAAGTACGTGCTAAAAAATGGAGTCACAGTCGATGTTTTTCGAAACTTTTGTGGCGAATCATTAGGACTGATGATTTAATATAAAATTTCGAATAAACGGATAGCATAAAACAGTAAAAGAGTTCTTAAAATCGAGACCCTAATTCGGTAACCTTAATTTGGGACGTTTGAAGTACGTGCTAAAAAAACCGAGTCACGGTCGACGTTTTTTGAAACTTTTTTGGTGAATCATACGGCCGGATATTTTAGAATATAATTTCGAAGAAACGGAGTGCATAAAACAATTAAAGAGTGCTTAAAATCGAGACCCTAATTCGGTAACCTTAATCTGGGACGTTTGAAGTACGTGCTAAAAAAACCGAGTCACGGTCGACGTTTTTCGAAACCTTTTTGGGGAATCAAAAGGCCGGATATTTTAGAATATAATTTCAAAGAAATGGAGTGCATAAAACAATTAAAGAGTGCTGAAAATCGAGACCCTAATTCGGAAACCTTAATCTGGGACGTTTGAAGTACGTGCTAAAAAATGGAGTCACGGTCGATGTTTTTCGAAACTTTTGTGGCGAATCATTAGGACTGATGATTTAGAATCGAATTTTGAAGAAACGGATAGCATAAAACAGTAAAAGAGTTCTTGAAATCGAGACCCTAATTCGGTAACCTTAATCTGGGACGTTTGAAGTACGTGCTAAAAAAACCGAGTCACGGTCGACGTTTTTCGGAACTTTTTTGGTGAATCATAAGGCCGGATATTTTAGAATATAATTTCGAAGAAACGGAGTGCTTAAAACAATTAAAGAGTGCTGAAAATCGAGACCCTAATTCGGAAACCTTAATCTGGGACGTTTGAAGTACGTGCTAAAAAAACCGAGTCACGGTCGACGTTTTTCGAAACTTTTTTGGTGAATCATAAGGCCGGATATTTTAGAATATAATTTCGAAGAAACGGAGTGCTTAAAACAATTAAAGAGTGCTGAAAATCGAGACCCTAATTCGGAAACCTTAATCTGGGACATTTGAAGTACGTGCTAAAAAATGGAGTCACAGTCGATGTTTTTCGAAACTTTTGTGGCGAATCATTAGGACTGATGATTTAATATAAAATTTCGAATAAACGGATAGCATAAAACAGTAAAAGAGTGCTTAAAATCGAGACCCTAATTCGGTAACCTTAATCTGGGACGTTTGAAGTACGTGCTAAAAAAACCGAGTCACGGTCGACGTTTCTTGAAACTTTTTTGGTGAATCATACGGCCGGATATTTTAGAATATAATTTCGAAGAAACGGAGTGCATAAAACAATTAAAGAGTGCTTAAAATCGAGACCCTAATTCGGTAACCTTAATCTGGGACGTTTGAAGTACGTGCTAAAAAAACCGAGTCACGGTCGACGTTTTTCGAAACCTTTTTGGGGAATCATAAGGCCGGATATTTTAGAATATAATTTCAAAGAAATGGAGTGCATAAAACAATTAAAGAGTGCTGAAAATCGAGACCCTAATTCGGAAACCTTAATCTGGGACGTTTGAAGTACGTGCTAAAAAATGGAGTCACAGTCGATGTTTTTCGAAACTTTTGTGGCGAATCATTAGGACTGATGATTTAATATAAAATTTCGAATAAACGGATAGCATAAAACAGTAAAAGAGTTCTTAAAATCGAGACCCTAATTCGGTAACCTTAATCTGGGACGTTTGAAGTACGTGCTAAAAAAACCGAGTCACGGTCGACGTTTTTCGAAACTTTTTTGGTGAATCATAAGGCCGGATATTTTAGAATATAATTTCGAAGAAACGGAGTGCTTAAAACAATTAAAGAGTGCTGAAAATCGAGACCCTAATTCGGAAACCTTAATCTGGGACGTTTGAAGTACGTGCTAAAAAATGGAGTCACAGTCGATGTTTTTCGAAACTTTTGTGGCGAATCATTAGGACTGATGATTTAATATAAAATTTCGAATAAACGGATAGCATAAAACAGTAAAAGAGTGCTTAAAATCGAGACCCTAATTCGGTAACCTTAATCTGGGACGTTTGAAGTACGTGCTAAAAAAACCGAGTCACGGTCGACGTTTTTCGAAACTTTTTTGGTGAATCATAAGGCCGGATATTTTAGAATATAATTTCGAAGAAACGGAGTGCTTAAAACAATTAAAGAGTGCTGAAAATCGAGACCCTAATTCGGAAACCTTAATCTGGGACGTTTGAAGTACGTGCTAAAAAATGGAGTCACGGTCGATGTTTTTCGAAACTTTTGTGGCGAATCATTAGGACTGATGATTTAATATAAAATTTCGAATAAACAGATAGCATAAAACAGTAAAAGAGTGCTTAAAATCGAGACCCTAATTCGGTAACCTTAATCTGGGACGTTTGAAGTACGTGCTAAAAAAACCGAGTCACGGTCGACGTTTGTCGAAACTTTTTTGGTGAATCGTAAGGCCGGATATTTTAGAATATAATTTCGAAGAAACGGAGTGCTTAAAACAATTAAAGAGTGCTGAAAATCGAGACCCTAATTCGGAAACCTTAATCTGGGACGTTTGAAGTACGTGCTAAAAAATGGAGTCACGGTCGATGTTTTTCGAAACTTTTGTGGCGAATCATTAGGACTGATGATTTAGAATCGAATTTCGAAGAAACGGATAGCATAAAACAGTAAAAGAGTTCTTAAAATCGAGACCCTAATTCGGTAACCTTAATCTGGGACGTTTGAAGTACGTGCTAAAAAAACCGAGTCACGGTCGACGTTTTTCGAAACTTTTTTGGGGAATCATAAGGCCGGATATTTTAGAATATAATTTCGAATAAACGGATAGCATAAAACAGTAAAAGAGTGCTTAAAATCGAGACCCTAATTCGGTAACCTTAATCTGGGACGTTTGAAGTACGTGCTAAAAAAACCGAGTCACGGTCGACGTTTTTCGAAACTTTTTTGGGGAATCATAAGGCCGGATATTTTAGAATATAATTTCGAATAAACGGATAGCATAAAACAGTAAAAGAGTGCTTAAAATCGAGACCCTAATTCGGTAACCTTAATCTGGGACGTTTGAAGTACGTGCTAAAAAAACCGAGTCACGGTCGACGTTTTTTGAAACTTTTTTGGTGAATCATAAGGCCGGATATTTTAGAATATAATTTCGAAGAAACGGAGTGCATAAAACAATTATAGAGTGCTTAAAATCGAGACCCTAATTCGGTAACCTTAATCTGGGACGTTTGAAGTACGTGCTAAAAAAACCGAGTCACGGTCGACGTTTTTCGAAACCTTTTTGGGGAATCATAAGGCCGGATATTTTAGAATATAATTTCGAAGAAATGGAGTGCATAAAACAATTAAAGAGTGCTGAAAATCGAGACCCTAATTCGGAAACCTTAATCTGGGACGTTTGAAGTACGTGCTAAAAAATGGAGTCACGGTCGATGTTTTTCGAAACTTTTGTGGCGAATCATTAGGACTGATGATTTAGAATCGAATTTCGAAGAAACGGATAGCATAAAACAGTAAAAGAGTTCTTAAAATCGAGACCCTAATTCGGTAACCTTAATCTGGGACGTTTGAAGTACGTGCTAAAAAAACCGAGTCACGGTCGACGTTTTTCGAAACTTTTTTGGTGAATCATAAGGCCGGATATTTTAGAATATAATTTCGAAGAAACGGAGTGCTTAAAACAATTAAAGAGTGCTGAAAATCGAGACCCTAATTCGGAAACCTTAATCTGGGACGTTTGAAATACGTGCTAAAAAAACCGAGTCACGGTCGACATTTTTCGAAATTTTTTTTGTGAATCATAAGGCCGGATATTTTAGAATATATTTTCGAAGAAACGGAGTGCTTAAAACAATTAAAGAGTGCTGAAAATCGAGACCCTAATTCGGAAACCTTAATCTGGGACGTTTGAAGTACGTGCTAAAAAATGGAGTCACGGTCGATGTTTTTCGAAACTTTTGTGGCGAATCATTAGGACTGATGATTTAATATAAAATTTCGAATAAACGGATAGCATAAAACAGTAAAAGAGTGCTTAAAATCGAGACCCTAATTCGGTAACCTTAATCTGGGACGTTTGAAGTACGTGCTAAAAAAACCGAGTCACGGTCGACGTTTGTCGAAACTTTTTTGGTGAATCGTAAGGCCGGATATTTTAGAATATAATTTCGAAGAAACGGAGTTCTTAAAACAATTAAAGAGTGCTGAAAATCGAGACCCTAATTCGGAAACCTTAATCTGGGACGTTTGAAGTACGTGCTAAAAAATGGAGTCACGGTCGATGTTTTTCGAATCTTTTGTGGCGAATCATTAGGACTGATGATTTAGAATCGAATTTCGAAGAAACGGATAGCATAAAACAGTAAAAGAGTTCTTAAAATCGAGACCCTAATTCGGTAACCTTAATCTGGGACGTTTGAAGTACGTGCTAAAAAAACCGAGTCACGGTCGACGTTTTTCGAAACTTTTTTGGGGAATCATAAGGCCGGATATTTTAGAATATAATTTCGAATAAACGGATAGCATAAAACAGTAAAAGAGTGCTTAAAATCGAGACCCTAATTCGGTAACCTTAATCTGGGACGTTTGAAGTACGTGCTAAAAAATGGAGTCACGGTCGATGTTTTTCGAAACTTTTGTGGCGAATCATTAGGACTGATGATTTAGAATCGAATTTCGAAGAAACGGATAGCATAAAACAGTAAAAGAGTTCTTAAAATCGAGACCCTAATTCGGTAACCTTAATCTGGGACGTTTGAAGTACGTGCTAAAAAAACCGAGTCACGGTCGACGTTTTTCGAAACTTTTTTGGGGAATCATAAGGCCGGATATTTTAGAATATAATTTCGAATAAACGGATAGCATAAAACAGTAAAAGAGTGCTTAAAATCGAGACCCTAATTCGGTAACCTTAATTTGGGACGTTTGAAGTACGTGCTAAAAAACCGAGTCACGGTCGACGTTTTTCGAAACTTTTTTGGTGAATCATAAGGCCAGATATTTTAGAATATAATTTCGAAGAAACGGAGTGCAGAAAACAATTAAAGAGTGCTTATAATCGAGACCCTAATTCGGTAACCTTAATCTGGGACGTTTGAAGTACGTGCTAAAAAAACCGAGTCAGGGTCGACGTTTGTCGAAACTTTTTTGGTGAATCGTAAGGCCGGATATTTTAGAATATAATTTCGAAGAAACGGAGTGCTTAAAACAATTAAAGAGTGCTGAAAATCGAGACCCTAATTCGGAAACCTTAATCTGGGACGTTTGAAGTACGTGCTAAAAAAACCGAGTCACGGTCGACGTTTTTCGAAACTTTTTTGGTGAATCATAAGGCCGGATATTTTAGAATATAATTTCGAAGAAACGGAGTGCATAAAACAATTATAGAGTGCTTAAAATCGAGACCCTAATTCGGTAACCTTAATCTGGGACGTTTGAAGTACGTGCTAAAAAAACCGAGTCACGGTCGACGTTTTTCGAAACTTTTTTGGGGAATCATAAGGCCGGATATTTTAGAATATAATTTCGAAGAAACGGAGTGCATAAAACAATTAAAGATTGCTGAAAATCGAGAACCTAATTCGGAAACCTTAATCTGGGACGTTTGAAGTACGTGCTAAAAAATGGAGTCACAGTCGATGTTTTTCGAAACTTTTGTGGCGAATCATTAGGACTGATGATTTAGAATCGAATTTCGAAGAAACGGATAGCATAAAACAGTAAAAGAGTGCTTAGAATCGAGACCCTAATTCGGTAACCTTAATCTGGGACGTTTGAAGTACGTGCTAAAAAAACCGAGTCACGGTCGACGTTTTTCGAAACTTTTTTGGTGAATCATAAGGCCGGATATTTTAGAATATAATTTCGAAGAAACGGAGTGCTTAAAACAATTAAAGAGTGCTGAAAATCGAGACCCTAATTCGGAAACCTTAATCTGGGACGTTTGAAGTACGTGCTAAAAAATGGAGTCACAGTCGATGTTTTTCGAAACTTTTGTGGCGAATCATTAGGACTGATGATTTAATATAAAATTTCGAATAAACGGATAGCATAAAACAGTAAAAGAGTGCTTAAAATCGATTCCCTAATTCGGTAACCTTAATTTGGGACGTTTGAAGTACGTGCTAAAAAAACCGAGTCACGGTCGACGTTTTTCGAAACTTTTTTGGTGAATCATAAGGCCGGATATTTTAGAATATAATTTCGAAGAAACGGAGTGCAGAAAACAATTAAAGAGTGCTTATAATCGAGACCCTAATTCGGTAACCTTAATCTGGGACGTTTGAAGTACGTGCTAAAAAAACCGAGTCACGGTCGACGTTTGTCGAAACTTTTTTGGTGAATCGTAAGGCCGGATATTTTAGAATATAATTTCGAAGAAACGGAGTGCTTAAAACAATTAAAGAGTGCTGAAAATCGAGACCCTAATTCGGAAACCTTAATCTGGGACGTTTGAAGTACGTGCTAAAAAATGGAGTCACGGTCGATGTTTTTCGAAACTTTTGTGGCGAATCATTAGGACTGATGATTTAGAATCGAATTTCGAAGAAACGGATAGCATAAAACAGTAAAAGAGTGCTTAGAATTGAGTCCCTAATTCGGTAACCTTAATCTGGGACGTTTGAAGTACGTGCTAAAAAAACCGAGTCACGGTCGACGTTTTTCGAAACTTTTTTGGTGAATCATAAGGCCGGATATTTTAGAATATAATTTCGAAGAAACAGAGTGCATAAAAAAATTAAAGAGTGCTGAAAATCGAGACCCTAATTCGGAAACCTTAATCTGGTACGTTTGAAGTACGTGCTAAAAAATGGAGTCACAGTCGATGTTTTTCGAAACTTTTGTGGCGAATCATTAGGACTGATGATTTAATATAAAATTTCGAATAAACGGATAGCATAAAACAGTAAAAGTGTGCTTAAAATCGAGACCCTAATTCGGTAACCTTAATCTAGGACGTTTGAAGTACGTGCTAAAAAAACCGAGTCACGGTCGACGTTTTTCGAAACCTTTTTGGGGAATCATAAGGCCGGATATTTTAGAATAAAATTTCGAAGAAATGGAGTGCATAAAACAATTAAAGAGTGCTGAAAATCGAGACCCTAATTCGGAAACCTTAATCTGGGACGTTTGAAGTACGTGCTAAAAAATGGAGTCACGGTCGATGTTTTTCGAAACTTTTGTGGCGAATCATTAGGACTGATGATTTAGAATCGAATTTCGAAGAAACGGATAGCATAAAACAGTAAAAGAGTGCTTAGAATCGAGTCCCTAATTCGGTAACCTTAATCTGGGACGTTTGAAGTACGTGCTAAAAAAACCGAGTCACGGTCGACGTTTTTCGAAACTTTTTTGGTGAATCATAAGGCCGGATATTTTAGAATATAATTTCGAAGAAACGGAGTGCTTAAAACAATTAAAGAGTGCTGAAAATCGAGACCCTAATTCGGAAACCTTAATCTGGTACGTTTGAAGTACGTGCTAAAAAATGGAGTCACAGTCGATGTTTTTCGAAACTTTTGTGGCGAATCATTAGGACTGATGATTTAATATAAAATTTCGAATAAACGGATAGCATAAAACAGTAAAAGTGTGCTTAAAATCGAGACCCTAATTCGGTAACCTTAATCTAGGACGTTTGAAGTACGTGCTAAAAAAACCGAGTCACGGTCGACGTTTTTCGAAACCTTTTTGGGGAATCATAAGGCCGGATATTTTAGAATATAATTTCGAAGAAATGGAGTGCATAAAACAATTAAAGAGTGCTGAAAATCGAGACCCTAATTCGGAAACCTTAATCTGGGACGTTTGAAGTACGTGCTAAAAAATGGAGTCACGGTCGATGTTTTTCGAAACTTTTGTGGCGAATCATTAGGACTGATGATTTAGAATCTAATTTCGAAGAAACGGATAGCATAAAACAGTAAAAGAGTGCTTAGAATCGAGACCCTAATTCGGTAACCTTAATCTGGGACGTTTGAAGTACGTGCTAAAAAAACCGAGTCACGGTCGACGTTTTTCGAAACTTTTTTGGTGAATCATAAGGCCGGATATTTTAGAATATAATTTCGAAGAAACGGAGTGCTTAAAACAATTAAAGAGTGCTGAAAATCGAGACCCTAATTCGGAAACCTTAATCTGGGACGTTTGAAGTACGTGCTAAAAAATGGAGTCACGGTCGATGTTTTTCGAAACTTTTGTGGCGAATCATTAGGACTGATGATTTAATATAAAATTTCGAATAAACGGATAGCATAAAACAGTAAAAGAGTGCTTAAAATCGAGACCCTAATTCGGTAACCTTAATCTGGGACGTTTGAAGTACGTGCTAAAAAAACCGAGTCACGGTCGACGTTTTTCGAAACCTTTTTGGTGAATCATAAGGCCGGATATTTTAGAATATAATTTCGAAGAAACGGAGTGCAGAAAACAATTAAAGAGTGCTTATAATCGAGACCCTAATTCGGTAACCTTAATCTGGGACGTTTGAAGTACGTGCTAAAAAAACCGAGTCACGGTCGACGTTTGTCGAAACTTTTTTGGTGAATCGTAAGGCCGGATATTTTAGAATATAATTTCGAAGAAACGGAGTGCTTAAAACAATTAAAGAGTGCTGAAAATCGAGACCCTAATTCGGAAACCTTAATCTGGGACGTTTGAAGTACGTGCTAAAAAATGGAGTCACGGTCGATGTTTTTCGAAACTTTTGTGGCGAATCATTAGGACTGATGATTTAGAATCGAATTTCGAAGAAACGGATAGCATAAAACAGTAAAAGAGTGCTTAGAATTGAGTCCCTAATTCGGTAACCTTAATCTGGGACGTTTGAAGTACGTGCTAAAAAAACCGAGTCACGGTCGACGTTTTTCGAAACTTTTTTGGTGAATCATAAGGCCGGATATTTTAGAATATAATTTCGAAGAAACAGAGTGCATAAAAAAATTAAAGAGTGCTGAAAATCGAGACCCTAATTCGGAAACCTTAATCTGGTACGTTTGAAGTACGTGCTAAAAAATGGAGTCACAGTCGATGTTTTTCGAAACTTTTGTGGCGAATCATTAGGACTGATGATTTAATATAAAATTTCGAATAAACGGATAGCATAAAACAGTAAAAGTGTGCTTAAAATCGAGACCCTAATTCGGTAACCTTAATCTAGGACGTTTGAAGTACGTGCTAAAAAAACCGAGTCACGGTCGACGTTTTTCGAAACCTTTTTGGGGAATCATAAGGCCGGATATTTTAGAATAAAATTTCGAAGAAATGGAGTGCATAAAACAATTAAAGAGTGCTGAAAATCGAGACCCTAATTCGGAAACCTTAATCTGGGACGTTTGAAGTACGTGCTAAAAAATGGAGTCACGGTCGATGTTTTTCGAAACTTTTGTGGCGAATCATTAGGACTGATGATTTAGAATCGAATTTCGAAGAAACGGATAGCATAAAACAGTAAAAGAGTGCTTAGAATCGAGTCCCTAATTCGGTAACCTTAATCTGGGACGTTTGAAGTACGTGCTAAAAAAACCGAGTCACGGTCGACGTTTTTCGAAACTTTTTTGGTGAATCATAAGGCCGGATATTTTAGAATATAATTTCGAAGAAACGGAGTGCTTAAAACAATTAAAGAGTGCTGAAAATCGAGACCCTAATTCGGAAACCTTAATCTGGTACGTTTGAAGTACGTGCTAAAAAATGGAGTCACAGTCGATGTTTTTCGAAACTTTTGTGGCGAATCATTAGGACTGATGATTTAATATAAAATTTCGAATAAACGGATAGCATAAAACAGTAAAAGTGTGCTTAAAATCGAGACCCTAATTCGGTAACCTTAATCTAGGACGTTTGAAGTACGTGCTAAAAAAACCGAGTCACGGTCGACGTTTTTCGAAACCTTTTTGGGGAATCATAAGGCCGGATATTTTAGAATATAATTTCGAAGAAATGGAGTGCATAAAACAATTAAAGAGTGCTGAAAATCGAGACCCTAATTCGGAAACCTTAATCTGGGACGTTTGAAGTACGTGCTAAAAAATGGAGTCACGGTCGATGTTTTTCGAAACTTTTGTGGCGAATCATTAGGACTGATGATTTAGAATCTAATTTCGAAGAAACGGATAGCATAAAACAGTAAAAGAGTGCTTAGAATCGAGACCCTAATTCGGTAACCTTAATCTGGGACGTTTGAAGTACGTGCTAAAAAAACCGAGTCACGGTCGACGTTTTTCGAAACTTTTTTGGTGAATCATAAGGCCGGATATTTTAGAATATAATTTCGAAGAAACGGAGTGCTTAAAACAATTAAAGAGTGCTGAAAATCGAGACCCTAATTCGGAAACCTTAATCTGGGACGTTTGAAGTACGTGCTAAAAAATGGAGTCACGGTCGATGTTTTTCGAAACTTTTGTGGCGAATCATTAGGACTGATGATTTAATATAAAATTTCGAATAAACGGATAGCATAAAACAGTAAAAGAGTGCTTAAAATCGAGACCCTAATTCGGTAACCTTAATCTGGGACGTTTGAAGTACGTGCTAAAAAAACCGAGTCACGGTCGACGTTTTTCGAAACCTTTTTGGGGAATCATAAGGCCAGATATTTTAGAATATAATTTCAAAGAAATGGAGTGCATAAAACAATTAAAGAGTGCTGAAAATCGAGACCCTAATTCGGAAACCTTAATCTCGGACGTTTGAAGTACGTGCTAAAAAATGGAGTCACGGTCGATGTTTTTCGAAACTTTTGTGGCGAATCATTAGGACTGATGATTTAGAACCGAATTTCGAAGAAACGGATAGCATAAAACAGTAAAAGAGTTCTTAAAATCGAGACCCTAATTCGGTAACCTTAATCTGGGACGTTTGAAGTACGTGCTAAAAAAACCGAGTCACGGTCGACGTTTTTCGAAACCTTTTTGGGGAATCATAAGGCCGGATATTTTAGAATATAATTTCAAAGAAATGGAGTGCATAAAACAATTAAAGAGTGCTGAAAATCGAGACCCTAATTCGGAAACCTTAATCTGGGACGTTTGAAGTACGTGCTAAAAAATGGAGTCACGGTCGATGTTTTTCGAAACTTTTGTGGCGAATCATTAGGACTGATGATTTAGAATCGAATTTCGAAGAAACGGATAGCATAAAACAGTAAAAGAGTTCTTAAAATCGAGACCCTAATTTGGTAACCTTAATCTGGGACGTTTGAAGTACGTGCTAAAAAAACCGAGTCACGGTCGACGTTTTTCGAAACTTTTTTGGGGAATCATAAGGCCGGATATTTTAGAATATAATTTCGAAGAAACGGAGTGCATAAAACAATTAAAGATTGCTGAAAATCGAGACCCTAATTCGGAAACCTTAATCTGGGACGTTTGAAGTACGTGCTAAAAAATGGAGTCACGGTCGATGTTTTTCGAAACTTTTGTGGCGAATCATTAGGACTGATGATTTAGAATCGAATTTCGAAGAAACGGATAGCATAAAACAGTAAAAGAGTGCTTAGAATCGAGACCCTAATTCGGTAACCTTAATCTGGGACGTTTCAAGTACGTGCTAAAAAAACCGAGTCACGGTCGACGTTTTTCGAAACTTTTTTGGTTAATCATAAGGCCGGATATTTTAGAATATAATTTCGAAGAAACGGAGTGCTTAAAACAATTAAAGAGTGCTGAAAATCGAGACCCTAATTCGGAAACCTTAATCTGGGACGTTTGAAGTACGTGCTAAAAAATGGAGTCACAGTCGATGTTTTTCGAAACTTTTGTGGCGAATCATTAGGACTGATGATTTAATATAAAATTTCGAATAAACGGATAGCATAAAACAGTAAAAGAGTGCTTAAAATCGAGACCCTAATTCGGTAACCTTAATCTGGGACGTTTGAAGTACGTGCTAAAAAAACCGAGTCACGGTCGACGTTTTTCGAAACTTCTTTGGTGAATCATAAGGCCGGATATTTTAGAATATAATTTCGAAGAAACGGAGTGCAGAAAACAATTAAAGAGTGCTTAAAATCGAGACCCTAATTCGGTAACCTTAATCTGGGACGTTTGAAGTACGTGCTAAAAAATGGAGTCACGGTCGATGTTTTTCGAAACTTTTGTGGCGAATCATTAGGACTGATGATTTAGAACCGAATTTCGAAGAAACGGATAGCATAAAACAGTAAAAGAGTTCTTAAAATCGAGACCCTAATTCGGTAACCTTAATCTGGGACGTTTGAAGTACGTGCTAAAAAAACTGAGTCACGGTCGACGTTTTTCGAAACTTTTTTGGGGAATCATAAGGCCGGATATTTTAGAATATAATTTCGAAGAAACGGAGTGCATAAAACAATTAAAGATTGCTGAAAATCTAGACCCTAATTCGGAAACCTTAATCTGGGACGTTTGAAGTACGTGCTAAAAAATGGAGTCACGGTCGATGTTTTTCGAAACTTTTGTGGCGAATCATTAGGACTGATGATTTAGAATCGAATTTCGAAGAAACGGATAGCATAAAACAGTAAAAGAGTGCTTAGAATCGAGACCCTAATTCGGTAACCTTAATCTGGGACGTTTGAAGTACGTGCTAAAAAAACCGAGTCACGTTCGACGTTTTTCGAAACTTTTTTGGTGAATCATAAGGCCGGATATTTTAGAATATAATTTCGAAGAAACGGAGTGCTTAAAACAATTAAAGAGTGCTGAAAATCGAGACCCTAATTCGGAAACCTTAATCTGGGACGTTTGAAGTACGTGCTAAAAAATTGAGTCACAGTCGATGTTTTTCGAAACTTTTGTGGCGAATCATTAGGACTGATGATTTAATATAAAATTTCGAATAAACGGATAGCATAAAACAGTAAAAGAGTGCTTAAAATCGAGACCCTAATTCGGTAACCTTAATCTGGGACGTTTGAAGTACGTGCTAAAAAAACCGAGTCACGGTCGATGTTTTTCGAAACTTTTTTGGTGAATCATAAGGCCGGATATTTTAGAATATAATTTCGAAGAAACGGAGTGCATAAAACAATTAAAGAGTGCTTAAAATCGAGACCCTAATTCGGTAACCTTAATCTGGGACGTTTGAAGTACGTGCTAAAAAAACCGAGTCACGGTCGACGTTTGTCGAAACTTTTTTGGTGAATCGTAAGGCCGGATATTTTAGAATATAATTTCGAAGAAACGGAGTGCTTAAAACAATTAAAGAGTGCTGAAAATCGAGACCCTAATTCGGAAACCTTAATCTGGGACGTTTGAAGTACGTGCTAAAAAATGGAGTCACGGTCGATGTTTTTCGAAACTTTTGTGGCGAATCATTAGGACTGATGATTTAATATGAAATTTCGAATAAACGGATAGCATAAAACAGTAAAAGAGTGCTTAAAATCGAGACCCTAATTCGGAAACCTTAATCTGGGACGTTTGAAGTACGTGCTAAAAAATGGAGTCACGGTCGATGTTTTTCAAAACTTTTGTGGCGAATCATTAGGACTGATGATTTAGAATCGAATTTCGAAGAAACGGATAGCATAAAACAGTAAAAGAGTTCTTAAAATCGAGACCCTAATTCGGTAACCTTAATCTGGGACGTTTGAAGTACGTGCTAAAAAAACCGAGTCACGGTCGACGTTTTTCGAAACTTTTTTGGGGAATCATAAGGCCGGATATTTTAGAATATAATTTCGAAGAAACGGAGTGCATAAAACAATTAAAGATTGCTGAAAATCGAGACCCTAATTCGGAAACCTTAATCTGGCACGTTTGAAGTACGTGCTAAAAAATGGAGTCACAGTCGATGTTTATCGAAACTTTTGTGGCGAATCATTAGGACAGATGATTTAGAATCGAATTTCGAAGAAACGGATAGCATAAAACAGTAAAAGAGTGCTTAGAATCGAGACCCTAATTCGGTAACCTTAATCTGGGACGGTTGAAGTACGTGCTAAAAAAACCGAGTCACGGTCGACGTTTTTAAAAACTTTTTTGGTGAATCATAAGGCCGGATATTTTAGAATATAATTTCGAAGAAACGGAGTGCTTAAAACAATTAAAGAGTGCTGAAAATCGAGACCCTAATTCGGAAACCTTAATCTGGGACGTTTGAAGTACGTGCTAAAAAATGGAGTCACAGTCGATGTTTTTCGAAACTTTTGTGGCGAATCATTAGGACTGATGATTTAATATAAAATTTCGAATAAACGGATAGCATAAAACAGTAAAAGAGTGCTTAAAATCGAGACCCTAATTCGGTAACCTTAATCTGGGACGTTTGAAGTACGTGCTAAAAAAACCGAGTCACGGTCGACGTTTTTCGAAACTTTTGTGGCGAATCATTAGGACTGATGATTTAGAATCGAATTTCGAAGAAACGGATAGCATAAAACAGTAAAAGAGTGCTTAGAATCGAGACCCTAATTCGGTAACCTTAATCTGGGACGTTTGAAGTACGTGCTAAAAAAACCGAGTCACGTTCGACGTTTTTCGAAACTTTTTTGGTGAATCATAAGGCCGGATATTTTAGAATATAATTTCGAAGAAACGGAGTGCTTAAAACAATTAAAGAGTGCTGAAAATCGAGACCCTAATTCGGAAACCTTAATCTGGGAAGTTTGAAGTACGTGCTAAAAAATTGAGTCACAGTCGATGTTTTTCGAAACTTTTGTGGCGAATCATTAGGACTGATGATTTAATATAAAATTTCGAATAAACGGATAGCATAAAACAGTAAAAGAGTGCTTAAAATCGAGACCCTAATTCGGTAACCTTAATCTGGGACGTTTGAAGTACGTGCTAAAAAAACCGAGTCACGGTCGATGTTTTTCGAAACTTTTTTGGTGAATCATAAGGCCGGATATTTTAGAATATAATTTCGAAGAAACGGAGTGCATAAAACAATTAAAGAGTGCTTAAAATCGAGACCCTAATTCGGTAACCTTAATCTGGGACGTTTGAAGTACGTGCTAAAAAAACCGAGTCACGGTCGACGTTTGTCGAAACTTTTTTGGTGAATCGTAAGGCCGGATATTTTAGAATATAATTTCGAAGAAACGGAGTGCTTAAAACAATTAAAGAGTGCTGAAAATCGAGACCCTAATTCGGAAACCTTAATCTGGGACGTTTGAAGTACGTGCTAAAAAATGGAGTCACGGTCGATGTTTTTCGAAACTTTTGTGGCGAATCATTAGGACTGATGATTTAATATGAAATTTCGAATAAACGGATAGCATAAAACAGTAAAAGAGTGCTTAAAATCGAGACCCTAATTCGGAAACCTTAATCTGGGACGTTTGAAGTACGTGCTAAAAAATGGAGTCACGGTCGATGTTTTTCAAAACTTTTGTGGCGAATCATTAGGACTGATGATTTAGAATCGAATTTCGAAGAAACGGATAGCATAAAACAGTAAAAGAGTTCTTAAAATCGAGACCCTAATTCGGTAACCTTAATCTGGGACGTTTGAAGTACGTGCTAAAAAAACCGAGTCACGGTCGACGTTTTTCGAAACTTTTTTGGGGAATCATAAGGCCGGATATTTTAGAATATAATTTCGAAGAAACGGAGTGCATAAAACAATTAAAGATTGCTGAAAATCGAGACCCTAATTCGGAAACCTTAATCTGGCACGTTTGAAGTACGTGCTAAAAAATGGAGTCACAGTCGATGTTTTTCGAAACTTTTGTGGCGAATCATTAGGACAGATGATTTAGAATCGAATTTCGAAGAAACGGATAGCATAAAACAGTAAAAGAGTGCTTAGAATCGAGACCCTAATTCGGTAACCTTAATCTGGGACGGTTGAAGTACGTGCTAAAAAAACCGAGTCACGGTCGACGTTTTTCAAAACTTTTTTGGTGAATCATAAGGCCGGATATTTTAGAATATAATTTCGAAGAAACGGAGTGCTTAAAACAATTAAAGAGTGCTGAAAATCGAGACCCTAATTCGGAAACCTTAATCTGGGACGTTTGAAGTACGTGCTAAAAAATGGAGTCACAGTCGATGTTTTTCGAAACTTTTGTGGCGAATCATTAGGACTGATGATTTAATATAAAATTTCGAATAAACGGATAGCATAAAACAGTAAAAGAGTGCTTAAAATCGAGACCCTAATTCGGTAACCTTAATCTGGGACGTTTGAAGTACGTGCTAAAAAAACCGAGTCACGGTCGACGTTTTTCGAAACTTTTTTGGTGAATCATAAGGCCGGATATTTTATAATATAATTTCGAAGAAACGGAGTGCAGAAAACAATTAAAGAGTGCTTAAAATCGAGACCCTAATTCGGTAACCTTAATCTGGGACGTTTGAAGTACGTGCTAAAAAAACCGAGTCACGGTCGACGTTTGTCGAAACTTTTTTGGTGAATCGTAAGGCCGGATATTTTAGAATATAATTTCGAAGAAACGGAGTGCTTAAAACAATTAAAGAGTGCTGAAAATCGAGACCCTAATTCGGAAACCTTAATCTGGGACATTTGAAGTACGTGCTAAAAAATGGAGTCACGGTCGATGTTTTTCGAAACTTTTGTGGCGAATCATTAGGACTGATGATTTAGAATCGAATTTCGAAGAAACAGATAGCATAAAACAGTAAAAGAGTTCTTAAAATCGAGACCCTAATTCGGTAACCTTAATCTGGGACGTTTGAAGTACGTGCTAAAAAAACCGAGTCACGGTCGACGTTTTTCGAAACTTTTTTGGTGAATCATAAGGCCGGATATTTTAGAATATAATTTCGAAGAAACGGAGTGCTTAAAACAATTAAAGAGTGCTGAAAATCGAGACCCTAATTCGGAAACCTTAATCTGGGACGTTTGAAGTACGTGCTAAAAAATGGAGTCACAGTCGATGTTTTTCGAAACTTTTGTGGCGAATCATTAGGACTGATGATTTAATATAAAATTTCGAATAAACGGATAGCTTAAAACAGTAAAAGAGTGCTTAAAATCGAGACCCTAATTCGGTAACCTTAATCTGGGACGTTTAAAGTACGTGCTAAAAAAACCGAGTCACGGTCGACGTTTTTCGAAACTTTTTTGCTGAATCATACGGCCGGATATTTTAGAATATAATTTCGAAGAAACGGAGTGCATAAAACAATTAAAGAGTGCTTAAAATCGAGACCCTAATTCGGTAACCTTAATTCGGGACGTTTGAAGTACGTGCTAAAAAAACCGAGTCACGGTCGACGTTTGTCGAAACTTTTTTGGTGAATCGTAAGGCCGGATATTTTAGAATATAATTTCGAAGAAACGGAGTGCTTAAAACAATTAAAGAGTGCTGAAAATCGAGACCCTAATTCGGAAACCTTAATCTGGGACGTTTGAAGTACGTGCTAAAAAATGGAGTCACGGCCGATGTTTTTCAAAACTTTTGTGGCGAATCATTAGGACTGATGATTTAGAATCGAATTTCGAAGAAACAGATAGCATAAAACAGTAAAAGAGTTCTTAAAATCGAGACCCTAATTCGGTAACCTTAATCTGGGACGTTTGAAGTACGTGCTAAAAAAACCGAGTCACGGTCGACGTTTTTCGAAACTTTTTTGGTGAATCATAAGGCCGGATATTTTAGAATATAATTTCGAAGAAACGGAGTGCAGAAAACAATTAAAGAGTGCTTAAAATCGAGACCTTAATTCGGTAACCTTAATCTGGGACGTTTGAAGTACGTGCTAAAAAAACCGAGTCACGGTCGACGTTTGTCGAAACTTTTTTGGTGAATCGTAAGGCCGGATATTTTAGAATATAATTTCGAAGAAACGGAGTGCTTAAAACAATTAAAGAGTGCTGAAAATCGAGACCCTAATTCGGAAACCTTAATCTGGGACATTTGAAGTACGTGCTAAAAAATGGAGTCACGGTCGATGTTTTTCGAAACTTTTGTGGCGAATCATTAGGACTGATGATTTAGAATCGAATTTCGAAGAAACAGATAGCATAAAACAGTAAAAGAGTTCTTAAAATCGAGACCCTAATTCGGTAACCTTAATCTGGGACGTTTGAAGTACGTGCTAAAAAAACCGAGTCACGGTCGACGTTTTTCGAAACTTTTTTGGTGAATCATAAGGCCGGATATTTTAGAATATAATTTCGAAGAAACGGAGTGCTTAAAACAATTAAAGAGTGCTGAAAATCGAGACCCTAATTCGGAAACCTTAATCTGGGACGTTTGAAGTACGTGCTAAAAAATGGAGTCACAGTCGATGTTTTTCGAAACTTTTGTGGCGAATCATTAGGACTGATGATTTAATATAAAATTTCGAATAAACGGATAGCTTAAAACAGTAAAAGAGTGCTTAAAATCGAGACCCTAATTCGGTAACCTTAATCTGGGACGTTTAAAGTACGTGCTAAAAAAACCGAGTCACGGTCGACGTTTTTCGAAACTTTTTTGCTGAATCATACGGCCGGATATTTTAGAATATAATTTCGAAGAAACGGAGTGCATAAAACAATTAAAGAGTGCTTAAAATCGAGACCCTAATTCGGTAACCTTAATTCGGGACGTTTGAAGTACGTGCTAAAAAAACCGAGTCACGGTCGACGTTTGTCGAAACTTTTTTGGTGAATCGTAAGGCCGGATATTTTAGAATATAATTTCGAAGAAACGGAGTGCTTACAACAATTAAAGAGTGCTGAAAATCGAGACCCTAATTCGGAAACCTTAATCTGGGACGTTTGAAGTACGTGCTAAAAAATGGAGTCACGGCCGATGTTTTTCAAAACTTTTGTGGCGAATCATTAGGACTGATGATTTAGAATCGAATTTCGAAGAAACAGATAGCATAAAACAGTAAAAGAGTTCTTAAAATCGAGACCCTAATTCGGTAACCTTAATCTGGGACGTTTGAAGTACGTGCTAAAAAAACCGAGTCACGGTCGACGTTTTTCGAAACTTTTTTGGTGAATCATAAGGCCGGATATTTTAGAATATAATTTCGAAGAAACGGAGTGCAGAAAACAATTAAAGAGTGCTTAAAATCGAGACCCTAATTCGGTAACCTTAATCTGGGACGTTTGAAGTACGTGCTAAAAAAACCGAGTCACGGTCGACGTTTGTCGAAACTTTTTTGGTGAATCGTAAGGCCGGATATTTTAGAATATAATTTCGAAGAAACGGAGTGCTTAAAACAATTAAAGAGTGCTGAAAATCGAGACCCTAATTCGGAAACCTTAATCTGGGACATTTGAAGTACGTGCTAAAAAATGGAGTCACGGTCGATGTTTTTCGAAACTTTTGTGGCGAATCATTAGGACTGATGATTTAGAATCGAATTTCGAAGAAACAGATAGCATAAAACAGTAAAAGAGTTCTTAAAATCGAGACCCTAATTCGGTAACCTTAATCTGGGACGTTTGAAGTACGTGCTAAAAAAACCGAGTCACGGTCGACGTTTTTCGAAACTTTTTTGGTGAATCATAAGGCCGGATATTTTAGAATATAATTTCGAAGAAACGGAGTGCTTAAAACAATTAAAGAGTGCTGAAAATCGAGACCCTAATTCGGAAACCTTAATCTGGGACGTTTGAAGTACGTGCTAAAAAATGGAGTCACAGTCGATGTTTTTCGAAACTTTTGTGGCGAATCATTAGGACTGATGATTTAATATAAAATTTCGAATAAACGGATAGCTTAAAACAGTAAAAGAGTGCTTAAAATCGAGACCCTAATTCGGTAACCTTAATCTGGGACGTTTAAAGTACGTGCTAAAAAAACCGAGTCACGGTCGACGTTTTTCGAAACTTTTTTGCTGAATCATACGGCCGGATATTTTAGAATATAATTTCGAAGAAACGGAGTGCATAAAACAATTAAAGAGTGCTTAAAATCGAGACCCTAATTCGGTAACCTTAATTCGGGACGTTTGAAGTACGTGCTAAAAAAACCGAGTCACGGTCGACGTTTGTCGAAACTTTTTTGGTGAATCGTAAGGCCGGATATTTTAGAATATAATTTCGAAGAAACGGAGTGCTTACAACAATTAAAGAGTGCTGAAAATCGAGACCCTAATTCGGAAACCTTAATCTGGGACGTTTGAAGTACGTGCTAAAAAATGGAGTCACGGCCGATGTTTTTCAAAACTTTTGTGGCGAATCATTAGGACTGATGATTTAGAATCGAATTTCGAAGAAACAGATAGCATAAAACAGTAAAAGAGTTCTTAAAATCGAGACCCTAATTCGGTAACCTTAATCTGGGACGTTTGAAGTACGTGCTAAAAAAACCGAGTCACGGTCGACGTTTTTCGAAACTTTTTTGGTGAATCATAAGGCCGGATATTTTAGAATATAATTTCGAAGAAACGGAGTGCAGAAAACAATTAAAGAGTGCTTAAAATCGAGACCCTAATTCGGTAACCTTAATCTGGGACGTTTGAAGTACGTGCTAAAAAAACCGAGTCACGGTCGACGTTTGTCGAAACTTTTTTGGTGAATCGTAAGGCCGGATATTTTAGAATATAATTTCGAAGAAACGGAGTGCTTAAAACAATTAAAGAGTGCTGAAAATCGAGACCCTAATTCGGAAACCTTAATCTGGGACATTTGAAGTACGTGCTAAAAAATGGAGTCACGGTCGATGTTTTTCGAAACTTTTGTGGCGAATCATTAGGACTGATGATTTAGAATCGAATTTCGAAGAAACAGATAGCATAAAACAGTAAAAGAGTTCTTAAAATCGAGACCCTAATTCGGTAACCTTAATCTGGGACGTTTGAAGTACGTGCTAAAAAAACCGAGTCACGGTCGACGTTTTTCGAAACTTTTTTGGTGAATCATAAGGCCGGATATTTTAGAATATAATTTCGAAGAAACGGAGTGCTTAAAACAATTAAAGAGTGCTGAAAATCGAGACCCTAATTCGGAAACCTTAATCTGGGACGTTTGAAGTACGTGCTAAAAAATGGAGTCACAGTCGATGTTTTTCGAAACTTTTGTGGCGAATCATTAGGACTGATGATTTAATATAAAATTTCGAATAAACGGATAGCTTAAAACAGTAAAAGAGTGCTTAAAATCGAGACCCTAATTCGGTAACCTTAATCTGGGACGTTTAAAGTACGTGCTAAAAAAACCGAGTCACGGTCGACGTTTTTCGAAACTTTTTTGCTGAATCATACGGCCGGATATTTTAGAATATAATTTCGAAGAAACGGAGTGCATAAAACAATTAAAGAGTGCTTAAAATCGAGACCCTAATTCGGTAACCTTAATTCGGGACGTTTGAAGTACGTGCTAAAAAAACCGAGTCACGGTCGACGTTTGTCGAAACTTTTTTGGTGAATCGTAAGGCCGGATATTTTAGAATATAATTTCGAAGAAACGGAGTGCTTACAACAATTAAAGAGTGCTGAAAATCGAGACCCTAATTCGGAAACCTTAATCTGGGACGTTTGAAGTACGTGCTAAAAAATGGAGTCACGGCCGATGTTTTTCAAAACTTTTGTGGCGAATCATTAGGACTGATGATTTAGAATCGAATTTCGAAGAAACAGATAGCATAAAACAGTAAAAGAGTTCTTAAAATCGAGACCCTAATTCGGTAACCTTAATCTGGGACGTTTGAAGTACGTGCTAAAAAAACCGAGTCACGGTCGACGTTTTTCGAAAATTTTTTGGTGAATCATAAGGCCGGATATTTTAGAATATAATTTCGAAGAAACGAAGTGCTTAAAACAATTAAAGAGTGCTGAAAATCGAGACCCTAATTCGGAAACCTTAATCTGGGACGTTTGAAGTACGTGCTAAAAAATGGAGTCACAGTCGATGTTTTTCGAAACTTTTGTGGCGAATCATTAGGACTGATGATTTAATATAAAATTTCGAATAAACGGATAGCATAAAACAGTAAAAGAGTGCTTAAAATCGAGACCCTAATTCGGTAACCTTAATCTTGGACGTTTGAAGTACGTGCTAAAAAAACCGAGTCACGGTCGACGTTTTTCGAAACCTTTTTGGGGAATCATAAGGCCGGATATTTTAGAATATAATTTCGAAGAAATGGAGTGCATAAAACAATTAAAGAGTGCTGAAAATCGAGACCCTAATTCGGAAACCTTAATCTGGGACGTTTGAAGTACGTGCTAAAAAATGGAGTCACGGTCGTTGTTTTTCGAAACTTTTGTGGCGAATCATTAGGACTGATGATTTAATATAAAATTTCGAATAAACGGATAGCATAAAACAGTAAAAGAGTGCTTAAAATCGAGACCCTAATTCGGTAACCTTAATCTGGGACGTTTGAAGTACGTGCTAAAAAAACCGAGTCACGGTCGACGTTTTTCGAAACCTTTTTGGGGAATCATAAGGCCGGATATTTTAGAATATAATTTCGAAGAAATGGAGTGCATAAAACAATTAAAGAGTGCTGAAAATCGAGACCCTAATTCGGAAACCTTAATCTGGGACGTTTGAAGTACGTGCTAAAAAATGGAGTCACGATCGATGTTTTTCGAAACTTTTGTGGCGAATCATTAGGACTGATGATTTAGAATCGAATTTCGAAGAAACGGATAGCATAAAACAGTAAAAGAGTTCTTAAAATCGAGACCCTAATTCGGTAACCTTAATCTGGGACGTTTGAAGTACGTGCTAAAAAAACCGAGTCACGGTCGACTTTTTTCGAAACTTTTTTGGTGAATCATAAGGCCGGATATTTTAGAATATAATTTCGAAGAAACGGAGTGCTTAAAACAATTAAAGAGTGCTGAAAATCGAGACCCTAATTCGGAAACCTTAATCTGGGACGTTTGAAGTACGTGCTAAAAAATGGAGTCACGGTCGATGTTTTTCGAAACTTTTGTGGCGAATCATTAGGACTGATGATTTAATATAAAATTTCGAATAAACGGATAGCATAAAACAGTAAAAGAGTGCTTAAAATCGAGACCCTAATTCGGTAACCTTAATCTGGGACGTTTGAAGTACGTGCTAAAAAAACCGAGTCACGGTCGACGTTTTTCGAAACCTTTTTGGGGAATCATAAGGCCGGATATTTTAGAATATAATTTCGAATAAACGGATAGCATAAAACAGTAAAAGAGTGCTTAAAATCGAGACCCTAATTCGGTAACCTTAATCTGGGACGTTTGAAGTACGTGCTAAAAAATGGAGTCACGGTCGATGTTTTTCGAAACTTTTGTGGCGAATCATTAGGACTGATGATTTAGAATCGAATTTCGAAGAAACGGATAGCATAAAACAGTAAAAGAGTTCTTAAAATCGAGACCCTAATTCGGTAACCTTAATCTGGGACGTTTGAAGTACGTGCTAAAAAAACCGAGTCACGGTCGACTTTTTTCGAAACTTTTTTGGTGAATCATAAGGCCGGATATTTTAGAATATAATTTCGAAGAAACGGAGTGCTTAAAACAATTAAAGAGTGCTGAAAATCGAGACCCTAATTCGGAAACCTTAATCTGGGACGTTTGAAGTACGTGCTAAAAAATGGAGTCACGGTCGATGTTTTTCGAAACTTTTGTGGCGAATCATTAGGACTGATGATTTAATATAAAATTTCGAATAAACGGATAGCATAAAACAGTAAAAGAGTGCTTAAAATCGAGACCCTAATTCGGTAACCTTAATCTGGGACGTTTGAAGTACGTGCTAAAAAAACCGAGTCACGGTCGACGTTTTTCGAAACCTTTTTGGGGAATCATAAGGCCGGATATTTTAGAATATAATTTCAAAGAAATGGAGTGCATAAAACAATTAAAGAGTGCTGAAAATCGAGACCCTAATTCGGAAACCTTAATCTGGGACGTTTGAAGTACGTGCTAAAAAATGGAGTCACGGTCGATGTTTTTCGAAACTTTTGTGGCGAATCATTAGGACTGATGATTTAGAATCGAATTTCGAAGAAACGGATAGCATAAAACAGTAAAAGAGTTCTTAAAATCGAGACCCTAATTCGGTAACCTTAATCTGGGACGTTTGAAGTACGTGCTAAAAAAACCGAGTCACGGTCGACGTTTTTCGAAACTTTTTTGGGGAATCATAAGGCCGGATATTTTAGAATATAATTTCGAATAAACGGATAGCATAAAACAGTAAAAGAGTGCTTAAAATCGAGACCCTAATTCGGTAACCTTAATCTGGGACGTTTGAAGTACGTGCTAAAAAAACCGAGTCACGGTCGACGTTTTTCGAAATTTTTTTGGGGAATCATAAGGCCGGATATTTTAGAATATAATTTCGAAGAAACGGAGTGCATAAAACAATTAAAGATTGCTGAAAATCGAGACCCTAATTCGGAAACCTTAATCTGGGACGTTTGAAGTACGTGCTAAAAAATGGAGTCACGGTCGACGTTTGTCGAAACTTTTTTGGTGAATCGTAAGGCCGGATATTTTAGAATATAATTTCGAAGAAACGGAGTGCTTAAAACAATTAAAGAGTGCTGAAAATCGAGACCCTAATTCGGAAACCTTAATCTGGGACATTTGAAGTACGTGCTAAAAAATGGAGTCACGGTCGATGTTTTTCGAAACTTTTGTGGCGAATCATTAGGACTGATGATTTAGAATCGAATTTCGAAGAAACAGATAGCATAAAACAGTAAAAGAGTTCTTAAAATCGAGACCCTAATTCGGTAACCTTAATCTGGGACGTTTGAAGTACGTGCTAAAAAAACCGAGTCACGGTCGACGTTTTTCGAAACTTTTTTGGTGAATCATAAGGCCGGATATTTTAGAATATAATTTCGAAGAAACGGAGTGCTTAAAACAATTAAAGAGTGCTGAAAATCGAGACCCTAATTCAGAAACCTTAATCTGGGACGTTTGAAGTACGTGCTAAAAAAACCGAGTCACGGTCGACGTTTTTCGAAACTTTTTTGGTGAATCATAAGGCCGGATATTTTAGAATATAATTTCGAAGAAACGGAGTGCTTAAAACAATTAAAGAGTGCTGAAAATCGAGACCCTAATTCGGAAACCTTAATCTGGGACATTTGAAGTACGTGCTAAAAAATGGAGTCACAGTCGATGTTTTTCGAAACTTTTGTGGCGAATCATTAGGACTGATGATTTAATATAAAATTTCGAATAAACGGATAGCATAAAACAGTAAAAGAGTGCTTAAAATCGAGACCCTAATTCGGTAACCTTAATCTGGGACGTTTGAAGTACGTGCTAAAAAAACCGAGTCACGGTCGACGTTTCTTGAAACTTTTTTGGTGAATCATACGGCCGGATATTTTAGAATATAATTTCGAAGAAACGGAGTGCATAAAACAATTAAAGAGTGCTTAAAATCGAGACCCTAATTCGGTAACCTTAATCTGGGACGTTTGAAGTACGTGCTAAAAAAACCGAGTCACGGTCGACGTTTTTCGAAACCTTTTTGGGGAATCATAAGGCCGGATATTTTAGAATATAATTTCAAAGAAATGGAGTGCATAAAACAATTAAAGAGTGCTGAAAATCGAGACCCTAATTCGGAAACCTTAATCTGGGACGTTTGAAGTACGTGCTAAAAAATGGAGTCACAGTCGATGTTTTTCGAAACTTTTGTGGCGAATCATTAGGACTGATGATTTAATATAAAATTTCGAATAAACGGATAGCATAAAACAGTAAAAGAGTTCTTAAAATCGAGACCCTAATTCGGTAACCTTAATCTGGGACGTTTGAAGTACGTGCTAAAAAAACCGAGTCACGGTCGACGTTTTTCGAAACTTTTTTGGTGAATCATAAGGCCGGATATTTTAGAATATAATTTCGAAGAAACGGAGTGCTTAAAACAATTAAAGAGTGCTGAAAATCGAGACCCTAATTCGGAAACCTTAATCTGGGACGTTTGAAGTACGTGCTAAAAAATGGAGTCACAGTCGATGTTTTTCGAAACTTTTGTGGCGAATCATTAGGACTGATGATTTAATATAAAATTTCGAATAAACGGATAGCATAAAACAGTAAAAGAGTGCTTAAAATCGAGACCCTAATTCGGTAACCTTAATCTGGGACGTTTGAAGTACGTGCTAAAAAAACCGAGTCACGGTCGACGTTTTTCGAAACTTTTTTGGTGAATCATAAGGCCGGATATTTTAGAATATAATTTCGAAGAAACGGAGTGCAGAAAACAATTAAAGAGTGCTTAAAATCGAGACCCTAATTCGGTAACCTTAATCTGGGACGTTTGAAGTACGTGCTAAAAAAACCGAGTCACGGTCGACGTTTGTCGAAACTTTTTTGGTGAATCGTAAGGCCGGATATTTTAGAATATAATTTCGAAGAAACGGAGTGCTTAAAACAATTAAAGAGTGCTGAAAATCGAGACCCTAATTCGGAAACCTTAATCTGGGACGTTTGAAGTACGTGCTAAAAAATGGAGTCACAGTCGATGTTTTTCGAAACTTTTGTGGCGAATCATTAGGACTGATGATTTAGAATCGAATTTCGAAGAAACGGATAGCATAAAACAGTAAAAGAGTGCTTAGAATCGAGACCCTAATTCGGTAACCTTAATCTGGGACGTTTGAAGTACGTGCTAAAAAAACCGAGTCACGGTCGACGTTTTTCGAAACTTTTTTAGTGAATCATAAGGCCGGATATTTTAGAATATAATTTCGAAGAAACGGAGTGCTTAAAACAATTAAAGAGTGCTGAAAATCGAGACCCTAATTCGGAAACCTTAATCTGGGACGTTTGAAGTACGTGCTAAAAAATGGAGTCACGGTCGATGTTTTTCGAAACTTTTGTGGCGAATCATTAGGACTGATGATTTAATATAAAATTTCGAATAAACGGATAGCATAAAACAGTAAAAGAGTGCTTAAAATCGAGACCCTAATTCGGTAACCTTAATCTGGGACGTTTGAAGTACGTGCTAAAAAAACCGAGTCACGGTCGACGTTTTTCGAAACTTTTTTGGTGAATCATAAGGCCGGATATTTTAGAATATAATTTCGAAGAAACGGAGTGCTTAAAACAATTAAAGAGTGCTGAAAATCGAGACCCTAATTCGGAAACCTTAATCTGGGACGTTTGAAGTACGTGCTAAAAAATGGAGTCACAGTCGATGTTTTTCGAAACTTTTGTGGCGAATCATTAGGACTGATGATTTAATATAAAATTTCGAATAAACGGATAGCATAAAACAGTAAAAGAGTGCTTAAAATCGAGACCCTAATTCGGTAACCTTAATCTGGGACGTTTGAAGTACGTGCTAAAAAAACCGAGTCACGGTCGACGTTTTTCGAAACTTTTTTGGTGAATCATAAGGCCGGATATTTTAGAATATAATTTCGAAGAAACGGAGTGCAGAAAACAATTAAAGAGTGCTTAAAATCGAGACCCTAATTCGGTAACCTTAATCTGGGACGTTTGAAGTACGTGCTAAAAAAACCGAGTCACGGTCGACGTTTGTCGAAACTTTTTTGGTGAATCGTAAGGCCGGATATTTTAGAATATAATTTCGAAGAAACGGAGTGCTTAAAACAATTAAAGAGTGCTGAAAATCGAGACCCTAATTCGGAAACCTTAATCTGGGACGTTTGAAGTACGTGCTAAAAAATGGAGTCACAGTCGATGTTTTTCGAAACTTTTGTGGCGAATCATTAGGACTGATGATTTAGAATCGAATTTCGAAGAAACGGATAGCATAAAACAGTAAAAGAGTGCTTAGAATCGAGACCCTAATTCGGTAACCTTAATCTGGGACGTTTGAAGTACGTGCTAAAAAAACCGAGTCACGGTCGACGTTTTTCGAAACTTTTTTAGTGAATCATAAGGCCGGATATTTTAGAATATAATTTCGAAGAAACGGAGTGCTTAAAACAATTAAAGAGTGCTGAAAATCGAGACCCTAATTCGGAAACCTTAATCTGGGACGTTTGAAGTACGTGCTAAAAAATGGAGTCACGGTCGATGTTTTTCGAAACTTTTGTGGCGAATCATTAGGACTGATGATTTAATATAAAATTTCGAATAAACGGATAGCATAAAACAGTAAAAGAGTGCTTAAAATCGAGACCCTAATTCGGTAACCTTAATCTGGGACGTTTGAAGTACGTGCTAAAAAAACCGAGTCACGGTCGACGTTTTTCGAAACTTTTTTGGTGAATCATAAGGCCGGATATTTTAGAATATAATTTCGAAGAAACGGAGTGCATAAAACAATTATAGAGTGCTTAAAATCGAGACCCTAATTCGGTAACCTTAATCTGGGACGTTTGAAGTACGTGCAAAAAAAACCGAGTCACGGTCGACGTTTTTCGAAACCTTTTTGGGGAATCATAAGGCCGGATATTTTAGAATATAATTTCGAAGAAATGGAGTGCATAAAACAATTAAAGAGTGCTGAAAATCGAGACCCTAATTCGGAAACCTTAATCTGGGACGTTTGAAGTACGTGCTAAAAAATGGAGTCTCGGTCGATGTTTTTCGAAACTTTTGTGGCGAATCATTAGGACTGATGATTTAGAATCGAATTTCGAAGAAACGGATAGCATAAAACAATAAAAGAGTTCTTAAAATCGAGACCCTAATTCGGTAACCTTAATCTGGGACGTTTGAAGTACGTGCTAAAAAAACCGAGTCACGGTCGACGTTTTTCGAAACTTTTTTGGTGAATCATAAGGCCGGATATTTTAGAATATAATTTCGAAGAAACGGAGTGCTTAAAACAATTAAAGAGTGCTGAAAATCGAGACCCTAATTCGGAAACCTTAATCTGGGACGTTTGAAGTACGTGCTAAAAAATGGAGTCACGGTCGATGTTTTTCGAAACTTTTGTGGCGAATCATTAGGACTGATGATTTAATATAAAATTTCGAATAAACGGATAGCATAAAACAGTAAAAGAGTGCTTAAAATCGAGACCCTAATTCGGTAACCTTAATCTGGGACGTTTGAAGTACGTGCTAAAAAAATCGAGTCACGGTCGACGTTTGTCGAAACTTTTTTGGTGAATCGTAAGGCCGGATATTTTAGAATATAATTTCGAAGAAACGGAGTGCTTAAAACAATTAAAGAGTGCTGAAAATCGAGACCCTAATTCGGAAACCTTAATCTGGGACGTTTGAAGTACGTGCTAAAAAAACCGAGTCACGGTCGACGTTTTTCGAAACTTTTTTGGTGAATCATAAGGCCGGATATTTTAGAATATAATTTCGAAGAAACGGAGTGCATAAAACAATTATAGAGTGCTTAAAATCGAGACCCTAATTCGGTAACCTTAATCTGGGACGTTTGAAGTACGTGCTAAAAAATGGAGTCACGGTCGATGTTTTTCGAAACTTTTGTGGCGAATCATTAGGACTGATGATTTAGAATCGAATTTCGAAGAAACGGATAGCATAAAACAGTAAAAGAGTTCTTAAAATCGAGACCCTAATTCGGTAACCTTAATCTGGGACGTTTGAAGTACGTGCTAAAAAAACCGAGTCACGGTCGACGTTTTTCGAAACTTTTTTGGGGAATCATAAGGCCGGATATTTTAGAATATAATTTCGAATAAACGGATAGCATAAAACAGTAAAAGAGTGCTTAAAATCGAGACCCTAATTCGGTAACCTTAATTTGGGACGTTTGAAGTACGTGCTAAAAAACCGAGTCACGGTCGACGTTTTTCGAAACTTTTTTGGTGAATCATAAGGCCAGATATTTTAGAATATAATTTCGAAGAAACGGAGTGCAGAAAACAATTAAAGAGTGCTTATAATCGAGACCCTAATTCGGTAACCTTAATCTGGGACGTTTGAAGTACGTGCTAAAAAAACCGAGTCAGGGTCGACGTTTGTCGAAACTTTTTTGGTGAATCGTAAGGCCGGATATTTTAGAATATAATTTCGAAGAAACGGAGTGCTTAAAACAATTAAAGAGTGCTGAAAATCGAGACCCTAATTCGGAAACCTTAATCTGGGACGTTTGAAGTACGTGCTAAAAAATGGAGTCACGGTCGATGTTTTTCGAAACTTTTGTGGCGAATCATTAGGACTGATGATTTAGAATCGAATTTCGAAGAAACGGATAGCATAAAACAGTAAAAGAGTGCTTAGAATCGAGACCCTAATTCGGTAACCTTAATCTGGGACGTTTGAAGTACGTGCTAAAAAAACCGAGTCACGGTCGACGTTTTTCGAAACTTTTTTGGTGAATCATAAGGCCGGATATTTTAGAATATAATTTCGAAGAAACGGAGTGCATAAAACAATTATAGAGTGCTTAAAATCGAGACCCTAATTCGGTAACCTTAATCTGGGACGTTTGAAGTACGTGCTAAAAAATGGAGTCACGGTCGATGTTTTTCGAAACTTTTGTGGCGAATCATTAGGACTGATGATTTAGAATCGAATTTCGAAGAAACGGATAGCATAAAACAGTAAAAGAGTTCTTAAAATCGAGACCCTAATTCGGTAACCTTAATCTGGGACGTTTGAAGTACGTGCTAAAAAAACCGAGTCACGGTCGACGTTTTTCGAAACTTTTTTGGGGAATCATAAGGCCGGATATTTTAGAATATAATTTCGAATAAACGGATAGCATAAAACAGTAAAAGAGTGCTTAAAATCGAGACCCTAATTCGGTAACCTTAATTTGGGACGTTTGAAGTACGTGCTAAAAAAACCGAGTCACGGTCGACGTTTTTCGAAACTTTTTTGGTGAATCATAAGGCCGGATATTTTAGAATATAATTTCGAAGAAACAGAGTGCAGAAAACAATTAAAGAGTGCTTATAATCGAGACCCTAATTCGGTAACCTTAATCTGGGACGTTTGAAGTACGTGCTAAAAAAACCGAGTCAGGGTCGACGTTTGTCGAAACTTTTTTGGTGAATCGTAAGGCCGGATATTTTAGAATATAATTTCGAAGAAACGGAGTGCTTAAAACAATTAAAGAGTGCTGAAAATCGAGACCCTAATTCGGAAACCTTAATCTGGGACGTTTGAAGTACGTGCTAAAAAATGGAGTCACGGTCGATGTTTTTCGAAACTTTTGTGGCGAATCATTAGGACTGATGATTTAGAATCGAATTTCGAAGAAACGGATAGCATAAAACAGTAAAAGAGTGCTTAGAATCGAGACCCTAATTCGGTAACCTTAATCTGGGACGTTTGAAGTACGTGCTAAAAAAACCGAGTCACGGTCGACGTTTTTCGAAACTTTTTTGGTGAATCATAAGGCCGGATATTTTAGAATATAATTTCGAAGAAACGGAGAGCAGAAAACAATTAAAGAGTGCTTAAAATCGAGACCCTAATTCGGTAACCTTAATCTGGGACGTTTGAAGTACGTGCTAAAAAATGGAGTCACGGTCGATGTTTTTCGAAACTTTTGTGGCGAATCATTAGGACTGATGATTTAGAATCGAATTTCGAAGAAACGGATAGCATAAAACAGTAAAAGAGTTCTTAAAATCGAGACCCTAATTCGGTAACCTTAATCTGGGACGTTTGAAGTACGTGCTAAAAAAACCGAGTCACGGTCGACGTTTTTCGAAACTTTTTTGGGGAATCATAAGGCCGGATATTTTAGAATATAATTTCGAATAAACGGATAGCATAAAACAGTAAAAGAGTGCTTAAAATCGAGACCCTAATTCGGTAACCTTAATTTGGGACGTTTGAAGTACGTGCTAAAAAAACCGAGTCACGGTCGACGTTTTTCGAAACTTTTTTGGTGAATCATAAGGCCGGATATTTTAGAATATAATTTCGAAGAAACAGAGTGCAGAAAACAATTAAAGAGTGCTTATAATCGAGACCCTAATTCGGTAACCTTAATCTGGGACGTTTGAAGTACGTGCTAAAAAAACCGAGTCAGGGTCGACGTTTGTCGAAACTTTTTTGGTGAATCGTAAGGCCGGATATTTTAGAATATAATTTCGAAGAAACGGAGTGCTTAAAACAATTAAAGAGTGCTGAAAATCGAGACCCTAATTCGGAAACCTTAATCTGGGACGTTTGAAGTACGTGCTAAAAAATGGAGTCACGGTCGATGTTTTTCGAAACTTTTGTGGCGAATCATTAGGACTGATGATTTAGAATCGAATTTCGAAGAAACGGATAGCATAAAACAGTAAAAGAGTGCTTAGAATCGAGACCCTAATTCGGTAACCTTAATCTGGGACGTTTGAAGTACGTGCTAAAAAAACCGAGTCACGGTCGACGTTTTTCGAAACTTTTTTGGTGAATCATAAGGCCGGATATTTTAGAATATAATTTCGAAGAAACGGAGAGCAGAAAACAATTAAAGAGTGCTTAAAATCGAGACCCTAATTCGGTAACCTTAATCTGGGACGTTTGAAGTACGTGCTAAAAAAACCGAGTCACGGTCGACGTTTGTCGAAACTTTTTTGGTGAATCGTAAGGCCGGATATTTTAGAATATAATTTCGAAGAAACGGAGTGCTTAAAACAATTAAAGAGTGCTGAAAATCGAGACCCTAATTCGGAAACCTTAATCTGGGACGTTTGAAGTACGTGCTAAAAAATGGAGTCACAGTCGATGTTTTTCGAAACTTTTGTGGCGAATCATTAGGACTGATGATTTAGAATCGAATTTCGAAGAAACGGATAGCATAAAACAGTAAAAGAGTGCTTAGAATCGAGACCCTAATTCGGTAACCTTAATCTGGGACGTTTGAAGTACGTGCTAAAAAAACCGAGTCACGGTCGACGTTTTTCGAAACTTTTTTGGTGAATCATAAGGCCGGATATTTTAGAATATAATTTCGAAGAAACGGAGTGCTTAAAACAATTAAAGAGTGCTGAAAATCGAGACCCTAATTCGGAAACCTTAATCTGGGACGTTTGAAGTACGTGCTAAAAAATGGAGTCACGGTCGATGTTTTTCGAAACTTTTGTGGCGAATCATTAGGACTGATGATTTAGAATCGAATTTCGAAGAAACGGATAGCATAAAACAGTAAAAGAGTGCTTAGAATCGAGACCCTAATTCGGTAACCTTAATCTGGGACGTTTGAAGTACGTGCTAAAAAAACCGAGTCACGGTCGACGTTTTTCGAAACTTTTTTGGTGAATCATAAGGCCGGATATTTTAGAATATAATTTCGAAGAAACGGAGTGCATAAAACAATTATAGAGTGCTTAAAATCGAGACCCTAATTCGGTAACCTTAATCTGGGACGTTTGAAGTACGTGCTAAAAAATGGAGTCACGGTCGATGTTTTTCGAAACTTTTGTGGCGAATCATTAGGACTGATGATTTAGAATCGAATTTCGAAGAAACGGATAGCATAAAACAGTAAAAGAGTTCTTAAAATCGAGACCCTAATTCGGTAACCTTAATCTGGGACGTTTGAAGTACGTGCTAAAAAAACCGAGTCACGGTCGACGTTTTTCGAAACTTTTTTGGGGAATCATAAGGCCGGATATTTTAGAATATAATTTCGAATAAACGGATAGCATAAAACAGTAAAAGAGTGCTTAAAATCGAGACCCTAATTCGGTAACCTTAATTTGGGACGTTTGAAGTACGTGCTAAAAAAACCGAGTCACGGTCGACGTTTTTCGAAACTTTTTTGGTGAATCATAAGGCCGGATATTTTAGAATATAATTTCGAAGAAACAGAGTGCAGAAAACAATTAAAGAGTGCTTATAATCGAGACCCTAATTCGGTAACCTTAATCTGGGACGTTTGAAGTACGTGCTAAAAAAACCGAGTCAGGGTCGACGTTTGTCGAAACTTTTTTGGTGAATCGTAAGGCCGGATATTTTAGAATATAATTTCGAAGAAACGGAGTGCTTAAAACAATTAAAGAGTGCTGAAAATCGAGACCCTAATTCGGAAACCTTAATCTGGGACGTTTGAAGTACGTGCTAAAAAATGGAGTCACGGTCGATGTTTTTCGAAACTTTTGTGGCGAATCATTAGGACTGATGATTTAGAATCGAATTTCGAAGAAACGGATAGCATAAAACAGTAAAAGAGTGCTTAGAATCGAGACCCTAATTCGGTAACCTTAATCTGGGACGTTTGAAGTACGTGCTAAAAAAACCGAGTCACGGTCGACGTTTTTCGAAACTTTTTTGGTGAATCATAAGGCCGGATATTTTAGAATATAATTTCGAAGAAACGGAGAGCAGAAAACAATTAAAGAGTGCTTAAAATCGAGACCCTAATTCGGTAACCTTAATCTGGGACGTTTGAAGTACGTGCTAAAAAAACCGAGTCACGGTCGACGTTTGTCGAAACTTTTTTGGTGAATCGTAAGGCCGGATATTTTAGAATATAATTTCGAAGAAACGGAGTGCTTAAAACAATTAAAGAGTGCTGAAAATCGAGACCCTAATTCGGAAACCTTAATCTGGGACGTTTGAAGTACGTGCTAAAAAATGGAGTCACAGTCGATGTTTTTCGAAACTTTTGTGGCGAATCATTAGGACTGATGATTTAGAATCGAATTTCGAAGAAACGGATAGCATAAAACAGTAAAAGAGTGCTTAGAATCGAGACCCTAATTCGGTAACCTTAATCTGGGACGTTTGAAGTACGTGCTAAAAAAACCGAGTCACGGTCGACGTTTTTCGAAACTTTTTTGGTGAATCATAAGGCCGGATATTTTAGAATATAATTTCGAAGAAACGGAGTGCTTAAAACAATTAAAGAGTGCTGAAAATCGAGACCCTAATTCGGAAACCTTAATCTGGGACGTTTGAAGTACGTGCTAAAAAATGGAGTCACGGTCGATGTTTTTCGAAACTTTTGTGGCGAATCATTAGGACTGATGATTTAATATAAAATTTCGAATAAACGGATAGCATAAAACAGTAAAAGAGTGCTTAAAATCGAGACCCTAATTCGGTAACCTTAATCTGGGACGTTTGAAGTACGTGCTAAAAAAACCGAGTCACGGTCGACGTTTTTCGAAACTTTTTTGGTGAATCATAAGGCCGGATATTTTAGAATATAATTTCGAAGAAACGGAGTGCTTAAAACAATTAAAGAGTGCTGAAAATCGAGACCCTAATTCGGAAACCTTAATCTGGTACGTTTGAAGTACGTGCTAAAAAATGGAGTCACAGTCGATGTTTTTCGAAACTTTTGTGGCGAATCATTAGGACTGATGATTTAATATAAAATTTCGAATAAACGGATAGCATAAAACAGTAAAAGTGTGCTTAAAATCGAGACCCTAATTCGGTAACCTTAATCTAGGACGTTTGAAGTACGTGCTAAAAAAACCGAGTCACGGTCGACGTTTTTCGAAACCTTTTTGGGGAATCATAAGGCCGGATATTTTAGAATATAATTTCGAAGAAATGGAATGCATAAAACAATTAAAGAGTGCTGAAAATCGAGACCCTAATTCGGAAACCTTAATCTGGGACGTTTGAAGTACGTGCTAAAAAATGGAGTCACGGTCGATGTTTTTCGAAACTTTTGTGGCGAATCATTAGGACTGATGATTTAGAATCGAATTTCGAAGAAACGGATAGCATAAAACAGTAAAAGAGTGCTTAGAATCGAGACCCTAATTCGGTAACCTTAATCTGGGACGTTTGAAGTACGTGCTAAAAAAACCGAGTCACGGTCGACGTTTTTCGAAACTTTTTTGGTGAATCATAAGGCCGGATATTTTAGAATATAATTTCGAAGAAACGGAGTGCAGAAAACAATTAAAGAGTGCTTAAAATCGAGACCCTAATTCGGTAACCTTAATCTGGGACGTTTGAAGTACGTGCTAAAAAAACCGAGTCACGGTCGACGTTTGTCGAAACTTTTTTGGTGAATCGTAAGGCCGGATATTTTAGAATATAATTTCGAAGAAACGGAGTGCTTAAAACAATTAAAGAGTGCTGAAAATCGAGACCCTAATTCGGAAACCTTAATCTGGGACGTTTGAAGTACGTGCTAAAAAATGGAGTCACAGTCGATGTTTTTCGAAACTTTTGTGGCGAATCATTAGGACTGATGATTTAGAATCGAATTTCGAAGAAACGGATAGCATAAAACAGTAAAAGAGTGCTTAGAATCGAGACCCTAATTCGGTAACCTTAATCTGGGACGTTTGAAGTACGTGCTAAAAAAACCGAGTCACGGTCGACGTTTTTCGAAACTTTTTTGGTGAATCATAAGGCCGGATATTTTAGAATATAATTTCGAAGAAACGGAGTGCTTAAAACAATTAAAGAGTGCTGAAAATCGAGACCCTAATTCGGAAACCTTAATCTGGGACGTTTGAAGTACGTGCTAAAAAATGGAGTCACGGTCGATGTTTTTCGAAACTTTTGTGGCGAATCATTAGGACTGATGATTTAATATAAAATTTCGAATAAACGGATAGCATAAAACAGTAAAAGAGTGCTTAAAATCGAGACCCTAATTCGGTAACCTTAATCTGGGACGTTTGAAGTACGTGCTAAAAAAACCGAGTCACGGTCGACGTTTTTCGAAACTTTTTTGGTGAATCATAAGGCCGGATATTTTAGAATATAATTTCGAAGAAACGGAGTGCTTAAAACAATTAAAGAGTGCTGAAAATCGAGACCCTAATTCGGAAACCTTAATCTGGTACGTTTGAAGTACGTGCTAAAAAATGGAGTCACAGTCGATGTTTTTCGAAACTTTTGTGGCGAATCATTAGGACTGATGATTTAATATAAAATTTCGAATAAACGGATAGCATAAAACAGTAAAAGTGTGCTTAAAATCGAGACCCTAATTCGGTAACCTTAATCTAGGAATTTGAAGTACGTGCTAAAAAAACCGAGTCACGGTCGACGTTTTTCGAAACTTTTTTGGGGAATCATAAGGCCGGATATTTTAGAATATAATTTCGAAGAAACGGAGTGCATAAAACAATTAAAGATTGCTGAAAATCGAGACCCTAATTCGGAAACCTTAATCTCGGACGTTTGAAGTACGTGCTAAAAAATGGAGTCACGGTCGATGTTTTTCGAAACTTTTGTGGCGAATCATTAGGACTGATGATTTAGAATCGAATTTCGAAGAAACGGATAGCATAAAACAGTAAAAGAGTGCTTAGAATCGAGACCCTAATTCGGTAACCTTAATCTGGGACGTTTGAAGTACGTGCTAAAAAAACCGAGTCACGGTCGACGTTTTTCGAAACTTTTTTGGTGAATCATAAGGCCGGATATTTTAGAATATAATTTCGAAGAAACGGAGTGCAGAAAACAATTAAAGAGTGCTTAAAATCGAGACCCTAATTCGGTAACCTTAATCTGGGACGTTTGAAGTACGTGCTAAAAAAACCGAGTCACGGTCGACGTTTGTCGAAACTTTTTTGGTGAATCGTAAGGCCGGATATTTTAGAATATAATTTCGAAGAAACGGAGTGCTTAAAACAATTAAAGAGTGCTGAAAATCGAGACCCTAATTCGGAAACCTTAATCTGGGACGTTTGAAGTACGTGCTAAAAAATGGAGTCACAGTCGATGTTTTTCGAAACTTTTGTGGCGAATCATTAGGACTGATGATTTAGAATCGAATTTCGAAGAAACGGATAGCATAAAACAGTAAAAGAGTGCTTAGAATCGAGACCCTAATTCGGTAACCTTAATCTGGGACGTTTGAAGTACGTGCTAAAAAAACCGAGTCACGGTCGACGTTTTTCGAAACTTTTTTAGTGAATCATAAGGCCGGATATTTTAGAATATAATTTCGAAGAAACGGAGTGCTTAAAACAATTAAAGAGTGCTGAAAATCGAGACCCTAATTCGGAAACCTTAATCTGGGACGTTTGAAGTACGTGCTAAAAAATGGAGTCACGGTCGATGTTTTTCGAAACTTTTGTGGCGAATCATTAGGACTGATGATTTAATATAAAATTTCGAATAAACGGATAGCATAAAACAGTAAAAGAGTGCTTAAAATCGAGACCCTAATTCGGTAACCTTAATCTGGGACGTTTGAAGTACGTGCTAAAAAAACCGAGTCACGGTCGACGTTTTTCGAAACTTTTTTGGTGAATCATAAGGCCGGATATTTTAGAATATAATTTCGAAGAAACGGAGTGCTTAAAACAATTAAAGAGTGCTGAAAATCGAGACCCTAATTCGGAAACCTTAATCTGGGACGTTTGAAGTACGTGCTAAAAAATGGAGTCACAGTCGATGTTTTTCGAAACTTTTGTGGCGAATCATTAGGACTGATGATTTAGAATCGAATTTCGAAGAAACGGATAGCATAAAACAGTAAAAGAGTGCTTAGAATCGAGACCCTAATTCGGTAACCTTAATCTGGGACGTTTGAAGTACGTGCTAAAAAAACCGAGTCACGGTCGACGTTTTTCGAAACTTTTTTGGTGAATCATAAGGCCGGATATTTTAGAATATAATTTCGAAGAAACGGAGTGCTTAAAACAATTAAAGAGTGCTGAAAATCGAGACCCTAATTCGGAAACCTTAATCTGGGACGTTTGAAGTACGTGCTAAAAAATGGAGTCACGGTCGATGTTTTTCGAAACTTTTGTGGCGAATCATTAGGACTGATGATTTAATATAAAATTTCGAATAAACGGATAGCATAAAACAGTAAAAGAGTGCTTAAAATCGAGACCCTAATTCGGTAACCTTAATCTGGGACGTTTGAAGTACGTGCTAAAAAAACCGAGTCACGGTCGACGTTTTTCGAAACTTTTTTGGTGAATCATAAGGCCGGATATTTTAGAATATAATTTCGAAGAAACGGAGTGCAGAAAACAATTAAAGAGTGCTGAAAATCGAGACCCTAATTCGGAAACCTTAATCTGGGACGTTTGAAGTACGTGCTAAAAAATGGAGTCACAGTCGATGTTTTTCGAAACTTTTGTGGCGAATCATTAGGACTGATGATTTAGAATCGAATTTCGAAGAAACGGATAGCATAAAACAGTAAAAGAGTGCTTAGAATCGAGACCCTAATTCGGTAACCTTAATCTGGGACGTTTGAAGTACGTGCTAAAAAAACCGAGTCACGGTCGACGTTTTTCGAAACTTTTTTGGTGAATCATAAGGCCGGATATTTTAGAATATAATTTCGAAGAAACGGAGTGCTTAAAACAATTAAAGAGTGCTGAAAATCGAGACCCTAATTCGGAAACCTTAATCTGGGACGTTTGAAGTACGTGCTAAAAAATGGAGTCACGGTCGATGTTTTTCGAAACTTTTGTGGCGAATCATTAGGACTGATGATTTAATATAAAATTTCGAATAAACGGATAGCATAAAACAGTAAAAGAGTGCTTAAAATCGAGACCCTAATTCGGTAACCTTAATCTGGGACGTTTGAAGTACGTGCTAAAAAAACCGAGTCACGGTCGACGTTTTTCGAAACTTTTTTGGTGAATCATAAGGCCGGATATTTTAGAATATAATTTCGAAGAAACGGAGTGCAGAAAACAATTAAAGAGTGCTTAAAATCGAGACCCTAATTCGGTAACCTTAATCTGGGACGTTTGAAGTACGTGCTAAAAAAACCGAGTCACGGTCGACGTTTGTCGAAACTTTTTTGGTGAATCGTAAGGCCGGATATTTTAGAATATAATTTCGAAGAAACGGAGTGCTTAAAACAATTAAAGAGTGCTGAAAATCGAGACCCTAATTCGGAAACCTTAATCTGGGACGTTTGAAGTACGTGCTAAAAAATGGAGTCACGGTCGATGTTTTTCGAATCTTTTGTGGCGAATCATTAGGACTGATGATTTAGAATCGAATTTCGAAGAAACGGATATAATAAAACAGTAAAAGAGTGCTTAGAATCGAGACCCTAATTCGGTAACCTTAATCTGGGACGTTTGAAGTACGTGCTAAAAAAACCGAGTCACGTTCGACGTTTTTCGAAACTTTTTTGGTGAATCATAAGGCCGGATATTTTAGAATATAATTTCGAAGAAACGGAGTGCTTAAAACAATTAAAGAGTGCTGAAAATCGAGACCCTAATTCGGAAACCTTAATCTGGGACGTTTGAAGTACGTGCTAAAAAATGGAGTCACAGTCGATGTTTTTCGAAACTTTTGTGGCGAATCATTAGGACTGATGATTTAATATAAAATTTCGAATAAACGGATAGCATAAAACAGTAAAAGAGTGCTTAAAATCGAGACCCTAATTCGGTAACCTTAATCTGGGACGTTTGAAGTACGTGCTAAAAAAACCGAGTCACGGTCGACGTTTTTCGAAACTTCTTTGGTGAATCATAAGGCCGGATATTTTAGAATATAATTTCGAAGAAACGGAGTGCAGAAAACAATTAAAGAGTGCTTAAAATCGAGACCCTAATTCGGTAACCTTAATCTGGGACGTTTGAAGTACGTGCTAAAAAATGGAGTCACGGTCGATGTTTTTCGAAACTTTTGTGGCGAATCATTAGGACTGATGATTTAGAATCGAATTTCGAAGAAACGGATAGCATAAAACAGTAAAAGAGTTCTTAAAATCGAGACCCTAATTCGGTAACCTTAATCTGGGACGTTTGAAGTACGTGCTAAAAAAACCGAGTCACGGTCGACGTTTTTCGAAACTTTTTTGGGGAATCATAAGGCCGGATATTTTAGAATATAATTTCGAAGAAACGGAGTGCATAAAACAATTAAAGATTGCTGAAAATCGAGACCCTAATTCGGAAACCTTAATCTGGGACGTTTGAAGTACGTGCTAAAAAATGGAGTCACGGTCGATGTTTTTCGAAACTTTTGTGGCGAATCATTAGGACTGATGATTTAGAATCGAATTTCGAAGAAACGGATAGCATAAAACAGTAAAAGAGTGCTTAGAATCGAGACCCTAATTCGGTAACCTTAATCTGGGACGTTTCAAGTACGTGCTAAAAAAACCGAGTCACGGTCGACGTTTTTCGAAACTTTTTTGGTGAATCATAAGGCCGGATATTTTAGAATATAATTTCGAAGAAACGGAGTGCTTAAAACAATTAAAGAGTGCTGAAAATCGAGACCCTAATTCGGAAACCTTAATCTGGGACGTTTGAAGTACGTGCTAAAAAATGGAGTCACGGTCGATGTTTTTCGAAACTTTTGTGGCGAATCATTAGGACTGATGATTTAATATAAAATTTCGAATAAACGGATAGCATAAAACAGTAAAAGAGTGCTTAAAATCGAGACCCTAATTCGGTAACCTTAATCTGGGACGTTTGAAGTACGTGCTAAAAAAACCGAGTCACGGTCGACGTTTTTCGAAACCTTTTTGGGGAATCATAAGGCCAGATATTTTAGAATATAATTTCAAAGAAATGGAGTGCATAAAACAATTAAAGAGTGCTGAAAATCGAGACCCTAATTCGGAAACCTTAATCTCGGACGTTTGAAGTACGTGCTAAAAAATGGAGTCACGGTCGATGTTTTTCGAAACTTTTGTGGCGAATCATTAGGACTGATGATTTAGAACCGAATTTCGAAGAAACGGATAGCATAAAACAGTAAAAGAGTTCTTAAAATCGAGACCCTAATTCGGTAACCTTAATCTGGGACGTTTGAAGTACGTGCTAAAAAAACCGAGTCACGGTCGACGTTTTTCGAAACCTTTTTGGGGAATCATAAGGCCGGATATTTTAGAATATAATTTCAAAGAAATGGAGTGCATAAAACAATTAAAGAGTGCTGAAAATCGAGACCCTAATTCGGAAACCTTAATCTGGGACGTTTGAAGTACGTGCTAAAAAATGGAGTCACGGTCGATGTTTTTCGAAACTTTTGTGGCGAATCATTAGGACTGATGATTTAGAATCGAATTTCGAAGAAACGGATAGCATAAAACAGTAAAAGAGTTCTTAAAATCGAGACCCTAATTCGGTAACCTTAATCTGGGACGTTTGAAGTACGTGCTAAAAAAACCGAGTCACGGTCGACGTTTTTCGAAACTTTTTTGGGGAATCATAAGGCCGGATATTTTAGAATATAATTTCGAAGAAACGGAGTGCATAAAACAATTAAAGATTGCTGAAAATCGAGACCGTAATTCGGAAACCTTAATCTGGGACGTTTGAAGTACGTGCTAAAAAATGGAGTCACGGTCGATGTTTTTCGAAACTTTTGTGGCGAATCATTAGGACTGATGATTTAGAATCGAATTTCGAAGAAACGGATAGCATAAAACAGTAAAAGAGTGCTTAGAATCGAGACCCTAATTCGGTAACCTTAATCTGGGACGTTTCAAGTACGTGCTAAAAAAACCGAGTCACGGTCGACGTTTTTCGAAACTTTTTTGGTTAATCATATGGCCGGATATTTTAGAATATAATTTCGAAGAAACGGAGTGCTTAAAACAATTAAAGAGTGCTGAAAATCGAGACCCTAATTCGGAAACCTTAATCTGGGACGTTTGAAGTACGTGCTAAAAAATGGAGTCACAGTCGATGTTTTTCGAAACTTTTGTGGCGAATCATTAGGACTGATGATTTAATATAAAATTTCGAATAAACGGATAGCATAAAACAGTAAAAGAGTGCTTAAAATCGAGACCCTAATTCGGTAACCTTAAAATGGGACGTTTGAAGTACGTGCTAAAAAAACCGAGTCACGGTCGACGTTTTTCAAAACTTCTTTGGTGAATCATATGGCCGGATATTTTAGAATATAATTTCGAAGAAACGGAGTGCAGAAAACAATTAAAGAGTGCTTAAAATCGAGACCCTAATTCGGTAACCTTAATCTGGGACGTTTGAAGTACGTGCTAAAAAATGGAGTCACGGTCGATGTTTTTCGAAACTCTTGTGGCGAATCATTAGGACTGATGATTTAGAATCGAATTTCGAAGAAACGGATAGCATAAAACAGTAAAAGAGTTCTTAAAATCGAGACCCTAATTCGGTAACCTTAATCTGGGACGTTTGAAGTACGTGCTAAAAAAACCGAGTCACGGTCGACGTTTTTCGAAACTTTTTTGGGGAATCATAAGGCCGGATATTTTAGAATATAATTTCGAAGAAACGGAGTGCATAAAACAATTAAAGATTGCTGAAAATCGAGACCCTAATTCGGAAACCTTAATCTGGGACGTTTGAAGTACGTGCTAAAAAAACCGAGTCACGGTCGACGTTTTTCAAAACTTTTTTGGTGAATCATAAGGCCGGATATTTTAGAATATAATTTCGAAGAAACGGAGTGCTTAAAACAATTAAAGAGTGCTGAAAATCGAGACCCTAATTCGGAAACCTTAATCTGGCACGTTTGAAGTACGTGCTAAAAAATGGAGTCACAGTCGATGTTTTTCGAAACTTTTGTGGCGAATCATTAGGACTGATGATTTAATATAAAATTTCGAATAAACGGATAGCATAAAACAGTAAAAGAGTGCTTAAAATCGAGACCCTAATTCGGTAACCTTAATCTGGGACGTTTGAAGTACGTGCTAAAAAAACCGAGTCACGGTCGACGTTTTTCGAAACTTTTTTGGTGAATCATACGGCCGGATATTTTAGAATATAATTTCGAAGAAACGGAGTGCATAAAACAATTAAAGAGTGCTTAAAATCGAGACCCTAATTCGGTAACCTTAATCTGGGACGTTTGAAGTACGTGCTAAAAAAACCGAGTCACGGTCGACGTTTTTCGAAATTTTTTTGGTGAATCATAAGGCCGGATATTTTAGAATATAATTTCGAAGAAACGGAGTGCTTAAAACAATTAAAGAGTGCTGAAAATCGAGACCCTAATTCGGAAACCTTAATCTGGGACGTTTGAAGTACGTGCTAAAAAATGGAGTCACGGTCGATGTTTTTCGAAATCTTTTGTGGCGAATCATTAGGACTGATGATTTAATATAAAATTTCGAATAAACGGATAGCATAAAACAGTAAAAGAGTTCTTAAAATCGAGACCCTAATTCGGTAACCTTAATCTGGGACGTTTGAAGTACGTGCTAAAAAAACCGAGTCACGGTCGACGTTTTTCGAAACTTTTTTGGTGAATCATAAGGCCGGATATTTTAGAATATAATTTCGAAGAAACGGAGTGCTTAAAACAATTAAAGAGTGCTGAAAATCGAGACCCTAATTCGGAAACCTTAATCTGGGACGTTTGAAGTACGTGCTAAAAAATGGAGTCACAGTCGATGTTTTTCGAAACTTTTGTGGCGAATCATTAGGACTGATGATTTAATATAAAATTTCGAATAAACGGATAGCTTAAAACAGTAAAAGAGTGCTTAAAATCGAGACCCTAATTCGGTAACCTTAATCTGGGACGTTTAAAGTACGTGCTAAAAAAACGAGTCACGGTCGACGTTTTTCGAAACTTTTTTGGTGAATCATACGGCCGGATATTTTAGAATATAATTTCGAAGAAACGGAGTGCATAAAACAATTAAAGAGTGCTTAAAATCGAGACCCTAATTCGGTAACCTTAATCTGGGACGTTTGAAGTACGTGCTAAAAAAACCGAGTCACGGTCGACGTTTTTCGAAACTTTTTTGGTGAATCATAAGGCCGGATATTTTAGAATATAATTTCGAAGAAACGGAGTGCTTAAAACAATTAAAGAGTGCTGAAAATCGAGACCCTAATTCGGAAACCTTAATCTGGGACGTTTGAAGTACGTGCTAAAAAATGGAGTCACGGTCGATGTTTTTCGAAATCTTTTGTGGCGAATCATTAGGACTGATGATTTAATATAAAATTTCGAATAAACGGATAGCATAAAACAGTAAAAGAGTGCTTAAAATTGAGACCCTAATTCGGTAACCTTAATCTGGGACGTTTGAAGTACGTGCTAAAAAAACCGAGTCACGGTCGACGTTTTTCGAAACTTTTTTGGTGAATCATAAGGCCGGATATTTTAGAATATAATTTCGAAGAAACGGAGTGCTTAAAACAATTAAAGAGTGCTGAAAATCGAGACCCTAATTCGGAAACCTTAATCTGGGACGTTTGAAGTACGTGCTAAAAAATGGAGTCACGGTCGATGTTTTTCGAAACTTTTGTGGCGAATCATTAGGACTGATGATTTAGAATCGAATTTCGAAGAAACGGATAGCATAAAACAGTAAAAGAGTGCTTAGAATCGAGACCCTAATTCGGTAACCTTAATCTGGGACGTTTGAAGTACGTGCTAAAAAAACCGAGTCACGGTCGACGTTTTTCGAAACTTTTTTGGTGAATCATAAGGCCGGATATTTTAGAATATAATTTCGAAGAAACGGAGTGCTTAAAACAATTAAAGAGTGCTGAAAATCGAGACCCTAATTCGGAAACCTTAATCTGGGACGTTTGAAGTACGTGCTAAAAAATGGAGTCACGGTCGATGTTTTTCGAAACTTTTGTGGCGAATCATTAGGACTGATGATTTAGAATCGAATTTCGAAGAAACGGTTAGCATAAAACAGTAAAAGAGTGCTTAGAATCGAGACCCTAATTCGGTAACCTTAATCTGGGACGTTTGAAGTACGTGCTAAAAAAACCGAGTCACGGTCGACGTTTTTCGAAACTTTTTTGGTGAATCATAAGGCCGGATATTTTAGAATATAATTTCGAAGAAACGTAGTGCTTAAAACAATTAAAGAGTGCTGAAAATCGAGACCCTAATTGGAAACCTTAATCTGGGACGTTTGAAGTACGTGCTAAAAAATGGAGTCACAGTCGATGTTTTTCGAAACTTTTGTGGCGAATCATTAGGACTGATGATTTAATATAAAATTTTGAATAAACGGATAGCATAAAACAGTAAAAGAGTGCTTAAAATCGAGACCCTAATTCGGTAACCTTAATCTGGGACGTTTGAAGTACGTGCTAAAAAAACCGAGTCACGGTCGACGTTTTTCGAAACTTTTTTGGTGAATCATAAGACCGGATATTTTAGAATATAATTTCGAAGAAACGGAGTGCATAAAACAATTAAAGAGTGCTTAAAATCGAGACCCTAATTCGGTAACCTTAATCTGGGACGTTTGAAGTACGTGCTAAAAAAACCGAGTCACGGTCGACGTTTGTCGAAACTTTTTTGGTGAATCGTAAGGCCGGATATTTTAGAATATAATTTCGAAGAAACGGAGTGCTTAAAACAATTAAAGAGTGCTGAAAATCGAGACCCTAATTCGGAAACCTTAATCTGGGACGTTTGAAGTACGTGCTAAAAAATGGAGTCACGGTCGATGTTTTTCGAAACTTTTGTGGCGAATCATTAGGACTGATGATTTAGAATCGAATTTCGAAGAAACGGATAGCATAAAACAGTAAAAGAGTTCTTAAAATCGAGACCCTAATTCGGTAACCTTAATCTGGGACGTTTGAAGTACGTGCTAAAAAAACCGAGTCACGGTCGACGTTTTTCGAAACCTTTTTGGGGAATCATAAGGCCAGATATTTTAGAATATAATTTCAAAGAAATGGAGTGCATAAAACAATTAAAGAGTGCTGAAAATCGAGACCCTAATTCGGAAACCTTAATCTCGGACGTTTGAAGTACGTGCTAAAAAATGGAGTCACGGTCGATGTTTTTCGAAACTTTTGTGGCGAATCATTAGGACTGATGATTTAGAACCGAATTTCAAAGAAACGGATAGCATAAAACAGTAAAAGAGTTCTTAAAATCGAGACCCTAATTCGGTAACCTTAATCTGGGACGTTTGAAGTACGTGCTAAAAAAACCGAGTCACGGTCGACGTTTTTCGAAACTTTTTTGGGGAATCATAAGGCCGGATATTTTAGAATATAATTTCGAAGAAACGGAGTGCATAAAACAATTAAAGATTGCTGAAAATCGAGACCCTAATTCGGAAACCTTAATCTGGGACGTTTGAAGTACGTGCTAAAAAATGGAGTCACGGTCGATGTTTTTCGAAACTTTTGTGGCGAATCATTAGGACTGATGATTTAGAATCGAATTTCGAAGAAACGGTTAGCATAAAACAGTAAAAGAGTGCTTAGAATCGAGACCCTAATTCGGAAAACTTAATATGGGACGTTTGAAGTACGTGCTAAAAAAACCGAGTCACGGTCGACGTTTTTCGAAACTTTTTTGGTGAATCATAAGGCCGGATATTTTAGAATATAATTTCGAAGAAACGGAGTGCTTAAAACAATTAAAGAGTGCTGAAAATCGAGACCCTAATTCGGAAACCTTAATCTGGGACGTTTGAAGTACGTGCTAAAAAATGGAGTCACAGTCGATGTTTTTCGAAACTTTTGTGGCGAATCATTAGGACCGATGATTTAATATAAAATTTCGAATAAACGGATAGCATAAAACAGTAAAAGAGTGCTTAAAATCGAGACCCTAATTCGGTAACCTTAATCTGGGACGTTTGAAGTACGTGCTAAAAAAACCGAGTCACGGTCGACGTTTTTCGAAACTTTTTTGGTGAATCATAAGGCCGGATATTTTAGAATATAATTTCGAAGAAACGGAGTGCAGAAAACAATTAAAGAGTGCTTAAAATCGAGACCCTAATTCGGTAACCTTAATCTGGGACGTTTGAAGTACGTGCTAAAAAAACCGAGTCACGGTCGACGTTTGTCGAAACTTTTTTGGTGAATCGTAAGGCCGGATATTTTAGAATATAATTTCGAAGAAACGGAGTGCTTAAAACAATTAAAGAGTGCTGAAAATCGAGACCCTAATTCGGAAACCTTAATCTGGGACGTTTGAAGTACGTGCTAAAAAATGGAGTCACGGTCGATGTTTTTCGAAACTTTTGTGGCGAATCATTAGGACTGATGATTTAGAATCGAATTTCGAAGAAACAGATAGCATAAAACAGTAAAAGAGTTCTTAAAATCGAGACCCTAATTCGGTAACCTTAATCTGGGACGTTTGAAGTACGTGCTAAAAAAACCGAGTCACGGTCGACGTTTTTCGAAACTTTTTTGGTGAATCATAAGGCCGGATATTTTAGAATATAATTTCGAAGAAACGGAGTGCTTAAAACAATTAAAGAGTGCTGAAAATCGAGACCCTAATTCGGAAACCTTAATCTGGGACGTTTGAAGTACGTGCTAAAAAATGGAGTCACGGTCGATGTTTTTCGAAACTTTTGTGGCGAATCATTAGGACTGATGATTTAGAATCGAATTTCGAAGAAACGGATAGCATAAAACAGTAAAAGAGTGCTTAGAATCGAGACCCTAATTCGGTAACCTTAATCTGGGACGTTTGAAGTACGTGCTAAAAAAACCGAGTCACGGTCGACGTTTTTCGAAACTTTTTTGGTGAATCATAAGGCCGGATATTTTAGAATATAATTTCGAAGAAACGGAGTGCTTAAAACAATTAAAGAGTGCTGAAAATCGAGACCCTAATTCGGAAACCTTAATCTGGGACGTTTGAAGTACGTGCTAAAAAATGGAGTCACAGTCGATGTTTTTCGAAACTTTTGTGGCGAATCATTAGGACTGATGATTTAGAATCGAATTTCGAAGAAACGGTTAGCATAAAACAGTAAAAGAGTGCTTAGAATCGAGACCCTAATTCGGAAAACTTAATATGGGACGTTTGAAGTACGTGCTAAAAAAACCGAGTCACGGTCGACGTTTTTCGAAACTTTTTTGGTGAATCATAAGGCCGGATATTTTAGAATATAATTTCGAAGAAACGGAGTGCATAAAACAATTAAAGATTGCTTAAAATCGAGACCCTAATTCGGTAACCTTAATCTGGGACGTTTGAAGTACGTGCTAAAAAAACCGAGTCACGGTCGACGTTTGTCGAAACTTTTTTGGTGAATCGTAAGGCCGGATATTTTAGAATATAATTTCGAAGAAACGGAGTGCTTAAAACAATTAAAGAGTGCTGAAAATCGAGACCCTAATTCGGAAACCTTAATCTGGGACGTTTGAAGTACGTGCTAAAAAATGGAGTCACGGTCGATGTTTTTCGAAACTTTTGTGGCGAATCATTAGGACTGATGATTTAATATAAAATTTCGAATAAACGGATAGCATAAAACAGTAAAAGAGTGCTTAAAATCGAGACCCTAATTCGGTAACCTTAATCTGGGACGTTTGAAGTACGTGCTAAAAAAACCGAGTCACGGTCGACGTTTTTCGAAACTTTTTTGGTGAATCATAAGGCCGGATATTTTAGAATATAATTTCGAAGAAACGGAGTGCTTAAAACAATTAAAGAGTGCTGAAAATCGAGACCCTAATTCGGAAACCTTAATCTGGGCCGTTTGAAGTACGTGCTAAAAAATGGAGTCACGGTCGATGTTTTTCGAAATCTTTTGTGGCGAATCATTAGGACTGATGATTTAATATAAAATTTCGAATAAACGGATAGCATAAAACAGTAAAAGAGTGCTTAAAATCGAGACCCTAATTCGGTAACCTTAATCTGGGACGTTTGAAGTACGTGCTAAAAAAACCTTGTCACGGTCGACGTTTTTCGAAACCTTTTTGGGGAATCATAAGGCCAGATATTTTAGAATATAATTTCAAAGAAATGGAGTGCATAAAACAATTAAAGAGTGCTGAAAATCGAGACCCTAATTCGGAAACCTTAATCTCGGACGTTTGAAGTACGTGCTAAAAAATGGAGTCACGGTCGATGTTTTTCGAAACTTTTGTGGCGAATCATTAGGACTGATGATTTAGAACCGAATTTCAAAGAAACGGATAGCATAAAACAGTAAAAGAGTTCTTAAAATCGAGACCCTAATTCGGTAACCTTAATCTGGGACGTTTGAAGTACGTGCTAAAAAAACCGAGTCACGGTCGATGTTTTTCGAAACTTTTGTGGCGAATCATTAGGACTGATGATTTAGAATCGAATTTCGAAGAAACAGATAGCATAAAACAGTAAAAGAGTTCTTAAAATCGAGACCCTAATTCGGTAACCTTAATCTGGGACGTTTGAAGTACGTGCTAAAAAAACCGAGTCACGGTCGACGTTTTTCGAAACTTTTTTGGTGAATCATAAGGCCGGATATTTTAGAATATAATTTCGAAGAAACGGAGTGCTTAAAACAATTAAAGAGTGCTGAAAATCGAGACCCTAATTCGGAAACCTTAATCTGGGACGTTTGAAGTACGTGCTAAAAAATGGAGTCACGGTCGATGTTTTTCGAAACTTTTGTGGCGAATCATTAGGACTGATGATTTAGAATCGAATTTCGAAGAAACGGATAGCATAAAACAGTAAAAGAGTGCTTAGAATCGAGACCCTAATTCGGTAACCTTAATCTGGGACGTTTGAAGTACGTGCTAAAAAAACCGAGTCACGGTCGACGTTTTTCGAAACTTTTTTGGTGAATCATAAGGCCGGATATTTTAGAATATAATTTCGAAGAAACGGAGTGCTTAAAACAATTAAAGAGTGCTGAAAATCGAGACCCTAATTCGGAAACCTTAATCTGGGACGTTTGAAGTACGTGCTAAAAAATGGAGTCACAGTCGATGTTTTTCGAAACTTTTGTGGCGAATCATTAGGACTGATGATTTAATATAAAATTTCGAATAAACGGATAGCATAAAACAGTAAAAGAGTGCTTAAAATCGAGACCCTAATTCGGTAACCTTAATCTGGGACGTTTGAAGTACGTGCTAAAAAAACCGAGTCACGGTCGACGTTTGTCGAAACTTTTTTGGTGAATCGTAAGGCCGGATATTTTAGAATATAATTTCGAAGAAACGGAGTGCTTAAAACAATTAAAGAGTGCTGAAAATCGAGACCCTAATTCGGAAACCTTAATCTGGGACGTTTGAAGTACGTGCTAAAAAATGGAGTCACGGTCGATGTTTTTCGAAACTTTTGTGGCGAATCATTAGGACTGATGATTTAATATAAAATTTCGAATAAACGGATAGCATAAAACAGTAAAAGAGTGCTTAAAATCGAGACCCTAATTCGGTAACCTTAATCTGGGACGTTTGAAGTACGTGCTAAAAAAACCGAGTCACGGTCGACGTTTTTCGAAACTTTTTTGGTGAATCATAAGGCCGGATATTTTAGAATATAATTTCGAAGAAACGGAGTGCTTAAAACAATTAAAGAGTGCTGAAAATCGAGACCCTAATTCGGAAACCTTAATCTGGGCCGTTTGAAGTACGTGCTAAAAAATGGAGTCACGGTCGATGTTTTTCGAAATCTTTTGTGGCGAATCATTAGGACTGATGATTTAATATAAAATTTCGAATAAACGGATAGCATAAAACAGTAAAAGAGTGCTTAAAATCGAGACCCTAATTCGGTAACCTTAATCTGGGACGTTTGAAGTACGTGCTAAAAAAACCTTGTCACGGTCGACGTTTTTCGAAACCTTTTTGGGGAATCATAAGGCCAGATATTTTAGAATATAATTTCAAAGAAATGGAGTGCATAAAACAATTAAAGAGTGCTGAAAATCGAGACCCTAATTCGGAAACCTTAATCTCGGACGTTTGAAGTACGTGCTAAAAAATGGAGTCACGGTCGATGTTTTTCGAAACTTTTGTGGCGAATCATTAGGACTGATGATTTAGAACCGAATTTCAAAGAAACGGATAGCATAAAACAGTAAAAGAGTTCTTAAAATCGAGACCCTAATTCGGTAACCTTAATCTGGGACGTTTGAAGTACGTGCTAAAAAAACCGAGTCACGGTCGATGTTTTTCGAAACTTTTGTGGCGAATCATTAGGACTGATGATTTAGAATCGAATTTCGAAGAAACAGATAGCATAAAACAGTAAAAGAGTTCTTAAAATCGAGACCCTAATTCGGTAACCTTAATCTGGGACGTTTGAAGTACGTGCTAAAAAAACCGAGTCACGGTCGACGTTTTTCGAAACTTTTTTGGTGAATCATAAGGCCGGATATTTTAGAATATAATTTCGAAGAAACGGAGTGCTTAAAACAATTAAAGAGTGCTGAAAATCGAGACCCTAATTCGGAAACCTTAATCTGGGACGTTTGAAGTACGTGCTAAAAAATGGAGTCACGGTCGATGTTTTTCGAAACTTTTGTGGCGAATCATTAGGACTGATGATTTAGAATCGAATTTCGAAGAAACGGATAGCATAAAACAGTAAAAGAGTGCTTAGAATCGAGACCCTAATTCGGTAACCTTAATCTGGGACGTTTGAAGTACGTGCTAAAAAAACCGAGTCACGGTCGACGTTTTTCGAAACTTTTTTGGTGAATCATAAGGCCGGATATTTTAGAATATAATTTCGAAGAAACGGAGTGCTTAAAACAATTAAAGAGTGCTGAAAATCGAGACCCTAATTCGGAAACCTTAATCTGGGACGTTTGAAGTACGTGCTAAAAAATGGAGTCACAGTCGATGTTTTTCGAAACTTTTGTGGCGAATCATTAGGACTGATGATTTAATATAAAATTTCGAATAAACGGATAGCATAAAACAGTAAAAGAGTGCTTAAAATCGAGACCCTAATTCGGTAACCTTAATCTGGGACGTTTGAAGTACGTGCTAAAAAAACCGAGTCACGGTCGACGTTTTTCGAAACTTTTTTGGTGAATCATAAGGCCGGATATTTTAGAATATAATTTCGAAGAAACGGAGTGCATAAAACAATTAAAGATTGCTTAAAATCGAGACCCTAATTCGGTAACCTTAATCTGGGACGTTTGAAGTACGTGCTAAAAAAACCGAGTCACGGTCGACGTTTGTCGAAACTTTTTTGGTGAATCGTAAGGCCGGATATTTTAGAATATAATTTCGAAGAAACGGAGTGCTTAAAACAATTAAAGAGTGCTGAAAATCGAGACCCTAATTCGGAAACCTTAATCTGGGACGTTTGAAGTACGTGCTAAAAAATGGAGTCACGGTCGATGTTTTTCGAAACTTTTGTGGCGAATCATTAGGACTGATGATTTAATATAAAATTTCGAATAAACGGATAGCATAAAACAGTAAAAGAGTGCTTAAAATCGAGACCCTAATTCGGTAACCTTAATCTGGGACGTTTGAAGTACGTGCTAAAAAAACCGAGTCACGGTCGACGTTTTTCGAAACTTTTTTGGTGAATCATAAGGCCGGATATTTTAGAATATAATTTCGAAGAAACGGAGTGCTTAAAACAATTAAAGAGTGCTGAAAATCGAGACCCTAATTCGGAAACCTTAATCTGGGCCGTTTGAAGTACGTGCTAAAAAATGGAGTCACGGTCGATGTTTTTCGAAATCTTTTGTGGCGAATCATTAGGACTGATGATTTAATATAAAATTTCGAATAAACGGATAGCATAAAACAGTAAAAGAGTGCTTAAAATCGAGACCCTAATTCGGTAACCTTAATCTGGGACGTTTGAAGTACGTGCTAAAAAAACCTTGTCACGGTCGACGTTTTTCGAAACCTTTTTGGGGAATCATAAGGCCAGATATTTTAGAATATAATTTCAAAGAAATGGAGTGCATAAAACAATTAAAGAGTGCTGAAAATCGAGACCCTAATTCGGAAACCTTAATCTCGGACGTTTGAAGTACGTGCTAAAAAATGGAGTCACGGTCGATGTTTTTCGAAACTTTTGTGGCGAATCATTAGGACTGATGATTTAGAACCGAATTTCAAAGAAACGGATAGCATAAAACAGTAAAAGAGTTCTTAAAATCGAGACCCTAATTCGGTAACCTTAATCTGGGACGTTTGAAGTACGTGCTAAAAAAACCGAGTCACGGTCGACGTTTTTCGAAACTTTTTTGGGGAATCATAAGGCCGGATATTTTAGAATATAATTTCGAAGAAACGGAGTGCTTAAAACAATTAAAGAGTGCTGAAAATCGAGACCCTAATTCGGAAACCTTAATCTGGGACGTTTGAAGTACGTGCTAAAAAATGGAGTCACAGTCGATGTTTTTCGAAACTTTTGTGGCGAATCATTAGGACTGATGATTTAATATAAAATTTCGAATAAACGGATAGCATAAAACAGTAAAAGAGTGCTTAAAATCGAGACCCTAATTCGGTAACCTTAATCTGGGACGTTTGAAGTACGTGCTAAAAAAACCGAGTCACGGTCGACGTTTTTCGAAACTTTTTTGGTGAATCATAAGGCCGGATATTTTAGAATATAATTTCGAAGAAACGGAGTGCAGAAAACAATTAAAGAGTGCTTAAAATCGAGACCCTAATTCGGTAACCTTAATCTGGGACGTTTGAAGTACGTGCTAAAAAAACCGAGTCACGGTCGACGTTTGTCGAAACTTTTTTGGTGAATCGTAAGGCCGGATATTTTAGAATATAATTTCGAAGAAACGGAGTGCTTAAAACAATTAAAGAGTGCTGAAAATCGAGACCCTAATTCGGAAACCTTAATCTGGGACGTTTGAAGTACGTGCTAAAAAATGGAGTCACGGTCGATGTTTTTCGAAACTTTTGTGGCGAATCATTAGGACTGATGATTTAGAATCGAATTTCGAAGAAACAGATAGCATAAAACAGTAAAAGAGTTCTTAAAATCGAGACCCTAATTCGGTAACCTTAATCTGGGACGTTTGAAGTACGTGCTAAAAAAACCGAGTCACGGTCGACGTTTTTCGAAACTTTTTTGGTGAATCATAAGGCCGGATATTTTAGAATATAATTTCGAAGAAACGGAGTGCTTAAAACAATTAAAGAGTGCTGAAAATCGAGACCCTAATTCGGAAACCTTAATCTGGGACGTTTGAAGTACGTGCTAAAAAATGGAGTCACGGTCGATGTTTTTCGAAACTTTTGTGGCGAATCATTAGGACTGATGATTTAGAATCGAATTTCGAAGAAACGGATAGCATAAAACAGTAAAAGAGTGCTTAGAATCGAGACCCTAATTCGGTAACCTTAATCTGGGACGTTTGAAGTACGTGCTAAAAAAACCGAGTCACGGTCGACGTTTTTCGAAACTTTTTTGGTGAATCATAAGGCCGGATATTTTAGAATATAATTTCGAAGAAACGGAGTGCTTAAAACAATTAAAGAGTGCTGAAAATCGAGACCCTAATTCGGAAACCTTAATCTGGGACGTTTGAAGTACGTGCTAAAAAATGGAGTCACAGTCGATGTTTTTCGAAACTTTTGTGGCGAATCATTAGGACTGATGATTTAATATAAAATTTCGAATAAACGGATAGCATAAAACAGTAAAAGAGTGCTTAAAATCGAGACCCTAATTCGGTAACCTTAATCTGGGACGTTTGAAGTACGTGCTAAAAAAACCGAGTCACGGTCGACGTTTTTCGAAACTTTTTTGGTGAATCATAAGGCCGGATATTTTAGAATATAATTTCGAAGAAACGGAGTGCATAAAACAATTAAAGATTGCTTAAAATCGAGACCCTAATTCGGTAACCTTAATCTGGGACGTTTGAAGTACGTGCTAAAAAAACCGAGTCACGGTCGACGTTTGTCGAAACTTTTTTGGTGAATCGTAAGGCCGGATATTTTAGAATATAATTTCGAAGAAACGGAGTGCTTAAAACAATTAAAGAGTGCTGAAAATCGAGACCCTAATTCGGAAACCTTAATCTGGGACGTTTGAAGTACGTGCTAAAAAATGGAGTCACGGTCGATGTTTTTCGAAACTTTTGTGGCGAATCATTAGGACTGATGATTTAATATAAAATTTCGAATAAACGGATAGCATAAAACAGTAAAAGAGTGCTTAAAATCGAGACCCTAATTCGGTAACCTTAATCTGGGACGTTTGAAGTACGTGCTAAAAAAACCGAGTCACGGTCGACGTTTTTCGAAACTTTTTTGGTGAATCATAAGGCCGGATATTTTAGAATATAATTTCGAAGAAACGGAGTGCTTAAAACAATTAAAGAGTGCTGAAAATCGAGACCCTAATTCGGAAACCTTAATCTAGGCCGTTTGAAGTACGTGCTAAAAAATGGAGTCACGGTCGATGTTTTTCGAAATCTTTTGTGGCGAATCATTAGGACTGATGATTTAATATAAAATTTCGAATAAACGGATAGCATAAAACAGTAAAAGAGTGCTTAAAATCGAGACCCTAATTCGGTAACCTTAATCTGGGACGTTTGAAGTACGTGCTAAAAAAACCTTGTCACGGTCGACGTTTTTCGAAACCTTTTTGGGGAATCATAAGGCCAGATATTTTAGAATATAATTTCAAAGAAATGGAGTGCATAAAACAATTAAAGAGTGCTGAAAATCGAGACCCTAATTCGGAAACCTTAATCTCGGACGTTTGAAGTACGTGCTAAAAAATGGAGTCACGGTCGATGTTTTTCGAAACTTTTGTGGCGAATCATTAGGACTGATGATTTAGAACCGAATTTCAAAGAAACGGATAGCATAAAACAGTAAAAGAGTTCTTAAAATCGAGACCCTAATTCGGTAACCTTAATCTGGGACGTTTGAAGTACGTGCTAAAAAAACCGAGTCACGGTCGACGTTTTTCGAAACTTTTTTGGGGAATCATAAGGCCGGATATTTTAGAATATAATTTCGAAGAAACGGAGTGCTTAAAACAATTAAAGAGTGCTGAAAATCGAGACCCTAATTCGGAAACCTTAATCTGGGACGTTTGAAGTACGTGCTAAAAAATGGAGTCACAGTCGATGTTTTTCGAAACTTTTGTGGCGAATCATTAGGACTGATGATTTAATATAAAATTTCGAATAAACGGATAGCATAAAACAGTAAAAGAGTGCTTAAAATCGAGACCCTAATTCGGTAACCTTAATCTGGGACGTTTGAAGTACGTGCTAAAAAAACCGAGTCACGGTCGACGTTTTTCGAAACTTTTTTGGTGAATCATAAGGCCGGATATTTTAGAATATAATTTCGAAGAAACGGAGTGCAGAAAACAATTAAAGAGTGCTTAAAATCGAGACCCTAATTCGGTAACCTTAATCTGGGACGTTTGAAGTACGTGCTAAAAAAACCGAGTCACGGTCGACGTTTGTCGAAACTTTTTTGGTGAATCGTAAGGCCGGATATTTTAGAATATAATTTCGAAGAAACGGAGTGCTTAAAACAATTAAAGAGTGCTGAAAATCGAGACCCTAATTCGGAAACCTTAATCTGGGACGTTTGAAGTACGTGCTAAAAAATGGAGTCACGGTCGATGTTTTTCGAAACTTTTGTGGCGAATCATTAGGACTGATGATTTAGAATCGAATTTCGAAGAAACAGATAGCATAAAACAGTAAAAGAGTTCTTAAAATCGAGACCCTAATTCGGTAACCTTAATCTGGGACGTTTGAAGTACGTGCTAAAAAAACCGAGTCACGGTCGACGTTTTTCGAAACTTTTTTGGTGAATCATAAGGCCGGATATTTTAGAATATAATTTCGAAGAAACGGAGTGCTTAAAACAATTAAAGAGTGCTGAAAATCGAGACCCTAATTCGGAAACCTTAATCTGGGACGTTTGAAGTACGTGCTAAAAAATGGAGTCACGGTCGATGTTTTTCGAAACTTTTGTGGCGAATCATTAGGACTGATGATTTAGAATCGAATTTCGAAGAAACGGATAGCATAAAACAGTAAAAGAGTGCTTAGAATCGAGACCCTAATTCGGTAACCTTAATCTGGGACGTTTGAAGTACGTGCTAAAAAAACCGAGTCACGGTCGACGTTTTTCGAAACTTTTTTGGTGAATCATAAGGCCGGATATTTTAGAATATAATTTCGAAGAAACGGAGTGCTTAAAACAATTAAAGAGTGCTGAAAATCGAGACCCTAATTCGGAAACCTTAATCTGGGACGTTTGAAGTACGTGCTAAAAAATGGAGTCACAGTCGATGTTTTTCGAAACTTTTGTGGCGAATCATTAGGACTGATGATTTAATATAAAATTTCGAATAAACGGATAGCATAAAACAGTAAAAGAGTGCTTAAAATCGAGACCCTAATTCGGTAACCTTAATCTGGGACGTTTGAAGTACGTGCTAAAAAAACCGAGTCACGGTCGACGTTTTTCGAAACTTTTTTGGTGAATCATAAGGCCGGATATTTTAGAATATAATTTCGAAGAAACGGAGTGCATAAAACAATTAAAGATTGCTTAAAATCGAGACCCTAATTCGGTAACCTTAATCTGGGACGTTTGAAGTACGTGCTAAAAAAACCGAGTCACGGTCGACGTTTGTCGAAACTTTTTTGGTGAATCGTAAGGCCGGATATTTTAGAATATAATTTCGAAGAAACGGAGTGCTTAAAACAATTAAAGAGTGCTGAAAATCGAGACCCTAATTCGGAAACCTTAATCTGGGACGTTTGAAGTACGTGCTAAAAAATGGAGTCACGGTCGATGTTTTTCGAAACTTTTGTGGCGAATCATTAGGACTGATGATTTAATATAAAATTTCGAATAAACGGATAGCATAAAACAGTAAAAGAGTGCTTAAAATCGAGACCCTAATTCGGTAACCTTAATCTGGGACGTTTGAAGTACGTGCTAAAAAAACCGAGTCACGGTCGACGTTTTTCGAAACTTTTTTGGTGAATCATAAGGCCGGATATTTTAGAATATAATTTCGAAGAAACGGAGTGCTTAAAACAATTAAAGAGTGCTGAAAATCGAGACCCTAATTCGGAAACCTTAATCTGGGCCGTTTGAAGTACGTGCTAAAAAATGGAGTCACGGTCGATGTTTTTCGAAATCTTTTGTGGCGAATCATTAGGACTGATGATTTAATATAAAATTTCGAATAAACGGATAGCATAAAACAGTAAAAGAGTGCTTAAAATCGAGACCCTAATTCGGTAACCTTAATCTGGGACGTTTGAAGTACGTGCTAAAAAAACCTTGTCACGGTCGACGTTTTTCGAAACCTTTTTGGGGAATCATAAGGCCAGATATTTTAGAATATAATTTCAAAGAAATGGAGTGCATAAAACAATTAAAGAGTGCTGAAAATCGAGACCCTAATTCGGAAACCTTAATCTCGGACGTTTGAAGTACGTGCTAAAAAATGGAGTCACGGTCGATGTTTTTCGAAACTTTTGTGGCGAATCATTAGGACTGATGATTTAGAACCGAATTTCAAAGAAACGGATAGCATAAAACAGTAAAAGAGTTCTTAAAATCGAGACCCTAATTCGGTAACCTTAATCTGGGACGTTTGAAGTACGTGCTAAAAAAACCGAGTCACGGTCGACGTTTTTCGAAACTTTTTTGGGGAATCATAAGGCCGGATATTTTAGAATATAATTTCGAAGAAACGGAGTGCTTAAAACAATTAAAGAGTGCTGAAAATCGAGACCCTAATTCGGAAACCTTAATCTGGGACGTTTGAAGTACGTGCTAAAAAATGGAGTCACAGTCGATGTTTTTCGAAACTTTTGTGGCGAATCATTAGGACTGATGATTTAATATAAAATTTCGAATAAACGGATAGCATAAAACAGTAAAAGAGTGCTTAAAATCGAGACCCTAATTCGGTAACCTTAATCTGGGACGTTTGAAGTACGTGCTAAAAAAACCGAGTCACGGTCGACGTTTTTCGAAACTTTTTTGGTGAATCATAAGGCCGGATATTTTAGAATATAATTTCGAAGAAACGGAGTGCAGAAAACAATTAAAGAGTGCTTAAAATCGAGACCCTAATTCGGTAACCTTAATCTGGGACGTTTGAAGTACGTGCTAAAAAAACCGAGTCACGGTCGACGTTTGTCGAAACTTTTTTGGTGAATCGTAAGGCCGGATATTTTAGAATATAATTTCGAAGAAACGGAGTGCTTAAAACAATTAAAGAGTGCTGAAAATCGAGACCCTAATTCGGAAACCTTAATCTGGGACGTTTGAAGTACGTGCTAAAAAATGGAGTCACGGTCGATGTTTTTCGAAACTTTTGTGGCGAATCATTAGGACTGATGATTTAGAATCGAATTTCGAAGAAACAGATAGCATAAAACAGTAAAAGAGTTCTTAAAATCGAGACCCTAATTCGGTAACCTTAATCTGGGACGTTTGAAGTACGTGCTAAAAAAACCGAGTCACGGTCGACGTTTTTCGAAACTTTTTTGGTGAATCATAAGGCCGGATATTTTAGAATATAATTTCGAAGAAACGGAGTGCTTAAAACAATTAAAGAGTGCTGAAAATCGAGACCCTAATTCGGAAACCTTAATCTGGGACGTTTGAAGTACGTGCTAAAAAATGGAGTCACGGTCGATGTTTTTCGAAACTTTTGTGGCGAATCATTAGGACTGATGATTTAGAATCGAATTTCGAAGAAACGGATAGCATAAAACAGTAAAAGAGTGCTTAGAATCGAGACCCTAATTCGGTAACCTTAATCTGGGACGTTTGAAGTACGTGCTAAAAAAACCGAGTCACGGTCGACGTTTTTCGAAACTTTTTTGGTGAATCATAAGGCCGGATATTTTAGAATATAATTTCGAAGAAACGGAGTGCTTAAAACAATTAAAGAGTGCTGAAAATCGAGACCCTAATTCGGAAACCTTAATCTGGGACGTTTGAAGTACGTGCTAAAAAATGGAGTCACAGTCGATGTTTTTCGAAACTTTTGTGGCGAATCATTAGGACTGATGATTTAATATAAAATTTCGAATAAACGGATAGCATAAAACAGTAAAAGAGTGCTTAAAATCGAGACCCTAATTCGGTAACCTTAATCTGGGACGTTTGAAGTACGTGCTAAAAAAACCGAGTCACGGTCGACGTTTTTCGAAACTTTTTTGGTGAATCATAAGGCCGGATATTTTAGAATATAATTTCGAAGAAACGGAGTGCATAAAACAATTAAAGATTGCTTAAAATCGAGACCCTAATTCGGTAACCTTAATCTGGGACGTTTGAAGTACGTGCTAAAAAAACCGAGTCACGGTCGACGTTTGTCGAAACTTTTTTGGTGAATCGTAAGGCCGGATATTTTAGAATATAATTTCGAAGAAACGGAGTGCTTAAAACAATTAAAGAGTGCTGAAAATCGAGACCCTAATTCGGAAACCTTAATCTGGGACGTTTGAAGTACGTGCTAAAAAATGGAGTCACGGTCGATGTTTTTCGAAACTTTTGTGGCGAATCATTAGGACTGATGATTTAATATAAAATTTCGAATAAACGGATAGCATAAAACAGTAAAAGAGTGCTTAAAATCGAGACCCTAATTCGGTAACCTTAATCTGGGACGTTTGAAGTACGTGCTAAAAAAACCGAGTCACGGTCGACGTTTTTCGAAACTTTTTTGGTGAATCATAAGGCCGGATATTTTAGAATATAATTTCGAAGAAACGGAGTGCTTAAAACAATTAAAGAGTGCTGAAAATCGAGACCCTAATTCGGAAACCTTAATCTGGGCCGTTTGAAGTACGTGCTAAAAAATGGAGTCACGGTCGATGTTTTTCGAAATCTTTTGTGGCGAATCATTAGGACTGATGATTTAATATAAAATTTCGAATAAACGGATAGCATAAAACAGTAAAAGAGTGCTTAAAATCGAGACCCTAATTCGGTAACCTTAATCTGGGACGTTTGAAGTACGTGCTAAAAAAACCTTGTCACGGTCGACGTTTTTCGAAACCTTTTTGGGGAATCATAAGGCCAGATATTTTAGAATATAATTTCAAAGAAATGGAGTGCATAAAACAATTAAAGAGTGCTGAAAATCGAGACCCTAATTCGGAAACCTTAATCTCGGACGTTTGAAGTACGTGCTAAAAAATGGAGTCACGGTCGATGTTTTTCGAAACTTTTGTGGCGAATCATTAGGACTGATGATTTAGAACCGAATTTCAAAGAAACGGATAGCATAAAACAGTAAAAGAGTTCTTAAAATCGAGACCCTAATTCGGTAACCTTAATCTGGGACGTTTGAAGTACGTGCTAAAAAAACCGAGTCACGGTCGACGTTTTTCGAAACTTTTTTGGGGAATCATAAGGCCGGATATTTTAGAATATAATTTCGAAGAAACGGAGTGCATAAAACAATTAAAGATTGCTGAAAATCGAGACCCTAATTCGGAAACCTTAATCTCGGACGTTTGAAGTACGTGCTAAAAAATGGAGTCACGGTCGATGTTTTTCGAAACTTTTGTGGCGAATCATTAGGACTGATGATTTAGAATCGAATTTCGAAGAAACGGTTAGCATAAAACAGTAAAAGAGTGCTTAGAATCGAGACCCTAATTCGGTAACCTTAATCTGGGACGTTTGAAGTACGTGCTAAAAAAACCGAGTCACGGTCGACGTTTTTCGAAACTTTTTTGGTGAATCATAAGGCCGGATATTTTAGAATATAATTTCGAAGAAACGTAGTGCTTAAAACAATTAAAGAGTGCTGAAAATCGAGACCCTAATTGGAAACCTTAATCTGGGACGTTTGAAGTACGTGCTAAAAAATGGAGTCACAGTCGATGTTTTTCGAAACTTTTGTGGCGAATCATTAGGACCGGATATTTTAGAATATAATTTCGAAGAAACGGAGTGCTTAAAACAATTAAAGAGTGCTGAAAATCGAGACCCTAATTCGGAAACCTTAATCTGGGACGTTTGAATTACGTGCTAAAAAATGGAGTCACGGTCGATGTTTTTCGAAACTTTTTTGGTGAATCATAAGACCGGATATTTTAGAATATAATTTCGAAGAAACGGAGTGCATAAAACAATTAAAGAGTGCTTAAAATCGAGACCCTAATTCGGTAACCTTAATCTGGGACGTTTGAAGTACGTGCTAAAAAAACCGAGTCACGGTCGACGTTTGTCGAAACTTTTTTGGTGAATCGTAAGGCCGGATATTTTAGAATATAATTTCGAAGAAACGGAGTGCTTAAAACAATTAAAGAGTGCTGAAAATCGAGACCCTAATTCGGAAACCTTAATCTGGGACGTTTGAAGTACGTGCTAAAAAATGGAGTCACGGTCGATGTTTTTCGAAACTTTTGTGGCGAATCATTAGGACTGATGATTTAGAATCGAATTTCGAAGAAACGGATAGCATAAAACAGTAAAAGAGTTCTTAAAATCGAGACCCAAATTCGGTAACCTTAATCTGGGACGTTTGAAGTACGTGCTAAAAAAACCGAGTCACGGTCGACGTTTTTCGAAACCTTTTTGGGGAATCATAAGGCCAGATATTTTAGAATATAATTTCAAAGAAATGGAGTGCATAAAACAATTAAAGAGTGCTGAAAATCGAGACCCTAATTCGGAAACCTTAATCTCGGACGTTTGAAGTACGTGCTAAAAAATGGAGTCACGGTCGATGTTTTTCGAAACTTTTGTGGCGAATCATTAGGACTGATGATTTAGAATCGAATTTCGAAGAAACGGATAGCATAAAACAGTAAAAGAGTTCTTAAAATCGAGACCCAAATTCGGTAACCTTAATCTGGGACGTTTGAAGTACGTGCTAAAAAAACCGAGTCACGGTCGACGTTTTTCGAAACTTTTTTGGGGAATCATAAGGCCGGATATTTTAGAATATAATTTCGAAGAAACGGAGTGCATAAAACAATTAAAGATTGCTGAAAATCGAGACCCTAATTCGGAAACCTTAATCTCGGACGTTTGAAGTACGTGCTAAAAAATGGAGTCACTGTCGATGTTTTTCGAAACTTTTGTGGCGAATCATTAGGACTGATGATTTAGAATCGAATTTCGAAGAAACGGTTAGCATAAAACAGTAAAAGAGTGCTTAGAATCGAGACCCTAATTCGGTAACCTTAATCTGGGACGTTTGAAGTACGTGCTAAAAAAACCGAGTCACGGTCGACGTTTTTCGAAACTTTTTTGGTGAATCATAAGGCCGGATATTTTAGAATATAATTTCGAAGAAACGTAGTGCTTAAAACAATTAAAGAGTGCTGAAAATCGAGACCCTAATTGGAAACCTTAATCTGGGACGTTTGAAGTACGTGCTAAAAAATGGAGTCACAGTCGATGTTTTTCGAAACTTTTGTGGCGAATCATTAGGACTGATGATTTATTATAAAATTTCGAATAAACGGATAGCATAAAACAGTAAAAGAGTGCTTAAAATCGAGACCCTAATTCGGTAACCTTAATCTGGGACGTTTGAAGTACGTGCTAAAAAAACCGAGTCACGGTCGACGTTTTTCGAAACTTTTTTGGTGAATCATAAGACCGGATATTTTAGAATATAATTTCGAAGAAACGGAGTGCATAAAACAATTAAAGAGTGCTTAAAATCGAGACCCTAATTCGGTAACCTTAATCTGGGACGTTTGAAGTACGTGCTAAAAAAACCGAGTCACGGTCGACGTTTGTCGAAACTTTTTTGGTGAATCGTAAGGCCGGATATTTTAGAATATAATTTCGAAGAAACGGAGTGCTTAAAACAATTAAAGAGTGCTGAAAATCGAGACCCTAATTCGGAAACCTTAATCTGGGACGTTTGAAGTACGTGCTAAAAAATGGAGTCACGGTCGATGTTTTTCGAAACTTTTGTGGCGAATCATTAGGACTGATGATTTAGAATCGAATTTCGAAGAAACGGATAGCATAAAACAGTAAAAGAGTTCTTAAAATCGAGACCCAAATTCGGTAACCTTAATCTGGGACGTTTGAAGTACGTGCTAAAAAAACCGAGTCACGGTCGACGTTTTTCGAAACCTTTTTGGGGAATCATAAGGCCAGATATTTTAGAATATAATTTCAAAGAAATGGAGTGCATAAAACAATTAAAGAGTGCTTAAAATCGAGACCCTAATTCTGAAACCTTAATCTGGGACGTTTGAAGTACGTGCTAAAAAATGGAGTCACGGTCGATGTTTTTCGAAACTTTTGTGGCGAATCATTAGGACTGATGATTTAATATAAAATTTCGAATAAACGGATAGCATAAAACAGTAAAAGAGTGCTTAAAATCGAGACCCTAATTCGGAAACCTTAATCTGGGACGTTTGAAGTACGTGCTAAAAAATGGAGTCACGGTCGATGTTTTTCGAAACTTTTGTGGCGAATCATTAGGACTGATGATTTAATATGAAATTTCGAAGAAACGGATAGCATAAAACAGTAAAAGAGTGCTTAAAATCGAGACCCTAATTCGGAAACCTTAATCTGGGACGTTTGAAGTACGTGCTAAAAAATGGAGTCACGGTCGATGTTTTTCAAAACTTTTGTGGCGAATCATTAGGACTGATGATTTAATATAAAATTTCGAATAAACGGATAGCATAAAACAGTAAAAGAGTGCTTAAAATCGAGACCCTAATTCGGTAACCTTAATCTGGGACGTTTGAAGTACGTGCTATAAAAACCGAGTCACGGTCGACGTTTTTCGAAACTTTTTTGGTGAATCATAAGGCCGGATATTTTAGAATATAATTTCGAAGAAACGGAGTGCATAAAACAATTAAAGAGTGCTTAAAATCGAGACCCTAATTCGGTAACCTTAATCTGGGACGTTTGAAGTACGTGCTAAAAAAACCGAGTCACGGTCGACGTTTGTCGAAACTTTTTTGGTGAATCGTAAGGCCGGATATTTTAGAATATAATTTCGAAGAAACGGAGTGCTTAAAACAAAACAAGAGTGCTTAAAATCGAGACCCTAATTCTGAAACCTTAATCTGGGACGTTTGAAGTACGTGCTAAAAAATGGAGTCACGGTCGATGTTTTTCGAAACTTTTGTGGCGAATCATTAGGACTGATGATTTAATATAAAATTTCGAATAAACGGATAGCATAAAACAGTAAAAGAGTGCTTAAAATCGAGACCCTAATTCGGAAACCTTAATCTGAGACGTTTGAAGTACGTGCTAAAAAATGGAGTCACGGTCGATGTTTTTCGAAACTTTTGTGGCGAATCATTAGGACTGATGATTTAATATAAAATTTCGAAGAAACGGATAGCATAAAACAGTAAAAGAGTGCTTAAAATCGAGACCCTAATTCGGAAACCTTAATCTGGGACGTTTGAAGTACGTGCTAAAAAATTGAGTCACAGTCGATGTTTTTCGAAACTTTTGTGGCGAATCATTAGGACTGATGATTTAATATAAAATTTCGAATAAACGGATAGCATAAAACAGTAAAAGAGTGCTTAAAATCGAGACCCTAATTCGGTAACCTTAATCTGGGACGTTTGAAGTACGTGCTAAAAAAACCGAGTCACGGTCGACGTTTTTCGAAACCTTTTTGGGGAATCATAAGGCCGGATATTTTAGAATATAATTTCGAAGAAATGGAGTGCATAAAACAATTAAAGAGTGCTGAAAATCGAGACCCTAATTCGGAAACCTTAATCTGGGACGTTTGAAGTACGTGCTAAAAAATGGAGTCACGGTCGATGTTTTTCGAAACTTTTGTGGCGAATCATTAGGACTGATGATTTAATATAAAATTTCGAATAAACGGATAGCATAAAACAGTAAAAGAGTGCTTAAAATCGAGACCCTAATTCGGTAACCTTAATCTGGGACGTTTGAAGTACGTGCTAAAAAAACCGAGTCACGGTCGACGTTTTTCGAAACTTTTTTGGTGAATCATAAGGCCGGATATTTTAGAATATAATTTCGAATAAACGGATAGCATAAAACAGTAAAAGAGTGCTTAAAATCGAGACCCTAATTCGGTAACCTTAATCTGGGACGTTTGAAGTACGTGCTAAAAAAACCGAGTCACGGTCGACGTTTGTCGAAACTTTTTTGGTGAATCGTAAGGCCGGATATTTTAGAATATAATTTCGAAGAAACGGAGTGCTTAAAACAATTAAAGAGTGCTTAAAATCGAGACCCTAATTCTGAAACCTTAATCTGGGACGTTTGAAGTACGTGCTAAAAAATGGAGTCACGGTCGATGTTTTTCGAAACTTTTGTGGCGAATCATTAGGACTGATGATTTAATATAAAATTTCGAATAAACGGATAGCATAAAACAGTAAAAGAGTGCTTAAAATCGAGACCCTAATTCGGAAACCTTAATCTGGGACGTTTGAAGTACGTGCTAAAAAATGGAGTCACGGTCGATGTTTTTCGAAACTTTTGTGGCGAATCATTAGGACTGATGATTTAATATGAAATTTCGAAGAAACGGATAGCATAAAACAGTAAAAGAGTGCTTAAAATCGAGACCCTAATTCGGAAACCTTAATCTGGGACGTTTGAAGTACGTGCTAAAAAATGGAGTCACGGTCGATGTTTTTCAAAACTTTTGTGGCGAATCATTAGGACTGATGATTTAATATAAAATTTCGAATAAACGGATAGCATAAAACAGTAAAAGAGTGCTTAAAATCGAGACCCTAATTCGGTAACCTTAATCTGGGACGTTTGAAGTACGTGCTATAAAAACCGAGTCACGGTCGACGTTTTTCGAAACTTTTTTGGTGAATCATAAGGCCGGATATTTTAGAATATAATTTCGAAGAAACGGAGTGCATAAAACAATTAAAGATTGCTTAAAATCGAGACCCTAATTCGGTAACCTTAATCTGGGACGTTTGAAGTACGTGCTAAAAAAACCGAGTCACGGTCGACGTTTGTCGAAACTTTTTTGGTGAATCGTAAGGCCGGATATTTTAGAATATAATTTCGAAGAAACGGAGTGCTTAAAACAAAACAAGAGTGCTTAAAATCGAGACCCTAATTCTGAAACCTTAATCTGGGACGTTTGAAGTACGTGCTAAAAAATGGAGTCACGGTCGATGTTTTTCGAAACTTTTGTGGCGAATCATTAGGACTGATGATTTAATATAAAATTTCGAATAAACGGATAGCATAAAACAGTAAAAGAGTGCTTAAAATCGAGACCCTAATTCGGAAACCTTAATCTGAGACGTTTGAAGTACGTGCTAAAAAATGGAGTCACGGTCGATGTTTTTCGAAACTTTTGTGGCGAATCATTAGGACTGATGATTTAATATAAAATTTCGAAGAAACGGATAGCATAAAACAGTAAAAGAGTGCTTAAAATCGAGACCCTAATTCGGAAACCTTAATCTGGGACGTTTGAAGTACGTGCTAAAAAATTGAGTCACGGTCGATGTTTTTCGAAACTTTTGTGGCGAATCATTAGGACTGATGATTTAATATAAAATTTCGAATAAACGGATAGCATAAAACAGTAAAAGAGTGCTTAAAATCGAGACCCTAATTCGGTAACCTTAATCTGGGACGTTTGAAGTACGTGCTAAAAAAACCGAGTCACGGTCGACGTTTTTCGAAACCTTTTTGGGGAATCATAAGGCCGGATATTTTAGAATATAATTTCGAAGAAATGGAGTGCATAAAACAATTAAAGAGTGCTGAAAATCGAGACCCTAATTCGGAAACCTTAATCTGGGACGTTTGAAGTACGTGCTAAAAAATGGAGTCACGGTCGATGTTTTTCGAAACTTTTGTGGCGAATCATTAGGACTGATGATTTAATATAAAATTTCGAATAAACGGATAGCATAAAACAGTAAAAGAGTGCTTAAAATCGAGACCCTAATTCGGAAACCTTAATCTGGGACGTTTGAAGTACGTGCTAAAAAATGGAGTCACGGTCGATGTTTTTCGAAACTTTTGTGGCGAATCATTAGGACTGATGATTTAATATGAAATTTCGAAGAAACGGATAGCATAAAACAGTAAAAGAGTGCTTAAAATCGAGACCCTAATTCGGAAACCTTAATCTGGGACGTTTGAAGTACGTGCTAAAAAAACCGAGTCACGGTCGACGTTTTTCGAAACCTTTTTGGGGAATCATAAGGCCGGATATTTTAGAATATAATTTCGAAGAAATGGAGTGCATAAAACAATTAAAGAGTGCTGAAAATCGAGACCCTAATTCGGAAACCTTAATCTGGGACGTTTGAAGTACGTGCTAAAAAATGGAGTCACGGTCGATGTTTTTCGAAACTTTTGTGGCGAATCATTAGGACTGATGATTTAATATAAAATTTCGAATAAACGGATAGCATAAAACAGTAAAAGAGTGCTTAAAATCGAGACCCTAATTCGGAAACCTTAATCTGGGACGTTTGAAGTACGTGCTAAAAGATTGAGTCACGGTCGATGTTTTTCGAAACTTTTGTGGCGAATCATTAGGACTGATGATTTAATATAAAATTTCGAATAAACGGATAGCATAAAACAGTAAAAGAGTGCTTAAAATCGAGACCCTAATTCGGAAACCTTAATCTGGGACGTTTGAAGTACGTGCTAAAAAATGGAGTCACGGTCGATGTTTTTCGAAACTTTTGTGGCGAATCATTAGGACTGATGATTTAATATAAAATTTCGAATAAACGGATAGCATAAAACAGTAAAAGAATGCTTAAAATCGAGACCCTAATTCGGAAACCTCAATCTGGGACGTTTGAAGTACGTGCTAAAAAATGGAGTCACGGTCGATGTTTTTCGAAACTTTTGTGGCGAATCATTAGGACTGATGATTTAATATAAAATTTCGAATAAACGGATAGCATAAAACAGTAAAAGAGTGCTTAAAATCGAGACCCTAATTCGGTAACCTTAATCTGGGACGTTTGAAGTACGTGCTAAAAAATGGAGTCACGGTCGATGTTTTCCGAAACTTTTGTGGCGAATCATTAGGACTGATGATTTAATATAAAATTTCGAATAAACGGATAGCATAAAACAGTAAAAGAGTGCTTAAAATCGAGACCCTAATTCGGAAACCATAATCTGGGACGTTTGAAGTACGTGCTAAAAAATTGAGTCACGGTCGATGTTTTTCGAAACTTTTGTGGCGAATCATTAGGACTGATGATTTAATATAAAATTTCGAATAAACGGATAGCATAAAACAGTAAAAGAGTGCATAAAATCGAGACCCTAATTCGGTAACCTTAATCTGGGACGTTTGAAGTACGTGCTAAAAAAACCGAGTCACGGTCGACGTTTTTCGAAACCTTTTTGGGGAATCATAAGGCCGGATATTTTAGAATATAATTTCGAAGAAATGGAGTGCATAAAACAATTAAAGAGTGCTGAAAATCGAGACCCTAATTCGGAAACCTTAATCTGGGACGTTTGAAGTACGTGCTAAAAAATGGAGTCACGGTCGATGTTTTTCGAAACTTTTGTGGCGAATCATTAGGACTGATGATTTAATATAAAATTTCGAATAAACGGATAGCATAAAACAGTAAAAGAGTGCTTAAAATCGAGACCCTAATTCGGAAACCTTAATCTGGGACGTTTGAAGTGCGTGCTAAAAAATTGAGTCACGGTCGAGATATAAAATTTCGAATAAACGGATAGCATAAAACAGTAAAAGAGTGCTTAAAATCGAGACCCTAATTCGGAAACCTTAATCTGGGACGTTTGAAGTACGTGCTAAAAAATGGAGTCACGGTCGATGTTTTTCGAAACTTTTGTGGCGAATCATTAGGACTGATGATTTAATATAAAATTTCGAATAAACGGATAGCATAAAACAGTAAAAGAGTGCTTAAAATCGAGACCCTAATTCGGAAACCTCAATCTGGGACGTTTGAAGTACGTGCTAAAAAATGGAGTCACGGTTGATGTTTTTCGAAACTTTTGTGGCGAATCATTAGGACTGATGATTTAATATAAAATTTCGAATAAACGGATAGCATAAAACAGTAAAAGAGTGCTTAAAATCGAGACCCTAATTCGGTAACCTTAATCTGGGACGTTTGAAGTACGTGCTAAAAAAACCGAGTCACGGTCGACGTTTCGAAACCTTTTTGGGGAATCATAAGGCCGGATATTTTAGAATATAATTTCGAAGAAATGGAGTGCATAAAACATTTAAAGAGTGCTGAAAATCGAGACCCTAATTCGGAAACCTTAATCTGGGACGTTTGAAGTACGTGTTAAAAAATGGAGTCACGGTCGATGTTTTTCGAAACTTTTGTGGCGAATCATTAGGACTGATGATTTAGAATCGAATTTCGAAGAAACGGATAGCATAAAACAGTAAAAGAGTTCTTAAAATCGAGACCCTAATTCGGTAACCTTAATCTGGGACGTTTGAAGTACGTGCTAAAAAAACCGAGTCACGGTCGACGTTTTTCGAAACTTTTTTGAAGAATCATAAGGCCGGATATTTTAGAATATAATTTCGAAGAAACGGAGTGCTTAAAACAATTAAAGAGTGCTGAAAATCGAGACCCTAATTCGAAAACCTTAATCTGGGACGTTTGAAGTACGTGCTAAAAAATGGAGTCACAGTCGATGTTTTTCGAAACTTTTGTGGCGAATCATTAGGACTGATGATTTAATATAAAATTTCGAATAAACGGATAGCATAAAACAGTAAAAGAGTGCTTAAAATCGAGACCCTAATTCGGAAACCTTAATCTGGGACGTTTGAAGTGCGTGCTAAAAAATTGAGTCACGGTCGAGATATAAAATTTCGAATAAACGGATAGCATAAAACAGTAAAAGAGTGCTTAAAATCGAGACCCTAATTCGGAAACCTTAATCTGGGACGTTTGAAGTACGTGCTAAAAAATGGAGTCACGGTCGATGTTTTTCGAAACTTTTGTGGCGAATCATTAGGACTGATGATTTAATATAAAATTTCGAATAAACGGATAGCATAAAACAGTAAAAGAGTGCTTAAAATCGAGACCCTAATTCGGAAACCTTAATCTGGGACGTTTGAAGTACGTGCTAAAAGATTGAGTCACGGTCGATGTTTTTCGAAACTTTTGTGGCGAATCATTAGGACTGATGATTTAATATAAAATTTCGAATAAACGGATAGCATAAAACAGTAAAAGAGTGCTTAAAATCGAGACCCTAATTCGGAAACCTTAATCTGGGACGTTTGAAGTACGTGCTAAAAAATGGAGTCACGGTCGATGTTTTTCGAAACTTTTCTGGCGAATCATTAGGACTGATGATTTAATATAAAATTTCGAATAAACGGATAGCATAAAACAGTAAAAGAATGCTTAAAATCGAGACCCTAATTCGGAAACCTCAATCTGGGACGTTTGAAGTACGTGCTAAAAAATGGAGTCACGGTCGATGTTTTTCGAAACTTTTGTGGCGAATCATTAGGACTGATGATTTAATATAAAATTTCGAATAAACGGATAGCATAAAACAGTAAAAGAGTGCTTAAAATCGAGACCCTAATTCGGTAACCTTAATCTGGGACGTTTGAAGTACGTGCTAAAAAATGGAGTCACGGTCGATGTTTTCCGAAACTTTTCTGGCGAATCATTAGGACTGATGATTTAATATAAAATTTCGAATAAACGGATAGCATAAAACAGTAAAAGAGTGCTTAAAATCGAGACCCTAATTCGGAAACCATAATCTGGGACGTTTGAAGTACGTGCTAAAAAATTGAGTCACGGTCGATGTTTTTCGAAACTTTTGTGGCGAATCATTAGGACTGATGATTTAATATAAAATTTCGAATAAACGGATAGCATAAAACAGTAAAAGAGTGCATAAAATCGAGACCCTAATTCGGTAACCTTAATCTGGGACGTTTGAAGTACGTGCTAAAAAAACCGAGTCACGGTCGACGTTTTTCGAAACCTTTTTGGGGAATCATAAGGCCGGATATTTTAGAATATAATTTCATAGAAATGGAGTGCATAAAACAATTAAAGAGTGCTGAAAATTGAGACCCTAATTCGGAAACCTTAATCTGGGACGTTTGAAGTACGTGCTAAAAAATGGAGTCACGGTCGATGTTTTTCGAAACTTTTGTGGCGAATCATTAGGACTGATGATTTAATATAAAATTTCGAATAAACGGATAGCATAAAACAGTAAAAGAGTGCTTAAAATCGAGACCCTAATTCGGAAACCTTAATCTGGGACGTTTGAAGTGCGTGCTAAAAAATTGAGTCACGGTCGATGTTTTTCGAAACTTTTGTGGCGAATCATTAGGACTGATGATTTGATATAAAATTTCGAATAAACGGATAGCATAAAACAGTAAAAGAGTGCTTAAAATCGAGACCCTAATTCGGAAACCTTAATCTGGGACGTTTGAAGTACGTGCTAAAAAATGGAGTCACGGTCGATGTTTTTCGAAACTTTTGTGGCGAATCATTAGGACTGATGATTTAATATAAAATTTCGAATAAACGGATAGCATAAAACAGTAAAAGAGTGCTTAAAATCGAGACCCTAATTCGGAAACCTCAATCTGGGACGTTTGAAGTACGTGCTAAAAAATGGAGTCACGGTCGATGTTTTTCGAAACTTTTGTGGCGAATCATTAGGACTGATGATTTAATATAAAATTTCGAATAAACGGATAGCATAAAACAGTAAAAGAGTGCTTAAAATCGAGACCCTAATTCGGTAACCTTAATCTGGGACGTTTGAAGTACGTGCTAAAAAAACCGAGTCACGGTCGACGTTTCGAAACCTTTTTGGGGAATCATAAGGCCGGATATTTTAGAATATAATTTCGAAGAAATGGAGTGCATAAAACAATTAAAGAGTGCTGAAAATCGAGACCCTAATTCGGAAACCTTAATCTGGGACGTTTGAAGTACGTGTTAAAAAATGGAGTCACGGTCGATGTTTTTCGAAACTTTTGTGGCGAATCATTAGGACTGATGATTTAGAATCGAATTTCGAAGAAACGGATAGCATAAAACAGTAAAAGAGTTCTTAAAATCGAGACCCTAATTCGGTAACCTTAATCTGGGACGTTTGAAGTACGTGCTAAAAAAACCGAGTCACGGTCGACGTTTTACGAAACTTTTTTGAAGAATCATAAGGCCGGATATTTTAGAATATACTTTCGAAGAAACGGAGTGCTTAAAACAATTAGAGAGTGCTGAAAATCGAGACCCTAATTCGGAAACCTTAATCTGGGACGTTTGAAGTACGTGCTAAAAAATGGAGTCACAGTCGATGTTTTTCGAAACTTTTGTGGCGAATCATTAGGACTGATGATTTAATATAAAATTGCGAATAAACGGATAGCATAAAACAGTAAAAGAGTGCCTAAAATCGAGACCCTAATTCGGTAACCTTAATCTGGGACGTTTGAAGTACGTGCTAAAAAAACCGAGTCACGGTCGACGTTTTTCGAAACCTTTTTGGGGAATCATAAGGCCGGATATTTTAGAATATAATTTCGAAGAAATGGAGTGCATAAAACAATTAAAGAGTGCTGAAAATCGATACCCTAATTCGGAAACCTTAATCTGGGACGTTTGAAGTACGTGCTAAAAAATGGAGTCACGGTCGTTGTTTTTCGAAACTTTTGTGGCGAATCATTAGGACTGATGATTTAATATAAAATTTCGAATAAACGGATAGCATAAAACAGTAAAAGAGTGCTTAAAATCGAGACCCTAATTCGGAAACCTTAATCTGGGACGTTTGAAGTGCGTGCTAAAAAATTGAGTCACGGTCGATGTTTTTCGAAACTTTTGTGGCGAATCATTAGGACTGATGATTTGATATAAAATTTCGAATAAACGGATAGCATAAAACAGTAAAAGAGTGCTTAAAATCGAGACCCTAATTCGGAAACCTTAATCTGGGACGTTTGAAGTACGTGCTAAAAAATGGAGTCACGGTCGATGTTTTTCGAAACTTTTGTGGCGAATCATTAGGACTGATGATTTAATATAAAATTTCGAATAAACGGATAGCATAAAACAGTAAAAGAGTGCTTAAAATCGAGACCCTAATTCGGTAACCTTAATCTGGGACGTTTGAAGTACGTGCTAAAAAATGGAGTCACGGTCGATGTTTTCCGAAACTTTTGTGGCGAATCATTAGGACTGATGATTTAATATAAAATTTCGAATAAACGGATAGCATAAAACAGTAAAAGAGTGCTTAAAATCGAGACCCTAATTCGGAAACCATAATCTGGGACGTTTGAAGTACGTGCTAAAAAATTGAGTCACGGTCGATGTTTTTCGAAACTTTTGTGGCGAATCATTAGGACTGATGATTTAATATAAAATTTCGAATAAACGGATAGCATAAAACAGTAAAAGAGTGCTTAAAATCGAGACCCTAATTCGGTAACCTTAATCTGGGATGTTTGAAGTACGTGCTAAAAAAACCGAGTCACGGTCGACGTTTTTCGAAACCTTTTTGGGGAATCATAAGGCCGGATATTTTAGAATATAATTTCGAAGAAATGGAGTCCATAAAACAATTAAAGAGTGCTGAAAATCGAGACCCTAATTCGGAAACCTTAATCTGGGACGTTTGAAGTACGTGCTAAAAAATGGAGTCACGGTCGTTGTTTTTCGAAACTTTTGTGGCGAATCATTAGGACTGATGATTTAATATAAAATTTCGAATAAACGGATAGCATAAAACAGTAAAAGAGTGCTTAAAATCGAGACCCTAATTCGGTAACCTTAATCTGGGACGTTTGAAGTACGTGCTAAAAAAACCGAGTCACGGTCGACGTTTTTCGAAACTTTTTTGGTGAATCATAAGGCCGGATATTTTAGAATATAATTTCGAAGAAACGGAGTGCTTAAAACAATTAAAGAGTGTTGAAAATCGAGACCCTAATTCGGAAACCTTAATCTGGGACGTTTGAAGTACGTGCTAAAAAATGGAGTCACGGTCGATGTTTTTCGAAACTTTTGTGGCGAATCATTAGGACTGATGATTTAATATAAAATTTCGAATAAACGGATAGCATAAAACAGTAAAAGAGTGCTTAAAATCGAGACCCTAATTCGGTAACCTTAATCTGGGATGTTTGAAGTACGTGCTAAAAAAACCGAGTCACGGTCGACGTTTTTCGAAACCTTTTTGGGGAATCATAAGGCCGGATATTTTAGAATATAATTTCGAAGAAATGGAGTGCATAAAACAATTAAAGAGTGCTGAAAATCGAGACCCTAATTCGGAAACCTTAATCTGGGACGTTTGAAGTACGTGCTAAAAAATGGAGTCACGGTCGATGTTTTTCGAAACTTTTGTGGCGAATCATTAGGACTGATGATTTAATATAAAATTTCGAATAAACGGATAGCATAAAACAGTAAAAGAGTGCTTAAAATCGAGACCCTAATTCGGTAACCTTAATCTGGGACGTTTGAAGTACGTGCTAAAAAATGGAGTCACGGTCGATGTTTTCCGAAACTTTTGTGGCGAATCATTAGGACTGATGATTTAATATAAAATTTCGAATAAACGGATAGCATAAAACAGTAAAAGAGTGCTTAAAATCGAGACCCTAATTCGGAAACCATAATCTGGGACGTTTGAAGTACGTGCTAAAAAATTGAGTCACGGTCGATGTTTTTCGAAACTTTTGTGGCGAATCATTAGGACTGATGATTTAATATAAAATTTCGAATAAACGGATAGCATAAAACAGTAAAAGAGTGCTTAAAATCGAGACCCTAATTCGGTAACCTTAATCTGGGATGTTTGAAGTACGTGCTAAAAAAACCGAGTCACGGTCGACGTTTTTCGAAACCTTTTTGGGGAATCATAAGGCCGGATATTTTAGAATATAATTTCGAAGAAATGGAGTCCATAAAACAATTAAAGAGTGCTGAAAATCGAGACCCTAATTCGGAAACCTTAATCTGGGACGTTTGAAGTACGTGCTAAAAAATGGAGTCACGGTCGTTGTTTTTCGAAACTTTTGTGGCGAATCATTAGGACTGATGATTTAATATAAAATTTCGAATAAACGGATAGCATAAAACAGTAAAAGAGTGCTTAAAATCGAGACCCTAATTCGGTAACCTTAATCTGGGACGTTTGAAGTACGTGCTAAAAAAACCGAGTCACGGTCGACGTTTTTCGAAACTTTTTTGGTGAATCATAAGGCCGGATATTTTAGAATATAATTTCGAAGAAACGGAGTGCTTAAAACAATTAAAGAGTGTTGAAAATCGAGACCCTAATTCGGAAACCTTAATCTGGGACGTTTGAAGTACGTGCTAAAAAATGGAGTCACGGTCGATGTTTTTCGAAACTTTTGTGGCGAATCATTAGGACTGATGATTTAATATAAAATTTCGAATAAACGGATAGCATAAAACAGTAAAAGAGTGCTTAAAATCGAGACCCTAATTCGGTAACCTTAATCTGGGATGTTTGAAGTACGTGCTAAAAAAACCGAGTCACGGTCGACGTTTTTCGAAACCTTTTTGGGGAATCATAAGGCCGGATATTTTAGAATATAATTTCGAAGAAATGGAGTGCATAAAACAATTAAAGAGTGCTGAAAATCGAGACCCTAATTCGGAAACCTTAATCTGGGACGTTTGAAGTACGTGCTAAAAAATGGAGTCACGGTCGTTGTTTTTCGAAACTTTTGTGGCGAATCATTAGGACTGATGATTTAATATAAAATTTCGAATAAACGGATAGCATAAAACAGTAAAAGAGTGCTTAAAATCGAGACCCTAATTCGGTAACCTTAATCTGGGACGTTTGAAGTACGTGCTAAAAAAACCGAGTCACGGTCGACGTTTCGAAACCTTTTTGGGGAATCATAAGGCAGGATATTTTAGAATATAATTTCGAAGAAATGGAGTGCATAAAACAATTAAAGAGTGCTGAAAATCGAGACCCTAATTCGGAAACCTTAATCTGGGACGTTTGAAGTACGTGCTAAAAAATGGAGTCACGGTCGATGTTTTTCGACACTTTTGTGGCGAATCATTAGGACTGATGATTTAGAATCGAATTTCGAAGAAACGGATAGCATAAAACAGTAAAAGAGTTCTTAAAATCGAGACCCTAATTCGGTAACCTTAATCTGGGACGTTTGAAGTACGTGCTAAAAAAACCGAGTCACGGTCGACGTTTTTCAAAACTTTTTTGGTGAATCATAAGGCCGGATATTTTAGAATATAATTTCGAAGAAACGGAGTGCTTAAAACAATTAAAGAGTGCTGAAAATCGAGACCCTAATTCGGAAACCTTAATCTGGGACGTTTGAAGTACGTGCTAAAAAATGGAGTCACAGTCGATGTTTTTCGAAACTTTTGTGGCGAATCATTAGGACTGATGATTTAGAATCGAATTTCGATGAAACGGATAGCATAAAACAGTAAAAGAGTGCTTAGAATCGAGACCCTAATTCGGTAACCTTAATCTGGGACGTTTGAAGTACGTGCTAAAAAAACCGAGTCACGGTCGACGTTTTTCAAAACTTTTTTGGTGAATCATAAGGCCGGATATTTTAGAATATAATTTCGAAGAAACGGAGTGCTTAAAACAATTAAAGAGTGCTGAAAATCGAGACCCTAATTCGGAAACCTTAATCTGGGACGTTTGAAGTACGTGCTAAAAAATGGAGTCACAGTCGATGTTTTTCGAAACTTTTGTGGCGAATCATTAGGACTGATGATTTAGAATCGAATTTCGATGAAACGGATAGCATAAAACAGTAAAAGAGTGCTTAGAATCGAGACCCTAATTCGGTAACCTTAATCTGGGACGTTTGAAGTACGTGCTAAAAAAACCGAGTCACGGTCGACAGTTTTCAAAACTTTTTTGGTGAATCATAAGGCCGGATATTTTAGAATATAATTTCGAAGAAACGGAGTGCTTAAAACAATTAAAGGGTGCTGAAAATCGAGACCCTAATTCGGAAACCTTAATCTGGGACGTTTGAAGTACGTGCTAAAAAATGGAGTCACGGTCGATGTTTTTCGACACTTTTGTGGCGAATCATTAGGACTGATGATTTAGAATCGAATTTCGAAGAAACGGATAGCATAAAACAGTAAAAGAGTTCTTAAAATCGAGACCCTAATTCGGTAACCTTAATCTGGGACGTTTGAAGTACGTGCTAAAAAAACCGAGTCACGGTCGACGTTTTTCAAAACTTTTTTGGTGAATCATAAGGCCGGATATTTTAGAATATAATTTCGAAGAAACGGAGTGCTTAAAACAATTAAAGAGTGCTGAAAATCGAGACCCTAATTCGGAAACCTTAATCTGGGACGTTTGAAGTACGTGCTAAAAAATGGAGTCACAGTCGATGTTTTTCGAAACTTTTGTGGCGAATCATTAGGACTGATGATTTAGAATCGAATTTCGATGAAACGGATAGCATAAAACAGTAAAAGAGTGCTTAGAATCGAGACCCTAATTCGGTAACCTTAATCTGGGACGTTTGAAGTACGTGCTAAAAAAACCGAGTCACGGTCGACGTTTTTCAAAACTTTTTTGGTGAATCATAAGGCCGGATATTTTAGAATATAATTTCGAAGAAACGGAGTGCTTAAAACAATTAAAGAGTGCTGAAAATCGAGACCCTAATTCGGAAACCTTAATCTGGGACGTTTGAAGTACGTGCTAAAAAATGGAGTCACGGTCGATGTTTTTCGACACTTTTGTGGCGAATCATTAGGACTGATGATTTAGAATCGAATTTCGAAGAAACGGATAGCATAAAACAGTAAAAGAGTTCTTAAAATCGAGACCCTAATTCGGTAACCTTAATCTGGGACGTTTGAAGTACGTGCTAAAAAAACCGAGTCACGGTCGACGTTTTTCAAAACTTTTTTGGTGAATCATAAGGCCGGATATTTTAGAATATAATTTCGAAGAAACGGAGTGCTTAAAACAATTAAAGAGTGCTGAAAATCGAGACCCTAATTCGGAAACCTTAATCTGGGACGTTTGAAGTACGTGCTAAAAAATGGAGTCACAGTCGATGTTTTTCGAAACTTTTGTGGCGAATCATTAGGACTGATGATTTAGAATCGAATTTCGATGAAACGGATAGCATAAAATAGTAAAAGAGTGCTTAGAATCGAGACCCTAATTCGGTAACCTTAATCTGGGACGTTTGAAGTACGTGCTAAAAAAACCGAGTCACGGTCGACGTTTTTCAAAACTTTTTTGGTGAATCATAAGGCCGGATATTTTAGAATATAATTTCGAAGAAACGGAGTGCTTAAAACAATTAAAGAGTGCTGAAAATCGAGACCCTAATTCGGAAACCTTAATCTGGGACGTTTGAAGTACGTGCTAAAAAATGGAGTCACGGTCGATGTTTTTCGAAACTTTTGTGGCGAATCATTAGGACTGATGATTTAATATAAAATTTCGAATAAACGGATAGCATAAAACAGTAAAAGAGTGCTTAAAATCGAGACCCTAATTCGGTAACCTTAATCTGGGACGTTTGAAGTACGTGCTAAAAAAACCGAGTCACGGTCGACGTTTCGAAACCTTTTTGGGGAATCATAAGGCCGGATATTTTAGAATATAATTTCGAAGAAATGGAGTGCATAAAACCATTAAATTGTGCTGAAAATCGAGACCCTAATTCGGAAACCTTAATCTGGGACGTTTGAAGTACGTGCTAAAAAATGGAGTCACGGTCGATGTTTTTCGAAACTTTTGTGGCGAATCATTAGGACTGATGATTTAGAATCGAATTTCGAAGAAACGGATAGCATAAAACAGTAAAAGAGTTCTTAAAATCGAGACCCTAATTCGGTAACCTTAATCTGGGACGTTTGAAGTACGTGCTAAAAAAACCGAGTCACGGTCGACGTTTTTCGAAACTTTTTTGGTGAATCATAAGGCCGGATATTTTAGAATATAATTTCGAAGAAACGGAGTGCTTAAAACAATTAAAGAGTGTTGAAAATCGAGACCCTAATTCGGAAACCTTATTCTGGGACGTTTGAAGTACGTGCTAAAAAATGGAGTCACGGTCGATGTTTTTCGAAACTTTTGTGGCGAATCATTAGGACTGATGATTTAATATAAAATTTCGAATAAACGGATAGCATAAAACAGTAAAAGAGTGCTTAAAATCGAGACCCTAATTCGGTAACCTTAATCTGGGATGTTTGAAGTACGTGCTAAAAAAACCGAGTCACGGTCGACGTTTTTCGAAACCTTTTTGGGGAATCATAAGGCCGGATATTTTAGAATATAATTTCGAAGAAATGGAGTGCATAAAACAATTAAAGAGTGCTGAAAATCGAGACCCTAATTCGGAAACCTTAATCTGGGACGTTTGAAGTACGTGCTAAAAAATGGAGTCACGGTCGTTGTTTTTCGAAACTTTTGTGGCGAATCATTAGGACTGATGATTTAATATAAAATTTCGAATAAACGGATAGCATAAAACAGTAAAAGAGTGCTTAAAATCGAGACCCTAATTCGGTAACCTTAATCTGGGACGTTTGAAGTACGTGCTAAAAAAACCGAGTCACGGTCGACGTTTCGAAACCTTTTTGGGGAATCATAAGGCAGGATATTTTAGAATATAATTTCGAAGAAATGGAGTGCATAAAACAATTAAAGAGTGCTGAAAATCGAGACCCTAATTCGGAAACCTTAATCTGGGACGTTTGAAGTACGTGCTAAAAAATGGAGTCACGGTCGATGTTTTTCGACACTTTTGTGGCGAATCATTAGGACTGATGATTTAGAATCGAATTTCGAAGAAACGGATAGCATAAAACAGTAAAAGAGTTCTTAAAATCGAGACCCTAATTCGGTAACCTTAATCTGGGACGTTTGAAGTACGTGCTAAAAAAACCGAGTCACGGTCGACGTTTTTTGAAACTTTTTTGGTGAATCATAAGGCCGGATATTTTAGAATATAATTTCGAAGAAACGGAGTGCTTAAAACAATTAAAGAGTGCTGAAAATCGAGACCCTAATTCGGAAACCTTAATCTGGGACGTTTGAAGTACGTGCTAAAAAATGGAGTCACGGTCGATGTTTTTCGAAACTTTTGTGGCGAATCATTAGGACTGATGATTTAATATAAAATTTCGAATAAACGGATAGCATAAAACAGTAAAAGAGTGCTTAAAATCGAGACCCTAATTCGGTAACCTTAGTCTGGGACGTTTGAAGTACGTGCTAAAAAAACCGAGTCACAGTCGACGTTTTTCGAAACCTTTTTGGGGAATCATAAGGCCGGATATTTTAGAATATAATTTCGAAGAAATGGAGTGCATAAAACCATTAAAGAGTGCTGAAAATCGAGACCCTAATTCGGAAACCTTAATCTGGGACGTTTGAAGTACGTGCTAAAAAATGGAGTCACGGTCGATGTTTTTCGAAACTTTTGTGGCGAATCATTAGGACTGATGATTTAATATAAAATTTCGAATAAACGGATAGCATAAAATAGTAAAAGAGTGCTTAAAATCGAGACCCTAATTCGGTAACCTTAATCTGGGACGTTTGAAGTACGTGCTAAAAAAACCGAGTCACGGTCGACGTTTCGAAACCTTTTTGGGGAATCATAAGGCAGGATATTTTAGAATATAATTTCGAAGAAATGGAGTGCATAAAACAATTAAAGAGTGCTGAAAATCGAGACCCTAATTCGGAAACCTTAATCTGGGACGTTTGAAGTACGTGCTAAAAAATGGAGTCACGGTCGTTGTTTTTCGAAACTTTTGTGGCGAATCATTAGGACTGATGATTTAATATAAAATTTCGAATAAACGGATAGCATAAAACAGTAAAAGAGTGCTTAAAATCGAGACCCTAATTCGGTAACCTTAATCTGGGACGTTTGAAGTACGTGCTAAAAAAACCGAGTCACGGTCGACGTTTCGAAACCTTTTTGGGGAATCATAAGGCAGGATATTTTAGAATATAATTTCGAAGAAATGGAGTGCATAAAACAATTAAAGAGTGCTGAAAATCGAGACCCTAATTCGGAAACCTTAATCTGGGACGTTTGAAGTACGTGCTAAAAAATGGAGTCACGGTCGATGTTTTTCGACACTTTTGTGGCGAATCATTAGGACTGATGATTTAGAATCGAATTTCGAAGAAACGGATAGCATAAAACAGTAAAAGAGTTCTTAAAATCGAGACCCTAATTCGGTAACCTTAATCTGGGACGTTTGAAGTACGTGCTAAAAAAACCGAGTCACGGTCGACGTTTTTCAAAACTTTTTTGGTGAATCATAAGGCCGGATATTTTAGAATATAATTTCGAAGAAACGGAGTGCTTAAAACAATTAAAGAGTGCTGAAAATCGAGACCCTAATTCGGAAACCTTAATCTGGGACGTTTGAAGTACGTGCTAAAAAATGGAGTCACAGTCGATGTTTTTCGAAACTTTTGTGGCGAATCATTAGGACTGATGATTTAGAATCGAATTTCGATGAAACGGATAGCATAAAACAGTAAAAGAGTGCTTAGAATCGAGACCCTAATTCGGTAACCTTAATCTGGGACGTTTGAAGTACGTGCTAAAAAAACCGAGTCACGGTCGACGTTTTTCAAAACTTTTTTGGTGAATCATAAGGCCGGATATTTTAGAATATAATTTCGAAGAAACGGAGTGCTTAAAACAATTAAAGAGTGCTGAAAATCGAGACCCTAATTCGGAAACCTTAATCTGGGACGTTTGAAGTACGTGCTAAAAAATGGAGTCACAGTCGATGTTTTTCGAAACTTTTGTGGCGAATCATTAGGACTGATGATTTAGAATCGAATTTCGATGAAACGGATAGCATAAAACAGTAAAAGAGTGCTTAGAATCGAGACCCTAATTCGGTAACCTTAATCTGGGACGTTTGAAGTACGTGCTAAAAAAACCGAGTCACGGTCGACGTTTTTCAAAACTTTTTTGGTGAATCATAAGGCCGTATATTTTAGAATATAATTTCGAAGAAACGGAGTGCTTAAAACAATTAAAGAGTGCTGAAAATCGAGACCCTAATTCGGAAACCTTAATCTGGGACGTTTGAAGTACGTGCTAAAAAATGGAGTCACGGTCGATGTTTTTCGAAACTTTTGTGGCGAATCATTAGGACTGATGATTTAATATAAAATTTCGAATAAACGGATAGCATAAAACAGTAAAAGAGTGCTTAAAATCGAGACCCTAATTCGGTAACCTTAATCTGGGACGTTTGAAGTACGTGCTAAAAAAACCGAGTCACGGTCGACGTTTCGAAACCTTTTTGGGGAATCATAAGGCCGGATATTTTAGAATATAATTTCGAAGAAATGGAGTGCATAAAACCATTAAAGAGTGCTGAAAATCGAGACCCTAATTCGGAAACCTTAATCTGGGACGTTTGAAGTACGTGCTAAAAAATGGAGTCACGGTCGATGTTTTTCGAAACTTTTGTGGCGAATCATTAGGACTGATGATTTAGAATCGAATTTCGAAGAAACGGATAGCATAAAACAGTAAAAGAGTTCTTAAAATCGAGACCCTAATTCGGTAACCTTAATCTGGGACGTTTGAAGTACGTGCTAAAAAAACCGAGTCACGGTCGACGTTTTTCGAAACTTTTTTGGTGAATCATAAGGCCGGATATTTTAGAATATAATTTCGAAGAAACGGAGTGCTTAAAACAATTAAAGAGTGTTGAAAATCGAGACCCTAATTCGGAAACCTTAATCTGGGACGTTTGAAGTACGTGCTAAAAAATGGAGTCACGGTCGATGTTTTTCGAAACTTTTGTGGCGAATCATTAGGACTGATGATTTAATATAAAATTTCGAATAAACGGATAGCATAAAACAGTAAAAGAGTGCTTAAAATCGAGACCCTAATTCGGTAACCTTAATCTGAGATGTTTGAAGTACGTGCTAAAAAAACCGAGTCACGGTCGACGTTTTTCGAAACCTTTTTGGGGAATCATAAGGCCGGATATTTTAGAATATAATTTCGAAGAAATGGAGTGCATAAAACAATTAAAGAGTGCTGAAAATCGAGACCCTAATTCGGAAACCTTAATCTGGGACGTTTGAAGTACGTGCTAAAAAAACCGAGTCACGGTCGACGTTTCGAAACCTTTTTGGGGAATCATAAGGCCGGATATTTTAGAATATAATTTCGAAGAAATGGAGTGCATAAAACCATTAAAGAGTGCTGAAAATCGAGACCCTAATTCGGAAACCTTAATCTGGGACGTTTGAAGTACGTGCTAAAAAATGGAGTCACGGTCGATGTTTTTCGAAACTTTTGTGGCGAATCATTAGGACTGATGATTTAGAATCGAATTTCGAAGAAACGGATAGCATAAAACAGTAAAAGAGTTCTTAAAATCGAGACCCTAATTCGGTAACCTTAATCTGGGACGTTTGAAGTACGTGCTAAAAAAACCGAGTCACGGTCGACGTTTTTCGAAACTTTTTTGGTGAATCATAAGGCCGGATATTTTAGAATATAATTTCGAAGAAACGGAGTGCTTAAAACAATTAAAGAGTGTTGAAAATCGAGACCCTAATTCGGAAACCTTAATCTGGGACGTTTGAAGTACGTGCTAAAAAATGGAGTCACGGTCGATGTTTTTCGAAACTTTTGTGGCGAATCATTAGGACTGATGATTTAATATAAAATTTCGAATAAACGGATAGCATAAAACAGTAAAAGAGTGCTTAAAATCGAGACCCTAATTCGGTAACCTTAATCTGAGATGTTTGAAGTACGTGCTAAAAAAACCGAGTCACGGTCGACGTTTTTCGAAACCTTTTTGGGGAATCATAAGGCCGGATATTTTAGAATATAATTTCGAAGAAATGGAGTGCATAAAACAATTAAAGAGTGCTGAAAATCGAGACCCTAATTCGGAAACCTTAATCTGGGACGTTTGAAGTACGTGCTAAAAAAACCGAGTCACGGTCGACGTTTCGAAACCTTTTTGGGGAATCATAAGGCCGGATATTTTAGAATATAATTTCGAAGAAATGGAGTGCATAAAACCATTAAAGAGTGCTGAAAATCGAGACCCTAATTCGGAAACCTTAATCTGGGACGTTTGAAGTACGTGCTAAAAAATGGAGTCACGGTCGATGTTTTTCGAAACTTTTGTGGCGAATCATTAGGACTGATGATTTAGAATCGAATTTCGAAGAAACGGATAGCATAAAACAGTAAAAGAGTTCTTAAAATCGAGACCCTAATTCGGTAACCTTAATCTGGGACGTTTGAAGTACGTGCTAAAAAAACCGAGTCACGGTCGACGTTTTTCGAAACTTTTTTGGTGAATCATAAGGCCGGATATTTTAGAATATAATTTCGAAGAAACGGAGTGCTTAAAACAATTAAAGAGTGTTGAAAATCGAGACCCTAATTCGGAAACCTTAATCTGGGACGTTTGAAGTACGTGCTAAAAAATGGAGTCACGGTCGATGTTTTTCGAAACTTTTGTGGCGAATCATTAGGACTGATGATTTAATATAAAATTTCGAATAAACGGATAGCATAAAACAGTAAAAGAGTGCTTAAAATCGAGACCCTAATTCGGTAACCTTAATCTGGGATGTTTGAAGTACGTGCTAAAAAAACCGAGTCACGGTCGACGTTTTTCGAAACCTTTTTGGGGAATCATAAGGCCGGATATTTTAGAATATAATTTCGAAGAAATGGAGTGCATAAAACAATTAAAGAGTGCTGAAAATCGAGACCCTAATTCGGAAACCTTAATCTGGGACGTTTGAAGTACGTGCTAAAAAATGGAGTCACGGTCGTTGTTTTTCGAAACTTTTGTGGCGAATCATTAGGACTGATGATTTAATATAAAATTTCGAATAAACGGATAGCATAAAACAGTAAAAGAGTGCTTAAAATCGAGACCCTAATTCGGTAACCTTAATCTGGGACGTTTGAAGTACGTGCTAAAAAAACCGAGTCACGGTCGACGTTTCGAAACCTTTTTGGGGAATCATAAGGCAGGATATTTTAGAATATAATTTCGAAGAAATGGAGTGCATAAAACAATTAAAGAGTGCTGAAAATCGAGACCCTAATTCGGAAACCTTAATCTAGGACGTTTGAAGTACGTGCTAAAAAATGGAGTCACGGTCGATGTTTTTCGACACTTTTGTGGCGAATCATTAGGACTGATGATTTAGAATCGAATTTCGAAGAAACGGATAGCATAAAACAGTAAAAGAGTTCTTAAAATCGAGACCCTAATTCGGTAACCTTAATCTGGGACGTTTGAAGTACGTGCTAAAAAAACCGAGTCACGGTCGACGTTTTTTGAAACTTTTTTGGTGAATCATAAGGCCGGATATTTTAGAATATAATTTCGAAGAAACGGAGTGCTTAAAACAATTAAAGAGTGCTGAAAATCGAGACCCTAATTCGGAAACCTTAATCTGGGACGTTTGAAGTACGTGCTAAAAAATGGAGTCACGGTCGATGTTTTTCGAAACTTTTGTGGCGAATCATTAGGACTGATGATTTAATATAAAATTTCGAATAAACGGATAGCATAAAACAGTAAAAGAGTGCTTAAAATCGAGACCCTAATTCGGTAACCTTAGTCTGGGACGTTTGAAGTACGTGCTAAAAAAACCGAGTCACAGTCGACGTTTTTCGAAACCTTTTTGGGGAATCATAAGGCCGGATATTTTAGAATATAATTTCGAAGAAATGGAGTGCATAAAACCATTAAAGAGTGCTGAAAATCGAGACCCTAATTCGGAAACCTTAATCTGGGACGTTTGAAGTACGTGCTAAAAAATGGAGTCACGGTCGATGTTTTTCGAAACTTTTGTGGCGAATCATTAGGACTGATGATTTAATATAAAATTTCGAATAAACGGATAGCATAAAATAGTAAAAGAGTGCTTAAAATCGAGACCCTAATTCGGTAACCTTAATCTGGGACGTTTGAAGTACGTGCTAAAAAAACCGAGTCACGGTCGACGTTTCGAAACCTTTTTGGGGAATCATAAGGCAGGATATTTTAGAATATAATTTCGAAGAAATGGAGTGCATAAAACAATTAAAGAGTGCTGAAAATCGAGACCCTAATTCGGAAACCTTAATCTGGGACGTTTGAAGTACGTGCTAAAAAATGGAGTCACGGTCGATGTTTTTCGAAACTTTTGTTGCGAATCATTAGGACTGATGATTTAATATAAAATTTCGAATAAACGGATAGCATAAAATAGTAAAAGAGTGCTTAAAATCGAGACCCTAATTCGGTAACCTTAATCTGGGACGTTTGAAGTACGTGCTAAAAAAACCGAGTCACGGTCGACGTTTCGAAACTTTTGTGGCGAATCATTAGGACTGATGATTTAGAATCGAATTTTGATGAAACGGATAGCATAAAACAGTAAAAGAGTGCTTAGAATCGAGACCCTAATTCGGTAACCTTAATCTGGGACGTTTGAAGTACGTGCTAAAAAAACCGAGTCACGGTCGACGTTTTTCAAAACTTTTTTGGTGAATCATAAGGCCGGATATTTTAGAATATAATTTCGAAGAAACGGAGTGCTTAAAACAATTAAAGAGTGCTGAAAATCGAGACCCTAATTCGGAAACCTTAATCTGGGACGTTTGAAGTACGTGCTAAAAAATGGAGTCACGGTCGATGTTTTTCGAAACTTTTGTGGCGAATCATTAGGACTGATGATTTAATATAAAATTTCGAATAAACGGATAGCATAAAACAGTAAAAGAGTGCTTAAAATCGAGACCCTAATTCGGTAACCTTAATCTGGGACGTTTGAAGTACGTGCTAAAAAAACCGAGTCACGGTCGACGTTTCGAAACCTTTTTGGGGAATCATAAGGCCGGATATTTTAGAATATAATTTCGAAGAAATGGAGTGCATAAAACCATTAAAGAGTGCTGAAAATCGAGACCCTAATTCGGAAACCTTAATCTGGGACGTTTGAAGTACGTGCTAAAAAATGGAGTCACGGTCGATGTTTTTCGAAACTTTTGTGGCGAATCATTAGGACTGATGATTTAGAATCGAATTTCGAAGAAACGGATAGCATAAAACAGTAAAAGAGTTCTTAAAATCGAGACCCTAATTCGGTAACCTTAATCTGGGACGTTTGAAGTACGTGCTAAAAAAACCGAGTCACGGTCGACGTTTTTCGAAACTTTTTTGGTGAATCATAAGGCCGGATATTTTAGAATATAATTTCGAAGAAACGGAGTGCTTAAAACAATTAAAGAGTGTTGAAAATCGAGACCCTAATTCGGAAACCTTAATCTGGGACGTTTGAAGTACGTGCTAAAAAATGGAGTCACGGTCGATGTTTTTCGAAACTTTTGTGGCGAATCATTAGGACTGATGATTTAATATAAAATTTCGAATAAACGGATAGCATAAAACAGTAAAAGAGTGCTTAAAATCGAGACCCTAATTCGGTAACCTTAATCTGAGATGTTTGAAGTACGTGCTAAAAAAACCGAGTCACGGTCGACGTTTTTCGAAACCTTTTTGGGGAATCATAAGGCCGGATATTTTAGAATATAATTTCGAAGAAATGGAGTGCATAAAACAATTAAAGAGTGCTGAAAATCGAGACCCTAATTCGGAAACCTTAATCTGGGACGTTTGAAGTACGTGCTAAAAAATGGAGTCACGGTCGTTGTTTTTCGAAACTTTTGTGGCGAATCATTAGGACTGATGATTTAATATAAAATTTCGAATAAACGGATAGCATAAAACAGTAAAAGAGTGCTTAAAATCGAGACCCTAATTCGGTAACCTTAATCTGGGAAGTTTGAAGTACGTGCTAAAAAAACCGAGTCACGGTCGACGTTTCGAAACCTTTTTGGGGAATCATAAGGCAGGATATTTTAGAATATAATTTCGAAGAAATGGAGTGCATAAAACAATTAAAGAGTGCTGAAAATCGAGACCCTAATTCGGAAACCTTAATCTGGGACGTTTGAAGTACGAAATAAAAAATGGAGTCACGGTCGATGTTTTTCGACACTTTTGTGGCGAATCATTAGGACTGATGATTTAGAATCGAATTTCGAAGAAACGGATAGCATAAAACAGTAAAAGAGTTCTTAAAATCGAGACCCTAATTCGGTAACCTTAATCTGGGACGTTTGAAGTACGTGCTAAAAAAACCGAGTCACGGTCGACGTTTTTTGAAACTTTTTTGGTGAATCATAAGGCCGGATATTTTAGAATATAATTTCGAAGAAACGGAGTGCTTAAAACAATTAAAGAGTGCTGAAAATCGAGACCCTAATTCGGAAACCTTAATCTGGGACGTTTGAAGTACGTGCTAAAAAATGGAGTCACGGTCGATGTTTTTCGAAACTTTTGTGGCGAATCATTAGGACTGATGATTTAATATAAAATTTCGAATAAACGGATAGCATAAAACAGTAAAAGAGTGCTTAAAATCGAGACCCTAATTCGGTAACCTTAGTCTGGGACGTTTGAAGTACGTGCTAAAAAAACCGAGTCACAGTCGACGTTTTTCGAAACCTTTTTGGGGAATCATAAGGCCGGATATTTTAGAATATAATTTCGAAGAAATGGAGTGCATAAAACCATTAAAGAGTGCTGAAAATCGAGACCCTAATTCGGAAACCTTAATCTGGGACGTTTGAAGTACGTGCTAAAAAATGGAGTCACGGTCGATGTTTTTCGAAACTTTTGTGGCGAATCATTAGGACTGATGATTTAATATAAAATTTCGAATAAACGGATAGCATAAAACAGTAAAAGAGTGCTTAAAATCGAGACCCTAATTCGGTAACCTTAATCTGGGACGTTTGAAGTACGTGCTAAAAAAACCGAGTCACGGTCGACGTTTCGAAACCTTTTTGGGGAATCATAAGGCAGGATATTTTAGAATATAATTTCGAAGAAATGGAGTGCATAAAACAATTAAAGAGTGCTGAAAATCGAGACCCTAATTCGGAAACCTTAATCTGGGACGTTTGAAGTACGTGCTAAAAAATGGAGTCACGGTCGATGTTTTTCGAAACTTTTGTGGCGAATCATTAGGACTGATGATTTAGAATCGAATTTCGAAGAAACGGATAGCATAAAACAGTAAAAGAGTTCTTAAAATCGAGACCCTAATTCGGTAACCTTAATCTGGGACGTTTGAAGTACGTGCTAAAAAAACCGAGTCACGGTCGACGTTTTTCGAAACTTTTTTGGTGAATCATAAGGCCGGATATTTTAGAATATAATTTCGAAGAAACGGAGTGCTTAAAACAATTAAAGAGTGTTGAAAATCGAGACCCTAATTCGGAAACCTTAATCTGGGACGTTTGAAGTACGTGCTAAAAAATGGAGTCACGGTCGATGTTTTTCGAAACTTTTGTGGCGAATCATTAGGACTGATGATTTAATATAAAATTTCGAATAAACGGATAGCATAAAACAGTAAAAGAGTGCTTAAAATCGAGACCCTAATTCGGTAACCTTAATCTGGGACGTTTGAAGTACGTGCTAAAAAAACCGAGTCACGGTCGACGTTTGTCGAAACTTTTTTGGTGAATCGTAAGGCCGGATATTTTAGAATATAATTTCGAAGAAACGGAGTGCATAAAACAATTAAAGATTGCTGAAAATCGAGACCCTAATTCGGAAACCTTAATCTGGGACGTTTGAAGTACGTGCTAAAAAATGGAGTCACAGTCGATGTTTTTCGAAACTTTTTTGGCGAATCATTAGGACTGATGATTTAATATAAAATTTCGAATAAACGGATAGCATAAAACAGTAAAAGAGTGCTTAAAATCGAGACCCTAATTCGGAAACCTTAATCTGGGACGTTTGAAGTGCGTGCTAAAAAATTGAGTCACGGTCGAGATATAAAATTTCGAATAAACGGATAGCATAAAACAGTAAAAGAGTGCTTAAAATCGAGACCCTAATTCGGAAACCTTAATCTGGGACGTTTGAAGTACGTGCTAAAAAATGGAGTCACGGTCGATGTTTTTCGAAACTTTTGTGGCGAATCATTAGGACTGATGATTTAATATAAAATTTCGAATAAACGGATAGCATAAAACAGTAAAAGAGTGCTTAAAATCGAGACCCTAATTCGGAAACCTTAATCTGGGACGTTTGAAGTACGTGCTAAAAGATTGAGTCACGGTCGATGTTTTTCGAAACTTTTGTGGCGAATCATTAGGACTGATGATTTAATATAAAATTTCGAATAAACGGATAGCATAAAACAGTAAAAGAGTGCTTAAAATCGAGACCCTAATTCGGAAACCTTAATCTGGGACGTTTGAAGTACGTGCTAAAAAATGGAGTCACGGTCGATGTTTTTCGAAACTTTTGTGGCGAATCATTAGGACTGATGATTTAATATAAAATTTCGAATAAACGGATAGCATAAAACAGTAAAAGAATGCTTAAAATCGAGACCCTAATTCGGAAACCTCAATCTGGGACGTTTGAAGTACGTGCTAAAAAATGGAGTCACGGTCGATGTTTTTCGAAACTTTTGTGGCGAATCATTAGGACTGATGATTTAATATAAAATTTCGAATAAACGGATAGCATAAAACAGTAAAAGAGTGCTTAAAATCGAGACCCTAATTCGGTAACCTTAATCTGGGACGTTTGAAGTACGTGCTAAAAAATGGAGTCACGGTCGATGTTTTCCGAAACTTTTGTGGCGAATCATTAGGACTGATGATTTAATATAAAATTTCGAATAAACGGATAGCATAAAACAGTAAAAGAGTGCTTAAAATCGAGACCCTAATTCGGAAACCATAATCTGGGACGTTTGAAGTACGTGCTAAAAAATTGAGTCACGGTCGATGTTTTTCGAAACTTTTGTGGCGAATCATTAGGACTGATGATTTAATATAAAATTTCGAATAAACGGATAGCATAAAACAGTAAAAGAGTGCATAAAATCGAGACCCTAATTCGGTAACCTTAATCTGGGACGTTTGAAGTACGTGCTAAAAAAACCGAGTCACGGTCGACGTTTTTCGAAACCTTTTTGGGGAATCATAAGGCCGGATATTTTAGAATATAATTTCGAAGAAATGGAGTGCATAAAACAATTAAAGAGTGCTGAAAATTGAGACCCTAATTCGGAAACCTTAATCTGGGACGTTTGAAGTACGTGCTAAAAAATGGAGTCACGGTCGATGTTTTTCGAAACTTTTGTGGCGAATCATTAGGACAGATGATTTAATATAAAATTTCGAATAAACGGATAGCATAAAACAGTAAAAGAGTGCTTAAAATCGAGACCCTAATTCGGAAACCTTAATCTGGGACGTTTGAAGTGCGTGCTAAAAAATTGAGTCACGGTCGATGTTTTTCGAAACTTTTGTGGCGAATCATTAGGACTGATGATTTGATATAAAATTTCGAATAAACGGATAGCATAAAACAGTAAAAGAGTGCTTAAAATTGAGACCCTAATTCGGAAACCTTAATCTGGGACGTTTGAAGTACGTGCTAAAAAATGGAGTCACGGTCGATGTTTTTCGAAACTTTTGTGGCGAATCATTAGGACTGATGATTTAATATAAAATTTCGAATAAACGGATAGCATAAAACAGTAAAAGAGTGCTTAAAATCGAGACCCTAATTCGGAAACCTCAATCTGGGACGTTTGAAGTACGTGCTAAAAAATGGAGTCACGGTCGATGTTTTTCGAAACTTTTGTGGCGAATCATTAGGACTGATGATTTAATATAAAATTTCGAATAAACGGATAGCATAAAACAGTAAAAGAGTGCTTAAAATCGAGACCCTAATTCGGTAACCTTAATCTGGGACGTTTGAAGTACGTGCTAAAAAAACCGAGTCACGGTCGACGTTTCGAAACCTTTTTGGGGAATCATAAGGCCGGATATTTTAGAATATAATTTCGAAGAAATGGAGTGCATAAAACAATTAAAGAGTGCTGAAAATCGAGACCCTAATTCGGAAACCTTAATCTGGGACGTTTGAAGTACGTGTTAAAAAATGGAGTCACGGTCGATGTTTTTCGAAACTTTTGTGGCGAATCATTAGGACTGATGATTTAGAATCGAATTTCGAAGAAACGGATAGCATAAAACAGTAAAAGAGTTCTTAAAATCGAGACCCTAATTCGGTAACCTTAATCTGGGACGTTTGAAGTACGTGCTAAAAAAACCGAGTCACGGTCGACGTTTTACGAAACTTTTTTGAAGAATCATAAGGCCGGATATTTTAGAATATACTTTCGAAGAAACGGAGTGCTTAAAACAATTAAAGAGTGCTGAAAATCGAGACCCTAATCCGGAAACCTTAATCTGGGACGTTTGAAGTACGTGCTAAAAAATGGAGTCACAGTCGATGTTTTTCGAAACTTTTGTGGCGAATCATTAGGACTGATGATTTAATATAAAATTGCGAATAAACGGATAGCATAAAACAGTAAAAGAGTGCCTAAAATCGAGACCCTAATTCGGTAACCTTAATCTGGGACGTTTGAAGTACGTGCTAAAAAAACCGAGTCACGGTCGACGTTTTTCGAAACCTTTTTGGGGAATCATAAGGCCGGATATTTTAGAATATAATTTCGAAGAAATGGAGTGCATAAAACAATTAAAGAGTGCTGAAAATCGATACCCTAATTCGGAAACCTTAATCTGGGACGTTTGAAGTACGTGCTAAAAAATGGAGTCACGGTCGTTGTTTTTCGAAACTTTTGTGGCGAATCATTAGGACTGATGATTTAATATAAAATTTCGAATAAACGGATAGCATAAAACAGTAAAAGAGTGCTTAAAATCGAGACCCTAATTCGGAAACCTTAATCTGGGACGTTTGAAGTGCGTGCTAAAAAATTGAGTCACGGTCGATGTTTTTCGAAACTTTTGTGGCGAATCATTAGGACTGATGATTTGATATAAAATTTCGAATAAACGGATAGCATAAAACAGTAAAAGAGTGCTTAAAATCGAGACCCTAATTCGGAAACCTTAATCTGGGACGTTTGAAGTACGTGCTAAAAAATGGAGTCACGGTCGATGTTTTTCGAAACTTTTGTGGCGAATCATTAGGACTGATGATTTAATATAAAATTTCGAATAAACGGATAGCATAAAACAGTAAAAGAGTGCTTAAAATCGAGACCCTAATTCGGTAACCTTAATCTGGGACGTTTGAAGTACGTGCTAAAAAATGGAGTCACGGTCGATGTTTTCCGAAACTTTTGTGGCGAATCATTAGGACTGATGATTTAATATAAAATTTCGAATAAACGGATAGCATAAAACAGTAAAAGAGTGCTTAAAATCGAGACCCTAATTCGGAAACCATAATCTGGGACGTTTGAAGTACGTGCTAAAAAATTGAGTCACGGTCGATGTTTTTCGAAACTTTTGTGGCGAATCATTAGGACTGATGATTTAATATAAAATTTCGAATAAACGGATAGCATAAAACAGTAAAAGAGTGCTTAAAATCGAGACCCTAATTCGGTAACCTTAATCTGGGATGTTTGAAGTACGTGCTAAAAAAACCGAGTCACGGTCGACGTTTTTCGAAACCTTTTTGGGGAATCATAAGGCCGGATATTTTAGAATATAATTTCGAAGAAATGGAGTGCATAAAACAATTAAAGAGTGCTGAAAATCGAGACCCTAATTCGGAAACCTTAATCTGGGACGTTTGAAGTACGTGCTAAAAAATGGAGTCACGGTCGTTGTTTTTCGAAACTTTTGTGGCGAATCATTAGGACTGATGATTTAATATAAAATTTCGAATAAACGGATAGCATAAAACAGTAAAAGAGTGCTTAAAATCGAGACCCTAATTCGGTAACCTTAATCTGGGACGTTTGAAGTACGTGCTAAAAAAACCGAGTCACGGTCGACGTTTCGAAACCTTTTTGGGGAATCATAAGGCAGGATATTTTAGAATATAATTTCGAAGAAATGGAGTGCATAAAACAATTAAAGAGTGTTGAAAATCGAGACCCTAATTCGGAAACCTTAATCTGGGACGTTTGAAGTACGTGCTAAAAAATGGAGTCACGGTCGATGTTTTTCGAAACTTTTGTGGCGAATCATTAGGACTGATGATTTAATATAAAATTTCGAATAAACGGATAGCATAAAACAGTAAAAGAGTGCTTAAAATTGAGACCCTAATTCGGTAACCTTAATCTGGGATGTTTGAAGTACGTGCTAAAAAAACCGAGTCACGGTCGACGTTTTTCGAAACCTTTTTGGGGAATCATAAGGCCGGATATTTTAGAATATAATTTCGAAGAAATGGAGTGCATAAAACAATTAAAGAGTGCTGAAAATCGAGACCCTAATTCGGAAACCTTAATCTGGGACGTTTGAAGTACGTGCTAAAAAATGGAGTCACGGTCGTTGTTTTTCGAAACTTTTGTGGCGAATCATTAGGACTGATGATTTAATATAAAATTTCGAATAAACGGATAGCATAAAACAGTAAAAGAGTGCTTAAAATCGAGACCCTAATTCGGTAACCTTAATCTGGGACGTTTGAAGTACGTGCTAAAAAAACCGAGTCACGGTCGACGTTTCGAAACCTTTTTGGGGAATCATAAGGCAGGATATTTTAGAATATAATTTCGAAGAAATGGAGTGCATAAAACAATTAAAGAGTGCTGAAAATCGAGACCCTAATTCGGAAACCTTAATCTGGGACGTTTGAAGTACGTGCTAAAAAATGGAGTCACGGTCGATGTTTTTCGACACTTTTGTGGCGAATCATTAGGACTGATGATTTAGAATCGAATTTCGAAGAAACGGATAGCATAAAACAGTAAAAGAGTTCTTAAAATCGAGACCCTAATTCGGTAACCTTAATCTGGGACGTTTGAAGTACGTGCTAAAAAAACCGAGTCACGGTCGACGTTTTTTGAAACTTTTTTGGTGAATCATAAGGCCGGATATTTTAGAATATAATTTCGAAGAAACGGACTGCTTAAAACAATTAAAGAGTGCTGAAAATCGAGACCCTAATTCGGAAACCTTAATCTGGGACGTTTGAAGTACGTGCTAAAAAATGGAGTCACGGTCGATGTTTTTCGAAACTTTTGTGGCGAATCATTAGGACTGATGATTTAATATAAAATTTCGAATAAACGGATAGCATAAAACAGTAAAAGAGTGCTTAAAATCGAGACCCTAATTCGGTAACCTTAGTCTGGGACGTTTGAAGTACGTGCTAAAAAAACCGAGTCACAGTCGACGTTTTTCGAAACCTTTTTGGGGAATCATAAGGCCGGATATTTTAGAATATAATTTCGAAGAAATGGAGTGCATAAAACCATTAAAGAGTGCTGAAAATCGAGACCCTAATTCGGAAACCTTAATCTGGGACGTTTGAAGTACGTGCTAAAAAATGGAGTCACGGTCGATGTTTTTCGAAACTTTTGTTGCGAATCATTAGGACTGATGATTTAATATAAAATTTCGAATAAACGGATAGCATAAAATAGTAAACGAGTGCTTAAAATCGAGACCCTAATTCGGTAACCTTAATCTGGGACGTTTGAAGTACGTGCTAAAAAAACCGAGTCACGGTCGACGTTTCGAAACCTTTTTGGGGAATCATAAGGCAGGATATTTTAGAATATAATTTCGAAGAAATGGAGTGCATAAAACAATTAAAGAGTGCTGAAAATCGAGACCCTAATTCGGAAACCTTAATCTGGGACGTTTGAAGTACGTGCTAAAAAATGGAGTCACGGTCGTTGTTTTTCGAAACTTTTGTGGCGAATCATTAGGACTGATGATTTAATATAAAATTTCGAATAAACGGATAGCATAAAACAGTAAAAGAGTGCTTAAAATCGAGACCCTAATTCGGTAACCTTAATCTGGGACGTTTGAAGTACGTGCTAAAAAAACCGAGTCACGGTCGACGTTTTTTGAAACTTTTTTGGTGAATCATAAGGCCGGATATTTTAGAATATAATTTCGATGAAACGGAGTGCATAAAACAATTAAAGAGTGCTTAAAATCGAGACCCTAATTCGGAAACCTTAATCTGGGACGTTTGAAGTACGTGCTAAAAAAACCGAGTCACGGTCGACGTTTGTCGAAACTTTTTTGGTTAATCGTAAGGCCGGATATTTTAGAATATAATTTCGAAGAAACGGAGTGCTTAAAACAATTAAAGAGTGCTGAAAATCGAGACCCTAATTCGGAAACCTTAATCTGGGACGTTTGAAGTACGTGCTAAAAAATGGAGTCACGGTCGATGTTTTTCGAAACTTTTGTGGCGAATCATTAGAAATGATGATTTAGAATCGAATTTCGATGAAACGGATAGCATAAAACAGTAAAAGAGTTCTTAGAATCGAGACCCTAATTCGGTAACCTTAATCTGGGACGTTTGAAGTACGTGCTAAAAAAACCGAGTCACGGTCGACGTTTTTCGAAACTTTTTTGGTGAATCATAAGGCCGGATATTTTAGAATATAATTTCGATGAAACGGAGTGCATAAAACAATTAAAGAGTGCTTAAAATCGAGACCCTAATTCGGAAACCTTAATCTGGGACGTTTGAAGTACGTGCTAAAAAAACCGAGTCACGGTCGACGTTTGTCGAAACTTTTTTGGTTAATCGTAAGGCCGGATATTTTAGAATATAATTTCGAAGAAACGGAGTGCTTAAAACAATTAAAGAGTGCTGAAAATCGAGACCCTAATTCGGAAACCTTAATCTGGGACGTTTGAAGTACGTGCTAAAAAATGGAGTCACAGTCGATGTTTTTCGAAACTTTTGTGGCGAATCATTAGGACTGATGATTTAATATAAAATTTCGAATAAACGGATAGCATAAAACAGTAAAAGAGTGCTTAAAATCGAGACCCTAATTCGGTAACCTTAATCTGGGACGTTTGAAGTACGTGCTAAAAAAACCGAGTCACGGTCGACGTTTTTTGAAACTTTTTTGGTGAATCATAAGGCCGGATATTTTAGAATATAATTTCGATGAAACGGAGTGCATAAAACAATTAAAGAGTGCTTAAAATCGAGACCCTAATTCGGTAACCTTAATCTGGGACGTTTGAAGTACGTGCTAAAAAAACCGAGTCACGGTCGACGTTTGTCGAAACTTTTTTGGTGAATCGTAAGGCCGGATATTTTAGAATATAATTTCGAAGAAACGGAGTGCTTAAAACAATTAAAGAGTGCTGAAAATCGAGACCCTAATTCGGAAACCTTAATCTGGGACGTTTGAAGTACGTGCTAAAAAATGGAGTCACGGTCGATGTTTTTTGAAACTTTTGTGGCGAATCATTAGGACTGATGATTTAATATAAAATTTCGAATAAACGGATAGCATAAAACAGTAAAAGAGTGCTTAAAATCGAGACCCTAATTCGGAAACCTTAATCTGGGACGTTTGAAGTACGTGCTAAAAAATGGAGTCACGGTCGATGTTTTTCGAAACTTTTCTGGCGAATCATTAGGACTGATGATTTAATATAAAATTTCGAATAAACGGATAGCATAAAACAGTAAAAGAGTGCTTAAAATCGAGACCCTAATTCGGTAACCTTAATCTGGGACGTTTGAAGTACGTGCTGAAAAACCGAGTCACGGTCGATGTTTTTCGAAACTTTTGTGGCGAATCATTAGGACTGATGATTTAATATAAAATTTCGAATAAACGGATAGCATAAAACAGTAATAGAGTGCTTAAAATCGAGACCCTAATTCGGAAACCTTAATCTGGGACGTTTGAAGTACGTGCTAAAAAATGGAGTCACGGTCGATGTTTTTCGAAACTTTTCTGGCGAATCATTAGGACTGATGATTTAATATAAAATTTCGAATAAACGGATAGCATAAAACAGTAAAAGAGTGCTTAAAATCGAGACCCTAATTCGGTAACCTTAATCTGGGACGTTTGAAGTACGTGCTAAAAAAACCGAGTCACGGTCGACGTTTTTCGAAACCTTTTTGGGGAATCATAAGGCCGGATATTTTAGAATATAATTTCGAAGAAATGGCGTGCATAAAACAATTAAAGAGTGCTGAAAATCGAGACCCTAATTCGGAAACCTTAATCTGGGACGTTTGAAGTACGTGCTAAAAAATGGAGTCACGGTCGATGTTTTTCGAAACTTTTGTGGCGAATCATTAGGACTGATGATTTAATATAAAATTTCGAATAAACGGATAGCATAAAACAGTAATAGAGTGCTTAAAATCGAGACCCTAATTCGGAAACCTTAATCTGGGACGTTTGAAGTACGTGCTAAAAAATGGAGTCACGGTCGATGTTTTTCGAAACTTTTCTGGCGAATCATTAGGACTGATGATTTAATATAAAATTTCGAATAAACGGATAGCATAAAACAGTAAAAGAGTGCTTAAAATCGAGACCCTAATTCGGTAACCTTAATCTGGGACGTTTGAAGTACGTGCTAAAAAAACCGAGTCACGGTCGACGTTTTTCGAAACCTTTTTGGGGAATCATAAGGCCGGATATTTTAGAATATAATTTCGAAGAAATGGCGTGCATAAAACAATTAAAGAGTGCTGAAAATCGAGACCCTAATTCGGAAACCTTAATCTGGGACGTTTGAAGTACGTGCTAAAAAATGGAGTCACGGTCGATGTTTTTCGAAACTTTTGTGGCGAATCATTAGGACTGATGATTTAGAATCGAATTTCGAAGAAACGGATAGCATAAAACAGTAAAAGAGTGCTTAAAATCGAGACCCTAATTCGGTAACCTTAATCTGGGACATTTGGAGTACGTGCTAAAAAAACCGAGTCACGGTCGACGTTCTTCAAAACTTTTTTGGTGAATCATAAGGCCGGATATTTTAGAATATAATTTCGAAGAAACGGAGTGCATAAAACAATTAAAGAGTGCTGAAAATCGAGACCCTAATTCGGAAACCTTAATCTGGGACGTTTGAAGTACGTGCTAAAAAATTGAGTCACGGTCGATGTTTTTCGAAACTTTTGTGGCGAATCATTAGGACTGATGATTTATAATCGAATTTCGAAGAAACGGATATCATTAAATAGTAAAAGAGTGCTTAAAATCGAGACCCTAATTCGGTAACCTTAATCTAGGACGTTTGAAGTACGTGCTAAAAAAACCGAGACACGGTCGACGTTTTTCGAAACTTTTTTGGTGAATCGTAAGGCCGGATATTTTAGAATATAATTTCCAAGAAACGGAGTGCTTAAAACAATTAAAGAGTGCTGAAAATCGAGACCCTAATTCGGAAACCTTAATCTGGGACGTTTGAAGTACGTGCTAAAAAATGGAGTAAAGGTCGATGTTTTTCGAAACTTTTGTGGCGAATCATTAGGACTGATGATTTAATATAAAATTTCGAATAAACGGATAGCATAAAACAGTAAAAGAGTGCTTAAAATCGAGACCCTAATTCGGAAACCTTAATCTGGGACGTTTGAAGTACGTGCTAAAAAATTGAGTCACGGTCGATGTTTTTCGAAACTTTTGTGGCGAATCATTAGGACTGATGATTTAATATAAAATTTCGAATAAACGGATAGCATAAAACAGTAAAAGAGTGCTTAAAATCGAGACCCTAATTCGGAAACCTTAATCTGGGACGTTTGAAGTACGTGCTAAAAAATGGATTCACGGTCGATGTTTTTCGAAACTTTTGTGGCGAATCATTAGGACTGATGATTTAATATAAAATTTCGAATAAACGGATAGCATAAAACAGTAAAAGAGTGCTAAAAATCGAGACCCTAATTCGGAAACCTCAATCTGGGACGTTTGAAGTACGTGCTAAAAAATGGAGTCACGGTCGATGTTTTTCGAAACTTTTGTGGCGAATCATTAGGACTGACAATTTAATATAAAATTTCGAATAAACGGATAGCATAAAACAGTAAAAGAGTGCTTAAAATCGAGACCCTAATTCGGTAACCTTAATCTGGGACGTTTGAAGTACGTGCTAAAAAAACCGAGTCACGGTCGACGTTTTTCGAAACCTTTTCGGGGAATCATAAGGCTGGATATTTTAGAATATAATTTCGAAGAAATGGAGTGCATAAAAAAATTAAAGAGTGCTGAAAATCGAGACCCTAATTCGGAAACCTTAATCTGGGACGTTTGAAGTACGTGCTAAAAAATGGAGTCACGGTCGATGTTTTTCGAAACTTTTGTGGCGAATCATTAGGACTGATGATTTAGAATCGAATTTCGAAGAAACGGATAGCATAAAATAGTAAAAGAGTTCTTAAAATCGAGACCCTAATTCGGTAACCTTAATCTGGGACGTTTGAAGTACGTGCTAAAAAAACCGAGTCACGGTCGACGTTTTTCGAAACTTTTTTGGCGAATCATAAGGCCGGATATTTTAGAATATAATTTCGAAGAAACGGAGTGCTTAAAACAATTAAAGAGTGCTGAAAATCGAGACCCTAATTCGGAAACCTTAATCTGGGACGTTTGAAGTACGTGCTAAAAAATGGAGTCACGGTCGATGTTTTTCGAAACTTTTGTGGCGAATCATTAGGACTGATGATTTAATATAAAATTTCGAATAAACGGATAGCATAAAACAGTAAAAGAGTGCTTAAATTCGAGACCCTAATTCGGTAACCTTAATCTGGGACGTTTGAAGTACGTGCTAAAAAAACCGAGTCACGGTCGACGTTTTTCGAAACCTTTTTGGGGAATCATAAGGCCGGATATTTTAGAATATAATTTCGAAGAAATGGAGTGCATAAAACCATTAAAGAGTGCTGAAAATCGAGACCCTAATTCGGAAACCTTAATCTGGGACGTTTGAAGTACGTGCTAAAAAATGGAGTCACGGTCGATGTTTTTCGAAACTTTTGTGGCGAATCATTAGGACTGATGATTTAGAATCGAATTTCGAAGAAACGGATAGCATAAAACAGTAAAAGAGTTCTTAAAATCGAGACCCTAATTCGGTAACCTTAATCTGGGACGTTTGAAGTACGTGCTAAAAAAACCGAGTCACGGTCGACGTTTTTCGAAACTTTTTTGGTGAATCATAAGGCCGGATATTTTAGAATATAATTTCGAAGAAACGGAGTGCTTAAAACAATTAAAGAGTGTTGAAAATCGAGACCCTAATTCGGAAACCTTAATCTGGGACGTTTGAAGTACGTGCTAAAAAATAAAGTCACGGTCGATGTTTTTCGAAACTTTTGTGGCGAATCATTAGGACTGATGATTTAATATAAAATTTCGAATAAACGGATAGCATAAAACAGTAAAAGAGTGCTTAAAATCGAGACCCTAATTCGGTAACCTTAATCTGGGACGTTTGAAGTACGTGCTAAAAAAACCGAGTCACGGTCGACGTTTGTCGAAACTTTTTTGCTGAATCGTAAGGCCGGATATTTTAGAATATAATTTCGAAGAAACGGAGTGCATAAAACAATTAAAGATTGCTGAAAATCGAGACCCTAATTCGGAAACCTTAATCTGGGACGTTTGAAGTACGTGCTAAAAAATGGAGTCACAGTCGATGTTTTTCGAAACTTTTGTGGCGAATCATTAGGACTGATGATTTAGAATCGAATTTCGATGAAACGGATAGCATAAAACAGTAAAAGAGTGCTTAGAATCGAGACCCTAATTCGGTAACCTTAATCTGGGACGTTTGAAGTACGTGCTAAAAAAACCGAGTCACGGTCGACGTTTTTCGAAACCTTTTTGGGGAATCATAAGGCTGGATATTTTAGAATATAATTTCGAAGAAATGGAGTGCATAAAAAAATTAAAGAGTGCTGAAAATCGAGACCCTAATTCGGAAACCTTAATCTGGGACGTTTGAAGTACGTGCTAAAAAATGGAGTCACGGTCGATGTTTTTCGAAACTTTTGTGGCGAATCATTAGGACTGATGATTTAGAATCGAATTTCGAAGAAACGGATAGCATAAAATAGTAAAAGAGTTCTTAAAATCGAGACCCTAATTCGGTAACCTTAATCTGGGACGTTTGAAGTACGTGCTAAAAAAACCGAGTCACGGTCGACGTTTTTCGAAACTTTTTTGGCGAATCATAAGGCCGGATATTTTAGAATATAATTTCGAAGAAACGGAGTGCTTAAAACAATTAAAGAGTGCTGAAAATCGAGACCCTAATTCGGAAACCTTAATCTGGGACGTTTGAAGTACGTGCTAAAAAATGGAGTCACGGTCGATGTTTTTCGAAACTTTTGTGGCGAATCATTAGGACTGATGATTTAATATAAAATTTCGAATAAACGGATAGCATAAAACAGTAAAAGAGTGCTTAAAATCGAGACCCTAATTCGGAAACCTTAATCTGGGACGTTTGAAGTACGTGCTAAAAAATTGAGTCACGGTCGATGTTTTTCGAAACTTTTGTGGCGAATCATTAGGACTGATGATTTAATATAAAATTTCGAATAAACGGATAGCATAAAACAGTAAAAGAGTGCTTAAAATCGAGACCCTAATTCGGAAACCTTAATCTGGGACGTTTGAAGTACGTGCTAAAAAATGGATTCACGGTCGATGTTTTTCGAAACTTTTGTGGCGAATCATTAGGACTGATGATTTAATATAAAATTTCGAATAAACGGATAGCATAAAACAGTAAAAGAGTGCTAAAAATCGAGACCCTAATTCGGAAACCTCAATCTGGGACGTTTGAAGTACGTGCTAAAAAATGGAGTCACGGTCGATGTTTTTCGAAACTTTTGTGGCGAATCATTAGGACTGACAATTTAATATAAAATTTCGAATAAACGGATAGCATAAAACAGTAAAAGAGTGCTTAAAATCGAGACCCTAATTCGGTAACCTTAATCTGGGACGTTTGAAGTACGTGCTAAAAAAACCGAGTCACGGTCGACGTTTTTCGAAACCTTTTCGGGGAATCATAAGGCTGGATATTTTAGAATATAATTTCGAAGAAATGGAGTGCATAAAAAAATTAAAGAGTGCTGAAAATCGAGACCCTAATTCGGAAACCTTAATCTGGGACGTTTGAAGTACGTGCTAAAAAATGGAGTCACGGTCGATGTTTTTCGAAACTTTTGTGGCGAATCATTAGGACTGATGATTTAGAATCGAATTTCGAAGAAACGGATAGCATAAAATAGTAAAAGAGTTCTTAAAATCGAGACCCTAATTCGGTAACCTTAATCTGGGACGTTTGAAGTACGTGCTAAAAAAACCGAGTCACGGTCGACGTTTTTCGAAACTTTTTTGGCGAATCATAAGGCCGGATATTTTAGAATATAATTTCGAAGAAACGGAGTGCTTAAAACAATTAAAGAGTGCTGAAAATCGAGACCCTAATTCGGAAACCTTAATCTGGGACGTTTGAAGTACGTGCTAAAAAATGGAGTCACGGTCGATGTTTTTCGAAACTTTTGTGGCGAATCATTAGGACTGATGATTTAATATAAAATTTCGAATAAACGGATAGCAATAAAACAGTAAAAGAGTGCTTAAATTCGAGACCCTAATTCGGTAACCTTAATCTGGGACGTTTGAAGTACGTGCTAAAAAAACCGAGTCACGGTCGACGTTTTTCGAAACCTTTTTGGGGAATCATAAGGCCGGATATTTTAGAATATAATTTCGAAGAAATGGAGTGCATAAAACCATTAAAGAGTGCTGAAAATCGAGACCCTAATTCGGAAACCTTAATCTGGGACGTTTGAAGTACGTGCTAAAAAATGGAGTCACGGTCGATGTTTTTCGAAACTTTTGTGGCGAATCATTAGGACTGATGATTTAGAATCGAATTTCGAAGAAACGGATAGCATAAAACAGTAAAAGAGTTCTTAAAATCGAGACCCTAATTCGGTAACCTTAATCTGGGACGTTTGAAGTACGTGCTAAAAAAACCGAGTCACGGTCGACGTTTTTCGAAACTTTTTTGGTGAATCATAAGGCCGGATATTTTAGAATATAATTTCGAAGAAACGGAGTGCTTAAAACAATTAAAGAGTGTTGAAAATCGAGACCCTAATTCGGAAACCTTAATCTGGGACGTTTGAAGTACGTGCTAAAAAATAAAGTCACGGTCGATGTTTTTCGAAACTTTTGTGGCGAATCATTAGGACTGATGATTTAATATAAAATTTCGAATAAACGGATAGCATAAAACAGTAAAAGAGTGCTTAAAATCGAGACCCTAATTCGGTAACCTTAATCTGGGACGTTTGAAGTACGTGCTAAAAAAACCGAGTCACGGTCGACGTTTGTCGAAACTTTTTTGGTGAATCGTAAGGCCGGATATTTTAGAATATAATTTCGAAGAAACGGAGTGCATAAAACAATTAAAGATTGCTGAAAATCGAGACCCTAATTCGGAAACCTTAATCTGGGACGTTTGAAGTACGTGCTAAAAAATGGAGTCACAGTCGATGTTTTTCGAAACTTTTGTGGCGAATCATTAGGACTGATGATTTAGAATCGAATTTCGATGAAACGGATAGCATAAAACAGTAAAAGAGTGCTTAGAATCGAGACCCTAATTCGGTAACCTTAATCTGGGACGTTTGAAGTACGTGCTAAAAAAACCGAGTCACGGTCGACGTTTTTCGAAACCTTTTTGGGGAATCATAAGGCTGGATATTTTAGAATATAATTTCGAAGAAATGGAGTGCATAAAAAAATTAAAGAGTGCTGAAAATCGAGACCCTAATTCGGAAACCTTAATCTGGGACGTTTGAAGTACGTGCTAAAAAATGGAGTCACGGTCGATGTTTTTCGAAACTTTTGTGGCGAATCATTAGGACTGATGATTTAGAATCGAATTTCGAAGAAACGGATAGCATAAAATAGTAAAAGAGTTCTTAAAATCGAGACCCTAATTCGGTAACCTTAATCTGGGACGTTTGAAGTACGTGCTAAAAAAACCGAGTCACGGTCGACGTTTTTCGAAACTTTTTTGGCGAATCATAAGGCCGGATATTTTAGAATATAATTTCGAAGAAACGGAGTGCTTAAAACAATTAAAGAGTGCTGAAAATCGAGACCCTAATTCGGAAACCTTAATCTGGGACGTTTGAAGTACGTGCTAAAAAATGGAGTCACGGTCGATGTTTTTCGAAACTTTTGTGGCGAATCATTAGGACTGATGATTTAATATAAAATTTCGAATAAACGGATAGCATAAAACAGTAAAAGAGTGCTTAAAATCGAGACCCTAATTCGGAAACCTTAATCTGGGACGTTTGAAGTACGTGCTAAAAAATTGAGTCACGGTCGATGTTTTTCGAAACTTTTGTGGCGAATCATTAGGACTGATGATTTAATATAAAATTTCGAATAAACGGATAGCATAAAACAGTAAAAGAGTGCTTAAAATCGAGACCCTAATTCGGAAACCTTAATCTGGGACGTTTGAAGTACGTGCTAAAAAATGGATTCACGGTCGATGTTTTTCGAAACTTTTGTGGCGAATCATTAGGACTGATGATTTAATATAAAATTTCGAATAAACGGATAGCATAAAACAGTAAAAGAGTGCTAAAAATCGAGACCCTAATTCGGAAACCTCAATCTGGGACGTTTGAAGTACGTGCTAAAAAATGGAGTCACGGTCGATGTTTTTCGAAACTTTTGTGGCGAATCATTAGGACTGATGATTTAATATAAAATTTCGAATAAACGGATAGCATAAAACAGTAAAAGAGTGCTTAAAATCGAGACCCTAATTCGGTAACCTTAATCTGGGACGTTTGAAGTACGTGCTAAAAAAACCGAGTCACGGTCGACGTTTCGAAACCTTTTTGGGGAATCATAAGGCCGGATATTTTAGAATATAATTTCGAAGAAACGGAGTGCTTAAAACAATTAAAGAGTGCTGAAAATCGAGACCCTAATTCGGAAACCTTAATCTGGGACGTTTGAAGTACGTGCTAAAAAATGGAGTCACGGTCGATGTTTTTCGAAACTTTTGTGGCGAATCATTAGGACTGATGATTTAATATAAAATTTCGAATAAACGGATAGCATAAAACAGTAAAAGAGTGCTTAAAATCGAGACCCTAATTCGGTAACCTTAATCTGGGACGTTTGAAGTACGTGCTAAAAAAACCGAGTCACGGTCGACGTTTCGAAACCTTTTTGGGGAATCATAAGGCCGGATATTTTAGAATATAATTTCGAAGAAATGGAGTGCATAAAACCATTAAAGAGTGCTGAAAATCGAGACCCTAATTCGGAAACCTTAATCTGGGACGTTTGAAGTACGTGCTAAAAAATGGAGTCACGGTCGATGTTTTTCGAAACTTTTCTGGCGAATCATTAGGACTGATGATTTAATATAAAATTTCGAATAAACGGATAGCATAAAACATTAAAGAGTGCTTAAAATCGAGACCCTAATTCGGTAACCTTAATCTGGGACGTTTGAAGTACGTGCTAAAAAAACCGAGTCACGGTCGACGTTTCGAAACCTTTTTGGGGAATCATAAGGCAGGATATTTTAGAATATAATTTCGAAGAAATGGAGTGCATAAAACAATTAAAGAGTGCTGAAAATCGAGACCCTAATTCGGAAACCTTAATCTGGGACGTTTGAAGTAGGTGCTAAAAAATGGAGTCACGGTCGTTGTTTTTCGAAACTTTTGTGGCGAATCATTAGGACTGATGATTTAATATAAATCTTCGAATAAACGGATAGCATAAAACAGTAAAAGAGTGCTTAAAATCGAGACCCTAATTCGGTAACCTTAATCTGGGACGTTTGAAGTACGTGCTAAAAAAACCGAGTCACGGTCGACGTTTGTCGAAACTTTTTTGGTGAATCGTAAGGCCGGATATTTTAGAATATAATTTCGAAGAAACGGAGTGCATAAAACAATTAAAGATTGCTGAAAATCGAGACCCTAATTCGGAAACCTTAATCTGGGACGTTTGAAGTACGTGCTAAAAAATGGAGTCACAGTCGATGTTTTTCGAAACTTTTGTGGCGAATCATTAGGACTGATGATTTAGAATCGAATTTCGATGAAACGGATAGCATAAAACAGTAAAAGAGTGCTTAGAATCGAGACCCTAATTCGGTAACCTTAATCTGGGACGTTTGAAGTACGTGCTAAAAAAACCGAGTCACGGTCGACGTTTTTCAAAACTTTTTTGGTGAATCATAAGGCCGGATATTTTAGAATATAATTTCGAAGAAACGGAGTGCTTAAAACAATTAAAGAGTGCTGAAAATCGAGACCCTAATTCGGAAACCTTAATCTGGGACGTTTGAAGTACGTGCTAAAAAATGGAGTCACAGTCGATGTTTTTCGAAACTTTTGTGGCGAATCATTAGGACTGATGATTTAATATAAAATTTCGAATAAACGGATAGCATAAAACAGTAAAAGAGTGCTTAAAATCGAGACCCTAATTCGGTAACCTTAATCTGGGACGTTTGAAGTACGTGCTAAAAAAACCGAGTCACGGTCGACGTTTTTTGAAACTTTTTTGGTGAATCATAAGGCCGGATATTTTAGAATATAATTTCGATGAAACGGAGTGCATAAAACAATTAAAGAGTGCTTAAAATCGAGACCCTAATTCGGTAACCTTAATCTGGGACGTTTGAAGTACGTGCTAAAAAAACCGAGTCACGGTCGACGTTTGTCGAAACTTTTTTGGTGAATCGTAAGGCCGGATATTTTAGAATATAATTTCGAAGAAACGGAGTGCATAAAACAATTAAAGATTGCTGAAAATCGAGACCCTAATTCGGAAACCTTAATCTGGGACGTTTGAAGTACGTGCTAAAAAATGGAGTCACAGTCGATGTTTTTCGAAACTTTTGTGGCGAATCATTAGGACTGATGATTTAGAATCGAATTTCGATGAAACGGATAGCATAAAACAGTAAAAGAGTGCTTAGAATCGAGACCCTAATTCGGTAACCTTAATCTGGGACGTTTGAAGTACGTGCTAAAAAAACCGAGTCACGGTCGACGTTTTTCGAAACTTTTTTGGTGAATCATAAGGCCGGATATTTTAGAATATAATTTCGAAGAAACGGAGTGCTTAAAACAATTAAAGAGTGCTGAAAATCGAGACCCTAATTCGGAAACCTTAATCTGGAACGTTTGAAGTACGTGCTAAAAAATGGAGTCACAGTCGATGTTTTTCGAAACTTTTGTGGCGAATCATTAGGACTGATGATTTAATATAAAATTTCGAATAAACGGATAGCATAAAACAGTAAAAGAGTGCTTAAAATCGAGACCCTAATTCGGTAACCTTAATCTGGGACGTTTGAAGTACGTGCTAAAAAAACCGAGTCACGGTCGACGTTTTTCGAAACTTTTTTGGTGAATCATAAGGCCGGATATTTTAGAATATAATTTCGAAGAAACGGAGTGCTTAAAACAATTAAAGAGTGCTGAAAATCGAGACCCTAATTCGGAAACCTTAATCTGGGACGTTTGAAGTACGTGCTAAAAAATGGAGTCACGGTCGATGTTTTTCGAAACTTTTGTGGCGAATCATTAGGACTGATGATTTAATATAAAATTTCGAATAAACGGATAGCATAAAACAGTAAAAGAGTGCTTAAAATCGAGACCCTAATTCGGTAACCTTAATCTGGGACGTTTGAAGTACGTGCTAAAAAAACCGAGTCACGGTCGACGTTTCGAAACCTTTTTGGGGAATCATAAGGCCGGATATTTTAGAATATAATTTCGAAGAAATGGAGTGCATAAAACCATTAAAGAGTGCTGAAAATCGAGACCCTAATTCGGAAACCTTAATCTGGGACGTTTGAAGTACGTGCTAAAAAATGGAGTCACGGTCGATGTTTTTCGAAACTTTTCTGGCGAATCATTAGGACTGATGATTTAATATAAAATTTCGAATAAACGGATAGCATAAAACAGTAAAAGAGTGCTTAAAATCGAGACCCTAATTCGGTAACCTTAATCTGGGACGTTTGAAGTACGTGCTAAAAAAACCGAGTCACGGTCGACGTTTCGAAACCTTTTTGGGGAATCATAAGGCAGGATATTTTAGAATATAATTTCGAAGAAATGGAGTGCATAAAACAATTAAAGAGTGCTGAAAATCGAGACCCTAATTCGGAAACCTTAATCTGGGACGTTTGAAGTAGGTGCTAAAAAATGGAGTCACGGTCGTTGTTTTTCGAAACTTTTGTGGCGAATCATTAGGACTGATGATTTAATATAAAATTTCGAATAAACGGATAGCATAAAACAGTAAAAGAGTGCTTAAAATCGAGACCCTAATTCGGTAACCTTAATCTGGGACGTTTGAAGTACGTGCTAAAAAAACCGAGTCACGGTCGACGTTTGTCGAAACTTTTTTGGTGAATCGTAAGGCCGGATATTTTAGAATATAATTTCGAAGAAACGGAGTGCATAAAACAATTAAAGATTGCTGAAAATCGAGACCCTAATTCGGAAACCTTAATCTGGGACGTTTGAAGTACGTGCTAAAAAATGGAGTCACAGTCGATGTTTTTCGAAACTTTTGTGGCGAATCATTAGGACTGATGATTTAGAATCGAATTTCGATGAAACGGATAGCATAAAACAGTAAAAGAGTGCTTAGAATCGAGACCCTAATTCGGTAACCTTAATCTGGGACGTTTGAAGTACGTGCTAAAAAAACCGAGTCACGGTCGACGTTTTTCAAAACTTTTTTGGTGAATCATAAGGCCGGATATTTTAGAATATAATTTCGAAGAAACGGAGTGCTTAAAACAATTAAAGAGTGCTGAAAATCGAGACCCTAATTCGGAAACCTTAATCTGGGACGTTTGAAGTACGTGCTAAAAAATGGAGTCACAGTCGATGTTTTTCGAAACTTTTGTGGCGAATCATTAGGACTGATGATTTAATATAAAATTTCGAATAAACGGATAGCATAAAACAGTAAAAGAGTGCTTAAAATCGAGACCCTAATTCGGTAACCTTAATCTGGGACGTTTGAAGTACGTGCTAAAAAAACCGAGTCACGGTCGACGTTTTTTGAAACTTTTTTGGTGAATCATAAGGCCGGATATTTTAGAATATAATTTCGATGAAACGGAGTGCATAAAACAATTAAAGAGTGCTTAAAATCGAGACCCTAATTCGGTAACCTTAATCTGGGACGTTTGAAGTACGTGCTAAAAAAACCGAGTCACGGTCGACGTTTGTCGAAACTTTTTTGGTGAATCGTAAGGCCGGATATTTTAGAATATAATTTCGAAGAAACGGAGTGCATAAAACAATTAAAGATTGCTGAAAATCGAGACCCTAATTCGGAAACCTTAATCTGGGACGTTTGAAGTACGTGCTAAAAAATGGAGTCACAGTCGATGTTTTTCGAAACTTTTGTGGCGAATCATTAGGACTGATGATTTAGAATCGAATTTCGATGAAACGGATAGCATAAAACAGTAAAAGAGTGCTTAGAATCGAGACCCTAATTCGGTAACCTTAATCTGGGACGTTTGAAGTACGTGCTAAAAAAACCGAGTCACGGTCGACGTTTTTCGAAACTTTTTTGGTGAATCATAAGGCCGGATATTTTAGAATATAATTTCGAAGAAACGGAGTGCTTAAAACAATTAAAGAGTGCTGAAAATCGAGACCCTAATTCGGAAACCTTAATCTGGAACGTTTGAAGTACGTGCTAAAAAATGGAGTCACAGTCGATGTTTTTCGAAACTTTTGTGGCGAATCATTAGGACTGATGATTTAATATAAAATTTCGAATAAACGGATAGCATAAAACAGTAAAAGAGTGCTTAAAATCGAGACCCTAATTCGGTAACCTTAATCTGGGACGTTTGAAGTACGTGCTAAAAAAACCGAGTCACGGTCGACGTTTTTCGAAACTTTTTTGGTGAATCATAAGGCCGGATATTTTAGAATATAATTTCGAAGAAACGGAGTGCTTAAAACAATTAAAGAGTGCTGAAAATCGAGACCCTAATTCGGAAACCTTAATCTGGGACGTTTGAAGTACGTGCTAAAAAATGGAGTCACGGTCGATGTTTTTCGAAACTTTTGTGGCGAATCATTAGGACTGATGATTTAATATAAAATTTCGAATAAACGGATAGCATAAAACAGTAAAAGAGTGCTTAAAATCGAGACCCTAATTCGGTAACCTTAATCTGGGACGTTTGAAGTACGTGCTAAAAAAACCGAGTCACGGTCGACGTTTCGAAACCTTTTTGGGGAATCATAAGGCCGGATATTTTAGAATATAATTTCGAAGAAATGGAGTGCATAAAACCATTAAAGAGTGCTGAAAATCGAGACCCTAATTCGGAAACCTTAATCTGGGACTTTTGAAGTACGTGCTAAAAAATGGAGTCACGGTCGATGTTTTTCGAAACTTTTCTGGCGAATCATTAGGACTGATGATTTAATATAAAATTTCGAATAAACGGATAGCATAAAACAGTAAAAGAGTGCTTAAAATCGAGACCCTAATTCGGTAACCTTAATCTGGGACGTTTGAAGTACGTGCTAAAAAAACCGAGTCACGGTCGACGTTTCGAAACCTTTTTGGGGAATCATAAGGCAGGATATTTTAGAATATAATTTCGAAGAAATGGAGTGCATAAAACAATTAAAGAGTGCTGAAAATCGAGACCCTAATTCGGAAACCTTAATCTGGGACGTTTGAAGTAGGTGCTAAAAAATGGAGTCACGGTCGTTGTTTTTCGAAACTTTTGTGGCGAATCATTAGGACTGATGATTTAATATAAAATTTCGAATAAACGGATAGCATAAAACAGTAAAAGAGTGCTTAAAATCGAGACCCTAATTCGGTAACCTTAATCTGGGACGTTTGAAGTACGTGCTAAAAAAACCGAGTCACGGTCGACGTTTGTCGAAACTTTTTTGGTGAATCGTAAGGCCGGATATTTTAGAATATAATTTCGAAGAAACGGAGTGCATAAAACAATTAAAGATTGCTGAAAATCGAGACCCTAATTCGGAAACCTTAATCTGGGACGTTTGAAGTACGTGCTAAAAAATGGAGTCACAGTCGATGTTTTTCGAAACTTTTGTGGCGAATCATTAGGACTGATGATTTAGAATCGAATTTCGATGAAACGGATAGCATAAAACAGTAAAAGAGTGCTTAGAATCGAGACCCTAATTCGGTAACCTTAATCTGGGACGTTTGAAGTACGTGCTAAAAAAACCGAGTCACGGTCGACGTTTTTCAAAACTTTTTTGGTGAATCATAAGGCCGGATATTTTAGAATATAATTTCGAAGAAACGGAGTGCTTAAAACAATTAAAGAGTGCTGAAAATCGAGACCCTAATTCGGAAACCTTAATCTGGGACGTTTGAAGTACGTGCTAAAAAATGGAGTCACAGTCGATGTTTTTCGAAACTTTTGTGGCGAATCATTAGGACTGATGATTTAATATAAAATTTCGAATAAACGGATAGCATAAAACAGTAAAAGAGTGCTTAAAATCGAGACCCTAATTCGGTAACCTTAATCTGGGACGTTTGAAGTACGTGCTAAAAAAACCGAGTCACGGTCGACGTTTTTTGAAACTTTTTTGGTGAATCATAAGGCCGGATATTTTAGAATATAATTTCGATGAAACGGAGTGCATAAAACAATTAAAGAGTGCTTAAAATCGAGACCCTAATTCGGTAACCTTAATCTGGGACGTTTGAAGTACGTGCTAAAAAAACCGAGTCACGGTCGACGTTTGTCGAAACTTTTTTGGTGAATCGTAAGGCCGGATATTTTAGAATATAATTTCGAAGAAACGGAGTGCATAAAACAATTAAAGATTGCTGAAAATCGAGACCCTAATTCGGAAACCTTAATCTGGGACGTTTGAAGTACGTGCTAAAAAATGGAGTCACAGTCGATGTTTTTCGAAACTTTTGTGGCGAATCATTAGGACTGATGATTTAGAATCGAATTTCGATGAAACGGATAGCATAAAACAGTAAAAGAGTGCTTAGAATCGAGACCCTAATTCGGTAACCTTAATCTGGGACGTTTGAAGTACGTGCTAAAAAAACCGAGTCACGGTCGACGTTTTTCGAAACTTTTTTGGTGAATCATAAGGCCGGATATTTTAGAATATAATTTCGAAGAAACGGAGTGCTTAAAACAATTAAAGAGTGCTGAAAATCGAGACCCTAATTCGGAAACCTTAATCTGGGACGTTTGAAGTACGTGCTAAAAAATGGAGTCACAGTCGATGTTTTTCGAAACTTTTGTGGCGAATCATTAGGACTGATGATTTAATATAAAATTTCGAATAAACGGATAGCATAAAACAGTAAAAGAGTGCTTAAAATCGAGACCCTAATTCGGTAACCTTAATCTGGGACGTTTGAAGTACGTGCTAAAAAAACCGAGTCACGGTCGACGTTTTTCGAAACTTTTTTGGTGAATCATAAGGCCGGATATTTTAGAATATAATTTCGAAGAAACGGAGTGCTTAAAACAATTAAAGAGTGCTGAAAATCGAGACCCTAATTCGGAAACCTTAATCTGGGACGTTTGAAGTACGTGCTAAAAAATGGAGTCACGGTCGATGTTTTTCGAAACTTTTGTGGCGAATCATTAGGACTGATGATTTAATATAAAATTTCGAATAAACGGATAGCATAAAACAGTAAAAGAGTGCTTAAAATCGAGACCCTAATTCGGTAACCTTAATCTGGGACGTTTGAAGTACGTGCTAAAAAAACCGAGTCACGGTCGACGTTTTTTGAAACTTTTTTGGTGAATCATAAGGCCGGATATTTTAGAATATAATTTCGATGAAACGGAGTGCATAAAACAATTAAAGAGTGCTTAAAATCGAGACCCTAATTCGGTAACCTTAATCTGGGACGTTTGAAGTACGTGCTAAAAAAACCGAGTCACGGTCGACGTTTGTCGAAACTTTTTTGGTGAATCGTAAGGCCGGATATTTTAGAATATAATTTTGAAGAAACGGAGTGCTTAAAACAATTAAAGAGTGCTGAAAATCGAGACCCTAATTCGGAAACCTTAATCTGGGACGTTTGAAGTACGTGCTAAAAAATGGAGTCACGGTCGATGTTTTTTGAAACTTTTGTGGCGAATCATTAGGACTGATGATTTAATTTAAAATTTCGAATAAACGGATAGCATAAAACAGTAAAAGAGTGCTTAAAATCGAGACCCTAATTCGGAAACCTTAATCTGGGACGTTTGAAGTACGTGCTAAAAAATGGAGTCACGGTCGATGTTTTTCGAAACTTTTCTGGCGAATCATTAGGACTGATGATTTAATATAAAATTTCGAATAAACGGATAGCATAAAACAGTAAAAGAGTGCTTAAAATCGAGACCCTAATTCGGTAACCTTAATCTGGGACGTTTGAAGTACGTGCTAAAAAACCGAGTCACGGTCGATGTTTTTCGAAACTTTTGTGGCGAATCATTAGGACTGATGATTTAATATAAAATTTCGAATAAACGGATAGCATAAAACAGTAAAAGAGTGCTTAAAATCGAGACCCTAATTCGGAAACCTTAATCTGGGACGTTTGAAGTACGTGCTAAAAAATGGAGTCACGGTCGACGTTTTTTGAAACTTTTTTGGTGAATCATAAGGCCGGATATTTTAGAATATAATTTCGATGAAACGGAGTGCATAAAACAATTAAAGAGTGCTTAAAATCGAGACCCTAATTCGGTAACCTTAATCTGGGACGTTTGAAGTACGTGCTAAAAAAACCGAGTCACGGTCGACGTTTGTCGAAACTTTTTTGGTGAATCGTAAGGCCGGATATTTTAGAATATAATTTTGAAGAAACGGAGTGCATAAAACAATTAAAGAGTGCTGAAAATCGAGACCCTAATTCGGAAACCTTAATCTGGGACGTTTGAAGTACGTGCTAAAAAATGGAGTCACGGTCTATGTTTTTCGAAACTTTTGTGGCGAATCATTAGGACTGATGATTTAGAATCGAATTTCGAAGAAACGGATAGCATAAAACAGTAAAAGAGTGCTTAGAATCGAGACCCTAATTCGGTAACCTTAATCTGGGACGTTTGAAGTACGTGCTAAAAAAACCGAGTCACGGTCGACGTTTTTCGAAACTTTTTTGGTGAATCATAAGGCCGGATATTTTAGAATATAATTTCGAAGAAACGGAGTGCATAAAAAAATTAAAGAGTGCTGAAAATCGAGACCCTAATTCCGAAACCTTAATCTGGGACGTCTGAAGTACGTGCTAAAAAATGGAGTCACGGTCGATGTTTTTCGAAACTTTTGTGGCGAATCATTAGGACTGATGATTTAGAATCGAATTTCGAAGAAACGGATAGCATAAAACAGTAAAAGAGTGCTTAAAATCGAGACCCTAATTCGGAAACCTTAATCTGGGACGTTTGAAGTACGTGCTAAAAAATGGAGTCACGGTCGATGTTTTTCGAAACTTTTGTGGCGAATCATTAGGACTGATGATTTAATATAAAATTTCGAATAAACGGATAGCATAAAACAGTAAAAGAGTGCTTAAAATCGAGACCCTAATTCGGTAACCTTAATCTGGGACGTTTGAAGTACGTGCTAAAAAATGGAGTCACGGTCGATGTTTTTCGAAACTTTTGTGGCGAATCATTAGGACTGATGATTTAGAATCGAATTTCGAAGAAACGGATAGCATAAAACAGTAAAAGAGTTCTTAAAATCGAGACCCTAATTCGGTAACCTTAATCTGGGACGTTTGAAGTACGTGCGAAAAAAACCGAGTCACGGTCGACGTTTTTCGAAACTTTTTTGGGGAATCATAAGGCCGGATATTTTAGAATATAATTTCGAAGAAATGGAGTGCATAAAACCATTAAAGAGTGCTGAAAATCGAGAACCTAATTCGGAAACCTTAATCTGGGACGTTTGAAGTACGTGCTAAAAAATGGAGTCACGGTCGATGTTTTTCGAAACTTTTGTGGCGAATCATTAGGACTGATGATTTAGAATCGAATTTCGAAGAAACGGATAGCATAAAACAGTAAAAGAGTTCTTAAAATCGAGACCCTAATTCGGTAACCTTAATCTGGGACGTTTGAAGTACGTGCTAAAAAAACCGAGTCACGGTCGACGTTTTTCGAAACTTTTTTGGTGAATCATAAGGCCAGATATTTTAGAATATAATTTCGAAGAAACGGAGTGCATAAAACAATTAAAGAGTGCTTAAAATCGAGACCCTAATTCGGTAACCTTAATCTAGGACGTTTGAAGTACGTGCTAAAAAAACCGAGACACGGTCGACGTTTTTCGAAACTTTTTTGGTGAATCGTATGGCCGGATATTTTAGAATATAATTTCCAAGAAACGGAGTGCTTAAAACAATTAAAGAGTGCTGAAAATCGAGACCCTAATTCGGAAACCTTAATCTGGGACGTTTGAAGTACGTGCTAAAAAATGGAGTCACGGTCGATGTTTTTCGAAACTTTTGTGGCGAATCATTAGGACTGATGATTTAATATAAAATTTCGAATAAACGGATAGCATAAAACAGTAAAAGAGTGCTTAAAATCGAGACCCTAATTCGGAAACCTTAATCTGGGACGTTTGAAGTACGTGCTAAAAAATGGAGTCACGGTCGATGTTTTTCGAAACTTTTGTGGCGAATCATTAGGTCTGATGATTTAATATAAAATTTCGAATAAACGGATAGCATAAAACAGTAAAAGAGTGCTTAAAATCGAGACCCTAATTCGGTAACCTTAATCTGGGACGTTTGAAGTACGTGCTAAAAAAACCGAGTCACGGTCGACGTTTTTCGAAACTTTTTTGGTGAATCATAAGGCCGGATATTTTAGAATATAATTTCGAAGAAACGGAGTGCATAAAACAATTAAAGAGTGCTTAAAATCGAGACCCTAATTCGGTAACCTTAATCTGGGACGTTTGAAGTACGTGCTAAAAAAACCGAGTCACGGTCGACGTTTTTCGATACTTTTTTGGTGAATCGTAAGGCCGGATATTTTAGAATATAATTTCGAAGAAACGGAGTGCATAAAACAATTAAAGAGTGCTGAAAATCGAGACCCTAATTCGGAAACCTTAATCTGGGACGTTTGAAGTACGTGCTAAAAAATTGAGTCACGGTCGATGTTTTTCGAAACTTTTGTGGCGAATCATTAGGACTGATGATTTATAATCGAATTTCGAAGAAACGGATATCATTAAACAGTAAAAGAGTGCTTAAAATCGAGACCCTAATTCGGTAACCTTAATTTAGGACGTTTGAAGTACGTGCTAAAAAAACCGAGACACGGTCGACGTTTTTCGAAACTTTTTTGGTGAATCGTAAGGCCGGATATTTTAGAATATAATTTCCAAGAAACGGAGTGCTTAAAACAATTAAAGAGTGCTGAAAATCGAGACCCTAATTCGGAAACCTTAATCTGGGACGTTTGAAGTACGTGCTAAAAAATGGAGTCACGGTCGATGTTTTTCGAAACTTTTGTGGCGAATCATTAGGACTGATGATTTAGAATCGAATTTCGAAGAAACGGATAGCATAAAACAGTAAAAGAGTTCTTAAAATCGAGACCCTAATTCGGTAACCTTAATCTGGGACGTTTGAAGTACGTGCGAAAAAAACCGAGTCACGGTCGACGTTTTTCGAAACTTTTTTGGGGAATCATAAGGCCGGATATTTTAGAATATAATTTCGAAGAAATGGAGTGCATAAAACCATTAAAGAGTGCTGAAAATCGAGAACCTAATTCGGAAACCTTAATCTGGGACGTTTGAAGTACGTGCTAAAAAATGGAGTCACGGTCGATGTTTTTCGAAACTTTTGTGGCGAATCATTAGGACTGATGATTTAATATAAAATTTCGAATAAACGGATAGCATAAAACAGTAAAAGAGTGCTTAAAATCGAGACCCTAATTCGGAAACCTTAATCTGGGACGTTTGAAGTACGTGCTAAAAAATGGAGTCACGGTCGATGTTTTTCGAAACTTTTGTGGCGAATCATTAGGACTGATGATTTAATATAAAATTTCGAATAAACGGATAGCATAAAACAGTAAAAGAGTGCTTAAAATCGAGACCCTAATTCGGTAACCTTAATCTGGGACGTTTGAAGTACGTGCTAAAAAAACCGAGTCACGGTCGACGTTTTTCGAAACTTTTTTGGTGAATCATAAGGCCGGATATTTTAGAATATAATTTCGAAGAAACGGAGTGCATAAAACAATTAAAGAGTGCTTAAAATCGAGACCCTAATTCGGTAACCTTAATCTGGGACGTTTGAAGTACGTGCTAAAAAAACCGAGTCACGGTCGACGTTTTTCGATACTTTTTTGGTGAATCGTAAGGCCGGATATTTTAGAATATAATTTCGAAGAAACGGAGTGCATAAAACAATTAAAGAGTGCTGAAAATCGAGACCCTAATTCGGAAACCTTAATCTGGGACGTTTGAAGTACGTGCTAAAAAATTGAGTCACGGTCGATGTTTTTCGAAACTTTTGTGGCGAATCATTAGGACTGATGATTTATAATCGAATTTCGAAGAAACGGATATCATTAAACAGTAAAAGAGTGCTTAAAATCGAGACCCTAATTCGGTAACCTTAATTTAGGACGTTTGAAGTACGTGCTAAAAAAACCGAGACACGGTCGACGTTTTTCGAAACTTTTTTGGTGAATCGTAAGGCCGGATATTTTAGAATATAATTTCCAAGAAACGGAGTGCTTAAAACAATTAAAGAGTGCTGAAAATCGAGACCCTAATTCGGAAACCTTAATCTGGGACGTTTGAAGTACGTGCTAAAAAATGGAGTCACGGTCGATGTTTTTCGAAACTTTTGTGGCGAATCATTAGGACTGATGATTTAATATAAAATTTCGAATAAACGGATAGCATAAAACAGTAAAAGAGTGCTTAAAATCGAGACCCTAATTCGGAAACCTTAATCTGGGACGTTTGAAGTACGTGCTAAAAAATTGAGTCACGGTCGATGTTTTTCGAAACTTTTGTGGCGAATCATTAGGACTGATGGTTTAATATAAAATTTCGAATAAACGGATAGCATAAAACAGTAAAAGAGTGCTTAAAATCGAGACCCTAATTCGGAAACCTTAATCTGGGACGTTTGAAGTACGTGCTAAAAAATGGAGTCACGGTCGATGTTGTTCGAAACTTTTGTGGCGAATCATTAGGACTGATGATTTAATATAAAATTTCGAATAAACGGATAGCATAAAACAGTAAAAGAGTGCTAAAAATCGAGTCCCTAATTCGGAAACCTCAATCTGGGACGTTTGAAGTACGTGCTAAAAAATGGAGTCACGGTCGATGTTTTTCGAAACTTTTGTGGCGAATCATTAGGACTGATGATTTAATATAAAATTTCGAATAAACGGATAGCATAAAACAGTAAAAGAGTGCTTAAAATCGAGACCCTAATTCGGAAACCTTAATCTGGGACGTTTGAAGTACGTGCTAAAAAATGGAGTCACGGTCGATGTTGTTCGAAACTTTTGTGGCGAATCATTAGGACTGATGATTTAATATAAAATTTCGAATAAACGGATAGCATAAAACAGTAAAAGAGTGCTTAAAATCGAGACCCTAATTCGATAACCTTAATCTGGGACGTTTGAAGTACGTGCTAAAAAAACCGAGACACGGTCGACGTTTTTCGAAACTTTTTTGGTGAATCGTAAGGCCGGATGATTTAGAATCGAATTTCGAAGAAATGGATAGCATAAAACAGTAAAAGAGTGCATAAAATCGAGACCCTAATTCGGAAACCTTAATCTGGGACGTTTGAAGTACGTGCTAAAAAATGGAGTCACGGTCGATGTTTTTCGAAACTTTTGTGGCGAATCATTAGGACTGATGATTTAATATAAAATTTCGAATAAACGGATAGCATAAAACAGTAAAAGAGTGCTTAAAATCGAGACCCTAATTCGGAAACCTTAATCTGGGACGTTTGAAGTACGTGCTAAAAAATTGAGTCACGGTCGATGTTTTTCGAAACTTTTGTGGCGAATCATTAGGACTGATGATTTAATATAAAATTTCGAATAAACGGATAGCATAAAACAGTAAAAGAGTGCTTAAAATCGAGACCCTAATTCGGAAACCTTAATCTGGGACGTTTGAAGTACGTGCTAAAAAATGGAGTCACGGTCGATGTTGTTCGAAACTTTTGTGGCGAATCATTAGGACTGATGATTTAATATAAAATTTCGAATAAACGGATAGCATAAAACAGTAAAAGAGTGCTAAAAATCGAGTCCCTAATTCGGAAACCTCAATCTGGGACGTTTGAAGTACGTGCTAAAAAATGGAGTCACGGTCGATGTTTTTCGAAACTTTTGTGGCGAATCATTAGGACTGATGATTTAATATAAAATTTCGAATAAACGGATAGCATAAAACAGTAAAAGAGTGCTTAAAATCGAGACCCTAATTCGGAAACCTTAATCTGGGACGTTTGAAGTACGTGCTAAAAAATGGAGTCACGGTCGATGTTGTTCGAAACTTTTGTGGCGAATCATTAGGACTGATGATTTAATATAAAATTTCGAATAAACGGATAGCATAAAACAGTAAAAGAGTGCTTAAAATCGAGACCCTAATTCGATAACCTTAATCTGGGACGTTTGAAGTACGTGCTAAAAAATGGAGTCACGGTCGATGTTTTTCGAAACTTTTGTGGCGAATCATTAGGACTGATGATTTAATATAAAATTTCGAATAAACGGATAGCATAAAACAGTAAAAGAGTGATAAAATCGAGACCCTAATTCTGAAACCTTAATCTGGGACGTTTGAAGTACGTGCTAAAAAATTGAGTCACGGTCGATGTTTTTCGAAACTTTTGTGGCGAATCATTAGGACTGATGATTTAATATAAAATTTCGAATAAACGGATAGCATAAAACAGTAAAAGAGTGCTGAAAATTGAGACCCTAATTCGGAAACCTTAATCTGGGACGTTTGAAGTACGTGCTAAAAAATTGAGTCACGGTCGATGTTTTTCGAAACTTTTGTGGCGAATCATTAGGACTGATAATTTAGAATCGAATTTCGAAGAAACGGATAGCATAAAACAGTAAAAGAGTGCTTAAAATCGAGACCCTAATTCGGTAACCTTAATCTGGGACGTTTGAAGTACGTGCTAAAAAAACCGAGTCACGGTCGACGTTTTTCGAAACCTTTTTGGGGAATCATAATGCCGGATAATTTAGAATATAATTTCGAAGAAATGGAGTGCATAAAACAGTAAAAGAGTGCTTAAAATCGAGACCCTAATTCGGTAACCTTAATCTGGGACGTTTGAAGTACGTGCTAAAAAAACCGAGTCACGGTCGACGTTTTTTGAAACCTTTTTGGGGAATCATAATGCCGGATAATTTAGAATATAATTTCGAAGAAATGGAGTGCATAAAACAATTAAAGAGTGCTGAAAATCGAGACCCTAATTCGGAAACCTTAATCTGGGACGTTTGAAGTACGTGCTAAAAAATTGAGTCACGGTCGATGTTTTTCGAAACTTTTGTGGCGAATCATTAGGACTGATGATTTAGAATCGAATTTCGAAGAAACGGATAGCATAAAACAGTAAAAGAGTGCTTAAAATCGAGACCCTAATTCGGTAACCTTAATCTGGGACATTTGAAGTACGTGCTAAAAAAACCGAGTCACGGTCGACGTTTTTCAAAACTTTTTTGGTGAATCATAAGGCCGGATATTTTAGAATATAATTTTGAAGAAACGGAGTGCATAAAACAATTAAAGAGTGCTGAAAATCGAGACCCTAATTCGGAAACCTTAATCTGGGACGTTTGAAGTACGTGCTAAAAAATTGAGTCACGGTCGATGTTTTTCGAAACTTTTGTGGCGAATCATTAGGACTGATGATTTAGAATCGAATTTCGAAGAAATGGATAGCATAAAACAGTAAAAGAGTGCATAAAATCGAGACCCTAATTCGGTAACCTTAATCTGGGACGTTTGAAGTACGTGCTAAAAAAACCGAGTCACGGTCAACGTTTTTCGAAACCTTTTTGGGGAATCATAAGGCAGGATATTTTAGAATATAATTTCGAAGAAATGGAGTGCATAAAACAATTAAAGAGTGCTGAAAATCGAGACCCTAATTCGGAAACCTTAATCTGGGACGTTTGAAGTACGTGCTAAAAAATGGAGTCACGGTCGATGTTTTTCGAAACTTTTGTGGCGAATCATTAGGACTGATGAATTAATATAAAATTTCGAATAAACGGATAGCATAAAACAGTAAAAGAGTGCTTAAAATCGAGACCCTAATTCGGAAACCTTAATCTGGGACGTTTGAAGTACGTGCTAAAAAATTGAGTCACGGTCGATGTTTTTCGAAACTTTTGTGGCGAATCATTAGGACTGATGATTTAATATAAAATTTCGAATAAACGGATAGCATAAAACAGTAAAAGAGTGCTTAAAATCGAGACCCTAATTCGGAAACCTTAATCTGGGACGTTTGAAGTACGTGCTAAAAAATGGAGTCACGGTCGATGTTTTTCGAAACTTTTGTGGCGAATCATTAGGACTGATGATTTAATATAAAATTTCGAATAAACGGATAGCATAAAACAGTAAAAGAGTGCTTAAAATCGAGACCCTAATTCGGTAACCTTAATCTGGGACGTTTGAAGTACGTGCTAAAAAAACCGAGTCATGGTCGACGTTTCTCGAAACCTTTTTGGGGAATCATAAGGCTGGATATTTTAGAATATAATTTCGAAGAAACGGAGGGCATAAAACAATTAAAGAGTGCTGAAAATCGAGATCCTAATTCGGAAACCTTAAATTGGGACGTTTGAAGTACGTGCTAAAAAATTGAGTCACGGTCGATGTTTTTTGAAACTTTTGTGGCGAATCATTAGGACTGATGATTTATAATCGAATTTCGAAGAAACGGATAGCATAAAACAGTAAAAGAGTGCTTAAAATCGAGACCCTAATTCGGTAACCTTAATCTAGGACGTTTGAAGTACGTGCTAAAAAATGGAGACACGGTCGACGTTTTTCGAAACTTTTTTGGTGAATCGTAAGGCCGGATATTTTAGAATATAATTTCCAAGAAACGGAGTGCTTAAAACAATTAAAGAGTGCTGAAAATCGAGACCCTAATTCGGAAACCTTAATCTGGGACGTTTGAAGTACGTGCTAAAAAATGGAGTCACGGTCGATGTTTTTCGAAACTTTTGTGGCGAATCATTAGGACTGATGATTTAATATAAAATTTCGAATAAACGAATAGCATAAAACAGTAAAAGAGTGCTTAAAATCGAGACCCTAATTCGGAAACCTTAATCTGGGACGTTTGAAGTACGTGCTAAAAAATGGAGTCACGGTCGATGTTTTTCGAAACTTTTGTGGCGAATCATTAGGACTGATGATTTAATATAAAATTTCGAATAAACGGATAGCATAAAACAGTAAAAGAGTGCTTAAAATCGAGACCCTAATTCGGTAACCTTAATCTGGGACGTTTGAAGTACGTGCTAAAAAAACCGAGTCACGGTCGACGTTTTTCGAAACTTTTTTGGTGAATCATAAGGCCGGATATTTTAGAATATAATTTCGAAGAAACGGAGTGCATAAAACAAGTAAAGAGTGCTTAAAATCGAGACCCTAATTCGGTAACCTTAATCTGGGACGTTTGAAGTACGTGCTAAAAAAACCGAGTCACGGTCGACGTTTTTCGATACTTTTTTGGTGAATCGTAAGGCCGGATATTTTAGAATATAATTTCGAAGAAACGGAGTGCATAAAACAATTAAAGAGTGCTGAAAATCGAGACCCTAATTCGGAAACCTTAATCTGGGACGTTTGAAGTACGTGCTAAAAAATTGAGTCACGGTCGATGTTTTTCGAAACTTTTGTGGCGAATCATTAGGACTGATGATTTAGAATCGAATTTCGAAGAAATGGATAGCATAAAACAGTAAAAGAGTGCATAAAATCGAGACCCTAATTCGGTAACCTGAATCTGGGACGTTTGAAGTACGTGCTAAAAAAACCGAGACACGGTCGACGTTTTTCGAAACTTTTTTGGTGAATCGTAAGGCCGGATATTTTAGAATATAATTTCCAAGAAACGGAGTGCTTAAAACAATTAAAGAGTGCTGAAAATCGAGACCCTAATTTGGAAACCTTAATCTGGGACGTTTGAAGTACGTGCTAAAAAATGGAGTCACGGTCGATGTTTTTCGAAACTTTTGTGGCGAATCATTAGGACTGATGATTTAATATAAAATTTCGAATAAACGGATAGCATAAAACAGTAAAAGAGTGCTTAAAATCGAGACCCTAATTCGGAAACCTTAATCTGGGACGTTTGAAGTACGTGCTAAAAAATGGAGTCACGGTCGATGTTTTTCGAAACTTTTGTGGCGAATCATTAGGACTGATGATTTAATATAAAATTTCGAATAAACGGATAGCATAAAACAGTAAAAGAGTGCTTAAAATCGAGACCCTAATTCGGAAACCTTAATCTGGGACGTTTGAAGTACGTGCTAAAAAATGGAGTCACGGTCGATGTTTTTCGAAACTTTTGTGGCGAATCATTAGGACTGATGATTTAATATAAAATTTCGAATAAACGGATAGCATAAAACAGTAAAAGAGTGCTTAAAATCGAGACCCTAATTCGGAAACCTTAATCTGGGACGTTTGAAGTACGTGCTAAAAAATGGAGTCACGTTCGATGTTTTTCGAAACTTTTGTGGCGAATCATTAGGACTGATGATTTAATATAAAATTTCGAATAAACGGATAGCATAAAACAGTAAAAGAGTGCTTAAAATCGAGACCCTAATTCGGTAACCTGAATCTGGGACGTTTGAAGTACGTGCTAAAAAAACCGAGTCACGGTCGACGTTTTTCGAAACTTTTTTGGTGAATCATAAGGCCGGATATTTTAGAATATAATTTCGAAGAAACGGAGTGCATAAAACAATTAAAGAGTGCTTAAAATCGAGACCCTAATTCGGTAACCTTAATCTGGGACGTTTGAAGTACGTGCTAAAAAAACCGAGTCACGGTCGACGTTTTTCAAAACTTTTTTGGTGAATCGTAAGGCCGGATATTTTAGAATATAATTTCGAAGAAACGGAGTGCATAAAACAATTAAAGAGTGCTGAAAATCGAGACCCTAATTCGGAAACCTTAATCTGGGACGTTTGAAGTACGTGCTAAAAAATTGTGTCACGGTCGATGTTTTTCGAAACTTTTGTGGCGAATCATTAGGACTGATGATTTAGAATCGAATTTCGAAGAAATGGATAGCATAAAACAGTAAAAGAGTGCATAAAATCGAGACCCTAATTCGGTAACCTTAATCTGGGACGTTTGAAGTACGTGCTAAAAAAACCGAGACACGGTCGACGTTTTTCGAAACTTTTTTGGTGAATCGTAAGGCCGGATATTTTAGAATATAATTTCCAAGAAACGGAGTGCTTAAAACAATTAAAGAGTGCTGAAAATCGAGACCCTAATTCGGAAACCTTAATCTGGGACGTTTGAAGTACGTGCTAAAAAATGGAGTCACGGTCGATGTTTTTCGAAACTTTTGTGGCGAATCATTAGGACTGATGATTTAATATAAAATTTCGAATAAACGGATAGCATAAAACAGTAAAAGAGTGCTTAAAATCGAGACCCTAATTCGAAAACCTTAATCTGGGACGTTTGAAGTACGTGCTAAAAAATGGAGTCACGGTCGATGTTTTTCGAAACTTTTGTGGCGAATCATTAGGACTGATGATTTAATATAAAATTTCGAATAAACGGATAGCATAAAACAGTAAAAGAGTGATAAAATCGAGACCCTAATTCTGAAACCTTAATCTGGGACGTTTGAAGTACGTGCTAAAAAATTGAGTCACGGTCGATGTTTTTCGAAACTTTTGTGGCGAATCATTAGGACTGATGATTTAATATAAAATTTCGAATAAACGGATAGCATAAAACAGTAAAAGAGTGCTGAAAATCGAGACCCTAATTCGGAAACCTTAATCTGGGACGTTTGAAGTACGTGCTAAAAAATTGAGTCACGGTCGATGTTTTTCGAAACTTTTGTGGCGAATCATTAGGACTGATAATTTAGAATCGAATTTCGAAGAAACGGATAGCATAAAACAGTAAAAGAGTGCTTAAAATCGAGACCCTAATTCGGTAACCTTAATCTGGGACGTTTGAAGTACGTGCTAAAAAAACCGAGTCACGGTCGACGTTTTTCGAAACCTTTTTGGGGAATCATAATGCCGGATAATTTAGAATATAATTTCGAAGAAATGGAGTGCATAAAACAATTAAAGAGTGCTGAAAATCGAGACCCTAATTCGGAAACCTTAATCTGGGACGTTTGAAGTACGTGCTAAAAAATTGAGTCACGGTCGATGTTTTTCGAAACTTTTGTGGCGAATCATTAGGACTGATGATTTAGAATCGAATTTCGAAGAAACGGATAGCATAAAACAGTAAAAGAGTGCTTAAAATCGAGACCCTAATTCGGTAACCTTAATCTGGGACATTTGAAGTATGTGCTAAAAAAACCGAGTCACGGTCGACGTTTTTCAAAACTTTTTTGGTGAATCATAAGGCCGGATATTTTAGAATATAATTTCGAAGAAACGGAGTGCATAAAACAATTAAAGAGTGCTGAAAATCGAGACCCTAATTCGGAAACCTTAATCTGGGACGTTTGAAGTACGTGCTAAAAAATTGAGTCACGGTCGATGTTTTTCGAAACTTTTGTGGCGAATCATTAGGACTGATGATTTAGAATCGAATTTCGAAGAAATGGATAGCATAAAACAGTAAAAGAGTGCATAAAATCGAGACCCTAATTCGGTAACCTTAATCTGGGACGTTTGAAGTACGTGCTAAAAAAACCGAGTCACGGTCGACGTTTTTCGAAACCTTTTTGGGGAATCATAAGGCAGGATATTTTAGAATATAATTTCGAAGAAATGGAGTGCATAAAACAATTAAAGAGTGCTGAAAATCGAGACCCTAATTCGGAAACCTTAATCTGGGACGTTTGAAGTACGTGCTAAAAAATGGAGTCACGGTCGATGTTTTTCGAAACTTTTGTGGCGAATCATTAGGACTGATGAATTAATATAAAATTTCGAATAAACGGATAGCATAAAACAGTAAAAGAGTGCTTAAAATCGAGACCCTAATTCGGAAACCTTAATCTGGGACGTTTGAAGTACGTGCTAAAAAATTGAGTCACGGTCGATGTTTTTCGAAACTTTTGTGGCGAATCATTAGGACTGATGATTTAATATAAAATTTCGAATAAACGGATAGCATAAAACAGTAAAAGAGTGCTTAAAATCGAGACCCTAATTCGGAAACCTTAATCTGGGACGTTTGAAGTACGTGCTAAAAAATGGAGTCACGGTCGATGTTTTTCGAAACTTTTGTGGCGAATCATTAGGACTGATGATTTAATATAAAATTTCGAATAAACGGATAGCATAAAACAGTAAAAGAGTGCTTAAAATCGAGACCCTAATTCGGTAACCTTAATCTGGGACGTTTGAAGTACGTGCTAAAAAAACCGAGTCACGGTCGACGTTTCTCGAAACCTTTTTGGGGAATCATAAGGCTGGATATTTTAGAATATAATTTCGAAGAAACGGAGTGCATAAAACAATTAAAGAGTGCTGAAAATCGAGATCCTAATTCGGAAACCTTAAATTGGGACGTTTGAAGTACGTGCTAAAAAATTGAGTCACGGTCGATGTTTTTTGAAACTTTTGTGGCGAATCATTAGGACTGATGATTTATAATCGAATTTCGAAGAAACGGATAGCATAAAACAGTAAAAGAGTGCTTAAAATCGAGACCCTAATTCGGTAACCTTAATCTAGGACGTTTGAAGTACGTGCTAAAAAAACCGAGACACGGTCGACGTTTTTCGAAACTTTTTTGGTGAATCGTAAGGCCGGATATTTTAGAATATAATTTCCAAGAAACGAAGTGCTTAAAACAATTAAAGAGTGCTGAAAATCGAGACCCTAATTCGGAAACCTTAATCTGGGACGTTTGAAGTACGTGCTAAAAAATGGAGTCACGGTCGATGTTTTTCGAAACTTTTGTGGCGAATCATTAGGACTGATGATTTAATATAAAATTTCGAATAAACGAATAGCATAAAACAGTAAAAGAGTGCTTAAAATCGAGACCCTAATTCGGAAACCTTAATCTGGGACGTTTGAAGTACGTGCTAAAAAATGGAGTCACGGTCGATGTTTTTCGAAACTTTTGTGGCGAATCATTAGGACTGATGATTTAATATAAAATTTCGAATAAACGGATAGCATAAAACAGTAAAAGAGTGCTTAAAATCGAGACCCTAATTCGGTAACCTTAATCTGGGACGTTTGAAGTACGTGCTAAAAAAACCGAGTCACGGTCGACGTTTTTCGAAACTTTTTTGGTGAATCATAAGGCCAGATATTTTAGAATATAATTTCGAAGAAACGGAGTGCATAAAACAATTAAAGAGTGCTTAAAATCGAGACCCTAATTCGGTAACCTTAATCTGGGACGTTTGAAGTACGTGCTAAAAAAACCGAGTCACGGTCGACGTTTTTCGATACTTTTTTGGTGAATCGTAAGGCCGGATATTTTAGAATATAATTTCGAAGAAACGGAGTGCATAAAACAATTAAAGAGTGCTGAAAATCGAGACCCTAATTCGGAAACCTTAATCTGGGACGTTTGAAGTACGTGCTAAAAAATGGAGTCACGGTCGATGTTTTTCGAAACTTTTGTGGCGAATCATTAGGACTGATGATTTAATATAAAATTTCGAATAAACGGATAGCATAAAACAGTAAAAGAGTGCTTAAAATCGAGACCCTAATTCGGAAACCTTAATCTGGGACGTTTGAAGTACGTGCTAAAAAATGGAGTCACGGTCGATGTTTTTCGAAACTTTTGTGGCGAATCATTAGGACTGATGATTTAATATAAAATTTCGAATAAACGGATAGCATAAAACAGTAAAAGAGTGCTTAAAATCGAGACCCTAATTCGGAAACCTTAATCTTGGACGTTTGAAGTACGTGCTAAAAAATGGAGTCACGGTCGATGTTTTTCGAAACTTTTGTGGCGAATCATTAGGACTGATGATTTAATATAAAATTTCGAATAAACGGATAGCATAAAACAGTAAAAGAGTGCTTAAAATCGAGACCCTAATTCGGTAACCTTAATCTGGGACGTTTGAAGTACGTGCTAAAAAAACCGAGTCACGGTCGACGTTTTTCGAAACTTTTTTGGTGAATCATAAGGCCAGATATTTTAGAATATAATTTCGAAGAAACGGAGTGCATAAAACAATTAAAGAGTGCTTAAAATCGAGACCCTAATTCGGTAACCTTAATCTGGGACGTTTGAAGTACGTGCTAAAAAAACCGAGTCACGGTCGACGTTTTTCGATACTTTTTTGGTGAATCGTAAGGCCGGATATTTTAGAATATAATTTCGAAGAAATGGAGTGCATAAAACAATTAAAGAGTGCTGAAAATCGAGACCCTAATTTGGAAACCTTAATCTGGGACGTTTGAAGTACGTGCTAAAAAATGGAGTCACGGTCGATGTTTTTCGAAACTTTTGTGGCGAATCATTAGGACTGATGATTTAATATAAAATTTCGAATAAACGGATAGCATAAATCAGTAAAAGAGTGCTTAAAATCGAGACCCTAATTCGGTAACCTTAATCTTGGACGTTTGAAGTACGTGCTGAAAAATGGAGTCACGGTCGATGTTTTTCGAAACTTTTGTGGCGAATCATTAGGACTGATTATTTAGAATCGAATTTCGAAGAAACGGATAGCATAAAACAGTAAAAGAGTGCTTAGAATCGAGACTCTAATTCGGTAACCTTAATCTTGGACGTTTGAAGTACGTGCTAAAAAAACCAAGTCACGGTCGACGTTTTTCGATACTTTTTTGGTGAATCGTAAGGCCGGATATTTTAGTATATAATTTCGAAGAAACGGAGTGCTTAAAACAATTAAAGAGTGCTGAAAATCGAGACCCTAATTCGGAAACCTTAATCTGGGACGTTTGAAGTACGTGCTAAAAAATGGAGTCACGGTCGATGTTTTTCGAAACTTTTGTGGCGAATCATTAGGACTGATGATTTAGAATCGAATTTCGAAGAAACATATAGCATAAAACAGTAAAAGAGTGCTTAGAATCGAGACCCTAATTCGGTAACCTTAATCTTGGACGTTTGAAGTACGTGCTAAAAAAACCGAGTCACGGTCGACGTTTTTCGAAACTTTTTTGGTGAATCATAAGGCCGGATATTTTAGAATATAATTTCGAAGAAACGGAGTGCATAAAACAATTAAAGAGTGCTGAAAATCGAGACCCTAATTCGGAAACCTTAATCTGGGACGTTTGAAGTACGTGCTAAAAAATGGAGTCACGGTCGATGTTTTTCGAAACTTTTGTGGCGAATCATTAGGACTGATTATTTAGAATCGAATTTCGAAGAAACGGATAGCATAAAACAGTAAAAGAGTGCTTAGAATCGAGACCCTAATTCGGTAACCTTAATCTTGGACGTTTGAAGTACGTGCTAAAAAAACCGAGTCACGGTCGACGTTTTTCGAAACTTTTTTGGTGAATCATAAGGCCGGATATTTTAGAATATAATTTCGAAGAAACGGAGTGCATAAAACAATTAAAGAGTGCTGAAAATCGAGACCCTAATTCGGAAACCTTAATCTGGGACGTTTGAAGTACGTGCTAAAAAATGGAGTCACGGTCGATGTTTTTCGAAACTTTTGTGGCGAATCATTAGGACTGATTATTTAGAATCGAATTTCGAAGAAACGGATAGCATAAAACAGTAAAAGAGTGCTTAGAATCGAGACCCTAATTCGGTAACCTTAATCTTGGACGTTTGAAGTACGTGCTAAAAAAACCGAGTCACGGTCGACGTTTTTCGAAACTTTTTTGGTGAATCATAAGGCCGGATATTTTAGAATATAATTTTGAAGAAACGGAGTGCATAAAACAATTAAAGAGTGCTAAAAATCGAGACCCTAATTCGGAAACCTTAATCTGGGACGTTTGAAGTACGTGCTAAAAAATTGAGTCACGGTCGATGTTTTTCGAAACTTTTGTGGCGAATCATTAGGACTGATTATTTAGAATCGAATTTCGAAGAAACGGATAGCATAAAACAGTAAAAGAGTGCTTAGAATCGAGACCCTAATTCGGTAACCTTAATCTTGGACGTTTGAAGTACGTGCTAAAAAAACCGAGTCACGGTCGACGTTTTTCGAAACTTTTTTGGTGAATCATAAGGCCGGATATTTTAGAATATAATTTCGAAGAAACGGAGTGCATAAAACAATTAAAGAGTGCTGAAAATCGAGACCCTAATTCGGAAACCTTAATCTGGGACGTTTGAAGTACGTGCTAAAAAATGGAGTCACGGTCGATGTTTTTCGAAACTTTTGTGGCGAATCATTAGGACTGATTATTTAGAATCGAATTTCGAAGAAACGGATAGCATAAAACAGTAAAAGAGTGCTTAGAATCGAGACCCTAATTCGGTAACCTTAATCTTGGACGTTTGAAGTACGTGCTAAAAAAACCGAGTCACGGTCGACGTTTTTCGAAACTTTTTTGGTGAATCATAAGGCCGGATATTTTAGAATATAATTTTGAAGAAACGGAGTGCATAAAACAATTAAAGAGTGCTGAAAATCGAGACCCTAATTCGGAAACCTTAATCTGGGACGTTTGAAGTACGTGCTAAAAAATGGAGTCACGGTCGATGTTTTTCGAAACTTTTGTGGCGAATCATTAGGACTGATGATTTAGAATCGAATTTCGAAGAAACGGATAGCATAAAAATGTAAAAGAGTGCTTAGAATCGAGACCCTAATTCGGTAACCTTAATCTTGGACGTTTGAAGTACGTGCTAAAAAAACCGAGTCACGGTCGACGTTTTTCGAAACTTTTTTGGTGAATCATAAGGCCGGATATTTTAGAATATAATTTTGAAGAAACGGAGTGCATAAAACAATTAAAGAGTGCTGAAAATCGAGACCCTAATTCGGAAACCTTAATCTGGGACGTTTGAAGTACGTGCTAAAAAATGGAGTCACGGTCGATGTTTTTCGAAACTTTTGTGGCGAATCATTAGGACTGATTATTTAGAATCGAATTTCGAAGAAACGGATAGCATAAAACAGTAAAAGAGTGCTTAGAATCGAGACCCTAATTCGGTAACCTTAATCTTGGACGTTTGAAGTACGTGCTAAAAAAACCGAGTCACGGTCGACGTTTTTCGAAACTTTTTTGGTGAATCATAAGGCCGGATATTTTAGAATATAATTTCGAAGAAACGGAGTGCATAAAACAATTAAAGAGTGCTGAAAATCGAGACCCTAATTCGGAAACCTTAATCTGGGACGTTTGAAGTACGTGCTAAAAAATGGAGTCACGGTCGATGTTTTTCGAAACTTTTGTGGCGAATCATTAGGACTGATTATTTAGAATCGAATTTCGAAGAAACGGATAGCATAAAACAGTAAAAGAGTGCTTAGAATCGAGACCCTAATTCGGTAACCTTCATCTTGGACGTTTGAAGTACGTGCTAAAAAAACCGAGTCACGGTCGACGTTTTTCGAAACTTTTTTGGTGAATCATAAGGCCGGATATTTTAGAATATAATTTCGAAGAAACGGAGTGCATAAAACAATTAAAGAGTGCTTAAAATCGAGACCCTAATTCGGAAACCTTAATCTGGGACGTTTGAAGTACGTGCTAAAAAATGGAGTCACGGTCGATGTTTTTCGAAACTTTTGTGGCGAATCATTAGGACTGATTATTTAGAATCGAATTTCGAAGAAACGGATAGCATAAAACAGTAAAAGAGTGCTTAGAATCGAGACCCTAATTCGGTAACCTTAATCTTGGACGTTTGAAGTACGTGCTAAAAAAACCGAGTCACGGTCGACGTTTTTCGAAACTTTTTTGGTGAATCATAAGGCCGGATATTTTAGAATATAATTTCGAAGAAACGGAGTGCATAAAACAATTAAAGAGTGCTGAAAATCGAGACCCTAATTCGGAAACCTTAATCTGGGACGTTTGAAGTACGTGCTAAAAAATGGAGTCACGGTCGATGTTTTTCGAAACTTTTGTGGCGAATCATTAGGACTGATGATTTAGAATCGAATTTCGAAGAAACGGATAGCATAAAAATGTAAAAGAGTGCTTAGAATCGAGACCCTAATTCGGTAACCTTAATCTTGGACGTTTGAAGTACGTGCTAAAAAAACCGAGTCACGGTCGACGTTTTTCGAAACTTTTTTGGTGAATCATAAGGCCGGATATTTTAGAATATAATTTTGAAGAAACGGAGTGCATAAAACAATTAAAGAGTGCTGAAAATCGAGACCCTAATTCGGAAACCTTAATCTGGGACGTTTGAAGTACGTGCTAAAAAATGGAGTCACGGTCGATGTTTTTCGAAACTTTTGTGGCGAATCATTAGGACTGATGATTTAGAATCGAATTTCGAAGAAACGGATAGCATAAAAATGTAAAAGAGTGCTTAGAATCGAGACCCTAATTCGGTAACCTTAATCTTGGACGTTTGAAGTACGTGCTAAAAAAACCGAGTCACGGTCGACGTTTTTCGAAACTTTTTTGGTGAATCATAAGGCCGGATATTTTAGAATATAATTTCGAAGAAACAGAGTGCATAAAACAATTAAAGAGTGCTTAAAATCGAGACCCTAATTCGGTAACCTTAAAATGGGACGTTTGAGGTACGTGCTAAAAAAACCGAGTCACGGTCGACGTTTTTCGATACTTTTTTGGTGAATCGTAAGGCCGGATATTTTAGAATATAATTTCGAAGAAACGGAGTGCTTAAAACAATTAAAGAGTGCTGAAAATCGAGACCCTAATTCGAAAACCTTAATCTGGGACGTTTGAAGTACGTGCTAAAAAATGGAGTCACGGTCGATGTTTTTCGAAACTTTTGTGGCGAATCATTAGGACTGATTATTTAGAATCGAATTTCGAAGAAACGGATAGCATAAAACAGTAAAAGAGTGCTTAGAATCGAGACCCTAATTCGGTAACCTTAATCTTGGACGTTTGAAGTACGTGCTAAAAAAACCGAGTCACGGTCGACGTTTTTCGAAACTTTTTTGGTGAATCATAAGGCCGGATATTTTAGAATATAATTTCGAAGAAACGGAGTGCATAAAACAATTAAAGAGTGCTGAAAATCGAGACCCTAATTCGGAAACCTTAATCTGGGACGTTTGAAGTACGTGCTAAAAAATGGAGTCACGGTCGATGTTTTTCGAAACTTTTGTGGCGAATCATTAGGACTGATTATTTAGAATCGAATTTCGAAGAAACGGATAGCATAAAACAGTAAAAGAGTGCTTAGAATCGAGACCCTAATTCGGTAACCTTAATCTTGGACGTTTGAAGTACGTGCTAAAAAAACCGAGTCACGGTCGACGTTTTTCGAAACTTTTTTGGTGAATCATAAGGCCGGATATTTTAGAATATAATTTCGAAGAAACGGAGTGCATAAAACAATTAAAGAGTGCTGAAAATCGAGACCCTAATTCGGAAACCTTAATCTGGGACGTTTGAAGTACGTGCTAAAAAATGGAGTCACGGTCGATGTTTTTCGAAACTTTTGTGGCGAATCATTAGGACTGATTATTTAGAATCGAATTTCGAAGAAACGGATAGCATAAAACAGTAAAAGAGTGCTTAGAATCGAGACCCTAATTCGGTAACCTTCATCTTGGACGTTTGAAGTACGTGCTAAAAAAACCGAGTCACGGTCGACGTTTTTCGAAACTTTTTTGGTGAATCATAAGGCCGGATATTTTAGAATATAATTTCGAAGAAACGGAGTGCATAAAACAATTAAAGAGTGCTGAAAATCGAGACCCTAATTCGGAAACCTTAATCTGGGACGTTTGAAGTACGTGCTAAAAAATGGAGTCACGGTCGATGTTTTTCGAAACTTTTGTGGCGAATCATTAGGACTGATTATTTAGAATCGAATTTCGAAGAAACGGATAGCATAAAACAGTAAAAGAGTGCTTAGAATCGAGACCCTAATTCGGTAACCTTAATCTTGGACGTTTGAAGTACGTGCTAAAAAAACCGAGTCACGGTCGACGTTTTTCGAAACTTTTTTGGTGAATCATAAGGCCGGATATTTTAGAATATAATTTCGAAGAAACGGAGTGCATAAAACAATTAAAGAGTGCTGAAAATCGAGACCCTAATTCGGAAACCTTAATCTGGGACGTTTGAAGTACGTGCTAAAAAATGGAGTCACGGTCGATGTTTTTCGAAACTTTTGTGGCGAATCATTAGGACTGATGATTTAGAATCGAATTTCGAAGAAACGGATAGCATAAAAATGTAAAAGAGTGCTTAGAATCGAGACCCTAATTCGGTAACCTTAATCTTGGACGTTTGAAGTACGTGCTAAAAAAACCGAGTTACGGTCGACGTTTTTCGAAACTTTTTTGGTGAATCATAAGGCCGGATATTTTAGAATATAATTTTGAAGAAACGGAGTGCATAAAACAATTAAAGAGTGCTGAAAATCGAGACCCTAATTCGGAAACCTTAATCTGGGACGTTTGAAGTACGTGCTAAAAAATGGAGTCACGGTCGATGTTTTTCGAAACTTTTGTGGCGAATCATTAGGACTGATGATTTAGAATCGAATTTCGAAGAAACGGATAGCATAAAAATGTAAAAGAGTGCTTAGAATCGAGACCCTAATTCGGTAACCTTAATCTTGGACGTTTGAAGTACGTGCTAAAAAAACCGAGTCACGGTCGACGTTTTTCGAAACTTTTTTGGTGAATCATAAGGCCGGATATTTTAGAATATAATTTTGAAGAAACGGAGTGCATAAAACAATTAAAGAGTGCTGAAAATCGAGACCCTAATTCGGAAACCTTAATCTGGGACGTTTGAAGTACGTGCTAAAAAATGGAGTCACGGTCGATGTTTTTCGAAACTTTTGTGGCGAATCATTAGGACTGATGATTTAGAATCGAATTTCGAAGAAACGGATAGCATATAAATGTAAAAGAGTGCTTAGAATCGAGACCCTAATTCGGTAACCTTAATCTTGGACGTTTGAAGTACGTGCTAAAAAAACCGAGTCACGGTCGACGTTTTTCGAAACTTTTTTGGTGAATCATAAGGCCGGATATTTTAGAATATAATTTCGAAGAAACGGAGTGCATAAAACAATTAAAGAGTGCTGAAAATCGAGACCCTAATTCGGAAACCTTAATCTGGGACGTTTGAAGTACGTGCTAAAAAATGGAGTCACGGTCGATGTTTTTCGAAACTTTTGTGGCGAATCATTAGGACTGATTATTTAGAATCGAATTTCGAAGAAACGGATAGCATAAAACAGTAAAAGAGTGCTTAGAATCGAGACCCTAATTCGGTAACCTTCATCTTGGACGTTTGAAGTACGTGCTAAAAAAACCGAGTCACGGTCGACGTTTTTCGAAACTTTTTTGGTGAATCATAAGGCCGGATATTTTAGAATATAATTTCGAAGAAACGGAGTGCATAAAACAATTAAAGAGTGCTGAAAATCGAGACCCTAATTCGGAAACCTTAATCTGGGACGTTTGAAGTACGTGCTAAAAAATGGAGTCACGGTCGATGTTTTTCGAAACTTTTGTGGCGAATCATTAGGACTGATTATTTAGAATCGAATTTCGAAGAAACGGATAGCATAAAACAGTAAAAGAGTGCTTAGAATCGAGACCCTAATTCGGTAACCTTCATCTTGGACGTTTGAAGTACGTGCTAAAAAAACCGAGTCACGGTCGACGTTTTTCGAAACTTTTTTGGTGAATCATAAGGCCGGATATTTTAGAATATAATTTCGAAGAAACGGAGTGCATAAAACAATTAAAGAGTGCTGAAAATCGAGACCCTAATTCGGAAACCTTAATCTGGGACGTTTGAAGTACGTGCTAAAAAATGGAGTCACGGTCGATGTTTTTCGAAACTTTTGTGGCGAATCATTAGGACTGATTATTTAGAATCGAATTTCGAAGAAACGGATAGCATAAAACAGTAAAAGAGTGCTTAGAATCGAGACCCTAATTCGGTAACCTTAATCTTGGACGTTTGAAGTACGTGCTAAAAAAACCGAGTCACGGTCGACGTTTTTCGAAACTTTTTTGGTGAATCATAAGGCCGGATATTTTAGAATATAATTTCGAAGAAACGGAGTGCATAAAACAATTAAAGAGTGCTGAAAATCGAGACCCTAATTCGGAAACCTTAATCTGGGACGTTTGAAGTACGTGCTAAAAAATGGAGTCACGGTCGATGTTTTTCGAAACTTTTGTGGCGAATCATTAGGACTGATGATTTAGAATCGAATTTCGAAGAAACGGATAGCATAAAAATGTAAAAGAGTGCTTAGAATCGAGACCCTAATTCGGTAACCTTAATCTTGGACGTTTGAAGTACGTGCTAAAAAAACCGAGTCACGGTCGACGTTTTTCGAAACTTTTTTGGTGAATCATAAGGCCGGATATTTTAGAATATAATTTTGAAGAAACGGAGTGCATAAAACAATTAAAGAGTGCTGAAAATCGAGACCCTAATTCGGAAACCTTAATCTGGGACGTTTGAAGTACGTGCTAAAAAATGGAGTCACGGTCGATGTTTTTCGAAACTTTTGTGGCGAATCATTAGGACTGATTATTTAGAATCGAATTTCGAAGAAACGGATAGCATAAAACAGTAAAAGAGTGCTTAGAATCGAGACCCTAATTCGGTAACCTTCATCTTGGACGTTTGAAGTACGTGCTAAAAAAACCGAGTCACGGTCGACGTTTTTCGAAACTTTTTTGGTGAATCATAAGGCCGGATATTTTAGAATATAATTTCGAAGAAACGGAGTGCATAAAACAATTAAAGAGTGCTGAAAATCGAGACCCTAATTCGGAAACCTTAATCTGGGACGTTTGAAGTACGTGCTAAAAAATGGAGTCACGGTCGATGTTTTTCGAAACTTTTGTGGCGAATCATTAGGACTGATTATTTAGAATCGAATTTCGAAGAAACGGATAGCATAAAACAGTAAAAGAGTGCTTAGAATCGAGACCCTAATTCGGTAACCTTAATCTTGGACGTTTGAAGTACGTGCTAAAAAAACCGAGTCACGGTCGACGTTTTTCGAAACTTTTTTGGTGAATCATAAGGCCGGATATTTTAGAATATAATTTCGAAGAAACGGAGTGCATAAAACAATTAAAGAGTGCTGAAAATCGAGACCCTAATTCGGAAACCTTAATCTGGGACGTTTGAAGTACGTGCTAAAAAATGGAGTCACGGTCGATGTTTTTCGAAACTTTTGTGGCGAATCATTAGGACTGATTATTTAGAATCGAATTTCGAAGAAACGGATAGCATAAAACAGTAAAAGAGTGCTTAGAATCGAGACCCTAATTCGGTAACCTTAATCTTGGACGTTTGAAGTACGTGCTAAAAAAACCGAGTCACGGTCGACGTTTTTCGAAACTTTTTTGGTGAATCATAAGGCCGGATATTTTAGAATATAATTTCGAAGAAACGGAGTACATAAAACAATTAAAGAGTGCTGAAAATCGAGACCCTAATTCGGAAACCTTAATCTGGGACGTTTGAAGTACGTGCTAAAAAATGGAGTCACGGTCGATGTTTTTCGAAACTTTTGTGGCGAATCATTAGGACTGATTATTTAGAATCGAATTTCGAAGAAACGGATAGCATAAAACAGTAAAAGAGTGCTTAGAATCGAGACCCTAATTCGGTAACCTTAATCTTGGACGTTTGAAGTACGTGCTAAAAAAACCGAGTCACGGTCGACGTTTTTCGAAACTTTTTTGGTGAATCATAAGGCCGGATATTTTAGAATATAATTTCGAAGAAACGGAGTGCATAAAACAATTAAAGAGTGCTTAAAATCGAGACCATAATTCGGAAACCTTAATCTTGGACGTTTGAAGTACGTGCTAAAAAATGGAGTCACGGTCGATGTTTTTCAAAACTTTTGTGGCGAATCATTAGGACTGATGATTTAGAATCGAATTTCGAAGAAACGGATAGCATAAAAATGTAAAAGAGTGCTTAGAATCGAGACCCTAATTCGGTAACCTTAATCTTGGACGTTTGAAGTACGTGCTAAAAAAACCGAGTCACGGTCGACGTTTTTCGAAACTTTTTTGGTGAATCATAAGGCCGGATATTTTAGAATATAATTTCGAAGAAACGGAGTGCATAAAACAATTAAAGAGTGCTGAAAATCGAGACCCTAATTCGGAAACCTTAATCTGGGACGTTTGAAGTACGTGCTAAAAAATGGAGTCACGGTCGATGTTTTTCGAAACTTTTGTGGCGAATCATTAGGACTGATGATTTAGAATCGAATTTCGAAGAAACGGATAGCATAAAAATGTAAAAGAGTGCTTAGAATCGAGACCCTAATTCGGTAACCTTAATCTTGGACGTTTGAAGTACGTGCTAAAAAAACCGAGTCACGGTCGACGTTTTTCGAAACTTTTTTGGTGAATCATAAGGCCGGATATTTTAGAATATAATTTCGAAGAAACGGAGTGCATAAAACAATTAAAGAGTGCTGAAAATCGAGACCCTAATTCGGAAACCTTAATCTGGGACGTTTGAAGTACGTGCTAAAAAATGGAGTCACGGTCGATGTTTTTCGAAACTTTTGTGGCGAATCATTAGGACTGATTATTTAGAATCGAATTTCGAAGAAACGGATAGCATAAAACAGTAAAAGAGTGCTTAGAATCGAGACCCTAATTCGGTAACCTTAATCTTGGACGTTTGAAGTACGTGCTAAAAAAACCGAGTCACGGTCGACGTTTTTCGAAACTTTTTTGGTGAATCATAAGGCCGGATATTTTAGAATATAATTTCGAAGAAACGGAGTGCATAAAACAATTAAAGAGTGCTGAAAATCGAGACCCTAATTCGGAAACCTTAATCTGGGACGTTTGAAGTACGTGCTAAAAAATGGAGTCACGGTCGATGTTTTTCGAAACTTTTGTGGCGAATCATTAGGACTGATTATTTAGAATCGAATTTCGAAGAAACGGATAGCATAAAACAGTAAAAGAGTGCTTAGAATCGAGACCCTAATTCGGTAACCTTAATCTTGGACGTTTGAAGTACGTGCTAAAAAAACCGAGTCACGGTCGACGTTTTTCGAAACTTTTTTGGTGAATCATAAGGCCGGATATTTTAGAATATAATTTCGAAGAAACGGAGTGCATAAAACAATTAAAGAGTGCTGAAAATCGAGACCCTAATTCGGAAACCTTAATCTGGGACGTTTGAAGTACGTGCTAAAAAATGGAGTCACGGTCGATGTTTTTCGAAACTTTTGTGGCGAATCATTAGGACTGATTATTTAGAATCGAATTTCGAAGAAACGGATAGCATAAAACAGTAAAAGAGTGCTTAGAATCGAGACCCTAATTCGGTAACCTTAATCTTGGACGTTTGAAGTACGTGCTAAAAAAACCGAGTCACGGTCGACGTTTTTCGAAACTTTTTTGGTGAATCATAAGGCCGGATATTTTAGAATATAATTTCGAAGAAACGGAGTGCATAAAACAATTAAAGAGTGCTGAAAATCGAGACCCTAATTCGGAAACCTTAATCTGGGACGTTTGAAGTACGTGCTAAAAAATGGAGTCACGGTCGATGTTTTTCGAAACTTTTGTGGCGAATCATTAGGACTGATTATTTAGAATCGAATTTCGAAGAAACGGATAGCATAAAACAGTAAAAGAGTGCTTAGAATCGAGACCCTAATTCGGTAACCTTAATCTTGGACGTTTGAAGTACGTGCTAAAAAAACCGAGTCACGGTCGACGTTTTTCGAAACTTTTTTGGTGAATCATAAGGCCGGATATTTTAGAATATAATTTCGAAGAAACGGAGTGCATAAAACAATTAAAGAGTGCTGAAAATCGAGACCCTAATTCGGAAAACTTAATCTGGGACGTTTGAAGTACGTGCTAAAAAATGGAGTCACGGTCGATGTTTTTCGAAACTTTTGTGGCGAATCATTAGGACTGATTATTTAGAATCGAATTTCGAAGAAACGGATAGCATAAAACAGTAAAAGAGTGCTTAGAATCGAGACCCTAATTCGGTAACCTTAATCTTGGACGTTTGAAGTACGTGCTAAAAAAACCGAGTCACGGTCGACGTTTTTCGAAACTTTTTTGGTGAATCATAAGGCCGGATATTTTAGAATATAATTTCGAAGAAACGGAGTGCATAAAACAATTAAAGAGTGCTGAAAATCGAGACCCTAATTCGGAAACCTTAATCTGGGACGTTTGAGTACGTGCTAAAAAATGGAGTCACGGTCGATGTTTTTCGAAACTTTTGTGGCGAATCATTAGGACTGATTATTTAGAATCGAATTTCGAAGAAACGGATAGCATAAAACAGTAAAAGAGTGCTTAGAATCGAGACCCTAATTCGGTAACCTTAATCTTGGACGTTTGAAGTACGTGCTAAAAAAACCGAGTCACGGTCGACGTTTTTCGAAACTTTTTTGGTGAATCATAAGGCCGGATATTTTAGAATATAATTTCGAAGAAACAGAGTGCATAAAACAATTAAAGAGTGCTTAAAATCGAGACCCTAATTCGGTAACCTTAATCTGGGACGTTTGAAGTACGTGCTAAAAAAACCGAGTCACGGTCGACGTTTTTCGATACTTTTTTGGTGAATCGTAAGGCCGGATATTTTAGAATATAATTTCGAAGAAACGGAGTGCTTAAAACAATTAAAGAGTGCTGAAAATCGAGACCCTAATTCGAAAACCTTAATCTGGGACGTTTGAAGTACGTGCTAAAAAATGGAGTCACGGTCGATGTTTTTCGAAACTTTTGTGGCGAATCATTAGGACTGATTATTTAGAATCGAATTTCGAAGAAACGGATAGCATAAAACAGTAAAAGAGTGCTTAGAATCGAGACCCTAATTCGGTAACCTTAATCTTGGACGTTTGAAGTACGTGCTAAAAAAACCGAGTCACGGTCGACGTTTTTCGAAACTTTTTTGGTGAATCATAAGGCCGGATATTTTAGAATATAATTTCGAAGAAACGGAGTGCATAAAACAATTAAAGAGTGCTGAAAATCGAGACCCTAATTCGGAAACCTTAATCTGGGACGTTTGAAGTACGTGCTAAAAAATGGAGTCACGGTCGATGTTTTTCGAAACTTTTGTGGCGAATCATTAGGACTGATTATTTAGAATCGAATTTCGAAGAAACGGATAGCATAAAACAGTAAAAGAGTGCTTAGAATCGAGACCCTAATTCGGTAACCTTAATCTTGGACGTTTGAAGTACGTGCTAAAAAAACCGAGTCACGGTTGACGTTTTTCGAAACTTTTTTGGTGAATCATAAGGCCGGATATTTTAGAATATAATTTCGAAGAAACGGAGTGCATAAAACAATTAAAGAGTGCTGAAAATCGAGACCCTAATTCGGAAACCTTAATCTGGGACGTTTGAAGTACGTGCTAAAAAATGGAGTCACGGTCGATGTTTTTCGAAACTTTTGTGGCGAATCATTAGGACTGATTATTTAGAATCGAATTTCGAAGAAACGGATAGCATAAAACAGTAAAAGAGTGCTTAGAATCGAGACCCTAATTCGGTAACCTTAATCTTGGACGTTTGAAGTACGTGCTAAAAAAACCGAGTCACGGTCGACGTTTTTCGAAACTTTTTTGGTGAATCATAAGGCCGGATATTTTAGAATATAATTTCGAAGAAACGGAGTGCATAAAACAATTAAAGAGTGCTGAAAATCGAGACCCTAATTCGGAAACCTTAATCTGGGACGTTTGAGTACGTGCTAAAAAATGGAGTCACGGTCGATGTTTTTCGAAACTTTTGTGGCGAATCATTAGGACTGATTATTTAGAATCGAATTTCGAAGAAACGGATAGCATAAAACAGTAAAAGAGTGCTTAGAATCGAGACCCTAATTCGGTAACCTTAATCTTGGACGTTTGAAGTACGTGCTAAAAAAACCGAGTCACGGTCGACGTTTTTCGAAACTTTTTTGGTGAATCATAAGGCCGGATATTTTAGAATATAATTTCGAAGAAACAGAGTGCATAAAACAATTAAAGAGTGCTTAAAATCGAGACCCTAATTCGGTAACCTTAATCTGGGACGTTTGAAGTACGTGCTAAAAAAACCGAGTCACGGTCGACGTTTTTCGATACTTTTTTGGTGAATCGTAAGGCCGGATATTTTAGAATATAATTTCGAAGAAACGGAGTGCTTAAAACAATTAAAGAGTGCTGAAAATCGAGACCCTAATTCGAAAACCTTAATCTGGGACGTTTGAAGTACGTGCTAAAAAATGGAGTCACGGTCGATGTTTTTCGAAACTTTTGTGGCGAATCATTAGGACTGATTATTTAGAATCGAATTTCGAAGAAACGGATAGCATAAAACAGTAAAAGAGTGCTTAGAATCGAGACCCTAATTCGGTAACCTTAATCTTGGACGTTTGAAGTACGTGCTAAAAAAACCGAGTCACGGTCGACGTTTTTCGAAACTTTTTTGGTGAATCATAAGGCCGGATATTTTAGAATATAATTTCGAAGAAACGGAGTGCATAAAACAATTAAAGAGTGCTGAAAATCGAGACCCTAATTCGGAAACCTTAATCTGGGACGTTTGAGTACGTGCTAAAAAATGGAGTCACGGTCGATGTTTTTCGAAACTTTTGTGGCGAATCATTAGGACTGATTATTTAGAATCGAATTTCGAAGAAACGGATAGCATAAAACAGTAAAAGAGTGCTTAGAATCGAGACCCTAATTCGGTAACCTTAATCTTGGACGTTTGAAGTACGTGCTAAAAAAACCGAGTCACGGTCGACGTTTTTCGAAACTTTTTTGGTGAATCATAAGGCCGGATATTTTAGAATATAATTTCGAAGAAACGGAGTGCATAAAACAATTAAAGAGTGCTGAAAATCGAGACCCTAATTCGGAAACCTTAATCTGGGACGTTTGAGTACGTGCTAAAAAATGGAGTCACGGTCGATGTTTTTCGAAACTTTTGTGGCGAATCATTAGGACTGATTATTTAGAATCGAATTTCGAAGAAACGGATAGCATAAAACAGTAAAAGAGTGCTTAGAATCGAGACCCTAATTCGGTAACCTTAATCTTGGACGTTTGAAGTACGTGCTAAAAAAACCGAGTCACGGTCGACGTTTTTCGAAACTTTTTTGGTGAATCATAAGGCCGGATATTTTAGAATATAATTTCGAAGAAACAGAGTGCATAAAACAATTAAAGAGTGCTTAAAATCGAGACCCTAATTCGGTAACCTTAATCTGGGACGTTTGAAGTACGTGCTAAAAAAACCGAGTCACGGTCGATGTTTTTCGATACTTTTGTGGCGAATCATTAGGACTGATTATTTAGAATCGAATTTCGAAGAAACGGATAGCATAAAACAGTAAAAGAGTGCTTAGAATCGAGACCCTAATTCGGTAACCTTAATCTTGGACGTTTGAAGTACGTGCTAAAAAAACCGAGTCACGGTCGACGTTTTTCGAAACTTTTTTGGTGAATCATAAGGCCGGATATTTTAGAATATAATTTCGAAGAAACGGAGTGCATAAAACAATTAAAGAGTGCTGAAAATCGAGACCCTAATTCGGAAACCTTAATCTGGGACGTTTGAAGTACGTGCTAAAAAATGGAGTCACGGTCGATGTTTTTCGAAACTTTTGTGGCGAATCATTAGGACTGATTATTTAGAATCGAATTTCGAAGAAACGGATAGCATAAAACAGTAAAAGAGTGCTTAGAATCGAGACCCTAATTCGGTAACCTTAATCTTGGACGTTTGAAGTACGTGCTAAAAAAACCGAGTCACGGTCGACGTTTTTCGAAACTTTTTTGGTGAATCATAAGGCCGGATATTTTAGAATATAATTTCGAAGAAACGGAGTGCATAAAACAATTAAAGAGTGCTGAAAATCGAGACCCTAATTCGGAAACCTTAATCTGGGACGTTTGAAGTACGTGCTAAAAAATGGAGTCACGGTCGATGTTTTTCGAAACTTTTGTGGCGAATCATTAGGACTGATTATTTAGAATCGAATTTCGAAGAAACGGATAGCATAAAACAGTAAAAGAGTGCTTAGAATCGAGACCCTAATTCGGTAACCTTAATCTTGGACGTTTGAAGTACGTGCTAAAAAAACCGAGTCACGGTCGACGTTTTTCGAAACTTTTTTGGTGAATCATAAGGCCGGATATTTTAGAATATAATTTCGAAGAAACGGAGTGCATAAAACAATTAAAGAGTGCTGAAAATCGAGACCCTAATTCGGAAACCTTAATCTGGGACGTTTGAAGTACGTGCTAAAAAATGGAGTCACGGTCGACGTTTTTCGAAACTTTTTTGGTGAATCATAAGGCCGGATATTTTAGAATATAATTTCGAAGAAACAGAGTGCATAAAACAATTAAAGAGTGCTTAAAATCGAGACCCTAATTCGGTAACCTTAATCTGGGACGTTTGAAGTACGTGCTAAAAAAACCGAGTCACGGTCGATGTTTTTCGATACTTTTGTGGCGAATCATTAGGACTGATTATTTAGAATCGAATTTCGAAGAAACGGATAGCATAAAACAGTAAAAGAGTGCTTAGAATCGAGACCCTAATTCGGTAACCTTAATCTTGGACGTTTGAAGTACGTGCTAAAAAAACCGAGTCACGGTCGACGTTTTTCGAAACTTTTTTGGTGAATCATAAGGCCGGATATTTTAGAATATAATTTCGAAGAAACGGAGTGCATAAAACAATTAAAGAGTGCTGAAAATCGAGACCCTAATTCGGAAACCTTAATCTGGGACGTTTGAAGTACGTGCTAAAAAATGGAGTCACGGTCGATGTTTTTCGAAACTTTTGTGGCGAATCATTAGGACTGATTATTTAGAATCGAATTTCGAAGAAACGGATAGCATAAAACAGTAAAAGAGTGCTTAGAATCGAGACCCTAATTCGGTAACCTTAATCTTGGACGTTTGAAGTACGTGCTAAAAAAACCGAGTCACGGTCGACGTTTTTCGAAACTTTTTTGGTGAATCATAAGGCCGGATATTTTAGAATATAATTTCGAAGAAACGGAGTGCATAAAACAATTAAAGAGTGCTGAAAATCGAGACCCTAATTCGGAAACCTTAATCTGGGACGTTTGAGTACGTGCTAAAAAATGGAGTCACGGTCGATGTTTTTCGAAACTTTTGTGGCGAATCATTAGGACTGATTATTTAGAATCGAATTTCGAAGAAACGGATAGCATAAAACAGTAAAAGAGTGCTTAGAATCGAGACCCTAATTCGGTAACCTTAATCTTGGACGTTTGAAGTACGTGCTAAAAAAACCGAGTCACGGTCGACGTTTTTCGAAACTTTTTTGGTGAATCATAAGGCCGGATATTTTAGAATATAATTTCGAAGAAACAGAGTGCATAAAACAATTAAAGAGTGCTTAAAATCGAGACCCTAATTCGGTAACCTTAATCTGGGACGTTTGAAGTACGTGCTAAAAAAACCGAGTCACGGTCGACGTTTTTCGATACTTTTTTGGTGAATCGTAAGGCCGGATATTTTAGAATATAATTTCGAAGAAACGGAGTGCTTAAAACAATTAAAGAGTGCTGAAAATCGAGACCCTAATTCGAAAACCTTAATCTGGGACGTTTGAAGTACGTGCTAAAAAATGGAGTCACGGTCGATGTTTTTCGAAACTTTTGTGGCGAATCATTAGGACTGATTATTTAGAATCGAATTTCGAAGAAACGGATAGCATAAAACAGTAAAAGAGTGCTTAGAATCGAGACCCTAATTCGGTAACCTTAATCTTGGACGTTTGAAGTACGTGCTAAAAAAACCGGGTCACGGTCGACGTTTTTCGAAACTTTTTTGGTGAATCATAAGGCCGGATATTTTAGAATATAATTTCGAAGAAACGGAGTGCATAAAACAATTAAAGAGTGCTGAAAATCGAGACCCTAATTCGGAAACCTTAATCTGGGACGTTTGAAGTACGTGCTAAAAAATGGAGTCACGGTCGATGTTTTTCGAAACTTTTGTGGCGAATCATTAGGACTGATTATTTAGAATCGAATTTCGAAGAAACGGATAGCATAAAACAGTAAAAGAGTGCTTAGAATCGAGACCCTAATTCGGTAACCTTAATCTTGGACGTTTGAAGTACGTGCTAAAAAAACCGAGTCACGGTCGACGTTTTTCGAAACTTTTTTGGTGAATCATAAGGCCGGATATTTTAGAATATAATTTCGAAGAAACGGAGTGCATAAAACAATTAAAGAGTGCTGAAAATCGAGACCCTAATTCGGAAACCTTAATCTGGGACGTTTGAAGTACGTGCTAAAAAATGGAGTCACGGTCGATGTTTTTCGAAACTTTTGTGGCGAATCATTAGGACTGATTATTTAGAATCGAATTTCGAAGAAACGGATAGCATAAAACAGTAAAAGAGTGCTTAGAATCGAGACCCTAATTCGGTAACCTTAATCTTGGACGTTCGAAGTACGTGCTAAAAAAACCGAGTCACGGTCGACGTTTTTCGAAACTTTTTTGGTGAATCATAAGGCCGGATATTTTAGAATATAATTTCGAAGAAACGGAGTGCATAAAACAATTAAAGAGTGCTGAAAATCGAGACCCTAATTCGGAAACCTTAATCTGGGACGTTTGAGTACGTGCTAAAAAATGGAGTCACGGTCGATGTTTTTCGAAACTTTTGTGGCGAATCATTAGGACTGATTATTTAGAATCGAATTTCGAAGAAACGGATAGCATAAAACAGTAAAAGAGTGCTTAGAATCGAGACCCTAATTCGGTAACCTTAATCTTGGACGTTTGAAGTACGTGCTAAAAAAACCGAGTCACGGTCGACGTTTTTCGAAACTTTTTTGGTGAATCATAAGGCCGGATATTTTAGAATATAATTTCGAAGAAACAGAGTGCATAAAACAATTAAAGAGTGCTTAAAATCGAGACCCTAATTCGGTAACCTTAATCTGGGACGTTTGAAGTACGTGCTAAAAAAACCGAGTCACGGTCGACGTTTTTCGATACTTTTTTGGTGAATCGTAAGGCCGGATATTTTAGAATATAATTTCGAAGAAACGGAGTGCTTAAAACAATTAAAGAGTGCTGAAAATCGAGACCCTAATTCGAAAACCTTAATCTGGGACGTTTGAAGTACGTGCTAAAAAATGGAGTCACGGTCGATGTTTTTCGAAACTTTTGTGGCGAATCATTAGGACTGATTATTTAGAATCGAATTTCGAAGAAACGGATAGCATAAAACAGTAAAAGAGTGCTTAGAATCGAGACCCTAATTCGGTAACCTTAATCTTGGACGTTTGAAGTACGTGCTAAAAAAACCGAGTCACGGTCGACGTTTTTCGAAACTTTTTTGGTGAATCATAAGGCCGGATATTTTAGAATATAATTTCGAAGAAACGGAGTGCATAAAACAATTAAAGAGTGCTGAAAATCGAGACCCTAATTCGGAAACCTTAATCTGGGACGTTTGAGTACGTGCTAAAAAATGGAGTCACGGTCGATGTTTTTCGAAACTTTTGTGGCGAATCATTAGGACTGATTATTTAGAATCGAATTTCGAAGAAACGGATAGCATAAAACAGTAAAAGAGTGCTTAGAATCGAGACCCTAATTCGGTAACCTTAATCTTGGACGTTTGAAGTACGTGCTAAAAAAACCGAGTCACAGTCGACGTTTTTCGAAACTTTTTTGGTGAATCATAAGGCCGGATATTTTAGAATATAATTTCGAAGAAACGGAGTGCATAAAACAATTAAAGAGTGCTGAAAATCGAGACCCTAATTCGGAAACCTTAATCTGGGACGTTTGAGTACGTGCTAAAAAATGGAGTCACGGTCGATGTTTTTCGAAACTTTTGTGGCGAATCATTAGGACTGATTATTTAGAATCGAATTTCGAAGAAACGGATAGCATATAAATGTAAAAGAGTGCTTAGAATCGAGACCCTAATTCGGTAACCTTAATCTTGGACGTTTGAAGTACGTGCTAAAAAAACCGAGTCACGGTCGACGTTTTTCGAAACTTTTTTGGTGAATCATAAGGCCGGATATTTTAGAATATAATTTCGAAGAAACGGAGTGCATAAAACAATTAAAGAGTGCTGAAAATCGAGACCCTAATTCGGAAACCTTAATCTGGGACGTTTGAGTACGTGCTAAAAAATGGAGTCACGGTCGATGTTTTTCGAAACTTTTGTGGCGAATCATTAGGACTGATTATTTAGAATCGAATTTCGAAGAAACGGATAGCATAAAACAGTAAAAGAGTGCTTAGAATCGAGACCCTAATTCGGTAACCTTAATCTTGGACGTTTGAAGTACGTGCTAAAAAAACCGAGTCACGGTCGACGTTTTTCGAAACTTTTTTGGTGAATCATAAGGCCGGATATTTTAGAATATAATTTCGAAGAAACGGAGTGCATAAAAAAATTAAAGAGTGCTGAAAATCGAGACCCTAATTCGGAAACCTTAATCTGGGACGTTTGAGTACGTGCTAAAAAATGGAGTCACGGTCGATGTTTTTCGAAACTTTTGTGGCGAATCATTAGGACTGATTATTTAGAATCGAATTTCGAAGAAACGGATAGCATAAAACAGTAAAAGAGTGCTTAGAATCGAGACCCTAATTCGGTAACCTTAATCTTGGACGTTTGAAGTACGTGCTAAAAAAACCGAGTCACGGTCGACGTTTTTCGAAACTTTTTTGGTGAATCATAAGGCCGGATATTTTAGAATATAATTTCGAAGAAACGGAGTGCATAAAACAATTAAAGAGTGCTGAAAATCGAGACCCTAATTCGGAAACCTTAATCTGGGACGTTTGAGTACGTGCTAAAAAATGGAGTCACGGTCGATGTTTTTCGAAACTTTTGTGGCGAATCATTAGGACTGATTATTTAGAATCGAATTTCGAAGAAACGGATAGCATAAAACAGTAAAAGAGTGCTTAGAATCGAGACCCTAATTCGGTAACCTTAATCTTGGACGTTTGAAGTACGTGCTAAAAAAACCGAGTCACGGTCGACGTTTTTCGAAACTTTTTTGGTGAATCATAAGGCCGGATATTTTAGAATATAATTTCGAAGAAACAGAGTTTATAAAACAATTAAAGAGTGCTTAAAATCGAGACCCTAATTCGGTAACCTTAATCTGGGACGTTTGAAGTACGTGCTAAAAAAACCGAGTCACGGTCGATGTTTTTCGATACTTTTGTGGCGAATCATTAGGACTGATTATTTAGAATCGAATTTCGAAGAAACGGATAGCATAAAACAGTAAAAGAGTGCTTAGAATCGAGACCCTAATTCGGTAACCTTAATCTTGGACGTTTGAAGTACGTGCTAAAAAAACCGAGTCACGGTCGACGTTTTTCGAAACTTTTTTGGTGAATCATAAGGCCGGATATTTTAGAATATAATTTCGAAGAAACGGAGTGCATAAAACAATTAAAGAGTGCTGAAAATCGAGACCCTAATTCGGAAACCTTAATCTGGGACGTTTGAAGTACGTGCTAAAAAATGGAGTCACGGTCGATGTTTTTCGAAACTTTTGTGGCGAATCATTAGGACTGATTATTTAGAATCGAATTTCGAAGAAACGGATAGCATAAAACAGTAAAAGAGTGCTGAAAATCGAGACCCTAATTCGAAAACCTTAATCTGGGACGTTTGAAGTACGTGCTAAAAAATGGAGTCACGGTCGATGTTTTTCGAAACTTTTGTGGCGAATCATTAGGACTGATTATTTAGAATCGAATTTCGAAGAAACGGATAGCATAAAACAGTAAAAGAGTGCTTAGAATCGAGACCCTAATTCGGTAACCTTAATCTTGGACGTTTGAAGTACGTGCTAAAAAAACCGAGTCACGGTCGACGTTTTTCGAAACTTTTTTGGTGAATCATAAGGCCGGATATTTTAGAATATAATTTCGAAGAAACGGAGTGCATAAAACAATTAAAGAGTGCTGAAAATCGAGACCCTAATTCGGAAACCTTAATCTGGGACGTTTGAAGTACGTGCTAAAAAATGGAGTCACGGTCGATGTTTTTCGAAACTTTTGTGGCGAATCATTAGGACTGATTATTTAGAATCGAATTTCGAAGAAACGGATAGCATAAAACAGTAAAAGAGTGCTTAGAATCGAGACCCTAATTCGGTAACCTTAATCTTGGACGTTTGAAGTACGTGCTAAAAAAACGGAGTCACGGTCGACGTTTTTCGAAACTTTTTTGGTGAATCATAAGGCCGGATATTTTAGAATATAATTTCGAAGAAACAGAGTGCATAAAACAATTAAAGAGTGCTTAAAATCGAGACCCTAATTCGGTAACCTTAATCTGGGACGTTTGAAGTACGTGCTAAAAAAACCGAGTCACGGTCGACGTTTTTCGATACTTTTTTGGTGAATCGTAAGGCCGGATATTTTAGAATATAATTTCGAAGAAACGGAGTGCTTAAAACAATTAAAGAGTGCTGAAAATCGAGACCCTAATTCGAAAACCTTAATCTGGGACGTTTGAAGTACGTGCTAAAAAATGGAGTCACGGTCGATGTTTTTCGAAACTTTTGTGGCGAATCATTAGGACTGATTATTTAGAATCGAATTTCGAAGAAACGGATAGCATAAAACAGTAAAAGAGTGCTTAGAATCGAGACCCTAATTCGGTAACCTTAATCTTGGACGTTTGAAGTACGTGCTAAAAAAACCGAGTCACAGTCGACGTTTTTCGAAACTTTTTTGGTGAATCATAAGGCCGGATATTTTAGAATATAATTTCGAAGAAACGGAGTGCATAAAACAATTAAAGAGTGCTGAAAATCGAGACCCTAATTCGGAAACCTTAATCTGGGACGTTTGAGTACGTGCTAAAAAATGGAGTCACGGTCGATGTTTTTCGAAACTTTTGTGGCGAATCATTAGGACTGATTATTTAGAATCGAATTTCGAAGAAACGGATAGCATAAAACAGTAAAAGAGTGCTTAGAATCGAGACCCTAATTCGGTAACCTTAATCTTGGACGTTTGAAGTACGTGCTAAAAAAACCGAGTCACGGTCGACGTTTTTCGAAACTTTTTTGGTGAATCATAAGGCCGGATATTTTAGAATATAATTTCGAAGAAACGGAGTGCATAAAACAATTAAAGAGTGCTGAAAATCGAGACCCTAATTCGGAAACCTTAATCTGGGACGTTTGAGTACGTGCTAAAAAATGGAGTCACGGTCGATGTTTTTCGAAACTTTTGTGGCGAATCATTAGGACTGATTATTTAGAATCGAATTTCGAAGAAACGGATAGCATAAAACAGTAAAAGAGTGCTTAGAATCGAGACCCTAATTCGGTAACCTTAATCTTGGACGTTTGAAGTACGTGCTAAAAAAACCGAGTCACGGTCGACGTTTTTCGAAACTTTTTTGGTGAATCATAAGGCCGGATATTTTAGAATATAATTTCGAAGAAACGGAGTGCATAAAACAATTAAAGAGTGCTGAAAATCGAGACCCTAATTCGGAAACCTTAATCTGGGACGTTTGAGTACGTGCTAAAAAATGGAGTCACGGTCGATGTTTTTCGAAACTTTTGTGGCGAATCATTAGGACTGATTATTTAGAATCGAATTTCGAAGAAACGGATAGCATAAAACAGTAAAAGAGTGCTTAGAATCGAGACCCTAATTCGGTAACCTTAATCTTGGACGTTTGAAGTACGTGCTAAAAAAACCGAGTCACGGTCGACGTTTTTCGAAACTTTTTTGGTGAATCATAAGGCCGGATATTTTAGAATATAATTTCGAAGAAACAGAGTTTATAAAACAATTAAAGAGTGCTTAAAATCGAGACCCTAATTCGGTAACCTTAATCTGGGACGTTTGAAGTACGTGCTAAAAAAACCGAGTCACGGTCGATGTTTTTCGATACTTTTGTGGCGAATCATTAGGACTGATTATTTAGAATCGAATTTCGAAGAAACGGATAGCATAAAACAGTAAAAGAGTGCTTAGAATCGAGACCCTAATTCGGTAACCTTAATCTTGGACGTTTGAAGTACGTGCTAAAAAAACCGAGTCACGGTCGACGTTTTTCGAAACTTTTTTGGTGAATCATAAGGCCGGATATTTTAGAATATAATTTCGAAGAAACGGAGTGCATAAAACAATTAAAGAGTGCTGAAAATCGAGACCCTAATTCGGAAACCTTAATCTGGGACGTTTGAAGTACGTGCTAAAAAATGGAGTCACGGTCGATGTTTTTCGAAACTTTTGTGGCGAATCATTAGGACTGATTATTTAGAATCGAATTTCGAAGAAACGGATAGCATAAAACAGTAAAAGAGTGCTGAAAATCGAGACCCTAATTCGAAAACCTTAATCTGGGACGTTTGAAGTACGTGCTAAAAAATGGAGTCACGGTCGATGTTTTTCGAAACTTTTGTGGCGAATCATTAGGACTGATTATTTAGAATCGAATTTCGAAGAAACGGATAGCATAAAACAGTAAAAGAGTGCTTAGAATCGAGACCCTAATTCGGTAACCTTAATCTTGGACGTTTGAAGTACGTGCTAAAAAAACCGAGTCACGGTCGACGTTTTTCGAAACTTTTTTGGTGAATCATAAGGCCGGATATTTTAGAATATAATTTCGAAGAAACGGAGTGCATAAAACAATTAAAGAGTGCTGAAAATCGAGACCCTAATTCGGAAACCTTAATCTGGGACGTTTGAAGTACGTGCTAAAAAATGGAGTCACGGTCGATGTTTTTCGAAACTTTTGTGGCGAATCATTAGGACTGATTATTTAGAATCGAATTTCGAAGAAACGGATAGCATAAAACAGTAAAAGAGTGCTTAGAATCGAGACCCTAATTCGGTAACCTTAATCTTGGACGTTTGAAGTACGTGCTAAAAAAACGGAGTCACGGTCGACGTTTTTCGAAACTTTTTTGGTGAATCATAAGGCCGGATATTTTAGAATATAATTTCGAAGAAACAGAGTGCATAAAACAATTAAAGAGTGCTTAAAATCGAGACCCTAATTCGGTAACCTTAATCTGGGACGTTTGAAGTACGTGCTAAAAAAACCGAGTCACGGTCGACGTTTTTCGATACTTTTTTGGTGAATCGTAAGGCCGGATATTTTAGAATATAATTTCGAAGAAACGGAGTGCTTAAAACAATTAAAGAGTGCTGAAAATCGAGACCCTAATTCGAAAACCTTAATCTGGGACGTTTGAAGTACGTGCTAAAAAATGGAGTCACGGTCGATGTTTTTCGAAACTTTTGTGGCGAATCATTAGGACTGATTATTTAGAATCGAATTTCGAAGAAACGGATAGCATAAAACAGTAAAAGAGTGCTTAGAATCGAGACCCTAATTCGGTAACCTTAATCTTGGACGTTTGAAGTACGTGCTAAAAAAACCGAGTCACGGTCGACGTTTTTCGAAACTTTTTTGGTGAATCATAAGGCCGGATATTTTAGAATATAATTTCGAAGAAACGGAGTGCATAAAACAATTAAAGAGTGCTGAAAATCGAGACCCTAATTCGGAAACCTTAATCTGGGACGTTTGAGTACGTGCTAAAAAATGGAGTCACGGTCGATGTTTTTCGAAACTTTTGTGGCGAATCATTAGGACTGATTATTTAGAATCGAATTTCGAAGAAACGGATAGCATAAAACAGTAAAAGAGTGCTTAGAATCGAGACCCTAATTCGGTAACCTTAATCTTGGACGTTTGAAGTACGTGCTAAAAAAACCGAGTCACGGTCGACGTTTTTCGAAACTTTTTTGGTGAATCATAAGGCCGGATATTTTAGAATATAATTTCGAAGAAACGGAGTGCATAAAACAATTAAAGAGTGCTGAAAATCGAGACCCTAATTCGGAAACCTTAATCTGGGACGTTTGAGTACGTGCTAAAAAATGGAGTCACGGTCGATGTTTTTCGAAACTTTTGTGGCGAATCATTAGGACTGATTATTTAGAATCGAATTTCGAAGAAACGGATAGCATAAAACAGTAAAAGAGTGCTTAGAATCGAGACCCTAATTCGGTAACCTTAATCTTGGACGTTTGAAGTACGTGCTAAAAAAACCGAGTCACGGTCGACGTTTTTCGAAACTTTTTTGGTGAATCATAAGGCCGGATATTTTAGAATATAATTTCGAAGAAACAGAGTGCATAAAACAATTAAAGAGTGCTTAAAATCGAGACCCTAATTCGGTAACCTTAATCTGGGACGTTTGAAGTACGTGCTAAAAAAACCGAGTCACGGTCGACGTTTTTCGATACTTTTTTGGTGAATCGTAAGGCCGGATATTTTAGAATATAATTTCGAAGAAACGGAGTGCTTAAAACAATTAAAGAGTGCTGAAAATCGAGACCCTAATTCGAAAACCTTAATCTGGGACGTTTGAAGTACGTGCTAAAAAATGGAGTCACGGTCGATGTTTTTCGAAACTTTTGTGGCGAATCATTAGGACTGATTATTTAGAATCGAATTTCGAAGAAACGGATAGCATAAAACAGTAAAAGAGTGCTTAGAATCGAGACCCTAATTCGGTAACCTTAATCTTGGACGTTTGAAGTACGTGCTAAAAAAACCGAGTCACGGTCGACGTTTTTCGAAACTTTTTTGGTGAATCATAAGGCCGGATATTTTAGAATATAATTTCGAAGAAACAGAGTGCATAAAACAATTAAAGAGTGCTTAAAATCGAGACCCTAATTCGGTAACCTTAATCTGGGACGTTTGAAGTACGTGCTAAAAAAACCGAGTCACGGTCGACGTTTTTCGATACTTTTTTGGTGAATCGTAAGGCCGGATATTTTAGAATATAATTTCGAAGAAACGGAGTGCTTAAAACAATTAAAGAGTGCTGAAAATCGAGACCCTAATTCGGAAACCTTAATCTGGGACGTTTGAAGTACGTGCTAAAAAATGGAGTCACGGTCGATGTTTTTCGAAACTTTTTTTGCGAATCATTAGGACTGATGATTTAATATAAAATTTCGAATAAACGGATAGCATAAAACAGTAAAAGAGTGCTTAAAATCGAGACCCTAATTCGGAAACCTTAATCTGGGACGTTTGAAGTACGTGCTAAAAAATGGAGTCACGGTCGATGTTTTTCGAAACTTTTGTGGCGAATCATTAGGACTGATGATTTAATATAAAATTTCGAATAAACGGATAGCATAAAACAGTAAAATAGTGCTTAAAATCGAGACCCTAATTCGGTAACCTGAATCTGGGACGTTTGAAGTACGTCCTAAAAAAACCGAGTCACGGTCGACGTTTTTCGAAAACTTTTTGGGGAATCATAAGGCCGGATATTTTAGAATATAATTTCGAAGAAATGGAGTGCATAAAACAAATAAAGAGTGCTGAAAATCGAGACCCTAATTCGGAAACCTTAATCTAGGACGTTTGAAGTACGTGCTAAAAAATGGAGTCACGGTCGATGTTTTTCGAAACTTTTGTGGCGAATCATTAGGACTGATTATTTAGAATCGAATTTCGAAGAAACGGATAGCATAAAACAGTAAAAGAGTGCTTAGAATCGAGACCCTAATTCGGTAACCTTAATCTTGGACGTTTGAAGTACGTGCTAAAAAAACCGAGTCACGGTCGACGTTTTTCGAAACTTTTTTGGTGAATCATAAGGCCGGATATTTTAGAATATAATTTCGAAGAAACGGAGTGCATAAAACAATTAAAGAGTGCTGAAAATCGAGACCCTAATTCGGAAACCTTAATCTGGGACGTTTGAAGTACGTGCTAAAAAATGGAGTCACGGTCGATGTTTTTCGAAACTTTTGTGGCGAATCATTAGGACTGATTATTTAGAATCGAATTTCGAAGAAACGGATAGCATAAAACAGTAAAAGAGTGCTTAGAATCGAGACCCTAATTCGGTAACCTTAATCTTGGACGTTTGAAGTACGTGCTAAAAAAACCGAGTCACGGTCGACGTTTTTCGAAACTTTTTTGGTGAATCATAAGGCCGGATATTTTAGAATATAATTTCGAAGAAACGGAGTGCATAAAACAATTAAAGAGTGCTGAAAATCGAGACCCTAATTCGGAAACCTTAATCTGGGACGTTTGAAGTACGTGCTAAAAAATGGAGTCACGGTCGATGTTTTTCGAAACTTTTGTGGCGAATCATTAGGACTGATGATTTAGAATCGAATTTCGAAGAAACGGATAGCATAAAAATGTAAAAGAGTGCTTAGAATCGAGACCCTAATTCGGTAACCTTAATCTTGGACGTTTGAAGTACGTGCTAAAAAAACCGAGTCACGGTCGACGTTTTTCGAAACTTTTTTGGTGAATCATAAGGCCGGATATTTTAGAATATAATTTCGAAGAAACGGAGTGCATAAAACAATTAAAGAGTGCTGAAAATCGAGACCCTAATTCGGAAACCTTAATCTGGGACGTTTGAAGTACGTGCTAAAAAATGGAGTCACGGTCGATGTTTTTCGAAACTTTTGTGGCGAATCATTAGGACTGATTATTTAGAATCGAATTTCGAAGAAACGGATAGCATAAAACAGTAAAAGAGTGCTTAGAATCGAGACCCTAATTCGGTAACCTTAATCTTGGACGTTTGAAGTACGTGCTAAAAAAACCGAGTCACGGTCGACGTTTTTCGAAACTTTTTTGGTGAATCATAAGGCCGGATATTTTAGAATATAATTTCGAAGAAACGGAGTGCATAAAACAATTAAAGAGTGCTGAAAATCGAGACCCTAATTCGGAAACCTTAATCTGGGACGTTTGAAGTACGTGCTAAAAAATGGAGTGACGGTCGATGTTTTTCGAAACTTTTGTGGCGAATCATTAGGACTGATTATTTAGAATCGAATTTCGAAGAAACGGATAGCATAAAACAGTAAAAGAGTGCTTAGAATCGAGACCCTAATTCGGTAACCTTAATCTTGGATGTTTGAAGTACGTGCTAAAAAAACCGAGTCACGGTCGACGTTTTTCGAAACTTTTTTGGTGAATCATAAGGCCGGATATTTTAGAATATAATTTCGAAGAAACAGAGTGCATAAAACAATTAAAGAGTGCTTAAAATCGAGACCCTAATTCGGTAACCTTAATCTGGGACGTTTGAAGTACGTGCTAAAAAAACCGAGTCACGGTCGACGTTTTTCGAAACTTTTTTGGTGAATCATAAGGCCGGATATTTTAGAATATAATTTCGAAGAAACGGAGTGCATAAAACAATTAAAGAGTGCTGAAAATCGAGACCCTAATTCGGAAACCTTAATCTGGGACGTTTGAAGTACGTGCTAAAAAATGGAGTCACGGTCGATGTTTTTCGAAACTTTTGTGGCGAATCATTAGGACTGATTATTTAGAATCGAATTTCGAAGAAACGGATAGCATAAAACAGTAAAAGAGTGCTTAGAATCGAGACCCTAATTCGGTAACCTTAATCTTGGACGTTTGAAGTACGTGCTAAAAAAACCGAGTCACGGTCGACGTTTTTCGAAACTTTTTTGGTGAATCATAAGGCCGGATATTTTAGAATATAATTTCGAAGAAACGGAGTGCATAAAACAATTAAAGAGTGCTGAAAATCGAGACCCTAATTCGGAAACCTTAATCTGGGACGTTTGAAGTACGTGCTAAAAAATGGAGTGACGGTCGATGTTTTTCGAAACTTTTGTGGCGAATCATTAGGACTGATTATTTAGAATCGAATTTCGAAGAAACGGATAGCATAAAACAGTAAAAGAGTGCTTAGAATCGAGACCCTAATTCGGTAACCTTAATCTTGGATGTTTGAAGTACGTGCTAAAAAAACCGAGTCACGGTCGACGTTTTTCGAAACTTTTTTGGTGAATCATAAGGCCGGATATTTTAGAATATAATTTCGAAGAAACAGAGTGCATAAAACAATTAAAGAGTGCTTAAAATCGAGACCCTAATTCGGTAACCTTAATCTGGGACGTTTGAAGTACGTGCTAAAAAAACCGAGTCACGGTCGACGTTTTTCGATACTTTTTTGGTGAATCGTAAGGCCGGATATTTTAGAATATAATTTCGAAGAAACGGAGTGCTTAAAACAATTAAAGAGTGCTGAAAATCGAGACCCTAATTCGGAAACCTTAATCTGGGACATTTGAAGTACGTGCTAAAAAATGGAGTCACGGTCGATGTTTTTCGAAACTTTTGTGGCGAATCATTAGGACTGATTATTTAGAATCGAATTTCGAAGAAACGGATAGCATAAAACAGTAAAAGAGTGCTTAGAATCGAGACCCTAATTCGGTAACCTTAATCTTGGACGTTTGAAGTACGTGCTAAAAAAACCGAGTCACGGTCGACGTTTTTCGAAACTTTTTTGGTGAATCATAAGGCCGGATATTTTAGAATATAATTTCGAAGAAACGGAGTGCATAAAACAATTAAAGAGTGCTGAAAATCGAGACCCTAATTCGGAAACCTTAATCTGGGACGTTTGAAGTACGTGCTAAAAAATGGAGTCACGGTCGATGTTTTTCGAAACTTTTGTGGCGAATCATTAGGACTGATTATTTAGAATCGAATTTCGAAGAAACGGATAGCATAAAACAGTAAAAGAGTGCTTAGAATCGAGACCCTAATTCGGTAACCTTAATCTTGGACGTTTGAAGTACGTGCTAAAAAAACCGAGTCACGGTCGACGTTTTTCGAAACTTTTTTGGTGAATCATAAGGCCGGATATTTTAGAATATAATTTCGAAGAAACAGAGTGCATAAAACAATTAAAGAGTGCTTAAAATCGAGACCCTAATTCGGTAACCTTAATCTGGGACGTTTGAAGTACGTGCTAAAAAAACCGAGTCACGGTCGACGTTTTTCGATACTTTTTTGGTGAATCGTAAGGCCGGATATTTTAGAATATAATTTCGAAGAAACGGAGTGCTTAAAACAATTAAAGAGTGCTGAAAATCGAGACCCTAATTCGGAAACCTTAATCTGGGACATTTGAAGTACGTGCTAAAAAATGGAGTCACGGTCGATGTTTTTCGAAACTTTTGTGGCGAATCATTAGGACTGATTATTTAGAATCGAATTTCGAAGAAACGGATAGCATAAAACAGTAAAAGAGTGCTTAGAATCGAGACCCTAATTCGGTAACCTTAATCTTGGACGTTTGAAGTACGTGCTAAAAAAACCGAGTCACGGTCGACGTTTTTCGAAACTTTTTTGGTGAATCATAAGGCCGGATATTTTAGAATATAATTTCGAAGAAACAGAGTGCATAAAACAATTAAAGAGTGCTTAAAATCGAGACCCTAATTCGGTAACCTTAATCTGGGACGTTTGAAGTACGTGCTAAAAAAACCGAGTCACGGTCGACGTTTTTCGATACATTTTTGGTGAATCGTAAGGCCGGATATTTTAGAATATAATTTCGAAGAAACGGAGTGCTTAAAACAATTAAAGAGTGCTGAAAATCGAGACCCTTATTCGGAAACCTTAATCTGGGACGTTTGAAGTACGTGCTAAAAAATGGAGTCACGGTCGATGTTTTTCGAAACTTTTGTGGCGAATCATTAGGACTGATTATTTAGAATCGAATTTCGAAGAAACGGATAGCATAAAACAGTAAAAGAGTGCTTAGAATCGAGACCCTAATTCGGTAACCTTAATCTTGGACGTTTGAAGTACGTGCTAAAAAAACCGAGTCACGTTCGACGTTTTTCGAAACTTTTTTGGTGAATCATAAGGCCGGATATTTTAGAATATAATTTCAAAGAAACAGAGTGCATAAAACAATTAAAGAGTGCTTAAAATCGAGACCCTAATTCGGTAACCTTAATCTGGGACGTTTGAAGTACGTGCTAAAAAAACCGAGTCACGGTCGACGTTTTTCGATACTTTTTTGGTGAATCGTAAGGCCGGATATTTTAGAATATAATTTCGAAGAAACGGAGTGCTTAAAACAATTAAAGAGTGCTGAAAATCGAGACCCTAATTCGGAAACCTTAATCTGGGACGTTTGAAGTACGTGCTAAAAAATGGAGTCACGGTCGATGTTTTTCGAAACTTTTGTGGCGAATCATTAGGACTGATGATTTAATATAAAATTTCGAATAAACGGATAGCATAAAACAGTAAAAGAGTGCTTAAAATCGAGACCCTAATTCGGAAACCTTAATCTGGGACGTTTGAAGTACGTGCTAAAAAATGGAGTCACGGTCGATGTTTTTCGAAACTTTTGTGGCGAATCATTAGGACTGATGATTTAATATAAAATTTCGAATAAACGGATAGCATAAAACAGTAAAAGAGTGCTTAAAATCGAGACCCTAATTCGGTAACCTGAATCTGGGACGTTTGAAGTACGTGCTAAAAAAACCGAGTCACGGTCGACGTTTTTCGAAAACTTTTTGGGGAATCATAAGGCCGGATATTTTAGAATATAATTTCGAAGAAATGGAGTGCATAAAACAAATAAAGAGTGCTGAAAATCGAGACCCTAATTCGGAAACCTTAATCTGGGACGTTTGAAGTACGTGCTAAAAAATGGAGTCACGGTCGATGTTTTTCGAAACTTTTGTGGCGAATCATTAGGACTGATTATTTAGAATCGAATTTCGAAGAAACGGATAGCATAAAACAGTAAAAGAGTGCTTAGAATCGAGACCCTAATTCGGTAACCTTAATCTTGGACGTTTGAAGTACGTGCTAAAAAAACCGAGTCACGGTCGACGTTTTTCGAAACTTTTTTGGTGAATCATCAGGCCGGATATTTTAGAATATAATTTCGAAGAAACGGAGTGCATAAAACAATTAAAGAGTGCTGAAAATCGAGACCCTAATTCGGAAACCTTAATCTGGGACGTTTGAAGTACGTGCTAAAAAATGGAGTCACGATCGATGTTTTTCGAAACTTTTGTGGCGAATCATTAGGACTGATTATTTAGAATCGAATTTCGAAGAAACGGATAGCATAAAACAGTAAAAGAGTGCTTAGAATCGAGACCCTAATTCGGTAACCTTAATCTTGGACGTTTGAAGTACGTGCTAAAAAAACCGAGTCACGGTCGACGTTTTTCGAAACTTTTTTGGTGAATCATAAGGCCGGATATTTTAGAATATAATTTCGAAGAAACGGAGTGCATAAAACAATTAAAGAGTGCTGAAAATCGAGACCCTAATTCGGAAACCTTAATCTGGGACGTTTGAAGTACGTGCTAAAAAATGGAGTCACGGTCGATGTTTTTCGAAACTTTTGTGGCGAATCATTAGGACTGATTATTTAGAATCGAATTTCGAAGAAACGGATAGCATAAAACAGTAAAAGAGTGCTTAGAATCGAGACCCTAATTCGGTAACCTTAATCTTGGACGTTTGAAGTACGTGCTAAAAAAACCGAGTCACGGTCGACGTTTTTCGAAACTTTTTTGGTGAATCATAAGGCCGGATATTTTAGAATATAATTTCGAAGAAACAGAGTGCATATAACAATTAAAGAGTGCTTAAAATCGAGACCCTAATTCGGTAACCTTAATCTGGGACGTTTGAAGTACGTGCTAAAAAAACCGAGTCACGGTCGACGTTTTTCGATACTTTTTTGGTGAATCGTAAGGCCGGATATTTTAGAATATAATTTCGAAGAAACGGAGTGCTTAAAACAATTAAAGAGTGCTGAAAATCGAGACCCTAATTCGGAAACCTTAATCTGGGACGTTTGAAGTACGTGCTAAAAAATGGAGTCACGGTCGATGTTTTTCGAAACTTTTGTGGCGAATCATTAGGACTGATGATTTAATATAAAATTTCGAATAAACGGATAGCATAAAACAGTAAAAGAGTGCTTAAAATCGAGACCCTAATTCGGAAACCTTAATCTGGGACGTTTGAAGTACGTGCTAAAAAATGGAGTCACGGTCGATGTTTTTCGAAACTTTTGTGGCGAATCATTAGGACTGATGATTTAATATAAAATTTCGAATAAACGGATAGCATAAAACAGTAAAATAGTGCTTAAAATCGAGACCCTAATTCGGTAACCTGAATCTGGGACGTTTGAAGTACGTCCTAAAAAAACCGAGTCACGGTCGACGTTTTTCGAAAACTTTTTGGGGAATCATAAGGCCGGATATTTTAGAATATAATTTCGAAGAAATGGAGTGCATAAAACAAATAAAGAGTGCTGAAAATCGAGACCCTAATTCGGAAACCTTAATCTAGGACGTTTGAAGTACGTGCTAAAAAATGGAGTCACGGTCGATGTTTTTCGAAACTTTTGTGGCGAATCATTAGGACTGATTATTTAGAATCGAATTTCGAAGAAACGGATAGCATAAAACAGTAAAAGAGTGCTTAGAATCGAGACCCTAATTCGGTAACCTTAATCTTGGACGTTTGAAGTACGTGCTAAAAAAACCGAGTCACGGTCGACGTTTTTCGAAACTTTTTTGGTGAATCATAAGGCCGGATATTTTAGAATATAATTTCGAAGAAACGGAGTGCATAAAACAATTAAAGAGTGCTGAAAATCGAGACCCTAATTCGGAAACCTTAATCTGGGACGTTTGAAGTACGTGCTAAAAAATGGAGTCACGGTCGATGTTTTTCGAAACTTTTGTGGCGAATCATTAGGACTGATTATTTAGAATCGAATTTCGAAGAAACGGATAGCATAAAACAGTAAAAGAGTGCTTAGAATCGAGACCCTAATTCGGTAACCTTAATCTTGGACGTTTGAAGTACGTGCTAAAAAAACCGAGTCACGGTCGACGTTTTTCGAAACTTTTTTGGTGAATCATAAGGCCGGATATTTTAGAATATAATTTCGAAGAAACGGAGTGCATAAAACAATTAAAGAGTGCTGAAAATCGAGACCCTAATTCGGAAACCTTAATCTGGGACGTTTGAAGTACGTGCTAAAAAATGGAGTCACGGTCGATGTTTTTCGAAACTTTTGTGGCGAATCATTAGGACTGATGATTTAGAATCGAATTTCGAAAAAACGGATAGCATAAAAATGTAAAAGAGTGCTTAGAATCGAGACCCTAATTCGGTAACCTTAATCTTGGACGTTTGAAGTACGTGCTAAAAAAACCGAGTCACGGTCGACGTTTTTCGAAACTTTTTTGGTGAATCATAAGGCCGGATATTTTAGAATATAATTTCGAAGAAACGAGGTGCATAAAACAATTAAAGAGTGCTGAAAATCGAGACCCTAATTCGGAAACCTTAATCTGGGACGTTTGAAGTACGTGCTAAAAAATGGAGTCACGGTCGATGTTTTTCGAAACTTTTGTGGCGAATCATTAGGACTGATTATTTAGAATCGAATTTCGAAGAAACGGATAGCATAAAACAGTAAAAGAGTGCTTAGAATCGAGACCCTAATTCGGTAACCTTAATCTTGGACGTTTGAAGTACGTGCTAAAAAAACCGAGTCACGGTCGACGTTTTTCGAAACTTTTTTGGTGAATCATAAGGCCGGATATTTTAGAATATAATTTCGAAGAAACGGAGTGCATAAAACAATTAAAGAGTGCTGAAAATCGAGACCCTAATTCGGAAACCTTAATCTGGGACGTTTGAAGTACGTGCTAAAAAATGGAGTCACGGTCGATGTTTTTCGAAACTTTTGTGGCGAATCATTAGGACTGATTATTTAGAATCGAATTTCGAAGAAACGGATAGCATAAAACAGTAAAAGAGTGCTTAGAATCGAGACCCTAATTCGGTAACCTTAATCTTGGACGTTTGAAGTACGTGCTAAAAAAACCGAGTCACGGTCGACGTTTTTCGAAACTTTTTTGGTGAATCATAAGGCCGGATATTTTAGAATATAATTTCGAAGAAACGGAGTGCATAAAACAATTAAAGAGTGCTGAAAATCGAGACCCTAATTCGGAAACCTTAATCTGGGACGTTTGAAGTACGTGCTAAAAAATGGAGTCACGGTCGATGTTTTTCGAAACTTTTGTGGCGAATCATTAGGACTGATGATTTAGAATCGAATTTCGAAGAAACGGATAGCATAAAAATGTAAAAGAGTGCTTAGAATCGAGACCCTAATTCGGTAACCTTAATCTTGGACGTTTGAAGTACGTGCTAAAAAAACCGAGTCACGGTCGACGTTTTTCGAAACTTTTTTGGTGAATCATAAGGCCGGATATTTTAGAATATAATTTCGAAGAAACGGAGTGCATAAAACAATTAAAGAGTGCTGAAAATCGAGACCCTAATTCGGAAACCTTAATCTGGGACGTTTGAAGTACGTGCTAAAAAATGGAGTCACGGTCGATGTTTTTCGAAACTTTTGTGGCGAATCATTAGGACTGATTATTTAGAATCGAATTTCGAAGAAACGGATAGCATAAAACAGTAAAAGAGTGCTTAGAATCGAGACCCTAATTCGGTAACCTTAATCTTGGACGTTTGAAGTACGTGCTAAAAAAACCGAGTCACGGTCGACGTTTTTCGAAACTTTTTTGGTGAATCATAAGGCCGGATATTTTAGAATATAATTTCGAAGAAACGGAGTGCATAAAACAATTAAAGAGTGCTGAAAATCGAGACCCTAATTCGGAAACCTTAATCTGGGACGTTTGAAGTACGTGCTAAAAAATGGAGTGACGGTCGATGTTTTTCGAAACTTTTGTGGCGAATCATTAGGACTGATTATTTAGAATCGAATTTCGAAGAAACGGATAGCATAAAACAGTAAAAGAGTGCTTAGAATCGAGACCCTAATTCGGTAACCTTAATCTTGGATGTTTGAAGTACGTGCTAAAAAAACCGAGTCACGGTCGACGTTTTTCGAAACTTTTTTGGTGAATCATAAGGCCGGATATTTTAGAATATAATTTCGAAGAAACAGAGTGCATAAAACAATTAAAGAGTGCTTAAAATCGAGACCCTAATTCGGTAACCTTAATCTGGGACGTTTGAAGTACGTGCTAAAAAAACCGAGTCACGGTCGACGTTTTTCGATACTTTTTTGGTGAATCGTAAGGCCGGATATTTTAGAATATAATTTCGAAGAAACGGAGTGCTTAAAACAATTAAAGAGTGCTGAAAATCGAGACCCTAATTCGGAAACCTTAATCTGGGACATTTGAAGTACGTGCTAAAAAATGGAGTCACGGTCGATGTTTTTCGAAACTTTTGTGGCGAATCATTAGGACTGATTATTTAGAATCGAATTTCGAAGAAACGGATAGCATAAAACAGTAAAAGAGTGCTTAGAATCGAGACCCTAATTCGGTAACCTTAATCTTGGACGTTTGAAGTACGTGCTAAAAAAACCGAGTCACGGTCGACGTTTTTCGAAACTTTTTTGGTGAATCATAAGGCCGGATATTTTAGAATATAATTTCGAAGAAACGGAGTGCATAAAACAATTAAAGAGTGCTGAAAATCGAGACCCTAATTCGGAAACCTTAATCTGGGACGTTTGAAGTACGTGCTAAAAAATGGAGTCACGGTCGATGTTTTTCGAAACTTTTGTGGCGAATCATTAGGACTGATTATTTAGAATCGAATTTCGAAGAAACGGATAGCATAAAACAGTAAAAGAGTGCTTAGAATCGAGACCCTAATTCGGTAACCTTAATCTTGGACGTTTGAAGTACGTGCTAAAAAAACCGAGTCACGGTCGACGTTTTTCGAAACTTTTTTGGTGAATCATAAGGCCGGATATTTTAGAATATAATTTCGAAGAAACAGAGTGCATAAAACAATTAAAGAGTGCTTAAAATCGAGACCCTAATTCGGTAACCTTAATCTGGGACGTTTGAAGTACGTGCTAAAAAAACCGAGTCACGGTCGACGTTTTTCGATACTTTTTTGGTGAATCGTAAAGCCGGATATTTTAGAATATAATTTCGAAGAAACGGAGTGCTTAAAACAATTAAAGAGTGCTGAAAATCGAGACCCTAATTCGGAAACCTTAATCTGGGACATTTGAAGTACGTGCTAAAAAATGGAGTCACGGTCGATGTTTTTCGAAACTTTTGTGGCGAATCATTAGGACTGATTATTTAGAATCGAATTTCGAAGAAACGGATAGCATAAAACAGTAAAAGAGTGCTTAGAATCGAGACCCTAATTCGGTAACCTTAATCTTGGACGTTTGAAGTACGTGCTAAAAAAACCGAGTCACGGTCGACGTTTTTCGAAACTTTTTTGGTGAATCATAAGGCCGGATATTTTAGAATATAATTTCGAAGAAACAGAGTGCATAAAACAATTAAAGAGTGCTTAAAATCGAGACCCTAATTCGGTAACCTTAATCTGGGACGTTTGAAGTACGTGCTAAAAAAACCGAGTCACGGTCGACGTTTTTCGATACTTTTTTGGTGAATCGTAAGGCCGGATATTTTAGAATATAATTTCGAAGAAACGGAGTGCTTAAAACAATTAAAGAGTGCTGAAAATCGAGACCCTTATTCGGAAACCTTAATCTGGGACGTTTGAAGTACGTGCTAAAAAATGGAGTCACGGTCGATGTTTTTCGAAACTTTTGTGGCGAATCATTAGGACTGATTATTTAGAATCGAATTTCGAAGAAACGGATAGCATAAAACAGTAAAAGAGTGCTTAGAATCGAGACCCTAATTCGGTAACCTTAATCTTGGACGTTTGAAGTACGTGCTAAAAAAACCGAGTCACGGTCGACGTTTTTCGAAACTTTTTTGGTGAATCATAAGGCCGGATATTTTAGAATATAATTTCGAAGAAACAGAGTGCATAAAACAATTAAAGAGTGCTTAAAATCGAGACCCTAATTCGGTAACCTTAATCTGGGACGTTTGAAGTACGTGCTAAAAAAACCGAGTCACGGTCGACGTTTTTCGATACTTTTTTGGTGAATCGTAAGGCCGGATATTTTAGAATATAATTTCGAAGAAACGGAGTGCTTAAAACAATTAAAGAGTGCTGAAAATCGAGACCCTTATTCGGAAACCTTAATCTGGGACGTTTGAAGTACGTGCTAAAAAATGGAGTCACGGTCGATGTTTTTCGAAACTTTTGTGGCGAATCATTAGGACTGATTATTTAGAATCGAATTTCGAAGAAACGGATAGCATAAAACAGTAAAAGAGTGCTTAGAATCGAGACCCTAATTCGGTAACCTTAATCTTGGACGTTTGAAGTACGTGCTAAAAAAACCGAGTCACGGTCGACGTTTTTCGAAACTTTTTTGGTGAATCATAAGGCCGGATATTTTAGAATATAATTTCAAAGAAACAGAGTGCATAAAACAATTAAAGAGTGCTTAAAATCGAGACCCTAATTCGGTAACCTTAATCTGGGACGTTTGAAGTACGTGCTAAAAAAACCGAGTCACGGTCGACGTTTTTCGATACTTTTTTGGTGAATCGTAAGGCCGGATATTTTAGAATATAATTTCGAAGAAACGGAGTGCTTAAAACAATTAAAGAGTGCTGAAAATCGAGACCCTAATTCGGAAACCTTAATCTGGGACGTTTGAAGTACGTGCTAAAAAATGGAGTCACGGTCGATGTTTTTCGAAACTTTTGTGGCGAATCATTAGGACTGATGATTTAATATAAAATTTCGAATAAACGGATAGCATAAAACAGTAAAAGAGTGCTTAAAATCGAGACCCTAATTCGGAAACCTTAATCTGGGACGTTTGAAGTACGTGCTAAAAAATGGAGTCACGGTCGATGTTTTTCGAAACTTTTGTGGCGAATCATTAGGACTGATAATTTAGAATCGAATTTCGAAGAAACGGATAGCATAAAACAGTAAAAGAGTGCTTAGAATCGAGACCCTAATTCGGTAACCTTAATCTTGGACGTTTGAAGTACGTGCTAAAAAAACCGAGTCACGGTCGACGTTTTTCGAAACTTTTTTGGTGAATCATCAGGCCGGATATTTTAGAATATAATTTCGAAGAAACGGAGTGCATAAAACAATTAAAGAGTGCTGAAAATCGAGACCCTAATTCGGAAACCTTAATCTGGGACGTTTGAAGTACGTGCTAAAAAATGGAGTCACGATCGATGTTTTTCGAAACTTTTGTGGCGAATCATTAGGACTGATTATTTAGAATCGAATTTCGAAGAAACGGATAGCATAAAACAGTAAAAGAGTGCTTAGAATCGAGACCCTAATTCGGTAACCTTAATCTTGGACGTTTGAAGTACGTGCTAAAAAAACCGAGTCACGGTCGACGTTTTTCGAAACTTTTTTGGTGAATCATAAGGCCGGATATTTTAGAATATAATTTCGAAGAAACGGAGTGCATAAAACAATTAAAGAGTGCTGAAAATCGAGACCCTAATTCGGAAACCTTAATCTGGGACGTTTGAAGTACGTGCTAAAAAATGGAGTCACGGTCGATGTTTTTCGAAACTTTTGTGGCGAATCATTAGGACTGATTATTTAGAATCGAATTTCGAAGAAACGGATAGCATAAAACAGTAAAAGAGTGCTTAGAATCGAGACCCTAATTCGGTAACCTTAATCTTGGATGTTTGAAGTACGTGCTAAAAAAACCGAGTCACGGTCGACGTTTTTCGAAACTTTTTTGGTGAATCATAAGGCCGGATATTTTAGAATATAATTTCGAAGAAACAGAGTGCATAAAACAATTAAAGAGTGCTTAAAATCGAGACCCTAATTCGGTAACCTTAATCTAGGACGTTTGAAGTACGTGCTAAAAAAACCGAGTCACGGTCGACGTTTTTCGATACTTTTTTGGTGAATCGTAAGGCCGGATATTTTAGAATATAATTTCGAAGAAACGGAGTGCTTAAAACAATTAAAGAGTGCTGAAAATCGAGACCCTAATTCGGAAACCTTAATCTGGGACATTTGAAGTACGTGCTAAAAAATGGAGTCACGGTCGATGTTTTTCGAAACTTTTGTGGCGAATCATTAGGACTGATTATTTAGAATCGAATTTCGAAGAAACGGATAGCATAAAACAGTAAAAGAGTGCTTAGAATCGAGACCCTAATTCGGTAACCTTAATCTTGGACGTTTGAAGTACGTGCTAAAAAAACCGAGTCACGGTCGACGTTTTTCGAAACTTTTTTGGTGAATCATAAGGCCGGATATTTTAGAATATAATTTCGAAGAAACGGAGTGCATAAAACAATTAAAGAGTGCTGAAAATCGAGACCCTAATTCGGAAACCTTAATCTGGGACGTTTGAAGTACGTGCTAAAAAATGGAGTCACGGTCGATGTTTTTCGAAACTTTTGTGGCGAATCATTAGGACTGATTATTTAGAATCGAATTTCGAAGAAACGGATAGCATAAAACAGTAAAAGAGTGCTTAGAATCGAGACCCTAATTCGGTAACCTTAATCTTGGACGTTTGAAGTACGTGCTAAAAAAACCGAGTCACGGTCGACGTTTTTCGAAACTTTTTTGGTGAATCATAAGGCCGGATATTTTAGAATATAATTTCGAAGAAACAGAGTGCATAAAACAATTAAAGAGTGCTTAAAATCGAGACCCTAATTCGGTAACCTTAATCTGGGACGTTTGAAGTACGTGCTAAAAAAACCGAGTCACGGTCGACGTTTTTCGATACTTTTTTGGTGAATCGTAAAGCCGGATATTTTAGAATATAATTTCGAAGAAACGGAGTGCTTAAAACAATTAAAGAGTGCTGAAAATCGAGACCCTAATTCGGAAACCTTAATCTGGGACATTTGAAGTACGTGCTAAAAAATGGAGTCACGGTCGATGTTTTTCGAAACTTTTGTGGCGAATCATTAGGACTGATTATTTAGAATCGAATTTCGAAGAAACGGATAGCATAAAACAGTAAAAGAGTGCTTAGAATCGAGACCCTAATTCGGTAACCTTAATCTTGGACGTTTGAAGTACGTGCTAAAAAAACCGAGTCACGGTCGACGTTTTTTGAAACTTTTTTGGTGAATCATAAGGCCGGATATTTTAGAATATAATTTCGAAGAAACAGAGTGCATAAAACAATTAAAGAGTGCTTAAAATCGAGACCCTAATTCGGTAACCTTAATCTGGGACGTTTGAAGTACGTGCTAAAAAAACCGAGTCACGGTCGACGTTTTTCGATACTTTTTTGGTGAATCGTAAGGCCGGATATTTTAGAATATAATTTCGAAGAAACGGAGTGCTTAAAACAATTAAAGAGTGCTGAAAATCGAGACCCTTATTCGGAAACCTTAATCTGGGACGTTTGAAGTACGTGCTAAAAAATGGAGTCACGGTCGATGTTTTTCGAAACTTTTGTGGCGAATCATTAGGACTGATTATTTAGAATCGAATTTCGAAGAAACGGATAGCATAAAACAGTAAAAGAGTGCTTAGAATCGAGACCCTAATTCGGTAACCTTAATCTTGGACGTTTGAAGTACGTGCTAAAAAAACCGAGTCACGGTCGACGTTTTTCGAAACTTTTTTGGTGAATCATAAGGCCGGATATTTTAGAATATAATTTCAAAGAAACAGAGTGCATAAAACAATTAAAGAGTGCTTAAAATCGAGACCCTAATTCGGAAACCTTAATCTGGGACGTTTGAAGTACGTGCTAAAAAATGGAGTCACGATCGATGTTTTTCGAAACTTTTGTGGCGAATCATTAGGACTGATTATTTAGAATCGAATTTCGAAGAAACGGATAGCATAAAACAGTAAAAGAGTGCTTAGAATCGAGACCCTAATTCGGTAACCTTAATCTTGGACGTTTGAAGTACGTGCTAAAAAAACCGAGTCACGGTCGACGTTTTTCGAAACTTTTTTGGTGAATCATAAGGCCGGATATTTTAGAATATAATTTCAAAGAAACAGAGTGCATAAAACAATTAAAGAGTGCTTAAAATCGAGACCCTAATTCGGTAACCTTAATCTGGGACGTTTGAAGTACGTGCTAAAAAAACCGAGTCACGGTCGACGTTTTTCGATACTTTTTTGGTGAATCGTAAGGCCGGATATTTTAGAATATAATTTCGAAGAAACGGAGTGCTTAAAACAATTAAAGAGTGCTGAAAATCGAGACCCTAATTCGGAAACCTTAATCTGGGACGTTTGAAGTACGTGCTAAAAAATGGAGTCACGGTCGATGTTTTTCGAAACTTTTGTGGCGAATCATTAGGACTGATGATTTAATATAAAATTTCGAATAAACGGATAGCATAAAACAGTAAAAGAGTGCTTAAAATCGAGACCCTAATTCGGAAACCTTAATCTGGGACGTTTGAAGTACGTGCTAAAAAATGGAGTCACGGTCGATGTTTTTCGAAACTTTTGTGGCGAATCATTAGGACTGATGATTTAATATAAAATTTCGAATAAACGGATAGCATAAAACAGTAAAAGAGTGCTTAAAATCGAGACCCTAATTCGGTAACCTGAATCTGGGACGTTTGAAGTACGTGCTAAAAAAACCGAGTCACGGTCGACGTTTTTCGAAAACTTTTTGGGGAATCATAAGGCCGGATATTTTAGAATATAATTTCGAAGAAATGGAGTGCATAAAACAAATAAAGAGTGCTGAAAATCGAGACCCTAATTCGGAAACCTTAATCTGGGACGTTTGAAGTACGTGCTAAAAAATGGAGTCACGGTCGATGTTTTTCGAAACTTTTGTGGCGAATCATTAGGACTGATTATTTAGAATCGAATTTCGAAGAAACGGATAGCATAAAACAGTAAAAGAGTGCTTAGAATCGAGACCCTAATTCGGTAACCTTAATCTTGGACGTTTGAAGTACGTGCTAAAAAAACCGAGTCACGGTCGACGTTTTTCGAAACTTTTTTGGTGAATCATCAGGCCGGATATTTTAGAATATAATTTCGAAGAAACGGAGTGCATAAAACAATTAAAGAGTGCTGAAAATCGAGACCCTAATTCGGAAACCTTAATCTGGGACGTTTGAAGTACGTGCTAAAAAATGGAGTCACGATCGATGTTTTTCGAAACTTTTGTGGCGAATCATTAGGACTGATTATTTAGAATCGAATTTCGAAGAAACGGATAGCATAAAACAGTAAAAGAGTGCTTAGAATCGAGACCCTAATTCGGTAACCTTAATCTTGGACGTTTGAAGTACGTGCTAAAAAAACCGAGTCACGGTCGACGTTTTTCGAAACTTTTTTGGTGAATCATAAGGCCGGATATTTTAGAATATAATTTCGAAGAAACGGAGTGCATAAAACAATTAAAGAGTGCTGAAAATCGAGACCCTAATTCGGAAACCTTAATCTGGGACGTTTGAAGTACGTGCTAAAAAATGGAGTGACGGTCGATGTTTTTCGAAACTTTTGTGGCGAATCATTAGGACTGATTATTTAGAATCGAATTTCGAAGAAACGGATAGCATAAAACAGTAAAAGAGTGCTTAGAATCGAGACCCTAATTCGGTAACCTTAATCTTGGACGTTTGAAGTACGTGCTAAAAAAACCGAGTCACGGTCGACGTTTTTCGAAACTTTTTTGGTGAATCATAAGGCCGGATATTTTAGAATATAATTTCGAAGAAACAGAGTGCATATAACAATTAAAGAGTGCTTAAAATCGAGACCCTAATTCGGTAACCTTAATCTGGGACGTTTGAAGTACGTGCTAAAAAAACCGAGTCACGGTCGACGTTTTTCGATACTTTTTTGGTGAATCGTAAGGCCGGATATTTTAGAATATAATTTCGAAGAAACGGAGTGCTTAAAACAATTAAAGAGTGCTGAAAATCGAGACCCTAATTCGGAAACCTTAATCTGGGACGTTTGAAGTACGTGCTAAAAAATGGAGTCACGGTCGATGTTTTTCGAAACTTTTGTGGCGAATCATTAGGACTGATGATTTAATATAAAATTTCGAATAAACGGATAGCATAAAACAGTAAAAGAGTGCTTAAAATCGAGACCCTAATTCGGAAACCTTAATCTGGGACGTTTGAAGTACGTGCTAAAAAATGGAGTCACGGTCGATGTTTTTCGAAACTTTTGTGGCGAATCATTAGGACTGATGATTTAATATAAAATTTCGAATAAACGGATAGCATAAAACAGTAAAAGAGTGCTTAAAATCGAGACCCTAATTCGGTAACCTGAATCTGGGACGTTTGAAGTACGTGCTAAAAAAACCGAGTCACGGTCGACGTTTTTCGAAAACTTTTTGGGGAATCATAAGGCCGGATATTTTAGAATATAATTTCGAAGAAATGGAGTGCATAAAACAAATAAAGAGTGCTGAAAATCGAGACCCTAATTCGGAAACCTTAATCTGGGACGTTTGAAGTACGTGCTAAAAAATGGAGTCACGGTCGATGTTTTTCGAAACTTTTGTGGCGAATCATTAGGACTGATTATTTAGAATCGAATTTCGAAGAAACGGATAGCATAAAACAGTAAAAGAGTGCTTAGAATCGAGACCCTAATTCGGTAACCTTAATCTTGGACGTTTGAAGTACGTGCTAAAAAAACCGAGTCACGGTCGACGTTTTTCGAAACTTTTTTGGTGAATCATCAGGCCGGATATTTTAGAATATAATTTCGAAGAAACGGAGTGCATAAAACAATTAAAGAGTGCTGAAAATCGAGACCCTAATTCGGAAACCTTAATCTGGGACGTTTGAAGTACGTGCTAAAAAATGGAGTCACGATCGATGTTTTTCGAAACTTTTGTGGCGAATCATTAGGACTGATTATTTAGAATCGAATTTCGAAGAAACGGATAGCATAAAACAGTAAAAGAGTGCTTAGAATCGAGACCCTAATTCGGTAACCTTAATCTTGGACGTTTGAAGTACGTGCTAAAAAAACCGAGTCACGGTCGACGTTTTTCGAAACTTTTTTGGTGAATCATAAGGCCGGATATTTTAGAATATAATTTCGAAGAAACGGAGTGCATAAAACAATTAAAGAGTGCTGAAAATCGAGACCCTAATTCGGAAACCTTAATCTGGGACGTTTGAAGTACGTGCTAAAAAATTGAGTCACGGTCGATGTTTTTCGAAACTTTTGTGGCGAATCATTAGGACTGATTATTTAGAATCGAATTTCGAAGAAACGGATAGCATAAAACAGTAAAAGAGTGCTTAGAATCGAGACCCTAATTCGGTAACCTTAATCTTGGACGTTTGAAGTACGTGCTAAAAAAACCGAGTCACGGTCGACGTTTTTCGAAACTTTTTTGGTGAATCATAAGGCCGGATATTTTAGAATATAATTTCGAAGAAACAGAGTGCATATAACAATTAAAGAGTGCTTAAAATCGAGACCCTAATTCGGTAACCTTAATCTGGGACGTTTGAAGTACGTGCTAAAAAAACCGAGTCACGGTCGACGTTTTTCGATACTTTTTTGGTGAATCGTAAGGCCGGATATTTTAGAATATAATTTCGAAGAAACGGAGTGCTTAAAACAATTAAAGAGTGCTGAAAATCGAGACCCTAATTCGGAAACCTTAATCTGGGACATTTGAAGTACGTGCTAAAAAATGGAGTCACGGTCGATGTTTTTCGAAACTTTTGTGGCGAATCATTAGGACTGATTATTTAGAATCGAATTTCGAAGAAACGGATAGCATAAAACAGTAAAAGAGTGCTTAGAATCGAGACCCTAATTCGGTAACCTTAATCTTGGACGTTTGAAGTACGTGCTAAAAAAACCGAGTCACGGTCGACGTTTTTCGAAACTTTTTTGGTGAATCATAAGGCCGGATATTTTAGAATATAATTTCGAAGAAACAGAGTGCATAAAACAATTAAAGAGTGCTTAAAATCGAGACCCTAATTCGGTAACCTTAATCTGGGACGTTTGAAGTACGTGCTAAAAAAACCGAGTCACGGTCGACGTTTTTCGATACTTTTTTGGTGAATCGTAAGGCCGGATATTTTAGAATATAATTTCGAAGAAACGGAGTGCTTAAAACAATTAAAGAGTGCTGAAAATCGAGACCCTAATTCGGAAACCTTAATCTGGGACGTTTGAAGTACGTGCTAAAAAATGGAGTCACGGTCGATGTTTTTCGAAACTTTTGTGGCGAATCATTAGGACTGATTATTTAGAATCGAATTTCGAAGAAACGGATAGCATAAAACAGTAAAAGAGTGCTTAGAATCGAGACCCTAATTCGGTAACCTTAATCTTGGACGTTTGAAGTACGTGCTAAAAAAACCGAGTCACGGTCGACGTTTTTCGAAACTTTTTTGGTGAATCATCAGGCCGGATATTTTAGAATATAATTTCGAAGAAACGGAGTGCATAAAACAATTAAAGAGTGCTGAAAATCGAGACCCTAATTCGGAAACCTTAATCTGGGACGTTTGAAGTACGTGCTAAAAAATGGAGTCACGATCGATGTTTTTCGAAACTTTTGTGGCGAATCATTAGGACTGATTATTTAGAATCGAATTTCGAAGAAACGGATAGCATAAAACAGTAAAAGAGTGCTTAGAATCGAGACCCTAATTCGGTAACCTTAATCTTGGACGTTTGAAGTACGTGCTAAAAAAACCGAGTCACGGTCGACGTTTTTCGAAACTTTTTTGGTGAATCATAAGGCCGGATATTTTAGAATATAATTTCGAAGAAACGGAGTGCATAAAACAATTAAAGAGTGCTGAAAATCGAGACCCTAATTCGGAAACCTTAATCTGGGACGTTTGAAGTACGTGCTAAAAAATTGAGTCACGGTCGATGTTTTTCGAAACTTTTGTGGCGAATCATTAGGACTGATTATTTAGAATCGAATTTCGAAGAAACGGATAGCATAAAACAGTAAAAGAGTGCTTAGAATCGAGACCCTAATTCGGTAACCTTAATCTTGGACGTTTGAAGTACGTGCTAAAAAAACCGAGTCACGGTCGACGTTTTTCGAAACTTTTTTGGTGAATCATAAGGCCGGATATTTTAGAATATAATTTCGAAGAAACAGAGTGCATATAACAATTAAAGAGTGCTTAAAATCGAGACCCTAATTCGGTAACCTTAATCTTGGACGTTTGAAGTACGTGCTAAAAAAACCGAGTCACGGTCGACGTTTTTCGAAACTTTTTTGGTGAATCATAAGGCCGGATATTTTAGAATATAATTTCGAAGAAACGGAGTGCATAAAACAATTAAAGAGTGCTGAAAATCGAGACCCTAATTCGGAAACCTTAATCTGGGACGTTTGAAGTACGTGCTAAAAAATTGAGTCACGGTCGATGTTTTTCGAAACTTTTGTGGCGAATCATTAGGACTGATTATTTAGAATCGAATTTCGAAGAAACGGATAGCATAAAACAGTAAAAGAGTGCTTAGAATCGAGACCCTAATTCGGTAACCTTAATCTTGGACGTTTGAAGTACGTGCTAAAAAAACCGAGTCACGGTCGACGTTTTTCGAAACTTTTTTGGTGAATCATAAGGCCGGATATTTTAGAATATAATTTCGAAGAAACAGAGTGCATATAACAATTAAAGAGTGCTTAAAATCGAGACCCTAATTCGGTAACCTTAATCTGGGACGTTTGAAGTACGTGCTAAAAAAACCGAGTCACGGTCGACGTTTTTCGATACTTTTTTGGTGAATCGTAAGGCCGGATATTTTAGAATATAATTTCGAAGAAACGGAGTGCTTAAAACAATTAAAGAGTGCTGAAAATCGAGACCCTAATTCGGAAACCTTAATCTGGGACATTTGAAGTACGTGCTAAAAAATGGAGTCACGGTCGATGTTTTTCGAAACTTTTGTGGCGAATCATTAGGACTGATTATTTAGAATCGAATTTCGAAGAAACGGATAGCATAAAACAGTAAAAGAGTGCTTAGAATCGAGACCCTAATTCGGTAACCTTAATCTTGGACGTTTGAAGTACGTGCTAAAAAAACCGAGTCACGGTCGACGTTTTTCGAAACTTTTTTGGTGAATCATAAGGCCGGATATTTTAGAATATAATTTCGAAGAAACAGAGTGCATAAAACAATTAAAGAGTGCTTAAAATCGAGACCCTAATTCGGTAACCTTAATCTGGGACGTTTGAAGTACGTGCTAAAAAAACCGAGTCACGGTCGACGTTTTTCGATACTTTTTTGGTGAATCGTAAGGCCGGATATTTTAGAATATAATTTCGAAGAAACGGAGTGCTTAAAACAATTAAAGAGTGCTGAAAATCGAGACCCTAATTCGGAAACCTTAATCTGGGACGTTTGAAGTACGTGCTAAAAAATGGAGTCACGGTCGATGTTTTTCGAAACTTTTGTGGCGAATCATTAGGACTGATTATTTAGAATCGAATTTCGAAGAAACGGATAGCATAAAACAGTAAAAGAGTGCTTAGAATCGAGACCCTAATTCGGTAACCTTAATCTTGGACGTTTGAAGTACGTGCTAAAAAAACCGAGTCACGGTCGACGTTTTTCGAAACTTTTTTGGTGAATCGTAAGGCCGGATATTTTAGAATATAATTTCGAAGAAACAGAGTGCATAAAACAATTAAAGAGTGCTTAAAATCGAGACCCTAATTCGGTAACCTTAATCTGGGACGTTTGAAGTACGTGCTAAAAAAACCGAGTCACGGTCGACGTTTTTCGATACTTTTTTGGTGAATCGTAAGGCCGGATATTTTAGAATATAATTTCGAAGAAACGGAGTGCTTAAAACAATTAAAGAGTGCTGAAAATCGAGACCCTAATTCGGAAACCTTAATCTGGGACGTTTGAAGTACGTGCTAAAAAATGGAGTCACGGTCGATGTTTTTCGAAACTTTTGTGGCGAATCATTAGGACTGATGATTTAATATAAAATTTCGAATAAACGGATAGCATAAAACAGTAAAAGAGTGCTTAAAATCGAGACCCTAATTCGGAAACCTTAATCTGGGACGTTTGAAGTACGTGCTAAAAAATGGAGTCACGGTCGATGTTTTTCGAAACTTTTGTGGCGAATCATTAGGACTGATGATTTAATATAAAATTTCGAATAAACGGATAGCATAAAACAGTAAAAGAGTGCTTAAAATCGAGACCCTAATTCGGTAACCTGAATCTGGGACGTTTGAAGTACGTGCTAAAAAAACCGAGTCACGGTCGACGTTTTTCGAAAACTTTTTGGGGAATCATAAGGCCGGATATTTTAGAATATAATTTCGAAGAAATGGAGTGCATAAAACAAATAAAAAGTGCTGAAAATCGAGACCCTAATTCGGAAACCTTAATCTGGGACGTTTGAAGTACGTGCTAAAAAATGGAGTCACGGTCGATGTTTTTCGAAACTTTTGTGGCGAATCATTAGGACTGATTATTTAGAATCGAATTTCGAAGAAACGGATAGCATAAAACAGTAAAGGAGTGCTTAGAATCGAGACCCTAATTCGGTAACCTTAATCTTGGACGTTTGAAGTACGTGCTAAAAAAACCGAGTCACGGTCGACGTTTTTCGAAACTTTTTTGGTGAATCATAAGGCCGGATATTTTAGAATATAATTTCGAAGAAACGGAGTGCATAAAACAATTAAAGAGTGCTGAAAATCGAGACCCTAATTCGGAAACCTTAATCTGGGACGTTTGAAGTACGTGCTAAAAAATGGAGTCACGGTCGATGTTTTTCGAAACTTTTGTGGCGAATCATTAGGACTGATTATTTAGAATCGAATTTCGAAGAAACGGATAGCATAAAACAGTAAAAGAGTGCTTAGAATCGAGACCCTAATTCGGTAACCTTAATCTTGGACGTTTGAAGTACGTGCTAAAAAAACCGAGTCACGGTCGACGTTTTTCGAAACTTTTTTGGTGAATCATAAGGCCGGATATTTTAGAATATAATTTCGAAGAAACGGAGTGCATAAAACAATTAAAGAGTGCTGAAAATCGAGACCCTAATTCGGAAACCTTAATCTGGGACGTTTGAAGTACGTGCTAAAAAATGGAGTCACGGTCGATGTTTTTCGAAACTTTTGTGGCGAATCATTAGGACTGATTATTTAGAATCGAATTTCGAAGAAACGGATAGCATAAAACAGTAAAAGAGTGCTTAGAATCGAGACCCTAATTCGGTAACCTTAATCTTGGACGTTTGAAGTACGTGCTAAAAAAACCGAGTCACGGTCGACGTTTTTCGAAACTTTTTTGGTGAATCATAAGGCCGGATATTTTAGAATATAATTTCGAAGAAACGGAGTGCATAAAACAATTAAAGAGTGCTGAAAATCGAGACCCTAATTCGGAAACCTTAATCTGGGACGTTTGAAGTACGTGCTAAAAAATGGAGTCACGGTCGATGTTTTTCGAAACTTTTGTGGCGAATCATTAGGACTGATTATTTAGAATCGAATTTCGAAGAAACGGATAGCATAAAACAGTAAAGGAGTGCTTAGAATCGAGACCCTAATTCGGTAACCTTAATCTTGGACGTTTGAAGTACGTGCTAAAAAAACCGAGTCACGGTCGACGTTTTTCGAAACTTTTTTGGTGAATCATAAGGCCGGATATTTTAGAATATAATTTCGAAGAAACGGAGTGCATAAAACAATTAAAGAGTGCTGAAAATCGAGACCCTAATTCGGAAACCTTAATCTGGGACGTTTGAAGTACGTGCTAAAAAATGGAGTCACGGTCGATGTTTTTCGAAACTTTTGTGGCGAATCATTAGGACTGATTATTTAGAATCGAATTTCGAAGAAACGGATAGCATAAAACAGTAAAAGAGTGCTTAGAATCGAGACCCTAATTCGGTAACCTTAATCTTGGACGTTTGAAGTACGTGCTAAAAAAACCGAGTCACGGTCGACGTTTTTCGAAACTTTTTTGGTGAATCATAAGGCCGGATATTTTAGAATATAATTTCGAAGAAACGGAGTGCATAAAACAATTAAAGAGTGCTGAAAATCGAGACCCTAATTCGGAAACCTTAATCTGGGACGTTTGAAGTACGTGCTAAAAAATGGAGTCACGGTCGATGTTTTTCGAAACTTTTGTGGCGAATCATTAGGACTGATTATTTAGAATCGAATTTCGAAGAAACGGATAGCATAAAACAGTAAAAGAGTGCTTAGAATCGAGACCCTAATTCGGTAACCTTAATCTTGGACGTTTGAAGTACGTGCTAAAAAAACCGAGTCACGGTCGACGTTTTTCGAAACTTTTTTGGTGAATCATAAGGCCGGATATTTTAGAATATAATTTCGAAGAAACGGAGTGCATAAAACAATTAAAGAGTGCTGAAAATCGAGACCCTAATTCGGAAACCTTAATCTGGGACGTTTGAAGTACGTGCTAAAAAATGGAGTCACGGTCGATGTTTTTCGAAACTTTTGTGGCGAATCATTAGGACTGATGATTTAGAATCGAATTTCGAAGAAACGGATAGCATAAAACAGTAAAAGAGTGCTTAGAATCGAGACCCTAATTCGGTAACCTTAATCTTGGACGTTTGAAGTACGTGCTAAAAAAACCGAGTCACGGTCGACGTTTTTCGAAACTTTTTTGGTGAATCATAATGCCGGATATTTTAGAATATAATTTCGAAGAAACGGAGTGCATCAAACAATTAAAGAGTGCTGAAAATCGAGACCCTAATTCGGAAACCTTAATCTGGGACGTTTGAAGTACGTGCTAAAAAATGGAGTCACGGTCGATGTTTTTCGAAACTTTTGTGGCGAATCATTAGGACTGATTATTTAGAATCGAATTTCGAAGAAACGGATAGCATAAAACAGTAAAAGAGTGCTTAGAATCGAGACCCTAATTCGGTAACCTTAATCTTGGACGTTTGAAGTACGTGCTAAAAAAACCGAGTCACGATCGACGTTTTTCGAAACTTTTTTGGTGAATCATAAGGCCGGATATTTTAGAATATAATTTCAAAGAAACGGAGTGCATAAAACAATTAAAGAGTGCTGAAAATCGAGACCCTAATTCGGAAACCTTAATCTGGGACGTTTGAAGTACGTGCTAAAAAATGGAGTCACGGTCGATGTTTTTCGAAACTTTTGTGGCGAATCATTAGGACTGATTATTTAGAATCGAATTTCGAAGAAACGGATAGCATAAAACAGTAAAAGAGTGCTTAGAATCGAGACCCTAATTCGGTAACCTTAATCTTGGACGTTTGAAGTACGTGCTAAAAAAACCGAGTCACGGTCGACGTTTTTCGAAACTTTTTTGGTGAATCATAAGGCCGGATATTTTAGAATATAATTTCGAAGAAACGGAGTGCATAAAACAATTAAAGAGTGCTGAAAATCGAGACCCTAATTCGGAAACCTTAATCTGGGACGTTTGAAGTACGTGCTAAAAAATGGAGTGACGGTCGATGTTTTTCGAAACTTTTGTGGCGAATCATTAGGACTGATTATTTAGAATCGAATTTCGAAGAAACGGATAGCATAAAACAGTAAAAGAGTGCTTAGAATCGAGACCCTAATTCGGTAACCTTAATCTTGGACGTTTGAAGTACGTGCTAAAAAAACCGAGTCACGGTCGACGTTTTTCGAAACTTTTTTGGTGAATCATAAGGCCGGATATTTTAGAATATAATTTCGAAGAAACGGAGTGCATAAAACAATTAAAGAGTGCTGAAAATCGAGACCCTAATTCGGAAACCTTAATCTGGGACGTTTGAAGTACGTGCTAAAAAATGGAGTCACGGTCGATGTTTTTCGAAACTTTTGTGGCGAATCATTAGGACTGATGATTTAGAATCGAATTTCGAAGAAACGGATAGCATAAAACAGTAAAAGAGTGCTTAGAATCGAGACCCTAATTCGGTAACCTTAATCTTGGACGTTTGAAGTACGTGCTAAAAAAACCGAGTCACGGTCGACGTTTTTCGAAACTTTTTTGGTGAATCATAATGCCGGATATTTTAGAATATAATTTCGAAGAAACGGAGTGCATCAAACAATTAAAGAGTGCTGAAAATCGAGACCCTAATTCGGAAACCTTAATCTGGGACGTTTGAAGTACGTGCTAAAAAATGGAGTCACGGTCGATGTTTTTCGAAACTTTTGTGGCGAATCATTAGGACTGATTATTTAGAATCGAATTTCGAAGAAACGGATAGCATAAAACAGTAAAAGAGTGCTTAGAATCGAGACCCTAATTCGGTAACCTTAATCTTGGACGTTTGAAGTACGTGCTAAAAAAACCGAGTCACGATCGACGTTTTTCGAAACTTTTTTGGTGAATCATAAGGCCGGATATTTTAGAATATAATTTCAAAGAAACGGAGTGCATAAAACAATTAAAGAGTGCTGAAAATCGAGACCCTAATTCGGAAACCTTAATCTGGGACGTTTGAAGTACGTGCTAAAAAATGGAGTCACGGTCGATGTTTTTCGAAACTTTTGTGGCGAATCATTAGGACTGATTATTTAGAATCGAATTTCGAAGAAACGGATAGCATAAAACAGTAAAAGAGTGCTTAGAATCGAGACCCTAATTCGGTAACCTTAATCTTGGACGTTTGAAGTACGTGCTAAAAAAACCGAGTCACGGTCGACGTTTTTCGAAACTTTTTTGGTGAATCATAAGGCCGGATATTTTAGAATATAATTTCGAAGAAACGGAGTGCATAAAACAATTAAAGAGTGCTGAAAATCGAGACCCTAATTCGGAAACCTTAATCTGGGACGTTTGAAGTACGTGCCAAAAAATGGAGTCACGGTCGATGTTTTTCGAAACTTTTGTGGCGAATCATTAGGACTGATTATTTAGAATCGAATTTCGAAGAAACGGATAGCATAAAACAGTAAAAGAGTGTTTAGAATCGAGACCCTAATTCGGTAACCTTAATCTTGGACGTTTGAAGTACGTGCTAAAAAAACCGAGTCACGGTCGACGTTTTTCGAAACTTTTTTGGTGAATCATAAGGCCGGATATTTTAGAATATAATTTCGAAGAAACGGAGTGCATAAAACAATTAAAGAGTGCTGAAAATCGAGACCCTAATTCGGAAACCTTAATCTGGGACGTTTGAAGTACGTGCTAAAAAATGGAGTCACGGTCGATGTTTTTCGAAACTTTTGTGGCGAATCATTAGGACTGATTATTTAGAATCGAATTTCGAAGAAACGGATAGCATAAAACAGTAAAAGAGTGCTTAGAATCGAGACCCTAATTCGGTAACCTTAATCTTGGACGTTTGAAGTACGTGCTAAAAAAACCGAGTCACGGTCGACGTTTTTCGAAACTTTTTTGGTGAATCATAAGGCCGGATATTTTAGAATATAATTTCGAAGAAACGGAGTGCATAAAACAATTAAAGAGTGCTGAAAATCGAGACCCTAATTCGGAAACCTTAATCTGGGACGTTTGAAGTACGTGCTAAAAAATGGAGTCACGGTCGATGTTTTTCGAAACTTTTGTGGCGAATCATTAGGACTGATGATTTAATATAAAATTTCGAATAAACGGATAGCATAAAACAGTAAAAGAGTGCTTAAAATCGAGACCCTAATTCGGTAACCTTAATCTGGGATGTTTGAAGTACGTGCTAAAAAAACCGAGTCACGGTCGACGTTTTTCGAAACCTTTTTGGGGAATCATAAGGCCGGATATTTTAGAATATAATTTCGAAGAAATGGAGTGCATAAAACAATTAAAGAGTGCTGAAAATCGAGACCCTAATTCGGAAACCTTAATCTGGGACGTTTGAAGTACGTGCTAAAAAATGGAGTCACGGTCGTTGTTTTTCGAAACTTTTGTGGCGAATCATTAGGACTGATGATTTAATATAAAATTTCGAATAAACGGATAGCATAAAACAGTAAAAGAGTGCTTAAAATCGAGACCCTAATTCGGTAACCTTAATCTGGGACGTTTGAAGTACGTGCTAAAAAAACCGAGTCACGGTCGACGTTTCGAAACCTTTTTGGGGAATCATAAGGCAGGATATTTTAGAATATAATTTCGAAGAAATGGAGTGCATAAAACAATTAAAGAGTGCTGAAAATCGAGACCCTAATTCGGAAACCTTAATCTGGGACGTTTGAAGTACGTGCTAAAAAATGGAGTCACGGTCGATGTTTTTCGACACTTTTGTGGCGAATCATTAGGACTGATGATTTAGAATCGAATTTCGAAGAAACGGATAGCATAAAACAGTAAAAGAGTTCTTAAAATCGAGACCCTAATTCGGTAACCTTAATCTGGGACGTTTGAAGTACGTGCTAAAAAAACCGAGTCACGGTCGACGTTTTTTGAAACTTTTTTGGTGAATCATAAGGCCGGATATTTTAGAATATAATTTCGAAGAAACGGAGTGCATAAAACAATTAAAGAGTGCTGAAAATCGAGACCCTAATTCGGAAACCTTAATCTGGGACGTTTGAAGTACGTGCTAAAAAATGGAGTCACGGTCGATGTTTTTCGAAACTTTTGTGGCGAATCATTAGGACTGATGATTTAGAATCGAATTTCGAAGAAACGGATAGCATAAAACAGTAAAAGAGTGCTTAGAATCGAGACCCTAATTCGGTAACCTTAATCTTGGACGTTTGAAGTACGTGCTAAAAAAACCGAGTCACGGTCGACGTTTTTCGATACTTTTTTGGTGAATCGTAAGGCCGGATATTTTAGAATATAATTTCGAAGAAACGGAGTGCTTAAAACAATTAAAGAGTGCTGAAAATCGATACCCTAATTCGGAAACCTTAATCTGGGACGTTTGAAGTACGTGCTAAAAAATGGAGTCACGATCGATGTTTTTCGAAACTTTTGTGGCGAATCATTAGGACTGATTATTTAGAATCGAATTTCGAAGAAACGGATAGCATAAAACAGTAAAAGAGTGCTTAGAATCGAGACCCTAATTCGGTAACCTTAATCTTGGACGTTTGAAGTACGTGCTAAAAAAACCGAGTCACGGTCGACGTTTTTCGAAACTTTTTTGGTGAATCATAAGGCCGGATATTTTAGAATATAATTTCGAAGAAACAGAGTGCATAAAATAATTAAAGAGTGCTGAAAATCGAGACCCTAATTCGGAAACCTTAATCTGGGACGTTTGAAGTACGTGCTAAAAAATGGAGTCACGGTCGATGTTTTTCGAAACTTTTGTGGCGAATCATTAGGACTGATGATTTAGAATCGAATTTCGAAGAAACGGATAGCATAAAACAGTAAAAGAGTGCTTAGAATCGAGACCCTAATTCGGTAACCTTAATCTTGGACGTTTGAAGTACGTGCTAAAAAAACCGAGTCACGGTCGACGTTTTTCGAAACTTTTTTGGTGAATCATAAGGCTGGATATTTTAGAATATAATTTCGAAGAAACGGAGTGCATAAAACAATTAAAGAGTGCTGAAAATCGAGACCCTAATTCGGAAACCTTAATCTGGGACGTTTGAAGTACGTGCTAAAAAATGGAGTCACGGTCGATGTTTTTCGAAACTTTTGTGGCGAATCATTAGGACTGATTATTTAGAATCAAATTTCGAAGAAACGAATAGCATAAAACAGTAAAAGAGTGCTTAGAATCGAGACCCTAATTCGGTAACCTTAATCTTGGACGTTTGAAGTACGTGCTAAAAAAACCGAGTCACGGTCGACGTTTTTCGAAACTTTTTTGGTGAATCATAAGGCCGGATATTTTAGAATATAATTTCGAAGAAACGGAGTGCATAAAACAATTAAAGAGTGCTGAAAATCGAGACCCTAATTCGGAAACCTTAATCTGGGACGTTTGAAGTACGTGCTAAAAAATGGAGTCACGGTCGATGTTTTTCGAAACTTTTGTGGCGAATCATTAGGACTGATTATTTAGAATCGAATTTCGAAGAAACGGATAGCATAAAACAGTAAAAGAGTGCTTAGAATCGAGACCCTAATTCGGTAACCTTAATCTTGGACGTTTGAAGTACGTGCTAAAAAAACCGAGTCACGGTCGACGTTTTTCGAAACTTTTTTGGTGAATCATAAGGCCGGATATTTTAGAATATAATTTCGAAGAAACGGAGTGCATAAAACAATTAAAGAGTGCTGAAAATCGAGACCCTAATTCGGAAACCTTAATCTGGGACGTTTGAAGTACGTGCTAAAAAATGGAGTCACGGTCGATGTTTTTCGAAACTTTTGTGGCGAATCATTAGGACTGATTATTTAGAATCGAATTTCGAAGAAACGGATAGCATAAAACAGTAAAAGAGTGCTTAGAATCGAGACCCTAATTCGGTAACCTTAATCTTGGACGTTTGAAGTACGTGCTAAAAAAACCGAGTCACGGTCGACGTTTTTCGAAACTTTTTTGGTGAATCATAAGGCCAGATATTTTAGAATATAATTTCGAAGAAACGGAGTGCATAAAACAATTAAAGAGTGCTGAAAATCGAGACCCTAATTCGGAAACCTTAATCTGGGACGTTTGAAGTACGTGCTAAAAAATGGAGTCACGGTCGATGTTTTTCGAAACTTTTGTGGCGAATCATTAGGACTGATGATTTAGAATCGAATTTCGAAGAAACGGATAGCATAAAAATGTAAAAGAGTGCTTAGAATCGAGACCCTAATTCGGTAACCTTAATCTTGGACGTTTGAAGTACGTGCTAAAAAAACCGAGTCACGGTCGACGTTTTTCGAAACTTTTTTGGTGAATCATAAGGCCGGATATTTTAGAATATAATTTCGAAGAAACGGAGTGCATAAAACAATTAAAGAGTGCTGAAAATCGAGACCCTAATTCGGAAACCTTAATCTGGGACGTTTGAAGTACGTGCTAAAAAATGGAGTCACGGTCGATGTTTTTCGAAACTTTTGTGGCGAATCATTAGGACTGATTATTTAGAATCGAATTTCGAAGAAACGGATAGCATAAAACAGTAAAAGAGTGCTTAGAATCGAGACCCTAATTCGGTAACCTTAATCTTTGACGTTTGAAGTACGTGCTAAAAAAACCGAGTCACGGTCGACGTTTTTCGAAACTTTTTTGGTGAATCATAAGGCCGGATATTTTAGAATATAATTTCGAAGAAACGGAGTGCATAAAACAATTAAAGAGTGCTGAAAATCGAGACCCTAATTCGGAAACCTTAATCTGGGACGTTTGAAGTACGTGCTAAAAAATGGAGTCACGGTCGATGTTTTTCGAAACTTTTGTGGCGAATCATTAGGACTGATTATTTAGAATCGAATTTCGAAGAAACGGATAGCATAAAACAGTAAAAGAGTGCTTAGAATCGAGACCCTAATTCGGTAACCTTAATCTTGGACGTTTGAAGTACGTGCTAAAAAAACCGAGTCACGGTCGACGTTTTTCGAAACTTTTTTTGTGAATCATAAGGCCGGATATTTTAGAATATAATTTCGAAGAAACGGAGTGCATAAAACAATTAAAGAGTGCTGAAAATCGAGACCCTAATTCGGAAACCTTAATCTGGGACGTTTGAAGTACGTGCTAAAAAATGGAGTCACGGTCGATGTTTTTCGAAACTTTTGGGCGAATCATTAGGACTGATTATTTAGAATCGAATTTCGAAGAAACGGATAGCATAAAACAGTAAAAGAGTGCTTAGAATCGAGACCCTAATTCGGTAACCTTAATCTTGGACGTTTGAAGTACGTGCTAAAAAAACCGAGTCACGGTCGACGTTTTTCGAAACTTTTTTGGTGAATCATAAGGCCGGATATTTTAGAATATAATTTCGAAGAAACGGAGTGCATAAAACAATTAAAGAGTGCTGAAAATCGAGACCCTAATTCGGAAACCTTAATCTGGGACGTTTGAAGTACGTGCTAAAAAATGGAGTCACGGTCGATGTTTTTCGAAACTTTTGTGGCGAATCATTAGGACTGATTATTTAGAATCGAATTTCGAAGAAACGGATAGCATAAAACAGTAAAAGAGTGCTTAGAATCGAGACCCTAATTCGGTAACCTTAATCTTGGACGTTTGAAGTACGTGCTAAAAAAACCGAGTCACGGTCGACGTTTTTCGAAACTTTTTTGGTGAATCATAAGGCCGGATATTTTAGAATATAATTTTGAAGAAACGGAGTGGATAAAACAATTAAAGAGTGCTTAAAATCGAGACCCTAATTCGGTAACCTTAATCTGGGACGTTTGAAGTACGTGCTAAAAAAACCGAGTCACGGTCGATGTTTTTCGATACTTTTTTGGTGAATCGTAAGGCCGGATATTTTAGAATATAATTTCGAAGAAACGGAGTGCTTAAAACAATTAAAGAGTGCTGAAAATCGAGACCCTAATTCGGAAACCTTAATCTGGGACGTTTGAAGTACGTGCTAAAAAATGGAGTCACGGTCGATGTTTTTCGAAACTTTTGTGGCGAATCATTAGGACTGATGATTTAATATAAAATTTCGAATAAACGGATAGCATAAAACAGTAAAAGAGTGCTTAAAATCGAGACCCTAATTCGGAAACCTTAATCTGGGACGTTTGAAGTACGTGCTAAAAAATGGAGTCACGTTCGATGTTTTTCGAAACTTTTGTGGCGAATCATTAGGACTGATGATTTAATATAAAATTTCGAATAAACGGATAGCATAAAACAGTAAAAGAGTGCTTAAAATCGAGACCCTAATTCGGTAACCTGAATCTGGGACGTTTGAAGTACGTGCTAAAAAAACCGAGTCACGGTCGACGTTTTTCGAAAACTTTTTGGGGAATCATAAGGCCGGATATTTTAGAATATAATTTCGAAGAAATGGAGTGCATAAAACAATTAAAGAGTGCTGAAAATCGAGACCCTAATTCGGAAACCTTAATCTGGGACGTTTGAAGTACGTGCTAAAAAATGGAGTCACGGTCGATGTTTTTCGAAACTTTTGTGGCGAATCATTAGGACTGATAATTTAGAATCGAATTTCGAAGAAACGGATAGCATAAAACAGTAAAAGAGTGCTTAGAATCGAGACCCTAATTCGGTAACCTTAATCTTGGACGTTTGAAGTACGTGCTAAAAAAACCGAGTCACGGTCGACGTTTTTCGATACTTTTTTGGTGAATCATAAGGCCGGATATTTTAGAATATAATTTCGAAGAAACGGAGTGCATAAAACAATTAAAGAGTGCTGAAAATCGAGACCCTAATTCGGAAACCTTAGTCTGGGACGTTTGAAGTACGTGCTAAAAAATGGAGTCACGGTCGATGTTTTTCGAAACTTTTGTGGCGAATCATTAGGACTGATTATTTAGAATCGAATTTCGAAGAAACGGATAGCATAAAACAGTAAAAGAGTGCTTAGAATCGAGACCCTAATTCGGTAACCTTAATCTTGGACGTTTGAAGTACGTGCTAAAAAAACCGAGTCACGGTCGACGTTTTTCAATACTTTTTTGGTGAATCGTAAGGCCGGATATTTTAGAATATAATTTCGAAGAAACGGAGTGCTTAAAACAATTAAAGAGTGCTGAAAATCGAGACCCTAATTCGGAAACCTTAATCTGGGACGTTTGAAGTACGTGCTAAAAAATGGAGTCACGGTCGATGTTTTTCGAAACTTTTGTGGCGAATCATTAGGACTGATGATTTAGAATCGAATTTCGAAGAAACGGATAGCATAAAACAGTAAAAGAGTGCTTAAAATCGAGACCCTAATTCGGTAACCTTAATCTGGGACATTTGAAGTACGTGCTAAAAAAACCGAGTCACGGTCGACGTTTTTCAAAACTTTTTTGGTGAATCATAAGGCCGGATATTTTAGAATATAATTTCGAAGAAACGGAGTGCATAAAACAATTAAAGAGTGCTGAAAATCGAGACCCTAATTCGGAAACCTTAATCTGGGACGTTTGAAGTACGTGCTAAAAAATTGAGTCATGGTCGATGTTTTTCGAAACTTTTGTGGCGAATCATTAGGACTGATGATTTATAATCGAATTTCGAAGAAACGGATATCATTAAACAGTAAAAGAGTGCTTAAAATCGAGACCCTAATTCGGTAACCTTAATCTAGACGTTTGAAGTACGTGCTAAAAAAACCGAGACACGGTCGACGTTTTTCGAAACTTTTTTGGTGAATCGTAAGGCCGGATATTTTAGAATATAATTTCGAAGAAACGGAGTGCTTAAAACAATTAAAGAGTGCTGAAAATCGAGACCCTAATTCGGAAACCTTAATCTGGGACGTTTGAAGTACGTGCTAAAAAATGGAGTCACGTTCGATGTTTTTTGAAACTTTTGTGGCGAATCATTAGGACTGAAGATTTAATATAAAATTTCGAATAAACGGATAGCATAAAACAGTAAAAGAGTGCTTAAAATCGAGACCCTAATTCGGAAACCTTAATCTGGGACGTTTGAAGTACGTGCTAAAAAATGGAGTCACGGTCGATGTTTTTCGAAACTTTTGTGGCGAATCATTAGGACTGATGATTTAGAATCTAATTTCGAAGAAACGGATAGCATAAAACAGTAAAAGAGTTCTTAAAATCGAGACCCTAATTCGGTAACCTTAATTCGGGACGTTTGAAGTACGTGCTAAAAAAACCGAGTCACGGTCGACGTTTTTCGAAACTTTTTTGGTGAATCATAAGGCCGGATATTTTAGAATATAATTTCGAAGAAACGGAGTGCTTAAAACAATTAAAGAGTGCTGAAAATCGAGACCCTAATTCGGAAACCTTAATCTGGGACGTTTGAAGTACGTGCTAAAAAATGGAGTCACGGTCGATGTTTTTCGAAACTTCTGTGGCGAATCATTAGGACTGATGATTTAGAATCTAATTTCGAAGAAACGGATAGCATAAAACAGTAAAAGAGTTCTTAAAATCGAGACCCTAATTCGGTAACCTTAATTCGGGACGTTTGAAGTACGTGCTAAAAAAACCGAGTCACGGTCGACGTTTTTCGAAACTTTTTTGGTGAATCATAAGGCCGGATATTTTAGAATATAATTTCGAAGAAACGGAGTGCTTAAAACAATTAAAGAGTGCTGAAAATCGAGACCCTAATTCGGAAACCTTAATCTGGGACGTTTGAAGTACGTGCTAAAAAATGGAGTCACGGTCGATGTTTTTCGAAACTTTTGTGGCGAATCATTAGGACTGATGATTTAATATAAAATTTCGAATAAACGGATAGCATAAAACAGTAAAAGAGTGCTTAAAATCGAGACCCTAATTCGGAAACCTTAATCTGGGACGTTTGAAGTACGTGCTAAAAAATGGAGTCACGTTCGATGTTTTTCGAAACTTTTGTGGCGAATCATTAGGACTGATGATTTAATATAAAATTTCAAATAAACGGATAGCATAAAACAGTAAAAGAGTGCTTAAAATCGAGACCCTAATTCGGTAACCTGAATCTGGGACGTTTGAAGTACGTGCTAAAAAAACCGAGTCACGGTCGACGTTTTTCGAAAACTTTTTGGGGAATCATAAGGCCGGATATTTTAGAATATAATTTCGAAGAAATGGAGTGCATAAAACAATTAAAGAGTGCTGAAAATCGAGACCCTAATTCGGAAACCTTAATCTGGGACGTTTGAAGTACGTGCTAAAAAATGGAGTCACGGTCGATGTTTTTCGAAACTTCTGTGGCGAATCATTAGGACTGATGATTTAGAATCTAATTTCGAAGAAACGGATAGCATAAAACAGTAAAAGAGTTCTTAAAATCGAGACCCTAATTCGGTAACCTTAATTCGGGACGTTTGAAGTACGTGCTAAAAAAACCGAGTCACGGTCGACGTTTTTCGAAACTTTTTTGGTGAATCATAAGGCCGGATATTTTAGAATATAATTTCGAAGAAACGGAGTGCTTAAAACAATTAAAGAGTGCTGAAAATCGAGACCCTAATTCGGAAACCTTAATCTGGGACGTTTGAAGTACGTGCTAAAAAATGGAGTCACGGTCGATGTTTTTCGAAACTTTTGTGGCGAATCATTAGGACTGATGATTTAATATAAAATTTCGAATAAACGGATAGCATAAAACAGTAAAAGAGTGCTTAAAATCGAGACCCTAATTCGGAAACCTTAATCTGGGACGTTTGAAGTACGTGCTAAAAAATGGAGTCACGTTCGATGTTTTTCGAAACTTTTGTGGCGAATCATTAGGACTGATGATTTAATATAAAATTTCGAATAAACGGATAGCATAAAACAGTAAAAGAGTGCTTAAAATCGAGACCCTAATTCGGTAACCTGAATCTGGGACGTTTGAAGTACGTGCTAAAAAAACCGAGTCACGGTCGACGTTTTTCGAAACTTTTTTGGTGAATCATAAGGCCGGATATTTTAGAATATAATTTCGAAGAAACGGAGTGCTTAAAACAATTAAAGAGTGCTGAAAATCGAGACCCTAATTCGGAAACCTTAATCTGGGACGTTTGAAGTACGTGCTAAAAAATGGAGTCACGGTCGATGTTTTTCGAAACTTCTGTGGCGAATCATTAGGACTGATGATTTAGAATCTAATTTCGAAGAAACGGATAGCATAAAACAGTAAAAGAGTTCTTAAAATCGAGACCCTAATTCGGTAACCTTAATTCGGGACGTTTGAAGTACGTGCTAAAAAAACCGAGTCACGGTCGACGTTTTTCGAAACTTTTTTGGTGAATCATAAGGCCGGATATTTTAGAATATAATTTCGAAGAAACGGAGTGCTTAAAACAATTAAAGAGTGCTGAAAATCGAGACCCTAATTCGGAAACCTTAATCTGGGACGTTTGAAGTACGTGCTAAAAAATGGAGTCACGGTCGATGTTTTTCGAAACTTTTGTGGCGAATCATTAGGACTGATGATTTAATATAAAATTTCGAATAAACGGATAGCATAAAACAGTAAAAGAGTGCTTAAAATCGAGACCCTAATTCGGAAACCTTAATCTGGGACGTTTGAAGTACGTGCTAAAAAATGGAGTCACGTTCGATGTTTTTCGAAACTTTTGTGGCGAATCATTAGGACTGATGATTTAATATAAAATTTCGAATAAACGGATAGCATAAAACAGTAAAAGAGTGCTTAAAATCGAGACCCTAATTCGGAAACCTTAATCTGGGACGTTTGAAGTACGTGCTAAAAAATGGAGTCACGTTCGATGTTTTTCGAAACTTTTGTGGCGAATCATTAGGACTGATGATTTAATATAAAATTTCGAATAAACGGATAGCATAAAACAGTAAAAGAGTGCTTAAAATCGAGACCCTAATTCGGTAACCTGAATCTGGGACGTTTGAAGTACGTGCTAAAAAAACCGAGTCACGGTCGACGTTTTTCGAAACTTTTTTGGTGAATCATAAGGCCGGATATTTTAGAATATAATTTCGAAGAAACGGAGTGCTTAAAACAATTAAAGAGTGCTGAAAATCGAGACCCTAATTCGGAAACCTTAATCTGGGACGTTTGAAGTACGTGCTAAAAAATGGAGTCACGGTCGATGTTTTTCGAAACTTCTGTGGCGAATCATTAGGACTGATGATTTAGAATCTAATTTCGAAGAAACGGATAGCATAAAACAGTAAAAGAGTTCTTAAAATCGAGACCCTAATTCGGTAACCTTAATTCGGGACGTTTGAAGTACGTGCTAAAAAAACCGAGTCACGGTCGACGTTTTTCGAAACTTTTTTGGTGAATCATAAGGCCGGATATTTTAGAATATAATTTCGAAGAAACGGAGTGCTTAAAACAATTAAAGAGTGCTGAAAATCGAGACCCTAATTCGGAAACCTTAATCTGGGACGTTTGAAGTACGTGCTAAAAAATGGAGTCACGGTCGATGTTTTTCGAAACTTTTGTGGCGAATCATTAGGACTGATGATTTAATATAAAATTTCGAATAAACGGATAGCATAAAACAGTAAAAGAGTGCTTAAAATCGAGACCCTAATTCGGAAACCTTAATCTGGGACGTTTGAAGTACGTGCTAAAAAATGGAGTCACGTTCGATGTTTTTCGAAACTTTTGTGGCGAATCATTAGGACTGATGATTTAATATAAAATTTCGAATAAACGGATAGCATAAAACAGTAAAAGAGTGCTTAAAATCGAGACCCTAATTCGGTAACCTGAATCTGGGACGTTTGAAGTACGTGCTAAAAAAACCGAGTCACGGTCGACGTTTTTCGAAAACTTTTTGGGGAATCATAAGGCCGGATATTTTAGAATATAATTTCGAAGAAATGGAGTGCATAAAACAATTAAAGAGTGCTGAAAATCGAGACCCTAATTCGGAAACCTTAATCTGGGACGTTTGAAGTACGTGCTAAAAAATGGAGTCACGGTCGATGTTTTTCGAAACTTTTGTGGCGAATCATTAGGACTGATAATTTAGAATCGAATTTCGAAGAAACGGATAGCATAAAACAGTAAAAGAGTGCTTAGAATCGAGACCCTAATTCGGTAACCTTAATCTTGGACGTTTGAAGTACGTGCTAAAAAAACCGAGTCACGGTCGACGTTTTTCGATACTTTTTTGGTGAATCATAAGGCCGGATATTTTAGAATATAATTTCGAAGAAACGGAGTGCATAAAACAATTAAAGAGTGCTGAAAATCGAGACCCTAATTCGGAAACCTTAGTCTGGGACGTTTGAAGTACGTGCTAAAAAATGGAGTCACGGTCGATGTTTTTCGAAACTTTTGTGGCGAATCATTAGGACTGATTATTTAGAATCGAATTTCGAAGAAACGGATAGCATAAAACAGTAAAAGAGTGCTTAGAATCGAGACCCTAATTCGGTAACCTTAATCTTGGACGTTTGAAGTACGTGCTAAAAAAACCGAGTCACGGTCGACGTTTTTCAATACTTTTTTGGTGAATCGTAAGGCCGGATATTTTAGAATATAATTTCGAAGAAACGGAGTGCTTAAAACAATTAAAGAGTGCTGAAAATCGAGACCCTAATTCGGAAACCTTAATCTGGGACGTTTGAAGTACGTGCTAAAAAATGGAGTCACGGTCGATGTTTTTCGAAACTTCTGTGGCGAATCATTAGGACTGATGATTTAGAATCTAATTTCGAAGAAACGGATAGCATAAAACAGTAAAAGAGTTCTTAAAATCGAGACCCTAATTCGGTAACCTTAATTCGGGACGTTTGAAGTACGTGCTAAAAAAACCGAGTCACGGTCGACGTTTTTCGAAACTTTTTTGGTGAATCATAAGGCCGGATATTTTAGAATATAATTTCGAAGAAACGGAGTGCTTAAAACAATTAAAGAGTGCTGAAAATCGAGACCCTAATTCGGAAACCTTAATCTGGGACGTTTGAAGTACGTGCTAAAAAATGGAGTCACGGTCGATGTTTTTCGAAACTTTTGTGGCGAATCATTAGGACTGATGATTTAGAATCGAATTTCGAAGAAACGGATAGCATAAAACAGTAAAAGAGTGCTTAAAATCGAGACCCTAATTCGGTAACCTTAATCTGGGACATTTGAAGTACGTGCTAAAAAAACCGAGTCACGGTCGACGTTTTTCAAAACTTTTTTGGTGAATCATAAGGCCGGATATTTTAGAATATAATTTCGAAGAAACGGAGTGCATAAAACAATTAAAGAGTGCTGAAAATCGAGACCCTAATTCGGAAACCTTAATCTGGGACGTTTGAAGTACGTGCTAAAAAATTGAGTCACGGTCGATGTTTTTCGAAACTTTTGTGGCGAATCATTAGGACTGATGATTTATAATCGAATTTCGAAGAAACGGATATCATTAAACAGTAAAAGAGTGCTTAAAATCGAGACCCTAATTCGGTAACCTTAATCTAGACGTTTGAAGTACGTGCTAAAAAAACCGAGACACGGTCGACGTTTTTCGAAACTTTTTTGGTGAATCGTAAGGCCGGATATTTTAGAATATAATTTCGAAGAAACGGAGTGCTTAAAACAATTAAAGAGTGCTGAAAATCGAGACCCTAATTCGGAAACCTTAATCTGGGACGTTTGAAGTACGTGCTAAAAAATGGAGTCACGTTCGATGTTTTTTGAAACTTTTGTGGCGAATCATTAGGACTGAAGATTTAATATAAAATTTCGAATAAACGGATAGCATAAAACAGTAAAAGAGTGCTTAAAATCGAGACCCTAATTCGGAAACCTTAATCTGGGACGTTTGAAGTACGTGCTAAAAAATGGAGTCACGGTCGATGTTTTTCGAAACTTTTGTGGCGAATCATTAGGACTGATGATTTAGAATCTAATTTCGAAGAAACGGATAGCATAAAACAGTAAAAGAGTTCTTAAAATCGAGACCCTAATTCGGTAACCTTAATTCGGGACGTTTGAAGTACGTGCTAAAAAAACCGAGTCACGGTCGACGTTTTTCGAAACTTTTTTGGTGAATCATAAGGCCGGATATTTTAGAATATAATTTCGAAGAAACGGAGTGCTTAAAACAATTAAAGAGTGCTGAAAATCGAGACCCTAATTCGGAAACCTTAATCTGGGACGTTTGAAGTACGTGCTAAAAAATGGAGTCACGGTCGATGTTTTTCGAAACTTCTGTGGCGAATCATTAGGACTGATGATTTAGAATCTAATTTCGAAGAAACGGATAGCATAAAACAGTAAAAGAGTTCTTAAAATCGAGACCCTAATTCGGTAACCTTAATTCGGGACGTTTGAAGTACGTGCTAAAAAAACCGAGTCACGGTCGACGTTTTTCGAAACTTTTTTGGTGAATCATAAGGCCGGATATTTTAGAATATAATTTCGAAGAAACGGAGTGCTTAAAACAATTAAAGAGTGCTGAAAATCGAGACCCTAATTCGGAAACCTTAATCTGGGACGTTTGAAGTACGTGCTAAAAAATGGAGTCACGGTCGATGTTTTTCGAAACTTTTGTGGCGAATCATTAGGACTGATGATTTAATATAAAATTTCGAATAAACGGATAGCATAAAACAGTAAAAGAGTGCTTAAAATCGAGACCCTAATTCGGAAACCTTAATCTGGGACGTTTGAAGTACGTGCTAAAAAATGGAGTCACGTTCGATGTTTTTCGAAACTTTTGTGGCGAATCATTAGGACTGATGATTTAATATAAAATTTCGAATAAACGGATAGCATAAAACAGTAAAAGAGTGCTTAAAATCGAGACCCTAATTCGGTAACCTGAATCTGGGACGTTTGAAATACGTGCTAAAAAAACCGAGTCACGGTCGACGTTTTTCGAAAACTTTTTGGGGAATCATAAGGCCGGATATTTTAGAATATAATTTCGAAGAAATGGAGTGCATAAAACAATTAAAGAGTGCTGAAAATCGAGACCCTAATTCGGAAACCTTAATCTGGGACGTTTGAAGTACGTGCTAAAAAATGGAGTCACGGTCGATGTTTTTCGAAACTTTTGTGGCGAATCATTAGGACTGATAATTTAGAATCGAATTTCGAAGAAACGGATAGCATAAAACAGTAAAAGAGTGCTTAGAATCGAGACCCTAATTCGGTAACCTTAATCTTGGACGTTTGAAGTACGTGCTAAAAAAACCGAGTCACGGTCGACGTTTTTCGATACTTTTTTGGTGAATCATAAGGCCGGATATTTTAGAATATAATTTCGAAGAAACGGAGTGCATAAAACAATTAAAGAGTGCTGAAAATCGAGACCCTAATTCGGAAACCTTAGTCTGGGACGTTTGAAGTACGTGCTAAAAAATGGAGTCACGGTCGATGTTTTTCGAAACTTTTGTGGCGAATCATTAGGACTGATTATTTAGAATCGAATTTCGAAGAAACGGATAGCATAAAACAGTAAAAGAGTGCTTAGAATCGAGACCCTAATTCGGTAACCTTAATCTTGGACGTTTGAAGTACGTGCTAAAAAAACCGAGTCACGGTCGACGTTTTTCAATACTTTTTTGGTGAATCGTAAGGCCGGATATTTTAGAATATAATTTCGAAGAAACGGAGTGCTTAAAACAATTAAAGAGTGCTGAAAATCGAGACCCTAATTCGGAAACCTTAATCTGGGACGTTTGAAGTACGTGCTAAAAAATGGAGTCACGGTCGATGTTTTTCGAAACTTCTGTGGCGAATCATTAGGACTGATGATTTAGAATCTAATTTCGAAGAAACGGATAGCATAAAACAGTAAAAGAGTTCTTAAAATCGAGACCCTAATTCGGTAACCTTAATTCGGGACGTTTGAAGTACGTGCTAAAAAAACCGAGTCACGGTCGACGTTTTTCGAAACTTTTTTGGTGAATCATAAGGCCGGATATTTTAGAATATAATTTCGAAGAAACGGAGTGCTTAAAACAATTAAAGAGTGCTGAAAATCGAGACCCTAATTCGGAAACCTTAATCTGGGACGTTTGAAGTACGTGCTAAAAAATGGAGTCACGGTCGATGTTTTTCGAAACTTCTGTGGCGAATCATTAGGACTGATGATTTAGAATCGAATTTCGAAGAAACGGATAGCATAAAACAGTAAAAGAGTGCTTAGAATCGAGACCCTAATTCGGTAACCTTAATCTGGGACGTTTGAAGTACGTGCTAAAAAAACCGAGTCAAGGTCGACGTTTTTCGAAACTTTTTTGGTGAATCATAAGGCCGGATATTTTAGAATATAATTTCGAAGAAACGGAGTGCATAAAAAAATTAAAGAGGCTTGAAAATCGAGTCCCTAATTCGGAAAACTTAATCTGGGACGTCTGAAGTACGTGCTAAAAAATGGCGTCACGGTCGATGTTTTTCGAAACTTTTGTGGCGAATCATTAGGACTGATGATTTAATATAAAATTTCGAATAAACGGATAGCATAAAACAGTAAAAGAGTGCTTAAAATCGAGACCCTAATTCGGAATCCTTAATCTGGGACGTTTGAAGTACGTGCTAAAAAATGGAGTCACGGTCGATGTTTTTCGAAACTTCTGTGGCGAATCATTAGGACTGATGATTTAGAATCTAATTTCGAAGAAACGGATAGCATAAAACAGTAAAAGAGTTCTTAAAATCGAGACCCTAATTCGGTAACCTTAATTCGGGACGTTTGAAGTACGTGCTAAAAAAACCGAGTCACGGTCGACGTTTTTCGAAACTTTTTTGGTGAATCATAAGGCCGGATATTTTAGAATATAATTTCGAAGAAACGGAGTGCTTAAAACAATTAAAGAGTGCTGAAAATCGAGACCCTAATTCGGAAACCTTAATCTGGGACGTTTGAAGTACGTGCTAAAAAATGGAGTCACGGTCGATGTTTTTCGAAACTTCTGTGGCGAATCATTAGGACTGATGATTTAGAATCGAATTTCGAAGAAACGGATAGCATAAAACAGTAAAAGAGTGCTTAAAATCGAGACCCTAATTCGGTAACCTTAATCTGGGACATTTGAAGTACGTGCTAAAAAAACCGAGTCACGGTCGACGTTTTTCAAAACTTTTTTGGTGAATCATAAGGCCGGATATTTTAGAATATAATTTCGAAGAAACGGAGTGCATAAAACAATTAAAGAGTGCTGAAAATCGAGACCCTAATTCGGAAACCTTAATCTGGGACGTTTGAAGTACGTGCTAAAAAATTGAGTCACGGTCGATGTTTTTCGAAACTTTTGTGGCGAATCATTAGGACTGATGATTTATAATCGAATTTCGAAGAAACGGATATCATTAAACAGTAAAAGAGTGCTTAAAATCGAGACCCTAATTCGGTAACCTTAATCTAGACGTTTGAAGTACGTGCTAAAAAAACCGAGACACGGTCGACGTTTTTCGAAACTTTTTTGGTGAATCGTAAGGCCGGATATTTTAGAATATAATTTCGAAGAAACGGAGTGCTTAAAACAATTAAAGAGTGCTGAAAATCGAGACCCTAATTCGGAAACCTTAGTCTGGGACGTTTGAAGTACGTGCTAAAAAATGGAGTCACGGTCGATGTTTTTCGAAACTTTTGTGGCGAATCATTAGGACTGATTATTTAGAATCGAATTTCGAAGAAACGGATAGCATAAAACAGTAAAAGAGTGCTTAGAATCGAGACCCTAATTCGGTAACCTTAATCTTGGACGTTTGAAGTACGTGCTAAAAAAACCGAGTCACGGTCGACGTTTTTCAATACTTTTTTGGTGAATCGTAAGGCCGGATATTTTAGAATATAATTTCGAAGAAACGGAGTGCTTAAAACAATTAAAGAGTGCTGAAAATCGAGACCCTAATTCGGAAACCTTAATCTGGGACGTTTGAAGTACGTGCTAAAAAATGGAGTCACGGTCGATGTTTTTTGAAACTTTTGTGGCGAATCATTAGGACTGAAGATTTAATATAAAATTTCGAATAAACGGATAGCATAAAACAGTAAAAGAGTGCTTAAAATCGAGACCCTAATTCGGAAACCTTAATCTGGGACGTTTGAAGTACGTGCTAAAAAATGGAGTCACGGTCGATGTTTTTCGAAACTTTTGTGGCGAATCATTAGGACTGATGATTTAGAATCTAATTTCGAAGAAACGGATAGCATAAAACAGTAAAAGAGTTCTTAAAATCGAGACCCTAATTCGGTAACCTTAATTCGGGACGTTTGAAGTACGTGCTAAAAAAACCGAGTCACGGTCGACGTTTTTCGAAACTTTTTTGGTGAATCATAAGGCCGGATATTTTAGAATATAATTTCGAAGAAACGGAGTGCTTAAAACAATTAAAGAGTGCTGAAAATCGAGACCCTAATTCGGAAACCTTAATCTGGGACGTTTGAAGTACGTGCTAAAAAATGGAGTCACGGTCGATGTTTTTCGAAACTTCTGTGGCGAATCATTAGGACTGATGATTTAGAATCTAATTTCGAAGAAACGGATAGCATAAAACAGTAAAAGAGTTCTTAAAATCGAGACCCTAATTCGGTAACCTTAATTCGGGACGTTTGAAGTACGTGCTAAAAAAACCGAGTCACGGTCGACGTTTTTCGAAACTTTTTTGGTGAATCATAAGGCCGGATATTTTAGAATATAATTTCGAAGAAACGGAGTGCTTAAAACAATTAAAGAGTGCTGAAAATCGAGACCCTAATTCGGAAACCTTAATCTGGGACGTTTGAAGTACGTGCTAAAAAATGGAGTCACGGTCGATGTTTTTCGAAACTTCTGTGGCGAATCATTAGGACTGATGATTTAGAATCGAATTTCGAAGAAACGGATAGCATAAAACAGTAAAAGAGTGCTTAAAATCGAGACCCTAATTCGGTAACCTTAATCTGGGACATTTGAAGTACGTGCTAAAAAAACCGAGTCACGGTCGACGTTTTTCAAAACTTTTTTGGTGAATCATAAGGCCGGATATTTTAGAATATAATTTCGAAGAAACGGAGTGCATAAAACAATTAAAGAGTGCTGAAAATCGAGACCCTAATTCGGAAACCTTAATCTGGGACGTTTGAAGTACGTGCTAAAAAATTGAGTCACGGTCGATGTTTTTCGAAACTTTTGTGGCGAATCATTAGGACTGATGATTTATAATCGAATTTCGAAGAAACGGATATCATTAAACAGTAAAAGAGTGCTTAAAATCGAGACCCTAATTCGGTAACCTTAATCTAGACGTTTGAAGTACGTGCTAAAAAAACCGAGTCACGGTCGACGTTTTTCAATACTTTTTTGGTGAATCGTAAGGCCGGATATTTTAGAATATAATTTCGAAGAAACGGAGTGCTTAAAACAATTAAAGAGTGCTGAAAATCGAGATCCTAATTCGGAAACCTTAATCTGGGACGTTTGAAGTACGTGCTAAAAAATGGAGTCACGGTCGATGTTTTTCGAAACTTCTGTGGCGAATCATTAGGACTGATGATTTAGAATCTAATTTCGAAGAAACGGATAGCATAAAACAGTAAAAGAGTTCTTAAAATCGAGACCCTAATTCGGTAACCTTAATTCGGGACGTTTGAAGTACGTGCTAAAAAAACCGAGTCACGGTCGACGTTTTTCGAAACTTTTTTGGTGAATCATAAGGCCGGATATTTTAGAATATAATTTCGAAGAAACGGAGTGCTTAAAACAATTAAAGAGTGCTGAAAATCGAGACCCTAATTCGGAAACCTTAATCTGGGACGTTTGAAGTACGTGCTAAAAAATGGAGTCACGGTCGATGTTTTTCGAAACTTTTGTGGCGAATCATTAGGACTGATGATTTAGAATCGAATTCCGAAGAAACGGATAGCATAAAACAGTAAAAGAGTGCTTAAAATCGAGACCCTAATTCGGTAACCTTAATCTGGGACATTTGAAGTACGTGCTAAAAAAACCGAGTCACGGTCGACGTTTTTCAAAACTTTTTTGGTGAATCATAAGGCCGGATATTTTAGAATATAATTTCGAAGAAACGGAGTGCATAAAACAATTAAAGAGTGCTGAAAATCGAGACCCTAATTCGGAAACCTTAATCTGGGACGTTTGAAGTACGTGCTAAAAAATTGAGTCACGGTCGATGTTTTTCGAAACTTTTGTGGCGAATCATTAGGACTGATGATTTATAATCGAATTTCGAACAAACGGATATCATTAAACAGTAAAAGAGTGCTTAAAATCGAGACCCTAATTCGGTAACCTTAATCTAGACGTTTGAAGTACGTGCTAAAAAAACCGAGACACGGTCGACGTTTTTCGATACTTTTTTGGTGAATCGTAAGGCCGGATATTTTAGAATATAATTTCGAAGAAACGGAGTGCTTAAAACAATTAAAGAGTGCTGAAAATCGAGACCCTAATTCGGAAACCTTAATCTGGGACGTTTGAAGTACGTGCTAAAAAATGGAGTCACGGTCGATGTTTTTTGAAACTTTTGTGGCGAATCATTAGGACTGAAGATTTAATATAAAATTTCGAATAAACGGATAGCATAAAACAGTAAAAGAGTGCTTAAAATCGAGACCCTAATTCGGAAACCTTAATCTGGGACGTTTGAAGTACGTGCTAAAAAATGGAGTCACGGTCGATGTTTTTCGAAACTTTTGTGGCGAATCATTAGGACTGATGATTTAATATAAAATTTCGAATAAACGGATAGCATAAATCAGTAAAAGAGTGCTTAAAATCGAGACCCTAATTCGGTAACCTTAATCTTGGACGTTTGAAGTACGTGCTAAAAAATGGAGTCACGGTCGATGTTTTTCGAAACTTTTGTGGCGAATCATTAGGACTGATTATTTAGAATCGAATTTCAAAGAAACGGATAGCATAAAACAGTAAAAGAGTGCTTAGAATCGAGACCCTAATTCGGTAACCTTAATCTTGGACGTTTGAAGTACGTGCTAAAAAAACCGAGTCACGGTCGACGTTTTTCGATACTTTTTTGGTGAATCGTAAGGCCGGATATTTTAGAATATAATTTCGAAGAAACGGAGTGCTTAAAACAATTAAAGAGTGCTGAAAATCGAGACCCTAATTCGGAAACCTTAATCTGGGACGTTTGAAGTACGTGCTAAAAAATGGAGTCACGGTCGATGTTTTTCGAAACTTTTGTGGCGAATCATTAGGACTGATGATTTAATATAAAATTTCGAATAAACGGATAGCATAAAACAGTAAAAGAGTGCTTAAAATCGAGACCCTAATTCGGAAACCTTAATCTGGGACGTTTGAAGTACGTGCTAAAAAATGGAGTCACGGTCGATGTTTTTCGAAACTTTTGTGGCGAATCATTAGGACTGATGATTTAATATAAAATTTCGAATAAACGGATAGCATAAAACAGTAAAAGAGTGCTTAAAATCGAGACCCTAATTCGGTAACCTTAATCTTGGACGTTTGAAGTACGTGCTAAAAAAACCGAGTCACGGTCGACGTTTCTCGAAACCTTTTTGGGGAATCATAAGGCTGGTTATTTTAGAATATAATTTCGAAGAAACGGAGTGCATAAAACAATTAAAGAGTGCTGAAAATCGAGATCCTAATTCGGAAACCTTAAATTGGGACGTTTGAAGTACGTGCTCAAAAATTGAGTCACGGTCGATGTTTTTTGAAACTTTTGTGGCGAATCATTAGGACTGATGATTTATAATCGAATTTCGAAGAAACGGATAGCATAAAACAGTAAAAGAGTGCTTAAAATCGAGACCCTAATTCGGTAACCTTAATCTAGGACGTTTGAAGTACGTGCTAAAAAAACCGAGACACGGTCGACGTTTTTCGATACTTTTTTGGTGAATCGTAAGGCCGGATATTTTAGAATATAATTTCGAAGAAACGAAGTGCATAAAACTAATAAAGAGTGCTTAAAATCGAGACCCTAATTCGGTAACCTTAATCTGGGACGTTTCAAGTACGTGCTAAAAAAACCGAGTCACGGTCGACGTTTTTCGAAACTTTTTTGGTGAATCATAAGGCCGGATATTTTAGAATATAATTTCGAAGAAACGGAGTGCATAAAACAATTAAAGAGTGCTGAAAATCGAGACCCTAATTTGGAAACCTTAATCTGGGACGTTTGAAGTACGTGCTAAAAAATGGAGTCACGGTCGATATTTTTCGAAACTTTTGTGGCGAATCATTAGGACTGATGATTTAGAATCGAATTTCGAAGAAACGGATAGCATAAAACAGTAAAAGAGTTCTTAAAATCGAGACCCTAATTCGGTAACCTTAATCTGGGACGTTTGAAGTACGTGCTAAAAAAACCGAGTCACGGTCGACGTTTTTCGAAACTTTTTTGGCGAATCATTAGGACTGATGATTTAGAATCGAATTCGAAGAAACGGATAGCATAAAACAGTAAAAGAGTGCTTAAAATCGAGACCCTAATTCGGTAACCTTAATGTGGGACGTTTGAAGTACATGCCAAAAAAACCAAGTCACGGTCGACGTTTGTTCGAAACTTTTTTGGTGAATCATAAGGCCGGATATTTTAGAATATAATTTCGAAGAAACGGAGTGCATAAAACAATTAAAGAGTGCTGAAAATCGAGACCCTAATTCGGAAACCTTCATCTGGGATGTTTGAAGTACGTGATAAAAAATGGAGTCACGGTCGATGTTTTTCGAAACTTTTGTGGCGAATCATTAGGACTGATGATTTAGAATCGAATTTCGAAGAAACGGATAGCATAAAACAGTAAAAGAGTTCTTAAAATCGAGACCCTAATTCGGTAACCTTAACGGACGTTTGAAGTACGTGCTAAAAAAACCGAGTCACGGTCGACGTTTGTTCGAAACTTTTTTGGTGAATCATAAGGCCGAATATTTTAGAATATAATTTCGAAGAAACGGAGTGCATAAAATAATTAAAGAGTGCTTAAAATCGAGACCCTAATTCGGTAACCTTAATCTGGGACGTTTGAAGTACGTGCTAAAAAAACCGAGTCACGGTCGACGTTTTTCGATACTTTTTTGGTGAATCGTAAGGCCGGATATTTTAGAATATAATTTCGAAGAAACGGAGTGCTTAAAACAATTAAAGAGTGCTGAAAATCGAGACCCTAATTCGGAAACCTTAATCTGGGACGTTTGAAGTACGTGCTAAAAAATGGAGTCACGGTCGATGTTTTTCGAAACTTTTGTGGCGAATCATTAGGACTGATGATTTAATATAAAATTTCGAATAAACGGATAGCATAAAACAGTAAAAGAGTGCTTAAAATCGAGACCCTAATTCGGAAACCTTAATCTGGGACGTTTGAAGTACGTGCTAAAAAATGGAGTCACGGTCGATGTTTTTCGAAACTTTTGTGGCGAATCATTAGGACTGATGATTTAATATAAAATTTCGAATAAAGGGATAGCATAAAACAGTAAAAGAGTGCTTAAAATCGAGACCCTAATTCGGTAACCTTAATCTGGGACGTTTGAAGTACGTGCTAAAAAAACCGAGTCACGGTCGACGTTTTTCGAAAACTTTTTGGGGAATCATAAGGCCGGATATTTTAGAATATAATTTCGAAGAAATGGAGTGCATAAAACAATTAAAGAGTGCTGAAAATCGAGACCCTAATTCGGAAACCTTAATCTGGGACGTTTAAAGTACGTGCTAAAAAATGGAGTCACGGTCGATGTTTTTCGAAACTTTTGTGGCGAATCATTAGGACTGATTATTTAGAATCGAATTTCGAAGAAACGGATAGCATAAAACAGTAAAAGAGTGCTTAGAATCGAGACCCTAATTCGGTAACCTTAATCTTGGACGTTTGAAGTACGTGCTAAAAAAACCGAGTCACGGTCGACGTTTTTCGAAACTTTTTTGGTGAATCATAAGGCCGGATATTTTAGAATATAATTTCGAAGAAACGGAGTGCATAAAACAATTAAAGAGTGCTGAAAATCGAGACCCTAATTCGGAAACCTTAATCTGGGACGTTTGAAGTACGTGCTAGAAAATGGAGTCACGGTCGATGTTTTTCGAAACTTTTGTGGCGAATCATTAGGACTGATGATTTAGAATCGAATTTCGAAGAAACGGATAGCATAAAACAGTAAAAGAGTGCTTAGAATCGAGACCCTAATTCGGTAACCTTAATCTTGGACGTTTGAAGTACGTGCTAAAAAAACCGAGTCACGGTCGACGTTTTTCGAAACTTTTTTGGTGAATCATAAGGCCGGATATTTTAGAATATAATTTCGAAGAAACGGAGTGCATAAAACAATTAAAGAGTGCTGAAAATCGAGACCCTAATTCGGAAACCTTAATCTGGGACGTTTGAAGTACGTGCTAAAAAATGGAGTCACGGTCGATGTTTTTCGAAACTTTTGTGGCGAATCATTAGGACTGATGATTTAGAATCGAATTTCGAAGAAACGGATAGCATAAAACAGTAAAAGAGTTCTTAAAATCGAGACCCTAATTCGGTAACCTTAATCTGGGACGTTTGAAGTACGTGCTAAAAAAACCGAGTCACGGTCGACGTTTTTCGAAAACTTTTTGGGGAATCATAAGGCCGGATATTTTAGAATATAATTTCGAAGAAATGGAGTGCATAAAACAATTAAAGAGTGCTGAAAATCGAGACCCTAATTCGGAAACCTTAATCTGGGACGTTTGAAGTACGTGCTAAAAAATGGAGTCACGGTCGATGTTTTTCGAAACTTTTGTGGCGAATCATTAGGACTGATGATTTAATATAAAATTTCGAATAAACGGATAGCATAAAACAGTAAAAGAGTGCTTAAAATCGAGACCCTAATTCGGAAACCTTAATCTGGGACGTTTGAAGTACGTGCTAAAAAATGGAGTCACGGTCGATGTTTTGTGAAACTTTTGTGGCGAATCATTAGGACTGATGATTTAATATAAAATTTCGAATAAACGGATAGCATAAAACAGTAAAAGAGTGCTTAAAATCGAGACCCTAATTCGGAAACCTTAATCTGGGACGTTTGAAGTACGTGCTAAAAAATGGAGTCACGGTCGATGTTTTTCGAAACTTTTCTGGCGAATCATTAGGACTGATGATTTAATATAAAATTTCGAATAAACGGATAGCATAAAACAGTAAAAGAGTGCTTAAAATCGAGACCCTAATTCGGTAACCTTAATCTGGGACGTTTGAAGTACGTGCTAAAAAAACCGAGTCACGGTCGACGTTTTTCGAAACCTTTTTGGGGAATCATAAGGCAGGATATTTTAGAATATAATTTCGAAGAAATGGCGTGCATAAAACAATTAAAGAGTGCTGAAAATCGAGACCCTAATTCGGAAACCTTAATCTGGGACGTTTGAAGTACGTGCTAAAAAATGGAGTCACGGTCGATGTTTTTCGAAACTTTTGTAAAGAATCATTAGGACTCATTATTTAGAATCTAATTTCGAAGAAACGGATAGCATAAAACAGTAAAAGAGTGCATAGAATCGAGACCCTAATTCGGTAACCTTAATCTGGGACGTTTGAAGTACGTGCTAAAAAAACCGAGTCACGGTCGACGTTTTTCGAAACTTTTTTGGTGAATCATAAGGCCGGATATTTTAGAATATAATTTCAAAGAAACGGAGTGCATAAAAAAATTAAAGAGTGCTGAAAATCGAGACCCTAATTCGGAAACCTTAATCTAGGACGTCTTAAGTACGTGCTAAAAAATGGAGTCAATGTCGATGTTTTTCAAAACTTTTGTGGCGAATCATTAGGACTGATGATTTAGAATCGAATTTCGAAGAAACGGATAGCATAAAACAGTAAAAGAGTGCTTAAAATCGAGACCCTAATTCGGTAACCTTAATCTGGATCGTTTGAAGTACGTGCTAAAAAAACCGAGTCACGGTCGACGTTTTTCGAAACCTTTTTGGGGAATCATAAGGCAGGATATTTTAGAATATAATTTCGAAGAAATGGCGTGCATAAAACAATTAAAGAGTGCTGAAAATCGAGACCCTAATTCGGAAACCTTAATCTGGGACGTTTGAAGTACGTGCTAAAAAATGGAGTCACGGTCGATGTTTTTCGAAACTTTTGTAAAGAATCATTAGGACTCATTATTTAGAATCTAATTTCGAAGAAACGGATAGCATAAAACAGTAAAAGAGTGCATAGAATCGAGACCCTAATTCGGTAACCTTAATCTGGGACGTTTGAAGTACGTGCTAAAAAAACCGAGTCACGGTCGACGTTTTTCGAAACTTTTTTGGTGAATCATAAGGCCGGATATTTTAGAATATAATTTCGAAGAAACGGAGTGCATAAAAAAATTAAAGAGTGCTGAAAATCGAGACCCTAATTCGGAAACCTTAATCTAGGACGTCTTAAGTACGTGCTAAAAAATGGAGTCAATGTCGATGTTTTTCAAAACTTTTGTGGCGAATCATTAGGACTGATGATTTAGAATCGAATTTCGAAGAAACGGATAGCATAAAACAGTAAAAGAGTGCTTAAAATCGAGACCCTAATTCGGTAACCTTAATCTGGATCGTTTGAAGTACGTGCTAAAAAAACCGAGTCACGGTCGACGTTTTTCGAAACCTTTTTGGGGAATCATAAGGCCGGATATTTTAGAATATAATTTCGAAGAAACGGAGTGCATAAAACAATTAAAGAGTGCTGAAAATCGAGACCCTAATTCGGAAACCTTAATCTGGGACGTTTGAAGTACGTGCTAAAAAATTGAGTCACGGTCGATGTTTTTCGAAACTTTTGTGGCGAATCATTAGGACTGATGATTTATAATCGAATTTCAAAGAAACGGATAGCATAAAACAGTAAAAGAATGCTTAAAGTCGAGACCCTAATTCGGTAACCTTAATCTAGGACGTTTGAAGTACGTGCTAAAAAAACCGAGACACGGTCGACGTTTTTCGAAACTTTTTTTGGGAATCATAAGGCCGGATATTTTAGAATATAATTTCGAAGAAACGGAGTGCATAAAACAATTAAAGAGTGCTGAAAATCGAGACCCTAATTCGGAAACCTTAATCTGGGACGTTTGAAGTACGTGCTAAAAAATTGAGTCACGGTCGATGTTTTTCGAAACTTTTGTGGCGAATCATTAGGACTGATGATTTATAATCGAATTTCAAAGAAATGGATAGCATAAAACAGTAAAAGAATGCTTAAAGTCGAGACCCTAATTCGGTAACCTTAATCTAGGACGTTTGAAGTACGTGCTAAAAAAACCGAGACACGGTCGACGTTTTTCGAAACTTTTTTGGTGAATCGTAAGGCCGGATATTTTAGAATATAATTTCGAAGAAACGGAGTGCTTAAAACAATTAAAGAGTGCTGAAAATCGAGACCCTAATTCGGAATCCTTAATCTGGGACGTTTGAAGTACGTGCTAAAAAATGGAGTCACGGTCGATGTTTTTCGAAACTTTTGTGGCGAATCATTAGGACTGATGATTTAATATAAAATTTCGAATAAACGGATAGCATAAAACAGTAAAAGAGTGCTTAAAATCGAGACCCTAATTCGGTAACCTTAATCTGGGACGTTTGAAGTACGTGCTAAAAAAACCGAGTCACGGTCGACGTTTTTCGAAAACTTTTTGGGGAATCATAAGGCCGGATATTTTAGAATATAATTTCGAAGAAATGGAGTGCATAAAACAATTAAAGAGTGCTGAAAATCGAGACCCTAATTCGGAAACCTTAATCTGGGACGTTTGAAGTACGTGCTAAAAAATGGAGTCACGGTCGATGTTTTTCGAAACTTTTGTGGCGAATCATTAGGACTGATGATTTAATATAAAATTTCGAATAAAGGGATAGCATAAAACAGTAAAAGAGTGCTTAAAATCGAGACCCTAATTCGGTAACCTTAATCTGGGACGTTTGAAGTACGTGCTAAAAAAACCGAGTCACGGTCGACGTTTTTCGAAAACTTTTTGGGGAATCATAAGGCCGGATATTTTAGAATATAATTTCGAAGAAATGGAGTGCATAAAACAATTAAAGAGTGCTGAAAATCGAGACCCTAATTCGGAAACCTTAATCTGGGACGTTTAAAGTACGTGCTAAAAAATGGAGTCACGGTCGATGTTTTTCGAAACTTTTGTGGCGAATCATTAGGACTGATTATTTAGAATCGAATTTCGAAGAAACGGATAGCATAAAACAGTAAAAGAGTGCTTAGAATCGAGACCCTAATTCGGTAACCTTAATCTGGGACGTTTGAAGTACGTGCTAAAAAAACCGAGTCACGGTCGACGTTTTTCGAAAACTTTTTGGGGAATCATAAGGCCGGATATTTTAGAATATAATTTCGAAGAAATGGAGTGCATAAAACAATTAAAGAGTGCTGAAAATCGAGACCCTAATTCGGAAACCTTAATCTGGGACGTTTGAAGTACGTGCTAAAAAATGGAGTCACGGTCGATGTTTTTCGAAACTTTTGTGGCGAATCATTAGGACTGATGATTTAGAATCGAATTTCGAAGAAACGGATAGCATAAAACAGTAAAAGAGTTCTTAAAATCGAGACCCTAATTCGGTAACCTTAATCTGGGACGTTTGAAGTACGTGCTAAAAAAACCGAGTCACGGTCGACGTTTTTCGAAAACTTTTTGGGGAATCATAAGGCCGGATATTTTAGAATATAATTTCGAAGAAATGGAGTGCATAAAACAATTAAAGAGTGCTGAAAATCGAGACCCTAATTCGGAAACCTTAATCTGGGACGTTTGAAGTACGTGCTAAAAAATGGAGTCACGGTCGATGTTTTTCGAAACTTTTGTGGCGAATCATTAGGACTGATGATTTAATATAAAATTTCGAATAAACGGATAGCATAAAACAGTAAAAGAGTGCTTAAAATCGAGACCCTAATTCGGAAACCTTAATCTGGGACGTTTGAAGTACGTGCTAAAAAATGGAGTCACGGTCGATGTTTTGTGAAACTTTTGTGGCGAATCATTAGGACTGATGATTTAATATAAAATTTCGAATAAACGGATAGCATAAAACAGTAAAAGAGTGCTTAAAATCGAGACCCTAATTCGGAAATCTTAATCTGGGACGTTTGAAGTACGTGCTAAAAAATGGAGTCACGGTCGATGTTTTTCGAAACTTTTCTGGCGAATCATTAGGACTGATGATTTAATATAAAATTTCGAATAAACGGATAGCATAAAACAGTAAAAGAGTGCTTAAAATCGAGACCCTAATTCGGTAACCTTAATCTGGGACGTTTGAAGTACGTGCTAAAAAAACCGAGTCACGGTCGACGTTTTTCGAAACCTTTTTGGGGAATCATAAGGCAGGATATTTTAGAATATAATTTCGAAGAAATGGCGTGCATAAAACAATTAAAGAGTGCTGAAAATCGAGACCCTAATTCGGAAACCTTAATCTGGGACGTTTGAAGTACGTGCTAAAAAATGGAGTCACGGTCGATGTTTTTCGAAACTTTTGTAAAGAATCATTAGGACTCATTATTTAGAATCTAATTTCGAAGAAACGGATAGCATAAAACAGTAAAAGAGTGCATAGAATCGAGACCCTAATTCGGTAACCTTAATCTGGGACGTTTGAAGTACGTGCTAAAAAAACCGAGTCACGGTCGACGTTTTTCGAAACTTTTTTGGTGAATCATAAGGCCGGATATTTTAGAATATAATTTCGAAGAAACGGAGTGCATAAAAAAATTAAAGAGTGCTGAAAATCGAGACCCTAATTCGGAAACCTTAATCTAGGACGTCTTAAGTACGTGCTAAAAAATGGAGTCAATGTCGATGTTTTTCAAAACTTTTGTGGCGAATCATTAGGACTGATGATTTAGAATCGAATTTCGAAGAAACGGATAGCATAAAACAGTAAAAGAGTGCTTAAAATCGAGACCCTAATTCGGTAACCTTAATCTGGATCGTTTGAAGTACGTGCTAAAAAAACCGAGTCACGGTCGACGTTTTTCAAAACCTTTTTGGGGAATCATAAGGCCGGATATTTTAGAATATAATTTCGAAGAAACGGAGTGCATAAAACAATTAAAGAGTGCTGAAAATCGAGACCCTAATTCGGAAACCTTAATCTGGGACGTTTGAAGTACGTGCTAAAAAATTGAGTCACGGTCAATGTTTTTTGAAACTTTTGTGGCGAATCATTAGGACTGATGATTTATAATCGAATTTCAAAGAAACGGATAGCATAAAACAGTAAAAGAATGCTTAAAGTCGAGACCCTAATTCGGTAACCTTAATCTAGGACGTTTGAAGTACGTGCTAAAAAAACCGAGACACGGTCGACGTTTTTCGAAACTTTTTTGGTGAATCGTAAGGCCGGATATTTTAGAATATAATTTCGAAGAAACGGAGTGCTTAAAACAATTAAAGAGTGCTGAAAATCGAGACCCTAATTCGGAAACCTTAATCTGGGACGTTTGAAGTACGTGCTAAAAAATGGAGTCACGGTCGATGTTTTTCGAAACTTTTGTGGCGAATCATTAGGACTGATGATTTAATATAAAATTTCGAATAAACGGATAGCATAAAACAGTAAAAGAGTGCTTAAAATCGAGACCCTAATTCGGAAACCTTAATCTGGGACGTTTGAAGTACGTGCTAAAAAATGGAGTCACGGTCGATGTTTTTCGAAACTTTTGTGGCGAATCATTAGGACTGATGATTTAATATAAAATTTCGAATAAACGGATAGCATAAAACAGTAAAAGAGTGCTTAAAATCGAGACCCTAATTCGGTAACCTTAATCTGGGACGTTTGAAGTACGTGCTAAAAAAACCGAGTCTCGGTCGACGTTTTTCGAAACCTTTTTGGGAAATCATAAGGCCGGATATTTTAGAATATAATTTCGAACAAATGGAGTGCATAAAACAATTAAAGAGTGCTGAAAATCGAGACCCTAATTCGGAAACCTTAATCTCGAACGTTTGAAGTACGTGCTAAAAAATGGAGTCACGGTCGATGTTTTTCGAAACTTTTGTGGCGAATCATTAGGACTGATGATTTAAAATCGAATTTCGAAGAAACGGATAGCATAAAACAGTAAAAGAGTGCTTAGAATCGAGACCCTAATTCGGTAACCTTAATCTGGGACGTTTGAAGTACGTGCTAAAAAAACCGAGTCAAGGTCGACGTTTTTCGAAACTTTTTTGGTGAATCATAAGGCCGGATATTTTAGAATATAATTTCGAAGAAACGGAGTGCATAAAAAAATTAAAGAGGCTTGAAAATCGAGTCCCTAATTCGGAAAACTTAATCTGGGACGTCTGAAGTACGTGCTAAAAAATGGCGTCACGGTCGATGTTTTTCGAAACTTTTGTGGCGAATCATTAGGACTGATGATTTAATATAAAATTTCGAATAAACGGATAGCATAAAACAGTAAAAGAGTGCTTAAAATCGAGACCCTAATTCGGAATCCTTAATCTGGGACGTTTGAAGTACGTGCTAAAAAATGGAGTCACGGTCGATGTTTTTCGAAACTTTTGTGGCGAATCATTAGGACTGATGATTTAATATAAAATTTCGAATAAACGGATAGCATAAAACAGTAAAAGAGTGCTTAAAATCGAGACCCTAATTCGGAAACCTTAATCTGGGACGTTTGAAGTACGTGCTAAAAAATGGAGTCACGGTCGATGTTTTTCGAAACTTTTCTGGCGAATCATTAGGACTGATGATTTAATATAAAATTTCGAATAAACGGATAGCATAAAACAGTAAAAGAGTGCTTAAAATCGAGACCCTAATTCGGTAACCTTAATCTGGGACGTTTGAAGTACGTGCTAAAAAAACCGAGTCACGGTCGACGTTTTTCGAAACCTTTTTGGGGAATCATAAGGCAGGATATTTTAGAATATAATTTCGAAGAAATGGCGTGCATAAAACAATTAAAGAGTGCTGAAAATCGAGACCCTAATTCGGAAACCTTAATCTGGGACGTTTGAAGTACGTGCTAAAAAATGGAGTCACGGTCGATGTTTTTCGAAACTTTTGTAAAGAATCATTAGGACTCATTATTTAGAATCTAATTTCGAAGAAACGGATAGCATAAAACAGTAAAAGAGTGCATAGAATCGAGACCCTAATTCGGTAACCTTAATCTGGGACGTTTGAAGTACGTGCTAAAAAAACCGAGTCACGGTCGACGTTTTTCGAAACCTTTTTGGGGAATCATAAGGCCGGATATTTTAGAATATAATTTCGAAGAAATGGCGTGCATAAAACAATTAAAGAGTGCTGAAAATCGAGACCCTAATTCGGAAACCTTAATCTGGGACGTTTGAAGTACGTGCTAAAAAATGGAGTCACGGTCGATGTTTTTCGAAACTTTTGTAAAGAATCATTAGGACTCATTATTTAGAATCTAATTTCGAAGAAACGGATAGCATAAAACAGTAAAAGAGTGCATAGAATCGAGACCCTAATTCGGTAACCTTAATCTGGGACGTTTGAAGTACGTGCTAAAAAAACCGAGTCACGGTCGACGTTTTTCGAAACTTTTTTGGTGAATCGTAAGGCCGGATATTTTAGAATATAATTTCGAAGAAACGGAATGCTTAAAACAATTAAAGAGTGCTGAAAATCGAGACCCTAATTCGGAAACCTTAATCTGGGACGTTTGAAGTACGTGCTAAAAAATGGAGTCACGGTCGATGTTTTTTGAAACTTTTGTGGCGAATCATTAGGACTGATGATTTAGAATCGAATTTCGAAGAAACGGATAGCATAAAACAGTAAAAGAGTGCTTAGAATCGAGACCCTAATTCGGTAACCTTAATCTGGGACGTTTGAAGTACGTGCTAAAAAAACCGAGTCACGGTCGACGTTTTTTGAAACCTTTTTGGGGAATCATAAGGCCGGATATTTTAGAATATAATTTCGAAGAAACGGAGTGCATAAAACAATTAAAGAGTGCTGAAAATCGAGACCCTAATTCGGAAACCTTAATCTGGGACGTTTGAAGTACGTGCTAAAAAATTGAGTCACGGTCGATGTTTTTCGAAACTTTTGTGGCGAATCATTAGGACTGATGATTTATAATCGAATTTCAAAGAAACGGATAGCATAAAACAGTAAAAGAGTGCTTAAAGTCGAGACCCTAATTCGGTAACCTTAATCTAGGACGTTTGAAGTACGTGCTAAAAAAACCGAGACACGGTCGACGTTTTTCGAAACTTTTTTGGTGAATCGTAAGGCCGGATATTTTAGAATATAATTTCGAAGAAACGGAGTGCTTAAAACAATTAAAGAGTGCTGAAAATCGAGACCCTAATTCGGAAACCTTAATCTGGGACGTTTGAAGTACGTGCTAAAAAATGGAGTCACGGTCGATGTTTTTCGAAACTTTTGTGGCGAATCATTAGGACTGATGATTTAATATAAAATTTCGAATAAACGGATAGCATAAAACAGTAAAAGAGTGCTTAAAATCGAGACCCTAATTCGAAAACCTTAATCTGGGACGTTTGAAGTACGTGCTAAAAAATGGAGTCACGGTCGATGTTTTTCGAAACTTTTCTGGCGAATCATTAGGACTGATGATTTAATATAAAATTTCGAATAAACGGATAGCATAAAACAGTAAAAGAGTGCTTAAAATCGAGACCCTAATTCGGTAACCTTAATCTGGGACGTTTGAAGTACGTGCTAAAAAAACCGAGTCACGGTCGACGTTTTTCGAAACCTTTTTGGGGAATCATAAGGCCGGATATTTTAGAATATAATTTCGAAGAAATGGCGTGCATAAAACAATTAAAGAGTGCATAGAATCGAGACCCTAATTCGGAAACCTTAATCTGGGACGTTTGAAGTACGTGCTAAAAAATGGAGTCACGGTCGATGTTTTTCGAAACTTTTGTAAAGAATCATTAGGACTCATTATTTAGAATCTAATTTCGAAGAAACGGATAGCATAAAACAGTAAAAGAGTGCATAGAATCGAGTCCCTAATTCGGTAACCTTAATCTGGGACGTTTGAAGTACGTGCTAAAAAAACCGAGTCACGGTCGACGTTTTTCGAAACTTTTTTGGTGAATCGTAAGGCCGGATATTTTAGAATATAATTTCGAAGAAACGGAGTGCTTAAAACAATTAAAGAGTGCTGAAAATCGAGACCCTAATTCGGAAACCTTAATCTGGGACGTTTGAAGTACGTGCTAAAAAATGGAGTCACGGTCGATGTTTTTCGAAACTTTTGTGGCGAATCATTAGGACTGATGATTTAGAATCGAATTTCGAAGAAACGGATAGCATAAAACAGTAAAAGAGTGCTTAGAATCGAGACCCTAATTCGGTAACCTTAATCTGGGACGTTTGAAGTACGTGCTAAAAAAACCGAGTCACGGTCGACGTTTTTTGAAACCTTTTTGGGGAATCATAAGGCCGGATATTTTAGAATATAATTTCGAAGAAACGGAGTGCATAAAACAATTAAAGAGTGCTGAAAATCGAGACCCTAATTCGGAAACCTTAATCTGGGACGTTTGAAGTACGTGCTAAAAAATTGAGTCACGGTCGATGTTTTTCGAAACTTTTGTGGCGAATCATTAGGACTGATGATTTATAATCGAATTTCAAAGAAACGGATAGCATAAAACAGTAAAAGAGTGCTTAAAGTCGAGACCCTAATTCGGTAACCTTAATCTAGGACGTTTGAAGTACGTGCTAAAAAAACCGAGACACGGTCGACGTTTTTCGAAACTTTTTTGGTGAATCGTAAGGCCGGATATTTTAGAATATAATTTCGAAGAAACGGAGTGCTTAAAACAATTAAAGAGTGCTGAAAATCGAGACCCTAATTCGGAAACCTTAATCTGGGACGTTTGAAGTACGTGCTAAAAAATGGAGTCACGGTCGATGTTTTTCGAAACTTTTGTGGCGAATCATTAGGACTGATGATTTAATATAAAATTTCGAATAAACGGATAGCATAAAACAGTAAAAGAGTGCTTAAAATCGAGACCCTAATTCGAAAACCTTAATCTGGGACGTTTGAAGTACGTGCTAAAAAATGGAGTCACGGTCGATGTTTTTCGAAACTTTTCTGGCGAATCATTAGGACTGATGATTTAATATAAAATTTCGAATAAACGGATAGCATAAAACAGTAAAAGAGTGCTTAAAATCGAGACCCTAATTCGGTAACCTTAATCTGGGACGTTTGAAGTACGTGCTAAAAAAACCGAGTCACGGTCGACGTTTTTCGAAACCTTTTTGGGGAATCATAAGGCCGGATATTTTAGAATATAATTTCGAAGAAATGGCGTGCATAAAACAATTAAAGAGTGCATAGAATCGAGACCCTAATTCGGAAACCTTAATCTGGGATGTTTGAAGTACGTGCTAAAAAATGGAGTCACGGTCGATGTTTTTCGAAACTTTTGTAAAGAATCATTAGGACTCATTATTTAGAATCTAATTTCGAAGAAACGGATAGCATAAAACAGTAAAAGAGTGCATAGAATCGAGACCCTAATTCGGTAACCTTAATCTGGGACGTTTGAAGTACGTGCTAAAAAAACCGAGTCACGGTCGACGTTTTTCGAAACTTTTTTGGTGAATCGTAAGGCCGGATATTTTAGAATATAATTTCTAAGAAACGGAGTGCTTAATACAATTAAAGAGTGCTGAAAATCGAGACCCTAATTCGGAAACCTTAATCTGGGACGTTTGAAGTACGTGCTAAAAAATGGAGTCACGGTCGATGTTTTTCGAAACTTTTGTGGCGAATCATTAGGACTGATGATTTAGAATCGAATTTCGAAGAAACGGATAGCATAAAACAGTAAAAGAGTGCTTAGAATCGAGACCCTAATTCGGTAACCTTAATCTGGGACGTTTGAAGTACGTGGTAAAAAAACCGAGTCACAGTCGACGTTTTTTGAAACCTTTTTGGGGAATCATAAGGCCGGATATTTTAGAATATAATTTCGAAGAAACGGAGTGCATAAAACAATTAAAGAGTGCTGAAAATCGAGACCCTAATTCGGAAACCTTAATCTGGGACGTTTGAAGTACGTGCTAAAAAATTGAGTCACGGTCGATGTTTTTCGAAACTTTTATGGCGAATCATTAGGACTGATGATTTATAATCGAATTTCAAAGAAACGGATAGCATAAAACAGTAAAAGAGTGCTTAAAGTCGAGACCCTAATTCGGTAACCTTAATCTAGGACGTTTGAAGTACGTGCTAAAAAAACCGAGACACGGTCGACGTTTTTCGAAACTTTTTTGGTGAATCGTAAGGCCGGATATTTTAGAATATAATTTCGAAGAAACGGAGTGCTTAAAACAATTAAAGAGTGCTGAAAATCGAGACCCTAATTTGGAAACCTTAATCTGGGACGTTTGAAGTACGTGCTAAAAAATGGAGTCACGGTCGATGTTTTTCGAAACTTTTGTGGCGAATCATTAGGACTGATGATTTAATATAAAATTTCGAATAAACGGATAGCATAAAACAGTAAAAGAGTGCTTAAAATCGAGACCCTAATTCGGAATCCTTAATCTGGGACGTTTGAAGTACGTGCTAAAAAATGGAGTCACGGTCGATGTTTTTCGAAACTTTTGTGGCGAATCATTAGGACTGATGATTTAATATAAAATTTCGAATAAACGGATAGCATAAAATAGTAAAAGTGTGCTTAAAATCGAGACCTAATTCGGTAACCTTAATCTGGGACGTTTGAAGTACGTGCTAAAAAAACCGAGTCACGGTCGACGTTTTTCGAAACCTTTTTGGGGAATCATAAGGCCGAATATTTTAGAATATAATTTCGAAGAAATGGAGTGCATAAAACAATTAAAGAGTGCTGAAAATCGAGACCCTAATTCGGAAACCTTAATCTGGGACGTTTGAAGTACGTGCTAAAAAATGGAGTCACGGTCGATGTTTTTCGAAACTTTTGTGGCGAATCATTAGGACTGATGATTTAGAATCGAATTTCGAAGAAACGGATAGCATAAAACAGTAAAAGAGTGCTTAGAATCGAGACCCTAATTCGGAAACCTTAATCTGGGACGTTTGAAGTACGTGCTAAAAAATGGAGTCACAGTCGATGTTTTTCGAAACTTTTGTGGCGCATCATTAGGACTGATGATTTAGAATCGAATTTCGAAGAAACGGATAGCATAAAACAGTAAAAGAGTGCTTAGAATCGAGACCCTAATTCGGTAACCTTAATCTGGAACGTTTGAAGTACGTGCTAAAAAAACCGAGTCACGGTCGACGTTTTTCGAAACTTTTTTGGTGAATCATAAGGCCGGATATTTTAGAATATAATTTCGAAGAAACGGAGTGCATAAAAAAATTAAAGAGTGCTTAAAATCGAGACCCTAATTCGGAAACCTTAATCTGGGACGTTTGAAGTACGTGCTAAAAAATGGAGTCACGGTCGATGTTTTTCGAAACTTTTGTGGCGAATCATTAGGACTGATGATTTAGAATAGAATTTCGAAGAAACGGATAGCATAAAACAGTAAAAGAGTGCTTAGAATCGAGACCCTAATTCGGTAACCTTAATATGGGACGTTTGAAGTACGTGCTAAAAAAACCGAGTCACGGTCGACGTTTTTCGAAACCTTTTTGGGGAATCATAAGGCCGGATATTTTAGAATATAAATTCGAAGAAATGGAGTGCATAAAACAATTAAAGAGTGCTAAAAATCGAGACCCTAATTCGGAAACCTTAATCTAGGACGTGTTAAGTACGTGCTAAAAAATGGAGTCAATGTCGATGTTTTTCAAAACTTTTGTGGCGAATCATTAGGACTGATGATTTAGAATCGAATTTCGAAGAAACGGATAGCATAAAACAGTAAAAGAGTGCTTAAAATCGAGACCCTAATTCGGTAACCTTAATCTGGGACGTTTGAAGTACGTGCTAAAAAAACCGAGTCACGGTCGACGTTTATCGAAACTTTTTTGGTGAATCGTAAGGCCGGATATTTTAGAATATAATTTCGAAGAAACGGAGTGCTTAAAACAATTAAAGAGTGCTGAAAATCGAGACCCTAATTCGCAAACCTTAATCTGGGACGTTTGAAGTACGTGCTAAAAAATGGAGTCACGGTCGATGTTTTTCGAAACTTTTGTGGCGAATCATTAGGACTGATGATTTAATATAAAATTTCGAATAAACGGATAGCATAAAACAGTAAAAGAGTGCTTAAAATCGAGACCCTAATTCAGAAACCTTAATCTGGGACGTTTGAAGTACGTGCTAAAAAATGGAGTCACGGTCGATGTTTTTCGAAACTTTTGTGGCGAATCATTAGGACTGATGATTTAATATAAAATTTCGAATAAACGGATAGCATAAAACAGTAAAAGAGTGCTTAAAATCGAGACCCTAATTCGGTAACCTTAATCTGGGACGTTTGAAGTACGTGCTAAAAAAACCGAGTCACGGTCGACGTTTTTCGAAACCTTTTTGGGGAATCATAAGGCCGGATATTTTAGAATATAATTTCGAAGAAATGGAGTGCATAAAACAATTAAAGAGTGCTGAAAATCGAGACCCTAATTCGGAAACCTTAATCTGGGACGTCTGAAGTACGTGCTAAAAAATGGAGTCACGGTCGATGTTTTTCGAAACTTTTGTGGCGAATCATTAGGACTGATGATTTAGAATCGAATTTCGAAGAAACGGATAGCATAAAACAGTAAAAGAGTGCTTAGAATCGAGACCCTAATTCGGAAACCTTAATCTGGGACGTTTGAAGTACGTGCTAAAAAATGGAGTCACAGTCGATGTTTTTCGAAACTTTTGTGGCGCATCATTAGGACTGATGATTTAGAATCGAATTTCGAAGAAACGGATAGCATAAAACAGTAAAAGAGTGCTTAGAATCGAGACCCTAATTCGGTAACCTTAATCTGGAACGTTTGAAGTACGTGCTAAAAAAACCGAGTCACGGTCGACGTTTTTCGAAACTTTTTTGGTGAATCATAAGGCCGGATATTTTAGAATATAATTTCGAAGAAACGGAGTGCATAAAAAAATTAAAGAGTGCTTAAAATCGAGACCCTAATTCGGAAACCTTAATCTGGGACGTTTGAAGTACGTGCTAAAAAATGGAGTCACGGTCGATGTTTTTCGAAACTTTTGTGGCGAATCATTAGGACTGATGATTTAGAATAGAATTTCGAAGAAACGGATAGCATAAAACAGTAAAAGAGTGCTTAGAATCGAGACCCTAATTCGGTAACCTTAATATGGGACGTTTGAAGTACGTGCTAAAAAAACCGAGTCACGGTCGACGTTTTTCGAAACCTTTTTGGGGAATCATAAGGCCGGATATTTTAGAATATAAATTCGAAGAAATGGAGTGCATAAAACAATTAAAGAGTGCTAAAAATCGAGACCCTAATTCGGAAACCTTAATCTAGGACGTGTTAAGTACGTGCTAAAAAATGGAGTCAATGTCGATGTTTTTCAAAACTTTTGTGGCGAATCATTAGGACTGATGATTTAGAATCGAATTTCGAAGAAACGGATAGCATAAAACAGTAAAAGAGTGCTTAAAATCGAGACCCTAATTCGGTAACCTTAATCTGGGACGTTTGAAGTACGTGCTAAAAAAACCGAGTCACGGTCGACGTTTATCGAAACTTTTTTGGTGAATCGTAAGGCCGGATATTTTAGAATATAATTTCGAAGAAACGGAGTGCTTAAAACAATTAAAGAGTGCTGAAAATCGAGACCCTAATTCGCAAACCTTAATCTGGGACGTTTGAAGTACGTGCTAAAAAATGGAGTCACGGTCGATGTTTTTCGAAACTTTTGTGGCGAATCATTAGGACTGATGATTTAATATAAAATTTCGAATAAACGGATAGCATAAAACAGTAAAAGAGTGCTTAAAATCGAGACCCTAATTCAGAAACCTTAATCTGGGACGTTTGAAGTACGTGCTAAAAAATGGAGTCACGGTCGATGTTTTTCGAAACTTTTGTGGCGAATCATTAGGACTGATGATTTAATATAAAATTTCGAATAAACGGATAGCATAAAACAGTAAAAGAGTGCTTAAAATCGAGACCCTAATTCGGTAACCTTAATCTGGGACGTTTGAAGTACGTGCTAAAAAAACCGAGTCACGGTCGACGTTTTTCGAAACCTTTTTGGGGAATCATAAGGCCGGATATTTTAGAATATAATTTCGAAGAAATGGAGTGCATAAAACAATTAAAGAGTGCTGAAAATCGAGACCCTAATTCGGAAACCTTAATCTAGGACGTCTTAAGTACGTGCTAAAAAATGGAGTCAATGTCGATGTTTTTCAAAACTTTTGTGGCGAATCATTAGGACTGATGATTTAGAATCGAATTTCGAAGAAACGGATAGCATAAAACAGTAAAAGAGTGCTTAAAATCGAGACCCTAATTCGGTAACCTTAATCTCGATCGTTTGAAGTACGTGCTAAAAAAACCGAGTCACGGTCGACGTTTTTCGAAACCTTTTTGGGGAATCATAAGGCCGGATATTTTATAATATAATTTCGAAGAAACGGAGTGCATAAAACAATTAAAGAGTGCTGAAAATCGAGACCCTAATTCGGAAACCTTAATCTGGGACGTTTGAAGTACGTGCTAAAAAATTGAGTCACGGTCGATGTTTTTTGAAACTTTTGTGGCGAATCATTAGGACTGATGATTTATAATCGAATTTCAAAGAAACGGATAGCATAAAACAGTAAAAGAGTGCTTAAAGTCGAGACCCTAATTCAGTAACCTTAATCTAGGACGTTTGAAGTACGTGCTAAAAAAACCGAGACACGGTCGACGTTTTTCGAAACTTTTTTGGTGAATCGTAAGGCCGGATATTTTAGAATATAATTTCGAAGAAACGGAGTGCTTAAAACAATTAAAGAGTGCTGAAAATCGAGACCCTAATTCGGAAACCTTAATCTGGGACGTTTGAAGTACGTGCTAAAAAATGGAGTCACGGTCGATGTTTTTCGAAACTTTTGTGGCGAATCATTAGGACTGATGATTTAATATAAAATTTCGAATAAACGGATTGCATAAAACAGTAAAAGAGTGCTTAAAATCGAGACCCTAATTCGGAAACCTTAATCTTGGACGTTTGAAGTACGTGCTAAAAAATGGAGTCACGGTCGATGTTTTTCGAAACTTTTGTGGCGAATCATTAGGACTGATGATTTAATATAAAATTTCGAATAAACGGATAGCATAAAACAGTAAAAGAGTGCTTAAAATCGAGACCCTAATTCGAAAACCTTAATCTGGGACGTTTGAAGTACGTGCTAAAAAATGGAGTCACGGTCGATGTTTTTCGAAACTTTTCTGGCGAATCATTAGGACAGATGATTTAATATAAAATTTCGAATAAACGGATAGCATAAAACAGTAAAAGAGTGCTTAAAATCGAGACCCTAATTCGGTAACCTTAATCTGGGACGTTTGAAGTACGTGCTAAAAAAACCGAGTCACGGTCGACGTTTTTCGAAACCTTTTTGGGGAATCATAAGGCCGGATATTTTAGAATATAATTTCGAAGAAATGGCGTGCATAAAACAATTAAAGAGTGCTGAAAATCGAGACCCTAATTCGGAAACCTTAATCTGGGACGTTTGAAGTACGTGCTAAAAAATGGAGTCACGGTCGATGTTTTTCGAAACTTTTGTAAAGAATCATTAGGACTCATTATTTAGAATCTAATTTCGAAGAAACGGATAGCATAAAACAGTAAAAGAGTGCATAGAATCGAGACCCTAATTCGGTAACCTTAATCTGGGACGTTTGAAGTACGTGCTAAAAAAACCGAGTCACGGTCGACGTTTTTCGAAACTTTTTTGGTGAATCATAAGGCCGGATATTTTAGAATATAATTTTGAAGAAACGGAGTGCATAAAAAAATTAAAGAGTGCTGAAAATCGAGACCCTAATTCGGAAACCTTAATCTAGGACGTCTTAAGTACGTGCTAAAAAATGGAGTCAATGTCGATGTTTTTCAAAACTTTTGTGGCGAATCATTAGGACTGATGATTTAGAATCGAATTTCGAAGAAACGGATAGCATAAAACAGTAAAAGAGTGCTTAAAATCGAGACCCTAATTCGGTAACCTTAATCTGGATCGTTTGAAGTACGTGCTAAAAAAACCGAGTCACGGTCGACGTTTTTTGAAACCTTTTTGGGGAATCATAAGGCCAGATATTTTAGAATATAATTTCGAAGAAACGGAGTGCATAAAACAATTAAAGAGTGCTGAAAATCGAGACCCTAATTCGGAAACCTTAATCTGGGACGTTTGAAGTACGTGCTAAAAAATTGAGTCACGGTCGATGTTTTTCGAAACTTTTGTGGCGAATCATTAGGACTGATGATTTATAATCGAATTTCAAAGAAACGGATAGCATAAAACAGTAAAAGAGTGCTTAAAGTCGAGACCCTAATTCGGTAACCTTAATCTAGGACGTTTGAAGTACGTGCTAAAAAAACCGAGACACGGTCGACGTTTTTCGAAACTTTTTTGGTGAATCGTAAGGCCGGATATTTTAGAATATAATTTCGAAGAAACGGAGTGCTTAAAACAATTAAAGAGTGCTGAAAATCGAGACCCTAATTCGGAAACCTTAATCTGGGACGTTTGAAGTACGTGCTAAAAAATGGAGTCACGGTCGATGTTTTTCGAAACTTTTGTGGCGAATCATTAGGACTGATGATTTAATATAAAATTTCGAATAAACGGATAGCATAAAATGTTAGGATCGATACCAGTTGTTAGGATCGCACAACAACGCACACGCTCGATCTAGATGAACACAAAGAGAAGGATAGAGAGAAGTTGCAAGGAGAACTCTGGCTAAAAGGATTTTTTATTGATGACTTCAGGCATGTACAACAAGAGAGTACAGAGAATAGAAAAGTACATTTAAGAGCTTTACTGTACGGGATATATATATAGTTCAGTCTACTAAATATAGCTTTACCAGATTTAACCATCTACTATATATAGCTATGTACCATATATAGCTTTACCGGATATAGCCATTGACCAAGCTATAAATACAGGGAGCAGACTCCATAACTCAACAATTCTCCCACTTGGAGACTGATCCTACACCATACCAATTAGGGCTTTGCATAGCTTTAATTTTCCAACATCAACACATTTTGTCAACATGTGTGCTGGATTCTTTGCACCCTCTATCTTCTCCAAACACATATCGCCTTCTTCCACTAACCTGCGAGTGAAATGGTACCGTCTTCTAATGTGTTTTGTTCTTGAATGATAGACTGGGTTTTTCACCAACTGTATGGCACTCTGACTATCTGTATAAAGGATCTTCTTGCACTGCTTCCGGCCTAATTCTTCTAGATAGTCTGTCATCCATATCATCTCCTTTCCAGCTTCAGCTATGGCCACGTACTCAGCTTCAGTAGATGAAAGAGCAACGCATTTCTGAAGCTTAGACATCCAACTCACTGCTGTTCCATCTATAGTGTAGATATACCCAGATGTGCTCTTGCTGGAGTCTACATCTCCACTCAGATCAGCATCCACAAAACCTTGCAGAACTACTTTGCCATTGCCATAACAAAGTGTAGTATTGGATGTACCTCTCAGATATCTTAGAAGCCACTTCACAGCTTCCCAATGTTCCTTCCCTGGATTTGCCATGTACTTGCTAACAACTCCCACTGCATGTGTTATGTCAGGTCTAGTGCAGACCATAGCATACATCAAACTCCCAACTGCAGAAGCGTACGGAACTGATGCCATGTGCTCACGTTCCTCAACTGTCTTGGGAGATTGCCCCTTTGACAATTTAATATGATTTGCCAAGGGGGTAGTCTTGGGTTTAGCGTTATTCATCTTGAATTTGGACAACACCTTCTCAATGTACTGCTCTTGGGATAGATTTAATGTGCCAGCAGATCTATCTCGAGAAATCCTCATCCCAAGGATCTGCTTCGCTGCACCTAAATCTTTCATCTCAAATACTGAAGACAAGCTTGCCTTCAGGTGGTTTATCTCCCTCATACTTGATCCAGCAATTAGTATATCATCCACATACAGGAGTAGAAACACATAAGAATCAGTGTATTTCTTGAGGTAGCAACACTGATCCTTTTCACTTCTGTGGAAACCACTCTTGCTCATGAAGGAGTCAAACTTCTTGTACCATTGTCTCGGTGCTTGTTTCAGTCCATACAAGCTCTTATTGAGCTTACACACCATGTGCTCCTTGCTTGGAGCTGCAAATCCTTCGGGTTGTTGCATATAGATCTCCTCGTCTAGATCTCCATGTAAAAATGCCGTTTTTACATCCATTTGCTCAAGGTGCAAATTCTCCGATGCAACAATACTCAGTAGAATTCGGATAGTAGTTAATTTCACAACTGGAGAAAAGATCTCAGCATAATCAATGCCTTTTCTTTGTGAATATCCTTTAACTACTAACCGAGCCTTAAACCTCCTTCTGCCATCTGGTTCAACCTTGATTTTGAACACCCATTTGTTCAACAGAGCTCTCTTTCCTGTAGGCAACTCAGTCAGCACCCACGTATTATTCCTTTCAAGTGAGCTCATCTCATCATCCATGGCTTGCTCCCACTTAGTTGAATCTTCTACTTGTAGGGCCTCATCAAAGGACTCTGGTTCTCCTTCGTCAGTCAGCAACAGATAGTGTAATGAGGTTGAATATCTGTCTGGTGCTCTGGTAGTTCTGGATGATCTTCTCAACACCTGTTCAGGTGCAACTTGCTCCACGTCTGGTTCTTCAGCAATAGGATCAGGAGTTTCTTGAGCTTCTGTTGTACCATCACTGTGTGAATTTTCTTGCCACTCAAATTCAACTCCCACTTGCTTCGTAGTCTCAGAGTTTATCTTCTCTCTGTCCTTGTACATGACATTTTCATCAAAGGTCACATCACAGTGTCTTAGGATCTTCATATTTTTCTCATCCCAAAACCTATACCCGAACATGTCAGAGCCATAGCCTATGAAGTAGCATTTCACAGCCTTAACATCAAGCTTATCTCTCTTCTCTGGATCAACATGAACATATGCAGTACAGCCAAAGGTTCTCAAGTGAGAGTACTTGAGTTCTTTTCCTGTCCATACTTCTTCGGGCAATTTGAACTTCAAGGGTACTGACGGCCCTCTATTAATCAAATATGCTGCTGTGTTCACAGCATCAGCCCAGAATGCCTTTGGCAATCCAGAATGAATCCTCATGCTTCTTGCTCGCTCATTCAAGGTTCTGTTCATCCTTTCTGCAATACCATTTTGTCTTGCCTTACCGGGAATTGTTCTTATTAATCTAATTCCCTCAGCTGCACAAAATGTTATAAACTCTGATTTGTTGTACTCTCCTCCATTGTCAGACCTCAGGCATTTGATCTTCAAGCCGGTCTGATTTTCAACTTCAGCTTTCCACTTCTTGAAGGTGGTAAACACATCTGACTTATGTTTCAGAAAGTAAACCCATACCTTCCTGCTGAAGTCATCGATGAAGGTGACGTAGTACCTTGATCCACCAAGTGATGAAACTGGAGATGGTCCCCAGACGTCTGTATGGACCATTTCCAACCGCACTTTCTTCGGTTCTCTGGCAGCCTTTGTGAAACTAACTCGTTTCTGTTTGCCCATAACGCAGCTCTCACAAAGACCCATATCAACAGATTTTAAGCCTTCTAAAGCTCCTTTCGCAGTGAGCATCTTCATTCCTTTGACGCTCATATGTCCAAGTCTATTGTGCCATAGACTTGAATTGGAAGCACTCTCAGCAGCAGCAGTCATGTTTATACACTCTGCAGTAGTGTATAAGGTTCCAGATTTTGTGCCACGCGCAACAACCATGGCGCCCTTCACAATCTTCCAGGAACTCTTTCCAAACTCTGCTGCATAGCCTGTGCTATCCAACTGACCAATAGAGATCAGGTTCTTCTTGAGACCAGGAATGTATCTGACATCTTGGAATGTCCATTGATTTCCTGCTGGAGTTTGTATGGAGACATCTCCCTTTCCTTCAATCTCCAAGGTTTTATTGTCGGCAAGATACACCTTCCCGAAATTTCCTGATTTGAAATTTCGAAACAATTCCTTACTTGGAGACGAATGGAACGATGCACCTGAATCCAAAATCCAGGATTCAGCTGGGCTATCCACACTAAGGATTAAAACGTCCTCAGCATCTTCTGTTGTGTATATAGAATCATCATCATCTTCAGATTTATGATTCTGCTTCTTCTTTAGCTTTGTACAATCTGTCCGAAAGTGTCCTTTTCCCCCACAGCTCCAACACGTTACATTGGGTTTGTTTGGAGATTTTCCCCGGTTCTTTGATTTTGAACGCCCATGTTTGTTTGAGCTCTTTGATTTGCTTCTTCCCCTTCGATCAACACTGAGAGCATTGCCTGATGAATCTCCAGTTTCCCGTTTGCGAATACTTTCGCTGAGAACTACATCTCGAATTTCATCAAACTTCAGTTTATCAGATCCTCGGGAACTGCTGATTGCGGCAACAACAGTATCCCATGACTCGGGTAAGGATGACATCAAAATCAACGCTTTAATTTCATCTTCGAAATTAATTTCCACCGAACCCAGTTGACTTATGATCATATTGAATTCATTTATATGATCCGCAACACGTCCACCTTCAGACATCTGTAGATTGAACAATTTACGCATCAAATACACCTTGTTCATAGCCGACGGTTTTTCATACATATTTGACAGCGCCTTCATCAGATCTGACGTTGTCTTCTCCTTGATGATGTTAAACGCCACGTTTCTGGATAGCGTCAACCGGATCATCCCTAAGGCTTGTCGATCCTTGAGCTTCCACTGTTCCGTGGTCATGGTATCCGGCTTCACCCCCAACAGAGGTTCGTGAAGATCTTTCTGGTACAGATAATCTTCAATCTGCATCTTCCAGAAACCGAAATCGGATCCATCGAACTTCTCAATTCCAATCTTTGAACTTTCCATCTTCACAGATCGTGGTGAATTTTGCCTTGGTCTGATACCAGTTGTTAGGATCGATACCAGTTGTTAGGATCGCACAACAACGCACACGCTCGATCTAGATGAACACAAAGAGAAGGATAGAGAGAAGTTGCAAGGAGAACTCTGGCTAAAAGGATTTTTTATTGATGACTTCAGGCATGTACAACAAGAGAGTACAGAGAATAGAAAAGTACATTTAAGAGCTTTACTGGACGGGATATATATATGGTTCAGTCTACTAAATATAGCTTTACCAGATTTAACCATCTACTATATATAGCTATGTACTATATATAGCTTTACCGGATATAGCCATTGACCAAGCTATAAATACAGGGAGCAGACTCCATAACTCAACATAAAACAGTAAAAGAGTGCTTAAAATCGAGACCCTAATTCGGAAACCTTAATCTGGGACGTTTGAAGTACGTGCTAAAAAATGGAGTCACGGTCGATGTTTTTCGAAACTTTTGTGGCGAATCATTAGGACTGATGATTTAATATAAAATTTCGAATAAACGGATAGCATAAAACAGTAAAAGAGTGCTTAAAATCGAGACCCTAATTCGGAAACCTTAATCTGGGACGTTTGAAGTACGTGCTAAAAAATGGAGTCACGGTCGATGTTTTTCGAAACTTTTCTGGCGAATCATTAGGACTGATGATTTAATATAAAATTTCGAATAAACGGATAGCATAAAACAGTAAAAGAGTGCTTAAAATCGAGACCCTAATTCGGTAACCTTAATCTGGGACGTTTGAAGTACGTGCTAAAAACACCGAGTCACGGTCGACGTTTTTCGAAACCTTTTTGGGGAATCATAAGGCCGGATATTTTAGAATATAATTTCGAAGAAATGGCATGCATAAAACAATTAAAGAGTGCTGAAAATCGAGACCCTAATTCGGAAACCTTAATCTGGGACGTTTGAAGTACGTGCTAAAAAATGGAGTCACGGTCGATGTTTTTCGAAACTTTTGTAAAGAATCATTAGGACTCATTATTTAGAATCTAATTTCGAAGAAACGGATAGCATAAAACAGTAAAAGAGTGCATAGAATCGAGACCCTAATTCGGTAACCTTAATCTGGGACGTTTGAAGTACGTGCTAAAAAAACCGAGTCACGGTCGACGTTTTTCGAAACTTTTTTGGTGAATCATAAGGCCGGATATTTTAGAATATAATTTCGAAGAAACGGAGTGCATAAAAAAATTAAAGAGTGCTGAAAATCGAGACCCTAATTCGGAAACCTTAATCTAGGACGTCTTAAGTACGTGCTAAAAAATGGAGTCAATGTCGATGTTTTTCAAAACTTTTGTGGCGAATCATTAGGACTGATGATTTAGAATCGAATTTCGAAGAAACGGATAGCATAAAACAGTTAAAGAGTGCTGAAAATCGAGACCCTAATTCGGAAACCTTAATCTGGGACGTTTGAAGTACGTGCTAAAAAATGGAGTCACGGTCGATGTTTTTCGAAACTTTTGTGGCGAATCATTAGGACTGATGATTTAGAATCGAATTTCGAAGAAACGGATAGCATAAAACAGTAAAAGAGTGCTTAGAATCGAGACCCTAATTCGGTAACCTTAATCTGGGACGTTTGAAGTACGTGCTAAAAAAACCGAGTCACGGTCGACGTTTTTCGAAACCTTTTTGGGGAATCATAAGGCCGAATATTTTAGAATATAATTTCGAAGAAATGGAGTGCATAAAACAATTAAAGAGTGCTGAAAATCGAGACCCTAATTCGGAAACCTTAATCTGGGACGTTTGAAGTACGTGCTAAAAAATGGAGTCACGGTCGATGTTTTTCGAAACTTTTGTGGCGAATCATTAGGACTGATGATTTAGAATCGAATTTCGAAGAAACGGATAGCATAAAACAGTAAAAGAGTGCTTAGAATCGAGACCCTAATTCGGAAACCATAATCTGGGACGTTTGAAGTACGTGCTAAAAAATGGAGTCACAGTCGATGTTTTTCGAAACTTTTGTGGCGAATCATTAGGACTGATGATTTAGAATCGAATTTCGAAGAAACGGATAGCATAAAACAGTAAAAGAGTGCTTAGAATCGAGACCCTAATTCGGTAACCTTAATCTGGGACGTTTGAAGTACGTGCTAAAAAAACCGAGTCACGGTCGACGTTTTTCGAAACTTTTTTGGTGAATCATAAGGCCGGATATTTGAAAATATAATTTCGAAGAAACGGAGTGCATAAAAAAATTAAAGAGTGCTTAAAATCTAGACCCTAATTCGGAAACCTAAATCTGGGACGTTTGAAGTACGTGCTAAAAAATGGAGTCACGGTCGATGTTTTTCGAAACTTTTGTGGCGAATCATTAGGACTGATGATTTAGAATCGAATTTCGAAGAAACGGATAGCATAAAACAGTAAAAGAGTGCTTAGAATCGAGACCCTAATTCGGTAACCTTAATATGGGACGTTTGAAGTACGTGCTAAAAAAACCGAGTCACGGTCGACGTTTCTCGAAACTTTTTTGGTGAATCATAAGGCCGGATATTTTATTATATAATTTCGAAGAAACGGAGTGCATAAAAAAATTAAAGATTGCTGAAAATCGAGACCCTAATTCGGAAACCTTAATCTGGGACGTTTGAAGTACGTGCTAAAAAATTGAGTCACGGTCGATGTTTTTCGAAACTTTTGTGGCGAAATATTAGGACTGATGATTTAGAATCGAATTTCGAAGAAACGGAAAGCATAAAACAGTAAAAGAGTGCTTAAAATCGAGACCCTAATTCGGTAACCTTAATCTGGGACGTTTGAAGTACGTGCTAAAAAAATCGAGTCACGGTCGGCGTTTTTCGAAACCTTTTTGGGGAATCATAATGCCGGATATTTTAGAATATAATTTCGAAGAATAAGAGTGCATAAAACAATTAAAGAGTGCTGAAAATCGAGACCCTAATTCGGAAACCTTAATCTGGGACGTTTGAAGTACGTGCTAAAAAATGGAGTCACGGTCGATGTTTTTCGAAACTTTTGTGGCGAATCATTAGGACTGATGATTTAGAATCGAATTTCGAAGAAACGGATAGCATAAAACAGTAAAAGAGTGCTTAGAATCGAGACCCTAATTCGGAAACCATAATCTGGGACGTTTGAAGTACGTGCTAAAAAACGGAGTCACAGTCGATGTTTTTCGAAACTTTTGTGGCGAATCATTAGGACTGATGATTTAGAATCGAATTTCGAAGAAACGGATAGCATAAAACAGTAAAAGAGTGCTTAGAATCGAGACCCTAATTCGGTAACCTTAATCTGGGACGTTTGAAGTACGTGCTAAAAAAACCGAGTCACGGTCGACGTTTTTCGAAACCTTTTTGGGGAATCATAAGGCCGAATATTTTAGAATATAATTTCGAAGAAATGGAGTGCATAAAACAATTAAAGAGTGCTGAAAATCGAGACCCTAATTCGGAAACCTTAATCTGGGACGTTTGAAGTACGTGCTAAAAAATGGAGTCACGGTCGATGTTTTTCGAAACTTTTGTGGCGAATCATTAGGACTGATGATTTAGAATCGAATTTCGAAGAAACGGATAGCATAAAACAGTAAAAGAGTGCTTAGAATCGAGACCCTAATTCGGAAACCATAATCTGGGACGTTTGAAGTACGTGCTAAAAAATGGAGTCACAGTCGATGTTTTTCGAAACTTTTGTGGCGAATCATTAGGACTGATGATTTAGAATCGAATTTCGAAGAAACGGATAGCATAAAACAGTAAAAGAGTGCTTAGAATCGAGACCCTAATTCGGTAACCTTAATCTGGGACGTTTGAAGTACGTGCTAAAAAAACCGAGTCACGGTCGACGTTTTTCGAAACTTTTTTGGTGAATCATAAGGCCGGATATTTGAAAATATAATTTCGAAGAAACGGAGTGCATAAAAAAATTAAAGAGTGCTTAAAATCTAGACCCTAATTCGGAAACCTAAATCTGGGACGTTTGAAGTACGTGCTAAAAAATGGAGTCACGGTCGATGTTTTTCGAAACTTTTGTGGCGAATCATTAGGACTGATGATTTAGAATCGAATTTCGAAGAAACGGATAGCATAAAACAGTAAAAGAGTGCTTAGAATCGAGACCCTAATTCGGTAACCTTAATATGGGACGTTTGAAGTACGTGCTAAAAAAACCGAGTCACGGTCGACGTTTCTCGAAACTTTTTTGGTGAATCATAAGGCCGGATATTTTATTATATAATTTCGAAGAAACGGAGTGCATAAAAAAATTAAAGATTGCTGAAAATCGAGACCCTAATTCGGAAACCTTAATCTGGGACGTTTGAAGTACGTGCTAAAAAATTGAGTCACGGTCGATGTTTTTCGAAACTTTTGTGGCGAAATATTAGGACTGATGATTTAGAATCGAATTTCGAAGAAACGGAAAGCATAAAACAGTAAAAGAGTGCTTAAAATCGAGACCCTAATTCGGTAACCTTAATCTGGGACGTTTGAAGTACGTGCTAAAAAAATCGAGTCACGGTCGGCGTTTTTCGAAACCTTTTTGGGGAATCATAATGCCGGATATTTTAGAATATAATTTCGAAGAATAAGAGTGCATAAAACAATTAAAGAGTGCTGAAAATCGAGACCCTAATTCGGAAACCTTAATCTGGGACGTTTGAAGTACGTGCTAAAAAATGGAGTCACGGTCGATGTTTTTCGAAACTTTTGTGGCGAATCATTAGGACTGATGATTTAGAATCGAATTTCGAAGAAACGGATAGCATAAAACAGTAAAAGAGTGCTTAGAATCGAGACCCTAATTCGGAAACCATAATCTGGGACGTTTGAAGTACGTGCTAAAAAACGGAGTCACAGTCGATGTTTTTCGAAACTTTTGTGGCGAATCATTAGGACTGATGATTTAGAATCGAATTTCGAAGAAACGGATAGCATAAAACAGTAAAAGAGTGCTTAGAATCGAGACCCTAATTCGGTAACCTTAATCTGGGACGTTTGAAGTACGTGCTAAAAAAACCGAGTCACGGTCGACGTTTTTCGAAACTTTTTTGGTGAATCATAAGGCCGGATATTTTAAAATATAATTTCGAAGAAACGGAGTGCATAAAAAAATTAAAGAGTGCTTAAAATCTAGACCCTAATTCGGAAACCTAAATCTGGGACGTTTGAAGTACGTGCTAAAAAATGGAGTCACGGTCGATGTTTTTCGAAACTTTTGTGGCGAATCATTAGGACTGATGATTTAGAATCGAATTTCGAAGAAACGGATAGCATAAAACAGTAAAAGAGTGCTTAGAATCGAGACCCTAATTCGGTAACCTTAATATGGGACGTTTGAAGTACGTGCTAAAAAAACCGAGTCACGGTCGACGTTTCTCGAAACTTTTTTGGTGAATCATAAGGCCGGATATTTTATTATATAATTTCGAAGAAACGGAGTGCATAAAAAAATTAAAGATTGCTGAAAATCGAGACCCTAATTCGGAAACCTTAATCTGGGACGTTTGAAGTACGTGCTAAAAAATTGAGTCACGGTCGATGTTTTTCGAAACTTTTGTGGCGAAATATTAGGACTGATGATTTAGAATCGAATTTCGAAGAAACGGAAAGCATAAAACAGTAAAAGAGTGCTTAAAATCGAGACCCTAATTCGGTAACCTTAATCTGGGACGTTTGAAGTACGTGCTAAAAAAATCGAGTCACGGTCGGCGTTTTTCGAAACCTTTTTGGGGAATCATAATGCCGGATATTTTAAAATATAATTTCGAAGAATAAGAGTGCATAAAACAATTAAAGAGTGCTGAAAATCGAGACCCTAATTCGGAAACCTTAATCTGGGACGTTTGAAGTACGTGCTAAAAAATGGAGTCACGGTCGATGTTTTTCGAAACTTTTGTGGCGAATCATTAGGACTGATGATTTAGAATCGAATTTCGAAGAAACGGATAGAAGCATAAAACAGTAAAAGAGTGCTCAAAATTGAGACCCTAATTCGGAAATCTTAATCTGGGACGTTTGAAGTACATGCTAAAAAATGGAGTCACGGTCGATGTTTTTCGAAACTTTTGTGGCGAATCATTAGGACTGATGATTTAGAATCAAATTTCGAAGAAACGGATAGCATAAAACAGTAAAAGAGTGCTTAGAATCGAGACCCTAATTCGGTAACCTTAATCTGCGACGTTTGAAGTACGTGCTAAAAAAACCGAGTCACGGTCGACGTTTTTCGAAACTTTTTTGGTGAATCATAAGGCCGGATATTTTATTATATAATTTCGTAGAATTGAGTGCATAAAACAATTAAAGAGTGTTGAAAATCGAGACCCTAATTCGGAAACCTTAATCTGGGACGTTTGAAGTACGTGCTAAAAAATGGAGTCACAGTCGATGTTTTTCGAAACTTTTGTGGCGAATCATTAGGACTGATGATTTAGAATCGAATTTCGAAGAAACGGATAGCATAAAACAGTAAAAGAGTGCTTAAAATCGAGACCCTAATTCGGTAACCTTAATCTGGGACATTTGAAGTACGTGCTAAAAAAACCGAGTCACGGTCGACGTTTTTCGAAACTTTTTTGGTGAATCATAAGGCCGGATATTTTAGAATATAATTTGAAGAAACGGAGTGCATAAAACAATTAAAGAGTGCTGAAAATCGAGACCCTAATTCGGAAACCTTAATCTGGCACGTTTGTAGTACGTGCTAAAAAATTGAGTCACGGTCGATGTTTTTCGAAACTTTTGTGGCAAATCATTAGGACTAATGATTTAGAATCGAATTTCGAAGAAACGGATAGCATAAAACAGTAAAAGAGTGCTTAGAATCTCGACCCTAATTCGGTAACCTTAATCTGGGACGTTTGAAGTACGTGCTAAAAAAACCGAGTCACGGTCGACGTTTTTCGAAACTTTTTTGGTGAATCATAAGTTCGGATATTTTAGAATATACTTTCGAAGAAACGGAGTGCATAAAAAAATTAAAGAGTGCTTAAAATCGAGACCCTAATTCGGAAACCTTAATCTGGGACGTTTGAAGTACGTGCTAAAAAATGGAGTCACGGTCGATGTTTTTCGAAACTTTTTGTTGAGTTATGGAGTCTGCTCCCTGTATTTATAGCTTGGTCAATGGCTATATCCGGTAAAGCTATATATGGTACATAGCTATATATAGTAGATGGTTAAATCTGGTAAAGCTATATTTAGTAGACTGAACCATATATATATCTCGTCCAGTAAAGCTCTTAAATGTACTTTTCTATTCTCTGTACTCTCTTGTTGTACATGCCTGAAGTCATCAATAAAAAATCCTTTTAGCCAGAGTTCTCCTTGCAACTTCTCTCTATCCTTCTCTTTGTGTTCATCTAGATCGAGCGTGTGCGTTGTTGTGCGATCCTAACAACTGGTATCGATCCTAACAACTGGTATCAGAGCAAGGCAAAATTCACCACGATCTGTGAAGATGGAAAGTTCAAAGATTGGAATTGAGAAGTTCGATGGATCCGATTTCGTTTTCTGGAAGATGCAGATTGAAGATTATCTGTACCAGAAAGATCTTCACGAACCTCTGTTGGGGGTGAAGCCGGATACCATGACCACGGAACAGTGGAAGCTCAAGGATCGACAAGCCTTAGGGATGATCCGGTTGACGCTATCCAGAAACGTGGCGTTTAACATCATCAAAGAGAAGACAACGTCAGATCTGATGAAGGCGCTGTCAAATATGTATGAAAAACCGTCGGCTATGAACAAGGTGTATTTGATGCGTAGATTGTTCAATCTACAGATGTCTGAAGGTGGACGTGTTGCGGATCATATAAATGAATTCAATATGATCATAAGTCAACTGGGTTCGGTGGAAATTAATTTCGAAGATGAAATTAAAGCGTTGATTTTGATGTCATCCTTACCCGAGTCATGGGATACTGTTGTTGCCGCAATCAGCAGTTCCCGAGGATCTGATAAACTGAAGTTTGATGAAATTCGAGATGTAGTTCTCAGCGAAAGTATTCGCAAACGGGAAACTGGAGATTCATCAGGCAATGCTCTCAGTGTTGATCGAAGGGGAAGAAGCAAATCAAAGAGCTCAAACAAACATGGGCGTTCAAAATCAAAGAACCGGGGAAAATCTCCAAACAAACCCAACGTAACGTGTTGGAGCTGTGGGGGAAAAGGACACTTTCGGACAGATTGTACAAAGCTAAAGAAGAAGCAGAATCATAAATCTGAAGATGATGATGATTCTATATACACAACAGAAGATGCTGAGGACGTTTTAATCCTTAGTGTGGATAGCCCAGCTGAATCCTGGATTTTGGATTCAGGTGCATCGTTCCATTCGTCTCCAAGTAAGGAATTGTTTTGAAATTTCAAATCAGGAAATTTCGGGAAGGTGTATCTTGCCGACAATAAAACCTTGGAGATTGAAGGAAAGGGAGATGTCTCCATACAAACTCCAGCAGGAAATCAATGGACATTACAAGATGTCAGATACATTCCTGGTCTCAAGAAGAACCTGATCTCTATTGGTCAGTTGGATAGCACAGGCTATGCAGCAGAGTTTGGAAAGAGTTCCTGGAAGATTGTGAAGGGCGCCATGGTTGTTGCGAGTGGCACAAAATCTGGAACCTTATACACTACTGCAGAGTGTATAAACATGACTGCTGCTGCTGAGAGTGCTTCCAATTCAAGTCTATGGCACAATAGACTTGGACATATGAGCGTCAAAGGAATGAAGATGCTCACTGCGAAAGGAGCTTTAGAAGGCTTAAAATCTGTTGATATGGGTCTTTGTGAGAGCTGCGTTATGGGCAAACAGAAACGAGTTAGTTTCACAAAGGCTGCCAGAGAACCGAAGAAAGTGCGGTTGGAAATGGTCCATACAGACGTCTGGGGACCATCTCCAGTTTCATCACTTGGTGGATCAAGGTACTACGTCACCTTCATCGATGACTTCAGCAGGAAGGTATGGGTTTACTTTCCGAAACATAAGTCAGATGTGTTTACCACCTTCAAGAAGTGGAAAGCTGAAGTTGAAAATCAGACCGGCTTGAAGATCAAATGCCTGAGGTCTGACAATGGAGGAGAGTACAACAAATCAGAGTTTATAACATTTTGTGCAGCTGAGGGAATTAGATTAATAAGAACAATTCCCGGTAAGGCAAGACAAAATGGTATTGCAGAAAGGATGAACAGAACCTTGAATGAGCGAGCAAGAAGCATGAGGATTCATTCTGGATTGCCAAAGACATTCTGGGCTGATGCTGTGAACACAGCAGCATATTTGATTAATAGAGGGCCGTCAGTACCCTTGAAGTTCAAATTGCCCGAAGAAGTATGGACAGGAAAAGAACTCAAGTACTCTCACTTGAGAACCTTTGGCTGTACTGCATATGTTCATGTTGATCCAGAGAAGAGAGATAAGCTTGATGCTAAGGCTGTGAAATGCTACTTCATAGGCTATGGCTCTGACATGTTCGGGTATAGGTTTTGGGATGAGAAAAATATGAAGATCCTAAGACACTGTGATGTGACCTTTGATGAAAATGTCATGTACAAGGACAGAGAGAAGATAAACTCTGAGACTACGAAGCAAGTGGGAGTTGAATTTGAGTGGCAAGAAAATTCACACAGTGATGGTACAACAGAAGCTCAAGAAACTCCTGATCCTATTGCTGAAGAACCAGACGTGGCTGATCCTATTGCTGAAGAACCAGACGTGGAGCAAGTTGCACCTGAACAGGTGTTGAGAAGATCATCCAGAACTACCAGAGCACCAGACAGATATTCAACCTCATTACACTATCTGTTGCTGACTGACGAAGGAGAACCAGATTCCTTTGATGAGGCCCTACAAGTGGAAGATTCAACTAAGTGGGAGCAAGCCATGGATGATGAGATGAGCTCACTTGAAAGGAATAATACGTGGGTGCTGACTGAGTTGCCTACAGGAAAGAGAGCTCTGTTGAACAAATGGGTGTTCAAAATCAAGGTTGAACCAGATGGCAGAAGGAGGTTTAAGGCTCGGTTAGTAGTTAAAGGATATTCACAAAGAAAAGGCATTGATTATGCTGAGATCTTTTCTCCAGTTGTGAAATTAACTACTATCCGAATTCTACTGAGTATTGTTGCATCGGAGAATTTGCACCTTGAGCAAATGGATGTAAAAACGGCATTTTTACATGGAGATCTAGACGAGGAGATCTATATGCAACAACCCGAAGGATTTGCAGCTCCAAGCAAGGAGCACATGGTGTGTAAGCTCAATAAGAGCTTGTATGGACTGAAACAAGCACCGAGACAATGGTACAAGAAGTTTGACTCCTTCATGAGCAAGAGTGGTTTCCACAGAAGTGAAAAGGATCAGTGTTGCTACCTCAAGAAATACACTGATTCTTATGTGTTTCTACTCCTGTATGTGGATGATATACTAATTGCTGGATCAAGTATGAGGGAGATAAACCACCTGAAGGCAAGCTTGTCTTCAGTATTTGAGATGAAAGATTTAGGTGCAGCGAAGCAGATCCTTGGGATGAGGATTTCTCGAGATAGATCTGCTGGCACATTAAATCTATCCCAAGAGCAGTACATTGAGAAGGTGTTGTCCAAATTCAAGATGAATAACGCTAAACCCAGGACTACCCCCTTGGCAAATCATATTAAATTGTCAAAGGGGCAATCTCCCAAGACAGTTGAGGAACGTGAGCACATGGCATCAGTTCCGTACGCTTCTGCAGTTGGGAGTTTGATGTATGCTATGGTCTGCACTAGACCTAACATAACACATGCAGTGGGAGTTGTTAGCAAGTACATGGCAAATCCAGGGAAGGAACATTGGGAAGCTGTGAAGTGGCTTCTAAGATATCTGAGAGGTACATCCAATACTACACTTTGTTATGGCAATGGCAAAGTAGTTCTGCAAGGTTTTGTGGATGCTGATCTGAGTGGAGATGTAGACTCCAGCAAGAGCACATCTGGGTATATCTACACTATAGATGGAACAGCAGTGAGTTGGATGTCTAAGCTTCAGAAATGCGTTGCTCTTTCATCTACTGAAGCTGAGTACGTGGCCATAGCTGAAGCTGGAAAGGAGATGATATGGATGACAGACTATCTAGAAGAATTAGGCCGGAAGCAGTGCAAGAAGATCCTTTATACAGATAGTCAGAGTGCCATACAGTTGGTGAAAAACCCAGTCTATCATTCAAGAACAAAACACATTAGAAGACGGTACCATTTCACTCGCAGGTTAGTGGAAGAAGGCGATATGTGTTTGGAGAAGATAGAGGGTGCAAAGAATCCAGCAGACATGTTGACAAAATGTGTTGATGTTGGAAAATTAAAGCTATGCAAAGCCCTAATTGGTATGGTGTAGGATCAGTCTCCAAGTGGGAGAATTGTTGAGTTATGGAGTCTGCTCCCTGTATTTATAGCTTGGTCAATGGCTATATCCGGTAAAACTATATATGGTACATAGCTATATATAGTAGATGGTTAAATCTGGTAAAGCTATATTTAGTAGACTCAACCATATATATATCCCGTCCAGTAAAGCTCTTAAATGTACTTTTCTATTCTCTGTACTCTCTTGTTGTACATGCCTGAAGTCATCAATAAAAAATCCTTTTAGCCAGAGTTCTCCTTGCAACTTCTCTCTATCCTTCTCTTTGTGTTCATCTAGATCGAGCGTGTGCGCTGTTGTGCGATCCTAAAAACTGGTATCGATCCTAACACTTTTGTGGCGAATCATTAGGACTGATGATTTAGAATCGAATTTCGAAGAAACGGATAGCATAAAACAGTAAAAGAGTGCTTAGAATCGAGACCCTAATTCGGTAACCTTAATCTGGGACGTTTGAAGTACGTGCTAAAAAAACCGAGTCACGGTCGACGTTTTTCGAAACTTTTTTGGTGAATCATAAGGCCGGATATTTTATTATATAATTTCGAAGAAACGGAGTGCATAAAAAAATTAAAGATTGTTGAAAATCGAGACCCTAATTCGGAAACCTTAATCTGGGACGTTTGAAGTACGTGCTAAAAAATGGAGTCACGGTCGATGTTTTTCAAAACTTTTGTGGCGAATCATTAGGACTGATGATTTAGAATCGAATTTCGAAGAAACGGAAAGCATAAAACAGTAAAAGAGTGCTTAAAATCGAGACCCTAATTCGGTAACCATAATCTGGGACGATTGAAGTACGTGCTAAAAAAATCGAGTCACGGTCGGCGTTTTTCGAAACCTTTTTGGGGAATCATAATGCCGGATAATTTAGAATATAATTTCGAAGAATAAGAGTGCATAAAACAATTAAAGAGTGCTGAAAATCGAGACCCTAATTCGGAAACCTTAATCTGGGACGTTTGAAGTACGTGCTAAAAAATGGAGTCACGGTCGATGTTTTTCGAAACTTTTGTGGCGAATCATTAGGACTGATGATTTAGAATCGAATTTCGAAGAAACGGATAGCATAAAACAGTAAAAGAGTGCTTAGAATCGAGACCCTAATTCGGTAACCTTAATCTGGGACGTTTGAAGTACGTGCTAAAAAACCCGAGTCACGGTCGACGTTTTTCGAAACTTTTTTGGTGAATCATAAGGCCGGATATTTTATTATATAATTTCGAAGAAACGGAGTGCATAAAACAATTAAAGAGTGCTGAAAATCGAGACCCTAATTCGGAAACCTTAATCTGGGACGTTTGAAGTACGTGCTAAAAAATGGAGTCACGGTCGATGTTTTTCGAAACTTTTGTGGCGAATCATTAGGACTGATGATTTAGAATCGAATTTCAAAGAAACGGAAAGAATAAAACAGTAAAAGAGTGCTTAGAATCGAGACCCTAATTCGGTAACCTTAATCTGGGACGTTTGAAGTACGTGCTACAAAAACCGAGTCACGGTCGACGTTTTTCGAAACTTTTTTGGTGAATCATAAGGCAGGATATTTTAGAATATAATTTCGAAGAAACGGAGTGCATAAAAAAATTAAAGAGTGCTTAAAATCGAGACCCTAATTCGGAAACCTTAATCTGGGACGTTTGAAGTACGTGCTAAAAAATGGAGTCACGGTCGATGTTTTTCGAAACTTTTGTCGCGAATCATTAGGACTGATGATTTAGAATCAAATTTCGAAGAAACGGATAGCATAAAACAGTAAAAGAGTGCTTAAAATCGAGACCCTAATTCGGTAACCTTAATCTGGGACGTTTGAAGTACGTGCTAAAAAAACCGAGTCACGGTCGACGTTTTTCGAAACCTTTTTGGGGAATCATAAGGCCGGATATTTTAGAATATAATTTCGAAGAAACGGAGTGCATAAAACAATTAAAGAGTGCTGAAAATCGAGACCCTAATTCGGAAACCTTAATCTGGCACGTTTGTAGTACGTGCTAAAAAATTGAGTCACGGTCGATGTTTTTCGAAACTTTTGTGGCGAATCATTAGGACTAATGATTTAGAATCGAATTTCGAAGAAACGGATAGCATAAAACAGTAAAAGAGTGCTTAGAATCGAGACCCTAATTCGGTAACCTTAATCTGGGACGTTTGAAGTACGTGCTAAAAAAACCGAGTCACGGTCGACGTTTTTCGAAACTTTTTTGGTGAATCATAAGGCCGGATATTTTAGAATATACTTTCGAAGAAACGGAGTGCATAAAAAAATTAAAGAGTGCTTAAAATCGAGACCCTAATTCGGAAACCTTAATCTGGGACGTTTGAAGTACGTGCTAAAAAATGGAGTCACGGTCGATGTTTTTCGAAACTTTTGTGGCGTATCATTAGGACTGATGATTTAGAATCGAATTTCGAAGAAACGGATAGCATAAAACAGTAAAAGAGTGCTTAGAATCGAGACCCTAATTCGGTAACCTTAATCTGGGACGTTTGAAGTACGTGCTAAAAAAACCGAGTCACGGTCGACGTTTTTCGAAACTTTTTTGGTGAATCATAAGGCCGGATATTTTATTATATAATTTCGAAGAAACGGAGTGCATAAAAAAATTAAAGATTGTTGAAAATCGAGACCCTAATTCGGAAACCTTAATCTGGGACGTTTGAAGTACGTGCTAAAAAATGGAGTCACGGTCGATGTTTTTCAAAACTTTTGTGGCGAATCATTAGGACTGATGATTTAGAATCGAATTTCGAAGAAACGGAAAGCATAAAACAATAAAAGAGTGCTTAAAATAGAGACCCTAATTCGGTAACCATAATCTGGGACGATTGAAGTACGTGCTAAAAAAATCGAGTCACGGTCGGCGTTTTTCGAAACCTTTTTGGGGAATCATAATGCCGGATAATTTAGAGTATAATTTCGAAGAATAAGAGTGCATAAAATAATTAAAGAGTGCTGAAAATCGAGACCCTAATTCGGAAACCTTAATCTGGGACGTTTGAAGTACGTGCTAAAAAATGGAGTCACGGTTGATGTTTTTCAAAACTTTTGTGGCGAATCATTAGGACTGATGATTTAGAATCGAATTTCGAAGAAACGGATAGCATAAAACAGTAAAAGAGTGCTTAGAATCGAGACCCTAATTCGGTAACCTTAATCTGGGACGTTTGAAGTACGTGCTAAAAAAACCGAGTCACGGTCGACGTTTTTCAAAACTTTTTTGGTGAATCATAAGGCCGGATATTTTAGAATATAATTTCGAAGAAACGGAGTGCTTAAAACAATTAAAGAGTGCTGAAAATCGAGACCCTAATTCGGAAACCTTAATCTGGGACGTTTGAAGTACGTGCTAAAAAATGGAGTCACAGTCGATGTTTTTCGAAACTTTTGTGGCGAATCATTAGGACTGATGATTTAGAATCGAATTTCGAAGAAACGGATAGCATAAAACAGTAAAAGAGTGCTTAGAATCGAGACCCTAATTCGGTAACCTTAATCTGGGACGTTTGAAGTACGTGCTAAAAAAACCGAGTCACGGTCGACGTTTTTCGAAACCTTTTTGGGGAATCATAAGGCCGGATATTTTAGAATATAATTTCGAAGAAACGGAGTGCATAAAACAATTAAAGAGTGCTGAAAATCGAGACCCTAATTCGGAAACCTTAATCTGGCACGTTTGTAGTACGTGCTAAAAAATTGAGTCACGGTCGATGTTTTTCGAAACTTTTGTGGCGAATCATTAGGACTAATGATTTAGAATCGAATTTCGAAGAAACGGATAGCATAAAACAGTAAAAGAGTGCTTAGAATCGAGACCCTAATTCGGTAACCTTAATCTGGGACGTTTGAAGTACGTGCTAAAAAAACCGAGTCACGGTCGACGTTTTTCGAAACTTTTTTGGTGAATCATAAGGCCGGATATTTTAGAATATACTTTCGAAGAAACGGAGTGCATAAAAAAATTAAAGAGTGCTTAAAATCGAGACCCTAATTCGGAAACCTTAATCTGGGACGTTTGAAGTACGTGCTAAAAAATGGAGTCACGGTCGATGTTTTTCGAAACTTTTGTGGCGAATCATTAGGACTGATGATTTAGAATCGAATTTCGAAGAAACGGATAGCATAAAACAGTAAAAGAGTGCTTAGAATCGAGACCCTAATTCGGTAACCTTAATCTGGGACGTTTGAAGTACGTGCTAAAAAAACCGAGTCACGGTCGACGTTTTTCGAAACTTTTTTGGTGAATCATAAGGCCGGATATTTTATTATATAATTTCGAAGAAACGGAGTGCATAAAAAAATTAAAGATTGTTGAAAATCGAGACCCTAATTCGGAAACCTTAATCTGGGACGTTTGAAGTACGTGCTAAAAAATGGAGTCACGGTCGATGTTTTTCAAAACTTTTGTGGCGAATCATTAGGACTGATGATTTAGAATCGAATTTCGAAGAAACGGAAAGCATAAAACAATAAAAGAGTGCTTAAAATAGAGACCCTAATTCGGTAACCATAATCTGGGACGATTGAAGTACGTGCTAAAAAAATCGAGTCACGGTCGGCGTTTTTCGAAACCTTTTTGGGGAATCATAATGCCGGATAATTTAGAGTATAATTTCGAAGAATAAGAGTGCATAAAATAATTAAAGAGTGCTGAAAATCGAGACCCTAATTCGGAAACCTTAATCTGGGACGTTTGAAGTACGTGCTAAAAAATGGAGTCACGGTTGATGTTTTTCAAAACTTTTGTGGCGAATCATTAGGACTGATGATTTAGAATCGAATTTCGAAGAAACGGATAGCATAAAACAGTAAAAGAGTGCTTAGAATCGAGACCCTAATTCGGTAACCTTAATCTGGGACGTTTGAAGTACGTGCTAAAAAAACCGAGTCACGGTCGACGTTTTTCGAAACTTTTTTGGTGAATCATAAGGCCGGATATTTTATTATATAATTTCGAAGAAACGGAGTGCATAAAACAATTAAAGAGTGCTGAAAATCGAGACCCTAATTCGGAAACCTTAATCTGGGACGTTTGAAGTACGTGCTAAAAAATGGAGTCACGGTCGATGTTTTTCAAAACTTTTGTGGCGAATCATTAGGACTGATGATTTAGAATCGAATTTCGAAGAAACGGAAAGCGTAAAACAATAAAAGAGTGCTTAAAATAGAGACCCTAATTCGGTAACCATAATCTGGGACGATTGAAGTACGTGCTAAAAAAATCGAGTCACGGTCGGCGTTTTTCGAAACCTTTTTGGGGAATCATAATGCCGGATAATTTAGAGTATAATTTCGAAGAATAAGAGTGCATAAAATAATTAAAGAGTGCTGAAAATCGAGACCCTAATTCGGAAACCTTAATCTGGGACGTTTGAAGTACGTGCTAAAAAATGGAGTCACGGTTGATGTTTTTCAAAACTTTTGTGGCGAATCATTAGGACTGATGATTTAGAATCGAATTTCGAAGAAACGGATAGCATAAAACAGTAAAAGAGTGCTTAGAATCGAGACCCTAATTCGGTAACCTTAATCTAGGACGTTTGAAGTACGTGCTAAAAAAACCGAGTCACGGTCGACGTTTTTCGAAACTTTTTTGGTGAATCATAAGGCAGGATATTTTAGAATATAATTTCGAAGAAACGGAGTGCATAAAAAAATTAAAGAGTGCTTAAAATCGAGACCCTAATTCGGAAACCTTAATCTGGGACGTTTGAAGTACGTGCTAAAAAATGGAGTCACGGTCGATGTTTTTCGAAACTTTTGTCGCGAATCATTAGGACTGATGATTTAGAATCAAATTTCGAAGAAACGGATAGCATAAAACAGTAAAAGAGTGCTTAAAATCGAGACCCTAATTCGGTAACCTTAATCTGGGACGTTTGAAGTACGTGCTAAAAAAACCGAGTCACGGTCGACGTTTTTCGAAACTTTTTTGGTGAATCATAAGGCCGGATATTTTATTATATAATTTCGAAGAAACGGAGTGCATAAAAAAATTAAAGATTGTTGAAAATCGAGACCCTAATTCGGAAACCTTAATCTGGGACGTTTGAAGTACGTGCTAAAAAATGGAGTCACGGTCGATGTTTTTCAAAACTTTTGTGGCGAATCATTAGGACTGATGATTTAGAATCGAATTTCGAAGAAACGGAAAGCATAAAACAGTAAAAGAGTGCTTAAAATCGAGACCCTAATTCGGTAACCATAATCTGGGACGATTGAAGTACGTGCTAAAAAAATCGAGTCACGGTCGGCGTTTTTCGAAACCTTTTTGGGGAATCATAATGCCGGATAATTTAGAATATAATTTCGAAGAATAAGAGTGCATAAAACAATTAAAGAGTGCTGAAAATCGAGACCCTAATTCGGAAACCTTAATCTGGGACGTTTGAAGTACGTGCTAAAAAATGGAGTCACGGTCGATGTTTTTCGAAACTTTTGTGGCGAATCATTAGGACTGATGATTTAGAATCGAATTTCGAAGAAACGGATAGCATAAAACAGTAAAAGAGTGCTTAGAATCGAGACCCTAATTCGGTAACCTTAATCTGGGACGTTTGAAGTACGTGCTAAAAAACCCGAGTCACGGTCGACGTTTTTCGAAACTTTTTTGGTGAATCATAAGGCCGGATATTTTATTATATAATTTCGAAGAAACGGAGTGCATAAAACAATTAAAGAGTGCTGAAAATCGAGACCCTAATTCGGAAACCTTAATCTGGGACGTTTGAAGTACGTGCTAAAAAATGGAGTCACGGTCGATGTTTTTCGAAACTTTTGTGGCGAATCATTAGGACTGATGATTTAGAATCGAATTTCAAAGAAACGGAAAGAATAAAACAGTAAAAGAGTGCTTAGAATCGAGACCCTAATTCGGTAACCTTAATCTGGGACGTTTGAAGTACGTGCTACAAAAACCGAGTCACGGTCGACGTTTTTCGAAACTTTTTTGGTGAATCATAAGGCAGGATATTTTAGAATATAATTTCGAAGAAACGGAGTGCATAAAAAAATTAAAGAGTGCTTAAAATCGAGACCCTAATTCGGAAACCTTAATCTGGGACGTTTGAAGTACGTGCTAAAAAATGGAGTCACGGTCGATGTTTTTCGAAACTTTTGTCGCGAATCATTAGGACTGATGATTTAGAATCAAATTTCGAAGAAACGGATAGCATAAAACAGTAAAAGAGTGCTTAAAATCGAGACCCTAATTCGGTAACCTTAATCTGGGACGTTTGAAGTACGTGCTAAAAAAACCGAGTCACGGTCGACGTTTTTCGAAACCTTTTTGGGGAATCATAAGGCCGGATATTTTAGAATATAATTTCGAAGAAACGGAGTGCATAAAACAATTAAAGAGTGCTGAAAATCGAGACCCTAATTCGGAAACCTTAATCTGGCACGTTTGTAGTACGTGCTAAAAAATTGAGTCACGGTCGATGTTTTTCGAAACTTTTGTGGCGAATCATTAGGACTAATGATTTAGAATCGAATTTCGAAGAAACGGATAGCATAAAACAGTAAAAGAGTGCTTAGAATCGAGACCCTAATTCGGTAACCTTAATCTGGGACGTTTGAAGTACGTGCTAAAAAAACCGAGTCACGGTCGACGTTTTTCGAAACTTTTTTGGTGAATCATAAGGCCGGATATTTTAGAATATACTTTCGAAGAAACGGAGTGCATAAAAAAATTAAAGAGTGCTTAAAATCGAGACCCTAATTCGGAAACCTTAATCTGGGACGTTTGAAGTACGTGCTAAAAAATGGAGTCACGGTCGATGTTTTTCGAAACTTTTGTGGCGTATCATTAGGACTGATGATTTAGAATCGAATTTCGAAGAAACGGATAGCATAAAACAGTAAAAGAGTGCTTAGAATCGAGACCCTAATTCGGTAACCTTAATCTGGGACGTTTGAAGTACGTGCTAAAAAAACCGAGTCACGGTCGACGTTTTTCGAAACTTTTTTGGTGAATCATAAGGCCGGATATTTTATTATATAATTTCGAAGAAACGGAGTGCATAAAAAAATTAAAGATTGTTGAAAATCGAGACCCTAATTCGGAAACCTTAATCTGGGACGTTTGAAGTACGTGCTAAAAAATGGAGTCACGGTCGATGTTTTTCAAAACTTTTGTGGCGAATCATTAGGACTGATGATTTAGAATCGAATTTCGAAGAAACGGAAAGCATAAAACAATAAAAGAGTGCTTAAAATAGAGACCCTAATTCGGTAACCATAATCTGGGACGATTGAAGTACGTGCTAAAAAAATCGAGTCACGGTCGGCGTTTTTCGAAACCTTTTTGGGGAATCATAATGCCGGATAATTTAGAGTATAATTTCGAAGAATAAGAGTGCATAAAATAATTAAAGAGTGCTGAAAATCGAGACCCTAATTCGGAAACCTTAATCTGGGACGTTTGAAGTACGTGCTAAAAAATGGAGTCACGGTTGATGTTTTTCAAAACTTTTGTGGCGAATCATTAGGACTGATGATTTAGAATCGAATTTCGAAGAAACGGATAGCATAAAACAGTAAAAGAGTGCTTAGAATCGAGACCCTAATTCGGTAACCTTAATCTGGGACGTTTGAAGTACGTGCTAAAAAAACCGAGTCACGGTCGACGTTTTTCAAAACTTTTTTGGTGAATCATAAGGCCGGATATTTTAGAATATAATTTCGAAGAAACGGAGTGCTTAAAACAATTAAAGAGTGCTGAAAATCGAGACCCTAATTCGGAAACCTTAATCTGGGACGTTTGAAGTACGTGCTAAAAAATGGAGTCACAGTCGATGTTTTTCGAAACTTTTGTGGCGAATCATTAGGACTGATGATTTAGAATCGAATTTCGAAGAAACGGATAGCATAAAACAGTAAAAGAGTGCTTAGAATCGAGACCCTAATTCGGTAACCTTAATCTGGGACGTTTGAAGTACGTGCTAAAAAAACCGAGTCACGGTCGACGTTTTTCGAAACCTTTTTGGGGAATCATAAGGCCGGATATTTTAGAATATAATTTCGAAGAAACGGAGTGCATAAAACAATTAAAGAGTGCTGAAAATCGAGACCCTAATTCGGAAACCTTAATCTGGCACGTTTGTAGTACGTGCTAAAAAATTGAGTCACGGTCGATGTTTTTCGAAACTTTTGTGGCGAATCATTAGGACTAATGATTTAGAATCGAATTTCGAAGAAACGGATAGCATAAAACAGTAAAAGAGTGCTTAGAATCGAGACCCTAATTCGGTAACCTTAATCTGGGACGTTTGAAGTACGTGCTAAAAAAACCGAGTCACGGTCGACGTTTTTCGAAACTTTTTTGGTGAATCATAAGGCCGGATATTTTAGAATATACTTTCGAAGAAACGGAGTGCATAAAAAAATTAAAGAGTGCTTAAAATCGAGACCCTAATTCGGAAACCTTAATCTGGGACGTTTGAAGTACGTGCTAAAAAATGGAGTCACGGTCGATGTTTTTCGAAACTTTTGTGGCGAATCATTAGGACTGATGATTTAGAATCGAATTTCGAAGAAACGGATAGCATAAAACAGTAAAAGAGTGCTTAGAATCGAGACCCTAATTCGGTAACCTTAATCTGGGACGTTTGAAGTACGTGCTAAAAAAACCGAGTCACGGTCGACGTTTTTCGAAACTTTTTTGGTGAATCATAAGGCCGGATATTTTATTATATAATTTCGAAGAAACGGAGTGCATAAAAAAATTAAAGATTGTTGAAAATCGAGACCCTAATTCGGAAACCTTAATCTGGGACGTTTGAAGTACGTGCTAAAAAATGGAGTCACGGTCGATGTTTTTCAAAACTTTTGTGGCGAATCATTAGGACTGATGATTTAGAATCGAATTTCGAAGAAACGGAAAGCATAAAACAATAAAAGAGTGCTTAAAATAGAGACCCTAATTCGGTAACCATAATCTGGGACGATTGAAGTACGTGCTAAAAAAATCGAGTCACGGTCGGCGTTTTTCGAAACCTTTTTGGGGAATCATAATGCCGGATAATTTAGAGTATAATTTCGAAGAATAAGAGTGCATAAAATAATTAAAGAGTGCTGAAAATCGAGACCCTAATTCGGAAACCTTAATCTGGGACGTTTGAAGTACGTGCTAAAAAATGGAGTCACGGTTGATGTTTTTCAAAACTTTTGTGGCGAATCATTAGGACTGATGATTTAGAATCGAATTTCGAAGAAACGGATAGCATAAAACAGTAAAAGAGTGCTTAGAATCGAGACCCTAATTCGGTAACCTTAATCTGGGACGTTTGAAGTACGTGCTAAAAAAACCGAGTCACGGTCGACGTTTTTCGAAACTTTTTTGGTGAATCATAAGGCCGGATATTTTATTATATAATTTCGAAGAAACGGAGTGCATAAAACAATTAAAGAGTGCTGAAAATCGAGACCCTAATTCGGAAACCTTAATCTGGGACGTTTGAAGTACGTGCTAAAAAATGGAGTCACGGTCGATGTTTTTCAAAACTTTTGTGGCGAATCATTAGGACTGATGATTTAGAATCGAATTTCGAAGAAACGGAAAGCGTAAAACAATAAAAGAGTGCTTAAAATAGAGACCCTAATTCGGTAACCATAATCTGGGACGATTGAAGTACGTGCTAAAAAAATCGAGTCACGGTCGGCGTTTTTCGAAACCTTTTTGGGGAATCATAATGCCGGATAATTTAGAGTATAATTTCGAAGAATAAGAGTGCATAAAATAATTAAAGAGTGCTGAAAATCGAGACCCTAATTCGGAAACCTTAATCTGGGACGTTTGAAGTACGTGCTAAAAAATGGAGTCACGGTTGATGTTTTTCAAAACTTTTGTGGCGAATCATTAGGACTGATGATTTAGAATCGAATTTCGAAGAAACGGATAGCATAAAACAGTAAAAGAGTGCTTAGAATCGAGACCCTAATTCGGTAACCTTAATCTAGGACGTTTGAAGTACGTGCTAAAAAAACCGAGTCACGGTCGACGTTTTTCGAAACTTTTTTGGTGAATCATAAGGCAGGATATTTTAGAATATAATTTCGAAGAAACGGAGTGCATAAAAAAATTAAAGAGTGCTTAAAATCGAGACCCTAATTCGGAAACCTTAATCTGGGACGTTTGAAGTACGTGCTAAAAAATGGAGTCACGGTCGATGTTTTTCGAAACTTTTGTCGCGAATCATTAGGACTGATGATTTAGAATCAAATTTCGAAGAAACGGATAGCATAAAACAGTAAAAGAGTGCTTAAAATCGAGACCCTAATTCGGTAACCTTAATCTGGGACGTTTGAAGTACGTGCTAAAAAAACCGAGTCACGGTCGACGTTTTTCGAAACTTTTTTGGTGAATCATAAGGCCGGATATTTTATTATATAATTTCGAAGAAACGGAGTGCATAAAAAAATTAAAGATTGTTGAAAATCGAGACCCTAATTCGGAAACCTTAATCTGGGACGTTTGAAGTACGTGCTAAAAAATGGAGTCACGGTCGATGTTTTTCAAAACTTTTGTGGCGAATCATTAGGACTGATGATTTAGAATCGAATTTCGAAGAAACGGAAAGCATAAAACAATAAAAGAGTGCTTAAAATAGAGACCCTAATTCGGTAACCATAATCTGGGACGATTGAAGTACGTGCTAAAAAAATCGAGTCACGGTCGGCGTTTTTCGAAACCTTTTTGGGGAATCATAATGCCGGATAATTTAGAGTATAATTTCGAAGAATAAGAGTGCATAAAATAATTAAAGAGTGCTGAAAATCGAGACCCTAATTCGGAAACCTTAATCTGGGACGTTTGAAGTACGTGCTAAAAAATGGAGTCACGGTTGATGTTTTTCAAAACTTTTGTGGCGAATCATTAGGACTGATGATTTAGAATCGAATTTCGAAGAAACGGATAGCATAAAACAGTAAAAGAGTGCTTAGAATCGAGACCCTAATTCGGTAACCTTAATCTGGGACGTTTGAAGTACGTGCTAAAAAAACCGAGTCACGGTCGACGTTTTTCGAAACTTTTTTGGTGAATCATAAGGCCGGATATTTTATTATATAATTTCGAAGAAACGGAGTGCATAAAACAATTAAAGAGTGCTGAAAATCGAGACCCTAATTCGGAAACCTTAATCTGGGACGTTTGAAGTACGTGCTAAAAAATGGAGTCACGGTCGATGTTTTTCAAAACTTTTGTGGCGAATCATTAGGACTGATGATTTAGAATCGAATTTCGAAGAAACGGAAAGCGTAAAACAATAAAAGAGTGCTTAAAATAGAGACCCTAATTCGGTAACCATAATCTGGGACGATTGAAGTACGTGCTAAAAAAATCGAGTCACGGTCGGCGTTTTTCGAAACCTTTTTGGGGAATCATAATGCCGGATAATTTAGAGTATAATTTCGAAGAATAAGAGTGCATAAAATAATTAAAGAGTGCTGAAAATCGAGACCCTAATTCGGAAACCTTAATCTGGGACGTTTGAAGTACGTGCTAAAAAATGGAGTCACGGTTGATGTTTTTCAAAACTTTTGTGGCGAATCATTAGGACTGATGATTTAGAATCGAATTTCGAAGAAACGGATAGCATAAAACAGTAAAAGAGTGCTTAGAATCGAGACCCTAATTCGGTAACCTTAATCTAGGACGTTTGAAGTACGTGCTAAAAAAACCGAGTCACGGTCGACGTTTTTCGAAACTTTTTTGGTGAATCATAAGGCAGGATATTTTAGAATATAATTTCGAAGAAACGGAGTGCATAAAAAAATTAAAGAGTGCTTAAAATCGAGACCCTAATTCGGAAACCTTAATCTGGGACGTTTGAAGTACGTGCTAAAAAATGGAGTCACGGTCGATGTTTTTCGAAACTTTTGTCGCGAATCATTAGGACTGATGATTTAGAATCAAATTTCGAAGAAACGGATAGCATAAAACAGTAAAAGAGTGCTTAAAATCGAGACCCTAATTCGGTAACCTTAATCTGGGACGTTTGAAGTACGTGCTAAAAAAACCGAGTCACGGTCGACGTTTTTCGAAACCTTTTTGGGGAATCATAAGGCCGGATATTTTAGAATATAATTTCGAAGAAACGGAGTGCATAAAACAATTAAAGAGTGCTGAAAATCGAGACCCTAATTCGGAAACCTTAATCTGGCACGTTTGTAGTACGTGCTAAAAAATTGAGTCACGGTCGATGTTTTTCGAAACTTTTGTGGCGAATCATTAGGACTAATGATTTAGAATCGAATTTCGAAGAAACGGATAGCATAAAACAGTAAAAGAGTGCTTAGAATCGAGACCCTAATTCGGTAACCTTAATCTGGGACGTTTGAAGTACGTGCTAAAAAAACCGAGTCACGGTCGACGTTTTTCGAAACTTTTTTGGTGAATCATAAGGCCGGATATTTTAGAATATACTTTCGAAGAAACGGAGTGCATAAAAAAATTAAAGAGTGCTTAAAATCGAGACCCTAATTCGGAAACCTTAATCTGGGACGTTTGAAGTACGTGCTAAAAAATGGAGTCACGGTCGATGTTTTTCGAAACTTTTGTGGCGTATCATTAGGACTGATGATTTAGAATCGAATTTCGAAGAAACGGATAGCATAAAACAGTAAAAGAGTGCTTAGAATCGAGACCCTAATTCGGTAACCTTAATCTGGGACGTTTGAAGTACGTGCTAAAAAAACCGAGTCACGGTCGACGTTTTTCGAAACTTTTTTGGTGAATCATAAGGCCGGATATTTTATTATATAATTTCGAAGAAACGGAGTGCATAAAAAAATTAAAGATTGTTGAAAATCGAGACCCTAATTCGGAAACCTTAATCTGGGACGTTTGAAGTACGTGCTAAAAAATGGAGTCACGGTCGATGTTTTTCAAAACTTTTGTGGCGAATCATTAGGACTGATGATTTAGAATCGAATTTCGAAGAAACGGAAAGCATAAAACAATAAAAGAGTGCTTAAAATAGAGACCCTAATTCGGTAACCATAATCTGGGACGATTGAAGTACGTGCTAAAAAAATCGAGTCACGGTCGGCGTTTTTCGAAACCTTTTTGGGGAATCATAATGCCGGATAATTTAGAGTATAATTTCGAAGAATAAGAGTGCATAAAATAATTAAAGAGTGCTGAAAATCGAGACCCTAATTCGGAAACCTTAATCTGGGACGTTTGAAGTACGTGCTAAAAAATGGAGTCACGGTTGATGTTTTTCAAAACTTTTGTGGCGAATCATTAGGACTGATGATTTAGAATCGAATTTCGAAGAAACGGATAGCATAAAACAGTAAAAGAGTGCTTAGAATCGAGACCCTAATTCGGTAACCTTAATCTGGGACGTTTGAAGTACGTGCTAAAAAAACCGAGTCACGGTCGACGTTTTTCAAAACTTTTTTGGTGAATCATAAGGCCGGATATTTTAGAATATAATTTCGAAGAAACGGAGTGCTTAAAACAATTAAAGAGTGCTGAAAATCGAGACCCTAATTCGGAAACCTTAATCTGGGACGTTTGAAGTACGTGCTAAAAAATGGAGTCACAGTCGATGTTTTTCGAAACTTTTGTGGCGAATCATTAGGACTGATGATTTAGAATCGAATTTCGAAGAAACGGATAGCATAAAACAGTAAAAGAGTGCTTAGAATCGAGACCCTAATTCGGTAACCTTAATCTGGGACGTTTGAAGTACGTGCTAAAAAAACCGAGTCACGGTCGACGTTTTTCGAAACCTTTTTGGGGAATCATAAGGCCGGATATTTTAGAATATAATTTCGAAGAAACGGAGTGCATAAAACAATTAAAGAGTGCTGAAAATCGAGACCCTAATTCGGAAACCTTAATCTGGCACGTTTGTAGTACGTGCTAAAAAATTGAGTCACGGTCGATGTTTTTCGAAACTTTTGTGGCGAATCATTAGGACTAATGATTTAGAATCGAATTTCGAAGAAACGGATAGCATAAAACAGTAAAAGAGTGCTTAGAATCGAGACCCTAATTCGGTAACCTTAATCTGGGACGTTTGAAGTACGTGCTAAAAAAACCGAGTCACGGTCGACGTTTTTCGAAACTTTTTTGGTGAATCATAAGGCCGGATATTTTAGAATATACTTTCGAAGAAACGGAGTGCATAAAAAAATTAAAGAGTGCTTAAAATCGAGACCCTAATTCGGAAACCTTAATCTGGGACGTTTGAAGTACGTGCTAAAAAATGGAGTCACGGTCGATGTTTGTCGAAACTTTTGTGGCGAATCATTAGGACTGATGATTTAGAATCGAATTTCGAAGAAACGGATAGCATAAAACAGTAAAAGAGTGCTTAGAATCGAGACCCTAATTCGGTAACCTTAATCTGGGACGTTTGAAGTACGTGCTAAAAAAACCGAGTCACGGTCGACGTTTTTCGAAACTTTTTTGGTGAATCATAAGGCCGGATATTTTATTATATAATTTCGAAGAAACGGAGTGCATAAAAAAATTAAAGATTGTTGAAAATCGAGACCCTAATTCGGAAACCTTAATCTGGGACGTTTGAAGTACGTGCTAAAAAATGGAGTCACGGTCGATGTTTTTCAAAACTTTTGTGGCGAATCATTAGGACTGATGATTTAGAATCGAATTTCGAAGAAACGGAAAGCATAAAACAATAAAAGAGTGCTTAAAATAGAGACCCTAATTCGGTAACCATAATCTGGGACGATTGAAGTACGTGCTAAAAAAATCGAGTCACGGTCGGCGTTTTTCGAAACCTTTTTGGGGAATCATAATGCCGGATAATTTAGAGTATAATTTCGAAGAATAAGAGTGCATAAAATAATTAAAGAGTGCTGAAAATCGAGACCCTAATTCGGAAACCTTAATCTGGGACGTTTGAAGTACGTGCTAAAAAATGGAGTCACGGTTGATGTTTTTCAAAACTTTTGTGGCGAATCATTAGGACTGATGATTTAGAATCGAATTTCGAAGAAACGGATAGCATAAAACAGTAAAAGAGTGCTTAGAATCGAGACCCTAATTCGGTAACCTTAATCTGGGACGTTTGAAGTACGTGCTAAAAAAACCGAGTCACGGTCGACGTTTTTCGAAACTTTTTTGGTGAATCATAAGGCCGGATATTTTATTATATAATTTCGAAGAAACGGAGTGCATAAAAAAATTAAAGATTGTTGAAAATCGAGACCCTAATTCGGAAACCTTAATCTGGGACGTTTGAAGTACGTGCTAAAAAATGGAGTCACGGTCGATGTTTTTCAAAACTTTTGTGGCGAATCATTAGGACTGATGATTTAGAATCGAATTTCGAAGAAACGGAAAGCATAAAACAATAAAAGAGTGCTTAAAATAGAGACCCTAATTCGGTAACCATAATCTGGGACGATTGAAGTACGTGCTAAAAAAATCGAGTCACGGTCGGCGTTTTTCGAAACCTTTTTGGGGAATCATAATGCCGGATAATTTAGAGTATAATTTCGAAGAATAAGAGTGCATAAAATAATTAAAGAGTGCTGAAAATCGAGACCCTAATTCGGAAACCTTAATCTGGGACGTTTGAAGTACGTGCTAAAAAATGGAGTCACGGTCGATGTTTTTCAAAACTTTTGTGGCGAATCATTAGGACTGATGATTTAGAATCGAATTTCGAAGAAACGGAAAGCATAAAACAATAAAAGAGTGCTTAAAATAGAGACCCTAATTCGGTAACCATAATCTGGGACGATTGAAGTACGTGCTAAAAAAATCGAGTCACGGTCGGCGTTTTTCGAAACCTTTTTGGGGAATCATAATGCCGGATAATTTAGAGTATAATTTCGAAGAATAAGAGTGCATAAAATAATTAAAGAGTGCTGAAAATCGAGACCCTAATTCGGAAACCTTAATCTGGGACGTTTGAAGTACGTGCTAAAAAATGGAGTCACGGTTGATGTTTTTCAAAACTTTTGTGGCGAATCATTAGGACTGATGATTTAGAATCGAATTTCGAAGAAACGGATAGCATAAAACAGTAAAAGAGTGCTTAGAATCGAGACCCTAATTCGGTAACCTTAATCTGGGACGTTTGAAGTACGTGCTAAAAAAACCGAGTCACGGTCGACGTTTTTCGAAACTTTTTTGGTGAATCATAAGGCCGGATATTTTATTATATAATTTCGAAGAAACGGAGTGCATAAAACAATTAAAGAGTGCTGAAAATCGAGACCCTAATTCGGAAACCTTAATCTGGGACGTTTGAAGTACGTGCTAAAAAATGGAGTCACGGTCGATGTTTTTCAAAACTTTTGTGGCGAATCATTAGGACTGATGATTTAGAATCGAATTTCGAAGAAACGGAAAGCGTAAAACAATAAAAGAGTGCTTAAAATAGAGACCCTAATTCGGTAACCATAATCTGGGACGATTGAAGTACGTGCTAAAAAAATCGAGTCACGGTCGGCGTTTTTCGAAACCTTTTTGGGGAATCATAATGCCGGATAATTTAGAGTATAATTTCGAAGAATAAGAGTGCATAAAATAATTAAAGAGTGCTGAAAATCGAGACCCTAATTCGGAAACCTTAATCTGGGACGTTTGAAGTACGTGCTAAAAAATGGAGTCACGGTTGATGTTTTTCAAAACTTTTGTGGCGAATCATTAGGACTGATGATTTAGAATCGAATTTCGAAGAAACGGATAGCATAAAACAGTAAAAGAGTGCTTAGAATCGAGACCCTAATTCGGTAACCTTAATCTAGGACGTTTGAAGTACGTGCTAAAAAAACCGAGTCACGGTCGACGTTTTTCGAAACTTTTTTGGTGAATCATAAGGCCGGATATTTTATTATATAATTTCGAAGAAACGGAGTGCATAAAACAATTAAAGAGTGCTGAAAATCGAGACCCTAATTCGGAAACCTTAATCTGGGACGTTTGAAGTACGTGCTAAAAAATGGAGTCACGGTCGATGTTTTTCGAAACTTTTGTGGCGAATCATTAGGACTGATGATTTAGAATCGAATTTCAAAGAAACGGATAGCATAAAACAGTAAAAGAGTGCTTAGAATCGAGACCCTAATTCGGTAACCTTAATCTGGGACGTTTGAAGTACGTGCTAAAAAAACCGAGTCACGGTCGACGTTTTTCGAAACTTTTTTGGGGAATCATAAGGCCGGATATTTTATTATATAATTTCGAAGAAACGGAGTGCATAAAACAATTAAAGAGTGCTGAAAATCGAGACCCTAATTCGGAAACCTTAATCTGGGACGTTTGAAGTACGTGCTAAAAAATGGAGTCACGATCGATGTTTTTCGAAACTTTTGTGGCGAATCATTAGGACTGATGATTTAGAATCGAATTTCGAAGAAACGGATAGCATAAAACAGTAAAAGAGTGCTTAGAATCGAGACCCTAATTTGGTAACCTTAATCTGGGACGTTTGAAGTACGTGCTAAAAAAACCGAGTCACGGTCGACGTTTTTCGAAACTTTTTTGGTGAATCATAAGGCCGGATATTTTAGAATATAATTTCGAAGAAACGGAGTGCATAAAAAAATTAAAGAGTGCTAAAAATCGAGACCCTAATTCGGAAACCTTAATCTGGGACGTTTGAAGTACGTGCTAAAAAATTGAGTCACGGTCGATGTTTTTCGAAACTTTTGTGGCAAAATATAAGGACTGATGATTTAGAATCAAATTTCGAAGAAACGGAAAGCATAAAACAGTAAAAGAGTGCTTAAAATCGAGACCCTAATTCGGTAACCTTAATCTGGGACGTTTGAAGTACGTGCTAAAAAAATCGAGTCACGGTCGGCGTTTTTCGAAACCTTTTTGGGGAATCATAATGCCGGATAATTTAGAATATAATTTCGAAGAATAAGAGTGCATAAAACAATTAAAGAGTGCTGAAAATCGAGACCCTAATTCGGAAACCTTAATCTGGGACGTTTGAAGTACGTGCTAAAAAATGAAGTCACGGTCGATGATTTTCGAAACTTTTGTGGCGAATCATTAGGACTGATGATTTAGAATCGAATTTCGAAGAAACGGATAGCATAAAACAGTAAAAGAGTGCTTAGAATCGAGACCCTAATTCGGTAACCTTAATCTGGGACGTTTGAAGTACGTGCTAAAAAAACCGAGTCACGGTCGACGTTTTTCGAAACTTTTTTGGTGAATCATAAGGCCGGATATTTTAGAATATAATTTTGAAGAAACGGAGTGCATAAAACAATTAAAGAGTGCTGAAAATCGAGACCCTAATTCGGAAACCTTAATCTGGGACGTTTGTAGTACGTGCTAAAAAATTGAGTCACGGTCGATGTTTTTCGAAACTTTTGTGCCGAATTATTAGAACTGATGATTTATAATCGAATTTTGAAGAAACGGATAGCATAAAACAGTAAAAGAGTGCTTAAAATCGAGACCCTAATTCGGAAACCTTAATCTGGGACGTTTGAAGTACATGCTAAAAAAACCGAGTCACGGTCGACGTTTTTCGGAACTTTTTTGGTGAATCGTAAGGCCAGATATTTTAGAATATAATTTCGAAGAAACGGAGTGCATAAAACAATTAAAGAGTGCTGAAAATCGAGACCCTAATTCGGAAACCTTAATCTGGGACGTTTGAAGTACGTGCTAAAAAATGGAGTCACGATCGATGTTTTTCGAAACTTTTGTGGCGAATCATTAGGACTGATGATTTAGAATCGAATTTCGAAGAAACGGATAGCATAAAACAGTAAAAGAGTGCTTAGAATCGAGACCCTAATTCGGTAACCTTAATCTGGGACGTTTGAAGTACGTGCTAAAAAAACCGAGTCACGGTCGACGTTTTTCGAAACTTTTTTGGTGAATCATAAGGCCGGATATTTTAGAATATAATTTCGAAGAAACGGAGTGCATAAAAAAATTAAAGAGTGCTAAAAATCGAGACCCTAATTCGGAAACCTTAATCTGGGACGTTTGAAGTACGTGCTAAAAAATTGAGTCACGGTCGATGTTTTTCGAAACTTTTGTGGCAAAATATAAGGACTGATGATTTAGAATCAAATTTCGAAGAAACGGAAAGCATAAAACAGTAAAAGAGTGCTTAAAATCGAGACCCTAATTCGGTAACCTTAATCTGGGACGTTTGAAGTACGTGCTAAAAAAATCGAGTCACGGTCGGCGTTTTTCGAAACCTTTTTGGGGAATCATAATGCCGGATAATTTAGAATATAATTTCGAAGAATAAGAGTGCATAAAACAATTAAAGAGTGCTGAAAATCGAGACCCTAATTCGGAAACCTTAATCTGGGACGTTTGAAGTACGTGCTAAAAAATGAAGTCACGGTCGATGATTTTCGAAACTTTTGTGGCGAATCATTAGGACTGATGATTTAGAATCGAATTTCGAAGAAACGGATAGCATAAAACAGTAAAAGAGTGCTTAGAATCGAGACCCTAATTCGGTGACCTTAATCTGGGACGTTTGAAGTACGTGCTAAAAAAACCGAGTCACGGTCGACGTTTTTCGAAACTTTTTTGGTGAATCATAAGGCCGGATATTTTAGAATATAATTTTGAAGAAACGGAGTGCATAAAACAATTAAAGAGTGCTGAAAATCGAGACCATCTGGCACGTTTGTAGTACGTGCTAAAAAATGGAGTCACGGTCGATGTTTTTCGAAACTTTTGTGGCGAATCATTAGGACTGATGATTTAATATAAAATTTCGAATAAACAGATAGCATAAAACAGTAAAAGAGTGCTTAAAATCGAGACCCTAATTCGGTAACCTTAATCTGGGACGTTTGAAGTACGTGCTAAAAAAACCGAGTCACGGTCGACGTTTTTCGAAACTTTTTTGGTGAATCGTAAGGCCAGATATTTTAGAATATAATTTCGAAGAAACGGAGTGCTTAAAACAATTAAAGAGTGCTGAAAATCGAGACCCTAATTCGGAAACCTTAATCTGGGTGGTTTGAAGTACGTGCTAAAAAATGGAGTCACGGTCGATGTTTTTCGAAACTTTTGTGGTGAATCATTAGGACTGATGATTTAATATAAAATTTCGAATAAACGGATAGCATAAAATAGTAAAAGAGTGCTTAAAATCGAGACCCTAATTCGGTAACCTTAATCTGGGACGTTTGAAGTACGTGCTAAAAAAACCGAGTCACGGTCGACGTTTTTCGAAACTTTTTTGGGGAATCATAAGGCCGGATATTTTAGAATATAATTTCGAAGAAACGGAGTGCATAAAACAATTAAAGAGTGCTGAAAATCGAGACCCTAATTCGGAAACCTTAATCTGGGACATTTGAAGTACGTGTTAAAAAATGGAGTCACGGTCGATGTTTTTCGAAACTTTTGTGGCGAATCATTAGGACTGATGATTTATTATCGAATTTCGAAGAAACGGATAGCATAAAACAGTAAAAGAGTGCTTAGAATCGAGACCCTAATTCGGAAACCTTAATCTGGGACGTTTGAAGTACATTTTAAAAAAACCGAGTCACGGTCGACGTTTTTCGAAACTTTTTTGGTGAATCGTTAGGCCGAATATTTTAGATTATAATTTCGAAGAAACGGAGTGCTTAAAACAATTAAAGAGTTCTGAAAATCGAGACCCTAATTCGGAAACCTTAATCTGGGACGTTTGAAGTACGTGCTAAAAAATGGAGTCACGGTCGATGTTTTTCGAAACTTTTGTGGCGAATCATTAGGACTGATGATTTAATATAAAATTTCGAATAAACGCAAAGCATAAAAGAGTAAAAGAGTGCTTAAAATCGAGACCCTAATTCGGTAACCTTAATCTGGGACGTTTGCAGTACGTGCTAAAAAAACCGAGTAACGGTCGACGTTTTTCGAAACCTTTTTGGGGAATCATAAGGCCGGATATTTTAGAATATAATTTCGAAGAAACGGAGTGCATAAAACAATTAAAGAGTGCTGAAAATCGAGACCCTAATTCGGAAACCTTAATCTGGGACATTTGAAGTACGTGCTAAAAAATGGAGTCACGGTCGATGTTTTTCGAAACTTTTGTGGCGAATCATTAGGACTGATGATTTAGAATCGAATATCGAAGAAACGGATAGCATAAAACAGTAAAAGAGTGCTTAAAATCGAGACCGTAATTCGGAAACCTTAATCTGGGACGTTTGAAGTACATGCTAAAAAAACCGAGTCACGGTCGACGTTTTTCGGAACTTTTTTGGTGAATCGTTAGGCCGAATATTTTAGAATATAATTTCGAAGAAACGGAGTGCTTAAAACAATTAAAGAGTTCTGAAAATCGAGACCCTAATTCGGAAACCTTAATCTGGGACGTTTGAAGTACGTGCTAAAAAATGGAGTCACGGTCGATGTTTTTCGAAACTTTTGTGGCGAATCATTAGGACTGATGATTTAATATAAAATTTCGAATAAACGGAAAGCATAAAACAGTAAAAGAGTGCTTAAAATCGAGACCCTAATTCGGTAACCTTAATCTGGGACGTTTGAAGTACGTGCTAAAAAAACCGAGTCACGGTCGATGTTTTTCGAAACCTTTTTGGGGAATCATAAGGCCGGATATTTTAGAATATAATTTCGAAGAAATGGAGTGCATAAAACAATTAAAGAGTGCTGAAAATCGAGACCCTAATTCGGAAACCTTAATCTGGGACGTTTGAAGTACGTGCTAAAAAATGGAGTCACGGTCGATGTTTTTCGAAACTTTTGTGGCGAATCATTAGGACTGATGATTTAATATAAAATTTCGAATAAACGCAAAGCATAAAACAGTAAAAGAGTGCTTAAAATCGAGACCCTAATTCGGTAACCTTAATCTGGGACGTTTGCAGTACGTGCTAAAAAAACCGAGTCACGGTCGACGTTTTTCGAAACTTTTTTGGTGAATCGTAAGGCCAGATATTTTAGAATATAATTTCGAAGAAACGGAGTGCTTAAAACAATTAAAGAGTGCTGAAAATCGAGACCCTAATTCGGAAACCTTAATCTGGGACGTTTGAAGTACGTGCTAAAAAATGGAGTCACGGTCGATGTTTTTCGAAACTTTTGTGGCGAATCATTAGGACTGATGATTTAATATCAAATTTCGAATAAACGGATAGCATAAAACAGTAAAAGAGTGCTTAAAATCGAGACCCTAATTCGGTAACCTTAATCTGGGACGTTTGAAGTACGTGCTAAAAAAACCGAGTCACGGTCGACGTTTTTCGAAACCTTTTTGGGGAATCATAAGGCCGGATATTTTAGAATACAATTTCGAAGAAATGGAGTGCATAAAACAATTTAAGAGTGCTGAAAATCGAGACCCTAATTCGGAAACCTTAATCTGGGACGTTTGAAGTACGTGCTAAAAAATGGAGTCACGGTCGATGTTTTTCGAAACTTTTGTGGCGAATCATTAGGACTGATGATTTATTATCGAATTTCGAAGAAACGGATAGCATAAAACAGTAAAAGAGTGCTTAGAATCGAGACCCTAATTCGGTAACCTTAATCTGGGACGTTTGAAGTACGTGCTAAAAAAACCGAGTCACGGTCGACGTTTTTCGAAACTTTTTTGGTGAATCGTAAGGCCAGATATTTTAGAATATAATTTCGAAGAAACGGAGTGCTTAAAACAATTAAAGAGTGCTGAAAATCGAGACCCTAATTCGGAAACCTTAATCTGGGACGTTTGAAGTACGTGCTAAAAAATGGAGTCACGGTCGATGTTTTTCGAAACTTTTGTGGCGAATCATTAGGACTGATGATTTAATATCAAATTTCGAATAAACGGATAGCATAAAACAGTAAAAGAGTGCTTAAAATCGAGACCCTAATTCGGTAACCTTAATCTGGGACGTTTGAAGTACGTGCTAAAAAAACCGAGTCACGGTCGACGTTTTTCGAAACCTTTTTGGGGAATCATAAGGCCGGATATTTTAGAATACAATTTCGAAGAAATGGAGTGCATAAAACAATTTAAGAGTGCTGAAAATCGAGACCCTAATTCGGAAACCTTAATCTGGGACGTTTGAAGTACGTGCTAAAAAATGGAGTCACGGTCGATGTTTTTCGAAACTTTTGTGGCGAATCATTAGGACTGATGATTTATTATCGAATTTCGAAGAAACGGATAGCATAAAACAGTAAAAGAGTGCTTAGAATCGAGACCCTAATTCGGTAACCTTAATCTGGGACGTTTGAAGTACGTGCTAAAAAAACCGAGTCACGGTCGACGTTTTTCGAAACTTTTTTGGTGAATCGTAAGGCCGGATATTTTAGAATATAATTTCGAAGAAACGGAGTGCATAAAACAATTAAAGAGTGCTGAAAATCGAGACCCTAATTCGGAAACCTTAATCTGGGACTTTTGAAGTACGTGCTAAAAAATGGAGTCACGGTCGATGTTTTTCGAAACTTTTGTGGTGAATCATTAGGTCTGATGATTTAGAATCGAATTTCGAAGAAACGGATAGCATAAAACAGTAAAAGAGTGCTTAAAATCGAGACCCTAATTCGGTAACCTTAATCTGGGACGTTTGAAGTACGTGCTAAAAAAAACGAGTCACGGTCGACGTTTTTCGAAACTTTTTTTGTGAATCATAAGGCCGGATATTTTAGAATATAACTTCGAAGAATAAGAGTGCATAAAACAATTAAAAAGTGCTGAAAATCGAGACCCTAATTCGGAAACCTTAATCTGGGACGTTTGAAGTACGTGCTAAAAAATTGAGTCACGGTCGATGTTTTTTTAAACTTTTCTGGCGAATTATTAGGACTGATGATTTAGAATCGAATTTCGAAGAAACGAATAGCATAAAACAGTAAAAGAGTGCTTAAAATCGAGACCCTAATTCGGTAACCTTAATCTGGGACGTTTGAAGTACGTGCTAAAAAAACCGAGTCACGGTCGACGTTTTTCGAAACTTTTTTGGTGAATCGTAAGGCCGGATATTTTAGAATATAATTTCGAAGAAACGGAGTGCTTAAAACAATTAAAGAGTGCTGAAAATCGAGACCCTAATTCGGAAACCTTAATCTGGGACATTTGAAGTACGTGCTAAAAAATGGAGTCACGGTCGATGTTTTTCGAAACTTTTGTGGCGAATCATTAGGACTGATGATTTAATATAAAATTTCGAATAAACGCAAAGCATAAAACAGTAAAAGAGTGCTTAAAATCGAGACCCTAATTCGGTAACCTTAATCTGGGACGTTTGCAGTACGTGCTAAAAAAACCGAGTCACGGTTGACGTTTTTCGAAACCTTTTTGGGGAATCATAAGGCCGGATATTTTAGAATATAATTTCGAAGAAACGGAGTGCATAAAACAATTAAAGAGTGCTGAAAATCGAGACCCTAATTCGGAAACCTTAATCTGGGACATTTGAAGTACGTGCTAAAAAATGGAGTCACGGTCGATGTTTTTCGAAACTTTTGTGGCGAATCATTAGGACTGATGATTTAGAATCGAATATCGAAGAAACGGATAGCATAAAACAGTAAAAGAGTGCTTAAAATCGAGACCGTAATTCGGAAACCTTAATCTGGGACGTTTGAAGTACATGCTAAAAAAACCGAGTCACGGTCGACGTTTTTCGGAACTTTTTTGGTGAATCGTTAGGCCGAATATTTTATAATATAATTTCGAAGAAACGGAGTGCTTAAAACAATTAAAGAGTTCTGAAAATCGAGACCCTAATTCGGAAACCTTAAATCTGGGACGTTTGAAGTACGTGCTAAAAAATGGAGTCACGGTCGATGTTTTTCGAAACTTTTGTGGCGAATCATTAGGACTGATGATTTAATATAAAATTTCGAATAAACGGAAAGCATAAAACAGTAAAAGAGTGCTTAAAATCGAGACCCTAATTCGGTAACCTTAATCTGGGACGTTTGAAGTACGTGCTAAAAAAACCGAGTCACGGTCGACGTTTTTCGAAACCTTTTTGGGGAATCATAAGGCCGGATATTTTAGAATATAATTTCGAAGAAATGGAGTGCATAAAACAATTAAAGAGTGCTGAAAATCGAGACCCTAATTCGGAAACCTTAATCTGGGACGTTTGAAGTACGTGCTAAAAAATTGAGTCACGGTCGATGTTTTTCGAAACTTTTGTGGCGAATCATTAGGACTGATGATTTAGAATCGAATATCGAAGAAACGGATAGCATAAAACAGTAAAAGAGTGCTTAGAATCGAGACCCTAATTCGGTAACCTTAATCTGGGACGTATGAAGTACGTGGTAAAAAAACCGAGTCACGGTCGACGTTTTTCGAAACTTTTTTGGTGAATCATAAGGCCGGATATTTTAGAATATAATTTCGAAGAAACGGAGTGCATAAAAAAATTAAAGAGTGCTTAAAATCGAGACCCTAATTCGGAAACCTTAAATCTGGGACGTCTGAAGTACGTGCTAAAAAATGGAGTCACGGTCGATGTTTTTCGAAACTTTTGTGGCGAATCATTAGGACTGATGATTTAGAATCGAATTTCGAAGAAACGGATAGCATAAAACAGTAAAAGAGTGCTTAAAATCGAGACCCTAATTCGGTAACCTTAATCTGGGACGTTTGAAGTACGTGCTAAAAAAACCGAGTCACGGTCGACGTTTTTCGAAAATTTTTTGGTGAATCGTAATGCCGGATATTTTAGAATATAATTTCGAAGAAACGGAGTGCTTAAAACAATTAAAGAGTGCTGAAAATCGAGACCCTAATTCGGAAACCTTAATCTGGGACGTTTGAAGTACGTGCTAAAAAATGGAGTCACGGTCGATGTTTTTCGAAACTTTTGTGGCGAATCATTAGGACTGATGATTTAATATCAAATTTCGAATAAACGGATAGCATAAAACAGTAAAAGAGTGCTTAAAATCGAGACCCTAATTCGGTAACCTTAATCTGGGACGTTTGAAGTACGTGCTAAAAAAACCGAGTCACGGTCGACGTTTTTCGAAACCTTTTTGGGGAATCATAAGGCCGGATATTTTAGAATACAATTTCGAAGAAATGGAGTGCATAAAACAATTTAAGAGTGCTGAAAATCGAGACCCTAATTCGGAAACTTAATCTGGGACGTTTGAAGTACGTGCTAAAAAATGGAGTCACGGTCGATGTTTTTCGAAACTTTTGTGGCGAATCATTAGGACTGATGATTTATTATCGAATTTCGAAGAAACGGATAGCATAAAACAGTAAAAGAGTGCTTAGAATCGAGACCCTAATTCGGTAACCTTAATCTGGGACGTTTGAAGTACGTGCTAAAAAAACCGAGTCACGGTCGACGTTTTTCGAAACTTTTTTGGTGAATCGTAAGGCCGGATATTTTAGAATATAATTTCGAAGAAACGGAGTGCATAAAACAATTAAAGAGTGCTGAAAATCGAGACCCTAATTCGGAAACCTTAATCTGGGACTTTTGAAGTACGTGCTAAAAAATGGAGTCACGGTCGATGTTTTTTGAAACTTTTGTGGTGAATCATTAGGTCTGATGATTTAGAATCGAATTTCGAAGAAACGGATAGCATAAAACAGTAAAAGAGTGCTTAAAATCGAGACCCTAATTCGGTAACCTTAATCTGGGACGTTTGAAGTACGTGCTAAAAAAACCGAGTCACGGTCGACGTTTTTCGAAACTTTTTTGGTGAATCATAAGGCCGGATATTTTAGAATATAACTTCGAAGAATAAGAGTGCATAAAACAATTAAAAAGTGCTGAAAATCGAGACCCTAATTCGGAAACCTTAATCTGGGACGTTTGAAGTACGTGCTAAAAAATTGAGTCACGGTCGATGTTTTTTGAAACTTTTCTGGCGAATTATTAGGACTGATGATTTAGAATCGAATTTCGAAGAAACGAATAGCATAAAACAGTAAAAGAGTGCTTAAAATCGAGACCCTAATTCGGTAACCTTAATCTGGGACGTTTGAAGTACGTGCTAAAAAAACCGAGTCACGGTCGACGTTTTTCGAAACTTTTTTGGTGAATCGTAAGGCCGGATATTTTAGAATATAATTTCGAAGAAACGGAGTGCTTAAAACAATTAAAGAGTGCTGAAAATCGAGACCCTAATTCGGAAACCTTAATCTGGGACGTTTGAAGTACGTGCTAAAAAATGGAGTCACGGTCGATGTTTTTCGAAACTTTTGTGGCGAATCATTAGGACTGATGATTTAATATCAAATTTCGAATAAACGGATAGCATAAAACAGTAAAAGAGTGCTTAAAATCGAGACCCTAATTCGGTAACCTTAATCTGGGACGTTTGAAGTACGTGCTAAAAAAACCGAGTCACGGTCGACGTTTTTCGAAACCTTTTTGGGGAATCATAAGGCCGGATATTTTAGAATACAATTTCGAAGAAATGGAGTGCATAAAACAATTTAAGAGTGCTGAAAATCGAGACCCTAATTCGGAAACCTTAATCTGGGACGTTTGAAGTACGTGCTAAAAAATGGAGTCACGGTCGATGTTTTTCGAAACTTTTGTGGCGAATCATTAGGACTGATGATTTATTATCGAATTTCGAAGAAACGGATAGCATAAAAAAGTAAAAGAGTGCTTAGAATCGAGACCCTAATTCGGTAACCTTAATCTGGGACGTTTGAAGTACGTGCTAAAAAAACCGAGTCACGGTCGACGTTTTTCGAAACTTTTTTGGTGAATCGTAAGGCCGGATATTTTAGAATATAATTTCGAAGAAACGGAGTGCTTAAAACAATTAAAGAGTGCTGAAAATCGAGACCCTAATTCGGAAACCTTAATCTGGGACGTTTGAAGTACGTGCTAAAAAAACCGAGTCACGGTCGATGTTTTTCGAAACTTTTGTGGCGAATCATTAGGACTGATGATTTAATATCAAATTTCGAATAAACGGATAGCATAAAACAGTAAAAGAGTGCTTAAAATCGAGACCCTAATTCGGTAACCTTAATCTGGGACGTTTGAAGTACGTGCTAAAAAAACCGAGTCACGGTCGACGTTTTTCGAAACCTTTTTGGGGAATCATAAGGCCGGATATTTTAGAATACAATTTCGAAGAAATGGAGTGCATAAAACAATTTAAGAGTGCTGAAAATCGAGACCCTAATTCGGAAACCTTAATCTGGGACGTTTGAAGTACGTGCTAAAAAATGGAGTCACGGTCGATGTTTTTCGAAACTTTTGTGGCGAATCATTAGGACTGATGATTTATTATCGAATTTCGAAGAAACGGATAGCATAAAAAAGTAAAAGAGTGCTTAGAATCGAGACCCTAATTCGGTAACCTTAATCTGGGACGTTTGAAGTACGTGCTAAAAAAACCGAGTCACGGTCGACGTTTTTCGAAACTTTTTTGGTGAATCGTAAGGCCGGATATTTTAGAATATAATTTCGAAGAAACGGAGTGCATAAAACAATTAAAGAGTGCTGAAAATCGAGACCCTAATTCGGAAACCTTAATCTGGGACTTTTGAAGTACGTGCTAAAAAATGGAGTCACGGTCGATGTTTTTCGAAACTTTTGTGGTGAATCATTAGGTCTGATGATTTAGAATCGAATTTCGAAGAAACGGATAGCATAAAACAGTAAAAGAGTGCTTAAAATCGAGACCCTAATTCGGTAACCTTAATCTGGGACGTTTGAAGTACGTGCTAAAAAAACCGAGTCACGGTCGACGTTTTTCGAAACTTTTTTGGTGAATCATAAGGCCGGATATTTTAGAATATAACTTCGAAGAATAAGAGTGCATAAAACAATTAAAAAGTGCTGAAAATCGAGACCCTAATTCGGAAACCTTAATCTGGGACGTTTGAAGTACGTGCTAAAAAATTGAGTCACGGTCGATGTTTTTTGAAACTTTTCTGGCGAATTATTAGGACTGATGATTTAGAATCGAATTTCGAAGAAACGAATAGCATAAAACAGTAAAAGAGTGCTTAAAATCGAGACCCTAATTCGGTAACCTTAATCTGGGACGTTTGAAGTACGTGCTAAAAAAACCGAGTCACGGTCGACGTTTTTCGAAACTTTTTTGGTGAATCGTAAGGCCGGATATTTTAGAATATAATTTCGAAGAAACGGAGTGCTTAAAACAATTAAAGAGTGCTGAAAATCGAGACCCTAATTCGGAAACCTTAATCTGGGACGTTTGAAGTACGTGCTAAAAAATGGAGTCACGGTCGATGTTTTTCGAAACTTTTGTGGCGAATCATTAGGACTGATGATTTAATATCAAATTTCGAATAAACGGATAGCATAAAACAGTAAAAGAGTGCTTAAAATCGAGACCCTAATTCGGTAACCTTAATCTGGGACGTTTGAAGTACGTGCTAAAAAAACCGAGTCACGGTCGACGTTTTTCGAAACCTTTTTGGGGAATCATAAGGCCGGATATTTTAGAATACAATTTCGAAGAAATGGAGTGCATAAAACAATTTAAGAGTGCTGAAAATCGAGACCCTAATTCGGAAACCTTAATCTGGGACGTTTGAAGTACGTGCTAAAAAATGGAGTCACGGTCGATGTTTTTCGAAACTTTTGTGGCGAATCATTAGGACTGATGATTTATTATCGAATTTCGAAGAAACGGATAGCATAAAAAAGTAAAAGAGTGCTTAGAATCGAGACCCTAATTCGGTAACCTTAATCTGGGACGTTTGAAGTACGTGCTAAAAAAACCGAGTCACGGTCGACGTTTTTCGAAACTTTTTTGGTGAATCGTAAGGCCGGATATTTTAGAATATAATTTCGAAGAAACGGAGTGCATAAAACAATTAAAGAGTGCTGAAAATCGAGACCCTAATTCGGAAACCTTAATCTGGGACTTTTGAAGTACGTGCTAAAAAATGGAGTCACGGTCGATGTTTTTCGAAACTTTTGTGGTGAATCATTAGGTCTGATGATTTAGAATCGAATTTCGAAGAAACGGATAGCATAAAACAGTAAAAGAGTGCTGAAAATCGAGACCCTAATTCGGTAACCTTAATCTGGGACGTTTGAAGTACGTGCTAAAAAAACCGAGTCACGGTCGACGTTTTTCGAAACTTTTTTGGTGAATCATAAGGCCGGATATTTTAGAATATAACTTCGAAGAATAAGAGTGCATAAAACAATTAAAAAGTGCTGAAAATCGAGACCCTAATTCGGAAACCTTAATCTGGGACGTTTGAAGTACGTGCTAAAAAATTGAGTCACGGTCGATGTTTTTTGAAACTTTTCTGGCGAATTATTAGGACTGATGATTTAGAATCGAATTTCGAAGAAACGAATAGCATAAAACAGTAAAAGAGTGCTTAAAATCGAGACCCTAATTCGGTAACCTTAATCTGGGACGTTTGAAGTACGTGCTAAAAAAACCGAGTCACGGTCGACGTTTTTCGAAACTTTTTTGGTGAATCGTAAGGCCGGATATTTTAGAATATAATTTCGAAGAAACGGAGTGCTTAAAACAATTAAAGAGTGCTGAAAATCGAGACCCTAATTCGGAAACCTTAATCTGGGACGTTTGAAGTACGTGCTAAAAAATGGAGTCACGGTCGATGTTTTTCGAAACTTTTGTGGCGAATCATTAGGACTGATGATTTAATATCAAATTTCGAATAAACGGATAGCATAAAACAGTAAAAGAGTGCTTAAAATCGAGACCCTAATTCGGTAACCTTAATCTGGGACGTTTGAAGTACGTGCTAAAAAAACCGAGTCACGGTCGACGTTTTTCGAAACCTTTTTGGGGAATCATAAGGCCGGATATTTTAGAATACAATTTCGAAGAAATGGAGTGCATAAAACAATTTAAGAGTGCTGAAAATCGAGACCCTAATTCGGAAACCTTAATCTGGGACGTTTGAAGTACGTGCTAAAAAATGGAGTCACGGTCGATGTTTTTCGAAACTTTTGTGGCGAATCATTAGGACTGATGATTTATTATCGAATTTCGAAGAAACGGATAGCATAAAAAAGTAAAAGAGTGCTTAGAATCGAGACCCTAATTCGGTAACCTTAATCTGGGACGTTTGAAGTACGTGCTAAAAAAACCGAGTCACGGTCGACGTTTTTCGAAACTTTTTTGGTGAATCGTAAGGCCGGATATTTTAGAATATAATTTCGAAGAAACGGAGTGCATAAAACAATTAAAGAGTGCTGAAAATCGAGACCCTAATTCGGAAACCTTAATCTGGGACTTTTGAAGTACGTGCTAAAAAATGGAGTCACGGTCGATGTTTTTCGAAACTTTTGTGGTGAATCATTAGGTCTGATGATTTAGAATCGAATTTCGAAGAAACGGATAGCATAAAACAGTAAAAGAGTGCTTAAAATCGAGACCCTAATTCGGTAACCTTAATCTGGGACGTTTGAAGTACGTGCTAAAAAAACCGAGTCACGGTCGACGTTTTTCGAAACTTTTTTGGTGAATCATAAGGCCGGATATTTTAGAATATAACTTCGAAGAATAAGAGTGCATAAAACAATTAAAAAGTGCTGAAAATCGAGACCCTAATTCGGAAACCTTAATCTGGGACGTTTGAAGTACGTGCTAAAAAATTGAGTCACGGTCGATGTTTTTTGAAACTTTTCTGGCGAATTATTAGGACTGATGATTTAGAATCGAATTTCGAAGAAACGAATAGCATAAAACAGTAAAAGAGTGCTTAAAATCGAGACCCTAATTCGGTACCCTTAATCTGGGACGTTTGAAGTACGTGCTAAAAAAACCTTGTCACGGTCGACGTTTTTCGAAACTTTTTTGGTGAATCATAAGGCCGGATATTTTAGAATATAACTTCGAAGAATAAGAGTGCATAAAACAATTAAAAAGTGCTGAAAATCGAGACCCTAATTCGGAAACCTTAATCTGGGACGTTTGAAGTACGTGCTAAAAAATTGAGTCACGGTCGATGTTTTTTGAAACTTTTCTGGCGAATTATTAGGACTGATGATTTAGAATCGAATTTCGAAGAAACGAATAGCATAAAACAGTAAAAGAGTGCTTAAAATCGAGACCCTAATTCGGTAACCTTAATCTGGGACGTTTGAAGTACGTGCTAAAAAAACCGAGTCACGGTCGACGTTTTTCGAAACTTTTTTGGTGAATCGTAAGGCCGGATATTTTAGAATATAATTTCGAAGAAACGGAGTGCTTAAAACAATTAAAGAGTGCTGAAAATCGAGACCCTAATTCGGAAACCTTAATCTGGGACGTTTGAAGTACGTGCTAAAAAATGGAGTCACGGTCGATGTTTTTCGAAACTTTTGTGGCGAATCATTAGGACTGATGATTTAATATAAAATTTCGAATAAACGGATAGCATAAAACAGTAAAAGAGTGCTTAAAATCGAGACCCTAATTCGGTAACCTTAATCTGGGACGTTTGAAGTACGTGCTAAAAAAACCGAGTCACGGTCGACGTTTTTCGAAACTTTTTTGGTGAATCGTAAGGCCAGATATTTTAGAATATAATTTCGAAGAAACGGAGTGCTTAAAACAATTAAAGAGTGCTGAAAATCGAGACCCTAATTCGGAAACCTTAATCTGGGACGTTTGAAGTACGTGCTAAAAAATGGAGTCACGGTCGATGTTTTTCGAAACTTTTGTGGCGAATCATTAGGACTGATGATTTAATATCAAATTTCGAATAAACGGATAGCATAAAACAGTAAAAGAGTGCTTAAAATCGAGACCCTAATTCGGTAACCTTAATCTGGGACGTTTGAAGTACGTGCTAAAAAAACCGAGTCACGGTCGACGTTTTTCGAAACCTTTTTGGGGAATCATAAGGCCGGATATTTTAGAATACAATTTCGAAGAAATGGAGTGCATAAAACAATTTAAGAGTGCTGAAAATCGAGACCCTAATTCGGAAACCTTAATCTGGGACGTTTGAAGTACGTGCTAAAAAATGGAGTCACGGTCGATGTTTTTCGAAACTTTTGTGGCGAATCATTAGGACTGATGATTTATTATCGAATTTCGAAGAAACGGATAGCATAAAACAGTAAAAGAGTGCTTAGAATCGAGACCCTAATTCGGTAACCTTAATCTGGGACGTTTGAAGTACGTGCTAAAAAAACCGAGTCACGGTCGACGTTTTTCGAAACTTTTTTGGTGAATCGTAAGGCCGGATATTTTAGAATATAATTTCGAAGAAACGGAGTGCATAAAACAATTAAAGAGTGCTGAAAATCGAGACCCTAATTCGGAAACCTTAATCTGGGACTTTTGAAGTACGTGCTAAAAAATGGAGTCACGGTCGATGTTTTTCGAAACTTTTGTGGTGAATCATTAGGTCTGATGATTTAGAATCGAATTTCGAAGAAACGGATAGCATAAAACAGTAAAAGAGTGCTTAAAATCGAGACCCTAATTCGGTAACCTTAATCTGGGACGTTTGAAGTACGTGCTAAAAAAAACGAGTCACGGTCGACGTTTTTCGAAACTTTTTTTGTGAATCATAAGGCCGGATATTTTAGAATATAACTTCGAAGAATAAGAGTGCATAAAACAATTAAAAAGTGCTGAAAATCGAGACCCTAATTCGGAAACCTTAATCTGGGACGTTTGAAGTACGTGCTAAAAAATTGAGTCACGGTCGATGTTTTTTTAAACTTTTCTGGCGAATTATTAGGACTGATGATTTAGAATCGAATTTCGAAGAAACGAATAGCATAAAACAGTAAAAGAGTGCTTAAAATCGAGACCCTAATTCGGTAACCTTAATCTGGGACGTTTGAAGTACGTGCTAAAAAAACCGAGTCACGGTCGACGTTTTTCGAAACTTTTTTGGTGAATCGTAAGGCCGGATATTTTAGAATATAATTTCGAAGAAACGGAGTGCTTAAAACAATTAAAGAGTGCTGAAAATCGAGACCCTAATTCGGAAACCTTAATCTGGGACGTTTGAAGTACGTGCTAAAAAATGGAGTCACGGTCGATGTTTTTCGAAACTTTTGTGGCGAATCATTAGGACTGATGATTTAATATAAAATTTCGAATAAACGGATAGCATAAAACAGTAAAAGAGTGCTTAAAATCGAGACCCTAATTCGGTAACCTTAATCTGGGACGTTTGAAGTACGTGCTAAAAAAACCGAGTCACGGTCGACGTTTTTCGAAACTTTTTTGGTGAATCGTAAGGCCGGATATTTTAGAATATTATTTCGAAGAAACGGAGTGCTTAAAACAATTAAAGAGTGCTGAAAATCGAGACCCTAATTCGGAAACCTTAATCTGGGACGTTTGAAGTACGTGCTAAAAAATGGAGTCACGGTCGATGTTTTTCGAAACTTTTGTGGCGAATCATTAGGACTGATGATTTAATATAAAATTTCGAATAAACGGATAGCATAAAACAGTAAAAGAGTGCTTAAAATCGAGACCCTAATTCGGTAACCTTAATCTGGGACGTTTGAAGTACGTGCTAAAAAAACCGAGTCACGGTCGACGTTTTTCGAAACTTTTTTGGTGAATCATAAGGCCGGATATTTTAGAATATAACTTCGAAGAAACGGAGTGCATAAAACAATTAAAGAGTGCTGAAAATCGAGACCCTAATTCGGAAACCTTAATCTGGGACGTTTGAAGTACGTGCTAAAAAATTGAGTCACGGTCGATGTTTTTTGAAACTTTTCTGGCGAATTATTAGGACTGATGATTTAGAATCGAATTTCGAAGAAACGAATAGCATAAAACAGTAAAAGAGTGCTTAAAATCGAGACCCTAATTCGGTAACCTTAATCTGGGACGTTTGAAGTACGTGCTAAAAAAACCGAGTCACGGTCGACGTTTTTCGAAACTTTTTTGGTGAATCGTAAGGCCGGATATTTTAGAATATAATTTCGAAGAAACGGAGTGCTTAAAACAATTAAAGAGTGCTGAAAATCGAGACCCTAATTCGGAAACCTTAATCTGGGACGTTTGAAGTACGTGCTAAAAAATGGAGTCACGGTCGATGTTTTTCGAAACTTTTGTGGCGAATCATTAGGACTGATGATTTAATATCAAATTTCGAATAAACGGATAGCATAAAACAGTAAAAGAGTGCTTAAAATCGAGACCCTAATTCGGTAACCTTAATCTAGGACGTTTGAAGTACGTGCTAAAAAAACCGAGTCACGGTCGACGTTTTTCGAAACCTTTTTGGGGAATCATAAGGCCGGATATTTTAGAATACAATTTCGAAGAAATGGAGTGCATAAAACAATTTAAGAGTGCTGAAAATCGAGACCCTAATTCGGAAACCTTAATCTGGGACGTTTGAAGTACGTGCTAAAAAATGGAGTCACGGTCGATGTTTTTCGAAACTTTTGTGGCGAATCATTAGGACTGATGATTTATTATCGAATTTCGAAGAAACGGATAGCATAAAACAGTAAAAGAGTGCTTAGAATCGAGACCCTAATTCGGTAACCTTAATCTGGGACGTTTGAAGTACGTGCTAAAAAAACCGAGTCACGGTCGACGTTTTTCGAAACTTTTTTGGTGAATCGTAAGGCCGGATATTTTAGAATATAATTTCGAAGAAACGGAGTGCATAAAACAATTAAAGAGTGCTGAAAATCGAGACCCTAATTCGGAAACCTTAATCTGGGACTTTTGAAGTACGTGCTAAAAAATGGAGTCACGGTCGATGTTTTTCGAAACTTTTGTGGTGAATCATTAGGTCTGATGATTTAGAATCGAATTTCGAAGAAACGGATAGCATAAAACAGTAAAAGAGTGCTTAAAATCGAGACCCTAATTCGGTAACCTTAATCTGGGACGTTTGAAGTACGTGCTAAAAAAAACGAGTCACGGTCGACGTTTTTCGAAACTTTTTTGGTGAATCGTAAGGCCGGATATTTTAGAATATAACTTCGAAGAATAAGAGTGCATAAAACAATTAAAAAGTGCTGAAAATCGAGACCCTAATTCGGAAACCTTAATCTGGGACGTTTGAAGTACGTGCTAAAAAATTGAGTCACGGTCGATGTTTTTTGAAACTTTTCTGGCGAATTATTAGGACTGATGATTTAGAATCGAATTTCGAAGAAACGAATAGCATAAAACAGTAAAAGAGTGCTTAAAATCGAGACCCTAATTCGGTAACCTTAATCTGGGACGTTTGAAGTACGTGCTAAAAAAACCGAGTCACGGTCGACGTTTTTCGAAACTTTTTTGGTGAATCGTAAGGCCAGATATTTTAGAATATAATTTCGAAGAAACGGAGTGCTTAAAACAATTAAAGAGTGCTGAAAATCGAGACCCTAATTCGGAAACCTTAATCTGGGACGTTTGAAGTACGTGCTAAAAAATGGAGTCACGGTCGATGTTTTTCGAAACTTTTGTGGCGAATCATTAGGACTGATGATTTAATATCAAATTTCGAATAAACGGATAGCATAAAACAGTAAAAGAGTGCTTAAAATCGAGACCCTAATTCGGTAACCTTAATCTGGGACGTTTGAAGTACGTGCTAAAAAAACCGAGTCACGGTCGACGTTTTTCGAAACCTTTTTGGGGAATCATAAGGCCGGATATTTTAGAATACAATTTCGAAGAAATGGAGTGCATAAAACAATTTAAGAGTGCTGAAAATCGAGACCCTAATTCGGAAACCTTAATCTGGGACGTTTGAAGTACGTGCTAAAAAATGGAGTCACGGTCGATGTTTTTCGAAACTTTTGTGGCGAATCATTAGGACTGATGATTTATTATCGAATTTCGAAGAAACGGATAGCATAAAACAGTAAAAGAGTGCTTAGAATCGAGACCCTAATTCGGTAACCTTAATCTGGGACGTTTGAAGTACGTGCTAAAAAAACCGAGTCACGGTCGACGTTTTTCGAAACTTTTTTGGTGAATCGTAAGGCCGGATATTTTAGAATATAATTTCGAAGAAACGGAGTGCATAAAACAATTAAAGAGTGCTGAAAATCGAGACCCTAATTCGGAAACCTTAATCTGGGACTTTTGAAGTACGTGCTAAAAAATGGAGTCACGGTCGATGTTTTTCGAAACTTTTGTGGTGAATCATTAGGTCTGATGATTTAGAATCGAATTTCGAAGAAACGGATAGCATAAAACAGTAAAAGAGTGCTTAAAATCGAGACCCTAATTCGGTAACCTTAATCTGGGACGTTTGAAGTACGTGCTAAAAAAAACGAGTCACGGTCGACGTTTTTCGAAACTTTTTTTGTGAATCATAAGGCCGGATATTTTAGAATATAACTTCGAAGAATAAGAGTGCATAAAACAATTAAAAAGTGCTGAAAATCGAGACCCTAATTCGGAAACCTTAATCTGGGACGTTTGAAGTACGTGCTAAAAAATTGAGTCACGGTCGATGTTTTTTTAAACTTTTCTGGCGAATTATTAGGACTGATGATTTAGAATCGAATTTCGAAGAAACGAATAGCATAAAACAGTAAAAGAGTGCTTAAAATCGAGACCCTAATTCGGTAACCTTAATCTGGGACGTTTGAAGTACGTGCTAAAAAAACCGAGTCACGGTCGACGTTTTTCGAAACTTTTTTGGTGAATCGTAAGGCCGGATATTTTAGAATATAATTTCGAAGAAACGGAGTGCTTAAAACAATTAAAGAGTGCTGAAAATCGAGACCCTAATTCGGAAACCTTAATCTGGGACGTTTGAAGTACGTGCTAAAAAATGGAGTCACGGTCGATGTTTTTCGAAACTTTTGTGGCGAATCATTAGGACTGATGATTTAATATAAAATTTCGAATAAACGGATAGCATAAAACAGTAAAAGAGTGCTTAAAATCGAGACCCTAATTCGGTAACCTTAATCTGGGACGTTTGAAGTACGTGCTAAAAAAACCGAGTCACGGTCGACGTTTTTCGAAACTTTTTTGGTGAATCGTAAGGCCGGATATTTTAGAATATTATTTCGAAGAAACGGAGTGCTTAAAACAATTAAAGAGTGCTGAAAATCGAGACCCTAATTCGGAAACCTTAATCTGGGACGTTTGAAGTACGTGCTAAAAAATGGAGTCACGGTCGATGTTTTTCGAAACTTTTGTGGCGAATCATTAGGACTGATGATTTAATATAAAATTTCGAATAAACGGATAGCATAAAACAGTAAAAGAGTGCTTAAAATCGAGACCCTAATTCGGTAACCTTAATCTGGGACGTTTGAAGTACGTGCTAAAAAAACCGAGTCACGGTCGACGTTTTTCGAAACTTTTTTGGTGAATCGTAAGGCCGGATATTTTAGAATATAATTTCGAAGAAACGGAGTGCTTAAAACAATTAAAGAGTGCTGAAAATCGAGACCCTAATTCGGAAACCTTAATCTGGGACGTTTGAAGTACGTGCTAAAAAATGGAGTCACGGTCGATGTTTTTCGAAACTTTTGTGGCGAATCATTAGGACTGATGATTTAATATCAAATTTCGAATAAACGGATAGCATAAAACAGTAAAAGAGTGCTTAAAATCGAGACCCTAATTCGGTAACCTTAATCTAGGACGTTTGAAGTACGTGCTAAAAAAACCGAGTCACGGTCGACGTTTTTCGAAACCTTTTTGGGGAATCATAAGGCCGGATATTTTAGAATACAATTTCGAAGAAATGGAGTGCATAAAACAATTTAAGAGTGCTGAAAATCGAGACCCTAATTCGGAAACCTTAATCTGGGACGTTTGAAGTACGTGCTAAAAAATGGAGTCACGGTCGATGTTTTTCGAAACTTTTGTGGCGAATCATTAGGACTGATGATTTATTATCGAATTTCGAAGAAACGGATAGCATAAAACAGTAAAAGAGTGCTTAGAATCGAGACCCTAATTCGGTAACCTTAATCTGGGACGTTTGAAGTACGTGCTAAAAAAACCGAGTCACGGTCGACGTTTTTCGAAACTTTTTTGGTGAATCGTAAGGCCGGATATTTTAGAATATAATTTCGAAGAAACGGAGTGCATAAAACAATTAAAGAGTGCTGAAAATCGAGACCCTAATTCGGAAACCTTAATCTGGGACTTTTGAAGTACGTGCTAAAAAATGGAGTCACGGTCGATGTTTTTCGAAACTTTTGTGGTGAATCATTAGGTCTGATGATTTAGAATCGAATTTCGAAGAAACGGATAGCATAAAACAGTAAAAGAGTGCTTAAAATCGAGACCCTAATTCGGTAACCTTAATCTGGGACGTTTGAAGTACGTGCTAAAAAAACCGAGTCACGGTCGACGTTTTTCGAAACTTTTTTTGTGAATCATAAGGCCGGATATTTTAGAATATAACTTCGAAGAATAAGAGTGCATAAAACAATTAAAAAGTGCTGAAAATCGAGACCCTAATTCGGAAACCTTAATCTGGGACGTTTGAAGTACGTGCTAAAAAATTGAGTCACGGTCGATGTTTTTTGAAACTTTTCTGGCGAATTATTAGGACTGATGATTTAGAATCGAATTTCGAAGAAACGAATAGCATAAAACAGTAAAAGAGTGCTTAAAATCGAGACCCTAATTCGGTAACCTTAATCTGGGACGTTTGAAGTACGTGCTAAAAAAACCGAGTCACGGTCGACGTTTTTCGAAACTTTTTTGGTGAATCGTAAGGCCAGATATTTTAGAATATAATTTCGAAGAAACGGAGTGCTTAAAACAATTAAAGAGTGCTGAAAATCGAGACCCTAATTCGGAAACCTTAATCTGGGACGTTTGAAGTACGTGCTAAAAAATGGAGTCACGGTCGATGTTTTTCGAAACTTTTGTGGCGAATCATTAGGACTGATGATTTAATATCAAATTTCGAATAAACGGATAGCATAAAACAGTAAAAGAGTGCTTAAAATCGAGACCCTAATTCGGTAACCTTAATCTAGGACGTTTGAAGTACGTGCTAAAAAAACCGAGTCACGGTCGACGTTTTTCGAAACCTTTTTGGGGAATCATAAGGCCGGATATTTTAGAATACAATTTCGAAGAAATGGAGTGCATAAAACAATTTAAGAGTGCTGAAAATCGAGACCCTAATTCGGAAACCTTAATCTGGGACGTTTGAAGTACGTGCTAAAAAATGGAGTCACGGTCGATGTTTTTCGAAACTTTTGTGGCGAATCATTAGGACTGATGATTTATTATCGAATTTCGAAGAAACGGATAGCATAAAACAGTAAAAGAGTGCTTAGAATCGAGACCCTAATTCGGTAACCTTAATCTGGGACGTTTGAAGTACGTGCTAAAAAAACCGAGTCACGGTCGACGTTTTTCGAAACTTTTTTGGTGAATCGTAAGGCCGGATATTTTAGAATATAATTTCGAAGAAACGGAGTGCATAAAACAATTAAAGAGTGCTGAAAATCGAGACCCTAATTCGGAAACCTTAATCTGGGACTTTTGAAGTACGTGCTAAAAAATGGAGTCACGGTCGATGTTTTTCGAAACTTTTGTGGTGAATCATTAGGTCTGATGATTTAGAATCGAATTTCGAAGAAACGGATAGCATAAAACAGTAAAAGAGTGCTTAAAATCGAGACCCTAATTCGGTAACCTTAATCTGGGACGTTTGAAGTACGTGCTAAAAAAAACGAGTCACGGTCGACGTTTTTCGAAACTTTTTTTGTGAATCATAAGGCCGGATATTTTAGAATATAACTTCGAAGAATAAGAGTGCATAAAACAATTAAAAAGTGCTGAAAATCGAGACCCTAATTCGGAAACCTTAATCTGGGACGTTTGAAGTACGTGCTAAAAAATTGAGTCACGGTCGATGTTTTTTGAAACTTTTCTGGCGAATTATTAGGACTGATGATTTAGAATCGAATTTCGAAGAAACGAATAGCATAAAACAGTAAAAGAGTGCTTAAAATCGAGACCCTAATTCGGTAACCTTAATCTGGGACGTTTGAAGTACGTGCTAAAAAAACCGAGTCACGGTCGACGTTTTTCGAAACTTTTTTGGTGAATCGTAAGGCCGGATATTTTAGAATATAATTTCGAAGAAACGGAGTGCTTAAAACAATTAAAGAGTGCTGAAAATCGAGACCCTAATTCGGAAACCTTAATCTGGGACGTTTGAAGTACGTGCTAAAAAATGGAGTCACGGTCGATGTTTTTCGAAACTTTTGTGGCGAATCATTAGGACTGATGATTTAATATCAAATTTCGAATAAACGGATAGCATAAAACAGTAAAAGAGTGCTTAAAATCGAGACCCTAATTCGGTAACCTTAATCTAGGACGTTTGAAGTACGTGCTAAAAAAACCGAGTCACGGTCGACGTTTTTCGAAACCTTTTTGGGGAATCATAAGGCCGGATATTTTAGAATACAATTTCGAAGAAATGGAGTGCATAAAACAATTTAAGAGTGCTGAAAATCGAGACCCTAATTCGGAAACCTTAATCTGGGACGTTTGAAGTACGTGCTAAAAAATGGAGTCACGGTCGATGTTTTTCGAAACTTTTGTGGCGAATCATTAGGACTGATGATTTATTATCGAATTTCGAAGAAACGGATAGCATAAAACAGTAAAAGAGTGCTTAGAATCGAGACCCTAATTCGGTAACCTTAATCTGGGACGTTTGAAGTACGTGCTAAAAAAACCGAGTCACGGTCGACGTTTTTCGAAACTTTTTTGGTGAATCGTAAGGCCGGATATTTTAGAATATAATTTCGAAGAAACGGAGTGCATAAAACAATTAAAGAGTGCTGAAAATCGAGACCCTAATTCGGAAACCTTAATCTGGGACTTTTGAAGTACGTGCTAAAAAATGGAGTCACGGTCGATGTTTTTCGAAACTTTTGTGGTGAATCATTAGGTCTGATGATTTAGAATCGAATTTCGAAGAAACGGATAGCATAAAACAGTAAAAGAGTGCTTAAAATCGAGACCCTAATTCGGTAACCTTAATCTGGGACGTTTGAAGTACGTGCTAAAAAAAACGAGTCACGGTCGACGTTTTTCGAAACTTTTTTTGTGAATCATAAGGCCGGATATTTTAGAATATAACTTCGAAGAATAAGAGTGCATAAAACAATTAAAAAGTGCTGAAAATCGAGACCCTAATTCGGAAACCTTAATCTGGGACGTTTGAAGTACGTGCTAAAAAATTGAGTCACGGTCGATGTTTTTTTAAACTTTTCTGGCGAATTATTAGGACTGATGATTTAGAATCGAATTTCGAAGAAACGAATAGCATAAAACAGTAAAAGAGTGCTTAAAATCGAGACCCTAATTCGGTAACCTTAATCTGGGACGTTTGAAGTACGTGCTAAAAAAACCGAGTCACGGTCGACGTTTTTCGAAACTTTTTTGGTGAATCGTAAGGCCGGATATTTTAGAATATAATTTCGAAGAAACGGAGTGCTTAAAACAATTAAAGAGTGCTGAAAATCGAGACCCTAATTCGGAAACCTTAATCTGGGACGTTTGAAGTACGTGCTAAAAAATGGAGTCACGGTCGATGTTTTTCGAAACTTTTGTGGCGAATCATTAGGACTGATGATTTAATATAAAATTTCGAATAAACGGATAGCATAAAACAGTAAAAGAGTGCTTAAAATCGAGACCCTAATTCGGTAACCTTAATCTGGGACGTTTGAAGTACGTGCTAAAAAAACCGAGTCACGGTCGACGTTTTTCGAAACTTTTTTGGTGAATCGTAAGGCCGGATATTTTAGAATATTATTTCGAAGAAACGGAGTGCTTAAAACAATTAAAGAGTGCTGAAAATCGAGACCCTAATTCGGAAACCTTAATCTGGGACGTTTGAAGTACGTGCTAAAAAATGGAGTCACGGTCGATGTTTTTCGAAACTTTTGTGGCGAATCATTAGGACTGATGATTTAATATAAAATTTCGAATAAACGGATAGCATAAAACAGTAAAAGAGTGCTTAAAATCGAGACCCTAATTCGGTAACCTTAATCTGGGACGTTTGAAGTACGTGCTAAAAAAACCGAGTCACGGTCGACGTTTTTCGAAACTTTTTTGGTGAATCGTAAGGCCGGATATTTTAGAATATAATTTCGAAGAAACGGAGTGCTTAAAACAATTAAAGAGTGCTGAAAATCGAGACCCTAATTCGGAAACCTTAATCTGGGACGTTTGAAGTACGTGCTAAAAAATGGAGTCACGGTCGATGTTTTTCGAAACTTTTGTGGCGAATCATTAGGACTGATGATTTAATATCAAATTTCGAATAAACGGATAGCATAAAACAGTAAAAGAGTGCTTAAAATCGAGACCCTAATTCGGTAACCTTAATCTAGGACGTTTGAAGTACGTGCTAAAAAAACCGAGTCACGGTCGACGTTTTTCGAAACCTTTTTGGGGAATCATAAGGCCGGATATTTTAGAATACAATTTCGAAGAAATGGAGTGCATAAAACAATTTAAGAGTGCTGAAAATCGAGACCCTAATTCGGAAACCTTAATCTGGGACGTTTGAAGTACGTGCTAAAAAATGGAGTCACGGTCGATGTTTTTCGAAACTTTTGTGGCGAATCATTAGGACTGATGATTTATTATCGAATTTCGAAGAAACGGATAGCATAAAACAGTAAAAGAGTGCTTAGAATCGAGACCCTAATTCGGTAACCTTAATCTGGGACGTTTGAAGTACGTGCTAAAAAAACCGAGTCACGGTCGACGTTTTTCGAAACTTTTTTGGTGAATCGTAAGGCCGGATATTTTAGAATATAATTTCGAAGAAACGGAGTGCATAAAACAATTAAAGAGTGCTGAAAATCGAGACCCTAATTCGGAAACCTTAATCTGGGACTTTTGAAGTACGTGCTAAAAAATGGAGTCACGGTCGATGTTTTTCGAAACTTTTGTGGTGAATCATTAGGTCTGATGATTTAGAATCGAATTTCGAAGAAACGGATAGCATAAAACAGTAAAAGAGTGCTTAAAATCGAGACCCTAATTCGGTAACCTTAATCTGGGACGTTTGAAGTACGTGCTAAAAAAACCGAGTCACGGTCGACGTTTTTCGAAACTTTTTTTGTGAATCATAAGGCCGGATATTTTAGAATATAACTTCGAAGAATAAGAGTGCATAAAACAATTAAAAAGTGCTGAAAATCGAGACCCTAATTCGGAAACCTTAATCTGGGACGTTTGAAGTACGTGCTAAAAAATTGAGTCACGGTCGATGTTTTTTGAAACTTTTCTGGCGAATTATTAGGACTGATGATTTAGAATCGAATTTCGAAGAAACGAATAGCATAAAACAGTAAAAGAGTGCTTAAAATCGAGACCCTAATTCGGTAACCTTAATCTGGGACGTTTGAAGTACGTGCTAAAAAAACCGAGTCACGGTCGACGTTTTTCGAAACTTTTTTGGTGAATCGTAAGGCCAGATATTTTAGAATATAATTTCGAAGAAACGGAGTGCTTAAAACAATTAAAGAGTGCTGAAAATCGAGACCCTAATTCGGAAACCTTAATCTGGGACGTTTGAAGTACGTGCTAAAAAATGGAGTCACGGTCGATGTTTTTCGAAACTTTTGTGGCGAATCATTAGGACTGATGATTTAATATCAAATTTCGAATAAACGGATAGCATAAAACAGTAAAAGAGTGCTTAAAATCGAGACCCTAATTCGGTAACCTTAATCTAGGACGTTTGAAGTACGTGCTAAAAAAACCGAGTCACGGTCGACGTTTTTCGAAACCTTTTTGGGGAATCATAAGGCCGGATATTTTAGAATACAATTTCGAAGAAATGGAGTGCATAAAACAATTTAAGAGTGCTGAAAATCGAGACCCTAATTCGGAAACCTTAATCTGGGACGTTTGAAGTACGTGCTAAAAAATGGAGTCACGGTCGATGTTTTTCGAAACTTTTGTGGCGAATCATTAGGACTGATGATTTATTATCGAATTTCGAAGAAACGGATAGCATAAAACAGTAAAAGAGTGCTTAGAATCGAGACCCTAATTCGGTAACCTTAATCTGGGACGTTTGAAGTACGTGCTAAAAAAACCGAGTCACGGTCGACGTTTTTCGAAACTTTTTTGGTGAATCGTAAGGCCGGATATTTTAGAATATAATTTCGAAGAAACGGAGTGCATAAAACAATTAAAGAGTGCTGAAAATCGAGACCCTAATTCGGAAACCTTAATCTGGGACTTTTGAAGTACGTGCTAAAAAATGGAGTCACGGTCGATGTTTTTCGAAACTTTTGTGGTGAATCATTAGGTCTGATGATTTAGAATCGAATTTCGAAGAAACGGATAGCATAAAACAGTAAAAGAGTGCTTAAAATCGAGACCCTAATTCGGTAACCTTAATCTGGGACGTTTGAAGTACGTGCTAAAAAAAACGAGTCACGGTCGACGTTTTTCGAAACTTTTTTTGTGAATCATAAGGCCGGATATTTTAGAATATAACTTCGAAGAATAAGAGTGCATAAAACAATTAAAAAGTGCTGAAAATCGAGACCCTAATTCGGAAACCTTAATCTGGGACGTTTGAAGTACGTGCTAAAAAATTGAGTCACGGTCGATGTTTTTTGAAACTTTTCTGGCGAATTATTAGGACTGATGATTTAGAATCGAATTTCGAAGAAACGAATAGCATAAAACAGTAAAAGAGTGCTTAAAATCGAGACCCTAATTCGGTAACCTTAATCTGGGACGTTTGAAGTACGTGCTAAAAAAACCGAGTCACGGTCGACGTTTTTCGAAACTTTTTTGGTGAATCGTAAGGCCAGATATTTTAGAATATAATTTCGAAGAAACGGAGTGCTTAAAACAATTAAAGAGTGCTGAAAATCGAGACCCTAATTCGGAAACCTTAATCTGGGACGTTTGAAGTACGTGCTAAAAAATGGAGTCACGGTCGATGTTTTTCGAAACTTTTGTGGCGAATCATTAGGACTGATGATTTAATATCAAATTTCGAATAAACGGATAGCATAAAACAGTAAAAGAGTGCTTAAAATCGAGACCCTAATTCGGTAACCTTAATCTGGGACGTTTGAAGTACGTGCTAAAAAAACCGAGTCACGGTCGACGTTTTTCGAAACCTTTTTGGGGAATCATAAGGCCGGATATTTTAGAATACAATTTCGAAGAAATGGAGTGCATAAAACAATTTAAGAGTGCTGAAAATCGAGACCCTAATTCGGAAACCTTAATCTGGGACGTTTGAAGTACGTGCTAAAAAATGGAGTCACGGTCGATGTTTTTCGAAACTTTTGTGGCGAATCATTAGGACTGATGATTTATTATCGAATTTCGAAGAAACGGATAGCATAAAACAGTAAAAGAGTGCTTAGAATCGAGACCCTAATTCGGTAACCTTAATCTGGGACGTTTGAAGTACGTGCTAAAAAAACCGAGTCACGGTCGACATTTTTCGAAACTTTTTTGGTGAATCGTAAGGCCAGATATTTTAGAATATAATTTCGAAGAAACGGAGTGCTTAAAACAATTAAAGAGTGCTGAAAATCGAGACCCTAATTCGGAAACCTTAATCTGGGACGTTTGAAGTACGTGCTAAAAAATGGAGTCACGGTCGATGTTTTTCGAAACTTTTGTGGCGAATCATTAGGACTGATGATTTAATATCAAATTTCGAATAAACGGATAGCATAAAACAGTAAAAGAGTGCTTAAAATCGAGACCCTAATTCGGTAACCTTAATCTGGGACGTTTGAAGTACGTGCTAAAAAAACCGAGTCACGGTCGACGTTTTTCGAAACTTTTTTGGTGAATCGTAAGGCCGGATATTTTAGAATATTATTTCGAAGAAACGGAGTGCTTAAAACAATTAAAGAGTGCTGAAAATCGAGACCCTAATTCGGAAACCTTAATCTGGGACGTTTGAAGTACGTGCTAAAAAATGGAGTCACGGTCGATGTTTTTCGAAACTTTTGTGGCGAATCATTAGGACTGATGATTTAATATCAAATTTCGAATAAACGGATAGCATAAAACAGTAAAAGAGTGCTTAAAATCGAGACCCTAATTCGGTAACCTTAATCTAGGACGTTTGAAGTACGTGCTAAAAAAACCGAGTCACGGTCGACGTTTTTCGAAACCTTTTTGGGGAATCATAAGGCCGGATATTTTAGAATACAATTTCGAAGAAATGGAGTGCATAAAACAATTTAAGAGTGCTGAAAATCGAGACCCTAATTCGGAAACCTTAATCTGGGACGTTTGAAGTACGTGCTAAAAAATGGAGTCACGGTCGATGTTTTTCGAAACTTTTGTGGCGAATCATTAGGACTGATGATTTATTATCGAATTTCGAAGAAACGGATAGCATAAAACAGTAAAAGAGTGCTTAGAATCGAGACCCTAATTCGGTAACCTTAATCTGGGACGTTTGAAGTACGTGCTAAAAAAACCGAGTCACGGTCGACGTTTTTCGAAACTTTTTTGGTGAATCGTAAGGCCGGATATTTTAGAATATAATTTCGAAGAAACGGAGTGCATAAAACAATTAAAGAGTGCTGAAAATCGAGACCCTAATTCGGAAACCTTAATCTGGGACTTTTGAAGTACGTGCTAAAAAATGGAGTCACGGTCGATGTTTTTCGAAACTTTTGTGGTGAATCATTAGGTCTGATGATTTAGAATCGAATTTCGAAGAAACGGATAGCATAAAACAGTAAAAGAGTGCTTAAAATCGAGACCCTAATTCGGTAACCTTAATCTGGGACGTTTGAAGTACGTGCTAAAAAAACCGAGTCACGGTCGACGTTTTTCGAAACTTTTTTTGTGAATCATAAGGCCGGATATTTTAGAATATAACTTCGAAGAATAAGAGTGCATAAAACAATTAAAAAGTGCTGAAAATCGAGACCCTAATTCGGAAACCTTAATCTGGGACGTTTGAAGTACGTGCTAAAAAATTGAGTCACGGTCGATGTTTTTTGAAACTTTTCTGGCGAATTATTAGGACTGATGATTTAGAATCGAATTTCGAAGAAACGAATAGCATAAAACAGTAAAAGAGTGCTTAAAATCGAGACCCTAATTCGGTAACCTTAATCTGGGACGTTTGAAGTACGTGCTAAAAAAACCGAGTCACGGTCGACGTTTTTCGAAACTTTTTTGGTGAATCGTAAGGCCAGATATTTTAGAATATAATTTCGAAGAAACGGAGTGCTTAAAACAATTAAAGAGTGCTGAAAATCGAGACCCTAATTCGGAAACCTTAATCTGGGACGTTTGAAGTACGTGCTAAAAAATGGAGTCACGGTCGATGTTTTTCGAAACTTTTGTGGCGAATCATTAGGACTGATGATTTAATATCAAATTTCGAATAAACGGATAGCATAAAACAGTAAAAGAGTGCTTAAAATCGAGACCCTAATTCGGTAACCTTAATCTAGGACGTTTGAAGTACGTGCTAAAAAAACCGAGTCACGGTCGACGTTTTTCGAAACCTTTTTGGGGAATCATAAGGCCGGATATTTTAGAATACAATTTCGAAGAAATGGAGTGCATAAAACAATTTAAGAGTGCTGAAAATCGAGACCCTAATTCGGAAACCTTAATCTGGGACGTTTGAAGTACGTGCTAAAAAATGGAGTCACGGTCGATGTTTTTCGAAACTTTTGTGGCGAATCATTAGGACTGATGATTTATTATCGAATTTCGAAGAAACGGATAGCATAAAACAGTAAAAGAGTGCTTAGAATCGAGACCCTAATTCGGTAACCTTAATCTGGGACGTTTGAAGTACGTGCTAAAAAAACCGAGTCACGGTCGACGTTTTTCGAAACTTTTTTGGTGAATCGTAAGGCCGGATATTTTAGAATATAATTTCGAAGAAACGGAGTGCATAAAACAATTAAAGAGTGCTGAAAATCGAGACCCTAATTCGGAAACCTTAATCTGGGACTTTTGAAGTACGTGCTAAAAAATGGAGTCACGGTCGATGTTTTTCGAAACTTTTGTGGTGAATCATTAGGTCTGATGATTTAGAATCGAATTTCGAAGAAACGGATAGCATAAAACAGTAAAAGAGTGCTTAAAATCGAGACCCTAATTCGGTAACCTTAATCTGGGACGTTTGAAGTACGTGCTAAAAAAAACGAGTCACGGTCGACGTTTTTCGAAACTTTTTTTGTGAATCATAAGGCCGGATATTTTAGAATATAACTTCGAAGAATAAGAGTGCATAAAACAATTAAAAAGTGCTGAAAATCGAGACCCTAATTCGGAAACCTTAATCTGGGACGTTTGAAGTACGTGCTAAAAAATTGAGTCACGGTCGATGTTTTTTGAAACTTTTCTGGCGAATTATTAGGACTGATGATTTAGAATCGAATTTCGAAGAAACGAATAGCATAAAACAGTAAAAGAGTGCTTAAAATCGAGACCCTAATTCGGTAACCTTAATCTGGGACGTTTGAAGTACGTGCTAAAAAAACCGAGTCACGGTCGACGTTTTTCGAAACTTTTTTGGTGAATCGTAAGGCCAGATATTTTAGAATATAATTTCGAAGAAACGGAGTGCTTAAAACAATTAAAGAGTGCTGAAAATCGAGACCCTAATTCGGAAACCTTAATCTGGGACGTTTGAAGTACGTGCTAAAAAATGGAGTCACGGTCGATGTTTTTCGAAACTTTTGTGGCGAATCATTAGGACTGATGATTTAATATCAAATTTCGAATAAACGGATAGCATAAAACAGTAAAAGAGTGCTTAAAATCGAGACCCTAATTCGGTAACCTTAATCTGGGACGTTTGAAGTACGTGCTAAAAAAACCGAGTCACGGTCGACGTTTTTCGAAACCTTTTTGGGGAATCATAAGGCCGGATATTTTAGAATACAATTTCGAAGAAATGGAGTGCATAAAACAATTTAAGAGTGCTGAAAATCGAGACCCTAATTCGGAAACCTTAATCTGGGACGTTTGAAGTACGTGCTAAAAAATGGAGTCACGGTCGATGTTTTTCGAAACTTTTGTGGCGAATCATTAGGACTGATGATTTATTATCGAATTTCGAAGAAACGGATAGCATAAAACAGTAAAAGAGTGCTTAGAATCGAGACCCTAATTCGGTAACCTTAATCTGGGACGTTTGAAGTACGTGCTAAAAAAACCGAGTCACGGTCGACATTTTTCGAAACTTTTTTGGTGAATCGTAAGGCCAGATATTTTAGAATATAATTTCGAAGAAACGGAGTGCTTAAAACAATTAAAGAGTGCTGAAAATCGAGACCCTAATTCGGAAACCTTAATCTGGGACGTTTGAAGTACGTGCTAAAAAATGGAGTCACGGTCGATGTTTTTCGAAACTTTTGTGGCGAATCATTAGGACTGATGATTTAATATCAAATTTCGAATAAACGGATAGCATAAAACAGTAAAAGAGTGCTTAAAATCGAGACCCTAATTCGGTAACCTTAATCTGGGACGTTTGAAGTACGTGCTAAAAAAACCGAGTCACGGTCGACGTTTTTCGAAACCTTTTTGGGGAATCATAAGGCCGGATATTTTAGAATACAATTTCGAAGAAATGGAGTGCATAAAACAATTTAAGAGTGCTGAAAATCGAGACCCTAATTCGGAAACCTTAATCTGGGACGTTTGAAGTACGTGCTAAAAAATGGAGTCACGGTCGATGTTTTTCGAAACTTTTGTGGCGAATCATTAGGACTGATGATTTATTATCGAATTTCGAAGAAACGGATAGCATAAAACAGTAAAAGAGTGCTTAGAATCGAGACCCTAATTCGGTAACCTTAATCTGGGACGTTTGAAGTACGTGCTAAAAAAACCGAGTCACGGTCGACGTTTTTCGAAACTTTTTTGGTGAATCGTAAGGCCGGATATTTTAGAATATAATTTCGAAGAAACGGAGTGCATAAAACAATTAAAGAGTGCTGAAAATCGAGACCCTAATTCGGAAACCTTAATCTGGGACTTTTGAAGTACGTGCTAAAAAATGGAGTCACGGTCGATGTTTTTCGAAACTTTTGTGGTGAATCATTAGGTCTGATGATTTAGAATCGAATTTCGAAGAAACGGATAGCATAAAACAGTAAAAGAGTGCTTAAAATCGAGACCCTAATTCGGTAACCTTAATCTGGGACGTTTGAAGTACGTGCTAAAAAAAACGAGTCACGGTCGACGTTTTTCGAAACTTTTTTTGTGAATCATAAGGCCGGATATTTTAGAATATAACTTCGAAGAATAAGAGTGCATAAAACAATTAAAAAGTGCTGAAAATCGAGACCCTAATTCGGAAACCTTAATCTGGGACGTTTGAAGTACGTGCTAAAAAATTGAGTCACGGTCGATGTTTTTTTAAACTTTTCTGGCGAATTATTAGGACTGATGATTTAGAATCGAATTTCGAAGAAACGAATAGCATAAAACAGTAAAAGAGTGCTTAAAATCGAGACCCTAATTCGGTAACCTTAATCTGGGACGTTTGAAGTACGTGCTAAAAAAACCGAGTCACGGTCGACGTTTTTCGAAACTTTTTTGGTGAATCGTAAGGCCGGATATTTTAGAATATAATTTCGAAGAAACGGAGTGCTTAAAACAATTAAAGAGTGCTGAAAATCGAGACCCTAATTCGGAAACCTTAATCTGGGACGTTTGAAGTACGTGCTAAAAAATGGAGTCACGGTCGATGTTTTTCGAAACTTTTGTGGCGAATCATTAGGACTGATGATTTAATATAAAATTTCGAATAAACGGATAGCATAAAACAGTAAAAGAGTGCTTAAAATCGAGACCCTAATTCGGTAACCTTAATCTGGGACGTTTGAAGTACGTGCTAAAAAAACCGAGTCACGGTCGACGTTTTTCGAAACTTTTTTGGTGAATCGTAAGGCCGGATATTTTAGAATATTATTTCGAAGAAACGGAGTGCTTAAAACAATTAAAGAGTGCTGAAAATCGAGACCCTAATTCGGAAACCTTAATCTGGGACGTTTGAAGTACGTGCTAAAAAATGGAGTCACGGTCGATGTTTTTCGAAACTTTTGTGGCGAATCATTAGGACTGATGATTTAATATAAAATTTCGAATAAACGGATAGCATAAAACAGTAAAAGAGTGCTTAAAATCGAGACCCTAATTCGGTAACCTTAATCTGGGACGTTTGAAGTACGTGCTAAAAAAACCGAGTCACGGTCGACGTTTTTCGAAACTTTTTTGGTGAATCATAAGGCCGGATATTTTAGAATATAACTTCGAAGAAACGGAGTGCATAAAACAATTAAAGAGTGCTGAAAATCGAGACCCTAATTCGGAAACCTTAATCTGGGACGTTTGAAGTACGTGCTAAAAAATTGAGTCACGGTCGATGTTTTTTGAAACTTTTCTGGCGAATTATTAGGACTGATGATTTAGAATCGAATTTCGAAGAAACGAATAGCATAAAACAGTAAAAGAGTGCTTAAAATCGAGACCCTAATTCGGTAACCTTAATCTGGGACGTTTGAAGTACGTGCTAAAAAAACCGAGTCACGGTCGACGTTTTTCGAAACTTTTTTGGTGAATCGTAAGGCCGGATATTTTAGAATATAATTTCGAAGAAACGGAGTGCTTAAAACAATTAAAGAGTGCTGAAAATCGAGACCCTAATTCGGAAACCTTAATCTGGGACGTTTGAAGTACGTGCTAAAAAATGGAGTCACGGTCGATGTTTTTCGAAACTTTTGTGGCGAATCATTAGGACTGATGATTTAATATCAAATTTCGAATAAACGGATAGCATAAAACAGTAAAAGAGTGCTTAAAATCGAGACCCTAATTCGGTAACCTTAATCTAGGACGTTTGAAGTACGTGCTAAAAAAACCGAGTCACGGTCGACGTTTTTCGAAACCTTTTTGGGGAATCATAAGGCCGGATATTTTAGAATACAATTTCGAAGAAATGGAGTGCATAAAACAATTTAAGAGTGCTGAAAATCGAGACCCTAATTCGGAAACCTTAATCTGGGACGTTTGAAGTACGTGCTAAAAAATGGAGTCACGGTCGATGTTTTTCGAAACTTTTGTGGCGAATCATTAGGACTGATGATTTATTATCGAATTTCGAAGAAACGGATAGCATAAAACAGTAAAAGAGTGCTTAGAATCGAGACCCTAATTCGGTAACCTTAATCTGGGACGTTTGAAGTACGTGCTAAAAAAACCGAGTCACGGTCGACGTTTTTCGAAACTTTTTTGGTGAATCGTAAGGCCGGATATTTTAGAATATAATTTCGAAGAAACGGAGTGCATAAAACAATTAAAGAGTGCTGAAAATCGAGACCCTAATTCGGAAACCTTAATCTGGGACTTTTGAAGTACGTGCTAAAAAATGGAGTCACGGTCGATGTTTTTCGAAACTTTTGTGGTGAATCATTAGGTCTGATGATTTAGAATCGAATTTCGAAGAAACGGATAGCATAAAACAGTAAAAGAGTGCTTAAAATCGAGACCCTAATTCGGTAACCTTAATCTGGGACGTTTGAAGTACGTGCTAAAAAAAACGAGTCACGGTCGACGTTTTTCGAAACTTTTTTTGTGAATCATAAGGCCGGATATTTTAGAATATAACTTCGAAGAATAAGAGTGCATAAAACAATTAAAAAGTGCTGAAAATCGAGACCCTAATTCGGAAACCTTAATCTGGGACGTTTGAAGTACGTGCTAAAAAATTGAGTCACGGTCGATGTTTTTTGAAACTTTTCTGGCGAATTATTAGGACTGATGATTTAGAATCGAATTTCGAAGAAACGAATAGCATAAAACAGTAAAAGAGTGCTTAAAATCGAGACCCTAATTCGGTAACCTTAATCTGGGACGTTTGAAGTACGTGCTAAAAAAACCGAGTCACGGTCGACGTTTTTCGAAACTTTTTTGGTGAATCGTAAGGCCGGATATTTTAGAATATAATTTCGAAGAAACGGAGTGCTTAAAACAATTAAAGAGTGCTGAAAATCGAGACCCTAATTCGGAAACCTTAATCTGGGACGTTTGAAGTACGTGCTAAAAAATGGAGTCACGGTCGATGTTTTTCGAAACTTTTGTGGCGAATCATTAGGACTGATGATTTAATATAAAATTTCGAATAAACGGATAGCATAAAACAGTAAAAGAGTGCTTAAAATCGAGACCCTAATTCGGTAACCTTAATCTGGGACGTTTGAAGTACGTGCTAAAAAAACCGAGTCACGGTCGACGTTTTTCGAAACTTTTTTGGTGAATCGTAAGGCCGGATATTTTAGAATATAATTTCGAAGAAACGGAGTGCTTAAAACAATTAAAGAGTGCTGAAAATCGAGACCCTAATTCGGAAACTTAATCTGGGACGTTTGAAGTACGTGCTAAAAAATGGAGTCACGGTCGATGTTTTTCGAAACTTTTGTGGCGAATCATTAGGACTGATGATTTAATATCAAATTTCGAATAAACGGATAGCATAAAACAGTAAAAGAGTGCTTAAAATCGAGACCCTAATTCGGTAACCTTAATCTGGGACGTTTGAAGTACGTGCTAAAAAAACCGAGTCACGGTCGACGTTTTTCGAAACCTTTTTGGGGAATCATAAGGCCGGATATTTTAGAATACAATTTCGAAGAAATGGAGTGCATAAAACAATTTAAGAGTGCTGAAAATCTAGACCCTAATTCGGAAACCTTTATCTGGGACGTTTGAAGTACGTGCTAAAAAATGGAGTCACGGTCGATGTTTTTCGAAACTTTTGTGGCGAATCATTAGGACTGATGATTTATTATCGAATTTCGAAGAAACGGATAGCATAAAACAGTAAAAGAGTGCTTAGAATCGAGACCCTAATTCGGTAACCTTAATCTGGGACGTTTGAAGTACGTGCTAAAAAAACCGAGTCACGGTCGACGTTTTTCGAAACTTTTTTGGTGAATCGTAAGGCCGGATATTTTAGAATATAATTTCGAAGAAACGGAGTGCATAAAACAATTAAAGAGTGCTGAAAATCGAGACCCTAATTCGGAAACCTTAATCTGGGACTTTTGAAGTACGTGCTAAAAAATGGAGTCACGGTCGATGTTTTTCGAAACTTTTGTGGTGAATCATTAGGTCTGATGATTTAGAATCGAATTTCGAAGAAACGGATAGCATAAAACAGTAAAAGAGTGCTTAAAATCGAGACCCTAATTCGGTAACCTTAATCTGGGACGTTTGAAGTACGTGCTAAAAAAACCGAGTCACGGTCGACGTTTTTCGAAACTTTTTTGGTGAATCATAAGGCCGGATATTTTAGAACATAACTTCGAAGAATAAGAGTGCATAAAACAATTAAAAAGTGCTGAAAATCGAGACCCTAATTCGGAAACCTTAATCTGGGACGTTTGAAGTACGTGCTAAAAAATTGAGTCACGGTCGATGTTTTTTGAAACTTTTCTGGCGAATTATTAGGACTGATGATTTAGAATCGAATTTCGAAGAAACGAATAGCATAAAACAGTAAAAGAGTGCTTAAAATCGAGACCCTAATTCGGTAACCTTAATCTGGGACGTTTGAAGTACGTGCTAAAAAAACCGAGTCACGGTCGACGTTTTTCGAAACTTTTTTGGTGAATCGTAAGGCCGGATATTTTAGAATATAATTTCGAAGAAATGGAGTGCATAAAACAATTTAAGAGTGCTGAAAATCTAGACCCTAATTCGGAAACCTTTATCTGGGACGTTTGAAGTACGTGCTAAAAAATGGAGTCACGGTCGATGTTTTTCGAAACTTTTGTGGCGAATCATTAGGACTGATGATTTATTATCGAATTTCGAAGAAACGGATAGCATAAAACAGTAAAAGAGTGCTTAGAATCGAGACCCTAATTCGGTAACCTTAATCTGGGACGTTTGAAGTACGTGCTAAAAAAACCGAGTCACGGTCGACGTTTTTCGAAACTTTTTTGGTGAATCGTAAGGCCGGATATTTTAGAATATAATTTCGAAGAAACGGAGTGCATAAAACAATTAAAGAGTGCTGAAAATCGAGACCCTAATTCGGAAACCTTAATCTGGGACTTTTGAAGTACGTGCTAAAAAATGGAGTCACGGTCGATGTTTTTCGAAACTTTTGTGGTGAATCATTAGGTCTGATGATTTAGAATCGAATTTCGAAGAAACGGATAGCATAAAACAGTAAAAGAGTGCTTAAAATCGAGACCCTAATTCGGTAACCTTAATCTGGGACGTTTGAAGTACGTGCTAAAAAAACCGAGTCACGGTCGACGTTTTTCGAAACTTTTTTGGTGAATCATAAGGCCGGATATTTTAGAACATAACTTCGAAGAATAAGAGTGCATAAAACAATTAAAAAGTGCTGAAAATCGAGACCCTAATTCGGAAACCTTAATCTGGGACGTTTGAAGTACGTGCTAAAAAATTGAGTCACGGTCGATGTTTTTTGAAACTTTTCTGGCGAATTATTAGGACTGATGATTTAGAATCGAATTTCGAAGAAACGAATAGCATAAAACAGTAAAAGAGTGCTTAAAATCGAGACCCTAATTCGGTAACCTTAATCTGGGACGTTTGAAGTACGTGCTAAAAAAACCGAGTCACGGTCGACGTTTTTCGAAACTTTTTTGGTGAATCGTAAGGCCGGATATTTTAGAATATAATTTCGAAGAAACGGAGTGCATAAAACAATTAAAGAGTGCTGAAAATCGAGACCCTAATTCGGAAACCTTAATCTGGGACTTTTGAAGTACGTGCTAAAAAATGGAGTCACGGTCGATGTTTTTCGAAACTTTTGTGGCGAATCATTAGGACTGATGATTTAATATAAAATTTCGAATAAACGGATAGCATAAAACAGTAAAAGAGTGCTTAAAATCGAGACCCTAATTCGGTAACCTTAATCTGGGACGTTTGAAGTACGTGCTAAAAAAACCGAGTCACGGTCGACGTTTTTCGAAACTTTTTTGGTGAATCGTAAGGCCGGATATTTTAGAATATTATTTCGAAGAAACGGAGTGCTTAAAACAATTAAAGAGTGCTGAAAATCGAGACCCTAATTCGGAAACCTTAATCTGGGACGTTTGAAGTACGTGCTAAAAAATTGAGTCACGGTCGATGTTTTTTGAAACTTTTCTGGCGAATTATTAGGACTGATGATTTAGAATCGAATTTCGAAGAAACGAATAGCATAAAACAGTAAAAGAGTGCTTAAAATCGAGACCCTAATTCGGTAACCTTAATCTGGGACGTTTGAAGTACGTGCTAAAAAAACCGAGTCACGGTCGACGTTTTTCGAAACTTTTTTGGTGAATCGTAAGGCCGGATATTTTAGAATATAATTTCGAAGAAACGGAGTGCTTAAAACAATTAAAGAGTGCTGAAAATCGAGACCCTAATTCGGAAACCTTAATCTGGGACGTTTGAAGTACGTGCTAAAAAATGGAGTCACGGTCGATGTTTTTCGAAACTTTTGTGGCGAATCATTAGGACTGATGATTTAATATAAAATTTCGAATAAACGGATAGCATAAAACAGTAAAAGAGTGCTTAAAATCGAGACCCTAATTCGGTAACCTTAATCTGGGACGTTTGAAGTACGTGCTAAAAAAACCGAGTCACGGTCGACGTTTTTCGAAACTTTTTTGGTGAATCGTAAGGCCGGATATTTTAGAATATAATTTCGAAGAAACGGAGTGCATAAAACAATTAAAGAGTGCTGAAAATCGAGACCCTAATTCGGAAACCTTAATCTGGGACTTTTGAAGTACGTGCTAAAAAATGGAGTCACGGTCGATGTTTTTCGAAACTTTTGTGGTGAATCATTAGGTCTGATGATTTAGAATCGAATTTCGAAGAAACGGATAGCATAAAACAGTAAAAGAGTGCTTAAAATCGAGACCCTAATTCGGTAACCTTAATCTGGGACGTTTGAAGTACGTGCTAAAAAAACCGAGTCACGGTCGACGTTTTTCGAAACTTTTTTGGTGAATCATAAGGCCGGATATTTTAGAACATAACTTCGAAGAATAAGAGTGCATAAAACAATTAAAAAGTGCTGAAAATCGAGACCCTAATTCGGAAACCTTAATCTGGGACGTTTGAAGTACGTGCTAAAAAATTGAGTCACGGTCGATGTTTTTTGAAACTTTTCTGGCGAATTATTAGGACTGATGATTTAGAATCGAATTTCGAAGAAACGAATAGCATAAAACAGTAAAAGAGTGCTTAAAATCGAGACCCTAATTCGGTAACCTTAATCTGGGACGTTTGAAGTACGTGCTAAAAAAACCGAGTCACGGTCGACGTTTTTCGAAACTTTTTTGGTGAATCGTAAGGCCGGATATTTTAGAATATAATTTCGAAGAAACGGAGTGCTTAAAACAATTAAAGAGTGCTGAAAATCGAGACCCTAATTCGGAAACCTTAATCTGGGACGTTTGAAGTACGTGCTAAAAAATGGAGTCACGGTCGTTGTTTTTCGAAACTTTTGTGGCGAATCATTAGGACTGATGATTTAATATAAAATTTCGAATAAACGGATAGCATAAAACAGTAAAAGAGTGCTTAAAATCGAGACCCTAATTCGGTAACCTTAATCTGGGACGTTTGAAGTACGTGCTAAAAAAACCGAGTCACGGTCGACGTTTTTCGAAACTTTTTTGGTGAATCGTAAGGCCGGATATTTTAGAATACAATTTCGAAGAAATGGAGTGCATAAAACAATTAAAGAGTGCTGAAAATCGAGACCCTAATTCGGAAACCTTAATCTGGGACGTTTGAAGTACGTGCTAAAAAATGGAGTCACGGTCGATGTTTTTCGAAACTTTTGTGGCGAATCATTAGGACTGATGATTTAATATCAAATTTCGAATAAACGGATAGCATAAAACAGTAAAAGAGTGCTTAAAATCGAGACCCTAATTCGGTAACCTTAATCTGGGACGTTTGAAGTACGTGCTAAAAAATGGAGTCACGGTCGATGTTTTTCGAAACTTTTGTGGCGAATCATTAGGACTGATGATTTAATATAAAATTTCGAAGAAACGGATAGCATAAAACAGTAAAAGAGTGCTTAAAATCGAGACCCTAATTCGGTAACCTTAATCTGGGACTTTTGAAGTACGTGCTAAAAAATGGAGTCACGGTCGATGTTTTTCGAAACTTTTGTGGTGAATCATTAGGTCTGATGATTTAGAATCGAATTTCGAAGAAACGGATAGCATAAAACAGTAAAAGAGTGCTTAAAATCGAGACCCTAATTCGGTAACCTTAATCTGGGACGTTTGAAGTACGTGCTAAAAAAACCGAGTCACGGTCGACGTTTTTCGAAACTTTTTTGGTGAATCATAAGGCCGGATATTTTAGAACATAACTTCGAAGAATAAGAGTGCATAAAACAATTAAAAAGTGCTGAAAATCGAGACCCTAATTCGGAAACCTTAATCTGGGACGTTTGAAGTACGTGCTAAAAAATTGAGTCACGGTCGATGTTTTTTGAAACTTTTCTGGCGAATTATTAGGACTGATGATTTAGAATCGAATTTCGAAGAAACGAATAGCATAAAACAGTAAAAGAGTGCTTAAAATCGAGACCCTAATTCGGTAACCTTAATCTGGGACGTTTGAAGTACGTGCTAAAAAAACCGAGTCACGGTCGACGTTTTTCGAAACTTTTTTGGTGAATCGTAAGGCCGGATATTTTAGAATATAATTTCGAAGAAACGGAGTGCTTAAAACAATTAAAGAGTGCTGAAAATCGAGACCCTAATTCGGAAACCTTAATCTGGGACGTTTGAAGTACGTGCTAAAAAATGGAGTCACGGTCGTTGTTTTTCGAAACTTTTGTGGCGAATCATTAGGACTGATGATTTAATATAAAATTTCGAATAAACGGATAGCATAAAACAGTAAAAGAGTGCTTAAAATCGAGACCCTAATTCGGTAACCTTAATCTGGGACGTTTGAAGTACGTGCTAAAAAAACCGAGTCACGGTCGACGTTTTTCGAAACTTTTTTGGTGAATCGTAAGGCCGGATATTTTAGAATACAATTTCGAAGAAATGGAGTGCATAAAACAATTAAAGAGTGCTGAAAATCGAGACCCTAATTCGGAAACCTTAATCTGGGACGTTTGAAGTACGTGCTAAAAAATGGAGTCACGGTCGATGTTTTTCGAAACTTTTGTGGCGAATCATTAGGACTGATGATTTAATATCAAATTTCGAATAAACGGATAGCATAAAACAGTAAAAGAGTGCTTAAAATCGAGACCCTAATTCGGTAACCTTAATCTGGGACGTTTGAAGTACGTGCTAAAAAATGGAGTCACGGTCGATGTTTTTCGAAACTTTTGTGGCGAATCATTAGGACTGATGATTTAATATAAAATTTCGAAGAAACGGATAGCATAAAACAGTAAAAGAGTGCTTAAAATCGAGACCCTAATTCGGTAACCTTAATCTGGGACGTTTGAAGTACGTGCTAAAAAAACCGAGTCACGGTCGACGTTTTTCGAAACTTTTTTGGTGAATCATAAGGCCGGATATTTTAGAATATAACTTCGAAGAATAAGAGTGCATAAAACAATTAAAAAGTGCTGAAAATCGAGACCCTAATTCGGAAACCTTAATCTGGGACGTTTGAAGTACGTGCTAAAAAATTGAGTCACGGTCGATGTTTTTTGAAACTTTTCTGGCGAATTATTAGGACTGATGATTTAGAATCGAATTTCGAAGAAACGAATAGCATAAAACAGTAAAAGAGTGCTTAAAATCGAGACCCTAATTCGGTAACCTTAATCTGGGACGTTTGAAGTACGTGCTAAAAAATGGAGTCACGGTTGATGTTTTTCAAAACTTTTGTGGCGAATCATTAGGACTGATGATTTAGAATCGAATTTCGAAGAAACGGATAGCATAAAACAGTAAAAGAGTGCTTAGAATCGAGACCCTAATTCGGTAACCTTAATCTAGGACGTTTGAAGTACGTGCTAAAAAAACCGAGTCACGGTCGACGTTTTTCGAAACTTTTTTGGTGAATCATAAGGCCGGATATTTTATTATATAATTTCGAAGAAACGGAGTGCATAAAACAATTAAAGAGTGCTGAAAATCGAGACCCTAATTCGGAAACCTTAATCTGGGACGTTTGAAGTACGTGCTAAAAAATGGAGTCACGGTCGATGTTTTTCGAAACTTTTGTGGCGAATCATTAGGACTGATGATTTAGAATCGAATTTCAAAGAAACGGATAGCATAAAACAGTAAAAGAGTGCTTAGAATCGAGACCCTAATTCGGTAACCTTAATCTGGGACGTTTGAAGTACGTGCTAAAAAAACCGAGTCACGGTCGACGTTTTTCGAAACTTTTTTGGGGAATCATAAGGCCGGATATTTTATTATATAATTTCGAAGAAACGGAGTGCATAAAACAATTAAAGAGTGCTGAAAATCGAGACCCTAATTCGGAAACCTTAATCTGGGACGTTTGAAGTACGTGCTAAAAAATGGAGTCACGATCGATGTTTTTCGAAACTTTTGTGGCGAATCATTAGGACTGATGATTTAGAATCGAATTTCGAAGAAACGGATAGCATAAAACAGTAAAAGAGTGCTTAGAATCGAGACCCTAATTTGGTAACCTTAATCTGGGACGTTTGAAGTACGTGCTAAAAAAACCGAGTCACGGTCGACGTTTTTCGAAACTTTTTTGGTGAATCATAAGGCCGGATATTTTAGAATATAATTTCGAAGAAACGGAGTGCATAAAAAAATTAAAGAGTGCTAAAAATCGAGACCCTAATTCGGAAACCTTAATCTGGGACGTTTGAAGTACGTGCTAAAAAATTGAGTCACGGTCGATGTTTTTCGAAACTTTTGTGGCAAAATATAAGGACTGATGATTTAGAATCAAATTTCGAAGAAACGGAAAGCATAAAACAGTAAAAGAGTGCTTAAAATCGAGACCCTAATTCGGTAACCTTAATCTGGGACGTTTGAAGTACGTGCTAAAAAAATCGAGTCACGGTCGGCGTTTTTCGAAACCTTTTTGGGGAATCATAATGCCGGATAATTTAGAATATAATTTCGAAGAATAAGAGTGCATAAAACAATTAAAGAGTGCTGAAAATCGAGACCCTAATTCGGAAACCTTAATCTGGGACGTTTGAAGTACGTGCTAAAAAATGAAGTCACGGTCGATGATTTTCGAAACTTTTGTGGCGAATCATTAGGACTGATGATTTAGAATCGAATTTCGAAGAAACGGATAGCATAAAACAGTAAAAGAGTGCTTAGAATCGAGACCCTAATTCGGTAACCTTAATCTGGGACGTTTGAAGTACGTGCTAAAAAAACCGAGTCACGGTCGACGTTTTTCGAAACTTTTTTGGTGAATCATAAGGCCGGATATTTTAGAATATAATTTCGAAGAAACGGAGTGCATAAAAAAATTAAAGAGTGCTAAAAATCGAGACCCTAATTCGGAAACCTTAATCTGGGACGTTTGAAGTACGTGCTAAAAAATTGAGTCACGGTCGATGTTTTTCGAAACTTTTGTGGCAAAATATAAGGACTGATGATTTAGAATCAAATTTCGAAGAAACGGAAAGCATAAAACAGTAAAAGAGTGCTTAAAATCGAGACCCTAATTCGGTAACGTTAATCTGGGACGTTTGAAGTACGTGCTAAAAAAATCGAGTCACGGTCGGCGTTTTTCGAAACCTTTTTGGGGAATCATAATGCCGGATAATTTAGAATATAATTTCGAAGAATAAGAGTGCATAAAACAATTAAAGAGTGCTGAAAATCGAGACCCTAATTCGGAAACCTTAATCTGGGACGTTTGAAGTACGTGCTAAAAAATGAAGTCACGGTCGATGATTTTCGAAACTTTTGTGGCGAATCATTAGGACTGATGATTTAGAATCGAATTTCGAAGAAACGGATAGCATAAAACAGTAAAAGAGTGCTTAGAATCGAGACCCTAATTCGGTGACCTTAATCTGGGACGTTTGAAGTACGTGCTAAAAAAACCGAGTCACGGTCGACGTTTTTCGAAACTTTTTTGGTGAATCATAAGGCCGGATATTTTAGAATATAATTTTGAAGAAACGGAGTGCATAAAACAATTAAAGAGTGCTGAAAATCGAGACCCTAATTCGGAAACCTTAATCTGGGACGTTTGTAGTACGTGCTAAAAAATTGAGTCACGGTCGATGTTTTTCGAAACTTTTGTGCCGAATTATTAGAACTGATGATTTATAATCGAATTTTGAAGAAACGGATAGCATAAAACAGTAAAAGAGTGCTTAAAATCGAGACCCTAATTCGGAAACCTTAATCTGGGACGTTTGAAGTACATGCTAAAAAAACCGAGTCACGGTCGACGTTTTTCGGAACTTTTTTGGTGAATCGTAAGGCCAGATATTTTAGAATATAATTTCGAAGAAACGGAGTGCATAAAACAATTAAAGAGTGCTGAAAATCGAGACCCTAATTCGGAAACCTTAATCTGGGACGTTTGAAGTACGTGCTAAAAAATGGAGTCACGATCGATGTTTTTCGAAACTTTTGTGGCGAATCATTAGGACTGATGATTTAGAATCGAATTTCGAAGAAACGGATAGCATAAAACAGTAAAAGAGTGCTTAGAATCGAGACCCTAATTCGGTAACCTTAATCTGGGACGTTTGAAGTACGTGCTAAAAAAACCGAGTCACGGTCGACGTTTTTCGAAACTTTTTTGGTGAATCATAAGGCCGGATATTTTAGAATATAATTTCGAAGAAACGGAGTGCATAAAAAAATTAAAGAGTGCTAAAAATCGAGACCCTAATTCGGAAACCTTAATCTGGGACGTTTGAAGTACGTGCTAAAAAATGAAGTCACGGTCGATGATTTTCGAAACTTTTGTGGCGAATCATTAGGACTGATGATTTAGAATCGAATTTCGAAGAAACGGATAGCATAAAACAGTAAAAGAGTGCTTAGAATCGAGACCCTAATTCGGTGACCTTAATCTGGGACGTTTGAAGTACGTGCTAAAAAAACCGAGTCACGGTCGACGTTTTTCGAAACTTTTTTGGTGAATCATAAGGCCGGATATTTTAGAATATAATTTTGAAGAAACGGAGTGCATAAAACAATTAAAGAGTGCTGAAAATCGAGACCATCTGGCACGTTTGTAGTACGTGCTAAAAAATGGAGTCACGGTCGATGTTTTTCGAAACTTTTGTGGCGAATCATTAGGACTGATGATTTAATATAAAATTTCGAATAAACGGATAGCATAAAACAGTAAAAGAGTGCTTAAAATCGAGACCCTAATTCGGTAACCTTAATCTGGGACGTTTGAAGTACGTGCTAAAAAAACCGAGTCACGGTCGACGTTTTTCGAAACTTTTTTGGTGAATCGTAAGGCCAGATATTTTAGAATATAATTTCGAAGAAACGGAGTGCTTAAAACAATTAAAGAGTGCTGAAAATCGAGACCCTAATTCGGAAACCTTAATCTGGGTGGTTTGAAGTACGTGCTAAAAAATGGAGTCACGGTCGATGTTTTTCGAAACTTTTGTGGTGAATCATTAGGACTGATGATTTAATATAAAATTTCGAATAAACGGATAGCATAAAATAGTAAAAGAGTGCTTAAAATCGAGACCCTAATTCGGTAACCTTAATCTGGGACGTTTGAAGTACGTGCTAAAAAAACCGAGTCACGGTCGACGTTTTTCGAAACTTTTTTGGGGAATCATAAGGCCGGATATTTTAGAATATAATTTCGAAGAAACGGAGTGCATAAAACAATTAAAGAGTGCTGAAAATCGAGACCCTAATTCGGAAACCTTAATCTGGGACATTTGAAGTACGTGTTAAAAAATGGAGTCACGGTCGATGTTTTTCGAAACTTTTGTGGCGAATCATTAGGACTGATGATTTATTATCGAATTTCGAAGAAACGGATAGCATAAAACAGTAAAAGAGTGCTTAGAATCGAGACCCTAATTCGGAAACCTTAATCTGGGACGTTTGAAGTACATTTTAAAAAAACCGAGTCACGGTCGACGTTTTTCGAAACTTTTTTGGTGAATCGTTAGGCCGAATATTTTAGATTATAATTTCGAAGAAACGGAGTGCTTAAAACAATTAAAGAGTTCTGAAAATCGAGACCCTAATTCGGAAACCTTAATCTGGGACGTTTGAAGTACGTGCTAAAAAATGGAGTCACGGTCGATGTTTTTCGAAACTTTTGTGGCGAATCATTAGGACTGATGATTTAATATAAAATTTCGAATAAACGCAAAGCATAAAACAGTAAAAGAGTGCTTAAAATCGAGACCCTAATTCGGTAACCTTAATCTGGGACGTTTGCAGTACGTGCTAAAAAAACCGAGTAACGGTCGACGTTTTTCGAAACCTTTTTGGGGAATCATAAGGCCGGATATTTTAGAATATAATTTCGAAGAAACGGAGTGCATAAAACAATTAAAGAGTGCTGAAAATCGAGACCCTAATTCGGAAACCTTAATCTGGGACATTTGAAGTACGTGCTAAAAAATGGAGTCACGGTCGATGTTTTTCGAAACTTTTGTGGCGAATCATTAGGACTGATGATTTAGAATCGAATATCGAAGAAACGGATAGCATAAAACAGTAAAAGAGTGCTTAAAATCGAGACCGTAATTCGGAAACCTTAATCTGGGACGTTTGAAGTACATGCTAAAAAAACCGAGTCACGGTCGACGTTTTTCGGAACTTTTTTGGTGAATCGTTAGGCCGAATATTTTAGAATATAATTTCGAAGAAACGGAGTGCTTAAAACAATTAAAGAGTTCTGAAAATCGAGACCCTAATTCGGAAACCTTAATCTGGGACGTTTGAAGTACGTGCTAAAAAATGGAGTCACGGTCGATGTTTTTCGAAACTTTTGTGGCGAATCATTAGGACTGATGATTTAATATAAAATTTCGAATAAACGGAAAGCATAAAACAGTAAAAGAGTGCTTAAAATCGAGACCCTAATTCGGTAACCTTAATCTGGGACGTTTGAAGTACGTGCTAAAAAAACCGAGTCACGGTCGATGTTTTTCGAAACCTTTTTGGGGAATCATAAGGCCGGATATTTTAGAATATAATTTCGAAGAAATGGAGTGCATAAAACAATTAAAGAGTGCTGAAAATCGAGACCCTAATTCGGAAACCTTAATCTGGGACGTTTGAAGTACGTGCTAAAAAATGGAGTCACGGTCGATGTTTTTCGAAACTTTTGTGGCGAATCATTAGGACTGATGATTTAATATAAAATTTCGAATAAACGCAAAGCATAAAACAGTAAAAGAGTGCTTAAAATCGAGACCCTAATTCGGTAACCTTAATCTGGGACGTTTGCAGTACGTGCTAAAAAAACCGAGTCACGGTCGACGTTTTTCGAAACCTTTTTGGGGAATCATAAGGCCGGATATTTTAGAATATAATTTCGAAGAAACGGAGTGCATAAAACAATTAAAGAGTGCTGAAAATCGAGACCCTAATTCGGAAACCTTAATCTGGGACATTTGAAGTACGTGCTAAAAAATGGAGTCACGGTCGATGTTTTTCGAAACTTTTGTGGCGAATCATTAGGACTGATGATTTAATATAAAATTTCGAATAAACGCAAAGCATAAAACAGTAAAAGAGTGCTTAAAATCGAGACCCTAATTCGGTAACCTTAATCTGGGACGTTTGCAGTACGTGCTAAAAAAACCGAGTCACGGTTGACGTTTTTCGAAACCTTTTTGGGGAATCATAAGGCCGGATATTTTAGAATATAATTTCGAAGAAACGGAGTGCATAAAACAATTAAAGAGTGCTGAAAATCGAGACCCTAATTCGGAAACCTTAATCTGGGACATTTGAAGTACGTGCTAAAAAATGGAGTCACGGTCGATGTTTTTCGAAACTTTTGTGGCGAATCATTAGGACTGATGATTTAGAATCGAATATCGAAGAAACGGATAGCATAAAACAGTAAAAGAGTGCTTAAAATCGAGACCGTAATTCGGAAACCTTAATCTGGGACGTTTGAAGTACATGCTAAAAAAACCGAGTCACGGTCGACGTTTTTCGGAACTTTTTTGGTGAATCGTTAGGCCGAATATTTTAGAATATAATTTCGAAGAAACGGAGTGCTTAAAACAATTAAAGAGTTCTGAAAATCGAGACCCTAATTCGGAAACCTTAAATCTGGGACGTTTGAAGTACGTGCTAAAAAATGGAGTCACGGTCGATGTTTTTCGAAACTTTTGTGGCGAATCATTAGGACTGATGATTTAATATAAAATTTCGAATAAACGGAAAGCATAAAACAGTAAAAGAGTGCTTAAAATCGAGACCCTAATTCGGTAACCTTAATCTGGGACGTTTGAAGTACGTGCTAAAAAAACCGAGTCACGGTCGACGTTTTTCGAAACCTTTTTGGGGAATCATAAGGCCGGATATTTTAGAATATAATTTCGAAGAAATGGAGTGCATAAAACAATTAAAGAGTGCTGAAAATCGAGACCCTAATTCGGAAACCTTAATCTAGGACGTTTGAAGTACGTGCTAAAAAATTGAGTCACGGTCGATGTTTTTCGAAACTTTTGTGGCGAATCATTAGGACTGATGATTTAGAATCGAATATCGAAGAAACGGATAGCATAAAACAGTAAAAGAGTGCTTAGAATCGAGACCCTAATTCGGTAACCTTAATCTGGGACGTATGAAGTACGTGGTAAAAAAACCGAGTCACGGTCGACGTTTTTCGAAACTTTTTTGGTGAATCATAAGGCCGGATATTTTAGAATATAATTTCGAAGAAACGGAGTGCATAAAAAAATTAAAAAGTGCTGAAAATCGAGACCCTAATTCGGAAACCTTAAATCTGGGACGTCTGAAGTACGTGCTAAAAAATGGAGTCACGGTCGATGTTTTTCGAAACTTTTGTGGCGAATCATTAGGACTGATGATTTAGAATCGAATTTCGAAGAAACGGATAGCATAAAACAGTAAAAGAGTGCTTAAAATCGAGACCCTAATTCGGTAACCTTAATCTGGGACGTTTGAAGTACGTGCTAAAAAAACCGAGTCACGGTCGACGTTTTTCGAAACTTTTTTGGTGAATCATAAGGCCGGATATTTTAGAATATAACTTCGAAGAATAAGAGTGCATAAAACAATTAAAAAGTGCTGAAAATCGAGACCCTAATTCGGAAACCTTAATCTGGGACGTTTGAAGTACGTGCTAAAAAATTGAGTCACGGTCGATGTTTTTTGAAACTTTTCTGGCGAATTATTAGGACTGATGATTTAGAATCGAATTTCGAAGAAACGAATAGCATAAAACAGTAAAAGAGTGCTTAAAATCGAGACCCTAATTCGGTAACCTTAATCTGGGACGTTTGAAGTACGTGCTAAAAAAACCGAGTCACGGTCGACGTTTTTCGAAACTTTTTTGGTGAATCGTAAGGCCGGATATTTTAGAATATAATTTCGAAGAAACGGAGTGCTTAAAACAATTAAAGAGTGCTGAAAATCGAGACCCTAATTCGGAAACCTTAATCTGGGACGTTTGAAGTACGTGCTAAAAAATGGAGTCACGGTCGATGTTTTTCGAAACTTTTGTGGCGAATCATTAGGACTGATGATTTAATACCAAATTTCGAATAAACGGATAGCATAAAACAGTAAAAGAGTGCTTAAAATCGAGACCCTAATTCGGTAACCTTAATCTGGGACGTTTGAAGTACGTGCTAAAAAAACCGAGTCACGGTCGACGTTTTTCGAAACCTTTTTGGGGAATCATAAGGCCGGATATTTTAGAATACAATTTCGAAGAAATGGAGTGCATAAAACAATTTAAGAGTGCTGAAAATCGAGACCCTAATTCGGAAACCTTAATCTGGGACGTTTGAAGTACGTGCTAAAAAATGGAGTCACGGTCGATGTTTTTCGAAACTTTTGTGGCGAATCATTAGGACTGATGATTTATTATCGAATTTCGAAGAAACGGATAGCATAAAAAAGTAAAAGAGTGCTTAGAATCGAGACCCTAATTCGGTAACCTTAATCTGGGACGTTTGAAGTACGTGCTAAAAAAACCGAGTCACGGTCGACGTTTTTCGAAACTTTTTTGGTGAATCGTAAGGCCGGATATTTTAGAATATAATTTCGAAGAAACGGAGTGCTTAAAACAATTAAAGAGTGCTGAAAATCGAGACCCTAATTCGGAAACCTTAATCTGGGACGTTTGAAGTACGTGCTAAAAAATGGAGTCACGGTCGATGTTTTTCGAAACTTTTGTGGCGAATCATTAGGACTGATGATTTAATATCAAATTTCGAATAAACGGATAGCATAAAACAGTAAAAGAGTGCTTAAAATCGAGACCCTAATTCGGTAACCTTAATCTGGGACGTTTGAAGTACGTGCTAAAAAAACCGAGTCACGGTCGACGTTTTTCGAAACCTTTTTGGGGAATCATAAGGCCGGATATTTTAGAATACAATTTCGAAGAAATGGAGTGCATAAAACAATTTAAGAGTGCTGAAAATCGAGACCCTAATTCGGAAACCTTAATCTGGGACGTTTGAAGTACGTGCTAAAAAATGGAGTCACGGTCGATGTTTTTCGAAACTTTTGTGGCGAATCATTAGGACTGATGATTTATTATCGAATTTCGAAGAAACGGATAGCATAAAAAAGTAAAAGAGTGCTTAGAATCGAGACCCTAATTCGGTAACCTTAATCTGGGACGTTTGAAGTACGTGCTAAAAAAACCGAGTCACGGTCGACGTTTTTCGAAACTTTTTTGGTGAATCGTAAGGCCGGATATTTTAGAATATAATTTCGAAGAAACGGAGTGCTTAAAACAATTAAAGAGTGCTGAAAATCGAGACCCTAATTCGGAAACCTTAATCTGGGACGTTTGAAGTACGTGCTAAAAAATGGAGTCACGGTCGATGTTTTTCGAAACTTTTGTGGCGAATCATTAGGACTGATGATTTAATATCAAATTTCGAATAAACGGATAGCATAAAACAGTAAAAGAGTGCTTAAAATCGAGACCCTAATTCGGTAACCTTAATCTGGGACGTTTGAAGTACGTGCTAAAAAAACCGAGTCACGGTCGACGTTTTTCGAAACCTTTTTGGGGAATCATAAGGCCGGATATTTTAGAATACAATTTCGAAGAAATGGAGTGCATAAAACAATTTAAGAGTGCTGAAAATCGAGACCCTAATTCGGAAACCTTAATCTGGGACGTTTGAAGTACGTGCTAAAAAATGGAGTCACGGTCGATGTTTTTCGAAACTTTTGTGGCGAATCATTAGGACTGATGATTTATTATCGAATTTCGAAGAAACGGATAGCATAAAAAAGTAAAAGAGTGCTTAGAATCGAGACCCTAATTCGGTAACCTTAATCTGGGACGTTTGAAGTACGTGCTAAAAAAACCGAGTCACGGTCGACGTTTTTCGAAACTTTTTTGGTGAATCGTAAGGCCGGATATTTTAGAATATAATTTCGAAGAAACGGAGTGCATAAAACAATTAAAGAGTGCTGAAAATCGAGACCCTAATTCGGAAACCTTAATCTGGGACTTTTGAAGTACGTGCTAAAAAATGGAGTCACGGTCGATGTTTTTCGAAACTTTTGTGGTGAATCATTAGGTCTGATGATTTAGAATCGAATTTCGAAGAAACGGATAGCATAAAACAGTAAAAGAGTGCTTAAAATCGAGACCCTAATTCGGTAACCTTAATCTGGGACGTTTGAAGTACGTGCTAAAAAAACCGAGTCACGGTCGACGTTTTTCGAAACTTTTTTGGTGAATCATAAGGCCGGATATTTTAGAATATAACTTCGAAGAATAAGAGTGCATAAAACAATTAAAAAGTGCTGAAAATCGAGACCCTAATTCGGAAACCTTAATCTGGGACGTTTGAAGTACGTGCTAAAAAATTGAGTCACGGTCGATGTTTTTTGAAACTTTTCTGGCGAATTATTAGGACTGATGATTTAGAATCGAATTTCGAAGAAACGAATAGCATAAAACAGTAAAAGAGTGCTTAAAATCGAGACCCTAATTCGGTACCCTTAATCTGGGACGTTTGAAGTACGTGCTAAAAAAACCGAGTCACGGTCGACGTTTTTCGAAACTTTTTTGGTGAATCATAAGGCCGGATATTTTAGAATATAACTTCGAAGAATAAGAGTGCATAAAACAATTAAAAAGTGCTGAAAATCGAGACCCTAATTCGGAAACCTTAATCTGGGACGTTTGAAGTACGTGCTAAAAAATTGAGTCACGGTCGATGTTTTTTGAAACTTTTCTGGCGAATTATTAGGACTGATGATTTAGAATCGAATTTCGAAGAAACGAATAGCATAAAACAGTAAAAGAGTGCTTAAAATCGAGACCCTAATTCGGTAACCTTAATCTGGGACGTTTGAAGTACGTGCTAAAAAAACCGAGTCACGGTCGACGTTTTTCGAAACTTTTTTGGTGAATCGTAAGGCCGGATATTTTAGAATATAATTTCGAAGAAACGGAGTGCTTAAAACAATTAAAGAGTGCTGAAAATCGAGACCCTAATTCGGAAACCTTAATCTGGGACGTTTGAAGTACGTGCTAAAAAATGGAGTCACGGTCGATGTTTTTCGAAACTTTTGTGGCGAATCATTAGGACTGATGATTTAATATAAAATTTCGAATAAACGGATAGCATAAAACAGTAAAAGAGTGCTTAAAATCGAGACCCTAATTCGGTAACCTTAATCTGGGACGTTTGAAGTACGTGCTAAAAAAACCGAGTCACGGTCGACGTTTTTCGAAACTTTTTTGGTGAATCGTAAGGCCAGATATTTTAGAATATAATTTCGAAGAAACGGAGTGCTTAAAACAATTAAAGAGTGCTGAAAATCGAGACCCTAATTCGGAAACCTTAATCTGGGACGTTTGAAGTACGTGCTAAAAAATGGAGTCACGGTCGATGTTTTTCGAAACTTTTGTGGCGAATCATTAGGACTGATGATTTAATATCAAATTTCGAATAAACGGATAGCATAAAACAGTAAAAGAGTGCTTAAAATCGAGACCCTAATTCGGTAACCTTAATCTGGGACGTTTGAAGTACGTGCTAAAAAAACCGAGTCACGGTCGACGTTTTTCGAAACCTTTTTGGGGAATCATAAGGCCGGATATTTTAGAATACAATTTCGAAGAAATGGAGTGCATAAAACAATTTAAGAGTGCTGAAAATCGAGACCCTAATTCGGAAACCTTAATCTGGGACGTTTGAAGTACGTGCTAAAAAATGGAGTCACGGTCGATGTTTTTCGAAACTTTTGTGGCGAATCATTAGGACTGATGATTTATTATCGAATTTCGAAGAAACGGATAGCATAAAACAGTAAAAGAGTGCTTAGAATCGAGACCCTAATTCGGTAACCTTAATCTGGGACGTTTGAAGTACGTGCTAAAAAAACCGAGTCACGGTCGACGTTTTTCGAAACTTTTTTGGTGAATCGTAAGGCCGGATATTTTAGAATATAATTTCGAAGAAACGGAGTGCATAAAACAATTAAAGAGTGCTGAAAATCGAGACCCTAATTCGGAAACCTTAATCTGGGACTTTTGAAGTACGTGCTAAAAAATGGAGTCACGGTCGATGTTTTTCGAAACTTTTGTGGTGAATCATTAGGTCTGATGATTTAGAATCGAATTTCGAAGAAACGGATAGCATAAAACAGTAAAAGAGTGCTTAAAATCGAGACCCTAATTCGGTAACCTTAATCTGGGACGTTTGAAGTACGTGCTAAAAAAAACGAGTCACGGTCGACGTTTTTCGAAACTTTTTTTGTGAATCATAAGGCCGGATATTTTAGAATATAACTTCGAAGAATAAGAGTGCATAAAACAATTAAAAAGTGCTGAAAATCGAGACCCTAATTCAGAAACCTTAATCTGGGACGTTTGAAGTACGTGCTAAAAAATTGAGTCACGGTCGATGTTTTTTGAAACTTTTCTGGCGAATTATTAGGACTGATGATTTAGAATCGAATTTCGAAGAAACGAATAGCATAAAACAGTAAAAGAGTGCTTAAAATCGAGACCCTAATTCGGTAACCTTAATCTGGGACGTTTGAAGTACGTGCTAAAAAAACCGAGTCACGGTCGACGTTTTTCGAAACTTTTTTGGTGAATCGTAAGGCCGGATATTTTAGAATATAATTTCGAAGAAACGGAGTGCTTAAAACAATTAAAGAGTGCTGAAAATCGAGACCCTAATTCGGAAACCTTAATCTGGGACGTTTGAAGTACGTGCTAAAAAATGGAGTCACGGTCGATGTTTTTCGAAACTTTTGTGGCGAATCATTAGGACTGATGATTTAATATAAAATTTCGAATAAACGGATAGCATAAAACAGTAAAAGAGTGCTTAAAATCGAGACCCTAATTCGGTAACCTTAATCTGGGACGTTTGAAGTACGTGCTAAAAAAACCGAGTCACGGTCGACGTTTTTCGAAACTTTTTTGGTGAATCGTAAGGCCGGATATTTTAGAATATTATTTCGAAGAAACGGAGTGCTTAAAACAATTAAAGAGTGCTGAAAATCGAGACCCTAATTCGGAAACCTTAATCTGGGACGTTTGAAGTACGTGCTAAAAAATGGAGTCACGGTCGATGTTTTTCGAAACTTTTGTGGCGAATCATTAGGACTGATGATTTAATATAAAATTTCGAATAAACGGATAGCATAAAACAGTAAAAGAGTGCTTAAAATCGAGACCCTAATTCGGTAACCTTAATCTGGGACGTTTGAAGTACGTGCTAAAAAAACCGAGTCACGGTCGACGTTTTTCGAAACTTTTTTGGTGAATCGTAAGGCCGGATATTTTAGAATATAATTTCGAAGAAACGGAGTGCATAAAACAATTAAAGAGTGCTGAAAATCGAGACCCTAATTCGGAAACCTTAATTTGGGACTTTTGAAGTACGTGCTAAAAAATGGAGTCACGGTCGATGTTTTTCGAAACTTTTGTGGTGAATCATTAGGTCTGATGATTTAGAATCGAATTTCGAAGAAACGGATAGCATAAAACAGTAAAAGAGTGCTTAAAATCGAGACCCTAATTCGGTAACCTTAATCTGGGACGTTTGAAGTACGTGCTAAAAAAAACGAGTCACGGTCGACGTTTTTCGAAACTTTTTTTGTGAATCATAAGGCCGGATATTTTAGAATATAACTTCGAAGAATAAGAGTGCATAAAACAATTAAAAAGTGCTGAAAATCGAGACCCTAATTCGGAAACCTTAATCTGGGACGTTTGAAGTACGTGCTAAAAAATTGAGTCACGGTCGATGTTTTTTGAAACTTTTCTGGCGAATTATTAGGACTGATGATTTAGAATCGAATTTCGAAGAAACGAATAGCATAAAACAGTAAAAGAGTGCTTAAAATCGAGACCCTAATTCGGTAACCTTAATCTGGGACGTTTGAAGTACGTGCTAAAAAAACCGAGTCACGGTCGACGTTTTTCGAAACTTTTTTGGTGAATCGTAAGGCCGGATATTTTAGAATATAATTTCGAAGAAACGGAGTGCTTAAAACAATTAAAGAGTGCTGAAAATCGAGACCCTAATTCGGAAACCTTAATCTGGGACGTTTGAAGTACGTGCTAAAAAATGGAGTCACGGTCGATGTTTTTCGAAACTTTTGTGGCGAATCATTAGGACTGATGATTTAATATAAAATTTCGAATAAACGGATAGCATAAAACAGTAAAAGAGTGCTTAAAATCGAGACCCTAATTCGGTAACCTTAATCTGGGACGTTTGAAGTACGTGCTAAAAAAACCGAGTCACGGTCGACGTTTTTCGAAACTTTTTTGGTGAATCGTAAGGCCGGATATTTTAGAATATTATTTCGAAGAAACGGAGTGCTTAAAACAATTAAAGAGTGCTGAAAATCGAGACCCTAATTCGGAAACCTTAATCTGGGACGTTTGAAGTACGTGCTAAAAAATGGAGTCACGGTCGATGTTTTTCGAAACTTTTGTGGCGAATCATTAGGACTGATGATTTAATATAAAATTTCGAATAAACGGATAGCATAAAACAGTAAAAGAGTGCTTAAAATCGAGACCCTAATTCGGTAACCTTAATCTGGGACGTTTGAAGTACGTGCTAAAAAAACCGAGTCACGGTCGACGTTTTTCGAAACTTTTTTGGTGAATCGTAAGGCCGGATATTTTAGAATATAATTTCGAAGAAACGGAGTGCTTAAAACAATTAAAGAGTGCTGAAAATCGAGACCCTAATTCGGAAACCTTAATCTGGGACGTTTGAAGTACGTGCTAAAAAATGGAGTCACGGTCGATGTTTTTCGAAACTTTTGTGGCGAATCATTAGGACTGATGATTTAATATCAAATTTCGAATAAACGGATAGCATAAAACAGTAAAAGAGTGCTTAAAATCGAGACCCTAATTCGGTAACCTTAATCTAGGACGTTTGAAGTACGTGCTAAAAAAACCGAGTCACGGTCGACGTTTTTCGAAACCTTTTTGGGGAATCATAAGGCCGGATATTTTAGAATACAATTTCGAAGAAATGGAGTGCATAAAACAATTTAAGAGTGCTGAAAATCGAGACCCTAATTCGGAAACCTTAATCTGGGACGTTTGAAGTACGTGCTAAAAAATGGAGTCACGGTCGATGTTTTTCGAAACTTTTGTGGCGAATCATTAGGACTGATGATTTATTATCGAATTTCGAAGAAACGGATAGCATAAAACAGTAAAAGAGTGCTTAGAATCGAGACCCTAATTCGGTAACCTTAATCTGGGACGTTTGAAGTACGTGCTAAAAAAACCGAGTCACGGTCGACGTTTTTCGAAACTTTTTTGGTGAATCGTAAGGCCGGATATTTTAGAATATAATTTCGAAGAAACGGAGTGCATAAAACAATTAAAGAGTGCTGAAAATCGAGACCCTAATTCGGAAACCTTAATTTGGGACTTTTGAAGTACGTGCTAAAAAATGGAGTCACGGTCGATGTTTTTCGAAACTTTTGTGGTGAATCATTAGGTCTGATGATTTAGAATCGAATTTCGAAGAAACGGATAGCATAAAACAGTAAAAGAGTGCTTAAAATCGAGACCCTAATTCGGTAACCTTAATCTGGGACGTTTGAAGTACGTGCTAAAAAAAACGAGTCACGGTCGACGTTTTTCGAAACTTTTTTTGTGAATCATAAGGCCGGATATTTTAGAATATAACTTCGAAGAATAAGAGTGCATAAAACAATTAAAAAGTGCTGAAAATCGAGACCCTAATTCAGAAACCTTAATCTGGGACGTTTGAAGTACGTGCTAAAAAATTGAGTCACGGTCGATGTTTTTTGAAACTTTTCTGGCGAATTATTAGGACTGATGATTTAGAATCGAATTTCGAAGAAACGAATAGCATAAAACAGTAAAAGAGTGCTTAAAATCGAGACCCTAATTCGGTAACCTTAATCTGGGACGTTTGAAGTACGTGCTAAAAAAACCGAGTCACGGTCGACGTTTTTCGAAACTTTTTTGGTGAATCGTAAGGCCGGATATTTTAGAATATAATTTCGAAGAAACGGAGTGCTTAAAACAATTAAAGAGTGCTGAAAATCGAGACCCTAATTCGGAAACCTTAATCTGGGACGTTTGAAGTACGTGCTAAAAAATGGAGTCACGGTCGATGTTTTTCGAAACTTTTGTGGCGAATCATTAGGACTGATGATTTAATATAAAATTTCGAATAAACGGATAGCATAAAACAGTAAAAGAGTGCTTAAAATCGAGACCCTAATTCGGTAACCTTAATCTGGGACGTTTGAAGTACGTGCTAAAAAAACCGAGTCACGGTCGACGTTTTTCGAAACTTTTTTGGTGAATCGTAAGGCCGGATATTTTAGAATATTATTTCGAAGAAACGGAGTGCTTAAAACAATTAAAGAGTGCTGAAAATCGAGACCCTAATTCGGAAACCTTAATCTGGGACGTTTGAAGTACGTGCTAAAAAATGGAGTCACGGTCGATGTTTTTCGAAACTTTTCTGGCGAATCATTAGGACTGATGATTTAGAATCGAATTTCGAAGAAACGAATAGCATAAAACAGTAAAAGAGTGCTTAAAATCGAGACCCTAATTCGGTAACCTTAATCTGGGACGTTTGAAGTACGTGCTAAAAAAACCGAGTCACGGTCGACGTTTTTCGAAACTTTTTTGGTGAATCATAAGGCCGGATATTTTAGAATATAACTTCGAAGAAACGGAGTGCATAAAACAATTAAAGAGTGCTGAAAATCGAGACCCTAATTCGGAAACCTTAATCTGGGACGTTTGAAGTACGTGCTAAAAAATTGAGTCACGGTCGATGTTTTTTGAAACTTTTCTGGCGAATTATTAGGACTGATGATTTAGAATCGAATTTCGAAGAAACGAATAGCATAAAACAGTAAAAGAGTGCTTAAAATCGAGACCCTAATTCGGTAACCTTAATCTGGGACGTTTGAAGTACGTGCTAAAAAAACCGAGTCACGGTCGACGTTTTTCGAAACTTTTTTGGTGAATCGTAAGGCCGGATATTTTAGAATATAATTTCGAAGAAACGGAGTGCTTAAAACAATTAAAGAGTGCTGAAAATCGAGACCCTAATTCGGAAACCTTAATCTGGGACGTTTGAAGTACGTGCTAAAAAATGGAGTCACGGTCGATGTTTTTCGAAACTTTTGTGGCGAATCATTAGGACTGATGATTTAATATAAAATTTCGAATAAACGGATAGCATAAAACAGTAAAAGAGTGCTTAAAATCGAGACCCTAATTCGGTAACCTTAATCTGGGACGTTTGAAGTACGTGCTAAAAAAACCGAGTCACGGTCGACGTTTTTCGAAACTTTTTTGGTGAATCGTAAGGCCGGATATTTTAGAATATAATTTCGAAGAAACGGAGTGCTTAAAACAATTAAAGAGTGCTGAAAATCGAGACCCTAATTCGGAAACCTTAATCTGGGACGTTTGAAGTACGTGCTAAAAAATGGAGTCACGGTCGATGTTTTTCGAAACTTTTGTGGCGAATCATTAGGACTGATGATTTAATATCAAATTTCGAATAAACGGATAGCATAAAACAGTAAAAGAGTGCTTAAAATCGAGACCCTAATTCGGTAACCTTAATCTGGGACGTTTGAAGTACGTGCTAAAAAAACCGAGTCACGGTCGACGTTTTTCGAAACCTTTTTGGGGAATCATAAGGCCGGATATTTTAGAATACAATTTCGAAGAAATGGAGTGCATAAAACAATTTAAGAGTGCTGAAAATCGAGACCCTAATTCGGAAACCTTAATCTGGGACGTTTGAAGTACGTGCTAAAAAATGGAGTCACGGTCGATGTTTTTCGAAACTTTTGTGGCGAATCATTAGGACTGATGATTTATTATCGAATTTCGAATAAACGGATAGCATAAAACAGTAAAAGAGTGCTTAGAATCGAGACCCTAATTCGGTAACCTTAATCTGGGACGTTTGAAGTACGTGCTAAAAAAACCGAGTCACGGTCGACGTTTTTTGAAACTTTTTTGGTGAATCGTAAGGCCGGATATTTTAGAATATAATTTCGAAGAAACGGAGTGCATAAAACAATTAAAGAGTGCTGAAAATCGAGACCCTAATTCGGAAACCTTAATCTGGGACTTTTGAAGTACGTGCTAAAAAATGGAGTCACGGTCGATGTTTTTCGAAACTTTTGTGGTGAATCATTAGGTCTGATGATTTAGAATCGAATTTCGAAGAAACGGATAGCATAAAACAGTAAAAGAGTGCTTAAAATCGAGACCCTAATTCGGTAACCTTAATCTGGGACGTTTGAAGTACGTGCTAAAAAAACCGAGTCACGGTCGACGTTTTTCGAAACTTTTTTGGTGAATCATAAGGCCGGATATTTTAGAATATAACTTCGAAGAATAAGAGTGCATAAAACAATTAAAAAGTGCTGAAAATCGAGACCCTAATTCGGAAACCTTAATCTGGGACGTTTGAAGTACGTGCTAAAAAATTGAGTCACGGTCGATGTTTTTTGAAACTTTTCTGGCGAATTATTAGGACTAATGATTTAGAATCGAATTTCGAAGAAACGAATAGCATAAAACAGTAAAAGAGTGCTTAAAATCGAGACCCTAATTCGGTAACCTTAATCTGGGACGTTTGAAGTACGTGCTAAAAAAACCGAGTCACGGTCGACGTTTTTCGAAACTTTTTTGGTGAATCGTAAGGCCGGATATTTTAGAATATAATTTCGAAGAAACGGAGTGCTTAAAACAATTAAAGAGTGCTGAAAATCGAGACCCTAATTCGGAAACCTTAATCTGGGACGTTTGAAGTACGTGCTAAAAAATGGAGTCACGGTCGATGTTTTTCGAAACTTTTGTGGCGAATCATTAGGACTGATGATTTAGAATCGAATTTCGAAGAAACGAATAGCATAAAACAGTAAAAGAGTGCTTAAAATCGAGACCCTAATTCGGTAACCTTAATCTGGGACGTTTGAAGTACGTGCTAAAAAAACCGAGTCACGGTCGACGTTTTTCGAAACTTTTTTGGTGAATCGTAAGGCCGGATATTTTAGAATATAATTTCGAAGAAACGGAGTGCTTAAAACAATTAAAGAGTGCTGAAAATCGAGACCCTAATTCGGAAACTTAATCTGGGACGTTTGAAGTACGTGCTAAAAAATGGAGTCACGGTCGATGTTTTTCGAAACTTTTGTGGCGAATCATTAGGACTGATGATTTAATATCAAATTTCGAATAAACGGATAGCATAAAACAGTAAAAGAGTGCTTAAAATCGAGACCCTAATTCGGTAACCTTAATCTGGGACGTTTGAAGTACGTGCTAAAAAAACCGAGTCACGGTCGACGTTTTTCGAAACCTTTTTGGGGAATCATAAGGCCGGATATTTTAGAATACAATTTCGAAGAAATGGAGTGCATAAAACAATTTAAGAGTGCTGAAAATCTAGACCCTAATTCGGAAACCTTTATCTGGGACGTTTGAAGTACGTGCTAAAAAATGGAGTCACGGTCGATGTTTTTCGAAACTTTTGTGGCGAATCATTAGGACTGATGATTTATTATCGAATTTCGAAGAAACGGATAGCATAAAACAGTAAAAGAGTGCTTAGAATCGAGACCCTAATTCGGTAACCTTAATCTGGGACGTTTGAAGTACGTGCTAAAAAAACCGAGTCACGGTCGACGTTTTTCGAAACTTTTTTGGTGAATCGTAAGGCCGGATATTTTAGAATATAATTTCGAAGAAACGGAGTGCATAAAACAATTAAAGAGTGCTGAAAATCGAGACCCTAATTCGGAAACCTTAATCTGGGACTTTTGAAGTACGTGCTAAAAAATGGAGTCACGGTCGATGTTTTTCGAAACTTTTGTGGTGAATCATTAGGTCTGATGATTTAGAATCGAATTTCGAAGAAACGGATAGCATAAAACAGTAAAAGAGTGCTTAAAATCGAGACCCTAATTCGGTAACCTTAATCTGGGACGTTTGAAGTACGTGCTAAAAAAACCGAGTCACGGTCGACGTTTTTCGAAACTTTTTTGGTGAATCATAAGGCCGGATATTTTAGAACATAACTTCGAAGAATAAGAGTGCATAAAACAATTAAAAAGTGCTGAAAATCGAGACCCTAATTCGGAAACCTTAATCTGGGACGTTTGAAGTACGTGCTAAAAAATTGAGTCACGGTCGATGTTTTTTGAAACTTTTCTGGCGAATTATTAGGACTGATGATTTAGAATCGAATTTCGAAGAAACGAATAGCATAAAACAGTAAAAGAGTGCTTAAAATCGAGACCCTAATTCGGTAACCTTAATCTGGGACGTTTGAAGTACGTGCTAAAAAAACCGAGTCACGGTCGACGTTTTTCGAAACTTTTTTGGTGAATCGTAAGGCCGGATATTTTAGAATATAATTTCGAAGAAACGGAGTGCTTAAAACAATTAAAGAGTGCTGAAAATCGAGACCCTAATTCGGAAACCTTAATCTGGGACGTTTGAAGTACGTGCTAAAAAATGGAGTCACGGTCGTTGTTTTTCGAAACTTTTGTGGCGAATCATTAGGACTGATGATTTAATATAAAATTTCGAATAAACGGATAGCATAAAACAGTAAAAGAGTGCTTAAAATCGAGACCCTAATTCGGTAACCTTAATCTGGGACGTTTGAAGTACGTGCTAAAAAAACCGAGTCACGGTCGACGTTTTTCGAAACTTTTTTGGTGAATCGTAAGGCCGGATATTTTAGAATACAATTTCGAAGAAATGGAGTGCATAAAACAATTAAAGAGTGCTGAAAATCGAGACCCTAATTCGGAAACCTTAATCTGGGACTTTTGAAGTACGTGCTAAAAAATGGAGTCACGGTCGATGTTTTTCGAAACTTTTGTGGTGAATCATTAGGTCTGATGATTTAGAATCGAATTTCGAAGAAACGGATAGCATAAAACAGTAAAAGAGTGCTTAAAATCGAGACCCTAATTCGGTAACCTTAATCTGGGACGTTTGAAGTACGTGCTAAAAAAACCGAGTCACGGTCGACGTTTTTCGAAACTTTTTTGGTGAATCATAAGGCCGGATATTTTAGAACATAACTTCGAAGAATAAGAGTGCATAAAACAATTAAAAAGTGCTGAAAATCGAGACCCTAATTCGGAAACCTTAATCTGGGACGTTTGAAGTACGTGCTAAAAAATTGAGTCACGGTCGATGTTTTTTGAAACTTTTCTGGCGAATTATTAGGACTGATGATTTAGAATCGAATTTCGAAGAAACGAATAGCATAAAACAGTAAAAGAGTGCTTAAAATCGAGACCCTAATTCGGTAACCTTAATCTGGGACGTTTGAAGTACGTGCTAAAAAAACCGAGTCACGGTCGACGTTTTTCGAAACTTTTTTGGTGAATCATAAGGCCGGATATTTTAGAATATAACTTCGAAGAAACGGAGTGCATAAAACAATTAAAGAGTGCTGAAAATCGAGACCCTAATTCGGAAACCTTAATCTGGGACGTTTGAAGTACGTGCTAAAAAATTGAGTCACGGTCGATGTTTTTTGAAACTTTTCTGGCGAATTATTAGGACTGATGATTTAGAATCGAATTTCGAAGAAACGAATAGCATAAAACAGTAAAAGAGTGCTTAAAATCGAGACCCTAATTCGGTAACCTTAATCTGGGACGTTTGAAGTACGTGCTAAAAAAACCGAGTCACGGTCGACGTTTTTCGAAACTTTTTTGGTGAATCGTAAGGCCGGATATTTTAGAATATAATTTCGAAGAAACGGAGTGCTTAAAACAATTAAAGAGTGCTGAAAATCGAGACCCTAATTCGGAAACCTTAATCTGGGACGTTTGAAGTACGTGCTAAAAAATGGAGTCACGGTCGTTGTTTTTCGAAACTTTTGTGGCGAATCATTAGGACTGATGATTTAATATAAAATTTCGAATAAACGGATAGCATAAAACAGTAAAAGAGTGCTTAAAATCGAGACCCTAATTCGGTAACCTTAATCTGGGACGTTTGAAGTACGTGCTAAAAAATGGAGTCACGGTCGATGTTTTTCGAAACTTTTGTGGCGAATCATTAGGACTGATGATTTAATATAAAATTTCGAAGAAACGGATAGCATAAAACAGTAAAAGAGTGCTTAAAATCGAGACCCTAATTCGGTAACCTTAATCTGGGACGTTTGAAGTACGTGCTAAAAAAACCGAGTCACGGTCGACGTTTTTCGAAACTTTTTTGGTGAATCGTAAGGCCGGATATTTTAGAATATAATTTCGAAGAAACGGAGTGCATAAAACAATTAAAGAGTGCTGAAAATCGAGACCCTAATTCGGAAACCTTAATCTGGGACTTTTGAAGTACGTGCTAAAAAATGGAGTCACGGTCGATGTTTTTCGAAACTTTTGTGGTGAATCATTAGGTCTGATGATTTAGAATCGAATTTCGAAGAAACGGATAGCATAAAACAGTAAAAGAGTGCTTAAAATCGAGACCCTAATTCGGTAACCTTAATCTGGGACGTTTGAAGTACGTGCTAAAAAAACCGAGTCACGGTCGACGTTTTTCGAAACTTTTTTGGTGAATCATAAGGCCGGATATTTTAGAACATAACTTCGAAGAATAAGAGTGCATAAAACAATTAAAAAGTGCTGAAAATCGAGACCCTAATTCGGAAACCTTAATCTGGGACGTTTGAAGTACGTGCTAAAAAATTGAGTCACGGTCGATGTTTTTTGAAACTTTTCTGGCGAATTATTAGGACTGATGATTTAGAATCGAATTTCGAAGAAACGAATAGCATAAAACAGTAAAAGAGTGCTTAAAATCGAGACCCTAATTCGGTAACCTTAATCTGGGACGTTTGAAGTACGTGCTAAAAAAACCGAGTCACGGTCGACGTTTTTCGAAACTTTTTTGGTGAATCGTAAGGCCGGATATTTTAGAATATAATTTCGAAGAAACGGAGTGCTTAAAACAATTAAAGAGTGCTGAAAATCGAGACCCTAATTCGGAAACCTTAATCTGGGACGTTTGAAGTACGTGCTAAAAAATGGAGTCACGGTCGTTGTTTTTCGAAACTTTTGTGGCGAATCATTAGGACTGATGATTTAATATAAAATTTCGAATAAACGGATAGCATAAAACAGTAAAAGAGTGCTTAAAATCGAGACCCTAATTCGGTAACCTTAATCTGGGACGTTTGAAGTACGTGCTAAAAAAACCGAGTCACGGTCGACGTTTTTCGAAACTTTTTTGGTGAATCGTAAGGCCGGATATTTTAGAATACAATTTCGAAGAAATGGAGTGCATAAAACAATTAAAGAGTGCTGAAAATCGAGACCCTAATTCGGAAACCTGAATCTGGGACGTTTGAAGTACGTGCTAAAAAATGGAGTCACGGTCGATGTTTTTCGAAACTTTTGTGGCGAATCATTAGGACTGATGATTTAATATCAAATTTCGAATAAACGGATAGCATAAAACAGTAAAAGAGTGCTTAAAATCGAGACCCTAATTCGGTAACCTTAATCTGGGACGTTTGAAGTACGTGCTAAAAAATGGAGTCACGGTCGATGTTTTTCGAAACTTTTGTGGCGAATCATTAGGACTGATGATTTAATATAAAATTTCGAAGAAACGGATAGCATAAAACAGTAAAAGAGTGCTTAAAATCGAGACCCTAATTCGGTAACCTTAATCTGGGACTTTTGAAGTACGTGCTAAAAAATGGAGTCACGGTCGATGTTTTTCGAAACTTTTGTGGTGAATCATTAGGTCTGATGATTTAGAATCGAATTTCGAAGAAACGGATAGCATAAAACAGTAAAAGAGTGCTTAAAATCGAGACCCTAATTCGGTAACCTTAATCTGGGACGTTTGAAGTACGTGCTAAAAAAACCGAGTCACGGTCGACGTTTTTCGAAACTTTTTTGGTGAATCATAAGGCCGGATATTTTAGAACATAACTTCGAAGAATAAGAGTGCATAAAACAATTAAAAAGTGCTGAAAATCGAGACCCTAATTCGGAAACCTTAATCTGGGACGTTTGAAGTACGTGCTAAAAAATTGAGTCACGGTCGATGTTTTTTGAAACTTTTCTGGCGAATTATTAGGACTGATGATTTAGAATCGAATTTCGAAGAAACGAATAGCATAAAACAGTAAAAGAGTGCTTAAAATCGAGACCCTAATTCGGTAACCTTAATCTGGGACGTTTGAAGTACGTGCTAAAAAAACCGAGTCACGGTCGACGTTTTTCGAAACTTTTTTGGTGAATCGTAAGGCCGGATATTTTCGAATATAATTTCGAAGAAACGGAGTGCTTAAAACAATTAAAGAGTGCTGAAAATCGAGACCCTAATTCGGAAACTTAATCTGGGACGTTTGAAGTACGTGCTAAAAAATGGAGTCACGGTCGATGTTTTTCGAAACTTTTGTGGCGAATCATTAGGACTGATGATTTAATATCAAATTTTGAATAAACGGATAGCATAAAACAGTAAAAGAGTGCTTAAAATCGAGACCCTAATTCGGTAACCTTAATCAGGGACGTTTGAAGTACGTGCTAAAAAAACCGAGTCACGGTCGACGTTTTTCGAAACTTTTTTGGTGAATCGTAAGGCCGGATATTTTAGAATATAATTTCGAAGAAACGGAGTGCTTAAAACAATTAAAGAGTGCTGAAAATCGAGACCCTAATTCGGAAACCTTAATCTGGGACGTTTGAAGTACGTGCTAAAAAATGGAGTCACGGTCGATGTTTTTCGAAACTTTTGTGGCGAATCATTAGGACTGATGATTTAATATAAAATTTCGAATAAACGGATAGCATAAAACAGTAAAAGAGTGCTTAAAATCGAGACCCTAATTCGGTAACCTTAATCTGGGACGTTTGAAGTACGTGCTAAAAAAACCGAGTCACGGTCGACGTTTTTCGAAACTTTTTTGGTGAATCGTAAGGCCGGATATTTTAGAATACAATTTCGAAGAAATGGAGTGCATAAAACAATTAAAGAGTGCTGAAAATCGAGACCCTAATTCGGAAACCTTAATCTGGGACGTTTGAAGTACGTGCTAAAAAATGGAGTCACGGTCGATGTTTTTCGAAACTTTTGTGGCGAATCATTAGGACTGATGATTTAATATCAAATTTCGAATAAACGGATAGCATAAAACAGTAAAAGAGTGCTTAAAATCGAGACCCTAATTCGGTAACCTTAATCTGGGACGTTTGAAGTACGTGCTAAAAAATGGAGTCACGGTCGATGTTTTTCGAAACTTTTGTGGCGAATCATTAGGACTGATGATTTAATATAAAATTTCGAAGAAACGGATAGCATAAAACAGTAAAAGAGTGCTTAAAATCGAGACCCTAATTCGGTAACCTTAATCTGGGACTTTTGAAGTACGTGCTAAAAAATGGAGTCACGGTCGATGTTTTTCGAAACTTTTGTGGTGAATCATTAGGTCTGATGATTTAGAATCGAATTTCGAAGAAACGGATAGCATAAAACAGTAAAAGAGTGCTTAAAATCGAGACCCTAATTCGGTAACCTTAATCTGGGACGTTTGAAGTACGTGCTAAAAAAACCGAGTCACGGTCGACGTTTTTCGAAACTTTTTTGGTGAATCATAAGGCCGGATATTTTAGAATATAACTTCGAAGAAACGGAGTGCATAAAACAATTAAAGAGTGCTGAAAATCGAGACCCTAATTCGGAAACCTTAATCTGGGACGTTTGAAGTACGTGCTAAAAAATTGAGTCACGGTCGATGTTTTTTGAAACTTTTCTGGCGAATTATTAGGACTGATGATTTAGAATCGAATTTCGAAGAAACGAATAGCATAAAACAGTAAAAGAGTGCTTAAAATCGAGACCCTAATTCGGTAACCTTAATCTGGGACGTTTGAAGTACGTGCTAAAAAAACCGAGTCACGGTCGACGTTTTTCGAAACTTTTTTGGTGAATCGTAAGGCCGGATATTTTAGAATATAATTTCGAAGAAACGGAGTGCTTAAAACAATTAAAGAGTGCTGAAAATCGAGACCCTAATTCGGAAACCTTAATCTGGGACGTTTGAAGTACGTGCTAAAAAATGGAGTCACGGTCGTTGTTTTTCGAAACTTTTGTGGCGAATCATTAGGACTGATGATTTAATATAAAATTTCGAATAAACGGATAGCATAAAACAGTAAAAGAGTGCTTAAAATCGAGACCCTAATTCGGTAACCTTAATCTGGGACGTTTGAAGTACGTGCTAAAAAATGGAGTCACGGTCGATGTTTTTCGAAACTTTTGTGGCGAATCATTAGGACTGATGATTTAATATAAAATTTCGAAGAAACGGATAGCATAAAACAGTAAAAGAGTGCTTAAAATCGAGACCCTAATTCGGTAACCTTAATCTGGGACGTTTGAAGTACGTGCTAAAAAAACCGAGTCACGGTCGACGTTTTTCGAAACTTTTTTGGTGAATCGTAAGGCCGGATATTTTAGAATATAATTTCGAAGAAACGGAGTGCATAAAACAATTAAAGAGTGCTGAAAATCGAGACCCTAATTCGGAAACCTTAATCTGGGACTTTTGAAGTACGTGCTAAAAAATGGAGTCACGGTCGATGTTTTTCGAAACTTTTGTGGTGAATCATTAGGTCTGATGATTTAGAATCGAATTTCGAAGAAACGGATAGCATAAAACAGTAAAAGAGTGCTTAAAATCGAGACCCTAATTCGGTAACCTTAATCTGGGACGTTTGAAGTACGTGCTAAAAAAACCGAGTCACGGTCGACGTTTTTCGAAACTTTTTTGGTGAATCATAAGGCCGGATATTTTAGAACATAACTTCGAAGAATAAGAGTGCATAAAACAATTAAAAAGTGCTGAAAATCGAGACCCTAATTCGGAAACCTTAATCTGGGACGTTTGAAGTACGTGCTAAAAAATTGAGTCACGGTCGATGTTTTTTGAAACTTTTCTGGCGAATTATTAGGACTGATGATTTAGAATCGAATTTCGAAGAAACGAATAGCATAAAACAGTAAAAGAGTGCTTAAAATCGAGACCCTAATTCGGTAACCTTAATCTGGGACGTTTGAAGTACGTGCTAAAAAAACCGAGTCACGGTCGACGTTTTTCGAAACTTTTTTGGTGAATCGTAAGGCCGGATATTTTAGAATATAATTTCGAAGAAACGGAGTGCTTAAAACAATTAAAGAGTGCTGAAAATCGAGACCCTAATTCGGAAACCTTAATCTGGGACGTTTGAAGTACGTGCTAAAAAATGGAGTCACGGTCGTTGTTTTTCGAAACTTTTGTGGCGAATCATTAGGACTGATGATTTAATATAAAATTTCGAATAAACGGATAGCATAAAACAGTAAAAGAGTGCTTAAAATCGAGACCCTAATTCGGTAACCTTAATCTGGGACGTTTGAAGTACGTGCTAAAAAAACCGAGTCACGGTCGACGTTTTTCGAAACTTTTTTGGTGAATCGTAAGGCCGGATATTTTAGAATACAATTTCGAAGAAATGGAGTGCATAAAACAATTAAAGAGTGCTGAAAATCGAGACCCTAATTCGGAAACCTGAATCTGGGACGTTTGAAGTACGTGCTAAAAAATGGAGTCACGGTCGATGTTTTTCGAAACTTTTGTGGCGAATCATTAGGACTGATGATTTAATATCAAATTTCGAATAAACGGATAGCATAAAACAGTAAAAGAGTGCTTAAAATCGAGACCCTAATTCGGTAACCTTAATCTGGGACGTTTGAAGTACGTGCTAAAAAATGGAGTCACGGTCGATGTTTTTCGAAACTTTTGTGGCGAATCATTAGGACTGATGATTTAATATAAAATTTCGAAGAAACGGATAGCATAAAACAGTAAAAGAGTGCTTAAAATCGAGACCCTAATTCGGTAACCTTAATCTGGGACTTTTGAAGTACGTGCTAAAAAATGGAGTCACGGTCGATGTTTTTCGAAACTTTTGTGGTGAATCATTAGGTCTGATGATTTAGAATCGAATTTCGAAGAAACGGATAGCATAAAACAGTAAAAGAGTGCTTAAAATCGAGACCCTAATTCGGTAACCTTAATCTGGGACGTTTGAAGTACGTGCTAAAAAAACCGAGTCACGGTCGACGTTTTTCGAAACTTTTTTGGTGAATCATAAGGCCGGATATTTTAGAACATAACTTCGAAGAATAAGAGTGCATAAAACAATTAAAAAGTGCTGAAAATCGAGACCCTAATTCGGAAACCTTAATCTGGGACGTTTGAAGTACGTGCTAAAAAATTGAGTCACGGTCGATGTTTTTTGAAACTTTTCTGGCGAATTATTAGGACTGATGATTTAGAATCGAATTTCGAAGAAACGAATAGCATAAAACAGTAAAAGAGTGCTTAAAATCGAGACCCTAATTCGGTAACCTTAATCTGGGACGTTTGAAGTACGTGCTAAAAAAACCGAGTCACGGTCGACGTTTTTCGAAACTTTTTTGGTGAATCGTAAGGCCGGATATTTTCGAATATAATTTCGAAGAAACGGAGTGCTTAAAACAATTAAAGAGTGCTGAAAATCGAGACCCTAATTCGGAAACTTAATCTGGGACGTTTGAAGTACGTGCTAAAAAATGGAGTCACGGTCGATGTTTTTCGAAACTTTTGTGGCGAATCATTAGGACTGATGATTTAATATCAAATTTTGAATAAACGGATAGCATAAAACAGTAAAAGAGTGCTTAAAATCGAGACCCTAATTCGGTAACCTTAATCAGGGACGTTTGAAGTACGTGCTAAAAAAACCGAGTCACGGTCGACGTTTTTCGAAACTTTTTTGGTGAATCGTAAGGCCGGATATTTTAGAATATAATTTCGAAGAAACGGAGTGCTTAAAACAATTAAAGAGTGCTGAAAATCGAGACCCTAATTCGGAAACCTTAATCTGGGACGTTTGAAGTACGTGCTAAAAAATGGAGTCACGGTCGATGTTTTTCGAAACTTTTGTGGCGAATCATTAGGACTGATGATTTAATATAAAATTTCGAATAAACGGATAGCATAAAACAGTAAAAGAGTGCTTAAAATCGAGACCCTAATTCGGTAACCTTAATCTGGGACGTTTGAAGTACGTGCTAAAAAAACCGAGTCACGGTCGACGTTTTTCGAAACTTTTTTGGTGAATCGTAAGGCCGGATATTTTAGAATACAATTTCGAAGAAATGGAGTGCATAAAACAATTAAAGAGTGCTGAAAATCGAGACCCTAATTCGGAAACCTTAATCTGGGACGTTTGAAGTACGTGCTAAAAAATGGAGTCACGGTCGATGTTTTTCGAAACTTTTGTGGCGAATCATTAGGACTGATGATTTAATATCAAATTTCGAATAAACGGATAGCATAAAACAGTAAAAGAGTGCTTAAAATCGAGACCCTAATTCGGTAACCTTAATCTGGGACGTTTGAAGTACGTGCTAAAAAATGGAGTCACGGTCGATGTTTTTCGAAACTTTTGTGGCGAATCATTAGGACTGATGATTTAATATAAAATTTCGAAGAAACGGATAGCATAAAACAGTAAAAGAGTGCTTAAAATCGAGACCCTAATTCGGTAACCTTAATCTGGGACTTTTGAAGTACGTGCTAAAAAATGGAGTCACGGTCGATGTTTTTCGAAACTTTTGTGGTGAATCATTAGGTCTGATGATTTAGAATCGAATTTCGAAGAAACGGATAGCATAAAACAGTAAAAGAGTGCTTAAAATCGAGACCCTAATTCGGTAACCTTAATCTGGGACGTTTGAAGTACGTGCTAAAAAAACCGAGTCACGGTCGACGTTTTTCGAAACTTTTTTGGTGAATCATAAGGCCGGATATTTTAGAACATAACTTCGAAGAATAAGAGTGCATAAAACAATTAAAAAGTGCTGAAAATCGAGACCCTAATTCGGAAACCTTAATCTGGGACGTTTGAAGTACGTGCTAAAAAATTGAGTCACGGTCGATGTTTTTTGAAACTTTTCTGGCGAATTATTAGGACTGATGATTTAGAATCGAATTTCGAAGAAACGAATAGCATAAAACAGTAAAAGAGTGCTTAAAATCGAGACCCTAATTCGGTAACCTTAATCTGGGACGTTTGAAGTACGTGCTAAAAAAACCGAGTCACGGTCGACGTTTTTCGAAACTTTTTTGGTGAATCGTAAGGCCGGATATTTTAGAATATAATTTCGAAGAAACGGAGTGCTTAAAACAATTAAAGAGTGCTGAAAATCGAGACCCTAATTCGGAAACTTAATCTGGGACGTTTGAAGTACGTGCTAAAAAATGGAGTCACGGTCGATGTTTTTCGAAACTTTTGTGGCGAATCATTAGGACTGATGATTTAATATCAAATTTTGAATAAACGGATAGCATAAAACAGTAAAAGAGTGCTTAAAATCGAGACCCTAATTCGGTAACCTTAATCAGGGACGTTTGAAGTACGTGCTAAAAAAACCGAGTCACGGTCGACGTTTTTCGAAACTTTTTTGGTGAATCGTAAGGCCGGATATTTTAGAATATAATTTCGAAGAAACGGAGTGCTTAAAACAATTAAAGAGTGCTGAAAATCGAGACCCTAATTCGGAAACCTTAATCTGGGACGTTTGAAGTACGTGCTAAAAAATGGAGTCACGGTCGATGTTTTTCGAAACTTTTGTGGCGAATCATTAGGACTGATGATTTAATATAAAATTTCGAATAAACGGATAGCATAAAACAGTAAAAGAGTGCTTAAAATCGAGACCCTAATTCGGTAACCTTAATCTGGGACGTTTGAAGTACGTGCTAAAAAAACCGAGTCACGGTCGACGTTTTTCGAAACTTTTTTGGTGAATCGTAAGGCCGGATATTTTAGAATACAATTTCGAAGAAATGGAGTGCATAAAACAATTAAAGAGTGCTGAAAATCGAGACCCTAATTCGGAAACCTTAATCTGGGACGTTTGAAGTACGTGCTAAAAAATGGAGTCACGGTCGATGTTTTTCGAAACTTTTGTGGCGAATCATTAGGACTGATGATTTAATATCAAATTTCGAATAAACGGATAGCATAAAACAGTAAAAGAGTGCTTAAAATCGAGACCCTAATTCGGTAACCTTAATCTGGGACGTTTGAAGTACGTGCTAAAAAATGGAGTCACGGTCGATGTTTTTCGAAACTTTTGTGGCGAATCATTAGGACTGATGATTTAATATAAAATTTCGAAGAAACGGATAGCATAAAACAGTAAAAGAGTGCTTAAAATCGAGACCCTAATTCGGTAACCTTAATCTGGGACGTTTGAAGTACGTGCTAAAAAAACCGAGTCACGGTCGACGTTTTTCGAAACTTTTTTGGTGAATCATAAGGCCGGATATTTTAGAATATAACTTCGAAGAATAAGAGTGCATAAAACAATTAAAAAGTGCTGAAAATCGAGACCCTAATTCGGAAACCTTAATCTGGGACGTTTGAAGTACGTGCTAAAAAATTGAGTCACGGTCGATGTTTTTTGAAACTTTTCTGGCGAATTATTAGGACTGATGATTTAGAATCGAATTTCGAAGAAACGAATAGCATAAAACAGTAAAAGAGTGCTTAAAATCGAGACCCTAATTCGGTAACCTTAATCTGGGACGTTTGAAGTACGTGCTAAAAAAACCGAGTCACGGTCGACGTTTTTCGAAACTTTTTTGGTGAATCGTAAGGCCGGATATTTTAGAATATAATTTCGAAGAAACGGAGTGCTTAAAACAATTAAAGAGTGCTGAAAATCGAGACCCTAATTCGGAAACCTTAATCTGGGACGTTTGAAGTACGTGCTAAAAAATGGAGTCACGGTCGATGTTTTTCGAAACTTTTGTGGCGAATCATTAGGACTGATGATTTAATATAAAATTTCGAATAAACGGATAGCATAAAACAGTAAAAGAGTGCTTAAAATCGAGACCCTAATTCGGTAACCTTAATCTGGGACGTTTGAAGTACGTGCTAAAAAAACCGAGTCACGGTCGACGTTTTTCGAAACTTTTTTGGTGAATCGTAAGGCCGGATATTTTAGAATATAATTTCGAAGAAACGGAGTGCTTAAAACAATTAAAGAGTGCTGAAAATCGAGACCCTAATTCGGAAACTTAATCTGGGACGTTTGAAGTACGTGCTAAAAAATGGAGTCACGGTCGATGTTTTTCGAAACTTTTGTGGCGAATCATTAGGACTGATGATTTAATATCAAATTTCGAATAAACGGATAGCATAAAACAGTAAAAGAGTGCTTAAAATCGAGACCCTAATTCGGTAACCTTAATCTGGGACGTTTGAAGTACGTGCTAAAAAAACCGAGTCACGGTCGACGTTTTTCGAAACCTTTTTGGGGAATCATAAGGCCGGATATTTTAGAATACAATTTCGAAGAAATGGAGTGCATAAAACAATTTAAGAGTGCTGAAAATCTAGACCCTAATTCGGAAACCTTAATCTGGGACGTTTGAAGTACGTGCTAAAAAATGGAGTCACGGTCGATGTTTTTCGAAACTTTTGTGGCGAATCATTAGGACTGATGATTTATTATCGAATTTCGAAGAAACGGATAGCATAAAACAGTAAAAGAGTGCTTAGAATCGAGACCCTAATTCGGTAACCTTAATCTGGGACGTTTGAAGTACGTGCTAAAAAAACCGAGTCACGGTCGACGTTTTTCGAAACTTTTTTGGTGAATCGTAAGGCCGGATATTTTAGAATATAATTTCGAAGAAACGGAGTGCATAAAACAATTAAAGAGTGCTGAAAATCGAGACCCTAATTCGGAAACCTTAATCTGGGACTTTTGAAGTACGTGCTAAAAAATGGAGTCACGGTCGATGTTTTTCGAAACTTTTGTGGTGAATCATTAGGTCTGATGATTTAGAATCGAATTTCGAAGAAACGGATAGCATAAAACAGTAAAAGAGTGCTTAAAATCGAGACCCTAATTCGGTAACCTTAATCTGGGACGTTTGAAGTACGTGCTAAAAAAACCGAGTCACGGTCGACGTTTTTCGAAACTTTTTTGGTGAATCATAAGGCCGGATATTTTAGAACATAACTTCGAAGAATAAGAGTGCATAAAACAATTAAAAAGTGCTGAAAATCGAGACCCTAATTCGGAAACCTTAATCTGGGACGTTTGAAGTACGTGCTAAAAAATTGAGTCACGGTCGATGTTTTTTGAAACTTTTCTGGCGAATTATTAGGACTGATGATTTAGAATCGAATTTCGAAGAAACGAATAGCATAAAACAGTAAAAGAGTGCTTAAAATCGAGACCCTAATTCGGTAACCTTAATCTGGGACGTTTGAAGTACGTGCTAAAAAAACCGAGTCACGGTCGACGTTTTTCGAAACTTTTTTGGTGAATCGTAAGGCCGGATATTTTAGAATATAATTTCGAAGAAACGGAGTGCTTAAAACAATTAAAGAGTGCTGAAAATCGAGACCCTAATTCGGAAACCTTAATCTGGGACGTTTGAAGTACGTGCTAAAAAATGGAGTCACGGTCGATGTTTTTCGAAACTTTTGTGGCGAATCATTAGGACTGATGATTTAATATCAAATTTCGAATAAACGGATAGCATAAAACAGTAAAAGAGTGCTTAAAATCGAGACCCTAATTCGGTAACCTTAATCTGGGACGTTTGAAGTACGTGCTAAAAAACCGAGTCACGGTCGACGTTTTTCGAAACCTTTTTGGTGAATCATAAGGCCGGATATTTTAGAATACAATTTCGAAGAAATGGAGTGCATAAAACAATTAAAGAGTGCTGAAAATCGAGACCCTAATTCGGAAACCTTAATCTGGGACGTTTGAAGTACGTGCTAAAAAATGGAGTCACGGTCGATGTTTTTCGAAACTTTTGTGGCGAATCATTAGGACTGATGATTTATTATCGAATTTCGAAGAAACGGATAGCATAAAACAGTAAAAGAGTGCTTAGAATCGAGACCCTAATTCGGTAACCTTAATCTGGGACGTTTGAAGTACGTGCTAAAAAAACCGAGTCACGGTCGACGTTTTTCGAAACTTTTTTGGTGAATCGTAAGGCCGGATAATTTAGAATATAATTTCGAAGAAACGGAGTGCTTAAAACAATTAAAGAGTGCTGAAAATCGAGACCCTAATTCGGAAACCTTAATCTGGGACGTTTGAAGTACGTGCTAAAAAATGGAGTCACGGTCGATGTTTTTCGAAACTTTTGTGGCGAATCATTAGGACTGATGATTTAATATCAAATTTCGAATAAACGCAAAGCATAAAACAGTAAAAGAGTGCTTAAAATCGAGACCCTAATTCGGTAACCTTAATCTGGGACGTTTGAAGTACGTGCTAAAAAAACCGAGTCACGGTCGACGTTTTTCGAAACCTTTTTGGTGAATCATAAGGCCGGATATTTTAGAATACAATTTCGAAGAAATGGAGTGCATAAAACAATTAAAGAGTGTTGAAAATCGAGACCCTAATTCGGAAACCTTAATCTGGGACGTTTGAAGTACGTGCTAAAAAATGGAGTCACGGTCGATGTTTTTCGAAACTTTTGTGGCGAATCATTAGGACTGATGATTTATTATCGAATTTCGAAGAAACGGATAGCATAAAACAGTAAAAGAGTGCTTAGAATCGAGACCCTAATTCGGTAACCTTAATCTGGGACGTTTGAAGTACGTGCTAAAAAAACCGAGTCACGGTCGACGTTTTTCGAAACTTTTTTGGTGAATCGTAAGGCCGGATAATTTAGAATATAATTTCGAAGAAACGGAGTGCTTAAAACAATTAAATAGTGCTGAAAATCGAGACCCTAATTCGGAAACCTTAATCTGGGACGTCTGAAGTACGTGCTAAAAAATGTAGTCACGGTCGATGTTTTTCGAAACTTTTGTGGCGAATCATTAGGACTGATGATTTATTATCGAATTTCGAAGAAACGGATAGCATAAAACAGTAAAAGAGTGCTTAGAATCGAGACCCTAATTCGGTAACCTTAATCTGGGACGTTTGAAGTACGTGCTAAAAAAACCGAGTCACGGTCGACGTTTTTCGAAACTTTTTTGGTGAATCGTAAGGCCGGATAATTTAGAATATAATTTCGAAGAAACGGAGTGCTTAAAACAATTAAAGAGTGCTGAAAATCGAGACCCTAATTCGGAAACCTTAATCTGGGACGTTTGAAGTACGTGCTAAAAAATGGAGTCACGGTCGATGTTTTTCGAAACTTTTGTGGCGAATCATTAGGACTGATGATTTAATATCAAATTTCGAATAAACGGTTAGCATAAAACAGTAAAAGAGTGCTTAAAATCGAGACCCTAATTCGGTAACCTTAATCTGGGACGTTTGAAGTACGTGCTAAAAAAACCGAGTCACGGTCGACGTTTTTCGAAACCTTTTTGGTGAATCATAAGGCCGGATATTTTAGAATACAATTTCGAAGAAATGGAGTGCATAAAACAATTAAAGAGTGCTGAAAATCGAGACCCTAATTCGGAAACCTTAATCTGGGACGTTTGAAGTACGTGCTAAAAAATGGAGTCACGGTCGATGTTTTTCGAAACTTTTGTGGCGAATCATTAGGACTGATGATTTATTATCGAATTTCGAAGAAACGGATAGCATAAAACAGTAAAAGAGTGCTTAGAATCGAGACCCTAATTCGGTAACCTTAATCTGGGACGTTTGAAGTACGTGCTAAAAAAACCGAGTCACGGTCGACGTTTTTCGAAACTTTTTTGGTGAATCGTAAGGCCGGATAATTTAGAATATAATTTCGAAGAAATGGAGTGCTTAAAACAATTAAATAGTGCTGAAAATCGAGACCCTAATTCGGAAACCTTAATCTGGGACGTCTGAAGTACGTGCTAAAAAATGTAGTCACGGTCGATGTTTTTCGAAACTTTTGTGGCGAATCATTAGGACTGATGATTTATTATCAAATTTCGAAGAAACGGATAGCATAAAACAGTAAAAGAGTGCTTAGAATCGAGACCCTAATTCGGTAACCTTAATCTGGGACGTTTGAAGTACGTGCTAAACAAACCGAGTCACGGTCGACGTTTATCGAAACTTTTTTGGTGAATCGTAAGGCCAGATATTTTAGAATATAATTTCGAAGAAACGGAGTGCTTAAAACAATTAAAGAGTGCTGATAATCGAGACCCTAATTCGGAAACCTTAATCTGGGACGTTTGAAGTACGTGCTAAAAAATGGAGTCACGGTCGATGTTTTTCGAAACTTTTGTGGCGAATCATTAGGACTGATGATTTAATATAAAATTTCGAATAAACGGATAGCATAAAACAGTAAAAGAGTGCTTAAAATCGAGACCCTAATTCGGTAACCTTAATCTGGGACGTTTGAAGTACGTGCTAAAAAAACCGAGTCACGGTCGACGTTTTTCGAAACTTTTTTGGTGAATCGTAAGGCCGGATATTTTAGAATATAATTTCGAAGAAACGGAGTGCTTAAAACAATTAAAGAGTCTTGAAAATCGAGACGCTAATTCGGAAACCTTAATCTGGGACGTTTGAAGTACGTGCTAAAAAATGGAGTCACGGTCGATGTTTTTCGAAACTTTTGTGGCGAATCATTAGGACTGATGATTTAGAATCGAATTTCGAAGAAACGGATAGCATAAAACAGTAAAAGAGTGCTTAGAATCGAGACCCTAATTCGGTAACCTTAATCTGGGACGTTTGAAGTACGTGCTAAAAAAACCGAGTCACGGTCGACGTTTTTCGAAACTTTTTTGGTGAATCGTAAGGCCGGATAATTTAGAATATAATTTCGAAGAAATGGAGTGCTTAAAACAATTAAATAGTGCTGAAAATCGAGACCCTAATTCGGAAACCTTAATCTGGGACGTCTGAAGTACGTGCTAAAAAATGTAGTCACGGTCGATGTTTTTCGAAACTTTTGTGGCGAATCATTAGGACTGATAATTTATTATCAAATTTCGAAGAAACGGATAGCATAAAACAGTAAAAGAGTGCTTAGAATCGAGACCCTAATTCGGTAACCTTAATCTGGGACGTTTGAAGTACGTGCTAAACAAACCGAGTCACGGTCGACGTTTATCGAAACTTTTTTGGTGAATCGTAAGGCCGGATATTTTAGAATATAATTTCGAAGAAACGGAGTGCTTAAAACAATTAAAGAGTGCTGATAATCGAGACCCTAATTCGGAAACCTTAATCTGGGACGTTTGAAGTACGTGCTAAAAAATGGAGTCACGGTCGATGTTTTTCGAAACTTTTGTGGCGAATCATTAGGACTGATGATTTAATATAAAATTTCGAATAAACGGATAGCATAAAACAGTAAAAGAGTGCTTAAAATCGAGACCCTAATTCGGTAACCTTAATCTGGGACGTTTGAAGTACGTGCTAAAAAAACCGAGTCACGGTCGACGTTTTTCGAAACTTTTTTGGTGAATCGTAAGGCCGGATATTTTAAAATATAATTTCGAAGAAACGGAGTGCTTAAAACAATTAAAGAGTGTTGAAAATCGAGACGCTAATTCGGAAACCTTAATCTGGGACGTTTGAAGTACGTGCTAAAAAATGGAGTCACGGTCGATGTTTTTCGAAACTTTTGTGGCGAATCATTAGGACTGATGATTTATTATCGAATTTCGAAGAAACGGATAGCATAAAACAGTAAAAGAGTGCTTAGAATCGAGACCCTAATTCGGTAACCTTAATCTGGGACGTTTGAAGTACGTGCTAAAAAAACCGAGTCACGGTCGACGTTTTTCGAAACTTTTTTGGTGAATCGTAAGGCCGGATAATTTAGAATATAATTTCGAAGAAACGGAGTGCTTAAAACAATTAAAGAGTGCTGAAAATCGAGACCCTAATTCGGAAACCTTAATCTGGGACGTTTGAAGTACGTGCTAAAAAATGGAGTCACGGTCGATGTTTTTCGAAACTTTTGTGGCGAATCATTAGGACTGATGATTTAATATCAAATTTCGAATAAACGGTTAGCATAAAACAGTAAAAGAGTGCTTAAAATCGAGACCCTAATTCGGTAACCTTAATCTGGGACGTTTGAAGTACGTGCTAAAAAAACCGAGTCACGGTCGACGTTTTTCGAAACCTTTTTGGTGAATCATAAGGCCGGATATTTTAGAATACAATTTCGAAGAAATGGAGTGCATAAAACAATTAAAGAGTGCTGAAAATCGAGACCCTAATTCGGAAACCTTAATCTGGGACGTTTGAAGTACGTGCTAAAAAATGGAGTCACGGTCGATGTTTTTCGAAACTTTTGTGGCGAATCATTAGGACTGATGATTTATTATCGAATTTCGAAGAAACGGATAGCATAAAACAGTAAAAGAGTGCTTAGAATCGAGACCCTAATTCGGTAACCTTAATCTGGGACGTTTGAAGTACGTGCTAAAAAAACCGAGTCACGGTCGACGTTTTTCGAAACTTTTTTGGTGAATCGTAAGGCCGGATAATTTAGAATATAATTTCGAAGAAACGGAGTGCTTAAAACAATTAAATAGTGCTGAAAATCGAGACCCTAATTCGGAAACCTTAATCTGGGACGTCTGAAGTACGTGCTAAAAAATGTAGTCACGGTCGATGTTTTTCGAAACTTTTGTGGCGAATCATTAGGACTGATGATTTATTATCAAATTTCGAAGAAACGGATAGCATAAAACAGTAAAAGAGTGCTTAGAATCGAGACCCTAATTCGGTAACCTTAATCTGGGACGTTTGAAGTACGTGCTAAACAAACCGAGTCACGGTCGACGTTTATCGAAACTTTTTTGGTGAATCGTAAGGCCAGATATTTTAGAATATAATTTCGAAGAAACGGAGTGCTTAAAACAATTAAAGAGTGCTGATAATCGAGACCCTAATTCGGAAACCTTAATCTGGGACGTTTGAAGTACGTGCTAAAAAATGGAGTCACGGTCGATGTTTTTCGAAACTTTTGTGGCGAATCATTAGGACTGATGATTTAATATAAAATTTCGAATAAACGGATAGCATAAAACAGTAAAAGAGTGCTTAAAATCGAGACCCTAATTCGGTAACCTTAATCTGGGACGTTTGAAGTACGTGCTAAAAAAACCGAGTCACGGTCGACGTTTTTCGAAACTTTTTTGGTGAATCGTAAGGCCGGATATTTTAGAATATAATTTCGAAGAAACGGAGTGCTTAAAACAATTAAAGAGTGTTGAAAATCGAGACGCTAATTCGGAAACCTTAATCTGGGACGTTTGAAGTACGTGCTAAAAAATGGAGTCACGGTCGATGTTTTTCGAAACTTTTGTGGCGAATCATTAGGACTGATGATTTAATATAAAATTTCGAATAAACGGATAGCATAAAACAGTAAAAGAGTGCTTAAAATCGAGACCCTAATTCGGTAACCTTAATCTGGGACGTTTGAAGTACGTGCTAAAAAAACCGAGTCACGGTCGACGTTTTTCGAAACCTTTTTGTGGAATCATAAGGCCGGATATTTTAGAGTATAATTTCGAAGAAATGGAGTGCATAAAACAATTAAAGAGTGCTGAAAATCGAGACCCTAATTCGGAAACCTTAATCTGGGACGTTTGAAGTACGTGCTAAAAAATGGAGTCACGGTCGATGTTTTTCGAAACTTTTGTGGCGAATCATTAGGACTGATGATTTATTATCGAATTTCGAAGAAACGGATAGCATAAAACAGTAAAAGAGTGCTTAGAATCGAGACCCTAATTCGGTAACCTTAATCTGGGACGTTTGAAGTACGTGCTAATAAAACCGAGTCACGGTCGACGTTTATCGAAACTTTTTTGGTGAATCGTAATTCCGGATAATTTAGAATATAATTTCGAAGAAACGGAGTGCTTAAAACAATTAAATAGTGCTGAAAATCGAGACCCTAATTCGGAAACCTTAATCTGGGACGTCTGAAGTACGTGCTAAAAAATGTAGTCACGGTCGATGTTTTTCGAAACTTTTGTGGCGAATCATTAGGACTGATGATTTATTATCAAATTTCGAAGAAACGGATAGCATAAAACAGTAAAAGAGTGCTTAGAATCGAGACCCTAATTCGGTAACCTTAATCTGGGACGTTTGAAGTACGTGCTAAAAAAACCGAGTCACGGTCGACGTTTTTCGAAACTTTTTTGGTGAATCATAAGGCCAGATATTTTAGAATATAATTTCGAAGAAACGGAGTGCATAAAACAATTAAAGAGTGCTGAAAATCGACACCCTAATTCGGAAACCTTAATCTGGCACGTTTGTAGTACGTGCTAAAAAATGGAGTCACGGTCGATGTTTTTCGAAACTTTTGTTGCGAATCATTAGGACTGATGATTTAATATAAAATTTCGAATAAACGGATAGCATAAAACAGTAAAAGAGTGCTTAAAATCGAGACCCTAATTCGGTAACCTTAATCTGGGACGTTTGAAGTACGTGCTAAAAAAACCGAGTCACGGTCGACGTTTTTCGAAACCTTTTTGGGGAATCATAAGGCCGGATATTTTAGAATATAATTTCGAAGAAATGGAGTGCATAAAACAATTAAAGAGTGCTGAAAATCGAGTCCCTAATTCGGAAACCTTAATCTGGGACGTTTGAAGTACGTGCTAAAAAATGGAGTCACGGTCGATGTTTTTCGAAACTTTTGTGGCGAATCATTAGGACTGATGATTTAGAATCGAATTTCGAAGAAACGGATAGAATAAAACAGTAAAAGAGTGCTTAGAATCGAGATCCTAATTCGGTTACCTTAATCTGGGACGTTTGAAGTACGTGCTAAAAAAACCGAATCACGGTCGACGTTTTTCGAAACTTTTTTGGTGAATCATAAGGCCGGAAATTTTAGAATATAATTTCGAAGAAACGGAGTGCATAAAAAAATTAAAGAGTGCTGAAAATCGAGACCCTAATTCGGAAACCTTAATCTGGGACGGTTGAAGTATGTGCTAAAAAATGGAGTCACGGTCGATGTTTTTCGAAACTTTTGTGGCGAATCATTAGGACTGATGATTTAATATAAAATTTCGAATAAACGGATAGCATAAAACAGTAAAAGAGTGCTTAAAATCGAGACCCTAATTCGGTAACCTTAATCTGGGTCGTTTGAAGTACGTGCTAAAAAAACCGAGTCACGGTCGACGTTTTTCGAAACCTTTTTGGTGAATCGTAAGGCCGGATATTTTAGAATATAATTTCGAAGAAACGGAGTGCTTAAAACAATTAAAGAGTGCTGAAAATCGAGACCTAATTCGGAAACCTTAATCTGGGACGTTTGAAGTACGTGCTAAAAAATGGAGTCACGGTCGATGTTTTTCGAAACTTTTGTGGCGAATCATTAGGACTGTTGATTTAATATAAAATTTCGAATAAACGGATAGCATAAAACAGTAAAAGAGTGCTTAAAATCGAGACCCTAATTCGGTAACCTTAATCTGGGACGTTTGAAGTACGTGCTAAAAAAACCGAGTCACGGTCGACGTTTTTCGAAACCTTTTTGGGGAATCATAAGGCCGGATATTTTAGAATATAATTTCGAAGAAATGGAGTGCATAAAACAATTAAAGAGTGCTGAAAATCGAGTCCCTAATTCGGAAACCTTAATCTGGGACGTTTGAAGTACGTGCTAAAAAATGGAGTCACGGTCGATGTTTTTCGAAACTTTTGTGGCGAATCATTAGGACTGATGATTTAGAATCGAATTTCGAAGAAACGGATAGAATAAAACAGTAAAAGAGTGCTTAGAATCGAGATCCTAATTCGGTTACCTTAATCTGGGACGTTTGAAGTACGTGCTAAAAAAACCGAATCACGGTCGACGTTTTTCGAAACTTTTTTGGTGAATCATAAGGCCGGAAATTTTAGAATATAATTTCGAAGAAACGGAGTGCATAAAAAAATTAAAGAGTGCTGAAAATCGAGACCCTAATTCGGAAACCTTAATCTGGGACGGTTGAAGTATGTGCTAAAAAATGGAGTCACGGTCGATGTTTTTCGAAACTTTTGTGGCGAATCATTAGGACTGATGATTTAATATAAAATTTCGAATAAACGGATAGCATAAAACAGTAAAAGAGTGCTTAAAATCGAGACCCTAATTCGGTAACCTTAATCTGGGACGTTTGAAGTACGTGCTAAAAAAACCGAGTCACGGTCGACGTTTTTCGAAACCTTTTTGGTGAATCGTAAGGCCGGATATTTTAGAATATAATTTCGAAGAAACGGAGTGCTTAAAACAATTAAAGAGTGCTGAAAATCGAGACCTAATTCGGAAACCTTAATCTGGGACGTTTGAAGTACGTGCTAAAAAATGGAGTCACGGTCGATGTTTTTCGAAACTTTTGTGGCGAATCATTAGGACTGTTGATTTAATATAAAATTTCGAATAAACGGATAGCATAAAACAGTAAAAGAGTGCTTAAAATCGAGACCCTAATTCGGTAACCTTAATCTGGGACGTTTGAAGTACGTGCTAAAAAAACCGAGTCACGGTCGACGTTTTTCGAAACCTTTTTGGGGAATCATAAGGCCGGATATTTTAGAATATAATTTCGAAGAAATGGAGTGCATAAAACAATTAAAGAGTGCTGAAAATCGAGACTCTAATTCGGAAACCTTAATCTGGGACGTTTGAAGTACGTGCTAAAAAATGGAGTCACGGTCGATGTTTTTCGAAACTTTTGTGGCAAATCATTAGGACTGATGATTTAGAATCGAATTTCGAAGAAACGGATAGCATAAAACAGTAAAAGAGTGCTTAGAATCGAGATCCTAATTCGGTTACCTTAATCTGGGACGTTTGAAGTACGTGCTAAAAAAACCGAATCACGGTCGACGTTTTTCGAAACTTTTTTGGTGAATCATAAGGCCGGAAATTTTAGAATATAATTTCGAAGAAACGGAGTGCATAAAAAAATTAAAGAGTGCTGAAAATCGAGACCCTAATTCGGAAACCTTAATCTGGGACGTCTGAAGTACGTGCTAAAAAATGGAGTCATGGTCGATGTTTTTCGAAACTTTTGTGGCGAATCATTAGGACTGATGATTTAGAATCGAATTTCGAAGAAACGGATAGCATAAAACAGTAAAAGAGTGCTTAAAATCGAGACCCTAATTCGGTAACCTTAATCTGGGACGTTTGAAGTACGTGCTAAAAAAACCGAGTCACGGTCGACGTTTTTCGAAACTTTTTTGGTGAATCATAAGGCCGGAAATTTTAGAGTATAATTTCGAAGAAATGGAGTGCATAAAACAATTAAAGAGTGCTGAAAATCGAGACCCTAATTCGGAAACCTTAATCTGAGACGTTTGAAGTACGTGCTAAAAAATGGAGTCACGGTCGATGTTTTTCGAAACTTTTGTTGCGAATCATTAGGACTGATGATTTAATATAAAATTTCGAATAAACGGATAGCATAAAACAGTAAAAGAGTGCTTAAAATCGAGACCCTAATTCGGTAACCTTAATCTGGGACGTTTGAAGTACGTGCTAAAAAAACCGAGTCACGGTCGACGTTTTTCGAAACCTTTTTGGGGAATCATAAGGCCGGATATTTTAGAATATAATTTCGAAGAAATGGAGTGCATAAAACAATTAAAGAGTGCTGAAAATCGAGTCCCTAATTCGGAAACCTTAATCTGGGACGTTTGAAGTACGTGCTAAAAAATGGAGTCACGGTCGATGTTTTTCGAAACTTTTGTGGCGAATCATTAGGACTGATGATTTAGAATCGAATTTCGAAGAAACGGATAGAATAAAACAGTAAAAGAGTGCTTAGAATCGAGATCCTAATTCGGTTACCTTAATCTGGGACGTTTGAAGTACGTGCTAAAAAAACCGAATCACGGTCGACGTTTTTCGAAACTTTTTTGGTGAATCATAAGGCCGGAAATTTTAGAATATAATTTCGAAGAAACGGAGTGCATAAAAAAATTAAAGAGTGCTGAAAATCGAGACCCTAATTCGGAAACCTTAATCTGGGACGGTTGAAGTATGTGCTAAAAAATGGAGTCACGGTCGATGTTTTTCGAAACTTTTGTGGCGAATCATTAGGACTGATGATTTAATATAAAATTTCGAATAAACGGATAACATAAAACAGTAAAAGAGTGCTTAAAATCGAGACCCTAATTCGGTAACCTTAATCTGGGACGTTTGAAGTACGTGCTAAAAAAACCGAGTCACGGTCGACGTTTTTCGAAACCTTTTTGGTGAATCGTAAGGCCGGATATTTTAGAATATAATTTCGAAGAAACGGAGTGCTTAAAACAATTAAAGAGTGCTGAAAATCGAGACCTAATTCGGAACCCTTAATCTGGGACGTTTGAAGTACGTGCTAAAAAATGGAGTCACGGTCGATGTTTTTCGAAACTTTTGTGGCGAATCATTAGGACTGTTGATTTAATATAAAATTTCGAATAAACGGATAGCATAAAACAGTAAAAGAGTGCTTAAAATCGAGACCCTAATTCGGTAACCTTAATCTGGGACGTTTGAAGTACGTGCTAAAAAAACCGAGTCACGGTCGACGTTTTTCGAAACCTTTTTGGGGAATCATAAGGCCGGATATTTTAGAATATAGTTTCGAAGAAATGGAGTGCATAAAACAATTAAAGAGTGCTGAAAATCGAGACTCTAATTCGGAAACCTTAATCTGGGACGTTTGAAGTACGTGCTAAAAAATGGAGTCACGGTCGATGTTTTTCGAAACTTTTGTGGCAAATCATTAGGACTGATGATTTAGAATCGAATTTCGAAGAAACGGATAGCATAAAACAGTAAAAGAGTGCTTAGAATCGAGATCCTAATTCGGTTACCTTAATCTGGGACGTTTGAAGTACGTGCTAAAAAAACCGAATCACGGTCGACGTTTTTCGAAACTTTTTTGGTGAATCATAAGGCCGGAAATTTTAGAATATAATTTCGAAGAAACGGAGTGCATAAAAAAATTAAAGAGTGCTGAAAATCGAGACCCTAATTCGGAAACCTTAATCTGGGACGTCTGAAGTACGTGCTAAAAAATGGAGTCATGGTCGATGTTTTTCGAAACTTTTGTGGCGAATCATTAGGACTGATGATTTAGAATCGAATTTCGAAGAAACGGATAGCATAAAACAGTAAAAGAGTGCTTAAAATCGAGACCCTAATTCGGTAACCTTAATCTGGGACGTTTGAAGTACGTGCTAAAAAAACCGAGTCACGGTCGACGTTTTTCGAAACCTTTTTGTGGAATCATAAGGCCGGATATTTTAGAGTATAATTTCGAAGAAATGGAGTGCATAAAACAATTAAAGAGTGCTGAAAATCGAGACCCTAATTCGGAAACCTTAATCTGAGACGTTTGAAGTACGTGCTAAAAAATTGAGTCACGGTCGATGTTTTTCGAAACTTTTGTGGCGAATCATTAGGACTGATGATTTATTATCGAATTTCGAAGAAACGGATAGCATAAAACAGTAAAAGAGTGCTTAGAATCGAGACCCTAATTCGGTAACCTTAATCTGGGACGTTTGAAGTACGTGCTAAAAAAACCGAGTCACGGTCGACGTTTATCGAAACTTTTTTGGTGAATCGTAATTCCGGATAATTTAGAATATAATTTCGAAGAAGCGGAGTGCTTAAAACAATTAAATAGTGCTGAAAATCGAGACCCTAATTCGGAAACCTTAATCTGGGACGTCTGAAGTACGTGCTAAAAAATGTAGTCACGGTGGATGTTTTTCGAAACTTTTGTGGCGAATCATTAGGACTGATGATTTATTATCAAATTTCGAAGAAACGGATAGCATAAAACAGTAAAAGAGTGCTTAGAATCGAGACCCTAATTCGGTAACCTTAATCTGGGACGTTTGAAGTACGTGCTAAAAAAACCGAGTCACGGTCGACGTTTTTCGAAACTTTTTTGGTGAATCATAAGGCCGGATATTTTAGAATATAATTTCGAAGAAACGGAGTGCATAAAACAATTAAAGAGTGCTGAAAATCGAGACCCTAATTCGGAAACCTTAATCTGGCACGTTTGTAGTACGTGCTAAAAAATTGAGTCACGGTCGATGTTTTTCGAAACTTTTGTGGCGAATCATTAGGACTAATGATTTAGAATCGAATTTCGAAGAAACGGATAGCATAAAAAAGTAAAAGAGTGCTTAGAATCGAGACCCTATTTCGGTAACCTTAATCTGGGACGTTTGAAGTACGTGCTAAAAAAACCGAGTCACGGTCGACGTTTTTCGAAACTTTTTTGGTGAATCATAAGGCCGGATATTTTAGAATATACTTTCGAAGAAACGGAGTGCATAAAAAAATTAAAGAGTGCTTAAAATCGAGACCCTAATTCGGAAACCTTAATCTGGGACGTATTAAGTACGTGCTAAAAAATGGAGTCACGGTCGATGTTTTTCGAAACTTTTGTGGTGAATCATTAGGTCTGATGATTTAGAATCGAATTTCGAAGAAACGGATAGCATAAAACAGTAAAAGAGTGCTTAGAATCGAGACCCTAATTCGGTAACCTTAATCTGGGACGTTTGAAGTACGTGCTAAAAAAACTGAGTCACGGTCGACGTTTTTCGAAACTTTTTTGGTGAATCATAAGGCCGGATATTTTAGAATATAACTTCGAAGAATAAGAGTGCATAAAACAATTAAAAAGTGCTGAAAATCGAGACCCTAATTCGGAAACCTTAATCTGGGACGTTTGAAGTACGTGCTAAAAAATTGAGTCACGGTCGATGTTTTTCGAAACTTTTCTGGCGAATTATTAGGACTGATGATTTAGAATCGAATTTCGAAGAAACGGATAGCATAAAACAGTAAAAGAGTGCTTAAAATCGAGACCCTAATTCGGTAACCTTAATCTGGGACGTTTGAAGTACGTGCTAAAAAAACCGAGTCACGGTCGACGTTTTTCGAAACTTTTTTGGTGAATCGTAAGGCTGGATATTTTAGAATATAATTTCGAAGAAACGGAGTGCTTAAAACAATTAAAGAGTGCTGAAAATCGAGACCCTAATTCGGAAACCTTAATCTGGGACGTTTGAAGTACGTGCTAAAAAATGGAGTCACGGTCGATGTTTTTCGAAACTTTTGTGGCGAATCATTAGGACTGATGATTTAATATAAAATTTCGAATAAACGGATAGCATAAAACAGTAAAAGAGTGCTTAAAATCGAGACCCTAATTCGGTAACCTTAATCTGGGACGTTTGAAGTACGTGCTAAAAAAACCGAGTCACGGTCGACGTTTTTCGAAACCTTTTTGGGGAATCATAAGGCCGGATATTTTAGAATATAATTTCGAAGAAATGGAGTGCATAAAACAATTAAAGAGTGCTGAAAATCGAGTCCCTAATTCGGAAACCTTAATCTGGGACGTTTGAAGTACGTGCTAAAAAATGGAGTCACGGTCGATGTTTTTCGAAACTTTTGTGGCGAATCATTAGGACTGATGATTTAGAATCGAATTTCGAAGAAACGGATAGCATAAAACAGTAAAAGAGTGCTTAGAATCGAGATCCTAATTCGGTTACCTTAATCTGGGACGTTTGAAGTACGTGCTAAAAAAACCGAGTCACGGTCGACGTTTTTCGAAACCTTTTTGTGGAATCATAAGGCCGGATATTTTAGAGTATAATTTCGAAGAAATGGAGTGCATAAAACAATTAAAGAGTGCTGAAAATCGAGACCCTAATTCGGAAACCTTAATCTGGGACGTTTGAAGTACGTGCTAAAAAATGGAGTCACGGTCGATGTTTTTCGAAACTTTTGTGGCGAATCATTAGGACTGATGATTTATTATCGAATTTCGAAGAAACGGATAGCATAAAACAGTAAAAGAGTGCTTAGAATCGAGACCCTAATTCGGTAACCTTAATCTGGGACGTTTGAAGTACGTGCTAAAAAAACCGAGTCACGGTCGACGTTTATCGAAACTTTTTTGGTGAATCGTAATTCCGGATAATTTAGAATATAATTTCGAAGAAACGGAGTGCTTAAAACAATTAAATAGTGCTGAAAATCGAGACCCTAATTCGGAAACCTTAATCTGGGACGTCTGAAGTACGTGCTAAAAAATGTAGTCACGGTCGATGTTTTTCGAAACTTTTGTGGCGAATCATTAGGACTGATGATTTATTATCAAATTTCGAAGAAACGGATAGCATAAAACAGTAAAAGAGTGCTTAGAATCGAGACCCTAATTCGGTAACCTTAATCTGGGACGTTTGAAGTACGTGCTAAAAAAACCGAGTCACGGTCGACGTTTTTCGAAACTTTTTTGGTGAATCATAAGGCCGGATATTTTAGAATATAATTTCGAAGAAACGGAGTGCATAAAACAATTAAAGAGTGCTGAAAATCGAGACCCTAATTCGGAAACCTTAATCTGGCACGTTTGTAGTACGTGCTAAAAAATTGAGTCACGGTCGATGTTTTTCGAAACTTTTGTGGCGAATCATTAGGACTAATGATTTAGAATCGAATTTCGAAGAAACGGATAGCATAAAACAGTAAAAGAGTGCTTAGAATCGAGACCCTAATTCGGTAACCTTAATCTGGGACGTTTGAAGTACGTGCTAAAAAAACCGAGTCACGGTCGACGTTTTTCGAAACTTTTTTGGTGAATCATAAGGCCGGATATTTTAGAATATACTTTCGAAGAAACGGAGTGCATAAAAAAATTAAAGAGTGCTTAAAATCGAGACCCTAATTCGGAAACCTTAATCTGGGACGTATTAAGTACGTGCTAAAAAATGGAGTCACGGTCGATGTTTTTCGAAACTTTTGTGGTGAATCATTAGGTCTGATGATTTAGAATCGAATTTCGAAGAAACGGATAGCATAAAACAGTAAAAGAGTGCTTAGAATCGAGACCCTAATTCGGTAACCTTAATCTGGGACGTTTGAAGTACGTGCTAAAAAAACTGAGTCACGGTCGACGTTTTTCGAAACTTTTTTGGTGAATCATAAGGCCGGATATTTTAGAATATAACTTCGAAGAATAAGAGTGCATAAAACAATTAAAGAGTGCTGAAAATCGAGACCCTAATTCGGAAACCTTAATCTGGGACGTTTGAAGTACGTGCTAAAAAATTGAGTCACGGTCGATGTTTTTCGAAACTTTTCTGGCGAATTATTAGGACTGATGATTTAGAATCGAATTTCGAAGAAACGGATAGCATAAAACAGTAAAAGAGTGCTTAAAATCGAGACCCTAATTCGGTAACCTTAATCTGGGACGTTTGAAGTACGTGCTAAAAAAACCGAGTCACGGTCGACGTTTTTCGAAACCTTTTTGGGGAATCATAAGGCCGGATATTTTAGAATATAATTTCGAAGAAATGGAGTGCATAAAACAATTAAAGAGTGCTGAAAATCGAGACTCTAATTCGGAAACCTTAATCTGGGACGTTTGAAGTACGTGCTAAAAAATGGAGTCACGGTCGATGTTTTTCGAAACTTTTGTGGCAAATCATTAGGACTGATGATTTAGAATCGAATTTCGAAGAAACGGATAGCATAAAACAGTAAAAGAGTGCTTAGAATCGAGATCCTAATTCGGTTACCTTAATCTGGGACGTTTGAAGTACGTGCTAAAAAAACCGAATCACGGTCGACGTTTTTCGAAACTTTTTTGGTGAATCATAAGGCCGGAAATTTTAGAATATAATTTCGAAGAAACGGAGTGCATAAAAAAATTAAAGAGTGCTGAAAATCGAGACCCTAATTCGGAAACCTTAATCTGGGACGTCTGAAGTACGTGCTAAAAAATGGAGTCATGGTCGATGTTTTTCGAAACTTTTGTGGCGAATCATTAGGACTGATGATTTAGAATCGAATTTCGAAGAAACGGATAGCATAAAACAGTAAAAGAGTGCTTAAAATCGAGACCCTAATTCGGTAACCTTAATCTGGGACGTTTGAAGTACGTGCTAAAAAAACCGAGTCACGGTCGACGTTTTTCGAAACCTTTTTGTGGAATCATAAGGCCGGATATTTTAGAGTATAATTTCGAAGAAATGGAGTGCATAAAACAATTAAAGAGTGCTGAAAATCGAGACCCTAATTCGGAAACCTTAATCTGGGACGTTTGAAGTACGTGCTAAAAAATGGAGTCACGGTCGATGTTTTTCGAAACTTTTGTGGCGAATCATTAGGACTGATGATTTATTATCGAATTTCGAAGAAACGGATAGCATAAAACAGTAAAAGAGTGCTTAGAATCGAGACCCTAATTCGGTAACCTTAATCTGGGACGTTTGAAGTACGTGCTAAAAAAACCGAGTCACGGTCGACGTTTATCGAAACTTTTTTGGTGAATCGTAATTCCGGATAATTTAGAATATAATTTCGAAGAAGCGGAGTGCTTAAAACAATTAAATAGTGCTGAAAATCGAGACCCTAATTCGGAAACCTTAATCTGGGACGTCTGAAGTACGTGCTAAAAAATGTAGTCACGGTCGATGTTTTTCGAAACTTTTGTGGCGAATCATTAGGACTGATGATTTATTATCGAATTTCGAAGAAACGGATAGCATAAAACAGTAAAAGAGTGCTTAGAATCGAGACCCTAATTCGGTAACCTTAATCTGGGACGTTTGAAGTACGTGCTAAAAAAACCGAGTCACGGTCGACGTTTTTCGAAACTTTTTTGGTGAATCATAAGGCCGGATATTTTAGAATATAATTTCGAAGAAACGGAGTGCATAAAACAATTAAAGAGTGCTAAAAATCGAGACCCTAATTCGGAAACCTTAATCTGGCACGTTTGTAGTACGTGCTAAAAAATTGAGTCACGGTCGATGTTTTTCGAAACTTTTGTGGCGAATCATTAGGACTAATGATTTAGAATCGAATTTCGAAGAAACGGATAGCATAAAAAAGTAAAAGAGTGCTTAGAATCGAGACCCTAATTCGGTAACCTTAATCTGGGACGTTTGAAGTACGTGCTAAAAAAACCGAGTCACGGTCGACGTTTTTCGAAACTTTTTTTTGAATCATAAGGCCGGATATTTCAGAATATACTTTCGAAGAAACGGAGTGCATAAAAAAATTAAAGAGTGCTTAAAATCGAGACCCTAATTCGGAAACCTTAATCTGGGACGTATTAAGTACGTGCTAAAAAATGGAGTCACGGTCGATGTTTTTCGAAACTTTTGTGGTGAATCATTAGGTCTGATGATTTAGAATCGAATTTCGAAGAAACGGATAGCATAAAACAGTAAAAGAGTGCTTAGAATCGAAACCCTAATTCGGTAACCTTAATCTGGGACGTTTGAAGTACGTGCTAAAAAAACCGAGTCACGGTCGACGTTTTTCGAAACTTTTTTGGTGAATCATAAGGCCGGATATTTTAGAATATAACTTCGAAGAATAAGAGTGCATAAAACAATTAAAAAGTGCTGAAAATCGAGACCCTAATTCGGAAACCTTAATCTGGGACGTTTGAAGTACGTGCTAAAAAATTGAGTCACGGTCGATGTTTTTCGAAACTTTTCTGGCGAATTATTAGGACTGATGATTTAGAATCGAATTTCGAAGAAACGGATAGCATAAAACAGTAAAAGAGTGCTTAAAATCGAGACCCTAATTCGGTAACCTTAATCTGGGACGTTTGAAGTACGTGCTAAAAAAACCGAGTCACGGTCGACGTTTTTCGAAACTTTTTTGGTGAATCGTAAGGCCGGATATTTTAGAATATAATTTCGAAGAAACGGAGTGCTTAAAACAATTAAAGAGTGCTGAAAATCGAGACCCTAATTCGGAAACCTTAATCTGGGACGTTTGAAGTACGTGCTAAAAAATGGAGTCACGGTCGATGTTTTTCGAAACTTTTGTGGCGAATCATTAGGACTGATGATTTAATATAAAATTTCGAATAAACGGATAGCATAAAACAGTAAGAGAGTGCTTAAAATCGAGACCCTAATTCGGTAACCTTAATCTGGGACGTTTGAAGTACGTGCTAAAAAAACCGAGTCACGGTCGACGTTTTTCGAAACCTTTTTGGGGAATCATAAGGCCGGATATTTTAGAATATAATTTCGAAGAAATGGAGTGCATAAACCAATTAAAGAGTGCTGAAAATCGAGTCCCTAATTCGGAAACCTTAATCTGGGACGTTTGAAGTACGTGCTAAAAAATGGAGTCACGGTCGATGTTTTTCGAAACTTTTGTGGCGAATCATTAGGACTGATGATTTAGAATCGAATTTCGAAGAAACGGATAGCATAAAACAGTAAAAGAGTGCTTAGAATCGAGATCCTAATTCGGTTACCTTAATCTGGGACGTTTGAAGTACGTGCTAAAAAAACCGAGTCACGGTCGACGTTTTTCGAAACCTTTTTGTGGAATCATAAGGCCGGATATTTTAGAGTATAATTTCGAAGAAATGGAGTGCATAAAACAATTAAAGAGTGCTGAAAATCGAGACCCTAATTCGGAAACCTTAATCTGGGACGTTTGAAGTACGTGCTAAAAAATGGAGTCACGGTCGATGTTTTTCGAAACTTTTGTGGCGAATCATTAGGACTGATGATTTATTATCGAATTTCGAAGAAACGGATAGCATAAAACAGTAAAAGAGTGCTTAGAATCGAGACCCTAATTCGGTAACCTTAATCTGGGACGTTTGAAGTACGTGCTAAAAAAACCGAGTCACGGTCGACGTTTATCGAAACTTTTTTGGTGAATCGTAATTCCGGATAATTTAGAATATAATTTCGAAGAAACGGAGTGCTTAAAACAATTAAATAGTGCTGAAAATCGAGACCCTAATTCGGAAACCTTAATCTGGGACGTCTGAAGTACGTGCTAAAAAATGTAGTCACGGTCGATGTTTTTCGAAACTTTTGTGGCGAATCATTAGGACTGATGATTTATTATCAAATTTCGAAGAAACGGATAGCATAAAACAGTAAAAGAGTGCTTAGAATCGAGACCCTAATTCGGTAACCTTAATCTGGGACGTTTGAAGTACGTGCTAAAAAAACCGAGTCACGGTCGACGTTTTTCGAAACTTTTTTGGTGAATCATAAGGCCGGATATTTTAGAATATAATTTCGAAGAAACGGAGTGCATAAAACAATTAAAGAGTGCTGAAAATCGAGACCCTAATTCGGAAACCTTAATCTGGCACGTTTGTAGTACGTGCTAAAAAATTGAGTCACGGTCGATGTTTTTCGAAACTTTTGTGGCGAATCATTAGGACTAATGATTTAGAATCGAATTTCGAAGAAACGGATAGCATAAAACAGTAAAAGAGTGCTTAGAATCGAGACCCTAATTCGGTAACCTTAATCTGGGACGTTTGAAGTACGTGCTAAAAAAACCGAGTCACGGTCGACGTTTTTCGAAACTTTTTTGGTGAATCATAAGGCCGGATATTTTAGAATATACTTTCGAAGAAACGGAGTGCATAAAAAAATTAAAGAGTGCTTAAAATCGAGACCCTAATTCGGAAACCTTAATCTGGGACGTCTGAAGTACGTGCTAAAAAATGGAGTCACGGTCGATGTTTTTCGAAACTTTTGTGGCGAATCATTAGGACTGATGATTTAGAATCGAATTTCGAAGAAACGGATAGCATAAAACAGTAAAAGAGTGCTTAAAATCGAGACCCTAATTCGGTAACCTTAATCTGGGACGTTTGAAGTACGTGCTAAAAAAACCGAGTCACGGTCGACGTTTTTCGAAACCTTTTTGGTGAATCATAAGGCCGGATATTTTAGAGTATAATTTCGAAGAAATGGAGTGCATAAAACAATTAAAGAGTGCTGAAAATCGAGACCCTAATTCGTAAACCTTAATCTGGGACGTTTGAAGTACGTGCTAAAAAATGTAGTCACGGTCGATGTTTTTAGAAACTTTTGTGGCGAATCATTAGGACTGATGATTTATTATCGAATTTCGAAGAAACGGATAGCATAAAACAGTAAAAGAGTGCTTAGAATCGAGACCCTAATTCGGAAACCTTAATCTGGCACGTTTGTAGTACGTGCTAAAAAATTGAGTCACGGTCGATGTTTTTCGAAACTTTTGTGCCGAATCATTAGGACTGATGATTTAGAATCGAATTTCGAAGAAACGGATAGCATAAAACAGTAAAAGAGTGCTTAGAATCGAGACCCTAATTCGGAAACCTTAATCTGGGACGTTTGAAGTACATGCTAAAAAAACCGAGTCACGGTCGACGTTTTTCGGAACTTTTTTGGTGAATCGTAAGGCCGGATATTTTAGAATATAATTTCGAAGAAACGGAGTGCTTAAAACAATTAAAGAGTGCTGAAAATCGAGACCCTAATTCGGAAACCTTAATCTGGGACATTTGAAGTACGTGATAAAAAATGGAGTCACGGTCGATGTTTTTCGAAACTTTTGTGGCGAATCATTAGGACTGATGATTTAGAATCGAATTTCGAAGAAACGGATAGCATAAAACAGTAAAAGAGTGCTTAGAATCGAGACCCTAATTCGGTAACCTTAATCTGGGACGTTTGAAGTACGTGCTAAAAAAACCGAGTCACGGTCGACGTTTATCGAAACTTTTTTGGTGAATCGTAATTCCGGATAATTTAGAATATAATTTCGAAGAAACGGAGTGCTTAAAACAATTAAATAGTGCTGAAAATCGAGACCCTAATTCGGAAACCTTAATCTGGGACGTCTGAAGTACGTGCTAAAAAATGTAGTCACGGTCGATGTTTTTCGAAACTTTTGTGGCGAATCATTAGGACTGATGATTTATTATCGAATTTCGAAGAAACGGATAGCATAAAACAGTAAAAGAGTGCTTAGAATCGAGACCCTAATTCGGTAACCTTAATCTGGGACGTTTGAAGTACGTGCTAAAAAAACCGAGTCACGGTCGACGTTTTTCGAAACTTTTTTGGTGAATCATAAGGCCGGATATTTTAGAATATAATTTTGAAGAAACGGAGTGCATAAAACAATTAAAGAGTGCTGAAAATCGAGACCCTAATTCGGAAACCTTAATCTGGCACGTTTGTAGTACGTGCTAAAAAATGTAGTCACGGTCGATGTTTTTCGAAACTTTTGTGGCGAATCATTAGGACTAATGATTTAGAATCGAATTTCGAAGAAACGGATAGCATAAAACAGTAAAAGAGTGCTTAGAATCGAGACCCTAATTCGGTAACCTTAATCTGGGACGTTTGAAGTACGTGCTAAAAAAACCGAGTCACGGTCGACGTTTTTCGAAACTTTTTTGGTGAATCATAAGGCCGGATATTTTAGAATATAACTTCGAAGAATAAGAGTGCATAAAACAATTAAAAAGTGCTGAAAATCGAGACCCTAATTCGGAAACCTTAATCTGGGACGTTTGAAGTACGTGCTAAAAAATTGAGTCACGGTCGATGTTTTTCGAAACTTTTCTGGCGAATTATTAGGACTGATGATTTAGAATCGAATTTCGAAGAAACGGATAGCATAAAACAGTAAAAGAGTGCTTAAAATCGAGACCCTAATTCGGTAACCTTAATCTGGGACGTTTGAAGTACGTGCTAAAAAAACCGAGTCACGGTCGACGTTTTTCGAAACTTTTTTGGTGAATCGTAAGGCCGGAAATTTTAGAATATAATTTCGAAGAAACGGAGTGCATAAAAAAATTAAAGAGTTCTGAAAATCGAGACCCTAATTCGGAAACCTTAATCTTGGACGGTTGAAGTATGTGCTAAAAAATGGAGTCACGGTCGATGTTTTTCGAAACTTTTGTGGCGAATCATTAGGACTGATGATTTAATATAAAATTTCGAATAAACGGATAGCATAAAACAGTAAAAGAGTGCTTAAAATCGAGACCCTAATTCGGTAACCTTAATCTGGGACGTTTGAAGTACGTGCTAAAAAAACCGAGTCACGGTCGACGTTTTTCGAAACTTTTTTGGTGAATCATAAGGCCAGAAATTTTAGAATATAATTTCGAAGAAACGGAGTGCATAAAAAAATTAAAGAGTGCTGAAAATCGAGACCCTAATTCGGAAACCTTAATCTGGGACGGTTGAAGTATGTGCTAAAAAATGGAGTCACGGTCGATGTTTTTCGAAACTTTTGTGGCGAATCATTAGGACTGATGATTTAATATAAAATTTCGAATAAACGGATAGCATAAAACAGTAAAAGAGTGCTTAAAATCGAGACCCTAATTCGGTAACCTTAATCTGGGACGTTTGAAGTACGTGCTAAAAAAACCGAGTCACGGTCGACGTTTTTCGAAACCTTTTTGGTGAATTGTAAGGCCGGATATTTTAGAATATAATTTCGAAGAAACGGAGTGCTTAAAACAATTAAAGAGTGCTGAAAATCGAGACCTAATTCGGAAACCTTAATCTGGGACGTTTGAAGTACGTGCTAAAAAATGGAGTCACGGTCGATGTTTTTCGAAACTTTTGTGGCGAATCATTAGGACTGTTGATTTAATATAAAATTTCGAATAAACGGATAGCATAAAACAGTAAAAGAGTGCTTAAAATCGAGACCCTAATTCGGTAACCTTAATCTGGGACGTTTGAAGTACGTGCTAAAAAAACCGAGTCACGGTCGACGTTTTTCGAAACCTTTTTGGGGAATCATAAGGCCGGATATTTTAGAATATAATTTCGAAGAAATGGAGTGCATAAAACAATTAAAGAGTGCTGAAAATCGAGACTCTAATTCGGAAACCTTAATCTGGGACGTTTGAAGTACGTGCTAAAAAATGGAGTCACGGTCGATGTTTTTCGAAACTTTTGTGGCAAATCATTAGGACTGATGATTTAGAATCGAATTTCGAAGAAACGGATAGCATAAAACAGTAAAAGAGTGCTTAGAATCGAGACCCTAATTCGGTTACCTTAATCTGGGACGTTTGAAGTACGTGCTAAAAAAACCGAATCACGGTCGACGTTTTTCGAAACTTTTTTGGTGAATCATAAGGCCGGAAATTTTAGAATATAATTTCGAAGAAACGGAGTGCATAAAAAAATTAAAGAGTGCTGAAAATCGAGACCCTAATTCGGAAACCTTAATCTGGGACGTCTGAAGTACGTGCTAAAAAATGGAGTCATGGTCGATGTTTTTCGAAACTTTTGTGGCTAATCATTAGGACTGATGATTTAGAATCGAATTTCGAAGAAACGGATAGCATAAAACAGTAAAAGAGTGCTTAAAATCGAGACCCTAATTCGGTAACCTTAATCTGGGACGTTTGAAGTACGTGCTAAAAAAACCGAGTCACGGTCGACGTTTTTCCAAACCTTTTTGTGGAATCATAAGGCCGGATATTTTAGAGTATAATTTCGAAGAAATGGAGTGCATAAAACAATTAAAGAGTGCTGAAAATCGAGACCCTAATTCGGAAACCTTAATCTGGGACGTTTGAAGTACGTGCTAAAAAATGGAGTCACGGTCGATGTTTTTCGAAACTTTTGTGGCGAATCATTAGGACTGATGATTTAGAATAGAATTTCGAAGAAACGGATAGCATAAAAGAGTAAAAGAGTGCTTAGAATCGAGACCCTAATTCGGTAACCTTAATCATGTTCGTTTGAAGTACGTGCTAAAAAAACCAAGTCACGGTCGACGTTTTTCGAAACTTTTTTGGTGAATCATAAGGCCGGATATTTTAGAATATAATTTCGAAGAAACGGAGTGCATAAAAAAATTAAAGAGTGCTGAAAATCGAGACCCTAATTCGGAAACCTTAATCTGGGACGTCTGAAGTACGTGCTAAAAAATGGAGTCACGGTCGATGTTTTTCGAAACTTTTGTGGCGAATCATTAGGACTGATGATTTAGAATCGAATTTCGAAGAAACGGATAGCATAAAACAGTAAAAGAGTGCTTAAAATCGAGACCCTAATTCGGTAACCTTAATCTGGGACGTTTGAAGTACGTGCTAAAAAAACCGAGTCACGATCGACGTTTTTCGAAACTTTTTTGGTGAATCATAAGGCCGGATATTTTAGAATATAATTTCGAAGAAAGGGAGCGCATAAAACAATTAAAGAGTGCTGAAAATCGAGACCCTAATTCGGAAACCTTAATATGGGACTTTTGAAGTACGTGCTAAAAAATGGAGTCACGGTCGATGTTTTTCGAAACTTTTGTGGCGAATCATTAGGACTGATGATTTAGAATCGAATTTCGAAGAAACGGAAAGCATAAAACAGTAAAAGAGTGCTTAAAATCGAGACCCTAATTCGGTAACTTTAATCTGGGACGTTTGAAGTACGTGCTAAAAAAACCGAGTCACGGTCGACGTTTTTCGAAACTTTTTTGGTGAATCGTAAGGCCGGATATTTTAGAATATAATTTCGATTAAACGGAGTGCTTAAAACAATTAAAGAGTGCTGAAAATCGAGACCCTAATTCGGAAACCTTAATCTGGGACGTTTGAAGTACGTGCTAAAAAATGGAGTCACGGTCGATGTTTTTCGAAACTTTTGTGGCGAATCATTAGGACTGATGATTTAATATAAAATTTCGAATAAACGGATAGCCTAAAACAGTAAAAGAGTGCTTAAAATCGAGACCCTAATTCGGTAACCTTAATCTGGGACGTTTGAAGTACGTGCTAAAAAAACCGAGTCACGGTCGACGTTTTTCGAAACCTTTTTGGGGAATCATAAGGCCGGATATTTTAGAATATAATTTCGAACAAATGGAGTGCATAAAACCATTAAAGAGTGCTTAAAATCGAGACCCTAATTCGGAAACCTTAATCTGGGACGTTTGAAGTACGTGCTAAAAAATGGAGTCACGGTCGATGTTTTTCGAAACTTTTGTGGTGAATTATTAGGACTGATGATTTAGAATCGAATTTCGAAGAAACGGATAGCATAAAACAGTAAAAGAGTGCTTAGAATCGAGACCCTAATTTGGTAACCTTAATCTGGGACATTTGAAGTACGTGCTAAAAAAACCGAGTCACGGTCGACGTTTTTTGAAACTTTTTTGGTGAATCATAAGGCCGGATATTTTAGAATATAATTTCGAAGAAACGGAGTGCATAAAAAATTAAAGAGTGCTGAAAATCGAGACCCTAATTCGGAAACCTTAATCTGGGACGTCTGAAGTACGTGCTAAAAAATGGAGTCACGGTCGATGTTTTTCGAAACTTTTGTGGCGAATCATTAGGACTAATGATTTAGAATCGAATTTCGAAGAAACGGATAGCATAAAACAGTAAAAGAGTGCTTAGAATCGAGAGCCTAATTCGGTAACCTTAATCTGGGACGTTTGAAGTACGTGCTAAAAAAACCGAGTCACGGTCGACGTTTTTCGAAACTTTTTTGGTGAATCATAAGACCGGATATTTTAGAATATAATTTCGAAGAAACGGAGTGCATAAAACAATTAAAGAGTGCTGAAAATCGAGACCCTAATTCGGAAACCTTAATCTGGGACTTTTGAAGTACGTGCTAAAAAATGGAGTCACGGTCGATGTTTTTCGAAACTTTTGTGGCGAATCATTAGGACTGATGATTTAGAATCGAATTTCGAAGAAACGGATAGCATAAAACATTAAAAGAGTGCTTAAAATCGAGACCCTAATTCGGTAACCTTAATCTGAGACGTTTGAAGTACGTGCTAAAAAAACCGAGTCACGGTCGACGTTTTTCGAAACCTTTTTGGGGAATCATAAGGCCGGATATTTTAGAATATAATTTCGAACAAATGGAGTGCATAAAACCATTAAAGAGTGCTTAAAATCGAGACCCTAATTCGGAAACCTTAATCTGGGACGTTTGAAGTACGTGCTAAAAAATGGAGTCACGGTCGATGTTTTTCGAAACTTTTGTGGTGAATTATTAGGACTGATGATTTAGAATCGAATTTCGAAGAAACGGATAGCATAAAACAGTAAAAGAGTGCTTAGAATCGAGACCCTAATTTGGTAACCTTAATCTGGGACATTTGAAGTACGTGCTAAAAAAACCGAGTCACGGTCGACGTTTTTTGAAACTTTTTTGGTGAATCATAAGGCCGGATATTTTAGAATATAATTTCGAAGAAACGGAGTGCATAAAAAATTAAAGAGTGCTGAAAATCGAGACCCTAATTCGGAAACCTTAATCTGGGACGTCTGAAGTACGTGCTAAAAAATGGAGTCACGGTCGATGTTTTTCGAAACTTTTGTGGCGAATCATTAGGACTGATGATTTAGAATCGAATTTCGAAGAAACGGATAGCATAAAACAGTAAAAGAGTGCTTAAAATCGAGAGCCTAATTCGGTAACCTTAATCTGGGACGTTTGAAGTACGTGCTAAAAAAACCGAGTCACGGTCGACGTTTTTCGAAACTTTTTTGGTGAATCATAAGACCGGATATTTTAGAATATAATTTCGAAGAAACGGAGTGCATAAAACAATTAAAGAGTGCTGAAAATCGAGACCCTAATTCGGAAACCTTAATCTGGGACTTTTGAAGTACGTGCTAAAAAATGGAGTCACGGTCGATGTTTTTCGAAACTTTTGTGGCGAATCATTAGGACTGATGATTTAGAATCGAATTTCGAAGAAACGGATAGCATAAAACATTAAAAGAGTGCTTAAAATCGAGACCCTAATTCGGTAACCTTAATCTGAGACGTTTGAAGTACGTGCTAAAAAAACCGAGTCACGGTCGGCGTTTTTCGAAACCTTTTTGGGGAATCATAATGCCGGATATTTTAGAATATAATTTCGAAGAATAAGAGTGCATAAAACAATTAAAGAGTGCTGAAAATCGAGACCCTAATTCGGAAACCTTAATCTGGGACGTTTGAAGTACGTGCTAAAAAATGGAGTCACGGTCGATGTTTTTCGAAACTTTTGTGGCGAATCATTAGGACTGATGATTTAGAATCGAATTTCGAAGAAACGGATAGCATAAAACAGTAAAAGAGTGCTTAAAATCGAGACCCTAATTCGGTAACCTTAATCTGGGACATTTGAAGTACGTGCTAAAAAAACCGAGTCACGGTCGACGTTTTTCGAAACCTTTTTGGGGAATCATAAGGCCGGATATTTTAGAATATAATTTCGAAGAAATGGAGTGCATAAAACAATTAAAGAGTGCTGAAAATCGAGACCCTAATTCGGAAACCTTAATCTGGCACGTTTGTAGTACGTGCTAAAAAATTGAGTCACGTTCGATGTTTTTCGAAACTTTTGTGCCGAATCATTAGGACTGATGATTTATAATCGAATTTTGAAGAAACGAATAGCATAAAACAGTAAAAGAGTGCTTAAAATCGAGACCCTAATTCGGAAACCTTAATCTGGGACGTTTGAAGTACATGCTAAAAAAACCGAGTCACGGTCGACGTTTTTCGGAACTTTTTTGGTGAATCGTAAGGCCGGATATTTTAGAATATAATTTCGAAGAAACGGAGTGCTTAAAACAATTAAAGAGTGCTGAAAATCGAGACCCTAATTCGGAAACCTTAATCTGGGACATTTATAGTACATGATAAAAAATGGAGTCACGGTCGATGTTTTTTGAAACTTTTGTGGCGAATCATTAGGACTGATGATTTAGAATCGAATTTCGAAGAAACGGATAGCATAAAACAGTAAAAGAGTGCTTAGAATCGAGACCCTAATTCGGAAACCTTAATCTGGCACGTTTGTAGTACGTGCTAAAAAATTGAGTCACGGTCGATGTTTTTCGAAACTTTTGTGCCGAATCATTAGGACTGATGATTTATAATCGAATTTTGAAGAAACGGATAGCATAAAACAGTAAAAGAGTGCTTAAAATCGAGACCCTAATTCGGAAACCTTAATCTGGGACGTTTGAAGTACATGCTAAAAAAACCGAGTCACGGTCGACGTTTTTCGGAACTTTTTTGGTGAATCGTAAGGCCGGATATTTTAGAATATAATTTCGAAGTAACGGAGTGCTTAAAACAATTAAAGAGTGCTGAAAATCGAGTCCCTAATTCGGAAACCTTAATCTGGGACGTTTGAAGTACGTGCTAAAAAATGGAGTCACGGTCGATGTTTTTCGAAACTTTTGTGGCGAATCATTAGGACTAATGATTTAGAATCGAATTTCGAAGAAACGGATAGCATAAAACAGTAAAAGAGTGCTTAGAATCGAGAGCCTAATTCGGTAACCTTAATCTGGGACGTTTGAAGTACGTGCTAAAAAAACCGAGTCACGGTCGACGTTTTTCGAAACTTTTTTGGTGAATCATAAGACCGGATATTTTAGAATATAATTTCGAAGAAACGGAGTGCATAAAACAATTAAAGAGTGCTGAAAATCGAGACCCTAATTCGGAAACCTTAATCTGGGACTTTTGAAGTACGTGCTAAAAAATGGAGTCACGGTCGATGTTTTTCGAAACTTTTGTGGCGAATCATTAGGACTGATGATTTAGAATCGAATTTCGAAGAAACGGATAGCATAAAACAGTAAAAGAGTGCTTAAAATCGAGACCCTAATTCGGTAACCTTAATCTGAGACGTTTGAAGTACGTGCTAAAAAAACCGAGTCACGGTCGGCGTTTTTCGAAACCTTTTTGGGGAATCATAATGCCGGATATTTTAGAATATAATTTCGAAGAATAAGAGTGCATAAAACAATTAAAGAGTGCTGAAAATCGAGACCCTAATTCGGAAACCTTAATCTGGGACGTTTGAAGTACGTGCTAAAAAATGGAGTCACGGTCGATGTTTTTCGAAACTTTTGTGGCGAATCATTAGGACTGATGATTTAGAATCGAATTTCGAAGAAACGGATAGCATAAAACAGTAAAAGAGTGCTTAAAATCGAGACCCTAATTCGGTAACCTTAATCTGGGACATTTGAAGTACGTGCTAAAAAAACCGAGTCACGGTCGACGTTTTTCGAAACCTTTTTGGGGAATCATAAGGCCGGATATTTTAGAATATAATTTCGAAGAAATGGAGTGCATAAAACAATTAAAGAGTGCTGAAAATCGAGACCCTAATTCGGAAACCTTAATCTGGCACGTTTGTAGTACGTGCTAAAAAATTGAGTCACGGTCGATGTTTTTCGAAACTTTTGTGCCGAATCATTAGGACTGATGATTTATAATCGAATTTTGAAGAAACGGATAGCATAAAACAGTAAAAGAGTGCTTAAAATCGAGACCCTAATTCGGAAACCTTAATCTGGGACGTTTGAAGTACATGCTAAAAAAACCGAGTCACGGTCGACGTTTTTCGGAACTTTTTTGGTGAATCGTAAGGCCGGATATTTTAGAATATAATTTCGAAGAAACGGAGTGCTTAAAACAATTAAAGAGTGCTGAAAATCGAGACCCTAATTCGGAAACCTTAATCTGGGACATTTATAGTACGTGATAAAAAATGGAGTCACGGTCGATGTTTTTTGAAACTTTTGTGGCGAATCATTAGGACTGATGATTTAGAATCGAATTTCGAAGAAACGGATAGCATAAAACAGTAAAAGAGTGCTTAGAATCGAGACCCTAATTCGGAAACCTTAATCTGGCACGTTTGTAGTACGTGCTAAAAAATTGAGTCACGGTCGATGTTTTTCGAAACTTTTGTGCCGAATCATTAGGACTGATGATTTATAATCGAATTTTGAAGAAACGGATAGCATAAAACAGTAAAAGAGTGCTTAAAATCGAGACCCTAATTCGGAAACCTTAATCTGGGACGTTTGAAGTACATGCTAAAAAAACCGAGTCACGGTCGACGTTTTTCGGAACTTTTTTGGTGAATCGTAAGGCCGGATATTTTAGAATATAATTTCGAAGTAACGGAGTGCTTAAAACAATTAAAGAGTGCTGAAAATCGAGTCCCTAATTCGGAAACCTTAATCTGGGACGTTTGAAGTACGTGCTAAAAAATGGAGTCACGGTCGATGTTTTTCGAAACTTTTGTGGCGAATCATTAGGACTAATGATTTAGAATCGAATTTCGAAGAAACGGATAGCATAAAACAGTAAAAGAGTGCTTAGAATCGAGAGCCTAATTCGGTAACCTTAATCTGGGACGTTTGAAGTACGTGCTAAAAAAACCGAGTCACGGTCGACGTTTTTCGAAACTTTTTTGGTGAATCATAAGACCGGATATTTTAGAATATAATTTCGAAGAAACGGAGTGCATAAAACAATTAAAGAGTGCTGAAAATCGAGACCCTAATTCGGAAACCTTAATCTGGGACTTTTGAAGTACGTGCTAAAAAATGGAGTCACGGTCGATGTTTTTCGAAACTTTTGTGGCGAATCATTAGGACTGATGATTTAGAATCGAATTTCGAAGAAACGGATAGCATAAAACAGTAAAAGAGTGCTTAAAATCGAGACCCTAATTCGGTAACCTTAATCTGAGACGTTTGAAGTACGTGCTAAAAAAACCGAGTCACGGTCGGCGTTTTTCGAAACCTTTTTGGGGAATCATAATGCCGGATATTTTAGAATATAATTTCGAAGAATAAGAGTGCATAAAACAATTAAAGAGTGCTGAAAATCGAGACCCTAATTCGGAAACCTTAATCTGGGACGTTTGAAGTACGTGCTAAAAAATGGAGTCACGGTCGATGTTTTTCGAAACTTTTGTGGCGAATCATTAGGACTGATGATTTAGAATCGAATTTCGAAGAAACGGATAGCATAAAACAGTAAAAGAGTGCTTAAAATCGAGACCCTAATTCGGTAACCTTAATCTGGGACATTTGAAGTACGTGCTAAAAAAACCGAGTCACGGTCGACGTTTTTCGAAACCTTTTTGGGGAATCATAAGGCCGGATATTTTAGAATATAATTTCGAAGAAATGGAGTGCATAAAACAATTAAAGAGTGCTGAAAATCGAGACCCTAATTCGGAAACCTTAATCTGGCACGTTTGTAGTACGTGCTAAAAAATTGAGTCACGGTCGATGTTTTTCGAAACTTTTGTGCCGAATCATTAGGACTGATGATTTATAATCGAATTTTGAAGAAACGGATAGCATAAAACAGTAAAAGAGTGCTTAAAATCGAGACCCTAATTCGGAAACCTTAATCTGGGACGTTTGAAGTACATGCTAAAAAAACCGAGTCACGGTCGACGTTTTTCGGAACTTTTTTGGTGAATCGTAAGGCCGAATATTTTAGAATATAATTTCGAAGAAACGGAGTGCTTAAAACAATTAAAGAGTGCTGAAAATCGAGACCCTAATTCGGAAACCTTAATCTGGGACATTTGAAGTACGTGATAAAAAATGGAGTCACGGTCGATGTTTTTTGAAACTTTTGTGGCGAATCATTAGGACTGATGATTTAGAATCGAATTTCGAAGAAACGGATAGCATAAAACAGTAAAAGAGTGCTTAGAATCGAGACCCTAATTCGGAAACCTTAATCTGGCACGTTTGTAGTACGTGCTAAAAAATTGAGTCACGGTCGATGTTTTTCGAAACTTTTGTGCCGAATCATTAGGACTGATGATTTATAATCGAATTTTGAAGAAACGGATAGCATAAAACAGTAAAAGAGTGCTTAAAATCGAGACCCTAATTCGGAAACCTTAATCTGGGACGTTTGAAGTACATGCTAAAAAAACCGAGTCACGGTCGACGTTTTTCGGAACTTTTTTGGTGAATCGTAAGGCCGGATATTTTAGAATATAATTTCGAAGTAACGGAGTGCTTAAAACAATTAAAGAGTGCTGAAAATCGAGTCCCTAATTCGGAAACCTTAATCTGGGACGTTTGAAGTACGTGCTAAAAAATGGAGTCAAGGTCGATGTTTTTCGAAACTTTTGTGGCGAATCATTAGGACTAATGATTTAGAATCGAATTTCGAAGAAACGGATAGCATAAAACAGTAAAAGAGTGCTTAGAATCGAGAGCCTAATTCGGTAACCTTAATCTGGGACGTTTGAAGTACGTGCTAAAAAAACCGAGTCACGGTCGACGTTTTTCGAAACTTTTTTGTTGAATCATAAGACCGGATATTTTAGAATATAATTTCGAAGGAACGGAGTGCTTAAAACAATTAAAGAGTGCTGAAAATCGAGACCCTAATTCGGAAACCTTAATCTGGGACTTTTGAAGTACGTGCTAAAAAATGGAGTCACGGTCGATGTTTTTCGAAACTTTTGTGGCGAATCATTAGGACTGATGATTTAGAATCGAATTTCGAAGAAACGGATAGCATAAAACAGTAAAAGAGTGCTTAAAATCGAGACCCTAATTCGGTAACCTTAATCTGAGACGTTTGAAGTACGTGCTAAAAAAACCGAGTCACGGTCGGCGTTTTTCGAAACCTTTTTGGGGAATCATAATGCCGGATATTTTAGAATATAATTTCGAAGAATAAGAGTGCATAAAACAATTAAAGAGTGCTGAAAATCGAGACCCTAATTCGGAAACCTTAATCTGGGACGTTTGAAGTACGTGCTAAAAAATGGAGTCACGGTCGATGTTTTTCGAAACTTTTGTGGCGAATCATTAGGACTGATGATTTAGAATCGAATTTCGAAGAAACGGATAGCATAAAACAGTAAAAGAGTGCTTAAAATCGAGACCCTAATTCGGTAACCTTAATCTGGGACATTTGAAGTACGTGCTAAAAAAACCGAGTCACGGTCGACGTTTTTCGAAACCTTTTTGGGGAATCATAAGGCCGGATATTTTAGAACATAATTTCGAAGAAATGGAGTGCATAAAACAATTAAAGAGTGCTGAAAATCGAGACCCTAATTCGGAAACCTTAATCTGGCACGTTTGTAGTACGTGCTAAAAAATTGAGTCACGGTCGATGTTTTTCGAAACTTTTGTGCCGAATCATTAGGACTGATGATTTATAATCGAATTTTTAAGAAACGGATAGCATAAAACAGTAAAAGAGTGCTTAAAATCGAGACCCTAATCCGGAAACCTTAATCTGGGACGTTTGAAGTACATGCTAAAAAAACCGAGTCACGGTCGACGTTTTTCGGAACTTTTTTGGTGAATCGTAAGGCCGGATATTTTAGAATATAATTTCGAAGAAACGGAGTGCTTAAAACAATTAAAGAGTGCTGAAAATCGAGACCCTAATTCGGAAACCTTAATCTGGGACATTTGAAGTACGTGATAAAAAATGGAGTCACGGTCGATGTTTTTTGAAACTTTTGTGGCGAATCATTAGGACTGATGATTTAGAATCGAATTTCGAAGAAACGGATAGCATAAAACAGTAAAAGAGTGCTTAGAATCGAGACCCTAATTCGGAAACCTTAATCTGGCACGTTTGTAGTACGTGCTAAAAAATTGAGTCACGGTCGATGTTTTTCGAATTTTTTGTGCCGAATCATTAGGACTGATGATTTATAATCGAATTTTGAAGAAACGGATAGCATAAAACAGTAAAAGAGTGCTTAAAATCGAGACCCTAATTCGGAAACCTTAATCTGGGACGTTTGAAGTACATGCTAAAAAAACCGAGTCACGGTCGACGTTTTTCGGAACTTTTTTGGTGAATCGTAAGGCCGGATATTTTAGAATATAATTTCGAAGAAACGGAGTGCTTAAAACAATTAAAGAGTGCTGAAAATCGAGACCCTAATTCGGAAACCTTAATCTGGGACATTTGAAGTACGTGCTAAAAAATGAAGTCACGGTCGATGATTTTCGAAACTTTTGTGGCGAATCATTAGGACTGATGATTTAGAATCGAATTTCGAAGAAACGGATAGCATAAAACAGTAAAAGAGTGCTTAGAATCGAGACCCTAATTCGGTAACCTTAATCTGGGACATTTGAAGTACGTGCTAAAAAATGGAGTCACGGTCGATGTTTTTCGAAACTTTTGTGGCGAATCATTAGGACTGATGATTTAATATAAAATTTCGAATAAACGGATAGCATAAAACAGTAAAAGAGTGCTTAAAATCGAGACCCTAATTCGGTAACCTTAATCTGGGACGTTTGAAGTACGTGCTAAAAAAACCGAGTCACGGTCGACGTTTTTCGAAACCTTTTTGGGGAATCATAAGGCCGGATATTTTAGAATATAATTTCGAAGAAATGGAGTGCATAAAACAATTAAAGAGTGCTGAAAATCGAGTCCCTAATTCGGAAACCTTAATCTGGGACGTTTGAAGTACGTGCTAAAAAATGGAGTCACGGTCGATGTTTTTCGAAACTTTTGTGGCGAATCATTAGGACTAATGATTTAGAATCGAATTTCGAAGAAACGGATAGCATAAAACAGTAAAAGAGTGCTTAGAATCGAGAGCCTAATTCGGTAACCTTAATCTGGGACGTTTGAAGTACGTGCTAAAAAAACCGAGTCACGGTCGACGTTTTTCGAAACTTTTTTGGTGAATCATAAGACCGGATATTTTAGAATATAATTTCGAAGAAACGGAGTGCATAAAACAATTAAAGAGTGTTGAAAATCGAGACCCTAATTCGGAAACCTTAATCTGGGACTTTTGAAGTACGTGCTAAAAAATGGAGTCACGGTCGATGTTTTTCGAAACTTTTGTGGCGAATCATTAGGACTGATGATTTAGAATCGAATTTCGAAGAAACGGATAGCATAAAACAGTAAAAGAGTGCTTAAAATCGAGACCCTAATTCGGTAACCTTAATCTGAGACGTTTGAAGTACGTGCTAAAAAAATCGAGTCACGGTCGGCGTTTTTCGAAACCTTTTTGGGGAATCATAATGCCGGATATTTTAGAATATAATTTCGAAGAATAAGAGTGCATAAAACAATTAAAGAGTGCTGAAAATCGAGACCCTAATTCGGAAACCTTAATCTGGGACGTTTGAAGTACGTGCTAAAAAATGGAGTCACGGTCGATGTTTTTCGAAACTTTTGTGGCGAATCATTAGGACTGATGATTTAGAATCGAATTTCGAAGAAACGGATAGCATAAAACAGTAAAAGAGTGCTTAAAATCGAGACCCTAATTCGGTAACCTTAATCTGGGACATTTGAAGTACGTGCTAAAAAAACCGAGTCACGGTCGACGTTTTTCGAAACCTTTTTGGGGAATCATAAGGCCGGATATTTTAGAATATAATTTCGAAGAAATGGAGTGCATAAAACAATTAAAGAGTGCTGAAAATCGAGACCCTAATTCGGAAACCTTAATCTGGCACGTTTGTAGTACGTGCTAAAAAATTGAGTCACGGTCGATGTTTTTCGAAACTTTTGTGCCGAATCATTAGGACTGATGATTTATAATCGAATTTTGAAGAAACGGATAGCATAAAACAGTAAAAGAGTGCTTAAAATCGAGACCCTAATTCGGAAACCTTAATCTGGGACGTTTGAAGTACATGCTAAAAAAATCGAGTCACGGTCGACGTTTTTCGGAACTTTTTTGGTGAATCGTAAGGCCGGATATTTTAGAATATAATTTCGAAGAAACGGAGTGCTTAAAACAATTAAAGAGTGCTGAAAATCGAGACCCTAATTCGGAAACCTTAATCAGGGACATTTGAAGTACGTGATAAAAAATGGAGTCACGGTCGATGTTTTTTGAAACTTTTGTGGCGAATCATTAGGACTGATGATTTAGAATCGAATTTCGAAGAAACGGATAGCATAAAACAGTAAAAGAGTGCTTAGAATCGAGACCCTAATTCGGAAACCTTAATCTGGCACGTTTGTAGTACGTGCTAAAAAATTGAGTCACGGTCGATGTTTTTCGAAACTTTTGTGCCGAATCATTAGGACTGATGATTTATAATCGAATTTTGAAGAAACGGATAGCATAAAACAGTAAAAGAGTGCTTAAAATCGAGACCCTAATTCGGAAACCTTAATCTGGGACGTTTGAAGTACATGCTAAAAAAACCGAGTCACGGTCGACGTTTTTCGGAACTTTTTTGGTGAATCGTAAGGCCGGATATTTTAGAATATAATTTCGAAGAAACGGAGTGCTTAAAACAATTAAAGAGTGCTGAAAATCGAGACCCTAATTCGGAAACCTTAATCTGGGACATTTGAAGTATGTGCTAAAAAATGGAGTCACGGTCGATGATTTTCGAAACTTTTGTGGCGAATCATTAGGACTGATGATTTAGAATCGAATTTCGAAGAAACGGATAGCATAAAACAGTAAAAGAGTGCTTAGAATCGAGACCCTAATTCGGTAACCTTAATCTGGGACATTTGAAGTACGTGCTAAAAAATGGAGTCACGGTCGATGTTTTTCGAAACTTTTGTGGCGAATCATTAGGACTAATGATTTAGAATCGAATTTCGAAGAAACGGATAGCATAAAACAGTAAAAGAGTGCTTAGAATCGAGAGCCTAATTCGGTAACCTTAATCTGGGACGTTTGAAGTACGTGCTAAAAAAACCGAGTCACGGTCGACGTTTTTCGAAACTTTTTTGGTGAATCATAAGACCGGATATTTTAGAATATAATTTCGAAGAAACGGAGTGCATAAAACAATTAAAGAGTGCTGAAAATCGAGACCCTAATTCGGAAACCTTAATCTGGGACTTTTGAAGTACGTGCTAAAAAATGGAGTCACGGTCGATGTTTTTCGAAACTTTTGTGGCGAATCATTAGGACTGATGATTTAGAATCGAATTTTGAAGAAACGGATAGCATAAAACAGTAAAAGAGTGCTTAAAATCGAGACCCTAATTCGGAAACCTTAATCTGGGACGTTTGAAGTACATGCTAAAAAAACCGAGTCACGGTCGACGTTTTTCGGAACTTTTTTGGTGAATCGTAAGGCCGGATATTTTAGAATATAATTTCGAAGAAACGGAGTGCTTAAAACAATTAAAGAGTGCTGAAAATCGAGACCCTAATTCGGAAACCTTAATCTGGGACATTTGAAGTATGTGCTAAAAAATGGAGTCACGGTCGATGATTTTCGAAACTTTTGTGGCGAATCATTAGGACTAATGATTTAGAATCGAATTTCGAAGAAACGGATAGCATAAAACAGTAAAAGAGTGCTTAGAATCGAGAGCCTAATTCGGTAACCTTAATCTGGGACGTTTGAAGTACGTGCTAAAAAAACCGAGTCACGGTCGACGTTTTTCGAAACCTTTTTGGGGAATCATAAGGCCGGATATTTTAGAATATAATTTCGAAGAAATGGAGTGCATAAAACAATTAAAGAGTGCTGAAAATCGAGTCCCTAATTCGGAAACCTTAATCTGGGACGTTTGAAGTACGTGCTAAAAAATGGAGTCACGGTCGATGTTTTTCGAAACTTTTGTGGCGAATCATTAGGACTAATGATTTAGAATCGAATTTCGAAGAAACGGATAGCATAAAACAGTAAAAGAGTGCTTAGAATCGAGAGCCTAATTCGGTAACCTTAATCTGGGACGTTTGAAGTACGTGCTAAAAAAACCGAGTCACGGTCGACGTTTTTCGAAACTTTTTTGGTGAATCATAAGACCGGATATTTTAGAATATAATTTCGAAGAAACGGAGTGCATAAAACAATTAAAGAGTGCTGAAAATCGAGACCCTAATTCGGAAACCTTAATCTGGGACTTTTGAAGTACGTGCTAAAAAATGGAGTCACGGTCGATGTTTTTCGAAACTTTTGTGGCGAATCATTAGGACTGATGATTTAGAATCGAATTTCGAAGAAACGGATAGCATAAAACAGTAAAAGTGTGCTTAAAATCGAGACCCTAATTCGGTAACCTTAATCTGAGACGTTTGAAGTACGTGCTAAAAAAACCGAGTCACGGTCGGCGTTTTTCGAAACCTTTTTGGGGAATCATAATGCCGGATATTTTAGAATATAATTTCGAAGAATAAGAGTGCATAAAACAATTAAAGAGTGCTGAAAATCGAGACCCTAATTCGGAAACCTTAATCTGGGACGTTTGAAGTACGTGCTAAAAAATGGAGTCACGGTCGATGTTTTTCGAAACTTTTGTGGCGAATCATTAGGACTGATGATTTAGAATCGAATTTCGAAGAAACGGATAGCATAAAACAGTAAAAGAGTGCTTAAAATCGAGACCCTAATTCGGTAACCTTAATCTGGGACATTTGAAGTACGTGCTAAAAAAACCGAGTCACGGTCGACGTTTTTCGAAACCTTTTTGGGGAATCATAAGGCCGGATATTTTAGAATATAATTTCGAAGAAATGGAGTGCATAAAACAATTAAAGAGTGCTGAAAATCGAGTCCCTAATTCGGAAACCTTAATCTGGGACGTTTGAAGTACGTGCTAAAAAATGGAGTCACGGTCGATGTTTTTCGAAACTTTTGTGGCGAATCATTAGGACTGATGATTTAGAATCGAATTTCGAAGAAACGGATAGCATAAAACAGTAAAAGAGTGCTTAAAATCGAGACCCTAATTCGGTAACCTTAATCTGGGACATTTGAAGTACGTGCTAAAAAAACCGAGTCACGGTCGACGTTTTTCGAAACCTTTTTGGGGAATCATAAGGCCGGATATTTTAGAATATAATTTCGAAGAAATGGAGTGCATAAAACAATTAAAGAGTGCTGAAAATCGAGACCCTAATTCGGAAACCTTAATCTGGCACGTTTGTAGTACGTGCTAAAAAATTGAGTCACGGTCGATGTTTTTCGAAACTTTTGTGCCGAATCATTAGGACTGATGATTTATAATCGAATTCTGAAGAAACGGATAGCATAAAACAGTAAAAGGGTGCTTAAAATCGAGACCCTAATTCGGAAACCTTAATCTGGGACGTTTGAAGTACATGCTAAAAAAACCGAGTCACGGTCGACGTTTTTCGGAACTTTTTTGGTGAATCGTAAGGCCGGATATTTTAGAATATAATTTCGAAGAAACGGAGTGCTTAAAACAATTAAAGAGTGCTGAAAATCGAGACCCTAATTCGGAAACCTTAATCTGGGACATTTGAAGTACGTGCTAAAAAATGGAGTCACGGTCGATGATTTTCGAAACTTTTGTGGCGAATCATTAGGACTGATGATTTAGAATCGAATTTCGAAGAAACGGATAGCATAAAACAGTAAAAGAGTGCTTAGAATCGAGACCCTAATTCGGTAACCTTAATCTGGGACATTTGAAGTACGTGCTAAAAAATGGAGTCACGGTCGATGTTTTTCCAAACTTTTGTGGCGAATCATTAGGACTGATGATTTAATATAAAATTTCGAATAAACGTATAGCATAAAACAGTAAAAGAGTGCTTAAAATCGAGACCCTAATTCGGTAACCTAAATCTGGGACGTTTGAAGTACGTGCTAAAAAAACCGAGTCACGGTCGACGTTTTTCGAAACCTTTTTGGGGAATCATAAGGCCGGATATTTTAGAATATAATTTCGAAGAAATGGAGTGCATAAAACAATTAAAGAGTGCTGAAAATCGAGTCCCTAATTCGGAAACCTTAATCTGGGACGTTTGAAGTACGTGCTAAAAAATGGAGTCACGGTCGATGTTTTTCGAAACTTTTGTGGCGAATCATTAGGACTGATGATTTAGAATCGAATTTCGAAGAAACGGATAGCATAAAACAGTAAAAGAGTGCTTAGAATCGAGATCCTAATTCGGTTACCTTAATCTGGGACGTTTGAAGTACGTGCTAAAAAAACCGAATCACGGTCGACGTTTTTCGAAACTTTTTTGGTGAATCATAAGGCCGGAAATTTTAGAATATAATTTCGAAGAAACGGAGTGCATAAAAAAATTAAAGAGTGCTGAAAATCGAGACCCTAATTCGGAAACCTTAATCTGGGACGGTTGAAGTATGTGCTAAAAAATGGAGTCACGGTCGATGTTTTTCGAAACTTTTGTGGCGAATCATTAGGACTGATGATTTAATATAAAATTTCGAATAAACGGATAGCATAAAACAGTAAAAGAGTGCTTAAAATCGAGACCCTAATTCGGTAACCTTAATCTGGGACGTTTGAAGTACGTGCTAAAAAAACCAAGTCACGGTCGACGTTTTTCGAAACCTTTTTGGTGAATCGTAAGGCCGGATATTTTAGAATATAATTTCGAAGAAACGGAGTGCTTAAAACAATTAAAGAGTGCTGAAAATCGAGACCTAATTCGGAAACCTTAATCTGGGACGTTTGAAGTACGTGCTAAAAAATGGAGTCACGGTCGATGTTTTTCGAAACTTTTGTGGCGAATCATTAGGACTGTTGATTTAATATAAAATTTCGAATAAACGGATAGCATAAAACAGTAAAAGAGTGCTTAAAATCGAGACCCTAATTCGGTAACCTTAATCTGGGACGTTTGAAGTACGTGCTAAAAAAACCGAGTCACGGTCGACGTTTTTCGAAACCTTTTTGGGGAATCATAAGGCCGGATATTTTAGAATATAATTTCAAAGAAATGGAGTGCATAAAACAATTAAAGAGTGCTGAAAATCGAGACTCTAATTCGGAAACCTTAATCTGGGACGTTTGAAGTACGTGCTAAAAAATGGAGTCACGGTCGATGTTTTTCGAAACTTTTGTGGCAAATCATTAGGACTGATGATTTAGAATCGAATTTCGAAGAAACGGATAGCATAAAACAGTAAAAGAGTGCTTAGAATCGAGATCCTAATTCGGTTACCTTAATCTGGGACGTTTGAAGTACGTGCTAAAAAAACCGAATCACGGTCGACGTTTTTCGAAACTTTTTTGGTGAATCATAAGGCCGGAAATTTTAGAATATAATTTCGAAGAAACGGAGTGCATAAAAAAATTAAAGAGTGCTGAAAATCGAGACCCTAATTCGGAAACCTTAATCTGGGACGTCTGAAGTACGTGCTAAAAAATGGAGTCATGGTCGATGTTTTTCGAAACTTTTGTGGCGAATCATTAGGACTGATGATTTAGAATCGAATTTCGAAGAAACGGATAGCATAAAACAGTAAAAGAGTGCTTAAAATCGAGAGCCTAATTCGGTAACCTTAATCTGGGACGTTTGAAGTACGTGCTAAAAAAACCGAGTCACGGTCGACGTTTTTCGAAACTTTTTTGGTGAATCATAAGACCGGATATTTTAGAATATAATTTCGAAGAAACGGAGTGCATAAAACAATTAAAGAGTGCTGAAAATCGAGACCCTAATTCGGAAACCTTAATCTGGGACTTTTGAAGTACGTGCTAAAAAATGGAGTCACGGTCGATGTTTTTCGAAACTTTTGTGGCGAATCATTAGGACTGATGATTTAGAATCGAATTTCGAAGAAACGGATAGCATAAAACAGTAAAAGTGTGCTTAAAATCGAGACCCTAATTCGGTAACCTTAATCTGAGACGTTTGAAGTACGTGCTAAAAAAACCGAGTCACGGTCGGCGTTTTTCGAAACCTTTTTGGGGAATCATAATGCCGGATATTTTAGAATATAATTTCGAAGAATAAGAGTGCATAAAACAATTAAAGAGTGCTGAAAATCGAGACCCTAATTCGGAAACCTTAATCTGGGACGTTTGAAGTACGTGCTAAAAAATGGAGTCACGGTCGATGTTTTTCGAAACTTTTGTGGCGAATCATTAGGACTGATGATTTAGAATCGAATTTCGAAGAAACGGATAGCATAAAACAGTAAAAGAGTGCTTAAAATCGAGACCCTAATTCGGTAACCTTAATCTGGGACATTTGAAGTACGTGCTAAAAAAACCGAGTCACGGTCGACGTTTTTCGAAACCTTTTTGGGGAATCATAAGGCCGGATATTTTAGAATATAATTTCGAAGAAATGGAGTGCATAAAACAATTAAAGAGTGCTGAAAATCGAGTCCCTAATTCGGAAACCTTAATCTGGGACGTTTGAAGTACGTGCTAAAAAATGGAGTCACGGTCGATGTTTTTCGAAACTTTTGTGGCGAATCATTAGGACTGATGATTTAGAATCGAATTTCGAAGAAACGGATAGCATAAAACAGTAAAAGAGTGCTTAAAATCGAGACCCTAATTCGGTAACCTTAATCTGGGACATTTGAAGTACGTGCTAAAAAAACCGAGTCACGGTCGACGTTTTTCGAAACCTTTTTGGGGAATCATAAGGCCGGATATTTTAGAATATAATTTCGAAGAAATGGAGTGCATAAAACAATTAAAGAGTGCTGAAAATCGAGACCCTAATTCGGAAACCTTAATCTGGCACGTTTGTAGTACGTGCTAAAAAATTGAGTCACGGTCGATGTTTTTCGAAACTTTTGTGCCGAATCATTAGGACTGATGATTTATAATCGAATTCTGAAGAAACGGATAGCATAAAACAGTAAAAGGGTGCTTAAAATCGAGACCCTAATTCGGAAACCTTAATCTGGGACGTTTGAAGTACATGCTAAAAAAACCGAGTCACGGTCGACGTTTTTCGGAACTTTTTTGGTGAATCGTAAGGCCGGATATTTTAGAATATAATTTCGAAGAAACGGAGTGCTTAAAACAATTAAAGAGTGCTGAAAATCGAGACCCTAATTCGGAAACCTTAATCTGGGACATTTGAAGTACGTGCTAAAAAATGGAGTCACGGTCGATGATTTTCGAAACTTTTGTGGCGAATCATTAGGACTGATGATTTAGAATCGAATTTCGAAGAAACGGATAGCATAAAACAGTAAAAGAGTGCTTAGAATCGAGACCCTAATTCGGTAACCTTAATCTGGGACATTTGAAGTACGTGCTAAAAAATGGAGTCACGGTCGATGTTTTTCCAAACTTTTGTGGCGAATCATTAGGACTGATGATTTAATATAAAATTTCGAATAAACGTATAGCATAAAACAGTAAAAGAGTGCTTAAAATCGAGACCCTAATTCGGTAACCTAAATCTGGGACGTTTGAAGTACGTGCTAAAAAAACCGAGTCACGGTCGACGTTTTTCGAAACCTTTTTGGGGAATCATAAGGCCGGATATTTTAGAATATAATTTCGAAGAAATGGAGTGCATAAAACAATTAAAGAGTGCTGAAAATCGAGTCCCTAATTCGGAAACCTTAATCTGGGACGTTTGAAGTACGTGCTAAAAAATGGAGTCACGGTCGATGTTTTTCGAAACTTTTGTGGCGAATCATTAGGACTGATGATTTAGAATCGAATTTCGAAGAAACGGATAGCATAAAACAGTAAAAGAGTGCTTAGAATCGAGATCCTAATTCGGTTACCTTAATCTGGGACGTTTGAAGTACGTGCTAAAAAAACCGAATCACGGTCGACGTTTTTCGAAACTTTTTTGGTGAATCATAAGGCCGGAAATTTTAGAATATAATTTCGAAGAAACGGAGTGCATAAAAAAATTAAAGAGTGCTGAAAATCGAGACCCTAATTCGGAAACCTTAATCTGGGACGGTTGAAGTATGTGCTAAAAAATGGAGTCACGGTCGATGTTTTTCGAAACTTTTGTGGCGAATCATTAGGACTGATGATTTAATATAAAATTTCGAATAAACGGATAGCATAAAACAGTAAAAGAGTGCTTAAAATCGAGACCCTAATTCGGTAACCTTAATCTGGGACGTTTGAAGTACGTGCTAAAAAAACCAAGTCACGGTCGACGTTTTTCGAAACCTTTTTGGTGAATCGTAAGGCCGGATATTTTAGAATATAATTTCGAAGAAACGGAGTGCTTAAAACAATTAAAGAGTGCTGAAAATCGAGACCTAATTCGGAAACCTTAATCTGGGACGTTTGAAGTACGTGCTAAAAAATGGAGTCACGGTCGATGTTTTTCGAAACTTTTGTGGCGAATCATTAGGACTGTTGATTTAATATAAAATTTCGAATAAACGGATAGCATAAAACAGTAAAAGAGTGCTTAAAATCGAGACCCTAATTCGGTAACCTTAATCTGGGACGTTTGAAGTACGTGCTAAAAAAACCGAGTCACGGTCGACGTTTTTCGAAACCTTTTTGGGGAATCATAAGGCCGGATATTTTAGAATATAATTTCAAAGAAATGGAGTGCATAAAACAATTAAAGAGTGCTGAAAATCGAGACTCTAATTCGGAAACCTTAATCTGGGACGTTTGAAGTACGTGCTAAAAAATGGAGTCACGGTCGATGTTTTTCGAAACTTTTGTGGCAAATCATTAGGACTGATGATTTAGAATCGAATTTCGAAGAAACGGATAGCATAAAACAGTAAAAGAGTGCTTAGAATCGAGATCCTAATTCGGTTACCTTAATCTGGGACGTTTGAAGTACGTGCTAAAAAAACCGAATCACGGTCGACGTTTTTCGAAACTTTTTTGGTGAATCATAAGGCCGGAAATTTTAGAATATAATTTCGAAGAAACGGAGTGCATAAAAAAATTAAAGAGTGCTGAAAATCGAGACCCTAATTCGGAAACCTTAATCTGGGACGTCTGAAGTACGTGCTAAAAAATGGAGTCATGGTCGATGTTTTTCGAAACTTTTGTGGCGAATCATTAGGACTGATGATTTAGAATCGAATTTCGAAGAAACGGATAGCATAAAACAGTAAAAGAGTGCTTAAAATCGAGACCCTAATTCGGTAACCTTAATCTGGGACGTTTGAAGTACGTGCTAAAAAAACCGAGTCACGGTCGACGTTTTTCGAAACCTTTTTGTGGAATCATAAGACCGGATATTTTAGAGTATAATTTCGAAGAAATGGAGTGCATAAAACAATTAAAGAGTGCTGAAAATCGAGACCCTAATTCGGAAACCTTAATCTGGGACGTTTGAAGTACGTGCTAAAAAATGGAGTCACGGTCGATGTTTTTCGAAACTTTTGTGGCGAATCATTAGGACTGATGATTTAGAATCGAATTTCGAAGAAACGGATAGCATAAAACAGTAAAAGAGTGCTTAGAATCGAGATCCTAATTCGGTTGCCTTAATCTGGGACGTTTAAAGTACGTGCTAAAAAAACCGAATCACGGTCGACGTTTTTCGAAACTTTTTTGGTGAATCATAAGGCCGGATATTTTAGAATATAATTTCGAAGAAACAGAGTGCATAAAAAAATTAAAGAGTGCTGAAAATCGAGACCCTAATTCGGAAACCTTAATCTGGGACGTCTGAAGTACGTGCTAAAAAATGGAGTCACGGTCGATGTTTTTCGAAACTTTTGTGGCGAATCATTAGGACTGATGATTTAGAATCGAATTTCGAAGAAACGGATAGCATAAAACAGTAAAAGAGTGCTTAAAATCGAGACCCTAATTCGGTAACCTTAATCTGGGACGTTTGAAGTACGTGCTAAAAAAACCGAGTCACGATCGACGTTTTTCGAAACTTTTTTGGTGAATCATAAGGCCGGATATTTTAGAATATAATTTCGAAGAAAGGGAGCGCATAAAACAATTAAAGAGTGCTGAAAATCGAGACCCTAATTCGGAAACCTTAATATGGGACTTTTGAAGTACATGCTAAAAAATGGAGTCACGGTCGATGTTTTTCGAAACTTTTGTGGCGAATCATTAGGACTGATGATTTAGAATCGAATTTCGAAGAAACGGAAAGCATAAAACAGTTCGAGACCCTAATTCGGTAACCTTAATCTGGGACGTTTGAAGTACGTGCTAAAAAAACCGAGTCACGGTCGACGTTTTTCGAAACTTTTTTGGTGAATCGTAAGGCCGGATATTTTAGAATATAATTTCGATTAAACGGAGTGCTTAAAACAATTAAAGAGTGCTGAAAATCGAGACCCTAATTCGGAAACCTTAATCTGGGACGTTTGAAGTACGTGCTAAAAAATGGAGTCACGGTCGATGTTTTTCGAAACTTTTGTGGCGAATCATTAGGACTGATGATTTAATATAAAATTTCGAATAAACGGATAGCCTAAAACAGTAAAAGAGTGCTTAAAATCGAGACCCTAATTCGGTAACCTTAATCTGGGACGTTTGAAGTACGTGCTAAAAAAACCGAGTCACGGTCGACGTTTTTCGAAACCTTTTTGGGGAATCATAAGGCCGGATATTTTAGAATATAATTTCGAACAAATGGAGTGCATAAAACCATTAAAGAGTGCTTAAAATCGAGACCCTAATTCGGAAACCTTAATCTGGGACGTTTGAAGTACGTGCTAAAAAATGGAGTCACGGTCGATGTTTTTCGAAACTTTTGTGGCAAATCATTAGGACTGATGATTTAGAATCGAATTTCGAAGAAACGGATAGCATAAAACAGTAAAAGAGTGCTTAGAATCGAGATCCTAATTCGGTTACCTTAATCTGGGACGTTTGAAGTACGTGCTAAAAAAACCGAATCACGGTCGACGTTTTTCGAAACTTTTTTGGTGAATCATAAGGCCGGAAATTTTAGAATATAATTTCGAAGAAACGGAGTGCATAAAAAATTAAAGAGTGCTGAAAATCGAGACCCTAATTCGGAAACCTTAATCTGGGACGTCTGAAGTACGTGCTAAAAAATGGAGTCACGGTCGATGTTTTTCGAAACTTTTGTGGCGAATCATTAGGACTAATGATTTAGAATCGAATTTCGAAGAAACGGATAGCATAAAACAGTAAAAGAGTGCTTAGAATCGAGAGCCTAATTCGGTAACCTTAATCTGGGACGTTTGAAGTACGTGCTAAAAAAACCGAGTCACGGTCGACGTTTTTCGAAACTTTTTTGGTGAATCATAAGACCGGATATTTTAGAATATAATTTCGAAGAAACGGAGTGCATAAAAAATTAAAGAGTGCTGAAAATCGAGACCCTAATTCGGAAACCTTAATCTGGGACGTCTGAAGTACGTGCTAAAAAATGGAGTCATGGTCGATGTTTTTCGAAACTTTTGTGGCGAATCATTAGGACTAATGATTTAGAATCGAATTTCGAAGAAACGGATAGCATAAAACAGTAAAAGAGTGCTTAGAATCGAGAGCCTAATTCGGTAACCTTAATCTGGGACGTTTGAAGTACGTGCTAAAAAAACCGAGTCACGATCGACGTTTTTCGAAACTTTTTTGGTGAATCATAAGGCCGGATATTTTAGAATATAATTTCGAAGAAACGGAGTGCATAAAACAATTAAAGAGTGCTGAAAATCGAGACCCTAATTCGGAAACCTTAATCTGGGACTTTTGAAGTACGTGCTAAAAAATGGAGTCACGGTCGATGTTTTTCGAAACTTTTGTGGCGAATCATTAGGACTGATGATTTAGAATCGAATTTCGAAGAAACGGAAAGCATAAAACAGTTCGAGACCCTAATTCGGTAACCTTAATCTGGGACGTTTGAAGTACGTGCTAAAAAAACCGAGTCACGGTCGACGTTTTTCGAAACTTTTTTGGTGAATCGTAAGGCCGGATATTTTAGAATATAATTTCGATTAAACGGAGTGCTTAAAACAATTAAAGAGTGCTGAAAATCGAGACCCTAATTCGGAAACCTTAATCTGGGACGTTTGAAGTACGTGCTAAAAAATGGAGTCACGGTCGATGTTTTTCGAAACTTTTGTGGCGAATCATTAGGACTGATGATTTAATATAAAATTTCGAATAAACGGATAGCCTAAAACAGTAAAAGAGTGCTTAAAATCGAGACCCTAATTCGGTAACCTTAATCTGGGACGTTTGAAGTACGTGCTAAAAAAACCGAGTCACGGTCGACGTTTTTCGAAACCTTTTTGGGGAATCATAAGGCCGGATATTTTAGAATATAATTTCGAACAAATGGAGTGCATAAAACCATTAAAGAGTGCTTAAAATCGAGACCCTAATTCGGAAACCTTAATCTGGGACGTTTGAAGTACGTGCTAAAAAATGGAGTCACGGTCGATGTTTTTCGAAACTTTTGTGGCAAATCATTAGGACTGATGATTTAGAATCGAATTTCGAAGAAACGGATAGCATAAAACAGTAAAAGAGTGCTTAGAATCGAGATCCTAATTCGGTTACCTTAATCTGGGACGTTTGAAGTACGTGCTAAAAAAACCGAATCACGGTCGACGTTTTTCGAAACTTTTTTGGTGAATCATAAGGCCGGAAATTTTAGAATATAATTTCGAAGAAACGGAGTGCATAAAAAATTAAAGAGTGCTGAAAATCGAGACCCTAATTCGGAAACCTTAATCTGGGACGTCTGAAGTACGTGCTAAAAAATGGAGTCACGGTCGATGTTTTTCGAAACTTTTGTGGCGAATCATTAGGACTAATGATTTAGAATCGAATTTCGAAGAAACGGATAGCATAAAACCGTAAAAGAGTGCTTAGAATCGAGAGCCTAATTCGGTAACCTTAATCTGGGACGTTTGAAGTACGTGCTAAAAAAACCGAGTCACGGTCGACGTTTTTCGAAACTTTTTTGGTGAATCATAAGACCGGATATTTTAGAATATAATTTCGAAGAAACGGAATGCATAAAACAATTAAAGAGTGCTGAAAATCGAGACCCTAATTCGGAAACCTTAATCTGGGACTTTTGAAGTACGTGCTAAAAAATGGAGTCACGGTCGATGTTTTTCGAAACTTTTGTGGCGAATCATTAGGACTGATGATTTAGAATCGAATTTCGAAGAAACGGATAGCATAAAACAGTAAAAGAGTGCTTAAAATCGAGACCCTAATTCGGTAACCTTAATCTGAGACATTTGAAGTACGTGCTAAAAAAACCGAGTCACGGTCGGCGTTTTTCGAAACCTTTTTGGGGAATCATAATGCCGGATATTTTAGAATATAATTTCGAAGAATAAGAGTGCATAAAACAATTAAAGAGTGCTGAAAATCGAGACCCTAATTCGGAAACCTTAATCTGGCACGTTTGTAGTACGTGCTAAAAAATTGAGTCACGGTCGATGTTTTTCGAAACTTTTGTGCCGAATCATTAGGACTGATGATTTATAATCGAATTTTGAAGAAACGGATAGCATAAAACAGTAAAAGAGTGCTTAAAATCGAGACCCTAATTCGGAAACCTTAATCTGGGACGTTTGAAGTACATGCTAAAAAAACCGAGTCATGGTCGACGTTTTTCGGAACTTTTTTGGTGAATCGTAAGGCCGAATATTTTAGAATATAATTTCGAAGAAACGGAGTGCTTAAAACAATTAAAGAGTGCTGAAAATCGAGACCCTAATTCGGAAACCTTAATCTGGGACATTTGAAGTACGTGATAAAAAATGGAGTCACGGTCGATGTTTTTTGAAACTTTTGTGGCGAATCATTAGGACTGATGATTTAGAATCGAATTTCGAAGAAACGGATAGCATAAAACAGTAAAAGAGTGCTTAGAATCGAGACCCTAATTCGGTAACCTTAATCTGGGACATTTGAAGTACGTGCTAAAAAAACCGAGTCACGGTCGATGTTTTTCGAAACTTTTGTGGCGAATAATTAGGACTGATGATTTAGAATCGAATTTCGAGGAAACGGATAGCATAAAACAGTAAAAGAGTGCTTAGAATCGAGACCCTAATTCGGTAACCTTAATCTGGGACGTATGAAGTACGTGCTAAAAAAACCGAGTCACGGTCGACGTTTTTCGAAACTTTTTTGGTGAATCATAAGGCCGGATATTTTAGAATATAATTTCGAAGAAACGGAGTGCATAAAACAATTAAAGAGTGCTGAAAATCGAGACCCTAATTCGGAAACCTTAATCTGGGACATTTGAAGTACGTGCTAAAAAATGGAGTCACGGTCGATGATTTTCGAAACTTTTGTGGCGAATCATTAGGACTGATGATTTAGAATCGAATTTCGAAGAAACGGATAGCATAAAACAGTAAAAGAGTGCTTAGAATCGAGACCCTAATTCGGTAACCTTAATCTGGGACATTTGAAGTACGTGCTAAAAAATGGAGTCACGGTCGATGTTTTTCCAAACTTTTGTGGCGAATCATTAGGACTGATGATTTAGAATCGAATTTCGAAGAAACGGATAGCATAAAACAGTAAAAGAGTGCTTAGAATCGAGACCCTAATTCGGTAACCTTAATCTGGGACATTTGAAGTACGTGCTAAAAAAACCGAGTCACGGTCGATGTTTTTCGAAACTTTTGTGGCGAATAATTAGGACTGATGATTTAGAATCGAATTTCGAGGAAACGGATAGCATAAAACAGTAAAAGAGTGCTTAGAATCGAGACCCTAATTCGGTAACCTTAATCTGGGACGTATGAAGTACGTGCTAAAAAAACCGAGTCACGGTCGACGTTTTTCGAAACTTTTTTGGTGAATCATAAGGCCGGATATTTTAGAATATAATTTCGAAGAAACGGAGTGCATAAAACAATTAAAGAGTGCTGAAAATCGAGACCCTAATTCGGAAACCTTAATCTGGGACATTTGAAGTACGTGCTAAAAAATGGAGTCACGGTCGATGTTTTTCGAAACTTTTGTGGCGAATCATTAGGACTGATGATTTAGAATCGAATTTCGAAGAAACGGATAGCATAAAACAGTAAAAGAGTGCTTAGAATCGAGACCCTAATTCGGTAACCTTAATCTGGGACGTATGAAGTACGTGCTAAAAAAACCGAGTCACGGTCGACGTTTTTCGAAACTTTTTTGGTGAATCATAAGGCCGGATATTTTAGAATATAATTTCGAAGAAACGGAGTGCTTAAAACAATTAAAGAGTGCTGAAAATCGAGACCCTAATTCGGAAACCTTAATCTGGGACATTTGAGGTACGTGATAAAAAATGGAGTCACGGTCGATGTTTTTTGAAACTTTTGTGGCGAATCATTAGGACTGATGATTTAGAATCGAATTTCGAAGAAACGGATAGCATAAAACAGTAAAAGAGTGCTTAGAATCGAGACCCTAATTCGGAAACCTTAATCTGGCACGTTTGTAGTACGTGCTAAAAAATTGAGTCACGGTCGATGTTTTTCGAAACTTTTGTGCCGAATCATTAGGACTGATGATTTAGAATCGAATTTCGAAGAAACGGATAGCATAAAACAGTAAAAGAGTGCTTAGAATCGAGACCCTAATTCGGAAACCTTAATCTGGGACGTTTGAAGTACATGCTAAAAAAACCGAGTCACGGTCGACGTTTTTCGGAACTTTTTTGGTGAATCGTAAGGCCGGATATTTTAGAATATAATTTCGAAGAAACGGAGTGCTTAAAACAATTAAAGAGTGCTGAAAATCGAGACCCTAATTCGGAAACCTTAATCTGGGACATTTGAAGTACGTGATAAAAAATGGAGTCACGGTCGATGTTTTTCGAAACTTTTGTGGCGAATCATTAGGACTGATGATTTAGAATCGAATTTCGAAGAAACGGATAGCATAAAACAGTAAAAGAGTGCTTAGAATCGAGACCCTAATTCGGTAACCTTAATCTGGGACATTTGAAGTACGTGCTAAAAAAACCGAGTCACGGTCGATGTTTTTCGAAACTTTTGTGGCGAATAATTAGGACTGATGATTTAGAATCGAATTTCGAAGAAACGGATAGCATAAAACAGTAAAAGAGTGCTTAGAATCGAGACCCTAATTCGGTAACCTTAATCTGGGACGTATGAAGTACGTGCTAAAAAAACCGAGTCACGGTCGACGTTTTTCGAAACTTTTTTGGTGAATCATAAGGCCGGATATTTTAGAATATAATTTCGAAGAAACGGAGTGCATAAAACAATTAAAGAGTGCTGAAAATCGAGACCCTAATTCGGAAACCTTAATCTGGGACATTTGAGGTACGTGATAAAAAATGGAGTCACGGTCGATGTTTTTTGAAACTTTTGTGGCGAATCATTAGGACTGATGATTTAGAATCGAATTTCGAAGAAACGGATAGCATAAAACAGTAAAAGAGTGCTTAGAATCGAGACCCTAATTCGGAAACCTTAATCTGGCACGTTTGTAGTACGTGCTAAAAAATTGAGTCACGGTCGATGTTTTTCGAAACTTTTGTGCCGAATCATTAGGACTGATGATTTAGAATCGAATTTCGAAGAAACGGATAGCATAAAACAGTAAAAGAGTGCTTAGAATCGAGACCCTAATTCGGAAACCTTAATCTGGGACGTTTGAAGTACATGCTAAAAAAACCGAGTCACGGTCGACGTTTTTCGGAACTTTTTTGGTGAATCGTAAGGCCGGATATTTTAGAATATAATTTCGAAGAAACGGAGTGCTTAAAACAATTAAAGAGTGCTGAAAATCGAGACCCTAATTCGAAAACCTTAATCTGGGACATTTGAAGTACGTGATAAAAAATGGAGTCACGGTCGATGTTTTTCGAAACTTTTGTGGCGAATCATTAGGACTGATGATTTAGAATCGAATTTCGAAGAAACGGATAGCATAAAACAGTAAAAGAGTGCTTAGAATCGAGACCCTAATTCGGTAACCTTAATCTGGGACATTTGAAGTACGTGCTAAAAAAACCGAGTCACGGTCGATGTTTTTCGAAACTTTTGTGGCGAATAATTAGGACTGATGATTTAGAATCGAATTTCGAAGAAACGGATAGCATAAAACAGTAAAAGAGTGCTTAGAATCGAGACCCTAATTCGGTAACCTTAATCTGGGACGTATGAAGTACGTGCTAAAAAAACCGAGTCACGGTCGACGTTTTTCGAAACTTTTTTGGTGAATCATAAGGCCGGATATTTTAGAATATAATTTCGAAGAAACGGAGTGCATAAAACAATTAAAGAGTGCTGAAAATCGAGACCCTAATTCGGAAACCTTAATCTGGGACATTTGAGGTACGTGATAAAAAATGGAGTCACGGTCGATGTTTTTTGAAACTTTTGTGGCGAATCATTAGGACTGATGATTTAGAATCGAATTTCGAAGAAACGGATAGCATAAAACAGTAAAAGAGTGCTTAGAATCGAGACCCTAATTCGGAAACCTTAATCTGGCACGTTTGTAGTACGTGCTAAAAAATTGAGTCACGGTCGATGTTTTTCGAAACTTTTGTGCCGAATCATTAGGACTGATGATTTAGAATCGAATTTCGAAGAAACGGATAGCATAAAACAGTAAAAGAGTGCTTAGAATCGAGACCCTAATTCGGAAACCTTAATCTGGGACGTTTGAAGTACATGCTAAAAAAACCGAGTCACGGTCGACGTTTTTCGGAACTTTTTTGGTGAATCGTAAGGCCGGATATTTTAGAATATAATTTCGAAGAAACGGAGTGCTTAAAACAATTAAAGAGTGCTGAAAATCGAGACCCTAATTCGGAAACCTTAATCTGGGACATTTGAAGTACGTGATAAAAAATGGAGTCACGGTCGATGTTTTTCGAAACTTTTGTGGCGAATCATTAGGACTGATGATTTAGAATCGAATTTCGAAGAAACGGATAGCATAAAACAGTAAAAGAGTGCTTAGAATCGAGACCCTAATTCGGTAACCTTAATCTGGGACATTTGAAGTACGTGCTAAAAAAACCGAGTCACGGTCGATGTTTTTCGAAACTTTTGTGGCGAATAATTAGGACTGATGATTTAGAATCGAATTTCGAAGAAACGGATAGCATAAAACAGTAAAAGAGTGCTTAGAATCGAGACCCTAATTCGGTAACCTTAATCTGGGACGTATGAAGTACGTGCTAAAAAAACCGAGTCACGGTCGACGTTTTTCGAAACTTTTTTGGTGAATCATAAGGCCGGATATTTTAGAATATAATTTCGAAGAAACGGAGTGCATAAAACAATTAAAGAGTGCTGAAAATCGAGACCCTAATTCGGAAACCTTAATCTGGGACATTTGAAGTACGTGCTAAAAAATGGAGTCACGGTCGATGTTTTTCGAAACTTTTGTGGCGAATCATTAGGACTGATGATTTAGAATCGAATTTCGAAGAAACGGATAGCATAAAACAGTAAAAGAGTGCTTAGAATCGAGACCCTAATTCGGTAACCTTAATCTGGGACGTATGAAGTACGTGCTAAAAAAACCGAGTCACGGTCGACGTTTTTCGAAACTTTTTTGGTGAATCATAAGGCCGGATATTTTAGAATATAATTTCGAAGAAACGGAGTGCATAAAAAAATTAAAGAGTGCTTAAAATCGAGACCCTAATTCGGAAACCTTAATCTAGGACGTTTGAAGTACGTGCTAAAAAATGGAGTCACGGTCGATGTTTTTCGAAACTTTTGTGGCGAATCATTAGGACTGATGATTTAATATAAAATTTCGAATAAACGGAAAGCATAAAACAGTAAAAGAGTGCTTAAAATCGAGACCCTAATTCGGTAACCTTAATCTGGGACGTTTGAAGTACGTGCTAAAAAAACCGAGTCACGGTCGACGTTTTTCGAAACCTTTTTGGGGAATCATAAGGCCGGATATTTTAGAATATAATTTCGAAGAAATGGAGTGCATAAAACAATTAAAGAGTGCTGAAAATCGAGACCCTAATTCGGAAACCTTAATCTGGGACGTTTGAAGTACGTGCTAAAAAATGGAGTCACGGTCGATGTTTTTCGAAACTTTTGTGGCGAATCATTAGGACTGATGATTTAGAATCGAATTTCGAATAAACGGATAGCATAAAACAGTAAAAGAGTGCTTAAAATCGAGACCCTAATTCGGTAACCTTAATCTGGGACGTTTGAAGTACGTGCTAAAAAAACCGAGTCACGGTCGACGTTTTTCGAAACCTTTTTGGGGAATCATAAGGCCGGATATTTTAGAATACAATTTCGAAGAAATGGAGTGCATAAAACAATTAAAGAGTGCTGAAAATCGAGACCCTAATTCGGAAACCTTAATCTGGGACGTTTGAAGTACGTGCTAAAAAATGGAGTCACGGTCGATGTTTTTCGAAACTTTTGTGGCGAATCATTAGGACTGATGATTTAATATAAAATTTCGAATAAACGGATAGCATAAAACAGTAAAAGAGTGCTTAAAATCGAGACCCTAATTCGGTAACCTTAATCTGGGACGTTTGAAGTACGTGCTAAAAAAACCGAGTCACGGTCGACGTTTTTCGAAACCTTTTTGGGGAATCATAAGGCCGGATATTTTAGAATACAATTTCGAAGAAACGGAGTGCATAAAACAATTAAAGAGTGTTGAAAATCGAGACCCTAATTCGGAAACCTTAATCTGGGACGTTTGAAGTACGTGCTAAAAAATTGAGTCACGGTCGATGTTTTTCGAAACTTTTGTGGCGAATCATTAGGACTGATGATTTAGAATCGAATTTCGAAGAAACGGATAGCATGAAACAGTAAAAGAGTGCTTAAAATCGAGACCCTAATTCGGTAACCTTAATCTGGGACGTTTGAAGTACGTGCTAAAAAAACCGAGTCACGGTCGACGTTTTTCGAAACTTTTTTGGTGAATCATAAGGCCGGATATTTTAGAATATAATTTCGAAGAAACGGAGTGCATAAAAAAATTAAAGAGTGCTGAAAATCGAGACCCTAATTCGGAAACCTTAATCTGGGACATTTGAAGTACGTGCTAAAAAATGGAGTCACGGTCGATGTTTTTCGAAACTTTTGTGGCGAATCATTAGGACTGATGATTTAGAATCGAATTTCGAAGAAACGGATAGCATGAAACAGTAAAAGAGTGCTTAAAATCGAGACCCTAATTCGGTAACCTTAATCTGGGACGTTTGAAGTACGTGCTAAAAAAACCGAGTCACGGTCGACGTTTTTCGAAACTTTTTTGGTGAATCATAAGGCCGGATATTTTAGAATATAATTTCGAAGAAACGGAGTGCATAAAACAATTAAAGAGTGCTGAAAATCGAGACCCTAATTCGGAAACCTTAATCTGGGACATTTGAAGTACGTGCTAAAAAATGGAGTCACGGTCGATGTTTTTCGAAACTTTTGTGGCGAATCATTAGGACTGATGATTTAGAATCGAATTTCGAAGAAACGGATAGCATAAAACAGTAAAAGAGTGCTTAGAATCGAGACCCTAATTCGGTAACCTTAATCTGGGACGTTTGAAGTACGTGCTAAAAAAACCGAGTCACGGTCGACGTTTTTCGAAACTTTTTTGGTGAATCATAAGGCCGGATATTTTAGAATATAATTTCGAAGAAACGGAGTGCATAAAAAAATTAAAGAGTGCTGAAAATCGAGACCCTAATTCGGAAACCTTAATCTGGGACGTCTGAAGTACGTGCTAAAAAATGGAGTCACGGTCGATGTTTTTCGAAACTTTTGTGGCGAATCATTAGGACTGATGATTTAGAATCGAATTTCGAAGAAACGGATAGCATAAAACAGTAAAAGAGTGCTTAAAATCGAGACCCTAATTCGGTAACCTTAATCTGGGACGTTTGAAGTACGTGCTAAAAAAACCGAGTCACGGTCGACGTTTTTCGAAACTTTTTTGGTGAGTCGTAAGGCCGGATATTTTAGAATATAATTTCGAAGAAACGGAGTGCTTAAAACAATTAAAGAGTGCTGAAAATCGAGACCCTAATTCGGAAACCTTAATCTGGGACGTTTGAAGTACGTGCTAAAAAATGGAGTCACGGTCGATGTTTTTCGAAACTTTTGTGGCGAATCATTAGGACTGATGATTTAATATCAAATTTCGAATAAACGGATAGCATAAAACAGTAAAAGAGTGCTTAAAATCGAGACCCTAATTCGGTAACCTTAATCTGGGACGTTTGAAGTACGTGCTAAAAAAACCGAGTCACGGTCGACGTTTTTCGAAACCTTTTTGGGGAATCATAAGGCCGGATATTTTAGAATATAATTTCGAAGAAATGGAGTGCATAAAACAATTAAAGAGTGCTGAAAATCGAGACCCTAATTCGGAAACCTTAATCTGGGACGTTTGAAGTACGTGCTAAAAAATGGAGTCACGGTCGATGTTTTTCGAAACTTTTGTGGCGAATCATTAGGACTGATGATTTAGAATCGAATTTCGAATAAACGGATAGCATAAAACAGTAAAAGAGTGCTTAAAATCGAGACCCTAATTCGGTAACCTTAATCTGGGACGTTTGAAGTACGTGCTAAAAAAACCGAGTCACGGTCGACGTTTTTCGAAACCTTTTTGGGGAATCATAAGGCCGGATATTTTAGAATACAATTTCGAAGAAATGGAGTGCATAAAACAATTAAAGAGTGCTGAAAATCGAGACCCTAATTCGGAAACCTTAATCTGGGACGTTTGAAGTACGTGCTAAAAAATGGAGTCACGGTCGATGTTTTTCGAAACTTTTGTGGCGAATCATTAGGACTGATGATTTAATATAAAATTTCGAATAAACGGATAGCATAAAACAGTAAAAGAGTGCTTAAAATCGAGACCCTAATTCGGTAACCTTAATCTGGGACGTTTGAAGTACGTGCTAAAAAAACCGAGTCACGGTCGACGTTTTTCGAAACCTTTTTGGGGAATCATAAGGCCGGATATTTTAGAATACAATTTCGAAGAAACGGAGTGCATAAAACAATTAAAGAGTGTTGAAAATCGAGACCCTAATTCGGAAACCTTAATCTGGGACGTTTGAAGTACGTGCTAAAAAATTGAGTCATGGTCGATGTTTTTCGAAACTTTTGTGGCGAATCATTAGGACTGATGATTTAGAATCGAATTTCGAAGAAACGGATAGCATGAAACAGTAAAAGAGTGCTTAAAATCGAGACCCTAATTCGGTAACCTTAATCTGGGACGTTTGAAGTACGTGCTAAAAAAACCGAGTCACGGTCGACGTTTTTCGAAACTTTTTTGGTGAGTCGTAAGGCCGGATATTTTAGAATATAATTTCGAAGAAACGGAGTGCTTAAAACAATTAAAGAGTGCTGAAAATCGAGACCCTAATTCGGAAACCTTAATCTGGGACGTTTGAAGTACGTGCTAAAAAATGGAGTCACGGTCGATGTTTTTCGAAACTTTTGTGGCGAATCATTAGGACTGATGATTTAATATCAAATTTCGAATAAACGGATAGCATAAAACAGTAAAAGAGTGCTTAAAATCGAGACCCTAATTCGGTAACCTTAATCTGGGACGTTTGAAGTACGTGCTAAAAAAACCGAGTCACGGTCGACGTTTTTCGAAACCTTTTTGGGGAATCATAAGGCCGGATATTTTAGAATATAATTTCGAAGAAATGGAGTGCATAAAACAATTAAAGAGTGCTGAAAATCGAGACCCTAATTCGGAAACCTTAATCTGGGACGTTTGAAGTACGTGCTAAAAAATGGAGTCACGGTCGATGTTTTTCGAAACTTTTGTGGCGAATCATTAGGACTGATGATTTAGAATCGAATTTCGAATAAACGGATAGCATAAAACAGTAAAAGAGTGCTTAAAATCGAGACCCTAATTCGGTAACCTTAATCTGGGACGTTTGAAGTACGTGGTAAAAAAACCGAGTCACGGTCGACGTTTTTCGAAACCTTTTTGGGGAATCATAAGGCCGGATATTTTAGAATACAATTTCGAAGAAATGGAGTGCATAAAACAATTAAAGAGTGCTGAAAATCGAGACCCTAATTCGGAAACCTTAATCTGGGACGTTTGAAGTACGTGCTAAAAAATGGAGTCACGGTCGATGTTTTTCGAAACTTTTGTGGCGAATCATTAGGACTGATGATTTAATATAAAATTTCGAATAAACGGATAGCATAAAACAGTAAAAGAGTGCTTAAAATCGAGACCCTAATTCGGTAACCTTAATCTGGGACGTTTGAAGTACGTGCTAAAAAAACCGAGTCACGGTCGACGTTTTTCGAAACCTTTTTGGGGAATCATAAGGCCGGATATTTTAGAATACAATTTCGAAGAAACGGAGTGCATAAAACAATTAAAGAGTGCTGAAAATCGAGACCCTAATTCGGAAACCTTAATCTGGGACGTTTGAAGTACGTGCTAAAAAATTGAGTCACGGTCGATGTTTTTCGAAACTTTTGTGGCGAATCATTAGGACTGATGATTTAGAATCGAATTTCGAAGAAACGGATAGCATAAAACAGTAAAAGAGTGCTTAGAATCGAGACCCTAATTCGGTAACCTTAATCTGGGACGTTTGAAGTACGTGCTAAAAAAACCGAGTCACGGTCGACGTTTTTCGAAACTTTTTTGGTGAATCATAAGGCCGGATATTTTAGAATATAATTTCGAAGAAACGGAGTGCATAAAAAAATTAAAGAGTGCTGAAAATCGAGACCCTAATTCGGAAACCTTAATCTGGGACGTCTGAAGTACGTGCTAAAAAATGGAGTCACGGTCGATGTTTTTCGAAACTTTTGTGGCGAATCATTAGGACTGATGATTTAATATAAAATTTCGAATAAACGGATAGCATAAAACAGTAAAAGAGTGCTTAAAATCGAGACCCTAATTCGGTAACCTTAATCTGGGACGTTTGAAGTACGTGCTAAAAAAACCGAGTCACGGTCGACGTTTTTCGAAACCTTTTTGGGGAATCATAAGGCCGGATATTTTAGAATACAATTTCGAAGAAACGGAGTGCATAAAACAATTAAAGAGTGCTGAAAATCGAGACCCTAATTCGGAAACCTTAATCTGGGACGTTTGAAGTACGTGCTAAAAAATTGAGTCACGGTCGATGTTTTTCGAAACTTTTGTGGCGAATCATTAGGACTGATGATTTAGAATCGAATTTCGAAGAAACGGATAGCATAAAACAGTAAAAGAGTGCTTAGAATCGAGACCCTAATTCGGTAACCTTAATCTGGGACGTTTGAAGTACGTGCTAAAAAAACCGAGTCACGGTCGACGTTTTTCGAAACTTTTTTGGTGAATCATAAGGCCGGATATTTTAGAATATAATTTCGAAGAAACGGAGTGCATAAAAAAATTAAAGAGTGCTGAAAATCGAGACCCTAATTCGGTAACCTTAATCTGGGACGTTTGAAGTACGTGCTAAAAAAACCGAGTCACGGTCGACGTTTTTCGAAACCTTTTTGGGGAATCATAAGGCCGGATATTTTAGAATACAATTTCGAAGAAATGGAGTGCATAAAACAATTAAAGAGTGCTGAAAATCGAGACCCTAATTCGGAAACCTTAATCTGGGACGTTTGAAGTACGTGCTAAAAAATGGAGTCACGGTCGATGTTTTTCGAAACTTTTGTGGCGAATCATTAGGACTGATGATTTAATATAAAATTTCGAATAAACGGATAGCATAAAACAGTAAAAGAGTGCTTAAAATCGAGACCCTAATTCGGTAACCTTAATCTGGGACGTTTGAAGTACGTGCTAAAAAAACCGAGTCACGGTCGACGTTTTTCGAAACTTTTTTGGTGAGTCGTAAGGCCGGATATTTTAGAATATAATTTCGAAGAAACGGAGTGCTTAAAACAATTAAAGAGTGCTGAAAATCGAGACCCTAATTCGGAAACCTTAATCTGGGACGTTTGAAGTACGTGCTAAAAAATGGAGTCACGGTCGATGTTTTTCGAAACTTTTGTGGCGAATCATTAGGACTGATGATTTAATATCAAATTTCGAATAAACGGATAGCATAAAACAGTAAAAGAGTGCTTAAAATCGAGACCCTAATTCGGTAACCTTAATCTGGGACGTTTGAAGTACGTGCTAAAAAAACCGAGTCACGGTCGACGTTTTTCGAAACCTTTTTGGGGAATCATAAGGCCGGATATTTTAGAATATAATTTCGAAGAAATGGAGTGCATAAAACAATTAAAGAGTGCTGAAAATCGAGACCCTAATTCGGAAACCTTAATCTGGGACGTTTGAAGTACGTGCTAAAAAATGGAGTCACGGTCGATGTTTTTCGAAACTTTTGTGGCGAATCATTAGGACTGATGATTTAGAATCGAATTTCGAATAAACGGATAGCATAAAACAGTAAAAGAGTGCTTAAAATCGAGACCCTAATTCGGTAACCTTAATCTGGGACGTTTGAAGTACGTGCTAAAAAAACCGAGTCACGGTCGACGTTTTTCGAAACCTTTTTGGGGAATCATAAGGCCGGATATTTTAGAATACAATTTCGAAGAAATGGAGTGCATAAAACAATTAAAGAGTGCTGAAAATCGAGACCCTAATTCGGAAACCTTAATCTGGGACGTTTGAAGTACGTGCTAAAAAATGGAGTCACGGTCGATGTTTTTCGAAACTTTTGTGGCGAATCATTAGGACTGATGATTTAATATAAAATTTCGAATAAACGGATAGCATAAAACAGTAAAAGAGTGCTTAAAATCGAGACCCTAATTCGGTAACCTTAATCTGGGACGTTTGAAGTACGTGCTAAAAAAACCGAGTCACGGTCGACGTTTTTCGAAACCTTTTTGGGGAATCATAAGGCCGGATATTTTAGAATACAATTTCGAAGAAACGGAGTGCATAAAACAATTAAAGAGTGTTGAAAATCGAGACCCTAATTCGGAAACCTTAATCTGGGACGTTTGAAGTACGTGCTAAAAAATTGAGTCACGGTCGATGTTTTTCGAAACTTTTGTGGCGAATCATTAGGACTGATGATTTAGAATCGAATTTCGAAGAAACGGATAGCATGAAACAGTAAAAGAGTGCTTAAAATCGAGACCCTAATTCGGTAACCTTAATCTGGGACGTTTGAAGTACGTGCTAAAAAAACCGAGTCACGGTCGACGTTTTTCGAAACTTTTTTGGTGAGTCGTAAGGCCGGATATTTTAGAATATAATTTCGAAGAAACGGAGTGCTTAAAACAATTAAAGAGTGCTGAAAATCGAGACCCTAATTCGGAAACCTTAATCTGGGACGTTTGAAGTACGTGCTAAAAAATGGAGTCACGGTCGATGTTTTTCGAAACTTTTGTGGCGAATCATTAGGACTGATGATTTAATATCAAATTTCGAATAAACGGATAGCATAAAACAGTAAAAGAGTGCTTAAAATCGAGACCCTAATTCGGTAACCTTAATCTGGGACGTTTGAAGTACGTGCTAAAAAAACCGAGTCACGGTCGACGTTTTTCGAAACCTTTTTGGGGAATCATAAGGCCGGATATTTTAGAATATAATTTCGAAGAAATGGAGTGCATAAAACAATTAAAGAGTGCTGAAAATCGAGACCCTAATTCGGAAACCTTAATCTGGGACGTTTGAAGTACGTGCTAAAAAATGGAGTCACGGTCGATGTTTTTCGAAACTTTTGTGGCGAATCATTAGGACTGATGATTTAGAATCGAATTTCGAATAAACGGATAGCATAAAACAGTAAAAGAGTGCTTAAAATCGAGACCCTAATTCGGTAACCTTAATCTGGGACGTTTGAAGTACGTGGTAAAAAAACCGAGTCACGGTCGACGTTTTTCGAAACCTTTTTGGGGAATCATAAGGCCGGATATTTTAGAATACAATTTCGAAGAAATGGAGTGCATAAAACAATTAAAGAGTGCTGAAAATCGAGACCCTAATTCGGAAACCTTAATCTGGGACGTTTGAAGTACGTGCTAAAAAATGGAGTCACGGTCGATGTTTTTCGAAACTTTTGTGGCGAATCATTAGGACTGATGATTTAATATAAAATTTCGAATAAACGGATAGCATAAAACAGTAAAAGAGTGCTTAAAATCGAGACCCTAATTCGGTAACCTTAATCTGGGACGTTTGAAGTACGTGCTAAAAAAACCGAGTCACGGTCGACGTTTTTCGAAACCTTTTTGGGGAATCATAAGGCCGGATATTTTAGAATACAATTTCGAAGAAACGGAGTGCATAAAACAATTAAAGAGTGCTGAAAATCGAGACCCTAATTCGGAAACCTTAATCTGGGACGTTTGAAGTACGTGCTAAAAAATTGAGTCACGGTCGATGTTTTTCGAAACTTTTGTGGCGAATCATTAGGACTGATGATTTAGAATCGAATTTCGAAGAAACGGATAGCATAAAACAGTAAAAGAGTGCTTAGAATCGAGACCCTAATTCGGTAACCTTAATCTGGGACGTTTGAAGTACGTGCTAAAAAAACCGAGTCACGGTCGACGTTTTTCGAAACTTTTTTGGTGAATCATAAGGCCGGATATTTTAGAATATAATTTCGAAGAAACGGAGTGCATAAAAAAATTAAAGAGTGCTGAAAATCGAGACCCTAATTCGGAAACCTTAATCTGGGACGTCTGAAGTACGTGCTAAAAAATGGAGTCACGGTCGATGTTTTTCGAAACTTTTGTGGCGAATCATTAGGACTGATGATTTAGAATCGAATTTCGAAGAAACGGATAGCATAAAACAGTAAAAGAGTGCTTAAAATCGAGACCCTAATTCGGTAACCTTAATCTGGGACGTTTGAAGTACGTGCTAAAAAAACCGAGTCACGGTCGACGTTTTTCGAAACTTTTTTGGTGAGTCGTAAGGCCGGATATTTTAGAATATAATTTCGAAGAAACGGAGTGCTTAAAACAATTAAAGAGTGCTGAAAATCGAGACCCTAATTCGGAAACCTTAATCTGGGACGTTTGAAGTACGTGCTAAAAAATGGAGTCACGGTCGATGTTTTTCGAAACTTTTGTGGCGAATCATTAGGACTGATGATTTAATATCAAATTTCGAATAAACGGATAGCATAAAACAGTAAAAGAGTGCTTAAAATCGAGACCCTAATTCGGTAACCTTAATCTGGGACGTTTGAAGTACGTGCTAAAAAAACCGAGTCACGGTCGACGTTTTTCGAAACCTTTTTGGGGAATCATAAGGCCGGATATTTTAGAATATAATTTCGAAGAAATGGAGTGCATAAAACAATTAAAGAGTGCTGAAAATCGAGACCCTAATTCGGAAACCTTAATCTGGGACGTTTGAAGTACGTGCTAAAAAATGGAGTCACGGTCGATGTTTTTCGAAACTTTTGTGGCGAATCATTAGGACTGATGATTTAGAATCGAATTTCGAATAAACGGATAGCATAAAACAGTAAAAGAGTGCTTAAAATCGAGACCCTAATTCGGTAACCTTAATCTGGGACGTTTGAAGTACGTGCTAAAAAAACCGAGTCACGGTCGACGTTTTTCGAAACCTTTTTGGGGAATCATAAGGCCGGATATTTTAGAATACAATTTCGAAGAAATGGAGTGCATAAAACAATTAAAGAGTGCTGAAAATCGAGACCCTAATTCGGAAACCTTAATCTGGGACGTTTGAAGTACGTGCTAAAAAATGGAGTCACGGTCGATGTTTTTCGAAACTTTTGTGGCGAATCATTAGGACTGATGATTTAATATCAAATTTCGAATAAACGGATAGCATAAAACAGTAAAAGAGTGCTTAAAATCGAGACCCTAATTCGGTAACCTTAATCTGGGACGTTTGAAGTACGTGCTAAAAAAACCGAGTCACGGTCGACGTTTTTCGAAACCTTTTTGGGGAATCATAAGGCCGGATATTTTAGAATATAATTTCGAAGAAATGGAGTGCATAAAACAATTAAAGAGTGCTGAAAATCGAGACCCTAATTCGGAAACCTTAATCTGGGACGTTTGAAGTACGTGCTAAAAAATGGAGTCACGGTCGATGTTTTTCGAAACTTTTGTGGCGAATCATTAGGACTGATGATTTAGAATCGAATTTCGAATAAACGGATAGCATAAAACAGTAAAAGAGTGCTTAAAATCGAGACCCTAATTCGGTAACCTTAATCTGGGACGTTTGAAGTACGTGCTAAAAAAACCGAGTCACGGTCGACGTTTTTCGAAACTTTTTTGGTGAGTCGTAAGGCCGGATATTTTAGAATATAATTTCGAAGAAACGGAGTGCTTAAAACAATTAAAGAGTGCTGAAAATCGAGACCCTAATTCGGAAACCTTAATCTGGGACGTTTGAAGTACGTGCTAAAAAATGGAGTCACGGTCGATGTTTTTCGAAACTTTTGTGGCGAATCATTAGGACTGATGATTTAGAATCGAATTTCGAAGAAACGGATAGCATAAAACAGTAAAAGAGTGCTTAGAATCGAGACCCTAATTCGGTAACCTTAATCTGGGACGTTTGAAGTACGTGCTAAAAAAACCGAGTCACGGTCGACGTTTTTCGAAACTTTTTTGGTGAATCATAAGGCCGGATATTTTAGAATATAATTTCGAAGAAACGGAGTGCATAAAAAAATTAAAGAGTGCTGAAAATCGAGACCCTAATTCGGAAACCTTAATCTGGGACGTCTGAAGTACGTGCTAAAAAATGGAGTCACGGTCGATGTTTTTCGAAACTTTTGTGGCGAATCATTAGGACTGATGATTTAGAATCGAATTTCGAAGAAACGGATAGCATAAAACAGTAAAAGAGTGCTTAAAATCGAGACCCTAATTCGGTAACCTTAATCTGGGACGTTTGAAGTACGTGCTAAAAAAACCGAGTCACGGTCGACGTTTTTCGAAACTTTTTTGGTGAGTCGTAAGGCCGGATATTTTAGAATATAATTTCGAAGAAACGGAGTGCTTAAAACAATTAAAGAGTGCTGAAAATCGAGACCCTAATTCGGAAACCTTAATCTGGGACGTTTGAAGTACGTGCTAAAAAATGGAGTCACGGTCGATGTTTTTCGAAACTTTTGTGGCGAATCATTAGGACTGATGATTTAATATCAAATTTCGAATAAACGGATAGCATAAAACAGTAAAAGAGTGCTTAAAATCGAGACCCTAATTCGGTAACCTTAATCTGGGACGTTTGAAGTACGTGCTAAAAAAACCGAGTCACGGTCGACGTTTTTCGAAACCTTTTTGGGGAATCATAAGGCCGGATATTTTAGAATATAATTTCGAAGAAATGGAGTGCATAAAACAATTAAAGAGTGCTGAAAATCGAGACCCTAATTCGGAAACCTTAATCTGGGACGTTTGAAGTACGTGCTAAAAAATGGAGTCACGGTCGATGTTTTTCGAAACTTTTGTGGCGAATCATTAGGACTGATGATTTAGAATCGAATTTCGAATAAACGGATAGCATAAAACAGTAAAAGAGTGCTTAAAATCGAGACCCTAATTCGGTAACCTTAATCTGGGACGTTTGAAGTACGTGCTAAAAAAACCGAGTCACGGTCGACGTTTTTCGAAACCTTTTTGGGGAATCATAAGGCCGGATATTTTAGAATACAATTTCGAAGAAATGGAGTGCATAAAACAATTAAAGAGTGCTGAAAATCGAGACCCTAATTCGGAAACCTTAATCTGGGACGTTTGAAGTACGTGCTAAAAAATGGAGTCACGGTCGATGTTTTTCGAAACTTTTGTGGCGAATCATTAGGACTGATGATTTAATATCAAATTTCGAATAAACGGATAGCATAAAACAGTAAAAGAGTGCTTAAAATCGAGACCCTAATTCGGTAACCTTAATCTGGGACGTTTGAAGTACGTGCTAAAAAAACCGAGTCACGGTCGACGTTTTTCGAAACCTTTTTGGGGAATCATAAGGCCGGATATTTTAGAATATAATTTCGAAGAAATGGAGTGCATAAAACAATTAAAGAGTGCTGAAAATCGAGACCGTAATTCGGAAACCTTAATCTGGGACGTTTGAAGTACGTGCTAAAAAATGGAGTCACGGTCGATGTTTTTCGAAACTTTTGTGGCGAATCATTAGGACTGATGATTTAGAATCGAATTTCGAATAAACGGATAGCATAAAACAGTAAAAGAGTGCTTAAAATCGAGACCCTAATTCGGTAACCTTAATCTGGGACGTTTGAAGTACGTGCTAAAAAAACCGAGTCACGGTCGACGTTTTTCGAAACTTTTTTGGTGAGTCGTAAGGCCGGATATTTTAGAATATAATTTCGAAGAAACGGAGTGCTTAAAACAATTAAAGAGTGCTGAAAATCGAGACCCTAATTCGGAAACCTTAATCTGGGACGTTTGAAGTACGTGCTAAAAAATGGAGTCACGGTCGATGTTTTTCGAAACTTTTGTGGCGAATCATTAGGACTGATGATTTAATATCAAATTTCGAATAAACGGATAGCATAAAACAGTAAAAGAGTGCTTAAAATCGAGACCCTAATTCGGTAACCTTAATCTGGGACGTTTGAAGTACGTGCTAAAAAAACCGAGTCACGGTCGACGTTTTTCGAAACCTTTTTGGGGAATCATAAGGCCGGATATTTTAGAATACAATTTCGAAGAAACGGAGTGCATAAAACAATTAAAGAGTGCTGAAAATCGAGACCCTAATTCGGAAACCTTAATCTGGGACGTTTGAAGTACGTGCTAAAAAATTGAGTCACGGTCGATGTTTTTCGAAACTTTTGTGGCGAATCATTAGGACTGATGATTTAGAATCGAATTTCGAAGAAACGGATAGCATAAAACAGTAAAAGAGTGCTTAGAATCGAGACCCTAATTCGGTAACCTTAATCTGGGACGTTTGAAGTACGTGCTAAAAAAACCGAGTCACGGTCGACGTTTTTCGAAACTTTTTTGGTGAATCATAAGGCCGGATATTTTAGAATATAATTTCGAAGAAACGGAGTGCATAAAAAAATTAAAGAGTGCTGAAAATCGAGACCCTAATTCGGAAACCTTAATCTGGGACGTCTGAAGTACGTGCTAAAAAATGGAGTCACGGTCGATGTTTTTCGAAACTTTTGTGGCGAATCATTAGGACTGATGATTTAGAATCGAATTTCGAAGAAACGGATAGCATAAAACAGTAAAAGAGTGCTTAAAATCGAGACCCTAATTCGGTAACCTTAATCTGGGACGTTTGAAGTACGTGCTAAAAAAACCGAGTCACGGTCGACGTTTTTCGAAACTTTTTTGGTGAGTCGTAAGGCCGGATATTTTAGAATATAATTTCGAAGAAACGGAGTGCTTAAAACAATTAAAGAGTGCTGAAAATCGAGACCCTAATTCGGAAACCTTAATCTGGGACGTTTGAAGTACGTGCTAAAAAATGGAGTCACGGTCGATGTTTTTCGAAACTTTTGTGGCGAATCATTAGGACTGATGATTTAATATCAAATTTCGAATAAACGGATAGCATAAAACAGTAAAAGAGTGCTTAAAATCGAGACCCTAATTCGGTAACCTTAATCTGGGACGTTTGAAGTACGTGCTAAAAAAACCGAGTCACGGTCGACGTTTTTCGAAACCTTTTTGGGGAATCATAAGGCCGGATATTTTAGAATATAATTTCGAAGAAATGGAGTGCATAAAACAATTAAAGAGTGCTGAAAATCGAGACCCTAATTCGGAAACCTTAATCTGGGACGTTTGAAGTACGTGCTAAAAAATGGAGTCACGGTCGATGTTTTTCGAAACTTTTGTGGCGAATCATTAGGACTGATGATTTAGAATCGAATTTCGAATAAACGGATAGCATAAAACAGTAAAAGAGTGCTTAAAATCGAGACCCTAATTCGGTAACCTTAATCTGGGACGTTTGAAGTACGTGCTAAAAAAACCGAGTCACGGTCGACGTTTTTCGAAACTTTTTTGGTGAATCATAAGGCCGGATATTTTAGAATATAATTTCGAAGAAACGGAGTGCATAAAAAAATTAAAGAGTGCTGAAAATCGAGACCCTAATTCGGAAACCTTAATCTGGGACGTCTGAAGTACGTGCTAAAAAATGGAGTCACGGTCGATGTTTTTCGAAACTTTTGTGGCGAATCATTAGGACTGATGATTTAGAATCGAATTTCGAAGAAACGGATAGCATAAAACAGTAAAAGAGTGCTTAAAATCGAGACCCTAATTCGGTAACCTTAATCTGGGACGTTTGAAGTACGTGCTAAAAAAACCGAGTCACGGTCGACGTTTTTCGAAACTTTTTTGGTGAGTCGTAAGGCCGGATATTTTAGAATATAATTTCGAAGAAACGGAGTGCTTAAAACAATTAAAGAGTGCTGAAAATCGAGACCCTAATTCGGAAACCTTAATCTGGGACGTTTGAAGTACGTGCTAAAAAATGGAGTCACGGTCGATGTTTTTCGAAACTTTTGTGGCGAATCATTAGGACTGATGATTTAATATCAAATTTTGAATAAACGGATAGCATAAAACAGTAAAAGAGTGCTTAAAATCGAGACCCTAATTCGGTAACCTTAATCTGGGACGTTTGAAGTACGTGCTAAAAAAACCGAGTCACGGTCGACGTTTTTCGAAACCTTTTTGGGGAATCATAAGGCCGGATATTTTAGAATACAATTTCGAAGAAACGGAGTGCATAAAACAATTAAAGAGTGCTGAAAATCGAGACCCTAATTCGGAAACCTTAATCTGGGACGTTTGAAGTACGTGCTAAAAAATTGAGTCACGGTCGATGTTTTTCGAAACTTTTGTGGCGAATCATTAGGACTGATGATTTAGAATCGAATTTCGAAGAAACGGATAGCATAAAACAGTAAAAGAGTGCTTAGAATCGAGACCCTAATTCGGTAACCTTAATCTGGGACGTTTGAAGTACGTGCTAAAAAAACCGAGTCACGGTCGACGTTTTTCGAAACTTTTTTGGTGAATCATAAGGCCGGATATTTTAGAATATAATTTCGAAGAAACGGAGTGCATAAAAAAATTAAAGAGTGCTGAAAATCGAGACCCTAATTCGGAAACCTTAATCTGGGACGTCTGAAGTACGTGCTAAAAAATGGAGTCACGGTCGATGTTTTTCGAAACTTTTGTGGCGAATCATTAGGACTGATGATTTAGAATCGAATTTCGAAGAAACGGATAGCATGAAACAGTAAAAGAGTGCTTAAAATCGAGACCCTAATTCGGTAACCTTAATCTGGGACGTTTGAAGTACGTGCTAAAAAAACCGAGTCACGGTCGACGTTTTTCGAAACTTTTTTGGTGAGTCGTAAGGCCGGATATTTTAGAATATAATTTCGAAGAAACGGAGTGCTTAAAACAATTAAAGAGTGCTGAAAATCGAGACCCTAATTCGGAAACCTTAATCTGGGACGTTTGAAGTACGTGCTAAAAAATGGAGTCACGGTCGATGTTTTTCGAAACTTTTGTGGCGAATCATTAGGACTGATGATTTAATATCAAATTTCGAATAAACGGATAGCATAAAACAGTAAAAGAGTGCTTAAAATCGAGACCCTAATTCGGTAACCTTAATCTGGGACGTTTGAAGTACGTGCTAAAAAAACCGAGTCACGGTCGACGTTTTTCGAAACCTTTTTGGGGAATCATAAGGCCGGATATTTTAGAATATAATTTCGAAGAAATGGAGTGCATAAAACAATTAAAGAGTGCTGAAAATCGAGACCCTAATTCGGAAACCTTAATCTGGGACGTTTGAAGTACGTGCTAAAAAATGGAGTCACGGTCGATGTTTTTCGAAACTTTTGTGGCGAATCATTAGGACTGATGATTTAGAATCGAATTTCGAATAAACGGATAGCATAAAACAGTAAAAGAGTGCTTAAAATCGAGACCCTAATTCGGTAACCTTAATCTGGGACGTTTGAAGTACGTGCTAAAAAAACCGAGTCACGGTCGACGTTTTTCGAAACTTTTTTGGTGAATCATAAGGCCGGATATTTTAGAATATAATTTCGAAGAAACGGAGTGCATAAAAAAATTAAAGAGTGCTGAAAATCGAGACCCTAATTCGGAAACCTTAATCTGGGACGTCTGAAGTACGTGCTAAAAAATGGAGTCACGGTCGATGTTTTTCGAAACTTTTGTGGCGAATCATTAGGACTGATGATTTAGAATCGAATTTCGAAGAAACGGATAGCATAAAACAGTAAAAGAGTGCTTAAAATCGAGACCCTAATTCGGTAACCTTAATCTGGGACGTTTGAAGTACGTGCTAAAAAAACCGAGTCACGGTCGACGTTTTTCGAAACTTTTTTGGTGAGTCGTAAGGCCGGATATTTTAGAATATAATTTCGAAGAAACGGAGTGCTTAAAACAATTAAAGAGTGCTGAAAATCGAGACCCTAATTCGGAAACCTTAATCTGGGACGTTTGAAGTACGTGCTAAAAAATGGAGTCACGGTCGATGTTTTTCGAAACTTTTGTGGCGAATCATTAGGACTGATGATTTAATATCAAATTTCGAATAAACGGATAGCATAAAACAGTAAAAGAGTGCTTAAAATCGAGACCCTAATTCGGTAACCTTAATCTGGGACGTTTGAAGTACGTGCTAAAAAAACCGAGTCACGGTCGACGTTTTTCGAAACCTTTTTGGGGAATCATAAGGCCGGATATTTTAGAATATAATTTCGAAGAAATGGAGTGCATAAAACAATTAAAGAGTGCTGAAAATCGAGACCCTAATTCGGAAACCTTAATCTGGGACGTTTGAAGTACGTGCTAAAAAATGGAGTCACGGTCGATGTTTTTCGAAACTTTTGTGGCGAATCATTAGGACTGATGATTTAGAATCGAATTTCGAATAAACGGATAGCATAAAACAGTAAAAGAGTGCTTAAAATCGAGACCCTAATTCGGTAACCTTAATCTGGGACGTTTGAAGTACGTGCTAAAAAAACCGAGTCACGGTCGACGTTTTTCGAAACTTTTTTGGTGAATCATAAGGCCGGATATTTTAGAATATAATTTCGAAGAAACGGAGTGCATAAAAAAATTAAAGAGTGCTGAAAATCGAGACCCTAATTCGGAAACCTTAATCTGGGACGTCTGAAGTACGTGCTAAAAAATGGAGTCACGGTCGATGTTTTTCGAAACTTTTGTGGCGAATCATTAGGACTGATGATTTAGAATCGAATTTCGAAGAAACGGATAGCATAAAACAGTAAAAGAGTGCTTAAAATCGAGACCCTAATTCGGTAACCTTAATCTGGGACGTTTGAAGTACGTGCTAAAAAAACCGAGTCACGGTCGACGTTTTTCGAAACTTTTTTGGTGAGTCGTAAGGCCGGATATTTTAGAATATAATTTCGAAGAAACGGAGTGCTTAAAACAATTAAAGAGTGCTGAAAATCGAGACCCTAATTCGGAAACCTTAATCTGGGACGTTTGAAGTACGTGCTAAAAAATGGAGTCACGGTCGATGTTTTTCGAAACTTTTGTGGCGAATCATTAGGACTGATGATTTAATATCAAATTTCGAATAAACGGATAGCATAAAACAGTAAAAGAGTGCTTAAAATCGAGACCCTAATTCGGTAACCTTAATCTGGGACGTTTGAAGTACGTGCTAAAAAAACCGAGTCACGGTCGACGTTTTTCGAAACCTTTTTGGGGAATCATAAGGCCGGATATTTTAGAATATAATTTCGAAGAAATGGAGTGCATAAAACAATTAAAGAGTGCTGAAAATCGAGACCCTAATTCGGAAACCTTAATCTGGGACGTTTGAAGTACGTGCTAAAAAATGGAGTCACGGTCGATGTTTTTCGAAACTTTTGTGGCGAATCATTAGGACTGATGATTTAGAATCGAATTTCGAATAAACGGATAGCATAAAACAGTAAAAGAGTGCTTAAAATCGAGACCCTAATTCGGTAACCTTAATCTGGGACGTTTGAAGTACGTGCTAAAAAAACCGAGTCACGGTCGACGTTTTTCGAAACTTTTTTGGTGAATCATAAGGCCGGATATTTTAGAATATAATTTCGAAGAAACGGAGTGCATAAAAAAATTAAAGAGTGCTGAAAATCGAGACCCTAATTCGGAAACCTTAATCTGGGACGTCTGAAGTACGTGCTAAAAAATGGAGTCACGGTCGATGTTTTTCGAAACTTTTGTGGCGAATCATTAGGACTGATGATTTAGAATCGAATTTCGAAGAAACGGATAGCATAAAACAGTAAAAGAGTGCTTAAAATCGAGACCCTAATTCGGTAACCTTAATCTGGGACGTTTGAAGTACGTGCTAAAAAAACCGAGTCACGGTCGACGTTTTTCGAAACTTTTTTGGTGAGTCGTAAGGCCGGATATTTTAGAATATAATTTCGAAGAAACGGAGTGCTTAAAACAATTAAAGAGTGCTGAAAATCGAGACCCTAATTCGGAAACCTTAATCTGGGACGTTTGAAGTACGTGCTAAAAAATGGAGTCACGGTCGATGTTTTTCGAAACTTTTGTGGCGAATCATTAGGACTGATGATTTAATATCAAATTTCGAATAAACGGATAGCATAAAACAGTAAAAGAGTGCTTAAAATCGAGACCCTAATTCGGTAACCTTAATCTGGGACGTTTGAAGTACGTGCTAAAAAAACCGAGTCACGGTCGACGTTTTTCGAAACCTTTTTGGGGAATCATAAGGCCGGATATTTTAGAATATAATTTCGAAGAAATGGAGTGCATAAAACAATTAAAGAGTGCTGAAAATCGAGACCCTAATTCGGAAACCTTAATCTGGGACGTTTGAAGTACGTGCTAAAAAATGGAGTCACGGTCGATGTTTTTCGAAACTTTTGTGGCGAATCATTAGGACTGATGATTTAGAATCGAATTTCGAATAAACGGATAGCATAAAACAGTAAAAGAGTGCTTAAAATCGAGACCCTAATTCGGTAACCTTAATCTGGGACGTTTGAAGTACGTGCTAAAAAAACCGAGTCACGGTCGACGTTTTTCGAAACTTTTTTGGTGAATCATAAGGCCGGATATTTTAGAATATAATTTCGAAGAAACGGAGTGCATAAAAAAATTAAAGAGTGCTGAAAATCGAGACCCTAATTCGGAAACCTTAATCTGGGACGTCTGAAGTACGTGCTAAAAAATGGAGTCACGGTCGATGTTTTTCGAAACTTTTGTGGCGAATCATTAGGACTGATGATTTAGAATCGAATTTCGAAGAAACGGATAGCATAAAACAGTAAAAGAGTGCTTAAAATCGAGACCCTAATTCGGTAACCTTAATCTGGGACGTTTGAAGTACGTGCTAAAAAAACCGAGTCACGGTCGACGTTTTTCGAAACTTTTTTGGTGAGTCGTAAGGCCGGATATTTTAGAATATAATTTCGAAGAAACGGAGTGCTTAAAACAATTAAAGAGTGCTGAAAATCGAGACCCTAATTCGGAAACCTTAATCTGGGACGTTTGAAGTACGTGCTAAAAAATGGAGTCACGGTCGATGTTTTTCGAAACTTTTGTGGCGAATCATTAGGACTGATGATTTAATATCAAATTTCGAATAAACGGATAGCATAAAACAGTAAAAGAGTGCTTAAAATCGAGACCCTAATTCGGTAACCTTAATCTGGGACGTTTGAAGTACGTGCTAAAAAAACCGAGTCACGGTCGACGTTTTTCGAAACCTTTTTGGGGAATCATAAGGCCGGATATTTTAGAATACAATTTCGAAGAAACGGAGTGCATAAAACAATTAAAGAGTGCTGAAAATCGAGACCCTAATTCGGAAACCTTAATCTGGGACGTTTGAAGTACGTGCTAAAAAATGGAGTCACGGTCGATGTTTTTCGAAACTTTTGTGGCGAATCATTAGGACTGATGATTTAGAATCGAATTTCGAATAAACGGATAGCATAAAACAGTAAAAGAGTGCTTAAAATCGAGACCCTAATTCGGTAACCTTAATCTGGGACGTTTGAAGTACGTGCTAAAAAAACCGAGTCACGGTCGACGTTTTTCGAAACTTTTTTGGTGAATCATAAGGCCGGATATTTTAGAATATAATTTCGAAGAAACGGAGTGCATAAAAAAATTAAAGAGTGCTGAAAATCGAGACCCTAATTCGGAAACCTTAATCTGGGACGTCTGAAGTACGTGCTAAAAAATGGAGTCACGGTCGATGTTTTTCGAAACTTTTGTGGCGAATCATTAGGACTGATGATTTAGAATCGAATTTCGAAGAAACGGATAGCATAAAACAGTAAAAGAGTGCTTAAAATCGAGACCCTAATTCGGTAACCTTAATCTGGGACGTTTGAAGTACGTGCTAAAAAAACCGAGTCACGGTCGACGTTTTTCGAAACTTTTTTGGTGAGTCGTAAGGCCGGATATTTTAGAATATAATTTCGAAGAAACGGAGTGCTTAAAACAATTAAAGAGTGCTGAAAATCGAGACCCTAATTCGGAAACCTTAATCTGGGACGTTTGAAGTACGTGCTAAAAAATGGAGTCACGGTCGATGTTTTTCGAAACTTTTGTGGCGAATCATTAGGACTGATGATTTAATATCAAATTTCGAATAAACGGATAGCATAAAACAGTAAAAGAGTGCTTAAAATCGAGACCCTAATTCGGTAACCTTAATCTGGGACGTTTGAAGTACGTGCTAAAAAAACCGAGTCACGGTCGACGTTTTTCGAAACCTTTTTGGGGAATCATAAGGCCGGATATTTTAGAATATAATTTCGAAGAAATGGAGTGCATAAAACAATTAAAGAGTGCTGAAAATCGAGACCCTAATTCGGAAACCTTAATCTGGGACGTTTGAAGTACGTGCTAAAAAATGGAGTCACGGTCGATGTTTTTCGAAACTTTTGTGGCGAATCATTAGGACTGATGATTTAGAATCGAATTTCGAATAAACGGATAGCATAAAACAGTAAAAGAGTGCTTAAAATCGAGACCCTAATTCGGTAACCTTAATCTGGGACGTTTGAAGTACGTGCTAAAAAAACCGAGTCACGGTCGACGTTTTTCGAAACTTTTTTGGTGAATCATAAGGCCGGATATTTTAGAATATAATTTCGAAGAAACGGAGTGCATAAAAAAATTAAAGAGTGCTGAAAATCGAGACCCTAATTCGGAAACCTTAATCTGGGACGTCTGAAGTACGTGCTAAAAAATGGAGTCACGGTCGATGTTTTTCGAAACTTTTGTGGCGAATCATTAGGACTGATGATTTAGAATCGAATTTCGAAGAAACGGATAGCATAAAACAGTAAAAGAGTGCTTAAAATCGAGACCCTAATTCGGTAACCTTAATCTGGGACGTTTGAAGTACGTGCTAAAAAAACCGAGTCACGGTCGACGTTTTTCGAAACTTTTTTGGTGAGTCGTAAGGCCGGATATTTTAGAATATAATTTCGAAGAAACGGAGTGCTTAAAACAATTAAAGAGTGCTGAAAATCGAGACCCTAATTCGGAAACCTTAATCTGGGACGTTTGAAGTACGTGCTAAAAAATGGAGTCACGGTCGATGTTTTTCGAAACTTTTGTGGCGAATCATTAGGACTGATGATTTAATATCAAATTTCGAATAAACGGATAGCATAAAACAGTAAAAGAGTGCTTAAAATCGAGACCCTAATTCGGTAACCTTAATCTGGGACGTTTGAAGTACGTGCTAAAAAAACCGAGTCACGGTCGACGTTTTTCGAAACCTTTTTGGGGAATCATAAGGCCGGATATTTTAGAATATAATTTCGAAGAAATGGAGTGCATAAAACAATTAAAGAGTGCTGAAAATCGAGACCCTAATTCGGAAACCTTAATCTGGGACGTTTGAAGTACGTGCTAAAAAATGGAGTCACGGTCGATGTTTTTCGAAACTTTTGTGGCGAATCATTAGGACTGATGATTTAGAATCGAATTTCGAATAAACGGATAGCATAAAACAGTAAAAGAGTGCTTAAAATCGAGACCCTAATTCGGTAACCTTAATCTGGGACGTTTGAAGTACGTGCTAAAAAAACCGAGTCACGGTCGACGTTTTTCGAAACTTTTTTGGTGAATCATAAGGCCGGATATTTTAGAATATAATTTCGAAGAAACGGAGTGCATAAAAAAATTAAAGAGTGCTGAAAATCGAGACCCTAATTCGGAAACCTTAATCTGGGACGTCTGAAGTACGTGCTAAAAAATGGAGTCACGGTCGATGTTTTTCGAAACTTTTGTGGCGAATCATTAGGACTGATGATTTAGAATCGAATTTCGAAGAAACGGATAGCATAAAACAGTAAAAGAGTGCTTAAAATCGAGACCCTAATTCGGTAACCTTAATCTGGGACGTTTGAAGTACGTGCTAAAAAAACCGAGTCACGGTCGACGTTTTTCGAAACTTTTTTGGTGAGTCGTAAGGCCGGATATTTTAGAATATAATTTCGAAGAAACGGAGTGCTTAAAACAATTAAAGAGTGCTGAAAATCGAGACCCTAATTCGGAAACCTTAATCTGGGACGTTTGAAGTACGTGCTAAAAAATGGAGTCACGGTCGATGTTTTTCGAAACTTTTGTGGCGAATCATTAGGACTGATGATTTAATATCAAATTTCGAATAAACGGATAGCATAAAACAGTAAAAGAGTGCTTAAAATCGAGACCCTAATTCGGTAACCTTAATCTGGGACGTTTGAAGTACGTGCTAAAAAAACCGAGTCACGGTCGACGTTTTTCGAAACCTTTTTGGGGAATCATAAGGCCGGATATTTTAGAATATAATTTCGAAGAAATGGAGTGCATAAAACAATTAAAGAGTGCTGAAAATCGAGACCCTAATTCGGAAACCTTAATCTGGGACGTTTGAAGTACGTGCTAAAAAATGGAGTCACGGTCGATGTTTTTCGAAACTTTTGTGGCGAATCATTAGGACTGATGATTTAGAATCGAATTTCGAATAAACGGATAGCATAAAACAGTAAAAGAGTGCTTAAAATCGAGACCCTAATTCGGTAACCTTAATCTGGGACGTTTGAAGTACGTGCTAAAAAAACCGAGTCACGGTCGACGTTTTTCGAAACTTTTTTGGTGAATCATAAGGCCGGATATTTTAGAATATAATTTCGAAGAAACGGAGTGCATAAAAAAATTAAAGAGTGCTGAAAATCGAGACCCTAATTCGGAAACCTTAATCTGGGACGTCTGAAGTACGTGCTAAAAAATGGAGTCACGGTCGATGTTTTTCGAAACTTTTGTGGCGAATCATTAGGACTGATGATTTAGAATCGAATTTCGAAGAAACGGATAGCATAAAACAGTAAAAGAGTGCTTAAAATCGAGACCCTAATTCGGTAACCTTAATCTGGGACGTTTGAAGTACGTGCTAAAAAAACCGAGTCACGGTCGACGTTTTTCGAAACTTTTTTGGTGAGTCGTAAGGCCGGATATTTTAGAATATAATTTCGAAGAAACGGAGTGCTTAAAACAATTAAAGAGTGCTGAAAATCGAGACCCTAATTCGGAAACCTTAATCTGGGACGTTTGAAGTACGTGCTAAAAAATGGAGTCACGGTCGATGTTTTTCGAAACTTTTGTGGCGAATCATTAGGACTGATGATTTAATATCAAATTTCGAATAAACGGATAGCATAAAACAGTAAAAGAGTGCTTAAAATCGAGACCCTAATTCGGTAACCTTAATCTGGGACGTTTGAAGTACGTGCTAAAAAAACCGAGTCACGGTCGACGTTTTTCGAAACTTTTTTGGTGAGTCGTAAGGCCGGATATTTTAGAATACAATTTCGAAGAAACGGAGTGCATAAAACAATTAAAGAGTGCTGAAAATCGAGACCCTAATTCGGAAACCTTAATCTGGGACGTTTGAAGTACGTGCTAAAAAATGGAGTCACGGTCGATGTTTTTCGAAACTTTTGTGGCGAATCATTAGGACTGATGATTTATTATCGAATTTCGAAGAAACGGATAGCATAAAACAGTAAAAGAGTGCTTAGAATCGAGACCCTAATTCGGTAACATTAATCTGGGACGTTTGAAGTACGTGCTAAAAAAACCGAGTCACGGTCGACGTTTTTCGAAACTTTTTTGGTGAATCGTAAGGCCGGATAATTTAGAATATAATTTCGAAGAAACGGAGTGCTTAAAACAATTAAAGAGTGCTGAAAATCGAGACCCTAATTCGGAAACCTTAATCTGGGACGTTTGAAGTACGTGCTAAAAAAACCGAGTCACGGTCGACGTTTTTCGAAACTTTTTTGGTGAATCGTAAGGCCAGATAATTTAAAATATAATTTCGAAGAAACGGAGTGCTTAAAACAATTAAAGAGTGCTGAAAATCGAGACCCTAATTCGGAAACCTTAATCTGGGACGTTTGAAGTACGTGCTAAAAAATGGAGTCACGGTCGATGTTTTTCGAAACTTTTGTGGCGAATCATTAGGACTGATGATTTAGAATCGAATTTCGAAGAAACGGATAGCATAAAACAGTAAAAGAGTGCTTAAAATCGAGACCCTAATTCGGTAACCTTAATCTGGGACGTTTGAAGTACGTGCTAAAAAAACCGAGTCACGGTCGACGTTTTTTGAAACTTATTTGGTGAATCGTAAGGCCGGATAATTTAGAATATAATTTCGAAGAAACGGAGTGCTTGAAACAATTAAAGAGTGCTGAAAATCGAGACCCTAATTCGGAAACCTTAATCTGGGACGTCTGAAGTACGTGCTAAAAAATGGAGTCACGGTCGATGTTTTTCGAAACTTTTGTGGCGAATCATTAGGACTGATGATTTATTATCAAATTTCGAAGAATCGGATAGCATAAAACAGTAAAAGAGTGCTTAAAATAGAGACCCTAATTCGGTAACCTTAATCTGGGACGTTTGAAGTACGTGCTAAAAAAACCGAGTCACGGTCGACGTTTTTTGAAACTTATTTGGTGAATCGTAAGGCCGGATAATTTAGAATATAATTTCGAAGAAACGGAGTGCATAAAACAATTAAAGAGTGCTGAAAATCGAGACCCTAATTCGGAAACCTTAATCTGGGACGTCTGAAGTACGTGCTAAAAAATGGAGTCACGGTCGATGTTTTTCGAAACTTTTGTGGCGAATCATTAGGACTGATGATTTATTATCAAATTTCGAAGAATCGGATAGCATAAAACAGTAAAAGAGTGCTTAAAATCGAGACCCTAATTCGGTAACCTTAATCTGGGACGTTTGAAGTACGTGCTAAAAAAACCGAGTCACGGTCGACGTTTTTCGAAACTTTTTTGGTGAATCGTAAGGCCGGATATTTTAGAATATAATTTCGAAGAAACGGAGTGCATAAAACAATTAAAGAGTGCTGAAAATCGAGACCCTAATTCGGAAACCTTAATCTGGGACTTTTGAAGTACGTGCTAAAAAATGGAGTCACGGTCGATGTTTTTCGAAACTTTTGTGGCGAATCATTAGGACTGATGATTTAGAATCGAATTTCGAAGAAACGGATAGCATAAAACAGTAAAAGAGTGCTTAAAATCGAGACCCTAATTCGGTAACCTTAATCTGGGACGTTTGAAGTACGTGCTAAAAAAACCGAGTCACGGTCAACGTTTTTCGAAACCTTTTTGGGGAATCATAAGGCCGGATATTTTAGAGTATAATTTCGAAGAAATGGAGTGCATAAAACAATTAAAGAGTGCTGAAAATCGAGACCCTAATTCGGAAACCTTAATCTGGGACGTTGAAGTACGTGGTAAAAAATGGAGTCACGGTCGATGTTTTTCGAAACTTTTGTGGCGAATCATTAGGACTGATGATTTAATATAAAATTTCGAATAAACGGATAGCATAAAACAGTAAAAGAGTGCTTAAAATCGAGAGCCTAATTCGGTAACCTTAATTTGGGACGTTTGAAGTACGTGCTAAAAAAACCGAGTCACGGTCGACGTTTTTCGAAACTTTTTTGGTGAATCGTAAGGCCGGATATTTTAGAATATAATTTCGAAGAAACGGAGTGCTTAAAACAATTAAAGAGTGCTGAAAATCGAGACCCTAATTCGGAAACCTTAATCTGGGACGTTTGAAGTACGTGCTAAAAAATGGAGTCACGGTCGATGTTTTTCGAAACTTTTGTGGCGAATCATTAGGACTGATGATTTATTATCGAATTTCGAAGAAACGGATAGCATAAAACAGTAAAAGAGTGCTTAGAATCGAGATCCTAATTCGGTTACCTTAATCTGGGACGTTTGAAGTACGTGCTAAAAAAACCGAGTCACGGTCGACGTTTTTCGAAACTTTTTTGGTGAATCGTAAGGCCAGATAATTTAAAATATAATTTCGAAGAAACGGAGTGCTTAAAACAATTAAAGAGTGCTGAAAATCGAGACCCTAATTCGGAAACCTTAATCTGGGACGTCTGAAGTACGTGCTAAAAAATGGAGTCACGATCGATGTTTTTCGAAACTTTTGTGGCGAATCATTAGGACTGATGATTTAGAATCGAATTTCGAAGAAACGGATAGCATAAAACAGTAAAAGAGTGCTTAAAATCGAGACCCTAATTCGGTAACCTTAATCTGGGACGTTTGAAGTACGTGGTAAAAAAACCGAGTCACGGTCGACGTTTTTCGAAACCTTTTTGGGGAATCGTAAGGCCGGATATTTTAGAGTATAATTTCGAAGAAATGGAGTGCATAAAACAATTAAAGAGTGCTGAAAATCGAGACCCTAATTCGGAAACCTTAATCTGGGACGTTTGAAGTACGTGCTAAAAAATGGAGTCACGGTCGATGTTTTTCGAAACTTTTGTGGCGAATCATTAGGACTGATGATTTATTATCGAATTTCGAAGAAACGGATAGCATAAAACAGTAAAAGAGTGCTTAGAATCGAGATCCTAATTCGGTTACCTTAATCTGGGACGTTTGAAGTACCTGCTAAAAAAACCGAGTCACGGTCGACGTTTTTCGAAACTTTTTTGGTGAATCATAAGGCCGGATATTTTAGAATATAATTTCGAAGAAACGGAGTGCATAAAACAATTAAAGAGTGCTGAAAATCGAGACCCTAATTCGGAAACCTTAATCTGGGACTTTTGAAGTACGTGCTAAAAAATGGAGTCACAGTCGATGTTTTTCGAAACTTTTGTGGCGAATCATTAGGACTGATGATTTAGAATCGAATTTCGAAGAAACGGATAGCATAAAACAGTAAAAGAGTGCTTAAAATCGAGACCCTAATTCGGTAACCTTAATCTGGGACGTTTGAAGTACGTGCTAAAAAAACCGAGTCACGGTCAACGTTTTTCGAAACCTTTTTGGGGAATCATAAGGCCGGATATTTTAGAGTATAATTTTGAAGAAATGGAGTGCATAAAACAATTAAAGAGTGCTGAAAATCGAGACCCTAATTCGGAAACCTTAATCTGGGACGTTGAAGTACGTGGTAAAAAATGGAGTCACGGTCGATGTTTTTCGAAACTTTTGTGGCGAATCATTAGGACTGATGATTTAATATAAAATTTCGAATAAACGGATAGCATAAAACAGTAAAAGAGTGCTTAAAATCGAGACCCTAATTCGGTAACCTTAATCTGGGACGTTTGAAGTACGTGCTAAAAAAACCGAGTCACGGTCGACGTTTTTCGAAACTTTTTTGGTGAATCGTAAGGCCGGATATTTTAGAATATAATTTCGAAGAAACGGAGTGCTTAAAACAATTAAAGAGTGCTGAAAATCGAGACCCTAATTCGGAAACCTTAATCTGGGACGTTTGAAGTACGTGCTAAAAAATGGAGTCACGGTCGATGTTTTTCGAAACCTTTGTGGCGAATCATTAGGACTGATGATTTATTATCGAATTTCGAAGAAACGGATAGCATAAAACAGTAAAAGAGTGCTTAGAATCGAGATCCTAATTCGGTTACCTTAATCTGGGACGTTTGAAGTACGTGCTAAAAAAACCGAGTCACGGTCGACGTTTTTCGAAACTTTTTTGGTGAATCGTAAGGCCAGATAATTTAAAATATAATTTCGAAGAAACGGAGTGCTTAAAACAATTAAAGAGTGCTGAAAATCGAGACCCTAATTCGGAAACCTTAATCTGGGACGTCTGAAGTACGTGCTAAAAAATGGAGTCACGATCGATGTTTTTCGAAACTTTTGTGGCGAATCATTAGGACTGATGATTTAGAATCGAATTTCGAAGAAACGGATAGCATAAAACAGTAAAAGAGTGCTTAAAATCGAGACCCTAATTCGGTAACCTTAATCTGTGACGTTTGAAGTACGTGGTAAAAAAACCGAGTCACGGTCGACGTTTTTCAAAACCTTTTTGGGGAATCGTAAGGCCGGATATTTTAGAGTATAATTTCGAAGAAATGGAGTGCATAAAACAATTAAAGAGTGCTGAAAATCGAGACCCTAATTCGGAAACCTTAATCTGCGACGTTTGAAGTACGTGCTAAAAAATGGAGTCACGGTCGATGTTTTTCGAAACTTTTGTGGCGAATCATTAGGACTGATGATTTATTATCGAATTTCGAAGAAACGGATAGCATAAAACAGTAAAAGAGTGCTTAGAATCGAGATCCTAATTCGGTTACCTTAATCTGGGACGTTTGAAGTACCTGCTAAAAAAACCGAGTCACGGTCGACGTTTTTCGAAACTTTTTTGGTGAATCATAAGGCCGGATATTTTAGAATATAATTTCGAAGAAACGGAGTGCATAAAACAATTAAAGAGTGCTGAAAATCGAGACCCTAATTCGGAAACCTTAATCTGGGACTTTTGAAGTACGTGCTAAAAAATGGAGTCACGGTCGATGTTTTTCGAAACTTTTGTGGCGAATCATTAGGACTGATGATTTAGAATCGAATTTCGAAGAAACGGATAGCATAAAACAGTAAAAGAGTGCTTAAAATCGAGATCCTAATTCGGTAACCTTAATCTGGGACGTTTGAAGTACGTGCTAAAAAAACCGAGTCACGGTCAACGTTTTTCGAAACCTTTTTGGGGAATCATAAGGCCGGATATTTTAGAGTATAATTTCGAAGAAATGGAGTGCATAAAACAATTAAAGAGTGCTGAAAATCGAGACCCTAATTCGGAAACCTTAATCTGGGACGTTGAAGTACGTGGTAAAAAATGGAGTCACGGTCGATGTTTTTCGAAACTTTTGTGGCGAATCATTAGGACTGATGATTTAATATAAAATTTCGAATAAACGGATAGCATAAAACAGTAAAAGAGTGCTTAAAATCGAGACCCTAATTCGGTAACCTTAATCTGGGACGTTTGAAGTACGTGCTAAAAAAACCGAGTCACGGTCGACGTTTTTCGAAACTTTTTTGGTGAATCGTAAGGCCGGATATTTTAGAATATAATTTCGAAGAAACGGAGTGCATAAAACAATTAAAGAGTGCTGAAAATCGAGACCCTAATTCGGAAACCTTAATCTGGGACGTCTGAAGTACGTGCTAAAAAATGGAGTCACGATCGATGTTTTTCGAAACTTTTGTGGCGAATCATTAGGACTGATGATTTAGAATCGAATTTCGAAGAAACGGATAGCATAAAACAGTAAAAGAGTGCTTAAAATCGAGACCCTAATTCGGTAACCTTAATCTGGGACGTTTGAAGTACGTGCTAAAAAAACCGAGTCACGGTCGACGTTTTTCGAAACCTTTTTGGGGAATCGTAAGGCCGGATATTTTAGAGTATAATTTCGAAGAAATGGAGTGCATAAAACAATTAAAGAGTGCTGAAAATCGAGACCCTAATTCGGAAACCTTAATCTGCGACGTTTGAAGTACGTGCTAAAAAATGGAGTCACGGTCATTGTTTTTCGAAACTTTTGTGGCGAATCATTAGGACTGATGATTTATTATCGAATTTCGAAGAAACGGATAGCATAAAACAGTAAAAGAGTGCTTAGAATCGAGATCCTAATTCGGTTACCTTAATCTGGGACGTTTGAAGTACCTGCTAAAAAAACCGAGTCACGGTCGACGTTTTTCGAAACTTTTTTGGTGAATCATAAGGCCGGATATTTTAGAATATAATTTCGAAGAAACGGAGTGCATAAAACAATTAAAGAGTGCTGAAAATCGAGACCCTAATTCGGAAACCTTAATCTGGGACTTTTGAAGTACGTGCTAAAAAATGGAGTCACGGTCGATGTTTTTCGAAACTTTTGTGGCGAATCATTAGGACTGATGATTTAGAATCGAATTTCGAAGAAACGGATAGCATAAAACAGTAAAAGAGTGCTTAAAATCGAGATCCTAATTCGGTAACCTTAATCTGGGACGTTTGAAGTACGTGCTAAAAAAACCGAGTCACGGTCAACGTTTTTCGAAACCTTTTTGGGGAATCATAAGGCCGGATATTTTAGAGTATAATTTCGAAGAAATGGAGTGCATAAAACAATTAAAGAGTGCTGAAAATCGAGACCCTAATTCGGAAACCTTAATCTAGGACGTTGAAGTACGTGGTAAAAAATGGAGTCACGGTCGATGTTTTTCGAAACTTTTGTGGCGAATCATTAGGACTGATGATTTAATATAAAATTTCGAATAAACGGATAGCATAAAACAGTAAAAGAGTGCTTAAAATCGAGACCCTAATTCGGTAACCTTAATCTGGGACGTTTGAAGTACGTGCTAAAAAAACCGAGTCACGGTCGACGTTTTTCGAAACTTTTTTGGTGAATCGTAAGGCCGGATATTTTAGAATATAATTTCGAAGAAACGGAGTGCTTAAAACAATTAAAGAGTGCTGAAAATCGAGACCCTAATTCGGAAACCTTAATCTGGGACGTTTGAAGTACGTGCTAAAAAATGGAGTCACGGTCGATGTTTTTCGAAACTTTTGTGGCGAATCATTAGGACTGATGATTTATTATCGAATTTCGAAGAAACGGATAGCATAAAACAGTAAAAGAGTGCTTAGAATCGAGATCCTAATTCGGTTACCTTAATCTGGGACGTTTGAAGTACTTGCTAAAAAAACCGAGTCACGGTCGACGTTTTTCGAAACTTTTTTGGTGAATCGTAAGGCCAGATAATTTAAAATATAATTTCGAAGAAACGGAGTGCTTAAAACAATTAAAGAGTGCTGAAAATCGAGACCCTAATTCGGAAACCTTAATCTGGGACGTCTGAAGTACGTGCTAAAAAATGGAGTCACGATCGATGTTTTTCGAAACTTTTGTGGCGAATCATTAGGACTGATGATTTAGAATCGAATTTCGAAGAAACGGATAGCATAAAACAGTAAAAGAGTGCTTAAAATCGAGACCCTAATTCGGTAACCTTAATCTGGGACGTTTGAAGTACGTGCTAAAAAAACCGAGTCACGGTCGACGTTTTTCGAAACCTTTTTGGGGAATCGTAAGGCCGGATATTTTAGAGTATAATTTCGAAGAAATGGAGTGCATAAAACAATTAAAGAGTGCTGAAAATCGAGACCCTAATTCGGAAACCTTAATCTGGGACGTTTGAAGTACGTGCTAAAAAATGGAGTCACGGTCGATGTTTTTCGAAACTTTTGTGGCGAATCATTAGGACTGATGATTTAATATAAAATTTCGAATAAACGGATAGCATAAAACAGTAAAAGAGTGCTTAAAATCGAGACCCTAATTCGGTAACCTTAATCTGGGACGTTTGAAGTACGTGCTAAAAAAACCGAGTCACGGTCGACGTTTTTCGAAACCTTTTTGGGGAATCATAAGGCCGGATATTTTAGAATATAATTTTGAACAAATGGAGTGCATAAAACAATTAAAGAGTGCTTAAAATCGAGACCGTAATTCGGAAACCTTAATCTGGGACGTTTGAAGTACGTGCTAAAAAATTGAGTCACGGTCGATGTTTTTCGAAACTTTTGTGGCGAATCATTAGGACTGATGATTTAGAATCGAATTTCGAAGAAACGGATAGCATAAAACAGTAAAAGAGTGCTTAAAATCGAGACCCTAATTCGGTAACCTTAATCTGGGACGTTTGAAGTACGTGCTAAAAAAACCGAGTCACGATCGACGTTTTTCGAAACTTTTTTGGTGAATCATAAGGCCGGATATTTTAGAATATAATTTCGAAGAAACGGAGTGCATAAAACAATTAAAGAGTGCTGAAAATCGAGACCCTAATTCGGAAACCTTAATCTGGGACTTTTGAAGTACGTGCTAAAAAATGGAGTCACGGTCGATGTTTTTCGAAACTTTTGTGGCGAATCATTAGGACTGATGATTTAGAATCGAATTTCGAAGAAACGGATAGCATAAAACAGTAAAAGAGTGCTTAAAATCGAGACCCTAATTCGGTAACCTTAATCTGGGACGTTTGAAGTACGTGCTAAAAAAACCGAGTCACGGTCAACGTTTTTCGAAACCTTTTTGGGGAATCATAAGGCCGGATATTTTAGAGTATAATTTCGAAGAAATGGAGTGCATAAAACAATTAAAGAGTGCTGAAAATCGAGACCCTAATTCGGAAACCTTAATCTGGGACGTTGAAGTACGTGGTAAAAAATTGAGTCACGGTCGATGTTTTTCGAAACTTTTGTGGCGAATCATTAGGACTGATGATTTAATATAAAATTTCGAATAAACGGATAGCATAAAACAGTAAAAGAGTGCTTAAAATCGAGAGCCTAATTCGGTAACCTTAATTTGGGACGTTTGAAGTACGTGCTAAAAAAACCGAGTCACGGTCGACGTTTTTCGAAACTTTTTTGGTGAATCGTAAGGCCGGATATTTTAGAATATAATTTCGAAGAAACGGAGTGCTTAAAACAATTAAAGAGTGCTGAAAATCGAGACCCTAATTCGGAAACCTTAATCTGGGACGTTTGAAGTACGTGCTAAAAAATGGAGTCACGGTCGATGTTTTTCGAAACTTTTGTGGCGAATCATTAGGACTGATGATTTATTATCGAATTTCGAAGAAACGGATAGCATAAAACAGTAAAAGAGTGCTTAGAATCGAGATCCTAATTCGGTTACCTTAATCTGGGACGTTTGAAGTACGTGCTAAAAAAACCGAGTCACGGTCGACGTTTTTCGAAACTTTTTTGGTGAATCGTAAGGCCAGATAATTTAAAATATAATTTCGAAGAAACGGAGTGCTTAAAACAATTAAAGAGTGCTGAAAATCGAGACCCTAATTCGGAAACCTTAATCTGGGACGTCTGAAGTACGTGCTAAAAAATGGAGTCACGATCGATGTTTTTCGAAACTTTTGTGGCGAATCATTAGGACTGATGATTTAGAATCGAATTTCGAAGAAACGGATAGCATAAAACAGTAAAAGAGTGCTTAAAATCGAGACCCTAATTCGGTAACCTTAATCTGGGACGTTTGAAGTACGTGGTAAAAAAACCGAGTCACGGTCGACGTTTTTCGAAACCTTTTTGGGGAATCGTAAGGCCGGATATTTTAGAGTATAATTTCGAAGAAATGGAGTGCATAAAACAATTAAAGAGTGCTGAAAATCGAGACCCTAATTCGGAAACCTTAATCTGGGACGTTTGAAGTACGTGCTAAAAAATGGAGTCACGGTCGATGTTTTTCGAAACTTTTGTGGCGAATCATTAGGACTGATGATTTATTATCGAATTTCGAAGAAACGGATAGCATAAAACAGTAAAAGAGTGCTTAGAATCGAGATCCTAATTCGGTTACCTTAATCTGGGACGTTTGAAGTACCTGCTAAAAAAACCGAGTCACGGTCGACGTTTTTCGAAACTTTTTTGGTGAATCATAAGGCCGGATATTTTAGAATATAATTTCGAAGAAACGGAGTACATAAAACAATTAAAGAGTGCTGAAAATCGAGACCCTAATTCGGAAACCTTAATCTGGGACTTTTGAAGTACGTGCTAAAAAATGGAGTCACGGTCGATGTTTTTCGAAACTTTTGTGGCGAATCATTAGGACTGATGATTTAGAATCGAATTTCGAAGAAACGGATAGCATAAAACAGTAAAAGAGTGCTTAAAATCGAGACCCTAATTCGGTAACCTTAATCTGGGACGTTTGAAGTACGTGCTAAAAAAACCGAGTCACGGTCAACGTTTTTCGAAACCTTTTTGGGGAATCATAAGGCCGGATATTTTAGAGTATAATTTCGAAGAAATGGAGTGCATAAAACAATTAAAGAGTGCTGAAAATCGAGACCCTAATTCGGAAACCTTAATCTGGGACGTTGAAGTACGTGGTAAAAAATGGAGTCACGGTCGATGTTTTTCGAAACTTTTGTGGCGAATCATTAGGACTGATGATTTAATATAAAATTTCGAATAAACGGATAGCATAAAACAGTAAAAGAGTGCTTAAAATCGAGACCCTAATTCGGTAACCTTAATCTGGGACGTTTGAAGTACGTGCTAAAAAAACCGAGTCACGGTCGACGTTTTTCGAAACTTTTTTGGTGAATCGTAAGGCCGGATATTTTAGAATATAATTTCGAAGAAACGGAGTGCTTAAAACAATTAAAGAGTGCTGAAAATCGAGACCCTAATTCGGAAACCTTAATCTGGGACGTTTGAAGTACGTGCTAAAAAATGGAGTCACGGTCGATGTTTTTCGAAACTTTTGTGGCGAATCATTAGGACTGATGATTTATTATCGAATTTCGAAGAAACGGATAGCATAAAACAGTAAAAGAGTGCTTAGAATCGAGATCCTAATTCGGTTACCTTAATCTGGGACGTTTGAAGTACGTGCTAAAAAAACCGAGTCACGGTCGACGTTTTTCGAAACTTTTTTGGTGAATCGTAAGGCCAGATAATTTAAAATATAATTTCGAAGAAACGGAGTGCTTAAAACAATTAAAGAGTGCTGAAAATCGAGACCCTAATTCGGAAACCTTAATCTGGGACGTCTGAAGTACGTGGTAAAAAATGGAGTCACGGTCGATGTTTTTCGAAACTTTTGTGGCGAATCATTAGGACTGATGATTTAATATAAAATTTCGAATAAACGGATAGCATAAAACAGTAAAAGAGTGCTTAAAATCGAGACCCTAATTCGGTAACCTTAATCTGGGACGTTTGAAGTACGTGCTAAAAAAACCGAGTCACGGTCGACGTTTTTCGAAACTTTTTTGGTGAATCGTAAGGCCGGATATTTTAGAATATAATTTCGAAGAAACGGAGTGCATAAAACAATTAAAGAGTGCTGAAAATCGAGACCCTAATTCGGAAACCTTAATCTGGGACGTCTGAAGTACGTGCTAAAAAATGGAGTCACGATCGATGTTTTTCGAAACTTTTGTGGCGAATCATTAGGACTGATGATTTAGAATCGAATTTCGAAGAAACGGATAGCATAAAACAGTAAAAGAGTGCTTAAAATCGAGACCCTAATTCGGTAACCTTAATCTGGGACGTTTGAAGTACGTGGTAAAAAAACCGAGTCACGGTCGACGTTTTTCGAAACCTTTTTGGGGAATCGTAAGGCCGGATATTTTAGAGTATAATTTCGAAGAAATGGAGTGCATAAAACAATTAAAGAGTGCTGAAAATCGAGACCCTAATTCGGAAACCTTAATCTGGGACGTTTGAAGTACGTGCTAAAAAATGGAGTCACGGTCGATGTTTTTCGAAACTTTTGTGGCGAATCATTAGGACTGATGATTTATTATCGAATTTCGAAGAAACGGATAGCATAAAACAGTAAAAGAGTGCTTAGAATCGAGATCCTAATTCGGTTACCTTAATCTGGGACGTTTGAAGTACCTGCTAAAAAAACCGAGTCACGGTCGACGTTTTTCGAAACTTTTTTGGTGAATCATAAGGCCGGATATTTTAGAATATAATTTCGAAGAAACGGAGTGCATAAAACAATTAAAGAGTGCTGAAAATCGAGACCCTAATTCGGAAACCTTAATCTGGGACTTTTGAAGTACGTGCTAAAAAATGGAGTCACGGTCGATGTTTTTCGAAACTTTTGTGGCGAATCATTAGGACTGATGATTTAGAATCGAATTTCGAAGAAACGGATAGCATAAAACAGTAAAAGAGTGCTTAAAATCGAGACCCTAATTCGGTAACCTTAATCTGGGACGTTTGAAGTACGTGCTAAAAAAACCGAGTCACGGTCAACGTTTTTCGAAACCTTTTTGGGGAATCATAAGGCCGGATATTTTAGAGTATAATTTCGAAGAAATGGAGTGCATAAAACAATTAAAGAGTGCTGAAAATCGAGACCCTAATTCGGAAACCTTAATCTGGGACGTTGAAGTACGTGGTAAAAAATGGAGTCACGGTCGATGTTTTTCGAAACTTTTGTGGCGAATCATTAGGACTGATGATTTAATATAAAATTTCGAATAAACGGATAGCATAAAACAGTAAAAGAGTGCTTAAAATCGAGACCCTAATTCGGTAACCTTAATCTGGGACGTTTGAAGTACGTGCTAAAAAAACCGAGTCACGGTCGACGTTTTTCGAAACTTTTTTGGTGAATCGTAAGGCCGGATATTTTAGAATATAATTTCGAAGAAACGGAGTGCTTAAAACAATTAAAGAGTGCTGAAAATCGAGACCCTAATTCGGAAACCTTAATCTGGGACGTTTGAAGTACGTGCTAAAAAATGGAGTCACGGTCGATGTTTTTCGAAACTTTTGTGGCGAATCATTAGGACTGATGATTTATTATCGAATTTCGAAGAAACGGATAGCATAAAACAGTAAAAGAGTGCTTAGAATCGAGATCCTAATTCGGTTACCTTAATCTGGGACGTTTGAAGTACGTGCTAAAAAAACCGAGTCACGGTCGACGTTTTTCGAAACTTTTTTGGTGAATCGTAAGGCCAGATAATTTAAAATATAATTTCGAAGAAACGGAGTGCTTAAAACAATTAAAGAGTGCTGAAAATCGAGACCCTAATTCGGAAACCTTAATCTGGGACGTCTGAAGTACGTGCTAAAAAATGGAGTCACGATCGATGTTTTTCGAAACTTTTGTGGCGAATCATTAGGACTGATGATTTAGAATCGAATTTCGAAGAAACGGATAGCATAAAACAGTAAAAGAGTGCTTAAAATCGAGACCCTAATTCGGTAACCTTAATCTGGGACGTTTGAAGTACGTGGTAAAAAAACCGAGTCACGGTCGACGTTTTTCGAAACCTTTTTGGGGAATCGTAAGGCCGGATATTTTAGAGTATAATTTCGAAGAAATGGAGTGCATAAAACAATTAAAGAGTGCTGAAAATCGAGACCCTAATTCGGAAACCTTAATCTGGGACGTTTGAAGTACGTGCTAAAAAATGGAGTCACGGTCGATGTTTTTCGAAACTTTTGTGGCGAATCATTAGGACTGATGATTTATTATCGAATTTCGAAGAAACGGATAGCATAAAACAGTAAAAGAGTGCTTAGAATCGAGATCCTAATTCGGTTACCTTAATCTGGGACGTTTGAAGTACGTGCTAAAAAAACCGAGTCACGGTCGACGTTTTTCGAAACTTTTTTGGTGAATCGTAAGGCCAGATAATTTAAAATATAATTTCGAAGAAACGGAGTGCTTAAAACAATTAAAGAGTGCTGAAAATCGAGACCCTAATTCGGAAACCTTAATCTGGGACTTTTGAAGTACGTGCTAAAAAATGGAGTCACGGTCGATGTTTTTCGAAACTTTTGTGGCGAATCATTAGGACTGATGATTTAGAATCGAATTTCGAAGAAACGGATAGCATAAAACAGTAAAAGAGTGCTTAAAATCGAGACCCTAATTCGGTAACCTTAATCTGGGACGTTTGAAGTACGTGCTAAAAAAACCGAGTCACGGTCAACGTTTTTCGAAACCTTTTTGGGGAATCATAAGGCCGGATATTTTAGAGTATAATTTCGAAGAAATGGAGTGCATAAAACAATTAAAGAGTGCTGAAAATCGAGACCCTAATTCGGAAACCTTAATCTGGGACGTTGAAGTACGTGCTAACAAAACCGAGTCACGGTCGACGTTTTTCGAAACTTTTTTGGTGAATCGTAAGGCCAGATAATTTAAAATATAATTTCGAAGAAACGGAGTGCTTAAAACAATTAAAGAGTGCTGAAAATCGAGACCCTAATTCGGAAACCTTAATCTGGGACGTTTGAAGTACGTGCTAAAAAATGGAGTCACGGTCGATGTTTTTGAAACTTTTGTGGCGAATCATTAGGACTGATGATTTAATATAAAATTTCGAAGACTGGATAGCATAAAACAGTAAAAGAGTGCTTAAAATCGAGACCCTAATTCGGTAACCTTAATCTGGGACGTTTGAAGTACGTGCTAAAAAAACCGAGTCACGGTCGACGTTTTTCGAAACCTTTTTGGGGAAAAATAAGGCCGGATATTTTAGAGTATAATTTCGAAGAAACGGAGTGCATAAAACAATTAAAGAGTGCTGAAAATCGAGACCCTAATTCGGAAACCTTAATCTGGGACGTTTGAAGTACGTGCTAAAAAATGGAGTCACGGTCGATGTTTTTCGAAACTTTTGTGGCGAATCATTAGGACTGATGATTTAGAATCGAATTTCGAAGAAACGGATAGCATAAAACAGTAAAAGAGTGCTTAGAATCGAGACCCTAATTCGGTAACCTTAATCTGGGACGTTTGAAGTACGTGCTAAAAAAACCGAGTCACGGTCGACGTTTTTCGAAACTTTTTTGGTGAATCATAAGGCCGGATATTTTTGAATATAATTTCGAAGAAACGGAGTGCATAAAACAATTAAAGAGTGCTGAAAATCGAGACCCTAATTCGGAAACCTTAATCTGGGACTTTTGAAGTACGTGCTAAAAAATGGAGTCACGGTCGATGTTTTTCGAAACTTTTGTGGCGAATCATTAGGACTGATGATTTAGAATCGAATTTCGAAGAAACGGATAGCATAAAACAGTAAAAGAGTGCTTAGAATCGAGATCCTAATTCGGTTACCTTAATCTGGGACGTTTGAAGTACGTGCTAAAAAAACCGAATCACGGTCGACGTTTTTCGAAACTTTTTTGGTGAATCATAAGGCCGGAAATTTTAGAATATAATTTCGAAGAAACGGAGTGCATAAAAAAATTAAAGAGTGCTGAAAATCGAGACCCTAATTCGGAAACCTTAATCTGGGACGTCTGAAGTACGTGCTAAAAAATGGAGTCACGGTCGATGTTTTTCAAAACTTTTGTGGCGAATCATTAGGACTGATGATTTAGAATCGAATTTCGAAGAAATGGATAGCATAAAACAGTAAAAGAGTGCTTAAAATCGAGACCCTAATTCGGTAACCTTAATCTGGGACGTTTGAAGTACGTGCTAAAAAAACCGAGTCACGGTCGACGTTTTTCGAAACCTTTTTGGGGAATCATAAGGCCGGATATTTTAGAGTATAATTTCGAAGAAATGGAGTGCATAAAACAATTAAAGAGTGCTGAAAATCGAGACCCTAATTCGGAAACCTTAATCTGGGACGTTTGAAGTACGTGCTAAAAAATGGAGTCACGGTCGATGTTTTTCGAAACTTTTGTGGCGAATCATTAGGACTGATGATTTAGAATCGAATTTCGAAGAAACGGATAGCATAAAACAGTAAAAGAGTGCTTAGAATCGAGACCCTAATTCGGTAACCTTAATCTGGGACGTTTGAAGTACGTGCTAAAAAAACCGAGTCACGGTCGACGTTTTTCGAAACTTTTTTGGTGAATCATAAGGCCGGATATTTTTGAATATAATTTCGAAGAAACGGAGTGCATAAAACAATTAAAGAGTGCTGAAAATCGAGACCCTAATTCGGAAACCTTAATCTGGGACTTTTGAAGTACGTGCTAAAAAATGGAGTCACGGTCGATGTTTTTCGAAACTTTTGTGGCGAATCATTAGGACTGATGATTTAGAATCGAATTTCGAAGAAACGGATAGCATAAAACAGTAAAAGAGTGCTTAGAATCGAGATCCTAATTCGGTTACCTTAATCTGGGACGTTTGAAGTACGTGCTAAAAAAACCGAATCACGGTCGACGTTTTTCGAAACTTTTTTGGTCAATCATAAGGCCGGAAATTTTAGAATATAATTTCGAAGAAACGGAGTGCATAAAAAAATTAAAGAGTGCTGAAAATCGAGACCCTAATTCGGAAACCTTAATCTGGGACGTCTGAAGTACGTGCTAAAAAATGGAGTCACGGTCGATGTTTTTCAAAACTTTTGTGGCGAATCATTAGGACTGATGATTTAGAATCGAATTTCGAAGAAACGGATAGCATAAAACAGTAAAAGAGTGCTTAAAATCGAGACCCTAATTCGGTAACCTTAATCTGGGACGTTTGAAGTACGTGCTAAAAAAACCGAGTCACGGTCGACGTTTTTCGAAACCTTTTTGGGGAATCATAAGGCCGGATATTTTAGAGTATAATTTCGAAGAAATGGAGTGCATAAAACAATTAAAGAGTGCTGAAAATCGAGACCCTAATTCGGAAACCTTAATCTGGGACGTTTGAAGTACGTGCTAAAAAATGGAGTCACGGTCGATGTTTTTCGAAACTTTTGTGGCGAATCATTAGGACTGATGATTTAATATAAAATTTCGAATAAACGGATAGCATAAAACAGTAAAAGAGTGCTTAAAATCGAGACCCTAATTCGGTAACCTTAATCTGGGACGTTTGAAGTACGTGCTAAAAAAACCGAGTCACGGTCGACGTTTTTCGAAACCTTTTTGGGGAATCATAAGGCCGGATATTTTAGAATACAATTTCGAAGAAATGGAGTGCATAAAACAATTAAAGAGTGCTGAAAATCGAGACCCTAATTCGGAAACCTTAATCTGGGACGTTTGAAGTACGTGCTAAAAAATGGAGTCACGGTCGATGTTTTTCGAAACTTTTGTGGCGAATCATTAGGACTGATGATTTAGAATCGAATTTCGAAGAAACGGATAGCATAAAACAGTAAAAGAGTGCTTAGAATTGAGACCCTAATTCGGTAACCTTAATCTGGGACGTTTGAAGTACGTGCTAAAAAAACCGAGTCACGGTCGACGTTTTTCGAAACTTTTTTGGTGAATCATAAGGCCGGATATTTTTGAATATAATTTCGAAGAAACGGAGTGCATAAAACAATTAAAGAGTGCTGAAAATCGAGACCCTAATTCGGAAACCTTAATCTGGGACTTTTGAAGTACGTGCTAAAAAATGGAGTCACGGTCGATGTTTTTCGAAACTTTTGTGGCGAATCATTAGGACTGATGATTTAGAATCGAATTTCGAAGAAACGGATAGCATAAAACAGTAAAAGAGTGCTTAGAATCGAGATCCTAATTCGGTTACCTTAATCTGGGACGTTTGAAGTACGTGCTAAAAAAACCGAATCACGGTCGACGTTTTTCGAAACTTTTTTGGTGAATCATAAGGCCGGAAATTTTAGAATATAATTTCGAAGAAACGGAGTGCATAAAAAAATTAAAGAGTGCTGAAAATCGAGACCCTAATTCGGAAACCTTAATCTGGGACGTCTGAAGTACGTGCTAAAAAATGGAGTCACGGTCGATGTTTTTCAAAACTTTTGTGGCGAATCATTAGGACTGATGATTTAGAATCGAATTTCGAAGAAACGGATAGCATAAAACAGTGAAAGAGTGCTTAAAATCGAGACCCTAATTCGGTAACCTTAATCTGGGACGTTTGAAGTACGTGCTAAAAAAACCGAGTCACGGTCGACGTTTTTCGAAACCTTTTTGGGGAATCATAAGGCCGGATATTTTAGAGTATAATTTCGAAGAAATGGAGTGCATAAAACAATTAAAGAGTGCTGAAAATCGAGACCCTAATTCGGAAACCTTAATCTGGGACGTTTGAAGTACGTGCTAAAAAATGGAGTCACGGTCGATGTTTTTCGAAACTTTTGTGGCGAATCATTAGGACTGATGATTTAATATAAAATTTCGAATAAACGGATAGCATAAAACAGTAAAAGAGTGCTTAAAATCGAGACCCTAATTCGGTAACCTTAATCTGGGACGTTTGAAGTACGTGCTAAAAAAACCGAGTCACGGTCGACGTTTTTCGAAACCTTTTTGGGGAATCATAAGGCCGGATATTTTAGAATACAATTTCGAAGAAATGGAGTGCATAAAACAATTAAAGAGTGCTGAAAATCGAGACCCTAATTCGGAAACCTTAATCTGGGACGTTTGAAGTACGTGCTAAAAAATGGAGTCACGGTCGATGTTTTTCGAAACTTTTGTGGCGAATCATTAGGACTGATGATTTAGAATCGAATTTCGAAGAAACGGATAGCATAAAACAGTAAAAGAGTGCTTAGAATCGAGACCCTAATTCGGTAACCTTAATCTGGGACGTTTGAAGTACGTGCTAAAAAAACCGAGTCACGGTCGACGTTTCTCGAAACTTTTTTGGTGAATCGTAAGGCCGGATAATTTAGAATATAATTTCGAAGAAACGGAGTGCTTGAAACAATTAAAGAGTGCTGAAAATCGAGAAACTAATTCGGAAACCTTAATCTGGGACGTCTGAAGTACGTGCTAAAAAATTGAGTCACGGTCGATGTTTTTCGAAACTTTTGTGGCGAATCATTAGGACTGATGATTTATTATCAAATTTCGAAGACTGGATAGCATAAAACAGTAAAAGAGTGCTTAAAATCGAGACCCTAATTCGGTAACCTTAATCTGGGACGTTTGAAGTACGTGCTAAAAAAACCGAGTCACGATCGACGTTTTTCGAAACTTTTTTGGTGAATCATAAGGCCGGATATTTTAGAATATAATTTCGAAGAAACGGAGTGCATAAAACAATTAAAGAGTGCTGAAAATCGAGACCTTAATTCGGAAACCTTAATCTGGGACTTTTGAAGTACGTGCTAAAAAATGGAGTCACGGTCGATGTTTTTCGAAACTTTTGTGGCGAATCATTAGGACTGATGATTTAGAATCGAATTTCGAAGAAACGGATAGCATAAAACAGTAAAAGAGTGCTTAGAATCGAGATCCTAATTCGGTTACCTTAATCTGGGACGTTTGAAGTACGTGCTAAAAAAACCGAGTCACGATCGACGTTTTTCGAAACTTTTTTGGTGAATCATAAGGCCGGATATTTTAGAATATAATTTCGAAGAAACAGAGTGCATAAAACAATTAAAGAGTGCTGAAAATCGAGACCCTAATTCGGAAACCTTAATCTGGGACGTTTGAAGTACGTGCTAAAAAATGGAGTCACGGTCGATGTTTTTCGAAACTTTTGTGGCGAATCATTAGGACTGATGATTTAGAATCGAATTTCGAAGAAACGGATAGCATAAAACAGTAAAAGAGTGCTTAGAATCGAGATCCTAATTTGGTTACCTTAATCTGGGACGTTTGAAGTACGTGCTAAAAAAACCGAGTCACGGTCGACGTTTTTCGAAACTTTTTTGGTGAATCATAAGGCCGGATATTTTAGAATATAATTTCGAAGAAACGGAGTGCATAAAACAATTAAAGAGTGCTGAAAATCGAGACCCTAATTCGGAAACCTTAATCTGGGACGTTTGAAGTACGTGCTAAAAAATGGAGTCACGGTCGATGTTTTTCGAAACTTTTGTGGCGAATCATTAGGACTGATGATTTATAATCGAATTTCGAAGAAACGGATAGCATAAAACAGTAAAAGAGTGCTTAAAATCGAGACCCTAATTCGGTAACCTTAATCTGGGACGTTTGAAGTACGTGCTAAAAAAACCGAGTCACGGTCGACGTTTTTTGAAACTTATTTGGTGAATCGTAAGGCCGGATAATTTAGAATATAATTTCGAAGAAACGGAGTGCTTGAAACAATTAAAGAGTGCTGAAAATCGAGACCCTAATTCGGAAACCTTAATCTGGGACGTCTGAAGTACGTGCTAAAAAATGGAGTCACGGTCGATGTTTTTCGAAACTTTTGTGGCGAATCATTAGGACTGATGATTTATTATCAAATTTCGAAGAATCGGATAGCATAAAACAGTAAAAGAGTGCTTAAAATAGAGACCCTAATTCGGTAACCTTAATCTGGGACGTTTGAAGTACGTGCTAAAAAAACCGAGTCACGGTCGACGTTTTTTGAAACTTATTTGGTGAATCGTAAGGCCGGATAATTTAGAATATAATTTCGAAGAAACGGAGTGCATAAAACAATTAAAGAGTGCTGAAAATCGAGACCCTAATTCGGAAACCTTAATCTGGGACGTCTGAAGTACGTGCTAAAAAATGGAGTCACGGTCGATGTTTTTCAAAACTTTTGTGGCGAATCATTAGGACTGATGATTTATTATCAAATTTCGAAGAATCGGATAGCATAAAACAGTAAAAGAGTGCTTAAAATCGAGACCCTAATTCGGTAACCTTAATCTGGGACGTTTGAAGTACGTGCTAAAAAAACCGAGTCACGGTCGACGTTTTTCGAAACTTTTTTGGTGAATCGTAAGGCCGGATATTTTAGAATATAATTTCGAAGAAACGGAGTGCATAAAACAATTAAAGAGTGCTGAAAATCGAGACCCTAATTCGGAAACCTTAATCTGGGACTTTTGAAGTACGTGCTAAAAAATTGAGTCACGGTCGATGTTTTTCGAAACTTTTGTGGCGAATCATTAGGACTGATGATTTAGAATCGAATTTCGAAGAAACGGATAGCATAAAACAGTAAAAGAGTGCTTAGAACCGAGATCCTAATTCGGTTACCTTAATCTTGGACGTTTGAAGTACGTGCTAAAAAAACCGAATCACTTTCGACGTTTTTCGAAACTTTTTTGGTGAATCATAAGGCCGGAAATTTTAGAATATAATTTCGAAGAAACGGAGTGCATAAAAAAATTAAAGAGTGCTGAAAATCGAGACCCTAATTCGGAAACCTTAATCTGGGACGTCTGAAGTACGTGCTAAAAAATGGAGTCACGGTCGATGTTTTTCGAAACTTTTGTGGCGAATCATTAAGACTGATGATTTAGAATCGAATTTCGAAGAAACGGATAGCATAAAATAGTAAAAGAGTGCTTAAAATCGAGACCCTAATTCGGTAACCTTAATCTGGGACGTTTGAAGTACGTGCTAAAAAAACCGAGTCACGGTCGACGTTTTTCGAAACCTTTTTGGGGAATCATAAGGCCGGATATTTTAGAGTATAATTTCGAAGAAATGGAGTGCATAAAACAATTAAAGAGTGCTGAAAATCGAGACCCTAATTCGGAAACCTTAATCTGGGACGTTTGAAGTACGTGCTAAAAAATGGAGTCACGGTCGATGTTTTTCGAAACTTTTGTGGCGAATCATTAGGACTGATGATTTAATATAAAATTTCGAATAAACGGATAGCATAAAACAGTAAAAGAGTGCTTAAAATCGAGACCCTAATTCGGTAACCTTAATCTGGGACGTTTGAAGTACGTGCTAAAAAAACCGAGTCACGGTCGACGTTTTTCGAAACCTTTTTGGGGAATCATAAGGCCGGATATTTTAGAATACAATTTCGAAGAAATGGAGTGCATAAAACAATTAAAGAGTGCTGAAAATCGAGACCCTAATTCGGAAACCTTAATCTGGGACGTTTGAAGTACGTGCTAAAAAATGGAGTCACGGTCGATGTTTTTCCAAACTTTTGTGGCGAATCATTAGGACTGATGATTTAGAATCGAATTTCGAAGAAACGGATAGCATAAAACAGTAAAAGAGTGCTTAGAATCGAGACCCTAATTCGGTAACCTTAATCTGGGACGTTTGAAGTACGTGCTAAAAAAACCGAGTCACGGTCGACGTTTTTCGAAAATTTTTTGGTGAATCGTAGGCCGGATAATTTAGAATATAATTTCGAAGAAACGGAGTGCTTGAAACAATTAAAGAGTGCTGAAAATCGAGAAACTAATTCGGAAACCTTAATCTGGGACGTCTGAAGTACGTGCTAAAAAATGGAGTCACGGTCGATGTTTTTCGAAACTTTTGTGGCGAATCATTAGGACTGATGATTTATTATCAAATTTCGAAGAAACGGATAGCATAAAACAGTAAAAGAGTGCTTAAAATCGAGACCCTAATTCGGTAACCTTAATCTGGGACGTTTGAAGTATGTGCTAAAAAAACCGAGTCACGGTCGACGTTTTTCGCAACTTTTTTGGTGAATCATAAGGCCGGATATTTTAGAATATAATTTCGAAGAAACGGAGTGCATAAAACAATTAAAGAGTGCTGAAAATCGAGACCCTAATTCGAAAACCTTAATCTGGGACTTTTGAAGTACGTGCTAAAAAATGGAGTCACGGTCGATGTTTTTCGAAACTTTTGTGGCGAATCATTAGGACTGATGATTTAGAATCGAATTTCGAAGAAACAGATAGCATAAAACAGTAAAAGAGTGCTTAGAATCGAGATCCTAATTCGGTTACCTTAATCTGGGACGTTTGAAGTACGTGCTAAAAAAACCGAGTCACGGTCGACGTTTTTCGAAACCTTTTTGGGGAATCATAAGGCCGGATATTTTAGAATATAATTTCGAACAAATGGAGTGCATAAAACAATTAAAGAGTGCTTAAAATCGAGACCGTAATTCGGAAACCATAATCTGGGACGTTTGAAGTACGTGCTAAAAAATTGAGTCACGGTCGATGTTTTTCGAAACTTTTGTGGCGAATCATTAGGACTGATGATTTAGAATCGAATTTCGAAGAAACGGATAGCATAAAACAGTAAAAGAGTGCTTAAAATCGAGACCCTAATTCGGTAACCTTAATCTGGGACGTTTGAAGTACGTGCTAAAAAAACCGAGTCACGATCGACGTTTTTCGAAACTTTTTTGGTGATTCATAAGGCCGGATATTTTAGAATATAATTTCGAAGAAACGGAGTGCATAAAACAATTAAAGAGTGCTGAAAATCGAGACCCTAATTCGGAAACCTTAATCTGGGACTTTTGAAGTACGTGCTAAAAAATGGAGTCACGGTCGATGTTTTTCGAAACTTTTGTGGCGAATCATTAGGACTGATGATTTAGAATCGAATTTCGAAGAAACGGATAGCATAAAACAGTAAAAGAGTGCTTAAAATCGAGACCCTAATTCGGTAACCTTAATCTGGGACGTTTGAAGTACGTGCTAAAAAAACCGAGTCACGGTCGACGTTTTTCGAAACTTTTTTGGTGAATCGTAAGGCCGGATATTTTAGAATATAATTTCGAAGAAACGGAGTGCATAAAACAATTAAAGAGTGCTGAAAATCGAGACCCTAATTCAGAAACCTTAATCTGGGACGTTTGAAGTACGTGCTAAAAAATGGAGTCACGGTCGATGTTTTTCGAAACTTTTGTGGCGAATCATTAGGACTGATGATTTAGAATCGAATTTCGAAGAAACGGATAGCATAAAACAGTAAAAGAGTGCTTAGAATCGAGATCCTAATTTGGTTACCTTAATCTGGGACGTTTGAAGTACGTGCTAAAAAAACCGAGTCACGGTCGACGTTTTTCGAAACTTTTTTGGTGAATCATAAGGCCGGATATTTTAGAATATAATTTCGAAGAAACGGAGTGCATAAAACAATTAAAGAGTGCTGAAAATCGAGACCCTAATTCGGAAACCTTAATCTGGGACGTTTGAAGTACGTGCTAAAAAATGGAGTCACGGTCGATGTTTTTCGAAACTTTTGTGGCGAATCATTAGGACTGATGATTTATAATCGAATTTCGAAGAAACGGATAGCATAAAACAGTAAAAGAGTGCTTAAAATCGAGACCCTAATTCGGTAACCTTAATCTGGGACGTTTGAAGTACGTGCTAAAAAAACCGAGTCACGGTCGACGTTTTTCGAAACTTATTTGGTGAATCGTAAGGCCGGATAATTTAGAATATAATTTCGAAGAAACGGAGTGCTTGAAACAATTAAAGAGTGCTGAAAATCGAGACCCTAATTCGGAAACCTTAATCTGGGACGTCTGAAGTACGTGCTAAAAAATGGAGTCACGGTCGATGTTTTTCGAAACTTTTGTGGCGAATCATTAGGACTGATGATTTATTATCAAATTTCGAAGAATCGGATAGCATAAAACAGTAAAAGAGTGCTTAAAATCGAGACCCTAATTTGGTAACCTTAATTTGGGACATTTGAAGTACGTGCTAAAAAAACCGAGTCACGGTCGACGTTTTTCGAAACTTTTTTGGTGAATCGTAAGGCCGGATATTTTAGAATATAATTTCGAAGAAACGGAGTGCATAAAACAATTAAAGAGTGCTGAAAATCGAGACCCTAATTCGGAAACCTTAATCTGGGACTTTTGAAGTACGTGCTAAAAAATTGAGTCACGGTCGATGTTTTTCGAAACTTTTGTGGCGAATCATTAGGACTGATGATTTAGAATCGAATTTCGAAGAAACGGATAGCATAAAACAGTAAAAGAGTGCTTAGAATCGAGATCCTAATTCGGTTACCTAAATGTTGGACGTTTGAAGTACGTGCTAAAAAAACCGAATCACTTTCGACGTTTTTCGAAACTTTTTTGGTGAATCATAAGGCCGGAAATTTTAGAATATAATTTCGAAGAAACGGAGTGCATAAAAAAATTAAAGAGTGCTGAAAATCGAGACCCTAATTCGGAAACCTTAATCTGGGACTTTTGAAGTACGTGCTAAAAAATGGAGTCACGGTCGATGTTTTTCGAAACTTTTGTGGCGAATCATTAAGACTGATGATTTAGAATCGAATTTCGAAGAAACGGATAGCATAAAATAGTAAAAGAGTGCTTAAAATCGAGACCCTAATTCGGTAACCTTAATCTGGGACGTTTGAAGTACGTGCTAAAAAAACCGAGTCACGGTCGACGTTTTTCGAAACCTTTTTGGGGAATCATAAGGCCGGATATTTTAGAATACAATTTCGAAGAAATGGAGTGCATAAAACAATTAAAGAGTGCTGAAAATCGAGACCCTAATTCGGAAACCTTAATCTGGGACGTTTGAAGTACGTGCTAAAAAATGGAGTCACGGTCGATGTTTTTCCAAACTTTTGTGGCGAATCATTAGGACTGATGATTTAGAATCGAATTTCGAAGAAACGGATAGCATAAAACAGTAAAAGAGTGCTTAGAATCGAGACCCTAATTCGGTAACCTTAATCTGGGACGTTTGAAGTACGTGCTAAAAAAACCGAGTCACGGTCGACGTTTTTCGAAAATTTTTTGGTGAATCGTAAGGCCGGATAATTTAGAATATAATTTCGAAGAAACGGAGTGCTTGAAACAATTAAAGAGTGCTGAAAATCGAGAAACTAATTCGGAAACCTTAATCTGGGACGTCTGAAGTACGTGCTAAAAAATGGAGTCACGGTCGATGTTTTTCGAAACTTTTGTGGCGAATCATTAGGACTGATGATTTATTATCAAATTTCGAAGAAACGGATAGCATAAAACAGTAAAAGAGTGCTTAAAATCGAGACCCTAATTCGGTAACCTTAATCTGGGACGTTTGAAGTATGTGCTAAAAAAACCGAGTCACGGTCGACGTTTTTCGCAACTTTTTTGGTGAATCATAAGGCCGGATATTTTAGAATATAATTTCGAAGAAACGGAGTGCATAAAACAATTAAAGAGTGCTGAAAATCGAGACCCTAATTCGGAAACCTTAATCTGGGACTTTTGAAGTACGTGCTAAAAAATGGAGTCACGGTCGATGTTTTTCGAAACTTTTGTGGCGAATCATTAGGACTGATGATTTAGAATCGAATTTCGAAGAAACAGATAGCATAAAACAGTAAAAGAGTGCTTAGAATCGAGATCCTAATTCGGTTACCTTAATCTGGGACGTTTGAAGTACGTGCTAAAAAAACCGAGTCACGGTCGACGTTTTTCGAAACCTTTTTGGGGAATCATAAGGCCGGATATTTTAGAATATAATTTCGAACAAATGGAGTGCATAAAACAATTAAAGAGTGCTTAAAATCGAGACCGTAATTCGGAAACCATAATCTGGGACGTTTGAAGTACGTGCTAAAAAATTGAGTCACGGTCGATGTTTTTCGAAACTTTTGTGGCGAATCATTAGGACTGATGATTTAGAATCGAATTTCGAAGAAACGGATAGCATAAAACAGTAAAAGAGTGCTTAAAATCGAGACCCTAATTCGGTAACCTTAATCTGGGACGTTTGAAGTACGTGCTAAAAAAACCGAGTCACGATCGACGTTTTTCGAAACTTTTTTGGTGATTCATAAGGCCGGATATTTTAGAATATAATTTCGAAGAAACGGAGTGCATAAAACAATTAAAGAGTGCTGAAAATCGAGACCCTAATTCGGAAACCTTAATCTGGGACTTTTGAAGTACGTGCTAAAAAATGGAGTCACGGTCGATGTTTTTCGAAACTTTTGTGGCGAATCATTAGGACTGATGATTTAGAATCGAATTTCGAAGAAACGGATAGCATAAAACAGTAAAAGAGTGCTTAAAATCGAGACCCTAATTCGGTAACCTTAATCTGGGACGTTTGAAGTACGTGCTAAAAAAACCGAGTCACGGTCGACGTTTTTCGAAACTTTTTTGGTGAATCGTAAGGCCGGATATTTTAGAATATAATTTCGAAGAAACGGAGTGCATAAAACAATTAAAGAGTGCTGAAAATCGAGACCCTAATTCAGAAACCTTAATCTGGGACGTTTGAAGTACGTGCTAAAAAATGGAGTCACGGTCGATGTTTTTCGAAACTTTTGTGGCGAATCATTAGGACTGATGATTTAGAATCGAATTTCGAAGAAACGGATAGCATAAAACAGTAAAAGAGTGCTTAGAATCGAGATCCTAATTTGGTTACCTTAATCTGGGACGTTTGAAGTACGTGCTAAAAAAACCGAGTCACGGTCGACGTTTTTCGAAACTTTTTTGGTGAATCATAAGGCCGGATATTTTAGAATATAATTTCGAAGAAACGGAGTGCATAAAACAATTAAAGAGTGCTGAAAATCGAGACCCTAATTCGGAAACCTTAATCTGGGACGTTTGAAGTACGTGCTAAAAAATGGAGTCACGGTCGATGTTTTTCGAAACTTTTGTGGCGAATCATTAGGACTGATGATTTATAATCGAATTTCGAAGAAACGGATAGCATAAAACAGTAAAAGAGTGCTTAAAATCGAGACCCTAATTCGGTAACCTTAATCTGGGACGTTTGAAGTACGTGCTAAAAAAACCGAGTCACGGTCGACGTTTTTCGAAACTTATTTGGTGAATCGTAAGGCCGGATAATTTAGAATATAATTTCGAAGAAACGGAGTGCTTGAAACAATTAAAGAGTGCTGAAAATCGAGACCCTAATTCGGAAACCTTAATCTGGGACGTCTGAAGTACGTGCTAAAAAATGGAGTCACGGTCGATGTTTTTCGAAACTTTTGTGGCGAATCATTAGGACTGATGATTTATTATCAAATTTCGAAGAATCGGATAGCATAAAACAGTAAAAGAGTGCTTAAAATCGAGACCCTAATTTGGTAACCTTAATTTGGGACATTTGAAGTACGTGCTAAAAAAACCGAGTCACGGTCGACGTTTTTCGAAACTTTTTTGGTGAATCGTAAGGCCGGATATTTTAGAATATAATTTCGAAGAAACGGAGTGCATAAAACAATTAAAGAGTGCTGAAAATCGAGACCCTAATTCGGAAACCTTAATCTGGGACTTTTGAAGTACGTGCTAAAAAATTGAGTCACGGTCGATGTTTTTCGAAACTTTTGTGGCGAATCATTAGGACTGATGATTTAGAATCGAATTTCGAAGAAACGGATAGCATAAAACAGTAAAAGAGTGCTTAGAATCGAGATCCTAATTCGGTTACCTAAATGTTGGACGTTTGAAGTACGTGCTAAAAAAACCGAATCACTTTCGACGTTTTTCGAAACTTTTTTGGTGAATCATAAGGCCGGAAATTTTAGAATATAATTTCGAAGAAACGGAGTGCATAAAAAAATTAAAGAGTGCTGAAAATCGAGACCCTAATTCGGAAACCTTAATCTGGGACTTTTGAAGTACGTGCTAAAAAATGGAGTCACGGTCGATGTTTTTCGAAACTTTTGTGGCGAATCATTAAGACTGATGATTTAGAATCGAATTTCGAAGAAACGGATAGCATAAAATAGTAAAAGAGTGCTTAAAATCGAGACCCTAATTCGGTAACCTTAATCTGGGACGTTTGAAGTACGTGCTAAAAAAACCGAGTCACGGTCGACGTTTTTCGAAACCTTTTTGGGGAATCATAAGGCCGGATATTTTAGAATACAATTTCGAAGAAATGGAGTGCATAAAACAATTAAAGAGTGCTGAAAATCGAGACCCTAATTCGGAAACCTTAATCTGGGACGTTTGAAGTACGTGCTAAAAAATGGAGTCACGGTCGATGTTTTTCCAAACTTTTGTGGCGAATCATTAGGACTGATGATTTAGAATCGAATTTCGAAGAAACGGATAGCATAAAACAGTAAAAGAGTGCTTAGAATCGAGACCCTAATTCGGTAACCTTAATCTGGGACGTTTGAAGTACGTGCTAAAAAAACCGAGTCACGGTCGACGTTTTTCGAAAATTTTTTGGTGAATCGTAAGGCCGGATAATTTAGAATATAATTTCGAAGAAACGGAGTGCTTGAAACAATTAAAGAGTGCTGAAAATCGAGAAACTAATTCGGAAACCTTAATCTGGGACGTCTGAAGTACGTGCTAAAAAATGGAGTCACGGTCGATGTTTTTCGAAACTTTTGTGGCGAATCATTAGGACTGATGATTTATTATCAAATTTCGAAGAAACGGATAGCATAAAACAGTAAAAGAGTGCTTAAAATCGAGACCCTAATTCGGTAACCTTAATCTGGGACGTTTGAAGTATGTGCTAAAAAAACCGAGTCACGGTCGACGTTTTTCGCAACTTTTTTGGTGAATCATAAGGCCGGATATTTTAGAATATAATTTCGAAGAAACGGAGTGCATAAAACAATTAAAGAGTGCTGAAAATCGAGACCCTAATTCGGAAACCTTAATCTGGGACTTTTGAAGTACGTGCTAAAAAATGGAGTCACGGTCGATGTTTTTCGAAACTTTTGTGGCGAATCATTAGGACTGATGATTTAGAATCGAATTTCGAAGAAACAGATAGCATAAAACAGTAAAAGAGTGCTTAGAATCGAGATCCTAATTCGGTTACCTTAATCTGGGACGTTTGAAGTACGTGCTAAAAAAACCGAGTCACGGTCGACGTTTTTCGAAACCTTTTTGGGGAATCATAAGGCCGGATATTTTAGAATATAATTTCGAACAAATGGAGTGCATAAAACAATTAAAGAGTGCTTAAAATCGAGACCGTAATTCGGAAACCATAATCTGGGACGTTTGAAGTACGTGCTAAAAAATTGAGTCACGGTCGATGTTTTTCGAAACTTTTGTGGCGAATCATTAGGACTGATGATTTAGAATCGAATTTCGAAGAAACGGATAGCATAAAACAGTAAAAGAGTGCTTAAAATCGAGACCCTAATTCGGTAACCTTAATCTGGGACGTTTGAAGTACGTGCTAAAAAAACCGAGTCACGATCGACGTTTTTCGAAACTTTTTTGGTGATTCATAAGGCCGGATATTTTAGAATATAATTTCGAAGAAACGGAGTGCATAAAACAATTAAAGAGTGCTGAAAATCGAGACCCTAATTCGGAAACCTTAATCTGGGACTTTTGAAGTACGTGCTAAAAAATGGAGTCACGGTCGATGTTTTTCGAAACTTTTGTGGCGAATCATTAGGACTGATGATTTAGAATCGAATTTCGAAGAAACGGATAGCATAAAACAGTAAAAGAGTGCTTAAAATCGAGACCCTAATTCGGTAACCTTAATCTGGGACGTTTGAAGTACGTGCTAAAAAAACCGAGTCACGGTCGACGTTTTTCGAAACTTTTTTGGTGAATCGTAAGGCCGGATATTTTAGAATATAATTTCGAAGAAACGGAGTGCATAAAACAATTAAAGAGTGCTGAAAATCGAGACCCTAATTCAGAAACCTTAATCTGGGACGTTTGAAGTACGTGCTAAAAAATGGAGTCACGGTCGATGTTTTTCGAAACTTTTGTGGCGAATCATTAGGACTGATGATTTAGAATCGAATTTCGAAGAAACGGATAGCATAAAACAGTAAAAGAGTGCTTAGAATCGAGATCCTAATTTGGTTACCTTAATCTGGGACGTTTGAAGTACGTGCTAAAAAAACCGAGTCACGGTCGACGTTTTTCGAAACTTTTTTGGTGAATCATAAGGCCGGATATTTTAGAATATAATTTCGAAGAAACGGAGTGCATAAAACAATTAAAGAGTGCTGAAAATCGAGACCCTAATTCGGAAACCTTAATCTGGGACGTTTGAAGTACGTGCTAAAAAATGGAGTCACGGTCGATGTTTTTCGAAACTTTTGTGGCGAATCATTAGGACTGATGATTTATAATCGAATTTCGAAGAAACGGATAGCATAAAACAGTAAAAGAGTGCTTAAAATCGAGACCCTAATTCGGTAACCTTAATCTGGGACGTTTGAAGTACGTGCTAAAAAAACCGAGTCACGGTCGACGTTTTTCGAAACTTATTTGGTGAATCGTAAGGCCGGATAATTTAGAATATAACTTCGAAGAAACGGAGTGCTTGAAACAATTAAAGAGTGCTGAAAATCGAGACCCTAATTCGGAAACCTTAATCTGGGACGTCTGAAGTACGTGCTAAAAAATGGAGTCACGGTCGATGTTTTTCGAAACTTTTGTGGCGAATCATTAGGACTGATGATTTATTATCAAATTTCGAAGAATCGGATAGCATAAAACAGTAAAAGAGTGCTTAAAATCGAGACCCTAATTTGGTAACCTTAATTTGGGACATTTGAAGTACGTGCTAAAAAAACCGAGTCACGGTCGACGTTTTTCGAAACTTTTTTGGTGAATCGTAAGGCCGGATATTTTAGAATATAATTTCGAAGAAACGGAGTGCATAAAACAATTAAAGAGTGCTGAAAATCGAGACCCTAATTCGGAAACCTTAATCTGGGACTTTTGAAGTACGTGCTAAAAAATTGAGTCACGGTCGATGTTTTTCGAAACTTTTGTGGCGAATCATTAGGACTGATGATTTAGAATCGAATTTCGAAGAAACGGATAGCATAAAACAGTAAAAGAGTGCTTAGAATCGAGATCCTAATTCGGTTACCTAAATGTTGGACGTTTGAAGTACGTGCTAAAAAAACCGAATCACTTTCGACGTTTTTCGAAACTTTTTTGGTGAATCATAAGGCCGGAAATTTTAGAATATAATTTCGAAGAAACGGAGTGCATAAAAAAATTAAAGAGTGCTGAAAATCGAGACCCTAATTCGGAAACCTTAATCTGGGACTTTTGAAGTACGTGCTAAAAAATGGAGTCACGGTCGATGTTTTTCGAAACTTTTGTGGCGAATCATTAAGACTGATGATTTAGAATCGAATTTCGAAGAAACGGATAGCATAAAATAGTAAAAGAGTGCTTAAAATCGAGACCCTAATTCGGTAACCTTAATCTGGGACGTTTGAAGTACGTGCTAAAAAAACCGAGTCACGGTCGACGTTTTTCGAAACCTTTTTGGGGAATCATAAGGCCGGATATTTTAGAGTATAATTTCGAAGAAATGGAGTGCATAAAACAATTAAAGAGTGCTGAAAATCGAGACCCTAATTCGGAAACCTTAATCTGGGACGTTTGAAGTACGTGCTAAAAAATGGAGTCACGGTCGATGTTTTTCGAAACTTTTGTGGCGAATCATTAGGACTGATGATTTAATATAAAATTTCGAATAAACGGATAGCATAAAACAGTAAAAGAGTGCTTAAAATCGAGACCCTAATTCGGTAACCTTAATCTGGGACGTTTGAAGTACGTGCTAAAAAAACCGAGTCACGGTCGACGTTTTTCGAAACCTTTTTGGGGAATCATAAGGCCGGATATTTTAGAATATAATTTCGAACAAATGGAGTGCATAAAACAATTAAAGAGTGCTTAAAATCGAGACCGTAATTCAGAATCATAATCTGGGACGTTTGAAGTACGTGCTAAAAAATGGAGTCACGGTCGATGTTTTTCGAAACTTTTGTGGCGAATCATTAGGACTGATGATTTAGAATCGAATTTCGAAGAAACGGATAGCATAAAACAGTAAAAGAGTGCTTAAAATCGAGACCCTAATTCGGTAACCTTAATCTGGGACGTTTGAAGTACGTGCTAAAAAAACCGAGTCACGATCGACGTTTTTCGAAACTTTTTTGGTGAATCATAAGGCCGGATATTTTAGAATATAATTTCGAAGAAACGGAGTGCATAAAACAATTAAAGAGTGCTGAAAATCGTGACCCTAATTCGTAAACCTTAATCTGGGACTTTTGAAGTACGTGCTAAAAAATGGAGTCACGGTCGATGTTTTTCGAAACTTTTGTGGCGAATCATTAGGACTGATGATTTAGAATCAAATTTCGAAGAAACGGATAGCATAAAACAGTAAAAGAGTGCTTAAAATCGAGACCCTAATTCGGTAACCTTAATCTGGGACGTTTGAAGTACGTGCTAAAAAAACCGAGTCACGGTCAACGTTTTTCGAAACCTTTTTGGGGAATCATAAGGCCGGATATTTTAGAGTATAATTTCGAAGAAATGGAGTGCATAAAACAATTAAAGAGTGCTGAAAATCGAGACCCTAATTCGGAAACCTTAATCTGGGACGTTTGAAGTACGTGCTAAAAAATGGAGTCACGGTCGATGTTTTTCGAAACTTTTGTGGCGAATCATTAGGACTCATGATTTAATATAAAATTTCGAACAAACGGATAGAATAAAACAGTAAAAGAGTGCTTAAAATCGAGACCCTAATTCGGTAACCTTAATCTGGGACGTTTGAAGTACGTGCTAAAAAAACCGAGTCACGGTCGACGTTTTTCGAAACCTTTTTGGGGAATCATAAGGCCGGATATTTTAGAATACAATTTCGAAGAAATGGAGTGCATAAAACAATTAAAGAGTGCTGAAAATCGAGACCCTAATTCGGAAACCTTAATCTGGGACGTTTGAAGTACGTGCTAAAAAATGGAGTCACGGTCGATGTTTTTCGAAACTTTTGTGGCGAATCATTAGGACTGATGATTTAGAATCGAATTTCGAAGAAACGGATAGCATAAAACAGTAAAAGAGTGCTTAGAATCGAGACCCTAATTCGGTAACCTTAATCTGGGACATTTGAAGTACTTGCTAAAAAAACCGAGTCACGGTCGACGTTTTTCGAAAATTTTTTGGTGAATCGTAAGGCCGGATAATTTAGAATATAATTTCGAAGAAACGGAGTGCTTGAAACAATTAAAGAGTGCTGAAAATCGAGAAACTAATTCGGAAACCTTAATCTGGGACGTCTGAAGTACGTGCTAAAAAATGGAGTCACGGTCGATGTTTTTCGAAACTTTTGTGGCGAATCATTAGGACTGATGATTTATTATCAAATTTCGAAGAAACGGATAGCATAAAACAGTAAAAGAGTGCTTAAAATCGAGACCCTAATTCGGTAACCTTAATCTGGGACGTTTGAAGTATGTGCTAAAAAAACCGAGTCACGGTCGACGTTTTTCGCAACTTTTTTGGTGAATCATAAGGCCGGATATTTTAGAATATAATTTCGAAGAAACGGAGTGCATAAAACAATTAAAGAGTGCTGAAAATCGAGACCCTAATTCGGAAACCTTAATCTGGGACTTTTGAAGTACGTGCTAAAAAATGGAGTCACGGTCGATGTTTTTCGAAACTTTTGTGGCGAATCATTAGGACTGATGATTTAGAATCGAATTTCGAAGAAACAGATAGCATAAAACAGTAAAAGAGTGCTTAGAATCGAGATCCTAATTCGGTTACCTTAATCTGGGACGTTTGAAGTACGTGCTAAAAAAACCGAGTCACGGTCGACGTTTTTCGAAACCTTTTTGGGGAATCATAAGGCCGGATATTTTAGAATATAATTTCGAACAAATGGAGTGCATAAAACAATTAAAGAGTGCTTAAAATCGAGACCGTAATTCGGAAACCATAATCTGGGACGTTTGAAGTACGTGCTAAAAAATTGAGTCACGGTCGATGTTTTTCGAAACTTTTGTGGCGAATCATTAGGACTGATGATTTAGAATCGAATTTCGAAGAAACGGATAGCATAAAACAGTAAAAGAGTGCTTAAAATCGAGACCCTAATTCGGTAACCTTAATCTGGGACGTTTGAAGTACGTGCTAAAAAAACCGAGTCACGATCGACGTTTTTCGAAACTTTTTTGGTGATTCATAAGGCCGGATATTTTAGAATATAATTTCGAAGAAACGGAGTGCATAAAACAATTAAAGAGTGCTGAAAATCGAGACCCTAATTCGGAAACCTTAATCTGGGACTTTTGAAGTACGTGCTAAAAAATGGAGTCACGGTCGATGTTTTTCGAAACTTTTGTGGCGAATCATTAGGACTGATGATTTAGAATCGAATTTCGAAGAAACGGATAGCATAAAACAGTAAAAGAGTGCTTAAAATCGAGACCCTAATTCGGTAACCTTAATCTGGGACGTTTGAAGTACGTGCTAAAAAAACCGAGTCACGGTCAACGTTTTTCGAAACCTTTTTGGGGAATCATAAGGCCGGATATTTTAGAGTATAATTTCGAAGAAATGGAGTGCATAAAACAATTAAAGAGTGCTGAAAATCGAGACCCTAATTCGGAAACCTTAATCTAGGACGTTTGAAGTACGTGCTAAAAAATGGAGTCACGGTCGATGTTTTTCGAAACTTTTGTGGCGAATCATTAGGACTGATGATTTAATATAAAATTTCGAATAAACGGATAGCATAAAACAGTAAAAGAGTGCTTAAAATCGAGACCCTAATTCGGTAACCTTAATCTGGGACGTTTGAAGTACGTGCTAAAAAAACCGAGTCACGGTCGACGTTTTTCGAAACCTTTTTGGGGAATCATAAGGCCGGATATTTTAGAATACAATTTCGAAGAAATGGAGTGCATAAAACAATTAAAGAGTGCTGAAAATCGAGACCCTAATTCGGAAACCTTAATCTGGGACGTTTGAAGTACGTGCTAAAAAATGGAGTCACGGTCGATGTTTTTTGAAACTTTTGTGGCGAATCATTAGGACTGATGATTTAGAATCGAATTTCGAAGAAACGGATAGCATAAAACAGTAAAAGAGTGCTTAGAATCGAGACCCTAATTCGGTAACCTTAATCTGGGACGTTTGAAGTACGTGCTAAAAAAACCGAGTCACGGTCAACGTTTTTCGAAACCTTTTTGGGGAATCATAAGGCCGGATATTTTAGAGTATAATTTCGAAGAAATGGAGTGCATAAAACAATTAAAGAGTGCTGAAAATCGAGACCCTAATTCGGAAACCTTAATCTGGGACGTTTGAAGTACGTGCTAAAAAATGGAGTCACGGTCGATGTTTTTCGAAACTTTTGTGGCGAATCATTAGGACTGATGATTTAATATAAAATTTCGAAGACTGGATAGCATAAAACAGTAAAAGAGTGCTTAAAATCGAGACCCTAATTCGGTAACCTTAATCTGGGACGTTTAAAGTACGTGCTAAAAAATGGAGTCACGGTCGATGTTTTTCGAAACTTTTGTGGCGAATCATTAGGACTGATGATTTAGAATCGAATTTCGAAGAAACGGATAGCATAAAACAGTAAAAGAGTGCTTAGAATCGAGATCCTAATTTGGTTACCTTAATCTGGGACGTTTAAAGTACGTGCTAAAAAAACCGAATCACGGTCGACGTTTTTCGAAACTTTTTTGGTGAATCATAAGGCCGGAAATTTTAGAATATAATTTCGAAGAAACGGAGTGCATAAAAAAATTAAAGAGTGCTGAAAATCGAGACCCTAATTCGGAAACCTTAATCTGGGACGTCTGAAGTACGTGCTAAAAAATGGAGTCACGGTCGATGTTTTTCGAAACTTTTGTGGCGAATCATTAGGACTGATGATTTAGAATCGAATTTCGAAGAAACGGATAGCATAAAACAGTAAAAGAGTGCTTAAAATCGAGACCCTAATTCGGTAACCTTAATCTGGGACGTTTGAAGTACGTGCTAAAAAAACCGAGTCACGGTCGACGTTTTTCGAAACCTTTTTGGGGAATCATAAGGCCGGATATTTTAGAGTATAATTTCGAAGAAAAGGAGTGCATAAAACAATTAAAGAGTGCTGAAAATCGAGACCCTAATTCGGAAACCTTAATCTGGGACGTTTGATGTACGTGCTAAAAAATGGAGTCACGGTCGATGTTTTTCGAAACTTTTGTGGCGAATCATTAGGACTGATGATTTAATATAAAATTTCGAATAAACGGATAGCATAAAACAGTAAAAGAGTGCTTAAAATCGAGACCCTAATTCGGTAACCTTAATCTGGGACGTTTGAAGTACGTGCTAAAAAAACCGAGTCACGGTCGACGTTTTTCGCAACTTTTTTAATGAATCATAAGGCCGGATATTTTAGAATATAATTTCGAAGAAACGGAGTGCATAAAACAATTAAAGAGTGCTGAAAATCGAGACCCTAATTCGGAAACCTTAATCTGGGACTTTTGAAGTACGTGCTAAAAAATGGAGTCACGGTCGATGTTTTTTGAAACTTTTGTGGCGAATCATTAGGACTGATGATTTAGAATCGAATTTCGAAGAAACAGATAGCATAAAACAGTAAAAGAGTGCTTAGAATCGAGATCCTAATTCGGTTACCTTAATCTGGGACGTTTGAAGTACGTGCTAAAAAAACCGAGTCACGGTCGACGTTTTTCGAAAATTTTTTGGTGAATCGTAAGGCCGGATAATTTAGAATATAATTTCGAAGAAACGGAGTGCTTGAAACAATTAAAGAGTGCTGAAAATCGAGAAACTAATTCGGAAACCTTAATCTGGGACGTCTGAAGTACGTGCTAAAAAATGGAGTCACGTTCGATGTTTTTCGAAACTTTTGTGGCGAATCATTAGGACTGATGATTTATTATCAAATTTCAAAGAAACGGATAGCATAAAACAGTAAAAGAGTGCTTAAAATCGAGACCCTAATTCGGTAACCTTAATCTAGGACGTTTGAAGTATGTGCTAAAAAAACCGAGTCACGGTCGACGTTTTTCGCAACTTTTTTGGTGAATCATAAGGCCGGATATTTTAGAATATAATTTCGAAGAAACGGAGTGCATAAAACAATTAAAGAGTGCTGAAAATCGAGACCCTAATTCGGAAACCTTAATCTGGGACTTTTGAAGTACGTGCTAAAAAATGGAGTCACGGTCGATGTTTTTCGAAACTTTTGTGGCGAATCATTAGGACTGATGATTTAGAATCGAATTTCGAAGAAACAGATAGCATAAAACAGTAAAAGAGTGCTTAGAATCGAGATCCTAATTCGGTTACCTTAATCTGGGACGTTTGAAGTACGTGCTAAAAAAACCGAATCACGGTCGACGTTTTTCGAAACTTTTTTGGTGAATCATAAGGCCGGAAATTTTAGAATATAATTTCGAAGAAACGGAGTGCATAAAAAAATTAAAGAGTGCTGAAAATCGAGACCCTAATTCGGAAACCTTAATCTGGGACGTCTGAAGTACGTGCTAAAAAATGGAGTCACGGTCGATGTTTTTCGAAACTTTTGTGGCGAATCATTAGGACTGATGATTTAGAATCGAATTTCGAAGAAACGGATAGCATAAAACAGTAAAAGAGTGCTTAAAATCGAGACCCTAATTCGGTAACCTTAATCTTGGACGTTTGTAGTACGTGCTAAAAAAACCGAGTCACGGTCGACGTTTTTCGATACCTTTTTGGGGAATCATAAGGCCGGATATTTTAGAGTATAATTTCGAAGAAATGGAGTGCATAAAACAATTAAAGAGTGCTGAAAATCGAGACCCTAATTCGGAAACCTTAATCTGGGACGTTTGAAGTACGTGCTAAAAAATGGAGTCACGGTCGATGTTTTTCGAAACTTTTGTGGCGAATCATTAGGACTGATGATTTAATATAAAATTTCGAATAAACGGATAGCATAAAACAGTAAAAGAGTGCTTAAAATCGAGACCCTAATTCGGTAACCTTAATCTGGGACGTTTGAAGTACGTGCTAAAAAAACCGAGTCACGGTCGACGTTTTTCGAAACCTTTTTGGGGAATCATAAGGCCGGATATTTTAGAATACAATTTCGAAAAAATGGAGTGCATAAAACAATTAAAGAGTGCTGAAAATCGAGACCCTAATTCGGAAACCTTAATCTGGGACGTTTGAAGTACGTGCTAAAAAATGGAGTCACGGTCGATGTTTTTCGAAACTTTTGTGGCGAATCATTAGGACTGATGATTTAGAATCGAATTTCGAAGAAACGGATAGCATAAAACAGTAAAAGAGTGCTTAGAATCGAGACCCTAATTCGGTAACCTTAATCTGGGACGTTTGAAGTACGTGCTAAAAAAACCGAGTCACGGTCGACGTTTTTCGAAACTTTTTTGGTGAATCGTAAGGCCGGATAATTTAGAATATAATTTCGAAGAAACGGAGTGCTTGAAACAATTAAAGAGTGCTGAAAATCGAGAAACTAATTCGGAAACCTTAATCTGGGACGTCTGAAGTACGTGCTAAAAAATGGAGTCACGGTCGATGTTTTTCGAAACTTTTGTGGCGAATCATTAGGACTGATGATTTATTATCAAATTTCGAAGACTGGATAGCATAAAACAGTAAAAGAGTGCTTAAAATCGAGACCCTAATTCGGTAACCTTAATCTGGGACGTTTGAAGTACGTGCTAAAAAATGGAGTCACGGTCGATGTTTTTCGAAACTTTTGTGGCGAATCATTAGGACTGATGATTTAGAATCGAATTTCGAAGAAACGGATAGCATAAAACAGTAAAAGAGTGCTTAGAATCGAGATCCTAATTTGGTTACCTTAATCTGGGACGTTTAAAGTACGTGCTAAAAAAACCGAATCACGGTCGACGTTTTTCGAAACTTTTTTGGTGAATCATAAGGCCGGAAATTTTAGAATATAATTTCGAAGAAACGGAGTGCATAAAAAAATTAAAGAGTGCTGAAAATCGAGACCCTAATTCGGAAACCTTAATCTGGGACGTCTGAAGTACGTGCTAAAAAATGGAGTCACGGTCGATGTTTTTCGAAACTTTTGTGGCGAATCATTAGGACTGATGATTAAGAATCGAATTTCGAAGAAACGGATAGCATAAAACAGTAAAAGAGTGCTTAAAATCGAGACCCTAATTCGGTAACCTTAATCTGGGACGTTTGAAGTACGTGCTAAAAAAACCGAGTCACGGTCGACGTTTTTCGAAACCTTTTTGGGGAATCATAAGGCCGGATATTTTAGAGTATAATTTCGAAGAAATGGAGTGCATAAAACAATTAAAGAGTGCTGAAAATCGAGACCCTAATTCGGAAACCTTAATCTGGGACGTTTGATGTACGTGCTAAAAAATGGAGTCACGGTCGATGTTTTTCGAAACTTTTGTGGCGAATCATTAGGACTGATGATTTAATATAAAATTTCGAATAAACGGATAGCATAAAACAGTAAAAGAGTGCTTAAAATCGAGACCCTAATTCGGTAACCTTAATCTGGGACGTTTGAAGTACGTGCTAAAAAAACCGAGTCACGGTCGACGTTTTTCGCAACTTTTTTAATGAATCATAAGGCCGGATATTTTAGAATATAATTTCGAAGAAACGAAGTGCATAAAACAATTAAAGAGTGCTGAAAATCGAGACCCTAATTCGGAAACCTTAATCTGGGACTTTTGAAGTACGTGCTAAAAAATGGAGTCACAGTCGATGTTTTTCGAAACTTTTGTGGCGAATCATTAGGACTGATGATTTAGAATCGAATTTCGAAGAAACAGATAGCATAAAACAGTAAAAGAGTGCTTAGAATCGAGATCCTAATTCGGTTACCTTAATCTGGGACGTTTGAAGTACGTGCTAAAAAAACCGAGTCACGGTCGACGTTTTTCGAAACCTTTTTGGGGAATCATAAGGCCGGATATTTTAGAATATAATTTCGAACAAATGGAGTGCATAAAACAATTAAAGAGTGCTTAAAATCGAGACCGTAATTCGGAAACCATAATCTGGGACGTTTGAAGTACGTGCTAAAAAATTGAGTCACGGTCGATGTTTTTCGAAACTTTTGTGGCGAATCATTAGGACTGATGATTTAGAATCGAATTTCGAAGAAACGGATAGCATAAAACAGTAAAAGAGTGCTTAAAATCGAGACCCTAATTCGGTAACCTTAATCTGGGACGTTTGAAGTACGTGCTAAAAAAACCGAGTCACGATCGACGTTTTTCGAAACTTTTTTGGTGAATCATAAGGCCGGATATTTTAGAATATAATTTCGAAGAAACGGAGTGCATTAAACAATTAAAGAGTGCTGAAAATCGAGACCCTAATTCGGAAACCTTAATCTGGGACTTTTGAAGTACGTGCTAAAAAATGGAGTCACGGTCGATGTTTTTCGAAACTTTTGTGGCGAATCATTAGGACTGATGATTTAGAATCGAATTTCGAAGCAACGGATAGCATAAAACAGTAAAAGAGTGCTTAAAATCGAGACCCTAATTCGGTAACCTTAATCTGGGACGTTTGAAGTACGTGCTAAAAAAACCGAGTCACGGTCAACGTTTTTCGAAACCTTTTTGGGGAATCATAAGGCCGGATATTTTAGAGTATAATTTCGAAGAAATGGAGTGCATAAAACAATTAAAGAGTGCTGAAAATCGAGACCCTAATTCGGAAACCTTAATCTGGGACGTTTGAAGTACGTGCTAAAAAATGGAGTCACGGTCGATGTTTTTCGAAACTTTTGTGGCGAATCATTAGGACTGATGATTTAATATAAAATTTCGAATAAACGGATAGCATAAAACAGTAAAAGAGTGCTTAAAATCGAGACCCTAATTCGGTAACCTTAATCTGGGACGTTTGAAGTACGTGCTAAAAAAACCGAGTCACGGTCGACGTTTTTCGAAAATTTTTTGGTGAATCGTAAGGCCGGATAATTTAGAATATAATTTCGAAGAAACGGAGTGCTTGAAACAATTAAAGAGTGCTGAAAATCGAGAAACTAATTCGGAAACCTTAATCTGGGACGTCTGAAGTACGTGCTAAAAAATGGAGTCACGGTCGATGTTTTTCGAAACTTTTGTGGCGAATCATTAGGACTGATGATTTATTATCAAATTTCGAATAAACGGATAGCATAAAACAGTAAAAGAGTGCTTAAAATCGAGACCCTAATTCGGTAACCTTAATCTGGGACGTTTGAAGTACGTGCTAAAAAAACCGAGTCACGGTCGACGTTTTTCGAAACCTTTTTGGGGAATCATAAGGTCGGATATTTTAGAATACAATTTCGAAGAAATGGAGTGCATAAAACAATTAAAGAGTGCTTAAAATCGAGACCGTAATTCGGAAACCATAATCTGGGACGTTTGAAGTACGTGCTAAAAAATTGAGTCACGGTCGATGTTTTTCGAAACTTTTGTGGCGAATCATTAGGACTGATGATTTAGAATCGAATTTCGAAGAAACGGATAGCATAAAACAGTAAAAGAGTGCTTAAAATCGAGACCCTAATTCGGTAACCTTAATCTGGGACGTTTGAAGTACGTGCTAAAAAATGGAGTCACGGTCGATGTTTTTCGAAACTTTTGTGGCGAATCATTAGGACTGATGATTTAATATAAAATTTCGAATAAACGGATAGCATAAAACAGTAAAAGAGTGCTTAAAATCGAGACCCTAATTCGGTAACCTTAATCTGGGACGTTTGAAGTACGTGCTAAAAAAACCGAGTCACGGTCGACGTTTTTCGAAAATTTTTTGGTGAATCGTAAGGCCGGATAATTTAGAATATAATTTCGAAGAAACGGAGTGCTTGAAACAATTAAAGAGTGCTGAAAATCGAGAAACTAATTCGGAAACCTTAATCTGGGACGTCTGAAGTACGTGCTAAAAAATGGAGTCACGGTCGATGTTTTTGGAAACTTTTGTGGCGAATCATTAGGACTGATGATTTATTATCAAATTTCGAATAAACGGATAGCATAAAACAGTAAAAGAGTGCTTAAAATCGAGACCCTAATTCGGTTACCTTAATCTGGGACGTTTGAAGTACGTGCTAAAAAAACCGAGTCACGGTCGACGTTTTTCGAAACCTTTTTGGGGAATCATAAGGCCGGATATTTTAGAATACAATTTCGAAGAAATGGAGTGCATAAAACAATTAAAGAGTGCTTAAAATCGAGACCGTAATTCGGAAACCATAATCTGGGACGTTTGAAGTACGTGCTAAAAAATTGAGTCACGGTCGATGTTTTTCGAAACTTTTGTGGCGAATCATTAGGACTGATGATTTAGAATCGAATTTCGAAGAAACGGATAGCATAAAACAGTAAAAGAGTGCTTAAAATCGAGACCCTAATTCGGTAACCTTAATCTGGGACGTTTGAAGTACGTGCTAAAAAAACCGAGTCACGGTCAACGTTTTTCGAAACCTTTTTGGGGAATCATAAGGCCGGATATTTTAGAGTATAATTTCGAAGAAATGGAGTGCATAAAACAATTAAAGAGTGCTGAAAATCGAGACCCTAATTCGGAAACCTTAATCTGGGACGTTTGAAGTACGTGCTAAAAAATGGAGTCACGGTCGATGTTTTTCGAAACTTTTGTGGCGAATCATTAGGACTGATGATTTAATATAAAATTTCGAATAAACGGATAGCATAAAACAGTAAAAGAGTGCTTAAAATCGAGACCCTAATTCGGTAACCTTAATCTGGGACGTTTGAAGTACGTGCTAAAAAAACCGAGTCACGGTCGACGTTTTTCGAAAATTTTTTGGTGAATCGTAAGGCCGGATAATTTAGAATATAATTTCGAAGAAACGGAGTGCTTGAAACAATTAAAGAGTGCTGAAAATCGAGAAACTAATTCGGAAACCTTAATCTGGGACGTCTGAAGTACGTGCTAAAAAATGGAGTCACGGTCGATGTTTTTCGAAACTTTTGTGGCGAATCATTAGGACTGATGATTTATTATCAAATTTCGAATAAACGGATAGCATAAAACAGTAAAAGAGTGCTTAAAATCGAGACCCTAATTCGGTAACCTTAATCTGGGACGTTTGAAGTACGTGCTAAAAAAACCGAGTCACGGTCGACGTTTTTCGAAACCTTTTTGGGGAATCATAAGGCCGGATATTTTAGAATACAATTTCGAAGAAATGGAGTGCATAAAACAATTAAAGAGTGCTGAAAATCGAGACCCTAATTCGGAAACCTTAATCTGGGACGTTTGAAGTACGTGCTAAAAAATGGAGTCACGGTCGATGTTTTTCGAAACTTTTGTGGCAAATCATTAGGACTGATGATTTAGAATCGAATTTCGAAGAAACGGATAGCATAAAACAGTAAAAGAGTGCTTAGAATCGAGATCCTAATTTGGTTATCTTAATCTGGGACGTTTGAAGTACGTGCTAAAAAAACCAAGTCACGGTCGACGTTTTTCGAAACCTTTTTGGGGAATCATAAGGCCGGATATTTTAGAATATAATTTCGAACAAATGGAGTGCATAAAACAATTAAAGAGTGCTTAAAATCGAGACCGTAATTCGGAAACCTTAATCTGGGACGTTTGAAGTACGTGCTAAAAAATTGAGTCACGGTCGATGTAGTCGAAACTTTTGTGGCGAATCATTAGGACTGATGATTTAGAATCGAATTTCGAAGAAACGGATAGCATAAAACAGTAAAAGAGTGCTTAAAATAGAGACCCTAATTCGGTAACCTTAATCTGGGACGTTTGAAGTACGTGCTAAAAAAACCGAGTCACGATCGACGTTTTTCGAAACTTTTTTGGTGAATCATAAGGCCGGATATTTTAGAATATAATTTCGAAGAAACGGAGTGCATAAAACAATTAAAGAGTGCTGAAAATCGAGATCCTAATTCGGAAACCTTAATCTGGGACTTTTGAAGTACGTGCTAAAAAATGGAGTCACGGTCGATGTTTTTCGAAACTTTTGTGGCGAATCATTAGGACTGATGATTTATAATCGAATTTCGAAGAAACGGATAGCATAAAACAGTAAAAGAGTGCTTAGAATCGAGACCCTAATTCGGTAACCTTAATCTGGGACGTTTGAAGTACGTGCTAAAAAAACCGAGTCACGGTCGACGTTTTTCGAAACCTTTTTGGGGAATCATAAGGCCGGATATTTTAGAATATAATTTCGAACAAATGGAGTGCATAAAACAATTAAAGAGTGCTTAAAATCGAGACCGTAATTCGGAAACCTTAATCTGGGACGTTTGAAGTACGTGCTAAAAAATTGAGTCACGGTCGATGTTTTTCGAAACTTTTGTGGCGAATCATTAGGACTGATGATTTAGAATCGAATTTCGAAGAAACGGATAGCATAAAACAGTAAAAGAGTGCTTAAAATCGAGACCCTAATTCGGTAACCTTAATCTGGGACGTTTGAAGTACGTGCTAAAAAAACCGAGTCACGGTCAACGTTTTTCGAAACCTTTTTGGGGAATCATAAGGCCGGATATTTTAGAGTATAATTTCGAAGAAATGGAGTGCATAAAACAATTAAAGAGTGCTGAAAATCGAGACCCTAATTCGGAAACCTTAATCTGGGACGTTTGAAGTACGTGCTAAAAAATGGAGTCACGGTCGATGTTTTTCGAAACTTTTGTGGCGAATCATTAGGACTGATGATTTAATATAAAATTTCGAATAAACGGATAGCATAAAACAGTAAAAGAGTGCTTAAAATCGAGACCCTAATTCGGTAACCTTAATCTGGGACGTTTGAAGTACGTGCTAAAAAAACCGAGTCACGGTCGACGTTTTTCGAAAATTTTTTGGTGAATCGTAAGGCCGGATAATTTAGAATATAATTTCGAAGAAACGGAGTGCTTGAAACAATTAAAGAGTGCTGAAAATCGAGAAACTAATTCGGAAACCTTAATCTGGGACGTCTGAAGTACGTGCTAAAAAATGGAGTCACGGTCGATGTTTTTCGAAACTTTTGTGGCGAATCATTAGGACTGATGATTTATTATCAAATTTCGAATAAACGGATAGCATAAAACAGTAAAAGAGTGCTTAAAATCGAGACCCTAATTCGGTAACCTTAATCTGGGACGTTTGAAGTACGTGCTAAAAAAACCGAGTCACGGTCGACGTTTTTCGAAACCTTTTTGGGGAATCATAAGGCCGGATATTTTAGAATACAATTTCGAAGAAATGGAGTGCATAAAACAATTAAAGAGTGCTGAAAATCGAGACCCTAATTCGGAAACCTTAATCTGGGACGTTTGAAGTACGTGCTAAAAAATGGAGTCACGGTCGATGTTTTTCGAAACTTTTGTGGCAAATCATTAGGACTGATGATTTAGAATCGAATTTCGAAGAAACGGATAGCATAAAACAGTAAAAGAGTGCTTAGAATCGAGATCCTAATTTGGTTATCTTAATCTGGGACGTTTGAAGTACGTGCTAAAAAAACCAAGTCACGGTCGACGTTTTTCGAAACCTTTTTGGGGAATCATAAGGCCGGATATTTTAGAATATAATTTCGAACAAATGGAGTGCATAAAACAATTAAAGAGTGCTTAAAATCGAGACCGTAATTCGGAAACCTTAATCTGGGACGTTTGAAGTACGTGCTAAAAAATTGAGTCACGGTCGATGTAGTCGAAACTTTTGTGGCGAATCATTAGGACTGATGATTTAGAATCGAATTTCGAAGAAACGGATAGCATAAAACAGTAAAAGAGTGCTTAAAATAGAGACCCTAATTCGGTAACCTTAATCTGGGACGTTTGAAGTACGTGCTAAAAAAACCGAGTCACGATCGACGTTTTTCGAAACTTTTTTGGTGAATCATAAGGCCGGATATTTTAGAATATAATTTCGAAGAAACGGAGTGCATAAAACAATTAAAGAGTGCTGAAAATCGAGATCCTAATTCGGAAACCTTAATCTGGGACTTTTGAAGTACGTGCTAAAAAATGGAGTCACGGTCGATGTTTTTCGAAACTTTTGTGGCGAATCATTAGGACTGATGATTTATAATCGAATTTCGAAGAAACGGATAGCATAAAACAGTAAAAGAGTGCTTAGAATCGAGACCCTAATTCGGTAACCTTAATCTGGGACGTTTGAAGTACGTGCTAAAAAAACCGAGTCACGGTCGACGTTTTTCGAAACCTTTTTGGGGAATCATAAGGCCGGATATTTTAGAATATAATTTCGAACAAATGGAGTGCATAAAACAATTAAAGAGTGCTTAAAATCGAGACCGTAATTCGGAAACCTTAATCTGGGACGTTTGAAGTACGTGCTAAAAAATTGAGTCACGGTCGATGTTTTTCGAAACTTTTGTGGCGAATCATTAGGACTGATGATTTAGAATCGAATTTCGAAGAAACGGATAGCATAAAACAGTAAAAGAGTGCTTAAAATCGAGACCCTAATTCGGTAACCTTAATCTGGGACGTTTGAAGTACGTGCTAAAAAAACCGAGTCACGGTCGACGTTTTTCGCAACTTTTTTGGTGAATCATAAGGCCGGATATTTTAGAATATAATTTCGAAGAAACGGAGTGCATAAAACAATTAAAGAGTGCTGAAAATCGAGATCCTAATTCGGAAACCTTAATCTGGGACTTTTGAAGTACGTGCTAAAAAATGGAGTCACGGTCGATGTTTTTCGAAACTTTTGTGGCGAATCATTAGGACTGATGATTTATAATCGAATTTCGAAGAAACGGATAGCATAAAACAGTAAAAGAGTGCTTAGAATCGAGACCCTAATTCGGTAACCTTAATCTGGGACGTTTGAAGTACGTGCTAAAAAAACCGAGTCACGGTCGACGTTTTTCGAAACCTTTTTGGGGAATCATAAGGCCGGATATTTTAGAGTATAATTTCGAAGAAATGGAGTGCATAAAACAATTAAAGAGTGCTGAAAATCGAGACCCTAATTCGGAAACCTTAATCTGGGACGTTTGAAGTACGTGCTAAAAAATGGAGTCACGGTCGATGTTTTTCGAAACTTTTGTGGCGAATCATTAGGACTGATGATTTAATATAAAATTTCGAATAAACGGATAGCATAAAACAGTAAAAGAGTGCTTAAAATCGAGACCCTAATTCGGTAACCTTAATCTGGGACGTTTGAAGTACGTGCTAAAAAAACCGAGTCACGGTCGACGTTTTTCGAAACCTTTTTGGGGAATCATAAGGCCGGATATTTTAGAATATAATTTCGAAGAAACGGAGTGCATAAAACAATTAAAGAGTGCTGAAAATCGAGATCCTAATTCGGAAACCTTAATCTGGGACGTTTGAAGTACGTGCTAAAAAATGGAGTCACGGTCGATGTTTTTCGAAACTTTTGTGGCGAATCATTAGGACTGATGATTTAATATAAAATTTCGAATAAACGGATAGCATAAAACAGTAAAAGAGTGCTTAAAATCGAGACCCTAATTCGGTAACCTTAATCTGGGACGTTTGAAGTACGTGCTAAAAAAACCGAGTCACGGTCGACGTTTTTCGCAACTTTTTTGGTGAATCATAAGGCCGGATATTTTAGAATATAATTTCGAAGAAACGGAGTGCATAAAACAATTAAAGAGTGCTGAAAATCGAGATCCTAATTCGGAAACCTTAATCTGGGACTTTTGAAGTACGTGCTAAAAAATGGAGTCACGGTCGATGTTTTTCGAAACTTTTGTGGCGAATCATTAGGACTGATGATTTATAATCGAATTTCGAAGAAACGGATAGCATAAAACAGTAAAAGAGTGCTTAGAATCGAGACCCTAATTCGGTAACCTTAATCTGGGACGTTTGAAGTACGTGCTAAAAAAACCGAGTCACGGTCGACGTTTTTCGAAACCTTTTTGGGGAATCATAAGGCCGGATATTTTAGAGTATAATTTCGAAGAAATGGAGTGCATAAAACAATTAAAGAGTGCTGAAAATCGAGACCCTAATTCGGAAACCTTAATCTGGGACGTTTGAAGTACGTGCTAAAAAATGGAGTCACGGTCGATGTTTTTCGAAACTTTTGTGGCGAATCATTAGGACTGATGATTTAATATAAAATTTCGAATAAACGGATAGCATAAAACAGTAAAAGAGTGCTTAAAATCGAGACCCTAATTCGGTAACCTTAATCTGGGACGTTTGAAGTACGTGCTAAAAAAACCGAGTCACGGTCGACGTTTTTCGAAACCTTTTTGGGGAATCATAAGGCCGGATATTTTAGAATACAATTTCGAAGAAATGGAGTGCATAAAACAATTAAAGAGTGCTGAAAATCGAGACCCTAATTCGGAAACCTTAATCTGGGACGTTTGAAGTACGTGCTAAAAAATGGAGTCACGGTCGATGTTTTTCGAAACTTTTGTGGCGAATCATTAGGACTGATGATTTAATATAAAATTTCGAATAAACGGATAGCATAAAACAGTAAAAGAGTGCTTAAAATCGAGACCCTAATTCGGTAACCTTAATCTGGGACGTTTGAAGTACGTGCTAAAAAAACCGAGTCACGGTCGACGTTTTTCGAAACCTTTTTGGGGAATCATAAGGCCGGATATTTTAGAATATAATTTCGAAGAAACGGAGTGCATAAAACAATTAAAGAGTGCTGAAAATCGAGATCCTAATTCGGAAACCTTAATCTGGGACGTTTGAAGTACGTGCTAAAAAATGGAGTCACGGTCGATGTTTTTCGAAACTTTTGTGGCGAATCATTAGGACTGATGATTTAATATAAAATTTCGAATAAACGGATAGCATAAAACAGTAAAAGAGTGCTTAAAATCGAGACCCTAATTCGGTAACCTTAATCTGGGACGTTTGAAGTACGTGCTAAAAAAACCGAGTCACGGTCGACGTTTTTCGCAACTTTTTTGGTGAATCATAAGGCCGGATATTTTAGAATATAATTTCGAAGAAACGGAGTGCATAAAACAATTAAAGAGTGCTGAAAATCGAGATCCTAATTCGGAAACCTTAATCTGGGACTTTTGAAGTACGTGCTAAAAAATGGAGTCACGGTCGATGTTTTTCGAAACTTTTGTGGCGAATCATTAGGACTGATGATTTATAATCGAATTTCGAAGAAACGGATAGCATAAAACAGTAAAAGAGTGCTTAGAATCGAGACCCTAATTCGGTAACCTTAATCTGGGACGTTTGAAGTACGTGCTAAAAAAACCGAGTCACGGTCGACGTTTTTCGAAACCTTTTTGGGGAATCATAAGGCCGGATATTTTAGAGTATAATTTCGAAGAAATGGAGTGCATAAAACAATTAAAGAGTGCTGAAAATCGAGACCCTAATTCGGAAACCTTAATCTGGGACGTTTGAAGTACGTGCTAAAAAATGGAGTCACGGTCGATGTTTTTCGAAACTTTTGTGGCGAATCATTAGGACTGATGATTTAATATAAAATTTCGAATAAACGGATAGCATAAAACAGTAAAAGAGTGCTTAAAATCGAGACCCTAATTCGGTAACCTTAATCTGGGACGTTTGAAGTACGTGCTAAAAAAACCGAGTCACGGTCGACGTTTTTCGAAACCTTTTTGGGGAATCATAAGGCCGGATATTTTAGAATACAATTTCGAAGAAATGGAGTGCATAAAACAATTAAAGAGTGCTGAAAATCGAGACCCTAATTCGGAAACCTTAATCTGGGACGTTTGAAGTACGTGCTAAAAAATGGAGTCACGGTCGATGTTTTTCGAAACTTTTGTGGCGAATCATTAGGACTGATGATTTAGAATCGAATTTCGAAGAAACGGATAGCATAAAACAGTAAAAGAGTGCTTAGAATCGAGATCCTAATTTGGTTACCTTAATCTGGGACGTTTGAAGTACGTGCTAAAAAAACCGAATCACGGTCGACGTTTTTCGAAACTTTTTTGGTGAATCATAAGGCCGGAAATTTTAGAATATAATTTCGAAGAAACGGAGTGCATAAAAAAATTAAAGAGTGCTGAAAATCGAGACCCTAATTCGGAAACCTTAATCTGGGACGTCTGAAGTACGTGCTAAAAAATGGAGTCACGGTCGATGTTTTTCGAAACTTTTGTGGCGAATCATTAGGACTGATGATTTAGAATCGAATTTCGAAGAAACGGATAGCATAAAACAGTAAAAGAGTGCTTAAAATCGAGACCCTAATTCGGTAACCTTAATCTGGGACGTTTGAAGTACGTGCTAAAAAAACCGTGTCACGGTCGACGTTTTTCGAAACCTTTTTGGGGAATCATAAGGCCGGATATTTTAGAGTATAATTTCGAAGAAATGGAGTGCATAAAACAATTAAAGAGTGCTGAAAATCGAGACCCTAATTCGGAAACCTTAATCTGGGACGTTTGATGTACGTGCTAAAAAATGGAGTCACGGTCGATGTTTTTCGAAACTTTTGTGGCGAATCATTAGGACTGATGATTTAATATAAAATTTCGAATAAACGGATAGCATAAAACAGTAAAAGAGTGCTTAAAATCGAGACCCTAATTCGGTAACCTTAATCTGGGACGTTTGAAGTACGTGCTAAAAAAACCGAGTCACGGTCGACGTTTTTCGCAACTTTTTTGGTGAATCATAAGGCCGGATATTTTAGAATATAATTTCGAAGAAACGGAGTGCATAAAACAATTAAAGAGTGCTGAAAATCGAGACCCTAATTCGGAAACCTTAATCTGGGACTTTTGAAGTACGTGCTAAAAAATGGAGTCACGGTCGATGTTTTTCGAAACTTTTGTGGCGAATCATTAGGACTGATGATTTAGAATCGAATTTCGAAGAAACAGATAGCATAAAACAGTAAAAGAGTGCTTAGAATCGAGATCCTAATTCGGTTACCTTAATCTGGGACGTTTGAAGTACGTGCTAAAAAAACCGAGTCACGGTCGACGTTTTTCGAAACCTTTTTGGGGAATCATAAGGCCGGATATTTTAGAATATAATTTCGAACAAATGGAGTGCATAAAACAATTAAAGAGTGCTTAAAATCGAGACCGTAATTCGGAAACCATAATCTGGGACGTTTGAAGTACGTGCTAAAAAATTGAGTCACGGTCGATGTTTTTCGAAACTTTTGTGGCGAATCATTAGGACTGATGATTTAGAATCGAATTTCGAAGAAACGGATAGCATAAAACAGTAAAAGAGTGCTTAAAATCGAGACCCTAATTCGGTAACCTTAATCTGGGACGTTTGAAGTACGTGCTAAAAAAACCGAGTCACGATCGACGTTTTTCGAAACTTTTTTGGTGAATCATAAGGCCGGATATTTTAGAATATAATTTCGAAGAAACGGAGTGCATAAAACAATTAAAGAGTGCTGAAAATCGAGACCCTAATTCGGAAACCTTAATCTGGGACTTTTGAAGTACGTGCTAAAAAATGGAGTCACGGTCGATGTTTTTCGAAACTTTTGTGGCGAATCATTAGGACTGATGATTTAGAATCGAATTTCGAAGAAACGGATAGCATAAAACAGTAAAAGAGTGCTTAAAATCGAGACCCTAATTCGGTAACCTTAATCTGGGACGTTTGAAGTACGTGCTAAAAAAACCGAGTCACGGTCAACGTTTTTCGAAACCTTTTTGGGGAATCATAAGGCCGGATATTTTAGAGTATAATTTCGAAGAAATGGAGTGCATAAAACAATTAAAGAGTGCTTAAAATCGAGACCCTAATTCGGAAACCTTAATCTGGGACGTTTGAAGTACGTGCTAAAAAATGGAGTCACGGTCGATGTTTTTCGAAACTTTTGTGGCGAATCATTAGGACTGATGATTTAATATAAAATTTCGAATAAACGGATAGCATAAAACAGTAAAAGAGTGCTTAAAATCGAGACCCTAATTCGGTAACCTTAATCTGGGACGTTTGAAGTACGTGCTAAAAAAACCGAGTCACGGTCGACGTTTTTCGAAAATTTTTTGGTGAATCGTAAGGCCGGATAATTTAGAATATAATTTCGAAGAAACGGAGTGCTTGAAACAATTAAAGAGTGCTGAAAATCGAGAAACTAATTCGGAAACCTTAATCTGGGACGTCTGAAGTACGTGCTAAAAAATGGAGTCACGGTCGATGTTTTTCGAAACTTTTGTGGCGAATCATTAGGACTGATGATTTATTATCAAATTTCGAATAAACGGATAGCATAAAACAGTAAAAGAGTGCTTAAAATCGAGACCCTAATTCAGTAACCTTAATCTGGGACGTTTGAAGTACGTGCTAAAAAAACCGAGTCACGGTCGACGTTTTTCGAAACCTTTTTGGGGAATCATAAGGCCGGATATTTTAGAATACAATTTCGAAGAAATGGAGTGCATAAAACAATTAAAGAGTGCTGAAAATCGAGACCCTAATTCGGAAACCTTAATCTGGGACGTTTGAAGTACGTGCTAAAAAATGGAGTCACGGTCGATGTTTTTCGAAACTTTTGTGGTGAATCATTAGGACTGATGATTTATTATCGAATTTCGAAGAAACGGATAGCATAAAACAGTAAAAGAGTGCTTAGAATCGAGATCCTAATTTGGTTACCTTAATCTGGGACGTTTGAAGTACGTGCTAAAAAAACCGAGTCACGGTCGACGTTTTTCGAAACCTTTTTGGGGAATCATAAGGCCGGATATTTTAGAATATAATTTCGAACAAATGGAGTGCATAAAACAATTAAAGAGTGCTTAAAATCGAGACCGTAATTCGGAAACCTTAATCTGGGACGTTTGAAGTACGTGCTAAAAAATTGAGTCACGGTCGATGTAGTCGAAACTTTTGTGGCGAATCATTAGGACTGATGATTTAGAATCGAATTTCGAAGAAACGGATAGCATAAAACAGTAAAAGAGTGCTTAAAATAGAGACCCTAATTCGGTAACCTTAATCTGGGACGTTTGAAGTACGTGCTAAAAAAACCGAGTCATGATCGACGTTTTTCGAAACTTTTTTGGTGAATCATAAGGCCGGATATTTTAGAATATAATTTCGAAGAAACGGAGTGCATAAAACAATTAAAGAGTGCTGAAAATCGAGATCCTAATTCGGAAACCTTAATCTGGGACTTTTGAAGTAAGTGCTAAAAAATGGAGTCACGGTCGATGTTTTTCGAAACTTTTGTGGCGAATCATTAGGACTGATGATTTATAATCGAATTTCGAAGAAACGGATAGCATAAAACAGTAAAAGAGTGCTTAGAATCGAGACCCTAATTCGGTAACCTTAATCTGGGACGTTTGAAGTACGTGCTAAAAAATTGAGTCACGGTCGATGTTTTTCGAAACTTTTGTGGCGAATCATTAGGACTGATGATTTAGAATCGAATTTCGAAGAAACGGATAGCATAAAACAGTAAAAGAGTGCTTAAAATCGAGACCCTAATTCGGTAACCTTAATCTGGGACGTTTGAAGTACGTGCTAAAAAAACCGAGTCACGGTCGACGTTTTTCGAAACCTTTTTGGGGAATCATAAGGCCGGATATTTTAGAATATAATTTCGAACAAATGGAGTGCATAAAACAATTAAAGAGTGCTTAAAATCGAGACCGTAATTCGGAAACCTTAATCTGGGACGTTTGAAGTACGTGCTAAAAAATTGAGTCACGGTCGATGTTTTTCGAAACTTTTGTGGCGAATCATTAGGACTGATGATTTAGAATCGAATTTCGAAGAAACGGATAGCATAAAACAGTAAAAGAGTGCTTAAAATCGAGACCCTAATTCGGTAACCTTAATCTGGGACGTTTGAAGTACGTGCTAAAAAAACCGAGTCACGGTCGACGTTTTTCGAAACCTTTTTGGGGAATCATAAGGCCGGATATTTTAGAGTATAATTTCGAAGAAATGGAGTGCATAAAACAATTAAAGAGTGCTGAAAATCGAGACCCTAATTCGGAAACCTTAATCTGGGACGTTTGAAGTACGTGCTAAAAAATGGAGTCACGGTCGATGTTTTTCGAAACTTTTGTGGCGAATCATTAGGACTGATGATTTAATATAAAATTTCGAATAAACGGATAGCATAAAACAGTAAAAGAGTGCTTAAAATAGAGACTCTAATTCGGTAACCTTAATCTGGGACGTTTGAAGTACGTGCTAAAAAAACCGAGTCACGATCGACGTTTTTCGAAACTTTTTTGGTGAATCATAAGGCCGGATATTTTAGAATATAATTTCGAAGAAACGGAGTGCATAAAACAATTAAAGAGTGCTGAAAATCGAGATCCTAATTCGGAAACCTTAATCTGGGACTTTTGAAGTACGTGCTAAAAAATGGAGTCACGGTCGATGTTTTTCGAAACTTTTGTGGCGAATCATTAGGACTGATGATTTATAATCGAATTTCGAAGAAACGGATAGCATAAAACAGTAAAAGAGTGCTTAGAATCGAGACCCTAATTCGGTAACCTTAATCTGGGACGTTTGAAGTACGTGCTAAAAAAACCGAGTCACGGTCGACGTTTTTCGAAACCTTTTTGGGGAATCATAAGGCCGGATATTTTAGAATATAATTTCGAAGAAACGGAGTGCATAAAAAAATTAAAGAGTGCTGAAAATCGAGACCCTAATTCGGAAACCTTAATCTGGGACGTCTGAAGTACGTGCTAAAAAATGGAGTCACGGTCGATGTTTTTCGAAACTTTTGTGGCGAATCATTAGGACTGATGATTTAGAATCGAATTTCGAAGAAACGGATAGCATAAAACAGTAAAAGAGTGCTTAAAATCGAGACCCTAATTCGGTAACCTTAATCTGGGACGTTTGAAGTACGTGCTAAAAAAACCGAGTCACGGTCGACGTTTTTCGAAACCTTTTTGGGGAATCATAAGGCCGGATATTTTAGAATATAATTTCGAACAAATGGAGTGCATAAAACAATTAAAGAGTGCTGAAAATCGAGACCCTAATTCGGAAACCTTAATCTGGGACGTTTGAAGTACGTGCTAAAAAATGGAGTCACGGTCGATGTTTTTCGAAACTTTTGTGGCGAATCATTAGGACTGATGATTTAATATAAAATTTCGAATAAACGGATAGCATAAAACAGTAAAAGAGTGCTTAAAATCGAGACCCTAATTCGGTAACCTTAATCTGGGACGTTTGAAGTACGTGCTAAAAAAACCGAGTCACGGTCGACGTTTTTCGAAACCTTTTTGGGGAATCATAAGGCCGGATATTTTAGAATACAATTTCGAAGAAATGGAGTGCATAAAACAATTAAAGAGTGCTGAAAATCGAGACCCTAATTCGGAAACCTTAATCTGGGACGTTTGAAGTACGTGCTAAAAAATGGAGTCACGGTCGATGTTTTTCGAAACTTTTGTGGCGAATCATTAGGACTGATGATTTAGAATCGAATTTCGAAGAAACGGATAGCATAAAACAGTAAAAGAGTGCTTAGAATCGAGACCCTAATTCGGTAACCTTAATCTGGGACGTTTGAAGTACGTGCTAAAAAAACCGAGTCACGGTCGACGTTTTTCGAAAATTTTTTGGTGAATCGTAAGGCCGGATAATTTAGAATATAATTTCGAAGAAACGGAGTGCTTGAAACAATTAAAGAGTGCTGAAAATCGAGAAACTAATTCGGAAACCTTAATCTGGGACGTCTGAAGTACGTGCTAAAAAATGGAGTCACGGTCGATGTTTTTCGAAACTTTTGTGGCGAATCATTAGGACTGATGATTTATTATCAAATTTCGAAGAAACGGATAGCATAAAACAGTAAAAGAGTGCTTAAAATCGAGACCCTAATTCGGTAACCTTAATCTGGGACGTTTGAAGTATGTGCTAAAAAAACCGAGTCACGGTCGACGTTTTTCGCAACTTTTTTGGTGAATCATAAGGCCGGATATTTTAGAATATAATTTCGAAGAAACGGAGTGCATAAAACAATTAAAGAGTGCTGAAAATCGAGACCCTAATTCGGAAACCTTAATCTGGGACTTTTGAAGTACGTGCTAAAAAATGGAGTCACGGTCGATGTTTTTCGAAACTTTTGTGGCGAATCATTAGGACTGATGATTTAGAATCGAATTTCGAAGAAACAGATAGCATAAAACAGTAAAAGAGTGCTTAGAATCGAGATCCTAATTCGGTTACCTTAATCTGGGACGTTTGAAGTACGTGCTAAAAAAACCGAGTCACGATCGACGTTTTTCGAAACTTTTGTGGCGAATCATTAGGACTGATGATTTAATATAAAATTTCGAAGAAACGGATAGCATAAAACAGTAAAAGAGTGCTTAAAATCGAGACCCTAATTCGGTAACCTTAATCTGGGACGTTTGAAGTACGTGCTAAAAAAACCGAGTCACGGTCGACGTTTTTCGAAACCTTTTTGGGGAATCATAAGGCCGGATATTTTAGAGTATAATTTCGAAGAAATGGAGTGCATAAAACAATTAAAGAGTGCTGAAAATCGAGACCCTAATTCGGAAACCTTAATCTGGGACGTTTGAAGTACGTGCTAAAAAATGGAGTCACGGTCGATGTTTTTCGAAACTTTTGTGGCGAATCATTAGGACTGATGATTTAATATAAAATTTCGAATAAACGGATAGCATAAAACAGTAAAAGAGTGCTTAAAATAGAGACCCTAATTCGGTAACCTTAATCTGGGACGTTTGAAGTACGTGCTAAAAAAACCGAGTCACGATCGACGTTTTTCGAAACTTTTTTGGTGAATCATAAGGCCGGATATTTTAGAATATAATTTCGAAGAAACGGAGTGCATAAAACAATTAAAGAGTGCTGAAAATCGAGATCCTAATTCGGAAACCTTAATCTGGGACTTTTGAAGTACGTGCTAAAAAATGGAGTCACGGTCGATGTTTTTCGAAACTTTTGTGGCGAATCATTAGGACTGATGATTTATAATCGAATTTCGAAGAAACGGATAGCATAAAACAGTAAAAGAGTGCTTAGAATCGAGACCCTAATTCGGTAACCTTAATCTGGGACGTTTGAAGTACGTGCTAAAAAAACCGAGTCACGGTCGACGTTTTTCGAAACCTTTTTGGGGAATCATAAGGCCGGATATTTTAGAATATAATTTCGAAGAAACGGAGTGCATAAAAAAATTAAAGAGTGCTGAAAATCGAGACCCTAATTCGGAAACCTTAATCTGGGACGTCTGAAGTACGTGCTAAAAAATGGAGTCACGGTCGATGTTTTTCGAAACTTTTGTGGCGAATCATTAGGACTGATGATTTAGAATCGAATTTCGAAGAAACGGATAGCATAAAACAGTAAAAGAGTGCTTAAAATCGAGACCCTAATTCGGTAACCTTAATCTGGGACGTTTGAAGTACGTGCTAAAAAAACCGAGTCACGGTCGACGTTTTTCGAAACCTTTTTGGGGAATCATAAGGCCGGATATTTTAGAATATAATTTCGAACAAATGGAGTGCATAAAACAATTAAAGAGTGCTGAAAATCGAGACCCTAATTCGGAAACCTTAATCTGGGACGTTTGAAGTACGTGCTAAAAAATGGAGTCACGGTCGATGTTTTTCGAAACTTTTGTGGCGAATCATTAGGACTGATGATTTAATATAAAATTTCGAATAAACGGATAGCATAAAACAGTAAAAGAGTGCTTAAAATCGAGACCCTAATTCGGTAACCTTAATCTGGGACGTTTGAAGTACGTGCTAAAAAAACCGAGTCACGGTCGACGTTTTTCGAAACCTTTTTGGGGAATCATAAGGCCGGATATTTTAGAATACAATTTCGAAGAAATGGAGTGCATAAAACAATTAAAGAGTGCTGAAAATCGAGACCCTAATTCGGAAACCTTAATCTGGGACGTTTGAAGTACGTGCTAAAAAATGGAGTCACGGTCGATGTTTTTCGAAACTTTTGTGGCGAATCATTAGGACTGATGATTTAGAATCGAATTTCGAAGAAACGGATAGCATAAAACAGTAAAAGAGTGCTTAGAATCGAGACCCTAATTCGGTAACCTTAATCTGGGACGTTTGAAGTACGTGCTAAAAAAACCGAGTCACGGTCGACGTTTTTCGAAAATTTTTTGGTGAATCGTAAGGCCGGATAATTTAGAATATAATTTCGAAGAAACGGAGTGCTTGAAACAATTAAAGAGTGCTGAAAATCGAGAAACTAATTCGGAAACCTTAATCTGGGACGTCTGAAGTACGTGCTAAAAAATGGAGTCACGGTCGATGTTTTTCGAAACTTTTGTGGCGAATCATTAGGACTGATGATTTATTATCAAATTTCGAAGAAACGGATAGCATAAAACAGTAAAAGAGTGCTTAAAATCGAGACCCTAATTCGGTAACCTTAATCTGGGACGTTTGAAGTATGTGCTAAAAAAACCGAGTCACGGTCGACGTTTTTCGCAACTTTTTTGGTGAATCATAAGGCCGGATATTTTAGAATATAATTTCGAAGAAACGGAGTGCATAAAACAATTAAAGAGTGCTGAAAATCGAGACCCTAATTCGGAAACCTTAATCTGGGACTTTTGAAGTACGTGCTAAAAAATGGAGTCACGGTCGATGTTTTTCGAAACTTTTGTGGCGAATCATTAGGACTGATGATTTAGAATCGAATTTCGAAGAAACAGATAGCATAAAACAGTAAAAGAGTGCTTAGAATCGAGATCCTAATTCGGTTACCTTAATCTGGGACGTTTGAAGTACGTGCTAAAAAAACCGAATCACGGTCGACGTTTTTCGAAACTTTTTTGGTGAATCATAAGGCCGGAAATTTTAGAATATAATTTCGAAGAAACGGAGTGCATAAAAAAATTTAAGAGTGCTGAAAATCGAGACCCTAATACGGAAACCTTAATCTGGGACGTCTGAAGTACGTGCTAAAAAATGGAGTCACGGTCGATGTTTTTCGAAACTTTTTTGGCGAATCATTAGGACTGATGATTTAGAATCGAATTTCGAAGAAACGGATAGCATAAAACAGTAAAAGAGTGCTTAAAATCGAGACCCTAATTCGGTAACCTTAATCTGGGACGTTTGAAGTACGTGCTAAAAAAACCGAGTCACGGTCGACGTTTTTCGAAACCTTTTTGGGGAATCATAAGGCCGGATATTTTAGAGTATAATTTCGAAGAAATGGAGTGCATAAAACAATTAAAGAGTGCTGAAAATCGAGACCCTAATTCGGAAACCTTAATCTGGGACGTTTGAAGTACGTGCTAAAAAATGGAGTCACGGTCGATGTTTTTCGAAACTTTTGTGGCGAATCATTAGGACTGATGATTTAATATAAAATTTCGAATAAACGGATAGCATAAAACAGTAAAAGAGTGCTTAAAATCGAGACCCTAATTCGGTAACCTTAATCTGGGACGTTTGAAGTACGTGCTAAAAAAACCGAGTCACGGTCGACGTTTTTCGAAACCTTTTTGGGGAATCATAAGGCCGGATATTTTAGAATACAATTTCGAAGAAATGGAGTGCATAAAACAATTAAAGAGTGCTGAAAATCGAGACCCTAATTCGGAAACCTTAATCTGGGACGTTTGAAGTACGTGCTAAAAAATGGAGTCACGGTCGATGTTTTTCGAAACTTTTGTGGCGAATCATTAGGACTGATGATTTAGAATCGAATTTCGAAGAAGCGGATAGCATAAAACAGTAAAAGAGTGCTTAGAATCGAGACCCTAATTCGGTAACCTTAATCTGGGACGTTTGAAGTACGTGCTAAAAAAACCGAGTCACGGTCGACGTTTTTCGAAACTTTTTTGGTGAATCGTAAGGCCGGATAATTTAGAATATAATTTCGAAGAAACGGAGTGCTTGAAACAATTAAAGAGTGCTGAAAATCGAGAAACTAATTCGGAAACCTTAATCTGGGACGTCTGAAGTACGTGCTAAAAAATGGAGTCACGGTCGATGTTTTTCGAAACTTTTGTGGCGAATCATTAGGACTGATGATTTATTATCAAATTTCGAAGACTGGATAGCATAAAACAGTAAAAGAGTGCTTAAAATCGAGACCCTAATTCGGTAACCTTAATCTGGGACGTTTGAAGTACGTGCTAAAAAAACCGAGTCACGGTCGACGTTTTTCGAAACCTTTTTGGGGAATCATAAGGCCGGATATTTTAGAGTATAATTTCGAAGAAACGGAGTGCATAAAACAATTAAAGAGTGCTGAAAATCGAGACCCTAATTCGGAAACCTTAATCTGGGACGTTTGAAGTACGTGCTAAAAAATGGAGTCACAGTCGATGTTTTTCGAAACTTTTGTGGCGAATCATTAGGACTGATGATTTAGAATCGAATTTCGAAGAAACGGATAGCATAAAACAGTAAAAGAGTGCTTAGAATCGAGATCCTAATTTGGTTACCTTAATCTGGGATGTTTGAAGTACGTGCTAAAAAAACCGAATCACGGTCGACGTTTTTCGAAACTTTTTTTGTGAATCATAAGGCCGGAAATTTTAGAATATAATTTCGAAGAAACGGAGTGCATAAAAAAATTAAAGAGTGCTGAAAATCGAGACCCTAATTCGGAAACCTTAATCTGGGACGTCTGAAGTACGTGCTAAAAAATGGAGTCACGGTCGATGTTTTTCGAAACTTTTGTGGCGAATCATTATGACTGATGATTTAGAATCGAATTTCGAAGAAACGGATAGCATAAAACAGTAAAAGAGTGCTTAAAATCGAGACCCTAATTCGGTAACCTTAATCTGGGACGTTTGAAGTACGTGCTAAAAAAACCGAGTCACGGTCGACGTTTTTCGAAACCTTTTTGGGGAATCATAAGGCCGGATATTTTAGAGTATAATTTCGAAGAAATGGAGTGCATAAAACAATTAAAGAGTGCTGAAAATCGAGACCCTAATTCGGAAACCTTAATCTGGGACGTTTGATGTACGTGCTAAAAAATGGAGTCACGGTCGATGTTTTTCGAAACTTTTGTGGCGAATCATTAGGACTGATGATTTAGAATCGAATTTCGAAGAAACGGATAGCATAAAACAGTAAAAGAGTGCTTAAAATCGAGACCCTAATTCGGTAACCTTAATCTGGGACGTTTGAAGTATGTGCTAAAAAAACCGAGTCACGGTCGACGTTTTTCGAAACTTTTTTGGTGAATCGTAAGGCCGGATATTTTAGAATATAATTTCGAAGAAACGGAGTGCTTAAAACAATTAAAGAGTGCTGAAAATCGAGACCCTAATTCGGAAACCTTAATCTGGGACGTGTGAAGTACGTGCTAAAAAATGGAGTCACGGTCGATGTTTTTCGAAACTTTTGTGGCGAATCATTAGGACTAATGATTTAGAATCGAATTTCGAAGAAACGGATAGCATAAAACAGTAAAAGAGTGCTTAGAATCGAGAGCCTAATTCGGTAACCTTAATCTGGGACGTTTGAAGTACGTGCTAAAAAAACCGAGTCACGGTCGACGTTTTTCGAAACTTTTTTGGTGAATCGTAAGGCCGGATATTTTAGAATATAATTTCGAAGAAACGGAGTGCATAAAACAATTAAAGAGTGCTGAAAATCGAGACCCTAATTCGGAAACCTTAATCTGGGACTTTTGAAGTACGTGCTAAAAAATGGAGTCACGGTCGATGTTTTTCGAAACTTTTGTGGCGAATCATTAGGACTGATGATTTAGAATCGAATTTCGAAGAAACAGATAGCATAAAACTGTAAAAGAGTGCTTAAAATCGAGACCCTAATTCGGTAACCTTAATCTGGGACGTTTGAAGTATGTGCTAAAAAAACCGAGTGACGGTCGACGTTTTTCGAAACTTTTTTGGTGAATCGTAAGGCCGGATATTTTAGAATATAATTTCGAAGAAACGGAGTGCTTAAAACAATTAAAGAGTGCTGAAAATCGAGACCCTAATTCGGAAACCTTAATCTGGGACGTGTGAAGTACGTGCTAAAAAATGGAGTCACGGTCGATGTTTTTCGAAACTTTTGTGGCGAATCATTAGGACTAATGATTTAGAATCGAATTTCGAAGAAACGGATAGCATAAAACAGTAAAAGAGTGCTTAGAATCGAGAGCCTAATTCGGTAACCTTAATCTGGGACGTTTGAAGTACGTGCTAAAAAAACCGAGTCACGGTCGACGTTTTTCGAAACTTTTTTGGTGAATCGTAAGGCCGGATATTTTAGAATATAATTTCGAAGAAACGGAGTGCTTAAAACAATTAAAGAGTGCTAAAAATCGAGACCCTAATTCGGAAACCTTAATCTGGGACGTTTGAAGTACGTGCTAAAAAATGGAGTCACGGTCTATGTTTTTCGAAACTTTTGTGGCGAATCATTAGGACTGATGATTTAATATAAAATTTCGAATAAACGGATAGCATAAAACAGTAAAAGAGTGCTTAAAATCGAGACCCTAATTCGGTAACCTTAATCTGGGACGTTTGAAGTACGTGCTAAAAAAACTGAGTCACGGTCGACCTTTTTCGAAACCTTTTTGGGGAATCATAAGGCCGGATATTTTAGAATATAATTTCGAACAAATGGAGTGCATAAAACAATTAAAGAGTGCTTAAAATCGAGACCGTAATTCGGAAACCTTAATCTGGGACGTTTGAAGTACGTGCTAAAAAATTGAGTCACGGTCGATGTAGTCGAAACTTTTGTGGCGAATCATTAGGACTGATGATTTAGAATCGAATTTCGAAGAAACGGATAGCATAAAACAGTAAAAGAGTGCTTAAAATCGAGACCCTAATTCGGTAACCTTAATCTGGGACGTTTGAAGTACGTGCTAAAAAAACCGAGTCACGGTCGACGTTTTTCGAAACCTTTTTGGGGAATCATAAGGCCGGATATTTTAGAGTATAATTTCGAAGAAATGGAGTGCATAAAACAATTAAAGAGTGCTGAAAATCGAGACCCTAATTCGGAAACCTTAATCTGGGACTTTTGAAGTACGTGCTAAAAAATGGAGTCACGGTCGATGTTTTTCGAAACTTTTGTGGCGAATCATTAGGACTGATGATTTATAATCGAATTTCGAAGAAACGGATAGCATAAAACAGTAAAAGAGTGCTTAGAATCGAGACCCTAATTCGGTAACCTTAATCTGGGACGTTTGAAGTACGTGCTAAAAAAACCGAGTCACGGTCGACGTTTTTCGAAACCTTTTTGGGGAATCATAAGGCCGGATATTTTAGAGTATAATTTCGAAGAAATGGAATGCATAAAACAATTAAAGAGTGCTGAAAATCGAGACCCTAATTCGGAAACCTTAATCTGGGACGTTTGATGTACGTGCTAAAAAATGGAGTCACGGTCGATGTTTTTCGAAACTTTTGTGGCGAATCATTAGGACTGATGATTTAATATAAAATTTCGAATAAACGGATAGCATAAAACAGTAAAAGAGTGCTTAAAATCGAGACCCTAATTCGGTAACCTTAATCTGGGACGTTTGAAGTACGTGCTAAAAAAACCGAGTCACGGTCGACCTTTTTCGAAACCTTTTTGGGGAATCATAAGGCCGGATATTTTAGAATATAATTTCGAACAAATGGAGTGCATAAAACAATTAAAGAGTGCTTAAAATCGAGACCGTAATTCGAAAACCTTAATCTGGGACGTTTGAAGTACGTGCTAAAAAATTGAGTCACGGTCGATGTTTTTCGAAACTTTTGTGGCGAATCATTAGGACTGATGATTTAGAATCGAATTTCGAAGAAACGGATAGCATAAAACAGTAAAAGAGTGCTTAAAATCGAGACCCTAATTCGGTAACCTTAATCTGGGACGTTTGAAGTATGTGCTAAAAAAACCGAGTCACGGTCGACGTTTTTCGAAACTTTTTTGGTGAATCGTAAGGCCGGATATTTTAGAATATAATTTCGAAGAAACGGAGTGCTTAAAACAATTAAAGAGTGCTGAAAATCGAGACCCTAATTCGGAAACCTTAATCTGGGACGTGTGAAGTACGTGCTAAAAAATGGAGTCACGGTCGATGTTTTTCGAAACTTTTGTGGCGAATCATTAGGACTAATGATTTAGAATCGAATTTCGAAGAAACGGATATTATAAAACAGTAAAAGAGTGCTTAGAATCGAGAGCCTAATTCGGTAACCTTAATCTGGGACGTTTGAAGTACGTGCTAAAAAAACCGAGTCACGGTCGACGTTTTTCGAAACTTTTTTGGTGAATCGTAAGGCCGGATATTTTAGAATATAATTTCGAAGAAACGGAGTGCATAAAACAATTAAAGAGTGCTGAAAATCGAGACCCTAATTCGGAAACCTTAATCTGGGACTTTTGAAGTACGTGCTAAAAAATGGAGTCACGGTCGATGTTTTTCGAAACTTTTGTGGCGAATCATTAGGACTGATGATTTAGAATCGAATTTCGAAGAAACAGATAGCATAAAACTGTAAAAGAGTGCTTAAAATCGAGACCCTAATTCGGTAACCTTAATCTGGGACGTTTGAAGTATGTGCTAAAAAAACCGAGTCACGGTCGACGTTTTTCGAAACTTTTTTGGTGAATCGTAAGGCCGGATATTTTAGAATATAATTTCGAAGAAACGGAGTGCTTAAAACAATTAAAGAGTGCTGAAAATCGAGACCCTAATTCGGAAACCTTAATCTGGGACGTGTGAAGTACGTGCTAAAAAATGGAGTCACGGTCGATGTTTTTCGAAACTTTTGTGGCGAATCATTAGGACTAATGATTTAGAATCGAATTTCGAAGAAACGGATAGCATAAAACAGTAAAAGAGTGCTTAGAATCGAGAGCCTAATTCGGTAACCTTAATCTGGGACGTTTGAAGTACGTGCTAAAAAAACCGAGTCACGGTCGACGTTTTTCGAAACTTTTTTGGTGAATCGTAAGGCCGGATAATTTAGAATATAATTTCGATGAAACGGAGTGCTTAAAACAATTAAAGAGTGCTGAAAATCGAGACCCTAATTCGGAAACCTTAATCTGGGACGTCTGAAGTACGTGCTAAAAAATGGAGTCACGGTCGATGTTTTTCAAAACTTTTGTGGCGAATCATTAGGACTGATGATTTATTATCAAATTTCGAAGAAACGGATAGCATAAAACAGTAAAAGAGTGCTTAGAATCGAGACCCTAATTCGGTAACCTTAATCTGGGACGTTTGAAGTACGTGCTAAAAAAACCGAGTCACGGTCGACGTTTTTCGAAACTTTTTTGGTGAATCGTAAGGCCGGATATTTTAGAATATAATTTCGAAGAAACGGAGTGCATAAAACAATTAAAGAGTGCTGAAAATCGAGACCCTAATTCGGAAACCTTAATTTGGGACTTTTGAAGTACGTGCTAAAAAATGGAGTCACGGTCGATGTTTTTCGAAACTTTTGTGGCGAATCATTAGGACTAATGATTTAGAATCGAATTTCGAAGAAACGGATAGCATAAAACAGTAAAAGAGTGCTTAGAATCGAGAGCCTAATTCGGTAACCTTAATCTGGGACGTTTGAAGTACGTGCTAAAAAAACCGAGTCACGGTCGACGTTTTTCGAAACTTTTTTGGTGAATCGTAAGGCCGGATATTTTAGAATATAATTTCGAAGAAACGGAGTGCTTAAAACAATTAAAGAGTGCTAAAAATCGAGACCCTAATTCGGAAACCTTAATCTGGGACGTTTGAAGTACGTGCTAAAAAATGGAGTCACGATCTATGTTTTTCGAATCTTTTGTGGCGAATCATTAGGACTGATGATTTAATATAAAATTTCGAATAAACGGATAGCATAAAACAGTAAAAGAGTGCTTAAAATCGAGACCCTAATTCGGTAACCTTAATCTGGGACGTTTGAAGTACGTGCTAAAAAAACTGAGTCACGGTCGACCTTTTTCGAAACCTTTTTGGGGAATCATAAGGCCGGATATTTTAGAATATAATTTCGAACAAATGGAGTGCATAAAACAATTAAAGAGTGCTTAAAATCGAGACCGTAATTCGGAAACCTTAATCTGGGACGTTTGAAGTACGTGCTAAAAAATTGAGTCACGGTCGATGTAGTCGAAACTTTTGTGGCGAATCATTAGGACTGATGATTTAGAATCGAATTTCGAAGAAACGGATAGCATAAAACAGTAAAAGAGTGCTTAAAATCGAGACCCTAATTCGGTAACCTTAATCTGGGACGTTTGAAGTACGTGCTAAAAAAACCGAGTCACGGTCGACGTTTTTCGAAACCTTTTTGGGGAATCATAAGGCCGGATATTTTAGAATATAATTTCGAACAAATGGAGTGCATAAAACAATTAAAGAGTGCTTAAAATCGAGACCGTAATTCGGAAACCTTAATCTGGGACGTTTGAAGTACGTGCTAAAAAAACCGAGTCACGGTCGACGTTTTTCGAAACTTTTTTGGTGAATCGTAAGGCCGGATAATTTAGAATATAATTTCGAAGAAACGGAGTGCTTGAAACAATTAAAGAGTGCTGAAAATCGAGACCCTAATTCGGAAACCTTAATCTAGGACGTTTGAAGTACGTGCTAAAAAATGGAGTCACGGTCGATGTTTTTCGAAACTTTTGTGGCGAATCATTAGGACTGATGATTTAGAATCGAATTTCAAAGAAACGGATAGCATAAAACAGTAAAAGAGTGCTTAGAATCGAGATCCTAATTCGGTTACCTTAATCTGGGACGTTTGAAGTACGTGCTAAAAAAACCGAGTCACGGTCGACGTTTTTCGAAACCTTTTTGGGGAATCATAAGGCCGGATATTTTAGAGTATAATTTCGAAGAAATGGAGTGCATAAAACAATTAAAGAGTGCTGAAAATCGAGACCCTAATTCGGAAACCTTAATCTGGGACGTTTGAAGTACGGGCTAAAAAATGGAGTCACGGTCGATGTTTTTCGAAACTTTTGTGGCGAATCATTAGGACTGATGATTTAATATAAAATTTCGAATAAACGGATAGCATAAAACAGTAAAAGAGTGCTTAAAATCGAGACCCTAATTCGGTAACCTTAATCTGGGACGTTTGAAGTATGTGCTAAAAAAACCGAGTCACGGTCGACGTTTTTCGAAACTTTTTTGGTGAATCGTAAGGCCGGATATTTTAGAATATAATTTCGAAGAAACGGAGTGCTTAAAACAATTAAAGAGTGCTGAAAATCGAGACCCTAATTCGGAAACCTTAATCTGGGACGTGTGAAGTACGTGCTAAAAAATGGAGTCACGGTCGATGTTTTTCGAAACTTTTGTGGCGAATCATTAAGACTAATGATTTAGAATCGAATTTCGAAGAAACGGATAGCATAAAACAGTAAAAGAGTGCTTAGAATCGAGAGCCTAATTCGGTAACCTTAATCTGGGACGTTTGAAGTACGTGCTAAAAAAACCGAGTCACGGTCGACGTTTTTCGAAACTTTTTTGGTGAATCGTAAGGCCGGATATTTTAGAATATAATTTCGAAGAAACGGAGTGCTTAAAACAATTAAAGAGTGCTAAAAATCGAGACCCTAATTCGGAAACCTTAATCTGGGACGTTTGAAGTACGTGCTAAAAAATGGAGTCACGGTCGATGTTTTTCGAAACTTTTGTGGCGACTCATTAGGACTGATTATTTAATATAAAATTTCGAATAAACGGATAGCATAAAACAGTAAAAGAGTGCTTAAAATCGAGACCCTAATTCGGTAACCTTAATCTGGGACGTTTGAAGTACGTGCTAAAAAAACTGAGTCACGGTCGACCTTTTTCGAAACCTTTTTGGGGAATCATAAGGCCGGATATTTTAGAATATAATTTCGAACAAATGGAGTGCATAAAACAATTAAAGAGTGCTTAAAATCGAGACCGTAATTCGGAAACCTTAATCTGGGACGTTTGAAGTACGTGCTAAAAAATTGAGTCACGGTCGATGTTTTTCGAAACTTTTGTGGCGAATCATTAGGACTGATGATTTAGAATCGAATTTCGAAGAAACGGATAGCATAAAACAGTAAAAGAGTGCTTAAAATCGAGACCCTAATTCGGTAACCTTAATCTGGGACGTTTGAAGTACGTGCTAAAAAAACCGAGTCACGATCGACGTTTTTCGAAACTTTTTTGGTGAATCATAAGGCCGGATATTTTAGAATATAATTTCGAAGAAACGGAGTGCATAAAACAATTAAAGAGTGCTGAAAATCGAGACCCTAATTCGGAAACCTTAATCTGGGACTTTTGAAGTACGTGCTAAAAAATGGAGTCACGGTCGATGTTTTTCAAAACTTTTGTGGCGAATCATTAGGACTGATGATTTAGAATAGAATTTCGAAGAAACGGATAGCATAAAACAGTAAAAGAGTGCTTAAAATCGAGACCCTAATTCGGTAACCTTAATCTGGGACGTTTGAAGTACGTGCTAAAAAAACCGAGTCATGTCGACGTTTTTCGAAACTTTTTTGGTGAATCGTAAGGCCGGATAATTTAGAATATAATTTCGAAGAAACGGAGTGCTTAAAACAATTAAAGAGTGCTGAAAATCGAGACCCTAATTCGGAAACCTTAATCTGGGACGTCTGAAGTACGTGCTAAAAAATGGAGTCACGGTCGATGTTTTTCGAAACTTTTGTGGCGAATCATTAGGACTGATGATTTATTATCAAATTTCGAAGAAACGGATAGCATAAAACAGTAAAAGAGTGCTTAGAATCGAGACCCTAATTCGGTAACCTTAATCTGGGACGTTTGAAGTACGTGCTAAAAAAACCGAGTCACGGTCGACGTTTTTCGAAACCTTTTTGGGGAATCATAAGGCCGGATATTTTAGAATATAATTTCGAACAAATGGAGTGCATAAAAAAATTAAAGAGTGCGTAAAATCGAGACCGTAATTCGGAAACCTTAAAATGGGACGTTTGAAGTACGTGCTAAAAAATTGAGTCACGGTCGATGTTTTTCGAAACTTTTGTGGCGAATCATTAGGACTGATGATTTAGAATCGAATTTCGAAGAAACGGATAGCATAAAACAGTAAAAGAGTGCTTAAAATCGAGACCCTAATTCGGTAACCTTAATCTGGGACGTTTGAAGTACGTGCTAAAAAAACCGAGTCACGGTCGACGTTTTTCGAAACTTTTTTGGTGAATCGTAAGGCCGGATAATTTAGAATATAATTTCGAAGAAACGGAGTGCTTAAAACAATTAAAGAGTGCTGAAAATCGAGACCCTAATTCGGAAACCTTAATCTGGGACGTCTGAAGTACGTGCTAAAAAATGGAGTCACGGTCGATGTTTTTCAAAACTTTTGTGGCGAATCGTTAGGACTGATGATTTATTATCAAATTTCGAAGAAACGGATAGCATAAAACAGTAAAAGAGTGCTTAGAATCGAGACCCTAATTCGGTAACCTTAATCTGGGACGTTTGAAGTACGTGCTAAAAAAACCGAGTCACGGTCGACGTTTTTCGAAACTTTTTTGGTGAATCGTAAGGCCGGATATTTTAGAATATAATTTCGAAGAAACGGAGTGCATAAAACAATTAAAGAGTGCTGAAAATCAAGACCCTAATTCGGAAACCTTAATTTGGGACTTTTGAAGTACGTGCTAAAAAAACCGAGTCACGGTCGACGTTTTTCGAAACCTTTTTGGGGAATCGTAAGGCCGGATATTTTAGAATATAATTTCGAAGAAACGGAGTGCTTAAAACAATTAAAGAGTGCTAAAAATCGAGACCCTAATTCGGAAACCTTAATCTGGGACGTTTGAAGTACGTGCTAAAAAATGGAGTCACGGTCGATGTTTTTCGAAACTTTTGTGGCGAATCATTAGGACTGATGATTTAATATAAAATTTCGAATAAACGGATAGCATAAAACAGTAAAAGAGTGCTTAAAATCGAGACCCTAATTCGGTAACCTTAATCTGGGACGTTTGAAGTACGTGCTAAAAAAACCGAGTCACGGTCGACGTTTTTCGAAACCTTTTTGGGGAATCATAAGGCCGGATATTTTAGAATATAATTTCGAAGAAACGGAGTGCATAAAAAAATTAAAGAGTCCTGAAAATCGAGACCCTAATTCGGAAACCTTAATCTGGGACGTCTGAAGTACGTGCTAAAAAATGGAGTCACGGTCGATGTTTTTCGAAACTTTTGTGGCGAATCATTAGGACTGATGATTTAGAATCGAATTTCGAAGAAACGGATAGCATAAAACAGTAAAAGAGTGCTTAAAATCGAGACCCTAATTCGGTAACCTTAATCTGGGACGTTTGAAGTACGTGCTAAAAAAACCGAGTCACGGTCGACGTTTTTCGAAACCTTTTTGGGGAATCATAAGGCCGGATATTTTAGAATATAATTTCGAACAAATGGAGTGCATAAAACAATTAAAGAGTGCTTAAAATCGAGACCCTAATTCGGAAACCTTAATCTGGGACGTTTGAAGTACGTGCTAAAAAATTGAGTCACGGTCGATGTTTTTCGAAACTTTTGTGGTGAATTATAAGGACTCATGATTTAGAATCGAATTTCGAAGAAACGGATAGCATAAAACAGTAAAAGAGTGCTTAAAATCGAGACCCTAATTCGGTAACCTTAATCTGGGACGTTTGAAGTACGTGCTAAAAAAACCGAGTCACGGTCGACGTTTTTCGAAACTTTTTTGGTGAATCGTAAGGCCGGATAATTTAGAATATAATTTCGATGAAACGGAGTGCTTAAAACAATTAAAGAGTGCTGAAAATCGAGACCCTAATTCGGAAACCTTAATCTGGGACGTCTGAAGTACGTGCTAAAAAATGGAGTCACGGTCGATGTTTTTCAAAACTTTTGTGGCGAATCATTAGGACTGATGATTTATTATCAAATTTCGAAGAAACGGATAGCATAAAACAGTAAAAGAGTGCTTAGAATCGAGACCCTAATTCGGTAACCTTAATCTGGGACGTTTGAAGTACGTGCTAAAAAAACCGAGTCACGGTCGACGTTTTTCGAAACTTTTTTGGTGAATCGTAAGGCCGGATATTTTAGAATATAATTTCGAAGAAACGGAGTGCATAAAACAATTAAAGAGTGCTGAAAATCGAGACCCTAATTCGGAAACCTTAATTTGGGACTTTTGAAGTACGTGCTAAAAAAACCGAGTCACGGTCGACGTTTTTCGAAACTTTTTTGGTGAATCGTAAGGCCGGATATTTTAGAATATAATTTCGAAGAAACGGAGTGCTTAAAACAATTAAAGAGTGCTAAAAATCGAGACCCTAATTCGGAAACCTTAATCTGGGACGTTTGAAGTACGTGCTAAAAAATGGAGTCACGGTCGATGTTTTTCGAAACTTTTGTGGCGAATCATTAGGACTGATGATTTAATATAAAATTTCGAATAAACGGATAGCATAAAACAGTAAAAGAGTGCTTAAAATCGAGACCCTAATTCGGTAACCTTAATCTGGGACGTTTGAAGTACGTGCTAAAAAAACCGAGTCACGGTCGACGTTTTTCGAAACCTTTTTGGGGAATCATAAGGCCGGATATTTTAGAATATAATTTCGAAGAAACGGAGTGCATAAAAAAATTAAAGAGTGCTGAAAATCGAGACCCTAATTCGGAAACCTTAATCTGGGACGTCTGAAGTACGTGCTAAAAAATGGAGTCACGGTCGATGTTTTTCGAAACTTTTGTGGCGAATCATTAGGACTGATGATTTAGAATCGAATTTCGAAGAAACGGATAGCATAAAACAGTAAAAGAGCTTAAAATCGAGACCCTAATTCGGTAACCTTAATCTGGGACGTTTGAAGTACGTGCTAAAAAAACCGAGTCACGGTCGACGTTTTTCGAAACCTTTTTGGGGAATCATAAGGCCGGATATTTTAGAATATAATTTCGAACAAATGGAGTGCATAAAACAATTAAAGAGTGCTTAAAATCGAGACCCTAATTCAGAAACCTTAATCTGGGACGTTTGAAGTACGTGCTAAAAAATTGAGTCACGGTCGATGTTTTTCGAAACTTTTGTGGTGAATTATAAGGACTCATGATTTAGAATCGAATTTCGAAGAAACGGATAGCATAAAACAGTAAAAGAGTGCTTAGAATCGAGACCCTAATTTGGTAACCTTAATCTGGGACATTTGAAGTACGTGCTAAAAAAACCGAGTCACGGTCGACGTTTTTTGAAACTTTTTTGGTGAATCATAAGGCCGGATATTTTAGAATATAATTTCGAAGAAACGGAGTGCATAAAAAAATTAAAGAGTGCTGAAAATCGAGACCCTAATTCGGAAACCTTAATCTGGGACGTCTGAAGTACGTGCTAAAAAATGGAGTCACGGTCGATGTTTTTCGAAACTTTTGTGGCGAATCATTAGGACTAATGATTTAGAATCGAATTTCGAAGAAACGGATAGCATAAAACAGTAAAAGAGTGCTTAGAATCGAGAGCCTAATTCGGTAACCTTAATCTGGGACGTTTGAAGTACGTGCTAAAAAAACCGAGTCACGGTCGACGATTTTCGAAACTTTTTTGGTGAATCGTAAGGCCGGATATTTTAGAATATAATTTCGAAGAAACGGAGTGCTTAAAACAATTAAAGAGTGCTGAAAATCGAGACCCTAATTCGGAAACCTTAATCTGGGACGTTTGAAGTACGTGCTAAAAAATGGAGTGACGGTCGATGTTTTTCGAAACTTTTGTGGCGAATCATTAGGACTGATGATTTAATATAAAATTTCGAATAAACGGATAGCATAAAACAGTAAAAGAGTGCTTAAAATCGAGACCCTAATTCGGTAACCTTAATCTGGGACGTTTGAAGTACGTGCTAAAAAAACCGAGTCACGGTCGACGTTTTTCGAAACTTTTTTGGTGAATCATAAGGCCGGATATTTTAGAATATAATTTCGAAGAAACGGAGTGCATAAAAAAATTAAAGAGTGCTGAAAATCGAGACCCTAATTCGGAAACCTTAATCTGGGACGTCTGAAGTACGTGCTAAAAAATGGAGTCACGGTCGATGTTTTTCGAAACTTTTGTGGCGAATCATTAGGACTGATGATTTAGAATCGAATTTCGAAGAAACGGATATCATAAAACAGTAAAAGAGTGCTTAAATTCGAGACCCTAATTCGGTAACCTTAATCTGGGACGTTTGAAGTACGTGCTAAAAAAACCGAGTCACGGTCGACGTTTTTCGAAACCTTTTTGGGGAATCATAAGGCCGGATATTTTAGAATATAATTTCGAACAAATGGAGTGCATAAAACAATTAAAGAGTGCTTAAAATCGAGACCCTAATTCGGAAACCTTAATCTGGGACGTTTGAAGTACGTGCTAAAAAATTGAGTCACGGTCGATGTTTTTCGAAACTTTTGTGGTGAATTATTAGGACTAATGATTTAGAATCGAATTTCGAAGAAACGGATAGCATAAAACAGTAAAAGAGTGCTTAGAATCGAGACCCTAATTTGGTAACCTTAATCTGGGACATTTGAAGTACGTGCTAAAAAAACCGAGTCACGGTCGACGTTTTTTGAAACTTTTTTGGTGAATCATAAGGCCGGATATTTTAGAATATAATTTCGAAGAAACGGAGTGCATAAAAAAATTAAAGAGTGCTGAAAATCGAGACCGTAATTCGGAAACCTTAATCTGGGACGTCTGAAGTACGTGCTAAAAAATGGAGTCACGGTCGATGTTTTTCGAAACTTTTGTGGCGAATCATTAGGACTGATTATTTAGAATCGAATTTCGAAGAAACGGATAGCATAAAACAGTAAAAGAGTGCTTAGAATCGAGACCCTAATTCGGTAACCTTAATCTGGGACGTTTGAAGTACGTGCTAAAAAAACCGAGTCACGGTCGACGATTTTCGAAACTTTTTTGGTGAATCGTAAGGCCGGATATTTTAGAATATAATTTCGAAGAAACGGAGTGCATAAAACAATTAAAGAGTGCTTAAAATCGAGACCCTAATTCGGAAACCTTAATCTGGGACGTTTGAAGTACGTGCTAAAAAATGGAGTGACGGTCGATGTTTTTCGAAACTTTTGTGGCGAATCATTAGGACTGATGATTTAATATAAAATTTCGAATAAACGGATAGCATAAAACAGTAAAAGAGTGCTTAAAATCGAGACCCTAATTCGGTAACCTTAATCTGGGACGTTTGAAGTACGTGCTAAAAAAACCGAGTCACGGTCGACGTTTTTCGAAACTTTTTTGGTGAATCATAAGGCCGGATATTTTAGAATATAATTTCGAAGAAACGGAGTGCATAAAAAAATTAAAGAGTGCTGAAAATCGAGACCCTAATTCGGAAACCTTAATCTGGGACGTCTGAAGTACGTGCTAAAAAATGGAGTCACGGTCGATGTTTTTCGAAACTTTTGTGGCGAATCATTAGGACTGATGATTTAGAATCGAATTTCGAAGAAACGGATATCATAAAACAGTAAAAGAGTGCTTAAATTCGAGACCCTAATTCGGTAACCTTAATCTGGGACGTTTGAAGTACGTGCTAAAAAAACCGAGTCACGGTCGACGTTTTTCGAAACCTTTTTGGGGAATCATAAGGCCGGATATTTTAGAATATAATTTCGAACAAATGGAGTGCATAAAACAATTAAAGAGTGCTTAAAATCGAGACCCTAATTCGGAAACCTTAATCTGGGACGTTTGAAGTACGTGCTAAAAAATTGAGTCACGGTCGATGTTTTTCGAAACTTTTGTGGTGAATTATTAGGACTAATGATTTAGAATCGAATTTCGAAGAAACGGATAGCATAAAACAGTAAAAGAGTGCTTAGAATCGAGACCCTAATTTGGTAACCTTAATCTGGGACATTTGAAGTACGTGCTAAAAAAACCGAGTCACGGTCGACGTTTTTTGAAACTTTTTTGGTGAATCATAAGGCCGGATATTTTAGAATATAATTTCGAAGAAACGGAGTGCATAAAAAAATTAAAGAGTGCTGAAAATCGAGACCGTAATTCGGAAACCTTAATCTGGGACGTCTGAAGTACGTGCTAAAAAATGGAGTCACGGTCGATGTTTTTCGAAACTTTTGTGGCGAATCATTAGGACTGATTATTTAGAATCGAATTTCGAAGAAACGGATAGCATAAAACAGTAAAAGAGTGCTTAGAATCGAGACCCTAATTCGGTAACCTTAATCTTGGACGTTTGAAGTACGTGCTAAAAAAACCGAGTCACGGTCGACGTTTTTCGAAACTTTTTTGGTGAATCGTAAGGCCGGATATTTTAGAATATAATTTCGAAGAAACGGAGTGCATAAAACAATTAAAGAGTGCTTAAAATCGAGACCCTAATTCGGTAACCTTAATCTGGGACGTTTGAAGTACGTGCTAAAAAATGGAGTCACGGTCGATGTTTTTCGATACTTTTTTGGTGAATCATTAGGACTGATGATTTAGAATCGAATTTCGAAGAAACGGATAGCATAAAACAGTAAAAGAGTGCTTAGAATCGAGACCCTAATTCGGTAACCTTAATCTTGGACGTTTGAAGTACGTGCTAAAAAAACCGAGTCACGGTCGACGTTTTTCGAAACTTTTTTGGTGAATCATAAGGCCGGATATTTTAGAATATAATTTCGAAGAAACGGAGTGCATAAAACAATTAAAGAGTGCTGAAAATCGAGACCCTAATTCGGAAACCTTAATCTGGGACGTTTGAAGTACGTGCTAAAAAATGGAGTGACGGTCGATGTTTTTCGAAACTTTTGTGGCGAATCATTAGGACTGATGATTTAGAATCGAATTTCGAAGAAACGGATAGCATAAAAGAGTAAAAGAGTGCTTAGAATCGAGACCCTAATTTGGTAACCTTAATCTGGGACATTTGAAGTACGTGCTAAAAAAACCGAGTCACGGTCGACGTTTTTTGAAACTTTTTTGGTGAATCATAAGGCCGGATATTTTAGAATATAATTTCGAAGAAACGGAGTGCATAAAAAAATTAAAGAGTGCTGAAAATCGAGACCCTAATTCGGAAACCTTAATCTGGGACGTCTGAAGTACGTGCTAAAAAATGGAGTCACGGTCGATGTTTTTCGAAACTTTTGTGGCAATCATTAGGACTAATGATTTAGAATCGAATTTCGAAGAAACGGATACCATAAAACAGTAAAAGAGTACTTAGAATCGAGAGCCTAATTCGGTAACCTTAATCTGGGACGTTTGAAGTACGTGCTAAAAAAACCGAGTCACGGTCGACGTTTTTCGAAACTTTTTTGGTGAATCGTAAGGCCGGATATTTTAGAATATAATTTCGAAGAAACGGAGTGCATAAAACAATTAAAGAGTGCTGAAAATCGAGACCCTAATTCGGAAACCTTAATCTGGGACGTTTGAAGTACGTGCTAAAAAATGGAGTGACGGTCGATGTTTTTCGAAACTTTTGTGGCGAATCATTAGGACTGATGATTTAATATAAAATTTCGAATAAACGGATAGCATAAAACAGTAAAAGAGTGCTTAAAATCGAGACCCTAATTCGATAACCTTAATCTGGGACGTTTGAAGTACGTGCTAAAAAAACCGAGTCACGGTCGACGTTTTTCGAAACTTTTTTGGTGAGTCATAAGGCCGGATATTTTAGAATATAATTTCGAAGAAACGGAGTGCATAAAAAAATTAAAGAGTGCTGAAAATCGAGTCCCTAATTCAGAAACCTTAATCTGGGACGTCTGAAGTACGTGCTAAAAAATGGCGTCACGGTCGATGTTTTTCGAAACTTTTGTGGCGAATCATTAGGACTGATGATTTAGAATCGAATTTCGAAGAAACGGATAGCATAAAACAGTAAAAGAGTGCTTAAAATCGAGACCCTAATTCGGTAACCTTAATCTGGGACGTTTGAAGTACGTGCTAAAAAAACCGAGTCACGGTCGACGTTTTTCGAAACTTTTTTGGTGAATCATAAGGCCGGATATTTTAGAATATAATTTCGAAGAAACGGAGTGCATAAAAAAATTAAAGAGTGCTGAAAATCGAGTCCCTAATTCAGAAACCTTAATCTGGGACGTCTGAAGTACGTGCTAAAAAATGGCGTCACGGTCGATGTTTTTCGAAACTTTTGTGGCGAATCATTAGGACTGATGATTTTGAATCGAATTTCGAAGAAACGGATAGCATAAAACAGTAAAAGAGTGCTTAAAATCGAGACCCTAATTCGGTAACCTTAATCTGGGACGTTTGAAGTACGTGCTAAAAAAACCGAGTCACGGTCGACGTTTTTCGAAACTTTTTTGGTGAATCATAAGGCCGGAAATTTTAGAATATAATTTCGAAGAAACGGAGTGCATAAAACAATTAAAGAGTGCTGAAAATCGAGACCCTAATTCGGAAACCTTAATCTGGGACGTTTGAAGTACGTGCTAAAAAATGGAGTCACGGTCGATGTTTTTCGAAACTTTTGTGGCGAATCATTAGGACTGATGATTTAGAATCGAATTTCGAAGAAACGGATAGCATAAAACAGTAAAAGAGTGCTTAGAATCGAGACCCTAATTCGGTAACCTTAATCTTGGACGTTTGAAGTACGTGCTAAAAAAACCGAGTCACGGTCGACGTTTTTCGAAACTTTTTTGGTGAATCATAAGGCCGGATATTTTAGAATATAATTTCGAAGAAACGGAGTGCATAAAACAATTAAAGAGTGCTGAAAATCGAGACCATAATTCGGAAACCTTAATCTGGGACGTTTGAAGTACGTGCTAAAAAATGGAGTCACGGTCGATGTTTTTCGAAACTTTTGTGGCGAATCATTAGGACTGATTATTTAGAATCGAATTTCGAAGAAACGGATAGCATAAAACAGTAAAAGAGTGCTTAGAATCGAGACCCTAATTCGGTAACCTTAATCTTGGACGTTTGAAGTACGTGCTAAAAAAACCGAGTCACGGTCGACGTTTTTCGAAACTTTTTTGGTGAATCATAAGGCCGGATATTTTAGAATATAATTTCGAAGAAACGGAGTGCATAAAACAATTAAAGAGTGCTGAAAATCGAGACCCTAATTCGGAAACCTTAATCTGGGACGTCTGAAGTACGTGCTAAAAAATGGAGTCACGGTCGATGTTTTTCAAAACTTTTGTGGCGAATCATTAGGACTGATGATTTAGAATCGAATTTCGAAGAAACGGATAGCATAAAAGAGTAAAAGAGTGCTTAGAATCGAGACCCTAATTTGGTAACCTTAATCTGGGACATTTGAAGTACGTGCTAAAAAAACCGAGTCACGGTCGACGTTTTTTGAAACTTTTTTGGTGAATCATAAGGCCGGATATTTTAGAATATAATTTCGAAGAAACGGAGTGCATAAAAAAATTAAAGAGTGCTGAAAATCGAGACCCTAATTCGGAAACCTTAATCTGGGACGTCTGAAGTACGTGCTAAAAAATGGAGTCACGGTCGATGTTTTTCGAAACTTTTGTGGCGAATCATTAGGACTAATGATTTAGAATCGAATTTCGAAGAAACGGATAGCATAAAACAGTAAAAGAGTACTTAGAATCGAGAGCCTAATTCGGTAACCTTAATTTGGGACGTTTGAAGTACGTGCTAAAAAAACCGAGTCACGGTCGACGTTTTTCGAAACTTTTTTGGTGAATCGTAAGGCCGGATATTTTAGAATATAATTTCGAAGAAACGGAGTGCATAAAACAATTAAAGAGTGCTGAAAATCGAGACCCTAATTCGGAAACCTTAATCTGGGACGTTTGAAGTACGTGCTAAAAAATGGAGTGACGGTCGATGTTTTTCGAAACTTTTGTGGCGAATCATTAGGACTGATGATTTAATATAAAATTTCGAATAAACGGATAGCATAAAACAGTAAAAGAGTGCTTAAAATCGAGACCCTAATTCGATAACCTTAATCTGGGACGTTTGAAGTACGTGCTAAAAAAACCGAGTCACGGTCGACGTTTTTCGAAACTTTTTTGGTGAATCATAAGGCCGGATATTTTAGAATATAATTTCGAAGAAACGGAGTGCATAAAAAAATTAAAGAGTGCTGAAAATCGAGTCCCTAATTCAGAAACCTTAATCTGGGACGTCTGAAGTACGTGCTAAAAAATGGCGTCACGGTCGATGTTTTTCGAAACTTTTGTGGCGAATCATTAGGACTGATGATTTAGAATCGAATTTCGAAGAAACGGATAGCATAAAACAGTAAAAGAGTGCTTAAAATCGAGACCCTAATTCGGTAACCTTAATCTGGGACGTTTGAAGTACGTGCTAAAAAAACCGAGTCACGGTCGACGTTTTTCGAAACTTTTTTGGTGAATCATAAGGCCGGAAATTTTAGAATATAATTTCGAAGAAACGGAGTGCATAAAACAATTAAAGAGTGCTGAAAATCGAGACCCTAATTCGGAAACCTTAATCTGGGACGTTTGAAGTACGTGCTAAAAAATGGAGTCACGGTCGATGTTTTTCGAAACTTTTGTGGCGAATCATTAGGACTGATGATTTAGAATCGAATTTCGAAGAAACGGATAGCATAAAACAGTAAAAGAGTGCTTAGAATCGAGACCCTAATTCGGTAACCTTAATCTTGGACGTTTGAAGTACGTGCTAAAAAAACCGAGTCACGGTCGACGTTTTTCGAAACTTTTTTGGTGAATCATAAGGCCGGATATTTTAGAATATAATTTCGAAGAAACGGAGTGCATAAAACAATTAAAGAGTGCTGAAAATCGAGACCCTAATTCGGAAACCTTAATCTGGGACGTTTGAAGTACGTGCTAAAAAATGGAGTCACGGTCGATGTTTTTCGAAACTTTTGTGGCGAATCATTAGGACTGATTATTTAGAATCGAATTTCGAAGAAACGGATAGCATAAAACAGTAAAAGAGTGCTTAGAATCGAGACCCTAATTCGGTAACCTTAATCTTGGACGTTTGAAGTACGTGCTAAAAAAACCGAGTCACGGTCGACGTTTTTCGAAACTTTTTTGGTGAATCATAAGGCCGGATATTTTAGAATATAATTTCGAAGAAACGGAGTGCATAAAACAATTAAAGAGTGCTGAAAATCGAGACCCTAATTCGGAAACCTTAATCTGGGACGTCTGAAGTACGTGCTAAAAAATGGAGTCACGGTCGATGTTTTTCAAAACTTTTGTGGCGAATCATTAGGACTGATGATTTAGAATCGAATTTCGAAGAAACGGATAGCATAAAAGAGTAAAAGAGTGCTTAGAATCGAGACCCTAATTTGGTAACCTTAATCTGGGACATTTGAAGTACGTGCTAAAAAAACCGAGTCACGGTCGACGTTTTTTGAAACTTTTTTGGTGAATCATAAGGCCGGATATTTTAGAATATAATTTCGAAGAAACGGAGTGCATAAAAAAATTAAAGAGTGCTGAAAATCGAGACCCTAATTCGGAAACCTTAATCTGGGACGTCTGAAGTACGTGCTAAAAAATGGAGTCACGGTCGATGTTTTTCGAAACTTTTGTGGCGAATCATTAGGACTAATGATTTAGAATCGAATTTCGAAGAAACGGATAGCATAAAACAGTAAAAGAGTACTTAGAATCGAGAGCCTAATTCGGTAACCTTAATCTGGGACGTTTGAAGTACGTGCTAAAAAAACCGAGTCACGGTCGACGTTTTTCGAAACTTTTTTGGTGAATCGTAAGGCCGGATATTTTAGAATATAATTTTGAAGAAACGGAGTGCTTAAAACAATTAAAGAGTGCTGAAAATCGAGACCCTAATTCGGAAACCTTAATCTGGGACGTTTGAAGTACGTGCTAAAAAATGGAGTCACGGTCGATGTTTTTCGAAACTTTTGTGGCGAATCATTAGGACTGATGATTTAATATAAAATTTCGAATAAACGGATAGCATAAAACAGTAAAAGAGTGCTTAAAATCGAGACCCTAATTCGATAACCTTAATCTGGGACGTTTGAAGTACGTGCTAAAAAAACCGAGTCACGGTCGACGTTTTTCGAAACTTTTTTGGTGAATCATAAGGCCGGAAATTTTAGAATATAATTTCGAAGAAACGGAGTGCATAAAACAATTAAAGAGTGCTGAAAATCGAGACCCTAATTCGGAAACCTTAATCTGGGACGTTTGAAGTACGTGCTAAAAAATGGAGTCACGGTCGATGTTTTTCGAAACTTTTGTGGCGAATCATTAGAAATGATGATTTAGAATCGAATTTCGAAGAAACGGATAGCATAAAACAGTAAAAGAGTGCTTAGAATCGAGACCCTAATTCGGTAACCTTAATCTTGGACGTTTGAAGTACGTGCTAAAAAAACCGAGTCACGGTCGACGTTTTTCGAAACTTTTTTGGTGAATCATAAGGCCGGATATTTTAGAATATAATTTCGAAGAAACGGAGTGCATAAAACAATTAAAGAGTGCTGAAAATCGAGACCCTAATTCGGAAACCTTAATCTGGGACGTTTGAAGTACGTGCTAAAAAATGGAGTCACGGTCGATGTTTTTCGAAACTTTTGTGGCGAATCATTAGGACTGATTATTTAGAATCGAATTTCGAAGAAACGGATAGCATAAAACTGTAAAAGAGTGCTTAGAATCGAGACCCTAATTCGGTAACCTTAATCTTGGACGTTTGAAGTACGTGCTAAAAAAACCGAGTCACGGTCGACGTTTTTCGAAACTTTTTTGGTGAATCATAAGGCCGGATATTTTAGAATATAATTTCGAAGAAACGGAGTGCATAAAACAATTAAAGAGTGCTGAAAATCGAGACCCTAATTCGGAAACCTTAATCTGGGACGTCTGAAGTACGTGCTAAAAAATGGAGTCACGGTCGATGTTTTTCAAAACTTTTGTGGCGAATCATTAGGACTGATGATTTAGAATCGAATTTCGAAGAAACGGATAGCATAAAAGAGTAAAAGAGTGCTTAGAATCGAGACCCTAATTTGGTAACCTTAATCTGGGACATTTGAAGTACGTGCTAAAAAAACCGAGTCACGGTCGACGTTTTTTGAAACTTTTTTGGTGAATCATAAGGCCGTTTATTTTAGAATATAATTTCGAAGAAACGGAGTGCATAAAAAAATTAAAGAGTGCTGAAAATCGAGACCCTAATTCGGAAACCTTAATCTGGGACGTCTGAAGTACGTGCTAAAAAATGGAGTCACGGTCGATGTTTTTCGAAACTTTTGTGGCGAATCATTAGGACTAATGATTTAGAATCGAATTTCGAAGAAACGGATAGCATAAAACAGTAAAAGAGTACTTAGAATCGAGAGCCTAATTCGGTAACCTTAATCTGGGACGTTTGAAGTACGTGCTAAAAAAACCGAGTCACGCTCGACGTTTTTCGAAACTTTTTTGGTGAATCGTAAGGCCGGATATTTTAGAATATAATTTCGAAGAAACGGAGTGCATAAAACAATTAAAGAGTGCTGAAAATCGAGACCCTAATTCGGAAACCTTAATTTGGGACTTTTGAAGTACGTGCTAAAAAAACCGAGTCACGGTCGACGTTTTTCGAAACTTTTTTGGTTAATCGTAAGGCCGGATATTTTAGAATATAATTTCGAAGAAACGGAGTGCTTAAAACAATTAAAGAGTGCTAAAAATCGAGACCCTAATTCGGAAACCTTAATCTGGGACGTTTGAAGTACGTGCTAAAAAATGGAGTCACGGTCGATGTTTTTCGAAACTTTTGTGGCGAATCATTAGGACTGATGATTTAATATAAAATTTCGAATAAACGGATAGCATAAAACAGTAAAAGAGTGCTTAAAATCGAGACCCTAATTCGGTAACCTTAATCTGGGACGTTTGAAGTACGTGCTAAAAAAACCGAGTCACGGTCGACGTTTTTCGAAACCTTTTTGGGGAATCATAAGGCCGGATATTTTAGAATATAATTTCGAAGAAACGGAGTGCATAAAAAAATTAAAGAGTGCTGAAAATCGAGACCCTAATTCGGAAACCTTAATCTGGGACGTCTGAAGTACGTGCTAAAAAATGGAGTCACGGTCGATGTTTTTCGAAACTTTTGTGGCGAATCATTAGGACTGATGATTTAGAATCGAATTTCGAAGAAACGGATAGCATAAAACAGTAAAAGAGTGCTTAAAATCGAGACCCTAATTCGGTAACCTTAATCTGGGACGTTTGAAGTACGTGCTAAAAAAACCGAGTCACGGTCGACGTTTTTCGAAACCTTTTTGGGGAATCATAAGGCCGGATATTTTAGAATATAATTTCGAACAAATGGAGTGCATAAAACAATTAAAGAGTGCTTAAAATCGAGACCCTAATTCGGAAACCTTAATCTGGGACGTTTGAAGTACGTGCTAAAAAATTGAGTCACGGTCGATGTTTTTCGAAACTTTTGTGGTGAATTATAAGGACTCATGATTTAGAATCGAATTTCGAAGAAACGGATAGCATAAAACAGTAAAAGAGTGCTTAAAATCGAGACCCTAATTCGGTAACCTTAATCTGGGACGTTTGAAGTACGTGCTAAAAAAACCGAGTCACGGTCGACGTTTTTCGAAACTTTTTTGGTGAATCGTAAGGCCGGATAATTTAGAATATAATTTCGATGAAACGGAGTGCTTAAAACAATTAAAGAGTGCTGAAAATCGAGACCCTAATTCGGAAACCTTAATCTGGGACGTCTGAAGTACGTGCTAAAAAATGGAGTCACGGTCGATGTTTTTCAAAACTTTTGTGGCGAATCATTAGGACTGATGATTTATTATCAAATTTCGAAGAAACGGATAGCATAAAACAGTAAAAGAGTGCTTAGAATCGAGACCCTAATTCGGTAACCTTAATCTGGGACGTTTGAAGTACGTGCTAAAAAAACCGAGTCACGGTCGACGTTTTTCGAAACTTTTTTGGTGAATCGTAAGGCCGGATATTTTAGAATATAATTTCGAAGAAACGGAGTGCATAAAACAATTAAAGAGTGCTGAAAATCGAGACCCTAATTCGGAAACCTTAATTTGGGACTTTTGAAGTACGTGCTAAAAAAACCGAGTCACGGTCGACGTTTTTCGAAACTTTTTTGGTGAATCGTAAGGCCGGATATTTTAGAATATAATTTCGAAGAAACGGAGTGCTTAAAACAATTAAAGAGTGCTAAAAATCGAGACCCTAATTCGGAAACCTTAATCTGGGACGTTTGAAGTACGTGCTAAAAAATGGAGTCACGGTCGATGTTTTTCGAAACTTTTGTGGCGAATCATTAGGACTGATGATTTAATATAAAATTTCGAATAAACGGATAGCATAAAACAGTAAAAGAGTGCTTAAAATCGAGACCCTAATTCGGTAACCTTAATCTGGGACGTTTGAAGTACGTGCTAAAAAAACCGAGTCACGGTCGACGTTTTTCGAAACCTTTTTGGGGAATCATAAGGCCGGATATTTTAGAATATAATTTCGAAGAAACGGAGTGCATAAAAAAATTAAAGAGTGCTGAAAATCGAGACCCTAATTCGGAAACCTTAATCTGGGACGTCTGAAGTACGTGCTAAAAAATGGAGTCACGGTCGATGTTTTTCGAAACTTTTGTGGCGAATCATTAGGACTGATGATTTAGAATCGAATTTCGAAGAAACGGATAGCATAAAACAGTAAAAGAGTGCTTAAAATCGAGACCCTAATTCGGTAACCTTAATCTGGGACGTTTGAAGTACGTGCTAAAAAAACCGTCACGGTCGACGTTTTTCGAAACCTTTTTGGGGAATCATAAGGCCGGATATTTTAGAATATAATTTCGAACAAATGGAGTGCATAAAACAATTAAAGAGTGCTTAAAATCGAGACCCTAATTCAGAAACCTTAATCTGGGACGTTTGAAGTACGTGCTAAAAAATTGAGTCACGGTCGATGTTTTTCGAAACTTTTGTGGTGAATTATAAGGACTCATGATTTAGAATCGAATTTCAAAGAAACGGATAGCATAAAACAGTAAAAGAGTGCTTAGAATCGAGACCCTAATTTGGTAACCTTAATCTGGGACATTTGAAGTACGTGCTAAAAAAACCGAGTCACGGTCGACGTTTTTTGAAACTTTTTTGGTGAATCATAAGGCCGGATATTTTAGAATATAATTTCGAAGAAACGGAGTGCATAAAAAAATTAAAGAGTGCTGAAAATCGAGACCCTAATTCGGAAACCTTAATCTGGGACGTCTGAAGTACGTGCTAAAAAATGGAGTCACGGTCGATGTTTTTCGAAACTTTTGTGGCGAATCATTAGGACTAATGATTTAGAATCGAATTTCGAAGAAACGGATAGCATAAAACAGTAAAAGAGTGCTTAGAATCGAGAGCCTAATTCGGAAACCTTAATCTGGGACGTTTGAAGTACGTGCTAAAAAATGGAGTCACGGTCGATGTTTTTCGAAACTTTTGTGGCGAATCATTAGGACTGATGATTTAATATAAAATTTCGAATAAACGGATAGCATAAAACAGTAAAAGAGTGCTTAAAATCGAGACCCTAATTCGGAAACCTTAATCTGGGACGTTTGAAGTACGTGCTAAAAAATGGAGTCACGGTCGATGTTTTTCGAAACTTTTGTGGCGAATCATTAGGACTGATGATTTAATATAAAATTTCGAATAAACGGATAGCATAAAACAGTAAAAGAGTGCTTAAAATCGAGACCCTAATTCGGTAACCTTAATCTGGGACGTTTGAAGTACGTGCTAAAAAAACCGAGTCACGGTCGACGTTTTTCGAAACTTTTTTGGTGAATCATAAGGCCGGATATTTTAGAATATAATTTCGAAGAAACGGAGTGCATAAAAAAATTAAAGAGTGCTGAAAATCGAGACCCTAATTCGGAAACCTTAATCTGGGACGTCTGAAGTACGTGCTAAAAAATGGAGTCACGGTCGATGTTTTTCGAAACTTTTGTGGCGAATCATTAGGACTGATGATTTAGAATCGAATTTCGAAGAAACGGATAGCATAAAACAGTAAAAGAGTGCTTAAATTCGAGACCCTAATTCGGTAACCTTAATCTGGGACGTTTGAAGTACGTGCTAAAAAAACCGAGTCACGGTCGACGTTTTTCGAAACCTTTTTGGGGAATCATAAGGCCGGATATTTTAGAATATAATTTCGAACAAATGGAGTGCATAAAACAATTAAAGAGTGCTTAAAATCGAGACCCTAATTCGGAAACCTTAATCTGGGACGTTTGAAGTACGTGCTAAAAAATTGAGTCACGGTCGATGTTTTTCGAAACTTTTGTGGTGAATTATTAGGACTAATGATTTAGAATCGAATTTCGAAGAAACGGATAGCATAAAACAGTAAAAGAGTGCTTAGAATCGAGACCCTAATTTGGTAACCTTAATCTGGGACATTTGAAGTACGTGCTAAAAAAACCGAGTCACGGTCGACGTTTTTTGAAACTTTTTTGGTGAATCATAAGGCCGGATATTTTAGAATATAATTTCGAAGAAACGGAGTGCATAAAAAAATTAAAGAGTGCTGAAAATCGAGACCGTAATTCGGAAACCTTAATCTGGGACGTCTGAAGTACGTGCTAAAAAATGGAGTCACGGTCGATGTTTTTCGAAACTTTTGTGGCGAATCATTAGGACTGATTATTTAGAATCGAATTTCGAAGAAACGGATAGCATAAAACAGTAAAAGAGTGCTTAGAATCGAGACCCTAATTCGGTAACCTTAATCTTGGACGTTTGAAGTACGTGCTAAAAAAACCGAGTCACGGTCGACGTTTTTCGAAACTTTTTTGGTGAATCGTAAGGCCGGATATTTTAGAATATAATTTCGAAGAAACGGAGTGCATAAAACAATTAAAGAGTGCTTAAAATCGAGACCCTAATTCGGTAACCTTAATCTGGGACGTTTCAAGTACGTGCTAAAAAAACCGAGTCACGGTCGACGTTTTTCGATACTTTTTTGGTGAATCGTAAGGCCGGATATTTTAGAATATAATTTCGAAGAAACGGAGTGCTTAAAACAATTAAAGAGTGCTGAAAATCGAGACCCTAATTCGGAAACCTTAATCTGGGACGTTTGAAGTACGTGCTAAAAAATGGAGTCACGGTCGATGTTTTTCGAAACTTTTGTGGCGAATCATTAGGACTAATGATTTAATATAAAATTTCGAATAAACGGATAGCATAAAACAGTAAAAGAGTGCTTAAAATCGAGACCCTAATTCGGAAACCTTAATCTGGGACGTTTGAAGTACGTGCTAAAAAATGGAGTCACGGTCGATGTTTTTCGAAACTTTTGTGGCGAATCATTAGGACTGATGATTTAATATAAAATTTCGAATAAACGGATAGCATAAAACAGTAAAAGAGTGCTTAAAATCGAGACCCTAATTCGGTAACCTTAATCTGGGACGTTTGAAGTACGTGCTAAAAAAACCGAGTCACGGTCGACGTTTTTCGAAACTTTTTTGGTGAATCATAAGGCCGGATATTTTAGAATATAATTTCGAAGAAACGGAGTGCATAAAAAAATTAAAGAGTGCTGAAAATCGAGACCCTAATTCGGAAACCTTAATCTGGGACGTCTGAAGTACGTGCTAAAAAATGGAGTCACGGTCGATGTTTTTCGAAACTTTTGTGGCGAATCATTAGGACTGATGATTTAGAATCGAATTTCGAAGAAACGGATAGCATAAAACAGTAAAAGAGTGCTTAAATTCGAGACCCTAATTCGGTAACCTTAATCTGGGACGTTTGAAGTACGTGCTAAAAAAACCGAGTCACGGTCGACGTTTTTCGAAACCTTTTTGGGGAATCATAAGGCCGGATATTTTAGAATATAATTTCGAACAAATGGAGTGCATAAAACAATTAAAGAGTGCTTAAAATCGAGACCCTAATTCGGAAACCTTAATCTGGGACGTTTGAAGTACGTGCTAAAAAATTGAGTCACGGTCGATGTTTTTCGAAACTTTTGTGGTGAATTATTAGGACTAATGATTTAGAATCGAATTTCGAAGAAACAGATAGCATAAAACAGTAAAAGAGTGCTTAGAATCGAGACCCTAATTTGGTAACCTTAATCTGGGACATTTGAAGTACGTGCTAAAAAAACCGAGTCACGGTCGACGTTTTTTGAAACTTTTTTGGTGAATCATAAGGCCGGATATTTTAGAATATAATTTCGAAGAAACGGAGTGCATAAAAAAATTAAAGAGTGCTGAAAATCGAGACCGTAATTCGGAAACCTTAATCTGGGACGTCTGAAGTACGTGCTAAAAAATGGAGTCACGGTCGATGTTTTTCGAAACTTTTGTGGCGAATCATTAGGACTGATTATTTAGAATCGAATTTCGAAGAAACGGATAGCATAAAACAGTAAAAGAGTGCTTAGAATCGAGACCCTAATTCGGTAACCTTAATCTTGGACGTTTGAAGTACGTGCTAAAAAAACCGAGTCACGGTCGACGTTTTTCGAAACTTTTTTGGTGAATCGTAAGGCCGGATATTTTAGAATATAATTTCGAAGAAACGGAGTGCATAAAACAATTAAAGAGTGCTTAAAATCGAGACCCTAATTCGGTAACCTTAATCTGGGACGTTTGAAGTACGTGCTAAAAAAACCGAGTCACGGTCGACGTTTTTCGATACTTTTTTGGTGAATCGTAAGGCCGGATATTTTAGAATATAATTTCGAAGAAACGGAGTGCTTAAAACAATTAAAGAGTGCTGAAAATCGAGACCCTAATTCGGAAACCTTAATCTGGGACGTTTGAAGTACGTGCTAAAAAATGGAGTCACGGTCGATGTTTTTCGAAACTTTTGTGGCGAATCATTAGGACTGATGATTTAATATAAAATTTCGAATAAACGGATAGCATAAAACAGTAAAAGAGTGCTTAAAATCGAGACCCTAATTCGGAAACCTTAATCTGGGACGTTTGAAGTACGTGCTAAAAAATGGAGTCACGGTCGATGTTTTTCGAAACTTTTGTGGCGAATCATTAGGACTGATGATTTAATATAAAATTTCGAATAAACGGATAGCATAAAACAGTAAAAGAGTGCTTAAAATCGAGACCCTAATTCGGTAACCTTAATCTGGGACGTTTGAAGTACGTGCTAAAAAAACCGAGTCACGGTCGACGTTTTTCGAAACTTTTTTGGTGAATCATAAGGCCGGATATTTTAGAATATAATTTCGAAGAAACGGAGTGCATAAAAAAATTAAAGAGTGCTGAAAATCGAGACCCTAATTCGGAAACCTTAATCTGGGACGTCTGAAGTACGTGCTAAAAAATGGAGTCACGGTCGATGTTTTTCGAAACTTTTGTGGCGAATCATTAGGACTGATGATTTAGAATCGAATTTCGAAGAAACGGATAGCATAAAACAGTAAAAGAGTGCTTAAATTCGAGACCCTAATTCGGTAACCTTAATCTGGGACGTTTGAAGTACGTGCTAAAAAAACCGAGTCACGGTCGACGTTTTTCGAAACCTTTTTGGGGAATCATAAGGCCGGATATTTTAGAATATAATTTCGAACAAATGGAGTGCATAAAACAATAAAAGAGTGCTTAAAATCGAGACCCTAATTCGGAAACCTTAATCTGGGACGTTTGAAGTACGTGCTAAAAAATTGAGTCACGGTCGATGTTTTTCGAAACTTTTGTGGCGAATCATTAGGACTGATGATTTAATATAAAATTTCGAATAAACGGATAGCATAAAACAGTAAAAGAGTGCTTAAAATCGAGACCCTAATTCGGAAACCTTAATCTGGGACGTTTGAAGTACGTGCTAAAAAATGGAGTCACGGTCGATGTTTTTCGAAACTTTTGTGGCGAATCATTAGGACTGATGATTTAATATAAAATTTCGAATAAACGGATAGCATAAAACAGTAAAAGAGTGCTTAAAATCGAGACCCTAATTCGGTAACCTTAATCTGGGACGTTTGAAGTACGTGCTAAAAAAACCGAGTCACGGTCGACGTTTTTCGAAACTTTTTTGGTGAATCATAAGGCCGGATATTTTAGAATATAATTTCGAAGAAACGGAGTGCATAAAAAAATTAAAGAGTGCTGAAAATCGAGACCCTAATTCGGAAACCTTAATCTGGGACGTCTGAAGTACGTGCTAAAAAATGGAGTCACGGTCGATGTTTTTCGAAACTTTTGTGGCGAATCATTAGGACTGATGATTTAGAATCGAATTTCGAAGAAACGGATAGCATAAAACAGTAAAAGAGTGCTTAAATTCGAGACCCTAATTCGGTAACCTTAATCTGGGACGTTTGAAGTACGTGCTAAAAAAACCGAGTCACGTTCGACGTTTTTCGAAACCTTTTTGGGGAATCATAAGGCCGGATATTTTAGAATATAATTTCGAACAAATGGAGTGCATAAAACAATTAAAGAGTGCTTAAAATCGAGACCCTAATTCGGAAACCTTAATCTGGGACGTTTGAAGTACGTGCTAAAAAATTGAGTCACGGTCGATGTTTTTCGAAACTTTTGTGGTGAATTATTAGGACTAATGATTTAGAATCGAATTTCGAAGAAACGGATAGCATAAAAGAGTAAAAGAGTGCTTAGAATCGAGACCCTAATTTGGTAACCTTAATCTGGGACATTTGAAGTACGTGCTAAAAAAACCGAGTCACGGTCGACGTTTTTTGAAACTTTTTTGGTGAATCATAAGGCCGGATATTTTAGAATATAATTTCGAAGAAACGGAGTGCATAAAAAAATTAAAGAGTGCTGAAAATCGAGACCGTAATTCGGAAACCTTAATCTGGGACGTCTGAAGTACGTGCTAAAAAATGGAGTCACGGTCGATGTTTTTCGAAACTTTTGTGGCGAATCATTAGGACTGATTATTTAGAATCGAATTTCGAAGAAACGGATAGCATAAAACAGTAAAAGAGTGCTTAGAATCGAGACCCTAATTCGGTAACCTTAATCTTGGACGTTTGAAGTACGTGCTAAAAAAACCGAGTCACGGTCGACGTTTTTCGAAACTTTTTTGGTGAATCGTAAGGCCGGATATTTTAGAATATAATTTCGAAGAAACGGAGTGCATAAAACAATTAAAGAGTGCTTAAAATCGAGACCCTAATTCGGTAACCTTAATCTGGGACGTTTGAAGTACGTGCTAAAAAAACCGAGTCACGGTCGACGTTTTTCGATACTTTTTTGGTGAATCGTAAGGCCGGATATTTTAGAATATAATTTCGAAGAAACGGAGTGCTTAAAACAATTAAAGAGTGCTGAAAATCGAGACCCTAATTCGGAAACCTTAATCTGGGACGTTTGAAGTACGTGCTAAAAAATGGAGTCACGGTCGATGTTTTTCGAAACTTTTGTGGCGAATCATTAGGACTGATGATTTAATATAAAATTTCGAATAAACGGATAGCATAAAACAGTAAAAGAGTGCTTAAAATCGAGACCCTAATTCGGAAACCTTAATCTGGGACGTTTGAAGTACGTGCTAAAAAATGGAGTCACGGTCGATGTTTTTCGAAACTTTTGTGGCGAATCATTAGGACTGATGATTTAATATAAAATTTCGAATAAACGGATAGCATAAAACAGTAAAAGAGTGCTTAAAATCGAGACCCTAATTCGGTAACCTTAATCTGGGACGTTTGAAGTACGTGCTAAAAAAACCGAGTCACGGTCGACGTTTTTCGAAACTTTTTTGGTGAATCATAAGGCCGGATATTTTAGAATATAATTTCGAAGAAACGGAGTGCATAAAAAAATTAAAGAGTGCTGAAAATCGAGACCCTAATTCGGAAACCTTAATCTGGGACGTCTGAAGTACGTGCTAAAAAATGGAGTCACGGTCGATGTTTTTCGAAACTTTTGTGGCGAATCATTAGGACTGATGATTTAGAATCGAATTTCGAAGAAACGGATAGCATAAAACAGTAAAAGAGTGCTTAAATTCGAGACCCTAATTCGGTAACCTTAATCTGGGACGTTTGAAGTACGTGCTAAAAAAACCGAGTCACGGTCGACGTTTTTCGAAACCTTTTTGGGGAATCATAAGGCCGGATATTTTAGAATATAATTTCGAACAAATGGAGTGCATAAAACAATTAAAGAGTGCTTAAAATCGAGACCCTAATTCGGAAACCTTAATCTGGGACGTTTGAAGTACGTGCTAAAAAATTGAGTCACGGTCGATGTTTTTCGAAACTTTTGTGGTGAATTATTAGGACTAATGATTTAGAATCGAATTTCGAAGAAACGGATAGCATAAAACAGTAAAAGAGTGCTTAGAATCGAGACCCTAATTTGGTAACCTTAATCTGGGACATTTGAAGTACGTGCTAAAAAAACCGAGTCACGGTCGACGTTTTTTGAAACTTTTTTGGTGAATCATAAGGCCGGATATTTTAGAATATAATTTCGAAGAAACGGAGTGCATAAAAAAATTAAAGAGTGCTGAAAATCGAGACCGTAATTCGGAAACCTTAATCTGGGACGTCTGAAGTACGTGCTAAAAAATGGAGTCACGGTCGATGTTTTTCGAAACTTTTGTGGCGAATCATTAGGACTGATTATTTAGAATCGAATTTCGAAGAAACGGATAGCATAAAACAGTAAAAGAGTGCTTAGAATCGAGACCCTAATTCGGTAACCTTAATCTTGGACGTTTGAAGTACGTGCTAAAAAAACCGAGTCACGGTCGACGTTTTTCGAAACTTTTTTGGTGAATCGTAAGGCCGGATATTTTAGAATATAATTTCGAAGAAACGGAGTGCATAAAACAATTAAAGAGTGCTTAAAATCGAGACCCTAATTCGGTAACCTTAATCTGGGACGTTTGAAGTACGTGCTAAAAAAACCGAGTCACGGTCGACGTTTTTCGATACTTTTTTGGTGAATCGTAAGGCCGGATATTTTAGAATATAATTTCGAAGAAACGGAGTGCTTAAAACAATTAAAGAGTGCTGAAAATCGAGACCCTAATTCGGAAACCTTAATCTGGGACGTTTGAAGTACGTGCTAAAAAATGGAGTCACGGTCGATGTTTTTCGAAACTTTTGTGGCGAATCATTAGGACTGATGATTTAATATAAAATTTCGAATAAACGGATAGCATAAAACAGTAAAAGAGTGCTTAAAATCGAGACCCTAATTCGGAAACCTTAATCTGGGACGTTTGAAGTACGTGCTAAAAAATGGAGTCACGGTCGATGTTTTTCGAAACTTTTGTGGCGAATCATTAGGACTGATGATTTAATATAAAATTTCGAATAAACGGATAGCATAAAACAGTAAAAGAGTGCTTAAAATCGAGACCCTAATTCGGTAACCTTAATCTGGGACGTTTGAAGTACGTGCTAAAAAAACCGAGTCACGGTCGACGTTTTTCGAAACTTTTTTGGTGAATCATAAGGCCGGATATTTTAGAATATAATTTCGAAGAAACGGAGTGCATAAAAAAATTAAAGAGTGCTGAAAATCGAGACCCTAATTCGGAAACCTTAATCTGGGACGTCTGAAGTACGTGCTAAAAAATGGAGTCACGGTCGATGTTTTTCAAAACTTTTGTGGCGAATCATTAGGACTGATGATTTAGAATCGAATTTCGAAGAAACGGATAGCATAAAACAGTAAAAGAGTGCTTAAATTCGAGACCCTAATTCGGTAACCTTAATCTGGGACGTTTGAAGTACGTGCTAAAAAAACCGAGTCACGGTCGACGTTTTTCGAAACCTTTTTGGGGAATCATAAGGCCGGATATTTTAGAATATAATTTCGAACAAATGGAGTGCATAAAACAATTAAAGAGTGCTTAAAATCGAGACCCTAATTCGGAAATCTTAATCTGGGACGTTTGAAGTACGTGCTAAAAAATTGAGTCACGGTCGATGTTTTTCGAAACTTTTGTGGTGAATTATTAGGACTAATGATTTAGAATCGAATTTCGAAGAAACGGATAGCATAAAAGAGTAAAAGAGTGCTTAGAATCGAGACCCTAATTTGGTAACCTTAATCTGGGACATTTGAAGTACGTGCTAAAAAAACCGAGTCACGGTCGACGTTTTTTGAAACTTTTTTGGTGAATCATAAGGCCGGATATTTTAGAATATAATTTCGAAGAAACGGAGTGCATAAAAAAATTAAAGAGTGCTGAAAATCGAGACCGTAATTCGGAAACCTTAATCTGGGACGTCTGAAGTACGTGCTAAAAAATGGAGTCACGGTCGATGTTTTTCGAAACTTTTGTGGCGAATCATTAGGACTGATTATTTAGAATCGAATTTCGAAGAAACGGATAGCATAAAACAGTAAAAGAGTGCTTAGAATCGAGACCCTAATTCGGTAACCTTAATCTTGGACGTTTGAAGTACGTGCTAAAAAAACCGAGTCACGGTCGACGTTTTTCGAAACTTTTTTGGTGAATCGTAAGGCCGGATATTTTAGAATATAATTTCGAAGAAACGGAGTGCATAAAACAATTAAAGAGTGCTTAAAATCGAGACCCTAATTCGGTAACCTTAATCTGGGACGTTTGAAGTACGTGCTAAAAAAACCGAGTCACGGTCGACGTTTTTCGATACTTTTTTGGTGAATCGTAAGGCCGGATATTTTAGAATATAATTTCGAAGAAACGGAGTGCTTAAAACAATTAAAGAGTGCTGAAAATCGAGACCCTAATTCGGAAACCTTAATCTGGGACGTTTGAAGTACGTGCTAAAAAATGGAGTCACGGTCGATGTTTTTCGAAACTTTTGTGGCGAATCATTAGGACTGATGATTTAATATAAAATTTCGAATAAACGGATAGCATAAAACAGTAAAAGAGTGCTTAAAATCGAGACCCTAATTCGGAAACCTTAATCTGGGACGTTTGAAGTACGTGCTAAAAAATGGAGTCACGGTCGATGTTTTTCGAAACTTTTGTGGCGAATCATTAGGACTGATGATTTAATATAAAATTTCGAATAAACGGATAGCATAAAACAGTAAAAGAGTGCTTAAAATCGAGACCCTAATTCGGTAACCTTAATCTGGGACGTTTGAAGTACGTGCTAAAAAAACCGAGTCACGGTCGACGTTTTTCGAAACTTTTTTGGTGAATCATAAGGCCGGATATTTTAGAATATAATTTCGAAGAAACGGAGTGCATAAAAAAATTAAAGAGTGCTGAAAATCGAGACCCTAATTCGGAAACCTTAATCTGGGACGTCTGAAGTACGTGCTAAAAAATGGAGTCACGGTCGATGTTTTTCAAAACTTTTGTGGCGAATCATTAGGACTGATGATTTAGAATCGAATTTCGAAGAAACGGATAGCATAAAACAGTAAAAGAGTGCTTAAATTCGAGACCCTAATTCGGTAACCTTAATCTGGGACGTTTGAAGTACGTGCTAAAAAAACCGAGTCACGGTCGACGTTTTTCGAAACCTTTTTGGGGAATCATAAGGCCGGATATTTTAGAATATAATTTCGAACAAATGGAGTGCATAAAACAATTAAAGAGTGCTTAAAATCGAGACCCTAATTCGGAAATCTTAATCTGGGACGTTTGAAGTACGTGCTAAAAAATTGAGTCACGGTCGATGTTTTTCGAAACTTTTGTGGTGAATTATTAGGACTAATGATTTAGAATCGAATTTCGAAGAAACGGATAGCATAAAAGAGTAAAAGAGTGCTTAGAATCGAGACCCTAATTTGGTAACCTTAATCTGGGACATTTGAAGTACGTGCTAAAAAAACCGAGTCACGGTCGACGTTTTTTGAAACTTTTTTGGTGAATCATAAGGCCGGATATTTTAGAATATAATTTCGAAGAAACGGAGTGCATAAAAAAATTAAAGAGTGCTGAAAATCGAGACCGTAATTCGGAAACCTTAATCTGGGACGTCTGAAGTACGTGCTAAAAAATGGAGTCACGGTCGATGTTTTTCGAAACTTTTGTGGCGAATCATTAGGACTGATGATTTAGAATCGAATTTCGAAGAAACGGATAGCATAAAACAGTAAAAGAGTGCTTAAATTCGAGACCCTAATTCGGTAACCTTAATCTGGGACGTTTGAAGTACGTGCTAAAAAAACCGAGTCACGGTCGACGTTTTTCGAAACTTTTTTGGTGAATCATAAGGCCGGATATTTTAGAATATCATTTCGAACAAATGGAGTGCATAAAACAATTAAAGAGTGCTTAAAATCGAGACCCTAATTCGGAAACCTTAATCTGGGACGTTTGAAGTACGTGCTAAAAAATTGAGTCACGGTCGATGTTTTTCGAAACTTTTGTGGTGAATTATTAGGACTAATGATTTAGAATCGAATTTCGAAGAAACGGATAGCATAAAACAGTAAAAGAGTGCTTAGAATCGAGACCCTAATTTGGTAACCTTAATCTGGGACATTTGAAGTACGTGCTAAAAAAACCGAGTCACGGTCGACGTTTTTTGAAACTTTTTTGGTGAATCATAAGGCCGGATATTTTAGAATATAATTTCGAAGAAACGGAGTGCATAAAAAAATTAAAGAGTGCTGAAAATCGAGACCGTAATTCGGAAACCTTAATCTGGGACGTCTGAAGTACGTGCTAAAAAATGGAGTCACGGTCGATGTTTTTCGAAACTTTTGTGGCGAATCATTAGGACTGATTATTTAGAATCGAATTTCGAAGAAACGGATAGCATAAAACAGTAAAAGAGTGCTTAGAATCGAGACCCTAATTCGGTAACCTTAATCTTGGACGTTTGAAGTACGTGCTAAAAAAACCGAGTCACGGTCGACGTTTTTCGAAACTTTTTTGGTGAATCGTAAGGCCGGATATTTTAGAATATAATTTCGAAGAAACGGAGTGCATAAAACAATTAAAGAGTGCTTAAAATCGAGACCCTAATTCGGTAACCTTAATCTGGGACGTTTGAAGTACGTGCTAAAAAAACCGAGTCACGGTCGACGTTTTTCGATACTTTTTTGGTGAATCGTAAGGCCGGATATTTTAGAATATAATTTCGAAGAAACGGAGTGCTTAAAACAATTAAAGAGTGCTGAAAATCGAGACCCTAATTCGGAAACCTTAATCTGGGACGTTTGAAGTACGTGCTAAAAAATGGAGTCACGGTCGATGTTTTTCGAAACTTTTGTGGCGAATCATTAGGACTGATGATTTAATATAAAATTTCGAATAAACGGATAGCATAAAACAGTAAAAGAGTGCTTAAAATCGAGACCCTAATTCGGAAACCTTAATCTGGGACGTTTGAAGTACGTGCTAAAAAATGGAGTCACGGTCGATGTTTTTCGAAACTTTTGTGGCGAATCATTAGGACTGATGATTTAATATAAAATTTCGAATAAACGGATAGCATAAAACAGTAAAAGAGTGCTTAAAATCGAGACCCTAATTCGGTAACCTTAATCTGGGACGTTTGAAGTACGTGCTAAAAAAACCGAGTCACGGTCGACGTTTTTCGAAACTTTTTTGGTGAATCATAAGGCCGGATATTTTAGAATATAATTTCGAAGAAACGGAGTGCATAAAAAAATTAAAGAGTGCTGAAAATCGAGACCCTAATTCGGAAACCTTAATCTGGGACGTCTGAAGTACGTGCTAAAAAATGGAGTCACGGTCGATGTTTTTCGAAACTTTTGTGGCGAATCATTAGGACTGATGATTTAGAATCGAATTTCGAAGAAACGGATAGCATAAAACAGTAAAAGAGTGCTTAAATTCGAGACCCTAATTCGGTAACCTTAATCTGGGACGTTTGAAGTACGTGCTAAAAAAACCGAGTCACGGTCGACGTTTTTCGAAACCTTTTTGGGGAATCATAAGGCCGGATATTTTAGAATATAATTTCGAACAAATGGAGTGCATAAAACAATTAAAGAGTGCTTAAAATCGAGACCCTAATTCGGAAACCTTAATCTGAGACGTTTGAAGTACGTGCTAAAAAATTGAGTCACGGTCGATGTTTTTCGAAACTTTTGTGGTGAATTATTAGGACTAATGATTTAGAATCGAATTTCGAAGAAACGGATAGCATAAAAAAGTAAAAGAGTGCTTAGAATCGAGACCCTAATTTGGTAACCTTAATCTGGGACATTTGAAGTACGTGCTAAAAAAACCGAGTCACGGTCGACGTTTTTTGAAACTTTTTTGGTGAATCATAAGGCCGGATATTTTAGAATATAATTTCGAAGAAACGGAGTGCATAAAAAAATTAAAGAGTGCTGAAAATCGAGACCGTAATTCGGAAACCTTAATCTGGGACGTCTGAAGTACGTGCTAAAAAATGGAGTCACGGTCGATGTTTTTCGAAACTTTTGTGGCGAATCATTAGGACTGATTATTTAGAATCGAATTTCGAAGAAACGGATAGCATAAAACAGTAAAAGAGTGCTTAGAATCGAGACCCTAATTCGGTAACCTTAATCTTGGACGTTTGAAGTACGTGCTAAAAAAACCGAGTCACGGTCGACGTTTTTCGAAACTTTTTTGGTGAATCGTAAGGCCGGATATTTTAGAATATAATTTCGAAGAAACGGAGTGCATAAAACAATTAAAGAGTGCTTAAAATCGAGACCCTAATTCGGTAACCTTAATCTGGGACGTTTGAAGTACGTGCTAAAAAAACCGAGTCACGGTCGACGTTTTTCGATACTTTTTTGGTGAATCGTAAGGCCGGATATTTTAGAATATAATTTCGAAGAAACGGAGTGCTTAAAACAATTAAAGAGTGCTGAAAATCGAGACCCTAATTCGGAAACCTTAATCTGGGACGTTTGAAGTACGTGCTAAAAAATGGAGTCACGGTCGATGTTTTTCGAAACTTTTGTGGCGAATCATTAGGACTGATGATTTAATATAAAATTTCGAATAAACGGATAGCATAAAACAGTAAAAGAGTGCTTAAAATCGAGACCCTAATTCGGAAACCTTAATCTGGGACGTTTGAAGTACGTGCTAAAAAATGGAGTCACGGTCGATGTTTTTCGAAACTTTTGTGGCGAATCATTAGGACTGATGATTTAATATAAAATTTCGAATAAACGGATAGCATAAAACAGTAAAAGAGTGCTTAAAATCGAGACCCTAATTCGGTAACCTTAATCTGGGACGTTTGAAGTATGTGCTAAAAAAACCGAGTCACGGTCGACGTTTTTCGAAAACTTTTTGGGGAATCATAAGGCCGGATATTTTAGAATATAATTTCGAAGAAATGGAGTGCATAAAACAATTAAAGAGCGCTGAAAATCGAGACCCTAATTCGGAAACCTTAATCTGGGACGTTTGAAGTACGTGCTAAAAAATGGAGTCACGGTCGATGTTTTTCGAAACTTTTGTGGCGAATCATTAGGACTGATTATTTAGAATCGAATTTCGAAGAAACGGATAGCATAAAACAGTAAAAGAGTGCTTAGAATCGAGACCCTAATTCGGTAACCTTAATCTGGGACGTTTGAAGTACGTGCTAAAAAAACCGAGTCACGGTCGACGTTTTTCGAAACCTTTTTGGGGAATCATAAGGCCGGATATTTTAGAATATAATTTCGAACAAATGGAGTGCATAAAACAATAAAAGAGTGCTTAAAATCGAGACCCTAATTCGGAAACCTTAATCTGGGACGTTTGAAGTACGTGCTAAAAAATGGAGTCACGGTCGATGTTTTTCGAAACTTTTGTGGCGAATCATTAGGACTGATGATTTAGAATCGAATTTCGAAGAAACGGATAGCATAAAACAGTAAAAGAGTGCTTAGAATCGAGACCCTAATTCAGTAACCTTAATCTTGGACGTTTGAAGTACGTGCTAAAAAAACCGAGTCACGGTCGACGTTTTTCGAAACTTTTTTGGTGAATCATAAGGCCGGATATTTTAGAATATAATTTCGAAGAAACGGAGTGCATAAAACAATTAAAGAGTGCTGAAAATCGAGTCCCTAATTCGGAAACCTTAATCTGGGACGTTTGAAGTACGTGCTAAAAAATGGAGTCACGGTCGATGTTTTTCGAAACTTTTGTGGCGAATCATTAGGACTGATTATTTAGAATCGAATTTTGAAGAAACGGATAGCATAAAACAGTAAAAGAGTGCTTAGAATCGAGACCCTAATTCGGTAACCTTAATATTGGACGTTTGAAGTACGTGCTAAAAAAACCGAGTCACGGTCGACGTTTTTCGAAACTTTTTTGGTGAATCATAAGGCCGGATATTTTAGAATATAATTTCGAAGAAACGGAGTGCATAAAACAATTAAAGAGTGCTGAAAATCGAGACCCTAATTCGGAAACCTTAATCTGGGACGTCTGAAGTACGTGCTAAAAAATGGAGTCACGGTCGATGTTTTTCAAAACTTTTGTGGCGAATCATTAGGACTGATGATTTAGAATCGAATTTCGAAGAAACGGATAGCATAAAAGAGTAAAAGAGTGCTTAGAATCGAGACCCTAATTTGGTAACCTTAATCTGGGACATTTGAAGTACGTGCTAAAAAAACCGAGTCACGGTCGACGTTTTTTGAAACTTTTTTGGTGAATCATAAGGCCGGATATTTTAGAATATAATTTCGAAGAAACGGAGTGCATAAAAAAATTAAAGAGTGCTGAAAATCGAGACCCTAATTCGGAAACCTTAATCTGGGACGTCTGAAGTACGTGCTAAAAAATGGAGTCACGGTCGATGTTTTTCGAAACTTTTGTGGCGAATCATTAGGACTAATGATTTAGAATCGAATTTCGAAGAAACGGATAGCATAAAACAGTAAAAGAGTACTTAGAATCGAGAGCCTAATTCGGTAACCTTAATCTGGGACGTTTGAAGTACGTGCTAAAAAAACCGAGTCACGGTCGACGTTTTTCGAAACTTTTTTGGTGAATCGTAAGGCCGGATATTTTAGAATATAATTTCGAAGAAACGGAGTGCATAAAACAATTAAAGAGTGCTTAAAATCGAGACCCTAATTCGGTAACCTTAATCTGGGACGTTTGAAGTACGTGCTAAAAAAACCGAGTCACGGTCGACGTTTTTCGATACTTTTTTGGTGAATCGTAAGGCCGGATATTTTAGAATATAATTTCGAAGAAACGGAGTGCTTAAAACAATTAAAGAGTGCTGAAAATCGAGACCCTAATTCGGAAACCTTAATCTGGGACGTTTGAAGTACGTGCTAAAAAATGGAGTCACGGTCGATGTTTTTCGAAACTTTTGTGGCGAATCATTAGGACTGATGATTTAATATAAAATTTCGAATAAACGGATAGCATAAAACAGTAAAAGAGTGCTTAAAATCGAGACCCTAATTCGGAAACCTTAATCTGGGACGTTTGAAGTACGTGCTAAAAAATGGAGTCACGGTCGATGTTTTTCGAAACTTTTGTGGCGAATCATTAGGACTGATGATTTAATATAAAATTTCGAATAAACGGATAGCATAAAACAGTAAAAGAGTGCTTAAAATCGAGACCCTATTTCGGTAACCTTAATCTGGGACGTTTGAAGTATGTGCTAAAAAAACCGAGTCACGGTCGACGTTTTTCGAAAACTTTTTGGGGAATCATAAGGCCGGATATTTTAGAATATAATTTCGAAGAAATGGAGTGCATAAAACAATTAAAGAGCGCTGAAAATCGAGACCCTAATTCGGAAACCTTAATCTGGGACGTTTGAAGTACGTGCTAAAAAATGGAGTCACGGTCGATGTTTTTCGAAACTTTTGTGGCGAATCATTAGGACTGATTATTTAGAATCGAATTTCGAAGAAACGGATAGCATAAAACAGTAAAAGAGTGCTTAGAATCGAGACCCTAATTCGGTAACCTTAATCTGGGACGTTTGAAGTACGTGCTAAAAAAACAGAGTCACGGTCGACGTTTTTCGAAACTTTTTTGGTGAATCATAAGGCCGGAAATTTTAGAATATAATTTCGAAGAAACGGAGTGCATAAAACAATTAAAGAGTGCTGAAAATCGAGACCCTAATTCGGAAACCTTAATCTGGGACGTTTGAAGTACGTGCTAAAAAATGGAGTCACGGTCGATGTTTTTCGAAACTTTTGTGGCGAATCATTAGGACTGATGATTTAGAATCGAATTTCGAAGAAACGGATAGCATAAAACAGTAAAAGAGTGCTTAGAATCGAGACCCTAATTCAGTAACCTTAATCTTGGACGTTTGAAGTACGTGCTAAAAAAACCGAGTCACGGTCGACGTTTTTCGAAACTTTTTTGGTGAATCATAAGGCCGGATATTTTAGAATATAATTTCGAAGAAACGGAGTGCATAAAACAATTAAAGAGTGCTGAAAATCGAGACCCTAATTCGGAAACCTTAATCTGGGACGTTTGAAGTACGTGCTAAAAAATGGAGTCACGGTCGATGTTTTTCGAAACTTTTGTGGCGAATCATTAGGACTGATTATTTAGAATCGAATTTCGAAGAAACGGATAGCATAAAACAGTAAAAGAGTGCTTAGAATCGAGACCCTAATTCGGTAACCTTAATATTGGACGTTTGAAGTACGTGCTAAAAAAACCGAGTCACGGTCGAAGTTTTTCGAAACTTTTTTGGTGAATCATAAGGCCGGATATTTTAGAATATAATTTCGAAGAAACGGAGTGCATAAAACAATTAAAGAGTGCTGAAAATCGAGACCCTAATTCGGAAACCTTAATCTGGGACGTCTGAAGTACGTGCTAAAAAATGGAGTCACGGTCGATGTTTTTCAAAACTTTTGTGGCGAATCATTAGGACTGATGATTTAGAATCGAATTTCGAAGAAACGGATAGCATAAAAGAGTAAAAGAGTGCTTAGAATCGAGACCCTAATTTGGTAACCTTAATCTGGGACATTTGAAGTACGTGCTAAAAAAACCGAGTCACGGTCGACGTTTTTTGAAACTTTTTTGGTGAATCATAAGGCCGGATATTTTAGAATATAATTTCGAAGAAACGGAGTGCATAAAAAAATTAAAGAGTGCTGAAAATCGAGACCCTAATTCGGAAACCTTAATTTGGGACGTCTGAAGTACGTGCTAAAAAATGGAGTCACGGTCGATGTTTTTCGAAACTTTTGTGGCGAATCATTAGGACTAATGATTTAGAATCGAATTTCGAAGAAACGGATAGCATAAAACAGTAAAAGAGTGCTTAGAATCGAGAGCCTAATTCGGTAACCTTAATCTGGGACGTTTGAAGTACGTGCTAAAAAAACCGAGTCACGGTCGACGTTTTTCGAAACTTTTTTGGTGAATCGTAAGGCCGGATATTTTAGAATATAATTTCGAAGAAACGGAGTGCTTAAAACAATTAAAGAGTGCTGAAAATCGAGACCCTAATTCGGAAACCTTAATCTGGGACGTTTGAAGTACGTGCTAAAAAATGGAGTGACGGTCGATGTTTTTCGAAACTTTTGTGGCGAATCATTAGGACTGATGATTTAATATAAAATTTCGAATAAACGGATAGCATAAAACAGTAAAAGAGTGCTTAAAATCGAGACCCTAATTCGATAACCTTAATCTGGGACGTTTGAAGTACGTGCTAAAAAAACCGAGTCACGGTCGACGTTTTTCGAAACTTTTTTGGTGAATCATAAGGCCGGATATTTTAGAATATAATTTCGAAGAAACGGAGTGCATAAAAAAATTAAAGAGTGCTGAAAATCGAGTCCCTAATTCAGAAACCTTAATCTGGGACGTCTGAAGTACGTGCTAAAAAATGGCGTCACGGTCGATGTTTTTCGAAACTTTTGTGGCGAATCATTAGGACTGATGATTTAGAATCGAATTTCGAAGAAACGGATAGCATAAAACAGTAAAAGAGTGCTTAAAATCGAGACCCTAATTCGGTAACCTTAATCTGGGACGTTTGAAGTACGTGCTAAAAAAACCGAGTCACGGTCGACGTTTTTCGAAACTTTTTTGGTGAATCGTAAGGCCGGATATTTTAGAATATAATTTCGAAGAAACGGAGTGCTTAAAACAATTAAAGAGTGCTGAAAATCGAGACCCTAATTCGGAAACCTTAATCTGGGACGTTTGAAGTACGTGCTAAAAAATGGAGTCACGGTCGATGTTTTTCGAAACTTTTGTGGCGAATCATTAGGACTGATGATTTAATATAAAATTTCGAATAAACGGATAGAATAAAACAGTAAAAGAGTGCTTAAAATCGAGACCCTAATTCGATAACCTTAATCTGGGACGTTTGAAGTACGTGCTAAAAAAACCGAGTCACGGTCGACGTTTTTCGAAACTTTTTTGGTGAATCATAAGGCCGGATATTTTAGAATATAATTTCGAAGAAACGGAGTGCATAAAAAAATTAAAGAGTGCTGAAAATCGAGTCCCTAATTCAGAAACCTTAATCTGGGACGTCTGAAGTACGTGCTAAAAAATGGCGTCACGGTCGATGTTTTTCGAAACTTTTGTGGCGAATCATTAGGACTGATGATTTAGAATCGAATTTCGAAGAAACGGATAGCATAAAACAGTAAAAGAGTGCTTAAAATCGAGACCCTAATTCGGTAACCTTAATCTGGGACGTTTGAAGTACGTGCTAAAAAAACCGAGTCACGGTCGACGTTTTTCGAAACTTTTTTGGTGAATCATAAGGCCGGAAATTTTAGAATATAATTTCGAAGAAACGGAGTGCATAAAACAATTAAAGAGTGCTGAAAATCGAGACCCTAATTCGGAAACCTTAATCTGGGACGTTTGAAGTACGTGCTAAAAAATGGAGTCACGGTCGATGTTTTTCGAAACTTTTGTGGCGAATCATTAGGACTGATGATTTAGAATCGAATTTCGAAGAAACGGATAGCATAAAACAGTAAAAGAGTGCTTAGAATCGAGACCCTAATTCGGTAACCTTAATCTTGGACGTTTGAAGTACGTGCTAAAAAAACCGAGTCACGGTCGACGTTTTTCGAAACTTTTTTGGTGAATCATAAGGCCGGATATTTTAGAATATAATTTCGAAGAAACGGAGTGCATAAAACAATTAAAGAGTGCTGAAAATCGAGACCCTAATTCGGAAACCTTAATCTGGGACGTTTGAAGTACGTGCTAAAAAATGGAGTCACGGTCGATGTTTTTCGAAACTTTTGTGGCAAATCATTAGGACTGATTATTTAGAATCGAATTTCGAAGAAACGGATAGCATAAAACAGTAAAAGAGTGCTTAGAATCGAGACCCTAATTCGGTAACCTTAATCTTGGACGTTTGAAGTACGTGCTAAAAAAACCGAGTCACGGTCGACGTTTTTCGAAACTTTTTTGGTGAATCATAAGGCCGGATATTTTAGAATATAATTTCGAAGAAACGGAGTGCATAAAACAATTAAAGAGTGCTGAAAATCGAGACCCTAATTCGGAAACCTTAATCTGGGACGTCTGAAGTACGTGCTAAAAAATGGAGTCACGGTCGATGTTTTTCAAAACTTTTGTGGCGAATCATTAGGACTGATGATTTAGAATCGAATTTCGAAGAAACGGATAGCATAAAAGAGTAAAAGAGTGCTTAGAATCGAGACCCTAATTTGGTAACCTTAATCTGGGACATTTGAAGTACGTGCTAAAAAAACCGAGTCACGGTCGACGTTTTTTGAAACTTTTTTGGTGAATCATAAGGCCGGATATTTTAGAATATAATTTCGAAGAAACGGAGTGCATAAAAAAATTAAAGAGTGCTGAAAATCGAGACCCTAATTCGGAAACCTTAATTTGGGACGTCTGAAGTACGTGCTAAAAAATGGAGTCACGGTCGATGTTTTTCGAAACTTTTGTGGCGAATCATTAGGACTAATGATTTAGAATCGAATTTCGAAGAAACGGATAGCATAAAACAGTAAAAGAGTACTTAGAATCGAGAGCCTAATTCGGTAACCTTAATCTGGGACGTTTGAAGTACGTGCTAAAAAAACCGAGTCACGGTCGACGTTTTTCGAAACTTTTTTGGTGAATCGTAAGGCCGGATATTTTAGAATATAATTTCGAAGAAACGGAGTGCTTAAAACAATTAAAGAGTGCTGAAAATCGAGACCCTAATTCGGAAACCTTAATCTGGGACGTTTGAAGTACGTGCTAAAAAATGGAGTGACGGTCGATGTTTTGCGAAACTTTTGTGGCGAATCATTAGGACTGATGATTTAATATAAAATTTCGAATAAACGGATAGCATAAAACAGTAAAAGAGTGCTTAAAATCGAGACCCTAATTCGATAACCTTAATCTGGGACGTTTGAAGTACGTGCTAAAAAAACCGAGTCACGGTCGACGTTTTTCGAAACTTTTTTGGTGAATCATAAGGCCGGAAATTTTAGAATATAATTTCGAAGAAACGGAGTGCATAAAACAATTAAAGAGTGCTGAAAATCGAGACCCTAATTCGGAAACCTTAATCTGGGACGTTTGAAGTACGTGCTAAAAAATGGAGTCACGGTCGATGTTTTTCGAAACTTTTGTGGCGAATCATTAGGACTGATGATTTAGAATCGAATTTCGAAGAAACGGATAGCATAAAACAGTAAAAGAGTGCTTAGAATCGAGACCCTAATTCGGTAACCTTAATCTTGGACGTTTGAAGTACGTGCTAAAAAAACCGAGTCACGGTCGACGTTTTTCGAAACTTTTTTGGTGAATCATAAGGCCGGATATTTTAGAATATAATTTCGAAGAAACGGAGTGCATAAAACAATTAAAGAGTGCTGAAAATCGAGACCCTAATTCGGAAACCTTAATCTGGGACGTTTGAAGTACGTGCTAAAAAATGGAGTCACGGTCGATGTTTTTCGAAACTTTTGTGGCGAATCATTAGGACTGATTATTTAGAATCGAATTTCGAAGAAACGGATAGCATAAAAGAGTAAAAGAGTGCTTAGAATCGAGACCCTAATTCGGTAACCTTAATCTTGGACGTTTGAAGTACGTGCTAAAAAAACCGAGTCACGGTCGACGTTTTTCGAAACTTTTTTGGTGAATCATAAGGCCGGATATTTTAGAATATAATTTCGAAGAAACGGAGTGCATAAAACAATTAAAGAGTGCTGAAAATCGAGACCCTAATTCGGAAACCTTAATTTGGGACGTCTGAAGTACGTGCTAAAAAATGGAGTCACGGTCGATGTTTTTCAAAACTTTTGTGGCGAATCATTAGGACTGATGATTTAGAATCGAATTTCGAAGAAACGGATAGCATAAAAGAGTAAAAGAGTGCTTAGAATCGAGACCCTAATTTGGTAACCTTAATCTGGGACATTTGAAGTACGTGCTAAAAAAACCGAGTCACGGTCGACGTTTTTTGAAACTTTTTTGGTGAATCATAAGGCCGGATATTTTAGAATATAATTTCGAAGAAACGGAGTGCATAAAAAAATTAAAGAGTGCTGAAAATCGAGACCCTAATTCGGAAACCTTAATCTGGGACGTCTGAAGTACGTGCTAAAAAATGGAGTCACGGTCGATGTTTTTCGAAACTTTTGTGGCGAATCATTAGGACTAATGATTTAGAATCGAATTTCGAAGAAACGGATAGCATAAAACAGTAAAAGAGTACTTAGAATCGAGAGCCTAATTCGGTAACCTTAATCTGGGACGTTTGAAGTACGTGCTAAAAAAACCGAGTCACGGTCGACGTTTTTCGAAACTTTTTTGGTGAATCGTAAGGCCGGATATTTTAGAATATAATTTCGAAGAAACGGAGTGCTTAAAACAATTAAAGAGTGCTGAAAATCGAGACCCTAATTCGGAAACCTTAATCTGGGACGTTTGAAGTACGTGCTAAAAAATGGAGTGACGGTCGATGTTTTTCGAAACTTTTGTGGCGAATCATTAGGACTGATGATTTAATATAAAATTTCGAATAAACGGATAGCATAAAACAGTAAAAGAGTGCTTAAAATCGAGACCCTAATTCGATAACCTTAATCTGGGACGTTTGAAGTACGTGCTAAAAAAACCGAGTCACGGTCGACGTTTTTCGAAACTTTTTTGGTGAATCGTAAGGCCGGATATTTTAGAATATAATTTCGAAGAAACGGAGTGCTTAAAACAATTAAAGAGTGCTGAAAATCGAGACCCTAATTCGGAAACCTTAATCTGGGACGTTTGAAGTACGTGCTAAAAAATGGAGTGACGGTCGATGTTTTTCGAAACTTTTGTGGCGAATCATTAGGACTGATGATTTAATATAAAATTTCGAATAAACGGATAGCATAAAACAGTAAAAGAGTGCTTAAAATCGAGACCCTAATTCGATAACCTTAATCTGGGACGTTTGAAGTACGTGCTAAAAAAACCGAGTCACGGTCGACGTTTTTCGAAACTTTTTTGGTGAATCATAAGGCCGGATATTTTAGAATATAATTTCGAAGAAACGGAGTGCATAAAAAAATTAAAGAGTGCTGAAAATCGAGTCCCTAATTCAGAAACCTTAATCTGGGACGTCTGAAGTACGTGCTAAAAAATGGCGTCACGGTCGATGTTTTTCGAAACTTTTGTGGCGAATCATTAGGACTGATGATTTAGAATCGAATTTCGAAGAAACGGATAGCATAAAACAGTAAAAGAGTGCTTAAAATCGAGACCCTAATTCGGTAACCTTAATCTGGGACGTTTGAAGTACGTGCTAAAAAAACCGAGTCACGGTCGACGTTTTTCGAAACTTTTTTGGTGAATCGTAAGGCCGGATATTTTAGAATATAATTTCGAAGAAACGGAGTGCTTAAAACAATTAAAGAGTGCTGAAAATCGAGACCCTAATTCGGAAACCTTAATCTGGGACGTTTGAAGTACGTGCTAAAAAATGGAGTCACGGTCGATGTTTTTCGAAACTTTTGTGGCGAATCATTAGGACTGATGATTTAATATAAAATTTCGAATAAACGGATAGAATAAAACAGTAAAAGAGTGCTTAAAATCGAGACCCTAATTCGATAACCTTAATCTGGGACGTTTGAAGTACGTGCTAAAAAAACCGAGTCACGGTCGACGTTTTTCGAAACTTTTTTGGTGAATCATAAGGCCGGATATTTTAGAATATAATTTCGAAGAAACGGAGTGCATAAAAAAATTAAAGAGTGCTGAAAATCGAGTCCCTAATTCAGAAACCTTAATCTGGGACGTCTGAAGTACGTGCTAAAAAATGGCGTCACGGTCGATGTTTTTCGAAACTTTTGTGGCGAATCATTAGGACTGATGATTTAGAATCGAATTTCGAAGAAACGGATAGCATAAAACAGTAAAAGAGTGCTTAAAATCGAGACCCTAATTCGGTAACCTTAATCTGGGACGTTTGAAGTACGTGCTAAAAAAACCGAGTCACGGTCGACGTTTTTCGAAACTTTTTTGGTGAATCATAAGGCCGGAAATTTTAGAATATAATTTCGAAGAAACGGAGTGCATAAAACAATTAAAGAGTGCTGAAAATCGAGACCCTAATTCGGAAACCTTAATCTGGGACGTTTGAAGTACGTGCTAAAAAATGGAGTCACGGTCGATGTTTTTCGAAACTTTTGTGGCGAATCATTAGGACTGATTATTTAGAATCGAATTTCGAAGAAACGGATAGCATAAAACAGTAAAAGAGTGCTTAGAATCGAGACCCTAATTCGGTAACCTTAATATTGGACGTTTGAAGTACGTGCTAAAAAAACCGAGTCACGGTCGACGTTTTTCGAAACTTTTTTGGTGAATCATAAGGCCGGATATTTTAGAATATAATTTCGAAGAAACGGAGTGCATAAAACAATTAAAGAGTGCTGAAAATCGAGACCCTAATTCGGAAACCTTAATCTGGGACGTCTGAAGTACGTGCTAAAAAATGGAGTCACGGTCGATGTTTTTCAAAACTTTTGTGGCGAATCATTAGGACTGATGATTTAGAATCGAATTTCGAAGAAACGGATAGCATAAAAGAGTAAAAGAGTGCTTAGAATCGAGACCCTAATTTGGTAACCTTAATCTGGGACATTTGAAGTACGTGCTAAAAAAACCGAGTCACGGTCGACGTTTTTTGAAACTTTTTTGGTGAATCATAAGGCCGGATATTTTAGAATATAATTTCGAAGAAACGGAGTGCATAAAAAAATTAAAGAGTGCTGAAAATCGAGACCCTAATTCGGAAACCTTAATCTGGGACGTCTGAAGTACGTGCTAAAAAATGGAGTCACGGTCGATGTTTTTCGAAACTTTTGTGGCGAATCATTAGGACTAATGATTTAGAATCGAATTTCGAAGAAACGGATAGCATAAAACAGTAAAAGAGTGCTTAGAATCGAGAGCCTAATTCGGTAACCTTAATCTGGGACGTTTGAAGTACGTGCTAAAAAAACCGAGTCACGGTCGACGTTTTTCGAAACTTTTTTGGTGAATCGTAAGGCCGGATATTTTAGAATATAATTTCGAAGAAACGGAGTGCTTAAAACAATTAAAGAGTGCTGAAAATCGAGACCCTAATTCGGAAACCTTAATCTGGGACGTTTGAAGTACGTGCTAAAAAATGGAGTGACGGTCGATGTTTTTCGAAACTTTTGTGGCGAATCATTAGGACTGATGATTTAATATAAAATTTCGAATAAACGGATAGCATAAAACAGTAAAAGAGTGCTTAAAATCGAGACCCTAATTCGATAACCTTAATCTGGGACGTTTGAAGTACGTGCTAAAAAAACCGAGTCACGGTCGACGTTTTTCGAAACTTTTTTGGTGAATCATAAGGCCGGATATTTTAGAATATAATTTCGAAGAAACGGAGTGCATAAAAAAATTAAAGAGTGCTGAAAATCGAGTCCCTAATTCAGAAACCTTAATCTGGGACGTCTGAAGTACGTGCTAAAAAATGGCGTCACGGTCGATGTTTTTCGAAACTTTTGTGGCGAATCATTAGGACTGATGATTTAGAATCGAATTTCGAAGAAACGGATAGCATAAAACAGTAAAAGAGTGCTTAAAATCGAGAGCCTAATTCGGTAACCTTAATCTGGGACGTTTGAAGTACGTGCTAAAAAAACCGAGTCACGGTCGACGTTTTTCGAAACTTTTTTGGTGAATCGTAAGGCCGGATATTTTAGAATATAATTTCGAAGAAACGGAGTGCTTAAAACAATTAAAGAGTGCTGAAAATCGAGACCCTAATTCGGAAACCTTAATCTGGGACGTTTGAAGTACGTGCTAAAAAATGGAGTGACGGTCGATGTTTTTCGAAACTTTTGTGGCGAATCATTAGGACTGATGATTTAATATAAAATTTCGAATAAACGGATAGAATAAAACAGTAAAAGAGTGCTTAAAATCGAGAGCCTAATTCGATAACCTTAATCTGGGACGTTTGAAGTACGTGCTAAAAAAACCGAGTCACGGTCGACGTTTTTCGAAACTTTTTTGGTGAATCGTAAGGCCGGATATTTTAGAATATAATTTCGAAGAAACGGAGTGCTTAAAACAATTAAAGAGTGCTGAAAATCGAGACCCTAATTCGGAAACCTTAATCTGGGACGTTTGAAGTACGTGCTAAAAAATGGAGTGACGGTCGATGTTTTTCGAAACTTTTGTGGCGAATCATTAGGACTGATGATTTAGAATCGAATTTCGAAGAAACGGATAGCATAAAACAGTAAAAGAGTGCTTAAAATCGAGAGCCTAATTCGGTAACCTTAATCTGGGACGTTTGAAGTACGTGCTAAAAAAACCGAGTCACGGTCGACGTTTTTCGAAACTTTTTTGGTGAATCGTAAGGCCGGATATTTTAGAATATAATTTCGAAGAAACGGAGTGCTTAAAACAATTAAAGAGTGCTGAAAATCGAGACCCTAATTCGGAAACCTTAATCTGGGACGTTTGAAGTACGTGCTAAAAAATGGAGTGACGGTCGATGTTTTTCGAAACTTTTGTGGCGAATCATTAGGACTGATGATTTAATATAAAATTTCGAATAAACGGATAGAATAAAACAGTAAAAGAGTGCTTAAAATCGAGACCCTAATTCGATAACCTTAATCTGGGACGTTTGAAGTACGTGCTAAAAAAACCGAGTCACGGTCGACGTTTTTCGAAACTTTTTTGGTGAATCATAAGGCCGGATATTTTAGAATATAATTTCGAAGAAACGGAGTGCATAAAAAAATTAAAGAGTGCTGAAAATCGAGTCCCTAATTCAGAAACCTTAATCTGGGACGTCTGAAGTACGTGCTAAAAAATGGCGTCACGGTCGATGTTTTTCGAAACTTTTGTGGCGAATCATTAGGACTGATGATTTAGAATCGAATTTCGAAGAAACTGATAGCATAAAACAGTAAAAGAGTGCTTAAAATCGAGACCCTAATTCGGTAACCTTAATCTGGGACGTTTGAAGTACGTGCTAAAAAAACCGAGTCACGGTCGACGTTTTTCGAAACTTTTTTGGTGAATCATAAGGCCGGAAATTTTAGAATATAATTTCGAAGAAACGGAGTGCATAAAACAATTAAAGAGTGCTGAAAATCGAGACCCTAATTCGGAAACCTTAATCTGGGACGTTTGAAGTACGTGCTAAAAAATGGAGTCACGGTCGACGTTTTTCGAAACTTTTTTGGTGAATCATAAGGCCGGATATTTTAGAATATAATTTCGAACAAATGGAGTGCATAAAACAATTAAAGAGTGCTTAAAATCGAGACCCTAATTCGGAAACCTTAATCTGGGACGTTTGAAGTACGTGCTAAAAAATTGAGTCACGGTCGATGTTTTTCGAAACTTTTGTGGTGAATCATAAGGCCGGATATTTTAGAATATAATTTCGAAGAAACGGAGTGCATAAAACAATTAAAGAGTGCTGAAAATCGAGACCCTAATTCGGAAACCTTAATCTGGGACGTTTGAAGTACGTGCTAAAAAATGGAGTCACGGTCGATGTTTTTCGAAACTTTTGTGGCGAATCATTAGGACTGATTATTTAGAATCGAATTTCGAAGAAACGGATAGCATAAAACAGTAAAAGAGTGCTTAGAATCGAGACCCTAATTCGGTAACCTTAATCTTGGACGTTTGAAGTACGTGCTAAAAAAACCGAGTCACGGTCGACGTTTTTCGAAACTTTTTTGGTGAATCATAAGGCCGGATATTTTAGAATATAATTTCGAAGAAACGGAGTGCATAAAACAATTAAAGAGTGCTGAAAATCGAGACCCTAATTCGGAAACCTTAATCTGGGACGTCTGAAGTACGTGCTAAAAAATGGAGTCACGGTCGATGTTTTTCAAAACTTTTGTGGCGAATCATTAGGACTGATGATTTAGAATCGAATTTCGAAGAAACGGATAGCATAAAAGAGTAAAAGAGTGCTTAGAATCGAGACCCTAATTTGGTAACCTTAATCTGGGACATTTGAAGTACGTGCTAAAAAAACCGAGTCACGGTCGACGTTTTTTGAAACTTTTTTGGTGAATCATAAGGCCGGATATTTTAGAATATAATTTCGAAGAAACGGAGTGCATAAAAAAATTAAAGAGTGCTGAAAATCGAGACCCTAATTCGGAAACCTTAATCTGGGACGTCTGAAGTACGTGCTAAAAAATGGAGTCACGGTCGATGTTTTTCGAAACTTTTGTGGCGAATCATTAGGACTAATGATTTAGAATCGAATTTCGAAGAAACGGATAGCATAAAACAGTAAAAGAGTACTTAGAATCGAGAGCCTAATTCGGTAACCTTAATCTGGGACGTTTGAAGTACGTGCTAAAAAAACCGAGTCACGGTCGACGTTTTTCGAAACTTTTTTGGTGAATCGTAAGGCCGGATATTTTAGAATATAATTTCGAAGAAACGGAGTGCTTAAAACAATTAAAGAGTGCTGAAAATCGAGACCCTAATTCGGAAACCTTAATCTGGGACGTTTGAAGTACGTGCTAAAAAATGGAGTGACGGTCGATGTTTTTCGAAACTTTTGTGGCGAATCATTAGGACTGATGATTTAATATAAAATTTCGAATAAACGGATAGCATAAAACAGTAAAAGAGTGCTTAAAATCGAGACCCTAATTCGATAACCTTAATCTGGGACGTTTGAAGTACGTGCTAAAAAAACCGAGTCACGGTCGACGTTTTTCGAAACTTTTTTGGTGAATCATAAGGCCGGAAATTTTAGAATATAATTTCGAAGAAACGGAGTGCATAAAACAATTAAAGAGTGCTGAAAATCGAGACCCTAATTCGGAAACCTTAATCTGGGACGTTTGAAGTACGTGCTAAAAAATGGAGTCACGGTCGATGTTTTTCGAAACTTTTGTGGCGAATCATTAGGACTGATGATTTAGAATCGAATTTCGAAGAAACGGATAGCATAAAACAGTAAAAGAGTGCTTAGAATCGAGACCCTAATTCGGTAACCTTAATCTTGGACGTTTGAAGTACGTGCTAAAAAAACCGAGTCACGGTCGACGTTTTTCGAAACTTTTTTGGTGAATCATAAGGCCGGATATTTTAGAATATAATTTCGAAGAAACGGAGTGCATAAAACAATTAAAGAGTGCTGAAAATCGAGACCCTAATTCGGAAACCTTAATCTGGGACGTTTGAAGTACGTGCTAAAAAATGGAGTCACGGTCGATGTTTTTCGAAACTTTTGTGGCGAATCATTAGGACTGATGATTTAGAATCGAATTTCGAAGAAACGGATAGCATAAAACAGTAAAAGAGTGCTTAGAATCGAGACCCTAATTCGGTAACCTTAATCTTGGACGTTTGAAGTACGTGCTAAAAAAACCGAGTCACGGTCGACGTTTTTCGAAACTTTTTTGGTGAATCATAAGGCCGGATATTTTAGAATATAATTTCGAAGAAACGGAGTGCATAAAACAATTAAAGAGTGCTGAAAATCGAGACCCTAATTCGGAAACCTTAATCTGGGACGTTTGAAGTACGTGCTAAAAAATGGAGTCACGGTCGATGTTTTTCGAAACTTTTGTGGCGAATCATTAGGACTGATTATTTAGAATCGAATTTCGAAGAAACGGATAGCATAAAAGAGTAAAAGAGTGCTTAGAATCGAGACCCTAATTCGGTAACCTTAATCTTGGACGTTTGAAGTACGTGCTAAAAAAACCGAGTCACGGTCGACGTTTTTCGAAACTTTTTTGGTGAATCATAAGGCCGGATATTTTAGAATATAATTTCGAAGAAACGGAGTGCATAAAACAATTAAAGAGTGCTGAAAATCGAGACCCTAATTCGGAAACCTTAATTTGGGACGTCTGAAGTACGTGCTAAAAAATGGAGTCACGGTCGATGTTTTTCAAAACTTTTGTGGCGAATCATTAGGACTGATGATTTAGAATCGAATTTCGAAGAAACGGATAGCATAAAAGAGTAAAAGAGTGCTTAGAATCGAGACCCTAATTTGGTAACCTTAATCTGGGACATTTGAAGTACGTGCTAAAAAAACCGAGTCACGGTCGACGTTTTTTGAAACTTTTTTGGTGAATCATAAGGCCGGATATTTTAGAATATAATTTCGAAGAAACGGAGTGCATAAAAAAATTAAAGAGTGCTGAAAATCGAGACCCTAATTCGGAAACCTTAATCTGGGACGTCTGAAGTACGTGCTAAAAAATGGAGTCACGGTCGATGTTTTTCGAAACTTTTGTGGCGAATCATTAGGACTAATGATTTAGAATCGAATTTCGAAGAAACGGATAGCATAAAACAGTAAAAGAGTACTTAGAATCGAGAGCCTAATTCGGTAACCTTAATCTGGGACGTTTGAAGTACGTGCTAAAAAAACCGAGTCACGGTCGACGTTTTTCGAAACTTTTTTGGTGAATCGTAAGGCCGGATATTTTAGAATATAATTTCGAAGAAACGGAGTGCTTAAAACAATTAAAGAGTGCTGAAAATCGAGACCCTAATTCGGAAACCTTAATCTGGGACGTTTGAAGTACGTGCTAAAAAATGGAGTGACGGTCGATGTTTTTCGAAACTTTTGTGGCGAATCATTAGGACTGATGATTTAATATAAAATTTCGAATAAACGGATAGCATAAAACAGTAAAAGAGTGCTTAAAATCGAGACCCTAATTCGATAACCTTAATCTGGGACGTTTGAAGTACGTGCTAAAAAAACCGAGTCACGGTCGACGTTTTTCGAAACTTTTTTGGTGAATCATAAGGCCGGAAATTTTAGAATATAATTTCGAAGAAACGGAGTGCATAAAACAATTAAAGAGTGCTGAAAATCGAGACCCTAATTCGGAAACCTTAATCTGGGACGTTTGAAGTACGTGCTAAAAAATGGAGTCACGGTCGATGTTTTTCGAAACTTTTGTGGCGAATCATTAGGACTGATGATTTAGAATCGAATTTCGAAGAAACGGATAGCATAAAACAGTAAAAGAGTGCTTAGAATCGAGACCCTAATTCGGTAACCTTAATCTTGGACGTTTGAAGTACGTGCTAAAAAAACCGAGTCACGGTCGACGTTTTTCGAAACTTTTTTGGTGAATCATAAGGCCGGATATTTTAGAATATAATTTCGAAGAAACGGAGTGCATAAAACAATTAAAGAGTGCTGAAAATCGAGACCCTAATTCGGAAACCTTAATCTGGGACGTTTGAAGTACGTGCTAAAAAATGGAGTCACGGTCGATGTTTTTCGAAACTTTTGTGGCGAATCATTAGGACTGATGATTTAGAATCGAATTTCGAAGAAACGGATAGCATAAAACAGTAAAAGAGTGCTTAGAATCGAGACCCTAATTCGGTAACCTTAATCTTGGACGTTTGAAGTACGTGCTAAAAAAACCGAGTCACGGTCGACGTTTTTCGAAACTTTTTTGGTGAATCATAAGGCCGGATATTTTAGAATATAATTTCGAAGAAACGGAGTGCATAAAACAATTAAAGAGTGCTGAAAATCGAGACCCTAATTCGGAAACCTTAATCTGGGACGTTTGAAGTACGTGCTAAAAAATGGAGTCACGGTCGATGTTTTTCGAAACTTTTGTGGCGAATCATTAGGACTGATTATTTAGAATCGAATTTCGAAGAAACGGATAGCATAAAAGAGTAAAAGAGTGCTTAGAATCGAGACCCTAATTCGGTAACCTTAATCTTGGACGTTTGAAGTACGTGCTAAAAAAACCGAGTCACGGTCGACGTTTTTCGAAACTTTTTTGGTGAATCATAAGGCCGGATATTTTAGAATATAATTTCGAAGAAACGGAGTGCATAAAACAATTAAAGAGTGCTGAAAATCGAGACCCTAATTCGGAAACCTTAATTTGGGACGTCTGAAGTACGTGCTAAAAAATGGAGTCACGGTCGATGTTTTTCAAAACTTTTGTGGCGAATCATTAGGACTGATGATTTAGAATCGAATTTCGAAGAAACGGATAGCATAAAAGAGTAAAAGAGTGCTTAGAATCGAGACCCTAATTTGGTAACCTTAATCTGGGACATTTGAAGTACGTGCTAAAAAAACCGAGTCACGGTCGACGTTTTTTGAAACTTTTTTGGTGAATCATAAGGCCGGATATTTTAGAATATAATTTCGAAGAAACGGAGTGCATAAAAAAATTAAAGAGTGCTGAAAATCGAGACCCTAATTCGGAAACCTTAATCTGGGACGTCTGAAGTACGTGCTAAAAAATGGAGTCACGGTCGATGTTTTTCGAAACTTTTGTGGCGAATCATTAGGACTAATGATTTAGAATCGAATTTCGAAGAAACGGATAGCATAAAACAGTAAAAGAGTACTTAGAATCGAGAGCCTAATTCGGTAACCTTAATCTGGGACGTTTGAAGTACGTGCTAAAAAAACCGAGTCACGGTCGACGTTTTTCGAAACTTTTTTGGTGAATCGTAAGGCCGGATATTTTAGAATATAATTTCGAAGAAACGGAGTGCTTAAAACAATTAAAGAGTGCTGAAAATCGAGACCCTAATTCGGAAACCTTAATCTGGGACGTTTGAAGTACGTGCTAAAAAATGGAGTGACGGTCGATGTTTTTCGAAACTTTTGTGGCGAATCATTAGGACTGATGATTTAATATAAAATTTCGAATAAACGGATAGCATAAAACAGTAAAAGAGTGCTTAAAATCGAGACCCTAATTCGATAACCTTAATCTGGGACGTTTGAAGTACGTGCTAAAAAAACCGAGTCACGGTCGACGTTTTTCGAAACTTTTTTGGTGAATCGTAAGGCCGGATATTTTAGAATATAATTTCGAAGAAACGGAGTGCTTAAAACAATTAAAGAGTGCTGAAAATCGAGACCCTAATTCGGAAACCTTAATCTGGGACGTTTGAAGTACGTGCTAAAAAATGGAGTGACGGTCGATGTTTTTCGAAACTTTTGTGGCGAATCATTAGGACTGATTATTTAGAATCGAATTTCGAAGAAACGGATAGCATAAAACAGTAAAAGAGTGCTTAGAATCGAGACCCTAATTCGGTAACCTTAATATTGGACGTTTGAAGTACGTGCTAAAAAAACCGAGTCACGGTCGACGTTTTTCGAAACTTTTTTGGTGAATCATAAGGCCGGATATTTTAGAATATAATTTCGAAGAAACGGAGTGCATAAAACAATTAAAGAGTGCTGAAAATCGAGACCCTAATTCGGAAACCTTAATCTGGGACGTCTGAAGTACGTGCTAAAAAATGGAGTCACGGTCGATGTTTTTCAAAACTTTTGTGGCGAATCATTAGGACTGATGATTTAGAATCGAATTTCGAAGAAACGGATAGCATAAAAGAGTAAAAGAGTGCTTAGAATCGAGACCCTAATTTGGTAACCTTAATCTGGGACATTTGAAGTACGTGCTAAAAAAACCGAGTCACGGTCGACGTTTTTCGAAACTTTTTTGGTGAATCGTAAGGCCGGATATTTTAGAATATAATTTCGAAGAAACGGAGTGCATAAAAAAATTAAAGAGTGCTGAAAATCGAGTCCCTAATTCAGAAACCTTAATCTGGGACGTCTGAAGTACGTGCTAAAAAATGGCGTCACGGTCGATGTTTTTCGAAACTTTTGTGGCGAATCATTAGGACTGATGATTTAGAATCGAATTTCGAAGAAACGGATAGCATAAAACAGTAAAAGAGTGCTTAAAATCGAGACCCTAATTCGGTAACCTTAATCTGGGACGTTTGAAGTACGTGCTAAAAAAACCGAGTCACGGTCGACGTTTTTCGAAACTTTTTTGGTGAATCGTAAGGCCGGATATTTTAGAATATAATTTCGAAGAAACGGAGTGCTTAAAACAATTAAAGAGTGCTGAAAATCGAGACCCTAATTCGGAAACCTTAATCTGGGACGTCTGAAGTACGTGCTAAAAAATGGAGTCACGGTCGATGTTTTTCAAAACTTTTGTGGCGAATCATTAGGACTGATGATTTAGAATCGAATTTCGAAGAAACGGATAGCATAAAAGAGTAAAAGAGTGCTTAGAATCGAGACCCTAATTTGGTAACCTTAATCTGGGACATTTGAAGTACGTGCTAAAAAAACCGAGTCACGGTCGACGTTTTTTGAAACTTTTTTGGTGAATCATAAGGCCGGATATTTTAGAATATAATTTCGAAGAAACGGAGTGCATAAAAAAATTAAAGAGTGCTGAAAATCGAGACCCTAATTCGGAAACCTTAATCTGGGACGTCTGAAGTACGTGCTAAAAAATGGAGTCACGGTCGATGTTTTTCGAAACTTTTGTGGCGAATCATTAGGACTGATGATTTAATATAAAATTTCGAATAAACGGATAGAATAAAACAGTAAAAGAGTGCTTAAAATCGAGACCCTAATTCGATAACCTTAATCTGGGACGTTTGAAGTACGTGCTAAAAAAACCGAGTCACGGTCGACGTTTTTCGAAACTTTTTTGGTGAATCATAAGGCCGGATATTTTAGAATATAATTTCGAAGAAACGGAGTGCATAAAAAAATTAAAGAGTGCTGAAAATCGAGTCCCTAATTCAGAAACCTTAATCTGGGACGTCTGAAGTACGTGCTAAAAAATGGCGTCACGGTCGATGTTTTTCGAAACTTTTGTGGCGAATCATTAGGACTGATGATTTAGAATCGAATTTCGAAGAAACGGATAGCATAAAACAGTAAAAGAGTGCTTAAAATCGAGACCCTAATTCGGTAACCTTAATCTGGGACGTTTGAAGTACGTGCTAAAAAAACCGAGTCACGGTCGACGTTTTTCGAAACTTTTTTGGTGAATCATAAGGCCGGAAATTTTAGAATATAATTTCGAAGAAACGGAGTGCATAAAACAATTAAAGAGTGCTGAAAATCGAGACCCTAATTCGGAAACCTTAATCTGGGACGTTTGAAGTACGTGCTAAAAAATGGAGTCACGGTCGATGTTTTTCGAAACTTTTGTGGCGAATCATTAGGACTGATGATTTAGAATCGAATTTCGAAGAAACGGATAGCATAAAACAGTAAAAGAGTGCTTAGAATCGAGACCCTAATTCGGTAACCTTAATCTTGGACGTTTGAAGTACGTGCTAAAAAAACCGAGTCACGGTCGACGTTTTTCGAAACTTTTTTGGTGAATCATAAGGCTGGATATTTTAGAATATAATTTCGAAGAAACGGAGTGCATAAAAAAATTAAAGAGTGCTGAAAATCGAGACCCTAATTCGGAAACCTTAATCTGGGACGTCTGAAGTACGTGCTAAAAAATGGAGTCACGGTCGATGTTTTTCAAAACTTTTGTGGCGAATCATTAGGACTGATGATTTAGAATCGAATTTCGAAGAAACGGATAGCATAAAACAGTAAAAGAGTGCTTAGAATCGAGACCCTAATTCGGTAACCTTAATCTTGGACGTTTGAAGTACGTGCTAAAAAAACCGAGTCACGGTCGACGTTTTTCGAAACTTTTTTGGTGAATCATAAGGCCGGATATTTTAGAATATAATTTCGAAGAAACGGAGTGCATAAAACAATTAAAGAGTGCTGAAAATCGAGACCCTAATTCGGAAACCTTAATCTGGGACGTTTGAAGTACGTGCTAAAAAATGGAGTCACGGTCGATGTTTTTCGAAACTTTTGTGGCGAATCATTAGGACTGATTATTTAGAATCGAATTTCGAAGAAACGGATAGCATAAAAGAGTAAAAGAGTGCTTAGAATCGAGACCCTAATTCGGTAACCTTAATCTTGGACGTTTGAAGTACGTGCTAAAAAAACCGAGTCACGGTCGACGTTTTTCGAAACTTTTTTGGTGAATCATAAGGCCGGATATTTTAGAATATAATTTCGAAGAAACGGAGTGCATAAAACAATTAAAGAGTGCTGAAAATCGAGACCCTAATTCGGAAACCTTAATTTGGGACGTCTGAAGTACGTGCTAAAAAATGGAGTCACGGTCGATGTTTTTCAAAACTTTTGTGGCGAATCATTAGGACTGATGATTTAGAATCGAATTTCGAAGAAACGGATAGCATAAAAGAGTAAAAGAGTGCTTAGAATCGAGACCCTAATTTGGTAACCTTAATCTGGGACATTTGAAGTACGTGCTAAAAAAACCGAGTCACGGTCGACGTTTTTTGAAACTTTTTTGGTGAATCATAAGGCCGGATATTTTAGAATATAATTTCGAAGAAACGGAGTGCATAAAAAAATTAAAGAGTGCTGAAAATCGAGACCCTAATTCGGAAACCTTAATCTGGGACGTCTGAAGTACGTGCTAAAAAATGGAGTCACGGTCGATGTTTTTCGAAACTTTTGTGGCGAATCATTAGGACTAATGATTTAGAATCGAATTTCGAAGAAACGGATAGCATAAAACAGTAAAAGAGTACTTAGAATCGAGAGCCTAATTCGGTAACCTTAATCTGGGACGTTTGAAGTACGTGCTAAAAAAACCGAGTCACGGTCGACGTTTTTCGAAACTTTTTTGGTGAATCGTAAGGCCGGATATTTTAGAATATAATTTCGAAGAAACGGAGTGCTTAAAACAATTAAAGAGTGCTGAAAATCGAGACCCTAATTCGGAAACCTTAATCTGGGACGTTTGAAGTACGTGCTAAAAAATGGAGTGACGGTCGATGTTTTTCGAAACTTTTGTGGCGAATCATTAGGACTGATGATTTAATATAAAATTTCGAATAAACGGATAGCATAAAACAGTAAAAGAGTGCTTAAAATCGAGACCCTAATTCGATAACCTTAATCTGGGACGTTTGAAGTACGTGCTAAAAAAACCGAGTCACGGTCGACGTTTTTCGAAACTTTTTTGGTGAATCGTAAGGCCGGATATTTTAGAATATAATTTCGAAGAAACGGAGTGCTTAAAACAATTAAAGAGTGCTGAAAATCGAGACCCTAATTCGGAAACCTTAATCTGGGACGTTTGAAGTACGTGCTAAAAAATGGAGTGACGGTCGATGTTTTTCGAAACTTTTGTGGCGAATCATTAGGACTGATTATTTAGAATCGAATTTCGAAGAAACGGATAGCATAAAACAGTAAAAGAGTGCTTAGAATCGAGACCCTAATTCGGTAACCTTAATATTGGACGTTTGAAGTACGTGCTAAAAAAACCGAGTCACGGTCGACGTTTTTCGAAACTTTTTTGGTGAATCATAAGGCCGGATATTTTAGAATATAATTTCGAAGAAACGGAGTGCATAAAACAATTAAAGAGTGCTGAAAATCGAGACCCTAATTCGGAAACCTTAATCTGGGACGTCTGAAGTACGTGCTAAAAAATGGAGTCACGGTCGATGTTTTTCAAAACTTTTGTGGCGAATCATTAGGACTGATGATTTAGAATCGAATTTCGAAGAAACGGATAGCATAAAAGAGTAAAAGAGTGCTTAGAATCGAGACCCTAATTTGGTAACCTTAATCTGGGACATTTGAAGTACGTGCTAAAAAAACCGAGTCACGGTCGACGTTTTTCGAAACTTTTTTGGTGAATCGTAAGGCCGGATATTTTAGAATATAATTTCGAAGAAACGGAGTGCATAAAAAAATTAAAGAGTGCTGAAAATCGAGTCCCTAATTCAGAAACCTTAATCTGGGACGTCTGAAGTACGTGCTAAAAAATGGCGTCACGGTCGATGTTTTTCGAAACTTTTGTGGCGAATCATTAGGACTGATGATTTAGAATCGAATTTCGAAGAAACGGATAGCATAAAACAGTAAAAGAGTGCTTAAAATCGAGACCCTAATTCGGTAACCTTAATCTGGGACGTTTGAAGTACGTGCTAAAAAAACCGAGTCACGGTCGACGTTTTTCGAAACTTTTTTGGTGAATCGTAAGGCCGGATATTTTAGAATATAATTTCGAAGAAACGGAGTGCTTAAAACAATTAAAGAGTGCTGAAAATCGAGACCCTAATTCGGAAACCTTAATCTGGGACGTCTGAAGTACGTGCTAAAAAATGGAGTCACGGTCGATGTTTTTCAAAACTTTTGTGGCGAATCATTAGGACTGATGATTTAGAATCGAATTTCGAAGAAACGGATAGCATAAAAGAGTAAAAGAGTGCTTAGAATCGAGACCCTAATTTGGTAACCTTAATCTGGGACATTTGAAGTACGTGCTAAAAAAACCGAGTCACGGTCGACGTTTTTTGAAACTTTTTTGGTGAATCATAAGGCCGGATATTTTAGAATATAATTTCGAAGAAACGGAGTGCATAAAAAAATTAAAGAGTGCTGAAAATCGAGACCCTAATTCGGAAACCTTAATCTGGGACGTCTGAAGTACGTGCTAAAAAATGGAGTCACGGTCGATGTTTTTCGAAACTTTTGTGGCGAATCATTAGGACTGATGATTTAATATAAAATTTCGAATAAACGGATAGAATAAAACAGTAAAAGAGTGCTTAAAATCGAGACCCTAATTCGATAACCTTAATCTGGGACGTTTGAAGTACGTGCTAAAAAAACCGAGTCACGGTCGACGTTTTTCGAAACTTTTTTGGTGAATCATAAGGCCGGATATTTTAGAATATAATTTCGAAGAAACGGAGTGCATAAAAAAATTAAAGAGTGCTGAAAATCGAGTCCCTAATTCAGAAACCTTAATCTGGGACGTCTGAAGTACGTGCTAAAAAATGGCGTCACGGTCGATGTTTTTCGAAACTTTTGTGGCGAATCATTAGGACTGATGATTTAGAATCGAATTTCGAAGAAACGGATAGCATAAAACAGTAAAAGAGTGCTTAAAATCGAGACCCTAATTCGGTAACCTTAATCTGGGACGTTTGAAGTACGTGCTAAAAAAACCGAGTCACGGTCGACGTTTTTCGAAACTTTTTTGGTGAATCATAAGGCCGGAAATTTTAGAATATAATTTCGAAGAAACGGAGTGCATAAAACAATTAAAGAGTGCTGAAAATCGAGACCCTAATTCGGAAACCTTAATCTGGGACGTTTGAAGTACGTGCTAAAAAATGGAGTCACGGTCGATGTTTTTCGAAACTTTTGTGGCGAATCATTAGGACTGATGATTTAGAATCGAATTTCGAAGAAACGGATAGCATAAAACAGTAAAAGAGTGCTTAGAATCGAGACCCTAATTCGGTAACCTTAATCTTGGACGTTTGAAGTACGTGCTAAAAAAACCGAGTCACGGTCGACGTTTTTCGAAACTTTTTTGGTGAATCATAAGGCTGGATATTTTAGAATATAATTTCGAAGAAACGGAGTGCATAAAAAAATTAAAGAGTGCTGAAAATCGAGACCCTAATTCGGAAACCTTAATCTGGGACGTCTGAAGTACGTGCTAAAAAATGGAGTCACGGTCGATGTTTTTCAAAACTTTTGTGGCGAATCATTAGGACTGATGATTTAGAATCGAATTTCGAAGAAACGGATAGCATAAAAGAGTAAAAGAGTGCTTAGAATCGAGACCCTAATTTGGTAACCTTAATCTGGGACATTTGAAGTACGTGCTAAAAAAACCGAGTCACGGTCGACGTTTTTTGAAACTTTTTTGGTGAATCATAAGGCCGGATATTTTAGAATATAATTTCGAAGAAACGGAGTGCATAAAAAAATTAAAGAGTGCTGAAAATCGAGACCCTAATTCGGAAACCTTAATCTGGGACGTTTGAAGTACGTGCTAAAAAATGGAGTCACGGTCGATGTTTTTCGAAACTTTTGTGGCGAATCATTAGGACTGATTATTTAGAATCGAATTTCGAAGAAACGGATAGCATAAAACAGTAAAAGAGTGCTTAGAATCGAGACCCTAATTCGGTAACCTTAATCTTGGACGTTTGAAGTACGTGCTAAAAAAACCGAGTCACGGTCGACGTTTTTCGAAACTTTTTTGGTGAATCATAAGGCCGGATATTTTAGAATATAATTTCGAAGAAACGGAGTGCATAAAACAATTAAAGAGTGCTGAAAATCGAGACCCTAATTCGGAAACCTTAATTTGGGACGTCTGAAGTACGTGCTAAAAAATGGAGTCACGGTCGATGTTTTTCAAAACTTTTGTGGCGAATCATTAGGACTGATGATTTAGAATCGAATTTCGAAGAAACGGATAGCATAAAAGAGTAAAAGAGTGCTTAGAATCGAGACCCTAATTTGGTAACCTTAATCTGGGACATTTGAAGTACGTGCTAAAAAAACCGAGTCACGGTCGACGTTTTTTGAAACTTTTTTGGTGAATCATAAGGCCGGATATTTTAGAATATAATTTCGAAGAAACGGAGTGCATAAAAAAATTAAAGAGTGCTGAAAATCGAGACCCTAATTCGGAAACCTTAATCTGGGACGTCTGAAGTACGTGCTAAAAAATGGAGTCACGGTCGATGTTTTTCGAAACTTTTGTGGCGAATCATTAGGACTAATGATTTAGAATCGAATTTCGAAGAAACGGATAGCATAAAACAGTAAAAGAGTACTTAGAATCGAGAGCCTAATTCGGTAACCTTAATCTGGGACGTTTGAAGTACGTGCTAAAAAAACCGAGTCACGGTCGACGTTTTTCGAAACTTTTTTGGTGAATCGTAAGGCCGGATATTTTAGAATATAATTTCGAAGAAACGGAGTGCTTAAAACAATTAAAGAGTGCTGAAAATCGAGACCCTAATTCGGAAACCTTAATCTGGGACGTTTGAAGTACGTGCTAAAAAATGGAGTGACGGTCGATGTTTTTCGAAACTTTTGTGGCGAATCATTAGGACTGATGATTTAATATAAAATTTCGAATAAACGGATAGCATAAAACAGTAAAAGAGTGCTTAAAATCGAGACCCTAATTCGATAACCTTAATCTGGGACGTTTGAAGTACGTGCTAAAAAAACCGAGTCACGGTCGACGTTTTTCGAAACTTTTTTGGTGAATCGTAAGGCCGGATATTTTAGAATATAATTTCGAAGAAACGGAGTGCTTAAAACAATTAAAGAGTGCTGAAAATCGAGACCCTAATTCGGAAACCTTAATCTGGGACGTTTGAAGTACGTGCTAAAAAATGGAGTGACGGTCGATGTTTTTCGAAACTTTTGTGGCGAATCATTAGGACTGATGATTTAATATAAAATTTCGAATAAACGGATAGCATAAAACAGTAAAAGAGTGCTTAAAATCGAGACCCTAATTCGATAACCTTAATCTGGGACGTTTGAAGTACGTGCTAAAAAAACCGAGTCACGGTCGACGTTTTTCGAAACTTTTTTGGTGAATCATAAGGCCGGATATTTTAGAATATAATTTCGAAGAAACGGAGTGCATAAAAAAATTAAAGAGTGCTGAAAATCGAGTCCCTAATTCCGAAACCTTAATCTGGGACGTCTGAAGTACGTGCTAAAAAATGGCGTCACGGTCGATGTTTTTCGAAACTTTTGTGGCGAATCATTAGGACTGATGATTTAGAATCGAATTTCGAAGAAACGGATAGCATAAAACAGTAAAAGAGTGCTTAAAATCGAGACCCTAATTCGGTAACCTTAATCTGGGACGTTTGAAGTACGTGCTAAAAAAACCGAGTCACGGTCGACGTTTTTCGAAACTTTTTTGGTGAATCGTAAGGCCGGATATTTTAGAATATAATTTCGAAGAAACGGAGTGCTTAAAACAATTAAAGAGTGCTGAAAATCGAGACCCTAATTCGGAAACCTTAATCTGGGACGTTTGAAGTACGTGCTAAAAAATGGAGTCACGGTCGATGTTTTTCGAAACTTTTGTGGCGAATCATTAGGACTGATGATTTAATATAAAATTTCGAATAAACGGATAGAATAAAACAGTAAAAGAGTGCTTAAAATCGAGACCCTAATTCGATAACCTTAATCTGGGACGTTTGAAGTACGTGCTAAAAAAACCGAGTCACGGTCGACGTTTTTCGAAACTTTTTTGGTGAATCATAAGGCCGGATATTTTAGAATATAATTTCGAAGAAACGGAGTGCATAAAAAAATTAAAGAGTGCTGAAAATCGAGTCCCTAATTCAGAAACCTTAATCTGGGACGTCTGAAGTACGTGCTAAAAAATGGCGTCACGGTCGATGTTTTTCGAAACTTTTGTGGCGAATCATTAGGACTGATGATTTAGAATCGAATTTCGAAGAAACGGATAGCATAAAACAGTAAAAGAGTGCTTAAAATCGAGACCCTAATTCGGTAACCTTAATCTGGGACGTTTGAAGTACGTGCTAAAAAAACCGAGTCACGGTCGACGTTTTTCGAAACTTTTTTGGTGAATCATAAGGCCGGAAATTTTAGAATATAATTTCGAAGAAACGGAGTGCATAAAACAATTAAAGAGTGCTGAAAATCGAGACCCTAATTCGGAAACCTTAATCTGGGACGTTTGAAGTACGTGCTAAAAAATGGAGTCACGGTCGATGTTTTTCGAAACTTTTGTGGCGAATCATTAGGACTGATGATTTAGAATCGAATTTCGAAGAAACGGATAGCATAAAACAGTAAAAGAGTGCTTAGAATCGAGACCCTAATTCGGTAACCTTAATCTTGGACGTTTGAAGTACGTGCTAAAAAAACCGAGTCACGGTCGACGTTTTTCGAAACTTTTTTGGTGAATCATAAGGCTGGATATTTTAGAATATAATTTCGAAGAAACGGAGTGCATAAAAAAATTAAAGAGTGCTGAAAATCGAGACCCTAATTCGGAAACCTTAATCTGGGACGTCTGAAGTACGTGCTAAAAAATGGAGTCACGGTCGATGTTTTTCAAAACTTTTGTGGCGAATCATTAGGACTGATGATTTAGAATCGAATTTCGAAGAAACGGATAGCATAAAAGAGTAAAAGAGTGCTTAGAATCGAGACCCTAATTTGGTAACCTTAATCTGGGACATTTGAAGTACGTGCTAAAAAAACCGAGTCACGGTCGACGTTTTTTGAAACTTTTTTGGTGAATCATAAGGCCGGATATTTTAGAATATAATTTCGAAGAAACGGAGTGCATAAAAAAATTAAAGAGTGCTGAAAATCGAGACCCTAATTCGGAAACCTTAATCTGGGACGTTTGAAGTACGTGCTAAAAAATGGAGTCACGGTCGATGTTTTTCGAAACTTTTGTGGCGAATCATTAGGACTGATTATTTAGAATCGAATTTCGAAGAAACGGATAGCATAAAACAGTAAAAGAGTGCTTAGAATCGAGACCCTAATTCGGTAACCTTAATCTTGGACGTTTGAAGTACGTGCTAAAAAAACCGAGTCACGGTCGACGTTTTTCGAAACTTTTTTGGTGAATCATAAGGCCGGATATTTTAGAATATAATTTCGAAGAAACGGAGTGCATAAAACAATTAAAGAGTGCTGAAAATCGAGACCCTAATTCGGAAACCTTAATCTGGGACGTCTGAAGTACGTGCTAAAAAATGGAGTCACGGTCGATGTTTTTCAAAACTTTTGTGGCGAATCATTAGGACTGATGATTTAGAATCGAATTTCGAAGAAACGGATAGCATAAAAGAGTAAAAGAGTGCTTAGAATCGAGACCCTAATTTGGTAACCTTAATCTGGGACATTTGAAGTACGTGCTAAAAAAACCGAGTCACGGTCGACGTTTTTTGAAACTTTTTTGGTGAATCATAAGGCCGGATATTTTAGAATATAATTTCGAAGAAACGGAGTGCATAAAAAAATTAAAGAGTGCTGAAAATCGAGACCCTAATTCGGAAACCTTAATCTGGGACGTCTGAAGTACGTGCTAAAAAATGGAGTCACGGTCGATGTTTTTCGAAACTTTTGTGGCGAATCATTAGGACTAATGATTTAGAATCGAATTTCGAAGAAACGGATAGCATAAAACAGTAAAAGAGTACTTAGAATCGAGAGCCTAATTCGGTAACCTTAATCTGGGACGTTTGAAGTACGTGCTAAAAAAACCGAGTCACGGTCGACGTTTTTCGAAACTTTTTTGGTGAATCGTAAGGCCGGATATTTTAGAATATAATTTCGAAGAAACGGAGTGCTTAAAACAATTAAAGAGTGCTGAAAATCGAGACCCTAATTCGGAAACCTTAATCTGGGACGTTTGAAGTACGTGCTAAAAAATGGAGTGACGGTCGATGTTTTTCGAAACTTTTGTGGCGAATCATTAGGACTGATGATTTAATATAAAATTTCGAATAAACGGATAAGATAAAACAGTAAAAGAGTGCTTAAAATCGAGACCCTAATTCGATAACCTTAATCTGGGACGTTTGAAGTACGTGCTAAAAAAACCGAGTCACGGTCGACGTTTTTCGAAACTTTTTTGGTGAATCGTAAGGCCGGATATTTTAGAATATAATTTCGAAGAAACGGAGTGCTTAAAACAATTAAAGAGTGCTGAAAATCGAGACCCTAATTCGGAAACCTTAATCTGGGACGTTTGAAGTACGTGCTAAAAAATGGAGTGACGGTCGATGTTTTTCGAAACTTTTGTGGCGAATCATTAGGACTGATGATTTAATATAAAATTTCGAATAAACGGATAGCATAAAACAGTAAAAGAGTGCTTAAAATCGAGACCCTAATTCGATAACCTTAATCTGGGACGTTTGAAGTACGTGCTAAAAAAACCGAGTCACGGTCGACGTTTTTCGAAACTTTTTTGGTGAATCATAAGGCCGGATATTTTAGAATATAATTTCGAAGAAACGGAGTGCATAAAAAAATTAAAGAGTGCTGAAAATCGAGTCCCTAATTCCGAAACCTTAATCTGGGACGTCTGAAGTACGTGCTAAAAAATGGCGTCACGGTCGATGTTTTTCGAAACTTTTGTGGCGAATCATTAGGACTGATGATTTAGAATCGAATTTCGAAGAAACGGATAGCATAAAACAGTAAAAGAGTGCTTAAAATCGAGACCCTAATTCGGTAACCTTAATCTGGGACGTTTGAAGTACGTGCTAAAAAAACCGAGTCACGGTCGACGTTTTTCGAAACTTTTTTGGTGAATCGTAAGGCCGGATATTTTAGAATATAATTTCGAAGAAACGGAGTGCTTAAAACAATTAAAGAGTGCTGAAAATCGAGACCCTAATTCGGAAACCTTAATCTGGGACGTTTGAAGTACGTGCTAAAAAATGGAGTCACGGTCGATGTTTTTCGAAACTTTTGTGGCGAATCATTAGGACTGATGATTTAATATAAAATTTCGAATAAACGGATAGAATAAAACAGTAAAAGAGTGCTTAAAATCGAGACCCTAATTCGATAACCTTAATCTGGGACGTTTGAAGTACGTGCTAAAAAAACCGAGTCACGGTCGACGTTTTTCGAAACTTTTTTGGTGAATCATAAGGCCGGATATTTTAGAATATAATTTCGAAGAAACGGAGTGCATAAAAAAATTAAAGAGTGCTGAAAATCGAGTCCCTAATTCAGAAACCTTAATCTGGGACGTCTGAAGTACGTGCTAAAAAATGGCGTCACGGTCGATGTTTTTCGAAACTTTTGTGGCGAATCATTAGGACTGATGATTTAGAATCGAATTTCGAAGAAACGGATAGCATAAAACAGTAAAAGAGTGCTTAAAATCGAGACCCTAATTCGGTAACCTTAATCTGGGACGTTTGAAGTACGTGCTAAAAAAACCGAGTCACGGTCGACGTTTTTCGAAACTTTTTTGGTGAATCATAAGGCCGGAAATTTTAGAATATAATTTCGAAGAAACGGAGTGCATAAAACAATTAAAGAGTGCTGAAAATCGAGACCCTAATTCGGAAACCTTAATCTGGGACGTTTGAAGTACGTGCTAAAAAATGGAGTCACGGTCGATGTTTTTCGAAACTTTTGTGGCGAATCATTAGGACTGATGATTTAGAATCGAATTTCGAAGAAACGGATAGCATAAAACAGTAAAAGAGTGCTTAGAATCGAGACCCTAATTCGGTAACCTTAATCTTGGACGTTTGAAGTACGTGCTAAAAAAACCGAGTCACGGTCGACGTTTTTCGAAACTTTTTTGGTGAATCATAAGGCTGGATATTTTAGAATATAATTTCGAAGAAACGGAGTGCATAAAAAAATTAAAGAGTGCTGAAAATCGAGACCCTAATTCGGAAACCTTAATCTGGGACGTCTGAAGTACGTGCTAAAAAATGGAGTCACGGTCGATGTTTTTCAAAACTTTTGTGGCGAATCATTAGGACTGATGATTTAGAATCGAATTTCGAAGAAACGGATAGCATAAAAGAGTAAAAGAGTGCTTAGAATCGAGACCCTAATTTGGTAACCTTAATCTGGGACATTTGAAGTACGTGCTAAAAAAACCGAGTCACGGTCGACGTTTTTTGAAACTTTTTTGGTGAATCATAAGGCCGGATATTTTAGAATATAATTTCGAAGAAACGGAGTGCATAAAAAAATTAAAGAGTGCTGAAAATCGAGACCCTAATTCGGAAACCTTAATCTGGGACGTTTGAAGTACGTGCTAAAAAATGGAGTCACGGTCGATGTTTTTCGAAACTTTTGTGGCGAATCATTAGGACTGATTATTTAGAATCGAATTTCGAAGAAACGGATAGCATAAAACAGTAAAAGAGTGCTTAGAATCGAGACCCTAATTCGGTAACCTTAATCTTGGACGTTTGAAGTACGTGCTAAAAAAACCGAGTCACGGTCGACGTTTTTCGAAACTTTTTTGGTGAATCATAAGGCCGGATATTTTAGAATATAATTTCGAAGAAACGGAGTGCATAAAACAATTAAAGAGTGCTGAAAATCGAGACCCTAATTCGGAAACCTTAATCTGGGACGTCTGAAGTACGTGCTAAAAAATGGAGTCACGGTCGATGTTTTTCAAAACTTTTGTGGCGAATCATTAGGACTGATGATTTAGAATCGAATTTCGAAGAAACGGATAGCATAAAAGAGTAAAAGAGTGCTTAGAATCGAGACCCTAATTTGGTAACCTTAATCTGGGACATTTGAAGTACGTGCTAAAAAAACCGAGTCACGGTCGACGTTTTTTGAAACTTTTTTGGTGAATCATAAGGCCGGATATTTTAGAATATAATTTCGAAGAAACGGAGTGCATAAAAAAATTAAAGAGTGCTGAAAATCGAGACCCTAATTCGGAAACCTTAATCTGGGACGTCTGAAGTACGTGCTAAAAAATGGAGTCACGGTCGATGTTTTTCGAAACTTTTGTGGCGAATCATTAGGACTAATGATTTAGAATCGAATTTCGAAGAAACGGATAGCATAAAACAGTAAAAGAGTACTTAGAATCGAGAGCCTAATTCGGTAACCTTAATCTGGGACGTTTGAAGTACGTGCTAAAAAAACCGAGTCACGGTCGACGTTTTTCGAAACTTTTTTGGTGAATCGTAAGGCCGGATATTTTAGAATATAATTTCGAAGAAACGGAGTGCTTAAAACAATTAAAGAGTGCTGAAAATCGAGACCCTAATTCGGAAACCTTAATCTGGGACGTTTGAAGTACGTGCTAAAAAATGGAGTGACGGTCGATGTTTTTCGAAACTTTTGTGGCGAATCATTAGGACTGATGATTTAATATAAAATTTTGAATAAACGGATAGCATAAAACAGTAAAAGAGTGCTTAAAATCGAGACCCTAATTCGATAACCTTAATCTGGGACGTTTGAAGTACGTGCTAAAAAAACCGAGTCACGGTCGACGTTTTTCGAAACTTTTTTGGTGAATCGTAAGGCCGGATATTTTAGAATATAATTTCGAAGAAACGGAGTGCATAAAAAAATTAAAGAGTGCTGAAAATCGAGACCCTAATTCGGAAACCTTAATCTGGGACGTCTGAAGTACGTGCTAAAAAATGGAGTCACGGTCGATGTTTTTCGAAACTTTTGTGGCGAATCATTAGGACTAATGATTTAGAATCGAATTTCGAAGAAACGGATAGCATAAAACAGTAAAAGAGTACTTAGAATCGAGAGCCTAATTCGGTAACCTTAATCTGGGACGTTTGAAGTACGTGCTAAAAAAACCGAGTCACGGTCGACGTTTTTCGAAACTTTTTTGGTGAATCGTAAGGCCGGATATTTTAGAATATAATTTCGAAGAAACGGAGTGCTTAAAACAATTAAAGAGTGCTGAAAATCGAGACCCTAATTCGGAAACCTTAATCTGGGACGTTTGAAGTACGTGCTAAAAAATGGAGTCACGGTCGATGTTTTTCGAAACTTTTGTGGCGAATCATTAGGACTGATTATTTAGAATCGAATTTCGAAGAAACGGATAGCATAAAACAGTAAAAGAGTGCTTAGAATCGAGACCCTAATTCGGTAACCTTAATCTTGGACGTTTGAAGTACGTGCTAAAAAAACCGAGTCACGGTCGACGTTTTTCGAAACTTTTTTGGTGAATCATAAGGCCGGAAATTTTAGAATATAATTTCGAAGAAACGGAGTGCATAAAACAATTAAAGAGTGCTGAAAATCGAGACCCTAATTCGGAAACCTTAATCTGGGACGTTTGAAGTACGTGCTAAAAAATGGAGTCACGGTCGATGTTTTTCGAAACTTTTGTGGCGAATCATTAGGACTGATGATTTAGAATCGAATTTCGAAGAAACGGATAGCATAAAACAGTAAAAGAGTGCTTAGAATCGAGACCCTAATTCGGTAACCTTAATCTTGGACGTTTGAAGTACGTGCTAAAAAAACCGAGTCACGGTCGACGTTTTTCGAAACTTTTTTGGTGAATCATAAGGCCGGATATTTTAGAATATAATTTCGAAGAAACGGAGTGCATAAAAAAATTAAAGAGTGCTGAAAATCGAGACCCTAATTCGGAAACCTTAATCTGGGACGTTTGAAGTACGTGCTAAAAAATGGAGTCACGGTCGATGTTTTTCGAAACTTTTGTGGCGAATCATTAGGACTGATTATTTAGAATCGAATTTCGAAGAAACGGATAGCATAAAACAGTAAAAGAGTGCTTAGAATCGAGACCCTAATTCGGTAACCTTAATCTTGGACGTTTGAAGTACGTGCTAAAAAAACCGAGTCACGGTCGACGTTTTTCGAAACTTTTTTGGTGAATCATAAGGCCGGATATTTTAGAATATAATTTCGAAGAAACGGAGTGCATAAAACAATTAAAGAGTGCTGAAAATCGAGACCCTAATTCGGAAACCTTAATCTGGGACGTCTGAAGTACGTGCTAAAAAATGGAGTCACGGTCGATGTTTTTCAAAACTTTTGTGGCGAATCATTAGGACTGATGATTTAGAATCGAATTTCGAAGAAACGGATAGCATAAAAGAGTAAAAGAGTGCTTAGAATCGAGACCCTAATTTGGTAACCTTAATCTGGGACATTTGAAGTACGTGCTAAAAAAACCGAGTCACGGTCGACGTTTTTTGAAACTTTTTTGGTGAATCATAAGGCCGGATATTTTAGAATATAATTTCGAAGAAACGGAGTGCATAAAAAAATTAAAGAGTGCTGAAAATCGAGACCCTAATTCGGAAACCTTAATCTGGGACGTCTGAAGTACGTGCTAAAAAATGGAGTCACGGTCGATGTTTTTCGAAACTTTTGTGGCGAATCATTAGGACTAATGATTTAGAATCGAATTTCGAAGAAACGGATAGCATAAAAAAGTAAAAGAGTACTTAGAATCGAGAGCCTAATTCGGTAACCTTAATCTGGGACGTTTGAAGTACGTGCTAAAAAAACCGAGTCACGGTCGACGTTTTTCGAAACTTTTTTGGTGAATCATAAGGCCGGAAATTTTAGAATATAATTTCGAAGAAACGGAGTGCATAAAACAATTAAAGAGTGCTGAAAATCGAGACCCTAATTCGGAAACCTTAATCTGGGACGTTTGAAGTACGTGCTAAAAAATGGAGTCACGGTCGATGTTTTTCGAAACTTTTGTGGCGAATCATTAGGACTGATGATTTAGAATCGAATTTCGAAGAAACTGATAGCATAAAACAGTAAAAGAGTGCTTAGAATCGAGACCCTAATTCGGTAACCTTAATCTTGGACGTTTGAAGTACGTGCTAAAAAAACCGAGTCACGGTCGACGTTTTTCGAAACTTTTTTGGTGAATCATAAGGCTGGATATTTTAGAATATAATTTCGAAGAAACGGAGTGCATAAAAAAATTAAAGAGTGCTGAAAATCGAGACCCTAATTCGGAAACCTTAATCTGGGACGTCTGAAGTACGTGCTAAAAAATGGAGTCACGGTCGATGTTTTTCAAAACTTTTGTGGCGAATCATTAGGACTGATGATTTAGAATCGAATTTCGAAGAAACGGATAGCATAAAAGAGTAAAAGAGTGCTTAGAATCGAGACCCTAATTTGGTAACCTTAATCTGGGACATTTGAAGTACGTGCTAAAAAAACCGAGTCACGGTCGACGTTTTTTGAAACTTTTTTGGTGAATCATAAGGCCGGATATTTTAGAATATAATTTCGAAGAAACGGAGTGCATAAAAAAATTAAAGAGTGCTGAAAATCGAGACCCTAATTCGGAAACCTTAATCTGGGACGTTTGAAGTACGTGCTAAAAAATGGAGTCACGGTCGATGTTTTTCGAAACTTTTGTGGCGAATCATTAGGACTGATTATTTAGAATCGAATTTCGAAGAAACGGATAGCATAAAACAGTAAAAGAGTGCTTAGAATCGAGACCCTAATTCGGTAACCTTAATCTTGGACGTTTGAAGTACGTGCTAAAAAAACCGAGTCACGGTCGACGTTTTTCGAAACTTTTTTGGTGAATCATAAGGCCGGATATTTTAGAATATAATTTCGAAGAAACGGAGTGCATAAAACAATTAAAGAGTGCTGAAAATCGAGACCCTAATTCGGAAACCTTAATCTGGGACGTCTGAAGTACGTGCTAAAAAATGGAGTCACGGTCGATGTTTTTCAAAACTTTTGTGGCGAATCATTAGGACTGATGATTTAGAATCGAATTTCGAAGAAACGGATAGCATAAAAGAGTAAAAGAGTGCTTAGAATCGAGACCCTAATTTGGTAACCTTAATCTGGGACATTTGAAGTACGTGCTAAAAAAACCGAGTCACGGTCGACGTTTTTTGAAACTTTTTTGGTGAATCATAAGGCCGGATATTTTAGAATATAATTTCGAAGAAACGGAGTGCATAAAAAAATTAAAGAGTGCTGAAAATCGAGACCCTAATTCGGAAACCTTAATCTGGGACGTCTGAAGTACGTGCTAAAAAATGGAGTCACGGTCGATGTTTTTCGAAACTTTTGTGGCGAATCATTAGGACTAATGATTTAGAATCGAATTTCGAAGAAACGGATAGCATAAAAAAGTAAAAGAGTACTTAGAATCGAGAGCCTAATTCGGTAACCTTAATCTGGGACGTTTGAAGTACGTGCTAAAAAAACCGAGTCACGGTCGACGTTTTTCGAAACTTTTTTGGTGAATCGTAAGGCCGGATATTTTAGAATATAATTTCGAAGAAACGGAGTGCTTAAAACAATTAAAGAGTGCTGAAAATCGAGACCCTAATTCGGAAACCTTAATCTGGGACGTTTGAAGTACGTGCTAAAAAATGGAGTGACGGTCGATGTTTTTCGAAACTTTTGTGGCGAATCATTAGGACTGATGATTTAATATAAAATTTCGAATAAACGGATAGCATAAAACAGTAAAAGAGTGCTTAAAATCGAGACCCTAATTCGATAACCTTAATCTGGGACGTTTGAAGTACGTGCTAAAAAAACCGAGTCACGGTCGACGTTTTTCGAAACTTTTTTGGTGAATCATAAGGCCGGATATTTTAGAATATAATTTCGAAGAAACGGAGTGCATAAAAAAATTAAAGAGTGCTGAAAATCGAGACCCTAATTCGGAAACCTTAATCTGGGACGTCTGAAGTACGTGCTAAAAAATGGAGTCACGGTCGATGTTTTTCGAAACTTTTGTGGCGAATCATTAGGACTAATGATTTAGAATCGAATTTCGAAGAAACGGATAGCATAAAACAGTAAAAGAGTACTTAGAATCGACAGCCTAATTCGGTAACCTTAATCTGGGACGTTTGAAGTACGTGCTAAAAAAACCGAGTCACGGTCGACGTTTTTCGAAACTTTTTTGGTGAATCGTAAGGCCGGATATTTTAGAATATAATTTCGAAGAAACGGAGTGCTTAAAACAATTAAAGAGTGCTGAAAATCGAGACCCTAATTCGGAAACCTTAATCTGGGACGTTTGAAGTACGTGCTAAAAAATGGAGTCACGGTCGATGTTTTTCGAAACTTTTGTGGCGAATCATTAGGACTGATTATTTAGAATCGAATTTCGAAGAAACGGATAGCATAAAACAGTAAAAGAGTGCTTAGAATCGAGACCCTAATTCGGTAACCTTAATCTTGGACGTTTGAAGTACGTGCTAAAAAAACCGAGTCACGGTCGACGTTTTTCGAAACTTTTTTGGTGAATCATAAGGCCGGAAATTTTAGAATATAATTTCGAAGAAACGGAGTGCATAAAACAATTAAAGAGTGCTGAAAATCGAGACCCTAATTCGGAAACCTTAATCTGGGACGTTTGAAGTACGTGCTAAAAAATGGAGTCACGGTCGATGTTTTTCGAAACTTTTGTGGCGAATCATTAGGACTGATGATTTAGAATCGAATTTCGAAGAAACGGATAGCATAAAACAGTAAAAGAGTGCTTAGAATCGAGACCCTAATTCGGTAACCTTAATCTTGGACGTTTGAAGTACGTGCTAAAAAAACCGAGTCACGGTCGACGTTTTTCGAAACTTTTTTGGTGAATCATAAGGCCGGATATTTTAGAATATAATTTCGAAGAAACGGAGTGCATAAAAAAATTAAAGAGTGCTGAAAATCGAGACCCTAATTCGGAAACCTTAATCTGGGACGTTTGAAGTACGTGCTAAAAAATGGAGTCACGGTCGATGTTTTTCGAAACTTTTGTGGCGAATCATTAGGACTGATTATTTAGAATCGAATTTCGAAGAAACGGATAGCATAAAACAGTAAAAGAGTGCTTAGAATCGAGACCCTAATTCGGTAACCTTAATCTTGGACGTTTGAAGTACGTGCTAAAAAAACCGAGTCACGGTCGACGTTTTTCGAAACTTTTTTGGTGAATCATAAGGCCGGATATTTTAGAATATAATTTCGAAGAAACGGAGTGCATAAAACAATTAAAGAGTGCTGAAAATCGAGACCCTAATTCGGAAACCTTAATCTGGGACGTCTGAAGTACGTGCTAAAAAATGGAGTCACGGTCGATGTTTTTCAAAACTTTTGTGGCGAATCATTAGGACTGATGATTTAGAATCGAATTTCGAAGAAACGGATAGCATAAAAGAGTAAAAGAGTGCTTAGAATCGAGACCCTAATTTGGTAACCTTAATCTGGGACATTTGAAGTACGTGCTAAAAAAACCGAGTCACGGTCGACGTTTTTTGAAACTTTTTTGGTGAATCATAAGGCCGGATATTTTAGAATATAATTTCGAAGAAACGGAGTGCATAAAAGAATTAAAGAGTGCTGAAAATCGAGACCCTAATTCGGAAACCTTAATCTGGGACGTCTGAAGTACGTGCTAAAAAATGGAGTCACGGTCGATGTTTTTCGAAACTTTTGTGGGGAATCATTAGGACTAATGATTTAGAATCGAATTTCGAAGAAACGGATAGCATAAAACAGTAAAAGAGTACTTAGAATCGAGAGCCTAATTCGGTAACCTTAATCTGGGACGTTTGAAGTACGTGCTAAAAAAACCGAGTCACGGTCCACGTTTTTCGAAACTTTTTTGGTGAATCGTAAGGCCGGATATTTTAGAATATAATTTCGAAGAAACGGAGTGCTTAAAACAATTAAAGAGTGCTGAAAATCGAGACCCTAATTCGGAAACCTTAAACTGGGACGTTTGAAGTACGTGCTAAAAAATGGAGTGACGGTCGATGTTTTTCGAAACTTTTGTGGCGAATCATTAGGACTGATGATTTAATATAAAATTTCGAATAAACGGATAGCATAAAACAGTAAAAGAGTGCTTAAAATCGAGACCCTAATTCGATAACCTTAATCTGGGACGTTTGAAGTACGTGCTAAAAAAACCGAGTCACGGTCGACGTTTTTCGAAACTTTTTTGGTGAATCATAAGGCCGGAAATTTTAGAATATAATTTCGAAGAAACGGAGTGCATAAAACAATTAAAGAGTGCTGAAAATCGAGACCCTAATTCGGAAACCTTAATCTGGGACGTTTGAAGTACGTGCTAAAAAATGGAGTCACGGTCGATGTTTTTCGAAACTTTTGTGGCGAATCATTAGGACTGATGATTTAGAATCGAATTTCGAAGAAACGGATAGCATAAAACAGTAAAAGAGTGCTTAGAATCGAGACCCTAATTCGGTAACCTTAATCTTGGACGTTTGAAGTACGTGCTAAAAAAACCGAGTCACGGTCGACGTTTTTCGAAACTTTTTTGGTGAATCATAAGGCCGGATATTTTAGAATATAATTTCGAAGAAACGGAGTGCATAAAACAATTAAAGAGTGCTGAAAATCGAGACCCTAATTCGGAAACCTTAATCTGGGACGTTTGAAGTACGTGCTAAAAAATGGAGTCACGGTCGATGTTTTTCGAAACTTTTGTGGCGAATCATTAGGACTGATTATTTAGAATCGAATTTCGAAGAAACGGATAGCATAAAACAGTAAAAGAGTGCTTAGAATCGAGACCCTAATTCGGTAACCTTAATCTTGGACGTTTGAAGTACGTGCTAAAAAAACCGAGTCACGGTCGACGTTTTTCGAAACTTTTTTGGTGAATCATAAGGCCGGATATTTTAGAATATAATTTCGAAGAAACGGAGTGCATAAAACAATTAAAGAGTGCTGAAAATCGAGACCCTAATTCGGAAACCTTAATCTGGGACGTCTGAAGTACGTGCTAAAAAATGGAGTCACGGTCGATGTTTTTCAAAACTTTTGTGGCGAATCATTAGGACTGATGATTTAGAATCGAATTTCGAAGAAACGGATAGCATAAAAGAGTAAAAGAGTGCTTAGAATCGAGACCCTAATTTGGTAACCTTAATCTGGGACATTTGAAGTACGTGCTAAAAAAACCGAGTCACGGTCGACGTTTTTTGAAACTTTTTTGGTGAATCATAAGGCCGGATATTTTAGAATATAATTTCGAAGAAACGGAGTGCATAAAAAAATTAAAGAGTGCTGAAAATCGAGACCCTAATTCGGAAACCTTAATCTGGGACGTCTGAAGTACGTGCTAAAAAATGGAGTCACGGTCGATGTTTTTCGAAACTTTTGTGGCGAATCATTAGGACTAATGATTTAGAATCGAATTTCGAAGAAACGGATAGCATAAAACAGTAAAAGAGTACTTAGAATCGAGAGCCTAATTCGGTAACCTTAATCTGGGACGTTTGAAGTACGTGCTAAAAAAACCGAGTCACGGTCGACGTTTTTCGAAACTTTTTTGGTGAATCGTAAGGCCGGATATTTTAGAATATAATTTCGAAGAAACGGAGTGCTTAAAACAATTAAAGAGTGCTGAAAATCGAGACCCTAATTCGGAAACCTTAATCTGGGACGTTTGAAGTACGTGCTAAAAAATGGAGTGACGGTCGATGTTTTTCGAAACTTTTGTGGCGAATCATTAGGACTGATGATTTAATATAAAATTTCGAATAAACGGATAGCATAAAACAGTAAAAGAGTGCTTAAAATCGAGACCCTAATTCGATAACCTTAATCTGGGACGTTTGAAGTACGTGCTAAAAAAACCGAGTCACGGTCGACGTTTTTCGAAACTTTTTTGGTGAATCATAAGGCCGGATATTTTAGAATATAATTTCGAAGAAACGGAGTGCATAAAAAAATTAAAGAGTGCTGAAAATCGAGTCCCTAATTCAGAAACCTTAATCTGGGACGTCTGAAGTACGTGCTAAAAAATGGCGTCACGGTCGATGTTTTTCGAAACTTTTGTGGCGAATCATTAGGACTGATGATTTAGAATCGAATTTCGAAGAAACGGATAGCATAAAACAGTAAAAGAGTGCTTAAAATCGAGAGCCTAATTCGGTAACCTTAATCTGGGACGTTTGAAGTACGTGCTAAAAAAACCGAGTCACGGTCGACGTTTTTCGAAACTTTTTTGGTGAATCGTAAGGCCGGATATTTTAGAATATAATTTCGAAGAAACGGAGTGCTTAAAACAATTAAAGAGTGCTGAAAATCGAGACCCTAATTCGGAAACCTTAATCTGGGACGTTTGAAGTACTTGCTAAAAAATGGAGTCACGGTCGATGTTTTTCGAAACTTTTGTGGCGAATCATTAGGACTGATGATTTAATATAAAATTTCGAATAAACGGATAGAATAAAACAGTAAAAGAGTGCTTAAAATCGAGACCCTAATTCGATAACCTTAATCTGGGACGTTTGAAGTACGTGCTAAAAAAACCGAGTCACGGTCGACGTTTTTCGAAACTTTTTTGGTGAATCATAAGGCCGGATATTTTAGAATATAATTTCGAAGAAACGGAGTGCATAAAAAAATTAAAGAGTGCTGAAAATCGAGTCCCTAATTCAGAAACCTTAATCTGGGACGTCTGAAGTACGTGCTAAAAAATGGCGTCACGGTCGATGTTTTTCGAAACTTTTGTGGCGAATCATTAGGACTGATGATTTAGAATCGAATTTCGAAGAAACGGATAGCATAAAACAGTAAAAGAGTGCTTAAAATCGAGACCCTAATTCGGTAACCTTAATCTGGGACGTTTGAAGTACGTGCTAAAAAAACCGAGTCACGGTCGACGTTTTTCGAAACTTTTTTGGTGAATCATAAGGCCGGATATTTTAGAATATAATTTCGAAGAAACGGAGTGCATAAAACAATTAAAGAGTGCTGAAAATCGAGACCCTAATTCGGAAACCTTAATCTGGGACGTCTGAAGTACGTGCTAAAAAATGGCGTCACGGTCGATGTTTTTCGAAACTTTTGTGGCGAATCATTAGGACTGATGATTTAGAATCGAATTTCGAAGAAACGGATAGCATAAAACAGTAAAAGAGTGCTTAAAATCGAGAGCCTAATTCGGTAACCTTAATCTGGGACGTTTGAAGTACGTGCTAAAAAAACCGAGTCACGGTCGACGTTTTTCGAAACTTTTTTGGTGAATCGTAAGGCCGGATATTTTAGAATATAATTTCGAAGAAACGGAGTGCTTAAAACAATAAAAGAGTGCTGAAAATCGAGACCCTAATTCGGAAACCTTAATCTGGGACGTTTGAAGTACGTGCTAAAAAATGGAGTCACGGTCGATGTTTTTCGAAACTTTTGTGGCGAATCATTAGGACTGATTATTTAGAATCGAATTTCGAAGAAACGGATAGCATAAAACAGTAAAAGAGTGCTTAGAATCGAGACCCTAATTCGGTAACCTTAATCTTGGACGTTTGAAGTACGTGCTAAAAAAACCGAGTCACGGTCCACGTTTTTCGAAACTTTTTTGGTGAATCGTAAGGCCGGATATTTTAGAATATAATTTCGAAGAAACGGAGTGCTTAAAACAATTAAAGAGTGCTGAAAATCGAGACCCTAATTCGGAAACCTTAATCTGGGACGTTTGAAGTACGTGCTAAAAAATGGAGTCACGGTCGATGTTTTTCGAAACTTTTGTGGCGAATCATTAGGACTGATGATTTAATATAAAATTTCGAATAAACGGATAGCATAAAACAGTAAAAGAGTGCTTAAAATCGAGACCCTAATTCGGTAACCTTAATCTGGGACGTTTGAAGTACGTGCTAAAAAAACCGAGTCACGGTCGACGTTTTTCGAAACATTTTTGGGGAATCATAAGGCCGGATATTTTAGAATATAATTTCGAACAAATGGAGTGCATAAAACAATTAAAGAGTGCTGAAAATCGAGACCCTAATTCGGAAACCTTAATCTGGGACGTCTGAAGTACGTGCTAAAAAATGGAGTCACGGTCGATGTTTTTCGAAACTTTTGTGGCGAATCATTAGGACTGATGATTTAGAATCGAATTTCGAAGAAACGGATAGCATAAAACAGTAAAAGAGTTCTTAAAATCGAGACCCTAATTCGGTAACCTTAATCTGGGACGTTTGAAGTACGTGCTAAAAAAACCGAGTCACGGTCAACGTTTTTCGAAACCTTTTTGGGGAATCATAAGGCCGGATATTTTAGAATATAATTTCGAACAAATGGAGTGCATAAAACAATTAAAGAGTGCTGAAAATCGAGACCCTAATTCGGAAACCTTAATCTGGGACGTTTGAAGTACGTGCTAAAAAATGGAGTCACGGTCGATGTTTTTCGAAACTTTTTTGGCGAATCATTAGGACTGATGATTTAATATAAAATTTCGAATAAACGGATAGCATAAAACAGTAAAAGAGTGCTTAAAATCGAGACCCTAATTCGGTAACCTTAATCTGGGACGTTTGAAGTACGTGCTAAAAAAACCGAGTCACGGTCGACGTTTTTCGAAACTTTTTTGGTGAATCATAAGGCCGGATATTTTAGAATATAATTTCGAAGAAACGGAGTGCATAAAAAAATTAAAGAGTGCTGAAAATCGAGACCGTAATTCGGAAACCTTAATCTGGGACGTCTGAAGTACGTGCTAAAAAATGGAGTCACGGTCGATGTTTTTCAAAACTTTTGTGGCGAATCATTAGGACTGATGATTTAGAATCGAATTTCGAAGAAACGGATAGCATAAAACAGTAAAAGAGTGCTTAAAATCGAGACCCTAATTCGGTAACCTTAATCTGGGACGTTTGAAGTACGTGCTAAAAAAACCGAGTCACGGTCGACGTTTTTCGAATCCTTTTTGGGGAATCATAAGGCCGGATATTTTAGAATATAATTTCGAACAAATGGAGTGCATAAAACAATTAAAGAGTGCTTAAAATCGAGACCCTAATTCGGAAACCTTAATCTGGGACGTTTGAAGTACGTGCTAAAAAATTGAGTCATTGTCGATGTTTTTCGAAACTTTTGAGGCGAATTATTAGGACTGATGATTTAGAATCGAATTTCAAAGAAACGGAAAGCATAAAACAGTAAAAGGGTGCTTAAAATCGAGACCCTAATTCGGTAATCTTAATGTGGGATGTTTGAAGTACGTGCTAAAAAATGGCGTCACGGTCGATGTTTTTCGAAACTTTTGTGGCGAATCATTAGGACTGATGATTTAGAATCGAATTTCGAAGAAACGGATAGCATAAAACAGTAAAAGAGTGCTTAAAATCGAGACCCTAATTCGGTAACCTTAATCTGGGACGTTTGAAGTACGTGCTAAAAAAACCGAGTCACGGTCGATGTTTTTCGAAACTTTTTTGGTGAATCATAAGGCCGGATATTTTAGAATATAATTTCGAAGAAACGGAGTGCATAAAAAAATTAAAGAGTGCTGAAAATCGAGTCCCTAATTCAGAAACCTTAATCTGGGACGTCTGAAGTACGTGCTAAAAAATGGCGTCACGGTCGATGTTTTTCGAAACTTTTGTGGCGAATCATTAGGACTGATGATTTAGAATCGAATTTCGAAGAAACGGATAGCATAAAACAGTAAAAGAGTGCTTAAAATCGAGAGCCTAATTCGGTAACCTTAATCTGGGACGTTTGAAGTACGTGCTAAAAAAACCGAGTCACGGTCGACGTTTTTCGAATGGTGAATCGTAAGGCCGGATATTTTAGAATATAATTTCGAAGAAACGGAGTGCTTAAAACAATTAAAGAGTGCTGTAAATCGAGACCCTAATTCGGAAACCTTAATCTGGGACGTTTGAAGTACGTGCTAAAAAATGGAGTGACGGTCGATGTTTTTCGAAACTTTTGTGGCGAATCATTAGGACTGATGATTTAATATAAAATTTCGAATAAACGGATAGCATAAAACAGTAAAAGAGTGCTTAAAATCGAGACCCTAATTCGGTAACCTTAATCTGGGACGTTTGAAGTACGTGCTAAAAAAACCGAGTCACGGTCGACGTTTTTCGAAACTTTTTTGGTGAATCATAAGGCCGGATATTTTAGAATATAATTTCGAAGAAACGGAGTGCATAAAACAATTAAAGAGTGCTGAAAATCGAGACCCTAATTCGGAAACCTTAATCTGGGACGTCTGAAGTACGTGCTAAAAAATGGAGTCACGGTCGATGTTTTTCGAAACTTTTGTGGCGAATCATTAGGACTGATGATTTAGAATCGAATTTCGAAGAAACGGATAGCATAAAACAGTAAAAGAGTGCTTAAAATCGAGAGCCTAATTCGGTAACCTTAATCTGGGACGTTTGAAGTACGTGCTAAAAAAACCGAGTCACGGTCAACGTTTTTCGAAACCTTTTTGGGGAATCATAAGGCCGGATATTTTAGAATATAATTTCGAACAAATGGAGTGCATAAAACAATTAAAGAGTGCTGAAAATCGAGACCCTAATTCGGAAACCTTAATCTGGGACGTTTGAAGTACGTGCTAAAAAATGGAGTCACGGTCGATGTTTTTCGAAACTTTTTTGGCGAATCATTAGGACTGATGATTTAATATAAAATTTCGAATAAACGGATAGCATAAAACAGTAAAAGAGTGCTTAAAATCGAGACCCTAATTCGGTAACCTTAATCTGGGACGTTTGAAGTACGTGCTAAAAAAACCGAGTCACGGTCGACGTTTTTCGAAACTTTTTTGGTGAATCATAAGGCCGGATATTTTAGAATATAATTTCGAAGAAACGGAGTGCATAAAACAATTAAAGAGTGCTGAAAATCGAGACCCTAATTCGGAAACCTTAATCTGGGACGTCTGAAGTACGTGCTAAAAAATGGAGTCACGGTCGATGTTTTTCGAAACTTTTGTGGCGAATCATTAGGACTGATGATTTAGAATCGAATTTCGAAGAAACGGATAGCATAAAACAGTAAAAGAGTTCTTAAAATCGAGACCCTAATTCGGTAACCTTAATCTGGGACGTTTGAAGTACGTGCTAAAAAAACCGAGTCACGGTCAACGTTTTTCGAAACCTTTTTGGGGAATCATAAGGCCGGATATTTTAGAATATAATTTCGAACAAATGGAGTGCATAAAACAATTAAAGAGTGCTGAAAATCGAGACCCTAATTCGGAAACCTTAATCTGGGACGTTTGAAGTACGTGCTAAAAAATGGAGTCACGGTCGATGTTTTTCGAAACTTTTTTGGCGAATCATTAGGACTGATGATTTAATATAAAATTTCGAATAAACGGATAGCATAAAACAGTAAAAGAGTGCTTAAAATCGAGACCCTAATTCGGTAACCTTAATCTGGGACGTTTGAAGTACGTGCTAAAAAAACCGAGTCACGGTCGACGTTTTTCGAAACTTTTTTGGTGAATCATAAGGCCGGATATTTTAGAATATAATTTCGAAGAAACGGAGTGCATAAAAAAATTAAAGAGTGCTGAAAATCGAGACCGTAATTCGGAAACCTTAATCTGGGACGTCTGAAGTACGTGCTAAAAAATGGAGTCACGGTCGATGTTTTTCAAAACTTTTGTGGCGAATCATTAGGACTGATGATTTAGAATCGAATTTCGAAGAAACGGATAGCATAAAACAGTAAAAGAGTGCTTAAAATCGAGACCCTAATTCGGTAACCTTAATCTGGGACGTTTGAAGTACGTGCTAAAAAAACCGAGTCACGGTCGACGTTTTTCGAATCCTTTTTGGGGAATCATAAGGCCGGATATTTTAGAATATAATTTCGAACAAATGGAGTGCATAAAACAATTAAAGAGTGCTTAAAATCGAGACCCTAATTCGGAAACCTTAATCTGGGACGTTTGAAGTACGTGCTAAAAAATTGAGTCATTGTCGATGTTTTTCGAAACTTTTGAGGCGAATTATTAGGACTGATGATTTAGAATCGAATTTCAAAGAAACGGAAAGCATAAAACAGTAAAAGGGTGCTTAAAATCGAGACCCTAATTCGGTAATCTTAATGTGGGATGTTTGAAGTACGTGCTAAAAAATGGCGTCACGGTCGATGTTTTTCGAAACTTTTGTGGCGAATCATTAGGACTGATGATTTAGAATCGAATTTCGAAGAAACGGATAGCATAAAACAGTAAAAGAGTGCTTAAAATCGAGACCCTAATTCGGTAACCTTAATCTGGGACGTTTGAAGTACGTGCTAAAAAAACCGAGTCACGGTCGATGTTTTTCGAAACTTTTTTGGTGAATCATAAGGCCGGATATTTTAGAATATAATTTCGAAGAAACGGAGTGCATAAAAAAATTAAAGAGTGCTGAAAATCGAGTCCCTAATTCAGAAACCTTAATCTGGGACGTCTGAAGTACGTGCTAAAAAATGGCGTCACGGTCGATGTTTTTCGAAACTTTTGTGGCGAATCATTAGGACTGATGATTTAGAATCGAATTTCGAAGAAACGGATAGCATAAAACAGTAAAAGAGTGCTTAAAATCGAGAGCCTAATTCGGTAACCTTAATCTGGGACGTTTGAAGTACGTGCTAAAAAAACCGAGTCACGGTCGACGTTTTTCGAATGGTGAATCGTAAGGCCGGATATTTTAGAATATAATTTCGAAGAAACGGAGTGCTTAAAACAATTAAAGAGTGCTGTAAATCGAGACCCTAATTCGGAAACCTTAATCTGGGACGTTTGAAGTACGTGCTAAAAAATGGAGTGACGGTCGATGTTTTTCGAAACTTTTGTGGCGAATCATTAGGACTGATGATTTAATATAAAATTTCGAATAAACGGATAGCATAAAACAGTAAAAGAGTGCTTAAAATCGAGACCCTAATTCGGTAACCTTAATCTGGGACGTTTGAAGTACGTGCTAAAAAAACCGAGTCACGGTCGACGTTTTTCGAAACTTTTTTGGTGAATCATAAGGCCGGATATTTTAGAATATAATTTCGAAGAAACGGAGTGCATAAAACAATTAAAGAGTGCTGAAAATCGAGACCCTAATTCGGAAACCTTAATCTGGGACGTCTGAAGTACGTGCTAAAAAATGGCGTCACGGTCGATGTTTTTCGAAACTTTTGTGGCGAATCATTAGGACTGATGATTTAGAATCGAATTTCGAAGAAACGGATAGCATAAAACAGTAAAAGAGTGCTTAAAATCGAGAGCCTAATTCGGTAACCTTAATCTGGGACGTTTGAAGTACGTGCTAAAAAAACCGAGTCACGGTCGACGTTTTTCGAAACTTTTTTGGTGAATCGTAAGGCCGGATATTTTAGAATATAATTTCGAAGAAACGGAGTGCTTAAAACAATTAAAGAGTGCTGAAAATCGAGACCCTAATTCGGAAACCTTAATCTGGGACGTTTGAAGTACGTGCTAAAAAATGGAGTCACGGTCGATGTTTTTCGAAACTTTTGTGGCGAATCATTAGGACTGATGATTTAATATAAAATTTCGAATAAACGGATAGCATAAAACAGTAAAAGAGTGCTTAAAATCGAGACCCTAATTCGGTAACCTTAATCTGGGACGTTTGAAGTACGTGCTAAAAAAACCGAGTCACGGTCGACGTTTTTCGAAACATTTTTGGGGAATCATAAGGCCGCATATTTTAGAATATAATTTCGAACAAATGGAGTGCATAAAACAATTAAAGAGTGCTGAAAATCGAGACCCTAATTCGGAAACCTTAATCTGGGACGTCTGAAGTACGTGCTAAAAAATGGAGTCACGGTCGATGTTTTTCGAAACTTTTGTGGCGAATCATTAGGACTGATGATTTAGAATCGAATTTCGAAGAAACGGATAGCATAAAACAGTAAAAGAGTGCTTAAAATCGAGACCCTAATTCGGTAACCTTAATCTGGGACGTTTGAAGTACGTGCTAAAAAAACCGAGTCACGGTCGACGTTTTTTGAAACTTTTTTGGTGAATCATAAGGCCTGATATTTTAGAATATAATTTCGAAGAAACGGAGTGCATAAAAAAATTAAAGAGTGCTGAAAATCGAGACCGTAATTCGGAAACCTTAATCTGGGACGTCTGAAGTACGTGCTAAAAAATGGAGTCACGGTCGATGTTTTTCGAAACTTTTGTGGCGAATCATTAGGACTGATGATTTAGAATCGAATTTCGAAGAAACGGATAGCATAAAACAGTAAAAGAGTGCTTAAAATCGAGACCCTAATTCGGTAACCTTAATCTGGGACGTTTGAAGTACGTGCTAAAAAAACCCAGTCGCGGTCGACGTTTTTCGAAACTTTTTTGGTGAATCATAAGGCCGGATATTTTAGAATATAATTTCGAAGAAACGGAGTGCATAAAACAATTAAAGAGTGCTGAAAATCGAGACCCTAATTAGGAAACCTTAATCTGGGACGTTTGAAGTACGTGCTAAAAAATTGAGTCACGGTCGATGTTTTTCGAAACTTTTGAGGCGAATTATTAGGACTGATGATTTAGAATCGAATTTCAAAGAAACGGAAAGCATAAAACAGTAAAAGGGTGCTTAAAATCGAGACCCTAATTCGGTAATCTTAATCTGGGATGTTTGAAGTACGTGCTAAAAAAACCGAGTCACGGTCGACATTTTTCGAAACCTTTTTGGGGAATCATAAGGCCGGATATTTTAGAATATAATTTCGAAGAAATGGAGTGCATAAAACAATTAAAGAGTGCTGAAAATCGAGACCCTAATTCGGAAACCTTAATCTGGGACGTGTGAAGTACGTGCTAAAAAATGGAGTCACGGTCGATGTTTTTCGAAACTTTTGTGGCGAATCATTAGGACTAATGATTTAGAATCGAATTACGAAGAAACGGATAGCATAAAACAGTAAAAGAGTGCTTAGAATCGAGAGCCTAATTCGGTAACCTTAATCTGGGACGTTTGAAGTACGTGCTAAAAAAACCGAGTCACGGTCGACGTTTTTCAAAACTTTTTTGGTGAATCATAAGTCCGAATATTTTAGAATATAATTTCGAAGAAACGGAGTACATAAAAAAATTAAAGAGTGCTGAAAATCGAGTCCCTAATTCGGAAACCTTAATCTGGGACGTCTGAAGTACGTGCTAAAAAATGGCGTCACGGTCGATGTTTTTCGAAACTTTTGTGGCGAATCATTAGGACTGATGATTTAGAATCGAATTTCGAAGAAACGGATAGCATAAAACAGTAAAAGAGTGCTTAAAATCGAGACCCTAATTCGGTAACCTTAATCTGGGACGTTTGAAGTACGTGCTAAAAAAACCGAGTCACGGTCGACGTTTTTCGAAACTTTTTTGGTGAATCGTAAGGCCGGATATTTTAGAATATAATTTCGAAGAAACGGAGTGCTTAAAACAATTAAAGAGTGCTGAAAATCGAGACCCTAATTCGGAAACCTTAATCTGGGACGTTTGAAGTACGTGCTAAAAAAACCGAGTCACGGTCGACATTTTTCGAAACCTTTTTGGGGAATCATAAGGCCGGATATTTTAGAATATAATTTCGAAGAAATGGAGTGCATAAAACAATTAAAGAGTGCTTAAAATCGAGACCCTAATTCGGAAACCTTAATCTGGGACGTTTGAAGTACGTGCTAAAAAATTGAGTCACGGTCGATGTTTTTCTAAACTTTTGTGGTGAATTATTAGGACTGATGATTTAGAATCGAATTTCGAAGAAACCGATAGCATAAAACAGTAAAAGAGTGCTTAAAATCGAGACCCTAATTCGGTAACCTTAATCTGGGACGTTTGAAGTACGTGCTAAAAAAACCGAGTCACGGTCGACGTTTTTCGAAACTTTTTTGGTGAATCGTAAGGCCGGATATTTTAGAATATAATTTCGAAGAAACGGAGTGCTTAAAACAATAAAAGAGTGCTGAAAATCGAGACCCTAATTCGGAAACCTTAATCTGGGACGTTTGAAGTACGTGCTAAAAAATGGAGTCACGGTCGATGTTTTTCGAAACTTTTGTGGCGAATCATTAGGACTGATGATTTAGAATCGAATTTCGAAGAAACGGATAGCATAAAACAGTAAAAGAGTGCTTAAAATCGAGACCCTAATTCGGTAACCTTAATCTGGGACGTTTGAAGTACGTGCTAAAAAAACCGAGTCACGGTCGACGTTTTTCGAAACTTTTTTGGTGAATCGTAAGGTCGGATATTTTAGAATATAATTTCGAAGAAACGGAGTGCATAAAACAATTAAAGAGTGCTAAAAATCGAGACCCTAATTCGGAAACCTTAATCTGGGACGTTTGAAGTACGTGCTAAAAAATGGAGTCACGGTCGATGTTTTTCGAAACTTTTGTGGCGAATCATTAGGACTGATGATTTAGAATCGAATTTCGAAGAAACGGATAGCATAAAACAGTAAAAGACTGCTTAGAATCGAGAGCCTAATTCGGTAACCTTAATCTGGGACGTTTGAAGTACGTGCTAAAAAAACCGAGTCACGGTCCACGTTTTTCGAAACTTTTTTGGTGAATCGTAAGGCCGGATATTTTAGAATATAATTTCGAAGAAACGGAGTGCTTAAAACAATTAAAGAGTGCTGAAAATCGAGACCCTAATTCGGAAACCTTAATCTGGGACGTTTGAAGTACGTGCTAAAAAATGGAGTCACGGTCGATGTTTTTCGAAACTTTTGTGGCGAATCATTAGGACTGATGATTTAATATAAAATTTCGAATAAACGGATAGCATAAAACAGTAAAAGAGTGCTTAAAATCGAGACCCTAATTCGGTAACCTTAATTTGGGACGTTTGAAGTACGTGCTAAAAAAACCGAGTCACGGTCGACGTTTTTCGAAACTTTTTTGGTGAATCATAAGGCCGGATATTTTAGAATATAATTTCGAAGAAACGGAGTGTATAAAAAAATTAAAGAGTGCTGAAAATCGAGACCCTAATTCGGAAACCTTAATCTGGGACGTCTGAAGTAGGTGCTAAAAAATGGAGTCACGGTCGATGTTTTTCGAAACTTTTGTGGCGAATCATTAGGACTGATGATTTAGAATCGAATTTCGAAGAAACGGATAGCATAAAACAGTAAAAGAGTGCTTAAAATCGAGACCCTAATTCGGTAACGTTAATCTGGGACGTTTGAAGTACGTGCTAAAAAAACCGAGTCACGGTCGACGTTTTTCGAAACCTTTTTGGGGAATCATAAGGCCGGATATTTTAGAATATAATTTCGAACAAATGGAGTGCATAAAACAATTAAAGAGTGCTTAAAATCGAGACCCTAATTCGGAAACCTTAATCTAGGACGTTTGAAGTACGTGCTAAAAAATTGAGTCACGGTCGATGTTTTTCGAAACTTTTGTGGTGAATTATTAGGACTGATGATTTAGAATCGAATTTCGAAGAAACGGATAGCATAAAACAGTAAAAGAGTGCTTAGAATCGAGACCCTAATTTGGTAACCTTAATCTAGGACATTTGAAGTACGTGCTAAAAAAACCGAGTCACGGTCGACGTTTTTTGAAACTTTTTTGGTGAATCATAAGGCCTGATATTTTAGAATATAATTTCGAAGAAACGGAGTGCATAAAAAAATTAAAGAGTGCTGAAAATCGAGACCGTAATTCGGAAACCTTAATCTGGGACGTCTGAAGTACGTGCTAAAAAATGGAGTCACGGTCGATGTTTTTCGAAACTTTTGTGGCGAATCATTAGGACTGATGATTTAGAATCGAATTTCGAAGAAACGGATAGCATAAAACAGTAAAAGAGTGCTTAAAATCGAGACCCTAATTCGGTAACCTTAATCTGGGACGTTTGAAGTACGTGCTAAAAAAACCGAGTCACGGTCGACGTTTTTCGAAACTTTTTTGGTGAATCATAAGGCCGGATATTTTAGAATATAATTTCGAAGAAACGGAGTGCATAAAACAATTAAAGAGTGCTGAAAATCGAGACCCTAATTAGGAAACCTTAATCTGGGACGTTTGAAGTACGTGCTAAAAAATTGAGTCACGGTCGATGTTTTTCGAAACTTTTGAGGCGAATTATTAGGACTGATGATTTAGAATCGAATTTCAAAGAAACGGAAAGCATAAAACAGTAAAAGGGTGCTTAAAATCGAGACCCTAATTCGGTAATCTTAATCTGGGATGTTTGAAGTACGTGCTAAAAAAACCGAGTCACGGTCGACATTTTTCGAAACCTTTTTGGGGAATCATAAGGCCGGATATTTTAGAATATAATTTCGAAGAAATGGAGTGCATAAAACAATTAAAGAGTGCTGAAAATCGAGACCCTAATTCGGAAACCTTAATCTGGGACGTGTGAAGTACGTGCTAAAAAATGGAGTCACGGTCGATGTTTTTCGAAACTTTTGTGGCGAATCATTAGGACTAATGATTTAGAATCGAATTTCGAAGAAACGGATAGCATAAAACAGTAAAAGAGTGCTTAGAATCGAGAGCCTAATTCGGTAACCTTAATCTGGGACGTTTGAAGTACGTGCTAAAAAAACCGAGTCACGGTCGACGTTTTTCAAAACTTTTTTGGTGAATCATAAGGCCGAATATTTTAGAATATAATTTCGAAGAAACGGAGGACATAAAAAAATTAAAGAGTGCTGAAAATCGAGTCCCTAATTCGGAAACCTTAATCTGGGACGTCTGAAGTACGTGCTAAAAAATGGCGTCACGGTCGATGTTTTTCGAAACTTTTGTGGCGAATCATTAGGACTGATGATTTAGAATCGAATTTCGAAGAAACGGATAGCATAAAACAGTAAAAGAGTGCTTAAAATCGAGACCCTAATTCGGTAACCTTAATCTGGGACGTTTGAAGTACGTGCTAAAAAAACCGAGTTACGGTCGACGTTTTTTGAAACTTTTTTGGTGAATCATAAGGCCGGATATTTTAGAATATAATTTCGGAAACGTAGTGCATAAAAAAATTAAAGAGTGCTGAAAATCGAGACCCTAATTCGGAAACCTTAATGTGGGACGTCTGAAGTACGTGCTAAAAAATGGAGTCACGGTCGATGCTTTTCGAAACTTTTGTGGCGAATCATTAGGACTGATGATTTAGAATCGAATTTCGAAGAAACGGATAGCATAAAACAGTAAAAGAGTGCTTAAAATCGAGACCCTAATTCGGTAACCTTAATCTGGGACGTTTGAAGTACGTGCTAAAAAAACCGAGTCACGGTCGACGTTTTTCGAAACTTTTTTGGTGAATCGTAAGGCCGGATATTTTAGAATATAATTTCGAAGAAACGGAGTGCTTAAAACAATTAAAGAGTGCTGAAAATCGAGACCCTAATTCGGAAACCTTAATCTGGGACGTCTGAAGTACGTGCTAAAAAATGGAGTCACGGTCGATGTTTTTCAAAACTTTTGTGGCGAATCATTAGGACTGATGATTTAGAATCGAATTTCGAAGAAACGGATAGCATAAAACAGTAAAAGAGTGCTTAAAATCGAGACCCTAATTCGGTAACCTTAATATGGGACGTTTGAAGTACGTGCTAAAAAAACCGAGTCACGGTCGACGTTTCTCGAAACATTTTTGGGGAATCATAAGGCCGGATATTTTAGAATATAATTTCGAACAAATGGAGTGCATAAAACAATTAAAGAGTGCTTAAAATCGAGACCCTAATTCGGAAACCTTAATCTGGGACGTTTGAAGTACGTGCTAAAAAATTGAGTCACGGTCGATGTTTTTCGAAACTTTTGTGGCGAATCATTAGGACTGATGATTTAGAATCGAATTTCGAAGAAACGGATAGCATAAAACAGTAAAAGAGTGCTTAAAATCGAGACCCTAATTCGGTAACCTTAATCTGGGACGTTTGAAGTACGTGCTAAAAAAACCGTGTCACGGTCGATGTTTTTCGAAACTTTTGTGGCGAATCATTAGGTTTGATGATTTAATATAAAATTTCGAATAAACGGATAGCATAAAACAGTAAAAGAGTGCTTAAAATCGAGACCCTAATTCGATAACCTTAATCTGGGACGTTTGAAGTACGTGCTAAAAAAACCGAGTCACGGTCGACGTTTTTCGAAACCTTTTTGGGGAATCATAAGGCCGGATATTTTAGAATATAATTTCGAACAAATGGAGTGCATAAAACAATTAAAGAGTGCTGAAAATCGAGACCCTAATTCGGAAACCTTAATCTGGAACGTTTGAAGTACGTGCTAAAAAATTGAGTCACGGTCGATGTTTTTCGAAACTTTTGTGGCGAATCATTAGGACTGATGATTTAGAATCGAATTTCGAAGAAACGGATAGCATAAAACAGTAAAAGAGTGCTTAGAATCGAGACCCTAATTCGGTAACCTTAATCTCGGACGTTTGAAGTACGTGCTAAAAAAACCGAGTCACGGTCGACGTTTTTCGAAACTTTTTTGGTGAATCATAAGGCCGGATATTTTAGAATATAATTTCGAAGAAACGGAGTGCATAAAAAAATTAAAGAGTGCTGAAAATCGAGACCCTAATTCGGAAACCTTAATCTGGGACGTCTGAAGTACGTGCTAAAAAATGGAGTGACGGTCGATGTTTTTCGAAACATTTGTGGCGAATCATTAGGACTGATGATTTAGAATCGAATTTCGAAGAAACGGATAGCATAAAACAGTAAAAGAGTGCTTAAAATCGAGACCCTAATTCGGTAACCTTAATCTGGGACGTTTGAAGTACGTGCTAAAAAAACCGAGTCACGGTCGACGTTTTTCGAAACTTTTTTGGTGAATCGTAAGGCCGGATATTTTAGAATATAATTTCGAAGAAACGGAGTGCTTAAAACAATTAAAGAGTGCTGAAAATCGAGACCCTAATTCGGAAACCTTAATCTGGGACGTTTGAAGTACGTGCTAAAAAATGGAGTCACGGTCGATGTTTTTCGAAACTTTTGTGGCGAATCATTAGGACTGATGATTTAATATAAAATTTCGAATAAACGGATAGCATAAAACAGTAAAAGAGTGCTTAAAATCGAGACCCTAATAAGATAACCTTAATCTGGGACGTTTGAAGTACGTGCTAAAAAAACCGAGTCACGGTCGACGTTTTTCGAAACATTTTTGGGGAATCATAAGGCCGGATATTTTAGAATATAATTTCGAACAAATGGAGTGCATAAAACAATTAAAGAGTGCTTAAAATCGAGACCCTAATTCGGAAACCTTAATCTGGGACGTTTGAAGTACGTGCTAAAAAATTGAGTCACGGTCGATGTTTTTCTAAACTTTTGTGGTGAATTATTAGGACTGATGATTTAGAATCGAATTTCGAAGAAACCGATAGCATAAAACAGTAAAAGAGTGCTTAAAATCGAGACCCTAATTCGGTAACCTTAATCTGGGACGTTTGAAGTACGTGCTAAAAAAACCGTGTCACGGTCGATGTTTTTCGAAACTTTTGTGGCGAATCATTAGGTTTGATGATTTAATATAAAATTTCGAATAAACGGATAGCATAAAACAGTAAAAGAGTGCTTAAAATCGAGACCCTAATTCGATAACCTTAATCTGGGACGTTTGAAGTACGTGCTAAAAAAACCGAGTCACGGTCGACGTTTTTCGAAACCTTTTTGGGGAATCATAAGGCCGGATATTTTAGAATATAATTTCGAACAAATGGAGTGCATAAAACAATTAAAGAGTGCTGAAAATCGAGACCCTAATTCGGAAACCTTAATCTGGAACGTTTGAAGTACGTGCTAAAAAATTGAGTCACGGTCGATGTTTTTCGAAACTTTTGTGGCGAATCATTAGGACTGATGATTTAGAATCGAATTTCGAAGAAACGGATAGCATAAAACAGTAAAAGAGTGCTTAGAATCGAGACCCTAATTCGGTAACCTTAATCTCGGACGTTTGAAGTACGTGCTAAAAAAACCGAGTCACGGTCGACGTTTTTCGAAACTTTTTTGGTGAATCATAAGGCCGGATATTTTAGAATATAATTTCGAAGAAACGGAGTGCATAAAAAAATTAAAGAGTGCTGAAAATCGAGACCCTAATTCGGAAACCTTAATCTGGGACGTCTGAAGTACGTGCTAAAAAATGGAGTGACGGTCGATGTTTTTCGAAACATTTGTGGCGAATCATTAGGACTGATGATTTAGAATCGAATTTCGAAGAAACGGATAGCATAAAACAGTAAAAGAGTGCTTAAAATCGAGACCCTAATTCGGTAACCTTAATCTGGGACGTTTGAAGTACGTGCTAAAAAAACCGAGTCACGGTCGACGTTTTTCGAAACTTTTTTGGTGAATCGTAAGGCCGGATATTTTAGAATATAATTTCGAAGAAACGGAGTGCTTAAAACAATTAAAGAGTGCTGAAAATCGAGACCCTAATTCGGAAACCTTAATCTGGGACGTTTGAAGTACGTGCTAAAAAATGGAGTCACGGTCGATGTTTTTCGAAACTTTTGTGGCGAATCATTAGGACTGATGATTTAATATAAAATTTCGAATAAACGGATAGCATAAAACAGTAAAAGAGTGCTTAAAATCGAGACCCTAATAAGATAACCTTAATCTGGGACGTTTGAAGTACGTGCTAAAAAAACCGAGTCACGGTCGACGTTTTTCGAAACATTTTTGGGGAATCATAAGGCCGGATATTTTAGAATATAATTTCGAACAAATGGAGTGCATAAAACAATTAAAGAGTGCTTAAAATCGAGACCCTAATTCGGAAACCTTAATCTGGGACGTTTGAAGTACGTGCTAAAAAATTGAGTCACGGTCGATGTTTTTCTAAACTTTTGTGGTGAATTATTAGGACTGATGATTTAGAATCGAATTTCGAAGAAACCGATAGCATAAAACAGTAAAAGAGTGCTTAAAATCGAGACCCTAATTCGGTAACCTTAATCTGGGACGTTTGAAGTACGTGCTAAAAAAACCGAGTCACGGTCGACGTTTTTCGAAACTTTTTTGGTGAATCGTAAGGTCGGATATTTTAGAATATAATTTCGAAGAAACGGAGTGCATAAAACAATTAAAGAGTGCTAAAAATCGAGACCCTAATTCGGAAACCTTAATCTGGGACGTTTGAAGTACGTGCTAAAAAATGGAGTCACGGTCGATGTTTTTCGAAACTTTTGTGGCGAATCATTAGGACTGATGATTTAATATAAAATTTCGAATAAACGGATAGCATAAAACAGTAAAAGAGTGCTTAAAATCGAGACCCTAATTCGGTAACCTTAATTTGGGACGTTTGAAGTACGTGCTAAAAAAACCGAGTCACGGTCGACGTTTTTCGAAACTTTTTTGGTGAATCATAAGGCCGGATATTTTAGAATATAATTTCGAAGAAACGGAGTGTATAAAAAAATTAAAGAGTGCTGAAAATCGAGACCCTAATTCGGAAACCTTAATCTGGGACGTCTGAAGTAGGTGCTAAAAAATGGAGTCACGGTCGATGTTTTTCGAAACTTTTGTGGCGAATCATTAGGACTGATGATTTAGAATCGAATTTCGAAGAAACGGATAGCATAAAACAGTAAAAGAGTGCTTAAAATCGAGACCCTAATTCGGTAACCTTAATCTGGGACGTTTGAAGTACGTGCTAAAAAAACCGAGTCACGGTCGACGTTTTTCGAAACCTTTTTGGGGAATCATAAGGCCGGATATTTTAGAATATAATTTCGAACAAATGGAGTGCATAAAACAATTAAAGAGTGCTTAAAATCGAGACCCTAATTCGGAAACCTTAATCTAGGACGTTTGAAGTACGTGCTAAAAAATTGAGTCACGGTCGATGTTTTTCGAAACTTTTGTGGTGAATTATTAGGACTGATGATTTAGAATCGAATTTCGAAGAAACGGATAGCATAAAACAGTAAAAGAGTGCTTAGAATCGAGACCCTAATTTGGTAACCTTAATCTAGGACATTTGAAGTACGTGCTAAAAAAACCGAGTCACGGTCGACGTTTTTTGAAACTTTTTTGGTGAATCATAAGGCCTGATATTTTAGAATATAATTTCGAAGAAACGGAGTGCATAAAAAAATTAAAGAGTGCTGAAAATCGAGACCGTAATTCGGAAACCTTAATCTGGGACGTCTGAAGTACGTGCTAAAAAATGGAGTCACGGTCGATGTTTTTCGAAACTTTTGTGGCGAATCATTAGGACTGATGATTTAGAATCGAATTTCGAAGAAACGGATAGCATAAAACAGTAAAAGAGTGCTTAAAATCGAGACCCTAATTCGGTAACCTTAATCTGGGACGTTTGAAGTACGTGCTAAAAAAACCCAGTCACGGTCGACGTTTTTCGAAACTTTTTTGGTGAATCATAAGGCCGGATATTTTAGAATATAATTTCGAAGAAACGGAGTGCATAAAACAATTAAAGAGTGCTGAAAATCGAGACCCTAATTAGGAAACCTTATTCTGGGACGTTTGAAGTACGTGCTAAAAAATTGAGTCACGGTCGATGTTTTTCGAAACTTTTGTGGCGAATCATTAGGACTGATGATTTAGAATCGAATTTCGAAGAAACGGATAGCATAAAACAGTAAAAGAGTGCTTAGAATCGAGACCCTAATTCGGTAACCTTAATCTCGGACGTTTGAAGTACGTGCTAAAAAAACCGAGTCACGGTCGACGTTTTTCGAAACTTTTTTGGTGAATCATAAGGCCGGATATTTTAGAATATAATTTCGAAGAAACGGAGTGCATAAAAAAATTAAAGAGTGCTGAAAATCGAGACCCTAATTCGGAAACCTTAATCTGGGACGTCTGAAGTACGTGCTAAAAAATGGAGTGACGGTCGATGTTTTTCGAAACATTTGTGGCGAATCATTAGGACTGATGATTTAGAATCGAATTTCGAAGAAACGGATAGCATAAAACAGTAAAAGAGTGCTTAAAATCGAGACCCTAATTCGGTAACCTTAATCTGGGACGTTTGAAGTACGTGCTAAAAAAACCGAGTCACGGTCGACGTTTTTCGAAACTTTTTTGGTGAATCGTAAGGCCGGATATTTTAGAATATAATTTCGAAGAAACGGAGTGCTTAAAACAATTAAAGAGTGCTGAAAATCGAGACCCTAATTCGGAAACCTTAATCTGGGACGTTTGAAGTACGTGCTAAAAAATGGAGTCACGGTCGATGTTTTTCGAAACTTTTGTGGCGAATCATTAGGACTGATGATTTAATATAAAATTTCGAATAAACGGATAGCATAAAACAGTAAAAGAGTGCTTAAAATCGAGACCCTAATAAGATAACCTTAATCTGGGACGTTTGAAGTACGTGCTAAAAAAACCGAGTCACGGTCGACGTTTTTCGAAACATTTTTGGGGAATCATAAGGCCGGATATTTTAGAATATAATTTCGAACAAATGGAGTGCATAAAACAATTAAAGAGTGCTTAAAATCGAGACCCTAATTCGGAAACCTTAATCTGGGACGTTTGAAGTACGTGCTAAAAAATTGAGTCACGGTCGATGTTTTTCTAAACTTTTGTGGTGAATTATTAGGACTGATGATTTAGAATCGAATTTCGAAGAAACCGATAGCATAAAACAGTAAAAGAGTGCTTAAAATCGAGACCCTAATTCGGTAACCTTAATCTGGGACGTTTGAAGTACGTGCTAAAAAAACCGAGTCACGGTCGACGTTTTTCGAAACTTTTTTGGTGAATCGTAAGGTCGGATATTTTAGAATATAATTTCGAAGAAACGGAGTGCATAAAACAATTAAAGAGTGCTAAAAATCGAGACCCTAATTCGGAAACCTTAATCTGGGACGTTTGAAGTACGTGCTAAAAAATGGAGTCACGGTCGATGTTTTTCGAAACTTTTGTGGCGAATCATTAGGACTGATGATTTAATATAAAATTTCGAATAAACGGATAGCATAAAACAGTAAAAGAGTGCTTAAAATCGAGACCCTAATTCGGTAACCTTAATTTGGGACGTTTGAAGTACGTGCTAAAAAAACCGAGTCACGGTCGACGTTTTTCGAAACTTTTTTGGTGAATCATAAGGCCGGATATTTTAGAATATAATTTCGAAGAAACGGAGTGTATAAAAAAATTAAAGAGTGCTGAAAATCGAGACCCTAATTCGGAAACCTTAATCTGGGACGTCTGAAGTAGGTGCTAAAAAATGGAGTCACGGTCGATGTTTTTCGAAACTTTTGTGGCGAATCATTAGGACTGATGATTTAGAATCGAATTTCGAAGAAACGGATAGCATAAAACAGTAAAAGAGTGCTTAAAATCGAGACCCTAATTCGGTAACCTTAATCTGGGACGTTTGAAGTACGTGCTAAAAAAACCGAGTCACGGTCGACGTTTTTCGAAACCTTTTTGGGGAATCATAAGGCCGGATATTTTAGAATATAATTTCGAACAAATGGAGTGCATAAAACAATTAAAGAGTGCTTAAAATCGAGACCCTAATTCGGAAACCTTAATCTAGGACGTTTGAAGTACGTGCTAAAAAATTGAGTCACGGTCGATGTTTTTCGAAACTTTTGTGGTGAATTATTAGGACTGATGATTTAGAATCGAATTTCGAAGAAACGGATAGCATAAAACAGTAAAAGAGTGCTTAGAATCGAGACCCTAATTTGGTAACCTTAATCTAGGACATTTGAAGTACGTGCTAAAAAAACCGAGTCACGGTCGACGTTTTTTGAAACTTTTTTGGTGAATCATAAGGCCTGATATTTTAGAATATAATTTCGAAGAAACGGAGTGCATAAAAAAATTAAAGAGTGCTGAAAATCGAGACCGTAATTCGGAAACCTTAATCTGGGACGTCTGAAGTACGTGCTAAAAAATGGAGTCACGGTCGATGTTTTTCGAAACTTTTGTGGCGAATCATTAGGACTGATGATTTAGAATCGAATTTCGAAGAAACGGATAGCATAAAACAGTAAAAGAGTGCTTAAAATCGAGACCCTAATTCGGTAACCTTAATCTGGGACGTTTGAAGTACGTGCTAAAAAAACCCAGTCACGGTCGACGTTTTTCGAAACTTTTTTGGTGAATCATAAGGCCGGATATTTTAGAATATAATTTCGAAGAAACGGAGTGCATAAAACAATTAAAGAGTGCTGAAAATCGAGACCCTAATTAGGAAACCTTATTCTGGGACGTTTGAAGTACGTGCTAAAAAATTGAGTCACGGTCGATGTTTTTCGAAACTTTTGAGGCGAATTATTAGGACTGATGATTTAGAATCGAATTTCAAAGAAACGGAAAGCATAAAACAGTAAAAGGGTGCTTAAAATCGAGACCCTAATTCGGTAATCTTAATCTGGGATGTTTGAAGTACGTGCTAAAAAAACCGAGTCACGGTCGACATTTTTCGAAACCTTTTTGGGGAATCATAAGGCCGGATATTTTAGAATATAATTTCGAAGAAATGGAGTGCATAAAACAATTAAAGAGTGCTGAAAATCGAGACCCTAATTCGGAAACCTTAATCTGGGACGTGTGAAGTACGTGCTAAAAAATGGAGTCACGGTCGATGTTTTTCGAAACTTTTGTGGCGAATCATTAGGACTAATGATTTAGAATCGAATTTCGAAGAAACGGATAGCATAAAACAGTAAAAGAGTGCTTAGAATCGAGAGCCTAATTCGGTAACCTTAATCTGGGACGTTTGAAGTACGTGCTAAAAAAACCGAGTCACGGTCGACGTTTTTCAAAACTTTTTTGGTGAATCATAAGGCCGAATATTTTAGAATATAATTTCGAAGAAACGGAGGACATAAAAAAATTAAAGAGTGCTGAAAATCGAGTCCCTAATTCGGAAACCTTAATCTGGGACGTCTGAAGTACGTGCTAAAAAATGGCGTCACGGTCGATGTTTTTCGAAACTTTTGTGGCGAATCATTAGGACTGATGATTTAGAATCGAATTTCGAAGAAACGGATAGCATAAAACAGTAAAAGAGTGCTTAAAATCGAGACCCTAATTCGGTAACCTTAATCTGGGACGTTTGAAGTACGTGCTAAAAAAACCGAGTTACGGTCGACGTTTTTCGAAACTTTTTTGGTGAATCATAAGGCCGGATATTTTAGAATATAATTTCGGAAACGTAGTGCATAAAAAAATTAAAGAGTGCTGAAAATCGAGACCCTAATTCGGAAACCTTAATGTGGGACGTCTGAAGTACGTGCTAAAAAATGGAGTCACGGTCGATGTTTTTCGAAACTTTTGTGGCGAATCATTAGGACTGATGATTTAGAATCGAATTTCGAAGAAACGGATAGCATAAAACAGTAAAAGAGTGCTTAAAATCGAGACCCTAATTCGGTAACCTTAATCTGGGACGTTTGAAGTACGTGCTAAAAAAACCGAGTCACGGTCGACGTTTTTCGAAACTTTTTTGGTGAATCGTAAGGCCGGATATTTTAGAATATAATTTCGAAGAAACGGAGTGCTTAAAACAATTAAAGAGTGCTGAAAATCGAGACCCTAATTCAGAAACCTTAATCTGGGACGTTTGAAGTACGTGCTAAAAAATGGAGTCACGGTCGATGTTTTTCGAAACTTTTGTGGCGAATCATTAGGACTGATGATTTAATATAAAATTTCGAATAAACGGATAGCATAAAACAGTAAAAGAGTGCTTAAAATCGAGACCCTAATTCGGTAACCTTAATATGGGACGTTTGAAGTACGTGCTAAAAAAACCGAGTCACGGTCGACGTTTTTCGAAACATTTTAGGGGAATCATAAGGCCGGATATTTTAGAATATAATTTCGAACAAATGGAGTGCATAAAACAATTAAAGAGTGCTTAAAATCGAGACCCTAATTCGGAAACCTTAATCTGGGACGTTTGAAGTACGTGCTAAAAAATTGAGTCACGGTCGATGTTTTTCGAAACTTTTGTGGCGAATCATTAGGACTGATGATTTAGAATCGAATTTCGAAGAAACGGATAGCATAAAACAGTAAAAGAGTGCTTAAAATCGAGACCCTAATTCGGTAACCTTAATCTGGGACGTTTGAAGTACGTGCTAAAAAAACCGAGTCATGGTCGATGTTTTTCGAAACTTTTGTGGCGAATCATTAGGACTGATGATTTAGAATCGAATTTCGAAGAAACGGATAGCATAAAACAGTAAAAGAGTGCTTAAAATCGAGACCCTAATTCGGTAACCTTAATCTGGGACGTTTCAAGTACGTGCTAAAAAAACCGAGTCACGGTCGATGTTTTTCGAAACTTTTGTGGCGAATCATTAGGTTTGATGATTTAATATAAAATTTCGAATAAACGGATAGCATAAAACAGTAAAAGAGTGCTTAAAATCGAGACCCTAATTCGATAACCTTAATCTGGGACGTTTGAAGTACGTGCTAAAAAAACCGAGTCACGGTCGACGTTTTTCGAAACCTTTTTGGGGAATCATAAGGCCGGATATTTTAGAATATAATTTCGAACAAATGGAGTGCTTAAAACAATTAAAGAGTGCTGAAAATCGAGACCCTAATTCGGAAACCTTAATCTGGGACGTTTTAAGTACGTGCTAAAAAATGGAGTCACGGTCGATGTTTTTCGAAACTTTTGTGGCGAATCATTAGGACTGATGATTTAATATAAAATTTCGAATAAACGGATAGCATAAAACAGTAAAAGAGTGCTTAAAATCGAGACCCTAATTCGGTAACCTTAATCTGGGACGTTTGAAGTACGTGCTAAAAAAACCGAGTCACGGTCGACGTTTTTCGAAACTTTTTTGGTGAATCGTAAGGCCGGATGTTTTAGAATATAATTTCGAAGAAATGGAGTGCTTAAAACAATTAAAGAGTGCTGAAAATCGAGACCCTAATTCGGAAACCTTAATCTGGGACGTCTGAAGTACGTGCTATAAAATGGAGTCACGATCGATGTTTTTCGAAACTTTTGTGGCGAATCATTAGGACTGATGATTTAGAATCGAATTTCGAAGAAACGGATAGCATAAAACAGTAAAAGAGTGCTTAAAATCGAGACCCTAATTCGGTAACCTTAATCTGGGACGTTTGAAGTACGTGCTAAAAAAACCGAGTCACGGTCGACGTTTTTCGAAACTTTTTTGGTGAATCATAAGGCCGGATATTTTAGAATATAATTTCGAAGAAACGGAGTGCTTAAAACAATTAAAGAGTGCTGAAAATCGAGACCCTAATTCGGAAACCTTAATCTGGGACGTCTGAAGTACGTGCTAAAAAATGGCGTCACGGTCGATGTTTTTCGAAACTTTTGTGGCGAATCATTAGGACTGATGATTTAGAATCGAATTTCGAAGAAACGGATAGCATAAAACAGTAAAAGAGTGCTTAAAATCGAGACCCTAATTCGGTAACCTTAATCTGGGACGTTTCAAGTACGTGCTAAAAAAACCGAGTCACGGTCGATGTTTTTCGAAACTTTTGTGGCGAATCATTAGGTTTGATGATTTAATATAAAATTTCGAATAAACGGATAGCATAAAACAGTAAAAGAGTGCTTAAAATCGAGACCCTAATTCGATAACCTTAATCTGGGACGTTTGAAGTACGTGCTAAAAAAACCGAGTCACGGTCGACGTTTTTCGAAACCTTTTTGGGGAATCATAAGTCCGGATATTTTAGAATATAATTTCGAACAAATGGAGTGCATAAAACAATTAAAGAGTGCTGAAAATCGAGACCCTAATTCGGAAACCTTAATCTGTAACGTTTGAAGTACGTGCTAAAAAATGGAGTCACGGTCGATGTTTTTCGAAACTTTTGTGGCGAATCATTAGGACTGATGATTTAGAATCGAATTTCGAAGAAACGGATAGCATAAAACAGTAAAAGAGTGCTTAGAATCGAGACCCTAATTCGGTAACCTTAATCTGGGACGTTTGAAGTACGTGCTAAAAAAACCGAGTCACGGTCGACGTTTTTCGAAACTTTTTTGGTGAATCATAAGGCCGGATATTTTAGAATATAATTTCGAAGAAACGGAGTGCATAAAAAAATTAAAGAGTGCTGAAAATCGAGACCCTAATTCGGAAACCTTAATCTGGGACGTCTGAAGTACGTGCTAAAAAATGGAGTGACGGTCGATGTTTTTCGAAACTTTTGTGGCGAATCATTAGGACTGATGATTTAGAATCGAATTTCGAAGAAACGGATAGCATAAAACAGTAAAAGAGTTCTTAAAATCGAGACCCTAATTCGGTAACCTTAATCTGGGACGTTTGAAGTACGTGCTAAAAAAACCGAGTCACGGTCGACGTTTTTCGAAACCTTTTTGGGGAATCATAAGGCCGGATATTTTAGAATATAATTTCGAACAAATGGAGTGCATAAAACAATTAAAGAGTGCTGAAAATCGAGACCCTAATTCGGAAACCTTAATCTGGAACGTTTGAAGTACGTGCTAAAAAATGGAGTGACGGTCGATGTTTTTCGAAACTTTTGTGGCGAATCATTAGGACTGATGATTTAGAATCGAATTTCGAAGAAACGGATAGCATAAAACAGTAAAAGAGTGCTTAGAATCGAGACCCTAATTCGGTAACCTTAATCTGGGACGTTTGAAGTACGTGCTAAAAAAACCGAGTCACGGTCGACGTTTTTCGAAACCTTTTTGGGGAATCATAAGGCCGGATATTTTAGAATATAATTTCGAACAAATGGAGTGCATAAAACAATTAAAGAGTGCTGAAAATCGAGACCCTAATTCGGAAACCTTAATCTGGAACGTTTGAAGTACGTGCTAAAAAATGGAGTGACGGTCGATGTTTTTCGAAACTTTTGTGGCGAATCATTAGGACTGATGATTTAGAATCGAATTTCGAAGAAACGGATAGCATAAAACAGTAAAAGAGTGCTTAGAATCGAGACCCTAATTCGGTAACCTTAATCTGGGACGTTTGAAGTACGTGCTAAAAAAACCGAGTCACGGTCGATGTTTTTCGAAACTTTTGTGGCGAATCATTAGGTTTGATGATTTAATATAAAATTTCGAATAAACGGATAGCATAAAATAGTAAAAGAGTGCTTAAAATCGAGACCCTAATTCGATAACCTTAATCTGGGACGTTTGAAGTACGTGCTAAAAAAACCGAGTCACGGTCGACGTTTTTCGAAACCTTTTTGGGGAATCATAAGGCCGGATATTTTAGAATATAATTTCGAACAAATGGAGTGCATAAAACAATTAAAGAGTGCTGAAAATCGAGACCCTAATTCGGAAACCTTAATCTGGAACGTTTGAAGTACGTGCTAAAAAATGGAGTCACGGTCGATGTTTTTCGAAACTTTTGTGGCGAATCATTAGGACTAATGATTTAGAATCGAATTTCGAAGAAACGGATAGCATAAAACAGTAAAAGAGTGCTTAGAATCGAGACCCTAATTCGGTAACCTTAATCTGGGACGTTTGAAGTACGTGCTAAAAAAACCGAGTCACGGTCGACGTTTTTCGAAACTTTTTTGGTGAATCGTAAGGCCGGATATTTTAGAATATAATTTCGAAGAAACGGAGTGCATAAAAAAATTAAAGAGTGCTGAAAATCGAGACCCTAATTCGGAAACCTTAATCTGGGACGTCTGAAGTACGTGCTAAAAAATGGAGTGACGGTCGATGTTTTTCGAAACTTTTGTGGCGAATCATTAGGACTGATGATTTAGAATCGAATTTCGAAGAAACGGATAGCATAAAACAGTAAAAGAGTGCTTAAAATCGAGACCCTAATTCGGTAACCTTAATCTGGGACGTTTGAAGTACGTGCTAAAAAAACCGAGTCACGGTCGACGTTTTTCGAAACTTTTTTGGTGAATCGTAAGGCCGGATATTTTAGAATATAATTTCGAAGAAACGGAGTGCTTAAAACAATTAAAGAGTGCGGAAAATCGAGACCCTAATTCGGAAACCTTAATCTGGGACGTCTGAAGTACGTGCTAAAAAATGGCGTCACGGTCGATGTTTTTCGAAACTTTTGTGGCGAATCATTAGGACTGATGATTTAGAATCGAATTTCGAAGAAACGGATAGCATAAAACAGTAAAAGAGTGCTTAAAATCGAGACCCTAATTCGGTAACCTTAATCTGGGACGTTTGAAGTACGTGCTAAAAAAACCGTGTCACGGTCGACGTTTTTCGAAACCTTTTTGGGGAATCATAAGGCCGGATATTTTAGAATATAATTTCGAACAAATGGAGTGCATAAAACAATTAAAGAGTGCTGAAAATCGAGACCCTAATTCGGAAACCTTAATCTGGAACGTTTGAAGTACGTGCTAAAAAATGGAGTCACGGTCGATGTTTTTCGAAACTTTTGTGGCGAATCATTAGGACTGATGATTTAGAATCGAATTTCGAAGAAACGGATAGCATAAAACAGTAAAAGAGTGCTTAGAATCGAGACCCTAATTCGGTAACCTTAATCTGGGACGTTTGAAGTACGTGCTAAAAAAACCGAGTCACGGTCGACGTTTTTCGAAACTTTTTTGGTGAATCATAAGGCCGGATATTTTAGAATATAATTTCGAAGAAACGGAGTGCATAAAAAAATTAAAGAGTGCTGAAAATCGAGACCCTAATTCGGAAACCTTAATCTGGGACGTCTGAAGTACGTGCTAAAAAATGGCGTCACGGTCGATGTTTTTCGAAACTTTTGTGGCGAATCATTAGGACTGATGATTTAGAATCGAATTTCGAAGAAACGGATAGCATAAAACAGTAAAAGAGTGCTTAAAATCGAGACCCTAATTCGGTAACCTTAATCTGGGACGTTTGAAGTACGTGCTAAAAAAACCGAGTCACGGTCGACGTTTTTCGAAACTTTTTTGGTGAATCATAAGGCCGGATATTTTAGAATATAATTTCGAAGAAACGGAGTGCATAAAAAAATTAAAGAGTGCTGAAAATCGAGACCCTAATTCGGAAACCTTAAAATGGGACGTCTGAAGTACGTGCTAAAAAATGGCGTCACGGTCGATGTTTTTCGAAACTTTTGTGGCGAATCATTAGGACTGATGATTTAGAATCGAATTTCGAAGAAACGGATAGCATAAAACAGTAAAAGAGTGCTTAAAATCGAGACCCTAATTCGGTAACCTTAATCTGGGACGTTTGAAGTACGTGCTAAAAAAACCGAGTCACGGTCGACGTTTTTCGAAACTTTTTTGGTGAATCGTAAGGCCGGATGTTTTAGAATATAATTTCGAACAAATGGAGTGCATAAAACAATTAAAGAGTGCTGAAAATCGAGACCCTAATTCGGAAACCTTAATCTGGAACGTTTGAAGTACGTGCTAAAAAATGGAGTCACGGTCGATGTTTTTCGAAACTTTTGTGGCGAATCATTAGGACTGATGATTTAGAATCGAATTTCGAAGAAACGGATAGCATAAAACAGTAAAAGAGTGCTTAGAATCGAGACCCTAATTCGGTAACCTTAATCTGGGACGTTTGAAGTACGTGCTAAAAAAACCGAGTCACGGTCGACGTTTTTCGAAACCTTTTTGGGGAACATAAGGCCGGATATTTTAGAATATAATTTCGAACAAATGGAGTGCATAAAACAATTAAAGAGTGCTGAAAATCGAGACCCTAATTCGGAAACCTTAATCTGGAACGTTTGAAGTACGTGCTAAAAAATGGAGTCACAGTCGATGTTTTTCGAAACTTTTGTGGCGAATCATTAGGACTGATGATTTAGAATCGAATTTCGTAGAAACGGATAGCATAAAACAGTAAAAGAGTGCTTAGAATCGAGACCCTAATTCGGTAACCTTAATCTGGGACGTTTGAAGTACGTGCTAAAAAAACCGAGTCACGGTCGACGTTTTTCGAAACTTTTTTGGTGAATCATAAGGCCGGATATTTTAGAATATAATTTCGAAGAAACGGAGTGCATAAAAAAATTAAAGAGTGCTGAAAATCGAGACCCTAATTCGGAAACCATAATCTGGGACGTCTGAAGTACGTGCTAAAAAATGGCGTCACGGTCGATGTTTTTCGAAACTTTTGTGGCGAATCATTAGGACTGATGATTTAGAATCGAATTTCGAAGAAACGGATAGCATAAAACAGTAAAAGAGTGCTTAAAATCGAGACCCTAATTCGGTAACCTTAATCTGGGACGTTTGAAGTACGTGCTAAAAAAACCGAGTCACGGTCGACGTTTTTCGAAACTTTTTTGGTGAATCGTAAGGCCGGATGTTTTAGAATATAATTTCGAACAAATGGAGTGCATAAAACAATTAAAGAGTGCTGAAAATCGAGACCCTAATTCGGAAACCTTAATCTGGAACGTTTGAAGTACGTGCTAAAAAATGGAGTCACGGTCGATGTTTTTCGAAACTTTTGTGGCGAATCATTAGGACTGATGATTTAGAATCGAATTTCGAAGAAACGGATAGCATAAAACAGTAAAAGAGTGCTTAGAATCGAGACCCTAATTCGGTAACCTTAATCTGGGACGTTTGAAGTACGTGCTAAAAAAACCGAGTCACGGTCGACGTTTTTCGAAACTTTTTTGGTGAATCATAAGGCCGGATATTTTAGAATATAATTTCGAAGAAACGGAGTGCATAAAAAAATTAAAGAGTGCTGAAAATCGAGACCCTAATTCGGAAACCTTAATCTGGGACGTCTGAAGTACGTGCTAAAAAATGGCGTCACGGTCGATGTTTTTCGAAACTTTTGTGGCGAATCTTTAGGACTGATGATTTAGAATCGAATTTCGAAGAAACGGATAGCATAAAACAGTAAAAGAGTGCTTAAAATCGAGACCCTAATTCGGTAACCTTAATCTGGGACGTTTGAAGTATGTGCTAAAAAAACCGAGTCATGGTCGACGTTTTTCGAAACTTTTTTGATGAATCGTAAGGCCGGATATTTTAGAATATAATTTCGAAGAAACGGAGTGCTTAAAACAATTAAAGAGTACTGAAAATCGAGACCCTAATTCGGAAACCTTAATCTGGGACGTTTTAAGTACGTGCTAAAAAATGGAGTCACGGTCGATGTTTTTCGAAACTTTTGTGGCGAATCATTAGGACTGATGATTTAATAGAAAATTTCGAATAAACGGATAGCATAAAACAGTAAAAGAGTGCTTAAAATCGAGACCCTAATTCGGTAACCTTAATCTGGGACGTTTGAAGTACGTGCTAAAAAAACCGAGTCACGGTCGACGTTTTTCGAAACTTTTTTGGTGAATCGTAAGGCCAGATGTTTTAGAATATAATTTCGAAGAAATGGAGTGCTTAAAACAATTAAAGAGTGCTGAAAATCGAGACCCTAATTCGGAAACCTTAATCTGGAACGTTTGAAGTACGTGCTAAAAAATGGAGTCACAGTCGATGTTTTTCGAAACTTTTGTGGCGAATCATTAGGACTGATGATTTAGAATCGAATTTCGTAGAAACGGATAGCATAAAACAGTAAAAGAGTGCTTAGAATCGAGACCCTAATTCGGTAACCTTAATCTGGGACGTTTGAAGTACGTGCTAAAAAAACCGAGTCACGGTCGACGTTTTTCGAAACCTTTTTGGTGAATCATAAGGCCGGATATTTTAGAATATAATTTCGAAGAAACGGAGTGCATAAAAAAATTAAAGAGTGCTGAAAATCGAGACCCTAATTCAGAAACCTTAATCTGGGACGTTTGAAGTACGTGCTAAAAAATGGAGTCACGGTCGATGTTTTTCGAAACTTTTGTGGCGAATCATTAGGACTGATGATTTAATATAAAATTTCGAATAAACGGATAGCATAAAACAGTAAAAGAGTGCTTAAAATCGAGACCCTAATTCGATAACCTTAATCTGGGACGTTTGAAGTACGTGCTAAAAAAACTGAGTCACGGTCGACGTTTTTCGAAACCTTTTTGGGGAATCATAAGGCCGGATATTTTAGAATATAATTTCGAACAAATGGAGTGCATAAAACAATTAAAGAGTGCTGAAAATCGAGACCCTAATTCGGAAACCTTAATCTGGAACGTTTGAAGTACGTGCTAAAAAATGGAGTCACGGTCGATGTTTTTCGAAACTTTTGTGGCGAATCATTAGGACTGATGATTTAGAATCGAATTTCGAAGAAACGGATAGCATAAAACAGTAAAAGAGTGCTTAGAATCGAGACCCTAATTCGGTAACCTTAATCTGGGACGTTTGAAGTACGTGCTAAAAAAACCGAGTCACGGTCGACGTTTTTCGAAACTTTTTTGGTGAATCATAAGGCCGGATATTTTAGAATATAATTTCGAAGAAACGGATTGCATAAAAAAATTAAAGAGTGCTGAAAATCGAGACCCTAATTCGGAAACCTTAATCTGGGACGTCTGAAGTACGTGCTAAAAAATGGCGTCACGGTCGATGTTTTTCGAAACTTTTGTGGCGAATCATTAGGACTGATGATTTAGAATCGAATTTCGAAGAAACGGATAGCATAAAACAGTAAAAGAGTGCTTAAAATCGAGACCCTAATTCGGTAACCTTAATCTGGGACGTTTGAAGTACGTGCTAAAAAAACCGAGTCACGGTCGATGTTTTTCGAAACTTTTGTGGCGAATCATTAGGTTTGATGATTTAATATAAAATTTCGAATAAACGGATAGCATAAAACAGTAAAAGAGTGCTTAAAATCGAGACCCTAATTCGATAACCTTAATCTGGGACGTTTGAAGTACGTGCTAAAAAAACCGAGTCACGGTCGACGTTTTTCGAAACCTTTTTGGGGAATCATAAGGCCGGATATTTTAGAATATAATTTCGAACAAATGGAGTGCTTAAAACAATTAAAGAGTGCTGAAAATCGAGACCCTAATTCGGAAACCTTAATCTGGGACGTTTTAAGTACGTGCTAAAAAATGGAGTCACGGTCGATGTTTTTCGAAACTTTTGTGGCGAATCATTAGGACTGATGATTTAATATAAAATTTCGAATAAACGGATAGCATAAAACAGTAAAAGAGTGCTTAAAATCGAGACCCTAATTCGGTAACCTTAATCTGGGACGTTTGAAGTACGTGCTAAAAAAACCGAGTCACGGTCGACGTTTTTCGAAACTTTTTTGGTGAATCGTAAGGCCGGATGTTTTAGAATATAATTTCGAAGAAATGGAGTGCTTAAAACAATTAAAGAGTGCTGAAAATCGAGACCCTAATTCGGAAACCTTAATCTGGGACGTCTGAAGTACGTGCTAAAAAATGGAGTCACGGTCGATGTTTTTCGAAACTTTTGTGGCGAATCATTAGGACTGATGATTTAGAATCGAATTTCGAAGAAACGGATAGCATAAAACAGTAAAAGAGTGCTTAAAATCGAGACCCTAATTCGGTAACCTTAATCTGGGACGTTTGAAGTACGTGCTAAAAAAACCGAGTCACGGTCGACGTTTTTCGAAACTTTTTTGGTGAATCATAAGGCCGGATATTTTAGAATATAATTTCGAAGAAACGGAGTGCTTAAAACAATTAAAGAGTGCTGAAAATCGAGACCCTAATTCGGAAACCTTAATCTGGGACGTCTGAAGTACGTGCTAAAAAATGGCGTCACGGTCGATGTTTTTCGAAACTTTTGTGGCGAATCATTAGGACTGATGATTTAGAATCGAATTTCGAAGAAACGGATAGCATAAAACAGTAAAAGAGTGCTTAAAATCGAGACCCTAATTCGGTAACCTTAATCTGGGACGTTTCAAGTACGTGCTAAAAAAACCGAGTCACGGTCGATGTTTTTCGAAACTTTTGTGGCGAATCATTAGGTTTGATGATTTAATATAAAATTTCGAATAAACGGATAGCATAAAACAGTAAAAGAGTGCTTAAAATCGAGACCCTAATTCGATAACCTTAATCTGGGACGTTTGAAGTACGTGCTAAAAAAACCGAGTCACGGTCGACGTTTTTCGAAACCTTTTTGGGGAATCATAAGGCCGGATATTTTAGAATATAATTTCGAACAAATGGAGTGCTTAAAACAATTAAAGAGTGCTGAAAATCGAGACCCTAATTCGGAAACCTTAATTTGGGACGTTTTAAGTACGTGCTAAAAAATGGAGTCACGGTCGATGTTTTTCGAAACTTTTGTGGCGAATCATTAGGACTGATGATTTAATATAAAATTTCGAATAAACGGATAGCATAAAACAGTAAAAGAGTGCTTAAAATCGAGACCCTAATTCGATAACCTTAATCTGGGACGTTTGAAGTACGTGCTAAAAAAACCGAGTCACGGTCGACGTTTTTCGAAACCTTTTTGGGGAATCATAAGGCCGGATATTTTAGAATATAATTTCGAACAAATGGAGTGCTTAAAACAATTAAAGAGTGCTGAAAATCGAGACCCTAATTCGGAAACCTTAATCTGGGACGTTTTAAGTACGTGCTAAAAAATGGAGTCACGGTCGATGTTTTTCGAAACTTTTGTGGCGAATCATTAGGACTGATGATTTAATATAAAATTTCGAATAAAAGGATAGCATAAAACAGTAAAAGAGTGCTTAAAATCGAGACCCTAATTCGGTAACCTTAATCTGGGACGTTTGAAGTACGTGCTAAAAAAACCGAGTCACGGTCGACATTTTTCGAAACTTTTTTGGTGAATCGTAAGGCCGGATGTTTTAGAATATAATTTCGAAGAAATGGAGTGCTTAAAACAATTAAAGAGTGCTGAAAATCGAGACCCTAATTCGGAAACCTTAATCTGGGACGTCTGAAGTACGTGCTAAAAAATGGAGTCACGGTCGATGTTTTTCGAAACTTTTGTGGCGAATCATTAGGACTGATGATTTAATATAAAATTTCGAATAAAAGGATAGCATAAAACAGTAAAAGAGTGCTTAAAATCGAGACCCTAATTCGGTAACCTTAATCTGGGACGTTTGAAGTACGTGCTAAAAAAACCGAGTCACGGTCGACATTTTTCGAAACTTTTTTGGTGAATCGTAAGGCCGGATGTTTTAGAATATAATTTCGAAGAAATGGAGTGCTTAAAACAATTAAAGAGTGCTGAAAATCGAGACCCTAATTCGGAAACCTTAATCTGGGACGTCTGAAGTACGTGCTAAAAAATGGCGTCACGGTCGATGTTTTTCGAAACTTTTGTGGCGAATCATTAGGACTGATGATTTAGAATCGAATTTCGAAGAAACGGATAGCATAAAACAGTAAAAGAGTGCTTAAAATCGAGACCCTAATTCGGAAACCTTAATTTGGGACGTTTTAAGTACGTGCTAAAAAATGGAGTCACGGTCGATGTTTTTCGAAACTTTTGTGGCGAATCATTAGGTTTGATGATTTAATATAAAATTTCGAATAAACGGATAGCATAAAATAGTAAAAGAGTGCTTAAAATCGAGACCCTAATTCGATAACCTTAATCTGGGACGTTTGAAGTACGTGCTAAAAAAACCGAGTCACGGTCGACGTTTTTCGAAACCTTTTTGGGGAATCATAAGGCCGGATATTTTAGAATATAATTTCGAACAAATGGAGTGCTTAAAACAATTAAAGAGTGCTGAAAATCGAGACCCTAATTCGGAAACCTTAATCTGGGACGTTTTAAGTACGTGCTAAAAAATGGAGTCACGGTCGATGTTTTTCGAAACTTTTGTGGCGAATCATTAGGACTGATGATTTAGAATCGAATTTCGAAGAAACGGATAGCATAAAACAGTAAAAGAGTGCTTAAAATCGAGACCCTAATTCGGTAACCTTAATCTGGGACGTTTGAAGTACGTGCTAAAAAAACCGAGTCACGGTCGACATTTTTCGAAACTTTTTTGGTGAATCGTAAGGCCGGATGTTTTATAATATAATTTCGAAGAAATGGAGTGCTTAAAACAATTAAAGAGTGCTGAAAATCGAGACCCTAATTCGGAAACCTTAATCTGGGACGTCTGAAGTACGTGCTAAAAAATTGAGTCACGGTCGATGTTTTTCGAAACTTTTGTGGCGAATCATTAGGACTGATGATTTAGAATCGAATTTCGAAGAAACGGATAGCATAAAACAGTAAAAGAGTGCTTAAAATCGAGACCCTAATTCGGTAACCTTAATCTGGGACGTTTGAAGTACGTGCTAAAAAAACCGAGTCACGGTTGACCTTTTTCGAAACTTTTTTGGTGAATCATAAGGCCGGATATTTTAGAATATAATTTCGAAGAAACGGAGTGCTTAAAACAATTAAAGAGTGCTGAAAATCGAGACCCTAATTCGGAAACCTTAATCTGGGACGTCTGAAGTACGTGCTAAAAAATGGCGTCACGGTCGATGTTTTTCGAAACTTTTGTGGCGAATCATTAGGACTGATGATTTAGAATCGAATTTCGAAGAAACGGATAGCATAAAACAGTAAAAGAGTGCTTAAAATCGAGACCCTAATTCGGTAACCTTAATCTGGGACGTTTCAAGTACGTGCTAAAAAAACCGAGTCACGGTCGATGTTTTTCGAAACTTTTGTGGCGAATCATTAGGTTTGATGATTTAATATAAAATTTCGAATAAACGGATAGCATAAAATAGTAAAAGAGTGCTTAAAATCGAGACCCTAATTCGATAACCTTAATCTGGGACGTTTGAAGTACGTGCTAAAAAAACCGAGTCACGGTCGACGTTTTTCGAAACCTTTTTGGGGAATCATAAGGCCGGATATTTTAGAATATAATTTCGAACAAATGGAGTGCATAAAACAATTAAAGAGTGCTGAAAATCGAGACCCTAATTCGGAAACCTTAATCTGGAACGTTTGAAGTACGTGCTAAAAAATGGAGTCACGGTCGATGTTTTTCGAAACTTTTGTGGCGAATCATTAGGACTAATGATTTAGAATCGAATTTCGAAGAAACGGATAGCATAAAACAGTAAAAGAGTGCTTAGAATCGAGACCCTAATTCGGTAACCTTAATCTGGGACGTTTGAAGTACGTGCTAAAAAAACCGAGTCACGGTCGACGTTTTTCAAAACTTTTTTGGTGAATCATAAGGCCGGATATTTTAGAATATAATTTCGAAGAAACGGAGTGCATAAAAAAATTAAAGAGTGCTGAAAATCGAGACCCTAATTCGGAAACCTTAATTTGGGACGACTGAAGTACGTGCTAAAAATTGGAGTGACGGTCGATGTTTTTCGAAACTTTTGTGGCGAATCATTAGGACTGATGATTTAGAATCGAATTTCGAAGAAACGGATAGCATAAAACAGTAAAAGAGTGCTTAAAATCGAGACCCTAATTCGGTAACCTTAATCTGGGACGTTTGAAGTACGTGCTAAAAAAACCGAGTCACGGTCGACGTTTTTCGAAACTTTTTTGGTGAATCGTAAGGCCGGATATTTTAGAATATAATTTCGAAGAAACGGAGTGCTTAAAACAATTAAAGAGTGCGGAAAATCGAGACCCTAATTCGGAAACCTTAATCTGGGACGTCTGAAGTACGTGCTAAAAAATGGCGTCACGGTCGATGTTTTTCGAAACTTTTGTGGCGAATCATTAGGACTGATGATTTAGAATCGAATTTCGAAGAAACGGATAGCATAAAACAGTAAAAGAGTGCTTAAAATCGAGACCTTAATTCGGTAACCTTAATCTGGGACGTTTGAAGTACGTGCTAAAAAAACCGAGTCACGGTCGACGTTTTTCGAAACTTTTTTGGTGAATCGTAAGGCCGGATGTTTTAGAATATAATTTCGAACAAATGGAGTGCATAAAACAATTAAAGAGTGCTGAAAATCGAGACCCTAATTCGGAAACCTTAATCTGGAACGTTTGAAGTACGTGCTAAAAAATGGAGTCACGGTCGATGTTTTTCGAAACTTTTGTGGCGAATCATTAGGACTGATGATTTAGAATCGAATTTCGAAGAAACGGATAGCATAAAACAGTAAAAGAGTGCTTAGAATCGAGACCCTAATTCGGTAACCTTAATCTGGGACGTTTGAAGTACGTGCTAAAAAAACCGAGTCACGGTCGACGTTTTTCGAAACTTTTTTGGTGAATCGTAAGGCCGGATATTTTAGAATATAATTTCGAAGAAACGGAGTGCATAAAAAAATTAAAGAGTGCTGAAAATCGAGACCCTAATTCGGAAACCTTAATCTGGGACGTCTGAAGTACGTGCTAAAAAATGGCGTCACGGTCGATGTTTTTCGAAACTTTTGTGGCAAATCATTAGGACTGATGATTTAGAATCGAATTTCGAAGAAACGGATAGCATAAAACAGTAAAAGAGTGCTTAAAATCGAGACCCTAATTCGGTAACCTTAATCTGGGACGTTTGAAGTACGTGCTAAAAAAACCGAGTCACGGTCGACGTTTTTCGAAACTTTTTTGGTGAATCGTAAGGCCGGATGTTTTAGAATATAATTTCGAACAAATGGAGTGCATAAAACAATTAAAGAGTGCTGAAAATCGAGACCCTAATTCGGAAACCTTAATCTGGAACGTTTGAAGTACGTGCTAAAAAATGGAGTCACGGTCGATGTTTTTCGAAACTTTTGTGGCGAATCATTAGGACTGATGATTTAGAATCGAATTTCGAAGAAACGGATAGCATAAAACAGTAAAAGAGTGCTTAGAATCGAGACCCTAATTCGGTAACTTTAATCTGGGACGTTTGAAGTACGTGCTAAAAAAACCGAGTCACGGTCGACGTTTTTCGAAACTTTTTTGGTGAATCATAAGGCCGGATATTTTAGAATATAATTTCGAAGAAACGGAGTGCATAAAAAAATTAAAGAGTGCTGAAAATCGAGACCCTAATTCGGAAACCTTAATCTGGGACGTCTGAAGTACGTGCTAAAAAATGGCGTCACGGTCGATGTTTTTCGAAACTTTTGTGGCGAATCATTAGGACTGATGATTTAGAATCGAATTTCGAAGAAACGGATAGCATAAAACAGTAAAAGAGTGCTTAAAATCGAGACCCTAATTCGGTAACCTTAATCTGGGACGTTTGAAGTATGTGCTAAAAAAACCGAGTCATGGTCGACGTTCTTCGAAACTTTTTTGATGAATCGTAAGGCCGGATATTTTAGAATATAATTTCGAAGAAACGGAGTGCTTAAAACAATTAAAGAGTACTGAAAATCGAGACCCTAATTCGGAAACCTTAATCTGGGACGTTTTAAGTACGTGCTAAAAAATGGAGTCACGGTCGATGTTTTTCGAAACTTTTGTGGCGAATCATTAGGACTGATGATTTAATAGAAAATTTCGAATAAACGGATAGCATAAAACAGTAAAAGAGTGCTTAAAATCGAGACCCTAATTCGGTAACCTTAATCTGGGACGTTTGAAGTACGTGCTAAAAAAACCGAGTCACGGTCGACGTTTTTCGAAACTTTTTTGGTGAATCGTAAGGCCAGATGTTTTAGAATATAATTTCGAAGAAATGGAGTGCTTAAAACAATTAAAGAGTGCTGAAAATCGAGACCCTAATTCGGAAACCTTAATCTGGGACGTCTGAAGTACGTGCTAAAAAATGGAGTGACGGTCGATGTTTTTCGAAACTTTTGTGGCGAATCATTAGGACTGATGATTTAGAATCGAATTTCGAAGAAACGGATAGCATAAAACAGTAAAAGAGTGCTTAAAATCGAGACCCTAATTCGGTAACCTTAATCTGGGACGTTTGAAGTACGTGCTAAAAAAACCGAGTCACGGTCGACGTTTTTCGAAACTTTTTTGGTGAATCGTAAGGCCGGATATTTTAGAATATAATTTCGAAGAAACGGAGTGCTTAAAACAATTAAAGAGTGCTGAAAATCGAGACCCTAATTCGGAAACCTTAATCTGGGACGTTTGAAGTACGTGCTAAAAAATGGAGTCACGGTCGATGTTTTTCGAAACTTTTGTGGCGAATCATTAGGACTGATGATTTAATATAAAATTTCGAATAAACGGATAGCATAAAACAGTAAAAGAGTGCTTAAAATCGAGACCCTAATTCGATAACCTTAATCTGGGACGTTTGAAGTACGTGCTAAAAAAACTGAGTCACGGTCGACGTTTTTCGAAACCTTTTTGGGGAATCATAAGGCCGGATATTTTAGAATATAATTTCGAACAAATGGAGTGCATAAAACAATTAAAGAGTGCTGAAAATCGAGACCCTAATTCGGAAACCTTAATCTGGAACGTTTGAAGTACGTGCTAAAAAATGGAGTCACGGTCGATGTTTTTCGAAACTTTTGTGGCGAATCATTAGGACTGATGATTTAGAATCGAATTTCGAAGAAACGGATAGCATAAAACAGTAAAAGAGTGCTTAGAATCGAGACCCTAATTCGGTAACCTTAATCTGGGACGTTTGAAGTACGTGCTAAAAAAACCGAGTCACGGTCGACGTTTTTCGAAACTTTTTTGGTGAATCATAAGGCCGGATATTTTAGAATATAATTTCGAAGAAACGGAGTGCATAAAAAAATTAAAGAGTGCTGAAAATCGAGACCCTAATTCGGAAACCTTAATCTGGGACGTCTGAAGTACGTGCTAAAAAATGGCGTCACGGTCGATGTTTTTCGAAACTTTTGTGGCGAATCATTAGGACTGATGATTTAGAATCGAATTTCGAAGAAACGGATAGCATAAAACAGTAAAAGAGTGCTTAAAATCGAGACCCTAATTCGGTAACCTTAATCTGGGACGTTTGAAGTACGTGCTAAAAAAACCGAGTCATGGTCGACGTTTTTCGAAACTTTTTTGGTGAATCGTAAGGCCGGATATTTTAGAATATAATTTCGAAGAAACGGAGTGCTTAAAACAATTAAAGAGTACTGAAAATCGAGACCCTAATTCGGAAACCTTAATCTGGGACGTTTTAAGTACGTGCTAAAAAATGGAGTCACGGTCGATGTTTTTCGAAACTTTTGTGGCGAATCATTAGGACTGATGATTTAATATAAAATTTCGAATAAACGGATAGCATAAAACAGTAAAAGAGTGCTTAAAATCGAGACCCTAATTCGGTAACCTTAATCTGGGACGTTTGAAGTACGTGCTAAAAAAACCGAGTCACGGTCGACGTTTTTCGAAACTTTTTTGGTGAATCGTAAGGCCGGATGTTTTAGAATATAATTTCGAACAAATGGAGTGCATAAAACAATTAAAGAGTGCTGAAAATCGAGACCCTAATTCGGAAACCTTAATCTGGAACGTTTGAAGTACGTGCTAAAAAATGGAGTCACGGTCGATGTTTTTCGAAACTTTTGTGGCAAATCATTAGGACTGATGATTTAGAATCGAATTTCGAAGAAACGGATAGCATAAAACAGTAAAAGAGTGCTTAGAATCGAGACCCTAATTCGGTAACCTTAATCTGGGACGTTTGAAGTACGTGCTAAAAAAACCGAGTCACGGTCGACGTTTTTCGAAACTTTTTTGGTGAATCATAAGGCCGGATATTTTAGAATATAATTTCGAAGAAACGGAGTGCATAAAAAAATTAAAGAGTGCTGAAAATCGAGACCCTAATTCGGAAACCTTAATCTGGGACGTCTGAAGTACGTGCTAAAAAATGGCGTCACGGTCGATGTTTTTCGAAACTTTTGTGGCGAATCATTAGGACTGATGATTTAGAATCGAATTTCGGAGAAACGGATAGCATAAAAGAGTAAAAGAGTGCTTAAAATCGAGACCCTAATTCGGTAACCTTAATCTGGGACGTTTGAAGTATGTGCTAAAAAAACCGAGTCATGGTCGACGTTTTTCGAAACTTTTTTGATGAATCGTAATGATTCGCCACAAAAGTTTCGAAAAACATCGACCGTGACTCCATTTTTTAGCACGTACTTCAAACGTCCCAGACAAAGGTTTCTGAATTAGGGTCTCGATTTTAAGCACCATTTTACTCTTTTATGCACTCCGTTTCTTCTAAATTCTATTCTAAACATCCGGCCTAATGATTCCCAACAAAAGTTTCGAAAAACGTCGTCCGTGACACTGTTTTTTTAGCACGTACTTCAAACGTCCAATATTAAGGTTTCCTAATTAGGGTCTCGATTTTCAGCACTCTTTAATTGTTTTATGCACACCGTTTCTTCGAAATTCTATTCTAAATCATTCGGCCTAATGATTCCCAACAAAAGTTTCGAAAAACGTCGTCCGTGACTCGGTTTTTTTAGAACGTACTTCAAACGTCCCAGATTAAGGTTTTCGAATTAGGGTCTCGATTTTAAGCACTCTTTTACTGTTTTATGCTATCCGTTTCTTTGAAATTCGATTCTAAATCATCAGTACTAATGATTCGCCACAAAAGTTTCGAAAAACATCGACCGTGACTCGGTTTTTTTAGCACGTACTTCAAACGTCCCAGATTAAGGTTTCCAAATTAGGGTCTCGATTTGAAGCACTCTTTTACTCTTTTATGCACTCCGTCTCTTCGATTCTAAATCATCAGGCCTAATGATTCGCCACAAAAGTTTCAAAAATCGTGAACCGTGACTCATGTTTTTTAGCACGGACTTCAAACGTCCCAGATTTGGGTTTCTGAATTAGGTTCTCGATTTTAATTACTCTTTTTCTGTTTTATGCACTCCGTTTCTTCGAAATTCGATTCTAAATCATTCGGCCTAATGATTCCCCAAAAAAGTTTCGAAAAACGTCGAGCGTGACTCGGTTTTTTTAGAACGTACTTCAAACGTCCCAGATTAAGGTTTCCGAATTAGGGTCTCGATTTTAAGCACTCTTTTACTGTTTTATGCTATCCGTTTCTTCGAAATTCGATTCTAAATCGTCAGTACTAATGATTCGCCACAAAAGTTTCGAAAAACATCGACCGTGACTCGGTTTTATTAGCACGTACTTCAAACGTCCCAGATTAAGGTTTCCAAATTAGGGTCTCGATTTGAAGCACTCTTTTACTCTTTTATGCACTCCGTCTCTACGATTCTAAATCATCAGGCCTAATGATTCGCCACAAAAGTTTCAAAAATCGTGAACCGTGACTCATGTTTTTTAGCACGGACTTCAAACGTCCCAGATTTGGGTTTCTGAATTAGGTTCTCGATTTTAATTACTCTTTTTCTGTTTTATGCACTCCGTTTCTTCGAAATTCTATTCTAAATCATTCGGCCTAATGATTCCCAACAAAAGTTTCGAAAAACGTCGTCCGTGACTCGGTTTTTTTAGAACGTACTTCAAACGTCCCAGATTAAGATTTCCGAATTAGGGTCTCGATTTTAAGCACTCTTTTACTGTTTTATGCTATCCGTTTCTTCGAAATTCGATTCTAAATCATCAGTACTAATGATTCGCCACAAAAGTTTCGAAAAACATCGACCGTGACTCGGTTTTTTTAGCACGTACTTCAAACGTCCCAGATTATGGTTTCCAAATTAGGGTCTCGATTTGAAGCACTCTTTTACTCTTTTATGCACTCCGTCTCTTCGATTCTAAATCATCAGGCCTAATGATTCGCCACAAAAGTTTCAAAAATCGTGAACCGTGACTCATGTTTTTTAGCACGGACTTCAAACGTCCCAGATTTGGGTTTCTGAATTAGGTTCTCGATTTTAATTACTCTTTTTCTTTTTTATGCACTCCGTTTCTTCGAAATTATATTCTAAATCATTCGGCCTAATGATTCCCAACAAAAGTTTCGAAAAACGTCGTCCGTGACTCGGTTTTTTTAGAACGTACTTCAAACGTCCCAGATTAAGGTTTCCGAATTAGGGTCTCGATTTTAAGCACTCTTTTACTGTTTTATGCTATCTGTTTCTTCGAAATTCGATTCTAAATCATCAGTACTAATGATTCGCCACAAAAGTTTCGAAAAACATCGAACGTGAGTCCATTTTTTTAGCATGTACTTCAAACGTCCCAGATTAAGGTTTCCAAATTAGGGTCTCGATTTGAAGCACTCTTTTACTCTTTTATGCACTCCGTCTCTTCGATTCTAAATCATCAGGCCTAATGATTCGCCACAAAAGTTTCAAAAATCGTGAACCGTGACTCATGTTTTTTAGCACGGACTTCAAACGTCCCAGATTTGGGTTTCTGAATTAGGTTCTCGATTTTAATTACTCTTTTTCTTTTTTATGCACTCCGTTTCTTCGAAATTATATTCTAAATCATTCGGCCTAATGATTCCCAACAAAAGTTTCGAAAAACGTCGTCCGTGACTCGGTTTTTTTAGAACGTACTTCAAACGTCCCAGATTAAGGTTTCCGAATTAGGGTCTCGATTTTAAGCACTCTTTTACTGTTTTATGCTATCCGTTTCTTCGAAATTCGATTCTAAATCATCAGTACTAATGATTCGCCACAAAAGTTTCGAAAAACATCGAACGTGACTCGGTTTTTTTAGCATGTACTTCAAACGTCCCAGATTAAGGTTTCCAAATTAGGGTCTCGATTTGAAGCACTCTTTTACTCTTTTATGCACTCCGTCTCTTCGATTCTAAATCATCAGGCCTAATGATTCGCCACAAAAGTTTCAAAAATCGTGAACCGTGACTCATGTTTTTTAGCACGGACTTCAAACTTCCCAGATTTGGGTTTCTGAATTAGGTTCTCGATTTTAATTACTCTTTTTCTGTTTTATGCACTCCGTTTCTTCGAAATTCTATTCTAAATCATTCGGCCTAATGATTCCCAACAAAAGTTTCGAAAAACGTCGTCCGTGACTCGGTTTTTTTAGAACGTACTTCAAATGTCCCAGATTAAGATTTCCGAATTAGGGTCTCGATTTTAAGCACTCTTTTACTGTTTTATGCTATCCGTTTCTTCGAAATTCGATTCTAAATCATCAGTACTAATGATTCGCCACAAAAGTTTCGAAAAACATCGACCGTGACTCGGTTTTTTTAGCACGTACTTCAAACGTCCCAGATTATGGTTTCCAAATTAGGGTCTCGATTTGAAGCATTCTTTTACTCTTTTATGCACTCCGTCTCTTCGATTCTAAATCATCAGGCCTAATGATTCGCCACAAAAGTTTCAAAAATCGTGAACCGTGACTCATGTTTTTTAGCACGGACTTCAAACGTCCCAGATTTGGGTTTCTGAATTAGGTTCTCGATTTTAATTACTCTTTTTCTGTTTTATGCACTCCGTTTCTTCGAAATTCTATTCTAAATCATTCGGCCGAATGATTCCCCAAAAAAGTTTCGAAAAACGTCGACCGTGACTCCGTTTTTTTAGAACGTACTTCAAACGTTCCAGATTAAGGTTTCCGAATTAGGGTCTCGATTTTAAGCACTCTTTTACTGTTTTATGCTATCCGTTTCTTCGAAATTCGATTCTAAATCATCAGTACTAATGATTCGCCACAAAAGTTTCGAAAAACATCGACCGTGACTCCATTTTTTAGCACGTACTTCAAACGTCCCAGACAAAGGTTTCCGAATTAGGGTCTCGATTTTAAGCACCCTTTTACTCTTTTATGCACTCCGTTTCTTCTAAATTCTATTCTAAACATCCGGCCTAATGATTCCCAACAAAAGTTTCGAAAAACGTCGTCCGTGACACTGTTTTTGTAGCACGTACTTCAAACGTCCAATATTAAGGTTTCCGAATTAGGGTCTCGATTTTCAGCACTCTTTAATTGTTTTATGCACTCCGTTTCTTCGAAATTCTATTCTAAATCATTCGGCCTAATGATTCCCAACAAAAGTTTCGAAAAACGTCGTCCGTGACTCGGTTTTTTTAGAACGTACTTCAAACGTCCCAGATTAAGGTTTCCGAATTAGGGTCTCGATTTTAAGCACTCTTTTACTGTTTTATGCTATCCGTTTCTTCGAAATTCGATTCTAAATCATCAGTACTAATGATTCGCCACAAAAGTTTCGAAAAACATCGACCGTGACTCGGTTTTTTTAGCACGTACTTCAAACGTCCCAGATTATGGTTTCCAAATTAGGGTCTCGATTTGAAGCATTCTTTTACTCTTTTATGCACTCCGTCTCTTCGATTCTAAATCATCAGGCCTAATGATTCGCCACAAAAGTTTCAAAAATCGTGAACCGTGACTCATGTTTTTTAGCACGGACTTCAAACGTCCCAGATTTGGGTTTCTGAATTAGGTTCTCGATTTTAATTACTCTTTTTCTGTTTTATGCACTCCGTTTCTTCGAAATTCTATTCTAAATCATTCGGCCGAATGATTCCCCAAAAAAGTTTCGAAAAACGTCGACCGTGACTCCGTTTTTTTAGAACGTACTTCAAACGTCCCAGATTAAGGTTTCCGAATTAGGGTCTCGATTTTAAGCACTCTTTTACTGTTTTATGCTATCCGTTTCTTTGAAATTCGATTCTAAATCATCAGTACTAATGACTCGCCACAAAAGTTTCGAAAAACATCGACCGTGACTCGGTTTTTTTAGCACGTACTTCAAACGTCCCAGATTATGGTTTCCAAATTAGGGTCTCGATTTGAAGCACTCTTTTACTCTTTTATGCACTCCGTCTCTTCGATTCTAAATCATCAGGCCTAATGATTCGCCACAAAAGTTTCAAAAATCGTGAACCGTGACTCATGTTTTTTAGCACGGACTTCAAACGTCCCAGATTTGGGTTTCTGAATTAGGTTCTCGATTTTAATTACTCTTTTTCTGTTTTATGCACTCCGTTTCTTCGAAATTCTATTCTAAATCATTCGGCCGAATGATTCCCCAAAAAAGTTTCGAAAAACGTCGACCGTGACTCCGTTTTTTTAGAACGTACTTCAAACGTCCCAGATTAAGGTTTCCGAATTAGGGTCTCGATTTTAAGCACTCTTTTACTGTTTTATGCTATCCGTTTCTTCGAAATTCGATTCTAAATCATCAGTACTAATGATTCGCCACAAAAGTTTCGAAAAACATCGACCGTGACTCCATTTTTTAGCACGTACTTCAAACGTCCCAGACAAAGGTTTCCGAATTAGGGTCTCGATTTGAAGCACTCTTTTACTGTTTTATGCACTCCGTCTCTTCGATTCTAAATCATCAGGCCTAATGATTCGCCACAAAAGTTTCAAAAATCGTGAACCGTGACTCATGTTTTTTAGCACGGACTTCAAACGTCCCAGATTTGGGTTTCTGAATTAGGTTCTCGATTTTAATTACTCTTTTTCTTTTTTATGCACTCCGTTTCTTCGAAATTATATTCTAAATCATTCGGCCTAATGATTCCCAACAAAAGTTTCGAAAAACGTCGTCCGTGACTCGGTTTTTTTAGAACGTACTTCAAACGTCCCAGATTAAGGTTTCCGAATTAGGGTCTCGATTTTAAGCACTCTTTTACTGTTTTATGCTATCCGTTTCTTCGAAATTCGATTCTAAATCATCAGTACTAATGATTCGCCACAAAAGTTTCGAAAAACATCGACCGTGACTCGGTTTTTTTAGCACGTACTTCAAACGTCCCAGATTATGGTTTCCAAATTAGGGTCTCGATTTGAAGCACTCTTTTACTCTTTTATGCACTCCGTCTCTTCGATTCTAAATCATCAGGCCTAATGATTCGCCACAAAAGTTTCAAAAATCGTGAACCGTGACTCATGTTTTTTAGCACGGACTTCAAACGTCCCAGATTTGGGTTTCTAAATTAGGTTCTCGATTTTAATTACTCTTTTTCTGTTTTATGCACTCCGTTTCTTCGAAATTCTATTCTAAATCATTCGGCCTAATGATTCCCAACAAAAGTTTCGAAACACGTCGTCCGTGACTCGGTTTTTTTAGAACGTACTTCAAACGTCCCAGATTAAGGTTTCCGAATTAGGGTCTCGATTTTAAGCATTCTTTTACTGTTTTATGCTATCCGTTTCTTCGAAATTCGATTCTAAATCATCAGTACTAATGATTCGCCACAAAAGTTTCGAAAAACATCGACCGTGACTCGGTTTTATTAGCACGTACTTCAAACGTCCCAGATTAAGGTTTCCGAATTAGGGTCTCGATTTGAAGCACTCTTTTACTCTTTTATGCACTCCGTCTCTTCGATTCTAAATCATCAGGCCTAATGATTCGCCACAAAAGTTTCAAAAATCGTGAACCGTGACTCATGTTTTTTAGCACGGACTTCAAACGTCCCAGATTTGGGTTTCAGAATTAGGTTCTCGATTTTAATTACTCTTTTTCTGTTTTATGCACTCCGTTTCTTCGAAATTCTATTCTAAATCATTCGGCCTAATGATTCCCAACAAAAGTTTCGAAAAACGTCGTCCGTGACTCGGTTTTTTTAGAACGTACTTCAAACGTCCCAGATTAAGATTTCCGAATTAGGGTCTCGATTTTAAGCACTCTTTTACTGTTTTATGCTATCCGTTTCTTCGAAATTCGATTCTAAATCATCAGTACTAATGATTCGCCACAAAAGTTTCGAAAAACATCGACCGTGACTCGGTTTTTTTAGCACGTACTTCAAACGTCCCAGATTATGGTTTCCAAATTAGGGTCTCGATTTGAAGCACTCTTTTACTCTTTTATGCACTCCGTCTCTTCGATTCTAAATCATCAGGCCTAATGATTCGCCACAAAAGTTTCAAAAATCGTGAACCGTGACTCATGTTTTTTAGCACGGACTTCAAACGTCCCAGATTTGGGTTTCTGAATTAGGTTCTCGATTTTAATTACTCTTTTTCTTTTTTATGCACTCCGTTTCTTCGAAATTATATTCTAAATCATTCGGCCTAATGATTCCCAACAAAAGTTTCGAAACACGTCGTCCGTGACTCGGTTTTTTTAGAACGTACTTCAAACGTCCCAGATTAAGGTTTCCGAATTAGGGTCTCGATTTTAAGCATTCTTTTACTGTTTTATGCTATCCGTTTCTTCGAAATTCGATTCTAAATCATCAGTACTAATGATTCGCCACAAAAGTTTCGAAAAACATCGACCGTGACTCGGTTTTATTAGCACGTACTTCAAACGTCCCAGATTAAGGTTTCCGAATTAGGGTCTCGATTTGAAGCACTCTTTTACTCTTTTATGCACTCCGTCTCTTCGATTCTAAATCATCAGGCCTAATGATTCGCCACAAAAGTTTCAAAAATCGTGAACCGTGACTCATGTTTTTTAGCACGGACTTCAAACGTCCCAGATTTGGGTTTCTGAATTAGGTTCTCGATTTTAATTACTCTTTTTCTGTTTTATGCACTCCGTTTCTTCGAAATTCTATTCTAAATCATTCGGCCTAATGATTCCCAACAAAAGTTTCGAAAAACGTCGTCCGTGACTCGGTTTTTTTAGAACGTACTTCAAACGTCCCAGATTAAGATTTCCGAATTAGGGTCTCGATTTTAAGCACTCTTTTACTGTTTTATGCTATCCGTTTCTTCGAAATTCGATTCTAAATCATCAGTACTAATGATTCGCCACAAAAGTTTCGAAAAACATCGACCGTGACTCGGTTTTTTTAGCACGTACTTCAAACGTCCCAGATTATGGTTTCCAAATTAGGGTCTCGATTTGAAGCACTCTTTTACTCTTTTATGCACTCCGTCTCTTCGATTCTAAATCATCAGGCCTAATGATTCGCCACGAAAGTTTCAAAAATCGTGAACCGTGACTCATGTTTTTTAGCACGGACGTCAAACGTCCCAGATTTGGGTTTCTGAATTAGGTTCTCGATTTTAATTACTCTTTTTCTTTTTTATGCACTCCGTTTCTTCGAAATTATATTCTAAATCATTCGGCCTAATGATTCTCAACAAAAGTTTCGAAAAACGTCGTCCGTGACTCGGTTTTTTTAGAACGTACTTCAAACGTCCCAGATTAAGGTTTCCGAATTAGGGTCTCGATTTTAAGCACTCTTTTACTGTTTTATGCTATCCGTTTCTTCGAAATTCGATTCTAAATCATCAGTACTAATGATTCGCCACAAAAGTTTCGAAAAACATCGAACGTGAGTCCATTTTTTTAGCACGTACTTCAAACGTCCCAGATTAAGGTTTCCAAATTAGGGTCTCGATTTGAAGCACTCTTTTACTCTTTTATGCACTCCGTCTCTTCGATTCTAAATCATCAGGCCTAATGATTCGCCACAAAAGTTTCAAAAATCGTGAACCGTGACTCATGTTTTTTAGCACGGACTTCAAACGTCCCAGATTTGGGTTTCTGAATTAGGTTCTCGATTTTAATTACTCTTTTTCTGTTTTATGCACTCCGTTTCTTCGAAATTCTATTCTAAATCATTCGGCCTAATGATTCCCAACAAAAGTTTCGAAAAACGTCGTCCGTGACTCGGTTTTTTTAGAACGTACTTCAAATGTCCCAGATTAAGATTTCCCAATTAGGGTCTCGATTTTAAGCACTCTTTTACTGTTTTATGCTATCCGTTTCTTCGAAATTCGATTCTAAATCATCAGTACTAATGATTCGCCACAAAAGTTTCGAAAAACATCGACCGTGACTCGGTTTTTTTAGCACGTACTTCAAACGTCCCAGATTATGGTTTCCAAATTAGGGTCTCGATTTGAAGCATTCTTTTACTCTTTTATGCACTCCGTCTCTTCGATTCTAAATCATCAGGCCTAATGATTCGCCACAAAAGTTTCAAAAATCGTGAACCGTGACTCATGTTTTTTAGCACGGACTTCAAACGTCCCAGATTTGGGTTTCTGAATTAGGTTCTCGATTTTAATTACTCTTTTTCTGTTTTATGCACTCCGTTTCTTCGAAATTCTATTCTAAATCATTCGGCCGAATGATTCCCCAAAAAAGTTTCGAAGTACGTCGACCGTGACTCCGTTTTTTTAGAACGTACTTCAAACGTCCCAGATTAAGGTTTCCGAATTAGGGTCTCGATTTTAAGCACTCTTTTACTGTTTTATGCTATCCGTTTCTTTGAAATTCGATTTTAAATCATCAGTACTAATGACTCGCCACAAAAGTTTCGAAAAACATCGACCGTGACTCGGTTTTTTTAGCACGTACTTCAAACGTCCCAGATTATGGTTTCCAAATTAGGGTCTCGATTTGAAGCACTCTTTTACTCTTTTATGCACTCCGTCTCTTCGATTCTAAATCATCAGGCCTAATGATTCGCCACAAAAGTTTCAAAAATCGTGAACCGTGACTCATGTTTTTTAGCACGGACTTCAAACGTCCCAGATTTGGGTTTCTGAATTAGGTTCTCGATTTTAATTACTCTTTTTCTGTTTTATGCACTCCGTTTCTTCGAAATTCTATTCTAAATCATTCGGCCGAATGATTCCCCAAAAAAGTTTCGAAAAACGTCGACCGTGACTCCGTTTTTTTAGAACGTACTTCAAACGTCCCAGATTAAGGTTTCCGAATTAGGGTCTCGATTTTAAGCACTCTTTTACTGTTTTATGCTATCCGTTTCTTCGAAATTCGATTCTAAATCATCAGTACTAATGATTCGCCACAAAAGTTTCGAAAAACATCGACCGTGACTCCATTTTTTAGCACGTACTTCAAACGTCCCAGACAAAGGTTTCCGAATTAGGGTCTCGATTTGAAGCACTCTTTTACTGTTTTATGCACTCCGTCTCTTCGATTCTAAATCATCAGGCCTAATGATTCGCCACAAAAGTTTCAAAAATCGTGAACCGTGACTCATGTTTTTTAGCACGGACTTCAAACGTCCCAGATTTGGGTTTCTGAATTAGGTTCTCGATTTTAATTACTCTTTTTCTTTTTTATGCACTCCGTTTCTTCGAAATTATATTCTAAATCATTCGGCCTAATGATTCCCAACAAAAGTTTCGAAAAACGTCGTCCGTGACTCGGTTTTTTTAGAACGTACTTCAAACGTCCCAGATTAAGGTTTCCGAATTAGGGTCTCGATTTTAAGCACTCTTTTACTGTTTTATGCTATCCGTTTCTTCGAAATTCGATTCTAAATCATCAGTACTAATGATTCGCCACAAAAGTTTCGAAAAACATCGAACGTGAGTCCATTTTTTTAGCATGTACTTCAAACGTCCCAGATTAAGGTTTCCAAATTAGGGTCTCGATTTGAAGCACTCTTTTACTCTTTTATGCACTCCGTCTCTTCGATTCTAAATCATCAGGCCTAATGATTCGCCACAAAAGTTTCAAAAATCGTGAACCGTGACTCATGTTTTTTAGCACGGACTTCAAACGTCCCAGATTTGGGTTTCTGAATTAGGTTCTCGATTTTAATTACTCTTTTTTTGTTTTATGCACTCCGTTTCTTCGAAATTCTATTCTAAATCATTCGGCCTAATGATTCCCAACAAAAGTTTCGAAAAACGTCGTCCGTGACTCGGTTTTTTTAGAACGTACTTCAAACGTCCCAGATTAAGGTTTCCGAATTAGGGTCTCGATTTTAAGCACTCTTTTACTGTTTTATGCTATCCGTTTCTTCGAAATTCGATTCTAAATCATCAGTACTAATGATTCGCCATAAAAGTTTCGAAAAACATCGACCGTGACTCGGTTTTTTTAGCACGTACTTCAAACGTCCCAGATTATGGTTTCCAAATTAGGGTCTCGATTTGAAGCACTCTTTTACTCTTTTATGCACTCCGTCTCTTCGATTCTAAATCATCAGGCCTAATGATTCGCCACAAAAGTTTCAAAAATCGTGAACCGTGACTCATGTTTTTTAGCACGGACTTCAAACGTCCCAGATTTGGGTTTCTGAATTAGGTTCTCGATTTTAATTACTCTTTTTCTGTTTTATGCACTCCGTTTCTTCGAAATTCTATTCTAAATCATTCGGCCTAATGATTCCCAACAAAAGTTTCGAAAAACGTCGTCCGTGACTCGGTTTTTTTAGAACGTACTTCAAATGTCCCAGATTAAGATTTCCGAATTAGGGTCTCGATTTTAAGCACTCTTTTACTGTTTTATGCTATCCGTTTCTTCGAAATTCGATTATAAATCATCAGTACTAATGATTCGCCACAAAAGTTTCGAAAAACATCGACCGTGACTCGGTTTTTTTAGCACGTACTTCAAACGTCCCAGATTATCGTTTCCAAATTAGGGTCTCGATTTGAAGCATTCTTTTACTCTTTTATGCACTCCGTCTCTTCGATTCTAAATCATCAGGCCTAATGATTCGCCACAAAAGTTTCAAAAATCGTGAACCGTGACTCATGTTTTTTAGCACGGACTTCAAACGTCCCAGATTTGGGTTTCTGAATTAGGTTCTCGATTTTAATTACTCTTTTTCTGTTTTATGCACTCCGTTTCTCATTCGGCCTAATGATTCCCAACAAAAGTTTCGAAAAACGTCGTCCGTGACTCGGTTTTTTTAGAACGTACTTCAAACGTCCCAGATTAAGATTTCCGAATTAGGGTCTCGATTTTAAGCACTCTTTTACTGTTTTATGCTATCCGTTTCTTCGAAATTCGATTCTAAATCATCAGTACTAATGATTCGCCACAAAAGTTTCGAAAAACATCGACCGTGACTCGGTTTTTTTAGCACGTACTTCAAACGTCCCAGATTATGGTTTCCAAATTAGGGTCTCGATTTGAAGCACTCTTTTACTCTTTTATGCACTCCGTCTCTTCGATTCTAAATCATCAGGCCTAATGATTCGCCACAAAAGTTTCAAAAATCGTGAACCGTGACTCATGTTTTTTAGCACGGACTTCAAACGTCCCAAATTTGGGTTTCTGAATTAGGTTCTCGATTTTAATTACTCTTTTTCTGTTTTATGCACTCCGTTTCTTCGAAATTCTATTCTAAATAATTCGGCCTAATGATTCCCAACAAAAGTTTCGAAAAACGTCGTCCGTGACTCGGTTTTTTTAGAACGTACTTCAAACGTCCAAGATTAAGGTTTCCGAATTAGGGTCTCGATTTTAAGCACTCTTTTACTGTTTTATGCTATCCGTTTCTTCGAAATTCGATTCTAAATCATCAGTACTAATGATTCGCCACAAAAGTTTCGAAAAACATCGACCGTGACTCGGTTTTTTTAGCACGTACTTCAAACGTCCCAGATTATGGTTTCCAAATTAGGGTCTCGATTTGAAGCACTCTTTTACTCTTTTATGCACTCCGTCTCTTCGATTCTAAATCATCAGGCCTAATGATTCGCCACAAAAGTTTCAAAAATCGTGAACCGTGACTCATGTTTTTTAGCACGGACTTCAAACGTCCCAGATTTGGGTTTCTGAATTAGGTTCTCGATTTTAATTACTCTTTTTCTGTTTTATGCACTCCGTTTCTTCGAAATTCTATTCTAAATCATTCGGCCTAATGATTCCCAACAAAAGTTTCGAAAAACGTCGTCCGTGACTCGATTTTTTTAGAACGTACTTCAAACGTCCCAGATTAAGGTTTCCGAATTAGGGTCTCGATTTTAAGCACTCTTTTACTGTTTTATGCTATCCGTTTCTTCGAAATTCGATTCTAAATCATCAGTACTAATGATTCGCCACAAAAGTTTCGAAAAACATCGACCGTGACTCGGTTTTTTTAGCACGTACTTCAAACGTCCCAGATTATGGTTTCCAAATTAGGGTCTCGATTTGAAGCACTCTTTTACTCTTTTATGCACTCCGTCTCTTCGATTCTAAATCATCAGGCCTAATGATTCGCCACAAAAGTTTCAAAAATCGTGAACCGTGACTCATGTTTTTTAGCACGGACTTCAAACGTCCCAGATTTGGGTTTCTGAATTAGGTTCTCGATTTTAATTACTCTTTTTCTGTTTTATGCACTCCGTTTCTTCGAAATTCTATTCTAAATCATTCGGCCTAATGATTCCCAACAAAAGTTTCGAAAAACGTCGTCCGTGACTCGATTTTTTTAGAACGTACTTCAAACGTCCCAGATTAAGGTTTCCGAATTAGGGTCTCGATTTTAAGCACTCTTTTACTGTTTTATGCTATCCGTTTCTTCGAAATTCGATTCTAAATCATCAGTACTAATGATTCGCCACAAAAGTTTCGAAAAACATCGACCGTGACTCGGTTTTATTAGCACGTACTTCAAACGTCCCAGATTAAGGTTTCCAAATTAGGGTCTCGATTTGAAGCACTCTTTTACTCTTTTATGCACTCCGTCTCTACGATTCTAAATCATCAGGCCTAATGATTCGCCACAAAAGTTTCAAAAATCGTGAACCGTGACTCATGTTTTTTAGCACGGACTTCAAACGTCCCAGATTTGGGTTTCTGAATTAGGTTCTCGATTTTAATTACTCTTTTTCTGTTTTATGCACTCCGTTTCTTCGAAATTCTATTCTAAATCATTCGGCCTAATGATTCCCAACAAAAGTTTCGAAAAACGTCGTCCGTGACTCGGTTTTTTTAGAACGTACTTCAAACCTCCCAGATTAAGATTTCCGAATTAGGGTCTCGATTTTAAGCACTCTTTTACTGTTTTATGCTATCCGTTTCTTCGAAATTCGATTCTAAATCATCAGTACTAATGATTCGCCACAAAAGTTTCGAAAAACATCGACCGTGACTCGGTTTTTTTAGCACGTACTTCAAACGTCCCAGATTATGGTTTCCAAATTAGGGTCTCGATTTGAAGCACTCTTTTACTCTTTTATGCACTCCGTCTCTTCGATTCTAAATCATCAGGCCTAATGATTCGCCACAAAAGTTTCAAAAATCGTGAACCGTGACTCATGTTTTTTAGCACGGACTTCAAACGTCCCAGATTTGGGTTTCTGAATTAGGTTCTCGATTTTAATTACTCTTTTTCTTTTTTATGCACTCCGTTTCTTCGAAATTATATTCTAAATCATTCGGCCTAATGATTCCCAACAAAAGTTTCGAAAAACGTCGTCCGTGACTCGGTTTTTTTAGAACGTACTTCAAACGTCCCAGATTAAGGTTTCCGAATTAGGGTCTCGATTTTAAGCACTCTTTTACTGTTTTATGCTATCCGTTTCTTCGAAATTCGATTCTAAATCATCAGTACTAATGATTCGCCATAAAAGTTTCGAAAAACATCGACCGTGACTCGGTTTTTTTAGCACGTACTTCAAACGTCCCAGATTATGGTTTCCAAATTAGGGTCTCGATTTGAAGCACTCTTTTACTCTTTTATGCACTCCGTCTCTTCGATTCTAAATCATCAGGCCTAATGATTCGCCACAAAAGTTTCAAAAATCGTGAACCGTGACTCATGTTTTTTAGCACGGACTTCAAACGTCCCAGATTTGGGTTTCTGAATTAGGTTCTCGATTTTAATTACTCTTTTTCTGTTTTATGCACTCCGTTTCTTCGAAATTCTATTCTAAATCATTCGGCCTAATGATTCCCAACAAAAGTTTCGAAAAACGTCGTCCGTGACTCGGTTTTTTTAGAACGTACTTCAAACCTCCCAGATTAAGATTTCCGAATTAGGGTCTCGATTTTAAGCACTCTTTTACTGTTTTATGCTATCCGTTTCTTCGAAATTCGATTCTAAATCATCAGTACTAATGATTCGCCACAAAAGTTTCGAAAAACATCGACCGTGACTCGGTTTTTTTAGCACGTACTTCAAACGTCCCAGATTATGGTTTCCAAATTAGGGTCTCGATTTGAAGCACTCTTTTACTCTTTTATGCACTCCGTCTCTTCGATTCTAAATCATCAGGCCTAATGATTCGCCACAAAAGTTTCAAAAATCGTGAACCGTGACTCATGTTTTTTAGCACGGACTTCAAACGTCCCAGATTTGGGTTTCTGAATTAGGTTCTCGATTTTAATTACTCTTTTTCTTTTTTATGCACTCCGTTTCTTCGAAATTATATTCTAAATCATTCGGCCTAATGATTCCCAACAAAAGTTTCGAAAAACGTCGTCCGTGACTCGGTTTTTTTAGAACGTACTTCAAACGTCCCAGATTAAGGTTTCCGAATTAGGGTCTCGATTTTAAGCACTCTTTTACTGTTTTATGCTATCCGTTTCTTCGAAATTCGATTCTAAATCATCAGTACTAATGATTCGCCATAAAAGTTTCGAAAAACATCGACCGTGACTCGGTTTTTTTAGCACGTACTTCAAACGTCCCAGATTATGGTTTCCAAATTAGGGTCTCGATTTGAAGCACTCTTTTACTCTTTTATGCACTCCGTCTCTTCGATTCTAAATCATCAGGCCTAATGATTCGCCACAAAAGTTTCAAAAATCGTGAACCGTGACTCATGTTTTTTAGCACGGACTTCAAACGTCCCAGATTTGGGTTTCTGAATTAGGTTCTCGATTTTAATTACTCTTTTTCTGTTTTATGCACTCCGTTTCTTCGAAATTCTATTCTAAATCATTCGGCCTAATGATTCCCAACAAAAGTTTCGAAAAACGTCGTCCGTGACTCGGTTTTTTTAGAACGTACTTCAAATGTCCCAGATTAAGATTTCCGAATTAGGGTCTCGATTTTAAGCACTCTTTTACTGTTTTATGCTATCCGTTTCTTCGAAATTCGATTCTAAATCATCAGTACTAATGATTCGCCACAAAAGTTTCGAAAAACATCGACCGTGACTCGGTTTTTTTAGCACGTACTTCAAACGTCCCAGATTATGGTTTCCAAATTAGGGTCTCGATTTGAAGCATTCTTTTACTCTTTTATGCACTCCGTCTCTTCGATTCTAAATCATCAGGCCTAATGATTCGCCACAAAAGTTTCAAAAATCGTGAACCGTGACTCATGTTTTTTAGCACGGACTTCAAAGGTCCCAGATTTGGGTTTCTGAATTAGGTTCTCGATTTTAATTACTCTTTTTCTTTTTTATGCACTCCGTTTCTTCGAAATTATATTCTAAATCATTCGGCCTAATGATTCTCAACAAAAGTTTCGAAAAACGTCGTCCGTGACTCGGTTTTTTTAGAACGTACTTCAAACGTCCCAGATTAAGGTTTCCGAATTAGGGTCTCAATTTTAAGCACTCTTTTACTGTTTTATGCTATCCGTTTCTTCGAAATTCGATTCTAAATCATCAGTACTAATGATTCGCCACAAAAGTTTCGAAAAACATCGAACGTGAGTCCATTTTTTTAGCATGTACTTCAAACGTCCCAGATTAAGGTTTCCAAATTAGGGTCTCGATTTGAAGCACTCTTTTACTCTTTTATGCACTCCGTCTCTTCGATTCTAAATCATCAGGCCTAATGATTCGCCACAAAAGTTTCAAAAATCGTGAACCGTGACTCATGTTTTTTAGCACGGACTTCAAACGTCCCAGATTTGGGTTTCTGAATTAGGTTCTCGATTTTAATTACTCTTTTTCTTTTTTATGCACTCCGTTTCTTCGAAATTATATTCTAAATCATTCGGCCTAATGATTCCCAACAAAAGTTTCGAAAAACGTCGTCCGTGACTCGGTTTTTTTAGAACGTACTTCAAACGTCCCAGATTAAGGTTTCCGAATTAGGGTCTCGATTTTAAGCACTCTTTTACTGTTTTATGCTATCCGTTTCTTCGAAATTCGATTCTAAATCATCAGTACTAATGATTCGCCACAAAAGTTTCGAAAAACATCGAACGTGAGTCCATTTTTTTAGCATGTACTTCAAACGTCCCAGATTAAGGTTTCCAAATTAGGGTCTCGATTTGAAGCACTCTTTTACTCTTTTATGCACTCCGTCTCTTCGATTCTAAATCATCAGGCCTAATGATTCGCCACAAAAGTTTCAAAAATCGTGAACCGTGACTCATGTTTTTTAGCACGGACTTCAAACGTCCCAGATTTGGGTTTCTGAATTAGGTTCTCGATTTTAATTACTCTTTTTCTGTTTTATGCACTCCGTTTCTTCGAAATTCTATTCTAAATCATTCGGCCTAATGATTCCCAACAAAAGTTTCGAAAAACGTCGTCCGTGACTCGGTTTTTTTAGAACGTACTTCAAACGTCCCAGATTATGGTTTCCGAATTAGGGTCTCGATTTTAAGCACTCTTTTACTGTTTTATGCTATCCGTTTCTTCGAAATTAGATTCTAAATCATCAGTACTAATGATTCGCCACAAAAGTTTCGAAAAACATCGACCGTGACTCGGTTTTTTTAGCACGTACTTCAAACGTCCCAGATTATGGTTTCCAAATTAGGGTCTCGATTTGAAGCACTCTTTTACTCTTTTATGCACTCCGTCTCTTCGATTCTAAATCATCAGGCCTAATGATTCGCCACAAAAGTTTCAAAAATTGTGAACCGTGACTCATGTTTTTTAGCACGGACTTCAAACGTCCCAAATTTGGGTTTCTGAATTAGGTTCTCGATTTTAATTACTCTTTTTCTGTTTTATGCACTCCGTTTCTTCGAAATTCTATTCTAAATAATTCGGCCTAATGATTCCCAACAAAAGTTTCGAAAAACGTCGTCCGTGACTCGGTTTTTTTAGAACGTACTTCAAACGTCCAAGATTAAGGTTTCCGAATTAGGGTCTCGATTTTAAGCACTCTTTTACTGTTTTATGCTATCCGTTTCTTCGAAATTCGATTCTAAATTCGCAACAAAAGTTTCGAAAAACATCGACCGTGACTTCATTTTTTTCACGTACTTCAAACGTCCCAGATTAAGGTTTCCAAATTAGGGTCTCGATTTTCAGCACTATTTAATTGTTTTATGCACTCCGTTTCTTAGAAATTACATTCTAAAATATCCGGCCTTATGTTTCCCCAAAAAAGTTTCGAAAAACGTCGACGGTGACTCGGTTTTTTTAGCACGTACTTCAAACGTCCCAGATTAAGGTTACAAAATTAGGTTTTCGATTTTAAGCACTCTTTTACTGTTTTATGCTATCCGTTTCTTCGAAATTCGAGTCTACGTCATCAGTCCTAATGATTCGCCACAAAAGTTTCGAAAAACTTCGACCATGACTCAATTTTTTAGCACGTACTCCAAACGTCCCAGATTAAGGTTAAATAATTAGGTTTTCGATTTTAAGCACTCTTTTACTGTTTTAAGGTATCCGTTTCTTTGAAATTCGATTCTAAGTACTCAGTCCTAATGATTCGCCACAAAAGTTTCGAAAAACTTCGACCGTTACTCCATTTTTTAGCACGTACTTCAAACGTCCCAGATTAAGGTTACCGAATTAGGGTCTCGATTCTAAGCACTCTTTTACTGTTTTATGCTATCCGTTTCTTCGAAATTCGATTCTAAATCATCAGTCCTAATGATTCGCCACAAAAGTTTCGAAAAACATCGACCGTGACTCCATTTTTTAGCACGTACTTCAAACGTCCCAGATTAAGGTTTCCGAATTAGGGTCTCGATTTTCAGCACTCTTTAATTGTTTTATGCACTCCGTTTCTTCGAAATTATATTCTAAAATATCCGGCCTTATGATTCCCCAAAAAAGTTTCGACAAACGTCGACCGTGACTCGGTTTTTTTAGCACGTACTTCAAACGTCCCAGATTAAGGTTTCCGAATTAGGGTCTCGATTTTCAGCACTCTTTAATAGTTTTATGCACTCCGTTTCTTCGAAATTATATTCTAAAATATCCGGCCTTATGATTCCAAAAAAAAGTTTCGAAAAACATCGAACGTTACTCGGTTTTTTTAGCACGTACTTCAAACGTCCCAGATTAAGGTTACAAAATTAGGTTTTCGATTTCAAGCACTCTTTTACTGTTTTATGATATTCGTTTCTTCGAAATTCGATTCTAAATCATCAGTCTTAATGATTCGCCACAAAAGTTTCGAAAAACTTCGACCGTGACTCCATTTTTTAGCACGTACTTCAAACGTCCCAGATTAAGGTTACCGAATTAGGGTCTCGATTTTAAGCAGTCTTTTACTGTTTTATGCGATCCGTTTCTTCGAAATTCGATTCTAATTATCAGTCCTAATGATTCGCCACAAAAGTTTCGAAAAACATCGACCGTGACTCAATTTTTTAGCACGTACTTCAAACGTCCCAGATTAAGGTTTCCGAATTAGGGTCTCGATTTTCAGCACTCTTTAATTGTTTTATGCACTCCGTTTCTTCGAAATTATATTCTAAAATATCCGGCCTTATGATTCCCCAAAAAAGTTTCGAAAAACGTCGACCGTGACTCTGTTTTTTTAGCACGTACTTCAAACGTCCCATATTAAGGTTACCGAATTAGGGTCTCGATTTTAAGCACTCTTTTACAGTTTTATGCTATCCATTTCTTCGAAATTCGATTCTAAATCATAAGTCCTAATGATTCGCCACAAAAGTTTCGAAAAACATCGATCGTGACTCCATTTTCTAGCACGTACTTCAAACGTCCCAGATTAAGGTTTCCGAATTAGGGTCTCGATTTTCAGCACTCTTTAATAGTTTTATGCACTCCGTTTCTTCGAAATTATATTCTAAAATATCCGGCCTTATGATTCCAAAAAAAAGTTTCGAAAAACATCGAACGTTACTCGGTTTTTTTAGCACGTACTTCAAACGTCCCAGATTAAGGTTACAAAATTAGGTTTTCGATTTCAAGCACTCTTTTACTGTTTTATGATATTCGTTTCTTCGAAATTCGATTCTAAATCATCAGTCTTAATGATTCGCCACAAAAGTTTCGAAAAACTTCGACCGTTACTCCATTTTTTAGCACGTACTTCAAACGTCCCAGATTAAGGTTACCGAATTAGGGTCTCGATTTTAAGCAGTCTTTTACTGTTTTATGCGATCCGTTTCTTCGAAATTCGATTCTAATTATCAGTCCTAATGATTCGCCACAAAAGTTTCGAAAAACATCGACCGTGACTCAATTTTTTAGCACGTACTTCAAACGTCCCAGATTAAGGTTTCCGAATTAGGGTCTCGATTTTCAGCACTCTTTAATTGTTTTATGCACTCCGTTTCTTCGAAATTATATTCTAAAATATCCGGCCTTATGATTCCCCAAAAAAGTTTCGAAAAACGTCGACCGTGACTCGGTTTTTTTAGCACGTACTTCAAACGTCCCAGATTAAGGTTTCCGAATTAGGGTCTCGATTTTCAGCACTCTTTAATAGTTTTATGCACTCCGTTTCCTCGAAATTATATTCTAAAATATTCGGCCTGATGATTCCCCAAAAAAGTTTCGAAAAACGTCGAACGTTACTCGGTTTTTTTTGCACGTACTTCAAACGTCCCAGATTAAGGTTACAAAATTAGGTTTTCGATTTTAAGCACTCTTTTACTGTTTTATGCTATCCGTTTCTTCGAAATTCGATTCTAAATCATCAGTCTTAATGATTCGCCACAAAAGTTTCGAAAAACGTCGACCGTGACTTGGTTTTTTTAGCACGTAGTTCAAACGTCCCAGATTAAGGTTACCGAATTAGGTTTTCGATTTTAAGCACTCTTTTACTGTTATATGCTATCCGTTTCTTCGAAATTCGATTCTAAATCATTAGTCCTAATGATTCGCCACAAAAGTTTCGAAAAACATTGACCGTGACTCCATTTTTTAGCACGTACTTCAAACGTCCCAGATTATGGATTCCGAATTAGGGTCTCGATTTTCAGCACTCTTTAATTGTTTTATGCACTCCGTTTCTTAGAAATTACATTCTAAAATATCCGGCCTTATGTTTCCCCTAAAAAGTTTCGAAAAACATCGACCGTGACTCTGTTTTTTTAGCACGTACTTCAAACGTCCCAGATTAAGGTTACCGATTTAGGGTCTCGATTTTAAGCACTCTTTTACTGTTTTATGCTATCTGTTTCTTCGAAATTCGAGTCTAAGTCATCAGTCCTAATGATTCGCCACAAAAGTTTCGAAAAACTTCGACCATGACTCCATTTTTTAGCACGTACTTTAAACGTCCCAGATTAAGGTTAAATAATTAGGTTTTCGATTTTAAGCACTCTTTTATGTTTTATGGTATCCGTTTCTTCGAAATTCGATTCTAAGTCATCAGTCCTAATGATTCGCCACAAAAGTTTCGAAAAACTTCGACCGTGACTCCATTTTTTAGCACGTACTTCAAACGTCCCAGATAAGGTTACCGAATTAGGTTCTCGATTTTCAGCACTCTTTTACTGTTTAATGATGTCCGTTTCTTCGAAATTCGATTCTAAATCATCAGTCCTAATAATTCGCCACAAAAGTTTCAAAAAACATCGACCGTGACTCAATTTTTTAGCATGTACTTCAAACGTCCCAGATTAAGGTTTCCGAATTAGGGTCTCGATTTTCAGCACTCTTTAATTGTTTTATGCACTCCGTTTCTTCGAAATTATATTCTAAAATATCCGGCCTTATGATTGCCCAAAAAAGTTTCGAAAAACGTCGACCGTGACTCGGTCTTTTTAGCACGTACTTCAAACGTCCCAGATTAAGGTTTCCGAATTAGGGTCTCGATTTTCAGCACTCTTTAATAGTTTTATGCACTCCGTTTCTTCCAAATTATATTCTAAAATATCCGGCCTTATGATTCCCCAAAAAAGTTTCAAAAAACGTCGACCGTGACTCGGTTTTTTTAGCACGTACTTCAAACGTCCCAGATTAAGGTTTCCCAATTAGGGTCTCGATTTTAAGCACTCTTTTACTCTTTTATGAACTCCGTTTCTTCTAAATTCTATTCTAAAATATCCGGCCTTATGTTTCCCCAAAAAAGTTTCGAAAAACATCGACCGTGACTCTGTTTAGGTTTCCGAATTAGGGTCTCGATTTTAAGCACTCTTTTACTCTTTTATTCACTCTGTTTCTTCAAAATTCTATTCTAAACATCTGGCCTAAAGATTCCGAACAAATGTTTCGAAAAACATCGTCCGTGACTCTGTTTTTTTAGCACGTACTTCAAACTTCCAAGATTAAGGTTTTCGAATTAGGGTCTCGATTTTCAGCACTCTTTAATTGTTTTATGCACTCCGTTTCTTCGAAATTATATTCGAAAATATCCGGCCTTATGATTCCCCAAAAAAGTTTCGAAAAACGTCGACCGTGACTCGGTTTTTTTAGCACGTACTTCAAACATCCCAGATTAAGGTTACCGAATTAGGGTCTCGATTTTAAGCACTCTTTTACAGTTTTGTGCTATCCGTTTCTTCGAAATTCGATTCTAAATCATCAGAACTAATGATTCGCCACAAAAGTTTCGGAAAACATCGAGCGTGACTCCATTTTTTAGCACGTACTTCAAACGTCCCAGATTAAGGTTTCCGAATTAGGGTCTCGATTTTCAGCACTCTTTAATTGTTTTAAGAACTCTGTTTCTTAGAAATTATATTCTAAAATATCCAGCCTTATGTTTCCCGAAAAAAGTTTCGAAAAACGTCGACAGTGACTCGATTCTTTTAGCACGTACTTCAAACTTCCAAGATTAAGGTTTTCAAATTAGGGTCTCGAGTTTCAGCACTCTTCAATTGTTTTATGCACTCAGTTTCTTCGAAATTATATTCTTAAATATCCGGCCTTATGATTCCCCAAAAAAGTTTCAAAAAACGTCGACCGTGACTTGGTTTTTTTAGCACGTACTTCAAACGGGCCAGATTAAGGTTACAAAATTAGGTTTTCGATTTTAAGCACTCTTTTAGTGTTTTATGCTATCCGTTTCTTCGAAATTCGATTCTAAATCATCACTCCTAATGATTCGCCACAAAAGTTTCGAAAAACTTCGACCGTGACTCCATTTTTTAGCACGTACATCAAACGTCCCAGATTAAGGTTACCGAATTAGGGTCTCGATTTTCAACCCTCTTTAATTGTTTTATGCACTCCGTTTCTTAGAAATTATATTCTAAAATATCCAGCTTTATGTTTCCCCAAAAAAGTTTCGAAAAACGTCGACCGTGACTCGGTTTTTTTAGCACGTACTTCAAACGTCCCAGATTAATGTTACAAAATTAGGTTTTCGATTTTAAGCACTCTTTTACTGTTTTATGCTATCCGTTTCTTCGAAATTCGATTCTAAATCATCACTCCTAATGATTCGCCACAAAAGTTTCGAAAAGCTTAGGCCGTGACTCAATTTTTTAGCACGTACTTCAAACGTCCCAGATTAAGGTTTCCGAATTAGGGTCTCGATTTTCAGCACTCTTTAATTGTTTTATGCACTCCATTTCTTCGAAATTATATTCTAAAATATCCGGCCTTATGATTCCCCAAAAAAGTTTCGAAAAACGTCAATCGTGACTCGGTTTTTTTAGCACGTACTTCAAACGTCCCAGATTAAGGTTACCGAATTAGGGTCTCGATTTTAAGCACTCTTTTACTATTTTATGCTATCCGTTTCTTCGAAATTCGATTCTCAATCATCAGTCCTGATGATTCGCCACAAATGTTGCGAAAAACATCGACCGTGACTCCATTTTTTAGCACGTACTTCAAACGTTCCAGATTAAGGTTTCCGAATTAGGGTCTCGATTTTCAGCACTCTTTAATTGTTTTATGCACTACATTTCTTCGAAATTATATTCTAAAATATCCGGCCTTATGATTCCCCAAAAAAGTTTCGAAAAACGTCGACCGTGACTCGGTTTTTTTAGCACGTACTTCAAACGTCCCAGATTAAGGTTACCGAATTAGGGTCTCGATTTTAAGCACTCTTTTACTGTTTTATGCTATCTGTTTCTTCGAAATTCGAGTCTAAATCATCAGTCCTTATGATTTGCCACAAAAGTTTCGAAAAACATCGACCGTGACTCCATTTTTTAGCACGTACTACAAACGTGCAAGATTAAGGTTTCCAAATTAGGGTCTCGATTTTCAGCACTCTTTAATGGTTTAATGCACTCCGTTTCTTCGAAATTATATTCTAAAATATTCGGCCTCATGATTCCCCAAAGAAGTTTCGAAAAACGTCATCCGTGACTCGGTTTTTTTAGCACGTACTTCAAACGTCCAAGATTAAGGTTACCGAATTAGGGTCCTGATTTTCAGCACTCTTTTACTGTTTTATGCTATCCGTTTCTTCGAAATTCGATTCTAAATCATCAGTCCTAATGATTCGCCACAAAAGTTTCGAAAAACATCGACCGTGACTCCATTTTTTAGCACGTACTTCAAACGTCCCAGATTAAGGTTTCCGAATTAGGGTCTCGATTTTCAGCACTCTTTAATTGTTTTATGCACTCCGTTTCTAAGAAATTATATTCGAAAATATCCAACCTTATGTTTCCCCAAAAAAGTTTCGAAAAACGTCGACGGTGACTCGGTTTTCTTAGCACGTACTTCAAACGTCCCATATTAAGGTTACCGAATTAGGGTCTCGATTTTAAGCACTCTTTTACAGTTTTATGCTATCCATTTCTTCGAAATTCGATTCTAAATCATAAGTCCTAATGATTCGCCACAAAAGTTTCGAAAAACATCGATCGTGACTCCATTTTCTAGCACATACTTCAAACGTCCCAGATTAAGGTTTCCGAATTAGGGTCTCGATTTTCAGCACTCTTTAATTGTTTTATGCACTCCGTTTCTAAGAAATTATATTCGAAAATATCCAGCCTTATGTTTCCCCAAAAAAGTTTCGAAAAACGTCGACGGTGACTCGGTTTTTTTAGCACGTACTTCAAACGTCCCAGATTAAGGTTACAAAATTAGGTTTTCGATTTTAAGCACTCTTTTACTGTTTTATGCTATCCGTTTCTTCGAAATTCGATTCTAAACCATCAGTCCTAATGATTCGCCACAAAGGTTTCGAAAAACATCGACCGTGACTCCATTTTTTAGCACGTACTTCAAACGTCCCAGATTAAGGTTTCTGAATTAGGGTCTCGACTTTCAGCACTCTTTAATTGTTTTTTGCACTCCGTTTCTTCGAAATTATATTCTAAAATATCCGGCCTTATGATTCCCCAAAAAAGTTTCGAAAAACGTCAATCGTGACTCGGTTTTTTTAGCACGTACTTCAAACGTCCCAGATTAAGGTTACCGAATTAGGGTCTCGATTTTAAGCACTCTTTTACTATTTTATGCTATCCGTTTCTTCGAAATTCGATTCTCAATCATCAGTCCTGATGATTCGCCACAAACGTTGCGAAAAACATCGACCGTGACTCCATTTTTTAGCACGTACTTCAAACGTTCCAGATTAAGGTTTCCGAATTAGGGTCTCGATTTTCAGCACTATTTAATTGTTTTATGCACTACATTTCTTCGAAATTATATTCTAAAATATCCGGCCTTATGATTCCCCAAAAAAGTTTCGAAAAACGTCGACCGTGACTCGGTTTTTTTAGCACGTACTTCAAACGTCCCAGATTAAGGTTACCGAATTAGGGTCTCGATTTTAAGCACTCTTTTACTTTTTTATGCTATCTGTTTCTTCGAAATTCGAGTCTAAATCATCAGTCTTTATGATTTGCCACAAAAGTTTCGAAAAACATCGACCGTGACTCCATTTTTTAGCACGTACTACAAACGTGCAAGATTAAGGTTTCCAAATTAGGGTCTCGATTTTCAGCACTCTTTAATGGTTTTATGCACTCCGTTTCTTCGAAATTATATTCTAAAATATTCGGCCTCATGATTCCCCAAAGAAGTTTCGAAAAACGTCATCCGTGACTCGGTTTTTTTAGCACGTACTTCAAACGTCCAAGATTAAGGTTACCGAATTAGGGTCCTGATTTTCAGCACTCTTTTACTGTTTTATGCTATCCGTTTCTTCGAAATTCGATTCTAAATCATCAGTCCTAATGATTCGCCACAAAAGTTTCGAAAAACATCGACCGTGACTCCATTTTTTAGCACGTACTTCAAACGTCCCAGATTAAGGTTTCCGAATTAGGGTCTCGATTTTAAGCACTCTTTAATTGTTTTATGCACTCCGTTTCTTCGAAATTATATTCTAAAATATTCGGCCTCATGATTCCCCAAAAGAGTTTCGAAAAACGTCATCTGTGACTCGGTTTTTTTAGCACGTACTTCAAACGTCCCAGATTAAGGTTACCGAATTAGGGTCTCGATTTTAAGCACTCTTTTACTGTTTTATGCTATCCGTTTCTTCGAAATTCGATTCTAAATCATCAGTCCTTATGATTCGCCACAAAAGTTTCAAAAAACATCGACCGTGACTCCATTTTTTAGCACGTACTTCAAACGTCCCAGATTAAGGTTTCCGAATTAGGGTCTCGATTTTCAGCACTCTTTAATTGTTTTTTGCACTCCGTTTCTTCGAAATTATATTCTAAAATATCCGGCCTTATGATTCCCCAAAAAAGTTTCGAAAAACGTCAATCGTGACTCGGTTTTTTTAGCACGTACTTCAAACGTCCCAGATTAAGGTTACCGAATTAGGGTCTCGATTTTAAGCACTCTTTTACTATTTTATGCTATCCGTTTCTTCGAAATTCGATTCTCAATCATCAGTCCTGATGATTCGCCACAAACGTTGCGAAAAACATCGACCGTGACTCCATTTTTTAGCACGTACTTCAAACGTTCCAGATTAAGGTTTCCGAATTAGGGTCTCGATTTTCAGCACTATTTAATTGTTTTATGCACTACATTTCTTCGAAATTATATTCTAAAATATCCGGCCTTATGATTCCCCAAAAAAGTTTCGAAAAACGTCGACCGTGACTCGGTTTTTTTAGCACGTACTTCAAACGTCCCAGATTAAGGTTACCGAATTAGGGTCTCGATTTTAAGCACTCTTTTACTTTTTTATGCTATCTGTTTCTTCGAAATTCGAGTCTAAATCATCAGTCTTTATGATTTGCCACAAAAGTTTCGAAAAACATCGACCGTGACTCCATTTTTTAGCACGTACTACAAACGTGCAAGATTAAGGTTTCCAAATTAGGGTCTCGATTTTCAGCACTCTTTAATGGTTTTATGCACTCCGTTTCTTCGAAATTATATTCTAAAATATTCGGCCTCATGATTCCCCAAAGAAGTTTCGAAAAACGTCATCCGTGACTCGGTTTTTTTAGCACGTACTTCAAACGTCCAAGATTAAGGTTACCGAATTAGGGTCCTGATTTTCAGCACTCTTTTACTGTTTTATGCTATCCGTTTCTTCGAAATTCGATTCTAAATCATCAGTCCTAATGGTTCGCCACAAAAGTTTCGAAAAACATCGACCGTGACTCCATTTTTTAGCACGTACTTCAAACGTCCCAGATTAATGTTTCCGAATTAGGGTCTCGATTTTCAGCACTCTTTAATTGTTTTATGCACTCCGTTTCTAAGAAATTATATTCGAAAATATCCAGCCTTATGTTTCCCCAAAAAAGTTTCGAAAAACGTCGACGGTGACTCGGTTTTCTTAGCACGTACTTCAAACGTCCCATATTAAGGTTACCGAATTAGGGTCTCGATTTTAAGCACTCTTTTACAGTTTTATGCTATCCATTTCTTCGAAATTCGATTCTAAATCATAAGTCCTAATGATTCGCCACAAAAGTTTCGAAAAACATCGACCATGACTCCATTTTTTAGCACGTACTTCAAACGTCCACGATTAAGGTTTCCGAATTAGGGTCTCGATTTTCAGCACTCTTTAATTGTTTTATGCACTCCGTTTCTAAGAAATTATATTCGAAAATATCCAGCCTTATGTTTCCCCAAAAAAGTTTCGAAAAACGTCGACGGTGACTCGGTTTTTTTAGCACGTACTTCAAACGTCCCAGATTAAGGTTACCGAATTAGGGTCTCGATTTTAACCACTCTTTTACTGTTTTATGCTATACGTTTCTTCGAAATTCGATTCTAAATCATCAGTCCTAATGATTCGCCACAAAAGTTTCGAAAAACATCGACCGTGACTCCATTTTTTAGCACGTACTTCAAACGTCCCAGATTAAGGTTTCCGAATTAGGGTCTCGATTTTCAGCACCCTTTAATTGTTTTATGCACTCCATTTCTTCGAAATTATATTCTAAAACATCCGGCCTTATGATTCCCCAAAAAAGTTTCGAAAAACGTCGACCGTTACTCGGTTTTTTTAGCACGTACTTCAAACGTCCCAGATTAAGGTTACCGATTTAGGGTCTCAATTTTAAGCACTCTTTTACTATTTTATGCTATCTGTTTCTTCGAAATTCGAGTCTAAATCACTCCTTTTTAGCTTGACGAGCTACTTGAGTTTCCGAAATGCCACAAAAGATTCGAAAAATTTCGACCGTGACTCCATTTTTTAGCACGTGCTTCAAACGTCCAAGATTAAGGTTTCCAAATTAGGGTCTCGATTTTCAGCACTCTTTAATTGTTTTATGCACTCCGTTTCTTCGAAATTATATTCTAAATCATTCGGCCTCATGATTCCCCAAAAAAGTTTCGAAAAACGTCGACCGTAACTCGGTTTTTTTAGCACGTACTTCAAACGTCCCAGATTAAGGTTTCCCAATTAGGGTCTCGATTTTAAGCACTCTTTTACTCTTTTATGAACTCCATTTCTTCTAAATTCTATTCTAAACATCCGGCCTAATGATTCCCAACAAAATTTTCGAAAAACGTCCTCCGTGACTGGTTTTTTTAGCACGTACTTCAAACGTCCCAGATTAAGTTTTCCGAATTAGGGTCTCGATTTTAACCACTCTTTAATTGTTTTATGCACTCTGTTTCTTCGAAATTATATTCTAAACTATCCGGCCTTATGATTCCCCGAAAAAGTTTCGAAAAACGTCGACCGTGACTCGGTTTTTTTAGCACGTACTTCAAACGTCCCAGATTAAGTTTTCCGAATTAGGGTCTCGATTTTAAGCACTCTTTAATTGTTTTATGCACTCCGTTTCTTCGAAATTATATTCTAAACTATCCGGCCTTATGATTCCCCAAAAAAGTTTCGAAAAACGTCGACCGTGACTCGGTTTTTTTAGCACGTACTTCAAACGTCCCAGATTAAGGTTACCGAATTAGGGTCTCGATTTTAAGCACTCTTTTACTGTTTTATGCTATCCGTTTCTTCGAAATTCGATTCTAAATAATCATTCCTAATGATTCGCCACAAAAGTTTCGAAAAACATCGACCGTGACTCCATTTTTTAGCACGTACTTCAAACGTCCCAGATTAAGGTTTTCGAATTAGGGTTTCGATTTTCAGCACTCTTTAATTGTTTTATGCACTACATTTCTTCGAAATTATATTCTAAAATATCCGGCCTTATGATTCCCCAAAAAAGTTTCGAAAAACGTCGACCGTGACTCGATTTTTTTAGCACGTACTTAAAACGTCCCAGATTAAGGTTACAAAATTAGGTTTTCGATTTTAAGCACTCTTTTACTGTTTTCTGCTATCCGTTTCTTCGAAATTCGATTCTAAATCATCAGTCCTAATGATTCGCCACAAAGGTTTCGAAAAACATCGACCGTGACTCCATTTTTTAGCACGTACTTCAAACGTCACAGAATAAGGTTACCCAATTAGGGTCTCGATTTTCAGCACTCTTTTACTGTTTTATGCTATCCGTTTCTACGAAATTCGATTTTAAATCATCAGTCCTAATGATTCGCCACAAAAGTTTCGAAAAACATCAACCGTGACTCAAATTTTTAGCACGTACTTTAAACATCCCAGATTAAGGTTACCGAATTAGGGTCTCGATTTTAAGCACTCTTTTACTGTTTTATGTTATCCGTTTCTTCGAAATTCGATTCTAAATCATCAGTCCTAATGATTCGCCACAAAAGTTTCGAAAAACATCGACCGTGACTCCATTTTTTAGCACGTACTTCAAACGTCCACGATTAAGGTTTCCGAATTAGGGTCTCGATTTTCAGCACTCTTTAATTGTTGTATGCACTCCGTTTCTTCGAAATTATATTCTAAAATATTCGGCCTTATGATTCCCCAAAAAAGTTTCGAAAAACGTCGACCGTGACTCAGTTTTTTTAGCACATACTTCGAACGTCCCAAATTAAGGTTACCGAATTAGGGTCTCGATTTTAAGCACTCTTTTACTGTTTTATGCTATCCGTTTCTTTGAAATTCGATTCTAAATCATCAGTCCTAATGATTCGCCACAAAAGTTTCGAAAAACATCGACCGTGACTCCATTTTTTAGCACGTACTTCAAACGTCCCAGATTAAGGTTTCCGGATTAGGGTCTCGATTTTCAGCACCCTTTAATTGTTTTATGCACTCCATTTCTTCGAAATTATATTCTAAAATATCCGGCCTTATGATTCCCCAAAAAAGTTTCGAAAAACGTCGACCGTTACTCGATTTTTTTAGCACGTACTTAAAACGTCCCAGATTAAGGTTACAAAATTAGGTTTTCGATTTTAAGCACTCTTTTACTGTTTTCTGCTATCCGTTTCTTCGAAATTCGATTCTAAATCATCAGTCCTAATGATTCGCCACAAAGGTTTCGAAAAACATCGACCGTGACTCCATTTTTTAGCACGTACTTCAAACGTCACAGAATAAGGTTACCCAATTAGGGTCTCGATTTTCAGCACTCTTTTACTGTTTTATGCTATCCGTTCCTTCGAAATTCGATTTTAAATCATCAGTCCTAATGATTCGCCACAAAAGTTTCGAAAAACATCAACCGTGACTCAAATTTTTAGCACGTACTTCAAACATCCCAGATTAAGGTTACCGAATTAGGGTCTCGATTTTAAGCACTCTTTTACTGTTTTATGTTATCCGTTTCTTCGAAATTCGATTCTAAATCATCAGTCCTAATGATTCGCCACAAAAGTTTCGAAAAACATCGACCGTGACTCCATTTTTTAGCACGTGCTTCAAACGTCACAGAATAAGGTTACCCAATTAGGGTCTCGATTTTCAGCACTCTTTTACTGTTTTATGCTATCCGTTTCTTCGAAATTCGATTTTAAATCATCAGTCCTAATGATTCGCCACAAAAGTTTCGAAAAACATCAACCGTGACTCAAATTTTTAGCACGTACTTTAAACATCCCAGATTAAGGTTACCGAATTAGGGTCTCGATTTTAAGCACTCTTTTACTGTTTTATGTTATCCGTTTCTTCGAAATTCGATTCTAAATCATCAGTCCTAATGATTCGCCACAAAAGTTTCGAAAAACATCGACCGTGACTCCATTTTTTAGCACGTACTTCAAACGTCCAAAATTAAGGTTTCCGAATTAGGGTCTCGATTTTAAGCACTCTTTTACTATTTTATAAACTCCGTTTCTTCGAAACTCTATTCAAAATCATTCGGCCTAATGATTCCCAACAAAATTTTCGAAAAACGTCGCCCGTGACTCTGTTTTTTTAGCACGTACTTCAAACGTCCAAGATTAAGGTTTCCGAATTAGGGTCTCGATTTTCAGCACTCTTTAATTGTTTTATGCACTCCATTTCTTCACAATTATATTCTAAAATATCCGGCCTTATGATTCCCCAAAAAAGTTTCGAAAAACGTCGACCGTGACTCGGTTTTTTTAGCATGTACTTCAAACGTCCCAGATTAAGGTTACCGAATTAGGGTCTCGATTTTAAGCACTCTTTTACTGTTTTATGCTATCCGTTTCTTCGAAATTCGATTTTAAATCATCAGTCCTAATGATTCGCCACAAATGTTTCGAAAAACATCGACTGTGACTCCATTTTTTAGCACGTACTTCAAACGTCCCAGATTAAGGTTACCGAATTAGGGTCTCGATTTTAAGCACTCTTTTACTGTTTTATGCTATCCGTTTCTTCAAAATTCGATTCTAAATCATCAGTCCTAATGATTTGCCACAAAAGTTTCGAGAAACGTCGTCCGTGACTCGGTATTTTTAGCACGAACTTCAAACGTCCCACATTAAGGTTTCTAAATTAGGGTCTCGATTTTAAGCACTCTTTTACTGTTTTATGCTCTCCGTTTCTTCAAAATTCGAATCTAAATAATTAGGCCTAATGATTCGCCACAAAAGTTTCAAAAATCGTGAACCGTGACTCATTTTTTTAACACGGACTTCGAACGTCCCAGATTAGGGTTTCTGAATTAGGGTCTCGATTTTAAGCACTCTTTTACTATTTTATGCACTCCGTTTCTTCTAAATTCTATTCTAAACATCTGGCCTAATGATTCCGAACAAATGTTTCGAAAAACGTCGTTCGTGACTCTGTTTTTTTAGCACGTACTTCAAACTTCCAAGATTAAGGTTTTCGAATTAGGGTCTCGATTTTCAGCACTCTTTAATTGTTTTATGCACTCCGTTTCTTCAAAATTAAATTCTAAGATATCCGGCCTTATGATTCCCCAAAAAAGTTTCGAAAAACATCGACCGTGACTCGGTTTTTTTAGCACGTACTTCAAACGTCCCAGATTAAGGTTACCGAATTAGGGTCTCGATTTTAAGCACTCTTTAATTGTTTTATGCACTCCATTTCTTCGAAATTATATTCTAAAATATCCAGCCTTATGATTCCCCAAAAAAGTTTCGACAAACGTCGACCGTTACTCGGTTTTTTAGCACGTACTTCAAACGTCCCAGATTAAGGTTACCGAATTAGGGTCTCGATTTTAAGCACTCTTTTACTATTTTATGCACTCCGTTTCTTCGAAACTCTATTCTAAATCATTCGGCCTAATGATTCCCAACAAAACTTTCGAAAAACGTCGCCCGTGACTCTGTTTTTTTAGCACGTACTTCAAACGTCCAAGATTAAGGTTTTCGAATTAGGGTCTCGATTTTCAGCACTCTTTAATTGTTTTATGCACTCCATTTCTTCACAATTATATTCTAAAATATCCGGCCTTATGTTTCCCCAAAAAAGTTTCGAAAAACGTCGACCGTGACTCGGTTTTTTTAGCACGTACTTCAAACGTCCCTGTTGCACGTACTTCAAACGTCCCTGATTAAGGTTACCGAATTAGGGTCTTGATTTTAATCACTCTTTTACTGTTTTATGCTATCCGTTTCTTCGAAATTCGATTCTAAATCATCAGTCCTAATGATTCGCCACAAAAGTTTCGAAAAACATCGACCGTGACTCCATTTTTTAGCTCGTACTTCAAACGTCCCAGATAAAGGTTTCTGAATTAGGGTCTCGATTTTCAGCACTCTTTAATTGTTTTATGCACTCCATTTCTTCACAATTATATTCTAAAATATCCGGCCTTATGATTCCCCAAAAAAGTTTCGAAAAACGTCGACCGTGACTCAGTTTTTTTAGCACATACTTCGAACGTCCCAGATTAAGGTTACCGAATTAGGGTCTCGATTTTAAGCACTCTTTTACTGTTTTATGCTATCCGTTTCTTTGAAATTCGATTCTAAATCATCAGTCCTAATGATTCGCCACAAAAGTTTCGAAAAACATCGACCGTGACTCCATTTTTTAGCACGTACTTCAAACGTCCACGATTAAGGTTTCCGAATTAGGGTCTCGATTTTCAGCACTCTTTAATTGTTGTATGCACTCCGTTTCTTCGAAATTATATTTTAAAATATCCGGCCTTATGATTCCCCAAAAAAGTTTCGAAAAACGTCGACCGTGACTCGGTTTTTTTAGCACGTACTTCAAACGTCCCAGATTAAGGTTACCGAATTAGGGTCTCGATTTTAAGCACTCTTTTACTGTTTTATGCTATCCGTTTCTTCGAAATTCGATTCTAAATAATCATTCCTAATGATTCGCCACAAAAGTTTCGAAAAACATCGACCGTGACTCCATTTTTTAGCACGTACTTCAAACGTCCCAGATTAAGGTTTTCGAATTAGGGTTTCGATTTTCAGCACTCTTTAATTGTTTTATGCACTACATTTCTTCGAAATTATATTCTAAAATATCCGGCCTTATGATTCCCCAAAAAAGTTTCGAAAAACGTCGACCGTGACTCGATTTTTTTAGCACGTACTTAAAACGTCCCAGATTAAGGTTACAAAATTAGGTTTTCGATTTTAAGCACTCTTTTACTGTTTTCTGCTATCCGTTTCTTCGAAATTCGATTCTAAATCATCAGTCCTAATGATTCGCCACAAAGGTTTCGAAAAACATCGACCGTGACTCCATTTTTTAGCACGTACTTCAAACGTCACAGAATAAGGTTACCCAATTAGGGTCTCGATTTTCAGCACTCTTTTACTGTTTTATGCTATCCGTTTCTACGAAATTCGATTTTAAATCATCAGTCCTAATGATTCGCCACAAAAGTTTCGAAAAACATCAACCGTGACTCAAATTTTTAGCACGTACTTTAAACATCCCAGATTAAGGTTACCGAATTAGGGTCTCGATTTTAAGCACTCTTTTACTGTTTTATGTTATCCGTTTCTTCGAAATTCGATTCTAAATCATCAGTCCTAATGATTCGCCACAAAAGTTTCGAAAAACATCGACCGTGACTCCATTTTTTAGCACGTACTTCAAACGTCCACGATTAAGGTTTCCGAATTAGGGTCTCGATTTTCAGCACTCTTTAATTGTTGTATGCACTCCGTTTCTTCGAAATTATATTCTAAAATATTCGGCCTTATGATTCCCCAAAAAAGTTTCGAAAAACGTCGACCGTGACTCAGTTTTTTTAGCACATACTTCGAACGTCCCAAATTAAGGTTACCGAATTAGGGTCTCGATTTTAAGCACTCTTTTACTGTTTTATGCTATCCGTTTCTTTGAAATTCGATTCTAAATCATCAGTCCTAATGATTCGCCACAAAAGTTTCGAAAAACATCGACCGTGACTCCTTTTTTTAGCACGTACTTCAAACGTCCCAGATTAAGGTTTCCGGATTAGGGTCTCGATTTTCAGCACCCTTTAATTGTTTTATGCACTCCATTTCTTCGAAATTATATTCTAAAATATCCGGCCTTATGATTCCCCAAAAAAGTTTCGAAAAACGTCGACCGTTACTCGATTTTTTTAGCACGTACTTAAAACGTCCCAGATTAAGGTTACAAAATTAGGTTTTCGATTTTAAGCACTCTTTTACTGTTTTCTGCTATCCGTTTCTTCGAAATTCGATTCTAAATCATCAGTCCTAATGATTCGCCACAAAGGTTTCGAAAAACATCGACCGTGACTCCATTTTTTAGCACGTACTTCAAACGTCACAGAATAAGGTTACCCAATTAGGGTCTCGATTTTCAGCACTCTTTTACTGTTTTATGCTATCCGTTCCTTCGAAATTCGATTTTAAATCATCAGTCCTAATGATTCGCCACAAAAGTTTCGAAAAACATCAACCGTGACTCAAATTTTTAGCACGTACTTCAAACATCCCAGATTAAGGTTACCGAATTAGGGTCTCGATTTTAAGCACTCTTTTACTGTTTTATGTTATCCGTTTCTTCGAAATTCGATTCTAAATCATCAGTCCTAATGATTCGCCACAAAAGTTTCGAAAAACATCGACCGTGACTCCATTTTTTAGCACGTGCTTCAAACGTCACAGAATAAGGTTACCCAATTAGGGTCTCGATTTTCAGCACTCTTTTACTGTTTTATGCTATCCGTTTCTTCGAAATTCGATTTTAAATCATCAGTCCTAATGATTCGCCACAAAAGTTTCGAAAAACATCAACCGTGACTCAAATTTTTAGCACGTACTTTAAACATCCCAGATTAAGGTTACCGAATTAGGGTCTCGATTTTAAGCACTCTTTTACTGTTTTATGTTATCCGTTTCTTCGAAATTCGATTCTAAATCATCAGTCCTAATGATTCGCCACAAAAGTTTCGAAAAACATCGACCGTGACTCCATTTTTTAGCACGTACTTCAAACGTCCAAAATTAAGGTTTCCGAATTAGGGTCTCGATTTTAAGCACTCTTTTACTATTTTATAAACTCCGTTTCTTCGAAACTCTATTCAAAATCATTCGGCCTAATGATTCCCAACAAAATTTTCGAAAAACGTCGCCCGTGACTCTGTTTTTTTAGCACGTACTTCAAACGTCCAAGATTAAGGTTTCCGAATTAGGGTCTCGATTTTCAGCACTCTTTAATTGTTTTATGCACTCCATTTCTTCACAATTATATTCTAAAATATCCGGCCTTATGATTCCCCAAAAAAGTTTCGAAAAACGTCGACCGTGACTCGGTTTTTTTAGCATGTACTTCAAACGTCCCAGATTAAGGTTACCGAATTAGGGTCTCGATTTTAAGCACTCTTTTACTGTTTTATGCTATCCGTTTCTTCGAAATTCGATTTTAAATCATCAGTCCTAATGATTCGCCACAAATGTTTCGAAAAACATCGACTGTGACTCCATTTTTTAGCACGTACTTCAAACGTCCCAGATTAAGGTTACCGAATTAGGGTCTCGATTTTAAGCACTCTTTTACTGTTTTATGCTATCCGTTTCTTCAAAATTCGATTCTAAATCATCAGTCCTAATGATTTGCCACAAAAGTTTCGAGAAACGTCGTCCGTGACTCGGTATTTTTAGCACGAACTTCAAACGTCCCACATTAAGGTTTCTAAATTAGGGTCTCGATTTTAAGCACTCTTTTACTGTTTTATGCTCTCCGTTTCTTCAAAATTCGAATCTAAATAATTAGGCCTAATGATTCGCCACAAAAGTTTCAAAAATCGTGAACCGTGACTCATTTTTTTAACACGGACTTCGAACGTCCCAGATTAGGGTTTCTGAATTAGGGTCTCGATTTTAAGCACTCTTTTACTATTTTATGCACTCCGTTTCTTCTAAATTCTATTCTAAACATCTGGCCTAATGATTCCGAACAAATGTTTCGAAAAACGTCGTTCGTGACTCTGTTTTTTTAGCACGTACTTCAAACTTCCAAGATTAAGGTTTTCGAATTAGGGTCTCGATTTTCAGCACTCTTTAATTGTTTTATGCACTCCGTTTCTTCAAAATTAAATTCTAAGATATCCGGCCTTATGATTCCCCAAAAAAGTTTCGAAAAACATCGACCGTGACTCGGTTTTTTTAGCACGTACTTCAAACGTCCCAGATTAAGGTTACCGAATTAGGGTCTCGATTTTAAGCACTCTTTAATTGTTTTATGCACTCCATTTCTTCGAAATTATATTCTAAAATATCCAGCCTTATGATTCCCCAAAAAAGTTTCGACAAACGTCGACCGTTACTCGGTTTTTTAGCACGTACTTCAAACGTCCCAGATTAAGGTTACCGAATTAGGGTCTCGATTTTAAGCACTCTTTTACTATTTTATGCACTCCGTTTCTTCGAAACTCTATTCTAAATCATTCGGCCTAATGATTCCCAACAAAACTTTCGAAAAACGTCGCCCGTGACTCTGTTTTTTTAGCACGTACTTCAAACGTCCAAGATTAAGGTTTTCGAATTAGGGTCTCGATTTTCAGCACTCTTTAATTGTTTTATGCACTCCATTTCTTCACAATTATATTCTAAAATATCCGGCCTTATGTTTCCCCAAAAAAGTTTCGAAAAACGTCGACCGTGACTCGGTTTTTTTAGCACGTACTTCAAACGTCCCTGATGCACGTACTTCAAACGTCCCTGATTAAGGTTACCGAATTAGGGTCTTGATTTTAATCACTCTTTTACTGTTTTATGCTATCCGTTTCTTCGAAATTCGATTCTAAATCATCAGTCCTAATGATTCGCCACAAAAGTTTCGAAAAACATCGACCGTGACTCCATTTTTTAGCTCGTACTTCAAACGTCCCAGATAAAGGTTTCTGAATTAGGGTCTCGATTTTCAGCACTCTTTAATTGTTTTATGCACTCCATTTCTTCACAATTATATTCTAAAATATCCGGCCTTATGATTCCCCAAAAAAGTTTCGAAAAACGTCGACCGTGACTCAGTTTTTTTAGCACATACTTCGAACGTCCCAGATTAAGGTTACCGAATTAGGGTCTCGATTTTAAGCACTCTTTTACTGTTTTATGCTATCCGTTTCTTTGAAATTCGATTCTAAATCATCAGTCCTAATGATTCGCCACAAAAGTTTCGAAAAACATCGACCGTGACTCCATTTTTTAGCACGTACTTCAAACGTCCCAGATTAAGGTTTCCGAATTAGGGTATCGATTTTCAGCACCCTTTAATTGTTTTATGCACTCCATTTCTTCGAAATTATATTCTAAAATATCCGGCCTTATGATTCCCCAAAAAAGTTTCGAAAAACGTCGACCGTTACTCGATTTTTTTAGCACGTACTTAAAACGTCCCAGATTAAGGTTACAAAATTAGGTTTTCGATTTTAAGCACTCTTTTACTGTTTTCTGCTATCCGTTTCTTCGAAATTCGATTCTAAATCATCAGTCCTAATGATTCGCCACAAAGGTTTCGAAAAACATTGACCGTGACTCCATTTTTTAGCACGTACTTCAAACGTCACAGAATAAGGTTACCCAATTAGGGTCTCGATTTTCAGCACTCTTTTACTGTTTTATGCTATCCGTTCCTTCGAAATTCGATTTTAAATCATCAGTCCTAATGATTCGCCACAAAAGTTTTGAAAAACATCAACCGTGACTCAAATTTTTAGCACGTACTTCAAACATCCCAGATTAAGGTTACCGAATTAGGGTCTCGATTTTAAGCACTCTTTTACTATTTTATGTTATCCGTTTCTTCGAAATTCGATTCTAAATCATCAGTCCTAATGATTCGCCACAAAAGTTTCGAAAAACATCGACCGTGACTCCATTTTTTAGCACGTGCTTCAAACGTCCAAGATTAAGGTTTCCGAATTAGGGTCTCGATTTTAAGTACTCTTTTACAGTTTGATGCTATCCGTTTCTTCGAAACTCTATTCTAAATCATTCGGCCTAATGATTCCCAACAAAATTTTCGAAAAACGTCGCCCGTGACTCTGTTTTTTTAGCACGTACTTCAAACGTCCAAGATTAAGGTTTCCGAATTAGGGTCTCGATTTTCAGCACTCTTTAATTGTTTTATGCACTCCATTTCTTCACAATTATATTCTAAAATATCCGGCCTTATGATTCCCCAAAAAAGTTTCGAAAAACATCGACCGTTACTCGGTTTTTTTAGCACGTACTTCAAACGTCCCAGATTAAGGTTACCGAATTAGGGTCTCGATTTTAAGCACTCTTTTACTGTTTTATGCTATCCAATTCTTCGAAATTCGATTCTAAATCATCAGTCCTAATAATTCGCCACAAAAGTTTCGAAAAACATCGACCGTGACTCCATTTTTTAGCACGTACTTCAAACGTCCCAGATTAAGGTTTCCGCATTAGGGTCTCGATTTTCAGCACCATTTAATTGTTTTATGCACTCCATTTCTTCGAAATTATATTATAAAATATCCGGCCTTATGATTCCCCAAAAAAGTTTCGAAAAACGTTGACCGTTACTCGGTTTTTTTAGCACGTACTTCAAACGTCCCAGATTAAGGTTACAAAATTAGGTTTTCGATTTTAAGCACTCTTTTACTGTTTTATGCTATCCGTTTCTTCGAAATTCGATTCTAAATCATCAGTCCTAATGATTCGCCACAAAAGTTTCGAAAAACATTGACCGTGACTCCATTTTTTAGCACGTACTTCAAACGTCCCAGATTAAGGTTTCCGAATTAGGGAATCGATTTTCAGCACCCTTTAATTGTTTTATGCACTCAATTTCTTCGAAATTATATTCTAAAACATCCGGCCTTATGATTCCCCAAAAAAGTTTTGAAAAACGTCGACCGTTACTCGGTTTTTTTAGCACGTACTTCAAACGTCCCAGATTAATGTTACAAAATTAGGTTTTCGATTTTAAGCACTCTTTTACTGTTTTATGCTATCCGTTTCTTCGAAATGCGATTCTAAATCATCAGTCCTAATGATTCGCCACAAAAGTTTCGAAAAACATCGACCGTGACTCCATTTTTTAGCACGTACTTCAAACGTCCCAGATTAAGGTTTCCGAATTAGGGTCTCGATTTTCAGCACCATTTAATTGTTTTATGCACTCCATTTCTTCGTAATTATATCCTAAAATATCCGGCCTTATGATTCCCCAAAAAAGTTTCGAAAAACGTCGACCGTTACTCGGTTTTTTTAGCACGTACTTCAAACGTCCCAGATTAAGGTTACAAAATTAGGTTTTCGATTTTCAGCACTCTTTTACTGTTTTATGGTATCCGTTTCTTCGAAATTCGATTCTAAATCATCAGTCCTAATGATTCGCCACAAACGTTTTGAAAAACATCGACCGTGACTCCATTTTTTAGCACGTACTTCAAACGTCCCAGATTAAGGTTTCCGAATTAGGGTCTCGATTTTCAGCACCATTTAATTGTTTTATGCACTCCATTTCTTCGAAATTATATTATAAAATATCCGGCCTTATGATTCCCCAAAAAAGTTTCGAAAAACGTTGACTGTTACTCGGTTTTTTTAGCACGTACTTCAAACGTCCCAGATTAAGGTTACAAAATTAGGTTTTCGATTTTAAGCACTCTTTTACTGTTTTATGCTATCCGTTTCTTCGAAATTCGATTCTAAATCATCAGTCCTAATGATTCGCCACAAAAGTTTCGAAAAACATTGACCGTGACTCCATTTTTTAGCACGTACTTCAAACGTCCCAGATTAAGGTTTCCGAATTAGGGTCTCGATTTTCAGCACTCTTTAATTGTTTTATGCACTCCATTTCTTCGAAATTATACTCTAAAATATCCGGCCTTATGATTCCACAAAAAGGTTTCGAAAAACGTCGACCGTGACTCGGTTTTTTTAGCACGTACTTCAAACGTCCCAGATTAAGGTAACCGAATTAGGATCTCGATTCTAAGCACTCTTTTACTGTTTTATGCTATCCGTTTCTTCGAAATTCGATTCTAAATCATCAGTCCTAATGATTCGCCACAAAAGTTTCGAAAAACATCGACCGTGACTCCATTTTTTAGCACGTACTTCAAACGTCCCAGATTAAGGTTTCCGAATTAGGGACTCGATTTTCAGCACTCTTTAATTGTTTTATGCACTCCATTTCTTCGAAATTATATTCTAAAATATCCGGCCTTATGATTCCCCAAAAAGGTTTCGAAAAACGTCGACCGTGACTCGGTTTTTTTAGCACGTACTTCAAACGTCCCAGATTAAGGTTACCGAATTAGGGTCTCGATTTTAAGCACTCTTTTACTGTTTTATGCTATCCGTTTATTCGAAATTTTATATTAAATCATCAGTCCTAATGATTCGCCACAAAAGTTTCGAAAAACATCGACCGTGACTCCATTTTTTAGCACGTACTTCAAACGTCCCAGATTAAGGTTTCCGAAATAGGGTCTCGATTTTCAGCACCATTTAATTGTTTTATGCACTCCATTTCTTCGAAATTATATTCTAAAACATCCGGCCTTATGATTCCCCAAAAAAGTTTCGAAAAACGTCGACCGTTACTCGGTTTTTTTAGCACGTACTTCAAACGTCCCAGATTAAGGTTACAAAATTAGGTTTTCGATTTTAAGCACTCTTTTACTGTTTTATGCTATCCGTTTCTTCGAAATTCGATTCTAAATCACCAGTCCTAGTGATTCGCCACAAAAGTTTCGAAAAACATCGACCGTGACTCCATTTTTTAGCATGTACTTCAAACGTCCCAGATTAAGGTTTCCGAATTAGGGTCTCGATTTTCAGCACCATTTAATTGTTTTATGCACTCCATTTCTTCGAAATTATATTCTAAAATATCCGGCCTTATGATTCCCCAAAAAAGTTTCGAAAAACGTCGACCGTTACTCGGTTTTTTTAGCACGTACTTCAAACGTCCCAGATTAAGGTTTTCGATTTTAAGCACTCTTTTACTCTTTTATGCTATCCGTTTCTTCGAAATTCGATTCTAAATCATTAGTCCTAATGATTCGCCACAAAAGTTTCAAAAAACATCGACCGTGACTCCATTTTTTAGCACGTACTTCAAACGTCCCAGATTAAGGTTTCCGAATTAGGGTCTCGATTTTCAGCACCATTTAATTGTTTTATGCACTCCATTTCTTCGAAATTATATTCTAAAATATCCGGCCTTATGATTCCCCAAAAAAGTTTCGACCAACGTCGACCGTTACTCGGTTTTTTTAGCACGTACTTCAAACGTCCCAGATTAAGGTTACAAAATTAGGTTTTCGATTTTAAGCACTCTTTTACTGTTTTATGCTATCCGTTTCTTCGAAATTCGATTCTAAATCATCAGTCCTAATGATTCGCCACAAAAGTTTCGAAAAACATCGACCGTGACTCCATTTTTTAGCACGTACTTCAAACGTCCCAGATTAAGGTTTCCGAATTAGGGTCTCGATTTTCAGCACTCTTTAATTGTTTTATGCACTCCATTTCTTCACAATTATATTCTAAAATATCCGGCCTTATGATTCCCCAAAAAAGTTTCGAAAAACGTCGACCGTTACTCGGTTTTTTTAGCACGTACTTCAAACGTCCCAGATTAAGGTTACAAAATTAGGTTTTCGATTTTAAGCACTCTTTTACTGTTTTATGCTATCCGTTTCTTCGAAATTCGATTCTAAATCATCAGTCCTAATGATTCGCCACAAAAGTTTCGAAAAACATCGACCGTGACTCCATTTTTTAGCACGTACTTCAAACGTCCCAGATTAAGGTTTCCGAATTAGGGTCTCGATTTTCAGCACCATTTAATTGTTTTATGCACTCAATTTCTTCGAAATTATATCCTAAAATATCCGGCCTTATGATTCCCCAAAAAAGTTTCGAAAAACGTCGACCGTTACTCGGTTTTTTTAGCACGTACTTCAAACGTCCCAGATTAAGGTTACAAAATTACGTTTTCGATTTTAAGCACTCTTTTACTGTTTTATGGTATCCGTTTCTTCGAAATTCGATTCTAAATCATCAGTCCTAATGATTCGCCACAAAAGTTTCGAAAAACATCGACCGTGACTCCATTTTTTAGCACGTACTTCAAACGTCCCAGATTAAGGTTTCCGAATTAGGGTCTCGATTTTCAGCACCATTTAATTGTTTTATGCACTCCATTTCTTCGAAATTATATTCTAAAATATCCGGCCTTATGATTCCCCAAAAAAGTTTCGAAAAACGTCGACCGTTACTCGGTTTTTTTAGCACGTACTTCAAACGTCCCAGATTAAGGTTACAAAATTAGGTTTTCGATTTTAAGCACTCTTTTACTGTTTTATGCTATCCGTTTCTTCGAAATTCGATTCTAAATCATCAGTCCTAATGATTCGCCACAAAAGTTTCGAAAAACATCGACCGTGACTCCATTTTTTAGCACGTACTTCAAACGTCCCAGATTAAGGTTTCCGAATTAGGGTCTCGATTTTTAGCACCCTTTAATTGTTTTATGCACTCCATTTCTTCGAAATTATATTCTAAAACATCCGGCCTTATGATTCCCCAAAAAAGTTTCGAAAAACGTCGACCGTTACTCGGTTTTTTTAGCACGTACTTCAAACGTCCCAGATTAAGGTTACAAAATTAGGTTTTCGATTTTAAGCACTCTTTTACTGTTTTATGCTATCCGTTTCTTCGAAATTCGATTCTAAATCATCAGTCCTAATGATTCGCCACAAAAGTTTCGAAAAACATCGACCGTGACTCCATTTTTTAGCACGTACTTCAAACGTCCCAGATTAAGGTTTCCGAATTAGGGTCTCGATTTTTAGCACCCTTTAATTGTTTTATGCACTCCATTTCTTCGAAATTATATTCTAAAACATCCAGCCTTATGATTCCCCAAAAAAGTTTCGAAAAACGTCGACCGTTACTCGGTTTTTTTAGCACGTACTTCAAACGTCCCAGATTAAGGTTACAAAATTAGGTTTTCGATTTTAAGCACTCTTTTACTGTTTTATGCTATCCGTTTCTTCGAAATTCGATTCTAAATCACCAGTCCTAATGATTCGCCACAAAAGTTTCGAAAAACATCGACCGTGACTCCATTTTTTAGCACGTACTTCAAACGTCCCAGATTAAGGTTTCCGAATTAGGGTCTCGATTTTCAGCACCATTTAATTGTTTTATGCACTCCATTTCTTCGAAATTATATCCTAAAATATCCGGCGTTATGATTCCCCAAAAAAGTTTCGAAAAACGTCGACCGTTACTCGGTTTTTTTAGCACGTACTTCAAACGTCCCAGATTAGGGTTACAAAATTAGGTTTTCGATTTTAAGCACTCTTTTACTGTTTTATGGTATCCGTTTCTTCGAAATTCGATTCTAAATCATCAGTCCTAATGATTCGCCACAAAAGTTTCGAAAAACATCGACCGTGACTCCATTTTTTAGCACGTACTTCAAACGTCCCAGATTAAGGTTTCCGAATTAGGGTCTCGATTTTCAGCACCCTTTAATTGTTTTATGCACTCCATTTCTTCGAAATTATATTCTAAAATATCCGGCCTTATGATTCCCCAAAAAAGTTTCGAAAAACGTCGACCGTTACTCGGTTTTTTTAGCACGTACTTCAAACGTCCCAGATTAAGGTTACAAAATTAGGTTTTCGATTTTAAGCACTCTTTTACTGTTTTATGCTATCCGTTTCTTCGAAATTCGATTCTAAATCATCAGTCCTAATGATTCGCCACAAAAGTTTCGAAAAACATCGACCGTGACTCCATTTTTTAGCACGTACTTCAAACGTCCCAGATTAAGGTTTCCGAATTAGGGTCTCGATTTTTAGCACCCTTTAATTGTTTTATGCACTCCATTTCTTCGAAATTATATTCTAAAACATCCGGCCTTATGATTCCCCAAAAAAGTTTCGAAAAACGTCGACCGTTACTCGGTTTTTTTAGCACGTACTTCAAACGTCCCAGATTAAGGTTACAAAATTAGGTTTTCGATTTTAAGCACTCTTTTACTGTTTTATGCTATCCGTTTCTTCGAAATTCGATTCTAAATCACCAGTCCTAATGATTCGCCACAAAAGTTTCGAAAAACATCGACCGTGACTCCATTTTTTAGCACGTACTTCAAACGTCCCAGATTAAGGTTTCCGAATTAGGGTCTCGATTTTCAGCACCATTTAATTGTTTTATGCACTCCATTTATTCCAAATTATATCCTAAAATATCCGGCGTTATGATTCCCCAAAAAAGTTTCGAAAAACGTCGACCGTTACTCGGTTTTTTTAGCACGTACTTCAAACGTCCTAGATTAAGGTTACAAAATTAGGTTTTCGATTTTAAGCACTCTTTTACTGTTTTATGGTATCCGTTTCTTCGAAATTCGATTTTAAATCATCAGTCCTAATGATTCGCCACAAAAGTTTCGAAAAACATCGACCGTGACTCCATTTTTTAGCACGTACTTCAAACGTCCCAGATTAAGGTTTCCGAATTAGGGTCTCGATTTTCAGCACCATTTAATTGTTTTATGCACTCCATTTCTTCGAAATTATATACTAAAATATCCGGCCTTATGATTCCCCAAAAAAGTTTCGAAAAACGTTGACCGTTACTCGGTTTTTTTAGCATGTACTTCAAACGTCCCAGATTAAGGTTACAAAATTAGGTTTTCGATTTTAAGCACTCTTTTACTGTTTTATGCTATCCGTTTCTTCGAAATTCGATTCTAAATCATCAGTCCTAATGATTCGCCACAAAAGTTTCGAAAAACATCGACCGTGACTCCATTTTTTAGCATGTACTTCAAACGTCCCAGATTAAGGTTTCCGAATTAGGGTCTCGATTTTCAGCACCCTTTAATTGTTTTATGCACTCCATTTCTTCGAAATTATATTCTAAAACATCCGGCCTTATGATTCCCCAAAAAAGTTTCGAAAAACGTCGACCGTTACTCGGTTTTTTTAGCACGTACTTCAAACGTCCCAGATTAAGGTTACAAAATTAGGTTTTCGATTTTAAGCACTCTTTTACTGTTTTATGCTATCCGTTTCTTCGAAATTCGATACTAAATCATCAGTCCTAATGATTCGCCACAAAAGTTTCGAAAAACATCGATCGTGACTCCATTTTTTAGCACGTACTTCAAACGTCCCAGATTAAGGTTTCCGAATTAGGGTCTCGATTTTCAGCACCCTTTAATTGTTTTATGCACTCCATTTCTTCGAAATTATATTCTAAAATATCCGGCCTTATGATTCCCCAAAAAAGTTTCGAAAAACGTCGACCGTTACTCGGTTTTTTTAGCACGTACTTCAAACGTCCCAGATTAAGGTTACAAAATTAGGTTTTCGATTTTAAGCACTCTTTTACTGTTTTATGCTATCCGTTTCTTCGAAATTCGATTCTAAATCATCAGTCCTAATGATTCGCCACAAAAGTTTCGAAAAACATCGACCGTGACTCCATTTTTTATCACGTACTTCAAACGTCCCAGATTAAGGTTTCCGAATTAGGGTCTCGATTTTCAGCACCATTTAATTGTTTTATGCACTCCATTTCTTCGAAATTATATTCTAAAATATCCAGCCTTATGATTCCCCAAAAAAGTTTCGAAAAACGTCGACCGTTACTCGGTTTTTTTAGCACGTACTTCAAACGTCCCAGATTAAGGTTACAAAATTAGGTTTTCGATTTTAAGCACTCTTTTACTGTTTTATGCTATCCGTTTCTTCGAAATTCGATTCTAAATCATCAGTCCTAATGATTCGCCACAAAAGTTTCGAAAAACATCGACCGTGACTCCATTTTTTAGCACGTACTTCAAACGTCCCAGATTAAGGTTTCCGAATTAGGGTCTCGATTTTCAGCACCATTTAATTGTTTTATGCACTCCATTTCTTCGAAATTATATTCTAAAATATCCAGCCTTATGATTCCCCAAAAAAGTTTCGAAAAACGTCGACCGTTACTCGGTTTTTTTAGCACGTACTTCAAACGTCCCAGATTAAGGTTACAAAATTAGGTTTTCGATTTTAAGCACTCTTTTACTGTTTTATGCTATCCGTTTCTTCGAAATTCGATTCTAAATCATCAGTCCTAATGATTCGCCACAAAAGTTTCGAAAAACATCGACCGTGACTCCATTTTTTAGCACGTACTTCAAACGTCCCAGATTAAGGTTTCCGAATTAGGGTCTCGATTTTCAGCACCATTTAATTGTTTTATGCACTCCATTTCTTCGAAATTATATTCTAAAATATCCGGCCTTATGATTCCCCAAAAAAGTTTCGAAAAACGTTGACGGTTACTCGGTTTTTGTTAGCATGTACTTCAAACGTCCCAGATTAAGGTTACAAAATTAGGTTTTCGATTTTAAGCACTCTTTTACTGTTTTATGCTATCCGTTTCTTCGAAATTCGATTCTAAATCATCAGTCCTAATGATTCGCCACAAAAGTTTCGAAAAACATCGACCGTGACTCCATTTTTTAGCATGTACTTCAAACGTCCCAGATTAAGGTTTCCGAATTAGGGTCTCGATTTTCAGCACCCTTTAATTGTTTTATGCACTCCATTTCTTCGAAATTATATTCTAAAACATCCGGCCTTATGATTCCCCAAAAAAGTTTCGAAAAACGTCGACCGTTACTCGGTTTTTTTAGCACGTACTTCAAACGTCCCAGATTAAGGTTACAAAATTAGGTTTTCGATTTTAAGCACTCTTTTACTGTTTTATGCTATCCGTTTCTTCGAAATTCGATACTAAATCATCAGTCCTAATGATTCGCCACAAAAGTTTCGAAAAACATCGATCGTGACTCCATTTTTTAGCACGTACTTCAAACGTCCCAGATTAAGGTTTCCGAATTAGGGTCTCGATTTTCAGCACCCTTTAATTGTTTTATGCACTCCATTTCTTCGAAATTATATTCTAAAATATCCGGCCTTATGATTCCCCAAAAAAGTTTCGAAAAACGTCGACCGTTACTCGGTTTTTTTAGCACGTACTTCAAACGTCCCAGATTAAGGTTACAAAATTAGGTTTTCGATTTTAAGCACTCTTTTACTGTTTTATGCTGTCCGTTTCTTCGAAATTCGATTCTAAATCATCAGTCCTAATGATTCGCCACAAAAGTTTCGAAAAACATCGACCGTGACTCCATTTTTTATCACGTACTTCAAACGTCCCAGATTAAGGTTTCCGAATTAGGGTCTCGATTTTCAGCACCATTTAATTGTTTTATGCACTCCATTTCTTCGAAATTATATTCTAAAATATCCAGCCTTATGATTCCCCAAAAAAGTTTCGAAAAACGTCGACCGTTACTCGGTTTTTTTAGCACGTACTTCAAACGTCCCAGATTAAGGTTACAAAATTAGGTTTTCGATTTTAAGCACTCTTTTACTGTTTTATGCTATCCGTTTCTTCGAAATTCGATTCTAAATCATCAGTCCTAATGATTCGCCACAAAAGTTTCGAAAAACATCGACCGTGACTCCATTTTTTAGCACGTACTTCAAACGTCCCAGATTAAGGTTTCCGAATTAGGGTCTCGATTTTCAGCACCATTTAATTGTTTTATGCACTCCATTTCTTCGAAATTATATTCTAAAATATCCAGCCTTATGATTCCCCAAAAAAGTTTCGAAAAACGTCGACCGTTACTCGGTTTTTTTAGCACGTACTTCAAACGTCCCAGATTAAGGTTACAAAATTAGGTTTTCGATTTTAAGCACTCTTTTACTGTTTTATGCTATCCGTTTCTTCGAAATTCGATTCTAAATCGTCAGTCCTAACGATTCGCCACAAAAGTTTCGAAAAACATCGACCGTGACTCCATTTTTTAGCACGTACTTCAAACGTCCCAGATTAAGGTTTCCGAATTAGGGTCTCGATTTTCAGCACCATTTAATTGTTTTATGCACTCCATTTCTTCGAAATTATATTCTAAAATATCCGGCCTTATGATTCCCCAAAAAAGTTTCGAAAAACGTTGACGGTTACTCGGTTTTTGTTAGCATGTACTTCAAACGTCCCAGATTAAGGTTACAAAATTAGGTTTTCGATTTTAAGCACTCTTTTACTGTTTTATGCTATCCGTTTCTTCGAAATTCGATTCTAAATCATCAGTCCTAATGATTCGCCACAAAAGTTTCGAAAAACATCGACCGTGACTCCATTTTTTAGCATGTACTTCAAACGTCCCAGATTAAGGTTTCCGAATTAGGGTCTCGATTTTCAGCACCCTTTAATTGTTTTATGCACTCCATTTCTTCGAAATTATATTCTAAAACATCCGGCCTTATGATTCCCCAAAAAAGTTTCGAAAAACGTCGACCGTTACTCGGTTTTTTTAGCACGTACTTCAAACGTCCCAGATTAAGGTTACAAAATTAGGTTTTCGATTTTAAGCACTCTTTTACTGTTTTATGCTATCCGTTTCTTCGAAATTCGATACTAAATCATCAGTCCTAAAAACGTCCACGCTTAAGGTTTCCGAATTAGGGTCTCGATTTTCAGCACTCTTTAATTGTTGTATGCACTCCGTTTCTTCGAAATTATATTCTAAAATATCCGGCCTTATGATTCCCCAAAAAAGTTTTGAAAAACGTCGACCGTGACTCGGTTTTTTTAGCACGTACTTCAAACGTCCCAGATTAAGGTTACCGAATTAGGGTCTCGATTTTAAGCACTCTTTTACTGTTTTATGCTATCCGTTTCTTCGAAATTCGATTCTAAATCATCATTCCTAATGATTCGCCACAAAAGTTTCGAAAAACATCGACCGTGACTCAATTTTTTAGTACGTACTTCAAACGTCCACGATTAAGGTTTCCGAATTAGGGTCTCGATTTTCAGCACTCTTTAATTGTTTTATGCACTCCATTTCTTCACAATTATATTCTAAAATATCCGCCCTTATGATTCCCCAAAAAAGTTTCGAAAAACGTCGACCGTGACTCGGTTTTTTTAGCACGTACTTCAAACGTCCCAGATTAAGGTTACCGAATTAGGGTCTCGATTTTAAGCACTCTTTTACTGTTTTATGCTATCCGTTTCTTCGAAATTCGATTCTAAATCATCAGTCCTAATGATTCGCCACAAAAGTTTCGAAAAACATCGACCGTGACTCCATTTTTTAGCACGTACTTCAAACGTCCACGCTTAAGGTTTCCGAATTAGGGTCTCGATTTTCAGCACTCTTTAATTGTTTTATGCACTCCATTTCTTCACAATTATATTCTAAAATATCCGGCCTTATGATTCCCCAAAAAAGTTTCGAAAAACGTCGACCGTGACTCGGTTTTTTTAGCACGTACTTCAAACGTCCCAGATTAAGGTTACCGAATTAGGGTCTCGATTTTAAGCACTCTTTTACTGTTTTATGCAATCCGTTTCTTCGAAATTCGATTCTAAATCATCATTCCTAATGATTCGCCACAAAAGTTTCGAAAAACATCGACCGTGACTCCATTTTTTAGCACGTACTTCAAACGTCCACGATTAAGGTTTCCGAATTAGGGTCTCGATTTTCAGCACTCTTTAATTGTTGTATGCACTCCGTTTCTTCGAAATTATATTCTAAAATATTCGGCCTTATGATTCCCCAAAAAAGTTTCGAAAAACGTCGACCGTGACTCGGTTTTTTTAGCACGTACTTCAAACGTCCCAGATTAAGGTTACCGAATTAGGGTCTCGATTTTAAGCACTCTTTTACTGTTTTATGCTATCCGTTTCTTCGAAATTCGATTCTAAATCATCAGTCCTAATGATTCGCCACACAAGTTTCGAAAAACATCAACCGTGACTCCATTTTTTAGCACGTACTTCAAACGTCCACGATTAAGGTTTCCGAATTAGGGTCTCGATTTTCAGCACTCTTTAATTGTTTTATGCACTCCATTTCTTCACAATTATATTCTAAAATATCCGGCCTTATGATTCCCCAAAAAAGTTTCGAAAAACGTCGACCGTGACTCGGTTTTTTTAGCACGTACTTCAAACGTCCCAGATTAAGGTTACCGAATTAGGGTCTCGATTTTAAGCACTCTTTTACTGTTTTATGCTATCCGTTTCTTCGAAATTCGATTCTAAATCATCAGTCCTAATGATTCTCCACAAAAGTTTCGAAAAAAATCAACCGTGACTCCATTTTTTAGCACGTACTTCAAACGTCCACGATTAAGGTTTCCGAATTAGGGTCTCGATTTTCAGCACTCTTTAATTGTTGTATGCACTCCATTTCTTCACAATTATATTCTAAAATATCCGGCCTTATGATTCCCCAAAAAAGTTTCGAAAAACGTCGACCGTGACTCGGTTTTTTTAGCACGTACTTCAAACATCCCAGATTAAGGTTACCGAATTAGGGTCTAGATTTTAAGCACTCTTTTACTGTTTTATGCTATCCGTTTCTTCGAAATTCGATTCTAAATCATCAGTCCTAATGATTCGCCACAAAAGTTTCGAAAAACATCGACCGTGACTCCATTTTTTAGCACGTACTTCAAACGTCCACGATTAAGGTTTCCGAAATAGGGTCTCGATTTTCAGCACTCTTTAATTGTTGTATGCACTCCGTTTCTTCGAAATTATATTCTAAAATATTCGGCCTTATGATTCCCCAAAAAAGTTTCGAAAAACGTCGACCGTGACTCGGTTTTTTTAGCACGTACTTCAAACGTCCCAGATTAAGGTTACCGAATTAGGGTCTCGATTTTAAGCACTCTTTTACTGTTTTATGCTATCCGTTTCTTCGAAATTCGATTCTAAATCATCATTCCTAATGATTCGCCATAAAAGTTTCGAAAAACATCGACCGTGACTCCATTTTTTAGCACGTACTTCAAACGTCCACGCTTAAGGTTTCCGAATTAGGGTCTCGATTTTCAGCACTCTTTAATTGTTGTATGCACTCCGTTTCTTCGAAATTATACTCTAAAATATCCGGCCTTATGATTCCCCAAAAAAGTTTCGAAAAACGTCGACCGTGACTCGGTTTTTTTAGCACGTACTTCAAACGTCCCAGATTAAGGTTACCGAATTAGGGTCTCGATTTTAAGCACTCTTTTACTGTTTTATGCTATCCGTTTCTTCGAAATTCGATTCTAAATCATCATTCCTAATGATTCGCCACAAAAGTTTCGAAAAACATCGACCGTGACTCCATTTTTTAGCACGTACTTCAAACGTCCACGATTAAGGTTTCCGAATTAGGGTCTCGATTTTCAGCACTCTTTAATTGTTTTATGCACTCCATTTCTTCACAATTATATTCTAAAATATCCGCCCTTATGATTCCCCAAAAAGGTTTCGAAAAACGTCGACCGTGACTCGGTTTTTTTAGCACGTACTTCAAACGTCCCAGATTAAGGTTACCGAATTAGGGTCTCGATTTTAAGCACTCTTTTACTGTTTTATGCTATCCGTTTCTTCGAAATTCGATTCTAAATCATCAGTCCTAATGATTCGCCACAAAAGTTTCGAAAAACATCGACCGTGACTCCATTTTTTAGCACGTACTTCAAACGTCCACGATTAAGGTTTCCGAATTAGGGTCTCGATTTTCAGCACTCTTTAATTGTTGTATGCACTCCGTTTCTTCGAAATTATATTCTAAAATATTCGGCCTTATGATTCCCCAAAAAAGTTTCGAAAAACGTCGACCGTGACTCGGTTTTTTTAGCACGTACTTCAAACGTCCCAGATTAAGGTTACCGAATTAGGGTCTCGATTTTAAGCACTCTTTTACTGTTTTATGCTATCCGTTTCTTCGAAATTCGATTCTAAATCATCATTCCTAATGATTCGCCACAAAAGTTTCGAAAAACATCGACCGTGACTCCATTTTTTAGCACGTACTTCAAACGTCCACGATTAAGGTTTCCGAATTAGGGTCTCGATTTTCAGCACTCTTTAATTGTTTTATGCACTCCATTTCTTCACAATTATATTCTAAAATATCCGCCCTTATGATTCCCCAAAAAAGTTTCGAAAAACGTCGACCGTGACTCGGTTTTTTTAGCACGTACTTCAAACGTCCCAGATTAAGGTTACCGAATTAGGGTCTCGATTTTAAGCACTCTTTTACTGTTTTATGCTATCCGTTTCTTCGAAATTCGATTCTAAATCATCAGTCCTAATGATTCGCCACAAAAGTTTCGAAAAACATCGACCGTGACTCCATTTTTTAGCACGTACTTCAAACGTCCACGATTAAGGTTTCCGAATTAGGGTCTCGATTTTCAGCACTCTTTAATTGTTGTATGCACTCCGTTTCTTCGAAATTATATTCTAAAATATTCGGCCTTATGATTCCCCAAAAAAGTTTCGAAAAACGTCGACCGTGACTCGGTTTTTTTAGCACGTACTTCAAACGTCCCAGATTAAGGTTACCGAATTAGGGTCTCGATTTTAAGCACTCTTTTACTGTTTTATGCTATCCGTTTCTTCGAAATTCGATTCTAAATCATCAGTCCTAATGATTCGCCACAAAAGTTTCGAAAAACATCGACCGTGACTCCATTTTTTAGCACGTACTTCAAACGTCCACGATTAAGGTTTCCGAATTAGGGTCTCGATTTTCAGCACTCTTTAATTGTTGTATGCACTCCGTTTCTTCGAAATTATATTCTAAAATATTCGGCCTTATGATTCCCCAAAAAAGTTTCGAAAAACGTCGACCATGACTCGGTTTTTTTAGCACGTACTTCAAACGTCCCAGATTAAGGTTACCGAATTAGGGTCTCGATTTTAAGCACTCTTTTACTGTTTTATGCTATCCGTTTCTTCGAAATTCGATTCTAAATCATCATTCCTAATGATTCGCCACAAAAGTTTCGAAAAACATCGACCGTGACTCCATTTTTTAGCACGTACTTCAAACGTCCACGATTAAGGTTTCCGAATTAGGGTCTCGATTTTCAGCACTCTTTAATTGTTTTATGCACTCCATTTCTTCACAATTATATTCTAAAATATCCGCCCTTATGATTCCCCAAAAAAGTTTCGAAAAACGTCGACCGTGACTCGGTTTTTTTAGCACGTACTTCAAACGTCCCAGATTAAGGTTACCGAATTAGGGTCTCGATTTTAAGCACTCTTTTACTGTTTTATGCTATCCGTTTCTTCGAAATTCGATTCTAAATCATCAGTCCTAATGATTCGCCACAAAAGTTTCGAAAAACATCGACCGTGACTCCATTTTTTAGCACGTACTTCAAACGTCCACGATTAAGGTTTCCGAATTAGGGTCTCGATTTTCAGCACTCTTTAATTGTTGTATGCACTCCGTTTCTTCGAAATTATATTCTAAAATATTCGGCCTTATGATTCCCCAAAAAAGTTTCGAAAAACGTCGACCGTGACTCGGTTTTTTTAGCACGTACTTCAAACGTCCCAGATTAAGGTTACCGAATTAGGGTCTCGATTTTAAGCACTCTTTTACTTCAAACGTCCCAGATTAAGGTTACCGAATTGTGGCGAATCATCAGTCCTAATGATTCGCCACAAAAGTTTCAAAAAACATCGACCGTGACTCCATTTTTTAGCACGTACTTCAAACGTCCACGATTAAGTTTTCCGAATTAGGGTCTCGATTTTCAGCACTCTTTAATTGTTGTATGCACTCCGTTTCTTCGAAATTATATTCTAAAATATTCGGCCTTATGATTCCCCAAAAAAGTTTCGAAAAACGTCGACCGTGACTCGGTTTTTTTAGCACGTACTTCAAACGTCCCAGATTAAGGTTACCGAATTAGGGTCTCGATTTTAAGCACTCTTTTACTGTTTTATGCTATCCGTTTCTTCGAAATTCGATTCTAAATCATCATTCCTAATGATTCGCCATAAAAGTTTCGAAAAACATCGACCGTGACTCCATTTTTTAGCACGTACTTCAAACGTCCACGCTTAAGGTTTCCGAATTAGGGTCTCGATTTTCAGCACTCTTTAATTGTTTTATGCACTCCATTTCTTCACAATTATATTCTAAAATATCCGCCCTTATGATTCCCCAAAAAAGTTTCGAAAAACGTCGACCGTGACTCGGTTTTTTTAGCACGTACTTCAAACGTCCCAGATTAAGGTTACCGAATTAGGGTCTCGATTTTAAGCACTCTTTTACTGTTTTATGCTATCCGTTTCTTCGAAATTCGATTCTAAATCATCAGTCCTAATGATTCGCCACAAAAGTTTCGAAAAACATCGACCGTGACTCCATTTTTTAGCACGTACTTCAAACGTCCACGCTTAAGGTTTCCGAATTAGGGTCTCGATTTTCAGCACTCTTTAATTGTTTTATGCACTCCATTTCTTCACAATTATATTCTAAAATATCCGGCCTTATGATTCCCCAAAAAAGTTTCGAAAAACGTCGACCGTGACTCGGTTTTTTTAGCACGTACTTCAAACGTCCCAGATTAAGGTTACCGAATTAGGGTCTCGATTTTAAGCACTCTTTTACTGTTTTATGCAATCCGTTTCTTCGAAATTCGATTCTAAATCATCATTCCTAATGATTCGCCACAAAAGTTTCGAAAAACATCGACCGTGACTCCATTTTTTAGCACGTACTTCAAACGTCCACGATTAAGGTTTCCGAATTAGGGTCTCGATTTTCAGCACTCTTTAATTGTTGTATGCACTCCGTTTCTTCGAAATTATATTCTAAAATATTCGGCCTTATGATTCCCCAAAAAAGTTTCGAAAAACGTCGACCGTGACTCGGTTTTTTTAGCACGTACTTCAAACATCCCAGATTAAGGTTACCGAATTAGGGTCTAGATTTTAAGCACTCTTTTACTGTTTTATGCTATCCGTTTCTTCGAAATTCGATTCTAAATCATCAGTCCTAATGATTCGCCACAAAAGTTTCGAAAAACATCGACCGTGACTCCATTTTTTAGCACGTACTTCAAACGTCCACGATTAAGGTTTCCGAATTAGGGTCTCGATTTTCAGCACTCTTTAATTGTTGTATGCACTCCGTTTCTTCGAAATTATATTCTAAAATATCCGGCCTTATGATTCCCCAAAAAAGTTTCGAAAAACGTCGACCGTGACTTGGTTTTTTTAGCACGTACTTCAAACGTCCCAGATTAAGGTTACCGAATTAGGGTCTCGATTTTAAGCACTCTTTTACTGTTTTATGCTATCCGTTTCTTCGAAATTCGATTCTAAATCATCATTCCTAATGATTCGCCATAAAAGTTTCGAAAAACATCGACCGTGACTCCATTTTTTAGCACGTACTTCAAACGTCCACGCTTAAGGTTTCCGAATTAGGGTCTCGATTTTCAGCACTCTTTAATTGTTGTATGCACTCCGTTTCTTCGAAATTATATTCTAAAATATCCGGCCTTATGATTCCCCAAAAAAGTTTCGAAAAACGTCGACCGTGACTCGGTTTTTTTAGCACGTACTTCAAACGTCCCAGATTAAGGTTACCGAATTAGGGTCTCGATTTTAAGCACTCTTTTACTGTTTTATGCTATCCGTTTCTTCGAAATTCGATTCTAAATCATCATTCCTAATGATTCGCCATAAAAGTTTCGAAAAACATCGACCGTGACTCCATTTTTTAGCACGTACTTCAAACGTCCACGCTTAAGGTTTCCGAATTAGGGTCTCGATTTTAAGCACTCTTTAATTGTTGTATGCACTCCGTTTCTTCGAAATTATATTCTAAAATATCCGGCCTTATGATTCCCCAAAAAAGTTTCGAAAAACGTCGACCGTGACTCGGTTTTTTTAGCACGTACTTCAAACGTCCCAGATTAAGGTTACCGAATTAGGGTCTCGATTTTAAGCACTCTTTTACTGTTTTATGCTATCCGTTTCTTCGAAATTCGATTCTAAATCATCATTCCTAATGATTCGCCACAAAAGTTTCGAAAAACATCGACCGTGACTCAATTTTTTAGCACGTACTTCAAACGTCCACGATTAAGGTTTCCGAATTAGGGTCTCGATTTTCAGCACTCTTTAATTGTTTTATGCACTCCATTTCTTCACAATTATATTCTAAAATATCCGGCCTTATGATTCCCCAAAAAAGTTTCGAAAAACGTCGACCGTGACTCGGTTTTTTTAGCACGTACTTCAAACGTCCCAGATTAAGGTTACCGAATTAGGGTCTCGATTTTAAGCACTCTTTTACTGTTTTATGCTATCCGTTTCTTCGAAATTCGATTCTAAATCATCATTCCTAATGATTCGCCACAAAAGTTTCGAAAAACATCGACCGTGACTCAATTTTTTAGCACGTACTTCAAACGTCCACGATTAAGGTTTCCGAATTAGGGTCTCGATTTTCAGCACTCTTTAATTGTTTTATGCACTCCATTTCTTCACAATTATATTCTAAAATATCCGGCCTTATGATTCCCCAAAAAAGTTTCGAAAAACGTCGACCGTGACTCGGTTTTTTTAGCACGTACTTCAAACGTCCCAGATTAAGGTTACCGAATTAGGGTCTCGATTTTAAGCACTCTTTTACTGTTTTATGCTATCCGTTTCTTCGAAATTCGATTCTAAATCATCATTCCTAATGATTCGCCACAAAAGTTTCGAAAAACATCGACCGTGACTCCATTTTTTAGCACGTACTTCAAACGTCCACGCTTAAGGTTTCCGAATTAGGGTCTCGATTTTCAGCACTCTTTAATTGTTTTATGCACTCCATTTCTTCACAATTATATTCTAAAATATCCGGCCTTATGATTCCCCAAAAAAGTTTCGAAAAACATCGACCGTGACTCGGTTTTTTTAGCACGTACTTCAAACGTCCCAGATTAAGGTTACCGAATTAGGGTCTCGATTTTAAGCACTCTTTTACTGTTTTATGCTATCCGTTTCTTCGAAATTCGATTCTAAATCATCAGTCCTAATGATTCGCCACAAAAGTTTCGAAAAACATCGACCGTGACTCCATTTTTTAGCACGTACTTCAAACGTCCACGATTAAGGTTTCCGAATTAGGGTCTCGATTTTCAGCACTCTTTAATTGTTGTATGCACTCCATTTCTTCACAATTATATTCTAAAATATCCGGCCTTATGATTCCCCAAAAAAGTTTCAAAAAACGTCGACCGTGACTCGGTTTTTTTAGCACGTACTTCAAACGTCCCAGATTAAGGTTACCGAATTAGGGTCTCGATTTTAAGCACTCTTTTACTGTTTTATGCTATCCGTTTCTTCGAAATTCGATTCTAAATCATCAGTCCTAATGATTCGCCACAAAAGTTTCGGAAAACATCGACCGTGACTCCATTTTTTAGCACGTACTTCAAACGTCCACGATTAAGGTTTCCGAATTAGGGTCTCGATTTTCAGCACTCTTTAATTGTTTTATGCACTCCATTTCTTCACAATTATATTCTAAAATATCCGGCCTTATGATTCCCCAAAAAAGTTTCGAAAAACGTCGACCGTGACTCGGTTTTTTTAGCACGTACTTCAAACGTCCCAGATTAAGGTTACCGAATTAGGGTCTCGATTTTAAGCACTCTTTTACTGTTTTATGCTATCCGTTTCTTCGAAATTCGATTCTAAATCATCATTCCTAATGATTCGCCATAAAAGTTTCGAAAAACATCGACCGTGACTCCATTTTTTAGCACGTACTTCAAACGTCCACGCTTAAGGTTTCCGAATTAGGGTCTCGATTTTCAGCACTCTTTAATTGTTGTATGCACTCCGTTTCTTCGAAATTATATTCTAAAATATCCGGCCTTATGATTCCCCAAAAAAGTTTCGAAAAACGTCGACCGTGACTCGGTTTTTTTAGCACGTACTTCAAACGTCCCAGATTAAGGTTACCGAATTAGGGTCTCGATTTTAAGCACTCTTTTACTGTTTTATGCTATCCGTTTCTTCGAAATTCGATTCTAAATCATCATTCCTAATGATTCGCCACAAAAGTTTCGAAAAACATCGACCGTGACTCAATTTTTTAGTACGTACTTCAAACGTCCACGATTAAGGTTTCCGAATTAGGGTCTCGATTTTCAGCACTCTTTAATTGTTTTATGCACTCCATTTCTTCACAATTATATTCTAAAATATCCGCCCTTATGATTCCCCAAAAAAGTTTCGAAAAACGTCGACCGTGACTCGGTTTTTTTAGCACGTACTTCAAACGTCCCAGATTAAGGTTACCGAATTAGGGTCTCGATTTTAAGCACTCTTTTACTGTTTTATGCTATCCGTTTCTTCGAAATTCGATTCTAAATCATCAGTCCTAATGATTCGCCACAAAAGTTTCGAAAAACATCGACCGTGACTCCATTTTTTAGCACGTACTTCAAACGTCCACGATTAAGGTTTCCGAATTAGGGTCTCGATTTTCAGCACTCTTTAATTGTTTTATGCACTCCATTTCTTCACAATTATATTCTAAAATATCCGGCCTTATGATTCCCCAAAAAAGTTTCGAAAAACGTCGACCGTGACTCGGTTTTTTTAGCACGTACTTCAAACATCCCAGATTAAGGTTACCGAATTAGGGTCTAGATTTTAAGCACTCTTTTACTGTTTTATGCTATCCGTTTCTTCGAAATTCGATTCTAAATCATCAGTCCTAATGATTCGCCACAAAAGTTTCGAAAAACATCGACCGTGACTCCATTTTTTAGCACGTACTTCAAACGTCCACGATTAAGGTTTCCGAAATAGGGTCTCGATTTTCAGCACTCTTTAATTGTTGTATGCACTCCGTTTCTTCGAAATTATATTCTAAAATATTCGGCCTTATGATTCCCCAAAAAAGTTTCGAAAAACGTCGACCGTGACTCGGTTTTTTTAGCACGTACTTCAAACGTCCCAGATTAAGGTTACCGAATTAGGGTCTCGATTTTAAGCACTCTTTTACTGTTTTATGCTATCCGTTTCTTCGAAATTCGATTCTAAATCATCATTCCTAATGATTCGCCATAAAAGTTTCGAAAAACATCGACCGTGACTCCATTTTTTAGCACGTACTTCAAACGTCCACGCTTAAGGTTTCCGAATTAGGGTCTCGATTTTCAGCACTCTTTAATTGTTGTATGCACTCCGTTTCTTCGAAATTATACTCTAAAATATCCGGCCTTATGATTCCCCAAAAAAGTTTCGAAAAACGTCGACCGTGACTCGGTTTTTTTAGCACGTACTTCAAACGTCCCAGATTAAGGTTACCGAATTAGGGTCTCGATTTTAAGCACTCTTTTACTGTTTTATGCTATCCGTTTCTTCGAAATTCGATTCTAAATCATCATTCCTAATGATTCGCCATAAAAGTTTCGAAAAACATCGACCGTGACTCCATTTTTTAGCACGTACTTCAAACGTCCACGCTTAAGGTTTCCGAATTAGGGTCTCGATTTTCAGCACTCTTTAATTGTTGTATGCACTCCGTTTCTTCGAAATTATATTCTAAAATATCCGGCCTTATGATTCCCCAAAAAAGTTTCGAAAAACGTCGACCGTGACTCGGTTTTTTTAGCACGTACTTCAAACGTCCCAGATTAAGGTTACCGAATTAGGGTCTCGATTTTAAGCACTCTTTTACTGTTTTATGCTATCCGTTTCTTCGAAATTCGATTCTAAATCATCAGTCCTAATGATTCGCCACAAAAGTTTCGAAAAACATCGACCGTGACTCCATTTTTTAGCACGTACTTCAAACGTCCACGATTAAGGTTTCCGAATTAGGGTCTCGATTTTCAGCACTCTTTAATTGTTTTATGCACTCCATTTCTTCACAATTATATTCTAAAATATCCGGCCTTATGATTCCCCAAAAAAGTTTCGAAAAACGTCGACCGTGACTCGGTTTTTTTAGCACGTACTTCAAACGTCCCAGATTAAGGTTACCGAATTAGGGTCTCGATTTTAAGCACTCTTTTACTGTTTTATGCTATCCGTTTCTTCGAAATTCGATTCTAAATCATCAGTCCTAATGATTCGCCACAAAAGTTTCGAAAAACATCGACCGTGACTCCATTTTTTAGCACGTACTTCAAACGTCCACGATTAAGGTTTCCGAATTAGGGTCTCGATTTTCAGCACTCTTTAATTGTTTTATGCACTCCATTTCTTCACAATTATATTCTAAAATATCCGGCCTTATGATTCCCCAAAAAAGTTTCGAAAAACGTCGACCGTGACTCGGTTTTTTTAGCACGTACTTCAAACGTCCCAGATTAAGGTTACCGAATTAGGGTCTCGATTTTAAGCACTCTTTTACTGTTTTATGCTATCCGTTTCTTCGAAATTCGATTCTAAATCATCAGTCCTAATGATTCGCCACAAAAGTTTCGAAAAACATCGACCGTGACTCCATTTTTTAGCACGTACTTCAAACGTCCACGATTAAGGTTTCCGAATTAGGGTCTCGATTTTCAGCACTCTTTAATTGTTTTATGCACTCCATTTCTTCACAATTATATTCTAAAATATCCGGCCTTATGATTCCCCAAAAAAGTTTCGAAAAACGTCGACCGTGACTCGGTTTTTTTAGCACGTACTTCAAACGTCCCAGATTAAGGTTACCGAATTAGGGTCTCGATTTTAAGCACTCTTTTACTGTTTTATGCTATCCGTTTCTTCGAAATTCGATTCTAAATCATCATTCCTAATGATTCGCCATAAAAGTTTCGAAAAACATCGACCGTGACTCCATTTTTTAGCACGTACTTCAAACGTCCACGCTTAAGGTTTCCGAATTAGGGTCTCGATTTTCAGCACTCTTTAATTGTTGTATGCACTCCGTTTCTTCGAAATTATATTCTAAAATATCCGGCCTTATGATTCCCCAAAAAAGTTTCGAAAAACGTCGACCGTGACTCGGTTTTTTTAGCACGTACTTCAAACGTCCCAGATTAAGGTTACCGAATTAGGGTCTCGATTTTAAGCACTCTTTTACTGTTTTATGCTATCCGTTTCTTCGAAATTCGATTCTAAATCATCATTCCTAATGATTCGCCACAAAAGTTTCGAAAAACATCGACCGTGACTCAATTTTTTAGTACGTACTTCAAACGTCCACGATTAAGGTTTCCGAATTAGGGTCTCGATTTTCAGCACTCTTTAATTGTTTTATGCACTCCATTTCTTCACAATTATATTCTAAAATATCCGCCCTTATGATTCCCCAAAAAAGTTTCGAAAAACGTCGACCGTGACTCGGTTTTTTTAGCACGTACTTCAAACGTCCCAGATTAAGGTTACCGAATTAGGGTCTCGATTTTAAGCACTCTTTTACTGTTTTATGCTATCCGTTTCTTCGAAATTCGATTCTAAATCATCAGTCCTAATGATTCGCCACAAAAGTTTCGAAAAACATCGACCGTGACTCCATTTTTTAGCACGTACTTCAAACGTCCACGATTAAGGTTTCCGAATTAGGGTCTCGATTTTCAGCACTCTTTAATTGTTTTATGCACTCCATTTCTTCACAATTATATTCTAAAATATCCGGCCTTATGATTCCCCAAAAAAGTTTCGAAAAACGTCGACCGTGACTCGGTTTTTTTAGCACGTACTTCAAACGTCCCAGATTAAGGTTACCGAATTAGGGTCTCGATTTTAAGCACTCTTTTACTGTTTTATGCTATCCGTTTCTTCGAAATTCGATTCTAAATCATCATTCCTAATGATTCGCCACAAAAGTTTCGAAAAACATCGACCGTGACTCCATTTTTTAGCACGTACTTCAAACGTCCACGCTTAAGGTTTCCGAATTAGGGTCTCGATTTTCAGCACTCTTTAATTGTTTTATGCACTCCATTTCTTCACAATTATATTCTAAAATATCCGGCCTTATGATTCCCCAAAAAAGTTTCGAAAAACGTCGACCGTGACTCGGTTTTTTTAGCACGTACTTCAAACGTCCCAGATTAAGGTTACCGAATTAGGGTCTCGATTTTAAGCACTCTGTTACTGTTTTATGCTATCCGTTTCTTCGAAATTCGATTCTAAATCATCATTCCTAATGATTCGCCACAAAAGTTTCGAAAAACATCGACCGTGACTCCATTTTTTAGCACGTACTTCAAACGTCCACGATTAAGGTTTCCGAATTAGGGTCTCGATTTTCAGCACTCTTTAATTGTTTTATGCACTCCATTTCTTCACAATTATATTCTAAAATATCCGGCCTTATGATTCCCCAAAAAAGTTTCGAAAAACGTCGACCGTGACTCGGTTTTTTTAGCACGTACTTCAAACGTCCCAGATTAAGGTTACCGAATTAGGGTCTCGATTTTAAGCACTCTTTTACTGTTTTATGCTATCCGTTTCTTCGAAATTCGATTCTAAATCATCAGTCCTAATGATTCGCCACAAAAGTTTCGAAAAAAATCAACCGTGACTCCATTTTTTAGCACGTACTTCAAACGTCCACGATTAAGGTTTCCGAATTAGGGTCTCGATTTTCAGCACTCTTTAATTGTTTTATGCACTCCATTTCTTCACAATTATATTCTAAAATATCCGGCCTTATGATTCCCCAAAAAAGTTTCGAAAAACGTCGACCGTGACTCGGTTTTTTTAGCACGTACTTCAAACGTCCCAGATTAAGGTTACCGAATTAGGGTCTCGATTTTAAGCACTCTTTTACTGTTTTATGCTATCCGTTTCTTCGAAATTCGATTCTAAATCATCAGTCCTAATGATTCGCCACAAAAGTTTCGGAAAACATCGACCGTGACTCCATTTTTTAGCACGTACTTCAAACGTCCACGATTAAGGTTTCCGAATTAGGGTCTCGATTTTCAGCACTCTTTAATTGTTTTATGCACTCCATTTCTTCACAATTATATTCTAAAATATCCGGCCTTATGATTCCCCAAAAAAGTTTCGAAAAACGTCGACCGTGACTCGGTTTTTTTAGCACGTACTTCAAACGTCCCAGATTAAGGTTACCGAATTAGGGTCTCGATTTTAAGCACTCTTTTACTGTTTTATGCTATCCGTTTCTTCGAAATTCGATTCTAAATCATCATTCCTAATGATTCGCCACAAAAGTTTCGAAAAACATCGACCGTGACTCCATTTTTTAGCACGTACTTCAAACGTCCACGATTAAGGTTTCCGAATTAGGGTCTCGATTTTCAGCACTCTTTAATTGTTGTATGCACTCCGTTTCTTCGAAATTATATTCTAAAATATTCGGCCTTATGATTCCCCAAAAAAGTTTCGAAAAACGTCGACCGTGACTCGGTTTTTTTAGCACATACTTCAAACGTCCCAGATTAAGGTTACCGAATTAGGGTCTCGATTTTAAGCACTCTTTTACTGTTTTATGCTATCCGTTTCTTCGAAATTCGATTCTAAATCATCATTCCTAATGATTCGCCACAAAAGTTTCGAAAAACATCGACCGTGACTCCATTTTTTAGCACGTACTTCAAACGTCCACGATTAAGGTTTCCGAATTAGGGTCTCGATTTTCAGCACTCTTTAATTGTTTTATGCACTCCATTTCTTCACAATTATATTCTAAAATATCCGCCCTTATGATTCCCCAAAAAAGTTTCGAAAAACGTCGACCGTGACTCGGTTTTTTTAGCACGTACTTCAAACGTCCCAGATTAAGGTTACCGAATTAGGGTCTCAATTTTAAGCACTATTTTACTGTTTTATGCTATCCGTTTCTTCGAAATTCGATTCTAAATCATCAGTCCTAATGATTCGCCACAAAAGTTTCGAAAAACATCGACCGTGACTCCATTTTTTAGCACGTACTTCAAACGTCCACGATTAAGGTTTCCGAATTAGGGTCTCGATTTTCAGCACTCTTTAATTGTTTTATGCACTCCATTTCTTCACAATTATATTCTAAAATATCCAGCCTTATGATTCCCCAAAAAAGTTTCGAAAAACGTCGACCGTGACTCGGTTTTTTTAGCACGTACTTCAAACGTCCCAGATTAAGGTTACCGAATTAGGGTCTCGATTTTAAGCACTCTTTTACTGTTTTATGCTATCCGTTTCTTCGAAATTCGATTCTAAATCATCATTCCTAATGATTCGCCACAAAAGTTTCGAAAAACATCGACCGTGACTCCATTTTTTAGCACGTACTTCAAACGTCCACGCTTAAGGTTTCCGAATTAGGGTCTCGATTTTCAGCACTCTTTAATTGTTTTATGCACTCCATTTCTTCACAATTATATTCTAAAATATCCGCCCTTATGATTCCCCAAAAAAGTTTCGAAAAACGTCGACCGTGACTCGGTTTTTTTAGCACGTACTTCAAACGTCCCAGATTAAGGTTACCGAATTAGGGTCTCGATTTTAAGCACTCTTTTACTGTTTTATGCTATCCGTTTCTTCGAAATTCGATTCTAAATCATCATTCCTAATGATTCGCCACAAAAGTTTCGAAAAACATCGACCGTGACTCCATTTTTTAGCACGTACTTCAAACGTCCACGATTAAGGTTTCCGAATTAGGGTCTCGATTTTCAGCACTCTTTAATTGTTTTATGCACTCCATTTCTTCACAATTATATTCTAAAATATCCGCCCTTATGATTCCCCAAAAAAGTTTCGAAAAACGTCGACCGTGACTCGGTTTTTTTAGCACGTACTTCAAACGTCCCAGATTAAGGTTACCGAATTAGGGTCTCGATTTTAAGCACTCTTTTACTGTTTTATGCTATCCGTTTCTTCGAAATTCGATTCTAAATCATCAGTCCTAATGATTCGCCACAAAAGTTTCGAAAAACATCGACCGTGACTCCATTTTTTAGCACGTACTTCAAACGTCCACGATTAAGGTTTCCGAATTAGGGTCTCGATTTTCAGCACTCTTTAATTGTTGTATGCACTCCGTTTCTTCGAAATTATATTCTAAAATATTCGGCCTTATGATTCCCCAAAAAAGTTTCGAAAAACGTCGACCGTGACTCGGTTTTTTTAGCACGTACTTCAAACGTCCCAGATTAAGGTTACCGAATTAGGGTCTCGATTTTAAGCACTCTTTTACTGTTTTATGCTATCCGTTTCTTCGAAATTCGATTCTAAATCATCATTCCTAATGATTCGCCACAAAAGTTTCGAAAAACATCGACCGTGACTCCATTTTTTAGCACGTACTTCAAACGTCCACGATTAAGGTTTCCGAATTAGGGTCTCGATTTTCAGCACTCTTTAATTGTTTTATGCACTCCATTTCTTCACAATTATATTCTAAAATATCCGGCCTTATGATTCCCCAAAAAAGTTTCGAAAAACGTCGACCGTGACTCGGTTTTTTTAGCACGTACTTCAAACGTCCCAGATTAAGGTTACCGAATTAGGGTCTCGATTTTAAGCACTCTTTTACTATTTTATGCTATCCGTTTCTTCGAAATTCGATTCTAAATCATCAGTCCTAATGATTCGCCACAAAAGTTTCGAAAAAGATCGACCGTGACTCCATTTTTTAGCACGTACTTCAAACGTCCACGATTAAGGTTTCCGAATTAGGGTCTCGATTTTCAGCACTCTTTAATTGTTTTAAGCACTCCGTTTCTTCGAAATTATATTCTAAAATATCCGGCCTTACGATTCACCAAAAAAGTTTCGAAAAACGTCGACCGTGACTCGGTTTTTTTAGCACGTACTTCAAACGTCCCAGATTAAGGTTACCGAATTAGGGTCTCGATTTTAAGCACTCTTTTACTGTTTTATGCTATCCGTTTCTTCGAAATTCGATTCTAAATCATCAGTCCTAATGATTCGCCACAAAAGTTTCGAAAAACATCGACCGTGACGCCATTTTTTAGCACGTACTTCAGACGTCCCAGATTAAGGTTTCGGAATTAGGGACTCGATTTTCAGCACTCTTTAATTTTTTTATGCACTCCGTTTCTTCGAAATTATATTCTAAAATATCCGGCCTTATGATTCACCAAAAAAGTTTCGAAAAACGTCGACCGTGACTCGGTTTTTTTAGCACGTACTTCAAACGTCCCAGATTAAGGTTATCGAATTAGGGTCTCGATTTTAAGCACTCTTTTACTGTTTTATGCTATCCGTTTCTTCGAAATTCGATTCTAAATCATCATTCCTAATGATTCGCCACAAAAGTTTCGAAAAACATCGACCGTGACTCCATTTTTTAGCACGTACTTCAAACGTCCACGATTAAGGTTTCCGAATTAGGGTCTCGATTTTCAGCACTCTATAATTGTTTTATGCACTCCATTTCTTCACAATTATATTCTAAAATATCCGGCCTTATGATTCCCCAAAAAAGTTTCGAAAAACGTCGACCGTGACTCGGTTTTTTTAGCACGTACTTCAAACGTCCCAGATTAAGGTTACCGAATTAGGGTCTCGATTTTAAGCACTCTTTTACTGTTTTATGCTATCCGTTTCTTCGAAATTCGATTCTAAATCATCAGTCCTAATGATTCGCCACAAATGTTTCGAAAAACATCGACCGTGACTCCATTTTTTAGCACGTACTTCAAACGTCCACGATTAAGGTTTCCGAAATAGGGTCTCGATTTTCAGCACTCTTTAATTGTTGTATGCACTCCATTTCTTCACAATTATATTCTAAAATATCCGGCCTTATGATTCCCCAAAAAAGTTTCGAAAAACGTCGACCGTGACTCGGTTTTTTTAGCACGTACTTCAAACGTCCCAGATTAAGGTTACCGAATTAGGGTCTCGATTTTAAGCACTCTTTTACTGTTTTATGCTATCCGTTTCTTCGAAATTCGATTCTAAATCATCATTCCTAATGATTCGCCACAAAAGTTTCGAAAAAGATCGACCGTGACTCCATTTTTTAGCACGTACTTCAAACGTCCACGATTAAGGTTTCCGAATTAGGGACTCGATTTTCAGCACTCTTTAATTGTTGTATGCACTCCGTTTCTTCGAAATTATATTCTAAAATATTCGGCCTTATGATTCCCCAAAAAAGTTTCGAAAAACGTCGACCGTGACTCGGTTTTTTTAGCACGTACTTCAAACGTCCCAGATTAAGGTTACCGAATTAGGGTCTCGATTTTAAGCACTCTTTTACTGTTTTATGCTATCCGTTTCTTCGAAATTCGATTCTAAATCATCAGTCCTAATGATTCGCCACAAATGTTTCGAAAAACATCGACCGTGACTCCATTTTTTAGCACGTACTTCAAACGTCCACGATTAAGGTTTCCGAAATAGGGTCTCGATTTTCAGCACTCTTTAATTGTTGTATGCACTCCATTTCTTCACAATTATATTCTAAAATATCCGGCCTTATGATTCCCCAAAAAAGTTTCGAAAAACGTCGACCGTGACTCGGTTTTTTTAGCACGTACTTCAAACGTCCCAGATTAAGGTTACCGAATTAGGGTCTCGATTTTAAGCACTCTTTTACTGTTTTATGCTATCCGTTTCTTCGAAATTCGATTCTAAATCATCATTCCTAATGATTCGCCACAAAAGTTTCGAAAAACATCGACCGTGACTCCATTTTTTAGCACGTACTTCAAACGTCCACGATTAAGGTTTCCGAATTAGGGTCTCGATTTTCAGCACTCTTTAATTGTTTTATGCACTCCATTTCTTCACAATTATATTCTAAAATATCCGGCCTTATGATTCCCCAAAAAAGTTTCGAAAAACGTCGACCGTGACTCGGTTTTTTTAGCACGTACTTCAAACGTCCCAGATTAAGGTTACCGAATTAGGGTCTCGATTTTAAGCACTCTTTTACTGTTTTATGCTATCCGTTTCTTCGAAATTCGATTCTAAATCATCATTCCTAATGATTCGCCACAAAAGTTTCAAAAAACATCGACCGTGACTCCATTTTTTAGCACGTACTTCAAACGTCCACGATTAAGGTTTCCGAATTAGGGTCTCGATTTTCAGCACTCTTTAATTGTTGTATGCAATCCGTTTCTTCGAAATTATATTCTAAAATATTCGGCCTTATGATTCCCCAAAAAAGTTTCGAAAAACGTCGACCGTGACTCGGTTTTTTTAGCACATACTTCAAACGTCCCAGATTAAGGTTACCGAAGAAACGGAGTGCATACAACAATTAAAGAGTGCTGAAAATCGAGACCCTAATTCGGAAACCTTAATCGTGGACGTTTGAAGTACGTGCTAAAAAATGGAGTCACGGTCGATGTTTTTCGAAACTTTTGTGGCGAATCATTAGGACTGATGATTTAGAATCGAATTTCGAAGAAACGGATAGCATAAAACAGTAAAAGAGTGCTTAAAATCGAGACCCTAATTCGGTAACCTTAATCTGGGACGTTTGAAGTACGTGCTAAAAAAACCGAGTCACGGTCGACGTTTTTCGAAACTTTTTTGGGGAATCATAAGGCCGGATATTTTAGAATATAATTTCGAAGAAACGGAGTGCATACAACAATTAAAGAGTGCTGAAAATCGAGACCCTAATTCGGAAACCTTAATCGTGGACGTTTGAAGTACGTGCTAAAAAATGGAGTCACGGTCGATGTTTTTCGAAACTTTTGTGGCGAATCATTAGGAATGATGATTTAGAATCGAATTTCGAAGAAACGGATAGCATAAAACAGTAAAAGAGTGCTTAAAATCGAGACCCTAATTCGGTAACCTTAATCTGGGACGTTTGAAGTACGTGCTAAAAAAACCGAGTCACGGTCGACGTTTTTCGAAACATTCTTGGGGAATCATAAGGCCGAATATTTTAGAATATAATTTCGAAGAAACGGAGTGCATAAAACAATTAAAGAGTGCTGAAAATCGAGACCCTAATTCGGAAACCTTAATCGTGGACGTTTGAAGTACGTGCTAAAAAATGGAGTCACGGTCGATGTTTTTCGAAACTTTTGTGGCGAATCATTAGGAATGATGATTTAGAATCGAATTTCGAAGAAACGGATAGCATAAAACAGTAAAAGAGTGCTTAAAATCGAGACCCTAATTCGGTAACCTTAATCTGGGACGTTTGAAGTACGTGCTAAAAAAACCGAGTCACGGTCGACGTTTTTCGAAACATTCTTGGGGAATCATAAGGCCGAATATTTTAGAATATAATTTCGAAGAAACGGAGTGCATAAAACAATTAAAGAGTGCTGAAAATCGAGACCCTAATTCGGAAACCTTAATCGTGGACGTTTGAAGTACGTGCTAAAAAATGGAGTCACGGTCGATGTTTTTCGAAACTTTTGTGGCGAATCATTAGGACTGATGATTTAGAATCGAATTTCGAAGAAACGGATATCATAAAACAGTAAAAGAGTGCTTAAAATCGAGACCCTAATTCGGTAACCTTAATCTGGGACGTTTGAAGTACGTGCTAAAAAAACCAAGTCACGGTCCACGTTTTTCGAAACTTTTTTGGGGAATCATGAGGCCGAATATTTTAGAATATAATTGTGAAGAAATGGAGTGCATAAAACAATTAAAGAGTGCTGAAAATCGAGACCCTAATTCGGAAACCTTAATCGTGGACGTTTGAAGTACGTGCTAAAAAATGGAGTCACGGTCGATGTTTTTCGAAACTTTTGTGGCGAATCATTAGGACTGATGATTTAGAATCGAATTTCGAAGAAACGGATAGCATAAAACAGTAAAAGAGTGCTTAAAATCGAGACCCTAATTCGGTAACCTTAATCTGGGACGTTTGAAGTACGTGCTAAAAAAACTGAGTCACGGTCGACGTTTTTCGAAACTTTCTTGGGGAATCATAAGGCCGAATATTTTAGAATATAATTTCGAAGAAACGGAGTGCATAAAACAATTAAAGAGTGCTGAAAATCGAGACCCTAATTCGGAAACCTTAATCGTGGACGTTTGAAGTACGTGCTAAAAAATGGAGTCACGGTCGATGTTTTTCGAAACTTTTGTGGCGAATCATTAGGACTGATGATTTAGAATCGAATTTCGAAGAAACGGATAGCATAAAACAGTAAAAGAGTGCTTAAAATCGAGACCTTAATTCGGTAACCTTAATCTGGGACGTTTGAAGTACGTGCTAAAAAAACCAAGTCACGGTCCACGTTTTTCGAAACTTTTTTGGGGAATCATGAGGCCGAATATTTTAGAATATAATTGTGAAGAAATGGAGTGCAAACAACAATTAAAGAGTGCTGAAAATCGAGACCCTAATTCGGAAACCTTAATCGTGGACGTTTGAAGTACGTGCTAAAAAATGGAGTCACGGTCGATGTTTTTCGAAACTTTTGTGGAGAATCATTAGGACTGATGATTTAGAATCGAATTTCGAAGAAACGGATAGCATAAAACAGTAAAAGAGTGCTTAAAATCGAGACCCTAATTCGGTAACCTTAATCTGGGACGTTTGAAGTACGTGCTAAAAAAACCGAGTCACGGTCGACGTTTTTCGAAACTTTTTTGGGGAATCATAAGGCCGGATATTTTAGAATATAATTTCGAAGAAACGGAGTGCATACAACAATTAAAGAGTGCTGAAAATCGAGACCCTAATTCGGAAACCTTAATCGTGGACGTTTGAAGTACGTGCTAAAAAATGGAGTCACGGTCGATGTTTTTCGAAACTTTTGTGGCGAATCATTAGGACTGATGATTTAGAATCGAATTTCGAAGAAACGGATAGCATAAAACAGTAAAAGAGTGCTTAAAATCGAGACCCTAATTCGGTAACCTTAATCTGGGACGTTTGAAGTACGTGCTAAAAAAACCGAGTCACGGTCGACGTTTTTCGAAACTTTTTTGGGGAATCATAAGGCCGGATATTTTAGAATATAATTTCGAAGAAACGGAGTGCATACAACAATTAAAGAGTGCTGAAAATCGAGACCCTAATTCGGAAACCTTAATCGTGGACGTTTGAAGTACGTGCTAAAAAATGGAGTCACGGTCGATGTTTTTCGAAACTTTTGTGGCGAATCATTAGGAATGATGATTTAGAATCGAATTTCGAAGAAACGGATAGCATAAAACAGTAAAAGAGTGCTTAAAATCGAGACCCTAATTCGGTAACCTTAATCTGGGACGTTTGAAGTACGTGCTAAAAAAACCGAGTCACGGTCGACGTTTTTCGAAACTTTTTTGGGGAATCATAAGGCCGGATATTTTAAAATATAATTTCGAAGAAACGGAGTGCATACAACAATTAAAGAGTGCTGAAAATCGAGACCCTAATTCGGAAACCTTAATCGTGGACGTTTGAAGTACGTGCTAAAAAATGGAGTCACGGTCGATGTTTTTCGAAACTTTTGTGGCGAATCATTAGGACTGATGATTTAGAATCGAATTTCGAAGAAACGGATAGCATAAAACAGTAAAAGAGTGCTTAAAATCGAGACCCTAATTCGGTAACCTTAATCTGGGACGTTTGAAGTACGTGCTAAAAAAACCAAGTCACGGTCGACGTTTTTCGAAACTTTTTTGGGAAATCATAAGGCCGGATATTTTAGAATATAATTGTGAAGAAGTGGAGTGCATAAAACAATTAAAGAGTGCTGAAAATCGAGACCCTAATTCGGAAACCTTAATCGTGGACGTTTGAAGTACGTGCTAAAAAATGGAGTCACGGTCGATGTTTTTCGAAACTTTTGTGGCGAATCATTAGGAATGATGATTTAGAATCGAATTTCGAAGAAATGGATAGCATAAAACAGTAAAAGAGTGCTTAAAATCGAGACCCTAATTCGGTAACCTTAATCTGGGACGTTTGAAGTACGTGCTAAAAAAACCGAGTCACGGTCGACGTTTTTCGAAACTTTTTTGGGGAATCATAAGGCCGGATATTTTAGAATATAATTGTGAAGAAATGGAGTGCATAAAACAATTAAAGAGTGCTGAAAATCGAGACCCTAATTCGGAAACCTTAATCGTGGACGTTTGAAGTACGTGCTAAAAAATGGAGTCACGGTCGATGTTTTTCGAAACTTTTGTGGCGAATCATTAGGACTGATGATTTAGAATCGAATTTCGAAGAAACGGATAGCATAAAACAGTAAAAGAGTGCTTAAAATCGAGACCCTAATTCGGTAACCTTAATCTGGGACGTTTGAAGTACGTGCTAAAAAAACCAAGTCACGGTCGACGTTTTTTGAAACTTTTTTGGGGAATCATAAGGCCGGATATTTTAGAATATAATTGTGAAGAAATGGAATGCATAAAACAATTAAAGAGTGCTGAAAATCGAGACCCTAATTCGGAAACCTTAATCGTGGACGTTTGAAGTACGTGCTAAAAAATGGAGTCACGGTCGATGTTTTTCGAAACTTTTGTGGCGAATCATTAGGAATGATGATTTAGAATCGAATTTCGTAGAAACGGATAGCATAAAATAGTAAAAGAGTGCTTAAAATCGAGACCCTAATTCGGTAACCTTAATCTGGGACGTTTGAAGTACGTGCTAAAAAAACCGAGTCACGGTCGACGTTTTTGAAACTTTTTTGGGGAATCATAAGGCCGAATATTTTAGAATATAATTTCGAAGAAACAGAGTGCATACAACAATTAAAGAGTGCTGAAAATCGAGACCCTAATTCAGAAACTTTAATCTGGGACGTTTGAAGTACGTGCTAAAAAATGGAGTCACGGTCGATGTTTTTCGAAACTTTTGTGGCGAATCATTAGGACTGATGATTTAGAATCGAATTTCGAAGAAACGGATAGCATAAAACAGTAAAAGAGTGCTTAAAATCGAGACCCTAATTCGGTAACCTTAATCTGGGACGTTTGAAGTACGTGCTAAAAAAACCGAGTCACGGTCGACGTTTTTCGAAACTTTTTTGGGAAATCATAAGGCCGGATATTTTAGAATATAATTGTGAAGAAATGGAGTGCATAAAACAATTAAAGAGTGCTGAAAATCGAGACCCTAATTCGGAAACCTTAATCGTGGACGCATGAAGTACGTGCAAAAAAATGGAGTCACGGTCGATGTTTTTCGAAACTTTTGTGGCGAATCATTAGGACTGATGATTTAGAATCGAATTTCGAAGAAACGGATAGCATAAAACAGTAAAAGAGTGCTTAAAATCGAGACCCTAATTCGGTAACCTTAATCTGGGACGTTTGAAGTACGTGCTAAAAAAACCAAGTCACGGTCGACGTTTTTCGAAACTTTTTTGGGGAATCATAAGGCCGGATATTTTAGAATATAATTGTGAAGAAATGGAATGCATAAAACAATTAAAGAGTGCTGAAAATCGAGACCCTAATTCGGAAACCTTAATCGTGGACGTTTGAAGTACGTGCTAAAAAATGGAGTCACGGTCGATGTTTTTCGAAACTTTTGTGGCGAATCATTAGGAATGATGATTTAGAATCGAATTTCGAAGAAACGGATAGCATAAAACAGTAAAAGAGTGCTTAAAATCGAGACCCTAATTCGGTAACCTTAATCTGGGACGTTTGAAGTACGTGCTAAAAAACCGAGTCACGGTCGACGTTTTTGAAACTTTTTTGGGGAATCATAAGGCCGAATATTTTAGAATATAATTTCGAAGAAACGGAGTGCATACAACAATTAAAGAGTGCTGAAAATCGAGACCCTAATTCAGAAACTTTAATCTGGGACGTTTGAAGTACGTGCTAAAAAATGGAGTCACGGTCGATGTTTTTCGAAATTTTTGTGGCGAATCATTAGGACTGATGATTTAGAATCGAATTTCGAAGAAACGGATAGCATAAAACAGTAAAAGAGTGCTTAAAATCGAGACCCTAATTCGGTAACCTTAATCTGGGACGTTTGAAGTACGTGCTAAAAAAACCGAGTCACGGTCGACGTTTTTCGAAACTTTTTTGGGGAATCATAAGGCTAAATATTTTAGAATATAATTTCGAAGAAACGGAGTGCATAAAACAATTAAAGAGTGCTGAAAATTGAGACCCTAATTCGGAAACCTTAATCGTGGACGTTTGAAGTACGTGCTAAAAAATGGAGTCACGGTCGATGTTTTTCGAAACTTTTGTGGCGAATCATTAGGAATGATGATTTAGAATCGAATTTCGAAGAAACGGATAGCATAAAACAGTAAAAGAGTGCTTAAAATCGAGACCCTAATTCGGTAACCTTAATCTGGGACGTTTGAAGTACGTGCTAAAAAAACCGAGTCACGGTCGACGTTTTTCGAAACTTTTTTGGGGAATCATAAGGCCGAATATTTTAGAATATAATTTCGAAGAAACGGAGTGCATACAACAATTAAAATGTGCTGAAAATCGAGACCCTAATTCGGAAACCTTAATCGTGGACGTTTGAAGTACGTGCTAAAAAATGGAGTCACGGTCGATGTTTTTCGAAACTTTTGTGGCGAATCATTAGGACTGATGATTTAGAATCGAATTTCGAAGAAACGGATAGCATAAAACAGTAAAAGAGTGCTTAAAATCGAGACCCTAATTCGGTAACCTTAATCTGGGACGTTTGAAGTACGTGCTAAAAAAACCAAGTCACGGTCGACGTTTTTCGAAACTTTTTTGGGGAATCATAAGGCCGGATATTTTAGAATATAATTGTGAAGAAATGGAATGCATAAAACAATTAAAGAGTGCTGAAAATCGAGACCCTAATTCGGAAACCTTAATCGTGGACGTTTGAAGTACGTGCTAAAAAATGGAGTCACGGTCGATGTTTTTCGAAACTTTTGTGGCGAATCATTAGGAATGATGATTTAGAATCGAATTTCGAAGAAACGGATAGCATAAAACAGTAAAAGAGTGCTTAAAATCGAGACCCTAATTCGGTAACCTTAATCTGGGACGTTTGAAGTACGTGCTAAAAAACCGAGTCACGGTCGACGTTTTTGAAACTTTTTTGGGGAATCATAAGGCCGAATATTTTAGAATATAATTTCGAAGAAACGGAGTGCATACAACAATTAAAGAGTGCTGAAAATCGAGACCCTAATTCAGAAACTTTAATCTGGGACGTTTGAAGTACGTGCTAAAAAATGGAGTCACGGTCGATGTTTTTCGAAACTTTTGTGGCGAATCATTAGGACTGATGATTTAGAATCGAATTTCGAAGAAACGGATAGCATAAAACAGTAAAAGAGTGCTTAAAATCGAGACCCTAATTCGGTAACCTTAATCTGGGACGTTTGAAGTACGTGCTAAAAAAACCGAGTCACGGTCGACGTTTTTCGAAACTTTTTTGGGGAATCATAAGGCTAAATATTTTAGAATATAATTTCGAAGAAACGGAGTGCATAAAACAATTAAAGAGTGCTGAAAATTGAGACCCTAATTCGGAAACCTTAATCGTGGACGTTTGAAGTACGTGCTAAAAAATGGAGTCACGGTCGATGTTTTTCGAAACTTTTGTGGCGAATCATTAGGAATGATGATTTAGAATCGAATTTCGAAGAAACGGATAGCATAAAACAGTAAAAGAGTGCTTAAAATCGAGACCCTAATTCGGTAACCTTAATCTGGGACGTTTGAAGTACGTGCTAAAAAAACCGAGTCACGGTCGACGTTTTTCGAAACTTTTTTGGGGAATCATAAGGCCGAATATTTTAGAATATAATTTCGAAGAAACGGAGTGCATACAACAATTAAAATGTGCTGAAAATCGAGACCCTAATTCGGAAACCTTAATCGTGGACGTTTGAAGTACGTGCTAAAAAATGGAGTCACGGTCGATGTTTTTCGAAACTTTTGTGGCGAATCATTAGGACTGATGATTTAGAATCGAATTTCGAAGAAACGGATAGCATAAAACAGTAAAAGAGTGCTTAAAATCGAGACCCTAATTCGGTAACCTTAATCTGGGACGTTTGAAGTACGTGCTAAAAAAATCGAGTCACGGTCGACGTTTTTCGAAACTTTTTTGGGGAATCATAAGGCCGAATATTTTAGAATATAATTTCGAAGAAACGGAGTGCATAAAACAATTAAAGAGTGCTGAAAATTGAGACCCTAATTCGGAAACCTTAATCGTGGACGTTTGAAGTACGTGCTAAAAAATGGAGTCACGGTCGATGTTTTTCGAAACTTTTATGGCGAATCATTAGGAATGATGATTTAGAATCGAATTTCGAAGAAACGGATAGCATAAAACAGTAAAAGAGTGCTTAAAATCGAGACCCTAATTCGGTAACCTTAATCTGGGACGTTTGAAGTACGTGCTAAAAAAACCGAGTCACGGTCGACGTTTTTCGAAACTTTTTTGGGGAATCATAAGGCCGGATATTTTAGAATATAATTGTGAAGAAATGGAGTGCATAAAACAATTAAAGAGTGCTGAAAATCGAGACCCTAATTCGGAAACCTTAATCGTGGACGTTTGAAGTACGTGCTAAAAAATGGAGTCACGGTCGATGTTTTTCGAAACTTTTGTGGCGAATCATTAGGAATGATGATTTAGAATCGAATTTCGAAGAAATGGATAGCATAAAACAGTAAAAGAGTGCTTAAAATCGAGACCCTAATTCGGTAACCTTAATCTGGGACGTTTGAAGTACGTGCTAAAAAAACCGAGTCACGGTCGACGTTTTTCGAAACTTTTTTGGGGAATCATAAGGCCGAATATTTTAGAATATAATTTCGAAGAAACGGAGTGCATAAAACAATTAAAGAGTGCTGAAAATCGAGACCCTAATTCGGAAACCTTAATCGTGGACGTTTGAAGTACGTGCTAAAAAATGGAGTCACGGTCGATGTTTTTCGAAACTTTTGTGGCGAATCATTAGGACTGATGATTTAGAATCGAATTTCGAAGAAACGGATAGCATAAAACAGTAAAAGAGTGCTTAAAATCGAGACCCTAATTCGGTAACCTTAATCTGGGACGTTTGAAGTACGTGCTAAAAAAACCGAGTCACGGTCGACGTTTTTCGAAACTTTTTTGGGGAATCATAAGGCCGGATATTTTAGAATATAATTTCGAAGAAACGGAGTGCATACAACAATTAAAGAGTGCTGAAAATCGAGACCCTAATTCGGAAACCTTAATCGTGGACGTTTGAAGTACGTGCTAAAAAATGGAGTCACGGTCGATGTTTTTCGAAACTTTTGTGGCGAATCATTAGGAATGATGATTTAGAATCGAATTTCGAAGAAACGGATAGCATAAAACAGTAAAAGAGTGCTTAAAATCGAGACCCTAATTCGGTAACCTTAATCTGGGACGTTTGAAGTACGTGCTAAAAAAACCGAGTCACGGTCGACGTTTTTCGAAACTTTTTTGGGAAATCATAAGGCCGGATATTTTAGAATATAATTGTGAAGAAATGGAGTGCATAAAACAATTAAAGAGTGCTGAAAATCGAGACCCTAATTCGGAAACCTTAATCGTGGACGCATGAAGTACGTGCAAAAAAATGGAGTCACGGTCGATGTTTTTCGAAACTTTTGTGGCGAATCATTAGGACTGATGATTTAGAATCGAATTTCGAAGAAACGGATAGCATAAAACAGTAAAAGAGTGCTTAAAATCGAGACCCTAATTCGGTAACCTTAATCTGGGACGTTTGAAGTACGTGCTAAAAAAACCAAGTCACGGTCGACGTTTTTCGAAACTTTTTTGGGGAATCATAAGGCCGGATATTTTAGAATATAATTGTGAAGAAATGGAATGCATAAAACAATTAAAGAGTGCTGAAAATCGAGACCCTAATTCGGAAACCTTAATCGTGGACGTTTGAAGTACGTGCTAAAAAATGGAGTCACGGTCGATGTTTTTCGAAACTTTTGTGGCGAATCATTAGGAATGATGATTTAGAATCGAATTTCGAAGAAACGGATAGCATAAAACAGTAAAAGAGTGCTTAAAATCAAGACCCTAATTCGGTAACCTTAATCTGGGATGTTTGAAGTACGTGCTAAAAAACCGAGTCACGGTCGACGTTTTTGAAACTTTTTTGGGGAATCATAAGGCCGAATATTTTAGAATATAATTTCGAAGAAACGGAGTGCATACAACAATTAAAGAGTGCTGAAAATCGAGACCCTAATTCAGAAACTTTAATCTGGGACGTTTGAAGTACGTGCTAAAAAATGGAGTCACGGTCGATGTTTTTCGAAACTTTTGTGGCGAATCATTAGGACTGATGATTTAGAATCGAATTTCGAAGAAACGGATAGCATAAAACAGTAAAAGAGTGCTTAAAATCGAGACCCTAATTCGGTAACCTTAATCTGGGACGTTTGAAGTACGTGCTAAAAAAACCGAGTCACGGTCGACGTTTTTCGAAACTTTTTTGGGGAATCATAAGGCTAAATATTTTAGAATATAATTTCGAAGAAACGGAGTGCATAAAACAATTAAAGAGTGCTGAAAATTGAGACCCTAATTCGGAAACCTTAATCGTGGACGTTTGAAGTACGTGCTAAAAAATGGAGTCACGGTCGATGTTTTTCGAAACTTTTGTGGCGAATCATTAGGAATGATGATTTAGAATCGAATTTCGAAGAAACGGATAGCATAAAACAGTAAAAGAGTGCTTAAAATCGAGACCCTAATTCGGTAACCTTAATCTGGGACGTTTGAAGTACGTGCTAAAAAAACCGAGTCACGGTCGACGTTTTTCGAAACTTTTTTGGGGAATCATAAGGCCGAATATTTTAGAATATAATTTCGAAGAAACGGAGTGCATACAACAATTAAAATGTGCTGAAAATCGAGACCCTAATTCGGAAACCTTAATCGTGGACGTTTGAAGTACGTGCTAAAAAATGGAGTCACGGTCGATGTTTTTCGAAACTTTTGTGGCGAATCATTAGGACTGATGATTTAGAATCGAATTTCGAAGAAACGGATAGCATAAAACAGTAAAAGAGTGCTTAAAATCGAGACCCTAATTCGGTAACCTTAATCTGGGACGTTTGAAGTACGTGCTAAAAAAACCGAGTCACGGTCGACGTTTTTCGAAACTTTTTTGGGGAATCATAAGGCCGAATATTTTAGAATATAATTTCGAAGAAACGGAGTGCATAAAACAATTAAAGAGTGCTGAAAATTGAGACCCTAATTCGGAAACCTTAATCGTGGACGTTTGAAGTACGTGCTAAAAAATGGAGTCACGGTCGATGTTTTTCGAAACTTTTATGGCGAATCATTAGGAATGATGATTTAGAATCGAATTTCGAAGAAACGGATAGCATAAAACAGTAAAAGAGTGCTTAAAATCGAGACCCTAATTCGGTAACCTTAATCTGGGACGTTTGAAGTACGTGCTAAAAAAACCGAGTCACGGTCGACGTTTTTCGAAACTTTTTTGGGGAATCATAAGGCCGGATATTTTAGAATATAATTGTGAAGAAATGGAGTGCATAAAACAATTAAAGAGTGCTGAAAATCGAGACCCTAATTCGGAAACCTTAATCGTGGACGTTTGAAGTACGTGCTAAAAAATGGAGTCACGGTCGATGTTTTTCGAAACTTTTGTGGCGAATCATTAGGAATGATGATTTAGAATCGAATTTCGAAGAAATGGATAGCATAAAACAGTAAAAGAGTGCTTAAAATCGAGACCCTAATTCGGTAACCTTAATCTGGGACGTTTGAAGTACGTGCTAAAAAAACCGAGTCACGGTCGACGTTTTTCGAAACTTTTTTGGGGAATCATAAGGCCGAATATTTTAGAATATAATTTCGAAGAAACGGAGTGCATAAAACAATTAAAGAGTGCTGAAAATCGAGACCCTAATTCGGAAACCTTAATCGTGGACGTTTGAAGTACGTGCTAAAAAATGGAGTCACGGTCGATGTTTTTCGAAACTTTTGTGGCGAATCATTAGGACTGATGATTTAGAATCGAATTTCGAAGAAACGGATAGCATAAAACAGTAAAAGAGTGCTTAAAATCGAGACCCTAATTCGGTAACCTTAATCTGGGACGTTTGAAGTACGTGCTAAAAAAACCGAGTCACGGTCGACGTTTTTCGAAACTTTTTTGGGGAATCATAAGGCCGGATATTTTAGAATATAATTTCGAAGAAACGGAGTTCATACAACAATTAAAGAGTGCTGAAAATCGAGACCCTAATTCGGAAACCTTAATCGTGGACGTTTGAAGTACGTGCTAAAAAATGGAGTCACGGTCGATGTTTTTCGAAACTTTTGTGGCGAATCATTAGGACTGATGATTTAGAATCGAATTTCGAAGAAACGGATAGCATAAAACAGTAAAAGAGTGCTTAAAATCGAGACCCTAATTCGGTAACCTTAATCTGGGACGTTTGAAGTACGTGCTAAAAAAACCAAGTCACGGTCGACGTTTTTCGAAACTTTTTTGGGAAATCATAAGGCCGGATATTTTAGAATATAATTGTGAAGAAATGGAGTGCATAAAACAATTAAAGAGTGCTGAAAATCGAGACCCTAATTCGGAAACCTTAATCGTGGACGTTTGAAGTACGTGCTAAAAAATGGAGTCACGGTCGATGTTTTTCGAAACTTTTGTGGCGAATCATTAGGAATGATGATTTAGAATCGAATTTCGAAGAAACGGATAGCATAAAACAGTAAAAGAGTGCTTAAAATCGAGACCCTAATTCGGTAACCTTAATCTGGGACGTTTGAAGTACGTGCTAAAAAAACCGAGTCACGGTCGACGTTTTTCGAAACTTTTTTGGGGAATCATAAGGCCGAATATTTTAGAATATAATTTCGAAGAAACAGAGTGCATAAAACAATTAAAGAGTGCTGAAAATCGAGACCCTAATTCGGAAACCTTAATCGTGGACGTTTGAAGTACGTGCTAAAAAATGGAGTCACGGTCGATGTTTTTCGAAACTTTTGTGGCGAATCATTAGGACTGATGATTTAGAATCGAATTTCAAAGAAACGGATAGCATAAAACAGTAAAAGAGTGCTTAAAATCGAGACCCTAATTCGGTAACCTTAATCTGGGACGTTTGAAGTACGTGCTAAAAAAACCAAGTCACAGTCGACGTTTTTTGAAACTTTTTTGGGGAATCATAAGGCCGGATATTTTAGAATATAATTGTGAAGAAATGGAATGCATAAAACAATTAAAGAGTGCTGAAAATCGAGACCCTAATTCGTTAACCTTAATCGTGGACGTTTGAAGTACGTGCTAAAAAATGGAGTCACGGTCGATGTTTTTCGAAACTTTTGTGGCGAATCATTAGGAATGATGATTTAGAATCGAATTTCGAAGAAACGGATAGCATAAAATAGTAAAAGAGTGCTTAAAATCGAGACCCTAATTCGGTAACCTTAATCTGGGACGTTTGAAGTACGTGCTAAAAAAACCGAGTCACGGTCGACGTTTTTGAAACTTTTTTGGGGAATCATAAGGCCGAATATTTTAGAATATAATTTCGAAGAAACAGAGTGCATACAACAATTAAAGAGTGCTGAAAATCGAGACCCTAATTCAGAAACTTTAATCTGGGACGTTTGAAGTACGTGCTAAAAAATGGAGTCACGGTCGATGTTTTTCGAAACTTTTGTGGCGAATCATTAGGACTGATGATTTAGAATCGAATTTCGAAGAAACGGATAGCATAAAACAGTAAAAGAGTGCTTAAAATCGAGACCCTAATTCGGTAACCTTAATCTGGGACGTTTGAAGTACGTGCTAAAAAAACCGAGTCACGGTCGACGTTTTTCGAAACTTTTTTGGGAAATCATAAGGCCGGATATTTTAGAATATAATTGTGAAGAAATGGAGTGCATAAAACAATTAAAGAGTGCTGAAAATCGAGACCCTAATTCGGAAACCTTAATCGTGGACGCATGAAGTACGTGCAAAAAAATGGAGTCACGGTCGATGTTTTTCGAAACTTTTGTGGCGAATCATTAGGACTGATGATTTAGAATCGAATTTCGAAGAAACGGATAGCATAAAACAGTAAAAGAGTGCTTAAAATCGAGACCCTAATTCGGTAACCTTAATCTGGGACGTTTGAAGTACGTGCTAAAAAAACCAAGTCACGGTCGACGTTTTTCGAAACTTTTTTGGGGAATCATAAGGCCGGATATTTTAGAATATAATTGTGAAGAAATGGAATGCATAAAACAATTAAAGAGTGCTGAAAATCGAGACCCTAATTCGGAAACCTTAATCGTGGACGTTTGAAGTACGTGCTAAAAAATGGAGTCACGGTCGATGTTTTTCGAAACTTTTGTGGCGAATCATTAGGAATGATGATTTAGAATCGAATTTCGAAGAAACGGATAGCATAAAACAGTAAAAGAGTGCTTAAAATCGAGACCCTAATTCGGTAACCTTAATCTGGGACGTTTGAAGTACGTGCTAAAAAACCGAGTCACGGTCGACGTTTTTGAAACTTTTTTGGGGAATCATGAGGCCGAATATTTTAGAATATAATTTCGAAGAAACGGAGTGCATACAACAATTAAAGAGTGCTGAAAATCGAGACCCTAATTCAGAAACTTTAATCTGGGACGTTTGAAGTACGTGCTAAAAAATGGAGTCACGGTCGATGTTTTTCGAAACTTTTGTGGCGAATCATTAGGACTGATGATTTAGAATCGAATTTCGAAGAAACGGATAGCATAAAACAGTAAAAGAGTGCTTAAAATCGAGACCCTAATTCGGTAACCTTAATCTGGGACGTTTGAAGTACGTGCTAAAAAAACCGAGTCACGGTCGACGTTTTTCGAAACTTTTTTGGGGAATCATAAGGCTAAATATTTTAGAATATAATTTCGAAGAAACGGAGTGCATAAAACAATTAAAGAGTGCTGAAAATTGAGACCCTAATTCGGAAACCTTAATCGTGGACGTTTGAAGTACGTGCTAAAAAATGGAGTCACGGTCGATGTTTTTCGAAACTTTTGTGGCGAATCATTAGGAATGATGATTTAGAATCGAATTTCGAAGAAACGGATAGCATAAAACAGTAAAAGAGTGCTTAAAATCGAGACCCTAATTCGGTAACCTTAATCTGGGACGTTTGAAGTACGTGCTAAAAAAACCGAGTCACGGTCGACGTTTTTCGAAACTTTTTTGGGGAATCATAAGGCCGAATATTTTAGAATATAATTTCGAAGAAACGGAGTGCATACAACAATTAAAATGTGCTGAAAATCGAGACCCTAATTCGGAAACCTTAATCGTGGACGTTTGAAGTACGTGCTAAAAAATGGAGTCACGGTCGATGTTTTTCGAAACTTTTGTGGCGAATCATTAGGACTGATGATTTAGAATCGAATTTCGAAGAAACGGATAGCATAAAACAGTAAAAGAGTGCTTAAAATCGAGACCCTAATTCGGTAACCTTAATCTGGGACGTTTGAAGTACGTGCTAAAAAAACCGAGTCACGGTCGACGTTTTTCGAAACTTTTTTGGGGAATCATAAGGCCGAATATTTTAGAATATAATTTCGAAGAAACGGAGTGCATAAAACAATTAAAGAGTGCTGAAAATTGAGACCCTAATTCGGAAACCTTAATCGTGGACGTTTGAAGTACGTGCTAAAAAATGGAGTCACGGTCGATGTTTTTCGAAACTTTTATGGCGAATCATTAGGAATGATGATTTAGAATCGAATTTCGAAGAAACGGATAGCATAAAACAGTAAAAGAGTGCTTAAAATCGAGACCCTAATTCGGTAACCTTAATCTGGGACGTTTGAAGTACGTGCTAAAAAAACCGAGTCACGGTCGACGTTTTTCGAAACTTTTTTGGGGAATCATAAGGCCGGATATTTTAGAATATAATTGTGAAGAAATGGAGTGCATAAAACAATTAAAGAGTGCTGAAAATCGAGACCCTAATTCGGAAACCTTAATCGTGGACGTTTGAAGTACGTGCTAAAAAATGGAGTCACGGTCGATGTTTTTCGAAACTTTTGTGGCGAATCATTAGGAATGATGATTTAGAATCGAATTTCGAAGAAATGGATAGCATAAAACAGTAAAAGAGTGCTTAAAATCGAGACCCTAATTCGGTAACCTTAATCTGGAACGTTTGAAGTACGTGCTAAAAAAACCGAGTCACGGTCGACGTTTTTCGAAACTTTTTTGGGGAATCATAAGGCCGAATATTTTAGAATATAATTTCGAAGAAACGGAGTGCATAAAACAATTAAAGAGTGCTGAAAATCGAGACCCTAATTCGGAAACCTTAATCGTGGACGTTTGAAGTACGTGCTAAAAAATGGAGTCACGGTCGATGTTTTTCGAAACTTTTGTGGCGAATCATTAGGACTGATTATTTAGAATCGAATTTCGAAGAAACGGATAGCATAAAACAGTAAAAGAGTGCTTAAAATCGAGACCCTAATTCGGTAACCTTAATCTGGGACGTTTGAAGTACGTGCTAAAAAAACCGAGTCACGGTCGACGTTTTTCGAAACTTTTTTGGGGAATCATAAGGCCGAATATTTTAGAATATAATTTCGAAGAAACGGAGTGCATACAACAATTAAAGAGTGCTGAAAATCGAGACCCTAATTCGGAAACCTTAATCGTGGACGTTTGAAGTACGTGCTAAAAAATGGAGTCACGGTCGATGTTTTTCGAAACTTTTGTGGCGAATCATTAGGACTGATGATTTAGAATCGAATTTCGAAGAAACGGATAGCATAAAACAGTAAAAGAGTGCTTAAAATCGAGACCCTAATTCGGTAACCTTAATCTGGGACGTTTGAAGTACGTGCTAAAAAAACCGAGTCACGGTCGACGTTTTTCGAAACTTTTTTGGGAAATCATAAGGCCGGATATTTTAGAATATAATTGTGAAGAAATGGAGTGCATAAAACAATTAAAGAGTGCTGAAAATCGAGACCCTAATTCGGAAACCTTAATCGTGGACGTTTGAAGTACGTGCTAAAAAATGGAGTCACGGTCGATGTTTTTCGAAACTTTTGTGGCGAATCATTAGGAATGATGATTTAGAATCGAATTTCGAAGAAATGGATAGCATAAAACAGTAAAAGAGTGCTTAAAATCGAGACCCTAATTCGGTAACCTTAATCTGGGACGTTTGAAGTACGTGCTAAAAAAACCGAGTCACGGTCGACGTTTTTTGAAACTTTTTTGGGGAATCATAAGGCCGAATATTTTAGAATATAATTTCGAAGAAACGGAGTGCATAAAACAATTAAAGAGTGCTGAAAATCGAGACCCTAATTCGGAAACCTTAATCGTGGACGTTTGAAGTACGTGCTAAAAAATGGAGTCACGGTCGATGTTTTTCGAAACTTTTGTGGCGAATCATTAGGACTGATTATTTAGAATCGAATTTCGAAGAAACGGATAGCATAAAACAGTAAAAGAGTGCTTAAAATCGAGACCCTAATTCGGTAACCTTAATCTGGGACGTTTGAAGTACGTGCTAAAAAAACCGAGTCACGGTCGACGTTTTTCGAAACTTTTTTGGGGAATCATAAGGCCGAATATTTTAGAATATAATTTCGAAGAAACGGAGTGCATACAACAATTAAAGAGTGCTGAAAATCGAGACCCTAATTCGGAAACCTTAATCGTGGACGTTTGAAGTACGTGCTAAAAAATGGAGTCACGGTCGATGTTTTTCGAAACTTTTGTGGCGAATCATTAGGACTGATGATTTAGAATCGAATTTCGAAGAAACGGATAGCATAAAACAGTAAAAGAGTGCTTAAAATCGAGACCTTAATTCGGTAACCTTAATCTGGGACGTTTGAAGTACGTGCTAAAAAAACCGAGTCACGGTCGACGTTTTTCGAAACTTTTTTGGGGAATCATAAGGCCGGATATTTTAGAATATAATTTCGAAGAAACGGAGTGCATACAACAATTAAAGAGTGCTGAAAATCGAGACCCTAATTCGGAAACCTTAATCGTGGACGTTTGAAGTACGTGCTAAAAAATGGAGTCACGGTCGATGTTTTTCGAAACTTTTGTGGCGAATCATTAGGACTGATGATTTAGAATCGAATTTCGAAGAAACGGATAGCATAAAACAGTAAAAGAGTGCTTAAAATCGAGACCCTAATTCGGTAACCTTAATCTGGGACGTTTGAAGTACGTGCTAAAAAAACCGAGTCACGGTCGACGTTTTTCGAAACTTTTTTGGGGAATCATAAGGCCGGATATTTTAGAATATAATTTCGAAGAAACGGAGTGCATACAACAATTAAAGAGTGCTGAAAATCGAGACCCTAATTCGGAAACCTTAATCGTGGACGTTTGAAGTACGTGCTAAAAAATGGAGTCACGGTCGATGTTTTTCGAAACTTTTGTGGCGAATCATTAGGACTGATGATTTAGTATCGAATTTCGAAGAAACGGATAGCATAAAACAGTAAAAGAGTGCTTAAAATCGAGACCCTAATTCGGTAACCTTAATCTGGGACGTTTGAAGTACGTGCTAAAAAAACCGAGTCACGGTCGACGTTTTTCGAAACATTCTTGGGGAATCATAAGGCCGAATATTTTAGAATATAATTTCGAACAAACGGAGTGCATAAAACAATTAAAGAGTGCTGAAAATCGAGACCCTAATTCGGAAACCTTAATCGTGGACGTTTGAAGTACGTGCTAAAAAATGGAGTCACGGTCGATGTTTTTCGAAACTTTTGTGGCGAATCATTAGGACTGATGATTTAGAATCGAATTTCGAAGAAACGGATATCATAAAACAGTAAAAGAGTGCTTAAAATCGAGACCCTAATTCGGTAACCTTAATCTGGGACGTTTGAAGTACGTGCTAAAAAAACCAAGTCACGGTCCACGTTTTTCGAAACTTTTTTGGGGAATCATGAGGCCGAATATTTTAGAATATAATTGTGAAGAAATGGAGTGCAAACAACAATTAAAGAGTGCTGAAAATCGAGACCCTAATTCGGAAACCTTAATCGTGGACGTTTGAAGTACGTGCTAAAAAATGGAGTCACGGTCGATGTTTTTCGAAACTTTTGTGGCGAATCATTAGGAATGATGATTTAGAATCGAATTTCGAAGAAACGGATAGCATAAAACAGTAAAAGAGTGCTTAAAATCGAGACCCTAATTCGGTAACCTTAATCTGGACGTTTGAAGTACGTGCTAGAAAAACCGAGTCACGGTCGACGTTTTTCGAAACTTTTTTGGGGAATCATAAGGCCGAATATTTTAGAATATAATTTCGAAGAAACGGAGTGCATACAACAATTAAAGAGTGCTGAAAATCGAGACCCTAATTCGGAAACCTTAATCGTGGACGTTTGAAGTACGTGCTAAAAAATGGAGTCACGGTCGATGTTTTTCGAAACTTTTGTGGCGAATCATTAGGACTGATGATTTAGAATCGAATTTCGAAGAAACGGATAGCATAAAACAGTAAAAGAGTGCTTAAAATCGAGACCCTAATTCGGTAACCTTAATCTGGGACGTTTGAAGTACGTGCTAAAAAAACCGAGTCACGGTCGACGTTTTTGAAACTTTTTTGGGGAATCATAAGGCCGAATATTTTAGAATATAATTTCGAAGAAACGGAGTGCATACAACAATTAAAGAGTGCTGAAAATCGAGACCCTAATTCAGAAACTTTAATCTGGGACGTTTGAAGTACGTGCTAAAAAATGGAGTCACGGTCGATGTTTTTCGAAACTTTTGTGGCGAATCATTAGGACTGATGATTTAGAATCGAATTTCGAAGAAACGGATAGCATAAAACAGTAAAAGAGTGCTTAAAATCGAGACCCTAATTCGGTAACCTTAATCTGGGACGTTTGAAGTACGTGCTAAAAAAACCGAGTCACGGTCGACGTTTTTCGAAACTTTTTTGGGGAATCATAAGGCCGGATATTTTAGAATATAATTGTTAAGAAATGGAGTGCATAAAACAATTAAAGAGTGCTGAAAATCGAGACCCTAATTCGGAAACCTTAATCGTGGACGTTTGAAGTACGTGCTAAAAAATGGAGTCACGGTCGATGTTTTTCGAAACTTTTGTGGCGAATCATTAGGACTGATGATTTAGAATCGAATTTCGAAGAAACGGATAGCATAAAACAGTAAAAGAGTGCTTAAAATCGAGACCCTAATTCGGTAACCTTAATCTGGGACGTTTGAAGTACGTGCTAAAAAAACCGAGTCACGGTCGACGTTTTTCGAAACTTTTTTGGGGAATCATAAGGCCGGATATTTTAGAATATAATTGTGAAGAAATGGAGTGCATAAAACAATTAAAGAGTGCTGAAAATCGAGACCCTAATTCGGAAACCTTAATCGTGGACGTTTGAAGTACGTGCTAAAAAATGGAGTCACGGTCGATGTTTTTCGAAACTTTTGTGGCGAATCATTAGGACTGATGATTTAGAATCGAATTTCGAAGAAACGGATATCATAAAACAGTAAAAGAGTGCTTAAAATCGAGACCCTAATTCGGTAACCTTAATCTGGGACGTTTGAAGTACGTGCTAAAAAAACCAAGTCACGGTCCACGTTTTTCGAAACTTTTTTGGGGAATCATGAGGCCGAATATTTTAGAATATAATTGTGAAGAAATGGAGTGCAAACAACAATTAAAGAGTGCTGAAAATCGAGACCCTAATTCGGAAACCTTAATCGTGGACGTTTGAAGTACGTGCTAAAAAATGGAGTCACGGTCGATGTTTTTCGAAACTTTTGTGGCGAATCATTAGGAATGATGATTTAGAATAGAATTTCGAAGAAACGGATAGCATAAAACAGTAAAAGAGTGCTTAAAATCGAGACCCTAATTCGGTAACCTTAATCTGGGACGTTTGAAGTACGTGCTAAAAAAACCGAGTCACGGTCGACGTTTTTGAAACGTTTTTGGGGAATCATAAGGCCGAATATTTTAGAATATAATTTCGAAGAAACGGAGTGCATACAACAATTAAAGAGTGCTGAAAATCGAGACCCTAATTCAGAAACTTTAATCTGGGACGTTTGAAGTACGTGCTAAAAAATGGAGTCACGGTCGATGTTTTTCGAAACTTTTGTGGCGAATCATTAGGACTGATGATTTAGAATCGAATTTCGAAGAAACGGATAGCATAAAACAGTAAAAGAGTGCTTAAAATCGAGACCCTAATTCGGTAACCTTAATCTGGGACGTTTGAAGTACGTGCTAAAAAAACCGAGTCACGGTCGACGTTTTTCGAAACTTTTTTGGGAAATCATAAGGCCGGATATTTTAGAATATAATTGTGAAGAAATGGAGTGCATAAAACAATTAAAGAGTGCTGAAAATCGAGACCCTAATTCGGAAACCTTAATCGTGGACGCATGAAGTACGTGCAAAAAAATGGAGTCACGGTCGATGTTTTTCGAAACTTTTGTGGAGAATCATTAGGACTGATGATTTAGAATCGAATTTCGAAGAAACGGATAGCATAAAACAGTAAAAGAGTGCTTAAAATCGAGACCCTAATTCGGTAACCTTAATCTGGGACGTTTGAAGTACGTGCTAAAAAAACCGAGTCACGGTCGACGTTTTTCGAAACTTTTTTGGGGAATCATAAGGCCGGATATTTTAGAATATAATTTCGAAGAAACGGAGTGCATACAACAATTAAAGAGTGCTGAAAATCGAGACCCTAATTCGGAAACCTTAATCGTGGACGTTTGAAGTACGTGCTAAAAAATGGAGTCACGGTCGATGTTTTTCGAAACTTTTGTGGCGAATCATTAGGACTGATGATTTAGAATCGAATTTCGAAGAAACGGATAGCATAAAACAGTAAAAGAGTGCTTAAAATCGAGACCCTAATTCGGTAACCTTAATCTGGGACGTTTGAAGTACGTGCTAAAAAAACCGAGTCACGGTCGACGTTTTTCGAAACTTTTTTGGGGAATCATAAGGCCGGATATTTTAGAATATAATTTCGAAGAAACGGAGTGCATACAACAATTAAAGAGTGCTGAAAATCGAGACCCTAATTCGGAAACCTTAATCGTGGACGTTTGAAGTACGTGCTAAAAAATGGAGTCACGGTCGATGTTTTTCGAAACTTTTGTGGCGAATCATTAGGACTGATGATTTAGAATCGAATTTCGAAGAAACGGATAGCATAAAACAGTAAAAGAGTGCTTAAAATCGAGACCCTAATTCGGTAACCTTAATCTGGGACGTTTGAAGTACGTGCTAAAAAAACCGAGTCACGGTCGACGTTTTTCGAAACATTCTTGGGGAATCATAAGGCCGAATATTTTAGAATATAATTTCGAAGAAACGGAGTGCATAAAACAATTAAAGAGTGCTGAAAATCGAGACCCTAATTCGGAAACCTTAATCGTGGACGTTTGAAGTACGTGCTAAAAAATGGAGTCACGGTCGATGTTTTTCGAAACTTTTGTGGCGAATCATTAGGACTGATGATTTAGAATCGAATTTCGAAGAAACGGATATCATAAAACAGTAAAAGAGTGCTTAAAATCGAGACCCTAATTCGGTAACCTTAATCTGGGACGTTTGAAGTACGTGCTAAAAAAACCAAGTCACGGTCCACGTTTTTCGAAACTTTTTTGGGGAATCATGAGGCCGAATATTTTAGAATATAATTGTGAAGAAATGGAGTGCATAAAACAATTAAAGAGTGCTGAAAATCGAGACCCTAATTCGGAAACCTTAATCGTGGACGTTTGAAGTACGTGCTAAAAAATGGACTCACGGTCGATGTTTTTCGAAACTTTTGTGGCGAATCATTAGGACTGATGATTTAGAATCGAATTTCGAAGAAACGGATAGCATAAAACAGTAAAAGAGTGCTTAAAATCGAGACCCTAATTCGGTAACCTTAATCTGGGACGTTTGAAGTACGTGCTAAAAAAACTGAGTCACGGTCGACGTTTTTCGAAACATTCTTGGGGAATCATAAGGCCGAATATTTTAGAATATAATTTCGAAGAAACGGAGTGCATAAAACAATTAAAGAGTGCTGAAAATCGAGACCCTAATTCGGAAACCTTAATCGTGGACGTTTGAAGTACGTGCTAAAAAATGGAGTCACGGTCGATGTTTTTCGAACTTTTGTGGCGAATCATTAGGACTGATGATTTAGAATCGAATTTCGAAGAAACGGATATCATAAAACAGTAAAAGAGTGCTTAAAATCGAGACCCTAATTCGGTAACCTTAATCTGGGACGTTTGAAGTACGTGCTAAAAAAACCAAGTCACGGTCCACGTTTTTCGAAACTTTTTTGGGGAATCATGAGGCCGAATATTTTAGAATATAATTGTGAAGAAATGGAGTGCAAACAACAATTAAAGAGTGCTGAAAATCGAGACCCTAATTCGGAAACCTTAATCGTGGACGTTTGAAGTACGTGCTAAAAAATGGAGTCACGGTCGATGTTTTTCGAAACTTTTGTGGCGAATCATTAGGAATGATGATTTAGAATCGAATTTCGAAGAAACGGATAGCATAAAACAGTAAAAGAGTGCTTAAAATCGAGACCCTAATTCGGTAACCTTAATCTGGGACGTTTGAAGTACGTGCTAAAAAAACCGAGTCACGGTCGACGTTTTTGAAACTTTTTTGGGGAATCATAAGGCCGAATATTTTAGAATATAATTTCGAAGAAACGGAGTGCATACAACAATTAAAGAGTGCTGAAAATCGAGACCCTAATTCAGAAACTTTAATCTGGGACGTTTGAAGTACGTGCTAAAAAATGGAGTCACGGTCGATGTTTTTCGAAACTTTTGTGGCGAATCATTAGGACTGATGATTTAGAATCGAATTTCGAAGAAACGGATAGCATAAAACAGTAAAAGAGTGCTTAAAATCGAGACCCTAATTCGGTAACCTTAATCTGGGACGTTTGAAGTACGTGCTAAAAAAACCGAGTCACGGTCGACGTTTTTCGAAACTTTTTTGGGAAATCATAAGGCCGGATATTTTAGAATATAATTGTGAAGAAATGGAGTGCATAAAACAATTAAAGAGTGCTGAAAATCGAGACCCTAATTCGGAAACCTTAATCGTGGACGCATGAAGTACGTGCAAAAAAATGGAGTCACGGTCGATGTTTTTCGAAACTTTTGTGGAGAATCATTAGGACTGATGATTTAGAATCGAATTTCGAAGAAACGGATAGCATAAAACAGTAAAAGAGTGCTTAAAATCGAGACCCTAATTCGGTAACCTTAATCTGGGACGTTTGAAGTACGTGCTAAAAAAACCGAGTCACGGTCGACGTTTTTCGAAACTTTTTTGGGGAATCATAAGGCCGGATATTTTAGAATATAATTTCGAAGAAACGGAGTGCATACAACAATTAAAGAGTGCTGAAAATCGAGACCCTAATTCGGAAACCTTAATCGTGGACGTTTGAAGTACGTGCTAAAAAATGGAGTCACGGTCGATGTTTTTCAAAACTTTTGTGGCGAATCATTAGGACTGATGATTTAGAATCGAATTTCGAAGAAACGGATAGCATAAAACAGTAAAAGAGTGCTTAAAATCGAGACCCTAATTCGGTAACCTTAATCTGGGACGTTTGAAGTACGTGCTAAAAAAACCGAGTCACGGTCGACGTTTTTCGAAACATTCTTGGGGAATCATAAGGCCGAATATTTTAGAATATAATTTCGAAGAAACGGAGTGCATAAAACAATTAAAGAGTGCTGAAAATCGAGACCCTAATTCGGAAACCTTAATCGTGGACGTTTGAAGTACGTGCTAAAAAATGGAGTCACGGTCGATGTTTTTCGAAACTTTTGTGGCGAATCATTAGGACTGATGATTTAGAATCGAATTTCGAAGAAACGGATATCATAAAACAGTAAAAGAGTGCTTAAAATCGAGACCCTAATTCGGTAACCTTAATCTGGGACGTTTGAAGTACGTGCTAAAAAAACCAAGTCACGGTCCACGTTTTTCGAAACTTTTTTGGGGAATCATGAGGCCGAATATTTTAGAATATAATTGTGAAGAAATGGAGTGCATAAAACAATTAAAGAGTGCTGAAAATCGAGACCCTAATTCGGAAACCTTAATCGTGGACGTTTGAAGTACGTGCTAAAAAATGGACTCACGGTCGATGTTTTTCGAAACTTTTGTGGCGAATCATTAGGACTGATGATTTAGAATCGAATTTCGAAGAAACGGATAGCATAAAACAGTAAAAGAGTGCTTAAAATCGAGACCCTAATTCGGTAACCTTAATCTGGGACGTTTGAAGTACGTGCTAAAAAAACTGAGTCACGGTCGACGTTTTTCGAAACTTTCTTGGGGAATCATAAGGCCGAATATTTTAGAATATAATTTCGAAGAAACGGAGTGCATAAAACAATTAAAGAGTGCTGAAAATCGAGACCCTAATTCGGAAACCTTAATCGTGGACGTTTGAAGTACGTGCTAAAAAATGGAGTCACGGTCGATGTTTTTCGAAACTTTTGTGGCGAATCATTAGGACTGATGATTTAGAATCGAATTTCGAAGAAACGGATATCATAAAACAGTAAAAGAGTGCTTAAAATCGAGACCCTAATTCGGTAACCTTAATCTGGGACGTTTGAAGTACGTGCTAAAAAAACCAAGTCACGGTCCACGTTTTTCGAAACTTTTTTGGGGAATCATGAGGCCGAATATTTTAGAATATAATTGTGAAGAAATGGAGTGCAAACAACAATTAAAGAGTGCTGAAAATCGAGACCCTAATTCGGAAACCTTAATCGTGGACGTTTGAAGTACGTGCTAAAAAATGGAGTCACGGTCGATGTTTTTCGAAACTTTTGTGGCGAATCATTAGGAATGATGATTTAGAATCGAATTTCGAAGAAACGGATAGCATAAAACAGTAAAAGAGTGCTTAAAATCGAGACCCTAATTCGGTAACCTTAATCTGGGACGTTTGAAGTACGTGCTAGAAAAACCGAGTCACGGTCGACGTTTTTCGAAACTTTTTTGGGGAATCATAAGGCCGAATATTTTAGAATATAATTTCGAAGAAACGGAGTGCATACAACAATTAAAGAGTGCTGAAAATCGAGACCCTAATTCGGAAACCTTAATCGTGGACGTTTGAAGTACGTGCTAAAAAATGGAGTCACGGTCGATGTTTTTCGAAACTTTTGTGGCGAATCATTAGGACTGATGATTTAGAATCGAAATTCGAAGAAACGGATAGCATAAAACAGTAAAAGAGTGCTTAAAATCGAGACCCTAATTCGGTAACCTTAATCTGGGACGTTTGAAGTACGTGCTAAAAAAACCGAGTCACGGTCGACGTTTTTGAAACTTTTTTGGGGAATCATAAGGCCGAATATTTTAGAATATAATTTCGAAGAAACGGAGTGCATACAACAATTAAAGAGTGCTGAAAATCGAGACCCTAATTCAGAAACTTTAATCTGGGACGTTTGAAGTACGTGCTAAAAAATGGAGTCACGGTCGATGTTTTTCGAAACTTTTGTGGCGAATCATTAGGACTGATGATTTCGAATCGAATTTCGAAGAAACGGATAGCATAAAACAGTAAAAGAGTGCTTAAAATCGAGACCCTAATTCGGTAACCTTAATCTGGGACGTTTGAAGTACGTGCTAAAAAAACCGAGTCACGGTCAACATTTTTCGAAACTTTTTTGGGGAATCATAAGGCCGAATATTTTAGAATATAATTTCGAAGAAACGGAGTGCATACAACAATTAAAGAGTGCTGAAAATCGAGACCCTAATTCAGAAACTTTAATCTGGGACGTTTGAAGTACGTGCTAAAAAATGGAGTCACGGTCGATGTTTTTCGAAACTTTTGTGGCGAATCATTAGGACTGATGATTTAGAATCGAATTTCGAAGAAACGGATAGCATAAAACAGTAAAAGAGTGCTTAAAATCGAGACCCTAATTCGGTAACCTTAATCTGGGACGTTTGAAGTACGTGCTAAAAAAACCAAGTCACGGTCGACGTTTTTCGAAACTTTTTTGGGAAATCATAAGGCCGGATATTTTAGAATATAATTGTGAAGAAATGGAGTGCATAAAACAATTAAAGAGTGCTGAAAATCGAGACCCTAATTCGGAAACCTTAATCGTGGACGTTTGAAGTAGGTGCTAAAAAATGGAGTCACGGTCGATGTTTTTCGAAACTTTTGTGGCGAATCATTAGGAATGATGATTTAGAATCGAATTTCGAAGAAACGGATAGCATAAAACAGTAAAAGAGTGCTTAAAATCGAGACCCTAATTCGGTAACCTTAATCTGGGACGTTTGAAGTACGTGCTAAAAAAACCGAGTCACGGTCGACGTTTTTCGAAACTTTTTTGGGGAATCATAAGGCCGGATATTTTAGAATATAATTGTGAAGAAATGGAGTGCATAAAACAATTAAAGAGTGCTGAAAATCGAGACCCTAATTCGGAAACCTTAATCGTGGACGTTTGAAGTACGTGCTAAAAAATGGAGTCACGGTCGATGTTTTTCGAAACTTTTGTGGAGAATCATTAGGACTGATGATTTAGAATCGAATTTCGAAGAAACGGATAGCATAAAACAGTAAAAGAGTGCTTAAAATCGAGACCCTAATTCGGTAACCTTAATCTGGGACGTTTGAAGTACGTGCTAAAAAAACCGAGTCACGGTCGACGTTTTTCGAAACTTTTTTGGGGAATCATAAGGCCGGATATTTTAGAATATAATTTCGAAGAAACGGAGTGCATACAACAATTAAAGAGTGCTGAAAATCGAGACCCTAATTCGGAAACCTTAATCGTGGACGTTTGAAGTACGTGCTAAAAAATGGAGTCACGGTCGATGTTTTTCAAAACTTTTGTGGCGAATCATTAGGACTGATGATTTAGAATCGAATTTCGAAGAAACGGATAGCATAAAACAGTAAAAGAGTGCTTAAAATCGAGACCCTAATTCGGTAACCTTAATCTGGGACGTTTGAAGTACGTGCTAAAAAAACCGAGTCACGGTCGACGTTTTTCGAAACATTCTTGGGGAATCATAAGGCCGAATATTTTAGAATATAATTTCGAAGAAACGGAGTGCATAAAACAATTAAAGAGTGCTGAAAATCGAGACCCTAATTCGGAAACCTTAATCGTGGACGTTTGAAGTACGTGCTAAAAAATGGAGTCACGGTCGATGTTTTTCGAAACTTTTGTGGCGAATCATTAGGACTGATGATTTAGAATCGAATTTCGAAGAAACGGATATCATAAAACAGTAAAAGAGTGCTTAAAATCGAGACCCTAATTCGGTAACCTTAATCTGGGACGTTTGAAGTACGTGCTAAAAAAACCAAGTCACGGTCCACGTTTTTCGAAACTTTTTTGGGGAATCATGAGGCCGAATATTTTAGAATATAATTGTGAAGAAATGGAGTGCAAACAACAATTAAAGAGTGCTGAAAATCGAGACCCTAATTCGGAAACCTTAATCGTGGACGTTTGAAGTACGTGCTAAAAAATGGACTCACGGTCGATGTTTTTCGAAACTTTTGTGGCGAATCATTAGGACTGATGATTTGGAATCGAATTTCGAAGAAACGGATAGCATAAAACAGTAAAAGAGTGCTTAAAATCGAGACCCTAATTCGGTAACCTTAATCTGGGACGTTTGAAGTACGTGCTAAAAAAACTGAGTCACGGTCGACGTTTTTCGAAACTTTCTTGGGGAATCATAAGGCCGAATATTTTAGAATATAATTTCGAAGAAACGGAGTGCATAAAACAATTAAAGAGTGCTGAAAATCGAGACCCTAATTCGGAAACCTTAATCGTGGACGTTTGAAGTACGTGCTAAAAAATGGAGTCACGGTCGATGTTTTTCGAAACTTTTGTGGCGAATCATTAGGACTGATGATTTAGAATCGAATTTCGAAGAAACGGATATCATAAAACAGTAAAAGAGTGCTTAAAATCGAGACCCTAATTCGGTAACCTTAATCTGGGACGTTTGAAGTACGTGCTAAAAAAACCAAGTCACGGTCCACGTTTTTCGAAACTTTTTTGGGGAATCATGAGGCCGAATATTTTAGAATATAATTGTGAAGAAATGGAGTGCAAACAACAATTAAAGAGTGCTGAAAATCGAGACCCTAATTCGGAAACCTTAATCGTGGACGTTTGAAGTACGTGCTAAAAAATGGAGTCACGGTCGATGTTTTTCGAAACTTTTGTGGCGAATCATTAGGACTGATGATTTCGAATCGAATTTCGAAGAAACGGATAGCATAAAACAGTAAAAGAGTGCTTAAAATCGAGACCCTAATTCGGTAACCTTAATCTGGGACGTTTGAAGTACGTGCTAGAAAAACCGAGTCACGGTCGACGTTTTTCGAAACTTTTTTGGGGAATCATAAGGCCGAATATTTTAGAATATAATTTCGAAGAAACGGAGTGCATACAACAATTAAAGAGTGCTGAAAATCGAGACCCTAATTCGGAAACCTTAATCGTGGACGTTTGAAGTACGTGCTAAAAAATGGAGTCACGGTCGATGTTTTTCGAAACTTTTGTGGCGAATCATTAGGACTGATGATTTAGAATCGAAATTCGAAGAAACGGATAGCATAAAACAGTAAAAGAGTGCTTAAAATCGAGACCCTAATTCGGTAACCTTAATCTGGGACGTTTGAAGTACGTGCTAAAAAAACCGAGTCACGGTCGACGTTTTTGAAACTTTTTTGGGGAATCATAAGGCCGAATATTTTAGAATATAATTTCGAAGAAATGGAGTGCATAAAACAATTAAAGAGTGCTGAAAATCGAGACCCTAATTCGGAAACCTTAATCGTGGACGTTTGAAGTAGGTGCTAAAAAATGGAGTCACGGTCGATGTTTTTCGAAACTTTTGTGGCGAATCATTAGGAATGATGATTTAGAATCGAATTTCGAAGAAACGGATAGCATAAAACAGTAAAAGAGTGCTTAAAATCGAGACCCTAATTCGGTAACCTTAATCTGGGACGTTTGAAGTACGTGCTAAAAAAACCGAGTCACGGTCGACGTTTTTCGAAACTTTTTTGGGGAATCATAAGGCCGGATATTTTAGAATATAATTGTGAAGAAATGGAGTGCATAAAACAATTAAAGAGTGCTGAAAATCGAGACCCTAATTCGGAAACCTTAATCGTGGACGTTTGAAGTACGTGCTAAAAAATGGAGTCACGGTCGATGTTTTTCGAAACTTTTGTGGAGAATCATTAGGACTGATGATTTAGAATCGAATTTCGAAGAAACGGATAGCATAAAACAGTAAAAGAGTGCTTAAAATCGAGACCCTAATTCGGTAACCTTAATCTGGGACGTTTGAAGTACGTGCTAAAAAAACCGAGTCACGGTCGACGTTTTTCGAAACTTTTTTGGGGAATCATAAGGCCGGATATTTTAGAATATAATTTCGAAGAAACGGAGTGCATACAACAATTAAAGAGTGCTGAAAATCGAGACCCTAATTCGGAAACCTTAATCGTGGACGTTTGAAGTACGTGCTAAAAAATGGAGTCACGGTCGATGTTTTTCAAAACTTTTGTGGCGAATCATTAGGACTGATGATTTAGAATCGAATTTCGAAGAAACGGATAGCATAAAACAGTAAAAGAGTGCTTAAAATCGAGACCCTAATTCGGTAACCTTAATCTGGGACGTTTGAAGTACGTGCTAAAAAAACCGAGTCACGGTCGACGTTTTTCGAAACATTCTTGGGGAATCATAAGGCCGAATATTTTAGAATATAATTTCGAAGAAACGGAGTGCATAAAACAATTAAAGAGTGCTGAAAATCGAGACCCTAATTCGGAAACCTTAATCGTGGACGTTTGAAGTACGTGCTAAAAAATGGAGTCACGGTCGATGTTTTTCGAAACTTTTGTGGCGAATCATTAGGACTGATGATTTAGAATCGAATTTCGAAGAAACGGATATCATAAAACAGTAAAAGAGTGCTTAAAATCGAGACCCTAATTCGGTAACCTTAATCTGGGACGTTTGAAGTACGTGCTAAAAAAACCAAGTCACGGTCCACGTTTTTCGAAACTTTTTTGGGGAATCATGAGGCCGAATATTTTAGAATATAATTGTGAAGAAATGGAGTGCATAAAACAATTAAAGAGTGCTGAAAATCGAGACCCTAATTCGGAAACCTTAATCGTGGACGTTTGAAGTACGTGCTAAAAAATGGACTCACGGTCGATGTTTTTCGAAACTTTTGTGGCGAATCATTAGGACTGATGATTTGGAATCGAATTTCGAAGAAACGGATAGCATAAAACAGTAAAAGAGTGCTTAAAATCGAGACCCTAATTCGGTAACCTTAATCTGGGACGTTTGAAGTACGTGCTAAAAAAACTGAGTCACGGTCGACGTTTTTCGAAACTTTCTTGGGGAATCATAAGGCCGAATATTTTAGAATATAATTTCGAAGAAACGGAGTGCATAAAACAATTAAAGAGTGCTGAAAATCGAGACCCTAATTCGGAAACCTTAATCGTGGACGTTTGAAGTACGTGCTAAAAAATGGAGTCACGGTCGATGTTTTTCGAAACTTTTGTGGCGAATCATTAGGACTGATGATTTAGAATCGAATTTCGAAGAAACGGATATCATAAAACAGTAAAAGAGTGCTTAAAATCGAGACCCTAATTCGGTAACCTTAATCTGGGACGTTTGAAGTACGTGCTAAAAAAACCAAGTCACGGTCCACGTTTTTCGAAACTTTTTTGGGGAATCATGAGGCCGAATATTTTAGAATATAATTGTGAAGAAATGGAGTGCAAACAACAATTAAAGAGTGCTGAAAATCGAGACCCTAATTCGGAAACCTTAATCGTGGACGTTTGAAGTACGTGCTAAAAAATGGAGTCACGGTCGATGTTTTTCGAAACTTTTGTGGCGAATCATTAGGAATGATGATTTAGAATCGAATTTCGAAGAAACGGATAGCATAAAACAGTAAAAGAGTGCTTAAAATCGAGACCCTAATTCGGTAACCTTAATCTGGGACGTTTGAAGTACGTGCTAGAAAAACCGAGTCACGGTCGACGTTTTTCGAAACTTTTTTGGGGAATCATAAGGCCGAATATTTTAGAATATAATTTCGAAGAAACGGAGTGCATACAACAATTAAAGAGTGCTGAAAATCGAGACCCTAATTCGGAAACCTTAATCGTGGACGTTTGAAGTACGTGCTAAAAAATGGAGTCACGGTCGATGTTTTTCGAAACTTTTGTGGCGAATCATTAGGACTGATGATTTAGAATCGAAATTCGAAGAAACGGATAGCATAAAACAGTAAAAGAGTGCTTAAAATCGAGACCCTAATTCGGTAACCTTAATCTGGGACGTTTGAAGTACGTGCTAAAAAAACCGAGTCACGGTCGACGTTTTTGAAACTTTTTTGGGGAATCATAAGGCCGAATATTTTAGAATATAATTTCGAAGAAACGGAGTGCATACAACAATTAAAGAGTGCTGAAAATCGAGACCCTAATTCAGAAACTTTAATCTGGGACGTTTGAAGTACGTGCTAAAAAATGGAGTCACGGTCGATGTTTTTCGAAACTTTTGTGGCGAATCATTAGGACTGATGATTTCGAATCGAATTTCGAAGAAACGGATAGCATAAAACAGTAAAAGAGTGCTTAAAATCGAGACCCTAATTCGGTAACCTTAATCTGGGACGTTTGAAGTACGTGCTAAAAAAACCGAGTCACGGTCAACATTTTTCGAAACTTTTTTGGGGAATCATAAGGCCGAATATTTTAGAATATAATTTCGAAGAAACGGAGTGCATACAACAATTAAAGAGTGCTGAAAATCGAGACCCTAATTCAGAAACTTTAATCTGGGACGTTTGAAGTACGTGCTAAAAAATGGAGTCACGGTCGATGTTTTTCGAAACTTTTGTGGCGAATCATTAGGACTGATGATTTAGAATCGAATTTCGAAGAAACGGATAGCATAAAACAGTAAAAGAGTGCTTAAAATCGAGACCCTAATTCGGTAACCTTAATCTGGGACGTTTGAAGTACGTGCTAAAAAAACCAAGTCACGGTCGACGTTTTTCGAAACTTTTTTGGGAAATCATAAGGCCGGATATTTTAGAATATAATTGTGAAGAAATGGAGTGCATAAAACAATTAAAGAGTGCTGAAAATCGAGACCCTAATTCGGAAACCTTAATCGTGGACGTTTGAAGTAGGTGCTAAAAAATGGAGTCACGGTCGATGTTTTTCGAAACTTTTGTGGCGAATCATTAGGAATGATGATTTAGAATCGAATTTCGAAGAAACGGATAGCATAAAACAGTAAAAGAGTGCTTAAAATCGAGACCCTAATTCGGTAACCTTAATCTGGGACGTTTGAAGTACGTGCTAAAAAAACCGAGTCACGGTCGACGTTTTTCGAAACTTTTTTGGGGAATCATAAGGCCGGATATTGTAGAATATAATTGTGAAGAAATGGAGTGCATAAAACAATTAAAGAGTGCTGAAAATCGAGACCCTAATTCGGAAACCTTAATCGTGGACGTTTGAAGTACGTGCTAAAAAATGGAGTCACGGTCGATGTTTTTCGAAACTTTTGTGGCGAATCATTAGGACTGATGATTTAGAATCGAATTTCGAAGAAACGGATATCATAAAACAGTAAAAGAGTGCTTAAAATCGAGACCCTAATTCGGTAACCTTAATCTGGGACGTTTGAAGTACGTGCTAAAAAAACCAAGTCACGGTCCACGTTTTTCGAAACTTTTTTGGGGAATCATGAGGCCGAATATTTTAGAATATAATTGTGAAGAAATGGAGTGCAAACAACAATTAAAGAGTGCTGAAAATCGAGACCCTAATTCGGAAACCTTAATCGTGGACGTTTGAAGTACGTGCTAAAAAATGGAGTCACGGTCGATGTTTTTCGAAACTTTTGTGGCGAATCATTAGGACTGATGATTTAGAATCGAATTTCGAAGAAACGGATAGCATAAAACAGTAAAAGAGTGCTTAAAATCGAGACCCTAATTCGGTAACCTTAATCTGGGACGTTTGAAGTACGTGCTAAAAAAACCAAGTCACGGTCGACGTTTTTCGAAACTTTTTTGGGAAATCATAAGGCCGGATATTTTAGAATATAATTGTGAAGAAATGGAGTGCATAAAACAATTAAAGAGTGCTGAAAATCGAGACCCTAATTCGGAAACCTTAATCGTGGACGTTTGAAGTACGTGCTAAAAAATTTAGTCACGGTCGATGTTTTTCGAAACTTTTGTGGCGAATCATTAGGAATGATGATTTAGAATCGAATTTCGAAGAAACGGATAGCATAAAACAGTAAAAGAGTGCTTAAAATCGAGACCCTAATTCGGTAACCTTAATCTGGGACGTTTGAAGTACGTGCTAAAAAAACCGAGTCACGGTCGACGTTTTTCGAAACTTTTTTGGGGAATCATAAGGCCGGATATTTTAGAATATAATTGTGAAGAAATGGAGTGCATAAAACAATTAAAGAGTGCTGAAAATCGAGACCCTAATTCGGAAACCTTAATCGTGGACGTTTGAAGTACGTGCTAAAAAATGGAGTCACGGTCGATGTTTTTCGAAACTTTTGTGGCGAATCATTAGGACTGATGATTTAGAATCGAATTTCGAAGAAACGGATATCATAAAACAGTAAAAGAGTGCTTAAAATCGAGACCCTAATTCGGTAACCTTAATCTGGGACGTTTGAAGTACGTGCTAAAAAAACCAAGTCACGGTCCACGTTTTTCGAAACTTTTTTGGGGAATCATGAGGCCGAATATTTTAGAATATAATTGTGAAGAAATGGAGTGCAAACAACAATTAAAGAGTGCTGAAAATCGAGACCCTAATTCGGAAACCTTAATCGTGGACGTTTGAAGTACGTGCTAAAAAATGGAGTCACGGTCGATGTTTTTCGAAACTTTTGTGGCGAATCATTAGGAATGATGATTTAGAATAGAATTTCGAAGAAACGGATAGCATAAAACAGTAAAAGAGTGCTTAAAATCGAGACCCTAATTCGGTAACCTTAATCTGGGACGTTTGAAGTACGTGCTAAAAAAACCGAGTCACGGTCGACGTTTTTGAAACTTTTTTGGGGAATCATAAGGCCGAATATTTTAGAATATAATTTCGAAGAAACGGAGTGCATACAACAATTAAAGAGTGCTGAAAATCGAGACCCTAATTCAGAAACTTTAATCTGGGACGTTTGAAGTACGTGCTAAAAAATGGAGTCACGGTCGATGTTTTTCGAAACTTTTGTGGCGAATCATTAGGACTGATGATTTAGAATCGAATTTCGAAGAAACGGATAGCATAAAACAGTAAAAGAGTGCTTAAAATCGAGACCCTAATTCGGTAACCTTAATCTGGGACGTTTGAAGTACGTGCTAAAAAAACCGAGTCACGGTCGACGTTTTTCGAAACTTTTTTGGGAAATCATAAGGCCGGATATTTTAGAATATAATTGTGAAGAAATGGAGTGCATAAAACAATTAAAGAGTGCTGAAAATCGAGACCCTAATTCGGAAACCTTAATCGTGGACGCATGAAGTACGTGCAAAAAAATGGAGTCACGGTCGATGTTTTTCGAAACTTTTGTGGAGAATCATTAGGACTGATGATTTAGAATCGAATTTCGAAGAAACGGATAGCATAAAACAGTAAAAGAGTGCTTAAAATCGAGACCCTAATTCGGTAACCTTAATCTGGGACGTTTGAAGTACGTGCTAAAAAAACCGAGTCACGGTCGACGTTTTTCGAAACTTTTTTGGGGAATCATAAGGCCGGATATTTTAGAATATAATTTCGAAGAAACGGAGTGCATACAACAATTAAAGAGTGCTGAAAATCGAGACCCTAATTCGGAAACCTTAATCGTGGACGTTTGAAGTACGTGCTAAAAAATGGAGTCACGGTCGATGTTTTTCGAAACTTTTGTGGCGAATCATTAGGACTGATGATTTAGAATCGAATTTCGAAGAAACGGATAGCATAAAACAGTAAAAGAGTGCTTAAAATCGAGACCCTAATTCGGTAACCTTAATCTGGGACGTTTGAAGTACGTGCTAAAAAAACCGAGTCACGGTCGACGTTTTTCGAAACTTTTTTGGGGAATCATAAGGCCGGATATTTTAGAATATAATTTCGAAGAAACGGAGTGCATACAACAATTAAAGAGTGCTGAAAATCGAGACCCTAATTCAGAAACTTTAATCTGGGACGTTTGAAGTACGTGCTAAAAAATGGAGTCACGGTCGATGTTTTTCGAAACTTTTGTGGCGAATCATTAGGACTGATGATTTAGAATCGAATTTCGAAGAAACGGATAGCATAAAACAGTAAAAGAGTGCTTAAAATCGAGACCCTAATTCGGTAACCTTAATCTGGGACGTTTGAAGTACGTGCTAAAAAAACCGAGTCACGGTCGACGTTTTTCGAAACTTTTTTGGGAAATCATAAGGCCGGATATTTTAGAATATAATTGTGAAGAAATGGAGTGCATAAAACAATTAAAGAGTGCTGAAAATCGAGACCCTAATTCGGAAACCTTAATCGTGGACGCATGAAGTACGTGCAAAAAAATGGAGTCACGGTCGATGTTTTTCGAAACTTTTGTGGAGAATCATTAGGACTGATGATTTAGAATCGAATTTCGAAGAAACGGATAGCATAAAACAGTAAAAGAGTGCTTAAAATCGAGACCCTAATTCGGTAACCTTAATCTGGGACGTTTGAAGTACGTGCTAAAAAAACCGAGTCACGGTCGACGTTTTTCGAAACTTTTTTGGGGAATCATAAGGCCGGATATTTTAGAATATAATTTCGAAGAAACGGAGTGCATACAACAATTAAAGAGTGCTGAAAATCGAGACCCTAATTCGGAAACCTTAATCGTGGACGTTTGAAGTACGTGCTAAAAAATGGAGTCACGGTCGATGTTTTTCGAAACTTTTGTGGCGAATCATTAGGACTGATGATTTAGAATCGAATTTCGAAGAAACGGATAGCATAAAACAGTAAAAGAGTGCTTAAAATCGAGACCCTAATTCGGTAACCTTAATCTGGGACGTTTGAAGTACGTGCTAAAAAAACCGAGTCACGGTCGACGTTTTTCGAAACTTTTTTGGGGAATCATAAGGCCGGATATTTTAGAATATAATTTCGAAGAAACGGAGTGCATACAACAATTAAAGAGTGCTGAAAATCGAGACCCTAATTCGGAAACCTTAATCGTGGACGTTTGAAGTACGTGCTAAAAAATGGAGTCACGGTCGATGTTTTTCGAAACTTTTGTGGCGAATCATTAGGACTGATGATTTAGAATCGAATTTCGAAGAAACGGATAGCATAAAACAGTAAAAGAGTGCTTAAAATCGAGACCCTAATTCGGTAACCTTAATCTGGGACGTTTGAAGTACGTGCTAAAAAAACCGAGTCACGGTCGACGTTTTTCGAAACATTCTTGGGGAATCATAAGGCCGAATATTTTAGAATATAATTTCGAAGAAACGGAGTGCATAAAACAATTAAAGAGTGCTGAAAATCGAGACCCTAATTCGGAAACCTTAATCGTGGACGTTTGAAGTACGTGCTAAAAAATGGAGTCACGGTCGATGTTTTTCGAAACTTTTGTGGCGAATCATTAGGACTGATGATTTAGAATCGAATTTCGAAGAAACGGATATCATAAAACAGTAAAAGAGTGCTTAAAATCGAGACCCTAATTCGGTAACCTTAATCTGGGACGTTTGAAGTACGTGCTAAAAAAACCAAGTCACGGTCCACGTTTTTCGAAACTTTTTTGGGGAATCATGAGGCCGAATATTTTAGAATATAATTGTGAAGAAATGGAGTGCATAAAACAATTAAAGAGTGCTGAAAATCGAGACCCTAATTCGGAAACCTTAATCGTGGACGTTTGAAGTACGTGCTAAAAAATGGACTCACGGTCGATGTTTTTCGAAACTTTTGTGGCGAATCATTAGGACTGATGATTTAGAATCGAATTTCGAAGAAACGGATAGCATAAAACAGTAAAAGAGTGCTTAAAATCGAGACCCTAATTCGGTAACCTTAATCTGGGACGTTTGAAGTACGTGCTAAAAAAACTGAGTCACGGTCGACGTTTTTCGAAACTTTCTTGGGGAATCATAAGGCCGAATATTTTAGAATATAATTTCGAAGAAACGGAGTGCATAAAACAATTAAAGAGTGCTGAAAATCGAGACCCTAATTCGGAAACCTTAATCGTGGACGTTTGAAGTACGTGCTAAAAAATGGAGTCACGGTCGATGTTTTTCGAAACTTTTGTGGCGAATCATTAGGACTGATGATTTAGAATCGAATTTCGAAGAAACGGATATCATAAAACAGTAAAAGAGTGCTTAAAATCGAGACCCTAATTCGGTAACCTTAATCTGGGACGTTTGAAGTACGTGCTAAAAAAACCAAGTCACGGTCCACGTTTTTCGAAACTTTTTTGGGGAATCATGAGGCCGAATATTTTAGAATATAATTGTGAAGAAATGGAGTGCAAACAACAATTAAAGAGTGCTGAAAATCGAGACCCTAATTCGGAAACCTTAATCGTGGACGTTTGAAGTACGTGCTAAAAAATGGAGTCACGGTCGATGTTTTTCGAAACTTTTGTGGCGAATCATTAGGAATGATGATTTAGAATCGAATTTCGAAGAAACGGATAGCATAAAACAGTAAAAGAGTGCTTAAAATCGAGACCCTAATTCGGTAACCTTAATCTGGGACGTTTGAAGTACGTGCTAAAAAAACCGAGTCACGGTCGACGTTTTTGAAACTTTTTTGGGGAATCATAAGGCCGAATATTTTAGAATATAATTTCGAAGAAACGGAGTGCATACAACAATTAAAGAGTGCTGAAAATCGAGACCCTAATTCAGAAACTTTAATCTGGGACGTTTGAAGTACGTGCTAAAAAATGGAGTCACGGTCGATGTTTTTCGAAACTTTTGTGGCGAATCATTAGGACTGATGATTTAGAATCGAATTTCGAAGAAACGGATAGCATAAAACAGTAAAAGAGTGCTTAAAATCGAGACCCTAATTCGGTAACCTTAATCTGGGACGTTTGAAGTACGTGCTAAAAAAACCGAGTCACGGTCGACGTTTTTCGAAACTTTTTTGGGAAATCATAAGGCCGGATATTTTAGAATATAATTGTGAAGAAATGGAGTGCATAAAACAATTAAAGAGTGCTGAAAATCGAGACCCTAATTCGGAAACCTTAATCGTGGACGCATGAAGTACGTGCAAAAAAATGGAGTCACGGTCGATGTTTTTCGAAACTTTTGTGGAGAATCATTAGGACTGATGATTTAGAATCGAATTTCGAAGAAACGGATAGCATAAAACAGTAAAAGAGTGCTTAAAATCGAGACCCTAATTCGGTAACCTTAATCTGGGACGTTTGAAGTACGTGCTAGAAAAACCGAGTCACGGTCGACGTTTTTCGAAACTTTTTTGGGGAATCATAAGGCCGAATATTTTAGAATATAATTTCGAAGAAACGGAGTGCATACAACAATTAAAGAGTGCTGAAAATCGAGACCCTAATTCGGAAACCTTAATCGTGGACGTTTGAAGTACGTGCTAAAAAATGGAGTCACGGTCGATGTTTTTCGAAACTTTTGTGGCGAATCATTAGGACTGATGATTTAGAATCGAATTTCGAAGAAACGGATAGCATAAAACAGTAAAAGAGTGCTTAAAATCGAGACCCTAATTCGGTAACCTTAATCTGGGACGTTTGAAGTACGTGCTAAAAAAACCAAGTCACGGTCGACGTTTTTCGAAACTTTTTTGGGAAATCATAAGGCCGGATATTTTAGAATATAATTGTGAAGAAATGGAGTGCATAAAACAATTAAAGAGTGCTGAAAATCGAGACCCTAATTCGGAAACCTTAATCGTGGACGTTTGAAGTACGTGCTAAAAAATGGAGTCACGGTCGATGTTTTTCGAAACTTTTGTGGCGAATCATTAGGACTGATGATTTAGAATCGAATTTCGAAGAAACGGATAGCATAAAACAGTAAAAGAGTGCTTAAAATCGAGACCCTAATTCGGTAACCTTAATCTGGGACGTTTGAAGTACGTGCTAAAAAAACTGAGTCACGGTCGACGTTTTTCGAAACTTTCTTGGGGAATCATAAGGCCGAATATTTTAGAATATAATTTCGAAGAAACGGAGTGCATAAAACAATTAAAGAGTGTTGAAAATCGAGACCCTAATTCGGAAACCTTAATCGTGGACGTTTGAAGTACGTGCTAAAAAATGGAGTCACGGTCGATGTTTTTCGAAACTTTTGTGGCGAATCATTAGGACTGATGATTTAGAATCGAATTTCGAAGAAACGGATATCATAAAACAGTAAAAGAGTGCTTAAAATCGAGACCCTAATTCGGTAACCTTAATCTGGGACGTTTGAAGTACGTGCTAAAAAAACCAAGTCACGGTCCACGTTTTTCGAAACTTTTTTGGGGAATCATGAGGCCGAATATTTTAGAATATAATTGTGAAGAAATGGAGTGCATAAAACAATTAAAGAGTGCTGAAAATCGAGACCCTAATTCGGAAACCTTAATCGTGGACGTTTGAAGTACGTGCTAAAAAATGGACTCACGGTCGATGTTTTTCGAAACTTTTGTGGCGAATCATTAGGACTGATGATTTAGAATCGAATTTCGAAGAAACGGATAGCATAAAACAGTAAAAGAGTGCTTAAAATCGAGACCCTAATTCGGTAACCTTAATCTGGGACGTTTGAAGTACGTGCTAAAAAAACTGAGTCACGGTCGACGTTTTTCGAAACTTTCTTGGGGAATCATAAGGCCGAATATTTTAGAATATAATTTCGAAGAAACGGAGTGCATAAAACAATTAAAGAGTGCTGAAAATCGAGACCCTAATTCGGAAACCTTAATCGTGGACGTTTGAAGTACGTGCTAAAAAATGGAGTCACGGTCGATGTTTTTCGAAACTTTTGTGGCGAATCATTAGGACTGATGATTTAGAATCGAATTTCGAAGAAACGGATATCATAAAACAGTAAAAGAGTGCTTAAAATCGAGACCCTAATTCGGTAACCTTAATCTGGGACGTTTGAAGTACGTGCTAAAAAAACCAAGTCACGGTCCACGTTTTTCGAAACTTTTTTGGGGAATCATGAGGCCGAATATTTTAGAATATAATTGTGAAGAAATGGAGTGCAAACAACAATTAAAGAGTGCTGAAAATCGAGACCCTAATTCGGAAACCTTAATCGTGGACGTTTGAAGTACGTGCTAAAAAATGGAGTCACGGTCGATGTTTTTCGAAACTTTTGTGGCGAATCATTAGGAATGATGATTTAGAATCGAATTTCGAAGAAACGGATAGCATAAAACAGTAAAAGAGTGCTTAAAATCGAGACCCTAATTCGGTAACCTTAATCTGGGACGTTTGAAGTACGTGCTAAAAAAACCGAGTCACGGTCGACGTTTTTGAAACTTTTTTGGGGAATCATAAGGCCGAATATTTTAGAATATAATTTCGAAGAAACGGAGTGCATACAACAATTAAAGAGTGCTGAAAATCGAGACCCTAATTCAGAAACTTTAATCTGGGACGTTTGAAGTACGTGCTAAAAAATGGAGTCACGGTCGATGTTTTTCGAAACTTTTGTGGCGAATCATTAGGACTGATGATTTAGAATCGAATTTCGAAGAAACGGATAGCATAAAACAGTAAAAGAGTGCTTAAAATCGAGACCCTAATTCGGTAACCTTAATCTGGGACGTTTGAAGTACGTGCTAAAAAAACCGAGTCACGGTCGACGTTTTTCGAAACTTTTTTGGGAAATCATAAGGCCGGATATTTTAGAATATAATTGTGAAGAAATGGAGTGCATAAAACAATTAAAGAGTGCTGAAAATCGAGACCCTAATTCGGAAACCTTAATCGTGGACGCATGAAGTACGTGCAAAAAAATGGAGTCACGGTCGATGTTTTTCGAAACTTTTGTGGAGAATCATTAGGACTGATGATTTAGAATCGAATTTCGAAGAAACGGATAGCATAAAACAGTAAAAGAGTGCTTAAAATCGAGACCCTAATTCGGTAACCTTAATCTGGGACGTTTGAAGTACGTGCTAGAAAAACCGAGTCACGGTCGACGTTTTTCGAAACTTTTTTGGGGAATCATAAGGCCGAATATTTTAGAATATAATTTCGAAGAAACGGAGTGCATACAACAATTAAAGAGTGCTGAAAATCGAGACCCTAATTCGGAAACCTTAATCGTGGACGTTTGAAGTACGTGATAAAAAATGGAGTCACGGTCGATGTTTTTCGAAACTTTTGTGGCGAATCATTAGGACTGATGATTTAGAATCGAATTTCGAAGAAACGGATAGCATAAAACAGTAAAAGAGTGCTTAAAATCGAGACCCTAATTCGGTAACCTTAATCTGGGACGTTTGAAGTACGTGCTAAAAAAACCAAGTCACGGTCGACGTTTTTCGAAACTTTTTTGGGAAATCATAAGGCCGGATATTTTAGAATATAATTGTGAAGAAATGGAGTGCATAAAACAATTAAAGAGTGCTGAAAATCGAGACCCTAATTCGGAAACCTTAATCGTGGACGTTTGAAGTACGTGCTAAAAAATGGAGTCACGGTCGATGTTTTTCGAAACTTTTGTGGCGAATCATTAGGACTGATGATTTAGAATCGAATTTCGAAGAAACGGATAGCATAAAACAGTAAAAGAGTGCTTAAAATCGAGACCCTAATTCGGTAACCTTAATCTGGGACGTTTGAAGTACGTGCTAAAAAAACCAAGTCACGGTCGACGTTTTTCGAAACTTTTTTGGGAAATCATAAGGCCGGATATTTTAGAATATAATTGTGAAGAAATGGAGTGCATAAAACAATTAAAGAGTGCTGAAAATCGAGACCCTAATTCGGAAACCTTAATCGTGGACGTTTGAAGTACGTGCTAAAAAATGGAGTCACGGTCGATGTTTTTCGAAACTTTTGTGGCGAATCATTAGGACTGATGATTTAGAATCGAATTTCGAAGAAACGGATAGCATAAAACAGTAAAAGAGTGCTTAAAATCGAGACCCTAATTCGGTAACCTTAATCTGGGACGTTTGAAGTACGTGCTAAAAAAACCGAGTCACGGTCGACGTTTTTCGAAACTTTCTTGGGGAATCATAAGGCCGGATATTTTAGAATATAATTTCGAAGAAACGGAGTGCATAAAACAATTAAAGAGTGCTGAAAATCGAGACCCTAATTCGGAAACCTTAATCGTGGACGTTTGAAGTACGTGCTAAAAAATGGAGTCACGGTCGATGTTTTTCGAAACTTTTGTGGCGAATCATTAGGACTGATGATTTAGAATCGAATTTCGAAGAAACGGATAGCATAAAACAGTAAAAGAGTGCTTAAAATCGAGACCCTAATTCGGTAACCTTAATCTGGGACGTTTGAAGTACGTGCTAAAAAAACCAAGTCACGGTCCACGTTTTTCGAAACATTTTTGGGGAATCATAAGGCCGGATATTTTAGAATATAATTGTGAAGAAATGGAGTGCATAAAACAATTAAAGAGTGCTGAAAATCGAGACCCTAATTCGGAAACCTTAATCGTGGACGTTTGAAGTACGTGCTAAAAAATGGACTCACGGTCGATGTTTTTCGAAACTTTTGTGGCGAATCATTAGGACTGATGATTTAGAATCGAATTTCGAAGAAACGGATAGCATAAAACAGTAAAAGAGTGCTTAAAATCGAGACCCTAATTCGGTAACCTTAATCTGGGACGTTTGAAGTACGTGCTAAAAAAACTGAGTCACGGTCGACGTTTTTCGAAACTTTCTTGGGGAATCATAAGGCCGAATATTTTAGAATATAATTTCGAAGAAACGGAGTGCATAAAACAATTAAAGAGTGCTGAAAATCGAGACCCTAATTCGGAAACCTTAATCGTGGACGTTTGAAGTACGTGCTAAAAAATGGAGTCACGGTCGATGTTTTTCGAAACTTTTGTGGCGAATCATTAGGACTGATGATTTAGAATCGAATTTCGAAGAAACGGATATCATAAAACAGTAAAAGAGTGCTTAAAATCGAGACCCTAATTCGGTAACCTTAATCTGGGACGTTTGAAGTACGTGCTAAAAAAACCAAGTCACGGTCCACGTTTTTTGAAACTTTTTTGGGGAATCATGAGGCCGAATATTTTAGAATATAATTGTGAAGAAATGGAGTGCAAACAACAATTAAAGAGTGCTGAAAATCGAGACCCTAATTCGGAAACCTTAATCGTGGACGTTTGAAGTACGTGCTAAAAAATGGAGTCACGGTCGATGTTTTTCGAAACTTTTGTGGCGAATCATTAGGACTGATGATTTAGAATCGAATTTCGAAGAAACGGATAGCATAAAACAGTAAAAGAGTGCTTAAAATCGAGACCCTAATTCGGTAACCTTAATCTGGGACGTTTGAAGTACGTGCTAAAAAAACTGAGTCACGGTCGACGTTTTTCGAAACTTTCTTGGGGAATCATAAGGCCGAATATTTTAGAATATAATTTCGAAGAAACGGAGTGCATAAAACAATTAAAGAGTGCTGAAAATCGAGACCCTAATTCGGAAACCTTAATCGTGGACGTTTGAAGTACGTGCTAAAAAATGGAGTCACGGTCGATGTTTTTCGAAACTTTTGTGGCGAATCATTAGGACTGATGATTTAGAATCGAATTTCGAAGAAACGGATATCATAAAACAGTAAAAGAGTGCTTAAAATCGAGACCCTAATTCGGTAACCTTAATCTGGGACGTTTGAAGTACGTGCTAAAAAAACCAAGTCACGGTCCACGTTTTTCGAAACTTTTTTGGGGAATCATGAGGCCGAATATTTTAGAATATAATTGTGAAGAAATGGAGTGCATAAAACAATCAAAGAGTGCTGAAAATCGAGACCCTAATTCGGAAACCTTAATCGTGGACGTTTGAAGTACGTGCTAAAAAATGGACTCACGGTCGATGTTTTTCGAAACTTTTGTGGCGAATCATTAGGACTGATGATTTAGAATCGAATTTCGAAGAAACGGATAGCATAAAACAGTAAAAGAGTGCTTAAAATCGAGACCCTAATTCGGTAACCTTAATCTGGGACGTTTGAAGTACGTGCTAAAAAAACTGAGTCACGGTCGACGTTTTTCGAAACTTTCTTGGGGAATCATAAGGCCGAATATTTTAGAATATAATTTCGAAGAAACGGAGTGCATAAAACAATTAAAGAGTGCTGAAAATCGAGACCCTAATTCGGAAACCTTAATCGTGGACGTTTGAAGTACGTGCTAAAAAATGGAGTCACGGTCGATGTTTTTCGAAACTTTTGTGGCGAATCATTAGGACTGATGATTTAGAATCGAATTTCGAAGAAACGGATATCATAAAACAGTAAAAGAGTGCTTAAAATCGAGACCCTAATTCGGTAACCTTAATCTGGGACGTTTGAAGTACGTGCTAAAAAAACCAAGTCACGGTCCACGTTTTTCGAAACTTTTTTGGGGAATCATGAGGCCGAATATTTTAGAATATAATTGTGAAGAAATGGAGTGCAAACAACAATTAAAGAGTGCTGAAAATCGAGACCCTAATTCGGAAACCTTAATCGTGGACGTTTGAAGTACGTGCTAAAAAATGGAGTCACGGTCGATGTTTTTCGAAACTTTTGTGGCGAATCATTAGGAATGATGATTTAGAATCGAATTTCGAAGAAACGGATAGCATAAAACAGTAAAAGAGTGCTTAAAATCGAGACCCTAATTCGGTAACCTTAATCTGGGACGTTTGAAGTACGTGCTAAAAAAACCGAGTCACGGTCGACGTTTTTGAAACTTTTTTGGGGAATCATAAGGCCGAATATTTTAGAATATAATTTCGAAGAAACGGAGTGCATACAACAATTAAAGAGTGCTGAAAATCGAGACCCTAATTCAGAAACTTTAATCTGGGACGTTTGAAGTACGTGCTAAAAAATGGAGTCACGGTCGATGTTTTTCGAAACTTTTGTGGCGAATCATTAGGACTGATGATTTAGAATCGAATTTCGAAGAAACGGATAGCATAAAACAGTAAAAGAGTGCTTAAAATCGAGACCCTAATTCGGTAACCTTAATCTGGGACGTTTGAAGTACGTGCTAAAAAAACCGAGTCACGGTCGACGTTTTTCGAAACTTTTTTGGGAAATCATAAGGCCGGATATTTTAGAATATAATTGTGAAGAAATGGAGTGCATAAAACAATTAAAGAGTGCTGAAAATCGAGACCCTAATTCGGAAACCTTAATCGTGGACGCATGAAGTACGTGCAAAAAAATGGAGTCACGGTCGATGTTTTTCGAAACTTTTGTGGAGAATCATTAGGACTGATGATTTAGAATCGAATTTCGAAGAAACGGATAGCATAAAACAGTAAAAGAGTGCTTAAAATCGAGACCCTAATTCGGTAACCTTAATCTGGGACGTTTGAAGTACGTGCTAGAAAAACCGAGTCACGGTCGACGTTTTTCGAAACTTTTTTGGGGAATCATAAGGCCGAATATTTTAGAATATAATTTCGAAGAAACGGAGTGCATACAACAATTAAAGAGTGCTGAAAATCGAGACCCTAATTCGGAAACCTTAATCGTGGACGTTTGAAGTACGTGCTAAAAAATGGAGTCACGGTCGATGTTTTTCGAAACTTTTGTGGCGAATCATTAGGACTGATGATTTAGAATCGAATTTCGAAGAAACGGATAGCATAAAACAGTAAAAGAGTGCTTAAAATCGAGACCCTAATTCGGTAACCTTAATCTGGGACGTTTGAAGTACGTGCTAAAAAAACCAAGTCACGGTCGACGTTTTTCAAAACTTTTTTGGGAAATCATAAGGCCGGATATTTTAGAATATAATTGTGAAGAAATGGAGTGCATAAAACAATTAAAGAGTGCTGAAAATCGAGACCCTAATTCGGAAACCTTAATCGTGGACGTTTGAAGTACGTGCTAAAAAATGGAGTCACGGTCGATGTTTTTCGAAACTTTTGTGGCGAATCATTAGGACTGATGATTTAGAATCGAATTTCGAAGAAACGGATAGCATAAAACAGTAAAAGAGTGCTTAAAATCGAGACCCTAATTCGGTAACCTTAATCTGGGACGTTTGAAGTACGTGCTAAAAAAACCAAGTCACGGTCGACGTTTTTCGAAACTTTTTTGGGAAATCATAAGGCCGGATATTTTAGAATATAATTGTGAAGAAATGGAGTGCATAAAACAATTAAAGAGTGCTGAAAATCGAGACCCTAATTCGGAAACCTTAATCGTGGACGTTTGAAGTACGTGCTAAAAAATGGAGTCACGGTCGATGTTTTTCGAAACTTTTGTGGCGAATCATTAGGACTGATGATTTAGAATCGAATTTCGAAGAAACGGATAGCATAAAACAGTAAAAGAGTGCTTAAAATCGAGACCCTAATTCGGTAACCTTAATCTGGGACGTTTGAAGTACGTGCTAAAAAAACCGAGTCACGGTCGACGTTTTTCGAAACTTTCTTGGGGAATCATAAGGCCGGATATTTTAGAATATAATTTCGAAGAAACGGAGTGCATAAAACAATTAAAGAGTGCTGAAAATCGAGACCCTAATTCGGAAACCTTAATCGTGGACGTTTGAAGTACGTGCTAAAAAATGGAGTCACGGTCGATGTTTTTCGAAACTTTTGTGGCGAATCATTAGGACTGATGATTTAGAATCGAATTTCGAAGAAACGGATAGCATAAAACAGTAAAAGAGTGCTTAAAATCGAGACCCTAATTCGGTAACCTTAATCTGGGACGTTTGAAGTACGTGCTAAAAAAACCAAGTCACGGTCCACGTTTTTCGAAACATTTTTGGGGAATCATAAGGCCGGATATTTTAGAATATAATTGTGAAGAAATGGAGTGCATAAAACAATTAAAGAGTGCTGAAAATCGAGACCCTAATTCGGAAACCTTAATCGTGGACGTTTGAAGTACGTGCTAAAAAATGGACTCACGGTCGATGTTTTTCGAAACTTTTGTGGCGAATCATTAGGACTGATGATTTAGAATCGAATTTCGAAGAAACGGATAGCATAAAACAGTAAAAGAGTGCTTAAAATCGAGACCCTAATTCGGTAACCTTAATCTGGGACGTTTGAAGTACGTGCTAGAAAAACCGAGTCACGGTCGACGTTTTTCGAAACTTTTTTGGGGAATCATAAGGCCGAATATTTTAGAATATAATTTCGAAGAAACGGAGTGCATACAACAATTAAAGAGTGCTGAAAATCGAGACCCTAATTCGGAAACCTTAATCGTGGACGTTTGAAGTACGTGCTAAAAAATGGAGTCACGGTCGATGTTTTTCGAAACTTTTGTGGCGAATCATTAGGACTGATGATTTAGAATCGAATTTCGAAGAAACGGATAGCATAAAACAGTAAAAGAGTGCTTAAAATCGAGACCCTAATTCGGTAACCTTAATCTGGGACGTTTGAAGTACGTGCTAAAAAAACCAAGTCACGGTCGACGTTTTTCAAAACTTTTTTGGGAAATCATAAGGCCGGATATTTTAGAATATAATTGTGAAGAAATGGAGTGCATAAAACAATTAAAGAGTGCTGAAAATCGAGACCCTAATTCGGAAACCTTAATCGTGGACGTTTGAAGTACGTGCTAAAAAATGGAGTCACGGTCGATGTTTTTCGAAACTTTTGTGGCGAATCATTAGGACTGATGATTTAGAATCGAATTTCGAAGAAACGGATAGCATAAAACAGTAAAAGAGTGCTTAAAATCGAGACCCTAATTCGGTAACCTTAATCTGGGACGTTTGAAGTACGTGCTAAAAAAACCAAGTCACGGTCGACGTTTTTCGAAACTTTTTTGGGAAATCATAAGGCCGGATATTTTAGAATATAATTGTGAAGAAATGGAGTGCATAAAACAATTAAAGAGTGCTGAAAATCGAGACCCTAATTCGGAAACCTTAATCGTGGACGTTTGAAGTACGTGCTAAAAAATGGAGTCACGGTCGATGTTTTTCGAAACTTTTGTGGCGAATCATTAGGACTGATGATTTAGAATCGAATTTCGAAGAAACGGATAGCATAAAACAGTAAAAGAGTGCTTAAAATCGAGACCCTAATTCGGTAACCTTAATCTGGGACGTTTGAAGTACGTGCTAAAAAAACCGAGTCACGGTCGACGTTTTTCGAAACTTTCTTGGGGAATCATAAGGCCGGATATTTTAGAATATAATTTCGAAGAAACGGAGTGCATAAAACAATTAAAGAGTGCTGAAAATCGAGACCCTAATTCGGAAACCTTAATCGTGGACGTTTGAAGTACGTGCTAAAAAATGGAGTCACGGTCGATGTTTTTCGAAACTTTTGTGGCGAATCATTAGGACTGATGATTTAGAATCGAATTTCGAAGAAACGGATAGCATAAAACAGTAAAAGAGTGCTTAAAATCGAGACCCTAATTCGGTAACCTTAATCTGGGACGTTTGAAGTACGTGCTAAAAAAACCAAGTCACGGTCCACGTTTTTCGAAACATTTTTGGGGAATCATAAGGCCGGATATTTTAGAATATAATTGTGAAGAAATGGAGTGCATAAAACAATTAAAGAGTGCTGAAAATCGAGACCCTAATTCGGAAACCTTAATCGTGGACGTTTGAAGTACGTGCTAAAAAATGGACTCACGGTCGATGTTTTTCGAAACTTTTGTGGCGAATCATTAGGACTGATGATTTAGAATCGAATTTCGAAGAAACGGATAGCATAAAACAGTAAAAGAGTGCTTAAAATCGAGACCCTAATTCGGTAACCTTAATCTGGGACGTTTGAAGTACGTGCTAAAAAAACTGAGTCACGGTCGACGTTTTTCGAAACTTTCTTGGGGAATCATAAGGCCGAATATTTTAGAATATAATTTCGAAGAAACGGAGTGCATAAAACAATTAAAGAGTGCTGAAAATCGAGACCCTAATTCGGAAACCTTAATCGTGGACGTTTGAAGTACGTGCTAAAAAATGGAGTCACGGTCGATGTTTTTCGAAACTTTTGTGGCGAATCATTAGGACTGATGATTTAGAATCGAATTTCGAAGAAACGGATATCATAAAACAGTAAAAGAGTGCTTAAAATCGAGACCCTAATTCGGTAACCTTAATCTGGGACGTTTGAAGTACGTGCTAAAAAAACCAAGTCACGGTCCACGTTTTTTGAAACTTTTTTGGGGAATCATGAGGCCGAATATTTTAGAATATAATTGTGAAGAAATGGAGTGCAAACAACAATTAAAGAGTGCTGAAAATCGAGACCCTAATTCGGAAACCTTAATCGTGGACGTTTGAAGTACGTGCTAAAAAATGGAGTCACGGTCGATGTTTTTCGAAACTTTTGTGGCGAATCATTAGGACTGATGATTTAGAATCGAATTTCGAAGAAACGGATAGCATAAAACAGTAAAAGAGTGCTTAAAATCGAGACCCTAATTCGGTAACCTTAATCTGGGACGTTTGAAGTACGTGCTAAAAAAACTGAGTCACGGTCGACGTTTTTCGAAACTTTCTTGGGGAATCATAAGGCCGAATATTTTAGAATATAATTTCGAAGAAACGGAGTGCATAAAACAATTAAAGAGTGCTGAAAATCGAGACCCTAATTCGGAAACCTTAATCGTGGACGTTTGAAGTACGTGCTAAAAAATGGAGTCACGGTCGATGTTTTTCGAAACTTTTGTGGCGAATCATTAGGACTGATGATTTAGAATCGAATTTCGAAGAAACGGATATCATAAAACAGTAAAAGAGTGCTTAAAATCGAGACCCTAATTCGGTAACCTTAATCTGGGACGTTTGAAGTACGTGCTAAAAAAACCAAGTCACGGTCCACGTTTTTCGAAACTTTTTTGGGGAATCATGAGGCCGAATATTTTAGAATATAATTGTGAAGAAATGGAGTGCATAAAACAATTAAAGAGTGCTGAAAATCGAGACCCTAATTCGGAAACCTTAATCGTGGACGTTTGAAGTACGTGCTAAAAAATGGACTCACGGTCGATGTTTTTCGAAACTTTTGTGGCGAATCATTAGGACTGATGATTTAGAATCGAATTTCGAAGAAACGGATAGCATAAAACAGTAAAAGAGTGCTTAAAATCGAGACCCTAATTCGGTAACCTTAATCTGGGACGTTTGAAGTACGTGCTAAAAAAACTGAGTCACGGTCGACGTTTTTCGAAACTTTCTTGGGGAATCATAAGGCCGAATATTTTAGAATATAATTTCGAAGAAACGGAGTGCATAAAACAATTAAAGAGTGCTGAAAATCGAGACCCTAATTCGGAAACCTTAATCGTGGACGTTTGAAGTACGTGCTAAAAAATGGAGTCACGGTCGATGTTTTTCGAAACTTTTGTGGCGAATCATTAGGACTGATGATTTAGAATCGAATTTCGAAGAAACGGATATCATAAAACAGTAAAAGAGTGCTTAAAATCGAGACCCTAATTCGGTAACCTTAATCTGGGACGTTTGAAGTACGTGCTAAAAAAACCAAGTCACGGTCCACGTTTTTCGAAACTTTTTTGGGGAATCATGAGGCCGAATATTTTAGAATATAATTGTGAAGAAATGGAGTGCAAACAACAATTAAAGAGTGCTGAAAATCGAGACCCTAATTCGGAAACCTTAATCGTGGACGTTTGAAGTACGTGCTAAAAAATGGAGTCACGGTCGATGTTTTTCGAAACTTTTGTGGCGAATCATTAGGAATGATGATTTAGAATCGAATTTCGAAGAAACGGATAGCATAAAACAGTAAAAGAGTGCTTAAAATCGAGACCCTAATTCGGTAACCTTAATCTGGGACGTTTGAAGTACGTGCTAAAAAAACCGAGTCACGGTCGACGTTTTTGAAACTTTTTTGGGGAATCATAAGGCCGAATATTTTAGAATATAATTTCGAAGAAACGGAGTGCATACAACAATTAAAGAGTGCTGAAAATCGAGACCCTAATTCAGAAACTTTAATCTGGGACGTTTGAAGTACGTGCTAAAAAATGGAGTCACGGTCGATGTTTTTCGAAACTTTTGTGGCGAATCATTAGGACTGATGATTTAGAATCGAATTTCGAAGAAACGGATAGCATAAAACAGTAAAAGAGTGCTTAAAATCGAGACCCTAATTCGGTAACCTTAATCTGGGACGTTTGAAGTACGTGCTAAAAAAACCGAGTCACGGTCGACGTTTTTCGAAACTTTTTTGGGAAATCATAAGGCCGGATATTTTAGAATATAATTGTGAAGAAATGGAGTGCATAAAACAATTAAAGAGTGCTGAAAATCGAGACCCTAATTCGGAAACCTTAATCGTGGACGCATGAAGTACGTGCAAAAAAATGGAGTCACGGTCGATGTTTTTCGAAACTTTTGTGGAGAATCATTAGGACTGATGATTTAGAATCGAATTTCGAAGAAACGGATAGCATAAAACAGTAAAAGAGTGCTTAAAATCGAGACCCTAATTCGGTAACCTTAATCTGGGACGTTTGAAGTACGTGCTAGAAAAACCGAGTCACGGTCGACGTTTTTCGAAACTTTTTTGGGGAATCATAAGGCCGAATATTTTAGAATATAATTTCGAAGAAACGGAGTGCATACAACAATTAAAGAGTGCTGAAAATCGAGACCCTAATTCGGAAACCTTAATCGTGGACGTTTGAAGTACGTGCTAAAAAATGGAGTCACGGTCGATGTTTTTCGAAACTTTTGTGGCGAATCATTAGGACTGATGATTTAGAATCGAATTTCGAAGAAACGGATATCATAAAACAGTAAAAGAGTGCTTAAAATCGAGACCCTAATTCGGTAACCTTAATCTGGGACGTTTGAAGTACGTGCTAAAAAAACCAAGTCACGGTCGACGTTTTTCGAAACTTTTTTGGGAAATCATAAGGCCGGATATTTTAGAATATAATTGTGAAGAAATGGAGTGCATAAAACAATTAAAGAGTGCTGAAAATCGAGACCCTAATTCGGAAACCTTAATCGTGGACGTTTGAAGTACGTGCTAAAAAATGGAGTCACGGTCGATGTTTTTCGAAACTTTTGTGGCGAATCATTAGGACTGATGATTTAGAATCGAATTTCGAAGAAACGGATAGCATAAAACAGTAAAAGAGTGCTTAAAATCGAGACCCTAATTCGGTAACCTTAATCTGGGACGTTTGAAGTACGTGCTAAAAAAACCAAGTCACGGTCGACGTTTTTCGAAACTTTTTTGGGAAATCATAAGGCCGGATATTTTAGAATATAATTGTGAAGAAATGGAGTGCATAAAACAATTAAAGAGTGCTGAAAATCGAGACCCTAATTCGGAAACCTTAATCGTGGACGTTTGAAGTACGTGCTAAAAAATGGAGTCACGGTCGATGTTTTTCGAAACTTTTGTGGCGAATCATTAGGACTGATGATTTAGAATCGAATTTCGAAGAAACGGATAGCATAAAACAGTAAAAGAGTGCTTAAAATCGAGACCCTAATTCGGTAACCTTAATCTGGGACGTTTGAAGTACGTGCTAAAAAAACCAAGTCACGGTCGACGTTTTTCGAAACTTTTTTGGGAAATCATAAGGCCGGATATTTTAGAATATAATTGTGAAGAAATGGAGTGCATAAAACAATTAAAGAGTGCTGAAAATCGAGACCCTAATTCGGAAACCTTAATCGTGGACGTTTGAAGTACGTGCTAAAAAATGGAGTCACGGTCGATGTTTTTCGAAACTTTTGTGGCGAATCATTAGGACTGATGATTTAGAATCGAATTTCGAAGAAACGGATAGCATAAAACAGTAAAAGAGTGCTTAAAATCGAGACCCTAATTCGGTAACCTTAATCTGGGACGTTTGAAGTACGTGCTAAAAAAACCGAGTCACGGTCGACGTTTTTGAAACTTTTTTGGGGAATCATAAGGCCGAATATTTTAGAATATAATTTCGAAGAAACGGAGTGCATACAACAATTAAAGAGTGCTGAAAATCGAGACCCTAATTCAGAAACTTTAATCTGGGACGTTTGAAGTACGTGCTAAAAAATGGAGTCACGGTCGATGTTTTTCGAAACTTTTGTGGCGAATCATTAGGACTGATGATTTAGAATCGAATTTCGAAGAAACGGATAGCATAAAACAGTAAAAGAGTGCTTAAAATCGAGACCCTAATTCGGTAACCTTAATCTGGGACGTTTGAAGTACGTGCTAAAAAAACCGAGTCACGGTCGACGTTTTTCGAAACTTTTTTGGGAAATCATAAGGCCGGATATTTTAGAATATAATTGTGAAGAAATGGAGTGCATAAAACAATTAAAGAGTGCTGAAAATCGAGACCCTAATTCGGAAACCTTAATCGTGGACGCATGAAGTACGTGCAAAAAAATGGAGTCACGGTCGATGTTTTTCGAAACTTTTGTGGAGAATCATTAGGACTGATGATTTAGAATCGAATTTCGAAGAAACGGATAGCATAAAACAGTAAAAGAGTGCTTAAAATCGAGACCCTAATTCGGTAACCTTAATCTGGGACGTTTGAAGTACGTGCTAGAAAAACCGAGTCACGGTCGACGTTTTTCGAAACTTTTTTGGGGAATCATAAGGCCGAATATTTTAGAATATAATTTCGAAGAAACGGAGTGCATACAACAATTAAAGAGTGCTGAAAATCGAGACCCTAATTCGGAAACCTTAATCGTGGACGCATGAAGTACGTGCAAAAAAATGGAGTCACGGTCGATGTTTTTCGAAACTTTTGTGGAGAATCATTAGGACTGATGATTTAGAATCGAATTTCGAAGAAACGGATAGCATAAAACAGTAAAAGAGTGCTTAAAATCGAGACCCTAATTCGGTAACCTTAATCTGGGACGTTTGAAGTACGTGCTAAAAAAACCAAGTCACGGTCGACGTTTTTCGAAACTTTTTTGGGAAATCATAAGGCCGGATATTTTAGAATATAATTGTGAAGAAATGGAGTGCATAAAACAATTAAAGAGTGCTGAAAATCGAGACCCTAATTCGGAAACCTTAATCGTGGACGTTTGAAGTACGTGCTAAAAAATGGAGTCACGGTCGATGTTTTTCGAAACTTTTGTGGCGAATCATTAGGACTGATGATTTAGAATCGAATTTCGAAGAAACGGATAGCATAAAACAGTAAAAGAGTGCTTAAAATCGAGACCCTAATTCGGTAACCTTAATCTGGGACGTTTGAAGTACGTGCTAAAAAAACCAAGTCACGGTCGACGTTTTTCGAAACTTTTTTGGGAAATCATAAGGCCGGATATTTTAGAATATAATTGTGAAGAAATGGAGTGCATAAAACAATTAAAGAGTGCTGAAAATCGAGACCCTAATTCGGAAACCTTAATCGTGGACGTTTGAAGTACGTGCTAAAAAATGGAGTCACGGTCGATGTTTTTCGAAACTTTTGTGGCGAATCATTAGGACTGATGATTTAGAATCGAATTTCGAAGAAACGGATAGCATAAAACAGTAAAAGAGTGCTTAAAATCGAGACCCTAATTCGGTAACCTTAATCTGGGACGTTTGAAGTACGTGCTAAAAAAACCGAGTCACGGTCGACGTTTTTCGAAACTTTCTTGGGGAATCATAAGGCCGGATATTTTAGAATATAATTTCGAAGAAACGGAGTGCATAAAACAATTAAAGAGTGCTGAAAATCGAGACCCTAATTCGGAAACCTTAATCGTGGACGTTTGAAGTACGTGCTAAAAAATGGAGTCACGGTCGATGTTTTTCGAAACTTTTGTGGCGAATCATTAGGACTGATGATTTAGAATCGAATTTCGAAGAAACGGATAGCATAAAACAGTAAAAGAGTGCTTAAAATCGAGACCCTAATTCGGTAACCTTAATCTGGGACGTTTGAAGTACGTGCTAAAAAAACCAAGTCACGGTCCACGTTTTTCGAAACATTTTTGGGGAATCATAAGGCCGGATATTTTAGAATATAATTGTGAAGAAATGGAGTGCATAAAACAATTAAAGAGTGCTGAAAATCGAGACCCTAATTCGGAAACCTTAATCGTGGACGTTTGAAGTACGTGCTAAAAAATGGACTCACGGTCGATGTTTTTCGAAACTTTTGTGGCGAATCATTAGGACTGATGATTTAGAATCGAATTTCGAAGAAACGGATAGCATAAAACAGTAAAAGAGTGCTTAAAATCGAGACCCTAATTCGGTAACCTTAATCTGGGACGTTTGAAGTACGTGCTAAAAAAACTGAGTCACGGTCGACGTTTTTCGAAACTTTCTTGGGGAATCATAAGGCCGAATATTTTAGAATATAATTTCGAAGAAACGGAGTGCATAAAACAATTAAAGAGTGCTGAAAATCGAGACCCTAATTCGGAAACCTTAATCGTGGACGTTTGAAGTACGTGCTAAAAAATGGAGTCACGGTCGATGTTTTTCGAAACTTTTGTGGCGAATCATTAGGACTGATGATTTAGAATCGAATTTCGAAGAAACGGATATCATAAAACAGTAAAAGAGTGCTTAAAATCGAGACCCTAATTCGGTAACCTTAATCTGGGACGTTTGAAGTACGTGCTAAAAAAACCAAGTCACGGTCCACGTTTTTTGAAACTTTTTTGGGGAATCATGAGGCCGAATATTTTAGAATATAATTGTGAAGAAATGGAGTGCAAACAACAATTAAAGAGTGCTGAAAATCGAGACCCTAATTCGGAAACCTTAATCGTGGACGTTTGAAGTACGTGCTAAAAAATGGAGTCACGGTCGATGTTTTTCGAAACTTTTGTGGCGAATCATTAGGAATGATGATTTAGAATCGAATTTCGAAGAAACGGATAGCATAAAACAGTAAAAGAGTGCTTAAAATCGAGACCCTAATTCGGTAACCTTAATCTGGGACGTTTGAAGTACGTGCTAGAAAAACCGAGTCACGGTCGACGTTTTTCGAAACTTTTTTGGGGAATCATAAGGCCGAATATTTTAGAATATAATTTCGAAGAAACGGAGTGCATACAACAATTAAAGAGTGCTGAAAATCGAGACCCTAATTCGGAAACCTTAATCGTGGACGTTTGAAGTACGTGCTAAAAAATGGAGTCACGGTCGATGTTTTTCGAAACTTTTGTGGCGAATCATTAGGACTGATGATTTAGAATCGAATTTCGAAGAAACGGATAGCATAAAACAGTAAAAGAGTGCTTAAAATCGAGACCCTAATTCGGTAACCTTAATCTGGGACGTTTGAAGTACGTGCTAAAAAAACCGAGTCACGGTCGACGTTTTTCGAAACTTTCTTGGGGAATCATAAGGCCGGATATTTTAGAATATAATTTCGAAGAAACGGAGTGCATAAAACAATTAAAGAGTGCTGAAAATCGAGACCCTAATTCGGAAACCTTAATCGTGGACGTTTGAAGTACGTGCTAAAAAATGGAGTCACGGTCGATGTTTTTCGAAACTTTTGTGGCGAATCATTAGGACTGATGATTTAGAATCGAATTTCGAAGAAACGGATAGCATAAAACAGTAAAAGAGTGCTTAAAATCGAGACCCTAATTCGGTAACCTTAATCTGGGACGTTTGAAGTACGTGCTAAAAAAACCAAGTCACGGTCCACGTTTTTCGAAACATTTTTGGGGAATCATAAGGCCGGATATTTTAGAATATAATTGTGAAGAAATGGAGTGCATAAAACAATTAAAGAGTGCTGAAAATCGAGACCCTAATTCGGAAACCTTAATCGTGGACGTTTGAAGTACGTGCTAAAAAATGGACTCACGGTCGATGTTTTTCGAAACTTTTGTGGCGAATCATTAGGACTGATGATTTAGAATCGAATTTCGAAGAAACGGATAGCATAAAACAGTAAAAGAGTGCTTAAAATCGAGACCCTAATTCGGTAACCTTAATCTGGGACGTTTGAAGTACGTGCTAAAAAAACTGAGTCACGGTCGACGTTTTTCGAAACTTTCTTGGGGAATCATAAGGCCGAATATTTTAGAATATAATTTCGAAGAAACGGAGTGCATAAAACAATTAAAGAGTGCTGAAAATCGAGACCCTAATTCGGAAACCTTAATCGTGGACGTTTGAAGTACGTGCTAAAAAATGGAGTCACGGTCGATGTTTTTCGAAACTTTTGTGGCGAATCATTAGGACTGATGATTTAGAATCGAATTTCGAAGAAACGGATATCATAAAACAGTAAAAGAGTGCTTAAAATCGAGACCCTAATTCGGTAACCTTAATCTGGGACGTTTGAAGTACGTGCTAAAAAAACCAAGTCACGGTCCACGTTTTTCGAAACTTTTTTGGGGAATCATGAGGCCGAATATTTTAGAATATAATTGTGAAGAAATGGAGTGCAAACAACAATTAAAGAGTGCTGAAAATCGAGACCCTAATTCGGAAACCTTAATCGTGGACGTTTGAAGTACGTGCTAAAAAATGGAGTCACGGTCGATGTTTTTCGAAACTTTTGTGGCGAATCATTAGGAATGATGATTTAGAATCGAATTTCGAAGAAACGGATAGCATAAAACAGTAAAAGAGTGCTTAAAATCGAGACCCTAATTCGGTAACCTTAATCTGGGACGTTTGAAGTACGTGCTAGAAAAACCGAGTCACGGTCGACGTTTTTCGAAACTTTTTTGGGGAATCATAAGGCCGAATATTTTAGAATATAATTTCGAAGAAACGGAGTGCATACAACAATTAAAGAGTGCTGAAAATCGAGACCCTAATTCGGAAACCTTAATCGTGGACGTTTGAAGTACGTGCTAAAAAATGGAGTCACGGTCGATGTTTTTCGAAACTTTTGTGGCGAATCATTAGGACTGATGATTTAGAATCGAATTTCGAAGAAACGGATAGCATAAAACAGTAAAAGAGTGCTTAAAATCGAGACCCTAATTCGGTAACCTTAATCTGGGACGTTTGAAGTACGTGCTAAAAAAACCGAGTCACGGTCCACGTTTTTCGAAACTTTCTTGGGGAATCATAAGGCCGGATATTTTAGAATATAATTTCGAAGAAACGGAGTGCATAAAACAATTAAAGAGTGCTGAAAATCGAGACCCTAATTCGGAAACCTTAATCGTGGACGTTTGAAGTACGTGCTAAAAAATGGAGTCACGGTCGATGTTTTTCGAAACTTTTGTGGCGAATCATTAGGACTGATGATTTAGAATCGAATTTCGAAGAAACGGATAGCATAAAACAGTAAAAGAGTGCTTAAAATCGAGACCCTAATTCGGTAACCTTAATCTGGGACGTTTGAAGTACGTGCTAAAAAAACCAAGTCACGGTCCACGTTTTTCGAAACATTTTTGGGGAATCATAAGGCCGGATATTTTAGAATATAATTGTGAAGAAATGGAGTGCATAAAACAATTAAAGAGTGCTGAAAATCGAGACCCTAATTCGGAAACCTTAATCGTGGACGTTTGAAGTACGTGCTAAAAAATGGACTCACGGTCGATGTTTTTCGAAACTTTTGTGGCGAATCATTAGGAATGATGATTTAGAATCGAATTTCGAAGAAACGGATAGCATAAAACAGTAAAAGAGTGCTTAAAATCGAGACCCTAATTCGGTAACCTTAATCTGGGACGTTTGAAGTACGTGCTAGAAAAACCGAGTCACGGTCGACGTTTTTCGAAACTTTTTTGGGGAATCATAAGGCCGAATATTTTAGAATATAATTTCGAAGAAACGGAGTGCATACAACAATTAAAGAGTGCTGAAAATCGAGACCCTAATTCGGAAACCTTAATCGTGGACGTTTGAAGTACGTGCTAAAAAATGGAGTCACGGTCGATGTTTTTCGAAACTTTTGTGGCGAATCATTAGGACTGATGATTTAGAATCGAATTTCGAAGAAACGGATAGCATAAAACAGTAAAAGAGTGCTTAAAATCGAGACCCTAATTCGGTAACCTTAATCTGGGACGTTTGAAGTACGTGCTAAAAAAACCGAGTCACGGTCGACGTTTTTCGAAACTTTTTTGGGGAATCATAAGGCCGGATATTTTAAAATATAATTTCGAAGAAACGGAGTGCATACAACAATTAAAGAGTGCTGAAAATCGAGACCCTAATTCGGAAACCTTAATCGTGGACGTTTGAAGTACGTGCTAAAAAATGGAGTCACGGTCGATGTTTTTCGAAACTTTTGTGGCGAATCATTAGGACTGATGATTTAGAATCGAATTTCGAAGAAACGGATAGCATAAAACAGTAAAAGAGTGCTTAAAATCGAGACCCTAATTCGGTAACCTTAATCTGGGACGTTTGAAGTACGTGCTAAAAAAACCAAGTCACGGTCGACGTTTTTCGAAACTTTTTTGGGAAATCATAAGGCCGGATATTTTAGAATATAATTGTGAAGAAATGGAGTGCATAAAACAATTAAAGAGTGCTGAAAATCGAGACCCTAATTCGGAAACCTTAATCGTGGACGTTTGAAGTACGTGCTAAAAAATGGAGTCACGGTCGATGTTTTTCGAAACTTTTGTGGCGAATCATTAGGACTGATGATTTAGAATCGAATTTCGAAGAAACGGATAGCATAAAACAGTAAAAGAGTGCTTAAAATCGAGACCCTAATTCGGTAACCTTAATCTGGGACGTTTGAAGTACGTGCTAAAAAAACTGAGTCACGGTCGACGTTTTTCGAAACTTTCTTGGGGAATCATAAGGCCGAATATTTTAGAATATAATTTCGAAGAAACGGAGTGCATAAAACAATTAAAGAGTGCTGAAAATCGAGACCCTAATTCGGAAACCTTAATCGTGGACGTTTGAAGTACGTGCTAAAAAATGGAGTCACGGTCGATGTTTTTCGAAACTTTTGTGGCGAATCATTAGGACTGATGATTTAGAATCGAATTTCGAAGAAACGGATATCATAAAACAGTAAAAGAGTGCTTAAAATCGAGACCCTAATTCGGTAACCTTAATCTGGGACGTTTGAAGTACGTGCTAAAAAAACCAAGTCACGGTCCACGTTTTTCGAAACTTTTTTGGGGAATCATGAGGCCGAATATTTTAGAATATAATTGTGAAGAAATGGAGTGCAAACAACAATTAAAGAGTGCTGAAAATCGAGACCCTAATTCGGAAACCTTAATCGTGGACGTTTGAAGTACGTGCTAAAAAATGGAGTCACGGTCGATGTTTTTCGAAACTTTTGTGGCGAATCATTAGGACTGATGATTTAGAATCGAATTTCGAAGAAACGGATAGCATAAAACAGTAAAAGAGTGCTTAAAATCGAGACCCTAATTCGGTAACCTTAATCTGGGACGTTTGAAGTACGTGCTAAAAAAACCGAGTCACGGTCGACGTTTTTCGAAACTTTCTTGGGGAATCATAAGGCCGGATATTTTAGAATATAATTTCGAAGAAACGGAGTGCATAAAACAATTAAAGAGTGCTGAAAATCGAGACCCTAATTCGGAAACCTTAATCGTGGACGTTTGAAGTACGTGCTAAAAAATGGAGTCACGGTCGATGTTTTTCGAAACTTTTGTGGCGAATCATTAGGACTGATGATTTAGAATCGAATTTCGAAGAAACGGATAGCATAAAACAGTAAAAGAGTGCTTAAAATCGAGACCCTAATTCGGTAACCTTAATCTGGGACGTTTGAAGTACGTGCTAAAAAAACCAAGTCACGGTCCACGTTTTTCGAAACATTTTTGGGGAATCATAAGGCCGGATATTTTAGAATATAATTGTGAAGAAATGGAGTGCATAAAACAATTAAAGAGTGCTGAAAATCGAGACCCTAATTCGGAAACCTTAATCGTGGACGTTTGAAGTACGTGCTAAAAAATGGACTCACGGTCGATGTTTTTCGAAACTTTTGTGGCGAATCATTAGGAATGATGATTTAGAATCGAATTTCGAAGAAACGGATAGCATAAAACAGTAAAAGAGTGCTTAAAATCGAGACCCTAATTCGGTAACCTTAATCTGGGACGTTTGAAGTACGTGCTAGAAAAACCGAGTCACGGTCGACGTTTTTCGAAACTTTTTTGGGGAATCATAAGGCCGAATATTTTAGAATATAATTTCGAAGAAACGGAGTGCATACAACAATTAAAGAGTGCTGAAAATCGAGACCCTAATTCGGAAACCTTAATCGTGGACGTTTGAAGTACGTGCTAAAAAATGGAGTCACGGTCGATGTTTTTCGAAACTTTTGTGGCGAATCATTAGGACTGATGATTTAGAATCGAATTTCGAAGAAACGGATAGCATAAAACAGTAAAAGAGTGCTTAAAATCGAGACCCTAATTCGGTAACCTTAATCTGGGACGTTTGAAGTACGTGCTAAAAAAACCGAGTCACGGTCGACGTTTTTCGAAACTTTTTTGGGGAATCATAAGGCCGGATATTTTAAAATATAATTTCGAAGAAACGGAGTGCATACAACAATTAAAGAGTGCTGAAAATCGAGACCCTAATTCGGAAACCTTAATCGTGGACGTTTGAAGTACGTGCTAAAAAATGGAGTCACGGTCGATGTTTTTCGAAACTTTTGTGGCGAATCATTAGGACTGATGATTTAGAATCGAATTTCGAAGAAACGGATAGCATAAAACAGTAAAAGAGTGCTTAAAATCGAGACCCTAATTCGGTAACCTTAATCTGGGACGTTTGAAGTACGTGCTAAAAAAACCAAGTCACGGTCGACGTTTTTCGAAACTTTTTTGGGAAATCATAAGGCCGGATATTTTAGAATATAATTGTGAAGAAATGGAGTGCATAAAACAATTAAAGAGTGCTGAAAATCGAGACCCTAATTCGGAAACCTTAATCGTGGACGTTTGAAGTACGTGCTAAAAAATGGAGTCACGGTCGATGTTTTTCGAAACTTTTGTGGCGAATCATTAGGAATGATGATTTAGAATCGAATTTCGAAGAAACGGATAGCATAAAACAGTAAAAGAGTGCTTAAAATCGAGACCCTAATTCGGTAACCTTAATCTGGGACGTTTGAAGTACGTGCTAGAAAAACCGAGTCACGGTCGACGTTTTTCGAAACTTTTTTGGGGAATCATAAGGCCGAATATTTTAGAATATAATTTCGAAGAAACGGAGTGCATACAACAATTAAAGAGTGCTGAAAATCGAGACCCTAATTCGGAAACCTTAATCGTGGACGTTTGAAGTACGTGCTAAAAAATGGAGTCACGGTCGATGTTTTTCGAAACTTTTGTGGCGAATCATTAGGACTGATGATTTAGAATCGAATTTCGAAGAAACGGATAGCATAAAACAGTAAAAGAGTGCTTAAAATCGAGACCCTAATTCGGTAACCTTAATCTGGGACGTTTGAAGTACGTGCTAAAAAAACCGAGTCACGGTCGACGTTTTTCGAAACTTTCTTGGGGAATCATAAGGCCGGATATTTTAGAATATAATTTCGAAGAAACGGAGTGCATAAAACAATTAAAGAGTGCTGAAAATCGAGACCCTAATTCGGAAACCTTAATCGTGGACGTTTGAAGTACGTGCTAAAAAATGGAGTCACGGTCGATGTTTTTCGAAACTTTTGTGGCGAATCATTAGGACTGATGATTTAGAATCGAATTTCGAAGAAACGGATAGCATAAAACAGTAAAAGAGTGCTTAAAATCGAGACCCTAATTCGGTAACCTTAATCTGGGACGTTTGAAGTACGTGCTAAAAAAACCAAGTCACGGTCCACGTTTTTCGAAACATTTTTGGGGAATCATAAGGCCGGATATTTTAGAATATAATTGTGAAGAAATGGAGTGCATAAAACAATTAAAGAGTGCTGAAAATCGAGACCCTAATTCGGAAACCTTAATCGTGGACGTTTGAAGTACGTGCTAAAAAATGGACTCACGGTCGATGTTTTTCGAAACTTTTGTGGCGAATCATTAGGACTGATGATTTAGAATCGAATTTCGAAGAAACGGATAGCATAAAACAGTAAAAGAGTGCTTAAAATCGAGACCCTAATTCGGTAACCTTAATCTGGGACGTTTGAAGTACGTGCTAAAAAAACTGAGTCACGGTCGACGTTTTTCGAAACTTTCTTGGGGAATCATAAGGCCGAATATTTTAGAATATAATTTCGAAGAAACGGAGTGCATAAAACAATTAAAGAGTGCTGAAAATCGAGACCCTAATTCGGAAACCTTAATCGTGGACGTTTGAAGTACGTGCTAAAAAATGGAGTCACGGTCGATGTTTTTCGAAACTTTTGTGGCGAATCATTAGGACTGATGATTTAGAATCGAATTTCGAAGAAACGGATATCATAAAACAGTAAAAGAGTGCTTAAAATCGAGACCCTAATTCGGTAACCTTAATCTGGGACGTTTGAAGTACGTGCTAAAAAAACCAAGTCACGGTCCACGTTTTTTGAAACTTTTTTGGGGAATCATGAGGCCGAATATTTTAGAATATAATTGTGAAGAAATGGAGTGCAAACAACAATTAAAGAGTGCTGAAAATCGAGACCCTAATTCGGAAACCTTAATCGTGGACGTTTGAAGTACGTGCTAAAAAATGGAGTCACGGTCGATGTTTTTCGAAACTTTTGTGGCGAATCATTAGGAATGATGATTTAGAATCGAATTTCGAAGAAACGGATAGCATAAAACAGTAAAAGAGTGCTTAAAATCGAGACCCTAATTCGGTAACCTTAATCTGGGACGTTTGAAGTACGTGCTAGAAAAACCGAGTCACGGTCGACGTTTTTCGAAACTTTTTTGGGGAATCATAAGGCCGAATATTTTAGAATATAATTTCGAAGAAACGGAGTGCATACAACAATTAAAGAGTGCTGAAAATCGAGACCCTAATTCGGAAACCTTAATCGTGGACGTTTGAAGTACGTGCTAAAAAATGGAGTCACGGTCGATGTTTTTCGAAACTTTTGTGGCGAATCATTAGGACTGATGATTTAGAATCGAATTTCGAAGAAACGGATAGCATAAAACAGTAAAAGAGTGCTTAAAATCGAGACCCTAATTCGGTAACCTTAATCTGGGACGTTTGAAGTACGTGCTAAAAAAACCGAGTCACGGTCGACGTTTTTCGAAACTTTCTTGGGGAATCATAAGGCCGGATATTTTAGAATATAATTTCGAAGAAACGGAGTGCATAAAACAATTAAAGAGTGCTGAAAATCGAGACCCTAATTCGGAAACCTTAATCGTGGACGTTTGAAGTACGTGCTAAAAAATGGAGTCACGGTCGATGTTTTTCGAAACTTTTGTGGCGAATCATTAGGACTGATGATTTAGAATCGAATTTCGAAGAAACGGATAGCATAAAACAGTAAAAGAGTGCTTAAAATCGAGACCCTAATTCGGTAACCTTAATCTGGGACGTTTGAAGTACGTGCTAAAAAAACCAAGTCACGGTCCACGTTTTTCGAAACATTTTTGGGGAATCATAAGGCCGGATATTTTAGAATATAATTGTGAAGAAATGGAGTGCATAAAACAATTAAAGAGTGCTGAAAATCGAGACCCTAATTCGGAAACCTTAATCGTGGACGTTTGAAGTACGTGCTAAAAAATGGACTCACGGTCGATGTTTTTCGAAACTTTTGTGGCGAATCATTAGGAATGATGATTTAGAATCGAATTTCGAAGAAACGGATAGCATAAAACAGTAAAAGAGTGCTTAAAATCGAGACCCTAATTCGGTAACCTTAATCTGGGACGTTTGAAGTACGTGCTAGAAAAACCGAGTCACGGTCGACGTTTTTCGAAACTTTTTTGGGGAATCATAAGGCCGAATATTTTAGAATATAATTTCGAAGAAACGGAGTGCATACAACAATTAAAGAGTGCTGAAAATCGAGACCCTAATTCGGAAACCTTAATCGTGGACGTTTGAAGTACGTGCTAAAAAATGGAGTCACGGTCGATGTTTTTCGAAACTTTTGTGGCGAATCATTAGGACTGATGATTTAGAATCGAATTTCGAAGAAACGGATAGCATAAAACAGTAAAAGAGTGCTTAAAATCGAGACCCTAATTCGGTAACCTTAATCTGGGACGTTTGAAGTACGTGCTAAAAAAACCGAGTCACGGTCGACGTTTTTCGAAACTTTTTTGGGGAATCATAAGGCCGGATATTTTAAAATATAATTTCGAAGAAACGGAGTGCATACAACAATTAAAGAGTGCTGAAAATCGAGACCCTAATTCGGAAACCTTAATCGTGGACGTTTGAAGTACGTGCTAAAAAATGGAGTCACGGTCGATGTTTTTCGAAACTTTTGTGGCGAATCATTAGGACTGATGATTTAGAATCGAATTTCGAAGAAACGGATAGCATAAAACAGTAAAAGAGTGCTTAAAATCGAGACCCTAATTCGGTAACCTTAATCTGGGACGTTTGAAGTACGTGCTAAAAAAACCAAGTCACGGTCGACGTTTTTCGAAACTTTTTTGGGAAATCATAAGGCCGGATATTTTAGAATATAATTGTGAAGAAATGGAGTGCATAAAACAATTAAAGAGTGCTGAAAATCGAGACCCTAATTCGGAAACCTTAATCGTGGACGTTTGAAGTACGTGCTAAAAAATGGAGTCACGGTCGATGTTTTTCGAAACTTTTGTGGCGAATCATTAGGACTGATGATTTAGAATCGAATTTCGAAGAAACGGATAGCATAAAACAGTAAAAGAGTGCTTAAAATCGAGACCCTAATTCGGTAACCTTAATCTGGGACGTTTGAAGTACGTGCTAAAAAAACTGAGTCACGGTCGACGTTTTTCGAAACTTTCTTGGGGAATCATAAGGCCGAATATTTTAGAATATAATTTCGAAGAAACGGAGTGCATAAAACAATTAAAGAGTGCTGAAAATCGAGACCCTAATTCGGAAACCTTAATCGTGGACGTTTGAAGTACGTGCTAAAAAATGGAGTCACGGTCGATGTTTTTCGAAACTTTTGTGGCGAATCATTAGGACTGATGATTTAGAATCGAATTTCGAAGAAACGGATATCATAAAACAGTAAAAGAGTGCTTAAAATCGAGACCCTAATTCGGTAACCTTAATCTGGGACGTTTGAAGTACGTGCTAAAAAAACCAAGTCACGGTCCACGTTTTTCGAAACTTTTTTGGGGAATCATGAGGCCGAATATTTTAGAATATAATTGTGAAGAAATGGAGTGCAAACAACAATTAAAGAGTGCTGAAAATCGAGACCCTAATTCGGAAACCTTAATCGTGGACGTTTGAAGTACGTGCTAAAAAATGGAGTCACGGTCGATGTTTTTCGAAACTTTTGTGGCGAATCATTAGGAATGATGATTTAGAATCGAATTTCGAAGAAACGGATAGCATAAAACAGTAAAAGAGTGCTTAAAATCGAGACCCTAATTCGGTAACCTTAATCTGGGACGTTTGAAGTACGTGCTAGAAAAACCGAGTCACGGTCGACGTTTTTCGAAACTTTTTTGGGGAATCATAAGGCCGAATATTTTAGAATATAATTTCGAAGAAACGGAGTGCATACAACAATTAAAGAGTGCTGAAAATCGAGACCCTAATTCGGAAACCTTAATCGTGGACGTTTGAAGTACGTGCTAAAAAATGGAGTCACGGTCGATGTTTTTCGAAACTTTTGTGGCGAATCATTAGGACTGATGATTTAGAATCGAATTTCGAAGAAACGGATAGCATAAAACAGTAAAAGAGTGCTTAAAATCGAGACCCTAATTCGGTAACCTTAATCTGGGACGTTTGAAGTACGTGCTAAAAAAACCGAGTCACGGTCGACGTTTTTCGAAACTTTCTTGGGGAATCATAAGGCCGGATATTTTAGAATATAATTTCGAAGAAACGGAGTGCATAAAACAATTAAAGAGTGCTGAAAATCGAGACCCTAATTCGGAAACCTTAATCGTGGACGTTTGAAGTACGTGCTAAAAAATGGAGTCACGGTCGATGTTTTTCGAAACTTTTGTGGCGAATCATTAGGACTGATGATTTAGAATCGAATTTCGAAGAAACGGATAGCATAAAACAGTAAAAGAGTGCTTAAAATCGAGACCCTAATTCGGTAACCTTAATCTGGGACGTTTGAAGTACGTGCTAAAAAAACCGAGTCACGGTCGACGTTTTTCGAAACTTTTTTGGGGAATCATAAGGCCGGATATTTTAAAATATAATTTCGAAGAAACGGAGTGCATACAACAATTAAAGAGTGCTGAAAATCGAGACCCTAATTCGGAAACCTTAATCGTGGACGTTTGAAGTACGTGCTAAAAAATGGAGTCACGGTCGATGTTTTTCGAAACTTTTGTGGCGAATCATTAGGACTGATGATTTAGAATCGAATTTCGAAGAAACGGATAGCATAAAACAGTAAAAGAGTGCTTAAAATCGAGACCCTAATTCGGTAACCTTAATCTGGGACGTTTGAAGTACGTGCTAAAAAAACCGAGTCACGGTCGACGTTTTTCGAAACTTTTTTGGGAAATCATAAGGCCGGATATTTTAGAATATAATTGTGAAGAAATGGAGTGCATAAAACAATTAAAGAGTGCTGAAAATCGAGACCCTAATTCGGAAACCTTAATCGTGGACGTTTGAAGTACGTGCTAAAAAATCGAGTCACGGTCGATGTTTTTCGAAACTTTTGTGGCGAATCATTAGGACTGATGATTTAGAATCGAATTTCGAAGAAACGGATAGCATAAAACAGTAAAAGAGTGCTTAAAATCGAGACCCTAATTCGGTAACCTTAATCTGGGACGTTTGAAGTACGTGCTAAAAAAACCGAGTCACGGTCGACGTTTTTCGAAACTTTTTTGGGGAATCATAAGGCCGGATATTTTAAAATATAATTTCGAAGAAACGGAGTGCATACAACAATTAAAGAGTGCTAAAAATCGAGACCCTAATTCGGAAACCTTAATCGTGGACGTTTGAAGTACGTGCTAAAAAATGGAGTCACGGTCGATGTTTTTCGAAACTTTTGTGGCGAATCATTAGGAATGATGATTTAGAATCGAATTTCGAAGAAACGGATAGCATAAAACAGTAAAAGAGTGCTTAAAATCGAGACCCTAATTCGGTAACCTTAATCTGGGACGTTTGAAGTACGTGCTAAAAAAACTGAGTCACGGTCGACGTTTTTCGAAACTTTTTTGGGAAATCATAAGGCCGGATATTTTAGAATATAATTGTGAAGAAATGGAGTGCATAAAACAATTAAAGAGTGCTGAAAATCGAGACCCTAATTCGGAAACCTTAATCGTGGACGTTTGAAGTACGTGCTAATAAATGGAGTCACGGTCGATGTTTTTCGAAACTTTTGTGGCGAATCATTAGGACTGATGATTTAGAATCGAATTTCGAAGAAACGGATAGCATAAAACAGTAAAAGAGTGCTTAAAATCGAGACCCTAATTCGGTAACCTTAATCTGGGACGTTTGAAGTACGTGCTAAAAAAACTGAGTCACGGTCGACGTTTTTCGAAACTTTCTTGGGGAATCATAAGGCCGAATATTTTAGAATATAATTTCGAAGAAACGGAGTGCATAAAACAATTAAAGAGTGCTGAAAATCGAGACCCTAATTCGGAAACCTTAATCGTGGACGTTTGAAGTACGTGCTAAAAAATGGAGTCACGGTCGATGTTTTTCGAAACTTTTGTGGCGAATCATTAGGACTGATGATTTAGAATCGAATTTCGAAGAAACGGATATCATAAAACAGTAAAAGAGTGCTTAAAATCGAGACCCTAATTCGGTAACCTTAATCTGGGACGTTTGAAGTACGTGCTAAAAAAACCAAGTCACGGTCCACGTTTTTCGAAACTTTTTTGGGGAATCATGAGGCCGAATATTTTAGAATATAATTGTGAAGAAATGGAGTGCAAACAACAATTAAAGAGTGCTGAAAATCGAGACCCTAATTCGGAAACCTTAATCGTGGACGTTTGAAGTACGTGCTAAAAAATGGAGTCACGGTCGATGTTTTTCGAAACTTTTGTGGCGAATCATTAGGAATGATGATTTAGAATCGAATTTCGAAGAAACGGATAGCATAAAACAGTAAAAGAGTGCTTAAAATCGAGACCCTAATTCGGTAACCTTAATCTGGGACGTTTGAAGTACGTGCTAGAAAAACCGAGTCACGGTCGACGTTTTTCGAAACTTTTTTGGGGAATCATAAGGCCGAATATTTTAGAATATAATTTCGAAGAAACGGAGTGCATACAACAATTAAAGAGTGCTGAAAATCGAGACCCTAATTCGGAAACCTTAATCGTGGACGTTTGAAGTACGTGCTAAAAAATGGACTCACGGTCGATGTTTTTCGAAACTTTTGTGGCGAATCATTAGGACTGATGATTTAGAATCGAATTTCGAAGAAACGGATAGCATAAAACAGTAAAAGAGTGCTTAAAATCGAGACCCTAATTCGGTAACCTTAATCTGGGACGTTTGAAGTACGTGCTAAAAAAACCGAGTCACGGTCGACGTTTTTGAAACTTTTTTGGGGAATCATAAGGCCGAATATTTTAGAATATAATTTCGAAGAAACAGAGTGCATACAACAATTAAAGAGTGCTGAAAATCGAGACCCTAATTCAGAAACTTTAATCTGGGACGTTTGAAGTACGTGCTAAAAAATGGAGTCACGGTCGATGTTTTTCGAAACTTTTGTGGCGAATCATTAGGAATGATGATTTAGAATCGAATTTCGAAGAAACGGATAGCATAAAACAGTAAAAGAGTGCTTAAAATCGAGACCCTAATTCGGTAACCTTAATCTGGGACGTTTGAAGTACGTGCTAAAAAAACTGAGTCACGGTCGACGTTTTTCGAAACTTTTTTGGGAAATCATAAGGCCGGATATTTTAGAATATAATTGTGAAGAAATGGAGTGCATAAAACAATTAAAGAGTGCTGAAAATCGAGACCCTAATTCGGAAACCTTAATCGTGGACGTTTGAAGTACGTGCTAAAAAATGGAGTCACGGTCGATGTTTTTCGAAACTTTTGTGGCGAATCATTAGGACTGATGATTTAGAATCGAATTTCGAAGAAACGGATAGCATAAAACAGTAAAAGAGTGCTTAAAATCGAGACCCTAATTCGGTAACCTTAATCTGGGACGTTTGAAGTACGTGCTAAAAAAACCGAGTCACGGTCGACGTTTTTCGAAACTTTTTTGGGGAATCATAAGGCCGGATATTTTAAAATATAATTTCGAAGAAACGGAGTGCATACAACAATTAAAGAGTGCTAAAAATCGAGACCCTAATTCGGAAACCTTAATCGTGGACGTTTGAAGTACGTGCTAAAAAATGGAGTCACGGTCGATGTTTTTCGAAACTTTTGTGGCGAATCATTAGGAATGATGATTTAGAATCGAATTTCGAAGAAACGGATAGCATAAAACAGTAAAAGAGTGCTTAAAATCGAGACCCTAATTCGGTAACCTTAATCTGGGACGTTTGAAGTACGTGCTAAAAAAACTGAGTCACGGTCGACGTTTTTCGAAACTTTTTTGGGAAATCATAAGGCCGGATATTTTAGAATATAATTGTGAAGAAATGGAGTGCATAAAACAATTAAAGAGTGCTGAAAATCGAGACCCTAATTCGGAAACCTTAATCGTGGACGTTTGAAGTACGTGCTAAAAAATGGAGTCACGGTCGATGTTTTTCGAAACTTTTGTGGCGAATCATTAGGACTGATGATTTAGAATCGAATTTCGAAGAAACGGATAGCATAAAACAGTAAAAGAGTGCTTAAAATCGAGACCCTAATTCGGTAACCTTAATCTGGGACGTTTGAAGTACGTGCTAAAAAAACTGAGTCACGGTCGACGTTTTTCGAAACTTTCTTGGGGAATCATAAGGCCGAATATTTTAGAATATAATTTCGAAGAAACGGAGTGCATAAAACAATTAAAGAGTGCTGAAAATCGAGACCCTAATTCGGAAACCTTAATCGTGGACGTTTGAAGTACGTGCTAAAAAATGGAGTCACGGTCGATGTTTTTCGAAACTTTTGTGGCGAATCATTAGGACTGATGATTTAGAATCGAATTTCGAAGAAACGGATATCATAAAACAGTAAAAGAGTGCTTAAAATCGAGACCCTAATTCGGTAACCTTAATCTGGGACGTTTGAAGTACGTGCTAAAAAAACCAAGTCACGGTCCACGTTTTTCGAAACTTTTTTGGGGAATCATGAGGCCGAATATTTTAGAATATAATTGTGAAGAAATGGAGTGCAAACAACAATTAAAGAGTGCTGAAAATCGAGACCCTAATTCGGAAACCTTAATCGTGGACGTTTGAAGTACGTGCTAAAAAATGGAGTCACGGTCGATGTTTTTCGAAACTTTTGTGGCGAATCATTAGGAATGATGATTTAGAATCGAATTTCGAAGAAACGGATAGCATAAAACAGTAAAAGAGTGCTTAAAATCGAGACCCTAATTCGGTAACCTTAATCTGGGACGTTTGAAGTACGTGCTAGAAAAACCGAGTCACGGTCGACGTTTTTCGAAACTTTTTTGGGGAATCATAAGGCCGAATATTTTAGAATATAATTTCGAAGAAACGGAGTGCATACAACAATTAAAGAGTGCTGAAAATCGAGACCCTAATTCGGAAACCTTAATCGTGGACGTTTGAAGTACGTGCTAAAAAATGGAGTCACGGTCGATGTTTTTCGAAACTTTTGTGGCGAATCATTAGGACTGATGATTTAGAATCGAATTTCGAAGAAACGGATAGCATAAAACAGTAAAAGAGTGCTTAAAATCGAGACCCTAATTCGGTAACCTTAATCTGGGACGTTTGAAGTACGTGCTAAAAAAACCGAGTCACGGTCGACGTTTTTCGAAACTTTCTTGGGGAATCATAAGGCCGGATATTTTAGAATATAATTTCGAAGAAACGGAGTGCATAAAACAATTAAAGAGTGCTGAAAATCGAGACCCTAATTCGGAAACCTTAATCGTGGACGTTTGAAGTACGTGCTAAAAAATGGAGTCACGGTCGATGTTTTTCGAAACTTTTGTGGCGAATCATTAGGACTGATGATTTAGAATCGAATTTCGAAGAAACGGATAGCATAAAACAGTAAAAGAGTGCTTAAAATCGAGACCCTAATTCGGTAACCTTAATCTGGGACGTTTGAAGTACGTGCTAAAAAAACCGAGTCACGGTCGACGTTTTTCGAAACTTTTTTGGGGAATCATAAGGCCGGATATTTTAAAATATAATTTCGAAGAACCGGAGTGCATACAACAATTAAAGAGTGCTGAAAATCGAGACCCTAATTCGGAAACCTTAATCGTGGACGTTTGAAGTACGTGCTAAAAAATGGAGTCACGGTCGATGTTTTTCGAAACTTTTGTGGCGAATCATTAGGACTGATGATTTAGAATCGAATTTCGAAGAAACGGATAGCATAAAACAGTAAAAGAGTGCTTAAAATCGAGACCCTAATTCGGTAACCTTAATCTGGGACGTTTGAAGTACGTGCTAAAAAAACCGAGTCACGGTCGACGTTTTTCGAAACTTTTTTGGGAAATCATAAGGCCGGATATTTTAGAATATAATTGTGAAGAAATGGAGTGCATAAAACAATTAAAGAGTGCTGAAAATCGAGACCCTAATTCGGAAACCTTAATCGTGGACGTTTGAAGTACGTGCTAAAAAATGGAGTCACGGTCGATGTTTTTCGAAACTTTTGTGGCGAATCATTAGGACTGATGATTTAGAATCGAATTTCGAAGAAACGGATAGCATAAAACAGTAAAAGAGTGCTTAAAATCGAGACCCTAATTCGGTAACCTTAATCTGGGACGTTTGAAGTACGTGCTAAAAAAACCGAGTCACGGTCGACGTTTTTCGAAACTTTTTTGGGGAATCATAAGGCCGGATATTTTAAAATATAATTTCGAAGAAACGGAGTGCATACAACAATTAAAGAGTGCTAAAAATCGAGACCCTAATTCGGAAACCTTAATCGTGGACGTTTGAAGTACGTGCTAAAAAATGGAGTCACGGTCGATGTTTTTCGAAACTTTTGTGGCGAATCATTAGGACTGATGATTTAGAATCGAATTTCGAAGAAACGGATAGCATAAAACAGTAAAAGAGTGCTTAAAATCGAGACCCTAATTCGGTAACCTTAATCTGGGACGTTTGAAGTACGTGCTAAAAAAACCGAGTCACGGTCGACGTTTTTGAAACTTTTTTGGGGAATCATAAGGCCGAATATTTTAGAATATAATTTCGAAGAAACAGAGTGCATACAACAATTAAAGAGTGCTGAAAATCGAGACCCTAATTCAGAAACTTTAATCTGGGACGTTTGAAGTACGTGCTAAAAAATGGAGTCACGGTCGATGTTTTTCGAAACTTTTGTGGCGAATCATTAGGAATGATGATTTAGAATCGAATTTCGAAGAAACGGATAGCATAAAACAGTAAAAGAGTGCTTAAAATCGAGACCCTAATTCGGTAACCTTAATCTGGGACGTTTGAAGTACGTGCTAAAAAAACTGAGTCACGGTCGACGTTTTTCGAAACTTTTTTGGGAAATCATAAGGCCGGATATTTTAGAATATAATTGTGAAGAAATGGAGTGCATAAAACAATTAAAGAGTGCTGAAAATCGAGACCCTAATTCGGAAACCTTAATCGTGGACGTTTGAAGTACGTGCTAAAAAATGGAGTCACGGTCGATGTTTTTCGAAACTTTTGTGGCGAATCATTAGGACTGATGATTTAGAATCGAATTTCGAAGAAACGGATAGCATAAAACAGTAAAAGAGTGCTTAAAATCGAGACCCTAATTCGGTAACCTTAATCTGGGACGTTTGAAGTACGTGCTAAAAAAACCGAGTCACGGTCGACGTTTTTCGAAACTTTCTTGGGGAATCATAAGGCCGGATATTTTAGAATATAATTTCGAAGAAACGGAGTGCATAAAACAATTAAAGAGTGCTGAAAATCGAGACCCTAATTCGGAAACCTTAATCGTGGACGTTTGAAGTACGTGCTAAAAAATGGAGTCACGGTCGATGTTTTTCGAAACTTTTGTGGCGAATCATTAGGACTGATGATTTAGAATCGAATTTCGAAGAAACGGATAGCATAAAACAGTAAAAGAGTGCTTAAAATCGAGACCCTAATTCGGTAACCTTAATCTGGGACGTTTGAAGTACGTGCTAAAAAAACCGAGTCACGGTCGACGTTTTTCGAAACTTTTTTGGGGAATCATAAGGCCGGATATTTTAAAATATAATTTCGAAGAACCGGAGTGCATACAACAATTAAAGAGTGCTGAAAATCGAGACCCTAATTCGGAAACCTTAATCGTGGACGTTTGAAGTACGTGCTAAAAAATGGAGTCACGGTCGATGTTTTTCGAAACTTTTGTGGCGAATCATTAGGACTGATGATTTAGAATCGAATTTCGAAGAAACGGATAGCATAAAACAGTAAAAGAGTGCTTAAAATCGAGACCCTAATTCGGTAACCTTAATCTGGGACGTTTGAAGTACGTGCTAAAAAAACCGAGTCACGGTCGACGTTTTTCGAAACTTTTTTGGGAAATCATAAGGCCGGATATTTTAGAATATAATTGTGAAGAAATGGAGTGCATAAAACAATTAAAGAGTGCTGAAAATCGAGACCCTAATTCGGAAACCTTAATCGTGGACGTTTGAAGTACGTGCTAAAAAATGGAGTCACGGTCGATGTTTTTCGAAACTTTTGTGGCGAATCATTAGGACTGATGATTTAGAATCGAATTTCGAAGAAACGGATAGCATAAAACAGTAAAAGAGTGCTTAAAATCGAGACCCTAATTCGGTAACCTTAATCTGGGACGTTTGAAGTACGTGCTAAAAAAACCGAGTCACGGTCGACGTTTTTCGAAACTTTTTTGGGGAATCATAAGGCCGGATATTTTAAAATATAATTTCGAAGAAACGGAGTGCATACAACAATTAAAGAGTGCTAAAAATCGAGACCCTAATTCGGAAACCTTAATCGTGGACGTTTGAAGTACGTGCTAAAAAATGGAGTCACGGTCGATGTTTTTCGAAACTTTTGTGGCGAATCATTAGGACTGATGATTTAGAATCGAATTTCGAAGAAACGGATAGCATAAAACAGTAAAAGAGTGCTTAAAATCGAGACCCTAATTCGGTAACCTTAATCTGGGACGTTTGAAGTACGTGCTAAAAAAACCGAGTCACGGTCGACGTTTTTGAAACTTTTTTGGGGAATCATAAGGCCGAATATTTTAGAATATAATTTCGAAGAAACAGAGTGCATACAACAATTAAAGAGTGCTGAAAATCGAGACCCTAATTCAGAAACTTTAATCTGGGACGTTTGAAGTACGTGCTAAAAAATGGAGTCACGGTCGATGTTTTTCGAAACTTTTGTGGCGAATCATTAGGAATGATGATTTAGAATCGAATTTCGAAGAAACGGATAGCATAAAACAGTAAAAGAGTGCTTAAAATCGAGACCCTAATTCGGTAACCTTAATCTGGGACGTTTGAAGTACGTGCTAAAAAAACTGAGTCACGGTCGACGTTTTTCGAAACTTTTTTGGGAAATCATAAGGCCGGATATTTTAGAATATAATTGTGAAGAAATGGAGTGCATAAAACAATTAAAGAGTGCTGAAAATCGAGACCCTAATTCGGAAACCTTAATCGTGGACGTTTGAAGTACGTGCTAAAAAATGGAGTCACGGTCGATGTTTTTCGAAACTTTTGTGGCGAATCATTAGGACTGATGATTTAGAATCGAATTTCGAAGAAACGGATAGCATAAAACAGTAAAAGAGTGCTTAAAATCGAGACCCTAATTCGGTAACCTTAATCTGGGACGTTTGAAGTACGTGCTAAAAAAACCGAGTCACGGTCGACGTTTTTCGAAACTTTTTTGGGGAATCATAAGGCCGGATATTTTAAAATATAATTTCGAAGAAACGGAGTGCATACAACAATTAAAGAGTGCTAAAAATCGAGACCCTAATTCGGAAACCTTAATCGTGGACGTTTGAAGTACGTGCTAAAAAATGGAGTCACGGTCGATGTTTTTCGAAACTTTTGTGGCGAATCATTAGGAATGATGATTTAGAATCGAATTTCGAAGAAACGGATAGCATAAAACAGTAAAAGAGTGCTTAAAATCGAGACCCTAATTCGGTAACCTTAATCTGGGACGTTTGAAGTACGTGCTAAAAAAACTGAGTCACGGTCGACGTTTTTCGAAACTTTTTTGGGAAATCATAAGGCCGGATATTTTAGAATATAATTGTGAAGAAATGGAGTGCATAAAACAATTAAAGAGTGCTGAAAATCGAGACCCTAATTCGGAAACCTTAATCGTGGACGTTTGAAGTACGTGCTAAAAAATGGAGTCACGGTCGATGTTTTTCGAAACTTTTGTGGCGAATCATTAGGACTGATGATTTAGAATCGAATTTCGAAGAAACGGATAGCATAAAACAGTAAAAGAGTGCTTAAAATCGAGACCCTAATTCGGTAACCTTAATCTGGGACGTTTGAAGTACGTGCTAAAAAAACTGAGTCACGGTCGACGTTTTTCGAAACTTTCTTGGGGAATCATAAGGCCGAATATTTTAGAATATAATTTCGAAGAAACGGAGTGCATAAAACAATTAAAGAGTGCTGAAAATCGAGACCCTAATTCGGAAACCTTAATCGTGGACGTTTGAAGTACGTGCTAAAAAATGGAGTCACGGTCGATGTTTTTCGAAACTTTTGTGGCGAATCATTAGGACTGATGATTTAGAATCGAATTTCGAAGAAACGGATATCATAAAACAGTAAAAGAGTGCTTAAAATCGAGACCCTAATTCGGTAACCTTAATCTGGGACGTTTGAAGTACGTGCTAAAAAAACCAAGTCACGGTCCACGTTTTTCGAAACTTTTTTGGGGAATCATGAGGCCGAATATTTTAGAATATAATTGTGAAGAAATGGAGTGCAAACAACAATTAAAGAGTGCTGAAAATCGAGACCCTAATTCGGAAACCTTAATCGTGGACGTTTGAAGTACGTGCTAAAAAATGGAGTCACGGTCGATGTTTTTCGAAACTTTTGTGGCGAATCATTAGGAATGATGATTTAGAATCGAATTTCGAAGAAACGGATAGCATAAAACAGTAAAAGAGTGCTTAAAATCGAGACCCTAATTCGGTAACCTTAATCTGGGACGTTTGAAGTACGTGCTAGAAAAACCGAGTCACGGTCGACGTTTTTCGAAACTTTTTTGGGGAATCATAAGGCCGAATATTTTAGAATATAATTTCGAAGAAACGGAGTGCATACAACAATTAAAGAGTGCTGAAAATCGAGACCCTAATTCGGAAACCTTAATCGTGGACGTTTGAAGTACGTGCTAAAAAATGGAGTCACGGTCGATGTTTTTCGAAACTTTTGTGGCGAATCATTAGGACTGATGATTTAGAATCGAATTTCGAAGAAACGGATAGCATAAAACAGTAAAAGAGTGCTTAAAATCGAGACCCTAATTCGGTAACCTTAATCTGGGACGTTTGAAGTACGTGCTAAAAAAACCGAGTCACGGTCGACGTTTTTCGAAACTTTCTTGGGGAATCATAAGGCCGGATATTTTAGAATATAATTTCGAAGAAACGGAGTGCATAAAACAATTAAAGAGTGCTGAAAATCGAGACCCTAATTCGGAAACCTTAATCGTGGACGTTTGAAGTACGTGCTAAAAAATGGAGTCACGGTCGATGTTTTTCGAAACTTTTGTGGCGAATCATTAGGACTGATGATTTAGAATCGAATTTCGAAGAAACGGATAGCATAAAACAGTAAAAGAGTGCTTAAAATCGAGACCCTAATTCGGTAACCTTAATCTGGGACGTTTGAAGTACGTGCTAAAAAAACCGAGTCACGGTCGACGTTTTTCGAAACTTTTTTGGGGAATCATAAGGCCGGATATTTTAAAATATAATTTCGAAGAACCGGAGTGCATACAACAATTAAAGAGTGCTGAAAATCGAGACCCTAATTCGGAAACCTTAATCGTGGACGTTTGAAGTACGTGCTAAAAAATGGAGTCACGGTCGATGTTTTTCGAAACTTTTGTGGCGAATCATTAGGACTGATGATTTAGAATCGAATTTCGAAGAAACGGATAGCATAAAACAGTAAAAGAGTGCTTAAAATCGAGACCCTAATTCGGTAACCTTAATCTGGGACGTTTGAAGTACGTGCTAAAAAAACCGAGTCACGGTCGACGTTTTTCGAAACTTTTTTGGGAAATCATAAGGCCGGATATTTTAGAATATAATTGTGAAGAAATGGAGTGCATAAAACAATTAAAGAGTGCTGAAAATCGAGACCCTAATTCGGAAACCTTAATCGTGGACGTTTGAAGTACGTGCTAAAAAATGGAGTCACGGTCGATGTTTTTCGAAACTTTTGTGGCGAATCATTAGGACTGATGATTTAGAATCGAATTTCGAAGAAACGGATAGCATAAAACAGTAAAAGAGTGCTTAAAATCGAGACCCTAATTCGGTAACCTTAATCTGGGACGTTTGAAGTACGTGCTAAAAAAACCGAGTCACGGTCGACGTTTTTCGAAACTTTTTTGGGGAATCATAAGGCCGGATATTTTAAAATATAATTTCGAAGAAACGGAGTGCATACAACAATTAAAGAGTGCTAAAAATCGAGACCCTAATTCGGAAACCTTAATCGTGGACGTTTGAAGTACGTGCTAAAAAATGGAGTCACGGTCGATGTTTTTCGAAACTTTTGTGGCGAATCATTAGGAATGATGATTTAGAATCGAATTTCGAAGAAACGGATAGCATAAAACAGTAAAAGAGTGCTTAAAATCGAGACCCTAATTCGGTAACCTTAATCTGGGACGTTTGAAGTACGTGCTAAAAAAACCGAGTCACGGTCGACGTTTTTCGAAACTTTTTTGGGGAATCATAAGGCTGAATATTTTAGAATATAATTTCGAAGAAACGGAGTGCATAAAACAATTAAAGAGTGCTGAAAATTGAGACCCTAATTCGGAAACCTTAATCGTGGACGTTTGAAGTACGTGCTAAAAAATGGAGTCACGGTCGATGTTTTTTGAAACTTTTGTGGCGAATCATTAGGAATGATGATTTAGAATCGAATTTCGAAGAAACGGATAGCATAAAACAGTAAAAGAGTGCTTAAAATCGAGACCCTAATTTGGTAACCTTAATCTGGGACGTTTGAAGTACGTGCTAAAAAAACCGAGTCACGGTCGACGTTTTTCGAAACTTTTTTGGGGAATCATAAGGCCGAATATTTTAGAATATAATTTCGAAGAAACGGAGTGCATACAACAATTAAAGAGTGCTGAAAATCGAGACCCTAATTCGGAAACCTTAATCGTGGACGTTTGAAGTACGTGCTAAAATATGGAGTCACGGTCGATGTTTTTCGAAACTTTTGTGGCGAATCATTAGGACTGATGATTTAGAATCGAATTTCGAAGAAACGGATAGCATAAAACAGTAAAAGAGTGCTTAAAATCGAGACCCTAATTCGGTAACCTTAATCTGGGACGTTTGAAGTACGTGCTAAAAAAACCGAGTCACGGTCGACGTTTTTCGAAACTTTTTTGGGAAATCATAAGGCCGGATATTTTAGAATATAATTGTGAAGAAATGGAGTGCATAAAACAATTAAAGAGTGCTGAAAATCGAGACCCTAATTCGGAAACCTTAATCGTGGACGTTTGAAGTACGTGCTAAAAAATGGAGTCACGGTCGATGTTTTTCGAAACTTTTGTGGCGAATCATTAGGACTGATGATTTAGAATCGAATTTCGAAGAAACGGATAGCATAAAACAGTAAAAGAGTGCTTAAAATCGAGACCCTAATTCGGTAACCTTAATCTGGGACGTTTGAAGTACGTGCTAAAAAAACCGAGTCACGGTCGACGTTTTTCGAAACTTTTTTGGGGAATCATAAGGCCGGATATTTTAAAATATAATTTCGAAGAAACGGAGTGCATACAACAATTAAAGAGTGCTAAAAATCGAGACCCTAATTCGGAAACCTTAATCGTGGACGTTTGAAGTACGTGCTAAAAAATGGAGTCACGGTCGATGTTTTTCGAAACTTTTGTGGCGAATCATTAGGACTGATGATTTAGAATCGAATTTCGAAGAAACGGATAGCATAAAACAGTAAAAGAGTGCTTAAAATCGAGACCCTAATTCGGTAACCTTAATCTGGGACGTTTGAAGTACGTGCTAAAAAAACCGAGTCACGGTCGACGTTTTTGAAACTTTTTTGGGGAATCATAAGGCCGAATATTTTAGAATATAATTTCGAAGAAACAGAGTGCATACAACAATTAAAGAGTGCTGAAAATCGAGACCCTAATTCAGAAACTTTAATCTGGGACGTTTGAAGTACGTGCTAAAAAATGGAGTCACGGTCGATGTTTTTCGAAACTTTTGTGGCGAATCATTAGGAATGATGATTTAGAATCGAATTTCGAAGAAACGGATAGCATAAAACAGTAAAAGAGTGCTTAAAATCGAGACCCTAATTCGGTAACCTTAATCTGGGACGTTTGAAGTACGTGCTAAAAAAACTGAGTCACGGTCGACGTTTTTCGAAACTTTTTTGGGAAATCATAAGGCCGGATATTTTAGAATATAATTGTGAAGAAATGGAGTGCATAAAACAATTAAAGAGTGCTGAAAATCGAGACCCTAATTCGGAAACCTTAATCGTGGACGTTTGAAGTACGTGCTAAAAAATGGAGTCACGGTCGATGTTTTTCGAAACTTTTGTGGCGAATCATTAGGACTGATGATTTAGAATCGAATTTCGAAGAAACGGATAGCATAAAACAGTAAAAGAGTGCTTAAAATCGAGACCCTAATTCGGTAACCTTAATCTGGGACGTTTGAAGTACGTGCTAAAAAAACCGAGTCACGGTCGACGTTTTTCGAAACTTTTTTGGGGAATCATAAGGCCGGATATTTTAAAATATAATTTCGAAGAAACGGAGTGCATACAACAATTAAAGAGTGCTAAAAATCGAGACCCTAATTCGGAAACCTTAATCGTGGACGTTTGAAGTACGTGCTAAAAAATGGAGTCACGGTCGATGTTTTTCGAAACTTTTGTGGCGAATCATTAGGAATGATGATTTAGAATCGAATTTCGAAGAAACGGATAGCATAAAACAGTAAAAGAGTGCTTAAAATCGAGACCCTAATTCGGTAACCTTAATCTGGGACGTTTGAAGTACGTGCTAAAAAAACTGAGTCACGGTCGACGTTTTTCGAAACTTTTTTGGGAAATCATAAGGCCGGATATTTTAGAATATAATTGTGAAGAAATGGAGTGCATAAAACAATTAAAGAGTGCTGAAAATCGAGACCCTAATTCGGAAACCTTAATCGTGGACGTTTGAAGTACGTGCTAAAAAATGGAGTCACGGTCGATGTTTTTCGAAACTTTTGTGGCGAATCATTAGGACTGATGATTTAGAATCGAATTTCGAAGAAACGGATAGCATAAAACAGTAAAAGAGTGCTTAAAATCGAGACCCTAATTCGGTAACCTTAATCTGGGACGTTTGAAGTACGTGCTAAAAAAACTGAGTCACGGTCGACGTTTTTCGAAACTTTCTTGGGGAATCATAAGGCCGAATATTTTAGAATATAATTTCGAAGAAACGGAGTGCATAAAACAATTAAAGAGTGCTGAAAATCGAGACCCTAATTCGGAAACCTTAATCGTGGACGTTTGAAGTACGTGCTAAAAAATGGAGTCACGGTCGATGTTTTTCGAAACTTTTGTGGCGAATCATTAGGACTGATGATTTAGAATCGAATTTCGAAGAAACGGATATCATAAAACAGTAAAAGAGTGCTTAAAATCGAGACCCTAATTCGGTAACCTTAATCTGGGACGTTTGAAGTACGTGCTAAAAAAACCAAGTCACGGTCCACGTTTTTCGAAACTTTTTTGGGGAATCATGAGGCCGAATATTTTAGAATATAATTGTGAAGAAATGGAGTGCAAACAACAATTAAAGAGTGCTGAAAATCGAGACCCTAATTCGGAAACCTTAATCGTGGACGTTTGAAGTACGTGCTAAAAAATGGAGTCACGGTCGATGTTTTTCGAAACTTTTGTGGCGAATCATTAGGAATGATGATTTAGAATCGAATTTCGAAGAAACGGATAGCATAAAACAGTAAAAGAGTGCTTAAAATCGAGACCCTAATTCGGTAACCTTAATCTGGGACGTTTGAAGTACGTGCTAGAAAAACCGAGTCACGGTCGACGTTTTTCGAAACTTTTTTGGGGAATCATAAGGCCGAATATTTTAGAATATAATTTCGAAGAAACGGAGTGCATACAACAATTAAAGAGTGCTGAAAATCGAGACCCTAATTCGGAAACCTTAATCGTGGACGTTTGAAGTACGTGCTAAAAAATGGAGTCACGGTCGATGTTTTTCGAAACTTTTGTGGCGAATCATTAGGACTGATGATTTAGAATCGAATTTCGAAGAAACGGATAGCATAAAACAGTAAAAGAGTGCTTAAAATCGAGACCCTAATTCGGTAACCTTAATCTGGGACGTTTGAAGTACGTGCTAAAAAAACCGAGTCACGGTCGACGTTTTTCGAAACTTTCTTGGGGAATCATAAGGCCGGATATTTTAGAATATAATTTCGAAGAAACGGAGTGCATAAAACAATTAAAGAGTGCTGAAAATCGAGACCCTAATTCGGAAACCTTAATCGTGGACGTTTGAAGTACGTGCTAAAAAATGGAGTCACGGTCGATGTTTTTCGAAACTTTTGTGGCGAATCATTAGGACTGATGATTTAGAATCGAATTTCGAAGAAACGGATAGCATAAAACAGTAAAAGAGTGCTTAAAATCGAGACCCTAATTCGGTAACCTTAATCTGGGACGTTTGAAGTACGTGCTAAAAAAACCGAGTCACGGTCGACGTTTTTCGAAACTTTTTTGGGGAATCATAAGGCCGGATATTTTAAAATATAATTTCGAAGAACCGGAGTGCATACAACAATTAAAGAGTGCTGAAAATCGAGACCCTAATTCGGAAACCTTAATCGTGGACGTTTGAAGTACGTGCTAAAAAATGGAGTCACGGTCGATGTTTTTCGAAACTTTTGTGGCGAATCATTAGGACTGATGATTTAGAATCGAATTTCGAAGAAACGGATAGCATAAAACAGTAAAAGAGTGCTTAAAATCGAGACCCTAATTCGGTAACCTTAATCTGGGACGTTTGAAGTACGTGCTAAAAAAACCGAGTCACGGTCGACGTTTTTCGAAACTTTTTTGGGAAATCATAAGGCCGGATATTTTAGAATATAATTGTGAAGAAATGGAGTGCATAAAACAATTAAAGAGTGCTGAAAATCGAGACCCTAATTCGGAAACCTTAATCGTGGACGTTTGAAGTACGTGCTAAAAAATGGAGTCACGGTCGATGTTTTTCGAAACTTTTGTGGCGAATCATTAGGACTGATGATTTAGAATCGAATTTCGAAGAAACGGATAGCATAAAACAGTAAAAGAGTGCTTAAAATCGAGACCCTAATTCGGTAACCTTAATCTGGGACGTTTGAAGTACGTGCTAAAAAAACCGAGTCACGGTCGACGTTTTTCGAAACTTTTTTGGGGAATCATAAGGCCGGATATTTTAAAATATAATTTCGAAGAAACGGAGTGCATACAACAATTAAAGAGTGCTAAAAATCGAGACCCTAATTCGGAAACCTTAATCGTGGACGTTTGAAGTACGTGCTAAAAAATGGAGTCACGGTCGATGTTTTTCGAAACTTTTGTGGCGAATCATTAGGAATGATGATTTAGAATCGAATTTCGAAGAAACGGATAGCATAAAACAGTAAAAGAGTGCTTAAAATCGAGACCCTAATTCGGTAACCTTAATCTGGGACGTTTGAAGTACGTGCTAAAAAAACCGAGTCACGGTCGACGTTTTTCGAAACTTTTTTGGGGAATCATAAGGCTGAATATTTTAGAATATAATTTCGAAGAAACGGAGTGCATAAAACAATTAAAGAGTGCTGAAAATTGAGACCCTAATTCGGAAACCTTAATCGTGGACGTTTGAAGTACGTGCTAAAAAATGGAGTCACGGTCGATGTTTTTTGAAACTTTTGTGGCGAATCATTAGGAATGATGATTTAGAATCGAATTTCGAAGAAACGGATAGCATAAAACAGTAAAAGAGTGCTTAAAATCGAGACCCTAATTTGGTAACCTTAATCTGGGACGTTTGAAGTACGTGCTAAAAAAACCGAGTCACGGTCGACGTTTTTCGAAACTTTTTTGGGGAATCATAAGGCCGAATATTTTAGAATATAATTTCGAAGAAACGGAGTGCATACAACAATTAAAGAGTGCTGAAAATCGAGACCCTAATTCGGAAACCTTAATCGTGGACGTTTGAAGTACGTGCTAAAATATGGAGTCACGGTCGATGTTTTTCGAAACTTTTGTGGCGAATCATTAGGACTGATGATTTAGAATCGAATTTCGAAGAAACGGATAGCATAAAACAGTAAAAGAGTGCTTAAAATCGAGACCCTAATTTGGTAACCTTAATCTGGGACGTTTGAAGTACGTGCTAAAAAAAACCGAGTCACGGTCGACGTTTTTCGAAACTTTTTTGGGGAATCATAAGGCCGGATATTTTAGAATATAATTGTGAAGAAATGGAGTGCATACAACAATTAAAGAGTGCTGAAAATCGAGACCCTAATTCGGAAACCTTAATCGTGGACGTTTGAAGTACGTGCTAAAAAATGGAGTCACGGTCGATGTTTTTCGAAACTTTTGTGGCGAATCATTAGGACTGATGATTTAGAATCGAATTTCGAAGAAACGGATAGCATAAAACAGTAAAAGAGTGCTTAAAATCGAGACCCTAATTCGGTAACCTTAATCTGGGACGTTTGAAGTACGTGCTAAAAAAACCGAGTAACGGTCGACGTTTTTCGAAACTTTTTTGGGGAATCATAAGGCCGGATATTTTAGAATATAATTTCGAAGAAATGGAGTGCATAAAACAATTAAAGGGTGCTGAAAATCGAGACCCTAATTCGGAAACCTTAATCGTGGAGGTTTGAAGTACGTGCTAAAAAATGGAGTCACGGTCGATGTTTTTCGAAACTTTTGTGGCGAATCATTAGGACTGATGATTTAGAATCGAATTTCGAAGAAACGGATAGCATAAAACAGTAAAAGAGTGCTTAAAATCGAAAACCTAATTTTGTAACCTTAATCTGGGACGTTTGAAGTACGTGCTAAAAAAACCGAGTAACGGTCGACGTTTTTCGAAACTTTTTTGGGGAATTATAAGGCCGGATATTTTAGGATATAATTTCGAAGAAATGGAGTGCATAAAACAATTAAATGGTGCTGAAAATCGAGACCCTAATTCGGAAACCTTAATCTGGAACGTTTGAAGTACGTGCTAAAAAATGGAGTCACGGTCGATGTTTTTTGAAACTTTTGTGGCGAATCATTAGGACTGGTGATTTAGAATCGAATTTCGAAGAAACGGATACCATAAAACAGTAAAAGAGTGCTTAAAATCGAAAACCTAATTTTGTAACCTTAATCTGGGACGTTTGAAGTACGTGCTAAAAAAACCGAGTAACGGTCGACGTTTTTCGAAACTTTTTTGATGAATCATAAGGCCGGATGTTTTAGAATATAATTTCGAAGAAATGGAGTGCATAAAACAATTAAAGGGTGCTGAAAATCGAGACCCTAATTCGGAAACCTTAATCTGGGACGTTTGAAGTACGTGCTAAAAAATGGAGTCACGGTTGATGTTTTTCGAAACTTTTGTGGCGAATCATTAGGACTGGTGATTTAGAATCGAATTTCGAAGAAACGGATAGCATAAAACAGTAAAAGAGTGCTTAAAATCGAAAACCTAATTTTGTAACCTTAATCTGGGACGTTTGAAGTACGTGCTAAAAAAACCGAGTAACGGTCGACGTTTTTCGAAACTTTTTTGGGGAATCATAAGGCTGGATATTTTAGAATATAATTTCGAAGAAATGGAGTGCATAAAACAATTAAATGGTGCTGAAAATCGAGACCCTAATTCGGAAACCTTAATCTGGGACGTTTGAAGTACGTGATAAAAAATGGAGTCACGGTCGATGTTTTTCGAAACTTTTGTGGCGAATCATTAGGACTGATTATTTAGAATCGAATTTCGAAGAAACGGATACCATAAAACAGTAAAAGAGTGCTTAAAATCGAAAACCTAATTTTGTAACCTTAATCTGGGACGTTTGAAGTACGTGCAAAAAAAACCGAGTAACGGTCGACGTTTTTCGAAACTTTTTTGGGGAATCATAAGGTCGGATATTTTAGGATATAATTTCGAAGAAATGGAGTGCATAAAACAATTAAATGGTGCTGAAAATCGAGACCCTAATTCGGAAACCTTAATCTGGGACGTTTGAAGTACGTGCTAAAAAATGGAGTCACGGTCGATGTTTTTCGAAACTTTTGTGGCGAATCATTAGGACTGGTGATTTAGAATCGAATTTCGAAGAAACGGATACCATAAAACAGTAAAAGAGTGCTTAAAATCGAAAACCTAATTTTGTAACCTTAATCTGGGACGTTTGAAGTACGTGCTAAAAAAACCGAGTAACGGTCGACGTTTTTCGAAACTTTTTTGGGGAATCATAAGGCCGGATGTTTTAGAATATAATTTCGAAGAAATGGAGTGCATAAAACAATTAAAGGGTGCTGAAAATCGAGACCCTAATTCGGAAACCTTAATCTGGGACGTTTGAAGTACGTGCTAAAAAATGGAGTCACGGTCGATATTTTTCGAAACTTTTGTGGCGAATCATTAGGACTGATGATTTAGAATCGAATTTCGAAGAAACGGATAGCATCAAACAGTAAAAGAGTGCTTAAAATCGAAAACCTAATTTTGTAACCTTAATCTGGGACGTTTGAAGTACGTGCTAAAAAAACCGAGTAACGGTCGACGTTTTTCGAAACTTTTTTGGGGAATCATAAGGCCGGATATTTTAGAATATAATTTCGAAGAAATGGAGTGCATAAAACAATTAAAGGGTGCTGAAAATCGAGACCCTAATTCGGAAACCTTAATCGTGGACGTTTGAAGTACGTGCTAAAAAATGGAGTCACGGTCGATGTTTTTCGAAACTTTTGTGGCGAATCATTAGGAATGATGATTTAGAATCGAATTTCGAAGAAACGGATAGCATAAAACAGTAAAAGAGTGCTTAAAATCGAGACCCTAATTCGGAAACCGTAATCGTGGACGTTTGAAGTACGTGCTAAAAAAACCGAGTAACGGTCGACGTTTTTCGAAACTTTTTTGGGGAATCATAAGGCCGGATATTTTAGAATATAATTTCGAAGAAATGGAGTGCATAAAACAATTAAAGGGTGCTGAAAATCGAGACCCTAATTCGGAAACCTTAATCTGGGACGTTTGAAGTACGTGCTAAAAAATGGAGTCACGATCGATGTTTTTCGAAACTTTTGTGGCGAATCATTAGGACTGATGATTTAGTATCGAATTTCGAAGAAACGGATAAAACAGTAAAAGAGTGCTTAAAATCGAAAACCTAATTTTGTAACCTTAATCTGGGACGTTTGAAGTACGTGCTAAAAAAACCGAGTAACGGTCGACGTTTTTCGAAACTTTTTTGGGGAATCATAAGGCCGGATGTTTTAGAATATAATTTCGAAGAAATGGAGTGCATAAAACAATTAAAGGGTGCTGAAAATCGAGACCCTAATTCGTAAACCTTAATCTGGGACGTTTGAAGTACGTGCTAAAAAATGGAGTCACGGTCGATGTTTTTCGAAACTTTTGTGGCGAATCATTAGGACTGATGATTTAGAATCGAATTTCGAAGAAACGGATAGCATAAAACAGTAAAAGAGTGCTTAAAATCGAAAACCTAATTTTGTAACCTTAATCTGGGACGTTTGAAGTACGTGCTAAAAAAACCGAGTAACGGTCAACGTTTTTCGAAACTTTTTTGGGGAATCATAAGGCCGGATATTTTAGAATATAATTTCGAAGAAATGGAGTGCATAAAACAATTAAATGGTGCTGAAAATCGAGACCCTAATTCGGAAACCTTAATCGTGGACGTTTGAAGTACGTGCTAAAAAATGGAGTCACGGTCGATGTTTTTCGAAACTTTTGTGGCGAATCATTAGGACTGATGATTTAAAATCGAAATTTCGAAGAAACGGATACCATAAAACAGTAAAAGAGTGCTTAAAATCGAAAACCTAATTTTGTAACCTTAATCTAGGATGTTTGAAGTACGTGCTAAAAAAACCGAGTAACGGTCGACGTTTTTCGAAACTTTTTTGGGGAATCATAAGGCCGGATGTTTTAGAATATAATTTCGAAGAAATGGAGTGCATAAAACAATTAAAGGGTGCTGAAAATCGAGACCCTAATTCGTAAACCTTAATCTGGGACGTTTGAAGTACGTGCTAAAAAATGGAGTCACGGTCGATGTTTTTCGAAACTTTTGTGGCGAATCATTAGGACTGATGATTTAGAATCGAATTTCGAAGAAACGGATAGCATAAAACAGTAAAAGAGTGCTTAAAATCGAAAACCTAATTTTGTAACCTTAATCTGGGACGTTTGAAGTACGTGCTAAAAAAACCGAGTAACGGTCAACGTTTTTCGAAACTTTTTTGGGGAATCATAAGGCCGGATATTTTAGAATATAATTTCGAAGAAATGGAGTGCATAAAACAATTAAATGGTGCTGAAAATCGAGACCCTAATTCGGAAACCTTAATCGTGGACGTTTGAAGTACGTGCTAAAAAATGGAGTCACGGTCGATGTTTTTCGAAACTTTTGTGGCGAATCATTAGGAATGATGATTTAGAATCGAATTTCGAAGAAACGGATAGCATAAAACAGTAAAAGAGTGCTTAAAATCGAGACCCTAATTCGGAAACCGTAATCGTGGACGTTTGAAGTACGTGCTAAAAAAACCGAGTAACGGTCGACGTTTTTCGAAACTTTTTTGGGGAATCATAAGGCCGGATATTTTAGAATATAATTTCGAAGAAATGGAGTGCATAAAACAATTAAAGGGTGCTGAAAATCGAGACCCTAATTCGGAAACCTTAATCTGGGACGTTTGAAGTACGTGCTAAAAAATGGAGTCACGATCGATGTTTTTCGAAACTTTTGTGGCGAATCATTAGGACTGATGATTTAGTATCGAATTTCGAAGAAACGGATAAAACAGTAAAAGAGTGCTTAAAATCGAAAACCTAATTTTGTAACCTTAATCTGGGACGTTTGAAGTACGTGCTAAAAAAACCGAGTAACGGTCGACGTTTTTCGAAACTTTTTTGGGGAATCATAAGGCCGGATGTTTTAGAATATAATTTCGAAGAAATGGAGTGCATAAAACAATTAAAGGGTGCTGAAAATCGAGACCCTAATTCGTAAACCTTAATCTGGGACGTTTGAAGTACGTGTTAAAAAATGGAGTCACGGTCGATGTTTTTCGAAACTTTTGTGGCGAATCATTAGGACTGATGATTTAGAATCGAATTTCGAAGAAACGGATAGCATCAAACAGTAAAAGAGTGCTTAAAATCGAAAACCTAATTTTGTAACCTTAATCTGGGACGTTTGAAGTACGTGCTAAAAAAACCGAGTAACGGTCGACGTTTTTCGAAACTTTTTTGGGGAATCATAAGGCCGGATATTTTAGAATATAATTTCGAAGAAATGGAGTGCATAAAACAATTAAAGGGTGCTGAAAATCGAGACCCTAATTCGGAAACCTTAATCGTGGACGTTTGAAGTACGTGCTAAAAAATGGAGTCACGGTCGATGTTTTTCGAAACTTTTGTGGCGAATCATTAGGAATGATGATTTAGAATCGAATTTCGAAGAAACGGATAGCATAAAACAGTAAAAGAGTGCTTAAAATCGAGACCCTAATTCGGAAACCGTAATCGTGGACGTTTGAAGTACGTGCTAAAAAAACCGAGTAACGGTCGACGTTTTTCGAAACTTTTTTGGGGAATCATAAGGCCGGATATTTTAGAATATAATTTCGAAGAAATGGAGTGCATAAAACAATTAAAGGGTGCTGAAAATCGAGACCCTAATTCGGAAACCTTAATCTGGGACGTTTGAAGTACGTGCTAAAAAATGGAGTCACGATCGATGTTTTTCGAAACTTTTGTGGCGAATCATTAGGACTGATGATTTAGTATCGAATTTCGAAGAAACGGATAAAACAGTAAAAGAGTGCTTAAAATCGAAAACCTAATTTTGTAACCTTAATCTGGGACGTTTGAAGTACGTGCTAAAAAAACCGAGTAACGGTCGACGTTTTTCGAAACTTTTTTGGGGAATCATAAGGCCGGATGTTTTAGAATATAATTTCGAAGAAATGGAGTGCATAAAACAATTAAAGGGTGCTGAAAATCGAGACCCTAATTCGTAAACCTTAATCTGGGACGTTTGAAGTACGTGCTAAAAAATGGAGTCACGGTCGATGTTTTTCGAAACTTTTGTGGCGAATCATTAGGACTGATGATTTAGAATCGAATTTCGAAGAAACGGATAGCATAAAACAGTAAAAGAGTGCTTAAAATCGAAAACCTAATTTTGTAACCTTAATCTGGGACGTTTGAAGTACGTGCTAAAAAAACCGAGTAACGGTCAACGTTTTTCGAAACTTTTTTGGGGAATCATAAGGCCGGATATTTTAGAATATAATTTCGAAGAAATGGAGTGCATAAAACAATTAAATGGTGCTGAAAATCGAGACCCTAATTCGGAAACCTTAATCGTGGACGTTTGAAGTACGTGCTAAAAAATGGAGTCACGGTCGATGTTTTTCGAAACTTTTGTGGCGAATCATTAGGACTGATGATTTAAAATCGAAATTTCGAAGAAACGGATACCATAAAACAGTAAAAGAGTGCTTAAAATCGAAAACCTAATTTTGTAACCTTAATCTAGGATGTTTGAAGTACGTGCTAAAAAAACCGAGTAACGGTCGACGTTTTTCGAAACTTTTTTGGGGAATCATAAGGCCGGATGTTTTAGAATATAATTTCGAAGAAATGGAGTGCATAAAACAATTAAAGGGTGCTGAAAATCGAGACCCTAATTCGTAAACCTTAATCTGGGACGTTTGAAGTACGTGCTAAAAAATGGAGTCACGGTCGATGTTTTTCGAAACTTTTGTGGCGAATCATTAGGACTGATGATTTAGAATCGAATTTCGAAGAAACGGATAGCATAAAACAGTAAAAGAGTGCTTAAAATCGAAAACCTAATTTTGTAACCTTAATCTGGGACGTTTGAAGTACGTGCTAAAAAAACCGAGTAACGGTCAACGTTTTTCGAAACTTTTTTGGGGAATCATAAGGCCGGATATTTTAGAATATAATTTCGAAGAAATGGAGTGCATAAAACAATTAAATGGTGCTGAAAATCGAGACCCTAATTCGGAAACCTTAATCGTGGACGTTTGAAGTACGTGCTAAAAAATGGAGTCACGGTCGATGTTTTTCGAAACTTTTGTGGCGAATCATTAGGAATGATGATTTAGAATCGAATTTCGAAGAAACGGATAGCATAAAACAGTAAAAGAGTGCTTAAAATCGAGACCCTAATTCGGAAACCGTAATCGTGGACGTTTGAAGTACGTGCTAAAAAAACCGAGTAACGGTCGATGTTTTTCGAAACTTTTTTGGGGAATCATAAGGCCGGATATTTTAGAATATAATTTCGAAGAAATGGAGTGCATAAAACAATTAAAGGGTGCTGAAAATCGAGACCCTAATTCGGAAACCTTAATCTGGGACGTTTGAAGTACGTGCTAAAAAATGGAGTCACGATCGATGTTTTTCGAAACTTTTGTGGCGAATCATTAGGACTGATGATTTAGTATCGAATTTCGAAGAAACGGATAAAACAGTAAAAGAGTGCTTAAAATCGAAAACCTAATTTTGTAACCTTAATCTGGGACGTTTGAAGTACGTGCTAAAAAAACCGAGTAACGGTCGACGTTTTTCGAAACTTTTTTGGGGAATCATAAGGCCGGATGTTTTAGAATATAATTTCGAAGAAATGGAGTGCATAAAACAATTAAAGGGTGCTGAAAATCGAGACCCTAATTCGTAAACCTTAATCTGGGACGTTTGAAGTACGTGCTAAAAAATGGAGTCACGGTCGATGTTTTTCGAAACTTTTGTGGCGAATCATTAGGACTGATGATTTAGAATCGAATTTCGAAGAAACGGATAGCATAAAACAGTAAAAGAGTGCTTAAAATCGAAAACCTAATTTTGTAACCTTAATCTGGGACGTTTGAAGTACGTGCTAAAAAAACCGAGTAACGGTCAACGTTTTTCGAAACTTTTTTGGGGAATCATAAGGCCGGATATTTTAGAATATAATTTCGAAGAAATGGAGTGCATAAAACAATTAAATGGTGCTGAAAATCGAGACCCTAATTCGGAAACCTTAATCTGGGACGTTTGAAGTACGTGCTAAAAAATGGAGTCACGGTCGATGTTTTTCGAAACTTTTGTGGCGAATCATTAGGACTGATGATTTAAAATCGAATTTCGAAGAAACGGATACCATAAAACAGTAAAAGAGTGCTTAAAATCGAAAACCTAATTTTGTAACCTTAATCTAGGACGTTTGAAGTACGTGCTAAAAAAACCGAGTAACGGTCGACGTTTTTCGAAACTTTTTTGGGGAATCATAACGCCGGATATTTTAGGATATAATTTCGAAGAAATGGAGTGCATAAAACAATTAAATGGTGCTGAAAATCGATACCCTAATTCGGAAACCTTAATCTGGGACGTTTGAAGTACGTGCTAAAAAATGGAGTCACGGTCGATGTTTTTCGAAACTTTTGTGGCGAATCACTAGGACTGGTGATTTAGAATCGAATTTCGAAGAAACGGATAGCATAAAACAGTAAAAGAGTGCTTAAAATCGAAAACCTAATTTTGTAACCTTAATCTGGGACGTTTGAAGTACGTGCTAAAAAAACCGAGTAACGGTCGACGTTTTTCGAAACTTTTTTGGGGAATCATAAGGCCGGATGTTTTAGAATATAATTTCGAAGAAATAGAGTGCATAAAACAATTAAAGGGTGCTAAAAATCGAGACCCTAATTCGGAAACCTTAATCTAGGACGTTTGAAGTACGTGCTAAAAAATGGAGTCACGGTCGATGTTTTTCGAAACTTTTGTGGCGAATCATTAGGACTGATGATTTAGAATCGAATTTCGAAGAAACGGATAGCATAAAACAGTAAAAGAGTGCTTAAAATCGAAAACCTAATTTTGTAACCTTAATCTGGGACGTTTGAAGTACGTGCTAAAAAAACCGAGTAACGGTCGACGTTTTTCGAAACTTTTTTGGGGAATCATAAGGCCGGATGTTTTAGAATATAATTTCGAAGAAATGGAGTGCATAAAACAATTAAAGGGTGCTGAAAATCGAGACCCTAATTCGGAAACCTTAATCTGGGACGTTTGAAGTACGTGCTAAAAAATGGAGTCACGGTCGATGTTTTTCGAAACTTTTGTGGCGAATCATTAGGACTGATGATTTAAAATCGAATTTCGAAGAAACGGATACCATAAAACAGTAAAAGAGTGCTTAAAATCGAAAACCTAATTTTGTAACCTTAATCTAGGACGTTTGAAGTACGTGCTAAAAAAACCGAGTAACGGTCGACGTTTTTCGAAACTTTTTTGGGGAATCATAACGCCGGATATTTTAGGATATAATTTCGAAGAAATGGAGTGCATAAAACAATTAAATGGTGCTGAAAATCGAGACCCTAATTCGGAAACCTTAATCTGGGACGTTTGAAGTACGTGCTAAAAAATGGAGTCACGGTCGATGTTTTTCGAAACTTTGTGGCGAATCACTAGGACTGGTGATTTAGAATCGAATTTCGAAGAAACGGATAGCATAAAACAGTAAAAGAGTGCTTAAAATCGAAAACCTAATTTTGTAACCTTAATCTGGGACGTTTGAAGTACGTGCTAAAAAAACCGACTAACGGTCGACGTTTTTCGAAACTTTTTTGGGGAATCATAAGGCCGGATGTTTTAGAATATAATTTCGAAGAAATGGAGTGCATAAAACAATTAAAGGGTGCTAAAAATCGAGACCCTAATTCGGAAACCTTAATCTAGGACCTTTGAAGTACGTGCTAAAAAATGGAGTCACGGTCGATGTTTTTCGAAACTTTTGTGGCGAATCATTAGGACTGATGATTTAGAATCGAATTTCGAAGAAACGGATAGCATAAAACAGTAAAAGAGTGCTTAAAATCGAAAACCTAATTTTGTAACCTTAATCTGGGACGTTTGAAGTACGTGCTAAAAAAACCGAGTAACGGTCGACGTTTTTCGAAACTTTTTTGGGGAATCATAAGGCCGGATGTTTTAGAATATAATTTCGAAGAAATGGAGTGCATAAAACAATTAAAGGGTGCTGAAAATCGAGACCCTAATTCGGAAACCTTAATCTGGGACGTTTGAAGTACGTGCTAAAAAATGGAGTCACGGTCGATGTTTTTCGAAACTTTTGTGGCGAATCATTAGGACTGATGATTTAAAATCGAATTTCGAAGAAACGGATACCATAAAACAGTAAAAGAGTGCTTAAAATCGAAAACCTAATTTTGTAACCTTAATCTAGGACGTTTGAAGTACGTGCTAAAAAAACCGAGTAACGGTCGACGTTTTTCGAAACTTTTTTGGGGAATCATAACGCCGGATATTTTAGGATATAATTTCGAAGAAATGGAGTGCATAAAACAATTAAATGGTGCTGAAAATCGAGACCCTAATTCGGAAACCTTAATCTGGGACGTTTGAAGTACGTGCTAAAAAATGGAGTCACGGTCGATGTTTTTCGAAACTTTGTGGCGAATCACTAGGACTGGTGATTTAGAATCGAATTTCGAAGAAACGGATAGCATAAAACAGTAAAAGAGTGCTTAAAATCGAAAACCTAATTTTGTAACCTTAATCTGGGACGTTTGAAGTACGTGCTAAAAAAACCGACTAACGGTCGACGTTTTTCGAAACTTTTTTGGGGAATCATAAGGCCGGATGTTTTAGAATATAATTTCGAAGAAATGGAGTGCATAAAACAATTAAAGGGTGCTAAAAATCGAGACCCTAATTCGGAAACCTTAATCTAGGACCTTTGAAGTACGTGCTAAAAAATGGAGTCACGGTCGATGTTTTTCGAAACTTTTGTGGCGAATCATTAGGACTGATGATTTAGAATCGAATTTCGAAGAAACGGATAGCATAAAACAGTAAAAGAGTGCTTAAAATCGAAAACCTAATTTTGTAACCTTAATCTGGGACGTTTGAAGTACGTGCTAAAAAAACCGAGTAACGGTCGACGTTTTTCGAAACTTTTTTGGGGAATCATAAGGCCGGATGTTTTAGAATATAATTTCGAAGAAATGGAGTGCATAAAACAATTAAAGGGTGCTGAAAATCGAGACCCTAATTCGGAAACCTTAATCTGGGACGTTTGAAGTACGTGCTAAAAAATGGAGTCACGGTCGATGTTTTTCGAAACTTTTGTGGCGAATCATTAGGACTGATGATTTAAAATCGAATTTCGAAGAAACGGATACCATAAAACAGTAAAAGAGTGCTTAAAATCGAAAACCTAATTTTGTAACCTTAATCTAGGACGTTTGAAGTACGTGCTAAAAAAACCGAGTAACGGTCGACGTTTTTCGAAACTTTTTTGGGGAATCATAACGCCGGATATTTTAGGATATAATTTCGAAGAAATGGAGTGCATAAAACAATTAAATGGTGCTGAAAATCGAGACCCTAATTCGGAAACCTTAATCTGGGACGTTTGAAGTACGTGCTAAAAAATGGAGTCACGGTCGATGTTTTTCGAAACTTTGTGGCGAATCACTAGGACTGGTGATTTAGAATCGAATTTCGAAGAAACGGATAGCATAAAACAGTAAAAGAGTGCTTAAAATCGAAAACCTAATTTTGTAACCTTAATCTGGGACGTTTGAAGTACGTGCTAAAAAAACCGACTAACGGTCGACGTTTTTCGAAACTTTTTTGGGGAATCATAAGGCCGGATGTTTTAGAATATAATTTCGAAGAAATGGAGTGCATAAAACAATTAAAGGGTGCTAAAAATCGAGACCCTAATTCGGAAACCTTAATCTAGGACCTTTGAAGTACGTGCTAAAAAATGGAGTCACGGTCGATGTTTTTCGAAACTTTTGTGGCGAATCATTAGGACTGATGATTTAGAATCGAATTTCGAAGAAACGGATAGCATAAAACAGTAAAAGAGTGCTTAAAATCGAAAACCTAATTTTGTAACCTTAATCTGGGACGTTTGAAGTACGTGCTAAAAAAACCGAGTAACGGTCGACGTTTTTCGAAACTTTTTTGGGGAATCATAAGGCCGGATATTTTAGAATATAATTTCGAAGAAATGGAGTGCATAAAACAATTAAAGGGTGCTGAAAATCGAGACCCTAATTCGGAAACCTTAATCTGGGACGTTTGAAGTACGTGCTAAAAAATGGAGTCACGATCGATGTTTTTCGAAACTTTTGTGGCGAATCATTAGGACTGATGATTTAGTATCGAATTTCGAAGAAACGGATAGCATAAAACAGTAAAAGAGTGCTTAAAATCGAAAACCTAATTTTGTAACCTTAATCTGGGACGTTTGAAGTACGTGCTAAAAAAACCGAGTAACGGTCGACGTTTTTCGAAACTTTTTTGGGGAATCATAAGGCCGGATGTTTTAGAATATAATTTCGAAGAAATGGAGTGCATAAAACAATTAAAGGGTGCTGAAAATCGAGACCCTAATTCGGAAACCTTAATCTGGGACGTTTGAAGTACGTGCTAAAAAATGGAGTCACGGTCGATGTTTTTCGAAACTTTTGTGGCGAATCATTAGGACTGATGATTTAGAATCGAATTTCGAAGAAACGGATAGCATAAAACAGTAAAAGAGTGCTTAAAATCGAAAACCTAATTTTGTAACCTTAATCTGGGACGTTTGAAGTACGTGCTAAAAAAACCGAGTAACGGTCAACGTTTTTCGAAACTTTTTTGGGGAATCATAAGGCCGGATGTTTTAGAATATAATTTCGAAGAAATGGAGTGCATAAAACAATTAAAGGGTGCTAAAAATCGAGACCCTAATTCGGAAACCTTAATCTAGGACCTTTGAAGTACGTGCTAAAAAATGGAGTCACGGTCGATGTTTTTCGAAACTTTTGTGGCGAATCATTAGGACTGATGATTTAGAATCGAATTTCGAAGAAACGGATAGCATAAAACAGTAAAAGAGTGCTTAAAATCGAAAACCTAATTTTGTAACCTTAATCTGGGACGTTTGAAGTACGTGCTAAAAAAACCGAGTAACGGTCAACGTTTTTCGAAACTTTTTTGGGGAATCATAAGGCCGGATGTTTTAGAATATAATTTCGAAGAAATGGAGTGCATAAAACAATTAAAGGGTGCTAAAAATCGAGACCCTAATTCGGAAACCTTAATCTAGGACCTTTGAAGTACGTGCTAAAAAATGGAGTCACGGTCGATGTTTTTCGAAACTTTTGTGGCGAATCATTAGGACTGATGATTTAGAATCGAATTTCGAAGAAACGGATAGCATAAAACAGTAAAAGAGTGCTTAAAATCGAAAACCTAATTTTGTAACCTTAATCTGGGACGTTTGAAGTACGTGCTAAAAAAACCGAGTAACGGTCGACGTTTTTCGAAACTTTTTTGGGGAATCATAAGGCCGGATATTTTAGAATATAATTTCGAAGAAATGGAGTGCATAAAACAATTAAAGGGTGCTGAAAATCGAGACCCTAATTCGGAAACCTTAATCTGGGACGTTTGAAGTACGTGCTAAAAAATGGAGTCACGGTCGATGTTTTTCGAAACTTTTGTGGCGAATCATTAGGACTGATGATTTAAAATCGAATTTCGAAGAAACGGATACCATAAAACAGTAAAAGAGTGCTTAAAATCGAAAACCTAATTTTGTAACCTTAATCTAGGACGTTTGAAGTACGTGCTAAAAAAACCGAGTAACGGTCGACGTTTTTCGAAACTTTTTTGGGGAATCATAACGCCGGATATTTTAGGATATAATTTCGAAGAAATGGAGTGCATAAAACAATTAAATGGTGCTGAAAATCGAGACCCTAATTCGGAAACCTTAATCTGGGACGTTTGAAGTACGTGCTAAAAAATGGAGTCACGGTCGATGTTTTTCGAAACTTTGTGGCGAATCACTAGGACTGGTGATTTAGAATCGAATTTCGAAGAAACGGATAGCATAAAACAGTAAAAGAGTGCTTAAAATCGAAAACCTAATTTTGTAACCTTAATCTGGGACGTTTGAAGTACGTGCTAAAAAAACCGAGTAACGGTCGACGTTTTTCGAAACTTTTTTGGGGAATCATAAGGCCGGATGTTTTAGAATATAATTTCGAAGAAATGGAGTGCATAAAACAATTAAAGGGTGCTAAAAATCGAGACCCTAATTCGGAAACCTTAATCTAGGACCTTTGAAGTACGTGCTAAAAAATGGAGTCACGGTCGATGTTTTTCGAAACTTTTGTGGCGAATCATTAGGACTGATGATTTAGAATCGAATTTCGAAGAAACGGATAGCATAAAACAGTAAAAGAGTGCTTAAAATCGAAAACCTAATTTTGTAACCTTAATCTGGGACGTTTGAAGTACGTGCTAAAAAAACCGAGTAACGGTCGACGTTTTTCGAAACTTTTTTGGGGAATCATAAGGCCGGATATTTTAGAATATAATTTCGAAGAAATGGAGTGCATAAAACAATTAAAGGGTGCTGAAAATCGAGACCCTAATTCGGAAACCTTAATCTGGGACGTTTGAAGTACGTGCTAAAAAATGGAGTCACGATCGATGTTTTTCGAAACTTTTGTGGCGAATCATTAGGACTGATGATTTAGTATCGAATTTCGAAGAAACGGATAGCATAAAACAGTAAAAGAGTGCTTAAAATCGAAAACCTAATTTTGTAACCTTAATCTGGGACGTTTGAAGTACGTGCTAAAAAAACCGAGTAACGGTCGACGTTTTTCGAAACTTTTTTGGGGAATCATAAGGCCGGATGTTTTAGAATATAATTTCGAAGAAATGGAGTGCATAAAACAATTAAAGGGTGCTGAAAATCGAGACCCTAATTCGGAAACCTTAATCTGGGACGTTTGAAGTACGTGCTAAAAAATGGAGTCACGGTCGATGTTTTTCGAAACTTTTGTGGCGAATCATTAGGACTGATGATTTAGAATCGAATTTCGAAGAAACGGATAGCATAAAACAGTAAAAGAGTGCTTAAAATCGAAAACCTAATTTTGTAACCTTAATCTGGGACGTTTGAAGTACATGCTAAAAAAACCGAGTAACGGTCAACGTTTTTCGAAACTTTTTTGGGGAATCATAAGGCCGGATATTTTAGAATATAATTTCGAAGAAATGGAGTGCATAAAACAATTAAATGGTGCTGAAAATCGAGACCCTAATTCGGAAACCTTAATCTGGGACATTTGAAGTACGTGCTAAAAAATGGAGTCACGGTCGATGTTTTTCGAAACTTTTGTGGCGAATCATTAGGACTGATGATTTAAAATCGAATTTCGAAGAAACGGATACCATAAAACAGTAAAAGAGTGCTTAAAATCGAAAACCTAATTTTGTAACCTTAATCTAGGACGTTTGAAGTACGTGCTAAAAAAACCGAGTAACGGTCGACGTTTTTCGAAACTTTTTTGGGGAATCATAACGCCGAATATTTTAGGATATAATTTCGAATAAATGGAGTGCATAAAACAATTAAATGGTGCTGAAAATCGAGACCCTAATTCGGAAACCTTAATCTGGGACGTTTGAAGTACGTGCTAAAAAATGGAGTCACGGTCGATGTTTTTCGAAACTTTTGTGGCGAATCATTAGGACTGATGATTTAAAATCGAATTTTGAAGAAACGGATACCATAAAACAGTAAAAGAGTGCTTAAAATCGAAAACCTAATTTTGTAACCTTAATCTAGGACGTTTGAAGTACGTGCTAAAAAAACCGAGTAACGGTCGACGTTTTTCGAAACTTTTTTGGGGAATCATAACGCCGGATATTTTAGGATATAATTTCGAAGAAATGGAGTGCATAAAACAATTAAATGGTGCTGAAAATCGAGACCCTAATTCGGAAACCTTAATCTGGGACGTTTGAAGTACGTGCTAAAAAATGGAGTCACGGTCGATGTTTTTCGAAACTTTTGTGGCGAATCACTAGGACTGGTGATTTAGAATCGAATTTCGAAGAAACGGATAGCATAAAACAGTAAAAGAGTGCTTAAAATCGAAAACCTAATTTTGTAACCTTAATCTGGGACGTTTGAAGTACGTGCTAAAAAAACCGAGTAACGGTCGACGTTTTTCGAAACTTTTTTGGGGAATCATAAGGCCGGATGTTTTAGAATATAATTTCGAAGAAATGGAGTGCATAAAACAATTAAAGGGTGCTAAAAATCGAGACCCTAATTCGGAAACCTTAATCTAGGACCTTTGAAGTACGTGCTAAAAAATGGAGTCACGGTCGATGTTTTTCGAAACTTTTGTGGCGAATCATTAGGACTGATGATTTAGAATCGAATTTCGAAGAAACGGATAGCATAAAACAGTAAAAGAGTGCTTAAAATCGAAAACCTAATTTTGTAACCTTAATCTGGGACGTTTGAAGTACGTGCTAAAAAAACCGAGTAACGGTCGACGTTTTTCGAAACTTTTTTGGGGAATCATAAGGCCGGATATTTTAGAATATAATTTCGAAGAAATGGAGTGCATAAAACAATTAAAGGGTGCTGAAAATCGAGACCCTAATTCGGAAACCTTAATCTGGGACGTTTGAAGTACGTGCTAAAAAATGGAGTCACGATCGATGTTTTTCGAAACTTTTGTGGCGAATCATTAGGACTGATGATTTAGTATCGAATTTCGAAGAAACGGATAGCATAAAACAGTAAAAGAGTGCTTAAAATCGAAAACCTAATTTTGTAACCTTAATCTGGGACGTTTGAAGTACGTGCTAAAAAAACCGACTAACGGTCGACGTTTTTCGAAACTTTTTTGGGGAATCATAAGGCCGGATGTTTTAGAATATAATTTCGAAGAAATGGAGTGCATAAAACAATTAAAGGGTGCTGAAAATCGAGACCCTAATTCGGAAACCTTAATCTGGGACGTTTGAAGTACGTGCTAAAAAATGGAGTCACGGTCGATGTTTTTCGAAACTTTTGTGGCGAATCATTAGGACTGATGATTTAGAATCGAATTTCGAAGAAACGGATAGCATAAAACAGTAAAAGAGTGCTTAAAATCGAAAACCTAATTTTGTAACCTTAATCTGGGACGTTTGAAGTACATGCTAAAAAAACCGAGTAACGGTCAACGTTTTTCGAAACTTTTTTGGGGAATCATAAGGCCGGATATTTTAGAATATAATTTCGAAGAAATGGAGTGCATAAAACAATTAAATGGTGCTGAAAATCGAGACCCTAATTCGGAAACCTTAATCTGGGACATTTGAAGTACGTGCTAAAAAATGGAGTCACGGTCGATGTTTTTCGAAACTTTTGTGGCGAATCATTAGGACTGATGATTTAAAATCGAAATTTCGAAGAAACGGATACCATAAAACAGTAAAAGAGTGCTTAAAATCGAAAACCTAATTTTGTAACCTTAATCTAGGATGTTTGAAGTACGTGCTAAAAAAACCGAGTAACGGTCGACGTTTTTCGAAACTTTTTTGGGGAATCATAACGCCGAATATTTTAGGATATAATTTCGAATAAATGGAGTGCATAAAACAATTAAATGGTGCTGAAAATCGAGACCCTAATTCGGAAACCTTAATCTGGGACGTTTGAAGTACGTGCTAAAAAATGGAGTCACGGTCGATGTTTTTCGAAACTTTTGTGGCGAATCACTAGGACTGGTGATTTAGAATCGAATTTCGAAGAAACGGATAGCATAAAACAGTAAAAGAGTGCTTAAAATCGAAAACCTAATTTTGTAACCTTAATCTGGGACGTTTGAAGTACGTGCTAAAAAAACCGAGTAACGGTCGACGGTTTTCGAAACTTTTTTGGGGAATCATAAGGCCGGATGTTTTAGAATATAATTTCGAAGAAATGGAGTGCATAAAACAATTAAAGGGTGCTAAAAATCGAGACCCTAATTCGGAAACCTTAATCTAGGACGTTTGAAGTACGTGCTAAAAAATGGAGTCACGGTCGATGTTTTTCGAAACTTTTGTGGCGAATCATTAGGACTGATGATTTAGAATCGAATTTCGAAGAAACGGATAGCATAAAACAGTAAAAAAGAGTGCTTAAAATCGAAAACCTAATTTTGTAACCTTAATCTGGGACATTTGAAGTACGTGCTAAAAAAACCGAGTAACGGTCGACGTTTTTCGAAACTTTTTTGGGGAATCATAAGGCCGGATATTTTAGAATATAATTTCGAAGAAATGGAGTGCATAAAACAATTAAAGGGTGCTGAAAATCGAGACCCTAATTCGGAAACCTTAATCTGGGACGTTTGAAGTACGTGCTAAAAAATGGAGTCACGATCGATGTTTTTCGAAACTTTTGTGGCGAATCATTAGGACTGATGATTTAGTATCGAATTTCGAAGAAACGGATACCATAAAACAGTAAAAGAGTGCTTAAAATCGGAAACCTAATTTTGTAACCTTAATCTGGGACGTTTGAAGTACGTGCTAAAAAAACCGAGTAACGGTCGACGTTTTTCGAAACTTTTTTGGGGAATCATAAGGCCGGATGTTTTAGAATATAATTTCGAAGAAATTGAGTGCATAAAACAATTAAAGGGTGCTGAAAATCGAGACCCTAATTCGGAAACCTTAATCTGGGACGTTTGAAGTACGTGCTAAAAAATGGAGTCACGGTCGATGTTTTTCGAAACTTTTGTGGCGAATCATTAGGACTGATGATTTAAAATCGAATTTCGAAGAAACGGATACCATAAAACAGTAAAAGAGTGCTTAAAATCGAAAACCTAATTTTGTAACCTTAATCTAGGACGTTTGAAGTACGTGCTAAAAAAACCGAGTAACGGTCGACGTTTTTCGAAACTTTTTTGGGGAATCATAACGCCGGATATTTTAGGATATAATTTCGAAGAAATGGAGTGCATAAAACAATTAAATGGTGCTGAAAATCGAGACCCTAATTCGGAAACCTTAATCTGGGACGTTTGAAGTACGTGCTAAAAAATGGAGTCACGGTCGATGTTTTTCAAAACTTTTGTGGCGAATCATTAGGACTGATGATTTAAAATCGAATTTCGAAGAAACGGATACCATAAAACAGTAAAAGAGTGCTTAAAATCGAAAACCTAATTTTGTAACCTTAATCTAGGACGTTTGAAGTACGTGCTAAAAAAACCGAGTAACGGTCGACGTTTTTCGAAACTTTTTTGGGGAATCATAACGCCGGATATTTTAGGATATAATTTCGAAGAAATGGAGTGCATAAAACAATTAAATGGTGCTGAAAATCGAGACCCTAATTCGGAAACCTTAATCTGGGACGTTTGAAGTACGTGCTAAAAAATGGAGTCACGGTCGATGTTTTTCGAAACTTTTGTGGCGAATCACTAGGACTGGTGATTTAGAATCGAATTTCTAAGAAACGGATAGCATAAAACAGTAAAAGAGTGCTTAAAATCGAAAACCTAATTTTGTAACCTTAATCTGGGACGTTTGAAGTACGTGCTAAAAAAACCGAGTAACGGTCGACGTTTTTCGAAACTTTTTTGGGGAATCATAAGGCCGGATGTTTTAGAATATAATTTTGAAGAAATGGAGTGCATAAAACAATTAAAGGGTGCTAAAAATCGAGACCCTAATTCGGAAACCTTAATCTGGGACGTTTGAAGTACGTGCTAAAAAATGGAGTCACGGTCGATGTTTTTCGAAACTTTTGTGGCGAATCATTAGGACTAATGATTTAGAATCGAATTTCGAAGAAACGGATAGCATAAAACAGTAAAAGAGTGCTTAAAATCGAAAACCTAATTTTGTAACCTTAATCTGGGACGTTTGAAGTACGTGCTAAAAAAACCGAGTAACGGTCGACGTTTTTCGAAACTTTTTTGGGGAATCATAAGGCCGGATGTTTTAGAATATAATTTCGAAGAAATTGAGTGCATAAAACAATTAAAGGGTGCTGAAAATCGAGACCCTAATTCGGAAACCTTAATCTGGGACGTTTGAAGTACGTGCTAAAAAATGGAGTCACGGTCGATGTTTTTCGAAACTTTTGTGGCGAATCATTAGGACTGATGATTTAGAATCGAATTTCGAAGAAACGGATAGCATAAAACAGTAAAAGAGTGCTTAAAATCGAAAACCTAATTTTGTAACCTTAATCTGGGACGTTTGAAGTACATGCTAAAAAAACCGAGTAACGGTCAACGTTTTTCGAAACTTTTTTGGGGAATCATAAGGCCGGATATTTTAGAATATAATTTCGAAGAAATGGAGTGCATAAAACAATTAAATGGTGCTGAAAATCGAGACCCTAATTCGGAAACCTTAATCTGGGACGTTTGAAGTACGTGCTAAAAAATGGAGTCACGGTCGATGTTTTTCGAAACTTTTGTGGCGAATCATTAGGACTGATGATTTAAAATCGAATTTCGAAGAAACGGATACCATAAAACAGTAAAAGAGTGCTTAAAATCGAAAACCTAATTTTGTAACCTTAATCTAGGACGTTTGAAGTACGTGCTAAAAAAACCGAGTAACGGTCGACGTTTTTCGAAACTTTTTTGGGGAATCATAAAGCCGGATATTTTAGGATATAATTTCGAAGAAATGGAGTGCATAAAACAATTAAATGGTGCTGAAAATCGAGACCCTAATTCGGAAACCTTAATCTGGGACGTTTGAAGTACGTGCTAAAAAATGGAGTCACGGTCGATGTTTTTCAAAACTTTTGTGGCGAATCATTAGGACTGATGATTTAAAATCGAATTTCGAAGAAACGGATACCATAAAACAGTAAAAGAGTGCTTAAAATCGAAAACCTAATTTTGTAACCTTAATCTAGGACGTTTGAAGTACGTGCTAAAAAAACCGAGTAACGGTCGACGTTTTTCGAAACTTTTTTGGGGAATCATAACGCCGGATATTTTAGGATATAATTTCGAAGAAATGGAGTGCATAAAACAATTAAATGGTGCTGAAAATCGAGACCCTAATTCGGAAACCTTAATCTGGGACGTTTGAAGTACGTGCTAAAAAATGGAGTCACGGTCGATGTTTTTCGAAACTTTTGTGGCGAATCACTAGGACTGGTGATTTAGAATCGAATTTCTAAGAAACGGATAGCATAAAACAGTAAAAGAGTGCTTAAAATCGAAAACCTAATTTTGTAACCTTAATCTGGGACGTTTGAAGTACGTGCTAAAAAAACCGAGTAACGGTCGACGTTTTTCGAAACTTTTTTGGGGAATCATAAGGCCGGATGTTTTAGAATATAATTTTGAAGAAATGGAGTGCATAAAACAATTAAAGGGTGCTAAAAATCGAGACCCTAATTCGGAAACCTTAATCTGGGACGTTTGAAGTACGTGCTAAAAAATGGAGTCACGGTCGATGTTTTTCGAAACTTTTGTGGCGAATCATTAGGACTAATGATTTAGAATCGAATTTCGAAGAAACGGATAGCATAAAACAGTAAAAGAGTGCTTAAAATCGAAAACCTAATTTTGTAACCTTAATCTGGGACGTTTGAAGTACGTGCTAAAAAAATCGAGTAACGGTTGACGTTTGTCGAAACTTTTTTGGGGAATCATAAGGCCGGATATTTTAGAATATAATTTCGAAGAAATGGAGTGCATAAAACAATTAAATGGTGCTGAAAATCGAGACACTAATTCGGAAACCTTAATCTGGTTCGTTTGAAGTACGTGCTAAAAAATGGAGTCACGGTCGATGTTTTTCGAAACTTTTGTGGTGAATCATTAGGACTGATGATTTAGAATCGAATTTCGAAGAAACGGATACCATAAAACAGTAAAAGAGTGCTTAAAATCGAAAACCTAATTTTGTAACCTTAATTTGGGACGTTTGAAGTACGTGCTAAAAAAATCGAGTAACGGTCGACGTTTTTCGAAACTTTTTTGGGGAATCATAAGGCCGGATATTTTAGGATATAATTTCGAAGAAATGGAGTGCATAAAACAATTAAATGGTGCTGAAAATCGAGACCCTAATTCGGAAACCTTAATCTGGGACGTTTGAAGTACGTGCTAAAAAATGGAGTCACGGTCGATGTTTTTCGAAACTTTTGTGGCGAATCATTAGGACTGGTGATTTAGAATTGAATTTCGAAGAAACGGATACCATAAAACAGTAAAAGAGTGCTTAAAATCGAAAACCTAATTTTGTAACCTTAATCTGGGACGTTTGAAGTACGTGCTAAAAAAACCGAGTAACGGTCGACGTTTTTCGAAACTTTTTTGGGGAATCATAAGGCCGGATGTTTTAGAATATAATTTCGAAGAAATGGAGTGCATAAAACAATTAAAGGGTGCTGAAAATCGAGACCCTAATTCGGAAACCTTAATCTGGGACGTTTGAAGTACGTGCTAAAAAATGGAGTCACGGTCGATGTTTTTCGAAACTTTTGTGGCGAATCATTAGGACTGATGATTTAGAATCGAATTTCGAAGAAACGGATAGCATAAAACAGTAAAAGAGTGCTTAAAATCGAAAACCTAATTTTGTAACCTTAATCTGGGACGTTTGAAGTACGTGCTAAAAAAACCGAGTAACGGTCGACGTTTTTCGAAACTTTTTTGGGGAATCATAAGGCTGGATATTTTAGAATATAATTTCGAAGAAATGGAGTGCATAAAACAATTAAATGGTGCTGAAAATCGAGACCCTAATTCGGAAACCTTAATCTGGGACGTTTGAAGTACGTGATAAAAAATGGAGTCACGGTCGATGTTTTTCGAAACTTTTGTGGCGAATCATTAGGACTAATGATTTAGAATCGAATTTCGAAGAAACGGATAGCATAAAACAGTAAAAGAGTGCTTAAAATCGAAAACCTAATTTTGTAACCTTAATCTGGTATGTTTGAAGTACGTGCTAAAAAAACCGAGTAACGGTCGACGTTTTTCGAAACTTTTTTGGGGAATCATAAGGGCGGATATTTTAGAATATAATTTCGAAGAAATGGAGTGCATAAAACAATTAAAGGGTGTTGAAAATCGAGACCCTAATTCGGAAACCTTAATCTGGGACGTTTGAAGTACGTGATAAAAAATGGAGTCACGATCGATGTTTTTCGAAACTTTTGTGGCGAATCATTAGGACTGATGATTTAGTATCGAATTTCGAAGAAACGGATAGCATAAAACAGTAAAAGAGTGCTTAAAATCGAAAACCTAATTTTGTAACCTTAATCTGGGACGTTTGAAGTACGTGCTAAAAAAACCGAGTAACGGTCGACGTTTTTCGAAACTTTTTTGGGGAATCATAAGGCCGGATGTTTTAGAATATAATTTCGAAGAAATGGAGTGCATAAAACAATTAAAGGGTGTTGAAAATCGAGACCCTAATTCGGAAACCTTAATCTGGGACGTTTGAAGTACGTGCTAAAAAATGGAGTCACGGTCGATGTTTTTCGAAACTTTTGTGGCGAATCATTAGGACTGATGATTTAGAATCGAATTTCGAAGAAACGGATAGCATAAAACAGTAAAAGAGTGCTTAAAATCGAAAACCTAATTTTGTAACCTTAATCTGGGACGTTTGAAGTACGTGCTAAAAAAACCGAGTAACGGTCGACGTTTTTCGAAACTTTTTTGGGGAATCATAAGGCCGGATATTTTAGAATATAATTTCGAAGAAATGGAGTGCATAAAACAATTAAATGGTGCTGAAAATCGAGACCCTAATTCGGAAACCTTAATCTGGTTCGTTTGAAGTACGTGCTAAAAAATGGAGTCACGGTCGATGTTTTTCGAAACTTTTGTGGCGAATCATTAGGACTGATGATTTAAAATCGAATTTCGAAGAAACGGATACCATAAAACAGTAAAAGAGTGCTTAAAATAGAAAACCTAATTTTGTAACCTTAATCTAGGACGTTTGAAGTACGTGCTAAAAAAACCGAGTAACGGTCGACGTTTTTCGAAACTTTTTTGGGGAATCATAACGCCGGATATTTTAGGATATAATTTCGAAGAAATGGAGTGCATAAAACAATTAAATGGTGCTGAAAATCGAGACCCTAATTCGGAAACCTTAATCTGGGACGTTTGAAGTACGTGATAAAAAATGGAGTCACGGTCGATGTTTTTCGAAACTTTTGTGGCGAATCATTAGGACTAATGATTTAGAATCGAATTTCGAAGAAACGGATAGCATAAAACAGTAAAAGAGTGCTTAAAATCGAAAACCTAATTTTGTAACCTTAATGTGGGATGTTTGAAGTACGTGCTAAAAAAACCGAGTAACGGTCGACGTTTTTCGAAACTTTTTTGGGGAATCATAAGGGCGGATATTTTAGAATATAATTTCGAAGAAATGGAGTGCATAAAACAATTAAAGGGTGCTGAAAATCGAGACCCTAATTCGGAAACCTTAATCTGGGACGTTTGAAGTACGTGCTAAAAAATGGAGTCACGATCGATGTTTTTCGAAACTTTTGTGGCGAATCATTAGGACTGATGATTTAGTATCGAATTTCGAAGAAACGGATAGCATAAAACAGTAAAAGAGTGCTTAAAATCGAAAACCTAATTTTGTAACCTTAATCTGGGACGTTTGAAGTACGTGCTAAAAAAACCGAGTAACGGTCGACGTTTTTCGAAACTTTTTTGGGGAATCATAAGGCCGGATGTTTTAGAATATAATTTCGAAGAAATGGAGTGCATAAAACAATTAAAGGGTGCTGAAAATCGAGACCCTAATTCGGAAACCTTAATCTGGGACGTTTGAAGTACGTGCTAAAAAATGGAGTCACGGTCGATGTTTTTCGAAACTTTTGTGGCGAATCATTAGGACTGATGATTTAGAATCGAATTTCGAAGAAACGGATAGCATAAAACAGTAAAAGAGTGCTTAAAATCGAAAACCTAATTTTGTAACCTTAATCTGGGACGTTTGAAGTACGTGCTAAAAAAACCGAGTAACGGTCGACGTTTGTCGAAACTTTTTTGGGGAATCATAAGGCCGGATATTTTAGAATATAATTTCGAAGAAATGGAGTGCATAAAACAATTAAATGGTGCTGAAAATCGAGACCCTAATTCGGAAACCTTAATCTGGTTCGTTTGAAGTACGTGCTAAAAAATGGAGTCACGGTCGATGTTTTTCGAAACTTTTGTGGCGAATCATTAGGACTGATGATTTAGAATCGAATTTCGAAGAAACGGATAGCATAAAACAGTAAAAGAGTGCTTAAAATCGAAAACCTAATTTTGTAACCTTAATCTGGGACGTTTGAAGTACGTGCTAAAAAAACCGAGTAACGGTCGACGTTTTTCGAAACTTTTTTGGGGAATCATAAGGCCGGATATTTTAGGATATAATTTCGAAGAAATGGAGTGCATAAAACAATTAAATGGTGCTGAAAATCGAGACCCTAATTCGGAAACCTTAATCTGGGACGTTTGAAGTACGTGCTAAAAAATGGAGTCACGGTCGATGTTTTTCGAAACTTTTGTGGCGAATCATTAGGACTGATGATTTAAAATCGAATTTCGAAGAAACGGATACCATAAAACAGTAAAAGAGTGCTTAAAATAGAAAACCTAATTTTGTAACCTTAATCTAGGACGTTTGAAGTACGTGCTAAAAAAACCGAGTAACGGTCGACGTTTTTCGAAACTTTTTTGGGGAATCATAACGCCGGATATTTTAGGATATAATTTCGAAGAAATGGAGTGCATAAAACAATTAAATGGTGCTGAAAATCGAGACCCTAATTCGGAAACCTTAATCTGGGACGTTTGAAGTACGTGATAAAAAATGGAGTCACGGTCGATGTTTTTCGAAACTTTTGTGGCGAATCATTAGGACTAATGATTTAGAATCGAATTTCGAAGAAACGGATAGCATAAAAAAGTAAAAGAGTGCTTAAAATCGAAAACCTAATTTTGTAACCTTAATGTGGGATGTTTGAAGTACGTGCTAAAAAAACCGAGTAACGGTCGACGTTTTTCGAAACTTTTTTGGGGAATCATAAGGCCGGATATTTTAGAATATAATTTCGAAGAAATGGAGTGCATAAAACAATTAAATGGTGCTGAAAATCGAGACCCTAATTCGGAAACCTTAATCTGGGACGTTTGAAGTACGTGCTAAAAAATGGAGTCACGGTCGATGTTTTTCGAAACTTTTGTGGCGAATCATTAGGACTGATGATTTAGAATCGAATTTCGAAGAAACGGATAGCATAAAACAGTAAAAGAGTGCTTAAAATCGAAAACCTAATTTTGTAACCTTAATCTGGGACGTTTGAAGTACGTGCTAAAAAAACCGAGTAACGGTCGACGTTTGTCGAAACTTTTTTGGGGAATCATAAGGCCGGATATTTTAGAATATAATTTCGAAGAAATGGAGTGCATAAAACAATTAAATGGTGCTGAAAATCGAGACCCTAATTCGGAAACCTTAATCTGGTTCGTTTGAAGTACGTGCTAAAAAATGGAGTCACGGTCGATGTTTTTCGAAACTTTTGTGGCGAATCATTAGGACTGATGATTTAGAATCGAATTTCGAAGAAACGGATAGCATAAAACAGTAAAAGAGTGCTTAAAATCGAAAACCTAATTTTGTAACCTTAATCTGGGACGTTTGAAGTACGTGCTAAAAAAACCGAGTAACGGTCAACGTTTTTCGAAACTTTTTTGGGGAATCATAAGGCCGGATATTTTAGAATATAATTTCGAAGAAATGGAGTGCATAAAACAATTAAATGGTGCTGAAAATCGAGACCCTAATTCGGAAACCTTAATCTGGGACGTTTGAAGTACGTGCTAAAAAATGGAGTCACGGTCGATGTTTTTCGAAACTTTTGTGGCGAATCATTAGGACTGATGATTTAAAATCGAATTTCGAAGAAACGGATGCCATAAAACAGTAAAAGAGTGCTTAAAATAGAAAACCTAATTTTGTAACCTTAATCTAGGACGTTTGAAGTACGTGCTAAAAAAACCGAGTAACGGTCGACGTTTTTCGAAACTTTTTTGGGGAATCATAACGCCGGATATTTTAGGATATAATTTCGAAGAAATGGAGTGCATAAAACAATTAAATGGTGCTGAAAATCGAGACCCTAATTCGGAAACCTTAATCTGGGACGTTTGAAGTACGTGATAAAAAATGGAGTCACGGTCGATGTTTTTCGAAACTTTTGTGGCGAATCATTAGGACTAATGATTTAGAATCGAATTTCGAAGAAACGGATAGCATAAAACAGTAAAAGAGTGCTTAAAATCGAAAACCTAATTTTGTAACCTTAATGTGGGATGTTTGAAGTACGTGCTAAAAAAACCGAGTAACGGTCGACGTTTTTCGAAACTTTTTTGGGGAATCATAAGGGCGGATATTTTAGAATATAATTTCGAAGAAATGGAGTGCATAAAACAATTAAAGGGTGCTGAAAATCGAGACCCTAATTCGGAAACCTTAATCTGGGACGTTTGAAGTACGTGCTAAAAAATGGAGTCACGATCGATGTTTTTCGAAACTTTTGTGGCGAATCATTAGGACTGATGATTTAGTATCGAATTTCGAAGAAACGGATAGCATAAAACAGTAAAAGAGTGCTTAAAATCGAAAACCTAATTTTGTAACCTTAATCTGGGACGTTTGAAGTACGTGCTAAAAAAACCGAGTAACGGTCGACGTTTTTCGAAACTTTTTTGGGGAATCATAAGGCCGGATGTTTTAGAATATAATTTCGAAGAAATGGAGTGCATAAAACAATTAAAGGGTGCTGAAAATCGAGACCCTAATTCGGAAACCTTAATCTGGGACGTTTGAAGTACGTGCTAAAAAATGGAGTCACGGTCGATGTTTTTCGAAACTTTTGTGGCGAATCATTAGGACTGATGATTTAGAATCGAATTTCGAAGAAACGGATAGCATAAAACAGTAAAAGAGTGCTTAAAATCGAAAACCTAATTTTGTAACCTTAATCTGGGACGTTTGAAGTACGTGCTAAAAAAACCGAGTAACGGTCGACGTTTGTCGAAACTTTTTTGGGGAATCATAAGGCCGGATATTTTAGAATATAATTTCGAAGAAATGGAGTGCATAAAACAATTAAATGGTGCTGAAAATCGAGACCCTAATTCGGAAACCTTAATCTGGTTCGTTTGAAGTACGTGCTAAAAAATGGAGTCACGGTCGATGTTTTTCGAAACTTTTGTGGCGAATCATTAGGACTGATGATTTAGAATCGAATTTCGAAGAAACGGATAGCATAAAACAGTAAAAGAGTGCTTAAAATCGAAAACCTAATTTTGTAACCTTAATCTGGGACGTTTGAAGTACGTGCTAAAAAAACCGAGTAACGGTCGACGTTTTTCGAAACTTTTTTGGGGAATCATAAGGCCGGATATTTTAGGATATAATTTCGAAGAAATGGAGTGCATAAAACAATTAAATGGTGCTGAAAATCGAGACCCTAATTCGGAAACCTTAATCTGGGACGTTTGAAGTACGTGCTAAAAAATGGAGTCACGGTCGATGTTTTTCGAAACTTTTGTGGCGAATCATTAGGACTGGTGATTTAGAATTGAATTTCGAAGAAACGGATAGCATAAAACAGTAAAAGAGTGCTTAAAATCGAAAACCTAATTTTGTAACCTTAATCTGGGACGTTTGAAGTACGTGCTAAAAAAACCGAGTAACGGTCGACGTTTTTCGAAACTTTTTTGGGGAATCATAAGGCCGGATGTTTTAGAATATAATTTCGAAGAAATGGAGTGCATAAAACAATTAAAGGGTGCTGAAAATCGAGACCCTAATTCGGAAACCTTAATCTGGGACGTTTGAAGTACGTGCTAAAAAATGGAGTCACGGTCGATGTTTTTCGAAACTTTTGTGGCGAATCATTAGGACTGATGATTTAGAATCGAATTTCGAAGAAACGGATAGCATAAAACAGTAAAAGAGTGCTTAAAATCGAAAACCTAATTTTGTAACCTTAATCTGGGACGTTTGAAGTACGTGCTAAAAAAACCGAGTAACGGTCAACGTTTTTCGAAACTTTTTTGGGGAATCATAAGGCCGGATATTTTAGAATATAATTTCGAAGAAATGGAGTGCATAAAACAATTAAATGGTGCTGAAAATCGAGACCCTAATTCGGAAACCTTAATCTGGGACGTTTGAAGTACGTGCTAAAAAATGGAGTCACGGTCGATGTTTTTCGAAACTTTTGTGGCGAATCATTAGGACTGATGATTTAAAATCGAATTTCGAAGAAACGGATACCATAAAACAGTAAAAGAGTGCTTAAAATAGAGTGCTAAAAAAACCGAGTAACGGTCGACGTTTTTCGAAACTTTTTTGGGGAATCATAACGCCGGATATTTTAGGATATAATTTCGAAGAAATGGAGTGCATAAAACAATTAAATGGTGCTGAAAATCGAGACCCTAATTCGGAAACCTTAATCTGGGACGTTTGAAGTACGTGCTAAAAAATGGAGTCACGGTCGATGTTTTTCGAAACTTTTGTGGCGAATCACTAGGACTGGTGATTTAGAATCGAATTTCGAAGAAACGGATAGCATAAAACAGTAAAAGAGTGCTTAAAATCGAAAACCTAATTTTGTAACCTTAATCTGGGACGTTTGAAGTACGTGCTAAAAAAACCGAGTAACGGTCGACGTTTTTCGAAACTTTTTTGGGGAATCATAAGGCCGGATGTTTTAGAATATAATTTCGAAGAAATGGAGTGCATAAAACAATTAAAGGGTGCTGAAAATCGAGACCCTAATTCGGAAACCTTAATCTGGGACGTTTGAAGTACGTGCTAAAAAATGGAGTCACGGTCGATGTTTTTCGAAACTTTTGTGGCGAATCATTAGGACTGATGATTTAGTATCGAATTTCGAAGAAACGGATAGCATAAAACAGTAAAAGAGTGCTTAAAATCGAAAACCTAATTTTGTAACCTTAATCTGGGACGTTTGAAGTACGTGCTAAAAAAACCGAGTAACGGTCAACGTTTTTCGAAACTTTTTTGGGGAATCATAAGGCCGGATATTTTAGAATATAATTTCGAAGAAATGGAGTTCATAAAACAATTAAATGGTGCTGAAAATCGAGACCCTAATTCGGAAACCTTAATCTGGGACGTTTGAAGTACGTGCTAAAAAATGGAGCCACGGTCGATGTTTTTCGAAACTTTTGTGGCGAATCATTAGGACTGATGATTTAAAATCGAATTTCGAAGAAACGGATACCATAAAACAGTAAAAGAGTGCTTTAAATCGAAAACCTAATTTTGTAACCTTAATCTAGGACGTTTGAAGTACGTGCTAAAAAAACCGAGTAACGGTCGACGTTTTTCGAAACTTTTTTTGGGAATCATAACGCCGAATATTTTAGGATATAATTTCGAAGAAATGGAGTGCATAAAACAATTAAATGGTGCTGAAAATCGAGACCCTAATTCGGAAACCTTAATCTGGGACGTTTGAAGTACGTGCTAAAAAATGGAGTCACGGTCGATGTTTTTCGAAACTTTTGTGGCGAATCACTAGGACTGGTGATTTAGAATCGAATTTCGAAGAAACGGATAGCATAAAACAGTAAAAGAGTGCTTAAAATCGAAAACCTAATTTTGTAACCTTAATCTGGGACGTTTGAAGTACGTGCTAAAAAAACCGAGTAACGGTCGACGTTTTTCGAAACTTTTTTAGGGAATCATAAGGCCGGATATTTTAGAATATAATTTCGAAGAAATGGAGTGCATAAAACAATTAAAGGGTGCTGAAAATCGAGACCCTAATTCGGAAACCTTAATCTGGGACGTTTGAAGTACGTGCTAAAAAAATGGAGTCACGGTCGATGTTTTTCGAAACTTTTGTGGCGAATCACTAGGACTGGTGATTTAGAATCGAATTTCGAAGAAACGGATAGCATAAAACAGTAAAAGAGTGCTTAAAATCGAAAACCTAATTTTGTAACCTTAATCTGGGACGTTTGAAGTACGTGCTAAAAAAACCGAGTAACGGTCGACGTTTTTCGAAACTTTTTTGGGGAATCATAAGGCCGGATATTTTAGGATATAATTTCGAAGAAATGGAGTGCATAAAACAATTAAATGGTGCTGAAAATCGAGACCCTAATTCGGAAACCTTAATCTGGGACGTTTGAAGTACGTGCTAAAAAATGGAGTCACGGTCGATGTTTTTCGAAACTTTTGTGGCGAATCATTAGGACTGATGATTTAGAATCGAATTTCGAAGAAACGGATAGCATAAAACAGTAAAAGAGTGCTTAAAATCGAAAACCTAATTTTGTAACCTTAATCTGGGACGTTTGAAGTACGTGCTAAAAAAACCGAGTAACGGTCGACGTTTGTCGAAACTTTTTTGGGGAATCATAAGGCCGGATATTTTAGAATATAATTTCGAAGAAATGGAGTGCATAAAACAATTAAATGGTGCTGAAAATCGAGACCCTAATTCGGAAACCTTAATCTGGGACGTTTGAAGTACGTGCTAAAAAAACCGAGTAACGGTCGACGTTTGTCGAAACTTTTTTGGGGAATCATAAGGCCGGATATTTTAGAATATAATTTCGAAGAAATGGAGTGCATAAAACAATTAAATGGTGCTGAAAATCGAGACCCTAATTCGGAAACCTTAATCTGGGACGTTTGAAGTACGTGCTAAAAAATGGAGTCACGGTCGATGTTTTTCGAAACTTTTGTGGCGAATCATTAGGACTGATGATTTAGAATCGAATTTCGAAGAAACGGATAGCATAAAACAGTAAAAGAGTGCTTAAAATCGAAAACCTAATTTTGTAACCCTAATCTGGGACGTTTGAAGTACGTGCTAAAAAAACCGAGTAACGGTCGACGTTTGTCGAAACTTTTTTGGGGAATCATAAGGCCGGATATTTTAGAATATAATTTCGAAGAAATGGAGTGCATAAAACAATTAAATGGTGCTGAAAATCGAGACCCTAATTCGGAAACCTTAATCTGGTTCGTTTGAAGTACGTGCTAAAAAATGGAGTCACGGTCGATGTTTTTCGAAACTTTTGTGGCGAATCATTAGGACTGATGATTTAAAATCGAATTTCGAAGAAACGGATAGCATAAAACAGTAAAAGAGTGCTTAAAATCGAAAACCTAATTTTGTAACCTTAATCTAGGACGTTTGAAGTACGTGCTAAAAAAACCGAGTAACGGTCGACGTTTTTCGAAACTTTTTTGGGGAATCATAACGCCGGATATTTTAGGATATAATTTCGAAGAAATGGAGTGCATAAAACAATTAAATGGTGCTGAAAATCGAGACCCTAATTCGGAAACCTTAATCTGGGACGTTTGAAGTACGTGCTAAAAAATGGAGTCACGGTCGGTTTTTCGAAACTTTTGTGGCGAATCACTAGGACTGGTGATTTAGAATCGAATTTCGAAGAAACGGATAGCATAAAACAGTAAAAGAGTGCTTAAAATCGAAAACCTAATTTTGTAACCTTAATCTGGGACGTTTGAAGTACGTGCTAAAAAAACCGAGTAACGGTCGACGTTTTTCGAAACTTTTTTGGGGAATCATAAGGCCGGATGTTTTAGAATATAATTTCGAAGAAATGGAGTGCATAAAACAATTAAAGGGTGCTAAAAATCGAGACCCTAATTCGGAAACCTTAATCTGGGACGTTTGAAGTACGTGCTAAAAAATGGAGTCACGGTCGATGTTTTTCGAAACTTTTGTGGCGAATCATTAGGACTGATGATTTAGAATCGAATTTCGAAGAAACGGATAGCATAAAACAGTAAAAGAGTGCTTAAAATCGAAAACCTAATTTTGTAACCTTAATCTGGGACGTTTGAAGTACGTGCTAAAAAAACCGAGTAACGGTCGACGTTTGTCGAAACTTTTTTGGGGAATCATAAGGCCGGATATTTTAGAATATAATTTCGAAGAAATGGAGTGCATAAAACAATTAAATGGTGCTGAAAATCGAGACCCTAATTCGGAAACCTTAATCTGGGACGTTTGAAGTACGTGCTAAAAAATGGAGTCACGGTCGATGTTTTTCGAAACTTTTGTGGCGAATCATTAGGACTGATGATTTAGAATCGAATTTCGAAGAAACGGATAGCATAAAACAGTAAAAGAGTGCTTAAAATCGAAAACCTAATTTTGTAACCTTAATCTGGGACGTTTGAAGTACGTGCTAAAAAAACCGAGTAACGGTCAACGTTTTTCGAAACTTTTTTGGGGAATCATAAGGCCGGATATTTTAGAATATAATTTCGAAGAAATGGAGTGCATAAAACAATTAAATGGTGCTGAAAATCGAGACCCTAATTCGGAAACCTTAATCTGGGACGTTTGAAGTACGTGATAAAAAATGGAGTCACGGTCGATGTTTTTCGAAACTTTTGTGGCGAATCATTAGGACTGATGATTTAGTATCGAATTTCGAAGAAACGGATACCATAAAACAGTAAAAGAGTGCTTAAAATAGAAAACCTAATTTTGTAACCTTAATCTAGGACGTTTGAAGTACGTGCTAAAAAAACCGAGTAACGGTCGACGTTTTTCGAAACTTTTTTGGGGAATCATAACGCCGGATATTTTAGGATATAATTTCGAAGAAATGGAGTGCATAAAACAATTAAATGGTGCTGAAAATCGAGACCCTAATTCGGAAACCTTAATCTGGGACGTTTGAAGTACGTGCTAAAAAATGGAGTCACGGTCGATGTTTTTCGAAACTTTTGTGGCGAATCACTAGGAGTGGTGATTTAGAATCGATTTCGAAGAAACGGATAGCATAAAACAGTAAAAGAGTGCTTAAAATCGAAAACCTAATTTTGTAACCTTAATCTGGGACGTTTGAAGTACGTGCTAAAAAAACCGAGTAACGGTCGACGTTTTTCGAAACTTTTTTGGGGAATCATAAGGCCGGATGTTTTAGAATATAATTTCGAAGAAATGGAGTGCATAAAACAATTAAAGGGTGCTGAAAATCGAGACCCTAATTCGGAAACCTTAATCTGGGACGTTTGAAGTACGTGCTAAAAAATGGAGTCACGGTCGATGTTTTTCGAAACTTTTGTGGCGAATCATTAGGACTGATGATTTAGTATCGAATTTCGAAGAAACGGATAGCATAAAACAGTAAAAGAGTGCTTAAAATCGAAAACCTAATTTTGTAACCTTAATCTGGGACGTTTGAAGTACGTGCTAAAAAAACCGAGTAACGGTCAACGTTTTTCGAAACTTTTTTGGGGAATCATAAGGCCGGATATTTTAGAATATAATTTCGAAGAAATGGAGTTCATAAAACAATTAAATGGTGCTGAAAATCGAGACCCTAATTCGGAAACCTTAATCTGGGACGTTTGAAGTACGTGCTAAAAAATGGAGCCACGGTCGATGTTTTTCGAAACTTTTGTGGCGAATCATTAGGACTGATGATTTAAAATCGAATTTCGAAGAAACGGATACCATAAAACAGTAAAAGAGTGCTTTAAATCGAAAACCTAATTTTGTAACCTTAATCTAGGACGTTTGAAGTACGTGCTAAAAAAACCGAGTAACGGTCGACGTTTTTCGAAACTTTTTTTGGGAATCATAACGCCGAATATTTTAGGATATAATTTCGAAGAAATGGAGTGCATAAAACAATTAAATGGTGCTGAAAATCGAGACCCTAATTCGGAAACCTTAATCTGGGACGTTTGAAGTACGTGCTAAAAAATGGAGTCACGGTCGATGTTTTTCGAAACTTTTGTGGCGAATCACTAGGACTGGTGATTTAGAATCGAATTTCGAAGAAACGGATAGCATAAGACAGTAAAAGAGTGCTTAAAATCGAAAACCTAATTTTGTAACCTTAATCTGGGACGTTTGAAGTACGTGCTAAAAAAACCGAGTAACGGTCGACGTTTTTCGAAACTTTTTTAGGGAATCATAAGGCCGGATATTTTAGAATATAATTTCGAAGAAATGGAGTGCATAAAACAATTAAAGGGTGCTGAAAATCGAGACCCTAATTCGGAAACCTTAATCTGGGACGTTTGAAGTACGTGCTAAAAAAATGGAGTCACGGTCGATGTTTTTCGAAACTTTTGTGGCGAATCACTAGGACTGGTGATTTAGAATCGAATTTCGAAGAAACGGATAGCATAAAACAGTAAAAGAGTGCTTAAAATCGAAAACCTAATTTTGTAACCTTAATCTGGGACGTTTGAAGTACGTGCTAAAAAAACCGAGTAACGGTCGACGTTTTTCGAAACTTTTTTGGGGAATCATAAGGCCGGATATTTTAGGATATAATTTCGAAGAAATGGAGTGCATAAAACAATTAAATGGTGCTGAAAATCGAGACCCTAATTCGGAAACCTTAATCTGGGACGTTTGAAGTACGTGCTAAAAAATGGAGTCACGGTCGATGTTTTTCGAAACTTTTGTGGCGAATCATTAGGACTGATGATTTAGAATCGAATTTCGCAGAAACGGATAGCATAAAACAGTAAAAGAGTGCTTAAAATCGAAAACCTAATTTTGTAACCCTAATCTGGGACGTTTGAAGTACGTGCTAAAAAAACCGAGTAACGGTCGACGTTTGTCGAAACTTTTTTGGGGAATCATAAGGCCGGATATTTTAGAATATAATTTCGAAGAAATGGAGTGCATAAAACAATTAAATGGTGCTGAAAATCGAGACCCTAATTCGGAAACCTTAATCTGGTTCGTTTGAAGTACGTGCTAAAAAATGGAGTCACGGTCGATGTTTTTCGAAACTTTTGTGGCGAATCATTAGGACTGATGATTTAAAATCGAATTTCGAAGAAACGGATAGCATAAAACAGTAAAAGAGTGCTTAAAATCGAAAACCTAATTTTGTAACCTTAATCTAGGACGTTTGAAGTACGTGCTAAAAAAACCGAGTAACGGTCGACGTTTTTCGAAACTTTTTTGGGGAATCATAACGCCGGATATTTTAGGATATAATTTCGAAGAAATGGAGTGCATAAAACAATTAAATGGTGCTGAAAATCGAGACCCTAATTCGGAAACCTTAATCTGGGACGTTTGAAGTACGTGCTAAAAAATGGAGTCACGGTCGATGTTTTTCGAAACTTTTGTGGCGAATCACTAGGACTGGTGATTTAGAATCGAATTTCGAAGAAACGGATAGCATAAAACAGTAAAAGAGTGCTTAAAATCGAAAACCTAATTTTGTAACCTTAATCTTTGACGTTTGAAGTACGTGCTAAAAAAACCGAGTAACGGTCGACGTTTTTCGAAACTTTTTTGGGGAATCATAAGGCCGGATGTTTTAGAATATAATTTCGAAGAAATGGAGTGCATAAAACAATTAAAGGGTGCTAAAAATCGAGACCCTAATTCGGAAACCTTAATCTGGGACGTTTGAAGTACGTGCTAAAAAATGGAGTCACGGTCGATGTTTTTCGAAACTTTTGTGGCGAATCATTAGGACTGATGATTTAGAATCGAATTTCGAAGAAACGGATAGCATAAAACAGTAAAAGAGTGCTTAAAATCGAAAACCTAATTTTGTAACCTTAATCTGGGACGTTTGAAGTACGTGCTAAAAAAACCGAGTAACGGTCGACGTTTGTCGAAACTTTTTTGGGGAATCATAAGGCCGGATATTTTAGAATATAATTTCGAAGAAATGGAGTGCATAAAACAATTAAATGGTGCTGAAAATCGAGACCCTAATTCGGAAACCTTAATCTGGGACGTTTGAAGTACGTGCTAAAAAATGGAGTCACGGTCGATGTTTTTCGAAACTTTTGTGGCGAATCATTAGGACTGATGATTTAGAATCGAATTTCGAAGAAACGGATACCATAAAACAGTAAAAGAGTGCTTAAAATCGAAAACCTAATTTTGTAACCTTAATCTGGGACGTTTGAAGTACGTGCTAAAAAAACCGAGTAACGGTCGACGTTTTTCGAAACTTTTTTGGGGAATCATAACGCCGGATATTTTAGGATATAGTTTCGAAGAAATGGAGTGCATAAAACAATTAAATGGTGCTGAAAATCGAGACCCTAATTCGGAAACCTTAATCTGGGACGTTTGAAGTACGTGCTAAAAAATGGAGTCACGGTCGATGTTTTTCGAAACTTTTGTGGCGAATCATTAGGACTGATGATTTAAAATCGAATTTCGAAGAAACGGATACCATAAAACAGTAAAAGAGTGCTTAAAATCGAAAACCTAATTTTGTAACCTTAATCTGGGACGTTTGAAGTACGTGCTAAAAAAACCGAGTAACGGTCGACGTTTTTCGAAACTTTTTTGGGGAATCATAAGGCCGGATGTTTTAGAATATAATTTCGAAGAAATGGAGTGCATAAAACAATTAAATGGTGCTAAAAATCGAGACCCTAATTCGGAAACCTTAATCTGGGACGTTTGAAGTACGTGCTAAAAAATGGAGTCACGGTCGATGTTTTTCGAAACTTTTGTGGCGAATCATTAGGACTGATGATTTAAAATCGAATTTCGAAGAAACGGATACCATAAAACAGTAAAAGAGTGCTTAAAATCGAAAACCTAATTTTGTAACCTTAATCTAGGACGTTTGAAGTACGTGCTAAAAAAACCGAGTAACGGTCGACGTTTTTCGAAACTTTTTTGGGGAATCATAACGCCGGATATTTTAGGATATAATTTCGAAGAAATGGAGTGCATAAAACAATTAAATGGTGCTGAAAATCGAGACCCTAATTCGGAAACCTTAATCTGGGACGTTTGAAGTACGTGCTAAAAAATGGAGTCACGGTCGATGTTTTTCGAAACTTTTGTGGCGAATCACTAGGACTGGTGATTTAGAATCGAATTTCGAAGAAACGGATAGCATAAAACAGTAAAAGAGTGCTTAAAATCGAAAACCTAATTTTGTAACCTTAATCTGGGACGTTTGAAGTACGTGCTAAAAAAACCGAGTAACGGTCGACGTTTTTCGAAACTTTTTTGGGGAATCATAAGGCCGGATGTTTTAGAATATAATTTCGAAGAAATGGAGTGCATAAAACAATTAAAGGGTGCTAAAAATCGAGACCCTAATTCGGAAACCTTAATCTAGGACCTTTGAAGTACGTGCTAAAAAATGGAGTCACGGTCGATGTTTTTCGAAACTTTTGTGGCGAATCATTAGGACTGATGATTTAGAATCGAATTTCGAAGAAACGGATAGCATAAAACAGTAAAAGAGTGCTTAAAATCGAAAACCTAATTTTGTAACCTTAATCTGGGACGTTTGAAGTACGTGCTAAAAAAACCGAGTAACGGTCGACGTTTTTCGAAACTTTTTTGGGGAATCATAAGGCTGGATATTTTAGAATATAATTTCGAAGAAATGGAGTGCATAAAACAATTAAATGGTGCTGAAAATCGAGACCCTAATTCGGAAACCTTAATCTGGGACGTTTGAAGTACGTGCTAAAAAATGGAGTCACGGTCGATGTTTTTCGAAACTTTTGTGGCGAATCATTAGGACTGATGATTTAGAATCGAATTTCGAAGAAACGGATAGCATAAAACAGTAAAAGAGTGCTTAAAATCGAAAACCTAATTTTGTAACCTTAATCTGGGACGTTTGAAGTACGTGCTAAAAAAACCGAGTAACGGTCGACGTTTTTCGAAACTTTTTTGGGGAATCATAAGGCTGGATATTTTAGAATATAATTTCGAAGAAATGGAGTGCATAAAACAATTAAATGGTGCTGAAAATCGAGACCCTAATTCGGAAACCTTAATCTGGGACGTTTGAAGTACGTGATAAAAAATGGAGTCACGGTCGATGTTTTTCGAAACTTTTGTGGCGAATCATTAGGACTGATGATTTAGAATCAAATTTCGAAGAAACGGATAGCATAAAACAGTAAAAGAGTGCTTAAAATCGAAAACCTAATTTTGTAACCTTAATCTGGGACGTTTGAAGTACGTGCTAAAAAAACCGAGTAACGGTCGACGTTTTTCGAAACTTTTTTGGGGAATCATAAGGCCGGATATTTTAGAATATAATTTCGAAGAAATGGAGTGCATAAAACAATTAAAGGGTGCTGAAAATCGAGACCCTAATTCGGAAACCTTAATCTGGGACGTTTGAAGTACGTGCTAAAAAATGGAGTCACGATCGATGTTTTTCGAAACTTTTGTGGCGAATCATTAGGACTGATGATTTAGTATCGAATTTCGAAGAAACGGATAGCATAAAACAGTAAAAGAGTGCTTAAAATCGAAAACCTAATTTTGTAACCTTAATCTGGGACGTTTGAAGTACGTGCTAAAAAAACCGAGTAACGGTCGACGTTTTTCGAAACTTTTTTGGGGAATCATAAGGCCGGATGTTTTAGAATATAATTTCGAAGAAATGGAGTGCATAAAACAATTAAAGGGTGCTGAAAATCGAGACCCTAATTCGGAAACCTTAATCTGGGACGTTTGAAGTACATGCTAAAAAATGGAGTCACGGTCGATGTTTTTCGAAACTTTTGTGGCGAATCATTAGGACTGATGATTTAGAATCGAATTTCGAAGAAACGGATAGCATAAAACAGTAAAAGAGTGCTTAAAATCGAAAACCTAATTTTGTAACCTTAATCTGGGACGTTTGAAGTACATGCTAACAAAAACCGAGTAACCGTCAACGTTTTTCGAAACTTTTTTGGGGAATCATAAGGCCGGATATTTTAGAATATAATTTCGAAGAAATGGAGTGCATAAAACAATTAAATGGTGCTGAAAATCGAGACCCTAATTCGGAAACCTTAATCTGGGACGTTTGAAGTACGTGCTAAAAAATGGAGTCACGGTCGATGTTTTTCGAAACTTTTGTGGCGAATCATTAGGACTGATGATTTAGAATCGAATTTCGAAGAAACGGATAGCATAAAACAGTAAAAGAGTACTTAAAATTGAAAACCTAATTTTGTAACCTTAATCTGGGACGTTTGAAGTACGTGCTAAAAAAACCGAGTAACGGTCGACGTTTTTCGAAACTTTTTTGGGGAATCATAAGGCTGGATATTTTAGAATATAATTTCGAAGAAATGGAGTGCATAAAACAATTAAATGGTGCTGAAAATCGAGACCCTAATTCGGAAACCTTAATCTGGGACGTTTGAAGTACGTGCTAAAAAATGGAGTCACGGTCGATGTTTTTCGAAACTTTTGTGGCGAATCATTAGGACTGATGATTTAGAATCGAATTTCGAAGAAACGGATAGCATAAAACAGTAAAAGAGTGCTTAAAATCGAAAACCTAATTTTGTAACCTTAATCTGGGACGTTTGAAGTACGTGCTAAAAAAACCGAGTAACGGTCGACGTTTTTCGAAACTTTTTTGGGGAATCATAAGGCTGGATATTTTAGAATATAATTTCGAAGAAATGGAGTGCATAAAACAATTAAATGGTGCTGAAAATCGAGACCCTAATTCGGAAACCTTAATCTGGGACGTTTGAAGTACGTGATAAAAAATGGAGTCACGGTCGATGTTTTTCGAAACTTTTGTGGCGAATCATTAGGACTGATGATTTAGAATCGAATTTCGAAGAAACGGATAGCATAAAACAGTAAAAGAGTGCTTAAAATCGAAAACCTAATTTTGTAACCTTAATCTGGGACGTTTGAAGTACGTGCTAAAAAAACCGAGTAACGGTCGACGTTTTTCGAAACTTTTTTGGGGAATCATAAGGCCGGATATTTTAGAATATAATTTCGAAGAAATGGAGTGCATAAAACAATTAAAGGGTGCTGAAAATCGAGACCCTAATTCGGAAACCTTAATCTGGGACGTTTGAAGTACGTGCTAAAAAATGGAGTCACGATCGATGTTTTTCGAAACTTTTGTGGCGAATCATTAGGACTGATGATTTAGAATCGAATTTCGAAGAAACGGATAGCATAAAACAGTAAAAGAGTGCTTAAAATCGAAAACCTAATTTTGTAACCTTAATCTGGGACGTTTGAAGTACGTGCTAAAAAAACCGAGTAACGGTCGACGTTTTTCGAAACTTTTTTGGGGAATCATAAGGCCGGATATTTTAGAATATAATTTCGAAGAAATGGAGTGCATAAAACAATTAAAGGGTGCTGAAAATCGAGACCCTAATTCGGAAACCTTAATCTGGGACGTTTGAAGTACATGCTAAAAAATGGAGTCACGGTCGATGTTTTTCGAAACTTTTGTGGCGAATCATTAGGACTGATGATTTAGAATCGAATTTCGAAGAAACGGATAGCATAAAACAGTAAAAGAGTGCTTAAAATCGAAAACCTAATTTTGTAACCTTAATCTGGGACGTTTGAAGTACATGCTAACAAAAACCGAGTAACCGTCAACGTTTTTCGAAACTTTTTTGGGGAATCATAAGGCCGGATATTTTAGAATATAATTTCGAAGAAATGGAGTGCATAAAACAATTAAATGGTGCTGAAAATCGAGACCCTAATTCGGAAACCTTAATCTGGGACGTTTGAAGTACGTGCTAAAAAATGGAGTCACGGTCGATGTTTTTCGAAACTTTTGTGGCGAATCATTAGGACTGATGATTTAGAATCGAATTTCGAAGAAACGGATAGCATAAAACAGTAAAAGAGTACTTAAAATCGAAAACCTAATTTTGTAACCTTAATCTGGGACGTTTGAAGTACGTGCTAAAAAAACCGAGTAACGGTCGACGTTTTTCGAAACTTTTTTGGGGAATCATAAGGCTGGATATTTTAGAATATAATTTCGAAGAAATGGAGTGCATAAAACAATTAAATGGTGCTGAAAATCGAGACCCTAATTCGGAAACCTTAATCTGGGACGTTTGAAGTACGTGCTAAAAAATGGAGTCACGGTCGATGTTTTTCGAAACTTTTGTGGCGAATCATTAGGACTGATGATTTAGAATCGAATTTCGAAGAAACGGATAGCATAAAACAGTAAAAGAGTGCTTAAAATCGAAAACCTAATTTTGTAACCTTAATCTGGGACGTTTGAAGTACGTGCTAAAAAAACCGAGTAACGGTCGACGTTTTTCGAAACTTTTTTGGGGAATCATAAGGCTGGATATTTTAGAATATAATTTCGAAGAAATGGAGTGCATAAAACAATTAAATGGTGCTGAAAATCGAGACCCTAATTCGGAAACCTTAATCTGGGACGTTTGAAGTACGTGATAAAAAATGGAGTCACGGTCGATGTTTTTCGAAACTTTTGTGGCGAATCATTAGGACTGATGATTTAGAATCGAATTTCGAAGAAACGGATAGCATAAAACAGTAAAAGAGTGCTTAAAATCGAAAACCTAATTTTGTAACCTTAATCTGGGACGTTTGAAGTACGTGCTAAAAAAACCGAGTAACGGTCGACGTTTTTCGAAACTTTTTTGGGGAATCATAAGGCCGGATATTTTAGAATATAATTTCGAAGAAATGGAGTGCATAAAACAATTAAAGGGTGCTGAAAATCGAGACCCTAATTCGGAAACCTTAATCTGGGACGTTTGAAGTACGTGCTAAAAAATGGAGTCACGATCGATGTTTTTCGAAACTTTTGTGGCGAATCATTAGGACTGATGATTTAGTATCGAATTTCGAAGAAACGGATAGCATAAAACAGTAAAAGAGTGCTTAAAATCGAAAACCTAATTTTGTAACCTTAATCTGGGACGTTTGAAGTACGTGCTAAAAAAACCGAGTAACGGTCGACGTTTTTCGAAACTTTTTTGGGGAATCATAAGGCCGGATGTTTTAGAATATAATTTCGAAGAAATGGAGTGCATAAAACAATTAAAGGGTGCTAAAAATCGAGACCCTAATTCGGAAACCTTAATCTGGGACGTTTGAAGTACGTGCTAAAAAATGGAGTCACGGTCGATGTTTTTCGAAACTTTTGTGGCGAATCATTAGGACTGATGATTTAGAATCGAATTTCGAAGAAACGGATACCATAAAACAGTAAAAGAGTGCTTAAAATCGAAAACCTAATTTTGTAACCTTAATCTGGGACGTTTGAAGTACGTGCTAAAAAAACCGAGTAACGGTCGACGTTTTTCGAAACTTTTTTGGGGAATCATAAGGCCGGATATTTTAGAATATAATTTCGAAGAAATGGAGTGCATAAAACAATTAAAGGGTGCTGAAAATCGAGACCCTAATTCGGAAACCTTAATCTGGGACGTTTGAAGTACGTGCTAAAAAATGGAGTCACGGTCGATGTTTTTCGAAACTTTTGTGGCGAATCATTAGGACTGATGATTTAGAATCGAATTTCGAAGAAACGGATACCATAAAACAGTAAAAGAGTGCTTAAAATCGAAAACCTAATTTTGTAACCCTAATCTGGGACGTTTGAAGTACGTGCTAAAAAAACCGAGTAACGGTCGACGTTTTTCGAAACTTTTTTGGGGAATCATAACGCCGGATATTTTAGGATATAATTTCGAAGAAATGGAGTGCATAAAACAATTAAATGGTGCTGAAAATCGAGACCCTAATTTGGAAACCTTAATCTGGGACGTTTGAAGTACGTGCTAAAAAATGGAGTCACGGTCGATGTTTTTCGAAACTTTTGTGGCGAATCATTAGGACTGGTGATTTAGAATCGAATTTCGAAGAAACGGATAGCATAAAACAGTAAAAGAGTGCTTAAAATCGAAAACCTAATTTTGTAACCTTAATCTGGGACGTTTGAAGTACGTGCTAAAAAAACCGAGTAACGGTCGACGTTTTTCGAAACTTTTTTGGGGAATCATAAGGCCGGATGTTTTAGAATATAATTTCGAAGAAATGGAGTGCATAAAACAATTAAAGGGTGCTAAAAATCGAGACCCTAATTCGGAAACCTTAATCTGGGACGTTTGAAGTACGTGCTAAAAAATGGAGTCACGGTCGATGTTTTTCGAAACTTTTGTGGCGAATCATTAGGACTGATGATTTAGAATCGAATTTCGAAGAAACGGATAGCATAAAACAGTAAAAGAGTGCTTAAAATCGAAAACCTAATTTTGTAACCTTAATCTGGGACGTTTGAAGTACGTGCTAAAAAAACCGAGTAACGGTCGACGTTTTTCGAAACTTTTTTGGGGAATCATAAGGCCGGATGTTTTAGAATATAATTTCGAAGAAATGGAGTGCATAAAACAATTAAAGGGTGCTAAAAATCGAGACCCTAATTCGGAAACCTTAATCTGGGACGTTTGAAGTACGTGCTAAAAAATGGAGTCACGGTCGATGTTTTTCGAAACTTTTGTGGCGAATCATTAGGACTGATGATTTAGAATCGAATTTCGAAGAAACGGATAGCATAAAACAGTAAAAGAGTGCTTAAAATCGAAAACCTAATTTTGTAACCTTAATCTGGGACGTTTGAAGTACGTGCTAAAAAAACCGAGTAACGGTCGACGTTTTTCGAAACTTTTTTGGGGAATCATAAGGCCGGATATTTTAGAATATAATTTCGAAGAAATGGAGTGCATAAAACAATTAAATGGTGCTGAAAATCGAGACCCTAATTCGGAAACCTTAATCTGGGACGTTTGAAGTACGTGCTAAAAAATGGAGTCACGGTCGATGTTTTTCGAAACTTTTGTGGCGAATCATTAGGACTGATGATTTAGAATCGAATTTCGAAGAAACGGATACCATAAAACAGTAAAAGAGTGCTTAAAATCGAAAACGTAATTTTGTAACCTTAATCTGGGACGTTTGAAGTACGTGCTAAAAAAACCGAGTAACGGTCGACGTTTTTCGAAACTTTTTTGGGGAATCATAAGGCCGGATATTTTAGGATATAATTTCGAAGAAATTGAGTGCATAAAACAATTAAATGGTGCTGAAAATCGAGACCCTAATTCGGAAACCTTAATCTGGGACGTTTGAAGTACGTGCTAAAAAATGGAGTCACGGTCGATGTTTTTCGAAACTTTTGTGGCGAATCATTAGGACTGATGATTTAGAATCGAATTTCGAAGAAACGGATAGCATAAAACAGTAAAAGAGTGCTTAAAATCGAAAACCTAATTTTGTAACCTTAATCTGGGACGTTTGAAGTACGTGCTAAAAAAACCGAGTAACGGTCGACGTTTTTCGAAACTTTTTTGGGGAATCATAAGGCCGGATATTTTAGAATATAATTGTGAAGAAATGGAGTGCATAAAACAATTAAAGAGTGCTGAAAATCGAGACCCTAATTCGGAAACCTTAATCTGGGACGTTTGAAGTACGTGCTAAAAAATGGAGTCACGGTCGATGTTTTTCGAAACTTTTGTGGCGAATCATTAGGACTGATGATTTAGAATCGAATTTCGAAGAAACGGATAGCATAAAACAGTAAAAGAGTGCTTAAAATCGAAAACCTAATTTTGTAACCTTAATCTGGGACGTTTGAAGTACGTGCTAAAAAAACCGAGTAACGGTCGACGTTTGTCGAAACTTTTTTGGGGAATCATAAGGCCGGATATTTTAGAATATAATTTCGAAGAAATGGAGTGCATAAAACAATTAAATGGTGCTGAAAATCGAGACCCTAATTCTGAAACCTTAATCTGGGACGTTTGAAGTACGTGCTAAAAAATGGAGTCACGGTCGATGTTTTTTGAAACTTTTGTGGCGAATCATTAGGACTAATGATTTAGAATCGAATTTCGAAGAAACGGATAGCATAAAAGAGTAAAAGAGTGCTTAAAATCGAAAACCTTAATCTGGGACGTTTGAAGTACGTGCTAAAAAAACCGAGTAACGGTCGACGTTTTTCGAAACTTTTTTGGGGAATCATAAGGCCGGATGTTTTAGAATATAATTTCGAAGAAATGGAGTGCATAAAACAATTAAAGGGTGCTGAAAATCGAGACCCTAATTCGGAAACCTTAATCTGGGACGTTTGAAGTACATGCTAAAAAATGGAGTCACGGTCGATGTTTTTCGAAACTTTTGTGGCGAATCACTAGGACTGGTGATTTAGAATCGAATTTCGAAGAAACGGATAGCATAAAACAGTAAAAGAGTGCTTAAAATCGAAAACCTAATTTTGTAACCTTAATCTGGGACGTTTGAAGTACGTGCTAAAAAAACCGAGTAACGGTCGACGTTTTTCGAAACTTTTTTGGGGAATCATAAGGCCGGATGTTTTAGAATATAATTTCGAAGAAATGGAGTGCATAAAACAATTAAATGGTGCTGAAAATCGAGACCCTAATTCGGAAACCTTAATCTGGGACGTTTGAAGTACGTGCTAAAAAATGGAGTCACGGTCGATGTTTTTCGAAACTTTTGTGGCGAATCATTAGGACTGATGATTTAATATAAAATTTCGAATAAACGGATAGCATAAAACAGTAAAAGAGTGCTTAAAATCGAGACCCTAATTCGGTAACCTTAATCTGGGACGTTTGAAGTACGTGCTAAAAAAACCGAGTCACGGTCGACGTTTTTCGAAACCTTTTTGGGGAATCATAAGGCCGGATATTTTAGAATATAATTTCGAAGAAATGGAGTGCATAAAACAATTAAAGAGTGCTGAAAATCGAGTCCCTAATTCGGAAACCTTAATCTGGGACGTTTGAAGTACGTGCTAAAAAATGGAGTCACGGTCGATGTTTTTCGAAACTTTTGTGGCGAATCATTAGGACTGATGATTTAGAATCGAATTTCGAAGAAACGGATAGCATAAAACAGTAAAAGAGTGCTTAGAATCGAGATCCTAATTCGGTTACCTTAATCTGGGACGTTTGAAGTACGTGCTAAAAAAACCGAGTCACGGTCGACGTTTTTCGAAACCTTTTTGTGGAATCATAAGGCCGGATATTTTAGAGTATAATTTCGAAGAAATGGAGTGCATAAAACAATTAAAGAGTGCTGAAAATCGAGACCCTAATTCGGAAACCTTAATCTGGGACGTTTGAAGTACGTGCTAAAAAATGGAGTCACGGTCAATGTTTTTCGAAACTTTTGTGGCGAATCATTAGGACTGATGATTTAGAATCGAATTTCGAAGAAACGGATAGCATAAAACAGTAAAAGAGTGCTTAAAATCGAAAACCTAATTTTGTAACCTTAATCTGGGACGTTTGAAGTACGTGCTAAAAAAACCGAGTAACAGTCAACGTTTTTCGAAACTTTTTTGGGGAATCATAAGGCCGGATATTTTATAATATAATTTCGAAGAAATGGAGTGCATAAAACAATTAAATGGTGCTGAAAATCGAGACCCTAATTCGGAAACCTTAATCTGGGACGTTTGAAGTACGTGCTAAAAAATGGAGTCACGGTCGATGTTTTTCAAAACTTTTGTGGCGAATCATTAGGACTGATGATTTAGAATCGAATTTCGAAGAAACGGATACCATAAAACAGTAAAAGAGTGCTGAAAATCGAAAACCTAATTTTGTAACCTTAATCTGGGACGTTTGAAGTACGTGCTAAAAAAACCGAGTAACGGTCGACGTTTTTCGAAACTTTTTTGGGGAATCATAAGGCCGGATATTTTAGGATATAATTACGAAGAAATGGAGTGCATAAAACAATTAAATGGTGCTGAAAATCGAGACCCTAATTCGGAAACCTTAATCTGGGACGTTTGAAGTACGTGCTAAAAAATGGAGTCACGGTCGATGTTTTTCGAAACTTTTGTGGCGAATCATTAGGACTGATGATTTAGAATCGCATTTCGAAGAAACGGATAGCATAAAACAGTAAAAGAGTGCTTAAAATCGAAAACCTAATTTTGTAACATTAATCTGGGACGTTTGAAGTACGTGCTAAAAAAACCGAGTAACGGTCGACGTTTTTCAAAACTTTTTTGGGGAATCATAAGGCCGGATGTTTTAGAATATAATTTCGAAGAAATTGAGTGCATAAAACAATTAAAGGGTGCTGAAAATCGATTCCCTAATTCGGAAACCTTAATCTGGGACGTTTGAAGTACGTGCTAAAAAATGGAGTCACGGTCAATGTTTTTCGAAACTTTTGTGGCGAATCATTAGGACTGATGATTTAGAATCGAATTTCGAAGAAACGGATAGCATAAAACAGTAAAAGAGTGCTTAAAATCGAAAACCTAATTTTGTAACCTTAATCTGGGACGTTTGAAGTACGTGCTAAAAAAACCGAGTAACGGTCAACGTTTTTCGAAACTTTTTTGGGGAATCATAAGGCCGGATATTTTATAATATAATTTCGAAGAAATGGAGTGCATAAAACAATTAAATGGTGCTGAAAATCGAGACCCTAATGCGGAAACCTTAATCTGGGACGTTTGAAGTACGTGCTAAAAAATGGAGTCACGGTCGATGTTTTTCGAAACTTTTGTGGCGAATTATTAGGACTGATGATTTAGAATCGAATTTCGAAGAATTGGATAGCATAAAACAGTAAAAGAGTGCTTAAAATCGAGACCCTAATTCGGTAACCTTAATCTGGGACGTTTGAAGTACGTGCTAAAAAAACCGAGTAACGGTCGATGTTTTTCGAAACTTTTTTGGGGAATCATAAGGCCGGATATTTTAGAATATAATTGTGAAGAAATGGAGTGCATAAAACAATTAAAGAGTGCTGAAAATCGAGACCCTAATTCGGAAACCTTAATCTTGGACGTTTGAAGTACGTGCTAAAAAAACAGAGTCACGGGCGACGTTTTTCGAAAATTTTGTTTGGAATCATTAGGCCGAATGATTTAGAATAGAGTTTCGAAGAAACGGATAGCATCAAACTGTAAAAGAGTACTTAAAATCGAGACCCTAATTCGGAAACCTTAATCTTGGACGTTTGAAGCACGTGCTAAAAAATGGAGTCACGGTCGATGTTTTTCGAAACTTTTGTGGCGAATCATTAGGACTGATGATTTAGAATCGAATTTCGAAGAAACGGATAACATAAAATAGTAAAAGAGTGCTTAAAATCGAGACCCTAATTCGGTAACCTTAATCTGGGATGTTTGAAGTACGTGCTAAAAATTTGAGTCACGGTTGATGTTTTTCGAAACTTTTGTGGCGAATCATTAGGACTGATGATTTAAAATCGAATTTCGAAGGAACGGATAGCATAAAACAGTAAAAGAGTGCTGAAAATCGAGACCCTAATTGGGTAACCTTATTCTGTGACGTTTGAAGTACGTGCTAAAAAATGGAGTCACGGTCGATGTTTTTCGAAACCTTTGTGGCGAATCATTAGGACTGATGATTTAGAATCGAATTTCGAAGAAACGGATAGCAGAAAACAGTAAAAGAGTGCTTAAAATCGAAAACCTAATTTTGTAACCTTAATCTGGGACGTTTTAAGTACGTGCTAAAAAAATCGAGTAACGGTCGACGTTTTTCGAAACTTTTTTGGGGAATCATAAGGCCGGATATTTTAGAATATAATTTCGAAGAAATGGAGTGCATAAAACAATTAAAGGGTGCTGAAAATCGATACCCTAATTCGGAAACCTTAATCTGGGACGTTTGAAGTACGTGCTAAAAAATGGAGTCACGGTCGATGTTTTTCGAAACTTTTGTGGCGAATCATTAGGACTGATGATTTAGAATCGAATTTCAAAGAAACGGATAGCATAAAACAGTAAAAGAGTGCTTAAAATCGAGACCCTAATTCGGTAACCTTAATCTGGGACGTTCGAAGTATGTGCTAAAAAAACTGAGTCACGGTCGACGTTTTTCGAAACTTTTTTGGGGAATCATAAGGCCGGATATTTTAGAATATAATTGTGAAGAAATGGAGTGCATAAAACAATTAAAGAGTGCTGAAAATCGAGACCCTAATTCGGAAACCTTAATCTTGGACGTTTGAAGTACGTGCTAAAAAAACAGAGTCACGGGCGACGTTTTTCAAAAATTTTGTTGGGAATCATAAGGCCGGTTATATTAGAATATAATTTTGAAGAAATGGAGTGCATAAAACAATTAAAGAGTGCTGAAAATCGAGACCCTATTTCAGAAACCTTTATCTGGGACGTTTGAAGTACGAGCTAAAAAATGGAGTCACGGTCGATGTTTTTCGAAACTTTTGTGGCGAATCATTAGGACTGATGATTTAGAATCGAATTTCGAAGAAACGGATAGCATAAAACAGTAAAAGAGTGATTAAAATCAAGACCCTAATTCGGTAACCTTAATCAGGGACGTTTGAAGTACGTGCATCAGGGACGTTTGAAGTACGTGCTAAAAAAACCGAGTCACGGTCGACGTTTTTCGAAACTTTTTTGGGGAAACATAAGGCCGGATATTTTAGAATATAATTGTGAAGAAATGGAGTGCATAAAACAATTAAAGAGTGCTGAAAATCGAGACCCTAATTCGAAAACCTTAATCTTGGACGTTTGAAGTACGTGCTAAAAAAACAGAGTCACGGGCGACGTTTTTCGAAAGTTTTGTTGGGAATCATTAGGCCGAATGATTTAGAATAGAGTTTCGAAGAAACGGAGTGCATAAAATAGTAAAAGAGTGCTTAAAATCGAGACCCTAATTCGGTAACCTTAATCTGGGACGTTTGAAGTACGTGCTAAAAAACCGAGTAACGGTCGACGTTTGTCGAAACTTTTTTGGGGAATCATAAGGCTGGATATTTTAGAATATAATTTCGAAGAAATGGAGTGCATAAAACAATTAAAGAGTGCTTAAAATCGAGACCCTAATTCGGTAACCTTAATCTGGGACGTTTGAAGTACGTGCTAAAAAAACCGAGTCACGGTCGATGTTTTTCGAAACTTTTTTGGGGAATCATAAGGCCGGATATCTTAGAATTTAATTTTGAAGAAACGGAGTGCATAAAACAATTAAAGAGTGCTGAAAATCGAGACCCTAATTCGAAAACCTTAATCTTGGAAGTTTGAAGTACGTGCTAAAAAAACAGAGTCACGAACGACGTTTTTCGAAACATTTGTTCGGAATCATTAGGCCAGATGTTTAGAATAGAATTTAGAAGAAACGGAGTGCATAAAATAGTAAAAGAGTGCTTAAAATCGAGACCCTAATTCAGAAACCCTAATCTGGGACGTTCGAAGTCCGTGTTAAAAAAATGAGTCACGGTTCACGATTTTTGAAACTTTTGTGGCGAATCATTAGGCCTAATTATTTAGATTCGAATTTTGAAGAAACGGAGAGCATAAAACAGTAAAAGAGTGCTTAAAATCGAGACCCTAATTTAGAAACCTTAATGTGGGACGTTTGAAGTTCGTGCTAAAAATACCGAGTCACGGACGACGTTTCTCGAAACTTTTGTGGCAAATCATTAGGACTGATGATTTAGAATCGAATTTTGAAGAAACGGATAGCATAAAACAGTAAAAGAGTGCTTAAAATCGAGACCCTAATTCGGTAACCTTAATCTGGGACGTTTGAAGTACGTGCTAAAAAATGGAGTCACAGTCGATGTTTTTCGAAACATTTGTGGCGAATCATTAGGACTGATGATTTAAAATCGAATTTCGAAGAAACGGATAGCATAAAACAGTAAAAGAGTGCTTAAAATCGAGACCCTAATTCGGTAACCTTAATCTGGGACGTTTGAAGTACATGCTAAAAAAACCGAGTCACGGTCGACGTTTTTCGAAACTTTTTTGGGGAATCATAAGGCCGGATATTTTAGAATATAATTGTGAAGAAATGGAGTGCATAAAACAATTAAAGAGTGCTGAAAATCGAGACCCTAATTCGGAAACCTTAATCTTGGACGTTTGAAGTACGTGCTAAAAAAACAGAGTCACGGGCGACGTTTTTCGAAAATTTTGTTGGGAATCATTAGGCCGAATGATTTTGAATAGAGTTTCGAAGAAACGGAGTTTATAAAATAGTAAAAGAGTGCTTAAAATCGAGACCCTAATTCGGAAACCTTAATTTTGGACGTTTGAAGTACGTGCTAAAAAATGGAGTCACGGTCGATGTTTTTCGAAACTTTTGTGGCGAATCATTAGGACTGATGATTTAGAATCGAATTTCGAAGAAACGGATAACATAAAACAGTAAAAGAGTGCTTAAAATCGAGACCCTAATTCGGTAACCTTAATCTGGGATGTTTAAAGTACGTGCTAAAAATTTGAGTCACGGTTGATGTTTTTCGAAACTTTTGTGGCGAATCATTAGGACTGATGATTTAAAATCGAATTTCGAAGAAACGGATAGCATAAAACAGTAAAAGAGTGCTGAAAATCGAGACCCTAATTGGGTAACCTTATTCTGTGACGTTTGAAGCACGTGCTAAAAAATGGAGTCACGGTCGATGTTTTTCGAAACTTTTGTGGCGAATCATTAGGACTGATGATTTAGAATCGAATTTCGAAGAAACGGATAACATAAAACAGTAAAAGAGTGCTTAAAATCGAGACCCTAATTCGGTAACCTTAATCTGGGATGTTTGAAGTACGTGCTAAAAATTTGAGTCACGGTTGATGTTTTTCGAAACTTTTGTGGCGAATCATTAGGACTGATGATTTAAAATCGAATTTCGAAGGAACGGATAGCATAAAACAGTAAAAGAGGGATGAAAATCGAGACCCTAATTGGGTAACCTTATTCTGTGACGTTTGAAGTACGTGCTAAAAAATGGAGTCACGGTCGATGTTTTTCGAAACCTTTGTGGCGAATCATTAGGACTGATGATTTAGAATCGAATTTCGAAGAAACGGATAGCAGAAAACAGTAAAAGAGTGCTTAAAATCGAAAACCTAATTTTGTAACCTTAATCTGGGACGTTTTAAGTACGTGCTAAAAAAATCGAGTAACGGTCGACGTTTTTCGAAACTTTTTTGGGGAATCATAAGGCCGGATATTTTAGAATATAATTTCGAAGAAATGGAGTGCATAAAACAATTAAAGGGTGCTGAAAATCGAGACCCTAATCCGGAAACCTTAATCTGGGACGTTTGAAGTACGTGCTAAAAAATGGAGTCACGGTCGATGTTTTTCGAAACTTTTGTGGCGAATCATTAGGACTGATGATTTAGAATCGAATTTCAAAGAAACGGATAGCATAAAACAGTAAAAGAGTGCTTAAAATCGAGACCCTAATTCGGTAACCTTAATTTGGGACGTTCGAAGTATGTGCTAAAAAAACTGAGTCACGGTCGACGTTTTTCGAAACTTTTTTGGGGAATCATAAGGCCGAATATTTTAGAATATAATTTCGAAGAAACGGAGTGCATACAACAATTAAAGAGTGCTGAAAATCGAGACCCTAATTCGGAAACCTTAATCGTGGACGTTTGAAGTACGTGCTAAAAAATGGAGTCACGGTCGATGTTTTTCGAAACTTTTGTGGCGAATCATTAGGACTGATGATTTAGAATCGAATTTCGAAGAAACGGATAACATAAAACAGTAAAAGAGTGCTTAAAATCGAGACCCTAATTCGGTAACCTTAATCTGGGATGTTTAAAGTACGTGCTAAAAATTTGAGTCACGGTTGATGTTTTTCGAAACTTTTGTGGCGAATCATTAGGACTAATGATTTAAAATCGAATTTCGAAGAAACGGATAGCATAAAACAGTAAAAGAGTGCTGAAAATCGAGACCCTAATTGGGTAACCTTATTCTGTGACGTTTGAAGTACGTGCTAAAAAATGGAGTCACGGTCGATGTTTTTCGAAACCTTTGTGGCGAATCATTAGGACTGATGATTTAGAATCGAATTTCGAAGAAACGGATAGCAGAAAACAGTAAAAGAGTGCTTAAAATCGAAAACCTAATTTTGTAACCTTAATCTGGGACGTTTTAAGTACGTGCTAAAAAAATCGAGTAACGGTCGACATTTTTCGAAACTTTTTTGGGGAATCATAAGGCCGGATATTTTAGAATATAATTTCGAAGAAATGGAGTGCATAAAACAATTAAAGGGTGCTGAAAATCGAGACCCTAATTCGGAAACCTTAATCTGGGACGTTTGAAGTACGTGCTAAAAAATGGAGTCACAGTCGATGTTTTTCGAAACTTTTGTGGCGAATCATTAGGACTGATGATTTAGAATCAAATTTCGAAGAAACGGATAGCATAAAACAGTAAAAGAGTGCTTAAAATCGAGACCCTAATTCGGTAACCTTAATCTGGGACGTTCGAAGTACGTGCTAAAAAAACTGAGTCACGGTCGACGTTTTTCGAAACTTTTTTGGGGAATCATAAGGCCGGATATTTTAGAATATAATTGTGAAGAAATGGATTGCATAAAACAATTAAAGAGTGCTGAAAATCGAGACCCTAATTCGGAAACCTTAATCTTGGACGTTTGAAGTATGTGCTAAAAAAACAGAGTCACGGGCGACGTTTTTCGAAAATTTTGTTGGGAATCATAAGGCCGGTTATTTTAGAATATAATTTTGAAGATGTGGAGTGCATAAAACAATTAAAGAGTGCTGAAAATCGAGACCCTATTTCAGAAACCTTAATCTGGGACGTTTGAAGTACGAGCTAAAAAATGGAGTCACGGTCGATGTTTTTCGAAACTTTTGTGGCGAATCATTAGGACTGATGATTTAGAATCGAATTTCGAAGAAACGGATAGCATAAAACAGTAAAAGAGTGATTAAAATCGAGACCCTAATTCGGTAACCTTAATCAGGGACGTTTGAAGTACGTGCTAAAAAAACCGAGTCACGGTCGACGTTTGTCGAAACTTTTTTGGGGAAACATAAGGCCGGATATTTTAGAATATAATTGTGAAGAAATGGAGTGCATAAAACAATTAAAGAGTGCTGAAAATCGAGACCCTAATTCGGAAACCTTAATCTTGGACGTTTGAAGTACGTGCTAAAAAAACAGAGTCACGGGCGACATTTTTCGAAAATTTTGTTGGGAATCATTAGGCCGAATGATTTTGAATAGAGTTTCGAAGAAACGGAGTTTATAAAATAGTAAAAGAGTGCTAAAAATCAAGACCCTAATTCGGTAACCTTAATCTCGGTCGTTTGAAGTACGTGCTAAAAAACCGAGTAACGGTCGACGTTTGTCGAAACTTTTTTGGGGAATCATAAGGCTGGATATTTTAGAATATAATTTCGAAGAAATGGAGTGCATAAAACAATTAAAGAGTGCTTAAAATCGAGACCCTAATTCGGTAACCTTAATCTGGGACGTTTGAAGTACGTGCTAAAAAAACCGAGTCACGGTCGATGTTTTTAGAAACTTTTTTGGGGAATCATAAGGCCGGATATCTTAGAATTTAATTTCGAAGAAACGGAGTGCATAAAACAATTAAAGAGTGCTGAAAATCGAGACCCTAATTCGAAAACCTTAATCTTGGAAGTTTGAAGTACGTGCTAAAAAAACAGAGTCACGAACGACGTTTTTTGAAACATTTGTTCGGAATCATTAGGCCAGATGTTTAGAATATAATTTAGAAGAAACTTAGTGCATAAAATAGTAAAAGAGTGCTTAAAATCGAGACCCTAATTCAGAAACCCTAATCTGGGACGTTCGAAGTCCGTGCTAAAAAAATGAGTCACGGTTCACGATTTTTGAAACTTTTGTGGCGAATCATTAGGCCTAATTATTTAGATTCGAATTTTGAAGAAACGGAGAGCATAAAACAGTAAAAGAGTGCTTAAAATCGAGACCCTAATTTAGAAACCTTAATGTGGGACGTTTGAAGTTCGTGCTAAAAATACCGAGTCACGGACGACGTTTCTCGAAACTTTTGTGGCAAATCATTAGGACTGATGATTTAGAATCGAATTTTGAAGAAACGGATAGCATAAAACAGTAAAAGAGTGCTTACAATCGAGACCCTAATTCGGTAACCTTAATCTGGGACGTTTGAAGTACGTGCTAAAAAATGGAGTCACGGTCGATGTTTTTCGAAACATTTGTGGCGAATCATTAGGACTGATGATTTAAAATCGAATTTCGAAGAAACGGATAGCATAAAACATTAAAAGAGTGCTTAAAATCGAGACCCTAATTCGGTAACCTTAATCTGGGACGTTTGAAGTACGTGCTAAAAAAACCGAGTCACGGTCGACGTTTTTCGAAACTTTTTTGGGGAATCATAAGGCCGGATATTTTAGAATATAATTGTGAAGAAATGGAGTGCATAAAACAATTAAAGAGTGCTGAAAATCGAGACCCTAATTCGGAAACCTTAATCTTGGACATTTGAAGTACGTGCTAAAAAAACAGAGTCACGGGCGACGTTTTTTGAAAATTTATTTGGGAATCATTAGGCCGAATGATTTAGAATAGAGTTTCGAAGAAACGGAGTGCATAAAATAGTAAAAGAGTGCTTAAAATTGAGACCCTAAATCGGTAACCATAATCTGGGACGTTTGAAGTACGTGCTAAAAAAACCAAGTCACGGTCGATGTTTTTCGAAACTTTTTTGGCGAATCATAAGGCCGGATATCTTAGAATATAATTTCGAAGAAACGGAGTGCATAAAACAATTAAAGAGTGCTGAAAATCGAGACCCTAAATCGAAAACTTTAATCTTGGAAGTTTGAAGTACGTGCTAAAAAAACCGAGTCACGATTGACGTTTTTCGAAACTTTTTTGGGGAATCATTAGGCGAGATGTTTAGAATAGAATTTAGAAGAAACGGAGTGCATAAAATAGTAAAAGAGTGCTTAAAATCGAGACCCTAATTCAGAAACCCTAATTTGGGACGTTTGAAGTCCGTGCTAAAAAAATGAGTCACGGTTCACGATTTTTGAAACTTTTGTGGCGAATCATTAGGCCTGATTATTTAGAATCGAATTTTGAAGAAACGGAGAGCATAAAACAGTAAAAGAGTGCTTAAAATCGAGACCCTAATTTAGAAACCTTAATGTGGGACGTTTGAAGTTCGTGCTAAAAATACCGAGTCACAGACGACGTTTTTCGAAACTTTTGTGGCAAATCATTAGTACTGATGATTTAGAATCGAATTTTGAAGAAACGGATAGCATAAAACAGTAAAAGAGTGCTTAAAATCGAGACCCTAATTCGGTAACGTTAATCTGGGACGTTTGAAGTACGTGCTAAAAAATGGAGTCACGGTCGATGTTTTTCGAAACTTTTGTGGCGAATCATTAGGACTGATGATTTAGAATCGAATTTCGAAGAAACGGATAGCATAAAACAGTAAAAGAGTGCTAAAACTCGAGACCCTAATTCGAAAACCTTAATCTTGGAAGTTTGAAGTACGTGCTAAAAAACAGAGTCATGGACGACGTTTTTCGAAACATTTGTTCGGAATCATTAGGCCAGATGTTAAGAATAGAATTTAGAAGAAACAGAGTGAATAAAAGAGTAAAAGAGAGCTTAAAATCAAGACCCTAATTCGGAAACCTTAATCTTCGACGTCTGAAGTACGTGCTAAAAAAACCGAGTCACGGACGACGTTTTTTGAAACTTTTGTAGGGAATCATTAGGCCGAATGATTTAGAATAGAATTTCGAAGAAACGGAGTGCATAAAACTGTAAAAGAGTGCTTAAAATCGAGACCCTAATAAAAAAACCCGAATCTGGGACGTTTGAAGTCCGTGTTACAAAAATGAGTCACGGTTCACTATTTTTCAAACTTTTGTGGCGAATCATTAGGCTTGATTATTTAGAATCGAATTTTGAAGAAACGGAGAGCATAAAACAGTAAAAGAGTGCTTAAAATCGAGACCCTAAATCGGTAACCTTAATCTGGGACGTTTGAAGTACGTGCTAAAAAAACCGAGTCAAGGTTGATGTTTTTCGAAACTTTTTTGGGCAAACATAAGGCCGGATATTTTAGAATATAATTTCTAAGAAACGGAGTGCATAAAACAATTAAAGAGTGCTGAAAATCGAGACCCTAATTCGGAAACCTTAATCTGGGACGTTTGAAGTACGTGCTAAAAAATGGAGTCACGGTCGATGTTTTTCGAAACTTTTGTGGCGAATCATTAGGACTGATAATTTAGAATCGAATTTCGAAGAAACGGATAGCATAAAACAGTAAAAGAGTGCTGAAATTCGAGACCCTAATTCGAAAACCTTAATCTTGGAAGTTTGAAGTACGTGCTAAAAAAACAGAGTCATGGACGACGTTTTTCGAAACATTTGTTCGGAATCATTAGGCTAGATGTTTAGAATAGAATTTAGAAGAAACAGAGTGAATAAAAGAGTAAAAGAGTGCTTAAAATCGAGACCCTAATTCGGAAACCTTAATCTTCGACGTCTGAAGTATGTGCTAAAAAAACCGAGTGACAGACGACGTTTTTTGAAACTTTTGTAGGGAATCATTAGGCCGAATGATTTAGAATAGAATTTCGAAGAAACGGAGTGCATAAAACTGTAAAAGAGTGCTTAAAATCGAGACCCTAATAAAAAAACCCTAATCTGGGACGTTTGAATTTCGTGCTAAAAATACCGAGTCACGGACGACGTTTTTCGAAACTTTTGTGGCAAATCATTAGGACTGATGATTTAGAATCGAATTTCGAAGAAACGGATAGCAAAAAACAGTAAAAGAGTGCTTAAAATCGAGACCCTAAATCGGTAACCTTAATCTGGACGTTTGAAGTACGTGCTAAAAAAACCGAGTCACGGTTGATGTTTTTCGAAACTTTTTTGGGCAAACATAAGGCCGGATATTTTAGAGTATAATTTCTAAGAAACGGAGTGCATAAAACAATTAAAGAGTGCTGAAAATTTAGACCCTAATTCGGAAACCTTAATCTGGGACGTTTGAAGTACGTGCTAAAAAATGGAGTCACGGTCGATGTTTTTCGAAACTTTTGTGGCGATTCATTAGGACTGATGATTTAGAATCGAATTTCGAAGAAACGGATAGCATAAAACTGTAAAAGAGTGCTTAAATTCGAGACCCTAATTCGGTAACCTTAATCTGGGACGTTTGAAGTACGTGCTAAAAAAATAGAGTCACGGTCGACGTTTTTCGAAACTTTTTTGGGGAATCATAAGGCCGGATATTTTAGAATATAATTTCGAAGAAATGTAGTGCATAAAACAATTAAAGAGTGCTGAAAATCGAGACCCTAATTCGGAAACCTTAATCTGGAACGTTTGAAGTACGTGCTAAAAAATGGAGTCACGGTCGATGTTTTTCGCAACATTTGTGGCGAATCATCAGGACTGATGATTGAGAATCGAATTTCGAAGAAACGGATAGCATAAAATAGTAAAAGAGTGCTTAAAATCGAGACCCTAATTCGGTAACCTTAATCTGGGACGTTTGAAGTACGTGCTAAAAAAACCGAGTCACGATTGACGTTTTTCGAAACTTTTTTGGGGAATCATAAGGCCGGATATTTTAGAATATAATTTCGAAGAAACGGAGTGCAAAAAACAATTAAAGAGTGCTGAAAATCGAGACCCTAATTCGGAAACCTTAATCTGGGACGTTTGAAGTACGTGCTAAAAAATGGAGTCACGGTCGATGTTTTTTGAAACTTTTGTGGCGAATCATAAGGACTGATGATTTAGAATCGAATTTCGAAGAAACGGATAGCATAAAACAGTAAAAGAGTGCTTAAAATCGAGACCCTAATTCGGTAACCTTAATCTGGGACGTTTGAAGTACGTGCTAAAAAAACCGAGTCACAGATGACGTTTTTCGAAACTCTTTTGGGGAATCATGAGGCCGAATATTTTAGAATATAATTTCGAAGAAACGGAGTGCATAAAACAATTAAAGAGTGCTGAAAATCGAGACCCTAATTCAGAAACCTTAATCTGGGACGTTTGAAGTACGTGCTAAAAAATGGAGTCACGGTCGATGTTTTTTGAAACTTTTGTGGCGAATCATAAGGACTGATGATTTAGAATCGAATTTCGAAGAAACGGATAGCATAAAACAGTAAAAGAGTGCTTAAAATCGAGACCCTAATTCGGTAACCTTAATCTGGGACGTTTGAAGTACGTGCTAAAAAAACCGAGTCACAGATGACGTTTTTCGAAACTCTTTTGGGGAATCATGAGGCCGAATATTTTAGAATATAATTTCGAAGAAACGGAGTGCATAAAACAATTAAAGAGTGCTGAAAATCGAGACCCTAATTCAGAAACCTTAATCTGGGACGTTTGAAGTACGTGCTAAAAAATGGAGTCACGGTCGATGTTTTTCGAAACCTTTGTGGCGAATCATTAGGACTGATGATTTAGAATCGAATTTCGAAGAAACGGATAGCATAAAATAGTAAAAGAGTGCTTAAAATCGAAAACCTAATTTTGTAACCTTAATCTGGGACGTTTGAAGTACGTGCTAAAAAAACCGAGTCACGGTCGACGTTTTTCGAAACTCTTTTGGGGAATCATGAGGCCGAATATTTTAGAATATAATTTCGAAGAAACGGAGTGCATAAAACAATTAAAGAGTGCTGAAAATCGAGACCCTAATTCAGAAACCTTAATCTGGGACGTTTGAAGTACGTGCTAAAAAATGGAGTCACGGTCGATGTTTTTCGAAACCTTTGTGGCGAATCATTAGGACTGATGATTTAGAATCGAATTTCGAAGAAACGGATAGCATAAAATAGTAAAAGAGTGCTTAAAATCGAAAACCTAATTTTGTAACCTTAATCTGGGACGTTTGAAGTACGTGCTAAAAAAACCGAGTCACGGTCGACGTTTTTTGAAACGTTTTTGGGGAATCATAAGGCCGGATATTTTAGAATATAATTTCGAAGAAATGTAGTGCATAAAACAATTAAAGAGTGCTGAAAATCGAAACCCTAATTCGAAAACCTTAATCTGGGACGTTTGAAGTACGTGCTAAAAAATGGAGTCACGGTCGATGTTTTTCGAAACTTTTGTGGCGAATCATTAGGAATGATTATTTAGAATCGAATTTCGAAGAAACGGATAGCATAAAACAGTAAAAGAGTGCTTAAAATCGAGACCCTAATTCGGTAACCTTAATCTGGGACGTTTGAAGTACGTGCTAAAAAAACCGAGTCACGGTCGACGTTTTTCGAAACTTTTTTGGGGAATCATAAGGCCGGATAGTTTAGAATATAATTTCGAAGAAACGGAGTGCATAAAACAATTAAAGAGTGCTTAAAATCGAGACCCTAATTCGGAAAACTTAATCTGGGACGTTTGAAGTACGTGCTAAAAAAACCGAGTCACGGTCGACGTTTTTCGAAACTTTTTCGGGGAATCATAAGGCCGGATAGTTTAGAATATAATTTCGAAGAAACAGAGTGCATAAAACAATTAAAGAGTGGTTAAAATCGAGACCCTAATTCGGAAAACTTAATCTGGGACGTTTGAAGTACGTGCTAAAAAAACCAGTCACGGAGGACGTTTTTCGAAAATTTTGTTGGGAATCATTAGGCCGGATGTTTAGAATAGAATTTAGAAGAAATGGAGTTCATAAAAGAGTAAAAGAGTGCTTAAAATCGAGACCCTAATTGGGAAACCTTAATCTGGGACGTTTGAAGTACGTGCTAAAAAAACCGAGTTACGGTCGACGTTTTTCGAAACTTTTTTGGGGAATCATGAGGCCGAATGATTTAGAATATAATTTCGAAGAAACGGAGTGCATAAAACAATTAAAGAGTGCTGAAAATCGAGACCCTAATTTGGAAACCTTAATCTTGGACGTTTGAAGCACGTGCTAAAAAATGGAGTCACGGTCGAAATTTTTCGAATCTTTTGTGGCATTTCGGAAACTCAAGTAGCTCGTCAAGCTAAAAAGGAGTGATTTAGACTCGAATTTCGAAGAAACAGATAGCATAAAATAGTAAAAGAGTGCTTAAAATTGAGACCCTAAATCGGTAACCTTAATCTGGGACGTTTGAAGTACGTGCTAAAAAAACCGAGTAACGGTCGACGTTTTTCGAAACTTTTTTGGGGAATCATAAGGCCGGATGTTTTAGAATATAATTTCGAAGAAATGGAGTGCATAAAACAATTAAAGGGTGCTGAAAATCGAGACCCTAATTCGGAAACCTTAATCTGGGACGTTTGAAGTACGTGCTAAAAAATGGAGTCACGGTCGATGTTTTTCGAAACTTTTGTGGCGAATCATTAGGACTGATGATTTAGAATCGAATTTCGAAGAAACGTATAGCATAAAACAGTAAAAGAGTGGTTAAAATCGAGACCCTAATTCGGTAACCTTAATCTGGGACGTTTGAAGTACGTGCTAAAAAAACCGAGTCACCGTCGACGTTTTTCGAAACTTTTTTGGGGAAACATAAGGCTGGATATTTTCGAATATAATTTCTTAGAAACGGAGTGCATAAAACAATTAAAGAGTGCTGAAAATCGAGACCCTAATTCGGAAACCTTAATCGTGGACGTTTGAAGTACGTGCTAAAAAATGGAGTCATGGTCGATGTTTTTCGAAACTTTTGTGGCGAATCATTAGGACTTATGATTTAGAATCGAATTTCGAAGAAATGGATAGCATAAAACTGTAAAAGAGTGCTTAAAATCGAGACCCTAATTCGGTAACCTTAATATGGGACGTTTGAAGTACGTGCTAAGAAAACCGAGTCACCGTCGACGTTTTTCGAAACTTTTTTGGGGAAACATAAGGCTGGATATTTTCGAATATAATTTCTTAGAAACGGAGTGCATAAAACAATTAAAGAGTGCTGAAAATCGAGACCCTAATTCGGAAACCTTAATCTGGGACGTTTGAAGTACGTGCTAAAAAATGGAGTCACGGTCGATGTTTTTCGAAACTTTTGTGGCGAACCATTAGGACTGATGATTTAGAATCGAATTTCGAAGAAACGGATAGCATAAAACAGTAAAAGAGTGCTGAAAATCAGGACCCTAATTCGGTAACCTTAATCTTGGACGTTTGAAGTACGTGCTAAAAAAACCGAGTCACGGATGACGTTTTTCGAAACTTCTTTGGGGAATCATGAGGCCGAATATTTTAGAATATAATTTCGAAGAAACGGAGTGCATAAAACCATTAAAGAGTGCTGAAAATCGAGACCCTAATTTGGAAACCTTAATCTTGCACGTTTGTAGTACGTGCTAAAAAATGGAGTCACGGTCGATGTTTTTCGAAACTTTTGTGGCAAATCATAAAGACTGATGATTTAGACTCGAATTTCGAAGAAACAGATAGCATAAAAAAGTAAAAGAGTGCTTAAAATCGAGACCCTAATTCGGTAACCTTAATCTGGGACGTTTGAAGTACGTGCTAAAAAAACCGAGTCACGGTCGACGTTTTTCGAAACTTTTTTGGGGAATCATAAGGCCGGATATTTTAGAATATAATTTCGAAGAAATGTAGTGCATAAAACAATTAAATAGTGCTGAAAATCGAGACCCTAATTCGGAAACCTTAATCTGGAACGTTTGAAGTACGTGCTAAAAAATGGAGTCACGGTCGATGTTTTTCGCAACGTTTGTGGCGAATCATCAGGACTGATGATTGAGAATCGAATTTCGAAGAAACAGATAGCATAAAATAGTAAAAGAGTGCTTAAAATCGAGACCCTAATTCGGTAACCTTAATCTGGGACGTTTGAAGTACGTGCTAAAAAAACCGAGTCACGATTGACGTTTTTCGAAACTTTTTTGGGGAATCATAAGGCCGGATATTTTAGAATATAATTTCGAAGAAACGGAGTGCAAAAAACAATTAAAGAGTGCTGAAAATCGAGACCCTAATTCGGAAACCTTAATCTGGGACGTTTGAAGTACGTGCTAAAAAATGGAGTCACGGTCGATGTTTTTTGAAACTTTTGTGGCGAATCATAAGGACTGATGATTTAGAATCGAATTTCGAAGAAACGGATAGCATAAAACAGTAAAAGAGTGCTTAAAATCGAGACCCTAATTCGGTAACCTTAATCTGGGACGTTTGAAGTACGTGCTAAAAAAACCGAGTCACAGATGACGTTTTTCGAAACTCTTTTGGGGAATCATGAGGCCGAATATTTTAGAATATAATTTCGAAGAAACGGAGTGCATAAAACAATTAAAGAGTGCTTAAAATCGAGACCCTAATTCGGAAACCTTAATCTGGGACGTTTGAAGTACGTGCTAAAAAATGGAGTCACGGTCGATGTTTTTCGAAACTTTTGTGGCGAATCATTAGGACTGATGATTTAGAATCGAATTTCGAAGAAACGGATAGCATAAAACAGTAAAAGAGTGCTGAAAATCAGGACCCTAATTCGGTAACCTTAATCTTGGACGTTTGAAGTACGTGCTAAAAAAACCGAGTCACGGATGACGTTTTTCGAAACTTCTTTGGGGAATCATGAGGCCGAATATTTTAGAATATAATTTCGAAGAAACGGAGTGCATAAAACCATTAAAGAGTGCTGAAAATCGAGACCCTAATTTGGAAACCTTAATCTTGCACGTTTGTAGTACGTGCTAAAAAATGGAGTCACGGTCGATGTTTTTCGAAACTTTTGTGGCAAATCATAAAGACTGATGATTTAGACTCGAATTTCGAAGAAACAGATAGCATAAAAAAGTAAAAGAGTGCTTAAAATCGAGACCCTAATTCGGTAACCTTAATCTGGGACGTTTGAAGTACGTGCTAAAAAAACCGAGTCACGGTCGACGTTTTTCGAAACTTTTTTGGGGAATCATAAGGCCGGATATTTTAGAATATAATTTCGAAGAAATGTAGTGCATAAAACAATTAAAGAGTGCTGAAAATCGAGACCCTAATTCGGAAACCTTAATCGTGGACGCATGAAGTACGTGCAAAAAAATGGAGTCACGGTCGATGTTTTTCGAAACTTTTGTGGCGAATCATTAGGACTGATGATTTAGAATCGAATTTCGAAGAAACGGATAGCATAAAACAGTAAAAGAGTGCTGAAAATCAGGACCCTAATTCGGTAACCTTAATCTTGGACGTTTGAAGTACGTGCTAAAAAAACCGAGTCACGGATGACGTTTTTCGAAACTTCTTTGGGGAATCATGAGGCCGAATATTTTAGAATATAATTTCGAAGAAACGGAGTGCATAAAACCATTAAAGAGTGCTGAAAATCGAGACCCTAATTTGGAAACCTTAATCTTGCACGTTTGTAGTACGTGCTAAAAAATGGAGTCACGGTCGATGTTTTTCGAAACTTTTGTGGCAAATCATAAAGACTGATGATTTAGACTCGAATTTCGAAGAAACAGATAGCATAAAAAAGTAAAAGAGTGCTTAAAATCGAGACCCTAATTCGGTAACCTTAATCTGGGACGTTTGAAGTACGTGCTAAAAAAACCGAGTCACGGTCGACGTTTTTCGAAACTTTTTTGGGGAATCATAAGGCCGGATATTTTAGAATATAATTTCGAAGAAATGTAGTGCATAAAACAATTAAATAGTGCTGAAAATCGAGACCCTAATTCGGAAACCTTAATCTGGAACGTTTGAAGTACGTGCTAAAAAATGGAGTCACGGTCGATGTTTTTCGCAACGTTTGTGGCGAATCATCAGGACTGATGATTGAGAATCGAATTTCGAAGAAACGGATAGCATAAAATAGTAAAAGAGTGCTTAAAATCGAGACCCTAATTCGGTAACCTTAATCTGGGACGTTTGAAGTACGTGCTAAAAAAACCGAGTCACGATTGACGTTTTTCGAAACTTTTTTGGGGAATCATAAGGCCGGATATTTTAGAATATAATTTCGAAGAAACGGAGTGCAAAAAACAATTAAAGAGTGCTGAAAATCGAGACCCTAATTCGGAAACCTTAATCTGGGACGTTTGAAGTACGTGCTAAAAAATGGAGTCACGGTCGATGTTTTTTGAAACTTTTGTGGCGAATCATAAGGACTGATGATTTAGAATCGAATTTCGAAGAAACGGATAGCATAAAACAGTAAAAGAGTGCTTAAAATCGAGACCCTAATTCGGTAACCTTAATCTGGGACGTTTGAAGTACGTGCTAAAAAAACCGAGTCACAGATGACGTTTTTCGAAACTCTTTTGGGGAATCATGAGGCCGAATATTTTAGAATATAATTTCGAAGAAACGGAGTGCATAAAACAATTAAAGAGTGCTTAAAATCGAGACCCTAATTCGGAAACCTTAATCTGGGACGTTTGAAGTACGTGCTAAAAAATGGAGTCACGGTCGATGTTTTTCGAAACTTTTGTGGCGAATCATTAGGACTGATGATTTAGAATCGAATTTCGAAGAAACGGATAGCATAAAACAGTAAAAGAGTGCTGAAAATCAGGACCCTAATTCGGTAACCTTAATCTTGGACGTTTGAAGTACGTGCTAAAAAAACCGAGTCACGGATGACGTTTTTCGAAACTTCTTTGGGGAATCATGAGGCCGAATATTTTAGAATATAATTTCGAAGAAACGGAGTGCATAAAACCATTAAAGAGTGCTGAAAATCGAGACCCTAATTTGGAAACCTTAATCTTGCACGTTTGTAGTACGTGCTAAAAAATGGAGTCACGGTCGATGTTTTTCGAAACTTTTGTGGCAAATCATAAAGACTGATGATTTAGACTCGAATTTCGAAGAAACAGATAGCATAAAAAAGTAAAAGAGTGCTTAAAATCGAGACCCTAATTCGGTAACCTTAATCTGGGACGTTTGAAGTACGTGCTAAAAAAACCGAGTCACGGTCGACGTTTTTCGAAACTTTTTTGGGGAATCATAAGGCCGGATATTTTAGAATATAATTTCGAAGAAATGTAGTGCATAAAACAATTAAATAGTGCTGAAAATCGAGACCCTAATTCGGAAACCTTAATCTGGAACGTTTGAAGTACGTGCTAAAAAATGGAGTCACGGTCGATGTTTTTCGCAACGTTTGTGGCGAATCATCAGGACTGATGATTGAGAATCGAATTTCGAAGAAACGGATAGCATAAAATAGTAAAAGAGTGCTTAAAATCGAGACCCTAATTCGGTAACCTTAATCTGGGACGTTTGAAGTACGTGCTAAAAAAACCGAGTCACGATTGACGTTTTTCGAAACTTTTTTGGGGAATCATAAGGCCGGATATTTTAGAATATAATTTCGAAGAAACGGAGTGCATACAACAATTAAAGAGTGCTGAAAGTCGAGACCCTAATTCAGAAACCTTAATCTGGGACGTTTGAAGTACGTGCTAAAAAATGGAGTCACGGTCGATGTTTTTCGAAACCTTTGTGGCGAATCATTAGGACTGATGGTTTAGAATCGAATTTCGAAGAAACGGATAGCATAAAACAGTAAAAGAGTGCTTAAAATCGAAAACCTAATTTTGTAACCTTAATCTGGGACGTTTGAAGTACGTGCTAAAAAAACCGAGTCACCGTCGACGTTTTTCGAAACTTTTTTGGGGAAACATAAGGCTGGATATTTTCGAATATAATTTCTTAGAAACGGAGTGCATAAAACAATTAAAGAGTGCTGAAAATCGAGACCCTAATTCGGAAACCTTAATCTGGGACGTTTGAAGTACGTGCTAGAAAATGGAGTCACGATCGATGTTTTTCGAAACTTTTGTGGCGAATCATTAGGACTTATGATTTAGAATCGAATTTCGAAGAAATGGATAGCATAAAACTGTAAAAGAGTGCTTAAAATCGAGACCCTAATTCGGTAACCTTAATATGGGACGTTTGAAGTACGTGCTAAGAAAACCGAGTCACCGTCGACGTTTTTCGAAACTTTTTTGGGGAAACATAAGGTTGGATATTTTCGAATATAATTTCTTAGAAACGGAGTGCATAAAACAATTAAAGAGTGCTGAAAATCGAGACCCTAATTCGGAAACCTTAATCTGGGACGTTTGAAGTACGTGCTAAAAAATGGAGTCACGGTCGATGTTTTTCGAAACTTTTGTGGCGAATCATTAGGACTGATGATTTAGAATCGAATTTCGAAGAAACGGATAGCATAAAACAGTAAAAGAGTGCTGAAAATCAGGACCCTAATTCGGTAACCTTAATCTTGGACGTTTGAAGTACGTGCTAAAAAAACCGAGTCACGGATGACGTTTTTCGAAACTTCTTTGGGGAATCATGAGGCCGAATATTTTAGAATATAATTTCGAAGAAACGGAGTGCATTAAACCATTAAAGAGTGCTGAAAATCGAGACCCTAATTTGGAAACCTTAATCTTGGACGTTTGTAGTACGTGCTAAAAAATGGAGTCACGGTCGATGTTTTTCGAAACTTTTGTGGCAAATCATAAGGACTGATGATTTAGACTCGAATTTCGAAGAAACAGATAGCATAAAACAGTAAAAGAGTGCTTAAAATCGAGACCCTAATTCGGTAACCTTAATCTGGGACGTTTGAAGTACGTGCTAAAAAAACCGAGTCACGGTCGACGTTTTTCGAAACTTTTTTGGGGAATCATAAGGCCGGATATTTTAGAATATAATTTCGAAGAAATGTAGTGCATAAAACAATTAAAGAGTGCTGAAAATCGAGACCCTAATTCGGAAACCTTAATCTGGAACGTTTGAAGTACGTGCTAAAAAATGGAGTCACGGTCGATGTTTTTCGCAACATTTGTGGCGAATCATCAGGACTGATGATTGAGAATCGAATTTCGAAGAAACGGATAGCATAAAATAGTAAAAGAGTGCTTAAAATCGAGACCCTAATTCGGTAACCTTAATCTGGGACGTTTGAAGTACGTGCTAAAAAAACCGAGTCACGATTGACGTTTTTCGAAACTTTTTTGGGGAATCATAAGGCCGGATATTTTAGAATATAATTTCGAAGAAATGGAGTGCATAAAACAATTAAAGAGTGCTGAAAATCGAGACCCTAATTCGGAAACCTTAATCTGGGACGTTTGAAGTACGTGCTAAAAAATTGAGTCACGGCCTAAGCTTTTCGAAACTTTTGTGGCGAATCATTAGGAGTGATGATTTAGAATCGAATTTCGAAGAAACGGATAGCATAAAACAGTAAAAGAGTGCTTAAAATCGAAAACCTAATTTTGTAACATTAATCTGGGACGTTTGAAGTACGTGCTAAAAAAACCGAGTCACGGTCGACGTTTTTCGAAACTTTTTTGGGGAAACATAAAGCTGGATATTTTAGAATATAATTTCTAAGAAACGGAGTGCATAAAACAATTAAAGAGGGTTGAAAATCGAGACCCTAATTCGGTAACCTTAATCTGGGACGTTTGATGTACGTGCTAAAAAATGGAGTCACGGTCGAAGTTTTTCGAAACTTTTGTGGCGAATCATTAGGAGTGATGATTTAGAATCGAATTTCGAAGAAACGGATAGCATAAAACACTAAAAGAGTGCTTAAAATCGAAAACCTAATTTTGTAACCTTAATCTGGCCCGTTTGAAGTACGTGCTAAAAAAACCAAGTCACGGTCGACGTTTTTTGAAACTTTTTTGGGGAATCATAAGGCCGGATATTTAAGAATATAATTTCGAAGAAACTGAGTGCATAAAACAATTGAAGAGTGCTGAAACTCGAGACCCTAATTTGAAAACCTTAATCTTGGAAGTTTGAAGTACGTGCTAAAAGAATCGAGTCACTGTCGACGTTTTTCGAAACTTTTTTCGGGAAACATAAGGCTGGATATTTTAGAATATAATTTCTAAGAAACAGAGTTCTTAAAACAATTAAAGAGTGCTGAAAATCGAGACCCTAATTCGGAAACCTTAATCTGGGACGTTTGAAGTACGTGCTAAAAAATGGAGTCACGCTCGATGTTTTCCGAAACTTTTGTGGTGAATCATTAGTTCTGATGATTTAGAATCGAATTTCGAAGAAACGGATAGCACAAAACTGTAAAAGAGTGCTTAAAATCGAGACCCTAATTCGGTAACCTTAATCTGGGATGTTTGAAGTACGTGCTAAAAAAACCGAGTCACGGTCGACGTTTTTCGAAACTTTTTTGGGGAATCATAAGGCCGGATATTTTCGAATATAATTTCGAAGAAACGGAGTGCATAAAACAATTAAAGAGTGCTGAAAATCGAGACCCTAATTCGAAAACCTTAATCTTGGAAGTTTGAAGTACGTGCTAAAAAAACAGAGTCACGGACGATGTTTTTCGAAACATTTGTTCGGAATCTTTAGGCCAGATGTTTAGAATAGAATTTTGAAGAAACAGAGTGAATAAAAGAGTAAAAGAGTGCTTAAAATCGAGACCCTAATTCGGAAACCTAAACAGAGTCACGGTCGATGTTTTTCGAAACTTTTTTGGGGAAACATAAGGCCGGATATTTTAGAATAGAATTTAGAAGAAACGGAGTTCATAAAAGAGTAAAAGAGTGCTTAAAATCGAGACCCTAATTGGGAAACCTTAATCTGGGACGTTTGAAGTACGTGCTAAAAAAACCGAGTCACGGTCGACGTTTTTTGAAACTTTTTTGGGGAATCATAAGGCCGGATATTTTAGAATATAATTTGGAAGAAACGGAGTGCATAAAACTATTAAAGAGTGCTGAAAATCGAGACCCTAATTCGGAAACCTTAATCTGGGACGTTTGAAGTACGTGCTAAAAAGACCGAGTCACGGTCGACGTTTTTCGAAACTTTTTTGGGCAATCATAAGGCCGGATATTTTAGAATATAATTTCGAAGAAACGGAGTGCATAAAACAATTAAAGAGTGCTGAAAATCGAGACCCTAATTCGGAAACCTTAATCTGGGACGTTTGAAGTACATGCTAAAAAATTGAGTCACGGTCGATGTTTTTTGAAACTTTTGTGGCGAATTATTAGGACTGATGATTTAGAATCGAATTTCGAAGAAACGGACATCATTAAACAGTAAAAGAGTGCTGAAAATCGAGAACCTAATTCGGTAACCTTATCTGGGACGTTTGAAGTACGTGCTAAAAAATGGAGTCACGGTCGAAGTTTTTCGAAACTTTTGTGGCGAATCATTAGGACTGATGACTTAGAATCGAATTTCGAAGAAACGGATACCATAAAACATAAAAGAGTGCTTAAAATCGAAAACCTAATTATTTAACCTTAATCTGGGACGTTTAAAGTACGTGCAAAAAAATGGAGTCATGGTCGAAGTTTTTCGAAACTTTTGTGGCGAATCATTAGGACTGATGACTTAGACTCGAATTTCGAAGAAACAGATAGCATAAAACAGTAAAAGAGTGCTTAAAATCGAGACCCTAAATCGGTAACCTTAATCTGGGACGTTTGAAGTACGTGCTAAAAAAACAGAGTCACGGTCGATGTTTTTCGAAACTTTTTAGGGGAAACATAAGGCCGGATATTTTAAAATGTAATTTCTAAGAAACGGAGTGCATAAAACAATTAAAGAGTGCTGAAAATCGAGACCCTAATTCGGAATCCATAATCTGGGACGTTTGAAGTACGTGCTAAAAAATGGAGTCACGGTCAATGTTTTTCGAAACTTTTGTGGCGAATCATTAGGACTAATGATTTAGAATCGAATTTCGAAGAAACGGATAGCATATAACAGTAAAAGAGTGCTTAAAATCGAAAACCTAATTCGGTAACCTTAATCTGGGACGTTTGAACTACGTGCTAAAAAAACCAAGTCACGGTCGACGTTTTTCGAAACTTTTGTGGCGAATCATTAAGACTGATGATTTAGAATCGAATTTCGAAGAAACGGATAGCATAAAACAGTAAAAGAGTGCTTAAAATCGAAAACCTAATTTTGTAACCTTAATCTGGGACGTTTGAAGTACGTGCAAAAAAAACCGAGTAACGTTCGACGTTTTTCGAAACTTTTTTGGGGAATCATCAGGCCGAATATTTTAGAATATAATTTCGAAGAAACGGAGTGCATAAAACTATTAAAGAGTGCTGAAAATCGAGACCCTAATTCGGAAACCTTAATCTGGGACGTTTGAAGTACGTGCTAAAAAAACCGAGTCACGGTCGACGTTTTTCGAAACTTTTTTGGGGAATCATAAGGCCGGATATTTTAGAATATAATTTCGAAGAAACGGAGTGCATAAAACAATTAAAGAGTGCTGAAAATCGAGACCCTAATTCGGAAACCTTAATCTGGGACGTTTGAAGTACGTGCTAAAAAATTGAGTCACGGTCGATGTTTTTCGAAACTTTTGTGGCGAATCATTAGGACTGATAATTAGAATCGAATTTCGAAGAAACGGATCGCATAAAACAGTAAAAGACTGCTTAAAATCGAGACCCTAATTCGGTAACCTTAATCTGGGACGTTTGAAGTACGTGCTAAAAAATGGAGTAACGGTCGAAGTTTTTCGAAACTTTTGTGGCGAATCATTAAGACTGATGATTTAGAATCGAATTTCGAAGAAACGAATATCATAAAACAGTAAAAGAGTGCTTGAAATCGAAAACCTAATTTTGTAACCTTAATCTGGGACGTTTGAAGTACGTGCTAAAAAAACCGAGTAACGTTCGATGTTTTTCGAAACTTTTTTTTGGAATCATAAGGCCGGATATTTTAGAATATAATTTCGAAGAAACGGAGTGCATAAAACTATTAAAGAGTGCTGAAAATCGAGACCCTAATTCGGAAACCTTAATCTGGGACGTTTGAAGTACGTGCTAGAAAATGGAGTCACGATCGATGTTTTTCGAAACTTTTGTGGCGAATCATTAGGACTTATGATTTAGAATCGAATTTCGAAGAAATGGATAGCATAAAACTGTAAAAGAGTGCTTAAAATCGAGACCCTAATTTGGTAACCTTAATATGGGACGTTTGAAGTACGTGCTAAAAAAACCGAGTCACGGTCGACGTTTTTCGAAACTTTTTTGGGGAATCATAAGGCCGGATATTTTAGAATATAATTTCGAAGAAACGGAGTGCATAAAACAATTAAAGAGTGCTGAAAATCGAGACCCTAATTCGGAAACCTTAATCTGGGACGTTTGAAGTACGTGCTAAAAAATTGAGTCACGGTCGATGTTTTTCGAAACTTTTGTGGCGAATCATTAGGACTGATAATTAGAATCGAATTTCGAAGAAACGGATCGCATAAAACAGTAAAAGACTGCTTAAAATCGAGACCCTAATTCGGTAACCTTAATCTGGGACGTTTGAAGTACGTGCTAAAAAATGGAGTCACGGTCGAAGTTTTTCGAAACTTTTGTGGCGAATCATTAAGACTGATGATTTAGAATCGAATTTCGAAGAAACGAATATCATAAAACAGTAAAAGAGTGCTTGAAATCGAAAACCTAATTTTGTAACCTTAATCTCGGACGTTTGAAGTACGTGCTAAAAAAACCGAGTAACGTTCGATGTTTTTCGAAACTTTTTTTTGGAATCATAAGGCCGGATATTTTAGAATATAATTTCGAAGAAACGGAGTGCATAAAACTATTAAAGAGTGCTGAAAATCGAGACCCTAATTCGGAAACCTTAATCTGGGACGTTTGAAGTACGTGCTAAAAAAACCGAGTCACGGTCGACGTTTGTCGAAACTTTTTTGGGGAATCATAAGGCCGGATATTTTAGAATATAATTTCGAAGAAACGGAGTGCATAAAACAATTAAAGAGTGCTGAAAATCGAGACCCTAATTCGGAAACCTTAATCTGGGACGTTTGAAGTACGTGCTAAAAAATTTTGTCACGGTCGATGTTTTTCGAAACTTTTGTGGCGAATCATTAGGACTGATAATTAGTATCGAATTTCGAAGAAACGGATCGCATAAAACTGTAAAAGAGTGCTTAAAATCGAGACCCTAATTCGGTAACCTTAATCTAGGACGTTTGAAGTACGTGCTAAAAAATGGAGTCACGGTCGAAGTTTTTCGAAACTTTTGTGGCGAATCATTAGGACTGAGTACTTAGAATCGAATTTCAAAGAAACGGATACCTTAAAACAGTAAAAGAGTGCTTAAAATCGAAAACCTAATTATTTAACCTTAATCTGGGACGTTTGGAGTACGTGCTAAAAAATTGAGTCATGGTCGAAGTTTTTCGAAACTTTTGTGGCGAATCATTAGGACTGATGACGTAGACTCGAATTTCGAAGAAACGGATAGCATAAAACAGTAAAAGAGTGCTTAAAATCGAAAACCTAATTTTGTAACCTTAATCTGGGACGTTTGAAGTACGTGCTAAAAAAACCGAGTCACCGTCGACGTTTTTCGAAACTTTTTTGGGGAAACATAAGGCCGGATATTTTAGAATGTAATTTCTAAGAAACGGAGTGCATAAAACAATTAAATAGTGCTGAAAATCGAGACCCTAATTTGGAAACCTTAATCTGGGACGTTTGAAGTACGTGCAAAAAATGAAGTCACGGTCGATGTTTTTCGAAACTTTTGTTGCGAATTATTAGGACTAATGATTTAGAATCGAATTTCGATGAAACGGATAGCATAAAACAGTAAAAGAGTGCTTAAAATGGAGACCCTAAATCGGTAACCTTAAACTGGGACGTTTGAAGAACATGCTAAAAAAACAGAGTCACGGTCGATGTTTTTCGAAACATTTTTGGGCAAACATAAGGCCGGATATTTTAGAATATAATTTCTAAGAAACGGAGTGCATAAAACTATTAAAGAGTGCTGAAAATCGAGACCCTAATTCGGTAACCTTAATCTGGGACGTTTGAAGGACGTGCTAAAAAAACCGAGTCATGGTCGATGTTTTTCGAAACTTTTGTGGCGAATCATTAGGACTGATGATTTAGAATCCAATTTCGAAGAAACAGATAGCATAAAACAATTAAAGAGTGCTGAAAATCGAGACCCTAATTCGGAAACCTTAATCTTGGACGTTTGAAGTACGTGCTAAAAAATTGAGTCACGGTCGATGTTTTTCGGAACTTTTGTGGCGAATCATTAGGACTGATAATTAGAATCCAATTTCGAAGAAACGGATCGCATAAAACAGTAAAAGAGTGCTTAAAATCGAGACCCTAATTCGGTAACCTTAATCTGGGACGTTTGAAGTACGTGCTAAAAAATGGAGTCACGGTCGAAGTTTTTCGAAACTTTTGTGGCGAATCATTAAGACTGATGATTTAGAATCGAATTTCGAAGAAACGGATAGCATAAAACAGTAAAAGAGTGCTTAAAATCGAAAACCTAATTTTGAAACCTTAATCTGGGACGTTTGAAGTACGTGCTAAAAAAACCGAGAAACGTTCGACGTTTTTTGAAACTTTTTTGGGGAATCATAAGGCCGGATATTTTAGAATATAATTTCGAAGAAACGGAGTGCATAAAACAATTAAAGAGTGCTGAAAATCGAGACCCTAATTCGGAAACCTTAATCTGGGACGTTTGAAGTACGTGCTAAAAAATTTTGTCACGGTCGATGTTTTTCGAAACTTTTGTTGTGAATCATTAGGACTGATAATTAGAATCGAATTTCGAAGAAACGGATCGCATAAAACTGTAAAAGAGTGCTTAAAATCGAGACCCTAATTCGGTAACCTTAATTTGGGACGTTTGAAGTACGTGCTAAAAAATGGAGTCACGGTCGAAGTTTTTCGAAACTTTTGTGGCGAATCTTTAAGACTGATAATTTAGAATCGTATTTCGAAGAACCGTATAGCATAAAATAGTACAAGAGTGCTTGAAATCGAAAACCTAATTTTGTAACCTTAATTTGGGACGTTTGAAGTACGTGCTAAAAAAACCGAGTAACGTTCCACGTTTTTCGAAACTTTTTTGGGGAATCATAAGGCCGGATATTTTAGAATATAATTTCGAAGAAATGGAGTGCATAAAACAATTAAAGAGTGCTGAAAATCGAGACCCTAATTCGGAAACCTTAATCTGGGACGTTTGAAGTACGTGCTAAAAAATTGAGTCACGGTCGATGTTTTTCGAAACTTTTGTGGCGAATCATTAGGACTGATGATTTAGAATCGAATTTCGAAGAAACGGATAGCATAAAACACTAAAAGAGTGCTTAAAATCGAAAACCTAATTTTGTAACCTTAATCTGGCCCGTTTGAAGTACGTGCTAAAAAAACCGAGTCACGGTCGACGTTTTTCGAAACTTTCTTGGGGAATCATAAGGCCGAATATTTTCGAATATAATTTCGAAGAAACGGAGTGCATAAAACAATTAAAGAGTGCTGAAAATCGAGACCCTAATTCGAAAACCTTAATCTTGGAAGTTTGAAGTACGTGCTAAAAAAACAGAGTCACGGACGATGTTTTTCGAAACATTTGTTCGGAATCTTTAGGCCAGATGTTTAGAATAGAATTTAGAAGAAACAGAGTGAATAAAAGAGTAAAAGAGTGCTTAAAATCGAGACCCTAATTCGGAAACCTAAACAGAGTCACGGTCGATGTTTTTCGAAACTTTTTTGGGGAAACATAAGGCCGGATATTTTAGATTAGAATTTAGAAGAAACGGAGTTCATAAAAGAGTAAAAGAGTGCTTAAAATCGAGACCCTAATTGGGAAACCTTAATCTGGGACGTTTGAAGTACGTGCTAAAAAAACCGAGTCACGGTCGACGTTTTTTGAAACTTTTTTGGGGAATCATAAGGCCGGATATTTTAGAATATAATTTCGAAGAAACGGAGTGCATAAAACTATTAAAGAGTGCTGAAAATCGAGACCCTAATTCGGAAACCTTAATCTGGGACGTTTGAAGTACGTGCTAAAAAGACCGAGTCACGGTCGACGTTTTTCGAAACTTTTTTGGGCAATCATAAGGCCGGATATTTTAGAATATAATTTCGAAGAAACGGAGTGCATAAAACAATTAAAGAGTGCTGAAAATCGAGACCCTAATTCGGAAACCTTAATCTGGGACGTTTGAAGTACATGCTAAAAAATTGAGTCACGGTCGATGTTTTTCGAAACTTTTGTGGCGAATCATTAGGACTGATGATTTAGAATCGAATTTCGAAGAAACGGATAGCATAAAACACTAAAAGAGTGCTTAAAATCGAAAACCTAATTTTGTAACCTTAATCTGGCCCGTTTGAAGTACGTGCTAAAAAAACCGAGTCACGGTCGACGTTTTTCGAAACTTTCTTGGGGAATCATAAGGCCGAATATTTTCGAATATAATTTCGAAGAAACGGAGTGCATAAAACAATTAAAGAGTGCTGAAAATCGAGACCCTAATTCGAAAACCTTAATCTTGGAAGTTTGAAGTACGTGCTAAAAAAACAGAGTCACGGACGATGTTTTTCGAAACATTTGTTCGGAATCTTTAGGCCAGATGTTTAGAATAGAATTTAGAAGAAACAGAGTGAATAAAAGAGTAAAAGAGTGCTTAAAATCGAGACCCTAATTCGGAAACCTAAACAGAGTCACGGTCGATGTTTTTCGAAACTTTTTTGGGGAAACATAAGGCCGGATATTTTAGATTAGAATTTAGAAGAAACGGAGTTCATAAAAGAGTAAAAGAGTGCTTAAAATCGAGACCCTAATTGGGAAACCTTAATCTGGGACGTTTGAAGTACGTGCTAAAAAAACCGAGTCACGGTCGACGTTTTTTGAAACTTTTTTGGGGAATCATAAGGCCGGATATTTTAGAATATAATTTCGAAGAAACGGAGTGCATAAAACTATTAAAGAGTGCTGAAAATCGAGACCCTAATTCGGAAACCTTAATCTGGGACGTTTGAAGTACGTGCTAAAAAGACCGAGTCACGGTCGACGTTTTTCGAAACTTTTTTGGGCAATCATAAGGCCGGATATTTTAGAATATAATTTCGAAGAAACGGAGTGCATAAAACAATTAAAGAGTGCTGAAAATCGAGACCCTAATTCGGAAACCTTAATCTGGGACGTTTGAAGTACATGCTAAAAAATTGAGTCACGGTCGATGTTTTTCGAAACTTTTGTGGCGAATCATTAGGACTGATGATTTAGAATCGAATTTCGAAGAAACGGATAGCATAAAACAGTAAAAGAGTGCTTAAGTCGAGACCCTAATTCGGTAACCTTAATCTGGGACGTTTGAAGTACGTGCTAAAAAAATCGAGTCACGGTCGACGTTTTTCGAAACTTTTTTGGGGAATCATAAGGCCGGATATTTAAGAATATAATTGTGAAGAAATGGAGTGCATAAAACAATTAAAGAGTGCTTAAAATCGAGACCCTAATTGGGAATCCTTAATCTGGGACGTTTGAAGTACGTGCTAAAAAAATCGAGTCACGGTCGACGTTTTTCGAAACTTTTTTGGGGAATCATAAGGCCGAATATTTTAGAATATAATTTCGAAGAAACGGAGTGCATAAAACTATTAAAGAGTGCTGAAAATCGAGACCCTAATTCGGAAACCTTAATCTGGGAAGTTTGAAGTACGTGCTAAAAAAACCGAGTCACGGTCGACGTTTTTCGAAACTTTTTTGGGGAATCATAAGGCCGGATATTTTAGACTATAATTTTGAAGAAACGGAGTGCATCAAACAATTAAAGAGTGCTGAAAATCGAGACCCTAATTCGGAAACCTTAATCTGGGACGTTTGAAGTACGTGCTAAAAAATGGAGTCACGGTCGAAGTTTTTCGAAACTTTTGTGGCGAATCTTTAAGACTGATAATTTAGAATCGTATTTCGAAGAACCGTATAGCATAAAATAGTACAAGAGTGCTTGAAATCGAAAACCTAATTTTGTAACCTTAATTTGGGACGTTTGAAGTACGTGCTAAAAAAACCGAGTAACGTTCCACGTTTTTCGAAACTTTTTTGGGGAATCATAAGGCCGGATATTTTAGAATATAATTTCGAAGAAATGGAGTGCATAAAACAATTAAAGAGTGCTGAAAATCGAGACCCTAATTCGGAAACCTTAATCTGGGACGTTTGAAGTACGTGCTAAAAAATTGAGTCACGGTCGATGTTTTTCGAAACTTTTGTGGCGAATCATTAGGACTGATGATTTAGAATCGAATTTCGAAGAAACGGATAGCATAAAACACTAAAAGAGTGCTTAAAATCGAAAACCTAATTTTGTAACCTTAATCTGGCCCGTTTGAAGTACGTGCTAAAAAAACCGAGTCACGGTCGACGTTTTTCGAAACTTTCTTGGGGAATCATAAGGCCGGATATTTTCGAATATAATTTCGAAGAAACGGAGTGCATAAAACAATTAAAGAGTGCTGAAAATCGAGACCCTAATTCGAAAACCTTAATCTTGGAAGTTTGAAGTACGTGCTAAAAAAACAGAGTCACGGACGATGTTTTTCGAAACATTTGTTCGGAATCTTTAGGCCAGATGTTTAGAATAGAATTTAGAAGAAACAGAGTGAATAAAAGAGTAAAAGAGTGCTTAAAATCGAGACCCTAATTCGGAAACCTAAACAGAGTCACGGTCGATGTTTTTCGAAACTTTTTTGGGGAAACATAAGGCCGGATATTTTAGATTAGAATTTAGAAGAAACGGAGTTCATAAAAGAGTAAAAGAGTGCTTAAAATCGAGACCCTAATTGGGAAACCTTAATCTGGGACGTTTGAAGTACGTGCTAAAAAAACCGAGTCACGGTCGACGTTTTTTGAAACTTTTTTGGGGAATCATAAGGCCGGATATTTTAGAATATAATTTCGAAGAAACGGAGTGCATAAAACTATTAAAGAGTGCTGAAAATCGAGACCCTAATTCGGAAACCTTAATCTGGGACGTTTGAAGTACGTGCTAAAAAGACCGAGTCACGGTCGACGTTTTTCGAAACTTTTTTGGGCAATCATAAGGCCGGATATTTTAGAATATAATTTCGAAGAAACGGAGTGCATAAAACAATTAAAGAGTGCTGAAAATCGAGACCCTAATTCGGAAACCTTAATCTGGGACGTTTGAAGTACATGCTAAAAAATTGAGTCACGGTCGATGTTTTTCGAAACTTTTGTGGCGAATCATTAGGACTGATGATTTAGAATCGAATTTCGAAGAAACGGATAGCATAAAACAGTAAAAGAGTGCTTAAGTCGAGACCCTAATTCGGTAACCTTAATCTGGGACGTTTGAAGTACGTGCTAAAAAAATCGAGTCACGGTCGACGTTTTTCGAAACTTTTTTGGGGAATCATAAGGCCGGATATTTAAGAATATAATTGTGAAGAAATGGAGTGCATAAAACAATTAAAGAGTGCTTAAAATCGAGACCCTAATTGGGAATCCTTAATCTGGGACGTTTGAAGTACGTGCTAAAAAAATCGAGTCACGGTCGACGTTTTTCGAAACTTTTTTGGGGAATCATAAGGCCGAATATTTTAGAATATAATTTCGAAGAAACGGAGTGCATAAAACTATTAAAGAGTGCTGAAAATCGAGACCCTAATTCGGAAACCTTAATCTGGGAAGTTTGAAGTACGTGCTAAAAAAACCGAGTCACGGTCGACGTTTTTCGAAACTTTTTTGGGGAATCATAAGGCCGGATATTTTAGACTATAATTTTGAAGAAACGGAGTGCATCAAACAATTAAAGAGTGCTGAAAATCGAGACCCTAATTCGGAAACCTTAATCTGGGACGTTTGAAGTACGTGCTAAAAAATGGAGTCACGGTCGAAGTTTTTCGAAACTTTTGTGGCGAATCTTTAAGACTGATAATTTAGAATCGTATTTCGAAGAACCGTATAGCATAAAATAGTACAAGAGTGCTTGAAATCGAAAACCTAATTTTGTAACCTTAATTTGGGACGTTTGAAGTACGTGCTAAAAAAACCGAGTAACGTTCCACGTTTTTCGAAACTTTTTTGGGGAATCATAAGGCCGGATATTTTAGAATATAATTTCGAAGAAATGGAGTGCATAAAACAATTAAAGAGTGCTGAAAATCGAGACCCTAATTCGGAAACCTTAATCTGGGACGTTTGAAGTACGTGCTAAAAAATTGAGTCACGGTCGATGTTTTTCGAAACTTTTGTGGCGAATCATTAGGACTGATGATTTAGAATCGAATTTCGAAGAAACGGATAGCATAAAACACTAAAAGAGTGCTTAAAATCGAAAACCTAATTTTGTAACCTTAATCTGGCCCGTTTGAAGTACGTGCTAAAAAAACCGAGTCACGGTCGACGTTTTTCGAAACTTTCTTGGGGAATCATAAGGCCGGATATTTTCGAATATAATTTCGAAGAAACGGAGTGCATAAAACAATTAAAGAGTGCTGAAAATCGAGACCCTAATTCGAAAACCTTAATCTTGGAAGTTTGAAGTACGTGCTAAAAAAACAGAGTCACGGACGATGTTTTTCGAAACATTTGTTCGGAATCTTTAGGCCAGATGTTTAGAATAGAATTTAGAAGCAACAGAGTGAATAAAAGAGTAAAAGAGTGCTTAAAATCGAGACCCTAATTCGGAAACCTAAACAGAGTCACGGTCGATGTTTTTCGAAACTTTTTTGGGGAAACATAAGGCCGGATATTTTAGATTAGAATTTAGAAGAAACGGAGTTCATAAAAGAGTAAAAGAGTGCTTAAAATCGAGACCCTAATTGGGAAACCTTAATCTGGGACGTTTGAAGTACGTGCTAAAAAAACCGAGTCACGGTCGACGTTTTTTGAAACTTTTTTGGGGAATCATAAGGCCGGATATTTTAGAATATAATTTCGAAGAAACGGAGTGCATAAAACTATTAAAGAGTGCTGAAAATCGAGACCCTAATTCGGAAACCTTAATCTGGGACGTTTGAAGTACGTGCTAAAAAGACCGAGTCACGGTCGACGTTTTTCGAAACTTTTTTGGGCAATCATAAGGCCGGATATTTTAGAATATAATTTCGAAGAAACGGAGTGCATAAAACAATTAAAGAGTGCTGAAAATCGAGACCCTAATTCGGAAACCTTAATCTGGGACGTTTGAAGTACATGCTAAAAAATTGAGTCACGGTCGATGTTTTTCGAAACTTTTGTGGCGAATCATTAGGACTGATGATTTAGAATCGAATTTCGAAGAAACGGATAGCATAAAACAGTAAAAGAGTGCTTAAGTCGAGACCCTAATTCGGTAACCTTAATCTGGGACGTTTGAAGTACGTGCTAAAAAAATCGAGTCACGGTCGACGTTTTTCGAAACTTTTTTGGGGAATCATAAGGCCGGATATTTAAGAATATAATTGTGAAGAAATGGAGTGCATAAAACAATTAAAGAGTGCTTAAAATCGAGACCCTAATTGGGAATCCTTAATCTGGGACGTTTGAAGTACGTGCTAAAAAAATCGAGTCACGGTCGACGTTTTTCGAAACTTTTTTGGGGAATCATAAGGCCGAATATTTTAGAATATAATTTCGAAGAAACGGAGTGCATAAAACTATTAAAGAGTGCTGAAAATCGAGACCCTAATTCGGAAACCTTAATCTGGGAAGTTTGAAGTACGTGCTAAAAAAACCGAGTCACGGTCGACGTTTTTCGAAACTTTTTTGGGGAATCATAAGGCCGGATATTTTAGACTATAATTTTGAAGAAACGGAGTGCATCAAACAATTAAAGAGTGCTGAAAATCGAGACCCTAATTCGGAAACCTTAATCTGGGACGTTTGAAGTACGTGCTAAAAAATTGAGTCACGGTCGATGTTTTTCGAAACTTTTGTGGCGAATTATTAGGACTTATGATTTAGAATCGAATTTCGAAGAAACGTACAGCATAAAACAGTAAAAGAGTGCTGAAAATCGAGACCCTTATTCGGTTACCTTAATCTGGGACGTTTGAAGTACGTGCTAAAAAATGGAGTCACGGTCGAAGTTTTTCGAAACTTTTGTGGCGAATCATTAGTACTGAGTACTTAGAATCGAATTTCGAAGAAACGGATACCTTAAAACAGTAAAAGAGTGCTTAAAATCGAAAACCTAATTATTTAACCTTAATCTTTGACGTTTGGAGTACGTGCTAAAAAATTGAGTCATGGTCGAAGTTTTTGTAAACTTTTGTGGCGAATCATTAGGACTGATGACTTAGACTCGAATTTCGAAGAAACAGATAGCATAAAACAGTAAAAGAGTGCTTAAAATTGAGACCCTAAATCGGTAACCTTAATCTGGGACGTTCGAAGTACGTGCTAAAAAAAACAGAGTCACGGTCGATGTTTTTCGAAACTTTTTTGGGGAAACATAAGGCCGGATATTTTAGAATGTAATTTCTAAGAAACGGAGTGCATAAAACAATTAAAGAGTGCTGAAAATCGAGACCCTAATTCGGAAACCTTAATCTGGGACGTTTGAAGTACGTGCTAAAAAATGGAGTCACAGTCGATGTTTTTCGAAACTTTTGTTGCGAATCATTAGGACTGATGATTTAGAATCCAATTTCGAAGAAACAGATAGCATAAAACTGTAAAAGAGTGCTTAAAATCGAGACCCTAATTCGGTAACCTTAATCTGGGACGTTTGAAGTACGTGCTAAAAAAACAAAGTCACGGTCGACGTTTTTCGAAACGTTTTTGGGGAATCATAAGGCCGAATATTTTAGATTATAATTTCGAAGAAACGGAGTGCATAAAACAATTAAAGAGTGCTGAAAATCGAGACCCTAATTCGGAAACCTTAATCTGGGACGTTTGAAGTACGTGCTAAAAAATTGAGTCACGGTCGATGTTATTCGAAACTTTTGTGGCGAATCATTAGGACTGATAATTAGAATCCAATTTCGAAGAAACGGATAGCATAAAACAGTAAAAGAGTGCTTAAAATCGAGACCCTAATTCGGTAACCTTAATCTGGGACGTTTGAAGTACGTGCTAAAAAAACCGAGTCACGGTCGACGTTTTTCGAAACTTTTGTGGTGAATCATTAAGACTGATGATTTAGAATCGAATTTCGAAGAAACGGATAGCATAAAACAGTAAAAGAGTGCTTAAAATCGAAAACCTAATTTTGTAACCTTAATCTGGGACGTTTGAAGTACGTGCTAAAAAAACCGAGTAACGTTCGACGTTTTTTGAAACTTTTTTGGGGAATCATAAGGCCGGATATTTTAGAATATAATTTCGAAGAAATGGAGTGCATAAAACAATTAAAGAGTGCTGAAAATCGAGACCCTAATTCGGAAACCTTAATCTGGGACGTTTGAAGTACGTGCTAAAAAATGGAGTCACGGTCGATGTTTTTTGAAACTTTTGTGGCGAATCATTAGGACTGATGATTTAGAATCGAATTTCGAAGAAACGGATAGCATAAAAGAGTAAAAGAGTGCTTAAATCGAGACCCTAATTCGGTAACCTTAATCTGGGACGTTTGAAGTACGTGCTAAAAAAACCGAGTCACGGTCGACGTTTTTCGAAACTTTTTTGAGGAATCATGAGGCCGAATATTTTAGAATATAATTTCGAAGAAACGGAGTGCATAAAAAAATTAAAGAGTGCTGAAAATCGAGACCCTAATTTGGAAACCTTAATCTTGGACGATGAAGTACGTGCAAAAAATGGAGTCACGGTCGATGTTTTTCGAAACTTTTGTGGCAAATCATTAGGACTGATGATTTAGACTCGAATTTCGAAGAAACAGATAGCATAAAACAATAAAAGAATGCTTAAAATCGGGACCCTAAATCGGTAACCTTAATCTGGGACGTTTGAAGTACGTGCTAAAAAAACAGAGTCACGGTCGATGTTTTTCGAAATTTTTTTGGGGAAACATAAGGCCGGATATTTTAGAATATAATTTCTAAGAAACGGAGTGCATAAAACTATTAAAGAGTGCTTAAATCGAGACCCTAATTTGGTAACCTTAATCTGGGACGTTTGAAGTACGTGCTAAAAAAACCGAGTCACGGTCGACGTTTTTCGAAACTTTTTTAGGGAATCATAAGGCCGGATATTTTAGATAATAATTTCAAAGAAACGGAGTGCATAAAACAATTAAAGAGTGCTGAAAATCGAGACCCTAATTCGGAAACCTTAATCTGGGACGTTTGAAGTACGTTCTAAAAAGTTGAGTCACAGTCGATGTTTTTCGAAACTTTTGTGGTGAATTATTAGGACTGATGATTTAGAATCGAATTTCGAAGAAACGGATAGCATAAAAGAGTAAAAGAGTGCTTAAATCGAGACCCTAATTCGGTAACCTTAATCTGGGACGTTTGAAGTACGTGCTAAAAAAACCGAGTCACGGTCGACGTTTTTCGAAACTTTTTTGGGGAATCATGAGGCCGAATATTTTAGAATATAATTTCGAAGAAACGGAGTGCATAAAACAATTAAAGAGTGCTGAAAATAGAGACCCTAATTCGGAAACCTTAATCTTGGACGATGAAGTACGTGCAAAAAATAGAGTCACGGACGACATTTTTCGAAAATTTTGTTGGCAATCATTAGGGCGGATGTTTAGAATATATTTTCTAAGAAACGGAGTGCAGAAAACAATTAAAGAGTGCTGAAAATCGAGACCCTAATTCGGAAACCTTAATCTGGGACGTTTGAAGTACGTGCTAAAAAATTTAGTCACGGTCGATGTTTTTCGAAACTTTAGTGGCGAATTATAAGGACTGATGATTTAGAATCGAATTTCGAAGAAACGGATAGCATAAAATAGTAAAAGAGTGCTTAAATCGAGACCCTAATTCGGTAACCTTAATCTGGGACGTTTGAAGTACATGCTAAAAAAATTGAGTCACGGTCGACGTTTTTCGAAACTTTTTTGGGGAATCATAAGGCCGGATATTTTAGAATATAATTGTGAAGAAATGGAGTGCATAAAAAAAATTAAAGAGTGCTGAAAATCGAGACCCTAATTCGGAAACCTTAATCTTGGACGTTTGAAGTACGTGCTAAAAAAACAGAGTCAAGGACGACGTTTTTCGAAAATTTTGTTGGGAGTCAATAGGCCGGATGTTTAGAATTGAATTTAGAAGAAACAGAGTTCATAAAAGAGTAAAAGAGTGCTTAAAATCGAGACCCTAATTGGGAAACCTTAATCTTGGACGTTTGAAGTACGTTCTAAAAAAACCGAGTCACGGTCGACGTTTTTCGAAACTTTTTTGGGGAATCATGAGGCCGAATATTTTAGAATATAATTTCGAAGAAACGGAGTGCATAAAACAATTAAAGAGTGCTGAAAATCGAGACCCTAATTTGGAAACCTTAATCTTGGACGTTTGAAGTACGTGCAAAAAATGAAGTCACGGTCGATGTTTTTCGAAACTTTTGTGGCAAATCATTAGGACAGATGATTTAGACTCGAATTTCGAAGAAACAGATAGCATAAAACAGTAAAAGAGTGCTTAAAATGGAGACCCTAAATCGGTAACCTTAATCTGGGACGTTTGAAGTACGTGCTAAAAAAACAGAGTCACGGTCGATGTTTTTCATAACTTTTTTGGGCAAACATAAGGCCGGATATTTTAGAATATAATTTCTAAGAAACGGAGTGCATAAAACTATTAAAGAGTGCTGAAAATCGAAACCCTAATTCGGTAACCTTAATCTGGGACGTTTGAAGGACGTGCTAAAAAAACCGAGTCATGGTCGACGTTTTTCGAAACTTTTTTGGGGAATCATAAGGTCGGATATTTTAGAATATAATTTCGAAGAAACGGAGTGAAGAAAACAATTAAAGAGTGCTGAAAATCGATTCCCTAATTCGGAAACCTTAATCTAGGACGTTTGAAGTACGTGCTAAAAAATTGAGTCACGGTCGATGTTTTTCGAAACTTTTGTGGCGAATTATTAGGACTGATGATTTAGAATCAAATTTCAAAGAAACGGATAGCATAAAACAGTAAAAGAGTGCTTAAATCGAGACCCTAATTCGGTAACCTTAATTTGGGACGTTTGAAGTACGTGCTAAAAAAACTGAGTCACGGTCGACGTTTTTCGAAACTTTTTTGGGGAATCATAAGGCCGGATATTTTAGAATATAATTGTGAACAAATGGAGTGCATAAAAAAATTAAAGAGTGCTGAAAATCGAGACCCTAATTCGGAAACCTTAATCTTGGACGTTTGAAGTACGTGCTAAAAAAACAGAGACACGGACGACGTTTTTCGAAAATTTTGTTGGGAATCATTAGGCCGGATGTTTAGAATTGAATTTAGAAGAAACAGAGTTCATAAAAGAGTAAAAGAGTGCTTAAAATCGAGACGCTAATTGGGAAACCTTAATCTTGGACGTTTGAAGTACGTGCTAAAAAAACCGAGTCACGGTCGATGTTTTTCGAAACTTTTTTGGGGAATCATGAGGCCGAATATTTTAGAATATAATTTCGAAGAAACGGAGTGCATAAAACAATTAAAGAGTGCTGAAAATCGAGACCCTAATTTGGAAACCTTAATCTTGGACGTTTGAAGTACGTGCAAAAAATGAAGTCACGGTCGATGTTTGTCGAAACTTTTGTGGCAAATCATTTGGACTGATGATTTAGACTCGAATTTCGAAGAAACGGATAGCATAAAATAGTAAAAGAGTGCTTAAAATGGAGACACTAAATCGGTAACCTTAATCTGGGACGTTTGAAGTACGTGCTAAAAAAAAAGAGTCAGGGTCGATGTTTTTCGAAACTTTTTTGGGCAAACATAAGGCCGGATATTTTAGAATATAATTTCTAAGAAACGGAGTGCATAAAACTATTAAAGAGTGCTGAAAATCGAGACCCTAATTTGGTAACCTTAATCTGGGACGTTTGAAGTACGTGCTAAAAAAACAGAGTCACGGTCGATGTTTTTCATAACTTTTTTGGGCAAACATAAGGCCGGATATTTTAGAATATAATTTCTAAGAAACGGAGTGCATAAAACTATTAAAGAGTGCTGAAAATCGAAACCCTAATTCGGTAACCTTAATCTGGGACGTTTGAAGGACGTGCTAAAAAAACCGAGTCATGGTCGACGTTTTTCGAAACTTTTTTGGGGAATCATAAGGTCGGATATTTTAGAATATAATTTCGAAGAAACGGAGTGAAGAAAACAATTAAAGAGTGCTGAAAATCGATTCCCTAATTCGGAAACCTTAATCTAGGACGTTTGAAGTACGTGCTAAAAAATTGAGTCACGGTCGATGTTTTTCGAAACTTTTGTGGCGAATTATTAGGACTGATGATTTAGAATCAAATTTCAAAGAAACGGATAGCATAAAACAGTAAAAGAGTGATTAAATCGAGACCCTAATTCGGTAACCTTAATTTGGGACGTTTGAAGTACGTGCTAAAAAAACTGAGTCACGGTCGACGTTTTTCGAAACTTTTTTGGGGAATCATAAGGCCGGATATTTTAGAATATAATTGTGAACAAATGGAGTGCATAAAAAAATTAAAGAGTGCTGAAAATCGAGACCCTAATTCGGAAACCTTAATCTTGGACGTTTGAAGTACGTGCTAAAAAAACAGAGACACGGACGACGTTTTTCGAAAATTTTGTTGGGAATCATTAGGCCGGATGTTTAGAATTGAATTTAGAAGAAACAGAGTTCATAAAAGAGTAAAAGAGTGCTTAAAATCGAGACGCTAATTGGGAAACCTTAATCTTGGACGTTTGAAGTACGTGCTAAAAAAACCGAGTCACGGTCGATGTTTTTCGAAACTTTTTTGGGGAATCATGAGGCCGAATATTTTAGAATATAATTTCGAAGAAACGGAGTGCATAAAACAATTAAAGAGTGCTGAAAATCGAGACCCTAATTTGGAAACCTTAATCTTGGACGTTTGAAGTACGTGCAAAAAATGAAGTCACGGTCGATGTTTGTCGAAACTTTTGTGGCAAATCATTTGGACTGATGATTTAGACTCGAATTTCGAAGAAACGGATAGCATAAAATAGTAAAAGAGTGCTTAAAATGGAGACACTAAATCGCTAACCTTAATCTGGGACGTTTGAAGTACGTGCTAAAAAAAAAGAGTCAGGGTCGATGTTTTTCGAAACTTTTTTGGGCAAACATAAGGCCGGATATTTTAGAATATAATTTCTAAGAAACGGAGTGCATAAAACTATTAAAGAGTGCTGAAAATCGAGACCCTAATTTGGTAACCTTAATCTGGGACGTTTGAAGTACGTGCTAAAAAAACCGAGTCACGGTCGACGTTTTTCGAAATTTTTTGGGGAATCATAAGGCTGGATATTTTAGAATATTATTTCGAAGAAACGGAGTGCATAAAACAATTAAAGAGTGCTGAAATCGAGAGCCTAGTTCGGAAACCTTAATCTGGGACGTTTGAAGTCTGTGCTAAAAAATTTAGTCACGGTCGATGTTTTTCGAAACTTTTGTGGCGAATTATTAGGACTTATTAATTAGAATCGAATTTCGAAGAAACGGATAGCATAAAACAGTAAAAGAGTGCTTAAATCGAGACCCTAATTCGGTAACCTTAATCTAGTACGTTTGAAGTACGTGCTAAAAAAATCGAGTCACGGTCGACGTTTTTTGAAACTTTTTTGGGGAATCATAAGGCCGGATATTTTAGAATATAATTGTGAAGAAATGGAGTGCATAAAAAAATTAAAGAGTGCTGAAAATCGAGACCCTAATTCGGAAACCTTTATCTTGGACGTTTGAAGTACGTGCTAAAAAAATAGAGTCACGGACGACGTTTTTCGAAAATTTTGTTGGGAATCATTAGGCCGGATGTTTAGAATAGAATTTAGAAGAAACGGAGTTCATAAAAGAGTAAAAGAGTGCTTAAAATCGAGACCCTAATTGGGAAACCTTAATCTGGGACGTTTGAAGTACGTGCTAAAAAAACCGAGTCACGGTCGACGTTTTTCGAAACTTTTTTGGGGAATCATGAGGCCGAAAATTTTAGAATATAATTTCGAAGAAACGGAGTGCATAAAACATTAAAGAGTGCTGAAAATCGAGACCCTAATTTGGAAACCTTAATCTTGGACGTTTGAAGTACGTAACAAAAATGGAGTCACGGTCGATGTTTTTCGAAACTTTTGTGGCAAATCATTAGGACTGATGATTTAGGCTCGAATTTCGAAGAAACAGATAGCATAAAACAGTAAAAGAGTGCTTAAAATCGAGTCCCTAAATCGGTAACCTTAATCTGGGACGTTTGAAGTACGTGCTAAAAAAACAGAGTCACGGTCGATGTTTTTCGAAACATTTTTGGGGAAACATAAGGCCGGATATTTTAGAATAGAATTTAGAAGAAACGGAGTTCATAAAAGAGTAAAAGATTGCTTAAAATCGAGACCCTAATTCGGAAACCTTAATCTGGGACGTTTGAAGTACGTGCTAAAAAAGCGAGTCACGGTCGACGTTTTTCGAAACTTTTTTGGGGAATCATAAGGCCGGATATTTTAGAATATAATTTCGAAGAAACGGAGTGCATAAAACAATTAAAGAGTGCTGAAAATCGGGACCCTAATTCGGAAACCTTAATCTGGGACGTTTGAAGTACGTGCTAAAAAATTTAGTCACGGTCAATGTTTTTCGAAATTTTTGTGGCGAATTATTAGGACTGATGAATTAGAATCGAATTTCGAAGAAACGGATAGCATAAAACAGTAAAAGAGTGCTTAAATCGAGACCCTAATTCGGTAACCTTAATCTGGTACGTTTGAAGTACGTGCTAAAAAAATCGAGTCACGGTCGACGTTTTTCGAAACTTTTTTGGGGAATCATAAGGCCGGATATTTTAGAATATAATTGTGAAGAAATGGAGTGCATAAAAAAATTAAAGAGTGCTGAAAATCGAGACCCTAATTGGGAAACCTTAATCTGGGACGTTTGAAGTACGTGCTAAAAAAACCGAGTCACGGTCGACGTTTTTCGAAACTTTTTTGGGGAATCATGAGGCCGAATATTTTAGAATATAATTTCGAAGAAACGGAGTGCATAAAACATTAAAGAGTGCTGAAAATCTTGACCCTAATTTGGAAACCTTAATCTTGGACGTTTGAAGTACGTAACAAAAATGGAGTCACGGTCGATGTTTTTCGAAACTTTTGTGGCAAATCATTAGGACTGATGATTTAGACTCGAATTTCGAAGAAACAGATAGCATAAAACAGTAAAAGAGTGCTTAAAATGGAGACCCTAATTCGGTAACCTTAATCTGGGACGTTTGAAGTACGTGCTAAAAAAACCGAGTCACGGTCGACGTTTTTCGAAACTTTTTTGTGGAATCATGAGGCCGAAAATTTTAGAATATAATTTCGAAGAAACGGAGTGCATAAAACATTAAAGAGTGCTGAAAATCGAGACCCTAATTTGGAAACCTTAATCTTGGACGTTTGAAGTACGTAACAAAAATGGAGTCACGGTCGATGTTTTTCGAAACTTTTATGGCAAATCATTAGGACTGATGATTTAGGCTCGAATTTCGAAGAAATAGATAGCATAAAACAGTAAAAGAGTGCTTAAAATCGAGACCCTAAATCGGTAACCTTAATCTGGGACGTTTGAAGTACGTGCTAAAAAAACAGAGTCACGGTCGATGTTTTTCGAAACATTTTTGGGGAAACATAAGGCCAGATATTTTAGAATAGAATTTAGAAGAAACGGAGTTCATAAAAGAGTAGAAGATTGCTTAAAATCGAGACCCTAATTGGGAAACCTTAATCTGGGACGTTTGAAGTACGTGCTAAAAAAGCGAGTCACGGTCGACGTTTTTCGAAACTTTTTTGGGGAATCATAAGGCCGGATATTTTAGAATATAATTTCGAAGAAACGGAGTGCATAAAACAATTAAAGAGTGCTGAAAATCGAGACCCTAATTCGGAAACCTTAATCTGGGACGTTTGAAGTACATGCTAAAAAATTTAGTCACGGTCGATGTTTTTCGAAACTTTTGTGGCGAATTATTAGGACTGATGAATTAGAATCGAATTTCGAAGAAACGGATAGCATAAAACAGTAAAAGAGTGCTTAAATCGAGACCCTAATTTGGTAACCTTAATCTGGTACGTTTGAAGTACGTGCTAAAAAAATCGAGTCACGGTCGACGTTTTTCGAAACTTTTTTGGGGAATCATAAGGCCGGATATTTTAGAATATAATTGTGAAGAAATGGAGTGCATAAAAAAATTAAAGAGTGCTGAAAATCGAGACCCTAATTCGGTAACCTTTATCTTGGACGTTTGAAGTACGTGCTAAAAAAATAGAGTCACCGACGACGTTTTTCGAAAATTTTGTTGGGAATCATTAGGCCGGATGTTTAGAATAGAATTTAGAATAAACGGAGTTCATAAAAGAGTAAAAGAGTGCTTAAAATCGAGACCCTAATTGGGAAACCTTAATCTGGGACGTTTGATTACGTGCTAAAAAAACCGAGTCACGGTCGACGTTTTTTGAAACTTTTTTGGGGAATCATGAGGCCGAATATTTTAGAATATAATTTCGAAGAAACGGAGTGCATAAAAAATTAAAGAGTGCTGAAAATCTTGACCCTAATTTGGAAACCTTAATCTTGGACGTTTGAAGTACGTAACAAAAATGGAGTCACGGTCGATGTTTTTCGAAACTTTTGTGGCAAATCATTAGGACTGATGATTTAGACTCGAATTTCGAAGAAACAGATAGCATAAAACAGTAAAAGAGTGCTTAAAATGGAGACCCTAATTCGGTAATCTTAATCTGGGACGTTTGAAGTACGTGCTAAAAAAACAGAGTCACGGTCGATGTTTTTCGAAACTTTTTTGGGGAATCATAAGGCCGGATATTTTAGAATATAATTTCGAAGAAACGGAGTGCATAAAACAATTAAAGAGTGCTGAAAATCGAGACCCTAATTCGGAAACCTTAATCTGGGACGTTTGAAGTACGTGCTAAAAAATTTAGTCACGGTCGATGTTTTTCGAAACTTTTGTGGCGAATTATTAGGACTGATGAATTAGAATCGAATTTCGAAGAAACGGATAGCATAAAACAGTAAAAGAGTGCTTAAATCGAGACCCTAATTCGGTAACCTTAATCTGGTACGTTTGAAGTACGTGCTAAAAAAATCGAGTCACGGTCGACGTTTTTCGAAACTTTTTTGGGGAATCATAAGGCCGGATATTTTAGAATATAATTGTGAAGAAATGGAGTGCATAAAAAAATTAAAGAGTGCTGAAAATCGAGACCCTAATTCGGAAACCTTTATCTTGGACGTTTGAAGTACGTGCTAAAAAAATAGAGTCACGGACGACGTTTTTCGAAAATTTTGTTGGGAATCATTAGGCCGGATGTTTAGAATAGAATTTAGAAGAAACGGAGTTCATAAAAGAGTAAAAGAGTGCTTAAAATCGAGACCCTAATTGGGAAACCTTAATCTGGGACGTTTGAAGTACGTGCTAAAAAAACCGAGTCACGGTCGACGTTTTTCGAAACTTTTTTGGGGAATCATGAGGCCGAATATTTTAGAATATAATTTCGAAGAAACGGAGTGCATAAAACATTAAAGAGTGCTGAAAATCTTGACCCTAATTTGGAAACCTTAATCTTGGACGTTTGAAGTACGTAACAAAAATGGAGTCACGGTCGATGTTTTTCGAAACTTTTGTGGCAAATCATTAGGACTGATGATTTAGACTCGAATTTCGAAGAAACAGATAGCATAAAACAGTAAAAGAGTGCTTAAAATGGAGACCCTAATTCGGTAACCTTAATCTGGGACGTTTGAAGTACGTGCTAAAAAAACCGAGTCACGGTCGATGTTTTTCGAAACTTTTTTGAGCAAACATAAGGCCGGATATTTTAGAATATAATTTCTAAGAAACGGAGTGCATAAAACTATTAAAGAGTGCTGAAAATCGAGACCCTAATTCGGTAACCTTAATCTGGTTCGTTTGAAGTACGTGCTAAAAAAATCGAGTCACGGTCGACGTTTTTCGAAACTTTTTTGGGGAATCATAAGGCCGGATATTTTAGAATATAATTTCGAAGAAACGGAGTGCATAAAACAATTAAATAGTGCTGAAAATCGAGACCCTAATTCGGAAACCTTAATCTGGGACGTTTGAAGTACGTGCTAAAAAATTTAGTCACGGTCGATGTTTTTCGAAACTTTTGTGGCGAATTATAGGACTGATGATTTAGAATCGAATTTCGAAGAAACGGATAGCATAAAACAGTAAAAGAGTGCTTAAATCGAGACCCTAATTCGGTAACCTTAATCTGGGACTTTGAAGTACGTGCTAAAAAAATCGAGTCACGGTCGACGTTTTTCGAAACTTTTTTGGGGAATCATAAGGCCGGATGTTTTAGAATATAATTGTGAAGAAATGGAGTGCATAAAAAAATTAAAGAGTGCTGAAAATCGAGACCCTAATTCGGAAACCTTTATCTTGGACGTTTGAAGTACGTGCTAAAAAAATAGAGTCACGGACGACGTTTTTCGAAAATTTTGTTGGGAATCATTAGGCCGGATGTTTAGAATAGAATTTAGAAGAAACGGAGTTCATAAAAGAGTAAAAGAGTGCTTAAAATCGAGACCCTAATTGGGAAACCTTAATCTGGGACGTTTGAAGTACGTGCTAAAAAAACCGAGTCACGGTCGACGTTTTTCGAAACTTTTTTGGGGAATCATGAGGCCTAATATTTTAGAATATAATTTCGAAGAAACGGAGTGCATAAAACATTAAAGAGTGCTGAAAATCGAGACCCTAATTTGGAAACCTTAATCTTGGACGTTGGAAGTACGTAACAAAAATGGAGTCACAGTCGATGTTTTTCGAAACTTTTGTCGCAAATCATTAGGACTGATGATTTAGACTCGAATTTCGAAGAAACAGATAGCATAAAACAGTAAAAGAGTGCTTAAAATGGAGACCCTAATTCGGTAACCTTAATCTGGGACGTTTGAAGTACGTGCTAAAAAAACAGAGTCACGGTCGATGTTTTTCGAAACTTTTTTGGGGAATCATAAGGCCGGATATTTTAGAATATAATTTCGAAGAAACGGAGTGCATAAAACAATTAAATAGTGCTGAAAATCGAGACCCTAATTCGGAAACCTTAATCTGGGACGTTTGAAGTACGTGCTAAAAAATTTAGTCACGGTCGATGTTTTTCGAAACTTTTGTGGCGAATTATTAGGACTGATGATTTAGAATCGAATTTCGAAGAAACGGATAGCATAAAACAATAAAAGAGTGCTTAAATCGAGACCCTAATTCGGTAACCTTAATCTGGGACGTTTGAAGTACGTGCTAAAAAAACAGAGTCACGGTCGATGTTTTTCGAAACATTTTTGGGGAATCATAAGGCCGGATATTTTAGAATATAATTTCGAAGAAACCGAGTGCATAAAACAATTAAAGAGTGCTGAAAATCGAGACCCTAATTCGGAAACCTTAATCTGGGACGTTTGAAGTACGTGCTAAAAAATTTAGTCACGGTCGATGTTTTTCGAAACTTTTGTGGCGAATTATTAGGACTGATGATTTAGAATCGAATTTCGAAGAAACGGATAGCATAAAACAGTAAAAGAGTGCTTAAATCGAGACCCTAATTCGGTAACCTTAATCTGGTACGTTTGAAGTACGTGCTAAAAAAATCGAGTCACGGTCGACGTTTTTCGAAACTTTTTTGGGGAATCATAAGGCCGGATATTTTAGAATATAATTGTGAAGAAATGGAGTGCATAAAAAAATTAAAGAGTGCTGAAAATCGAGACCCTAATTGGGAAACCTTAATCTGGGACGTTTGAAGTACGTGCTAAAAAAACCGAGTCACGGTCGACGTTTTTCGAAACTTTTTTGGGGAATCATGAGGCCTAATATTTTAGAATATAATTTCGAAGAAACGGAGTGCATAAAACATTAAAGAGTGCTGAAAATCGAGACCCTAATTTGGTAACCTTAATCTGGGACGTTTGAAGTACGTGCTAAAAAAACAGAGTCACGGTCGATGTTTTTCGAAACTTTTTTGAGCAAACATAAGGCCGGATATTTTAGAATATAATTTCTAAGAAACGGAGTGCATAAAACTATTAAAGAGTGCTGAAAATCGAGACCCTAATTCGGTAACCTTAATCTGGTTCGTTTGAAGTACGTGCTAAAAAAATCGAGTCACGGTCGATGTTTTTCGAAACTTTTTTGGGGAATCATAAGGCCGGATATTTTAGAATATAATTTCGAAGAAACCGAGTGCATAAAACAATTAAAGAGTGCTGAAAATCGAGACCCTAATTCGGTAACCTTAATCTGGTTCGTTTGAAGTACGTGCTAAAAAAATCGAGTCACGGTCGACGTTTTTCGAAACTTTTTTGGGGAATCATAAGGCCGGATATTTTAGAATATAATTTCGAAGAAACGGAGTGCATAAAACAATTAAATAGTGCTGAAAATCGAGACCCTAATTCGGAAACCTTAATCTGGGACGTTTGAAGTACGTGCTAAAAAATTTAGTCACGGTCGATGTTTTTCGAAACTTTTGTGGCGAATTATTAGGACTGATGATTTAGAATCGAATTTCGAAGAAACGGATAGCATAAAACAGTAAAAGAGTGCTTAAATCGAGACCCTAATTCGGTAACCTTAATCTGGTACGTTTGAAGTACGTGCTAAAAAAATCGAGTCACGGTCGACGTTTTTCGAAACTTTTTTGGGGAATCATAAGGCCGGATATTTTAGAATATAATTGTGAAGAAATGGAGTGCATAAAAAAATTAAAGAGTGCTGAAAATCGAGACCCTAATTGGGAAACCTTAATCTGGGACGTTTGAAGTACGTGCTAAAAAAACCGAGTCACGGTCGACGTTTTTCGAAACTTTTTTGGGGAATCATGAGGCCTAATATTTTAGAATATAATTTCGAAGAAACGGAGTGCATAAAACATTAAAGAGTGCTGAAAATCGAGACCCTAATTTGGAAACCTTAATCTTGGACGTTTGAAGTACGTAACAAAAATGGAGTCACAGTCGATGTTTTTCGAAACTTTTGTCGCAAATCATTAGGACTGATGATTTAGACTCGAATTTCGAAGAAACAGATAGCATAAAACAGTAAAAGAGTGCTTAAAATGGAGACCCTAATTCGGTAACCTTAATCTGGGACGTTTGAAGTACGTGCTAAAAAAACAGAGTCACGGTCGATGTTTTTCGAAACATTTTTGGGGAATCATAAGGCCGGATATTTTAGAATATAATTTCGAAGAAACGGAGTGCATAAAACAATTAAAGAGTGCTGAAAATCGAGACCCTAATTCGGAAACCTTAATCTGGGACGTTTGAAGTACGTGCTAAAAAATTTAGTCACGGTCGATGTTTTTCGAAACTTTTGTGGCGAATTATTAGGACTGATGAATTAGAATCGAATTTCGAAGAAACGGATAGCATAAAACAGTAAAAGAGTGCTTAAATCGAGACCCTAATTCGGTAACCTTAATCTGGTACGTTTGAAGTACGTGCTAAAAAAATCGAGTCACGGTCGACGTTTTTCGAAACTTTTTTGGGGAATCATAAGGCCGGATATTTTAGAATATAATTGTGAAGAAATGGAGTGCATAAAAAAATTAAAGAGTGCTGAAAATCGAGACCCTAATTCGGAAACCTTTATCTTGGACGTTTGAAGTACGTGCTAAAAAAATAGAGTCACGGACGACGTTTTTCGAAAATTTTGTTGGGAATCATTAGGCCGGATGTTTAGAATAGAATTTAGAAGAAACGTTGTTCATAAAAGAGTAAAAGAGTGCTTAAAATCGAGACCCTAATTGGGAAACCTTAATCTGGGACGTTTGAAGTACGTGCTAAAAAAACCGAGTCACGGTCGACGTTTTTCGAAACTTTTTTGGGGAATCATGAGGCCGAATATTTTAGAATATAATTTCGAAGAAACGGAGTGCATAAAACATTAAAGAGTGCTGAAAATCTTGACCCTAATTTGGAAACCTTAATCTTGGACGTTTGAAGTACGTAACAAAAATGGAGTCACGGTCGATGTTTTTCGAAACTTTTGTGGCAAATCATTAGGACTGATGATTTAGACTCGAATTTCGAAGAAACAGATAGCATAAAACAGTAAAAGAGTGCTTAAAATGGAGACCCTAATTCGGTAACCTTAATCTGGGACGTTTGAAGTACGTGCTAAAAAAACCGAGTCACGGTCGATGTTTTTCGAAACTTTTTTGAGCAAACATATGGCCGGATATTTTAGAATATAATTTCTAAGAAACGGAGTGCATAAAACTATTAAAGAGTGCTGAAAATCGAGACCCTAATTCGGTAACCTTAATCTGGTTCGTTTGAAGTACGTGCTAAAAAAATCGAGTCACGGTCGACGTTTTTCGAAACTTTTTTGGGGAATCATAAGGCCGGATATTTTAGAATATAATTTCGAAGAAACGGATAGCATAAAACTGTAAAAGAGTGCTTAAAATCGAGTCCCTAATTCGGTAACCTTAATCTGGGACGTTTGAAGTACGTGCTAAAAAATGGAGTCACGGTCGATGTTTTTCGAAACTTTTTTGGGGAATCATAAGGCCGGATATTTTAGAATATAATTGTGAAGAAATGGAGTGCATAAAAAAATTAAAGAGTGCTGAAAATCGAGACCCTAATTCGGAAACCTTTATCTTGGACGTTTGAAGTACGTGCTAAAAAAATAGAGTCACGGACGACGTTTTTCGAAAATTTTGTTGGGAATCATTAGGCCGGATGTTTAGAATAGAATTTAGAAGAAACGTTGTTCATAAAAGAGTAAAAGAGTGCTTAAAATCGAGACCCTAATTGGGAAACCTTAATCTGGGACGTTTGAAGTACGTGCTAAAAAAACCGAGTCACGGTCGACGTTTTTCGAAACTTTTTTGGGGAATCATGAGGCCGAATATTTTAGAATATAATTTCGAAGAAACGGAGTGCATAAAACATTAAAGAGTGCTGAAAATCTTGACCCTAATTTGGAAACCTTAATCTTGGACGTTTGAAGTACGTAACAAAAATGGAGTCACGGTCGATGTTTTTCGAAACTTTTGTGGCAAATCATTAGGACTGATGATTTAGACTCGAATTTCGAAGAAACAGATAGCATAAAACAGTAAAAGAGTGCTTAAAATGGAGACCCTAATTCGGTAACCTTAATCTGGGACGTTTGAAGTACGTGCTAAAAAAACCGAGTCACGGTCGATGTTTTTCGAAACTTTTTTGAGCAAACATATGGCCGGATATTTTAGAATATAATTTCTAAGAAACGGAGTGCATAAAACTATTAAAGAGTGCTGAAAATCGAGACCCTAATTCGGTAACCTTAATCTGGTTCGTTTGAAGTACGTGCTAAAAAAATCGAGTCACGGTCGACGTTTTTCGAAACTTTTTTGGGGAATCATGAGGCCTAATATTTTAGAATATAATTTCGAAGAAACGGAGTGCATAAAACATTAAAGAGTGCTGAAAATCGAGACCCTAATTTGGAAACCTTAATCTTGGACGTTTGAAGTACGTAACAAAAATGGAGTCACAGTCGATGTTTTTCGAAACTTTTGTCGCAAATCATTAGGACTGATGATTTAGACTCGAATTTCGAAGAAACAGATAGCATAAAACAGTAAAAGAGTGCTTAAAATGGAGACCCTAATTCGGTAACCTTAATCTGGGACGTTTGAAGTACGTGCTAAAAAAACAGAGTCACGGTCGATGTTTTTCGAAACTTTTTTGGGGAATCATAAGGCCGGATATTTTAGAATATAATTTCGAAGAAACGGAGTGCATAAAACAATTAAAGAGTGCTGAAAATCGAGACCCTAATTCGGAAACCTTAATCTGGGACGTTTGAAGTACGTGCTAAAAAATTTAGTCACGGTCGATGTTTTTCGAAACTTTTGTGGCGAATTATTAGGACTGATGAATTAGAATCGAATTTCGAAGAAACGGATAGCATAAAACAGTAAAAGAGTGCTTAAATCGAGACCCTAATTCGGTAACCTTAATCTGGTACGTTTGAAGTACGTGCTAAAAAAATCGAGTCACGGTCGACGTTTTTCGAAACTTTTTTGGGGAATCATAAGGCCGGATATTTTAGAATATAATTGTGAAGAAATGGAGTGCATAAAAAAATTAAAGAGTGCTGAAAATCGAGACCCTAATTCGGAAACCTTTATCTTGGACGTTTGAAGTACGTGCTAAAAAAATAGAGTCACGGACGACGTTTTTCGAAAATTTTGTTGGGAATCATTAGGCCGGATGTTTAGAATAGAATTTAGAAGAAACGGAGTTCATAAAAGAGTAAAAGAGTGCTTAAAATCGAGACCCTAATTGGGAAACCTTAATCTGGGACGTTTGATTACGTGCTAAAAAAAGCGAGTCACGGTCGACGTTTTTCGAAACTTTTTTGGGGAATCATAAGGCCGGATATTTTAGAATATAATTTCGAAGAAATGGAGTGCATAAAACAATTAAAGGGTGCTGAAAATCGAGACCCTAATTCGGAAACCTTAATCTGGGACGTTTGAAGTACGTGCTAAAAAATGGAGTCACGATCGATGTTTTTCGAAACTTTTGTGGCGAATCATTAGGACTGATGATTTAGTATCGAATTTCGAAGAAACGGATAGCATAAAACAGTAAAAGAGTGCTTAAAATCGAAAACCTAATTTTGTAACCTTAATCTGGGACGTTTGAAGTACGTGCTAAAAAAACCGACTAACGGTCGACGTTTTTCGAAACTTTTTTGGGGAATCATAAGGCCGGATGTTTTAGAATATAATTTCGAAGAAATGGAGTGCATAAAACAATTAAAGGGTGCTGAAAATCGAGACCCTAATTTGGAAACCTTAATCTTGGACGTTTGAAGTACGTAACAAAAATGGAGTCACAGTCGATGTTTTTCGAAACTTTTGTCGCAAATCATTAGGACTGATGATTTAGACTCGAATTTCGAAGAAACAGATAGCATAAAACAGTAAAAGAGTGCTTAAAATCGAGACCCTAAATCTGTAACCTTAATCTGGGACGTTTGAAGTACGTGCTAAAAAAACAGAGTCACGGTCGATGTTTTTCGAAACATTTTTGGGGAAACATCAGGCCGGATATTTTAGAATAGAATTTAGAAGAAACGGAGTTCATAAAAGAATTAAAGAGTGCTGAAAATCGAGACCCTAATTCGGAAACCTTAATCTTGATCGTTTGAAGTACGTGCTAAAAAATTGAATCACACTCGATGTTTTTCCAAACTTTTGTGTTGATTTATTAGGATTGATGATTTAGAATCGAATTTCAAAGAAACGGATAGCATAAAATAGTAAAAGAGTGCTTAAATCGAGACCCTAATTCGGTAACCTTAATCTGGGACGTTTGAAGTACGTGCTAAAAAAACCGAGTCACGGTCGACGTTTTTCGAAACTTTTTTGGGGAATCATGAGGCCGAATATTTTAGAATATAATTTCGAAGAAACGGAGTGCATAAAACAATTAAAGAGTGCTAAAAATCGAGATCCTAATTTGGAAACCTTAATCTGGGACGTTTGAAGTACGTGCTAAAAAATGGAGTCACGATCGATGTTTTTCGAAACTTTTGTTGCGAATTATTAGGACTAATGATTTAGAATCGAATTTCGAAGAAACGGATAGCATAAAACAGTAAAAGAGTGCTTAAAATGGAGACCCTAAATCGGTAACCTTAAACTGGGACGTTTGAAGAACATGCTAAAAAAACAGAGTCACGGTCGATGTTTTTCGAAACATTTTTGGGCAAACATAAGGCCGGATATTTTAGAATGTAATTTCTAAGAAACGGAGTGCATAAAACTATTAAAGAGTGCTGAAAATCGAGACCCTAATTCGGTAACCTTAATCTGGGACGTTTGAAGGACGTGCTAAAAATAACGAGTCATGGTCGACGTATTTCGAAACTTTTTTGGGGAATCATAAGGTCGGATATTTTAGAATATAATTTCGAAAAAACGGAGTGCAGAAAACAATTAAAGAGTGCTGAAAATCGAGACCCTAATTTGGAAACCTTAATCTTGGACGTTTGAAGTACGTGCTAAAAAAACGGAGTCACGGACGACGTTTTTCGAAAATTTTGTTGGGAATCATTAGGCCGGATGTTTAAAATAGAATTTAGAAGAAACGGAGTTCATAAAAGAGTAAAAGAGTGCTTAAAATCGAGACCCTAATTGGGAAACCTTAATCTGGGACGTTTGAAGTACGTGCTAAAAAAACCGAGTCACGGTCGACGTTTTTCGAAACTTTTTTTGGGGAATCATGAGGCCGAATATTTTAGAATATAATTTCGAAGAAACGGAGTGCATAAAACAATTAAAGAGTGCTGAAAATCGAGACCCTAATTTGGAAACCTTAATCTTGGACGTTTGAAGTACGTGCGAAAAATGAAGTCACGGTCGATGTTTGTCGAAACTTGTTGTGGCAAATCATTAGGACTGATGATTTAGACTCGAATTTCGAAGAAACGGATAGCATAAAACAGTAAAAGAGTGCTTAAAATGGAGACCCTAAATCGGAAACCTTAATCTGGGACGTTTGAAGTACGTGCTAAAAAAAAAGAGTCACGGTCGATGTTTTTCGAAACTTTTTTGGGCAAACATAAGGCCGGATATTTTAGAATATAATTTCTAAGAAATGGAGTGCATAAAACAATTAAAGAGTGCTGAAAATCGAGACCCTAATTCGGAAACCTTAATCTGGGACGTTTGAAGTACGTGCTAAAAAATTTAGTCACGGTCGATGTTTTTCGAAACTTTTGTGGCGAATTATTAGGACTGATGATTTAGAATCGAATTTCGAAGAAACGGATAGCATAAAACAGTAAAAGAGTGCTTAAATCGAGACCCTAATTCGGTAACCTTAATCTGGGACGTTTGAAGTACGTGCTAAAAAAATCGAGTCACGGTCGACGTTTTTCGAAACTTTTTTGGGGAATCATAAGGCCGGATATTTTAGAATATAATTGTGAAGAAATGGAGTGCATAAAAAAAATTAAAGAGTGCTGAAAAACGAGACCCTAATTCGGAAACCTTTATCTTGGACGTTTGAAGTACGTGCTAAAAAAATAGAGTCACGGACGACGTTTTTCAAAAATTTTGTTGGGAATCATTAGGCCGGATGTTTAGAATAGAATTTAGAAGAAACGGAGTTCATAAAAGAGTAAAAGAGTGCTTAAAATCGAGACCCTAATTGGGAAACCTTAATCTCGGACGTTTGAAATACGTGCTAAAAAAACCGAGTCACGGTCGACGTTTTTCGAAACTTTTTTGGGGAATCATGAGGCCAAATATTTTAGAATATAATTTCGAAGAAACGGAGTGCATAAAACATTAAAGAGTGCTGAAAATCGAGACCCTAATTTGGAAACCTTAATCTTGGACGTTTGAAGTACGTAACAAAAATGGAGTCACGGTCGATGTTTTTCGAAACTTTTGTGGCAAATCATTAGGACTGATGATTTAGACTCGAATTTCGAAGAAATAGATAGCATAAAATAGTAAAAGAGTGCTTAAAATCGAGACCCTAAATCGGTAACCTTAATCTGGGACGTTTGAAGTACGTGCTAAAAAAACAGAGTCACGGTCGATGTTTTTCGAAATATTTTTGGGGAAACATAAGGCCGGATATTTTAGAATAGAATTTAGAAGAAACGGAGTTCATAAAAGAGTAAAAGATTGCTTAAAATCGAGACCCTAATTGGGAAACCATAATCTGGGACGTTTGAAGTACGTGCTAAAAAAAGCGAGTCACGGTCGACGTTTTTCGAAACTTTTTTGGGGAATCATAAGGCCGGATATTTTAGAATATAATTTTGAAGAAACGGAGTGCATAAAACAATTAAAGAGTGCTGAAAATCGAGACCCTAATTCGGAAACCTTAATCTTGGACGTTTGAAGTACGTGCTAAAAAATTGAGTCACACTCGATGTTTTTCGAAACTTTTGTTGTGATTTATTAGGACTGATGATTTAGAATCGAAGTTCAAAGAAACGGATAGCATAAAACAGTAAAAGAGTGCTTAAATCGAGACCCTAATTCGGTAACCTTAATCTGGGACGTTTGAAGTACGTGCTAAAAAAATCGACTCACGGTCGACGTTTTTCGAAACTTTTTTGGGGAATCATAAGGTCGGATATTTTAGAATATAATTTCGAAGAAACGGAGTGCAGAAAACAATTAAAGAGTGCTGAAAATCGAGACCCTAATTCGGAAACCTTAATCTGGGACGTACGTGCTAAAAAATTTAGTCACGGTCGATGTTTTTCGAAACTGTTGTGGCGAATTATTAGGACTGATGATTTAGAATCGAATTTCGAAGAAACAGATAGCATAAAATAGTAAAAGAGTGCTTAAATCGAGACCCTAATTCGGTAACCTTAATCTGGGACGTTTGAAGTACGTGTTAAAAAAATCGAGTCACGGTCGACGTTTTTCGAAACTTTTTTGGGGCATCATAAGGCCGGATATTTTAGAATATAATTGTGAAGAAATGGAGTGCATAAAAAAATTAAAGAGTGCTGAAAATCGAGACCCTAATTCGGAAACCTTAATCTTGGACGTTTGAAGTACGTGCAAAAAATGAAGTCACGGTCGATGTTTGTCGAAACTTTTGTGGCAAATCATTAGGACTGATGATTTAGACTCGAATTTCGAAAAAACGGATAGCATAAAATAGTAAAAGAGTGCTTAAAATGGAGACCCTAAATCGGTAACCTTAATCTGGGACGTTTGAAGTACATGCTAAAAAAACAGAGTCACGGTCGATGTTTTTCGAAACTTTTTTGGGGAAACATAAGGCCGGATATTTTAGAATGTAATTTTTAAGAAACGGAGTGCATAAAACATTAAAGAGTGCTGAAAATCGAGACCCTAATTTGGAAACCTTAATCTTGGACGTTTGAAGTACGTGCAAAAAATGAAGTCACGGTCGATGTTTTTCGAAACTTTTGTGGCGAATTATTAGGACTGATGATTTAGAATCGAATTTCGAAGAAACAGATAGCATAAAACAGTAAAAGAGTGCTTAAAATGGAGACCCTAAATCGGTAACCTTAATCTGGGACGTTTGAAGTACGTGCTAAAAAAACAGAGTCACGGTCGATGTTTTTCGAAACTTTTTTGGGCAAACATAAGGCCGGATATTTTAGAATATAATTTCTAAGAAATGGAGTGCATAAAACAATTAAAGAGTGCTGAAAATCGAGACCCTAATTCGGAAACCTTAATCTGGGACGTTTGAAGTACGTGCTAAAAAAAGCGAGTCACGGTCGACGTTTTTCGAAACTTTTTTGGGGAATCATAAGGCCGGATATTTTAGAATATAATTTCGAAGAAACGGAGTGCATAAAACCATTAAAGAGTGCTGAAAATCGAGACCCTAATTCAGAAACCTTAATCTTGGACGTTTGAAGTACGTGCTAAAAAAACCGAGTCACGGTCGATGTTTTTCGAAACTTTTTTGGGGAATAATGAGGCCGAATATTTTAGAATATAATTTCGAAGAAACGGAGTGCATAAAAAAATTAAAGAGTGCTGAAAATCGAGACCCTAATTTGGAAACCTTAATCTTGGACGTTTGAAGTACGTGCAAAAAATGAAGTCACGGTCGATGTTTGTCGAAACTTTTGTGGCAAATCATTAGGACTAATGATTTAGACTCGAATTTCGAAGAAACGGATAGCATAAAACAGTAAAAGAGTGCTTAAAATGGAGACCCTAAATCGGTAACCTTAATCTGGGACGTTTGAAGTACATGCTAAAAAAACAGAGTCACGGTCGATGTTTTTCGAAACTTTTTTGGGGAAACATAAGGCCGGATATTTTAGAATGTAATTTTTAAGAAACGGAGTGCATAAAACATTAAAGAGTGCTGAAAATCGAGACCCTAATTTGGAAACCTTAATCTTGGACGTTTGAAGTACGTGCAAAAAATGAAGTCACGGTCGATGTTTTTCGAAACTTTTGTGGCGAATTATTAGGACTGATGATTTAGAATCGAATTTCGAAGAAACAGATAGCATAAAACAGTAAAAGAGTGCTTAAAATGGAGACCCTAAATCGGTAACCTTAATCTGGGACGTTTGAAGTACGTGCTAAAAAAACAGAGTCACGGTCGATGTTTTTCGAAACATTTTTGGGGAAACATAAGGCCGGATATTTTAGAATAGAATTTAGAAGAAACGGAGTTCATAAAAGAGTAAAAGAGTGCTTAAAATCGAGACCCTAATTGGGAAACCTTAATCTGGGACGTTTGAAGTACGTGCTAAACTAACCGAGTCACGGTCGACGTTTTTCGAAACTTTTTTGGGGAATCATGAGGCCGGATATTTTAGAATATAATTGTGAAGAAATGGAGTGCATAAAAAAATTAAAGAGTGCTGAAAATAGAGACCCTAATTCGGAAACCTTTATCTTGGAAGTTTGAAGTACGTGCTAAAAAAATAGAGTCACGGACGACGTTTTTCGAAAATTTTGTTGGGAATCATTAGGCCGGATGTTTAGAATAGAATTTAGAAGAAACGGAGTTCATAAAAGAGTAAAAGAGTGCTTAAAATCGAGACCCTAATTGGGAAACCTTAATCTGGGACGTTTGAAGTACGTGCTAAACTAACCGAGTCACGGTCGACGTTTTTCGAAACTTTTTTGGGGAATCCTGAGGCCGAATATTTTAGAATATAATTTCGAAGAAACGGAGTGCATAAAACAATTAAAGAGTGCTGAAAATCGAGACCCTAATTTGGAAACCTTAACCTTGGACGTTTGAAGTACGTGCAAGAAATGTTGTCACGGTCGATGTTTTTCGAAACGTTTGTGGCAAATCATTAGGACTGATGATTCAGAATCGAATTTCGAAGTAACGGATAGCATAAAACAGTAAAAGAGTGCTTAAATCGAGACCCTAATTCGGTAACCTTAATCTGGGTCGTTTGAAGTACGTGCTAAAAAATGGAGTCACGGTCGATGTTTTTCGAAACATGTGTGGCGAATCATTAGGACTGATGATTTAGAATCGAATTTCGAAGAAACGGATAGAATAAAACTGTAAAAGAGTGCTTAAAATCGAGATCCTAATTCGGTAACCTTAATCTGGGACGTTTGGAGTACGTGCTAAAAAAACAGAGTCACGGTCGATGTTCTTCAAAACTTTTTTGGGGAAACATAAGGCCGAATATTTTAGAATATAATTTCTATGAAACAGAGTGCATAAAACAATTAAAGAGTGCTGAAAATCGAGGCCCTAATTCGGTAACCTTAATCTGGGACGTTTGAAGTACGTGCTAAAAAAAATGAGTCACGGTCGATGTTTTTCAAAACTTTTTTGGGGAAACATAAGGCTGGATATTTTAGAATATAATTTCTAAGAAACAGAGTGCATAAAACAATTAAAGAGTGCTGAAAATCGAGACCCTAATTCGGAAACCTTAATCTGGGACGTTTGAAGTACGTGCTAAAAAATGGAGTCACGGTCGATGTTTTTCGAAACTTTTGTGGCGAATCATTAGGACTGATGATTTAGAATCGAATTTCGAAGAAACAGATAGCATAAAACTGTAAAAGAGTGCTTAAAATCGAAAACCTAATTTTGTAACCTTAATCTGGGACGTTTGAAGTAGGTGCTAAAAAATGGAGTCACGGTCGAAGTTTTTCGAAACTTTTGTGGCGAATCATTAGGCCTGATGACTTAGACTCGAATTTCGAAGAAACAGATAGCATAAAACAGTAAAAGAGTGCTTAAAATCGAGACCCTAAATCGGTAACCTTAATCTGGGACGTTTGAAGTACGTGCTAAAAAAACAGAGTCACGGTCGATGTTTTTCGAAACTTTTTTGGGGAAACATAAGGCCGGATATTTTAGAATATAATTTCTAAGAAACAGATTGCATAAAACAATTAAAGAGTGCTGAAAATCGAGACCCTAATTCGGAAACCTTAATCAGGGACGTTTGAAGTACGTGGTAAAAAATGGAGTCACGGTCGATGTTTTTCGAAACTTTTGTGGCGAATCATTAGGACTGATGATTGAGAATCGAATTTCGAAGAAACGGATAGCATAAAACTGTAAAAGAGAGGTTAAAATCGAGACCCTCAATCGGAACCATAATCTGGCACGTTTGAAGTACGTGCTAAAAAAACCGAGTCACGGTCGATGTTTTTTGAAACTTTTGTGGCGAAAACGGATAGCATAAAACAGTAAAAGAGTGCTGAAAATCGAGACCCTTATTCGGTAACCTTAATCTGGGACGTTTGAAGTACGTGCTAAAAAATGGAGTCACGGTCGATGTTTTTCGAAACTTTTGTGGCGAATCATTAGGACTGATGATTTAGAATCGAATTTCAAAGAAACGGATAGCATAAAACTGTAAAAGAGTGCTTAAAATCGAGACCCTAATTCGGTAACCTTAATCTGGGACGTTTGAAGTACGTGCTAAAAAAATCGAGTCACGGTCGACGTTTTTCGAATCTTTTTTGGGGAATCATAAGGCCGGATATTTTAGAATATAATTTCGAAGAAACGGAGTGCATAAAACAATTAAAGAGTGCTGAAAATCGAGACCCTAATTCGGAAACCTTAATCTTGGACGTTTGAAGTACGTGCTAAAAAATTGAGTCACACTCGATGTTTTTCGAAACTTTTGTGGTGATTTATTAGGACTGATGATTTAGAATCGAATTTCAAAGAAACGGATAGCATAAAATAGTAAAAGAGTGCTTAAATCGAGACCCTAAATCGGTAACCTTAATCTGGGACGTTTGAAGTACGTGCTAGAAAAACAGAGTCACGGTCGATGTTTTTCGAAACTGTTTTGGGGAAACATAAGGCCGGATATTTTAGAATATAATTTCTAAGAAACGGAGTGCATAAAACTACTAAACAGTGCTGAAAATCGTGACCCTAATTCGGTAACCTTAATCTGGGACGTTTGAAGTACGTGCTAAAAAAATCGAGTCACGGTCGACGTTTTTTGAAACTTTTTTGGGGAATCATAAGGCCGGATATTTTAGAATATAATTGTGAAGAAATGGAGTGCATAAAAAAATTACAGAGTGCTGAAAATCGAGACCCTAATTCGGAAACCTTCATCTGGGACGTTTGAAGTACGTGCTAAAAAATTGAGTCACGGTCGATGTTTTTCGAAACTTTTGTGGCGAATTATTAGGACTGATGATTTAGAATCGAATTTCGAAGAAACGGATAGCATAAAACAGTAAAAGAGTGCTTAAATCGAGACCCTAATTCGGTAACCTTAATCTGGGACGTTTGAAGTACTAAAAAAATAGAGTCATGGTCGATGTTTTTCGAAACTTTTTTGGGCAAACATAAGGCCGGATATTTTAGAATATAATTTCTAAGAAACGGAGTGCATAAAACTATTAAAGAGTGCTGAAAATCGAGACCCTAAATCGGTAACCTTAATCTGGGACGTTTGAAGTACGTGGTAAAAAATGGAGTCACGGTCGATGTTTTTCGAAACTTTTTTGGGGAAACATAAGGCCGGATATTTTAGAATGTAATTTTTAAGAAACGGAGTGCATAAAACATTAAAGAGTGCTGAAAATCGAGACCCTAATTTGGAAACCTTAATCTTGGACGTTTGAAGTACGTGCAAAAAATGAAGTCACGGTCGATGTTTTTCGAAACTTTTGTGGCGAATTATTAGGACTGATGATTTAGAATCGAATTTCGAAGAAACAGATAGCATAAAACAGTAAAAGAGTGCTTAAAATGGAGACCCTAAATCGGTAACCTTAATCTGGGACGTTTGAAGTACGTGCTAAAAAAACAGAGTCACGGTCGATGTTTTTCGAAACTTTTTTGGGCAAACATAAGGCCGGATATTTTAGAATATAATTTCTAAGAAATGGAGTGCATAAAACAATTAAAGAGTGCTGAAAATCGAGACCCTAATTCGGAAACCTTAATCTGGGACGTTTGAAGTACGTGCTAAAAAAAGCGAGTCACGGTCGACGTTTTTCGAAACTTTTTTGGGGAATCATAAGGCCGGATATTTTAGAATATAATTTCGAAGAAACGGAGTGCATAAAACCATTAAAGAGTGCTGAAAATCGAGACCCTAATTCAGAAACCTTAATCTGGGACGTTTGAAGTACGTGCTAAAAAATGGAGTCACAGTCGATGTTTTTCGAAACTTTTGTTGCGAATCATTAGGACTGATGATTTAGAATCCAATTTCGAAGAAACAGATAGCATAAAACTGTAAAAGAGTGCTTAAAATCGAGACCCTAATTCGGAAACCTTAATCTGGGACGTTTGAAGTACGTTCTAAAAAAACCGAGTCACGGACGACGTTTTTCGAAACTTTTGTTGGGAATCATTAGGCCGAATGATTTAGAATAGAATTTCGAAGAAACGGAGTGCATAAAACAGAAAAAGAGTAATTAAAATCGAGAACCTAATTCAGAAACCCAAATCTGGGACGTTTGAAGTCCGTGCTAAAAAACATGAGTCATGGTTCACGATTTTTGAAACTTTTGTGGCGAATCATTAGGCCTGATGATTTAGAATCGAAGAGACGGAGTGCATAAAAGAGTAAAAGAGTGCTTCAAATCGAGACCCTAATTTGGAAACCTTAATCTGGGACGTTTGAAGTACGTGCTAAAAAAACCGAGTCACGGTCGATGTTTTTCGAAACTTTTGTGGCGAATCATTAGTACTGATGATTTAGAATCGAATTTCGAAGAAACGGATAGCATAAAATTTAGAATAACGTGCTACAAAAACAGTGTCACGGACGACGTTTTTCGAAACTTTTGTTGGGAATCATTAGGCCGGATGTTTAGAATAAAATTTAGAAGAAACGGAGTTCATAAAAGAGTAAAAGAGTGCTTAAAATCGAGACCCTAATTGGGAAACCTTAATCTGGGACGTTTGAAGTACGTGCTAAAAAAACCGAGTCACGGTCGACGTTTTTCGAAACTTTTTTGTGGAATCATAAGGCTGGATATTTTATTATATAATTTCAAAGAAACGGAGTGCATAAAACATTAAAGAGTGCTGAAAATCGAGATCCTAATTCGGAAACCTTAATCTTTGACGTTTGAAGTACGTTCTAAAAAATTGAGTCACGGTCGATGTTTTTCAAAACTTTTGTTGCAAATCATTAGGACTGATGATTTAGAATCGAATTTCGAAGAAACGGATAGCATAAAACAGTAAAAGAGTGCTTAAAATCGAGACCCTAATTCGGTAACCTTAATCTGGGACGTTTGAAGTACGTGCTAAAAAATGGAGTCACGGTCGAAGTTTTTCGAAACTTTTGTGGCGAATCATTAGGACTGATGACTTAGACTCGAATTTTGAAGAAACAGATAGCATAAAACAGTAAAAGAGTGCTTAAAATCGAGACCCTAAATCGGTAACCTTAATCTGGGACGTTTGAAGTACGTGCTAAAAAAATAGAGTCACGGTCGATGTTTTTCGAAACTTTTTTGGGGAAACATAAGGCCGGATATTTTAGAATATAATTTCTAAGAAACGGAGTGCATAAAACAATTAAAGATTGCTGAAAATCGTGACCCTAATTCGGAAACCTTAATCTGGAACATTTGAAGTACGTGCTAAAAAATGGAGTTACGGTCGATGTTTTTCGAAACTTTTGTGGCGAATCATTAGGACTGATGATTTAGAATCGAATTTCGAAGAAACGGATAGCATAAAACTATAAAAGAGTGATTAAAATCGAGACCCTAATTCTGTAACCTTAATCTGGGACGTTTGAAGTACGTGCTAAAAAAACAGAGTCACGGTCGACAATTTTTGAAACTTTTTTGGGGAATCATAAGGCTGGATATTTTAGAATATAATTTCGAAAAAACGGAGTGCCTAAAACAATTAAAAAGTGCTTAAAATCGAGACCCTAATTGGGAAACCTTAATCTGGGACGTTTGAAGTACGTGCTAAAAAAACCGAGTCACGGTCGACGTTTTTCGAAACTTTTTTGGGGAATCATGGGGCCGAATATTTTAGAATATAATTTCGAAGAAACGGAGTGCATAAAACAATTAAAGAGTGCTGAAAATCGAGACCCTAATTCGGAAACCTTAATCTTGGACGTTTGAAGTACGTGCTAGAAAATGGAGTCACGGTCGATGTTTTTTCGAAACTTTTGTGGCGAATCATTAGGACTGATGATTTAGACTCGAATTTCGAAGAAACGGATAGCATAAAACAGTAAAAGAGTGCTTAAAATCGAGACCCTAATTCGGTAACTTTAATCTGGGAAGTTTGAAGTACGTGCTAAAAAATGGAGTCACGGTCGAAGTTTTTCGAAACTTTTGTGGCGAATCATTATGACTGATGATTTAGAATCGAATTTCGAAGAAACGAATAGTATAAAACAGTAAAAGAGTGCTTAAAATCGAGACCCTAATTCGGTAACCTTAATCTGGGACGTTTGAAGTACGTGCTAAAAATGGAGTCACGGTCGAAGTTTTTCGAAACTTTTGTGGCGAATCATTAGGAGTGATGATTTAGAATCGAATTTCGAAGAAACGGATAGCATAAAAAAGTAAAAGAGTGCTTAAAATCGAAAACCTAATTTTGTAACCTTAATTTGGGACGTTTGAAGTACGTGCTAAAAAATGGAGTCACGGTCGAAGTTTTTCGAAACTTTTGTGGCGAATTATTAGGACTAATGATTTAGAATCGAATTTCGAAGAAACGGATAGCATAAAACAGTAAAAGAGTGCTGAAAATCGAGACCCTAATTCGGAAACCTTAATCTACGACGTTTGAAGTACGTGCTAAAAATTTGAGTCACAGTAGATGTTTTTCGAAACTTTTGTGGCGAATCATTAGGACTGATGATGTAGAATCGAATTTCGAAGAAACGGATAGCATAAAATAGTAAAAGAGTGCTTAAATCGAGACCCTAATTCGGTAACCTTAATCTGGGACGTTTGAAGTACGTGCTAAAAAAACCGAGTCACGGTCGACGTTTGTCGAAACTTTTTTTGGGAATCATAGGCCGGATATTTTAGAATATAATTTCGAAGAAACGGAGTGCATAAAACAATTAAAGAGTGCTGAAAATCGAGACCCTAATTCGGTAACCTTAATCTGGGACGTTTGAAGTACGTGCTAAAAAAACCGAGTCACGATCCACGTTTTTCGAAACTTTTTTGGGGAATCATAAGGCCGGATTTTTAGAATATAATTGTGAAGAAATGGAGTGCATAAAACAATTAAAGAGTGCTGAAAATCGAGACCCTAATTCGGAAACCTTAATCTTGGACGTTTGAAGTACGTTCTAAAAAATAGAGTCACGGACGACGTTTTTTCGAAAATTTTGTTGGGAATCATTAGGCCGGATGTTTAGAATAGAATTTAGAAGAAACGGAGTTCATAAAAGAGTAAAAGAGTGCTTAAAATCGAGACCCTAATTGGGAAACCTTAATCTGGGACGTTTGAAGTACGTGCTAAACTAACCGAGTCACGGTCGACGTTTTTCGAAACTTTTTTGGGGAATCATGAGGCCGGATATTTTAGAATATAATTGTGAAGAAATGGAGTGCATAAAAAAATTAAAGAGTGCTGAAAATCGAGACCCTAATTCGGAAACCTTTATCTTGGACGTTTGAAGTACGTGCTAAAAAAATAGAGTCACGGACGACGTTTTTCGAAAATTTTGTTGGGAATCATTAGGCCGGATGTTTAGAATAGAATTTAGAAGAAACGGAGTTCATAAAAGAGTAAAAGAGTGCTTAAAATCGAGACCCTAATTGGGAAACCTTAATCTGGGACGTTTGAAGTACATGCTAAAAAAACCGAGTCGCGGTCGACGTTTTTCGAAACTATTTTTGGGGAATCAGGATGCCGAATATTTTAGAATATAGTTTCGAAGAAACGGAGTGAATAAAACAATTAAAGAGTGCTGAAAATCGAGACCCTAATTCGCAAACCTTAATCTGGGACGTTCGAAGTACGTGCTAAAAAATTGAGTCACGGTCGATGTTTTTCGAAACTTTTGTGGCGAATCATTAGGACTGATGATTTAGAATCGAATTTTGAAGAAACGGATAGCATAAAACTGTAAAAGAGTGCTTAAAATCGAGACCCTAATTGGGAAACCTTAATCTGGGACGTTTGAAGTACGTGCTAAAAAAACCGAGTCGCGGTCGACGTTTTTCGAAACTATTTTTGGGGAATCAGGATGCCGAATATTTTAGAATATAGTTTCGAAGAAACGGAGTGAATAAAACAATTAAAGAATGCTTAAAATCGAGACCCTAATTCGGAAACCTTAATCTGGGACGTTTGAAGTACGTGCTAAAAAATTGAGTCATTGTCGATGTTTTTCGAAACTTTTGTGGCGAATCATTAGGACTGATGATTTAGAATCGAATTTCGAAGAAACGGATAGCATAAAACAGTAAAAGAGTGCTTAGAATCGAGACCCTAATTCGGTAACCTTAATCTCGGACGTTTGAAGTACGTGCTAAACTAACCGAGTCACGGTCGACGTTTTTCGAAACTTTTTTGGGGAATCCTGAGAACGAATATTTTAGAATATACTTTCGAAGAAACGGAGTGCATAAAACAATTAAAGAGTGCTGAAAATCGAGACCCTAATTTGGAAACCTTAACCTTGGACGTTTGAAGTACGTGCAAGAAATGGAGTCACGGTCGATGTTTTTCGAAACGTTTGTGGCAAATCATTAGGACTGATGATTCAGAATCGAATTTTGAAGTAACGGATAGCATAAAACAGTAAAAGAGTGCTTAAATCGAGACCCTAATTCGGTAACCTTAATCTGGGTCGTTTGAAGTACGTGCTAAAAAATGGTGTCACGGTCGATGTTTTTCGAAACATGTGTGGCGAATCATTAGGACTGATGATTTAGAATTGAATTTCGAAGAAACGGATAGCATAAAACTGTAAAAGAGTGCTTAAAATCGAGATCCTAATTCGGTAACCTTAATCTGGGACGTTTGGAGTACGTGCTAAAAAAACAGAGTCACGGTCGATGTTCTTCAAAACTTTTTTGGGGAAACATAAGGCCGAATATTTTAGAATATAATTTCTAAGAAACAGAGTGCATAAAACAATTAAAGAGTGCTGAAAATCGAGGCCCTAATTCGGAAACCTTAATCAGGGACGTTTGAAGTACGTGGTAAAAAATGAGTCACGGTTGATGTTTTTCAAAACTTTTGTGGCGAATCATTAGGACTGATGATTGAGAATCGAATTTCGAAGAAACGGATAGCATAAAACTGTAAAAGAGAGGTTAAAATCGAGACCCTCAATCGGAACCATAATCTGGCACGTTTGAAGTACGTGCTAAAAAAACCGAGTCACGGTCGATGTTTTTTGAAACTTTTGTGGCGAAAACGGATAGCATAAAACAGTAAAAGAGTGCTGAAAATCGAGACCCTTATTCGGTAACCTTAATCTGGGACGTTTGAAGTACGTGCTAAAAAATTGAGTCACGGTCGATGTTTTTCGAAACTTTTGTGGCGAATCATTAGGACTGATGATTTAGAATCGAATTTCAAAGAAACGGATAGCATAAAACTGTAAAAGAGTGCTTAAAATCGAGACCCTAATTCGGTAACCTTAATCTGGGATGTTTGAAGTACGTGCTAAAAAAACCGAGTCACGGTCGACGTTTTTCGAAACTTTTTTGGGGAATCATAAGGCCGGATATTTTAGAATATAATTTCGAAGAAACGGAGTGCATAAAACAATTAAAGAGTGCTGAAAATCGAGACCCTAATTCGCAAACCTTAATCTGGGACGTTCGAAGTACGTGCTAAAAAATTGAGTCACGGTCGATGTTTTTCGAAACTTTTGTGGCGAATCATTAGGACTGATGATTTAGAATCGAATTTTGAAGAAACGGATAGCATAAAACTGTAAAAGAGTGCTTAAAATCGAGACCCTAATTGGGAAACCTTAATCTGGGACGTTTGAAGTACGTGCTAAAAAAACCGAGTCGCGGTCGACGTTTTTCGAAACTATTTTTGGGGAATCAGGATGCCGAATATTTTAGAATATAGTTTCGAAGAAACGGAGTGAATAAAACAATTAAAGAATGCTTAAAATCGAGACCCTAATTCGGAAACCTTAATCTGGGACGTTTGAAGTACGTGCTAAAAAATTGAGTCACGGTCGATGTTTTTCGAAACTTTTGTTGCGAATTATTAGGACTGATGATTTAGAATCGAATTTCGAAGAAACGGATAGTATAAAACTGTAAAAGAGTGCTTAAAATCGAGACCCTAATTCGGTAACCTTAATCTGGGACGTTTTTAGTACATGCTAAAAAAACCGACTCTCGGTCGTCGTTTTTCGAAACTTTTTTGGGGAATCATAAGGCCGGATATTTTAGAATATAATTTCGAAGAAACAGAGTGCATAAAACAATTAAAGAGTGCTGAAAATCGAGACCCTAATTCGGAAACCTTTATCTGGGACGTTTGAAGTACGTGCTAAAAAATTGAGTCACGGTCGATGTTTTTCGAAACTTTTGTTGCGAATTATTAGGACTGATGATTTAGAATCGAATTTCGAAGAAACGGATAGTATAAAACTGTAAAAGAGTGCTTAAAATCGAGACCCTAATTCGGTAACCTTAATCTGGGACGTTTTTAGTACATGCTAAAAAAACCGACTCTCGGTCGTCGTTTTTCGAAACTTTTTTGGGGAATCATAAGGCCGGATATTTTAGAATATAATTTCGAAGAAACAGAGTGCATAAAACAATTAAAGAGTGCTGAAAATCGAGACCCTAATTCGGAAACCTTTATCTGGGACGTTTGAAGTACGTGCTAAAAAATGGAGTCACGGTCGATGTTTTTCGAAACTTTTGTGGCGAATCATTAGGACTGATGATTTAGAATCGAATTTCGAAGAAACGGATAGCATAAAACAGTAAAAGAGTGCTTAAATCGAGGCCCTAATTCGGTAACCTTAATCAGCGACGATTGAAGTACGTGCTAAAAAAACCGAGTCACGTTCGACGTTTTTCGAAACTTTTTTAGGGAATCATAAGGCCGGATATTTTAGAATATAATTGTGAAGAAATGGAGTGCATAAAACAATTAAAGAGTGCTAAAAATCGAGACCCTAATTCGGAAACCTTAATCTTGGACGTTTGAAGTACGTGCTAAAAAAACAGAGTTACGAACGACGTTTTTCGAAAATTTTGTTGGGAATCATTAGGCCGGATGTTTAGAATAGAATTTAGAAGAAACAAAGTTCGTAAAAGAGTAAAAGAGTGCTTAAAATCGAGACCCTAATTGGGAAACCTTAATATGGATCGTTTGAAGTACGTGCTAAAAAAACCGAGTCACGGTCGACGTTTTTCAAAACTATTTTTGGGGAATCAGGAGGCCGAATATTTTAGAATATAATTTCGAAGAAACGGAGTGAATAAAACAATTAAAGAGTGCTGAAAATCGAGACCCTAATTCGGAAACCTTGATCTTGGACGTTTGAAGTACGTGCTAAAAAATGGAGTCACGGTCGATGTTTTTCGAAACTTTTGTGGCGAATAATTAGGACTGATGATTTAGAATCGAATTTCGAAGAAACGGATAGCATAAAACAGTAAAAGAGTGCTTAAAATCGAGACCCTAATTCGGTAACCTTAATCTGGGACGTTTGAAGTACGTGCTAAAAAATGGAGACACGGTCGATGTTTTTCGAAACTTTTGTGGCGAATCATTAGGACTGATAATTTAGGATCGAATTTCGAAGAAACGGATAGCATAAAACAGTAACAGAGTGCTTAAATCGAGGCCCTAAATCGGTAACCTTATTATGGGACGTTTGAAGTACGTGCTAAAAAAATAGAGTCACGGTCGATATTTTTCGAAACTTTTTTGGGGAAACATAAGGCCGGATATTTTAGAATATAATTTCTAAGAAACGGAGTGCATAAAACAATTAAAGAGTGCTGAAAATCGAGACCCTAATTCGAAAACCTTAATCTGGGACGTTTGAAGTACGTGCTAAAAAATGGAGTCACGGTCGATGTTTTTCAAAACTTTTGTGGCGAATCATTAGGACTGATGATTTAGAATCGAATTTCGAAGAAACGGATAGCATAAAACAGTAAAAGAGTGCTTAAATCGAGACCCTAATTCGGTAACCTTAATCAGGGACGATTGAAGTACGTGCTAAAAAAACTGAGTCACGGTCGACGTTTTTCGAAACTTTTTTAGGGAATCATAAGGCCGGATATTTTAGAATATAATTGTGAAGAAATGGAGTGCATAAAACAATTAAAGAGTGCTGAAAATCGAGACCCTAATTCGGAAACCTTAATCTTGGACGTTTGAAGTACGTGCTAAAAAAACAGAGTTACGAACGACGTTTTTCGAAAATTTTGTTGGGAATCATTAGGCCGGATGTTTAGAATAAAATTTAGAAGAAACGGAGTTCATAAAAGAGTAAAAGAGTGCTTAAAATCGAGACCCTAATTGGGAAACCTTAATCTGGGACGTTTGAAGTACATGCTAAAAAAACCGAGTCGCGGTCGACGTTTTTCGAAACTATTTTTGGGGAATCAGGATGCCGAATATTTTAGAATATAGTTTCGAAGAAACGGAGTGAATAAAACAATTAAAGAATGCTTAAAATCGAGACCCTAATTCGGAAACCTTAATCTGGGACGTTTGAAGTACGTGCTAAAAAATTGAGTCACGGTCGATGTTTTTCGAAACTTTTGTTGCGAATTATTAGGACTGATGATTTAGAATCGAATTTCGAAGAAACGGATAGCATAAAACTGTAAAAGAGTGCTTAAAATCGAGACCCTAATTCGGTAACCTTAATCTGGGACGTTTTTAGTACATGCTAAAAAAACCGACTCTCGGTCGTCGTTTTTCGAAACTTTTTTGGGGAATCATAAGGCCGGATATTTTAGAATATAATTTCGAAGAAACAGAGTGCATAATACAATTAAAGAGTGCTGAAAATCGAGACCCTAATTCGGAAACCTTGATCTGGGACGTTTGAAGTACGTGCTAAAAATTGGAGTCACGGTCGATGTTTTTCGAAACTTTTGTGGCGAATCATTAGGACTGATGATTTAGAATCGAATTTCGAAGAAACGGATAGCATAATACAGTAAAAGAGTGCTTAAATCGAGACCGTAATTCGGTAACCTTAGTCAGGTTTGTTTGAAGTACGTGCTAAAAAAACCGAGTCACGGTCGACGTTTTTCAAAACTTTTTTGGGGAATCATAAGGCCGGATATTTTAGAATATAATTGTGAAGAAATGGAGTGAATAAAACAATTAAAGAGTGCTGAAAATCGAGACCCTAATTCGGAAACCTTGATCTGGGACGTTTGAAGTACGTGCTAAAAAATGGAGTCACGGTCGATGTTTTTCGGAACTTTTGTGGCGAATCATTAGGACTGATGATTTAGAATCGAATTTCGAAGAAACGGATAGCATAAAACCGTAAAAGAGTGCTTAATGTCGAGACCCTAATTTGGAAACATTAATCTGGGACGTTTGAAGTACGTGCTAAAAAAACCTAGTCACGGTCGACGTTTTTCGAAACTTTTGTGGCGAATCATTAGGACTGATGATTTAGAATCGAATTTCGAAGAAACGGATAGCATAAAACTGTGAAATAGTGCTAAAAATCGAGACCCTAATTCGGTAGCCTTAATCTGGGACGTTTGAAGTACGTGCTAAAAAAACCGAGTCACGGTCGACGTTTTTCGAAACTTTTTTGGGAAATCATAAGGCCGGATATTTTAGAATATAATTTTAAAGAAACGGAGTGCATAAAACAATTAAAGAGTGCTGAAAATCGAGGCCCTAATTCGGAAACCTTAATCTGAGACGTTTGGAGTACGTGCTAAAAAATTGAGTCACGGTCGCTGTTTTTCGAAACTTTTGTTGCGAATTATTAGGACTGATGATTTAGAATCGAATTTCGAAGAAAAGGATAGCATAAAACTGTAAAAAAGTGCTTAAAATCGAGACCCTAATTCGGTAACCTTAATCTGGGACGTTTTTAGTACGTGCTAAAAAAACCGACTCACGGTCGTCGTTTTTCGAAACTTTTTTGGGGAATCATAAGGCCGGATATTTAAGAGTATAATTTCGAAGAAACGGAGTGCATAAAACAATTAAAGAGTGCTGAAAATCGAGACCCTAATTCGGAAACCTTGATCTGGGACGTTTGAAGTACGTGCGAAAAAATGGAGTCACGGTCGATGTTTTTCGATACTTTTGTGGCGAATCATTAGGACTGATGATTTAGAATCGAATTTCGAAGAAACGGATAGCATAAAACTGTAAAAGAGTGCTTAAAATCGAGACCCTAATTCGGTAACCTTAATCTGGGACGTTTGAAGTACGTGCTAAAAAATGGAGTCACGGTCGAAGTTTTTCGAAACTTTTGTGGCGAATCATTAGGACTGATGACTTAGAATCGAATTTCGAAGAAACAAATAGCATAAAACAGTAAAAGAGTGCTTAAAATCGAAAACCTAATTTTGTAACCTTAATCTGGGACGTTTGAAGTACGTGCTAAAAAATGGAGTCACTGTCGAAGTTTTTCGAAACTTTTGTGGCGAATCATTAGGACTGATGACTTAGACTCAAATTTCGAAGAAACAGATAGCATAAAACAGTAAAAGAGTGCTTAAAATCGAGACCCTAAATCGGTAACCTTATTCTGGTACGTTTGAAGTACGTGCTAAAAAAATAGAGTCACGGTCGATATTTTTCGAAACTTTTTCGGGGAAACATAAGGCCGGATATTTTAGAATATAATTTCTAAGAAACGGAGTGCATAAAACAATTAAAGAGTGCTGAAAATCGAGACACTAATTCGGAAACCTTAATCTGGGACGTTTGAAGTACGTGCTAAAAAATGGAGTCACGGTCGATGTTTTTCGATACTTTTGTGGCGAATCATTAGGACTGATGATTTAGAATCGAATTTCGAAGAAACGGATAGCATAAAACTGTAAAAGAGTGCTTAAAATCGAGACCCTAATTCGGAAACCTTAATCTGGGACGTTTTAAGTACGTGCTAAAAAATGGAGTCACGGTCGATATTTTTCGAAACTTTTGTGGCGAATCATTAGGACGGATGATTTAGAATCGAATTTCGAAGAAACGGATAGCATAAAATAGTAAAAGAGTGCTTAACATCGAGACCCTAATTCGGTAACCTTAATCTGGGACGTTTGAAGTACGTGCTAAAAAAACCGAGTCACGGTCGATGTTTTTCGAAACTTTTGTGGCGAATCATTAGTACTGATGATTTAGAATCGAATTTCGAAGAAACGGATAGCATAAAACAGTAAAAGAGTGCTTAACATCGAGACCCTAATTCGGTAACCTTAATCTGGGACGTTTGAAGTACGTGCTAAAAAACCGAGTCACGTTCGGCGTTTTTCGAAACTTTTTTGGGGAATCATATGGCCGGATAGTTTAGAATATAATTTCGAAGAAATGGAGTGCATAAAACAATTAAAGAGTGCTGAAAATCGAGACCCTAATTCGGAAACCTTGATCTGGGACGTTTGAAGTACGTGCTAAAAAAACCGAGTCACGGTCGACGTTTTTCGAAACTTTTTTGGGGAATCATAAGGCCGGATATTTTTTAATATAATTTCGAAGAAACGGAGTTCATAAAAAAATTAAAGAGTGCTGAAAATCGAGACCCTAATTCGGAAACCTTAATCTGGGACGTTTGAAGTACGTGCTAAAAATTTGAGTCACGGTCGAAGTTTTTCGAAACTTTTGTGGCGAATCATTAGGACTGTTGATTTAGAATCGAATTTCGAAGAAACGGATAGCATCAAACAGTAAAAGAGTGCTTAAAATCGAGACCCTAATTCGGTAACCTTAATCTGGGACGTTTGAATACGTGCTAAAATAACCGAGTCACGTTCGGCGTTTTTCGAAACTTTTTTGGGGAATCATATGGCCGGATATTTTAGAATATAATTTCGAAGAAATGGAGTGCATAAAACAATTAAAGAGTGCTGAAAATCGAGACCCTAATTCGGAAACCTTAATCTGGGACGTTTGAAGTACGTGCTAAAAAAACCGAGTCACGGTCGACGTTTTTCAAAACTTTTTTGGGGAATCATAAGGCCGGATATTTTTTTATATAATTTCGGAGAAACGGAGTTCATAAAAAAATTAAAGAGTGCTGAAAATCGAGACCCTAATTCGGAAACCTTAATCTGGGACGTTTGAAGTACGTGCTAAAAATTTGAGTCACGGTCGAAGTTTTTCGAAACTTTTGTGGCGAATCATTAGGACTGTTGATTTAGAATCGAATTTCGAAGAAACGGATAGCATCAAATAGTAAAAGAGTGCTTAAAATCGAGACCCTAATTCGGTAACCTTAATCTGGGACGTTTGAAGTACGTGATAAAAAAACCGAATCATGAGGCCGAATATTTTAGAATATATTTTCGAAGAAACGGAGTGCATAAAACAATTAAAGAGTGCTGAAAATCGAGACCTTAATTCGGAAACCTTAATCTTGGACGTTTGAATTACGTTCTAAAAAAACATTGTCACGAACGACGTTTTTCGAAACCTTTGTTGGGAATCATTTGGCCGGATGTTTAGAATAGAATTTGGAATTAACGAAGTGCTTAAAAAAGTAAAAGAGTGCTTAAAATCGAGACCCTAAATCGGTAACCTTAATCTGAGACGTTTGAAGTACGTGCTAAAAATCAGAGTCACGGTCGATGTTTTTCGAAACTTTTTTGGGGAAACATAAGGCCGGATATTTTAGAATATAATTTCTAAGAAACGGAGTGCATAAAACAATTAAAGAGTGCTGAAAATTGAGACACTAATTCGGAAACCTTAATCTGGGACGTTTGAAGTACGTGCTAAAAAATGGAGTCACGGTCGATGTTTTTCGAAACTTTTGTGGCGAATCATTAGGACTGATGATTTAGAATCGAATTTCGAAGAAACGGATAGCATAAAAAAGTAAAAGAGTGCTTAACATCGAGACCCTAATTCGGTAACCTTAATCTGGGACGTTTGAAGTACGTGCTAAAAAAACCGAGTCACGTTCGGCGTTTTTCGAAACTTTTTTGGGGAATCATATGGCCGGATATTTTAGAATATAATTTCGAAGAAATGGAGTGCATAAAACAATTAAAGAGTGCTGAAAATCGAGACCCTAATTCGGAAACCTTAATCTGGGACGTTTGAAGTACGTGCTAAAAAAACCGAGTCACGGTCGACGTTTTTCGAAACTTTTTTGGGGAATCATAAGGCCGGATATTTTTTAATATAATTTCGAAGAAACGGAGTTCATAAAAAAATTAAAGAGTGCTGAAAATCGAGACCCTAATTCGGAAACCTTAATTTGGGACGTTTGAAGTACGTGCTAAAAATTTGAGTCACGGTCGAAGTTTTTCGAAACTTTTGTGGCGAATCATTAGGACTGTTGATTTAGAATCGAATTTCGAAGAAACGGATAGCATCAAACAGTAAAAGAGTGCTTAAATTCGAGACCCTAATTCGGTAACCTTAATCTGGGACGTTTGAAGTACGTGATAAAAAAACCGAATCATGAGGCCGAATATTTTAGAATATATTTTCGAAGAAACGGAGTGCATAAAACAATTAAAGAGTGCTGAAAATCGAGACCCTAATTCGGAAACCTTAATCTTGGACGTTTGAATTACGTTCTAAAAAAACATTGTCACGAACGACGTTTTTCGAAACCTTTGTTGGGAATCATTTGGCCGGATGTTTAGAATAGAATTTGGAATTAACGAAGTGCTTAAAAAAGTAAAAGAGTGCTTAAAATCGAGACCCTAAATCGGTAACCTTAATCTGAGACGTTTGAAGTACGTGCTAAAAATCAGAGTCACGGTCGATGTTTTTCGAAACTTTTTTGGGGAAACATAAGGCCGGATATTTTAGAATATAATTTCTAAGAAACGGAGTGCATAAAACAATTAAAGAGTGCTGAAAATTGAGACACTAATTCGGAAACCTTAATCTGGGACGTTTGAAGTACGTGCTAAAAAATGGAGTCACGGTCGATGTTTTTCGAAACTTTTGTGGCGAATCATTACGACTGATGATTTAGAATCGAATTTCGAAGAAACGGATAGCATAAAACAGTAAAAGAGTGCTTAACATCGAGACCCTAATTCGGTAACCTTAATCTGGGACGTTTGAAGTACGTGCTAAAAAAACCGAGTCACGTTCGGCGTTTTTCGAAACTTTTTTGGGGAATCATATGGCCGGATATTTTAGAATATAATTTCGAAGAAATGGAGTGCATAAAACAATTAAAGAGTGCTGAAAATCGAGACCCTAATTCGGAAACCTTAATCTGGGACGTTTGAAGTACGTGCTAAAAAAACAGAGTCACGGTCGACGTTTTTCGAAACTTTTTTGGGGAATCATAAGGCCGGATATTTTTTAATATAATTTCGAAGAAACGGAGTTCATAAAAAAATTAAAGAGTGCTGAAAATCGAGACCCTAATTCGGAAACCTTAATTTGGGACGTTTGAAGTACGTGCTAAAAATTTGAGTCACGGTCGAAGTTTTTCGAAACTTTTGTGGCGAATCATTAGGACTGTTGATTTAGAATCGAATTTCGAAGAAACGGATAGCATCAAACAGTAAAAGAGTGCTTAAAATCGAGACCCTAATTCGGTAACCTTAATCTGGGACGTTTGAAGTACGTGATAAAAAAACCGAATCATGAGGCCGAATATTTTAGAATATATTTTCGAAGAAACGGAGTGCATAAAGCAATTAAAGAGTGCTGAAAATCGAGACCCTAATTCGGAAACCTTAATCTTGGACGTTTGAATTACGTTCTAAAAAAACATTGTCACGAACGACGTTTTTCGAAACCTTTGTTGGGAATCATTTGGCCGGATGTTTAGAATAGAATTTGGAATTAACGAAGTGCTTAAAAAAGTAAAAGAGTGCTTAAAATCGAGACACTAAATCGGTAACCTTAATCTGAGACGTTTGAAGTACGTGCTAAAAATCAGAGTCACGGTCGATGTTTTTCGAAACTTTTTTGGGGAAACATAAGGCCGGATATTTTAGAATATAATTTCTAAGAAACGGAGTGCATAAAACAATTAAAGAGTGCTGAAAATTGAGACACTAATTCGGAAACCTTAATCTGGGACGTTTGAAGTACGTGCTAAAAAATGGAGTCACGGTCGATGTTTTTCGAAACTTTTGTGGCGAATCATTAGGACTGATGATTTAGAATCGAATTTCGAAGAAACGGATAGCATAAAACAGTAAAAGAGTGCTTAACATCGAGACCCTAATTCGGTAACCTTAATCTGGGACGTTTGAAGTACGTGCTAAAAAAACCGAGTCACGTTCGGCGTTTTTCGAAACTTTTTTGGGGAATCATATGGCCGGATATTTTAGAATATAATTTCGAAGAAATGGAGTGCATAAAACAATTAAAGAGTGCTGAAAATCGAGACCCTAATTCGGAAACCTTAATCTGGGACGTTTGAAGTACGTGCTAAAAAAACAGAGTCACGGTCGACGTTTTTCGAAACTTTTTTGGGGAATCATAAGGCCGGATATTTTTTAATATAATTTCGAAGAAACGGAGTTCATAAAAAAATTAAAGAGTGCTGAAAATCGAGACCCTAATTCGGAAACCTTAATTTGGGACGTTTGAAGTACGTGCTAAAAATTTGAGTCACGGTCGAAGTTTTTCGAAACTTTTGTGGCGAATCATTAGGACTGTTGATTTAGAATCGAATTTCGAAGAAACGGATAGCATCAAACAGTAAAAGAGTGCTTAAAATCGAGACCCTAATTCGGTAACCTTAATCTGGGACGTTTGAAGTACGTGATAAAAAAACCGAATCATGAGGCCGAATATTTTAGAATATATTTTCGAAGAAACGGAGTGCATAAAGCAATTAAAGAGTGCTGAAAATCGAGACCCTAATTCGGAAACCTTAATCTTGGACGTTTGAATTACGTTCTAAAAAAACATTGTCACGAACGACGTTTTTCGAAACCTTTGTTGGGAATCATTTGGCCGGATGTTTAGAATAGAATTTGGAATTAACGAAGTGCTTAAAAAAGTAAAAGAGTGCTTAAAATCGAGACACTAAATCGGTAACCTTAATCTGAGACGTTTGAAGTACGTGCTAAAAATCAGAGTCACGGTCGATGTTTTTCGAAACTTTTTTGGGGAAACATAAGGCCGGATATTTTAGAATATAATTTCTAAGAAACGGAGTGCATAAAACAATTAAAGAGTGCTGAAAATTGAGACACTAATTCGGAAACCTTAATCTGGGACGTTTGAAGTACGTGCTAAAAAATGGAGTCACGGTCGATGTTTTTCGAAACTTTTGTGGCGAATCATTAGGACTGATGATTTAGAATCGAATTTCGAAGAAACGGATAGCATAAAACAGTAAAAGAGTGCTTAACATCGAGACCCTAATTCGGTAACCTTAATCTGGGACGTTTGAAGTACGTGCTAAAAAAACCGAGTCACGTTCGGCGTTTTTCGAAACTTTTTTGGGGAATCATATGGCCGGATATTTTAGAATATAATTTCGAAGAAATGGAGTGCATAAAACAATTAAAGAGTGCTGAAAATCGAGACCCTAATTCGGAAACCTTAACTTGGGACGTTTGAAGTACGTGCTAAAAAAACCGAGTCACGGTCGACGTTTTTCGAAACTTTTTTGGGGAATCATAAGGCCGGATATTTTTTAATATAATTTCGAAGAAACGGAGTTCATAAAAAAATTAAAGAGTGCTGAAAATCGAGACCCTAATTCGGAAACCTTAATTTGGGACGTTTGAAGTACGTGCTAAAAATTTGAGTCACGGTCGAAGTTTTTCGAAACTTTTGTGGCGAATCATTAGGACTGTTGATTTAGAATCGAATTTCGAAGAAACGGATAGCATCAAACAGTAAAAGAGTGCTTAAAATCGAGACCCTAATTCGGTAACCTTAATCTGGGACGTTTGAAGTACGTGATAAAAAAACCGAATCATGAGGCCGAATATTTTAGAATATATTTTCGAAGAAACGGAGTGCATAAAACAATTAAAGAGTGCTGAAAATCGAGACCCTAATTCGGAAACCTTAATCTTGGACGTTTGAATTACGTTCTAAAAAAACATTGTCACGGACGACGTTTTTCGAAACTTTTGTTGGGAATCATTAGGCCTGATGTTTAGAATAGAATTTGGAATTAACGAAGTGCATAAAAAAGTAAAAGAGTGCTTAAAATCGAGACACTAAACCGGTAACCTTAATCTGAGACGTTTGAAGTACGTGCTAAAAATCAGAGTCACGGTCGATGTTTTTCGAAACTTTTTTGGGGAAACATAAGGCCGGATATTTTAGAATATAATTTCTAAGAAACGGAGTGCATAAAACAATTAAAGAGTGCTGAAAATTGAGACCCTAATTCGGAAACCTTAATCTGGGACGTTTGAAGTACGTGCTAAAAGATGGAGTCACGGTCGATGTTTTTCGAAACTTTTGTGGCGAATCATTAGGACTGATGATTTAGAATCGAATTTCGAAGAAACGGATAGCATAAAACAGTAAAAGAGTGCTTAAAATCGAGACCCTAATTCGGTCACCTTAATCTGGGACGTTTGAAGTACGTGCTAAAAAAACCGAGTCACGGTCGGCGTTTTTCGAAACTTTTTTGGGGAATCATGAGGCCGAATATTTTAGAATATAATTTCGAAGAAATGGAGTGCATAAAACAATTAAAGAGTGCTGAAAATCGAGACCCTAATTCGTAAACCTTAATCTGGGACGTTTGAAGTACGTGCTAAAAAAACCGAGTCACAGTCGACGTTTTTCGAAACTTTTTTGGGGAATCATAAGGCCGGATATTTTTTAATATAATTTCGAAGAAACGGAGTTCATAAAAAAATTAAAGAGTGCTGAAAATCGAGACCCTAATTCGGAAACCTTAATCTGGGACGTTTGAAGTACGTGCTAAAAATTTGAGTCACAGTCTAAGTTTTTCGAAACTTTTGTGGCGAATCATTAGGACTGTTGATTTAGAATCGAATTTCGAAGAAACGGATAGCATCAAACAGTAAAAGAGTGCTTAAAATCGAGACCCTAATTCGGTAACCTTAATCTGGGACGTTTGAAGTACGTGATAAAAAAACCGAATCATGAGGCCGAATATTTTAGAATATATTTTCGAAGAAACGGAGTGCATAAAACAATTAAAGAGTGCTGAAAATCGAGACCCTAATTCGGAAACCTTAACTTGGGACTTTTGAAGTACGTGCTAAAAAAACCGAGTCACGGTCGACGTTTTTCGAAACTTTTTTGGGGAATCATAAGGCCGGATATTTTTTAATATAATTTCGAAGAAACGGAGTTCATAAAAAAATTAAAGAGTGCTGAAAATCGAGACCCTAATTCGGAAACCTTAATTTGGGACGTTTGAAGTACGTGCTAAAAATTTGAGTCACGGTCGAAGTTTTTCGAAACTTTTGTGGCGAATCATTAGGACTGTTGATTTAGAATCGAATTTCGAAGAAACGGATAGCATCAAACAGTAAAAGAGTGCTTAAAATCGAGACCCTAATTCGGTAACCTTAATCTGGGACGTTTGAAGTACGTGATAAAAAAACCGAATCATGAGGCCGAATATTTTAGAATATATTTTCGAAGAAACGGAGTGCATAAAACAATTAAAGAGTGCTGAAAATCGAGACCCTAATTCGGAAACCTTAATCTTGGACGTTTGAATTACGTTCTAAAAAAACATTGTCACGGACGACGTTTTTCGAAACTTTTGTTGGGAATCATTAGGCCTGATGTTTAGAATAGAATTTGGAATTAACGAAGTGCATAAAAAAGTAAAAGAGTGCTTAAAATCGAGACACTAAACCGGTAACCTTAATCTGAGACGTTTGAAGTACGTGCTAAAAATCAGAGTCACGGTCGATGTTTTTCGAAACTTTTTTGGGGAAACATAAGGCCGGATATTTTAGAATATAATTTCTAAGAAACGGAGTGCATAAAACAATTAAAGAGTGCTGAAAATTGAGACCCTAATTCGGAAACCTTAATCTGGGACGTTTGAAGTACGTGCTAAAAGATGGAGTCACGGTCGATGTTTTTCGAAACTTTTGTGGCGAATCATTAGGACTGATGATTTAGAATCGAATTTCGAAGAAACGGATAGCATAAAACAGTAAAAGAGTGCTTAAAATCGAGACCCTAATTCGGTCACCTTAATCTGGGACGTTTGAAGTACGTGCTAAAAAAACCGAGTCACGGTCGGCGTTTTTCGAAACTTTTTTGGGGAATCATGAGGCCGAATATTTTAGAATATAATTTCGAAGAAATGGAGTGCATAAAACAATTAAAGAGTGCTGAAAATCGAGACCCTAATTCGTAAACCTTAATCTGGGACGTTTGAAGTACGTGCTAAAAAAACCGAGTCACAGTCGACGTTTTTCGAAACTTTTTTGGGGAATCATAAGGCCGGATATTTTTTAATATAATTTCGAAGAAACGGAGTTCATAAAAAAATTAAAGAGTGCTGAAAATCGAGACCCTAATTCGGAAACCTTAATCTGGGACGTTTGAAGTACGTGCTAAAAATTTGAGTCACAGTCTAAGTTTTTCGAAACTTTTGTGGCGAATCATTAGGACTGTTGATTTAGAATCGAATTTCGAAGAAACGGATAGCATCAAACAGTAAAAGAGTGCTTAAAATCGAGACCCTAATTCGGTAACCTTAATCTGGGACGTTTGAAGTACGTGATAAAAAAACCGAATCATGAGGCCGAATATTTTAGAATATATTTTCGAAGAAACGGAGTGCATAAAACAATTAAAGAGTGCTGAAAATCGAGACCCTAATTCGGAAACCTTAATCTTGGACGTTTGAATTACGTTCTAAAAAAACAGAGTCACGGACGACGTTTTTTGAAACTTTTGTTGGGAATCATTAGGCCGGATGTTTAGAATAGAATTTGGAATTAACGAAGTGCATAAAAAAGTAAAAGAGTGCTTAAAATCGAGACCCTAATTCGGAAACCTTTATCTGGGACGTTTGAAGTACGTGCCAAAAAATCGAGTCACGGACGACGTTTTTTGAATCTTTTGTTGGGAATCATTAGGCCGAATGATTTAGAATAGAATTTCAAAGAAACGGAGTGCATAAAACAGTAAAAGAGTGCTTAAAATTGAGACCCTAATTCAGAAACCCAAATCTGGGACGTTTGAAGTCCGTGCTAAAAAAATGAGTCACGGTTCACGATATTTGTTACTTTTGTGGCGAATCATTAGGCCAGATGATTTAGAATCGAAGAGACGGAGTGCATAAAAGAGTAAAAGAGTGCTTAAAATCGAGACCCTAATTTGGAAACCTTCATCTTGGACGTTTGAAGTACGTGCTAAAAATTGAGTCACAGTCGATGTTTTTCGAAACTTTTAGGGCGAATCATTAGGACCGATGATTTAGAATCGAATTTTGAAGAAATGGATAGCATAAAACAGCAAAATAGTGCTTAAAATCGAGACCCTAATTCGGTAACCTTAATCTGGGACGTTTGAAGTACGTGATTAAAAAACCGAGTCACGGACGACATTTTTAGAAAATTTTGTTGGGAATCATTAGGCCGAATGATTTAGAATAGAATTTCGAAGAAACGGAGTGCATAAAACAATTAAAGAGTACTGAAAATCTAGACCCTAATTCGGAAACCTTAATCTTGGACGTTTGAAGTACGTGCTAAAAAAACAGTCACGGACGACGGTTTTCGAAACTTTTGTGGCGAATCATTAGTATTGATGATTTAGAATCGACTTTCGAAGAAACGGATAGCATAAAATAGTAAAATAGTGCTTAAAATCGAGACCCTAATTCGGAAACATTAATCATTGACGTTTGAAGTACGTTCTAAAAAAACAGTCACGGACGACGTTTTTCGAAACTTTTGTTGGGAATCATTAGGCCGAATGATTTAGAATAGAATTTCAAAGAAATTGAGTGCATAAAACAGTAACAGAGTGCTTAAAATCGAGACCCTAATTCAGAAACCCAAATCTAGGACGTTTGAAGTCCGTGCTAAAAAAAGAGTCACGGTTCACGATTTTTGAAACTTTTGTGGCGAATCATTAGGCCTGATGATTTAGAATCGAAGAGACGGAGTGCAGAAAAGAGTAAAAGAGTGCTTAAAATCGAGACCCTAATTTTGAAACCTTAATCTGGGATGTTTGAAGTACGTGCTAAAAAATGGAGACGGTCGATGTTTTTCGAAACTTTTGTGGCGAATCATTAGGACTGATGATTTAGAATCGAATTTTGAAGAAACAGATAGCATAAAACAGTAAAAGAATGCTTAAAATCGAGACCCTAATTCGGTAACCTTAATCTGAGACGTTTGAAGTACGTGATAAAAAAACCGAGTCACGGTCGACGTGTTTGGAAACTTTTTTAGGGAATCATTAGGCCGAATAATTTAGAATATAATTTCGAAGAAACAGAGTGCATAAAACAATTAAAGAGTGCTTAAAATCGAGACCCTAATTCGGAAACCTTAATCTTGGACGTTTGAAGTACGTGCTAAAAAAACAGAGTCACGGACGACGTTTTTTGAAACTTTTGTTGGGAATCATTAGGCCGAATGATTTATAATAGAATTTCGAAGAAACGAAGTGCATAAAACAGTAAAAGATTTATTAAAATCGAGACGCTAATTCAAAAACCCAAATCTGGGACGTTTGAACTCCATGCTAAAAAAATGAGTCACGGTTCACGATTTTTGAAACTTTTGTGGCGAATCATTAGGCCTGATGATTTAGAATCGAAGAGACGGAGTGCATAAAAGAGTAAAAGAGTGCTTAAAATCGAGACCCTAATTTGGAAACCTTAGTCTCGGACGTTTGAAGTACGTGCTAAAAATTGAGTCACAGTCGATTTTTTTCGAAACTTTTGGGGCGAATCATTAGGACTGATGATTTAGAATCGTATTTTGAAGAAACGGATAGCATAAAACAGTAAAAGAGTACTTAAAATCAAGACCCTAATTCGGTAACCTTAATCTGGGACGTTTGAAGTACGTTATAAAAAAACCGAGTCACGGACGACGTTTGTAGAAAATTTAATTGGGAATCATTAGGCCGAATTATTTAGAATAGAATTTCGAAGAAACGAAATGCATAAAACAATTAAAGAGTGGTGAAAATCGAGACCCTAATTCGGAAACCTTAATCTTGGACGTTTGAAGTACGTGCTAAAAAATGGAGTCACGGTCGATGTTTTTCGAAACTTTTGTGGAGAATTATTAGGACTGATGATTTAGAATCGAATTTTGAAGAAACGGATTTCATAAAACAGTAAAATAGTGCTTTAAATCGAGACCCTAATTCGGTAACCTTAATCTGGGACGTTTGATGTACGTGCTAAAAAAAACGAGCACGGTCGACGTTTTTCGAAACTTTTTTGGGGAATCATTAGGCCGGATAATTTAGAATATAATTTTCAAGAAATGGAGTGCATAAAACAATTAAAGATTGCTGAAAATCGAGACCCTAATTCGGAAACCTTAATCTTGGACGTTTGAAGTACGTGCTAAAAAAACAGAGTCACGGAAGACGTTTTTCGAAACTTTTTTTGGGAATCATTAGAACGGATGTTTAGAATAGAATTTAGAAGAAACGGAGTGCATAAAAGAGTAAAAGAGTGCTTAAAATCGAGACCCTAATTCGAAAACCTTAATCTAGGACGTTTGAAGTACGTGCCAAAAAAATGGAGTCAGGGTCAATGTTTTTCGAAACTTTTGTGGCGAATCATTAGGACTTATGATTTGGAATCGAATTTCGAAGAAACGGATAGCATAAAACAGTAAAAGAGTGCTTAAAATCGAGACCCTAATTCGGAAACCTTTAATCTGGGACGTTTGAAGTACGTGCTAAAAAAACCGAGTCACGGACGACGTTTTTCGAAACTTTTGTTGGGAATCATTAGGCCGAATGATTTAGAATAGAATTTCGAAGAAACGGAGTGCATAAAACAATTAAAGAGTGCTGAAAACCGAGACCCTAATTCGAAAACCTAGTTCTTGGACGTTTGAAGTCTGTGCTAAAAAAATGAGTCACGGTTAACGATTTTTGAATCTTTTGTGGCGAATCATTAGGCCTGATGATTTAGAATCGAATGTCGAAGAAACGGATAGTATAAAACAGTAAAAGAGTGCTTAAAATCGAGACCCTAATTCGGAAACCTTAATCTGGGACGTTTGAAGTACGTGCTAAAAAAACCGAGTCACGGATGATGTTTTTCGAAACTTTTGTTGGGAATCATTAGGCTGAATGAATTAGAATAGAATTTCAAAGAAACGGAGTACCTAAAATAGTAAAAGAGTGCTTAAAATCGAGACCCTAATTCAGAAACCCAAATCTGGGACGTTTGAAGTCCGTGCTAAAAAAATGAGTCACGGTTCACGATTTTTGAAACTTTTGTGGCGAATAATTAGGCCTGATGATTTAGAATCGAAGAGACGGAGATCATAAAAGAGTAAAAGAGTGCTTAAAATCGAGACCCTAATTTGGAAACCTTTATCTGGGACGTTTGAAGTACGTGCTAAAAAATGGAGTCACGGTCGATGTTTTTCGAAACTTTTGTGGGGAATCATTAGGACTAATGATTTAGAATCGAATTTTGAAGAAACGGATGGCATAAAACAGTAAAATAGTGCTTAAAATCGAGACCCTAATTCGGTAACCTTAATCTGGGACGTTTGAAGTACGTGCTAAAAAACCCGAGTCACGGTCGACGTTTTTCGAAACTTTTTTGGGGAATCATTAGGCCGGATAATTTCGAATATAATTTCGAAGAAATGGAGTGCATAAAACAATAAAAGAGTGCTGAAAATCGAGACCCTATTTCGGAAACCTTAATCTTGGACGTTTGAAGTACGTGCTAAAAAAACAGAGTCACGGACGACGTTTTTCGAAACTTTTTTTTGGGTATCATTAGAACGGATGTATAGAATAGAATTTAGAAGAAACGGAGTGCATAAAAGAGTAAAAGAGTGCTTAAAATCGAGACCCTAATTCGGAAACCTTAACCTAGGACGTTTGAAGTACGTGTTAAAAAATGGAGTCAAGGTCGATGTTTTTCTAAACTTTTGTGGCGAATCATTAGGACTGATGATTTAGAATCGAATTTCGAAGAAACGGATCGCATAAAACAGTAAAAGAGTGCTTAAAATCGAGACCCTAATTCAGAAACCTTAATCTGGGACGTTTGAAGTACGTGCTAAAAAAACCGAGTCACGGACGACGTTTTTCGAAACTTTTGTTGGGAATCATTAGGCCGAATGATTTAGAATAGAATTTCAAAGAAATGGAGTGCATAAAACAGTAAAAGAGTAATTAAAATCGAGACCCTAATTCAGAAACCCAAATCTGGGACGTTTGAAGTCCGTGCTAAAAAACATGAGTCACGGTTCACGATTTTTGAAACTTTTGTGGCGAATCATTAGGCCTGATGATTTAGAATCGAAGAGACGGAGTGCATAAAAGAGTAAAAGAGTGCTTAAAATCGAGACCCTAATTTGGAAACCTTAATCTGGGACGTTTGAAGTACGTGCTAAAAAATGGAGTCACGATAGATGTTTTTCGAAACTTTTGTGGCGAATCATTAGGACCGATGATTTAGAATCGAATTTTGAAGAAACGGATAGCATAAAAAAGTAAAAGAGTGCTTAAAATCAAGACCCTAATTCGGTAACCTTAATCTGGGACGTGTGAAGTACGTGCTAAAAAAACCGAGTCACGGTCGACTTTTTTGGAAACTTTTTGTGGGAATCATTAGGCCGGATAATTTAGAATATAATTTCGAAGAAATGGAGTGCATAAACAATAAAAGAGTGCTGAAAATCGAGACCCTAATTCGGAAACCTTAATCTTGGACGTTTGAAGTACGTGCTAAAAAAATAGAGTCACGGACGACGTTTTTCGAAACTTTTTTTGGGAATCATTAGGACGGAAGTTTAGAATAGAATTTAGAAGAAACGGAGTGCATAAAAGAGTTAAAAAGAGTGCTTAAAATCGAGACCCTAATTCAGAAACCTTAATCTGGGACGTTTGAAGTACGTGCTAAAAAAACCGAGTCACGGACGACGTTTTTCGAAACTTTTGTTGGGAATCATTAGGCCGAATGATTTAGAATAGAATTTCAAAGAAATGGAGTGCATAAAACAGTAAAAGAGTAATTAAAATCGAGACCCTAATTCAGAAACCCAAATCTGGGACGTTTGAAGTCCGTGCTAAAAAACATGAGTCACGGTTCACGATTTTTGAAACTTTTGTGGCGAATCATTAGGCCTGATGATTTAGAATCGAAGAGACGGAGTGCATAAAAGAGTAAAAGAGTGCTTCAAATCGAGACCCTAATTTGGAAACCTTAATCTGGGACGTTTGAAGTACGTGCTAATAAAACCGAGTCACGGTCGATGTTTTTCGAAACTTTTGTGGCGAATCATTAGTACTGATGATTTAGAATCGAATTTCGAAGAAACGGATAGCATAAAACAGTAAAAGAGTGCTTAAAATCGAGACCCTAATTCGGAAACCTTAATCAGGGACGTTTGAAGTACGTTCTAAAAAAACCGAGTCACGGTCGACGTTTTTCGAAACTTTTTTGGGGAATCATTCGGCCGAATGATTTAGAATAGAATTTCGAAGAAACGGAGTGCATAAAACAATTAAAGAGTAATTAAAATTGAGAACCTAATTCAGAAACCCAAATCTGGGACGTTTGAAGTCCGTGCTAAAAAACATGAGTCACGGTTCACGATTTTTGAAACTTTTGTGGCGAATCATTAGGCCTGATGATTTAGAATCGAAGAGACGGAGTGCATAAAAGAGTAAAAGAGTGCTTAAAATCGAGACCCTAATTTGGAAACCTTAATCTGGGACGTTTGAAGTACGTGCTAAAAAATGGAGTCACGGTAGATGTTTTTCGAAACTTTTGTGGCGAATCATTAGGACCGATGATTTAGAATCGAATTTTGAAGAAACGGATAGCATAAAACAATTAAAGAGTGCTGAAAATCGAGACCCTAATTCGGAAACCTTAATCTTGGACGTTTGAAGTACGTGCTAAAAAAATAGAGTCACGGACGACGTTTTTCGAAACTCTTTTTGGGAATCATTAGGACGGAAGTTTAGAATAGAATTTAGAAGAAACGGAGTGCATAAAAGAGTTAAAGAGTGCTTAAAATCGAGACCCTAATTCGGAAACCTTAATCTAGGACGTTTGAAGTATGTTCTACAAAAACCGAGTCACGGACGACGTTTTTCGAAACTTTTGTTGGGAATCATTAGGCCGAATGATTTAGAATAGAATTTCGAAGAAACGGAGTGCATAAAACAGTAAAAGGGTAATTAAAATCGAGACCCTAATTCAGAAACCCAAATCTGGGACGTTTGAAGTCCGTGCTAAAAAACATGAGTCACGGTTCACGATTTTTTTAACTTGTGTGGCGAATTATTAGGCCTGATGAGTAAAAGAGTGCTTAAAATTGAGACCCTAATTTGGAAACCTTAATCTGGGACGTTTGAAGTACGTGCTAAAAAATGGAGTCACGGTCGATGTTTTTCGAAACTTGTGTGGCGAATCATTAGGACTGATGATTCAGAATCGAATTTTGAAGAAACGGATAGCATAAAACAGTAAAAGAGTGCTTAAAATCGAGACCCTAATTCGGTCACCTTAATCTGGGACGTTTGAAGTACGTGCTAAAAAAACCGAGTCACGGTCGGCGTTTTTCGAAACTTTTTTGGGGAATCATGAGGCCGAATATTTTAGAATATAATTTCGAAGAAACGGAGTGCATAAAACAATTAAAGAGTGCTGAAAATCGAGACCCTAATTCGGAAACCTTAATCTTGGACGTTTGAAGTACGTGCTAAAAAAATAGAGTCACGGACGACGTTTTTCGAAACTTTTGTGGCGAATCATTAGGAGTGATGATTTAGAATAGAATTTCGAAGAAACGGATCGCATAAAACAGTAAAAGAGTGCTTAAAATCAAGACCCTAATTCGGTAACCTTAATCTGGGACGTTTGAAGTACGTGATAAAAAAACCGAATCATTAGGCCGAATAATTTAGAATATAATTTCGAAGAAACGGAGTGCATAAAACAATTAAAGAGTGCTGAAAATCGAGACCCTAATTCGGAAACCTTAATCTTGGACGTTTGAAGTACGTGCTAAAAAAATAGAGTCACGGACGACGTTTTTCGAAACTTTTGTGGCGAATCATTAGGAGTGATGATTTAGAATAGAATTTCGAAGAAACGGATCGCATAAAACAGTAAAAGAGTGCTTAAAATCAAGACCCTAATTCGGTAACCTTAATCTGGGACGTTTGAAGTACGTGATAAAAAAACCGAATCATTAGGCCGAATAATTTAGAATATAATTTCGAAGAAACGGAGTGCATAAAACAATTAAAGAGTGCTGAAAATCGAGACCCTAATTCGGAAACCTTAATCTTGGACGTTTGAAGTACGTGCTAAAAAAACAGAGTCACGGACGACGTTTTTTGAAACTTTTGTTGGGAATCATTAGGCCGAATGATTTATAATAGAATTTCGAAGAAACGAAGTGCATAAAACAGTAAAAGATTTATTAAAATCGAGACCCTAATTCAGAAACCCAAATCTGGGACGTTTGAAGTCCATGCTAAAAAAATGAGTCACGGTTCACGATTTTTGAAACTTTTGTGGCGAATCATTAGGCCTGATGATTTAGAATCGAAGAGACGGAGTGCAGAAAAGAGTAAAAGAGTGCTTAAAATCGAGACCCTAATTTGGAAACCTTAGTCTGGGACGTTTGAAGTACGTGCTAAAAATTGAGTCACAGTCGATGTTTTTCGAAACTTTTGGGGCGAATCATTAGGACTGATGATTTAGAATCGTATTTTGAAGAAACAGATAGCATAAAACAGTAAAAGAGTACTTAAAATCAAGGCCCTAATTCGGTAACCTTAATCTGGGACGTTTGAAGTACGTTATAAAAAAACCGAGTCACGGACGACGTTTTAAGAAAATTATGTTGGGAATCATTAGGCCGAATTATTTAGAATAGAATTTCGAAGAAACGAAGTGCATAAAACAATTAAAGAGTGGTGAAAATCGAGACCCTAATTCGGAAACCTTAATCTTGGACGTTTGAAGTACGTGCTAAAAAAACAGAGTCACGGACGACGTTTTTCGAAACTTTTGTTTGGAATCATTAGGCCGGATGTTTAGAATAGAATTTAGAAGAAACGGAGTGCATAAAAGAGTAAAAGGGTGCTTAAAATCGGGACCCTAATTCGGAAACCTTTATCTGGGACGTTTGAAGTACGTGCTAAAAAATGGAGTCACGGTCGATGTTTTTCGAAACTTTTGTGGCGAATCATTAGGACTGATGATTTAGAATTGAATTTCGAAGAAACAGATAGCATAAAACAGTAAAAGAGTGCTTAAAATCGAGACCCTAATTCGGAAACATTAATCATTGACGTTTGAAGTACGTTCTAAAAAAACCGAGTCACGGACGACATTTTTCGAAACTTTTGTTGGGAATCATTAGGCCGGATGTTTAGAATAGAATTTAGAAGAAACGGAGTGCATAAAAGAGTAAAAGGGTGCTTAAAATCGAGACCCTAATTCGGAAACCCAAATCTGGGACTTTTGAAGTCCGTGCTAAAAAACATGAGTCACGGTTCACGATTTTTGAAACTTTTGTGGCGAATCATTAGGCCTGATGATTTAGAATCGAAGAGACGGAGTGCATAAAAGAGTAAAAGAGTGCTTAAAATCGAGACCCTAATTTGGAAACCTTAGTCTGGGACGTTCGAAGTACATGCTAAAAAATTGAGTCACAGTCGATGATTTTCGAAACTTTTGGGGCGAATCATTAGGACTGATGATTTGGAATCGAATTTCGAAGAAATGGAGTGCATAAAAAAGTAAAAGAGTGCTTAAAATCGAGACCCTAATTCAGAAACCCAAATCTGGGACGTTTGAAGTCCGTGCTAAAAAAACGAGTCACGGTTCACGATTTTTGAATCTTTTGTGGCGAATCATTAGGCCTGATGATTTAGAATCGAAGAGACGGAGTGCATAAAAGAGTAAAAGAGTGCTTAAAATCGAGACCCTAATTTGGAAACCTTAATCTGAGACTTTTGAAGTACGTGCTAAAAAATGGAGTCACGGTAGATGTTTTTCGAAACTTTTGTGGCGAATCATTAGGACCGATGATTTAGAATCGAATTTCGAAGAAACGGATAGCATAAAACAGTAAAAGAGTGCTTAAAATCAAGACCCTAATTCGGTAACCTTAATCTGGGACGTGTGAAGTACGTGCTAAAAAAACCGAGTCACGGTCGACGTTTTTGGAAACTTTTTGTGGGAATCATTAGGCCGGATAATTTAGAATATAATTTCGAAGAAATGGAGTGCATAAAACAATTAAAGAGTGCTGAAAATCGAGACCCTAATTCGGAAACCTTAATCTTGGACGTTTGAAGTACGTGCTAAAACAACAGAGTCACGGACGACGTTTTTCGAAACTTTTGTTAGGAATCATTAGGCCGAATTATTTAGAAACCCAAATCTGGGATGTTTGAAGTCCGTGCTAAAAAAATGATTCACGGTTCACGATTTTTGAAACTTTTGTGGCGAATCATTAGTACTGATGATTTAAAATCGAATTTCGAAGAGACGGATAGCATAAAAGAGTAAAAGAGTGCTTAAAATCGAGACCCTAATTCGAAAACCTTAATCTAGGACGTTTGAAGTACGTGCTAAAAAATGGAGTCAGGGTCAATGTTTTTCTAAACTTTTGTGGCGAATCATTAGGACTGATGATTTAGAATCGAATTTCGAAGAAACGGATCGCATAAAACAGTAATAGAGTGCTTAAAATCGAGACCTTAATTCAGAAACCCAAATCTGGGATGTTTGAAGTCCGTGCTAAAAAAATGATTCACGGTTCACGATTTTTGAAACTTTTGTGGCGAATCATTAGGACTGATGATTTAGAATCGAATTTTGAAGAAACGGATAGCATAAAACAGTAAAAGGGTGCTTAAAATCGAGACCCAAATTCTGAAACCTTAATCTGGGACGTTTGAAGTACGTGCTAAAAAATGGAGTCACGATCGATGTTTTTCGAAACTTTTGTGGAGAATCATTAGGACTGATGATTTAGAATCGAATTTTGAAGAATCAGATAGCATAAAACAGCAAAATAGTGCTTAAAATCGAGACCCTAATTCGGTAACCTTAATCTGGGACGTTTGAAGTACGTGCTAAAAAAAACGAGTCACGGACGACGTTTTTCAAAACTTTTGTTGGGAATCATTAGGCCGACTGATTTAGAATAGAATTTCAAAGAAACGGAGTGCATAAAACATTAAAAGAGTGCTTAAAATCGAGACCCTAATTCAGAAACCAAATTCTTGGACGTTTGAAGTCCGTTCTAAAAAAATGAGTCACGGTTCACGATTTTTGAAAATTTTGTGGCGAATCATTAGGACTGATGATTTAGAATCGAATTTCGAAGAAACGGAGTGCATAAAACAGTAAAAGAGTGCTTAAAATCGAGACCCTAATTCAGAAACCCAAATCTGGGACGTTTGAAGTCCGTGCTAAAAAAATGAGTCACGGTTCACGATTTTTGAAACTTTTGTTGCGAATCATTAGTATTGATGATTTAGAATCGAAGAGACGGAGTGCATAAAAGAGTAAAAGAGTGCTTAAAATCGAGACCCTAATTTGGAAACCTTAATCTGGGACGTTTGAAGTACGTGCAAAAAATGGAGTCACGGTCGATGTTTTTTGAAACTTTTGTGGAGAATCATTAGAACTGATGATTTAGAATCGAATTTTGAAGAAACGTATAGCATAAAACAGGAAAAGAGTGCTTAAAATCGAGACCCTAATTCGGAAACCTTAATCTGGGACGTTTGAAGTACGTGCTAAAAAAACCGAGTCACGGACGACGTTTTTCGAAACTTTTGTTAGGAATCATTAGGCCGAATTATTTAGAATCGAATTTCGAAGAAACGGAGTGCATAAAACAGTAAAAGAGTGCTTAAAATCGAGACCCTAATTCAGAAACCAAAATCTTGGACGTTTGAAGTCCGTGCTAAAAAAATGAGTCACGGTTCACGATTTTTGAAAATTTTGTGGCGAATCATTAGGACTGATGATTTAGAATCGAATTTCGAAGAAACGGAGTGCATAAAACAGTAAAAGAGTGCTTAAAATCGAGACCCTAATTCAAAAACCCAACTGTGGGACGTTTGAAGTCCGTGCTAAAAAAATGAGTCACGGTTCACGATTTTTGAAACTTTTGTGGCGAATCATTAGTACTGATGATTTAGAATCGAAGAGACGGAGTGCATAAAAGAGTACAAGAGTGCTTAAAATCGAGACCCTAATTTGGAAACCTTAATCTGGGACGTTTGAAGTACGTGCTAAAAAATGGAGTCACAGTCGATGTTTTTGGAAACTTTTGTGGAGAATCATTAGGACTGATGATTTAGAATCGAATTTTGAAGAAACGGATAGCATAAAACAGGAAAAGAGTGCTTAAAATCGAGACCCTAATTCGGAAATCTTAATCTGGGACGTTTGAAGTACGTGCTAAAAAAACCGAGTCACGGACGACGTTTTTCGAAACTTTTGTTAGGAATCATTAGGCCGAATTATTTAGAATCGAATTTCGAAGAAACGGAGTGCATAAAACAGTAAAAGAGTGCTTAAAATCGAGACCCTAATTCAGAAACCCAAATCTGGGACGTTTGAAGTCCGTGCTAAAAAAATGAGTCACGGTTCACGATTTTTGAAACTTTTGTGGCGAATCATTAATACTGATGATTTAGAATCGAAGAGACGGAGTGCATAAAAGAGTAAAAGAGTGCTTAAGATCGAGACCCTGATTTGGAAACCTTAATCTGGGACGTTAGAAGTACGTGCTAAAAAATGGAGTCACGGTCGATGTTTTTTGAAACTTTTGTGGAGAATCATTAGGACTGATGATTTAGAATCGAATTTTGAAGAAACGGATAGCATAAAACAGGAAAAGAGTGCTTAAAATCGAGACCCTAATTCGGAAACCTTAATCTGGGACGTTTGAAGTACGTGCTAAAAAAACCGAGTCACGGACGACGTTTTTCGAAACTTTTGTTAGGAATCATTAGGCCGAATTATTTAGAATCGAATTTCGAAGAAACGGAGTGCATAAAACAGTAAAAGAGTGCTTAAAATCGAGACCCTAATTCGGAAACCTTAATCTGGGACGTTTGAAGTACGTGCTAAAAAAACCGAGTCACGGACGACGTTTTTCGAAACTTTTGTTAGGAATCATTAAGCCGAATTATTTCGAATCGAATTTCGAAGAAACGGAGTGCATAAAACAGTAAAAGAGTGCTTAAAATCGAGACCCTAATTCAGAAACCCAAATCTGGGACGTTTGAAGTCCGTGCTAAAAAAATGAGTCACGGTTCACGATTTTTGAAACTTTTGTGGCGAATCATTAGTACTGATGATTTAGAATCGAAGAGATGGAGTGCATAAAAGAGTAAAAGAGTGCTTAAAATCGAGACCCTAATTTGGAAACCTTAATCTGGGACGTTTGAAGTACGTGCTAAAAAATGGAGTCACGGTCGATGTTTTTGGAAACTTTTGTGGAGAATCATTAGGACTGATGATTTAGAATCGAATTTTGAAGAAACGGATAGCATAAAACAGGAAAAGAGTGCTTAAAATCGAGACCCTAATTCGGAAACCTTAATCTGGGACGTTTGAAGTACGTGCTAAAAAAACCGAGTCACGGACGACGTTTTTCGAAACTTTTGTTAGGAATCATTAGGCCGAATTATTTAGAATCGAATTTCGAAGAAACGGAGTGCATAAAACAGTAAAAGAGTGCTTAAAATCGAGACCCTAATTCGGAAACCTTAATCTGGGACGTTTGAAGTACGTGCTAAAAAAACCGAGTCACGGACGACGTTTTTCGAAACTTTTGTTAGGAATCATTAAGCCGAATTATTTCGAATCGAATTTCGAAGAAACGGAGTGCATAAAACAGTAAAAGAGTGCTTAAAATCGAGACCCTAATTCAGAAACCCAAATCTGGGACGTTTGAAGTCCGTGCTAAAAAAATGAGTCACGGTTCACGATTTTTGAAACTTTTGTGGCGAATCATTAGTACTGATGATTTAGAATCGAAGAGATGGAGTGCATAAAAGAGTAAAAGAGTGCTTAAAATCGAGACCCTAATTTGGAAACCTTAATCTGGGACGTTTGAAGTACGTGCTAAAAAATGGAGTCACGGTCGATGTTTTTGGAAACTTTTGTGGAGAATCATTAGGACTGATGATTTAGAATCGAATTTTGAAGAAACGGATAGCATAAAACAGGAAAAGAGTGCTTAAAATCGAGACCCTAATTCGGAAACCTTAATCTGGGACGTTTGAAGTACGTGCTAAAAAAACCGAGTCACGGACGACGTTTTTCGAAACTTTTGTTAGGAATCATTAGGCCGAATTATTTAGAATCGAATTTCGAAGAAACGGAGTGCATAAAACAGTAAAAGAGTACTTAAAATCGAGACCCTAATTCAGAAACCCAAATCTGGGACGTTTGAAGTCCGTGCTAAAAAAATGAGTCACGGTTCACGATTTTTGAAACTTTTGTGGCGAATCATTAGTACTGATGATTTAGAATCGAAGAGATGGAGTGCATAAAAGAGTAAAAGAGTGCTTAAAATCGAGACCCTAATTTGGAAACCTTAATCTGGGACGTTTGAAGTACGTGCTAAAAAATGGAGTCACGGTCGATGTTTTTGGAAACTTTTGTGGAGAATCATTAGGACTGATGATTTAGAATCGAATTTTGAAGAAACGGATAGCATAAAACAGGAAAAGAGTGCTTAAAATCGAGACCCTAATTCGGAAACCTTAATCTGGGACGTTTGAAGTACGTGCTAAAAAAACCGAGTCACGGACGACGTTTTTCGAAACTTTTGTTAGGAATCATTAGGCCGAATTATTTAGAATAGAATTTCAAAGAAACGGAGTGCATAAAACAGTAAAAGAGTGCTTAAAATCGAGACCCTAATTCAAAAACCCAACTGTGGGACGTTTGAAGTCCGTGCTAAAAAAATGAGTCACGGTTCACGATTTTTGAAACTTTTGTGGCGAATCATTAGGCCTGATGATTTAGAATCGAAGAGACGGAGTGCATAAAAGAGTAAAAGAGTGCTTAAAATCAAGACCCTAATTTGGAAACCTTAATCTGGGACGTTTGAAGTACGTGCTAAAAAATGGAGTCACGGTCGATGTTTTTCGATACTTTTGTGGCGAATCATTAGTACTGATGATTTCGAATCGAATTTTGAAGAAACGGATAGCATAAAACAGTAAAAGAGTGCTTAAAATCGAGACCCTAATTCGGAAACCTTAATCTGGGACGTTTGAAGTACGTGCTAAAAAAACCGAGTCACGGACGACGTTTTTCGAAACTTTTGTTAGGAATCATTAGGCCGAATTATTTAGAATAGAATTTCAAAGAAACGGAGTGCATAAAACAGTAAAAGAGTGCTTAAAATCGAGACCCTAATTCAAAAACCCAACTGTGGGACGTTTGAAGTCCGTGCTAAAAAAATGAGTCACGGTTCACGATTTTTGAAACTTTTGTGGCGAATCATTAGTACTGATGATTTAGAATCGAAGAGACGGAGTGCATAAAAGAGTAAAAGAGTGCTTAAAATCGAGACCCTGATTTGGAAACCTTAATCTGGGACGTTAGAAGTACGTGCTAAAAAATGGAGTCACGGTCGATGTTTTTTGAAACTTTTGTGGAGAATCATTAGGACTGATGATTTAGAATCGAATTTTGAAGAATCGGATAGCATAAAACAGCAAAATAGTGCTTAAAATCGAGACCCTAATTCGGTAACCTTAATCTGGGACGTTTGAAGTACGTGCTAAAAAAAACGAGTCACGGACGACGTTTTTCAAAACTTTTGTTGGGAATCATTAGGCCGAATGATTTAGAATAGAATTTCAAAGAAACGGAGTGCATAAAACAGTAAAAGAGTGCTTAAAATCGAGACCCTAATTCAGAAACCAAAATCTTGGACGTTTGAAGTCCGTGCTAAAAAAATGAGTCACGGTTCACGATTTTTGAAAATTTTGTGGCGAATCATTAGGACTGATGATTTAGAATCGAATTTCGAAGAAACGGAGTGCATAAAACAGTAAAAGAGTGCTTAAAATCGAGACCCTAATTCAGAAACCCAAATCTGGGACGTTTGAAGTCCGTGCTAAAAAAATGAGTCACGGTTCACGATTTTTGAAACTTTTGTGGCGAATCATTAGTACTGATGATTTAGAATCGAAGAGACGGAGTGCATAAAAGAGTAAAAGAGTGCTTAAAATCGAGACCCTAATTTGGAAACCTTAATCTGGGACGTTTGAAGTACGTGCTAAAAAATGGAGTCACGGTCGATGTTTTTGGAAACTTTTGTGGAGAATCATTAGGACTGATGATTTAGAATCGAATTTTGAAGAAACGGATAGCATAAAACAGGAAAAGAGTGCTTAAAATCGAGACCCTAATTCGGAAACCTTAATCTGGGACGTTTGAAGTACGTGCTAAAAAAACCGAGTCACGGACGACGTTTTTCGAAACTTTTGTTAGGAATCATTAGGCCGAATTATTTAGAATCGAATTTCGAAGAAACGGAGTGCATAAAACAGTAAAAGAGTGCTTAAAATCGAGACCCTAATTCAGAAACCCAAATCTGGGACGTTTGAAGTCCGTGCTAAAAAAATGAGTCACGGTTCACGATTTTTGAAACTTTTGTGGCGAATCATTAGTACTGATGATTTAGAATCGAAGAGATGGAGTGCATAAAAGAGTAAAAGAGTGCTTAAAATCGAGACCCTAATTTGGAAACCTTAATCTGGGACGTTTGAAGTACGTGCTAAAAAATGGAGTCACGGTCGATGTTTTTGGAAACTTTTGTGGAGAATCATTAGGACTGATGATTTAGAATCGAATTTTGAAGAAACGGATAGCATAAAACAGGAAAAGAGTGCTTAAAATCGAGACCCTAATTCGGAAACCTTAATTTGGGACGTTTGAAGTACGTGCTAAAAAAACCGAGTCACGGACGACGTTTTTCGAAACTTTTGTTAGGAATCATTAGGCCGAATTATTTAGAATAGAATTTCAAAGAAACGGAGTGCATAAAACAGTAAAAGAGTGCTTAAAATCGAGACCCTAATTCAAAAACCCAACTGTGGGACGTTTGAAGTCCGTGCTAAAAAAATGAGTCACGGTTCACGATTTTTGAAACTTTTGTGGCGAATCATTAGGCCTGATGATTTAGAATCGAAGAGACGGAGTGCATAAAAGAGTAAAAGAGTGCTTAAAATCAAGACCCTAATTTGGAAACCTTAATCTGGGACGTTTGAAGTACGTGCTAAAAAATGGAGTCACGGTCGATGTTTTTCGATACTTTTGTGGCGAATCATTAGTACTGATGATTTCGAATCGAATTTTGAAGAAACGGATAGCATAAAACAGTAAAAGAGTGCTTAAAATCGAGACCCTAATTCGGAAACCTTAATCTGGGACGTTTGAAGTACGTGCTAAAAAAACCGAGTCACGGACGACGTTTTTCGAAACTTTTGTTAGGAATCATTAGGCCGAATTATTTAGAATAGAATTTCAAAGAAACGGAGTGCATAAAACAGTAAAAGAGTGCTTAAAATCGAGACCCTAATTCAAAAACCCAACTGTGGGACGTTTGAAGTCCGTGCTAAAAAAATGAGTCACGGTTCACGATTTTTGAAACTTTTGTGGCGAATCATTAGTACTGATGATTTAGAATCGAAGAGACGGAGTGCATAAAAGAGTAAAAGAGTGCTTAAAATCGGGACCCTGATTTGGAAACCTTAATCTGGGACGTTAGAAGTACGTGCTAAAAAATGGAGTCACGGTCGATGTTTTTTGAAACTTTTGTGGAGAATCATTAGGACTGATGATTTAGAATCGAATTTTGAAGAATCGGATAGCATAAAACAGCAAAATAGTGCTTAAAATCGAGACCCTAATTCGGTAACCTTAATCTGGGACGTTTGAAGTACGTGCTAAAAAAAACGAGTCACGGACGACGTTTTTCAAAACTTTTGTTGGGAATCATTAGGCCGAATGATTTAGAATAGAATTTCAAAGAAACGGAGTGCATAAAACAGTAAAATAGTGCTTAAAATCGAGACCCTAATTCAGAAACCCAAATCTGGGACGTTTGAAGTCCGTGCTAAAAAAATGAGTCACGGTTCACGATTTTTGAAACTTTTGTGGCGAATCATTAGTACTGATGATTTAGAATCGAAGAGATGGAGTGCATAAAAGAGTAAAAGAGTGCTTAAAATCGAGACCCTAATTTGGAAACCTTAATCTGGGACGTTTGAAGTACGTGCTAAAAAATGGAGTCACGGTCGATGTTTTTGGAAACTTTTGTGGAGAATCATTAGGACTGATGATTTAGAATCGAATTTTGAAGAAACGGATAGCATAAAACAGGAAAAGAGTGCTTAAAATCGAGACCCTAATTCGGAAACCTTAATCTGGGACGTTTGAAGTACGTGCTAAAAAAACCGAGTCACGGACGACGTTTTTCGAAACTTTTGTTAGGAATCATTAGGCCGAATTATTTAGAATCGAATTTCGAAGAAACGGAGTGCATAAAACAGTAAAAGAGTGCTTAAAATCGAGACCCTAATTCAGAAACCCAAATCTGGGACGTTTGAAGTCCGTGCTAAAAAAATGAGTCACGGTTCACGATTTTTGAAACTTTTGTGGCGAATCATTAGGACTGATGATTTAGAATCGAATTTCGAAGAAACGGAGTGCATAAAACAGTAAAAGAGTGCTTAAAATCGAGACCCTAATTCAGAAACCCAAATCTGGGACGTTTGAAGTCCGTGCTAAAAAAATGAGTCACGGTTCACGATTTTTGAAACTTTTGTTGCGAATCATTAGTACTGATGATTTAGAATCGAAGAGACGGAGTGCATAAAAGAGTAAAAGAGTGCTTAAAATCGAGACCCTAATTTGGAAACCTTAATCTGGGACGTTTGAAGTACGTGCTAAAAAATGGAGTCACGGTCGATGTTTTTGGAAACTTTTGTGGAGAATCATTAGGACTGATGATTTAGAATCGAATTTTGAAGAAACGGATAGCATAAAACAGGAAAAGAGTGCTTAAAATCGAGACCCTAATTCGGAAACCTTAATCTGGGACGTTTGAAGTACGTGCTAAAAAAACCGAGTCACGGACGACGTTTTTCGAAACTTTTGTTAGGAATCATTAGGCCGAATTATTTAGAATCGAATTTCGAAGAAACGGAGTGCATAAAACAGTAAAAGAGTGTTTAAAATCGAGACCCTAATTCAGAAACCCAAATCTGGGACGTTTGAAGTCCGTGCTAAAAAAATGAGTCACGGTTCACGATTTTTGAAACTTTTGTGGCGAATCATTAGTACTGATGATTTAGAATCGAAGAGACGGAGTGCATAAAAGAGTAAAAGAGTGCTTAAAATCGAGACCCTAATTTGGAAACCTTAATCTGGGACGTTTGAAGTACGTGCTAAAAAATGGAGTCACGGTCGATGTTTTTGGAAACTTTTGTGGAGAATCATTAGGACTGACGATTTAGAATCGAATTTTGAAGAAACGGATAGCATAAAACAGGAAAAGAGTGCTTAAAATCGAGACCCTAATTCGGAAACCTTAATCTGGGACGTTTGAAGTACGTGCTAAAAAAACCGAGTCACGGACGACGTTTTTCGAAACTTTTGTTAGGAATCATTAGGCCGAATTATTTAGAATCGAATTTCGAAGAAACGGAGTGCATAAAACAGTAAAAGAGTGCTTAAAATCGAGACCCTAATTCAGAAACCCAAATCTGGGACGTTTGAAGTCCGTGCTAAAAAAATGAGTCACGGTTCACGATTTTTGAAACTTTTGTGGCGAATCATTAGGCCTGATGATTTAGAATCGAAGAGACGGAGTGCATAAAAGAGTAAAAGAGTGCTTAAAATCAAGACCCTAATTTGGAAACCTTAATCTGGGACGTTTGAAGTACGTGCTAAAAAATGGAGTCACGGTCGATGTTTTTCGATACTTTTGTGGCGAATCATTAGTACTGATGATTTCGAATCGAATTTTGAAGAAACGGATAGCATAAAACAGTAAAAGAGTGCTTAAAATCGAGACCCTAATTCGGAAACCTTAATCTGGGACGTTTGAAGTACGTGCTAAAAAAACCGAGTCACGGACGACGTTTTTCGAAACTTTTGTTAGGAATCATTAGGCCGAATTATTTAGAATAGAATTTCAAAGAAACGGAGTGCATAAAACAGTAAAAGAGTGCTTAAAATCGAGACCCTAATTCAAAAACCCAACTGTGGGACGTTTGAAGTCCGTGCTAAAAAAATGAGTCACGGTTCACGATTTTTGAAACTTTTGTGGCGAATCATTAGTACTGATGATTTAGAATCGAAGAGACGGAGTGCATAAAAGAGTAAAAGAGTGCTTAAAATCGAGACCCTGATTTGGAAACCTTAATCTGGGACGTTAGAAGTACGTGCTAAAAAATGGAGTCACGGTCGATGTTTTTTGAAACTTTTGTGGAGAATCATTAGGACTGATGATTTAGAATCGAATTTTGAAGCATCGGATAGCATAAAACAGCAAAATAGTGCTTAAAATCGAGACCCTAATTCGGTAACCTTAATCTGGGACGTTTGAAGTACGTGCTAAAAAAAACGAGTCACGGACGACGTTTTTTAAAACTTTTGTTGGGAATCATTAGGCCGAATGATTTAGAATAGAATTTCAAAGAAACGGAGTGCATAAAACAGTAAAAGAGTGCTTAAAATCGAGACCCTAATTCAGAAACCAAAATCTTGGACGTTTGAAGTCCGTGCTAAAAAAATGAGTCACGGTTCACGATTTTTGAAAATTTTGTGGCGAATCATTAGGACTGATGATTTAGAATCGAATTTCGAAGAAACGGAGTGCATAAAACAGTAAAAGAGTGCTTAAAATCGAGACCCTAATTCAGAAACCCAAATCTGGGACGTTTGAAGTCCGTGCTAAAAAAATGAGTCACGGTTCACGATTTTTGAAACTTTTGTGGCGAATCATTAGTACTGATGATTTAGAATCGAAGAGACGGAGTGCATAAAAGAGTAAAAGAGTGCTTAAAATCGAGACCCTAATTTGGAAACCTTAATCTGGGACGTTTGAAGTACGTGCTAAAAAATGGAGTCACGGTCGATGTTTTTGGAAACTTTTGTGGAGAATCATTAGGACTGATGATTTAGAATCGAATTTTGAAGAAACGGATAGCATAAAACAGGAAAAGAGTGCTTAAAATCGAGACCCTAATTCGGAAACCTTAATCTGGGACGTTTGAAGTACGTGCTAAAAAAACCGAGTCACGGACGACGTTTTTCGAAACTTTTGTTAGGAATCATTAGGCCGAATTATTTAGAATCGAATTTCAAAGAAACGGAGTGCATAAAACAGTAAAAGAGTGCTTAAAATCGAGACCCTAATTCAGAAACCCAAATCTGGGACGTTTGAAGTCCGTGCTAAAAAAATGAGTCACGGTTCACGATTTTTGAAACTTTTGTGGCGAATCATTAGTACTGATGATTTAGAATCGAAGAGATGGAGTGCATAAAAGAGTAAAAGAGTGCTTAAAATCGAGACCCTAATTTGGAAACCTTAATCTGGGACGTTTGAAGTACGTGCTAAAAAATGGAGTCACGGTCGATGTTTTTGGAAACTTTTGTGGAGAATCATTAGGACTGACGATTTAGAATCGAATTTTGAAGAAACGGATAGCATAAAACAGGAAAAGAGTGCTTAAAATCGAGACCCTAATTCGGAAACCTTAATCTGGGACGTTTGAAGTACGTGCTAAAAAAACCGAGTCACGGACGACGTTTTTCGAAACTTTTGTTAGGAATCATTAGGCCGAATTATTTAGAATCGAATTTCGAAGAAACGGAGTGCATAAAACAGTAAAAGAGTGCTTAAAATCGAGACCCTAATTCAAAAACCCAACTGTGGGACGTTTGAAGTCCGTGCTAAAAAAATGAGTCACGGTTCACGATTTTTGAAACTTTTGTGGCGAATCATTAGGCCTGATGATTTAGAATCGAAGAGACGGAGTGCATAAAAGAGTAAAAGAGTGCTTAAAATCAAGACCCTAATTTGGAAACCTTAATCTGGGACGTTTCAAGTACGTGCTAAAAAATGGAGTCACGGTCGATGTTTTTCGATACTTTTGTGGCGAATCATTAGTACTGATGATTTCGAATCGAATTTTGAAGAAACGGATAGCATAAAACAGTAAAAGAGTGCTTAAAATCGAGACCCTAATTCGGAAACCTTAATCTGGGACGTTTGAAGTACGTGCTAAAAAAACCGAGTCACGGACGACGTTTTTCGAAACTTTTGTTAGGAATCATTAGGCCGAATTATTTAGAATAGAATTTCAAAGAAACGGAGTGCATAAAACAGTAAAAGAGTGCTTAAAATCGAGACCCTAATTCAAAAACCCAACTGTGGGACGTTTGAAGTCCGTGCTAAAAAAATGAGTCACGGTTCATGATTTTTGAAAGTTTTGTGGCGAATCATTAGTACTGATGATTTAGAATCGAAGAGACGGAGTGCATAAAAGAGTAAAAGAGTGCTTAAAATCGGGACCCTGATTTGGAAACCTTAATCTGGGACGTTAGAAGTACGTGCTAAAAAATGGAGTCACGGTCGATGTTTTTTGAAACTTTTGTGGAGAATCATTAGGACTGATGATTTAGAATCGAATTTTGAAGAATCGGATAGCATAAAACAGCAAAATAGTGCTTAAAATCGAGACCCTAATTCGGTAACCTTAATCTGGGACGTTTGAAGTACGTGCTAAAAAAAACGAGTCACGGACGACGTTTTTCAAAACTTTTGTTGGGAATCATTAGGCCGAATGATTTAGAATAGAATTTCAAAGAAACGGAGTGCATAAAACAGTAAAAGAGTGCTTAAAATCGAGACCCTAATTCAGAAACCAAAATCTTGGACGTTTGAAGTCCGTGCTAAAAAAATGAGTCACGGTTCACGATTTTTGAAAATTTTGTGGCGAATCATTAGGACTGATGATTTAGAATCGAATTTCGAAGAAACGAAGTGCATAAAACAGTAAAAGAGTGCTTAAAATCGAGACCCTAATTCAGAAACCCAAATCTGGGACGTTTGAAGTCCGTGCTAAAAAAATGAGTCACGGTTCACGATTTTTGAAACTTTTGTTGCGAATCATTAGTACTGATGATTTAGAATCGAAGAGACGGAGTGCATAAAAGAGTAAAAGAGTGCTTAAAATCGAGACCCTAATTTGGAAACCTTAATCTGGGACGTTTGAAGTACGTGCTAAAAAATGGAGTCACGGTCGATGTTTTTGGAAACTTTTGTGGAGAATCATTAGGACTGACGATTTAGAATCGAATTTTGAAGAAACGGATAGCATAAAACAGGAAAAGAGTGCTTAAAATCGAGACCCTAATTCGGAAACCTTAATCTGGGACGTTTGAAGTACGTGCTAAAAAAACCGAGTCACGGACGACGTTTTTCGAAACTTTTGTTAGGAATCATTAGGCCGAATTATTTAGAATCGAATTTCGAAGAAACGGAGTGCATAAAACAGTAAAAGAGTGCTTAAAATCGAGACCCTAATTCAGAAACCCAAATCTGGGACGTTTGAAGTCCGTGCTAAAAAAATGAGTCACGGTTCACGATTTTTGAAACTTTTGTGGCGAATCATTAGGCCTGATGATTTAGAATCGAAGAGACGGAGTGCATAAAAGAGTAAAAGAGTGCTTAAAATCAAGACCCTAATTTGGAAACCTTAATCTGGGACGTTTGAAGTACGTGCTAAAAAATGGAGTCACGGTCGATGTTTTTCGATACTTTTGTGGCGAATCATTAGTACTGATGATTTCGAATCGAATTTTGAAGAAACGGATAGCATAAAACAGTAAAAGAGTGCTTAAAATCGAGACCCTAATTCGGAAACCTTAATCTGGGACGTTTGAAGTACGTGCTAAAAAAACCGAGTCACGGACGACGTTTTTCGAAACTTTTGTTAGGAATCATTAGGCCGAATTATTTAGAATAGAATTTCAAAGAAACGGAGTGCATAAAACAGTAAAAGAGTGCTTAAAATCGAGACCCTAATTCAAAAACCCAACTGTGGGACGTTTGAAGTCCGTGCTAAAAAAATGAGTCACGGTTCACGATTTTTGAAACTTTTGTGGCGAATCATTAGTACTGATGATTTAGAATCTAAGAGACGGAGTGCATAAAAGAGTAAAAGAGTGCTTAAAATCGAGACCCTGATTTGGAAACCTTAATCTGGGACGTTAGAAGTACGTGCTAAAAAATGGAGTCACGGTCGATGTTTTTTGAAACTTTTGTGGAGAATCATTAGGACTGATGATTTAGAATCGAATTTTGAAGCATCGGATAGCATAAAACAGCAAAATAGTGCTTAAAATCGAGACCCTAATTCGGTAACCTTAATCTGGGACGTTTGAAGTACGTGCTAAAAAAAACGAGTCACGGACGACGTTTTTTAAAACTTTTGTTGGGAATCATTAGGCCGAATGATTTAGAATAGAATTTCAAAGAAACGGAGTGCATAAAACAGTAAAAGAGTGCTTAAAATCGAGACCCTAATTCAGAAACCAAAATCTTGGACGTTTGAAGTCCGTGCTAAAAAAATGAGTCACGGTTCACGATTTTTGAAAATTTTGTGGCGAATCATTAGGACTGATGATTTAGAATCGAATTTCGAAGAAACGGAGTGCATAAAACAGTAAAAGAGTGCTTAAAATCGAGACCCTAATTCAGAAACCCAAATCTGGGACGTTTGAAGTCCGTGCTAAAAAAATGAGTCACGGTTCACGATTTTTGAAACTTTTGTGGCGAATCATTAGTACTGATGATTTAGAATCGAAGAGACGGAGTGCATAAAAGAGTAAAAGAGTGCTTAAAATCGAGACCCTAATTTGGAAACCTTAATCTGGGACGTTTGAAGTACGTGCTAAAAAATGGAGTCACGGTCGATGTTTTTGGAAACTTTTGTGGAGAATCATTAGGACTGATGATTTAGAATCGAATTTTGAAGAAACGGATAGCATAAAACAGGAAAAGAGTGCTTAAAATCGAGACCCTAATTCGGAAACCTTAATCTGGGACGTTTGAAGTACGTGCTAAAAAAACCGAGTCACGGACGACGTTTTTCGAAACTTTTGTTAGGAATCATTAGGCCGAATTATTTAGAATCGAATTTCGAAGAAACGGAGTGCATAAAACAGTAAAAGAGTGCTTAAAATCGAGACCCTAATTCAGAAACCCAAATCTGGGACGTTTGAAGTCCGTGCTAAAAAAATGAGTCACGGTTCACGATTTTTGAAACTTTTGTGGCGAATCATTAGTACTGATGATTTAGAATCGAAGAGACGGAGTGCATAAAAGAGTAAAAGAGTGCTTAAAATCGAGACCCTGATTTGGAAACCTTAATCTGGGACGTTAGAAGTACGTGCTAAAAAATGGAGTCACGGTCGATGTTTTTTGAAACTTTTGTGGAGAATCATTAGGACTGATGATTTAGAATCGAATTTTGAAGAATCGGATAGCATAAAACAGCAAAATAGTGCTTAAAATCGAGACCCTAATTCGGTAACCTTAATCTGGGACGTTTGAAGTACGTGCTAAAAAAAACGAGTCACGGACGACGTTTTTCAAAACTTTTGTTGGGAATCATTAGGCCGAATGATTTAGAATAGAATTTCAAAGAAACGGAGTGCATAAAACAGTAAAAGAGTGCTTAAAATCGAGACCCTAATTCAGAAACCAAAATCTTGGACGTTTGAAGTCAGTGCTAAAAAAATGAGTCACGGTTCACGATTTTTGAAAATTTTGTGGCGAATCATTAGGACTGATGATTTAGAATCGAATTTCGAAGAAACGGAGTGCATAAAACAGTAACAGAGTGCTTAAAATCGAGACCCTAATTCAGAAACCCAAATCTGGGACGTTTGAAGTCCGTGCTAAAAAAATGAGTCACGGTTCACGATTTTTGAAACTTTTGTGGCGAATCATTAGTACTGATGATTTAGAATCGAAGAGATGGAGTGCATAAAAGAGTAAAAGAGTGCTTAAAATCGAGACCCTAATTTGGAAACCTTAATCTGGGACGTTTGAAGTACGTGCTAAAAAATGGAGTCACGGTCGATGTTTTTGGAAACTTTTGTGGAGAATCATTAGGACTGATGATTTAGAATCGAATTTTGAAGAAACGGATAGCATAAAACAGGAAAAGAGTGCTTAAAATCGAGACCCTAATTCGGAAACCTTAATTTGGGACGTTTGAAGTACGTGCTAAAAAAACCGAGTCACGGACGACGTTTTTCGAAACTTTTGTTAGGAATCATTAGGCCGAATTATTTAGAATAGAATTTCAAAGAAACGGAGTGCATAAAACAGTAAAAGAGTGCTTAAAATCGAGACCCTAATTCAAAAACCCAACTGTGGGACGTTTGAAGTCCGTGCTAAAAAAATGAGTCACGGTTCACGATTTTTGAAACTTTTGTGGCGAATCATTAGTACTGATGATTTAGAATCGAAGAGACGGAGTGCATAAAAGAGTAAAAGAGTGCTTAAAATCGAGACCCTGATTTGGAAACCTTAATCTGGGACGTTAGAAGTACGTGCTAAAAAATGGAGTCACGGTCGATGTTTTTTGAAACTTTTGTGGAGAATCATTAGGACTGATGATTTAGAATCGAATTTTGAAGAATCGGATAGCATAAAACAGCAAAATAGTGCTTAAAATCGAGACCCTAATTCGGTAACCTTAATCTGGGACGTTTGAAGTACGTACTAAAAAAAACGAGTCACGGACGACGTTTTTCAAAACTTTTGTTGGGAATCATTAGGCCGAATGATTTAGAATAGAATTTCAAAGAAACGGAGTGCATAAAACAGTAAAAGAGTGCTTAAAATCGAGACCCTAATTCAGAAACCAAAATCTTGGACGTTTGAAGTCCGTGCTAAAAAAATGAGTCACGGTTCACGATTTTTGAAAATTTTGTGGCGAATCATTAGGACTGATGATTTAGAATCGAATTTCGAAGAAATGGAGTGCATAAAACAGTAAAAGAGTGCTTAAAATCGAGACCCTAATTCAGAAACCCAAATCTGGGACGTTTGAAGTCCGTGCTAAAAAAATGAGTCACGGTTCACGATTTTTGAAACTTTTGTGGCGAATCATTAGTACTGATGATTTAGAATCGAAGAGACGGAGTGCATAAAAGAGTAAAAGAGTGCTTAAAATCGAGACCCTGATTTGGAAACCTTAATCTGGGACGTTAGAAGTACGTGCTAAAAAATGGAGTCACGGTCGATGTTTTTTGAAACTTTTGTGGAGAATCATTAGGACTGATGATTTAGAATCGAATTTTGAAGAATCGGATAGCATAAAACAGCAAAATAGTGCTTAAAATCGAGACCCTAATTCGGTAACCTTAATCTGGGACGTTTGAAGTACGTGCTAAAAAAAACGAGTCACGGACGACGTTTTTCAAAACTTTTGTTGGGAATCATTAGGCCGAATGATTTAGAATAGAATTTCAAAGAAACGGAGTGCATAAAACAGTAAAAGAGTGCTTAAAATCGAGACCCTAATTCAGAAACCAAAATCTTGGACGTTTGAAGTCCGTGCTAAAAAAATGAGTCACGGTTCACGATTTTTGAAAATTTTGTGGCGAATCATTAGGACTGATGATTTAGAATCGAATTTCGAAGAAACGGAGTGCATAAAACAGTAACAGAGTGCTTAAAATCGAGACCCTAATTCAGAAACCCAAATCTGGGACGTTTGAAGTCCGTGCTAAAAAAATGAGTCACGGTTCACGATTTTTGAAACTTTTGTGGCGAATCATTAGTACTGATGATTTAGAATCGAAGAGACGGAGTGCATAAAAGAGTAAAAGAGTGCTTAAAATCGAGACCCTAATTTGGAAACCTTAATCTGGGACGTTTGAAGTACGTGCTAAAAAATGGAGTCACGGTCGATGTTTTTGGAAACTTTTGTGGAGAATCATTAGGACTGATGATTTAGAATCGAATTTTGAAGAAACGGATAGCATAAAACAGGAAAAGAGTGCTTGAAACCGAGACCCTAATTCGGAAACCTTAATCTGGGACGTTTGAAGTACGTGCTAAAAAAACCGAGTCACGGACGACGTTTTTCGAAACTTTTGTTAGGAATCATTAGGCCGAATTATTTAGAATCGAATTTCGAAGAAACGGAGTGCATAAAACAGTAAAAGAGTGCTTAAAATCGAGACCCTAATTCAAAAACCCAAATCTGGGACGTTTGAAGTCCGTGCTAAAAAAATGAGTCACGGTTCACGATTTTTGAAACTTTTGTGGCGAATCATTAGTACTGATGATTTAGAATCGAAGAGATGGAGTGCATAAAAGAGTAAAAGAGTGCTTAAAATCGAGACCCTAATTTGGAAACCTTAATCTGGGACGTTTGAAGTACGTGCTAAAAAATGGAGTCACGGTCGATGTTTTTGGAAACTTTTGTGGAGAATCATTAGGACTGATGATTTAGAATCGAATTTTGAAGAAACGGATAGCATAAAACAGGAAAAGAGTGCTTAAAATCGAGACCCTAATTCGGAAACCTTAATTTGGGACGTTTGAAGTACGTGCTAAAAAAACCGAGTCACGGACGACGTTTTTCGAAACTTTTGTTAGGAATCATTAGGCCGAATTATTTAGAATAGAATTTCAAAGAAACGGAGTGCATAAAACAGTAAAAGAGTGCTTAAAATCGAGACCCTAATTCAAAAACCCAACTGTGGGACGTTTGAAGTCCGTGCTAAAAAAATGAGTCACGGTTCACGATTTTTGAAACTTTTGTGGCGAATCATTAGTACTGATGATTTAGAATCGAAGAGACGGAGTGCATAAAAGAGTAAAAGAGTGCTTAAAATCGAGACCCTGATTTGGAAACCTTAATCTGGGACGTTAGAAGTACGTGCTAAAAAATGGAGTCACGGTCGATGTTTTTTGAAACTTTTGTGGAGAATCATTAGGACTGATGATTTAGAATCGAATTTTGAAGAATCGGATAGCATAAAACAGCAAAATAGTGCTTAAAATCGAGACCCTAATTCGGTAACCTTAATCTGGGACGTTTGAAGTACGTGCTAAAAAAAACGAGTCACGGACGACGTTTTTCAAAACTTTTGTTGGGAATCATTAGGCCGAATGATTTAGAATAGAATTTCAAAGAAACGGAGTGCATAAAACAGTAAAAGAGTGCTTAAAATCGAGACCCTAATTCAGAAACCAAAATCTTGGACGTTTGAAGTCCGTGCTAAAAAAATGAGTCACGGTTCACGATTTTTGAAAATTTTGTGGCGAATCATTAGGACTGATGATTTAGAATCGAATTTCGAAGAAACGGAGTGCATAAAACAGTAACAGAGTGCTTAAAATCGAGACCCTAATTCAGAAACCCAAATCTGGGACGTTTGAAGTCCGTGCTAAAAAAATGAGTCACGGTTCACGATTTTTGAAACTTTTGTGGCGAATCATTAGTACTGATGATTTAGAATCGAAGAGACGGAGTGCATAAAAGAGTAAAAGAGTGCTTAAAATCGAGACCCTAATTTGGAAACCTTAATCTGGGACGTTTGAAGTACGTGCTAAAAAATGGAGTCACGGTCGATGTTTTTGGAAACTTTTGTGGAGAATCATTAGGACTGATGATTTAGAATCGAATTTTGAAGAAACGGATAGCATAAAACAGGAAAAGAGTGCTTGAAACCGAGACCCTAATTCGGAAACCTTAATCTGGGACGTTTGAAGTACGTGCTAAAAAAACCGAGTCACGGACGACGTTTTTCGAAACTTTTGTTAGGAATCATTAGGCCGAATTATTTAGAATCGAATTTCGAAGAAACGGAGTGCATAAAACAGTAAAAGAGTGCTTAAAATCGAGACCCTAATTCAAAAACCCAAATCTGGGACGTTTGAAGTCCGTGCTAAAAAAATGAGTCACGGTTCACGATTTTTGAAACTTTTGTGGCGAATCATTAGTACTGATGATTTAGAATCGAAGAGATGGAGTGCATAAAAGAGTAAAAGAGTGCTTAAAATCGAGACCCTAATTTGGAAACCTTAATCTGGGACGTTTGAAGTACGTGCTAAAAAATGGAGTCACGGTCGATGTTTTTGGAAACTTTTGTGGAGAATCATTAGGACTGATGATTTAGAATCGAATTTTGAAGAAACGGATAGCATAAAACAGGAAAAGAGTGCTTAAAATCGAGACCCTAATTCGGAAACCTTAATTTGGGACGTTTGAAGTACGTGCTAAAAAAACCGAGTCACGGACGACGTTTTTCGAAACTTTTGTTAGGAATCATTAGGCCGAATTATTTAGAATAGAATTTCAAAGAAACGGAGTGCATAAAACAGTAAAAGAGTGCTTAAAATCGAGACCCTAATTCAAAAACCCAACTGTGGGACGTTTGAAGTCCGTGCTAAAAAAATGAGTCACGGTTCACGATTTTTGAAACTTTTGTGGCGAATCATTAGTACTGATGATTTAGAATCGAAGAGACGGAGTGCATAAAAGAGTAAAAGAGTGCTTAAAATCGAGACCCTGATTTGGAAACCTTAATCTGGGACGTTAGAAGTACGTGCTAAAAAATGGAGTCACGGTCGATGTTTTTTGAAACTTTTGTGGAGAATCATTAGGACTGATGATTTATAATCGAATTTTGAAGAATCGGATAGCATAAAACAGCAAAATAGTGCTTAAAATCGAGACCCTAATTCGGTAACCTTAATCTGGGACGTTTGAAGTACGTGCTAAAAAAAACGAGTCACGGACGACGTTTTTCAAAACTTTTGTTGGGAATCATTAGGCCGAATGATTTAGAATAGAATTTCAAAGAAACGGAGTGCATAAAACAGTAAAAGAGTGCTTAAAATCGAGACCCTAATTCAGAAACCAAAATCTTGGACGTTTGAAGTCCGTGCTAAAAAAATGAGTCACGGTTCACGATTTTTGAAAATTTTGTGGCGAATCATTAGGACTGATGATTTAGAATCGAATTTCGAAGAAACGGAGTGCATAAAACAGTAAAAGAGTGCTTAAAATCGAGACCCTAATTCAGAAACCCAAATCTGGGACGTTTGAAGTCCGTGCTAAAAAAATGAGTCACGGTTCACGATTTTTGAAACTTTTGTTGCGAATCATTAGTATTGATGATTTAGAATCGAAGAGACGGAGTGCATAAAAGAGTAAAAGAGTGCTTAAAATCGAGACCCTAATTTGGAAACCTTAATCTGGGACGTTTGAAGTACGTGCAAAAAATGGAGTCACGGTCGATGTTTTTGGAAACTTTTGTGGAGAATCATTAGGACTGATGATTTAGAATCGAATTTTGAAGAAACGGATAGCATAAAACAGGAAAAGAGTGCTTAAAATCGAGACCCTAATTCGGAAACCTTAATCTGGGACGTTTGAAGTACGTGCTAAAAAAACCGAGTCACGGACGACGTTTTTCGAAACTTTTGATAGGAATCATTAGGCCGAATTATTTAGAATCGAATTTCGAAGAAACGGAGTGCATAAAACAGTAAAAGAGTGCTTAAAATCGAGACCCTAATTCAGAAACCCAAATCTGGGACGTTTGAAGTCCGTGCTAAAAAAATGAGTCACGGTTCACGATTTTTGAAACTTTTGTGGCGAATCATTAGGCCTGATGATTTAGAATCGAAGAGACGGAGTGCATAAAAGAGTAAAAGAGTGCTTAAAATCAAGACCCTAATTTGGAAACCTTAATCTGGGACGTTTGAAGTACGTGCTAAAAAATGGAGTCACGGTCGATGTTTTTCGATACTTTTGTGGCGAATCATTAGTACTGATGATTTCGAATCGAATTTTGAAGAAACGGATAGCATAAAACAGTAAAAGAGTGCTTAAAATCGAGACCCTAATTCGGAAACCTTAATCTGGGACGTTTGAAGTACGTGCTAAAAAAACCGAGTCACGGACGACGTTTTTCGAAACTTTTGTTAGGAATCATTAGGCCGAATTATTTAGAATCGAATTTCGAAGAAACGGAGTGCATAAAACAGTAAAAGAGTGCTTAAAATCGAGACCCTAATTCAGAAACCCAAATCTGGGACGTTTGAAGTCCGTGCTAAAAAAATGAGTCACGGTTCACGATTTTTGAAACTTTTGTGGCGAATCATTAGTACTGATGATTTAGAATCGAAGAGACGGAGTGCATAAAAGAGTAAAAGAGTGCTTAAAATCGAGACCCTGATTTGGAAACCTTAATCTGGGACGTTAGAAGTACGTGCTAAAAAATGGAGTCACGGTCGATGTTTTTTGAAACTTTTGTGGAGAATCATTAGGACTGATGATTTAGAATCGAATTTTGAAGAATCGGATAGCATAAAACAGCAAAATAGTGCTTAAAATCGAGACCCTAATTCGGTAACCTTAATCTGGGACGTTTGAAGTACGTGCTAAAAAAAACGAGTCACGGACGACGTTTTTCAAAACTTTTGTTGGGAATCATTAGGCCGAATGATTTAGAATAGAATTTCAAAGAAACGGAGTGCATAAAACAGTAAAAGAGTGCTTAAAATCGAGACCCTAATTCAGAAACCAAAATCTTGGACGTTTGAAGTCCGTGCTAAAAAAATGAGTCACGGTTCACGATTTTTGAAAATTTTGTGGCGAATCATTAGGACTGATGATTTAGAATCGAATTTCGAAGAAACGGAGTGCATAAAACAGTAAAAGAGTGCTTAAAATCGAGACCCTAATTCAGAAACCCAAATCTGGGACGTTTGAAGTCCGTGCTAAAAAAATGAGTCACGGTTCACGATTTTTGAAACTTTTGTGGCGAATCATTAGTACTGATGATTTAGAATCGAAGAGACGGAGTGCATAAAAGAGTAAAAGAGTGCTTAAAATCGAGACCCTAATTTGGAAACCTTAATCTGGGACGTTTGAAGTACGTGCTAAAAAATGGAGTCACGGTCGATGTTTTTGGAAACTTTTGTGGAGAATCATTAGGACTGATGATTTAGAATCGAATTTTGAAGAAACGGATAGCATAAAACAGGAAAAGAGTGCTTAAAATCGAGACCCTAATTCGGAAACCTTAATCTGGGACGTTTGAAGTACGTGCTAAAAAAACCGAGTCACGGACGACGTTTTTCGAAACTTTTGTTAGGAATCATTAGGCCGAATTATTTAGAATCGAATTTCGAAGAAACGGAGTGCATAAAACAGTAAAAGAGTGCTTAAAATCGAGACCCTAATTCAGAAACCCAAATCTGGGACGTTTGAAGTCCGTGCTAAAAAAATGAGTCACGGTTCACGATTTTTGAAACTTTTGTGGCGAATCATTAGTACTGATGATTTAGAATCGAAGAGACGGAGTGCATAAAAGAGTAAAAGAGTGCTTAAAATCGAGACCCTGATTTGGAAACCTTAATCTGGGACGTTTGAAGTACGTGCTAAAAAATGGAGTCACGGTCGATGTTTTTGGAAACTTTTGTGGAGAATCATTAGGACTGATGATTTAGAATCGAATTTTGAAGAAACGGATAGCATAAAACAGGAAAAGAGTGCTTGAAACCGAGACCCTAATTCGGAAACCTTAATCTGGGACGTTTGAAGTACGTGCTAAAAAAACCGAGTCACGGACGACGTTTTTCGAAACTTTTGTTAGGAATCATTAGGCCGAATTATTTAGAATCGAATTTCGAAGAAACGGAGTGCATAAAACAGTAAAAGAGTGCTTAAAATCGAGACCCTAATTCAGAAACCCAAATCTGGGACGTTTGAAGTCCGTGCTAAAAAAATGAGTCACGGTTCACGATTTTTGAAACTTTTGTGGCGAATCATTAGTACTGATGATTTAGAATCGAAGAGACGGAGTGCATAAAAGAGTAAAAGAGTGCTTAAAATCGAGACCCTGATTTGGAAACCTTAATCTGGGACGTTAGAAGTACGTGCTAAAAAATGGAGTCACGGTCGATGTTTTTGAAACTTTTGTGGAGAATCTTTAGGACTGATGATTTAGAATCGAATTTTGAAGAATCGGATAGCATAAAACAGCAAAATAGTGCTTAAAATCGAGACCCTAATTCGGTAACCTTAATCTGGGACGTTTGAAGTACGTGCTAAAAAAACGAGTCACGGACGACGTTTTTCAAAACTTTTGTTGGGAATCATTAGGCCGAATGATTTAGAATAGAATTTCAAAGAAACGGAGTGCATAAAACAGTAAAAGAGTGCTTAAAATCGAGACCCTAATTCAGAAACCAAAATCTTGGACGTTTGAAGTCCGTGCTAAAAAAATGAGTCACGGTTCACGATTTTTGAAAATTTTGTGGCGAATCATTAGGACTGATGATTTAGAATCGAATTTCGAAGAAACGGAGTGCATAAAACAGTAAAAGAGTGCTTAAAATCGAGACCCTAATTCAGAAACCCAAATCTGGGACGTTTGAAGTCCGTGCTAAAAAAATGAGTCACGGTTCACGATTTTTGAAACTTTTGTGGCGAATCATTAGTACTGATGATTTAGAATCGAAGAGACGGAGTGCATAAAAGAGTAAAAGAGTGCTTAAAATCGAGACCCTAATTTGGAAACCTTAATCTGGGACGTTTGAAGTACGTGCTAAAAAATGGAGTCACGGTCGATGTTTTTGGAAACTTTTGTGGAGAATCATTAGGACTGATGATTTAGAATCGAATTTTGAAGAAACGGATAGCATAAAACAGGAAAAGAGTGCTTAAAATCGAGACCCTAATTCGGAAACCTTAATCTGGGACGTTTGAAGTACGTGCTAAAAAAACCGAGTCACGGACGACGTTTTTCGAAACTTTTGTTAGGAATCATTAGGCCGAATTATTTAGAATCGAATTTCGAAGAAACGGAGTGCATAAAACAGTAAAAGAGTGCTTAAAATCGAGACCCTAATTCAGAAACCCAAATCTGGGACGTTTGAAGTCCGTGCTAAAAAAATGAGTCACGGTTCACGATTTTTGAAACTTTTGTGGCGAATCATTAGTACTGATGATTTAGAATCGAAGAGACGGAGTGCATAAAAGAGTAAAAGAGTGCTTAAAATCGAGACCCTGATTTGGAAACCTTAATCTGGGACGTTAGAAGTACGTGCTAAAAAATGGAGTCACGGTCGATGTTTTTGAAACTTTTGTGGAGAATCATTAGGACTGATGATTTAGAATCGAATTTTGAAGAATCGGATAGCATAAAACAGCAAAATAGTGCTTAAAATCGAGACCCTAATTCGGTAACCTTAATCTGGGACGTTTGAAGTACGTGCTAAAAAAACGAGTCACGGACGACGTTTTTCAAAACTTTTGTTGGGAATCATTAGGCCGAATGATTTAGAATAGAATTTCAAAGAAACGGAGTGCATAAAACAGTAAAAGAGTGCTTAAAATCGAGACCCTAATTCAGAAACCAAAATCTTGGACGTTTGAAGTCCGTGCTAAAAAAATGAGTCACGGTTCACGATTTTTGAAAATTTTGTGGCGAATCATTAGGACTGATGATTTAGAATCGAATTTCGAAGAAACGGAGTGCATAAAACAGTAAAAGAGTGCTTAAAATCGAGACCCTAATTCAGAAACCCAAATCTGGGACGTTTGAAGTCCGTGCTAAAAAAATGAGTCACGGTTCACGATTTTTGAAACTTTTGTGGCGAATCATTAGTACTGATGATTTAGAATCGAAGAGACGGAGTGCATAAAAGAGTAAAAGAGTGCTTAAAATCGAGACCCTAATTTGGAAACCTTAATCTGGGACGTTTGAAGTACGTGCTAAAAAATGGAGTCACGGTCGATGTTTTTGGAAACTTTTGTGGAGAATCATTAGGACTGATGATTTAGAATCGAATTTTGAAGAAACGGATAGCATAAAACAGGAAAAGAGTGCTTAAAATCGAGACCCTAATTCGGAAACCTTAATCTGGGACGTTTGAAGTACGTGCTAAAAAAACCGAGTCACGGACGACGTTTTTCGAAACTTTTGTTAGGAATCATTAGGCCGAATTATTTAGAATCGAATTTCGAAGAAACGGAGTGCATAAAACAGTAAAAGAGTGCTTAAAATCGAGACCCTAATTCAGAAACCCAAATCTGGGACGTTTGAAGTCCGTGCTAAAAAAATGAGTCACGGTTCACGATTTTTGAAACTTTTGTGGCGAATCATTAGTACTGATGATTTAGAATCGAAGAGACGGAGTGCATAAAAGAGTAAAAGAGTGCTTAAAATCGAGACCCTGATTTGGAAACCTTAATCTGGGACGTTAGAAGTACGTGCTAAAAAATGGAGTCACGGTCGATGTTTTTGAAACTTTTGTGGAGAATCATTAGGACTGATGATTTAGAATCGAATTTTGAAGAATCGGATAGCATAAAACAGCAAAATAGTGCTTAAAATCGAGACCCTAATTCGGTAACCTTAATCTGGGACGTTTGAAGTACGTGCTAAAAAAACGAGTCACGGACGACGTTTTTCAAAACTTTTGTTGGGAATCATTAGGCCGAATGATTTAGAATAGAATTTCAAAGAAACGGAGTGCATAAAACAGTAAAAGAGTGCTTAAAATCGAGACCCTAATTCAGAAACCAAAATCTTGGACGTTTGAAGTCCGTGCTAAAAAAATGAGTCACGGTTCACGATTTTTGAAAATTTTGTGGCGAATCATTAGGACTGATGATTTAGAATCGAATTTCGAAGAAACGGAGTGCATAAAACAGTAAAAGAGTGCTTAAAATCGAGACCCTAATTCAGAAACCCAAATCTGGGACGTTTGAAGTCCGTGCTAAAAAAATGAGTCACGGTTCACGATTTTTGAAACTTTTGTGGCGAATCATTAGTACTGATGATTTAGAATCGAAGAGACGGAGTGCATAAAAGAGTAAAAGAGTGCTTCAAATCGAGACCCTAATTTGGAAACCTTAATCTGGGACGTTTGAAGTACGTGCTAAAAAAATGGACTCACGTTCGATGTTTTTCGAACCTTTTGTGGCGAATCATTAGGACTGATGATTTAGAATCGAATTTTGAAGAAACGGATAGCATAAAACATTAAAATAGTGCTTAAAATCGAGACCCTAATTCGGTAACCTTAATCTGGGACGTTTGAAGTACGTGCTACCGAGTCACAGACGACGTTTTTAGAAAATTTTGTTGGGAATCATTAGGCCGAATGATTTAGAATAGAATTTCGAAGAAACGGAGTGTATAAAACAATTAAAGAGTGCTGAAAATCGAGACCCTAATTCGGAAACCTTAATATTGGACGTTTGAAGTACGTGCTAAAAAAACAGTGTCACGGACGACGTTTTTCGAAACTTTTGTTGGGAATCATTAGGCCGGATGTTTAGAATAGAATTTAGAAGAAACGGAGTGCATAAAAGAGTAAAAGGGTGCTTAAAATCGAGACCCTAATTCGGAAACCTTTGTCTGGGACGTTTGAAGTACGTGCTAAAAAATGGAGTCACGGTCGATGTTTTTCGAAACTTTTGTGGCGAATCATTAGTACTGATGATTTAGAATCGAATTTCGAAGAAACGGATAGCATAAAACAGTAAAAGAGTGCTTAAAATCGAGACCCTAATTCGGAAACCTTAATCTGGGACGTTTGAAGTACGTTCTAAAAAAACCGAGTCACGGACGACGTTTTTCGAAACTTTTGTTGGGAATCATTAGGCCGAATGATTTAGAATAGAATTTCGAAGAAACGGAGTGCATAAAACAGAAAAAGAGTAATTAAAATCGAGAACCTAATTTAGAAACCCAAATCTAGGACGTTTGAAGTCCGTGCTAAAAAACATGAGTCACGGTTCACGATTTTTGAAACTTTTGTGGCGAATCATTAGGCCTGATGATTTAAAATCGAAGAGACGGAGTGCATAAAAGAGTAAAAGAGTGCTTCAAATCGAGACCCTAATTTGGAAACCTTAATCTGGGACGTTTGAAGTACGTGCTAAAAAAATGGACTCACGTTCGATGTTTTTCGAACCTTTTGTGGCGAATCATTAGGACTGATGATTTAGAATCGAATTTTGAAGAAACGGATAGCATAAAACATTAAAATAGTGCTTAAAATCGAGACCCTAATTCGGTAACCTTAATCTGGGACGTTTGAAGTACGTGCTAAAAAAACCGAGTCACGGTCGATGTTTTTCAAAACTTTTGTGGCGAATCATTAGGACTGATGATTTAGAATCGAATTTTGAAGAAACGGATAGCATGAAACAGTAAAATAGTGCTTAAAATTGAGACCCTAATTCGGTAACCTTAATCTGGGACGTTTGAAGTACGTGCTAAAAATACCGAGTAACGGTCGACGTTTTTCGAAACTTTTTCGGGGAATCATTCGGCCGCATAATTTAGAATATAATTTCGAAGAAACGGAGTGCATAAAACAATTAAAGAGTGCTGAAAATCGAGACCCTAATTCGGAAACCTTAATATTGGACGTTTCAAGTACATGCTAAAAAAATAGTGTCACGGACGACGTTTTTCGAAACTTTTGTTGGGAATCAATAGGCCGGATGTTTAGAATAGAATTTAGAAGAAACGGTGTGCATAAAAGAGTAAAAGGGTGCTTAAAATCGAGACCCTAATTCGGAAACCTTTGTCTGGGACGTTTGAAGTACTCGCTAAAAAATGGAGTCACGGTCGATGTTTTTCAAAACTTTTGTGGCGAATCATTAGTACTGATGATTTAGAATCGAATTTCGAAGAAACGGATAGCATAAAACAGTAAAAGAGTGCTTAAAATCGAGACCCTAATTCGGAAACCTTAATCTGGGACGTTTGAAGTACGTTCTAAAAAAACCGAGTCACGGACGACGTTTTTCGAAACTTTTGTTGGGAATCATTAGGCCGAATGATTTAGAATAGAATTTCGAAGAAACGGAGTGCATAAAACAGAAAAAGAGTAATTAAAATCGAGAACCTAATTCAGAAACCCAAATCTGGGACGTTTGAAGTCCGTGCTAAAAAACATGAGTCACGGTTCACGATTTTTGAAACTTTTGTGGCGAATCATTAGGCCTGATGATTTAGAATCGAAGAGACGGAGTGCATAAAAGAGTAAAAGAGTGCTTCAAATCGAGACCCTAATTTGGAAACCTTAATCTGGGACGTTTGAAGTACGTGCTAAAAAAATGGACTCACGTTCGATGTTTTTCGAAACTTTTGTGGCGAATCATTAGGACTGATGATTTAGAATCGAATTTTGAAGAAACGGATAGCATAAAACATTAAAATAGTGCTTAAAATCGAGACCCTAATTCGGTAATCTTAATCTGGGACGTTTGAAGTACGTGTTAAAAAAACCGAGTCACAGACGACGTTTTTAGAAAATTTTATTGGGAATCATTAGGCCGAATGATTTAGAATAGAATTTCGAAGAAACGGAGTGTATAAAACAATTAAAGAGTGCTGAAAATCGAGACCCTAATTCGGAAACCTTAATATTGGACGTTTGAAGTATGTGCTAAAAAAACAGTGTCACGGACGACGTTTTTCGAAACTTTTGTTGGGAATCATTAGGCCGGATGTTTAGAATAGAATTTAGAAGAAACGGAGTGCATAAAAGAGTAAAAGGGTGCTTAAAATCGAGACCCTAATTCGGGAAACCTTTGTCTGGGACGTTTGAAGTACGTGCTAAAAAATGGAGTCACGGTCGATGTTTTTCGAAACTTTTGTGGCGAATCATTAGTACTGATGATTTAGAATCGAATTTCGAAGAAACGGATAGCATAAAACAGTAAAAGAGTGCTTAAAATCGAGACCCTAATTCGGAAACCTTAATCTGGGACGTTTGAAGTACGTTCTAAAAAAACCGAGTCACGGACGACGTTTTTCGAAACTTTTGTTGGGAATCATTAGGCCGAATGATTTAGAATAGAATTTCGAAGAAACGGAGTGCATAAAACAGAAAAAGAGTAATTAAAATCGAGAACCTAATTCAGAAACACAAATCTGGGACGTTTGAAGTCCGTGCTAAAAAACATGAGTCATGGTTCACGATTTTTGAAACTTTTGTGGCGAATCATTAGGCCTGATGATTTAGAATCGAAGAGACGGAGTGCATAAAAGAGTAAAAGAGTGCTTCAAATCGAGACCCTAATTTGGAAACCTTAATCTGGGACGTTTGAAGTACGTGCTAAAAAAATGGACTCACGTTCGATGTTTTTCGAAACTTTTGTGGCGAATCATTAGGACTGATGATTTAGAATCGAATTTTGAAGAAACGGATAGCATAAAACATTAAAATAGTGCTTAAAATCGAGACCCTAATTCGGTAATCTTAATCTGGGACGTTTGAAGTACGTGTTAAAAAAACCGAGTCACAGACGACGTTTTTAGAAAATTTTGTTGGGAATCATTAGGCCGAATGATTTAGAATAGAATTTCGAAGAAACGGAGTGTATAAAACAATTAAAGAGTGCTGAAAATCGAGACCCTAATTCGGAAACCTTAATATTGGACGTTTGAAGTACGTGCTAAAAAAACAGTGTCACGGACGACGTTTTTCGAAACTTTTGTTGGGAATCATTAGGCCGGATGTTTAGAATAGAATTTAGAAGAAACGGAGTGCATAAAAGAGTAAAAGGGTGCTTAAAATCGAGACCCTAATTCGGAAACCTTTGTCTGGGACGTTTGAAGTACGTGCTAAAAAATGGAGTCACGGTCGATGTTTTTCGAAACTTTTGTGGCGAATCATTAGTACTGATGATTTAGAATCGAATTTCGAAGAAACGGATAGCATAAAACAGTAAAAGAGTGCTTAAAATCGAGACCCTAATTCGGAAACCTTAATCTGGGACGTTTGAAGTACGTTCTAAAAAAACCGAGTCACGGACGACGTTTTTCGAAACTTTTGTTGGGAATCATTAGGCCGAATGATTTAGAATAGAATTTCGAAGAAACGGAGTGCATAAAACAGAAAAAGAGTAATTAAAATCGAGAACCTAATTTAGAAACCCAAATCTAGGACGTTTGAAGTCCGTGCTAAAAAACATGAGTCACGGTTCACGATTTTTGAAACTTTTGTGGCGAATCATTAGGCCTGATGATTTAAAATCGAAGAGACGGAGTGCATAAAAGAGTAAAAGAGTGCTTCAAATCGAGACCCTAATTTGGAAACCTTAATCTGGGACGTTTGAAGTACGTGCTAAAAAAATGGACTCACGTTAGATGTTTTTCGAACCTTTTGTGGCGAATCATTAGGACTGATGATTTAGAATCGAATTTTGAAGAAACGGATAGCATAAAACAGGAAAAGAGTGCTTAAAATCGAGACCCTAATTCGGAAACCTTAATCTGGGACGTTTGAAGTACGTGCTAAAAAAACCGAGTCACGGACGACGTTTTTCGAAACTTTTGTTAGGAATCATTAGGCCGAATTATTTAGAATCGAATTTCGAAGAAACGGAGTGCATAAAACAGTAAAAGAGTGCTTAAAATCGAGACCCTAATTCAGAAACCCAAATCTGGGACGTTTGAAGTCCGTGCTAAAAAAATGAGTCACGGTTCACGATTTTTGAAACTTTTGTGGCGAATCATTAGTACTGATGATTTAGAATCGAAGAGACGGAGTGCATAAAAGAGTAAAAGAGTGCTTAAAATCGAGACCCTGATTTGGAAACCTTAATCTGGGACGTTAGAAGTACGTGCTAAAAAATGGAGTCACGGTCGATGTTTTTGAAACTTTTGTGGAGAATCATTAGGACTGATGATTTAGAATCGAATTTTGAAGAATCGGATAGCATAAAACAGCAAAATAGTGCTTAAAATCGAGACCCTAATTCGGTAACCTTAATCTGGGACGTTTGAAGTACGTGCTAAAAAAACGAGTCACGGACGACGTTTTTCAAAACTTTTGTTGGGAATCATTAGGCCGAATGATTTAGAATAGAATTTCAAAGAAACGGAGTGCATAAAACAGTAAAAGAGTGCTTCAAATCGAGACCCTAATTTGGAAACCTTAATCTGGGACGTTTGAAGTACGTGCTAAAAAAATGGACTCACGTTCGATGTTTTTCGAAACTTTTGTGGCGAATCATTAGGACTGATGATTTAGAATCGAATTTTGAAGAAACGGATAGCATAAAACATTAAAATAGTGCTTAAAATCGAGACCCTAATTCGGTAATCTTAATCTGGGACGTTTGAAGTACGTGTTAAAAAAACCGAGTCACAGACGACGTTTTTAGAAAATTTTATTGGGAATCATTAGGCCGAATGATTTAGAATAGAATTTCGAAGAAACGGAGTGTATAAAACAATTAAAGAGTGCTGAAAATCGAGACCCTAATTCGGAAACCTTAATATTGGACGTTTGAAGTATGTGCTAAAAAAACAGTGTCACGGACGACGTTTTTCGAAACTTTTGTTGGGAATCATTAGGCCGGATGTTTAGAATAGAATTTAGAAGAAACGGAGTGCATAAAAGAGTAAAAGGGTGCTTAAAATCGAGACCCTAATTCGGGAAACCTTTGTCTGGGACGTTTGAAGTACGTGCTAAAAAATGGAGTCACGGTCGATGTTTTTCGAAACTTTTGTGGCGAATCATTAGTACTGATGATTTAGAATCGAATTTCGAAGAAACGGATAGCATAAAACAGTAAAAGAGTGCTTAAAATCGAGACCCTAATTCGGAAACCTTAATCTGGGACGTTTGAAGTACGTTCTAAAAAAACCGAGTCACGGACGACGTTTTTCGAAACTTTTGTTGGGAATCATTAGGCCGAATGATTTAGAATAGAATTTCGAAGAAACGGAGTGCATAAAACAGAAAAAGAGTAATTAAAATCGAGAACCTAATTCAGAAACACAAATCTGGGACGTTTGAAGTCCGTGCTAAAAAACATGAGTCATGGTTCACGATTTTTGAAACTTTTGTGGCGAATCATTAGGCCTGATGATTTAGAATCGAAGAGACGGAGTGCATAAAAGAGTAAAAGAGTGCTTCAAATCGAGACCCTAATTTGGAAACCTTAATCTGGGACGTTTGAAGTACGTGCTAAAAAAATGGACTCACGTTCGATGTTTTTCGAAACTTTTGTGGCGAATCATTAGGACTGATGATTTAGAATCGAATTTTGAAGAAACGGATAGCATAAAACATTAAAATAGTGCTTAAAATCGAGACCCTAATTCGGTAATCTTAATCTGGGACGTTTGAAGTACGTGTTAAAAAAACCGAGTCACAGACGACGTTTTTAGAAAATTTTGTTGGGAATCATTAGGCCGAATGATTTAGAATAGAATTTCGAAGAAACGGAGTGTATAAAACAATTAAAGAGTGCTGAAAATCGAGACCCTAATTCGGAAACCTTAATATTGGACGTTTGAAGTACGTGCTAAAAAAACAGTGTCACGGACGACGTTTTTCGAAACTTTTGTTGGGAATCATTAGGCCGGATGTTTAGAATAGAATTTAGAAGAAACGGAGTGCATAAAAGAGTAAAAGGGTGCTTAAAATCGAGACCCTAATTCGGAAACCTTTGTCTGGGACGTTTGAAGTACGTGCTAAAAAATGGAGTCACGGTCGATGTTTTTCGAAACTTTTGTGGCGAATCATTAGTACTGATGATTTAGAATCGAATTTCGAAGAAACGGATAGCATAAAACAGTAAAAGAGTGCTTAAAATCGAGACCCTAATTCGGAAACCTTAATCTGGGACGTTTGAAGTACGTTCTAAAAAAACCGAGTCACGGACGACGTTTTTCGAAACTTTTGTTGGGAATCATTAGGCCGAATGATTTAGAATAGAATTTCGAAGAAACGGAGTGCATAAAACAGAAAAAGAGTAATTAAAATCGAGAACCTAATTTAGAAACCCAAATCTAGGACGTTTGAAGTCCGTGCTAAAAAACATGAGTCACGGTTCACGATTTTTGAAACTTTTGTGGCGAATCATTAGGCCTGATGATTTAAAATCGAAGAGACGGAGTGCATAAAAGAGTAAAAGAGTGCTTCAAATCGAGACCCTAATTTGGAAACCTTAATCTGGGACGTTTGAAGTACGTGCTAAAAAAATGGACTCACGTTAGATGTTTTTCGAACCTTTTGTGGCGAATCATTAGGACTGATGATTTAGAATCGAATTTTGAAGAAACGGATAGCATAAAACAGGAAAAGAGTGCTTAAAATCGAGACCCTAATTCGGAAACCTTAATCTGGGACGTTTGAAGTACGTGCTAAAAAAACCGAGTCACGGACGACGTTTTTCGAAACTTTTGTTAGGAATCATTAGGCCGAATTATTTAGAATCGAATTTCGAAGAAACGGAGTGCATAAAACAGTAAAAGAGTGCTTAAAATCGAGACCCTAATTCAGAAACCCAAATCTGGGACGTTTGAAGTCCGTGCTAAAAAAATGAGTCACGGTTCACGATTTTTGAAACTTTTGTGGCGAATCATTAGTACTGATGATTTAGAATCGAAGAGACGGAGTGCATAAAAGAGTAAAAGAGTGCTTAAAATCGAGACCCTGATTTGGAAACCTTAATCTGGGACGTTAGAAGTACGTGCTAAAAAATGGAGTCACGGTCGATGTTTTTGAAACTTTTGTGGAGAATCATTAGGACTGATGATTTAGAATCGAATTTTGAAGAATCGGATAGCATAAAACAGCAAAATAGTGCTTAAAATCGAGACCCTAATTCGGTAACCTTAATCTGGGACGTTTGAAGTACGTGCTAAAAAAACGAGTCACGGACGACGTTTTTCAAAACTTTTGTTGGGAATCATTAGGCCGAATGATTTAGAATAGAATTTCAAAGAAACGGAGTGCATAAAACAGTAAAAGAGTGCTTAAAATCGAGACCCTAATTCAGAAACCAAAATCTTGGACGTTTGAAGTCCGTGCTAAAAAAATGAGTCACGGTTCACGATTTTTGAAAATTTTGTGGCGAATCATTAGGACTGATGATTTAGAATCGAATTTCGAAGAAACGGAGTGCATAAAACAGTAAAAGAGTGCTTAAAATCGAGACCCTAATTCAGAAACCCAAATCTGGGACGTTTGAAGTCCGTGCTAAAAAAATGAGTCACGGTTCACGATTTTTGAAACTTTTGTGGCGAATCATTAGTACTGATGATTTAGAATCGAAGAGACGGAGTGCATAAAAGAGTAAAAGAGTGCTTCAAATCGAGACCCTAATTTGGAAACCTTAATCTGGGACGTTTGAAGTACGTGCTAAAAAAATGGACTCACGTTCGATGTTTTTCGAACCTTTTGTGGCGAATCATTAGGACTGATGATTTAGAATCGAATTTTGAAGAAACGGATAGCATAAAACATTAAAATAGTGCTTAAAATCGAGACCCTAATTCGGTAACCTTAATCTGGGACGTTTGAAGTACGTGCTACCGAGTCACAGACGACGTTTTTAGAAAATTTTGTTGGGAATCATTAGGCCGAATGATTTAGAATAGAATTTCGAAGAAACGGAGTGTATAAAACAATTAAAGAGTGCTGAAAATCGAGACCCTAATTCGGAAACCTTAATATTGGACGTTTGAAGTACGTGCTAAAAAAACAGTGTCACGGACGACGTTTTTCGAAACTTTTGTTGGGAATCATTAGGCCGGATGTTTAGAATAGAATTTAGAAGAAACGGAGTGCATAAAAGAGTAAAAGGGTGCTTAAAATCGAGACCCTAATTCGGAAACCTTTGTCTGGGACGTTTGAAGTACGTGCTAAAAAATGGAGTCACGGTCGATGTTTTTCGAAACTTTTGTGGCGAATCATTAGTACTGATGATTTAGAATCGAATTTCGAAGAAACGGATAGCATAAAACAGTAAAAGAGTGCTTAAAATCGAGACCCTAATTCGGAAACCTTAATCTGGGACGTTTGAAGTACGTTCTAAAAAAACCGAGTCACGGACGACGTTTTTCGAAACTTTTGTTGGGAATCATTAGGCCGAATGATTTAGAATAGAATTTCGAAGAAACGGAGTGCATAAAACAGAAAAAGAGTAATTAAAATCGAGAACCTAATTTAGAAACCCAAATCTAGGACGTTTGAAGTCCGTGCTAAAAAACATGAGTCACGGTTCACGATTTTTGAAACTTTTGTGGCGAATCATTAGGCCTGATGATTTAAAATCGAAGAGACGGAGTGCATAAAAGAGTAAAAGAGTGCTTCAAATCGAGACCCTAATTTGGAAACCTTAATCTGGGACGTTTGAAGTACGTGCTAAAAAAATGGACTCACGTTCGATGTTTTTCGAACCTTTTGTGGCGAATCATTAGGACTGATGATTTAGAATCGAATTTTGAAGAAACGGATAGCATAAAACATTAAAATAGTGCTTAAAATCGAGACCCTAATTCGGTAACCTTAATCTGGGACGTTTGAAGTACGTGCTAAAAAAACCGAGTCACGGTCGATGTTTTTCAAAACTTTTGTGGCGAATCATTAGGACTGATGATTTAGAATCGAATTTTGAAGAAACGGATAGCATGAAACAGTAAAATAGTGCTTAAAATTGAGACCCTAATTCGGTAACCTTAATCTGGGACGTTTGAAGTACGTGCTAAAAATACCGAGTAACGGTCGACGTTTTTCGAAACTTTTTCGGGGAATCATTCGGCCGCATAATTTAGAATATAATTTCGAAGAAACGGAGTGCATAAAACAATTAAAGAGTGCTGAAAATCGAGACCCTAATTCGGAAACCTTAATATTGGACGTTTCAAGTACATGCTAAAAAAATAGTGTCACGGACGACGTTTTTCGAAACTTTTGTTGGGAATCAATAGGCCGGATGTTTAGAATAGAATTTAGAAGAAACGGTGTGCATAAAAGAGTAAAAGGGTGCTTAAAATCGAGACCCTAATTCGGAAACCTTTGTCTGGGACGTTTGAAGTACTCGCTAAAAAATGGAGTCACGGTCGATGTTTTTCAAAACTTTTGTGGCGAATCATTAGTACTGATGATTTAGAATCGAATTTCGAAGAAACGGATAGCATAAAACAGTAAAAGAGTGCTTAAAATCGAGACCCTAATTCGGAAACCTTAATCTGGGACGTTTGAAGTACGTTCTAAAAAAACCGAGTCACGGACGACGTTTTTCGAAACTTTTGTTGGGAATCATTAGGCCGAATGATTTAGAATAGAATTTCGAAGAAACGGAGTGCATAAAACAGAAAAAGAGTAATTAAAATCGAGAACCTAATTCAGAAACCCAAATCTGGGACGTTTGAAGTCCGTGCTAAAAAACATGAGTCACGGTTCACGATTTTTGAAACTTTTGTGGCGAATCATTAGGCCTGATGATTTAGAATCGAAGAGACGGAGTGCATAAAAGAGTAAAAGAGTGCTTCAAATCGAGACCCTAATTTGGAAACCTTAATCTGGGACGTTTGAAGTACGTGCTAAAAAAATGGACTCACGTTCGATGTTTTTCGAAACTTTTGTGGCGAATCATTAGGACTGATGATTTAGAATCGAATTTTGAAGAAACGGATAGCATAAAACATTAAAATAGTGCTTAAAATCGAGACCCTAATTCGGTAATCTTAATCTGGGACGTTTGAAGTACGTGCTAAAAAAACCGAGTCACGGTCGATGTTTTTCAAAACTTTTGTGGCGAATCATTAGGACTGATGATTTAGAATCGAATTTTGAAGAAACGGATAGCATGAAACAGTAAAATAGTGCTTAAAATTGAGACCCTAATTCGGTAACCTTAATCTGGGACGTTTGAAGTACGTGCTAAAAATACCGAGTAACGGTCGACGTTTTTCGAAACTTTTTCGGGGAATCATTCGGCCGCATAATTTAGAATATAATTTCGAAGAAACGGAGTGCATAAAACAATTAAAGAGTGCTGAAAATCGAGACCCTAATTCGGAAACCTTAATATTGGACGTTTCAAGTACATGCTAAAAAAATAGTGTCACGGACGACGTTTTTCGAAACTTTTGTTGGGAATCAATAGGCCGGATGTTTAGAATAGAATTTAGAAGAAACGGTGTGCATAAAAGAGTAAAAGGGTGCTTAAAATCGAGACCCTAATTCGGAAACCTTTGTCTGGGACGTTTGAAGTACTCGCTAAAAAATGGAGTCACGGTCGATGTTTTTCAAAACTTTTGTGGCGAATCATTAGTACTGATGATTTAGAATCGAATTTCGAAGAAACGGATAGCATAAAACAGTAAAAGAGTGCTTAAAATCGAGACCCTAATTCGGAAACCTTAATCTGGGACGTTTGAAGTACGTTCTAAAAAAACCGAGTCACGGACGACGTTTTTCGAAACTTTTGTTGGGAATCATTAGGCCGAATGATTTAGAATAGAATTTCGAAGAAACGGAGTGCATAAAACAGAAAAAGAGTAATTAAAATCGAGAACCTAATTCAGAAACCCAAATCTGGGACGTTTGAAGTCCGTGCTAAAAAACATGAGTCACGGTTCACGATTTTTGAAACTTTTGTGGCGAATCATTAGGCCTGATGATTTAGAATCGAAGAGACGGAGTGCATAAAAGAGTAAAAGAGTGCTTCAAATCGAGACCCTAATTTGGAAACCTTAATCTGGGACGTTTGAAGTACGTGCTAAAAAAATGGACTCACGTTCGATGTTTTTCGAAACTTTTGTGGCGAATCATTAGGACTGATGATTTAGAATCGAATTTTGAAGAAACGGATAGCATAAAACATTAAAATAGTGCTTAAAATCGAGACCCTAATTCGGTAATCTTAATCTGGGACGTTTGAAGTACGTGTTAAAAAAACCGAGTCACAGACGACGTTTTTAGAAAATTTTATTGGGAATCATTAGGCCGAATGATTTAGAATAGAATTTCGAAGAAACGGAGTGTATAAAACAATTAAAGAGTGCTGAAAATCGAGACCCTAATTCGGAAACCTTAATATTGGACGTTTGAAGTATGTGCTAAAAAAACAGTGTCACGGACGACGTTTTTCGAAACTTTTGTTGGGAATCATTAGGCCGGATGTTTAGAATAGAATTTAGAAGAAACGGAGTGCATAAAAGAGTAAAAGGGTGCTTAAAATCGAGACCCTAATTCGGGAAACCTTTGTCTGGGACGTTTGAAGTACGTGCTAAAAAATGGAGTCACGGTCGATGTTTTTCGAAACTTTTGTGGCGAATCATTAGTACTGATGATTTAGAATCGAATTTCGAAGAAACGGATAGCATAAAACAGTAAAAGAGTGCTTAAAATCGAGACCCTAATTCGGAAACCTTAATCTGGGACGTTTGAAGTACGTTCTAAAAAAACCGAGTCACGGACGACGTTTTTCGAAACTTTTGTTGGGAATCATTAGGCCGAATGATTTAGAATAGAATTTCGAAGAAACGGAGTGCATAAAACAGAAAAAGAGTAATTAAAATCGAGAACCTAATTCAGAAACACAAATCTGGGACGTTTGAAGTCCGTGCTAAAAAACATGAGTCATGGTTCACGATTTTTGAAACTTTTGTGGCGAATCATTAGGCCTGATGATTTAGAATCGAAGAGACGGAGTGCATAAAAGAGTAAAAGAGTGCTTCAAATCGAGACCCTAATTTGGAAACCTTAATCTGGGACGTTTGAAGTACGTGCTAAAAAAATGGACTCACGTTCGATGTTTTTCGAAACTTTTGTGGCGAATCATTAGGACTGATGATTTAGAATCGAATTTTGAAGAAACGGATAGCATAAAACATTAAAATAGTGCTTAAAATCGAGACCCTAATTCGGTAATCTTAATCTGGGACGTTTGAAGTACGTGTTAAAAAAACCGAGTCACAGACGACGTTTTTAGAAAATTTTGTTGGGAATCATTAGGCCGAATGATTTAGAATAGAATTTCGAAGAAACGGAGTGTATAAAACAATTAAAGAGTGCTGAAAATCGAGACCCTAATTCGGAAACCTTAATATTGGACGTTTGAAGTACGTGCTAAAAAAACAGTGTCACGGACGACGTTTTTCGAAACTTTTGTTGGGAATCATTAGGCCGGATGTTTAGAATAGAATTTAGAAGAAACGGAGTGCATAAAAGAGTAAAAGGGTGCTTAAAATCGAGACCCTAATTCGGAAACCTTTGTCTGGGACGTTTGAAGTACGTGCTAAAAAATGGAGTCACGGTCGATGTTTTTCGAAACTTTTGTGGCGAATCATTAGTACTGATGATTTAGAATCGAATTTCGAAGAAACGGATAGCATAAAACAGTAAAAGAGTGCTTAAAATCGAGACCCTAATTCGGAAACCTTAATCTGGGACGTTTGAAGTACGTTCTAAAAAAACCGAGTCACGGACGACGTTTTTCGAAACTTTTGTTGGGAATCATTAGGCCGAATGATTTAGAATAGAATTTCGAAGAAACGGAGTGCATAAAACAGAAAAAGAGTAATTAAAATCGAGAACCTAATTCAGAAACCCAAATCTGGGACGTTTGAAGTCCGTGCTAAAAAACATGAGTCACGGTTCACGATTTTTGAAACTTTTGTGGCGAATCATTAGGCCTGATGATTTAGAATCGAAGAGACGGAGTGCATAAAAGAGTAAAAGAGTGCTTCAAATCGAGACCCTAATTTGGAAACCTTAATCTGGGACGTTTGAAGTACGTGCTAAAAAAATGGACTCACGTTCGATGTTTTTCGAAACTTTTGTGGCGAATCATTAGGACTGATGATTTAGAATCGAATTTTGAAGAAACGGATAGCATAAAACATTAAAATAGTGCTTAAAATCGAGACCCTAATTCGGTAATCTTAATCTGGGACGTTTGAAGTACGTGCTAAAAAAACCGAGTCACGGTCGATGTTTTTCAAAACTTTTGTGGCGAATCATTAGGACTGATGATTTAGAATCGAATTTTGAAGAAACGGATAGCATGAAACAGTAAAATAGTGCTTAAAATTGAGACCCTAATTCGGTAACCTTAATCTGGGACGTTTGAAGTACGTGCTAAAAATACCGAGTAACGGTCGACGTTTTTCGAAACTTTTTCGGGGAATCATTCGGCCGCATAATTTAGAATATAATTTCGAAGAAACGGAGTGCATAAAACAATTAAAGAGTGCTGAAAATCGAGACCCTAATTCGGAAACCTTAATATTGGACGTTTCAAGTACATGCTAAAAAAATAGTGTCACGGACGACGTTTTTCGAAACTTTTGTTGGGAATCAATAGGCCGGATGTTTAGAATAGAATTTAGAAGAAACGGTGTGCATAAAAGAGTAAAAGGGTGCTTAAAATCGAGACCCTAATTCGGAAACCTTTGTCTGGGACGTTTGAAGTACTCGCTAAAAAATGGAGTCACGGTCGATGTTTTTCAAAACTTTTGTGGCGAATCATTAGTACTGATGATTTAGAATCGAATTTCGAAGAAACGGATAGCATAAAACAGTAAAAGAGTGCTTAAAATCGAGACCCTAATTCGGAAACCTTAATCTGGGACGTTTGAAGTACGTTCTAAAAAAACCGAGTCACGGACGACGTTTTTCGAAACTTTTGTTGGGAATCATTAGGCCGAATGATTTAGAATAGAATTTCGAAGAAACGGAGTGCATAAAACAGAAAAAGAGTAATTAAAATCGAGAACCTAATTCAGAAACCCAAATCTGGGACGTTTGAAGTCCGTGCTAAAAAACATGAGTCACGGTTCACGATTTTTGAAACTTTTGTGGCGAATCATTAGGCCTGATGATTTAGAATCGAAGAGACGGAGTGCATAAAAGAGTAAAAGAGTGCTTCAAATCGAGACCCTAATTTGGAAACCTTAATCTGGGACGTTTGAAGTACGTGCTAAAAAAATGGACTCACGTTCGATGTTTTTCGAAACTTTTGTGGCGAATCATTAGGACTGATGATTTAGAATCGAATTTTGAAGAAACGGATAGCATAAAACATTAAAATAGTGCTTAAAATCGAGACCCTAATTCGGTAATCTTAATCTGGGACGTTTGAAGTACGTGTTAAAAAAACCGAGTCACAGACGACGTTTTTAGAAAATTTTATTGGGAATCATTAGGCCGAATGATTTAGAATAGAATTTCGAAGAAACGGAGTGTATAAAACAATTAAAGAGTGCTGAAAATCGAGACCCTAATTCGGAAACCTTAATATTGGACGTTTGAAGTATGTGCTAAAAAAACAGTGTCACGGACGACGTTTTTCGAAACTTTTGTTGGGAATCATTAGGCCGGATGTTTAGAATAGAATTTAGAAGAAACGGAGTGCATAAAAGAGTAAAAGGGTGCTTAAAATCGAGACCCTAATTCGGGAAACCTTTGTCTGGGACGTTTGAAGTACGTGCTAAAAAATGGAGTCACGGTCGATGTTTTTCGAAACTTTTGTGGCGAATCATTAGTACTGATGATTTAGAATCGAATTTCGAAGAAACGGATAGCATAAAACAGTAAAAGAGTGCTTAAAATCGAGACCCTAATTCGGAAACCTTAATCTGGGACGTTTGAAGTACGTTCTAAAAAAACCGAGTCACGGACGACGTTTTTCGAAACTTTTGTTGGGAATCATTAGGCCGAATGATTTAGAATAGAATTTCGAAGAAACGGAGTGCATAAAACAGAAAAAGAGTAATTAAAATCGAGAACCTAATTCAGAAACACAAATCTGGGACGTTTGAAGTCCGTGCTAAAAAACATGAGTCATGGTTCACGATTTTTGAAACTTTTGTGGCGAATCATTAGGCCTGATGATTTAGAATCGAAGAGACGGAGTGCATAAAAGAGTAAAAGAGTGCTTCAAATCGAGACCCTAATTTGGAAACCTTAATCTGGGACGTTTGAAGTACGTGCTAAAAAAATGGACTCACGTTCGATGTTTTTCGAAACTTTTGTGGCGAATCATTAGGACTGATGATTTAGAATCGAATTTTGAAGAAACGGATAGCATAAAACATTAAAATAGTGCTTAAAATCGAGACCCTAATTCGGTAATCTTAATCTGGGACGTTTGAAGTACGTGTTAAAAAAACCGAGTCACAGACGACGTTTTTAGAAAATTTTGTTGGGAATCATTAGGCCGAATGATTTAGAATAGAATTTCGAAGAAACGGAGTGTATAAAACAATTAAAGAGTGCTGAAAATCGAGACCCTAATTCGGAAACCTTAATATTGGACGTTTGAAGTACGTGCTAAAAAAACAGTGTCACGGACGACGTTTTTCGAAACTTTTGTTGGGAATCATTAGGCCGGATGTTTAGAATAGAATTTAGAAGAAACGGAGTGCATAAAAGAGTAAAAGGGTGCTTAAAATCGAGACCCTAATTCGGAAACCTTTGTCTGGGACGTTTGAAGTACGTGCTAAAAAATGGAGTCACGGTCGATGTTTTTCGAAACTTTTGTGGCGAATCATTAGTACTGATGATTTAGAATCGAATTTCGAAGAAACGGATAGCATAAAACAGTAAAAGAGTGCTTAAAATCGAGACCCTAATTCGGAAACCTTAATCTGGGACGTTTGAAGTACGTTCTAAAAAAACCGAGTCACGGACGACGTTTTTCGAAACTTTTGTTGGGAATCATTAGGCCGAATGATTTAGAATAGAATTTCGAAGAAACGGAGTGCATAAAACAGAAAAAGAGTAATTAAAATCGAGAACCTAATTCAGAAACCCAAATCTGGGACGTTTGAAGTCCGTGCTAAAAAACATGAGTCACGGTTCACGATTTTTGAAACTTTTGTGGCGAATCATTAGGCCTGATGATTTAGAATCGAAGAGACGGAGTGCATAAAAGAGTAAAAGAGTGCTTCAAATCGAGACCCTAATTTGGAAACCTTAATCTGGGACGTTTGAAGTACGTGCTAAAAAAATGGACTCACGTTCGATGTTTTTCGAAACTTTTGTGGCGAATCATTAGGACTGATGATTTAGAATCGAATTTTGAAGAAACGGATAGCATAAAACATTAAAATAGTGCTTAAAATCGAGACCCTAATTCGGTAATCTTAATCTGGGACGTTTGAAGTACGTGTTAAAAAAACCGAGTCACAGACGACGTTTTTAGAAAATTTTATTGGGAATCATTAGGCCGAATGATTTAGAATAGAATTTCGAAGAAACGGAGTGTATAAAACAATTAAAGAGTGCTGAAAATCGAGACCCTAATTCGGAAACCTTAATATTGGACGTTTGAAGTATGTGCTAAAAAAACAGTGTCACGGACGACGTTTTTCGAAACTTTTGTTGGGAATCATTAGGCCGGATGTTTAGAATAGAATTTAGAAGAAACGGAGTGCATAAAAGAGTAAAAGGGTGCTTAAAATCGAGACCCTAATTCGGGAAACCTTTGTCTGGGACGTTTGAAGTACGTGCTAAAAAATGGAGTCACGGTCGATGTTTTTCGAAACTTTTGTGGCGAATCATTAGTACTGATGATTTAGAATCGAATTTCGAAGAAACGGATAGCATAAAACAGTAAAAGAGTGCTTAAAATCGAGACCCTAATTCGGAAACCTTAATCTGGGACGTTTGAAGTACGTTCTAAAAAAACCGAGTCACGGACGACGTTTTTCGAAACTTTTGTTGGGAATCATTAGGCCGAATGATTTAGAATAGAATTTCGAAGAAACGGAGTGCATAAAACAGAAAAAGAGTAATTAAAATCGAGAACCTAATTCAGAAACACAAATCTGGGACGTTTGAAGTCCGTGCTAAAAAACATGAGTCATGGTTCACGATTTTTGAAACTTTTGTGGCGAATCATTAGGCCTGATGATTTAGAATCGAAGAGACGGAGTGCATAAAAGAGTAAAAGAGTGCTTCAAATCGAGACCCTAATTTGGAAACCTTAATCTGGGACGTTTGAAGTACGTGCTAAAAAAATGGACTCACGTTCGATGTTTTTCGAAACTTTTGTGGCGAATCATTAGGACTGATGATTTAGAATCGAATTTTGAAGAAACGGATAGCATAAAACATTAAAATAGTGCTTAAAATCGAGACCCTAATTCGGTAATCTTAATCTGGGACGTTTGAAGTACGTGTTAAAAAAACCGAGTCACAGACGACGTTTTTAGAAAATTTTGTTGGGAATCATTAGGCCGAATGATTTAGAATAGAATTTCGAAGAAACGGAGTGTATAAAACAATTAAAGAGTGCTGAAAATCGAGACCCTAATTCGGAAACCTTAATATTGGACGTTTGAAGTACGTGCTAAAAAAACAGTGTCACGGACGACGTTTTTCGAAACTTTTGTTGGGAATCATTAGGCCGGATGTTTAGAATAGAATTTAGAAGAAACGGAGTGCATAAAAGAGTAAAAGGGTGCTTAAAATCGAGACCCTAATTCGGAAACCTTTGTCTGGGACGTTTGAAGTACGTGCTAAAAAATGGAGTCACGGTCGATGTTTTTCGAAACTTTTGTGGCGAATCATTAGTACTGATGATTTAGAATCGAATTTCGAAGAAACGGATAGCATAAAACAGTAAAAGAGTGCTTAAAATCGAGACCCTAATTCGGAAACCTTAATCTGGGACGTTTGAAGTACGTTCTAAAAAAACCGAGTCACGGACGACGTTTTTCGAAACTTTTGTTGGGAATCATTAGGCCGAATGATTTAGAATAGAATTTCGAAGAAACGGAGTGCATAAAACAGAAAAAGAGTAATTAAAATCGAGAACCTAATTTAGAAACCCAAATCTAGGACGTTTGAAGTCCGTGCTAAAAAACATGAGTCACGGTTCACGATTTTTGAAACTTTTGTGGCGAATCATTAGGCCTGATGATTTAAAATCGAAGAGACGGAGTGCATAAAAGAGTAAAAGAGTGCTTCAAATCGAGACCCTAATTTGGAAACCTTAATCTGGGACGTTTGAAGTACGTGCTAAAAAAATGGACTCACGTTAGATGTTTTTCGAACCTTTTGTGGCGAATCATTAGGACTGATGATTTATAATCGAATTTTGAAGAAACGGATAGCATAAAACATTAAAATAGTGCTTAAAATCGAGACCCTAATTCGGTAACCTTAATCTGGGACGTTTGAAGTACGTGCTACCGAGTCACAGACGACGTTTTTAGAAAATTTTGTTGGGAATCATTAGGCCGAATGATTTAGAATAGAATTTCGAAGAAACGGAGTGTATAAAACAATTAAAGAGTGCTGAAAATCGAGACCCTAATTCGAAAACCTTAATATTGGACGTTTGAAGTACGTGCTAAAAAAACAGTGTCACGGACGACGTTTTTCGAAACTTTTGTTGGGAATCATTAGGCCGGATGTTTAGAATAGAATTTAGAAGAAACGGAGTGCATAAAAGAGTAAAAGGGTGCTTAAAATCGAGACCCTAATTCGGAAACCTTTGTCTGGGACGTTTGAAGTACGTGCTAAAAAATGGAGTCACGGTCGATGTTTTTCGAAACTTTTGTTGCGAATCATTAGGACTGATGATTTAGAATCGAATTTCGAAGAAACGGATAGTATAAAACAGTAAAAGAGTGCTTAAAATCGAGACCCTAATTCGGAAACCTTAATTTGGGACGTTTGAAGTACGTTCTAAAAAAACCGAGTCACGGACGACGTTTTTCGAAACTTTTGTTGGGAATCATTAGGCCGAATGATTTAGAATAGAATTTCGAAGAAATGGAGTGCATAAAACAGAAAAAGAGTAATTAAAATCGAGAACCTAATTCAGAAACCCAAATCTGGGACGTTTGAAGTCCGTGCTAAAAAACATGAGTCACGGTTCACGATTTTTGAAACTTTTGTGGCGAATCATTAGGCCTGATGATTTAGAATCGAAGAGACGGAGTGCATAAAAGAGTAAAAGAGTGCTTCAAATCGAGACCCTAATTTGGAAACCATAATCTGGGACGTTTGAAGTACGTGCTAAAAAAACCGAGTCACGGTCGATGTTTTTCGAAACTTTTGTGGCGAATCATTAGTACTGATGATTTAGAATCGAATTTCGAAGAAACGGATAGCATAAAACAGTAAAAGAGTGCTTAAAATCGAGACCCTAATTCGGAAACCTTAATCTGGGACGTTTGAAGTACGTTCTAAAAAAACCGAGTCACGGACGACGTTTTTCGAAACTTTTGTTGGGAATCATTAGGCCGAATGATTTAGAATAGAATTTCGAAGAAACGGAGTGCATAAAACAGAAAAAGAGTAATTAAAATCGAGAACCTAATTTAGAAACCCAAATCTAGGACGTTTGAAGTCCGTGCTAAAAAACATGAGTCACGGTTCACGATTTTTGAAACTTTTGTGGCGAATCATTAGGCCTGATGATTTAAAATCGAAGAGACGGAGTGCATAAAAGAGTAAAAGAGTGCTTCAAATCGAGACCCTAATTTGGAAACCTTAATCTGGGACGTTTGAAGTACGTGCTAAAAAAATGGACTCACGTTAGATGTTTTTCGAACCTTTTGTGGCGAATCATTAGGACTGATGATTTAGAATCGAATTTTGAAGAAACGGATAGCATAAAACATTAAAATAGTGCTTAAAATCGAGACCCTAATTCGGTAACCTTAATCTGGGACGTTTGAAGTACGTGCTACCGAGTCACAGACGACGTTTTTAGAAAATTTTGTTGGGAATCATTAGGCCGAATGATTTAGAATAGAATTTCGAAGAAACGGAGTGTATAAAACAATTAAAGAGTGCTGAAAATCGAGACCCTAATTCGAAAACCTTAATATTGGACGTTTGAAGTACGTGCTAAAAAAACAGTGTCACGGACGACGTTTTTCGAAACTTTTGTTGGGAATCATTAGGCCGGATGTTTAGAATAGAATTTAGAAGAAACGGAGTGCATAAAAGAGTAAAAGGGTGCTTAAAATCGAGACCCTAATTCGGAAACCTTTGTCTGGGACGTTTGAAGTACGTGCTAAAAAATGGAGTCACGGTCGATGTTTTTCGAAACTTTTGTTGCGAATCATTAGGACTGATGATTTAGAATCGAATTTCGAAGAAACGGATAGTATAAAACAGTAAAAGAGTGCTTAAAATCGAGACCCTAATTCGGAAACCTTAATTTGGGACGTTTGAAGTACGTTCTAAAAAAACCGAGTCACGGACGACGTTTTTCGAAACTTTTGTTGGGAATCATTAGGCCGAATGATTTAGAATAGAATTTCGAAGAAATGGAGTGCATAAAACAGAAAAAGAGTAATTAAAATCGAGAACCTAATTCAGAAACCCAAATCTGGGACGTTTGAAGTCCGTGCTAAAAAACATGAGTCACGGTTCACGATTTTTGAAACTTTTGTGGCGAATCATTAGGCCTGATGATTTAAAATCGAAGAGACGGAGTGCATAAAAGAGTAAAAGAGTGCTTCAAATCGAGACCCTAATTTGGAAACCTTAATCTGGGACGTTTGAAGTACGTGCTAAAAAAATGGACTCACGTTAGATGTTTTTCGAACCTTTTGTGGCGAATCATTAGGACTGATGATTTAGAATCGAATTTTGAAGAAACGGATAGCATAAAACATTAAAATAGTGCTTAAAATCGAGACCCTAATTCGGTAACCTTAATCTGGGACGTTTGAAGTACGTGCTACCGAGTCACAGACGACGTTTTTAGAAAATTTTGTTGGGAATCATTAGGCCGAATGATTTAGAATAGAATTTCGAAGAAACGGAGTGTATAAAACAATTAAAGAGTGCTGAAAATCGAGACCCTAATTCGAAAACCTTAATATTGGACGTTTGAAGTACGTGCTAAAAAAACAGTGTCACGGACGACGTTTTTCGAAACTTTTGTTGGGAATCATTAGGCCGGATGTTTAGAATAGAATTTAGAAGAAACGGAGTGCATAAAAGAGTAAAAGGGTGCTTAAAATCGAGACCCTAATTCGGAAACCTTTGTCTGGGACGTTTGAAGTACGTGCTAAAAAATGGAGTCACGGTCGATGTTTTTCGAAACTTTTGTTGCGAATCATTAGGACTGATGATTTAGAATCGAATTTCGAAGAAACGGATAGTATAAAACAGTAAAAGAGTGCTTAAAATCGAGACCCTAATTCGGAAACCTTAATTTGGGACGTTTGAAGTACGTTCTAAAAAAACCGAGTCACGGACGACGTTTTTCGAAACTTTTGTTGGGAATCATTAGGCCGAATGATTTAGAATAGAATTTCGAAGAAATGGAGTGCATAAAACAGAAAAAGAGTAATTAAAATCGAGAACCTAATTCAGAAACCCAAATCTGGGACGTTTGAAGTCCGTGCTAAAAAACATGAGTCACGGTTCACGATTTTTGAAACTTTTGTGGCGAATCATTAGGCCTGATGATTTAGAATCGAAGAGACGGAGTGCATAAAAGAGTAAAAGAGTGCTTCAAATCGAGACCCTAATTTGGAAACCATAATCTGGGACGTTTGAAGTACGTGCTAAAAAAACCGAGTCACGGTCGATGTTTTTCGAAACTTTTGTGGCGAATCATTAGTACTGATGATTTAGAATCGAATTTCGAAGAAACGGATAGCATAAAACAGTAAAAGAGTGCTTAAAATCGAGACCCTAATTCGGAAACCTTAATCTGGGACGTTTGAAGTACGTTCTAAAAAAACCGAGTCACGGACGACGTTTTTCGAAACTTTTGTTGGGAATCATTAGGCCGAATGATTTAGAATAGAATTTCGAAGAAACGTTGTCCATAAAACAGAAAAAGAGTATTTAAAATCGAGAACCTAATTCAGAAACCCAAATCTGGGACGTTTGAAGTCCGTGCTAAAAAACATGAGTCACGGTTCACGATTTTTGAAACTTTTGTGGCGAATCATTAGGCCTGATGATTTAGAATCGAAGAGACGGAGTGCATAAAAGAGTAAAAGAGTGCTTCAAATCGAGACCCTAATTTGGAAACCATAATCTGGGACGTTTGAAGTACGTGCTAAAAAAATCGAGTCACGGTCGATGTTTTTCGAAACTTTTGTGGCGAATCATTAGTACTGATGATTTAGAATCGAATTTCGAAGAAACGGATAGCATAAAACAGTAAAAGAGTGCTTAAAATCGAGACCCTAATTCGGAAACCTTAATCTGGGACGTTTGAAGTACGTTCTAAAAAAACCGAGTCACGGACGACGTTTTTCGAAACTTTTGTTGGGAATCATTAGGCCGAATGATTTAGAATAGAATTTCGAAGAAACGGAGTGCATAAAACAGAAAAAGAGTAAATAAAATCGAGAACCTAATTCAGAAACCCAAATCTGGGACGTTTGAAGTCCGTGCTAAAAAACATGAGTCACGGTTCACGATTTTTGAAACTTTTGTGGCGAATCATTAGGCCTGATGATTTAGAATCGAAGAGACGGAGTGCATAAAAGAGTAAAAGAGTGCTTCAAATCGAGACCCTAATTTGGAAACCTTAATCTCGGACGTTTGAAGTACGTGCTAAAAAAATGAACTCACGTTCGATGTTTTTTGAAACTTTTGTGGCGAATCCTTAGGACTGATGATTTAGAATCGAATTTTGAAGAAACGGATAGCATAAAACATTAAAAAAGTGCTTAAAATCGAGACCCTAATTCGGTAACCTTAATCTGGGACGTTTGAAGTACGTGCTAAAAAAACCGAGTCACAGACGACGTTTTTAGAAAATTTTGTTGGGAATCATTAGGCCGAATGATTTAGAATAGAATTTCGAAGAAACGGAGTGTATAAAACAATTAAAGAGTGCTGAAAATCGAGACCCTAATTCGGAAACCTTAATATTGGACGTTTGAAGTACGTGCTAAAAAAACAGTGTCACGGACGACGTTTTTCGAAACTTTTGTTGGGAATCATTAGGCCGGATGTTTAGAATAGAATTTAGAAGAAACGGAGTGCATAAAAGAGTAAAAGGGTGCTTAAAATCGAGACCCTAATTCGGAAACCTTTGTCTGGGACGTTTGATGTACGTGCTAAAAAATGGAGTCACGGTCGATGTTTTTCGAAACTTTTGTGGCGAATCATTAGTACTGATGATTTAGAATCGAATTTCGAAGAAACGGATAGCATAAAACAGTAAAAGAGTGCTTAAAATCGAGACCCTAATTCGGAAACCTTAATCTGGGACGTTTGAAGTACGTTCTAAAAAAACCGAGTCACGGACGACGTTTTTCGAAACTTTTGTTGGGAATCATTAGGCCGAATGATTTAGAATAGAATTTCGAAGAAACGGAGTGCATAAAACAGAAAAAGAGTAATTAAAATCGAGAACCTAATTTAGAAACCCAAATCTAGGACGTTTGAAGTCCGTGCTAAAAAACATGAGTCACGGTTCACGATTTTTGAAACTTTTGTGGCGAATCATTAGGCCTGATGATTTAAAATCGAAGAGACGGAGTGCATAAAAGAGTAAAAGAGTGCTTCAAATCGAGACCCTAATTTGGAAACCTTAATCTGGGACGTTTGAAGTTCGTGCTAAAAAAATGGACTCACGTTCGATGTTTTTCGAACCTTTTGTGGCGAATCATTAGGACTGATGATTTAGAATCGAATTTTGAAGAAACGGATAGCATAAAACATTAAAATAGTGCTTAAAATCGAGACCCTAATTCGGTAACCTTAATCTGGGACGTTTGAAGTACGTGCTACCGAGTCACAGACGACGTTTTTAGAAAATTTTGTTGGGAATCATTAGGCCGAATGATTTAGAATAGAATTTCGAAGAAACGGAGTGTATAAAACAATTAAAGAGTGCTGAAAATCGAGACCCTAATTCGAAAACCTTAATATTGGACGTTTGAAGTACGTGCTAAAAAAACAGTGTCACGGACGACGTTTTTCGAAACTTTTGTTGGGAATCATTAGGCCGGATGTTTAGAATAGAATTTAGAAGAAACGGAGTGCATAAAAGAGTAAAAGGGTGCTTAAAATCGAGACCCTAATTCGGAAACCTTTGTCTGGGACGTTTGAAGTACGTGCTAAAAAATGGAGTCACGGTCGATGTTTTTCGAAACTTTTGTTGCGAATCATTAGGACTGATGATTTAGAATCGAATTTCGAAGAAACGGATAGTATAAAACAGTAAAAGAGTGCTTAAAATCGAGACCCTAATTCGGAAACCTTAATTTGGGACGTTTGAAGTACGTTCTAAAAAAACCGAGTCACGGACGACGTTTTTCGAAACTTTTGTTGGGAATCATTAGGCCGAATGATTTAGAATAGAATTTCGAAGAAACGGAGTGCATAAAACAGAAAAAGAGTAATTAAAATCGAGAACCTAATTCAGAAACCCAAATCTGGGACGTTTGAAGTCCGTGCTAAAAAACATGAGTCACGGTTCACGATTTTTGAAACTTTTGTGGCGAATCATTAGGCCTGATGATTTAGAATCGAAGAGACGGAGTGCATAAAAGAGTAAAAGAGTGCTTCAAATCGAGACCCTAATTTGGAAACCATAATCTGGGACGTTTGAAGTACGTGCTAAAAAAACCGAGTCACGGTCGATGTTTTTCGAAACTTTTGTGGCGAATCATTAGTACTGATGATTTAGAATCGAATTTCGAAGAAACGGATAGCATAAAACAGTAAAAGAGTGCTTAAAATCGAGACCCTAATTCGGAAACCTTAATCTGGGACGTTTGAAGTACGTTCTAAAAAAACCGAGTCACGGACGACGTTTTTCGAAACTTTTGTTGGGAATCATTAGGCCGAATGATTTAGAATAGAATTTCGAAGAAACGTTGTCCATAAAACAGAAAAAGAGTATTTAAAATCGAGAACCTAATTCAGAAACCCAAATCTTGGACGTTTGAAGTCCGTGCTAAAAAACATGAGTCACGGTTCACGATTTTTGAAACTTTTGTGGCGAATCATTAGGCCTGATGATTTAGAATCGAAGAGACGGAGTGCATAAAAGAGTAAAAGAGTGCTTCAAATCGAGACCCTAATTTGGAAACCATAATCTGGGACGTTTGAAGTACGTGCTAAAAAAATCGAGTCACGGTCGATGTTTTTCGAAACTTTTGTGGCGAATCATTAGTACTGATGATTTAGAATCGAATTTCGAAGAAACGGATAGCATAAAACAGTAAAAGAGTGCTTAAAATCGAGACCCTAATTCGGAAACCTTAATCTGGGACGTTTGAAGTACGTTCTAAAAAAACCGAGTCACGGACGACGTTTTTCGAAACTTTTGTTGGGAATCATTAGGCCGAATGATTTAGAATAGAATTTCGAAGAAACGGAGTGCATAAAACAGAAAAAGAGTAAATAAAATCGAGAACCTAATTCAGAAACCCAAATCTGGGACGTTTGAAGTCCGTGCTAAAAAACATGAGTCACGGTTCACGATTTTTGAAACTTTTGTGGCGAATCATTAGGCCTGATGATTTAGAATCGAAGAGACGGAGTGCATAAAAGAGTAAAAGAGTGCTTCAAATCGAGACCCTAATTTGGAAACCTTAATCTCGGACGTTTGAAGTACGTGCTAAAAAAATGAACTCACGTTCGATGTTTTTTGAAACTTTTGTGGCGAATCCTTAGGACTGATGATTTAGAATCGAATTTTGAAGAAACGGATAGCATAAAACATTAAAAAAGTGCTTAAAATCGAGACCCTAATTCGGTAACCTTAATCTGGGACGTTTGAAGTACGTGCTAAAAAAACCGAGTCACAGACGACGTTTTTAGAAAATTTTGTTGGGAATCATTAGGCCGAATGATTTAGAATAGAATTTCGAAGAAACGGAGTGTATAAAACAATTAAAGAGTGCTGAAAATCGAGACCCTAATTCGGAATCCTTAATATTGGACGTTTGAAGTACGTGCTAAAAAAACAGTGTCACAGACGACGTTTTTCGAAACTTTTGTTGGGAATCATTAGGCCGGATGTTTAGAATAGAATTTAGAAGAAACGGAGTGCATAAAAGAGTAAAAGGGTGCTTAAAATCGAGACCCTAATTCGGAAACCTTTGTCTGGGACGTTTAAAGTACGTGCTAAAAAATGGAGTCACGGTCAATGTTTTTCGAAACTTTTGTGGCGAATCATTAGTACTGATGATTTAGAATCGAATTTCGAAGAAACGGATAGCATAAAACAGTAAAAGAGTGCTTAAAATCGAGACCCTAATTCGGAAACCTTAATCTGGGACGTTTGAAGTACGTTCTAAAAAAACCGAGTCACGGACGACGTTTTTCGAAACTTTTGTTGGGAATCATTAGGCCGAATGATTTAGAATACAATTTCGAAGAAACGGAGTGCATAAAACAGAAAAAGAGTAATTAAAATCGAGAACCTAATTCAGAAACCCAAATCTGGGACGTTTGAAGTCCGTGCTAAAAAACATGAGTCACGGTTCACGATTTTTGAAACTTTTGTGGCGAATCATTAGGCCTGAAGATTTAGAATCGAAGAGACGGAGTGCATAAAAGAGTAAAAGAGTGCTTCAAATCGAGACCCTAATTTGGAAACCATAATCTGGGACGTTTGAAGTACGTGCTAAAAAAACCGAGTCACGGTCGATGTTTTTCAAACTTTTGTGGCGAATCATTAGTACTGATGATTTAGAATCGAATTTCGAAGAAACGGATAGCATAAAACAGTAAAAGAGTGCTTAAAATCGAGACCCTAATTCGGAAACCTTAATCTGGGACGTTTGAAGTACGTTCTAAAAAAACCGAGTCACGGACGACGTTTTTTGAAACTTTTGTTGGGAATCATTAGGCCGAATGATTTAGAATAGAATTTCGAAGAAACGGAGTGCATAAAACAATTAAAGAGTGCTGAAAATCGAGACCCTAATTCGGAAACCTTAATATTGGACGTTTGAAGTACGTGCTAAAAAAACAGTGTCACGGACGACGTTTTTCGAAACTTTTGTTGGGAATCATTAGGCCGGATGTTTAGAATAGAATTTAGAAGAAACGGAGTGCATAAAAGAGTAAAAGGGTGCTTAAAATCGAGACCCTAATTCGGAAACCTTTGTCTGGGACGTTTGAAGTACGTGCTAAAAAATGGAGTCACGGTCGATGTTTTTCGAAACTTTTGTGGCGAATCATTAGTACTGATGATTTAGAATCGAATTTCGAAGAAACGGATAGCATAAAACAGTAAAAGAGTGCTTAAAATCGAGACCCTAATTCGGAAACCTTAATCTGGGACGTTTGAAGTACGTTCTAAAAAAACCGAGTCACGGACGACGTTTTTCGAAACTTTTGTTGGGAATCATTAGGCCGAATGATTTAGAATAGAATTTCGAAGAAACGGAGTGCATAAAACAATTAAAGAGTGCTGAAAATCGAGACCCTAATTCGGAAACCTTAATATTGGACGTTTGAAGTACGTGCTACAAAAACAGTGTCACGGACGACGTTTTTCGAAACTTTTGTTGGGAATCATTAGGCCGGATGTTTAGAATAGAATTTAGAAGAAACGGAGTGCATAAAAGAGTAAAAGGGTGCTTAAAATCGAGACCCTAATTCGGAAACCTTTGTCTGGGACGTTTGAAGTACGTGCTAAAAAATGGAGTCACGGTCGATGTTTTTCGAAACTTTTGTGGCGAATCATTAGTACTGATGATTTAGAATCGAATTTCGAAGAAACGGATAGCATAAAACAGTAAAAGAGTGCTTAAAATCGAGACCCTAATTCGGAAACCTTAATCTGGGACGTTTGAAGTACGTTCTAAAAAAACCGAGTCACGGACGACGTTTTTCGAAACTTTTGTTGGGAATCATTAGGCCGAATGATTTAGAATAGAATTTCGAAGAAACGGAGTGCATAAAACAGAAAAAGAGTAAATAAAATCGAGAACCTAATTCAGAAACCCAAATCTGGGACGTTTGAAGTCCGTGCTAAAAAACATGAGTCACGGTTCACGATTTTTGAAACTTTTGTGGCGAATCATTAGGCCTGATGATTTAGAATCGAAGAGACGGAGTGCATAAAAGAGTAAAAGAGTGCTTCAAATCGAGACCCTAATTTGGAAACCTTAATCTCGGACGTTTGAAGTACGTGCTAAAAAAATGAACTCACGTTCGATGTTTTTTGAAACTTTTGTGGCGAATCCTTAGGACTGATGATTTAGAATCGAATTTTGAAGAAACGGATAGCATAAAACATTAAAAAAGTGCTTAAAATCGAGACCCTAATTCGGTAACCTTAATCTGGGACGTTTGAAGTACGTGCTAAAAAAACCGAGTCACAGACGACGTTTTTAGAAAATTTTGTTGGGAATCATTAGGCCGAATGATTTAGAATAGAATTTCGAAGAAACGGAGTGTATAAAACAATTAAAGAGTGCTGAAAATCGAGACCCTAATTCGGAATCCTTAATATTGGACGTTTGAAGTACGTGCTAAAAAAACAGTGTCACAGACGACGTTTTTCGAAACTTTTGTTGGGAATCATTAGGCCGGATGTTTAGAATAGAATTTAGAAGAAACGGAGTGCATAAAAGAGTAAAAGGGTGCTTAAAATCGAGACCCTAATTCGGAAACCTTTGTCTGGGACGTTTAAAGTACGTGCTAAAAAATGGAGTCACGGTCAATGTTTTTCGAAACTTTTGTGGCGAATCATTAGTACTGATGATTTAGAATCGAATTTCGAAGAAACGGATAGCATAAAACAGTAAAAGAGTGCTTAAAATCGAGACCCTAATTCGGAAACCTTAATCTGGGACGTTTGAAGTACGTTCTAAAAAAACCGAGTCACGGACGACGTTTTTCGAAACTTTTGTTGGGAATCATTAGGCCGAATGATTTAGAATACAATTTCGAAGAAACGGAGTGCATAAAACAGAAAAAGAGTAATTAAAATCGAGAACCTAATTCAGAAACCCAAATCTGGGACGTTTGAAGTCCGTGCTAAAAAACATGAGTCACGGTTCACGATTTTTGAAACTTTTGTGGCGAATCATTAGGCCTGAAGATTTAGAATCGAAGAGACGGAGTGCATAAAAGAGTAAAAGAGTGCTTCAAATCGAGACCCTAATTTGGAAACCATAATCTGGGACGTTTGAAGTACGTGCTAAAAAAACCGAGTCACGGTCGATGTTTTTCAAACTTTTGTGGCGAATCATTAGTACTGATGATTTAGAATCGAATTTCGAAGAAACGGATAGCATAAAACAGTAAAAGAGTGCTTAAAATCGAGACCCTAATTCGGAAACCTTAATCTGGGACGTTTGAAGTACGTTCTAAAAAAACCGAGTCACGGACGACGTTTTTTGAAACTTTTGTTGGGAATCATTAGGCCGAATGATTTAGAATAGAATTTCGAAGAAACGGAGTGCATAAAACAATTAAAGAGTGCTGAAAATCGAGACCCTAATTCGGAAACCTTAATATTGGACGTTTGAAGTACGTGCTAAAAAAACAGTGTCACGGACGACGTTTTTCGAAACTTTTGTTGGGAATCATTAGGCCGGATGTTTAGAATAGAATTTAGAAGAAACGGAGTGCATAAAAGAGTAAAAGGGTGCTTAAAATCGAGACCCTAATTCGGAAACCTTTGTCTGGGACGTTTGAAGTACGTGCTAAAAAATGGAGTCACGGTCGATGTTTTTCGAAACTTTTGTGGCGAATCATTAGTACTGATGATTTAGAATCGAATTTCGAAGAAACGGATAGCATAAAACAGTAAAAGAGTGCTTAAAATCGAGACCCTAATTCGGAAACCTTAATCTGGGACGTTTGAAGTACGTTCTAAAAAAACCGAGTCACGGACGACGTTTTTCGAAACTTTTGTTGGGAATCATTAGGCCGAATGATTTAGAATAGAATTTCGAAGAAACGGAGTGCATAAAACAATTAAAGAGTGCTGAAAATCGAGACCCTAATTCGGAAACCTTAATATTGGACGTTTGAAGTACGTGCTACAAAAACAGTGTCACGGACGACGTTTTTCGAAACTTTTGTTGGGAATCATTAGGCCGGATGTTTAGAATAGAATTTAGAAGAAACGGAGTGCATAAAAGAGTAAAAGGGTGCTTAAAATCGAGACCCTAATTCGGAAACCTTTGTCTGGGACGTTTGAAGTACGTGCTAAAAAATGGAGTCACGGTCGATGTTTTTCGAAACTTTTGTGGCGAATCATTAGTACTGATGATTTAGAATCGAATTTCGAAGAAACGGATAGCATAAAACAGTAAAAGAGTGCTTAAAATCGAGACCCTAATTCGGAAACCTTAATTTGGGACGTTTGAAGTACGTTCTAAAAAAACCGAGTCACGGACGACGTTTTTCGAAACTTTTGTTGGGAATCATTAGGCCGAATGATTTAGAATAGAATTTCGAAGAAACGGAGTGCATAAAACAATTAAAGAGTGCTGAAAATCGAGACCCTAATTCGGAAACCTTAATATTGGACGTTTGAAGTACGTGCTACAAAAACAGTGTCACGGACGACGTTTTTCGAAACTTTTGTTGGGAATCATTAGGCCGGATGTTTAGAATAGAATTTAGAAGAAACGGAGTGCATAAAAGAGTAAAAGGGTGCTTAAAATCGAGACCCTAATTCGGAAACCTTTGTCTGGGACGTTTGAAGTACGTGCTAAAAAATGGAGTCACGGTCGATGTTTTTCGAAACTTTTGTGGCGAATCATTAGTACTGATGATTTAGAATCGAATTTCGAAGAAACGGATAGCATAAAACAGTAAAAGAGTGCTTAAAATCGAGACCCTAATTCGGAAACCTTAATCTGGGACGTTTGAAGTACGTTCTAAAAAAACCGAGTCACGAACGACGTTTTTCGAAACTTTTGTTGGGAATCATTAGGCCGAATGATTTAGAATAGAATTTCGAAGAAACGGAGTGCATAAAACAGAAAAAGAGTAAATAAAATCGAGAACCTAATTCAGAAACCCAAATCTGGGACGTTTGAAGTCCGTGCTAAAAAACATGAGTCACGGTTCACGATTTTTGAAACTTTTGTGGCGAATCATTAGGCCTGATGATTTAGAATCGAAGAGACGGAGTGCATAAAAGAGTAAAAGAGTGCTTCAAATCGAGACCCTAATTTGGAAACCATAATCTGGGACGTTTGAAGTACGTGCTAAAAAAACCGAGTCACGGTCGATGTTTTTCGAAACTTTTGTGGCGAATCATTAGTACTGATGATTTAGAATCGAATTTCGAAGAAACGGATAGCATAAAACAGTAAAAGAGTGCTTAAAATCGAGACCCTAATTCGGAAACCTTAATCTGGGACGTTTGAAGTACGTTCTAAAAAAACCGAGTCACGGACGACGTTTTTCGAAACTTTTGTTGGGAATCATTAGGCCGAATGATTTAGAATAGAATTTCGAAGAAACGGAGTGCATAAAACAGAAAAAGAGTAAATAAAATCGATAACCTAATTCAGAAACCCAAATCTGGGACGTTTGAAGTCCGTGCTAAAAAACATGAGTCACGGTTCACGATTTTTGAAACTTTTGTGGCGAATCATTAGGCCTGATGATTTAGAATCGAAGAGACGGAGTGCATAAAAGAGTAAAAGAGTGCTTCAAATCGAGACCCTAATTTGGAAACCTTAATCTGGGACGTTTGAAGTACGTGCTAAAAAAACCGAGTCACGGTCGATGTTTTTCGAAACTTTTGTGGCGAATCATTAGTACTGATGATTTAGAATCGAATTTCGAAGAAACGGATAGCATAAAACAGTAAAAGAGTGCTTAAAATCGAGACCCTAATTCGGAAACCTTAATCTGGGACGTTTGAAGTACGTTCTAAAAAAACCGAGTCACGGACGACGTTTTTCGAAACTTTTGTTGGGAATCATTAGGCCGAATGATTTAGAATAGAATTTCGAAGAAACGGAGTGCATAAAACAATTAAAGAGTGCTGAAAATCGAGACCCTAATTCGGAAACCTTAATATTGGACGTTTGAAGTACGTGCTACAAAAACAGTGTCACGGACGACGTTTTTCGAAACTTTTGTTGGGAATCATTAGGCCGGATGTTTAGAATAGAATTTAGAAGAAACGGAGTGCATAAAAGAGTAAAAGGGTGCTTAAAATCGAGACCCTAATTCGGAAACCTTTGTCTGGGACGTTTGAAGTACGTGCTAAAAAATGGAGTCACGGTCGATGTTTTTCGAAACTTTTGTGGCGAATCATTAGTACTGATGATTTAGAATCGAATTTCGAAGAAACGGATAGCATAAAACAGTAAAAGAGTGCTTAAAATCGAGACCCTAATTCGGAAACCTTAATCTGGGACGTTTGAAGTACGTTCTAAAAAAACCGAGTCACGGACGACGTTTTTCGAAACTTTTGTTGGGAATCATTAGGCCGAATGATTTAGAATAGAATTTCGAAGAAACGGAGTGCATAAAACAATTAAAGAGTGCTGAAAATCGAGACCCTAATTCGGAAACCTTAATATTGGACGTTTGAAGTACGTGCTACAAAAACAGTGTCACGGACGACGTTTTTCGAAACTTTTGTTGGGAATCATTAGGCCGGATGTTTAGAATAGAATTTAGAAGAAACGGAGTGCATAAAAGAGTAAAAGGGTGCTTAAAATCGAGACCCTAATTCGGAAACCTTTGTCTGGGACGTTTGAAGTACGTGCTAAAAAATGGAGTCACGGTCGATGTTTTTCGAAACTTTTGTGGCGAATCATTAGTACTGATGATTTAGAATCGAATTTCGAAGAAACGGATAGCATAAAACAGTAAAAGAGTGCTTAAAATCGAGACCCTAATTCGGAAACCTTAATCTGGGACGTTTGAAGTACGTTCTAAAAAAACCGAGTCACGGACGACGTTTTTCGAAACTTTTGTTGGGAATCATTAGGCCGAATGATTTAGAATAGAATTTCGAAGAAACGGAGTGCATAAAACAATTAAAGAGTGCTGAAAATCGAGACCCTAATTCGGAAACCTTAATATTGGACGTTTGAAGTACGTGCTACAAAAACAGTGTCACGGACGACGTTCTTCGAAACTTTTGTTGGGAATCATTAGGCCGGATGTTTATAATAGAATTTAGAAGAAACGGAGTGCATAAAAGAGTAAAAGGGTGCTTAAAATCGAGACCCTAATTCGGAAACCTTTGTCTGGGACGTTTGAAGTACGTGTTAAAAAATGGAGTCACGGTCGATGTTTTTCGAAACTTTTGTGGCGAATCATTAGTACTGATGATTTAGAATCGAATTTCGAAGAAACGGATAGCATAAAACAGTAAAAGAGTGCTTAAAATCGAGACCCTAATTCGGAAACCTTAATCTGGGACGTTTGAAGTACGTTCTATAAAAACCGAGTCACGGACGACGTTTTTCGAAACTTTTGTTGGGAATCATTAGGCCGAATGATTTAGAATAGAATTTCGAAGAAACGGAGTGCATAAAACAGAAAAAGAGTAATTAAAATCGAGAACCTAATTCAGAAACCCAAATCTGGGACGTTTGAAGTCCGTGCTAAAAAACATGAGTCACGGTTCACGATTTTTGAAACTTTTGTGGCGAATCATTAGGCCTGATGATTTAGAATCGAAGAGACGGAGTGCATAAAAGAGTAAAAGAGTGCTTCAAATCGAGACCCTAATTTGGAAACCATAATCTGGGACGTTTGAAGTACGTGCTAAAAAAACCGAGTCACGGTCGATGTTTTTCGAAACTTTTGTGGCGAATCATTAGTACTGATGATTTAGAATCGAATTTCGAAGAAACGGATAGCATAAAACAGTAAAAGAGTGCTTAAAATCGAGACCCTAATTCGGAAACCTTAATCTGGGACGTTTGAAGTACGTTCTAAAAAAACCGAGTCACGGACGACGTTTTTCGAAACTTTTGTTGGGAATCATTAGGCCGAATGATTTAGAATAGAATTTCGAAGAAACGGAGTGCATAAAACAGAAAAAGAGTAAATAAAATCGATAACCTAATTCAGAAACCCAAATCTGGGACGTTTGAAGTCCGTGCTAAAAAACATGAGTCACGGTTCACGATTTTTGAAACTTTTGTGGCGAATCATTAGGCCTGATGATTTAGAATCGAAGAGACGGAGTGCATAAAAGAGTAAAAGAGTGCTTCAAATCGAGACCCTAATTTGGAAACCTTAATCTGGGACGTTTGAAGTACGTGCTAAAAAAACCGAGTCACGGTCGATGTTTTTCGAAACTTTTGTGGCGAATCATTAGTACTGATGATTTAGAATCGAATTTCGAAGAAACGGATAGCATAAAACAGTAAAAGAGTGCTTAAAATCGAGACCCTAATTCGGAAACCTTAATCTGGGACGTTTGAAGTACGTTCTAAAAAAACCGAGTCACGGACGACGTTTTTCGAAACTTTTGTTGGGAATCATTAGGCCGAATGATTTAGAATAGAATTTCGAAGAAACGGAGTGCATAAAACAATTAAAGAGTGCTGAAAATCGAGACCCTAATTCGGAAACCTTAATATTGGACGTTTGAAGTACGTGCTACAAAAACAGTGTCACGGACGACGTTTTTCGAAACTTTTGTTGGGAATCATTAGGCCGGATGTTTAGAATAGAATTTAGAAGAAACGGAGTGCATAAAAGAGTAAAAGGGTGCTTAAAATCGAGACCCTAATTCGGAAACCTTTGTCTGGGACGTTTGAAGTACGTGCTAAAAAATGGAGTCACGGTCGATGTTTTTCGAAACTTTTGTGGCGAATCATTAGTACTGATGATTTAGAATCGAATTTCGAAGAAACGGATAGCATAAAACAGTAAAAGAGTGCTTAAAATCGAGACCCTAATTCGGAAACCTTAATCTGGAACGTTTGAAGTACGTTCTAAAAAAACCGAGTCACGGACGACGTTTTTCGAAACTTTTGTTGGGAATCATTAGGCCGAATGATTTAGAATAGAATTTCGAAGAAACGGAGTGCATAAAACAATTAAAGAGTGCTGAAAATGGATTCCCTAATTCGGAAACCTTAATATTGGACGTTTGAAGTACGTGCTACAAAAACAGTGTCACGGACGACGTTCTTCGAAACTTTTGTTGGGAATCATTAGGCCGGATGTTTAGAATAGAATTTAGAAGAAACGGAGTGCATAAAAGAGTAAAAGGGTGCTTAAAATCGAGACCCTAATTCGGAAACCTTTGTCTGGGACGTTTGAAGTACGTGCTAAAAAAACCGAGTCACGGTCGATGTTTTTCGAAACTTTTGTGGCGAATCATTAGTACTGATGATTTAGAATCGAATTTCGAAGAAACGGATAGCATAAAACAGTAAAAGAGTGCTTAAAATCGAGACCCTAATTCGGAAACCTTAATCTGGGACGTTTAAAGTACGTTCTAAAAAAACCGAGTCACGGACGACGTTTTTCGAAACTTTTGTTGGGAATCATTAGGCCGAATGATTTAGAATAGAATTTCGAAGAAACGGAGTGCATAAAACAGAAAAAGAGTAAATAAAATCGATAACCTAATTCAGAAACCCAAATCTGGGACGTTTGAAGTCCGTGCTAAAAAACATGAGTCACGGTTCACGATTTTTGAAACTTTTGTGGCGAATCATTAGGCCTGATGATTTAGAATCGAAGAGACGGAGTGCATAAAAGAGTAAAAGAGTGCTTCAAATCGAGACCCTAATTTGGAAACCTTAATCTGGGACGTTTGAAGTACGTGCTAAAAAAACCGAGTCACGGTCGATGTTTTTCGAAACTTTTGTGGCGAATCATTAGTACTGATGATTTAGAATCGAATTTCGAAGAAACGGATAGCATAAAACAGTAAAAGAGTGCTTAAAATCGAGACCCTAATTCGGAAACCTTAATCTGGGACGTTTGAAGTACGTTCTAAAAAAACCGAGTCACGGACGACGTTTTTCGAAACTTTTGTTGGGAATCATTAGGCCGAATGATTTAGAATAGAATTTCGAAGAAACGGAGTGCATAAAACAATTAAAGAGTGCTGAAAATCGAGACCCTAATTCGGAAACCTTAATATTGGACGTTTGAAGTACGTGCTACAAAAACAGTGTCACGGACGACGTTTTTCGAAACTTTTGTTGGGAATCATTAGGCCGGATGTTTAGAATAGAATTTAGAAGAAACGGAGTGCATAAAAGAGTAAAAGGGTGCTTAAAATCGAGACCCTAATTCGGAAACCTTTGTCTGGGACGTTTGAAGTACGTGCTAAAAAATGGAGTCACGGTCGATGTTTTTCGAAACTTTTGTGGCGAATCATTAGTACTGATGATTTAGAATCGAATTTCGAAGAAACGGATAGCATAAAACAGTAAAAGAGTGCTTAAAATCGAGACCCTAATTCGGAAACCTTAATCTGGGACGTTTGAAGTACGTTCTAAAAAAACCGAGTCACGGACGACGTTTTTCGAAACTTTTGTTGGGAATCATTAGGCCGAATGATTTAGAATAGAATTTCGAAGAAACGGAGTGCATAAAACAATTAAAGAGTGCTGAAAATGGAGACCCTAATTCGGAAACCTTAATATTGGACGTTTGAAGTACGTGCTACAAAAACAGTGTCACAAACGACGTTCTTCGAAACTTTTGTTGGGAATCATTAGGCCGGATGTTTAGAATAGAATTTAGAAGAAACGGAGTGCATAAAAGAGTAAAAGGGTGCTCAAAATCGAGACCCTAATTCGGAAACCTTTGTCTGGGACGTTTGAAGTACGTGCTAAAAAAACCGAGTCACGGTCGATGTTTTTCGAAACTTTTGTGGCGAATCATTAGTACTGATGATTTAGAATCGAATTTCGAAGAAACGGATAGCATAAAACAGTAAAAGAGTGCTTAAAATCGAGACCCTAATTCGGAAACCTTAATCTGGGACGTTTGAAGTACGTTCTAAAAAAACCGAGTCACGGACGACGTTTTTCGAAACTTTTGTTGGGAATCATTAGGCCGAATGATTTAGAATAGAATTTCGAAGAAACGGAGTGCATAAAAGAGTAAAAGGGTGCTTAAAATCGAGACCCTAATTCGGAAACCTTTGTATGGGACGTTTGAAGTACGTGCTAAAAAATGGAGTCACGGTCGATGTTTTTCGAAACTTTTGTGGCGAATCATTAGTACTGATGATTTAGAATCGAATTTCGAAGAAACGGATAGCATAAAACAGTAAAAGAGTGCTTAAAATCGAGACCCTAATTCGGAAACCTTAATCTGGGACGTTTGAAGTACGTTCTATAAAAACCGAGTCACGGACGACGTTTTTCGAAACTTTTGTTGGGAATCATTAGGCCGAATGATTTAGAATAGAATTTCGAAGAAACGGAGTGCATAAAACAGAAAAAGAGTAATTAAAATCGAGAACCTAATTCAGAAACCCAAATCTGGGACGTTTGAAGTCCGTGCTAAAAAACATGAGTCACGGTTCACGATTTTTGAAACTTTTGTGGCGAATCATTAGGCCTGATGATTTAGAATCGAAGAGACGGAGTGCATAAAAGAGTAAAAGAGTGCTTCAAATCGAGACCCTAATTTGGAAACCATAATCTGGGACGTTTGAAGTACGTGCTAAAAAAACCGAGTCACGGTCAATGTTTTTCGAAACTTTTGTGGCGAATCATTAGTACTGATGATTTAGAATCGAATTTCGAAGAAACGGATAGCATAAAACAGTAAAAGAGTGCTTAAAATCGAGACCCTAATTCGGAAACCTTAATCTGGGACGTTTGAAGTACGTTCTAAAAAAACCGAGTCACGGACGACGTTTTTCGAAACTTTTGTTGGGAATCATTAGGCCGAATGATTTAGAATAGAATTTCGAAGAAACGGAGTGCATAAAACAATTAAAGAGTGCTGAAAATCGAGACCCTAATTCGGAAACCTTAATATTGGACGTTTGAAGTACGTGCTACAAAAACAGTGTCACGGACGACGTTTTTCGAAACTTTTGTTGGGAATCATTAGGCCGGATGTTTAGAATAGAATTTAGAAGAAACGGAGTGCATAAAAGAGTAAAAGGGTGCTTAAAATCGAGACCCTAATTCGGAAACCTTTGTATGGGACGTTTGAAGTACGTGCTAAAAAATGGAGTCACGGTCGATGTTTTTCGAAACTTTTGTGGCGAATCATTAGTACTGATGATTTAGAATCGAATTTCGAAGAAACGGATAGCATAAAACAGTAAAAGAGTGCTTAAAATCGAGACCCTAATTCGGAAACCTTAATCTGGGACGTTTGAAGTACGTTCTATAAAAACCGAGTCACGGACGACGTTTTTCGAAACTTTTGTTGGGAATCATTAGGCCGAATGATTTAGAATAGAATTTCGAAGAAACGGAGTGCATAAAACAGAAAAAGAGTAATTAAAATCGAGAACCTAATTCAGAAACCCAAATCTGGGACGTTTGAAGTCCGTGCTAAAAAACATGAGTCACGGTTCACGATTTTTGAAACTTTTGTGGCGAATCATTAGGCCTGATGATTTAGAATCGAAGAGACGGAGTGCATAAAAGAGTAAAAGAGTGCTTCAAATCGAGACCCTAATTTGGAAACCATAATCTGGGACGTTTGAAGTACGTGCTAAAAAAACCGAGTCACGGTCAATGTTTTTCGAAACTTTTGTGGCGAATCATTAGTACTGATGATTTAGAATCGAATTTCGAAGAAACGGATAGCATAAAACAGTAAAAGAGTGCTTAAAATCGAGACCCTAATTCGGAAACCTTAATCTGGGACGTTTGAAGTACGTTCTAAAAAAACCGAGTCACGGACGACGTTTTTCGAAACTTTTGTTGGGAATCATTAGGCCGAATGATTTAGAATAGAATTTCGAAGAAACGGAGTGCATAAAACAATTAAAGAGTGCTGAAAATGGAGACCCTAATTCGGAAACCTTAATATTGGACGTTTGAAGTACGTGCTACAAAAACAGTGTCACGGACGACGTTTTTCGAAACTTTTGTTGGGAATCATTAGGCCGGATGTTTAGAATAGAATTTAGAAGAAACGGAGTGCATAAAAGAGTAAAAGGGTGCTTAAAATCGAGACCCTAATTCGGAAACCTTTGTCTGGGACGTTTGAAGTACGTGCTAAAAAATGGAGTCACGGTCGATGTTTTTCGAAACTTTTGTGGCGAATCATTAGTACTGATGATTTAGAATCGAATTTCGAAGAAACGGATAGCATAAAACAGTAAAAGAGTGCTTAAAATCGAGACCCTAATTCGGAAACCTTAATCTGGGACGTTTGAAGTACGTTCTATAAAAACCGAGTCACGGACGACGTTTTTCGAAACTTTTGTTGGGAATCATTAGGCCGAATGATTTAGAATAGAATTTCGAAGAAACGGAGTGCATAAAACAGAAAAAGAGTAATTAAAATCGAGAACCTAATTCAGAAACCCAAATCTGGGACGTTTGAAGTCCGTGCTAAAAAACATGAGTCACGGTTCACGATTTTTGAAACTTTTGTGGCGAATCATTAGGCCTGATGATTTAGAATCGAAGAGACGGAGTGCATAAAAGAGTAAAAGAGTGCTTCAAATCGAGACCCTAATTTGGAAACCATAATCTGGGACGTTTGAAGTACGTGCTAAAAAAACCGAGTCACGGTCAATGTTTTTCGAAACTTTTGTGGCGAATCATTAGTACTGATGATTTAGAATCGAATTTCGAAGAAACGGATAGCATAAAACAGTAAAAGAGTGCTTAAAATCGAGACCCTAATTCGGAAACCTTAATCTGGGACGTTTGAAGTACGTTCTAAAAAAACCGAGTCACGGACGACGTTTTTCGAAACTTTTGTTGGGAATCATTAGGCCGAATGATTTAGAATAGAATTTCGAAGAAACGGAGTGCATAAAACAATTAAAGAGTGCTGAAAATCGAGACCCTAATTCGGAAACCTTAATATTGGACGTTTGAAGTACGTGCTACAAAAACAGTGTCACGGACGACGTTTTTCGAAACTTTTGTTGGGAATCATTAGGCCGGATGTTTAGAATAGAATTTAGAAGAAACGGAGTGCATAAAAGAGTAAAAGGGTGCTTAAAATCGAGACCCTAATTCGGAAACCTTTGTCTGGGACGTTTGAAGTACGTGCTAAAAAATGGAGTCACGGTCGATGTTTTTCGAAACTTTTGTGGCGAATCATTAGTACTGATGATTTAGAATCGAATTTCGAAGAAACGGATAGCATAAAACAGTAAAAGAGTGCTTAAAATCGAGACCCTAATTCGGAAACCTTAATCTGGGACGTTTGAAGTACGTTCTAAAAAAACCGAGTCACGGACGACGTTTTTCGAAACTTTTGTTGGGAATCATTAGGCCGAATGATTTAGAATAGAATTTCGAAGAAACGGAGTGCATAAAACAATTAAAGAGTGCTGAAAATGGAGACCCTAATTCGGAAACCTTAATATTGGACGTTTGAAGTACGTGCTACAAAAACAGTGTCACAAACGACGTTCTTCGAAACTTTTGTTGGGAATCATTAGGCCGGATGTTTAGAATAGAATTTAGAAGAAACGGAGTGCATAAAAGAGTAAAAGGGTGCTCAAAATCGAGACCCTAATTCGGAAACCTTTGTCTGGGACGTTTGAAGTACGTGCTAAAAAAACCGAGTCACGGTCGATGTTTTTCGAAACTTTTGTGGCGAATCATTAGTACTGATGATTTAGAATCGAATTTCGAAGAAACGGATAGCATAAAACAGTAAAAGAGTGCTTAAAATCGAGACCCTAATTCGGAAACCTTAATCTGGGACGTTTGAAGTACGTTCTAAAAAAACCGAGTCACGGACGACGTTTTTCGAAACTTTTGTTGGGATTCATTAGGCCGAATGATTTAGAATAGAATTTCGAAGAAACGGAGTGCATAAAAGAGTAAAAGGGTGCTTAAAATCGAGACCCTAATTCGGAAACCTTTGTATGGGACGTTTGAAGTACGTGCTAAAAAATGGAGTCACGGTCGATGTTTTTCGAAACTTTTGTGGCGAATCATTAGTACTGATGATTTAGAATCGAATTTCGAAGAAACGGATAGCATAAAACAGTAAAAGAGTGCTTAAAATCGAGACCCTAATTCGGAAACCTTAATCTGGGACGTTTGAAGTACGTTCTATAAAAACCGAGTCACGGACGACGTTTTTCGAAACTTTTGTTGGGAATCATTAGGCCGAATGATTTAGAATAGAATTTCGAAGAAACGGAGTGCATAAAACAGAAAAAGAGTAATTAAAATCGAGAACCTAATTCAGAAACCCAAATCTGGGACGTTTGAAGTCCGTGCTAAAAAACATGAGTCACGGTTCACGATTTTTGAAACTTTTGTGGCGAATCATTAGGCCTGATGATTTAGAATCGAAGAGACGGAGTGCATAAAAGAGTAAAAGAGTGCTTCAAATCGAGACCCTATTTTGGAAACCATAATCTGGGACGTTTGAAGTACGTGCTAAAAAAACCGAGTCACGGTCAATGTTTTTCGAAACTTTTGTGGCGAATCATTAGTACTGATGATTTAGAATCGAATTTCGAAGAAACGGATAGCATAAAACAGTAAAAGAGTGCTTAAAATCGAGACCCTAATTCGGAAACCTTAATCTGGGACGTTTGAAGTACGTTCTAAAAAAACCGAGTCACGGACGACGTTTTTCGAAACTTTTGTTGGGAATCATTAGGCCGAATGATTTAGAATAGAATTTCGAAGAAACGGAGTGCATAAAACAATTAAAGAGTGCTGAAAATCGAGACCCTAATTCGGAAACCTTAATATTGGACGTTTGAAGTACGTGCTACAAAAACAGTGTCACGGACGACGTTTTTCGAAACTTTTGTTGGGAATCATTAGGCCGGATGTTTAGAATAGAATTTAGAAGAAACGGAGTGCATAAAAGAGTAAAAGGGTGCTTAAAATCGAGACCCTAATTCGGAAACCTTTGTATGGGACGTTTGAAGTACGTGCTAAAAAATGGAGTCACGGTCGATGTTTTTCGAAACTTTTGTGGCGAATCATTAGTACTGATGATTTAGAATCGAATTTCGAAGAAACGGATAGCATAAAACAGTAAAAGAGTGCTTAAAATCGAGACCCTAATTCGGAAACCTTAATCTGGGACGTTTGAAGTACGTTCTATAAAAACCGAGTCACGGACGACGTTTTTCGAAACTTTTGTTGGGAATCATTAGGCCGAATGATTTAGAATAGAATTTCGAAGAAACGGAGTGCATAAAACAATTAAAGAGTGCTGAAAATCGAGACCCTAATTCGGAAACCTTAATATTGGACGTTTGAAGTACGTGCTACAAAAACAGTGTCACGGACGACGTTTTTCGAAACTTTTGTTGGGAATCATTAGGCCGGATGTTTAGAATAGAATTTAGAAGAAACGGAGTGCATAAAAGAGTAAAAGGGTGCTTAAAATCGAGACCCTAATTCGGAAACCTTTGTCTGGGACGTTTGAAGTACGTGCTAAAAAATGGAGTCACGGTCGATGTTTTTCGAAACTTTTGTGGCGAATCATTAGTACTGATGATTTAGAATCGAATTTCGAAGAAACGGATAGCATAAAACAGTAAAAGAGTGCTTAAAATCGAGACCCTAATTCGGAAACCTTAATCTGGGACGTTTGAAGTACGTTCTAAAAAAACCGAGTCACGGACGACGTTTTTCGAAACTTTTGTTGGGAATCATTAGGCCGAATGATTTAGAATAGAATTTCGAAGAAACGGAGTGCATAAAACAGAAAAAGAGTAAATAAAATCGAGAACCTAATTCAGAAACCCAAATCTGGGACGTTTGAAGTCCGTGCTAAAAAACATGAGTCACGGTTCACGATTTTTGAAACTTTTGTGGCGAATCATTAGGCCTGATGATTTAGAATCGAAGAGACGGAGTGCATAAAAGAGTAAAAGAGTGCTTCAAATCGAGACCCTAATTTGGAAACCTTAATCTCGGACGTTTGAAGTACGTGCTAAAAAAATGAACTCACGTTCGATGTTTTTTGAAACTTTTGTGGCGAATCCTTAGGACTGATGATTTAGAATCGAATTTTGAAGAAACGGATAGCATAAAACATTAAAAAAGTGCTTAAAATCGAGACCCTAATTCGGTAACCTTAATCTGGGACGTTTGAAGTACGTGCTAAAAAAACCGAGTCACAGACGACGTTTTTAGAAAATTTTGTTGGGAATCATTAGGCCGAATGATTTAGAATAGAATTTCGAAGAAACGGAGTGTATAAAACAATTAAAGAGTGCTGAAAATCGAGACCCTAATTCGGAATCCTTAATATTGGACGTTTGAAGTACGTGCTACAAAAACAGTGTCACGGACGACGTTTTTCGAAACTTTTGTTGGGAATCATTAGGCCGGATGTTTAGAATAGAATTTAGAAGAAACGGAGTGCATAAAAGAGTAAAAGGGTGCTTAAAATCGAGACCCTAATTCGGAAACCTTTGTCTGGGACGTTTGAAGTTCGTGCTAAAAAATGGAGTCACGGTCGATGTTTTTCGAAACTTTTGTGGCGAATCATTAGTACTGATGATTTAGAATCGAATTTCGAAGAAACGGATAGCATAAAACAGTAAAAGAGTGCTTAAAATCGAGACCCTAATTCGGAAACCTTAATCTGGGACGTTTGAAGTACGTTCTATAAAAACCGAGTCACGGACGACGTTTTTCGAAACTTTTGTTGGGAATCATTAGGCCGAATGATTTAGAATAGAATTTCGAAGAAACGGAGTGCATAAAACAATTAAAGAGTGCTGAAAATCGAGACCCTAATTCGGAAACCTTAATATTGGACGTTTGAAGTACGTGCTACAAAAACAGTGTCACGGACGACGTTTTTCGAAACTTTTGTTGGGAATCATTAGGCCGGATGTTTAGAATAGAATTTAGAAGAAACGGAGTGCATAAAAGAGTAAAAGGGTGCTTAAAATCGAGACCCTAATTCGGAAACCTTTGTCTGGGACGTTTGAAGTACGTGCTAAAAAATGGAGTCACGGTCGATGTTTTTCGAAACTTTTGTGGCGAATCATTAGTACTGATGATTTAGAATCGAATTTCGAAGAAACGGATAGCATAAAACAGTAAAAGAGTGCTTAAAATCGAGACCCTAATTCGGAAACCTTAATCTGGGACGTTTGAAGTACGTTCTAAAAAAACCGAGTCACGGACGACGTTTTTCGAAACTTTTGTTGGGAATCATTAGGCCGAATGATTTAGAATAGAATTTCGAAGAAACGGAGTGCATAAAACAATTAAAGAGTGCTGAAAATCGAGACCCTAATTCGGAAACCTTAATATTGGACGTTTGAAGTACGTGCTACAAAAACAGTGTCACGGACGACGTTTTTCGAAACTTTTGTTGGGAATCATTAGGCCGGATGTTTAGAATAGAATTTAGAAGAAACGGAGTACATAAAAGAGTAAAAGGGTGCTTAAAATCGAGACCCTAATTCGGAAACCTTTGTCTGGGACGTTTGAAGTACGTGCTAAAAAATGGAGTCACGGTCGATGTTTTTCGAAACTTTTGTGGCGAATCATTAGTACTGATGATTTAGAATCGAATTTCGAAGAAACGGATAGCATAAAACAGTAAAAGAGTGCTTAAAATCGAGACCCTAATTCGGAAACCTTAATCTGGGACGTTTGAAGTACGTTCTATAAAAACCGAGTCACGGACGACGTTTTTCGAAACTTTTGTTGGGAATCATTAGGCCGAATGATTTAGAATAGAATTTCGAAGAAACGGAGTGCATAAAACAGAAAAAGAGTAATTAAAATCGAGAACCTAATTCAGAAACCCAAATCTGGGACGTTTGAAGTCCGTGCTAAAAAACATGATTCACGGTTCACGATTTTTGAAACTTTTGTGGCGAATCATTAGGCCTGATGATTTAGAATCGAAGAGACGGAGTGCATAAAAGAGTAAAAGAGTGCTTCAAATCGAGACCCTAATTTGGAAACCATAATCTGGGACGTTTGAAGTACGTGCTAAAAAAACCGAGTCACGGTCGATGTTTTTCGAAACTTTTGTGGCGAATCATTAGTACTGATGATTTAGAATCGAATTTCGAAGAAACGGATAGCATAAAACAGTAAAAGAGTGCTTAAAATCGAGACCCTAATTCGGAAACCTTAATCTGGGACGTTTGAAGTACGTTCTAAAAAAACCGAGTCACGGACGACGTTTTTCGAAACTTTTGTTGGGAATCATTAGGCCGAATGATTTAGAATAGAATTTCGAAGAAACGGAGTGCATAAAACAATTAAAGAGTGCTGAAAATCGAGACCCTAATTCGGAAACCTTAATATTGGACGTTTGAAGTACGTGCTACAAAAACAGTGTCACGGACGACGTTTTTCGAAACTTTTGTTGGGAATCATTAGGCCGGATGTTTAGAATAGAATTTAGAAGAAACGGAGTGCATAAAAGAGTAAAAGGGTGCTTAAAATCGAGACCCTAATTCGGAAACCTTTGTCTGGGACGTTTGAAGTACGTGCTAAAAAATGGAGTCACGGTCGATGTTTTTCGAAACTTTTGTGGCGAATCATTAGTACTGATGATTTAGAATCGAATTTCGAAGAAACGGATAGCATAAAACAGTAAAAGAGTGCTTAAAATCGAGACCCTAATTCGGAAACCTTAATCTGGGACGTTTGAAGTACGTTCTAAAAAAACCGAGTCACGGACGACGTTTTTCGAAACTTTTGTTGGGAATCATTAGGCCGAATGATTTAGAATAGAATTTCGAAGAAACGGAGTGCATAAAACAATTAAAGAGTGCTGAAAATCGAGACCCTAATTCGGAAACCTTAATATTGGACGTTTGAAGTACGTGCTACAAAAACAGTGTCACGGACGACGTTTTTCGAAACTTTTGTTGGGAATCATTAGGCCGGATGTTTAGAATAGAATTTAGAAGAAACGGAGTACATAAAAGAGTAAAAGGGTGCTTAAAATCGAGACCCTAATTCGGAAACCTTTGTCTGGGACGTTTGAAGTACGTGCTAAAAAATGGAGTCACGGTCGATGTTTTTCGAAACTTTTGTGGCGAATCATTAGTACTGATGATTTAGAATCGAATTTCGAAGAAACGGATAGCATAAAACAGTAAAAGAGTGCTTAAAATCGAGACCCTAATTCGGAAACCTTAATCTGGGACGTTTGAAGTACGTTCTATAAAAACCGAGTCACGGACGACGTTTTTCGAAACTTTTGTTGGGAATCATTAGGCCGAATGATTTAGAATAGAATTTCGAAGAAACGGAGTGCATAAAACAGAAAAAGAGTAATTAAAATCGAGAACCTAATTCAGAAACCCAAATCTGGGACGTTTGAAGTCCGTGCTAAAAAACATGATTCACGGTTCACGATTTTTGAAACTTTTGTGGCGAATCATTAGGCCTGATGATTTAGAATCGAAGAGACGGAGTGCATAAAAGAGTAAAAGAGTGCTTCAAATCGAGACCCTAATTTGGAAACCATAATCTGGGACGTTTGAAGTACGTGCTAAAAAAACCGAGTCACGGTCGATGTTTTTCGAAACTTTTGTGGCGAATCATTAGTACTGATGATTTAGAATCGAATTTCGAAGAAACGGATAGCATAAAACAGTAAAAGAGTGCTTAAAATCGAGACCCTAATTCGGAAACCTTAATCTGGGACGTTTGAAGTACGTTCTAAAAAAACCGAGTCACGGACGACGTTTTTCGAAACTTTTGTTGGGAATCATTAGGCCGAATGATTTAGAATAGAATTTCGAAGAAACGGAGTGCATAAAACAATTAAAGAGTGCTGAAAATCGAGACCCTAATTCGGAAACCTTAATATTGGACGTTTGAAGTACGTGCTACAAAAACAGTGTCACGGACGACGTTTTTCGAAACTTTTGTTGGGAATCATTAGGCCGGATGTTTAGAATAGAATTTAGAAGAAACGGAGTGCATAAAAGAGTAAAAGGGTGCTTAAAATCGAGACCCTAATTCGGAAACCTTTGTCTGGGACGTTTGAAGTACGTGCTAAAAAATGGAGTCACGGTCGATGTTTTTCGAAACTTTTGTGGCGAATCATTAGTACTGATGATTTAGAATCGAATTTCGAAGAAACGGATAGCATAAAACAGTAAAAGAGTGCTTAAAATCGAGACCCTAATTCGGAAACCTTAATCTGGGACGTTTGAAGTACGTTCTAAAAAAACCGAGTCACGGACGACGTTTTTCGAAACTTTTGTTGGGAATCATTAGGCCGAATGATTTAGAATAGAATTTCGAAGAAACGGAGTGCATAAAACAATTAAAGAGTGCTGAAAATCGAGACCCTAATTCGGAAACCTTAATATTGGACGTTTGAAGTACGTGCTACAAAAACAGTGTCACGGACGACGTTTTTCGAAACTTTTGTTGGGAATCATTAGGCCGGATGTTTAGAATAGAATTTAGAAGAAACGGAGTACATAAAAGAGTAAAAGGGTGCTTAAAATCGAGACCCTAATTCGGAAACCTTTGTCTGGGACGTTTGAAGTACGTGCTAAAAAATGGAGTCACGGTCGATGTTTTTCGAAACTTTTGTGGCGAATCATTAGTACTGATGATTTAGAATCGAATTTCGAAGAAACGGATAGCATAAAACAGTAAAAGAGTGCTTAAAATCGAGACCCTAATTCGGAAACCTTAATCTGGGACGTTTGAAGTACGTTCTATAAAAACCGAGTCACGGACGACGTTTTTCGAAACTTTTGTTGGGAATCATTAGGCCGAATGATTTAGAATAGAATTTCGAAAAAACGGAGTGCATAAAACAGAAAAAGAGTAATTAAAATCGAGAACCTAATTCAGAAACCCAAATCTGGGACGTTTGAAGTCCGTGCTAAAAAACATGAGTCACGGTTCACGATTTTTGAAACTTTTGTGGCGAATCATTAGGCCTGATGATTTAGAATCGAAGAGACGGAGTGCATAAAAGAGTAAAAGAGTGCTTCAAATCGAGACCCTAATTTGGAAACCATAATCTGGGACGTTTGAAGTACGTGCTAAAAAAACCGAGTCACGGTCGATGTTTTTCGAAACTTTTGTGGCGAATCATTAGTACTGATGATTTAGAATCGAATTTCGAAGAAACGGATAGCATAAAACAGTAAAAGAGTGCTTAAAATCGAGACCCTAATTCGGAAACCTTAATCTGGGACGTTTGAAGTACGTTCTAAAAAAACCGAGTCACGGACGACGTTTTTCGAAACTTTTGTTGGGAATCATTAGGCCGAATGATTTAGAATAGAATTTCGAAGAAACGGAGTGCATAAAACAATTAAAGAGTGCTGAAAATCGAGACCCTAATTCGGAAACCTTAATATTGGACGTTTGAAGTACGTGCTACAAAAACAGTGTCACGGACGACGTTTTTCGAAACTTTTGTTGGGAATCATTAGGCCGGATGTTTAGAATAGAATTTAGAAGAAACGGAGTGCATAAAAGAGTAAAAGGGTGCTTAAAATCGAGACCCTAATTCGGAAACCTTTGTCTGGGACGTTTGAAGTACGTGCTAAAAAATGGAGTCACGGTCGATGTTTTTCGAAACTTTTGTGGCGAATCATTAGTACTGATGATTTAGAATCGAATTTCGAAGAAACGGATAGCATAAAACAGTAAAAGAGTGCTTAAAATCGAGACCCTAATTCGGAAACCTTAATCTGGGACGTTTGAAGTACGTTCTAAAAAAACCGAGTCACGGACGACGTTTTTCGAAACTTTTGTTGGGAATCATTAGGCCGAATGATTTAGAATAGAATTTCGAAGAAACGGAGTGCATAAAACAATTAAAGAGTGCTGAAAATCGAGACCCTAATTCGGAAACCTTAATATTGGACGTTTGAAGTACGTGCTACAAAAACAGTGTCACGGACGACGTTTTTCGAAACTTTTGTTGGGAATCATTAGGCCGGATGTTTAGAATAGAATTTAGAAGAAACGGAGTACATAAAAGAGTAAAAGGGTGCTTAAAATCGAGACCCTAATTCGGAAACCTTTGTCTGGGACGTTTGAAGTACGTGCTAAAAAATGGAGTCACGGTCGATGTTTTTCGAAACTTTTGTGGCGAATCATTAGTACTGATGATTTAGAATCGAATTTCGAAGAAACGGATAGCATAAAACAGTAAAAGAGTGCTTAAAATCGAGACCCTAATTCGGAAACCTTAATCTGGGACGTTTGAAGTACGTTCTATAAAAACCGAGTCACGGACGACGTTTTTCGAAACTTTTGTTGGGAATCATTAGGCCGAATGATTTAGAATAGAATTTCGAAGAAACGGAGTGCATAAAACAGAAAAAGAGTAATTAAAATCGAGAACCTAATTCAGAAACCCAAATCTGGGACGTTTGAAGTCCGTGCTAAAAAACATGAGTCACGGTTCACGATTTTTGAAACTTTTGTGGCGAATCATTAGGCCTGATGATTTAGAATCGAAGAGACGGAGTGCATAAAAGAGTAAAAGAGTGCTTCAAATCGAGACCCTAATTTGGAAACCATAATCTGGGACGTTTGAAGTACGTGCTAAAAAAACCGAGTCACGGTCGATGTTTTTCGAAACTTTTGTGGCGAATCATTAGTACTGATGATTTAGAATCGAATTTCGAAGAAACGGATAGCATAAAACAGTAAAAGAGTGCTTAAAATCGAGACCCTAATTCGGAAACCTTAATCTGGGACGTTTGAAGTACGTTCTAAAAAAACCGAGTCACGGACGACGTTTTTCGAAACTTTTGTTGGGAATCATTAGGCCGAATGATTTAGAATAGAATTTCGAAGAAACGGAGTGCATAAAACAATTAAAGAGTGCTGAAAATCGAGACCCTAATTCGGAAACCTTAATATTGGACGTTTGAAGTACGTGCTACAAAAACAGTGTCACGGACGACGTTTTTCGAAACTTTTGTTGGGAATCATTAGGCCGGATGTTTAGAATAGAATTTAGAAGAAACGGAGTGCATAAAAGAGTAAAAGGGTGCTTAAAATCGAGACCCTAATTCGGAAACCTTTGTCTGGGACGTTTGAAGTACGTGCTAAAAAATGGAGTCACGGTCGATGTTTTTCGAAACTTTTGTGGCGAATCATTAGTACTGATGATTTAGAATCGAATTTCGAAGAAACGGATAGCATAAAACAGTAAAAGAGTGCTTAAAATCGAGACCCTAATTCGGAAACCTTAATCTGGGACGTTTGAAGTACGTTCTAAAAAAACCGAGTCACGGACGACGTTTTTCGAAACTTTTGTTGGGAATCATTAGGCCGAATGATTTAGAATAGAATTTCGAAGAAACGGAGTGCATAAAACAGAAAAAGAGTAATTAAAATCGAGAACCTAATTCAGAAACCCAAATCTGGGACGTTTGAAGTCCGTGCTAAAAAACATGAGTCACGGTTCACGATTTTTGAAACTTTTGTGGCGAATCATTAGGCCTGATGATTTAGAATCGAAGAGACGGAGTGCATAAAAGAGTAAAAGAGTGCTTCAAATCGAGACCCTAATTTGGAAACCATAATCTGGGACGTTTGAAGTACGTGCTAAAAAAACCGAGTCACGGTCAATGTTTTTCGAAACTTTTGTGGCGAATCATTAGTACTGATGATTTAGAATCGAATTTCGAAGAAACGGATAGCATAAAACAGTAAAAGAGTGCTTAAAATCGAGACCCTAATTCGGAAACCTTAATCTGGGACGTTTGAAGTACGTTCTAAAAAAACCGAGTCACGGACGACGTTTTTCGAAACTTTTGTTGGGAATCATTAGGCCGAATGATTTAGAATAGAATTTCGAAGAAACGGAGTGCATAAAACAATTAAAGAGTGCTGAAAATCGAGACCCTAATTCGGAAACCTTAATATTGGACGTTTGAAGTACGTGCTACAAAAACAGTGTCACGGACGACGTTTTTCGAAACTTTTGTTGGGAATCATTAGGCCGGATGTTTAGAATAGAATTTAGAAGAAACGGAGTGCATAAAAGAGTAAAAGGGTGCTTAAAATCGAGACCCTAATTCGGAAACCTTTGTCTGGGACGTTTGAAGTACGTGCTAAAAAATGGAGTCACGGTCGATGTTTTTCGAAACTTTTGTGGCGAATCATTAGTACTGATGATTTAGAATCGAATTTCGAAGAAACGGATAGCATAAAACAGTAAAAGAGTGCTTAAAATCGAGACCCTAATTCGGAAACCTTAATCTGGGACGTTTGAAGTACGTTCTATAAAAACCGAGTCACGGACGACGTTTTTCGAAACTTTTGTTGGGAATCATTAGGCCGAATGATTTAGAATAGAATTTCGAAGAAACGGAGTGCATAAAACAGAAAAAGAGTAATTAAAATCGAGAACCTAATTCAGAAACCCAAATCTGGGACGTTTGAAGTCTGTGCTAAAAAACATGAGTCACGGTTCACGATTTTTGAAACTTTTGTGGCGAATCATTAGGCCTGATGATTTAGAATCGAAGAGACGGAGTGCATAAAAGAGTAAAAGAGTGCTTCAAATCGAGACCCTAATTTGGAAACCATAATCTGGGACGTTTGAAGTACGTGCTAAAAAAACCGAGTCACGGTCGATGTTTTTCGAAACTTTTGTGGCGAATCATTAGTACTGATGATTTAGAATCGAATTTCGAAGAAACGGATAGCATAAAACAGTAAAAGAGTGCTTAAAATCGAGACCCTAATTCGGAAACCTTAATCTGGGACGTTTGAAGTACGTTCTAAAAAAACCGAGTCACGGACGACGTTTTTCGAAACTTTTGTTGGGAATCATTAGGCCGAATGATTTAGAATAGAATTTCGAAGAAACGGAGTGCATAAAACAATTAAAGAGTGCTGAAAATCGAGACCCTAATTCGGAAACCTTAATATTGGACGTTTGAAGTACGTGCTACAAAAACAGTGTCACGGACGACGTTTTTCGAAACTTTTGTTGGGAATCATTAGGCCGGATGTTTAGAATAGAATTTAGAAGAAACGGAGTGCATAAAAGAGTAAAAGGGTGCTTAAAATCGAGACCCTAATTCGGAAACCTTTGTCTGGGACGTTTGAAGTACGTGCTAAAAAATGGAGTCACGGTCGATGTTTTTCGAAACTTTTGTGGCGAATCATTAGTACTGATGATTTAGAATCGAATTTCGAAGAAACGGATAGCATAAAACAGTAAAAGAGTGCTTAAAATCGAGACCCTAATTCGGAAACCTTAATCTGGGACGTTTGAAGTACGTTCTAAAAAAACCGAGTCACGGACGACGTTTTTCGAAACTTTTGTTGGGAATCATTAGGCCGAATGATTTAGAATAGAATTTCGAAGAAACGGAGTGCATAAAACAATTAAAGAGTGCTGAAAATCGAGACCCTAATTCGGAAACCTTAATATTGGACGTTTGAAGTACGTGCTACAAAAACAGTGTCACGGACGACGTTTTTCGAAACTTTTGTTGGGAATCATTAGGCCGGATGTTTAGAATAGAATTTAGAAGAAACGGAGTGCATAAAAGAGTAAAAGGGTGCTTAAAATCGAGACCCTAATTCGGAAACCTTTGTCTGGGACGTTTGAAGTACGTGCTAAAAAATGGAGTCACGGTCGATGTTTTTCGAAACTTTTGTGGCGAATCATTAGTACTGATGATTTAGAATCGAATTTCGAAGAAACGGATAGCATAAAACAGTAAAAGAGTGCTTAAAATCGAGACCCTAATTCGGAAACCTTAATTTGGGACGTTTGAAGTACGTTCTAAAAAAACCGAGTCACGGACGACGTTTTTCGAAACTTTTGTTGGGAATCATTAGGCCGAATGATTTAGAATAGAATTTCGAAGAAACGGAGTGCATAAAACAATTAAAGAGTGCTGAAAATCGAGACCCTAATTCGGAAACCTTAATATTGGACGTTTGAAGTACGTGCTACAAAAACAGTGTCACGGACGACGTTTTTCGAAACTTTTGTTGGGAATCATTAGGCCGGATGTTTAGAATAGAATTTAGAAGAAACGGAGTGCATAAAAGAGTAAAAGGGTGCTTAAAATCGAGACCCTAATTCGGAAACCTTTGTCTGGGACGTTTGAAGTACGTGCTAAAAAATGGAGTCACGGTCGATGTTTTTCGAAACTTTTGTGGCGAATCATTAGTACTGATGATTTAGAATCGAATTTCGAAGAAACGGATAGCATAAAACAGTAAAAGAGTGCTTAAAATCGAGACCCTAATTCGGAAACCTTAATCTGGGACGTTTGAAGTACGTTCTAAAAAAACCGAGTCACGGACGACGTTTTTCGAAACTTTTGTTGGGAATCATTAGGCCGAATGATTTAGAATAGAATTTCGAAGAAACGGAGTGCATAAAACAATTAAAGAGTGCTGAAAATCGAGACCCTAATTCGGAAACCTTAATATTGGACGTTTGAAGTACGTGCTACAAAAACAGTGTCACGGACGACGTTTTTCGAAACTTTTGTTGGGAATCATTAGGCCGGATGTTTAGAATAGAATTTAGAAGAAACGGAGTGCATAAAAGAGTAAAAGGGTGCTTAAAATCGAGACCCTAATTCGGAAACCTTTGTCTGGGACGTTTGAAGTACGTGCTAAAAAATGGAGTCACGGTCGATGTTTTTCGAAACATTTGTGGCGAATCATTAGTACTGATGATTTAGAATCGAATTTCGAAGAAACGGATAGCATAAAACAGTAAAAGAGTGCTTAAAATCGAGACCCTAATTCGGAAACCTTAATCTGGGACGTTTGAAGTACGTTCTATAAAAACCGAGTCACGGACGACATTTTTCGAAACTTTTGTTGGGAATCATTAGGCCGAATGATTTAGAATAGAATTTCGAAGAAACGAAGTGCATAAAACAGAAAAAGAGTAATTAAAATCGAGAACCTAATTCAGAAACCCAAATCTGGGACGTTTGAAGTCCGTGCTAAAAAACATGAGTCACGGTTCACGATTTTTGAAACTTTTGTGGCGAATCATTAGGCCTGATGATTTAGAATCGAAGAGACGGAGTGCATAAAAGAGTAAAAGGGTGCTTAAAATCGAGACCCTAATTCGGAAACCTTTGTCTGGGACGTTTGAAGTACGTGTTAAAAAATGGAGTCACGGTCGATGTTTTTCGAAACTTTTGTGGCGAATCATTAGTACTGATGATTTAGAATCGAATTTCGAAGAAACGGATAGCATAAAACAGTAAAAGAGTGCTTAAAATCGAGACCCTAATTCGGAAACCTTAATCTGGGACGTTTGAAGTACGTTCTAAAAAAACCGAGTCACGGACGACGTTTTTCGAAACTTTTGTTGGGAATCATTAGGCCGAATGATTTAGAATAGAATTTCGAAGAAACGAAGTGCATAAAACAGAAAAAGAGTAATTAAAATCGAGAACCTAATTCAGAAACCCAAATCTGGGACGTTTGAAGTCCGTGCTAAAAAACATGAGTCACGGTTCACGATTTTTGAAACTTTTGTGGCGAATCATTAGGCCTGATGATTTAGAATCGAAGAGACGGAGTGCATAAAAGAGTAAAAGGGTGCTTAAAATCGAGACCCTAATTCGGAAACCTTTGTCTGGGACGTTTGAAGTACGTGCTAAAAAAACCGAGTCACGGTCGATGTTTTTCGAAACTTTTGTGGCGAATCATTAGTACTGATGATTTAGAATCGAATTTCGAAGAAACGGATAGCATAAAACAGTAAAAGAGTGCTTAAAATCGAGACCCTAATTCGGAAACCTTAATCTGGGACGTTTGAAGTACGTTCTAAAAAAACCGAGTCACGGACGACGTTTTTCGAAACTTTTGTTGGGAATCATTAGGCCGAATGATTTAGAATAGAATTTCGAAGAAACGGAGTGCATAAAACAGAAAAAGAGTAAATAAAATCGATAACCTAATTCAGAAACCCAAATCTGGGACGTTTGAAGTCCGTGCTAAAAAACATGAGTCACGGTTCACGATTTTTGAAACTTTTGTGGCGAATCATTAGGCCTGATGATTTAGAATCGAAGAGACGGAGTGCATAAAAGAGTAAAAGAGTGCTTCAAATCGAGACCCTAATTTGGAAACCTTAATCTGGGACGTTTGAAGTACGTGCTAAAAAAACCGAGTCACGGTCGATGTTTTTCGAAACTTTTGTGGCGAATCATTAGTACTGATGATTTAGAATCGAATTTCGAAGAAACGGATAGCATAAAACAGTAAAAGAGTGCTTAAAATCGAGACCCTAATTCGGAAACCTTAATCTGGGACGTTTGAAGTACGTTCTAAAAAAACCGAGTCACGGACGACGTTTTTCGAAACTTTTGTTGGGAATCATTAGGCCGAATGATTTAGAATAGAATTTCGAAGAAACGGAGTGCATAAAACAATTAAAGAGTGCTGAAAATCGAGACCCTAATTCGGAAACCTTAATATTGGACGTTTGAAGTACGTGCTACAAAAACAGTGTCACGGACGACGTTTTTCGAAACTTTTGTTGGGAATCATTAGGCCGGATGTTTAGAATAGAATTTAGAAGAAACGGAGTGCATAAAAGAGTAAAAGGGTGCTTAAAATCGAGACCCTAATTCGGAAACCTTTGTCTGGGACGTTTGAAGTACGTGCTAAAAAATGGAGTCACGGTCGATGTTTTTCGAAACTTTTGTGGCGAATCATTAGTACTGATGATTTAGAATCGAATTTCGAAGAAACGGATAGCATAAAACAGTAAAAGAGTGCTTAAAATCGAGACCCTAATTCGGAAACCTTAATCTGGGACGTTTGAAGTACGTTCTAAAAAAACCGAGTCACGGACGACGTTTTTCGAAACTTTTGTTGGGAATCATTAGGCCGAATGATTTAGAATAGAATTTCGAAGAAACAGAGTGCATAAAACAGAAAAAGAGTAATTAAAATCGAGAACCTAATTCAGAAACCCAAATCTGGGACGTTTGAAGTCCGTGCTAAAAAACATGAGTCACGGTTCACGATTTTTGAAACTTTTGTGGCGAATCATTAGGCCTGATGATTTAGAATCGAAGAGACGGAGTGCATAAAAGAGTAAAAGAGTGCTTCAAATCGAGACCCTAATTTGGAAACCATAATCTGGGACGTTTGAAGTACGTGCTAAAAAAACCGAGTCACGGTCAATGTTTTTCGAAACTTTTGTGGCGAATCATTAGTACTGATGATTTAGAATCGAATTTCGAAGAAACGGATAGCATAAAACAGTAAAAGAGTGCTTAAAATCGAGACCCTAATTCGGAAACCTTAATCTGGGACGTTTGAAGTACGTTCTAAAAAAACCGAGTCACGGACGACGTTTTTCGAAACTTTTGTTGGGAATCATTAGGCCGAATGATTTAGAATAGAATTTTGAAGAAACGGAGTGCATAAAACAATTAAAGAGTGCTGAAAATCGAGACCCTAATTCGGAAACCTTAATATTGGACGTTTGAAGTACGTGCTACAAAAACAGTGTCACGGACGACGTTTTTCGAAACTTTTGTTGGGAATCATTAGGCCGGATGTTTAGAATAGAATTTAGAAGAAACGGAGTGCATAAAAGAGTAAAAGGGTGCTTAAAATCGAGACCCTAATTCGGAAACCTTTGTCTGGGACGTTTGAAGTACGTGCTAAAAAATGGAGTAACGGTCGATGTTTTTCGAAACTTTTGTGGCGAATCATTAGTACTGATGATTTAGAATCGAATTTCGAAGAAACGGATAGCATAAAACAGTAAAAGAGTGCTTAAAATCGAGACCCTAATTCGGAAACCTTAATCTGGGACGTTTGAAGTACGTTCTAAAAAAACCGAGTCACGGACGACGTTTTTCGAAACTTTTGTTGGGAATCATTAGGCCGAATGATTTAGAATAGAATTTCGAAGAAACGGAGTGCATAAAACAGAAAAAGAGTAATTAAAATCGAGAACCTAATTCAGAAACCCAAATCTGGGACGTTTGAAGTCCGTGCTAAAAAACATGAGTCACGGTTCACGATTTTTGAAACTTTTGTGGCGAATCATTAGGCCTGATGATTTAGAATCGAAGAGACGGAGTGCATAAAAGAGTAAAAGAGTGCTTCAAATCGAGACCCTAATTTGGAAACCATAATCTGGGACGTTTGAAGTACGTGCTAAAAAAACCGAGTCACGGTCAATGTTTTTCGAAACTTTTGTGGCGAATCATTAGTACTGATGATTTAGAATCGAATTTCGAAGAAACGGATAGCATAAAACAGTAAAAGAGTGCTTAAAATCGAGACCCTAATTCGGAAACCTTAATCTGGGACGTTTGAAGTACGTTCTAAAAAAACCGAGTCACGGACGACGTTTTTCGAAACTTTTGTTGGGAATCATTAGGCCGAATGATTTAGAATAGAATTTCGAAGAAACGGAGTGCATAAAACAATTAAAGAGTGCTGAAAATCGAGACCCTAATTCGGAAACCTTAATATTGGACGTTTGAAGTACGTGCTACAAAAACAGTGTCACGGACGACGTTTTTCGAAACTTTTGTTGGGAATTATTAGGCCGGATGTTTAGAATAGAATTTAGAAGAAACGGATTGCATAAAAGAGTAAAAGGGTGCTTAAAATCGAGACCCTAATTCGGAAACCTTTGTCTGGGACGTTTGAAGTACGTGCTAAAAAATGGAGTCACGGTCGATGTTTTTCGAAACTTTTGTGGCGAATCATTAGTACTGATGATTTAGAATCGAATTTCGAAGAAACGGATAGCATAAAACAGTAAAAGAGTGCTTAAAATCGAGACCCTAATTCGGAAACCTTAATCTGGGACGTTTGAAGTACGTTCTATAAAAACCGAGTCACGGACGACGTTTTTCGAAACTTTTGTTGGGAATCATTAGGCCGAATGATTTAGAATAGAATTTCGAAGAAACGGAGTGCATAAAACAGAAAAAGAGTAATTAAAATCGAGAACCTAATTCAGAAACCCAAATCTGGGACGTTTGAAGTCCGTGCTAAAAAACATGAGTCACGGTTCACGATTTTTGAAACTTTTGTGGCGAATCATTAGGCCTGATGATTTAGAATCGAAGAGACGGAGTGCATAAAAGAGTAAAAGAGTGCTTCAAATCGAGACCCTAATTTGGAAACCATAATCTGGGACGTTTGAAGTACGTGCTAAAAAAACCGAGTCACGGTCGATGTTTTTCGAAACTTTTGTGGCGAATCATTAGTACTGATGATTTAGAATCGAATTTCGAAGAAACGGATAGCATAAAACAGTAAAAGAGTGCTTAAAATCGAGACCCTAATTCGGAAACCTTAATCTGGGACGTTTGAAGTACGTTCTAAAAAAACCGAGTCACGGACGACGTTTTTCGAAACTTTTGTTGGGAATCATTAGGCCGAATGATTTAGAATAGAATTTCGAAGAAACGGAGTGCATAAAACAATTAAAGAGTGCTGAAAATCGAGACCCTAATTCGGAAACCTTAATATTGGACGTTTGAAGTACGTGCTACAAAAACAGTGTCACGGACGACGTTTTTCGAAACTTTTGTTGGGAATCATTAGGCCGGATGTTTAGAATAGAATTTAGAAGAAACGGAGTGCATAAAAGAGTAAAAGGGTGCTTAAAATCGAGACCCTAATTCGGAAACCTTTGTCTGGGACGTTTGAAGTACGTGCTAAAAAATGGAGTCACGGTCGATGTTTTTCGAAACTTTTGTGGCGAATCATTAGTACTGATGATTTAGAATCGAATTTCGAAGAAACGGATAGCATAAAACAGTAAAAGAGTGCTTAAAATCGAGACCCTAATTCGGAAACCTTAATCTGGGACGTTTGAAGTACGTTCTAAAAAAACCGAGTCACGGACGACGTTTTTCGAAACTTTTGTTGGGAATCATTAGGCCGAATGATTTAGAATAGAATTTCGAAGAAACGGAGTGCATAAAACAATTAAAGAGTGCTGAAAATCGAGACCCTAATTCGGAAACCTTAATATTGGACGTTTGAAGTACGTGCTACAAAAACAGTGTCACGGACGACGTTTTTCGAAACTTTTGTTGGGAATCATTAGGCCGGATGTTTAGAATAGAATTTAGAAGAAACGGAGTGCATAAAAGAGTAAAAGGGTGCTTAAAATCGAGACCCTAATTCGGAAACCTTTGTCTGGGACGTTTGAAGTACGTGCTAAAAAATGGAGTCACGGTCGATGTTTTTCGAAACTTTTGTGGCGAATCATTAGTACTGATGATTTAGAATCGAATTTCGAAGAAACGGATAGCATAAAACAGTAAAAGAGTGCTTAAAATCGAGACCCTAATTCGGAAACCTTAATCTGGGACGTTTGAAGTACGTTCTAAAAAAACCGAGTCACGGACGACGTTTTTCGAAACTTTTGTTGGGAATCATTAGGCCGAATGATTTAGAATAGAATTTCGAAGAAACGGAGTGCATAAAACAATTAAAGAGTGCTGAAAATCGAGACCCTAATTCGGAAACCTTAATATTGGACGTTTGAAGTACGTGCTACAAAAACAGTGTCACGGACGACGTTTTTCGAAACTTTTGTTGGGAATCATTAGGCCGGATGTTTAGAATAGAATTTAGAAGAAACGGAGTGCATAAAAGAGTAAAAGGGTGCTTAAAATCGAGACCCTAATTCGGAAACCTTTGTCTGGGACGTTTGAAGTACGTGCTAAAAAATGGAGTCACGGTCGATGTTTTTCGAAACATTTGTGGCGAATCATTAGTACTGATGATTTAGAATCGAATTTCGAAGAAACGGATAGCATAAAACAGTAAAAGAGTGCTTAAAATCGAGACCCTAATTCGGAAACCTTAATCTGGGACGTTTGAAGTACGTTCTATAAAAACCGAGTCACGGACGACATTTTTCGAAACTTTTGTTGGGAATCATTAGGCCGAATGATTTAGAATAGAATTTCGAAGAAACGAAGTGCATAAAATAGAAAAAGAGTAATTAAAATCGAGAACCTAATTCAGAAACCCAAATCTGGGACGTTTGAAGTCCGTGCTAAAAAACATGAGTCACGGTTCACGATTTTTGAAACTTTTGTGGCGAATCATTAGGCCTGATGATTTAGAATCGAAGAGACGGAGTGCATAAAAGAGTAAAAGGGTGCTTAAAATCGAGACCCTAATTCGGAAACCTTTGTCTGGGACGTTTGAAGTACGTGTTAAAAAATGGAGTCACGGTCGATGTTTTTCGAAACTTTTGTGGCGAATCATTAGTACTGATGATTTAGAATCGAATTTCGAAGAAACGGATAGCATAAAACAGTAAAAGAGTGCTTAAAATCGAGACCCTAATTCGGAAACCTTAATCTGGGACGTTTGAAGTACGTTCTAAAAAAACCGAGTCACGGACGACGTTTTTCGAAACTTTTGTTGGGAATCATTAGGCCGAATGATTTAGAATAGAATTTCGAAGAAACGGAGTGCATAAAACAATTAAAGAGTGCTGAAAATCGAGACCCTAATTCGGAAACCTTAATATTGGACGTTTGAAGTACGTGCTACAAAAACAGTGTCACGGACGACGTTTTTCGAAACTTTTGTTGGGAATCATTAGGCCGGATGTTTAGAATAGAATTTAGAAGAAACGGAGTGCATAAAAGAGTAAAAGGGTGCTTAAAATCGAGACCCTAATTCGGAAACCTTTGTCTGGGACGTTTGAAGTACGTGCTAAAAAATGGAGTCACGGTCGATGTTTTTCGAAACTTTTGTGGCGAATCATTAGTACTGATGATTTAGAATCGAATTTCGAAGAAACGGATAGCATAAAACAGTAAAAGAGTGCTTAAAATCGAGACCCTAATTCGGAAACCTTAATCTGGGACGTTTGAAGTACGTTCTAAAAAAACCGAGTCACGGACGACGTTTTTCGAAACTTTTGTTGGGAATCATTAGGCCGAATGATTTAGAATAGAATTTCGAAGAAACGGAGTGCATAAAACAGAAAAAGAGTAATTAAAATCGAGAACCTAATTCAGAAACCCAAATCTGGGACGTTTGAAGTCCGTGCTAAAAAACATGAGTCACGGTTCACGATTTTTGAAACTTTTGTGGCGAATCATTAGGCCTGATGATTTAGAATCGAAGAGACGGAGTGCATAAAAGAGTAAAAGAGTGCTTCAAATCGAGACCCTAATTTGGAAACCATAATCTGGGACGTTTGAAGTACGTGCTAAAAAAACCGAGTCACGGTCAATGTTTTTCGAAACTTTTGTGGCGAATCATTAGTACTGATGATTTAGAATCGAATTTCGAAGAAACGGATAGCATAAAACAGTAAAAGAGTGCTTAAAATCGAGACCCTAATTCGGAAACCTTAATCTGGGACGTTTGAAGTACGTTCTAAAAAAACCGAGTCACGGACGACGTTTTTCGAAACTTTTGTTGGGAATCATTAGGCCGAATGATTTAGAATAGAATTTCGAAGAAACGGAGTGCATAAAACAATTAAAGAGTGCTGAAAATCGAGACCCTAATTCGGAAACCTTAATATTGGACGTTTGAAGTACGTGCTACAAAAACAGTGTCACGGACGACGTTTTTCGAAACTTTTGTTGGGAATCATTAGGCCGGATGTTTAGAATAGAATTTAGAAGAAACGGAGTGCATAAAAGAGTAAAAGGGTGCTTAAAATCGAGACCCTAATTCGGAAACCTTTGTCTGGGACGTTTGAAGTACGTGCTAAAAAATGGAGTCACGGTCGATGTTTTTCGAAACTTTTGTGGCGAATCATTAGTACTGATGATTTAGAATCGAATTTCGAAGAAACGGATAGCATAAAACAGTAAAAGAGTGCTTAAAATCGAGACCCTAATTCGGAAACCTTAATCTGGGACGTTTGAAGTACGTTCTAAAAAAACCGAGTCACGGACGACGTTTTTCGAAACTTTTGTTGGGAATCATTAGGCCGAATGATTTAGAATAGAATTTCGAAGAAACGGAGTGCATAAAACAATTAAAGAGTGCTGAAAATCGAGACCCTAATTCGGAAACCTTAATATTGGACGTTTGAAGTACGTGCTACAAAAACAGTGTCACGGACGACGTTTTTCGAAACTTTTGTTGGGAATCATTAGGCCGGATGTTTAGAATAGAATTTAGAAGAAACGGAGTGCATAAAAGAGTAAAAGGGTGCTTAAAATCGAGACCCTAATTCGGAAACCTTTGTCTGGGACGTTTGAAGTACGTGCTAAAAAATGGAGTCACGGTCGATGTTTTTCGAAACTTTTGTGGCGAATCATTAGTACTGATGATTTAGAATCGAATTTCGAAGAAACGGATAGCATAAAACAGTAAAAGAGTGCTTAAAATCGAGACCCTAATTCGGAAACCTTAATCTGGGACGTTTGAAGTACGTTCTAAAAAAACCGAGTCACGGACGACGTTTTTCGAAACTTTTGTTGGGAATCATTAGGCCGAATGATTTAGAATAGAATTTCGAAGAAACGGAGTGCATAAAACAATTAAAGAGTGCTGAAAATCGAGACCCTAATTCGGAAACCTTAATATTGGACGTTTGAAGTACGTGCTACAAAAACAGTGTCACGGACGACGTTTTTCGAAACTTTTGTTGGGAATCATTAGGCCGGATGTTTAGAATAGAATTTAGAAGAAACGGAGTGCATAAAAGAGTAAAAGGGTGCTTAAAATCGAGACCCTAATTCGGAAACCTTTGTCTGGGACGTTTGAAGTACGTGCTAAAAAATGGAGTCACGGTCGATGTTTTTCGAAACTTTTGTGGCGAATCATTAGTACTGATGATTTAGAATCGAATTTCGAAGAAACGGATAGCATAAAACAGTAAAAGAGTGCTTAAAATCGAGACCCTAATTCGGAAACCTTAATCTGGGATGTTTGAAGTACGTTCTAAAAAAACCGAGTCACGGACGACGTTTTTCGAAACTTTTGTTGGGAATCATTAGGCCGAATGATTTAGAATAGAATTTCGAAGAAACGGAGTGCATAAAACAATTAAAGAGTGCTGAAAATCGAGACCCTAATTCGGAAACCTTAATATTGGACGTTTGAAGTACGTGCTACAAAAACAGTGTCACGGACGACGTTTTTCGAAACTTTTGTTGGGAATCATTAGGCCGGATGTTTAGAATAGAATTTAGAAGAAACGGAGTGCATAAAAGAGTAAAAGGGTGCTTAAAATCGAGACCCTAATTCGGAAACCTTTGTCTGGGACGTTTGAAGTACGTGCTAAAAAATGGAGTCACGGTCGATGTTTTTCGAAACTTTTGTGGCGAATCATTAGTACTGATGATTTAGAATCGAATTTCGAAGAAACGGATAGCATAAAACAGTAAAAGAGTGCTTAAAATCGAGACCCTAATTCGGAAACCTTAATCTGGGACGTTTGAAGTACGTTCTAAAAAAACCGAGTCACGGACGACGTTTTTCGAAACTTTTGTTGGGAATCATTAGGCCGAATGATTTAGAATAGAATTTCGAAGAAACGGAGTGCATAAAACAATTAAAGAGTGCTGAAAATCGAGACCCTAATTCGGAAACCTTAATATTGGACGTTTGAAGTACGTGCTACAAAAACAGTGTCACGGACGACGTTTTTCAAAACTTTTGTTGGGAATCATTAGGCCGGATGTTTAGAATAGAATTTAGAAGAAACGGAGTGCATAAAAGAGTAAAAGGGTGCTTAAAATCGAGACCCTAATTCGGAAACCTTTGTCTGGGACGTTTGAAGTACGTGCTAAAAAATGGAGTCACGGTCGATGTTTTTCGAAACTTTTGTGGCGAATCATTAGTACTGATGATTTAGAATCGAATTTCGAAGAAACGGATAGCATAAAACAGTAAAAGAGTGCTTAAAATCGAGACCCTAATTCGGAAACCTTAATCTGGGACGTTTGAAGTACGTTCTAAAAAAACCGAGTCACGGACGACGTTTTTCGAAACTTTTGTTGGGAATCATTAGGCCGAATGATTTAGAATAGAATTTCGAAGAAACGGAGTGCATAAAACAATTAAAGAGTGCTGAAAATCGAGACCCTAATTCGGAAACCTTAATATTGGACGTTTGAAGTACGTGCTACAAAAACAGTGTCACGGACGACGTTTTTCGAAACTTTTGTTGGGAATCATTAGGCCAGATGTTTAGAATAGAATTTAGAAGAAACGGAGTGCATAAAAGAGTAAAAGGGTGCTTAAAATCGAGACCCTAATTCGGAAACCTTTGTCTGGGACGTTTGAAGTACGTGCTAAAAAATGGAGTCACGGTCGATGTTTTTCGAAACTTTTGTGGCGAATCATTAGTACTGATGATTTAGAATCGAATTTCGAAGAAACGGATAGCATAAAACAGTAAAAGAGTGCTTAAAATCGAGACCCTAATTCGGAAACCTTAATCTGGGACGTTTGAAGTACGTTCTATAAAAACCGAGTCACGGACGACGTTTTTCGAAACTTTTGTTGGGAATCATTAGGCCGAATGATTTAGAATAGAATTTCGAAGAAACGGAGTGCATAAAACAGAAAAAGAGTAATTAAAATCGAGAACCTAATTCAGAAACCCAAATCTGGGACGTTTGAAGTCCGTGCTAAAAAACATGAGTCACGGTTCACGATTTTTGAAACTTTTGTGGCGAATCATTAGGCCTGATGATTTAGAATCGAAGAGACGGAGTGCATAAAAGAGTAAAAGAGTGCTTCAAATCGAGACCCTAATTTGGAAACCATAATCTGGGACGTTTGAAGTACGTGCTAAAAAAACCGAGTCACGGTCGATGTTTTTCGAAACTTTTGTGGCGAATCATTAGTACTGATGATTTAGAATCGAATTTCGAAGAAACGGATAGCATAAAACAGTAAAAGAGTGCTTAAAATCGAGACCCTAATTCGGAAACCTTAATCTGGGACGTTTGAAGTACGTTCTAAAAAAACCGAGTCACGGACGACGTTTTTCGAAACTTTTGTTGGGAATCATTAGGCCGAATGATTTAGAATAGAATTTCGAAGAAACGGAGTGCATAAAACAATTAAAGAGTGCTGAAAATCGAGACCCTAATTCGGAAACCTTAATATTGGACGTTTGAAGTACGTGCTACAAAAACAGTGTCACGGACGACGTTTTTCGAAACTTTTGTTGGGAATCATTAGGCCGGATGTTTAGAATAGAATTTAGAAGAAACGGAGTGCATAAAAGAGTAAAAGGGTGCTTAAAATCGAGACCCTAATTCGGAAACCTTTGTCTGGGATGTTTGAAGTACGTGCTAAAAAATGGAGTCACGGTCGATGTTTTTCGAAACTTTTGTGGCGAATCATTAGTACTGATGATTTAGAATCGAATTTCGAAGAAACGGATAGCATAAAACAGTAAAAGAGTGCTTAAAATCGAGACCCTAATTCGGAAACCTTAATCTGGGACGTTTGAAGTACGTTCTAAAAAAACCGAGTCACGGACGACGTTTTTCGAAACTTTTGTTGGGAATCATTAGGCCGAATGATTTAGAATAGAATTTCGAAGAAACGGAGTGCATAAAACAATTAAAGAGTGCTGAAAATCGAGACCCTAATTCGGAAACCTTAATATTGGACGTTTGAAGTACGTGCTACAAAAACAGTGTCACGGACGACGTTTTTCGAAACTTTTGTTGGGAATCATTAGGCCGGATGTTTAGAATAGAATTTAGAAGAAACGGAGTGCATAAAAGAGTAAAAGGGTGCTTAAAATCGAGACCCTAATTCGGAAACCTTTGTCTGGGACGTTTGAAGTACGTGCTAAAAAATGGAGTCACGGTCGATGTTTTTCGAAACTTTTGTGGCGAATCATTAGTACTGATGATTTAGAATCGAATTTCGAAGAAACGGATAGCATAAAACAGTAAAAGAGTGCTTAAAATCGAGACCCTAATTCGGAAACCTTAATCTGGGACGTTTGAAGTACGTTCTAAAAAAACCGAGTCACGGACGACGTTTTTCGAAACTTTTGTTGGGAATCATTAGGCCGAATGATTTAGAATAGAATTTCGAAGAAACGGAGTGCATAAAACAATTAAAGAGTGCTGAAAATCGAGACCCTAATTCGGAAACCTTAATATTGGACGTTTGAAGTACGTGCTACAAAAACAGTGTCACGGACGACGTTTTTCGAAACTTTTGTTGGGAATCATTAGGCCGGATGTTTAGAATAGAATTTAGAAGAAACGGAGTGCATAAAAGAGTAAAAGGGTGCTTAAAATCGAGACCCTAATTCGGAAACCTTTGTCTGGGACGTTTGAAGTACGTGCTAAAAAATGGAGTCACGGTCGATGTTTTTCGAAACTTTTGTGGCGAATCATTAGTACTGATGATTTAGAATCGAATTTCGAAGAAACGGATAGCATAAAACAGTAAAAGAGTGCTTAAAATCGAGACCCTAATTCGGAAACCTTAATCTGGGACGTTTGAAGTACGTTCTAAAAAAACCGAGTCACGGACGACGTTTTTCGAAACTTTTGTTGGGAATCATTAGGCCGAATGATTTAGAATAGAATTTCGAAGAAACGGAGTGCATAAAACAATTAAAGAGTGCTGAAAATCGAGACCCTAATTCGGAAACCTTAATATTGGACGTTTGAAGTACGTGCTACAAAAACAGTGTCACGGACGACGTTTTTCGAAACTTTTGTTGGGAATCATTAGGCCGGATGTTTAGAATAGAATTTAGAAGAAACGGAGTGCATAAAAGAGTAAAAGGGTGCTTAAAATCGAGACCCTAATTCGGAAACCTTTGTCTGGGACGTTTGAAGTACGTGCTAAAAAATGGAGTCACGGTCGATGTTTTTCGAAACTTTTGTGGCGAATCATTAGTACTGATGATTTAGAATCGAATTTCGAAGAAACGGATAGCATAAAACAGTAAAAGAGTGCTTAAAATCGAGACCCTAATTCGGAAACCTTAATCTGGGACGTTTGAAGTACGTTCTAAAAAAACCGAGTCACGGACGACGTTTTTCGAAACTTTTGTTGGGAATCATTAGGCCGAATGATTTATAATAGAATTTCGAAGAAACGGAGTGCATAAAACAATTAAAGAGTGCTGAAAATCGAGACCCTAATTCGGAAACCTTAATATTGGACGTTTGAAGTACGTGCTACAAAAACAGTGTCACGGACGACGTTTTTCGAAACTTTTGTTGGGAATCATTAGGCCGGATGTTTAGAATAGAATTTAGAAGAAACGGAGTGCATAAAAGAGTAAAAGGGTGCTTAAAATCGAGACCCTAATTCGGAAACCTTTGTCTGGGACGTTTGAAGTACGTGCTAAAAAATGGAGTCACGGTCGATGTTTTTCGAAACTTTTGTGGCGAATCATTAGTACTGATGATTTAGAATCGAATTTCGAAGAAACGGATAGCATAAAACAGTAAAAGAGTGCTTAAAATCGAGACCCTAATTCGGAAACCTTAATCTGGGACGTTTGAAGTACGTTCTAAAAAAACCGAGTCACGGACGACGTTTTTCGAAACTTTTGTTGGGAATCATTAGGCCGAATGATTTAGAATAGAATTTCGAAGAAACGGAGTGCATAAAACAATTAAAGAGTGCTGAAAATCGAGACCCTAATTCGGAAACCTTAATATTGGACGTTTGAAGTACGTGCTACAAAAACAGTGTCACGGACGACGTTTTTCGAAACTTTTGTTGGGAATCATTAGGCCGGATGTTTAGAATAGAATTTAGAAGAAACGGAGTGCATAAAAGAGTAAAAGGGTGCTTAAAATCGAGACCCTAATTCGGAAACCTTTGTCTGGGACGTTTGAAGTACGTGCTAAAAAATGGAGTCACGGTCGATGTTTTTCGAAACTTTTGTGGCGAATCATTAGTACTGATGATTTAGAATCGAATTTCGAAGAAACGGATAGCATAAAACAGTAAAAGAGTGCTTAAAATCGAGACCCTAATTCGGAAACCTTAATCTGGGACGTTTGAAGTACGTTCTAAAAAAACCGAGTCACGGACGACGTTTTTAGAAACTTTTGTTGGGAATCATTAGGCCGAATGATTTAGAATAGAATTTCGAAGAAACGGAGTGCATAAAACAATTAAAGAGTGCTGAAAATCGAGACCCTAATTCGGAAACCTTAATATTGGACGTTTGAAGTACGTGCTACAAAAACAGTGTCACGGACGACGTTTTTCGAAACTTTTGTTGGGAATCATTAGGCCGGATGTTTAGAATAGAATTTAGAAGAAACGGAGTGCATAAAAGAGTAAAAGGGTGCTTAAAATCGAGACCCTAATTCGGAAACCTTTGTCTGGGACGTTTGAAGTACGTGCTAAAAAATGGAGTCACGGTCGATGTTTTTCGAAACTTTTGTGGCGAATCATTAGTACTGATGATTTAGAATCGAATTTCGAAGAAACGGATAGCATAAAACAGTAAAAGAGTGCTTAAAATCGAGACCCTAATTCGGAAACCTTAATCTGGGACGTTTGAAGTACGTTCTATAAAAACCGAGTCACGGACGACGTTTTTCGAAACTTTTGTTGGGAATCATTAGGCCGAATGATTTAGAATAGAATTTCGAAGAAACGGAGTGCATAAAACAGAAAAAGAGTAATTAAAATCGAGAACCTAATTCAGAAACCCAAATCTGGGACGTTTGAAGTCCGTGCTAAAAAACATGAGTCACGGTTCACGATTTTTGAAACTTTTGTGGCGAATCATTAGGCCTGATGATTTAGAATCGAAGAGACGGAGTGCATAAAAGAGTAAAAGAGTGCTTCAAATCGAGACCCTAATTTGGAAACCATAATCTGGGACGTTTGAAGTACGTGCTAAAAAAACCGAGTCACGGTCAATGTTTTTCGAAACTTTTGTGGCGAATCATTAGTACTGATGATTTAGAATCGAATTTCGAAGAAACGGATAGCATAAAACAGTAAAAGAGTGCTTAAAATCGAGACCCTAATTCGGAAACCTTAATCTGGGACGTTTGAAGTACGTTCTAAAAAAACCGAGTCACGGACGACGTTTTTTGAAACTTTTGTTGGGAATCATTAGGCCGAATGATTTAGAATAGAATTTCGAAGAAACGGAGTGCATAAAACAATTAAAGAGTGCTGAAAATCGAGACCCTAATTCGGAAACCTTAATATTGGACGTTTGAAGTACGTGCTACAAAAACAGTGTCACGGACGACGTTTTTCGAAACTTTTGTTGGGAATCATTAGGCCGGATGTTTAGAATAGAATTTAGAAGAAACGGAGTGCATAAAAGAGTAAAAGGGTGCTTAAAATCGAGACCCTAATTCGGAAACCTTTGTCTGGGACGTTTGAAGTACGTGCTAAAAAATGGAGTCACGGTCGATGTTTTTCGAAACTTTTGTGGCGAATCATTAGTACTGATGATTTAGAATCGAATTTCGAAGAAACGGATAGCATAAAACAGTAAAAGAGTGCTTAAAATCGAGACCCTAATTCGGAAACCTTAATCTGGGACGTTTGAAGTACGTTCTAAAAAAACCGAGTCACGGACGACGTTTTTCGAAACTTTTGTTGGGAATCATTAGGCCGAATGATTTAGAATAGAATTTCGAAGAAACGGAGTGCATAAAACAATTAAAGAGTGCTGAAAATCGAGACCCTAATTCGGAAACCTTAATATTGGACGTTTGAAGTACGTGCTACAAAAACAGTGTCACGGACGACGTTTTTCGAAACTTTTGTTGGGAATCATTAGGCCGGATGTTTAGAATAGAATTTAGAAGAAACGGAGTGCATAAAAGAGTAAAAGGGTGCTTAAAATCGAGACCCTAATTCGGAAACCTTTGTCTGGGACGTTTGAAGTACGTGCTAAAAAATGGAGTCACGGTCGATGTTTTTCGAAACTTTTGTGGCGAATCATTAGTACTGATGATTTAGAATCGAATTTCGAAGAAACGGATAGCATAAAACAGTAAAAGAGTGCTTAAAATCGAGACCCTAATTCGGAAACCTTAATCTGGGACATTTGAAGTACGTTCTAAAAAAACCGAGTCACGGACGACGTTTTTCGAAACTTTTGTTGGGAATCATTAGGCCGAATGATTTAGAATAGAATTTCGAAGAAACGGAGTGCATAAAACAATTAAAGAGTGCTGAAAATCGAGACCCTAATTCGGAAACCTTAATATTGGACGTTTGAAGTACGTGCTACAAAAACAGTGTCACGGACGACGTTTTTCGAAACTTTTGTTGGGAATCATTAGGCCGGATGTTTAGAATAGAATTTAGAAGAAACGGAGTGCATAAAAGAGTAAAAGGGTGCTTAAAATCGAGACCCTAATTCGGAAACCTTTGTCTGGGACGTTTGAAGTACGTGCTAAAAAATGGAGTCACGGTCGATGTTTTTCGAAACTTTTGTGGCGAATCATTAGTACTGATGATTTAGAATCGAATTTCGAAGAAACGGATAGCATAAAACAGTAAAAGAGTGCTTAAAATCGAGACCCTAATTCGGAAACCTTAATCTGGGACGTTTGAAGTACGTTCTAAAAAAACCGAGTCACGGACGACGTTTTTCGAAACTTTTGTTGGGAATCATTAGGCCGAATGATTTAGAATAGAATTTCGAAGAAACGGAGTGCATAAAACAATTAAAGAGTGCTGAAAATCGAGACCCTAATTCGGAAACCTTAATATTGGACGTTTGAAGTACGTGCTACAAAAACAGTGTCACGGACGACGTTTTTCGAAACTTTTGTTGGGAATCATTAGGCCAGATGTTTAGAATAGAATTTAGAAGAAACGGAGTGCATAAAAGAGTAAAAGGGTGCTTAAAATCGAGACCCTAATTCGGAAACCTTTGTCTGGGACGTTTGAAGTACGTGCTAAAAAATGGAGTCACGGTCGATGTTTTTCGAAACTTTTGTGGCGAATCATTAGTACTGATGATTTAGAATCGAATTTCGAAGAAACGGATAGCATAAAACAGTAAAAGAGTGCTTAAAATCGAGACCCTAATTCGGAAACCTTAATCTGGGACGTTTGAAGTACGTTCTATAAAAACCGAGTCACGGACGACGTTTTTCGAAACTTTTGTTGGGAATCATTAGGCCGAATGATTTAGAATAGAATTTCGAAGAAACGGAGTGCATAAAACAGAAAAAGAGTAATTAAAATCGAGAACCTAATTCAGAAACCCAAATCTGGGACGTTTGAAGTCCGTGCTAAAAAACATGAGTCACGGTTCACGATTTTTGAAACTTTTGTGGCGAATCATTAGGCCTGATGATTTAGAATCGAAGAGACGGAGTGCATAAAAGAGTAAAAGAGTGCTTCAAATCGAGACCCTAATTTGGAAACCATAATCTGGGACGTTTGAAGTACGTGCTAAAAAAACCGAGTCACGGTCAATGTTTTTCGAAACTTTTGTGGCGAATCATTAGTACTGATGATTTAGAATCGAATTTCGAAGAAACGGATAGCATAAAACAGTAAAAGAGTGCTTAAAATCGAGACCCTAATTCGGAAACCTTAATCTGGGACGTTTGAAGTACGTTCTAAAAAAACCGAGTCACGGACTACGTTTTTCAAAACTTTTGTTGGGAATCATTAGGCCGAATGATTTAGAATAGAATTTCGAAGAAACGGAGTGCATAAAACAATTAAAGAGTGCTGAAAATCGAGACCCTAATTCGGAAACCTTAATATTGGACGTTTGAAGTACGTGCTACAAAAACAGTGTCACGGACGACGTTTTTCGAAACTTTTGTTGGGAATCATTAGGCCGGATGTTTAGAATAGAATTTAGAAGAAACGGAGTGCATAAAAGAGTAAAAGGGTGCTTAAAATCGAGACCCTAATTCGGAAACCTTTGTCTGGGACGTTTGAAGTACGTGCTAAAAAATGGAGTCACGGTCGATGTTTTTCGAAACTTTTGTGGCGAATCATTAGTACTGATGATTTAGAATCGAATTTCGAAGAAACGGATAGCATAAAACAGTAAAAGAGTGCTTAAAATCGAGACCCTAATTCGGAAACCTTAATATTGGACGTTTGAAGTACGTGCTACAAAAACAGTGTCACGGACGACGTTTTTCGAAACTTTTGTTGGGAATCATTAGGCCGGATGTTTAGAATAGAATTTAGAAGAAACGGAGTGCATAAAAGAGTAAAAGGGTGCTTAAAATCGAGACCCTAATTCGGAAACCTTTGTCTGGGACGTTTGAAGTACGTGCTAAAAAATGGAGTCACGGTCGATGTTTTTCGAAACTTTTGTGGCGAATCATTAGTACTGATGATTTAGAATCGAATTTCGAAGAAACGGATAGCATAAAACAGTAAAAGAGTGCTTAAAATCGAGACCCTAATTCGGAAACCTTAATCTGGGACGTTTGAAGTACGTTCTAAAAAAACCGAGTCACGGACGACGTTTTTCGAAACTTTTGTTGGGAATCATTAGGCCGAATGATTTAGAATAGAATTTCGAAGAAACGGAGTGCATAAAACAATTAAAGAGTGCTGAAAATCGAGACCCTAATTCGGAAACCTTAATATTGGACGTTTGAAGTACGTGCTACAAAAACAGTGTCACGGACGACGTTTTTCGAAACTTTTGTTGGGAATCATTAGGCCGGATGTTTAGAATAGAATTTAGAAGAAACGGAGTGCATAAAAGAGTAAAAGGGTGCTTAAAATCGAGACCCTAATTCGGAAACCTTTGTCTGGGACGTTTGAAGTACGTGCTAAAAAATGGAGTCACGGTCGATGTTTTTCGAAACTTTTGTGGCGAATCATTAGTACTGATGATTTAGAATCGAATTTCGAAGAAACGGATAGCATAAAACAGTAAAAGAGTGCTTAAAATCGAGACCCTAATTCGGAAACCTTAATCTGGGACGTTTGAAGTACGTTCTAAAAAAACCGAGTCACGGACGACGTTTTTCGAAACTTTTGTTGGGAATCATTAGGCCGAATGATTTAGAATAGAATTTCGAAGAAACGGAGTGCATAAAACAATTAAAGAGTGCTGAAAATCGAGACCCTAATTCGGAAACCTTAATATTGGACGTTTGAAGTACGTGCTACAAAAACAGTGTCACGGACGACGTTTTTCGAAACTTTTGTTGGGAATCATTAGGCCGGATGTTTAGAATAGAATTTAGAAGAAACGGAGTGCATAAAAGAGTAAAAGGGTGCTTAAAATCGAGACCCTAATTCGGAAACCTTTGTCTGGGACGTTTGAAGTACGTGCTAAAAAATGGAGTCACGGTCGATGTTTTTCGAAACTTTTGTGGCGAATCATTAGTACTGATGATTTAGAATCGAATTTCGAAGAAACGGATAGCATAAAACAGTAAAAGAGTGCTTAAAATCGAGACCCTAATTCGGAAACCTTAATCTGGGACGTTTGAAGTACGTTCTAAAAAAACCGAGTCACGGACGACGTTTTTAGAAACTTTTGTTGGGAATCATTAGGCCGAATGATTTAGAATAGAATTTCGAAGAAACGGAGTGCATAAAACAATTAAAGAGTGCTGAAAATCGAGACCCTAATTCGGAAACCTTAATATTGGACGTTTGAAGTACGTGCTACAAAAACAGTGTCACGGACGACGTTTTTCGAAACTTTTGTTGGGAATCATTAGGCCGGATGTTTAGAATAGAATTTAGAAGAAACGGAGTGCATAAAAGAGTAAAAGGGTGCTTAAAATCGAGACCCTAATTCGGAAACCTTTGTCTGGGACGTTTGAAGTACGTGCTAAAAAATGGAGTCACGGTCGATGTTTTTCGAAACTTTTGTGGCGAATCATTAGTACTGATGATTTAGAATCGAATTTCGAAGAAACGGATAGCATAAAACAGTAAAAGAGTGCTTAAAATCGAGACCCTAATTCGGAAACCTTAATCTGGGACGTTTGAAGTACGTTCTAAAAAAACCGAGTCACGGACGACGTTTTTCGAAACTTTTGTTGGGAATCATTAGGCCGAATGATTTAGAATAGAATTTCGAAGAAACGGAGTGCATAAAACAATTAAAGAGTGCTGAAAATCGAGACCCTAATTCGGAAACCTTAATATTGGACGTTTGAAGTACGTGCTACAAAAACAGTGTCACGGACGACGTTTTTCGAAACTTTTGTTGGGAATCATTAGGCCGGATGTTTAGAATAGAATTTAGAAGAAACGGAGTGCATAAAAGAGTAAAAGGGTGCTTAAAATCGAGACCCTAATTCGGAAACCTTTGTCTGGGACGTTTGAAGTACGTGCTAAAAAATGGAGTCACGGTCGATGTTTTTCGAAACTTTTGTGGCGAATCATTAGTACTGATGATTTAGAATCGAATTTCGAAGAAACGGATAGCATAAAACAGTAAAAGAGTGCTTAAAATCGAGACCCTAATTCGGAAACCTTAATCTGGGACGTTTGAAGTACGTTCTATAAAAACCGAGTCACGGACGACGTTTTTCGAAACTTTTGTTGGGAATCATTAGGCCGAATGATTTAGAATAGAATTTCGAAGAAACGGAGTGCATAAAACAGAAAAAGAGTAATTAAAATCGAGAACCTAATTCAGAAACCCAAATCTGGGACATTTGAAGTCCGTGCTAAAAAACATGAGTCACGGTTCACGATTTTTGAAACTTTTGTGGCGAATCATTAGGCCTGATGATTTAGAATCGAAGAGACGGAGTGCATAAAAGAGTAAAAGAGTGCTTCAAATCGAGACCCTAATTTGGAAACCATAATCTGGGACGTTTGAAGTACGTGCTAAAAAAACCGAGTCACGGTCGATGTTTTTCGAAACTTTTGTGGCGAATCATTAGTACTGATGATTTAGAATCGAATTTCGAAGAAACGGATAGCATAAAACAGTAAAAGAGTGCTTAAAATCGAGACCCTAATTCGGAAACCTTAATCTGGGACGTTTGAAGTACGTTCTAAAAAAACCGAGTCACGGACGACGTTTTTCGAAACTTTTGTTGGGAATCATTAGGCCGAATGATTTAGAATAGAATTTCGAAGAAACGGAGTGCATAAAACAATTAAAGAGTGCTGAAAATCGAGACCCTAATTCGGAAACCTTAATATTGGACGTTTGAAGTACGTGCTACAAAAACAGTGTCACGGACGACGTTTTTCGAAACTTTTGTTGGGAATCATTAGGCCGGATGTTTAGAATAGAATTTAGAAGAAACGGAGTGCATAAAAGAGTAAAAGGGTGCTTAAAATCGAGACCCTAATTCGGAAACCTTTGTCTGGGACGTTTGAAGTACGTGCTAAAAAATGGAGTCACGGTCGATGTTTTTCGAAACTTTTGTGGCGAATCATTAGTACTGATGATTTAGAATCGAATTTCGAAGAAACGGATAGCATAAAACAGTAAAAGAGTGCTTAAAATCGAGACCCTAATTCGGAAACCTTAATCTGGGACGTTTGAAGTACGTTCTATAAAAACCGAGTCACGGACGACGTTTTTCGAAACTTTTGTTGGGAATCATTAGGCCGAATGATTTAGAATAGAATTTCGAAGAAACGGAGTGCATAAAACAATTAAAGAGTGCTGAAAATCGAGACCCTAATTCGGAAACCTTAATATTGGACGTTTGAAGTACGTGCTACAAAAACAGTGTCACGGACGACGTTTTTCGAAACTTTTGTTGGGAATCATTAGGCCGGATGTTTAGAATAGAATTTAGAAGAAACGGAGTGCATAAAAGAGTAAAAGGGTGCTTAAAATCGAGACCCTAATTCGGAAACCTTTGTCTGGGACGTTTGAAGTACGTGCTAAAAAATGGAGTCACGGTCGATGTTTTTCGAAACTTTTGTGGCGAATCATTAGTACTGATGATTTAGAATCGAATTTCGAAGAAACGGATAGCATAAAACAGTAAAAGAGTGCTTAAAATCGAGACCCTAATTCGGAAACCTTAATCTGGGACGTTTGAAGTACGTTCTAAAAAAACCGAGTCACGGACGACGTTTTTCGAAACTTTTGTTGGGAATCATTAGGCCGAATGATTTAGAATAGAATTTCGAAGAAACGGAGTGCATAAAACAATTAAAGAGTGCTGAAAATCGAGACCCTAATTCGGAAACCTTAATATTGGACGTTTGAAGTACGTGCTACAAAAACAGTGTCACGGACGACGTTTTTCGAAACTTTTGTTGGGAATCATTAGGCCGGATGTTTAGAATAGAATTTAGAAGAAACGGAGTGCATAAAAGAGTAAAAGGGTGCTTAAAATCGAGACCCTAATTCGGAAACCTTTGTCTGGGACGTTTGAAGTACGTGCTAAAAAATGGAGTCACGGTCGATGTTTTTCGAAACTTTTGTGGCGAATCATTAGTACTGATGATTTAGAATCGAATTTCGAAGAAACGGATAGCATAAAACAGTAAAAGAGTGCTTAAAATCGAGACCCTAATTCGGAAACCTTAATCTGGGACGTTTGAAGTACGTTCTAAAAAAACCGAGTCACGGACGACGTTTTTCGAAACTTTTGTTGGGAATCATTAGGCCGAATGATTTAGAATAGAATTTCGAAGAAACGGAGTGCATAAAACAATTAAAGAGTGCTGAAAATCGAGACCCTAATTCGGAAACCTTAATATTGGACGTTTGAAGTACGTGCTACAAAAACAGTGTCACGGACGACGTTTTTCGAAACTTTTGTTGGGAATCATTAGGCCGGATGTTTAGAATAGAATTTAGAAGAAACGGAGTGCATAAAAGAGTAAAAGGGTGCTTAAAATCGAGACCCTAATTCGGAAACCTTTGTCTGGGACGTTTGAAGTACGTGCTAAAAAATGGAGTCACGGTCGATGTTTTTCGAAACTTTTGTGGCGAATCATTAGTACTGATGATTTAGAATCGAATTTCGAAGAAACGGATAGCATAAAACAGTAAAAGAGTGCTTAAAATCGAGACCCTAATTCGGAAACCTTAATCTGGGACGTTTGAAGTACGTTCTAAAAAAACCGAGTCACGGACGACGTTTTTCGAAACTTTTGTTGGGAATCATTAGGCCGAATGATTTAGAATAGAATTTCGAAGAAACGGAGTGCATAAAACAATTAAAGAGTGCTGAAAATCGAGACCCTAATTCGGAAACCTTAATATTGGACGTTTGAAGTACGTGCTACAAAAACAGTGTCACGGACGACGTTTTTCGAAACTTTTGTTGGGAATCATTAGGCCGGATGTTTAGAATAGAATTTAGAAGAAACGGAGTGCATAAAAGAGTAAAAGGGTGCTTAAAATCGAGACCCTAATTCGGAAACCTTTGTCTGGGACGTTTGAAGTACGTGCTAAAAAATGGAGTCACGGTCGATGTTTTTCGAAACTTTTGTGGCGAATCATTAGTACTGATGATTTAGAATCGAATTTCGAAGAAACGGATAGCATAAAACAGTAAAAGAGTGCTTAAAATCGAGACCCTAATTCGGAAACCTTAATCTGGGACGTTTGAAGTACGTTCTAAAAAAACCGAGTCACGGACGACGTTTTTCGAAACTTTTGTTGGGAATCATTAGGCCGAATGATTTAGAATAGAATTTCGAAGAAACGGAGTGCATAAAACAATTAAAGAGTGCTGAAAATCGAGACCCTAATTCGGAAACCTTAATATTGGACGTTTGAAGTACGTGCTACAAAAACAGTGTCACGGACGACGTTTTTCGAAACTTTTGTTGGGAATCATTAGGCCGGATGTTTAGAATAGAATTTAGAAGAAACGGAGTGCATAAAAGAGTAAAAGGGTGCTTAAAATCGAGACCCTAATTCGGAAACCTTTGTCTGGGACGTTTGAAGTACGTGCTAAAAAATGGAGTCACGGTCGATGTTTTTCGAAACTTTTGTGGCGAATCATTAGTACTGATGATTTAGAATCGAATTTTGAAGAAACGGATAGCATAAAACAGTAAAAGAGTGCTTAAAATCGAGACCCTAATTCGGAAACCTTAATCTGGGACGTTTGAAGTACGTTCTATAAAAACCGAGTCACGGACGACGTTTTTCGAAACTTTTGTTGGGAATCATTAGGCCGAATGATTTAGAATAGAATTTCGAAGGAACGGAGTGCATAAAACAGAAAAAGAGTAATTAAAATCGAGAACCTAATTCAGAAACCCAAATCTGGGACGTTTGAAGTCCGTGCTAAAAAACATGAGTCACGGTTCACGATTTTTGAAACTTTTGTGGCGAATCATTAGGCCTGATGATTTAGAATCGAAGAGACGGAGTGCATAAAAGAGTAAAAGAGTGCTTCAAATCGAGACCCTAATTTGGAAACCATAATCTGGGACGTTTGAAGTACGTGCTAAAAAAACCGAGTCACGGTCGATGTTTTTCGAAACTTTTGTGGCGAATCATTAGTACTGATGATTTAGAATCGAATTTCGAAGAAACGGATAGCATAAAACAGTAAAAGAGTGCTTAAAATCGAGACCCTAATTCGGAAACCTTAATCTGGGACGTTTGAAGTACGTTCTAAAAAAACCGAGTCACGGACGACGTTTTTCGAAACTTTTGTTGGGAATCATTAGGCCGAATGATTTAGAATAGAATTTCGAAGAAACGGAGTGCATAAAACAATTAAAGAGTGCTGAAAATCGAGACCCTAATTCGGAAACCTTAATATTGGACGTTTGAAGTACGTGCTACAAAAACAGTGTCACGGACGACGTTTTTCGAAACTTTTGTTGGGAATCATTAGGCCGGATGTTTAGAATAGAATTTAGAAGAAACGGAGTGCATAAAAGAGTAAAAGGGTGCTTAAAATCGAGACCCTAATTCGGAAACCTTTGTCTGGGACGTTTGAAGTACGTGCTAAAAAATGGAGTCACGGTCGATGTTTTTCGAAACTTTTGTGGCGAATCATTAGTACTGATGATTTAGAATCGAATTTCGAAGAAACGGATAGCATAAAACAGTAAAAGAGTGCTTAAAATCGAGACCCTAATTCGGAAACCTTAATCTGGGACGTTTGAAGTACGTTCTAAAAAAACCGAGTCACGGACGACGTTTTTCGAAACTTTTGTTGGGAATCATTAGGCCGAATGATTTAGAATAGAATTTCGAAGAAACGGAGTGCATAAAACAATTAAAGAGTGCTGAAAATCGAGACCCTAATTCGGAAACCTTAATATTGGACGTTTGAAGTACGTGCTACAAAAACAGTGTCACGGACGACGTTTTTCGAAACTTTTGTTGGGAATCATTAGGCCGGATGTTTAGAATAGAATTTAGAAGAAACGGAGTGCATAAAAGAGTAAAAGGGTGCTTAAAATCGAGACCCTAATTCGGAAACCTTTGTCTGGGACGTTTGAAGTACGTGCTAAAAAATGGAGTCACGGTCGATGTTTTTCGAAACTTTTGTGGCGAATCATTAGTACTGATGATTTAGAATCGAATTTTGAAGAAACGGATAGCATAAAACAGTAAAAGAGTGCTTAAAATCGAGACCCTAATTCGGAAACCTTAATCTGGGACGTTTGAAGTACGTTCTATAAAAACCGAGTCACGGACGACGTTTTTCGAAACTTTTGTTGGGAATCATTAGGCCGAATGATTTAGAATAGAATTTCGAAGAAACGGAGTGCATAAAACAGAAAAAGAGTAAATAAAATCGAGAACCTAATTCAGAAACCCAAATCTGGGACGTTTGAAGTCCGTGCTAAAAAACATGAGTCACGGTTCACGATTTTTGAAACTTTTGTGGCGAATCATTAGGCCTGATGATTTAGAATCGAAGAGACGGAGTGCATAAAAGAGTAAAAGAGTGCTTCAAATCGAGACCCTAATTTGGAAACCATAATCTGGGACGTTTGAAGTACGTGCTAAAAAAACCGAGTCACGGTCGATGTTTTTCGAAACTTTTGTGGCGAATCATTAGTACTGATGATTTAGAATCGAATTTCGAAGAAACGGATAGCATAAAACAGTAAAAGAGTGCTTAAAATCGAGACCCTAATTCGGAAACCTTAATCTGGGACGTTTGAAGTACGTTCTAAAAAAACCGAGTCACGGACGACGTTTTTCGAAACTTTTGTTGGGAATCATTAGGCCGAATGATTTAGAATAGAATTTCGAAGAAACGGAGTGCATAAAACAATTAAAGAGTGCTGAAAATCGAGACCCTAATTCGGAAACCTTAATATTGGACGTTTGAAGTACGTGCTACAAAAACAGTGTCACGGACGACGTTTTTCGAAACTTTTGTTGGGAATCATTAGGCCGGATGTTTAGAATAGAATTTAGAAGAAACGGAGTGCATAAAAGAGTAAAAGGGTGCTTAAAATCGAGACCCTAATTCGGAAACCTTTGTCTGGGACGTTTGAAGTACGTGCTAAAAAATGGAGTCACGGTCGATGTTTTTCGAAACTTTTGTGGCGAATCATTAGTACTGATGATTTAGAATCGAATTTCGAAGAAACGGATAGCATAAAACAGTAAAAGAGTGCTTAAAATCGAGACCCTAATTCGGAAACCTTAATCTGGGACGTTTGAAGTACGTTCTATAAAAACCGAGTCACGGACGACGTTTTTCGAAACTTTTGTTGGGAATCATTAGGCCGAATGATTTAGAATAGAATTTCGAAGGAACGGAGTGCATAAAACAGAAAAAGAGTAATTAAAATCGAGAACCTAATTCAGAAACCCAAATCTGGGACGTTTGAAGTCCGTGCTAAAAAACATGAGTCACGGTTCACGATTTTTGAAACTTTTGTGGCGAATCATTAGGCCTGATGATTTAGAATCGAAGAGACGGAGTGCATAAAAGAGTAAAAGAGTGCTTCAAATCGAGACCCTAATTTGGAAACCATAATCTGGGACGTTTGAAGTACGTGCTAAAAAAACCGAGTCACGGTCGATGTTTTTCGAAACTTTTGTGGCGAATCATTAGTACTGATGATTTAGAATCGAATTTCGAAGAAACGGATAGCATAAAACAGTAAAAGAGTGCTTAAAATCGAGACCCTAATTCGGAAACCTTAATCTGGGACGTTTGAAGTACGTTCTAAAAAAACCGAGTCACGGACGACGTTTTTCGAAACTTTTGTTGGGAATCATTAGGCCGAATGATTTAGAATAGAATTTCGAAGAAACGGAGTGCATAAAACAGAAAAAGAGTAAATAAAATCGATAACCTAATTCAGAAACCCAAATCTGGGACGTTTGAAGTCCGTGCTAAAAAACATGAGTCACGGTTCACGATTTTTGAAACTTTTGTGGCGAATCATTAGGCCTGATGATTTAGAATCGAAGAGACGGAGTGCATAAAAGAGTAAAAGAGTGCTTCAAATCGAGACCCTAATTTGGAAACCTTAATCTGGGACGTTTGAAGTACGTGCTAAAAAAACCGAGTCACGGTCGATGTTTTTCGAAACTTTTGTGGCGAATCATTAGTACTGATGATTTAGAATCGAATTTCGAAGAAACGGATAGCATAAAACAGTAAAAGAGTGCTTAAAATCGAGACCCTAATTCGGAAACCTTAATCTGGGACGTTTGAAGTACGTTCTAAAAAAACCGAGTCACGGACGACGTTTTTCGAAACTTTTGTTGGGAATCATTAGGCCGAATGATTTAGAATAGAATTTCGAAGAAACGGAGTGCATAAAACAATTAAAGAGTGCTGAAAATCGAGACCCTAATTCGGAAACCTTAATATTGGACGTTTGAAGTACGTGCTACAAAAACAGTGTCACGGACGACGTTTTTCGAAACTTTTGTTGGGAATCATTAGGCCGGATGTTTAGAATAGAATTTAGAAGAAACGGAGTGCATAAAAGAGTAAAAGGGTGCTTAAAATCGAGACCCTAATTCGGAAACCTTTGTCTGGGACGTTTGAAGTACGTGCTAAAAAATGGAGTCACGGTCGATGTTTTTCGAAACTTTTGTGGCGAATCATTAGTACTGATGATTTAGAATCGAATTTCGAAGAAACGGATAGCATAAAACAGTAAAAGAGTGCTTAAAATCGAGACCCTAATTCGGAAACCTTAATCTGGGACGTTTGAAGTACGTTCTAAAAAAACCGAGTCACGGACGACGTTTTTCGAAACTTTTGTTGGGAATCATTAGGCCGAATGATTTAGAATAGAATTTCGAAGAAACGGAGTGCATAAAACAATTAAAGAGTGCTGAAAATCGAGACCCTAATTCGGAAACCTTAATATTGGACGTTTGAAGTACGTGCTACAAAAACAGTGTCACGGACGACGTTTTTCGAAACTTTTGTTGGGAATCATTAGGCCGGATGTTTAGAATAGAATTTAGAAGAAACGGAGTGCATAAAAGAGTAAAAGGGTGCTTAAAATCGAGACCCTAATTCGGAAACCTTTGTCTGGGACGTTTGAAGTACGTGCTAAAAAATGGAGTCACGGTCGATGTTTTTCGAAACTTTTGTGGCGAATCATTAGTACTGATGATTTAGAATCGAATTTCGAAGAAACGGATAGCATAAAACAGTAAAAGAGTGCTTAAAATCGAGACCCTAATTCGGAAACCTTAATCTGGGACGTTTGAAGTACGTTCTAAAAAAACCGAGTCACGGACGACGTTTTTCGAAACTTTTGTTGGGAATCATTAGGCCGAATGATTTAGAATAGAATTTCGAAGAAACGGAGTGCATAAAACAATTAAAGAGTGCTGAAAATCGAGACCCTAATTCGGAAACCTTAATATTGGACGTTTGAAGTACGTGCTACAAAAACAGTGTCACGGACGACGTTTTTCGAAACTTTTGTTGGGAATCATTAGGCCGGATGTTTAGAATAGAATTTAGAAGAAACGGAGTGCATAAAAGAGTAAAAGGGTGCTTAAAATCGAGACCCTAATTCGGAAACCTTTGTCTGGGACGTTTGAAGTACGTGCTAAAAAATGGAGTCACGGTCGATGTTTTTCGAAACTTTTGTGGCGAATCATTAGTACTGATGATTTAGAATCGAATTTCGAAGAAACGGATAGCATAAAACAGTAAAAGAGTGCTTAAAATCGAGACCCTAATTCGGAAACCTTAATCTGGGACGTTTGAAGTACGTTCTATAAAAACCGAGTCACGGACGACGTTTTTCGAAACTTTTGTTGGGAATCATTAGGCCGAATGATTTAGAATAGAATTTCGAAGGAACGGAGTGCATAAAACAGAAAAAGAGTAATTAAAATCGAGAACCTAATTCAGAAACCCAAATCTGGGACGTTTGAAGTCCGTGCTAAAAAACATGAGTCACGGTTCACGATTTTTGAAACTTTTGTGGCGAATCATTAGGCCTGATGATTTAGAATCGAAGAGACGGAGTGCATAAAAGAGTAAAAGAGTGCTTCAAATCGAGACCCTAATTTGGAAACCATAATCTGGGACGTTTGAAGTACGTGCTAAAAAAACCGAGTCACGGTCGATGTTTTTCGAAACTTTTGTGGCGAATCATTAGTACTGATGATTTAGAATCGAATTTCGAAGAAACGGATAGCATAAAACAGTAAAAGAGTGCTTAAAATCGAGACCCTAATTCGGAAACCTTAATCTGGGACGTTTGAAGTACGTTCTAAAAAAACCGAGTCACGGACGACGTTTTTCGAAACTTTTGTTGGGAATCATTAGGCCGAATGATTTAGAATAGAATTTCGAAGAAACGGAGTGCATAAAACAGAAAAAGAGTAAATAAAATCGATAACCTAATTCAGAAACCCAAATCTGGGACGTTTGAAGTCCGTGCTAAAAAACATGAGTCACGGTTCACGATTTTTGAAACTTTTGTGGCGAATCATTAGGCCTGATGATTTAGAATCGAAGAGACGGAGTGCATAAAAGAGTAAAAGAGTGCTTCAAATCGAGACCCTAATTTGGAAACCTTAATCTGGGACGTTTGAAGTACGTGCTAAAAAAACCGAGTCACGGTCGATGTTTTTCGAAACTTTTGTGGCGAATCATTAGTACTGATGATTTAGAATCGAATTTCGAAGAAACGGATAGCATAAAACAGTAAAAGAGTGCTTAAAATCGAGACCCTAATTCGGAAACCTTAATCTGGGACGTTTGAAGTACGTTCTAAAAAAACCGAGTCACGGACGACGTTTTTCGAAACTTTTGTTGGGAATCATTAGGCCGAATGATTTAGAATAGAATTTCGAAGAAACGGAGTGCATAAAACAATTAAAGAGTGCTGAAAATCGAGACCCTAATTCGGAAACCTTAATATTGGACGTTTGAAGTACGTGCTACAAAAACAGTGTCACGGACGACGTTTTTCGAAACTTTTGTTGGGAATCATTAGGCCGGATGTTTAGAATAGAATTTAGAAGAAACGGAGTGCATAAAAGAGTAAAAGGGTGCTTAAAATCGAGACCCTAATTCGGAAACCTTTGTCTGGGACGTTTGAAGTACGTGCTAAAAAATGGAGTCACGGTCGATGTTTTTCGAAACTTTTGTGGCGAATCATTAGTACTGATGATTTAGAATCGAATTTCGAAGAAACGGATAGCATAAAACAGTAAAAGAGTGCTTAAAATCGAGACCCTAATTCGGAAACCTTAATCTGGGACGTTTGAAGTACGTTCTAAAAAAACCGAGTCACGGACGACGTTTTTCGAAACTTTTGTTGGGAATCATTAGGCCGAATGATTTAGAATAGAATTTCGAAGAAACGGAGTGCATAAAACAATTAAAGAGTGCTGAAAATCGAGACCCTAATTCGGAAACCTTAATATTGGACGTTTGAAGTACGTGCTACAAAAACAGTGTCACGGACGACGTTTTTCGAAACTTTTGTTGGGAATCATTAGGCCGGATGTTTAGAATAGAATTTAGAAGAAACGGAGTGCATAAAAGAGTAAAAGGGTGCTTAAAATCGAGACCCTAATTCGGAAACCTTTGTCTGGGACGTTTGAAGTACGTGCTAAAAAATGGAGTCACGGTCGATGTTTTTCGAAACTTTTGTGGCGAATCATTAGTACTGATGATTTAGAATCGAATTTCGAAGAAACGGATAGCATAAAACAGTAAAAGAGTGCTTAAAATCGAGACCCTAATTCGGAAACCTTAATCTGGGACGTTTGAAGTACGTTCTAAAAAAACCGAGTCACGGACGACGTTTTTCGAAACTTTTGTTGGGAATCATTAGGCCGAATGATTTAGAATAGAATTTCGAAGAAACGGAGTGCATAAAACAATTAAAGAGTGCTGAAAATCGAGACCCTAATTCGGAAACCTTAATATTGGACGTTTGAAGTACGTGCTACAAAAACAGTGTCACGGACGACGTTTTTCGAAACTTTTGTTGGGAATCATTAGGCCGGATGTTTAGAATAGAATTTAGAAGAAACGGAGTGCATAAAAGAGTAAAAGGGTGCTTAAAATCGAGACCCTAATTCGGAAACCTTTGTCTGGGACGTTTGAAGTACGTGCTAAAAAATGGAGTCACGGTCGATGTTTTTCGAAACTTTTGTGGCGAATCATTAGTACTGATGATTTAGAATCGAATTTCGAAGAAACGGATAGCATAAAACAGTAAAAGAGTGCTTAAAATCGAGACCCTAATTCGGAAACCTTAATCTGGGACGTTTGAAGTACGTTCTATAAAAACCGAGTCACGGACGACGTTTTTCGAAACTTTTGTTGGGAATCATTAGGCCGAATGATTTAGAATAGAATTTCGAAGGAACGGAGTGCATAAAACAGAAAAAGAGTAATTAAAATCGAGAACCTAATTCAGAAACCCAAATCTGGGACGTTTGAAGTCCGTGCTAAAAAACATGAGTCACGGTTCACGATTTTTGAAACTTTTGTGGCGAATCATTAGGCCTGATGATTTAGAATCGAAGAGACGGAGTGCATAAAAGAGTAAAAGAGTGCTTCAAATCGAGACCCTAATTTGGAAACCATAATCTGGGACGTTTGAAGTACGTGCTAAAAAAACCGAGTCACGGTCGATGTTTTTCGAAACTTTTGTGGCGAATCATTAGTACTGATGATTTAGAATCGAATTTCGAAGAAACGGATAGCATAAAACAGTAAAAGAGTGCTTAAAATCGAGACCCTAATTCGGAAACCTTAATCTGGGACGTTTGAAGTACGTGCTAAAAAAACCGAGTCACAGACGTTTTTAGAAAATTTTGTTGGGAATCATTAGGCCGAATGATTTAGAATAGAATTTCGAAGAAACGGAGTGTATAAAACAATTAAAGAGTGCTGAAAATCGAGACCCTAATTCGGAAACCTTAATATTGGACGTTTGAAGTACGTGCTAAAAAAACAGTGTCACGGACGACGTTTTTCGAAACTTTTGTTGGGAATCATTAGGCCGGATGTTTAGAATAGAATTTAGAAGAAACGGAGTGCATAAAAGAGTAAAAGGGTGCTTAAAATCGAGACCCTAATTCGGAAACCTTTGTCTGGGACGTTTGAAGTACGTGCTAAAAAACCGAGTCACGGTCAATGTTTTTCGAAACTTTTGTGGCGAATCATTAGTACTGATGATTTAGAATCGAATTTCGAAGAAACGGATAGCATAAAACAGTAAAAGAGTGCTTAAAATCGAGACCCTAATTCGGAAACCTTAATCTGGGACGTTTGAAGTACGTTCTAAAAAAACCGAGTCACGGACGACGTTTTTCGAAACTTTTGTTGGGAATCATTAGGCCGAATGATTTAGAATAGAATTTCGAAGAAACGGAGTGCATAAAACAATTAAAGAGTGCTGAAAATCGAGACCCTAATTCGGAAACCTTAATATTGGACGTTTGAAGTACGTGCTACAAAAACAGTGTCACGGACGACGTTTTTCGAAACTTTTGTTGGGAATCATTAGGCCGGATGTTTAGAATAGAATTTAGAAGAAACGGAGTGCATAAAAGAGTAAAAGGGTGCTTAAAATCGAGACCCTAATTCGGAAACCTTTGTCTGGGACGTTTGAAGTACGTGCTAAAAAATGGAGTCACGGTCGATGTTTTTCGAAACTTTTGTGGCGAATCATTAGTACTGATGATTTAGAATCGAATTTCGAAGAAACGGATAGCATAAAACAGTAAAAGAGTGCTTAAAATCGAGACCCTAATTCGGAAACCTTAATCTGGGACGTTTGAAGTACGTTCTATAAAAACTGAGTCACGGACGACGTTTTTCGAAACTTTTGTTGGGAATCATTAGGCCGAATGATTTAGAATAGAATTTCGAAGGAACGGAGTGCATAAAACAGAAAAAGAGTAATTAAAATCGAGAACCTAATTCAGAAACCCAAATCTGGGACGTTTGAAGTCCGTGCTAAAAAACATGAGTCACGGTTCACGATTTTTGAAACTTTTGTGGCGAATCATTAGGCCTGATGATTTAGAATCGAAGAGACGGAGTGCATAAAAGAGTAAAAGAGTGCTTCAAATCGAGACCCTAATTTGGAAACCATAATCTGGGACGTTTGAAGTACGTGCTAAAAAAACCGAGTCACGGTCGATGTTTTTCGAAACTTTTGTGGCGAATCATTAGTACTGATGATTTAGAATCGAATTTCGAAGAAACGGATAGCATAAAACAGTAAAAGAGTGCTTAAAATCGAGACCCTAATTCGGAAACCTTAATCTGGGACGTTTGAAGTACGTGCTAAAAAAACCGAGTCACAGACGTTTTTAGAAAATTTTGTTGGGAATCATTAGGCCGAATGATTTAGAATAGAATTTCGAAGAAACGGAGTGTATAAAACAATTAAAGAGTGCTGAAAATCGAGACCCTAATTCGGAAACCTTAATATTGGACGTGTGAAGTACGTGCTAAAAAAACAGTGTCACGGACGACGTTTTTCGAAACTTTTGTTGGGAATCATTAGGCCGGATGTTTAGAATAGAATTTAGAAGAAACGGAGTGCATAAAAGAGTAAAAGGGTGCTTAAAATCGAGACCCTAATTCGGAAACCTTTGTCTGGGACGTTTGAAGTACGTGCTAAAAAACCGAGTCACGGTCAATGTTTTTCGAAACTTTTGTGGCGAATCATTAGTACTGATGATTTAGAATCGAATTTCGAAGAAACGGATAGCATAAAACAGTAAAAGAGTGCTTAAAATCGAGACCCTAATTCGGAAACCTTAATCTGGGACGTTTGAAGTACGTTCTAAAAAAACCGAGTCACGGACGACGTTTTTCGAAACTTTTGTTGGGAATCATTAGGCCGAATGATTTAGAATAGAATTTCGAAGAAACGGAGTGCATAAAACAGAAAAAGAGTAATTAAAATCGAGAACCTAATTCAGAAACCCAAATCTGGGACGTTTGAAGTCCGTGCTAAAAAACATGAGTCACGGTTCACGATTTTTGAAACTTTTGTGGCGAATCATTAGGCCGGATGTTTAGAATAGAATTTAGAAGAAACGGAGTGCATAAAAGAGTAAAAGGGTGCTTAAAATCGAGACCCTAATTCGGAAACCTTTGTCTGGGACGTTTGAAGTACGTGCTAAAAAATGGAGTCACGGTCGATGTTTTTCGAAACTTTTGTGGCGAATCATTAGTACTGATGATTTAGAATCGAATTTCGAAGAAACGGATAGCATAAAACAGTAAAAGAGTGCTTAAAATCGAGACCCTAATTCGGAAACCTTAATCTGGTTCGTTTGAAGTACGTTCTAAAAAAACCGAGTCACGGACGACGTTTTTCGAAACTTTTGTTGGGAATCATTAGGCCGAATGATTTAGAATAGAATTTCGAAGAAACGGAGTGCATAAAACAATTAAAGAGTGCTGAAAATCGAGACCCTAATTCGGAAACCTTAATATTGGACGTTTGAAGTACGTGCTACAAAAACAGTGTCACGGACGACGTTTTTCGAAACTTTTGTTGGGAATCATTAGGCCGGATGTTTAGAATAGAATTTAGAAGAAACGGAGTGCATAAAAGAGTAAAAGGGTGCTTAAAATCGAGACCCTAATTCGGAAACCTTTGTATGGGACGTTTGAAGTACGTGCTAAAAAATGGAGTCACGGTCGATGTTTTTCGAAACTTTTGTGGCGAATCATTAGTACTGATGATTTAGAATCGAATTTCGAAGAAACGGATAGCATAAAACAGTAAAAGAGTGCTTAAAATCGAGACCCTAATTCGGAAACCTTAATCTGGGACGTTTGAAGTACGTTCTATAAAACCGAGTCACGGACGACGTTTTTCGAAACTTTTGTTGGGAATCATTAGGCCGAATGATTTAGAATAGAATTTCGAAGAAACGGAGTGCATAAAACAGAAAAAGAGTAATTAAAATCGAGAACCTAATTCAGAAACCCAAATCTGGGACGTTTGAAGTCCGTGCTAAAAAACATGAGTCACGGTTCACGATTTTTGAAACTTTTGTTGCGAATCATTAGGCCTGATGATTTAGAATCGAAGAGACGGAGTGCATAAAAGAGTAAAAGAGTGCTTCAAATCGAGACCCTAATTTGGAAACCATAATCTGGGACGTTTGAAGTACGTGCTAAAAAAACCGAGTCACGGTCGATGTTTTTCGAAACTTTTGTGGCGAATCATTAGTACTGATGATTTAGAATCGAATTTCGAAGAAACGGATAGCATAAAACAGTAAAAGAGTGCTTAAAATCGAGACCCTAATTCGGAAACCTTAATCTGGGACGTTTGAAGTACGTTCTAAAAAAACCGAGTCACGGACGACGTTTTTCGAAACTTTTGTTGGGAATCATTAGGCCGAATGATTTAGAATAGAATTTCGAAGAAACGGAGTGCATAAAACAGAAAAAGAGTAAATAAAATCGATAACCTAATTCAGAAACCCAAATCTGGGACGTTTGAAGTCCGTGCTAAAAAACATGAGTCACGGTTCACGATTTTTGAAACTTTTGTGGCGAATCATTAGGCCTGATGATTTAGAATCGAAGAGACGGAGTGCATAAAAGAGTAAAAGAGTGCTTCAAATCGAGACCCTAATTTGGAAACCTTAATCTGGGACGTTTGAAGTACGTGCTAAAAAAACCGAGTCACGGTCGATGTTTTTCGAAACTTTTGTGGCGAATCATTAGTACTGATGATTTAGAATCGAATTTCGAAGAAACGGATAGCATAAAACAGTAAAAGAGTGCTTAAAATCGAGACCCTAATTCGGAAACCTTAATCTGGGACGTTTGAAGTACGTTCTAAAAAAACCGAGTCACGGACGACGTTTTTCGAAACTTTTGTTGGGAATCATTAGGCCGAATGATTTAGAATAGAATTTCGAAGAAACGGAGTGCATAAAACAGAAAAAGAGTAAATAAAATCGAGAACCTAATTTAGAAACCCAAATCTGGGACGTTTGAAGTCCGTGCTAAAAAACATGAGTCACGGTTCACGATTTTTGAAACTTTTGTGGCGAATCATTAGGCCTGATGATTTAGAATCGAAGAGACGGAGTGCATAAAAGAGTAAAAGAGTGCTTCAAATCGAGACCCTAATTTGGAAACCATAATCTGGGACGTTTGAAGTACGTGCTAAAAAAACCGAGTCACGGTCGATGTTTTTCGAAACTTTTGTGGCGAATCATTAGTACTGATGATTTAGAATCGAATTTCGAAGAAACGGATAGCATAAAACAGTAAAAGAGTGCTTAAAATCGAGACCCTAATTCGGAAACCTTAATCTGGGACGTTTGAAGTACGTTCTAAAAAAACCGAGTCACGGACGACGTTTTTCGAAACTTTTGTTGGGAATCATTAGGCCGAATGATTTAGAATAGAATTTCGAAGAAACGGAGTGCATAAAACAATTAAAGAGTGCTGAAAATCGAGACCCTAATTCGGAAACCTTAATATTGGACGTTTGAAGTACGTGCTACAAAAACAGTGTCACGGACGACGTTTTTCGAAACTTTTGTTGGGAATCATTAGGCCGGATGTTTAGAATAGAATTTAGAAGAAACGGAGTGCATAAAAGAGTAAAAGGGTGCTTAAAATCGAGACCCTAATTCGGAAACCTTTGTCTGGGACGTTTGAAGTACGTGCTAAAAAATGGAGTCACGGTCGATGTTTTTCGAAACTTTTGTGGCGAATCATTAGTACTGATGATTTAGAATCGAATTTCGAAGAAACGGATAGCATAAAACAGTAAAAGAGTGCTTAAAATCGAGACCCTAATTCGGAAACCTTAATCTGGGACGTTTGAAGTACGTTCTAAAAAAACCGAGTCACGGACGACGTTTTTCGAAACTTTTGTTGGGAATCATTAGGCCGAATGATTTAGAATAGAATTTCGAAGAAACGGAGTGCATAAAACAGAAAAAGAGTAATTAAAATCGAGAACCTAATTCAGAAACCCAAATCTGGGACGTTTGAAGTCCGTGCTAAAAAACATGAGTCACGGTTCACGATTTTTGAAACTTTTGTGGCGAATCATTAGGCCTGATGATTTAGAATCGAAGAGACGGAGTGCATAAAAGAGTAAAAGAGTGCTTCAAATCGAGACCCTAATTTGGAAACCATAATCTGGGACGTTTGAAGTACGTGCTAAAAAAACCGAGTCACGGTCGATGTTTTTCGAAACTTTTGTGGCGAATCATTAGTACTGATGATTTAGAATCGAATTTCGAAGAAACGGATAGCATAAAACAGTAAAAGAGTGCTTAAAATCGAGACCCTAATTCGGAAACCTTAATCTGGGACGTTTGAAGTACGTTCTAAAAAAACCGAGTCACGGACGACGTTTTTCGAAACTTTTGTTGGGAATCATTAGGCCGAATGATTTAGAATAGAATTTCGAAGAAACGGAGTGCATAAAACAGAAAAAGAGTAAATAAAATCGATAACCTAATTCAGAAACCCAAATCTGGGACGTTTGAAGTCCGTGCTAAAAAACATGAGTCACGGTTCACGATTTTTGAAACTTTTGTGGCGAATCATTAGGCCTGATGATTTAGAATCGAAGAGACGGAGTGCATAAAAGAGTAAAAGAGTGCTTCAAATCGAGACCCTAATTTGGAAACCTTAATCTGGGACGTTTGAAGTACGTGCTAAAAAAACCGAGTCACGGTCGATGTTTTTCGAAACTTTTGTGGCGAATCATTAGTACTGATGATTTAGAATCGAATTTCGAAGAAACGGATAGCATAAAACAGTAAAAGAGTGCTTAAAATCGAGACCCTAATTCGGAAACCTTAATCTGGGACGTTTGAAGTACGTTCTAAAAAAACCGAGTCACGGACGACGTTTTTCGAAACTTTTGTTGGGAATCATTAGGCCGAATGATTTAGAATAGAATTTCGAAGAAACGGAGTGCATAAAACAGAAAAAGAGTAAATAAAATCGAGAACCTAATTTAGAAACCCAAATCTGGGACGTTTGAAGTCCGTGCTAAAAAACATGAGTCACGGTTCACGATTTTTGAAACTTTTGTGGCGAATCATTAGGCCTGATGATTTAGAATCGAAGAGACGGAGTGCATAAAAGAGTAAAAGAGTGCTTCAAATCGAGACCCTAATTTGGAAACCATAATCTGGGACGTTTGAAGTACGTGCTAAAAAAACCGAGTCACGGTCGATGTTTTTCGAAACTTTTGTGGCGAATCATTAGTACTGATGATTTAGAATCGAATTTCGAAGAAACGGATAGCATAAAACAGTAAAAGAGTGCTTAAAATCGAGACCCTAATTCGGAAACCTTAATCTGGGACGTTTGAAGTACGTTCTAAAAAAACCGAGTCACGGACGACGTTTTTCGAAACTTTTGTTGGGAATCATTAGGCCGAATGATTTAGAATAGAATTTCGAAGAAACGGAGTGCATAAAACAATTAAAGAGTGCTGAAAATCGAGACCCTAATTCGGAAACCTTAATATTGGACGTTTGAAGTACGTGCTACAAAAACAGTGTCACGGACGACGTTTTTCGAAACTTTTGTTGGGAATCATTAGGCCGGATGTTTAGAATAGAATTTAGAAGAAACGGAGTGCATAAAAGAGTAAAAGGGTGCTTAAAATCGAGACCCTAATTCGGAAACCTTTGTCTGGGACGTTTGAAGTACGTGCTAAAAAATGGAGTCACGGTCGATGTTTTTCGAAACTTTTGTGGCGAATCATTAGTACTGATGATTTAGAATCGAATTTCGAAGAAACGGATAGCATAAAACAGTAAAAGAGTGCTTAAAATCGAGACCCTAATTCGGAAACCTTAATCTGGGACGTTTGAAGTACGTTCTAAAAAAACCGAGTCACGGACGACGTTTTTCGAAACTTTTGTTGGGAATCATTAGGCCGAATGATTTAGAATAGAATTTCGAAGAAACGGAGTGCATAAAACAGAAAAAGAGTAATTAAAATCGAGAACCTAATTCAGAAACCCAAATCTGGGACGTTTGAAGTCCGTGCTAAAAAACATGAGTCACGGTTCACGATTTTTGAAACTTTTGTGGCGAATCATTAGGCCTGATGATTTAGAATCGAAGAGACGGAGTGCATAAAAAGTAAAAGAGTGCTTCAAATCGAGACCCTAATTTGGAAACCATAATCTGGGACGTTTGAAGTACGTGCTAAAAAAACCGAGTCACGGTCGATGTTTTTCGAAACTTTTGTGGCGAATCATTAGTACTGATGATTTAGAATCGAATTTCGAAGAAACGGATAGCATAAAACAGTAAAAGAGTGCTTAAAATCGAGACCCTAATTCGGAAACCTTAATCTGGGACGTTTGAAGTACGTTCTAAAAAAACCGAGTCACGGACGACGTTTTTCGAAACTTTTGTTGGGAATCATTAGGCCGAATGATTTAGAATAGAATTTCGAAGAAACGGAGTGCATAAAACAATTAAAGAGTGCTGAAAATCGAGACCCTAATTCGGAAACCTTAATATTGGACGTTTGAAGTACGTGCTACAAAAACAGTGTCACGGACGACGTTTTTCGAAACTTTTGTTGGGAATCATTAGGCCGGATGTTTAGAATAGAATTTAGAAGAAACGGAGTGCATAAAAGAGTAAAAGGGTGCTTAAAATCGAGACCCTAATTCGGAAACCTTTGTCTGGGACGTTTGAAGTACGTGCTAAAAAATGGAGTCACGGTCGATGTTTTTCGAAACTTTTGTGGCGAATCATTAGTACTGATGATTTAGAATCGAATTTCGAAGAAACGGATAGCATAAAACAGTAAAAGAGTGCTTAAAATCGAGACCCTAATTCGGAAACCTTAATCTGGGACGTTTGAAGTACGTTCTATAAAAACCGAGTCACGGACGACGTTTTTCGAAACTTTTGTTGGGAATCATTAGGCCGAATGATTTAGAATAGAATTTCGAAGAAACGGAGTGCATAAAACAGAAAAAGAGTAATTAAAATCGAGAACCTAATTCAGAAACCCAAATCTGGGACGTTTGAAGTCCGTGCTAAAAAACATGAGTCACGGTTCACGATTTTTGAAACTTTTGTGGCGAATCATTAGGCCTGATGATTTAGAATCGAAGAGACGGAGTGCATAAAAGAGTAAAAGAGTGCTTCAAATCGAGACCCTAATTTGGAAACCATAATCTGGGACGTTTGAAGTACGTGCTAAAAAAACCGAGTCACGGTCAATGTTTTTCGAAACTTTTGTGGCGAATCATTAGTACTGATGATTTAGAATCGAATTTCGAAGAAACGGATAGCATAAAAAAGTAAAAGAGTGCTTAAAATCGAGACCCTAATTCGGAAACCTTAATCTGGGACGTTTGAAGTACGTTCTAAAAAAACCGAGTCACGGACGACGTTTTTCGAAACTTTTGTTGGGAATCATTAGGCCGAATGATTTAGAATAGAATTTCGAAGAAACGGAGTGCATAAAACAATTAAAGAGTGCTGAAAATCGAGACCCTAATTCGGAAACCTTAATATTGGACGTTTGAAGTACGTGCTAAAAAAACAGTGTCACGGACGACGTTTTTCGAAACTTTTGTTGGGAATCATTAGGCCGGATGTTTAGAATAGAATTTAGAAGAAACGGAGTGCATAAAAGAGTAAAAGGGTGCTTAAAATCGAGACCCTAATTCGGAAACCTTTGTCTGGGACGTTTGAAGTACGTGCTAAAAAATGGAGTCACGGTCGATGTTTTTCGAAACTTTTGTGGCGAATCATTAGTACTGATGATTTAGAATCGAATTTCGAAGAAACGGATAGCATAAAACAGTAAAAGAGTGCTTAAAATCGAGACCCTAATTCGGAAACCTTAATCTGGGACGTTTGAAGTACGTTCTAAAAAAACCGAGTCACGGACGACGTTTTTCGAAACTTTTGTTGGGAATCATTAGGCCGAATGATTTAGAATAGAATTTCGAAGAAACGGAGTGCATAAAACAATTAAAGAGTGCTGAAAATCGAGACCCTAATTCGGAAACCTTAATATTGGACGTTTGAAGTACGTGCTAAAAAAACAGTGTCACGGACGACGTTTTTCGAAACTTTTGTTGGGAATCATTAGGCCGGATGTTTAGAATAGAATTTAGAAGAAACGGAGTGCATAAAAGAGTAAAAGGGTGCTTAAAATCGAGACCCTAATTCGGAAACCTTTGTCTGGGACGTTTGAAGTACGTGCTAAAAAATGGAGTCACGGTCGATGTTTTTCGAAACTTTTGTGGCGAATCATTAGTACTGATGATTTAGAATCGAATTTCGAAGAAACGGATAGCATAAAACAGTAAAAGAGTGCTTAAAATCGAGACCCTAATTCGGAAACCTTAATCTGGGACGTTTGAAGTACGTTCTAAAAAAACCGAGTCACGGACGACGTTTTTCGAAACTTTTGTTGGGAATCATTAGGCCGAATGATTTAGAATAGAATTTCGAAGAAACGGAGTGCATAAAACAGAAAAAGAGTAATTAAAATCGAGAACCTAATTCAGAAACCCAAATCTGGGACGTTTGAAGTCCGTGCTAAAAAACATGAGTCACGGTTCACGATTTTTGAAACTTTTGTGGCGAATCATTAGGCCGGATGTTTAGAATAGAATTTAGAAGAAACGGAGTGCATAAAAGAGTAAAAGGGTGCTTAAAATCGAGACCCTAATTCGGAAACCTTTGTATGGGACGTTTGAAGTACGTGCTAAAAAATGGAGTCACGGTCGATGTTTTTCGAAACTTTTGTGGCGAATCATTAGTACTGATGATTTAGAATCGAATTTCGAAGAAACGGATAGCATAAAACAGTAAAAGAGTGCTTAAAATCGAGACCCTAATTCGGAAACCTTAATCTGGGACGTTTGAAGTACGTTCTATAAAAACCGAGTCACAGACGACGTTTTTCGAAACTTTTGTTGGGAATCATTAGGCCGAATGATTTAGAATAGAATTTCGAAGAAACGGAGTGCATAAAACAGAAAAAGAGTAATTAAAATCGAGAACCTAATTCAGAAACCCAAATCTGGGACGTTTGAAGTCCGTGCTAAAAAACATGAGTCACGGTTCACGATTTTTGAAACTTTTGTGGCGAATCATGAGGCCTGATGATTTAGAATCGAAGAGACGGAGTGCATAAAAGAGTAAAAGAGTGCTTCAAATCGAGACCCTAATTTGGAAACCATAATCTGGGACGTTTGAAGTACGTGCTAAAAAAACCGAGTCACGGTCGATGTTTTTCGAAACTTTTGTGGCGAATCATTAGTACTGATGATTTAGAATCGAATTTCGAAGAAACGGATAGCATAAAACAGTAAAAGAGTGCTTAAAATCGAGACCCTAATTCGGAAACCTTAATCTGGGACGTTTGAAGTACGTTCTAAAAAAACCGAGTCACGGACGACGTTTTTCGAAACTTTTGTTGGGAATCATTAGGCCGAATGATTTAGAATAGAATTTCGAAGAAACGGAGTGCATAAAACAATTAAAGAGTGCTGAAAATCGAGACCCTAATTCGGAAACCTTAATATTGGACGTTTGAAGTACGTGCTACAAAAACAGTGTCACGGACGACGTTTTTCGAAACTTTTGTTGGGAATCATTAGGCCGGATGTTTAGAATAGAATTTAGAAGAAACGGAGTGCATAAAAGAGTAAAAGGGTGCTTAAAATCGAGACCCTAATTCGGAAACCTTTGTCTGGGACGTTTGAAGTACGTGCTAAAAAATGGAGTCACGGTCGATGTTTTTCGAAACTTTTGTGGCGAATCATTAGTACTGATGATTTAGAATCGAATTTCGAAGAAACGGATAGCATAAAACAGTAAAAGAGTGCTTAAAATCGAGACCCTAATTCGGAAACCTTAATTTGGGACGTTTGAAGTACGTTCTAAAAAAACCGAGTCACGGACGACGTTTTTCGAAACTTTTGTTGGGAATCATTAGGCCGGATGTTTAGAATAGAATTTAGAAGAAACGGAGTGCATAAAAGAGTAAAAGGGTGCTTAAAATCGAGACCCTAATTCGGAAACCTTTGTCTGGGACGTTTGAAGTACGTGCTAAAAAATGGAGTCACGGTCGATGTTTTTCGAAACTTTTGTGGCGAATCATTAGTACTGATGATTTAGAATCGAATTTCGAAGAAACGGATAGCATAAAACAGTAAAAGAGTGCTTAAAATCGAGACCCTAATTCGGAAACCTTAATCTGGGACGTTTGAAGTACGTTCTAAAAAAACCGAGTCACGGACGACGTTTTTCGAAACTTTTGTTGGGAATCATTAGGCCGAATGATTTAGAATAGAATTTCGAAGAAACGGAGTGCATAAAACAATTAAAGAGTGCTGAAAATCGAGACCCTAATTCGGAAACCTTAATATTGGACGTTTGAAGTACGTGCTACAAAAACAGTGTCACGGACGACGTTTTTCGAAACTTTTGTTGGGAATCATTAGGCCGGATGTTTAGAATAGAATTTAGAAGAAACGGAGTGCATAAAAGAGTAAAAGGGTGCTTAAAATCGAGACCCTAATTCGGAAACCTTTGTCTGGGACGTTTGAAGTACGTGCTAAAAAATGGAGTCACGGTCGATGTTTTTCGAAACTTTTGTGGCGAATCATTAGTACTGATGATTTAGAATCGAATTTCGAAGAAACGGATAGCATAAAACAGTAAAAGAGTGCTTAAAATCGAGACCCTAATTCGGAAACCTTAATCTGGGACGTTTGAAGTACGTTCTATAAAAACCGAGTCACGGACGACGTTTTTCGAAACTTTTGTTGGGAATCATTAGGCCGAATGATTTAGAATAGAATTTCGAAGAAACGGAGTGCATAAAACAGAAAAAGAGTAATTAAAATCGAGAACCTAATTCAGAAACCCAAATCTGGGACGTTTGAAGTCCGTGCTAAAAAACATGAGTCACGGTTCACGATTTTTGAAACTTTTGTGGCGAATCATTAGGCCTGATGATTTAGAATTGAAGAGACGGAGTGCATAAAAGAGTAAAAGAGTGCTTCAAATCGAGACCCTAATTTGGAAACCATAATCTGGGACGTTTGAAGTACGTGCTAAAAAAACCGAGTCACGGTCAATGTTTTTCGAAACTTTTGTGGCGAATCATTAGTACTGATGATTTAGAATCGAATTTCGAAGAAACGGATAGCATAAAAAAGTAAAAGAGTGCTTAAAATCGAGACCCTAATTCGGAAACCTTAATCTGGGACGTTTGAAGTACGTTCTAAAAAAACCGAGTCACGGACGACGTTTTTCGAAACTTTTGTTGGGAATCATTAGGCCGAATGATTTAGAATAGAATTTCGAAGAAACGGAGTGCATAAAACAGAAAAAGAGTAATTAAAATCGAGAACCTAATTCAGAAACCCAAATCTGGGACGTTTGAAGTCCGTGCTAAAAAACATGAGTCACGGTTCACGATTTTTGAAACTTTTGTGGCGAATCATTAGGCCGGATGTTTAGAATAGAATTTAGAAGAAACGGAGTGCATAAAAGAGTAAAAGGGTGCTTAAAATCGAGACCCTAATTCGGAAACCTTTGTATGGGACGTTTGAAGTACGTGCTAAAAAATGGAGTCACGGTCGATGTTTTTCGAAACTTTTGTGGCGAATCATTAGTACTGATGATTTAGAATCGAATTTCGAAGAAACGGATAGCATAAAACAGTAAAAGAGTGCTTAAAATCGAGACCCTAATTCGGAAACCTTAATCTGGGACGTTTGAAGTACGTTCTATAAAAACCGAGTCACGGACGACGTTTTTCGAAACTTTTGTTGGGAATCATTAGGCCGAATGATTTAGAATAGAATTTCGAAGAAACGGAGTGCATAAAACAGAAAAAGAGTAATTAAAATCGAGAACCTAATTCAGAAACCCAAATCTGGGACGTTTGAAGTCCGTGCTAAAAAACATGAGTCACGGTTCACGATTTTTGAAACTTTTGTGGCGAATCATTAGGCCTGATGATTTAGAATTGAAGAGACGGAGTGCATAAAAGAGTAAAAGAGTGCTTCAAATCGAGACCCTAATTTGGAAACCATAATCTGGGACGTTTGAAGTACGTGCTAAAAAAACCGAGTCACGGTCAATGTTTTTCGAAACTTTTGTGGCGAATCATTAGTACTGATGATTTAGAATCGAATTTCGAAGAAACGGATAGCATAAAAAAGTAAAAGAGTGCTTAAAATCGAGACCCTAATTCGGAAACCTTAATCTGGGACGTTTGAAGTACGTTCTAAAAAAACCGAGTCACGGACGACGTTTTTCGAAACTTTTGTTGGGAATCATTAGGCCGAATGATTTAGAATAGAATTTCGAAGAAACGGAGTGCATAAAACAGAAAAAGAGTAATTAAAATCGAGAACCTAATTCAGAAACCCAAATCTGGGACGTTTGAAGTCCGTGCTAAAAAACATGAGTCACGGTTCACGATTTTTGAAACTTTTGTGGCGAATCATTAGGCCGGATGTTTAGAATAGAATTTAGAAGAAACGGAGTGCATAAAAGAGTAAAAGGGTGCTTAAAATCGAGACCCTAATTCGGAAACCTTTGTATGGGACGTTTGAAGTACGTGCTAAAAAATGGAGTCACGGTCGATGTTTTTCGAAACTTTTGTGGCGAATCATTAGTACTGATGATTTAGAATCGAATTTCGAAGAAACGGATAGCATAAAACAGTAAAAGAGTGCTTAAAATCGAGACCCTAATTCGGAAACCTTAATCTGGGACGTTTGAAGTACGTTCTATAAAAACCGAGTCACGGACGACGTTTTTCGAAACTTTTGTTGGGAATCATTAGGCCGAATGATTTAGAATAGAATTTCGAAGAAAAGGAGTGCATAAAACAGAAAAAGAGTAATTAAAATCGAGAACCTAATTCAGAAACCCAAATCTGGGACGTTTGAAGTCCGTGCTAAAAAACATGAGTCACGGTTCACGATTTTTGAAACTTTTGTGGCGAATCATGAGGCCTGATGATTTAGAATCGAAGAGACGGAGTGCATAAAAGAGTAAAAGAGTGCTTCAAATCGAGACCCTAATTTGGAAACCATAATCTGGGACGTTTGAAGTACGTGCTAAAAAAACCGAGTCACGGTCGATGTTTTTCGAAACTTTTGTGGCGAATCATTAGTACTGATGATTTAGAATCGAATTTCGAAGAAACGGATAGCATAAAACAGTAAAAGAGTGCTTAAAATCGAGACCCTAATTCGGAAACCTTAATCTGGGACGTTTGAAGTACGTTCTAAAAAAACCGAGTCACGGACGACGTTTTTCGAAACTTTTGTTGGGAATCATTAGGCCGAATGATTTAGAATAGAATTTCGAAGAAACGGAGTGCATAAAACAATTAAAGAGTGCTGAAAATCGAGACCCTAATTCGGAAACCTTAATATTGGACGTTTGAAGTACGTGCTACAAAAACAGTGTCACGGACGACGTTTTTCGAAACTTTTGTTGGGAATCATTAGGCCGGATGTTTAGAATAGAATTTAGAAGAAACGGAGTGCATAAAAGAGTAAAAGGGTGCTTAAAATCGAGACCCTAATTCGGAAACCTTTGTCTGGGACGTTTGAAGTACGTGCTAAAAAATGGAGTCACGGTCGATGTTTTTCGAAACTTTTGTGGCGAATCATTAGTACTGATGATTTAGAATCGAATTTCGAAGAAACGGATAGCATAAAACAGTAAAAGAGTGCTTAAAATCGAGACCCTAATTCGGAAACCTTAATTTGGGACGTTTGAAGTACGTTCTAAAAAAACCGAGTCACGGACGACGTTTTTCGAAACTTTTGTTGGGAATCATTAGGCCGGATGTTTAGAATAGATTTTAGAAGAAACGGAGTGCATAAAAGAGTAAAAGGGTGCTTAAAATCGAGACCCTAATTCGGAAACCTTTGTCTGGGACGTTTGAAGTACGTGCTAAAAAATGGAGTCACGGTCGATGTTTTTCGAAACTTTTGTGGCGAATCATTAGTACTGATGATTTAGAATCGAATTTCGAAGAAACGGATAGCATAAAACAGTAAAAGAGTGCTTAAAATCGAGACCCTAATTCGGAAACCTTAATCTGGGACGTTTGAAGTACGTTCTAAAAAAACCGAGTCACGGACGACGTTTTTCGAAACTTTTGTTGGGAATCATTAGGCCGAATGATTTAGAATAGAATTTCGAAGAAACGGAGTGCATAAAACAATTAAAGAGTGCTGAAAATCGAGACCCTAATTCGGAAACCTTAATATTGGACGTTTGAAGTACGTGCTACAAAAACAGTGTCACGGACGACGTTTTTCGAAACTTTTGTTGGGAATCATTAGGCCGGATGTTTAGAATAGAATTTAGAAGAAACGGAGTGCATAAAAGAGTAAAAGGGTGCTTAAAATCGAGACCCTAATTCGGAAACCTTTGTCTGGGACGTTTGAAGTACGTGCTAAAAAATGGAGTCACGGTCGATGTTTTTCGAAACTTTTGTGGCGAATCATTAGTACTGATGATTTAGAATCGAATTTCGAAGAAACGGATAGCATAAAACAGTAAAAGAGTGCTTAAAATCGAGACCCTAATTCGGAAACCTTAATCTGGGACGTTTGAAGTACGTTCTATAAAAACCGAGTCACGGACGACGTTTTTCGAAACTTTTGTTGGGAATCATTAGGCCGAATGATTTAGAATAGAATTTCGAAGAAACGGAGTGCATAAAACAGAAAAAGAGTAATTAAAATCGAGAACCTAATTCAGAAACCCAAATCTGGGACGTTTGAAGTCCGTGCTAAAAAACATGAGTCACGGTTCACGATTTTTGAAACTTTTGTGGCGAATCATTAGGCCTGATGATTTAGAATTGAAGAGACGGAGTGCATAAAAGAGTAAAAGAGTGCTTCAAATCGAGACCCTAATTTGGAAACCATAATCTGGGACGTTTGAAGTACGTGCTAAAAAAACCGAGTCACGGTCAATGTTTTTCGAAACTTTTGTGGCGAATCATTAGTACTGATGATTTAGAATCGAATTTCGAAGAAACGGATAGCATAAAAAAGTAAAAGAGTGCTTAAAATCGAGACCCTAATTCGGAAACCTTAATCTGGGACGTTTGAAGTACGTTCTAAAAAAACCGAGTCACGGACGACGTTTTTCGAAACTTTTGTTGGGAATCATTAGGCCGAATGATTTAGAATAGAATTTCGAAGAAACGGAGTGCATAAAACAGAAAAAGAGTAATTAAAATCGAGAACCTAATTCAGAAACCCAAATCTGGGACGTTTGAAGTCCGTGCTAAAAAACATGAGTCACGGTTCACGATTTTTGAAACTTTTGTGGCGAATCATTAGGCCGGATGTTTAGAATAGAATTTAGAAGAAACGGAGTGCATAAAAGAGTAAAAGGGTGCTTAAAATCGAGACCCTAATTCGGAAACCTTTGTATGGGACGTTTGAAGTACGTGCTAAAAAATGGAGTCACGGTCGATGTTTTTCGAAACTTTTGTGGCGAATCATTAGTACTGATGATTTAGAATCGAATTTCGAAGAAACGGATAGCATAAAACAGTAAAAGAGTGCTTAAAATCGAGACCCTAATTCGGAAACCTTAATCTGGGACGTTTGAAGTACGTTCTATAAAAACCGAGTCACGGACGACGTTTTTCGAAACTTTTGTTGGGAATCATTAGGCCGAATGATTTAGAATAGAATTTCGAAGAAACGGAGTGCATAAAACAGAAAAAGAGTAATTAAAATCGAGAACCTAATTCAGAAACCCAAATCTGGGACGTTTGAAGTCCGTGCTAAAAAACATGAGTCACGGTTCACGATTTTTGAAACTTTTGTGGCGAATCATTAGGCCTGATGATTTAGAATTGAAGAGACGGAGTGCATAAAAGAGTAAAAGAGTGCTTCAAATCGAGACCCTAATTTGGAAACCATAATCTGGGACGTTTGAAGTACGTGCTAAAAAAACCGAGTCACGGTCAATGTTTTTCGAAACTTTTGTGGCGAATCATTAGTACTGATGATTTAGAATCGAATTTCGAAGAAACGGATAGCATAAAAAAGTAAAAGAGTGCTTAAAATCGAGACCCTAATTCGGAAACCTTAATCTGGGACGTTTGAAGTACGTTCTAAAAAAACCGAGTCACGGACGACGTTTTTCGAAACTTTTGTTGGGAATCATTAGGCCGAATGATTTAGAATAGAATTTCGAAGAAACGGAGTGCATAAAACAGAAAAAGAGTAATTAAAATCGAGAACCTAATTCAGAAACCCAAATCTGGGACGTTTGAAGTCCGTGCTAAAAAACATGAGTCACGGTTCACGATTTTTGAAACTTTTGTGGCGAATCATTAGGCCGGATGTTTAGAATAGAATTTAGAAGAAACGGAGTGCATAAAAGAGTAAAAGGGTGCTTAAAATCGAGACCCTAATTCGGAAACCTTTGTATGGGACGTTTGAAGTACGTGCTAAAAAATGGAGTCACGGTCGATGTTTTTCGAAACTTTTGTGGCGAATCATTAGTACTGATGATTTAGAATCGAATTTCGAAGAAACGGATAGCATAAAACAGTAAAAGAGTGCTTAAAATCGAGACCCTAATTCGGAAACCTTAATCTGGGACGTTTGAAGTACGTTCTATAAAAACCGAGTCACGGACGACGTTTTTCGAAACTTTTGTTGGGAATCATTAGGCCGAATGATTTAGAATAGAATTTCGAAGAAAAGGAGTGCATAAAACAGAAAAAGAGTAATTAAAATCGAGAACCTAATTCAGAAACCCAAATCTGGGACGTTTGAAGTCCGTGCTAAAAAACATGAGTCACGGTTCACGATTTTTGAAACTTTTGTGGCGAATCATGAGGCCTGATGATTTAGAATCGAAGAGACGGAGTGCATAAAAGAGTAAAAGAGTGCTTCAAATCGAGACCCTAATTTGGAAACCATAATCTGGGACGTTTGAAGTACGTGCTAAAAAAACCGAGTCACGGTCGATGTTTTTCGAAACTTTTGTGGCGAATCATTAGTACTGATGATTTAGAATCGAATTTCGAAGAAACGGATAGCATAAAACAGTAAAAGAGTGCTTAAAATCGAGACCCTAATTCGGAAACCTTAATCTGGGACGTTTGAAGTACGTTCTAAAAAAACCGAGTCACGGACGACGTTTTTCGAAACTTTTGTTGGGAATCATTAGGCCGAATGATTTAGAATAGAATTTCGAAGAAACGGAGTGCATAAAACAATTAAAGAGTGCTGAAAATCGAGACCCTAATTCGGAAACCTTAATATTGGACGTTTGAAGTACGTGCTACAAAAACAGTGTCACGGACGACGTTTTTCGAAACTTTTGTTGGGAATCATTAGGCCGGATGTTTAGAATAGAATTTAGAAGAAACGGAGTGCATAAAAGAGTAAAAGGGTGCTTAAAATCGAGACCCTAATTCGGAAACCTTTGTCTGGGACGTTTGAAGTACGTGCTAAAAAATGGAGTCACGGTCGATGTTTTTCGAAACTTTTGTGGCGAATCATTAGTACTGATGATTTAGAATCGAATTTCGAAGAAACGGATAGCATAAAACAGTAAAAGAGTGCTTAAAATCGAGACCCTAATTCGGAAACCTTAATTTGGGACGTTTGAAGTACGTTCTAAAAAAACCGAGTCACGGACGACGTTTTTCGAAACTTTTGTTGGGAATCATTAGGCCGGATGTTTAGAATAGATTTTAGAAGAAACGGAGTGCATAAAAGAGTAAAAGGGTGCTTAAAATCGAGACCCTAATTCGGAAACCTTTGTCTGGGACGTTTGAAGTACGTGCTAAAAAATGGAGTCACGGTCGATGTTTTTCGAAACTTTTGTGGCGAATCATTAGTACTGATGATTTAGAATCGAATTTCGAAGAAACGGATAGCATAAAACAGTAAAAGAGTGCTTAAAATCGAGACCCTAATTCGGAAACCTTAATCTGGGACGTTTGAAGTACGTTCTAAAAAAACCGAGTCACGGACGACGTTTTTCGAAACTTTTGTTGGGAATCATTAGGCCGAATGATTTAGAATAGAATTTCGAAGAAACGGAGTGCATAAAACAATTAAAGAGTGCTGAAAATCGAGACCCTAATTCGGAAACCTTAATATTGGACGTTTGAAGTACGTGCTACAAAAACAGTGTCACGGACGACGTTTTTCGAAACTTTTGTTGGGAATCATTAGGCCGGATGTTTAGAATAGAATTTAGAAGAAACGGAGTGCATAAAAGAGTAAAAGGGTGCTTAAAATCGAGACCCTAATTCGGAAACCTTTGTCTGGGACGTTTGAAGTACGTGCTAAAAAATGGAGTCACGGTCGATGTTTTTCGAAACTTTTGTGGCGAATCATTAGTACTGATGATTTAGAATCGAATTTCGAAGAAACGGATAGCATAAAACAGTAAAAGAGTGCTTAAAATCGAGACCCTAATTCGGAAACCTTAATTTGGGACGTTTGAAGTACGTTCTAAAAAAACCGAGTCACGGACGATGTTTTTCGAAACTTTTGTTGGGAATCATTAGGCCGGATGTTTAGAATAGAATTTAGAAGAAACGGAGTGCATAAAAGAGTAAAAGGGTGCTTAAAATCGAGACCCTAATTCGGAAACCTTTGTCTGGGACGTTTGAAGTACGTGCTAAAAAATGGAGTCACGGTCGATGTTTTTCGAAACTTTTGTGGCGAATCATTAGTACTGATGATTTAGAATCGAATTTCGAAGAAACGGATAGCATAAAACAGTAAAAGAGTGCTTAAAATCGAGACCCTAATTCGGAAACCTTAATCTGGGACGTTTGAAGTACGTTCTAAAAAAACCGAGTCACGGACGACGTTTTTCGAAACTTTTGTTGGGAATCATTAGGCCGAATGATTTAGAATAGAATTTCGAAGAAACGGAGTGCATAAAACAATTAAAGAGTGCTGAAAATCGAGACCCTAATTCGGAAACCTTAATATTGGACGTTTGAAGTACGTGCTACAAAAACAGTGTCACGGACGACGTTTTTCGAAACTTTTGTTGGGAATCATTAGGCCGGATGTTTAGAATAGAATTTAGAAGAAACGGAGTGCATAAAAGAGTAAAAGGGTGCTTAAAATCGAGACCCTAATTCGGAAACCTTTGTCTGGGACGTTTGAAGTACGTGCTAAAAAATGGAGTCACGGTCGATGTTTTTCGAAACTTTTGTGGCGAATCATTAGTACTGATGATTTAGAATCGAATTTCGAAGAAACGGATAGCATAAAACAGTAAAAGAGTGCTTAAAATCGAGACCCTAATTCGGAAACCTTAATTTGGGACGTTTGAAGTACGTTCTAAAAAAACCGAGTCACGGACGACGTTTTTCGAAACTTTTGTTGGGAATCATTAGGCCGGATGTTTAGAATAGAATTTAGAAGAAACGGAGTGCATAAAAGAGTAAAAGGGTGCTTAAAATCGAGACCCTAATTCGGAAACCTTTGTCTGGGACGTTTGAAGTACGTGCTAAAAAATGGAGTCACGGTCGATGTTTTTCGAAACTTTTGTGGCGAATCATTAGTACTGATGATTTAGAATCGAATTTCGAAGAAACGGATAGCATAAAACAGTAAAAGAGTGCTTAAAATCGAGACCCTAATTCGGAAACCTTAATCTGGGACGTTTGAAGTACGTTCTAAAAAAACCGAGTCACGGACGACGTTTTTCGAAACTTTTGTTGGGAATCATTAGGCCGAATGATTTAGAATAGAATTTCGAAGAAACGGAGTGCATAAAACAATTAAAGAGTGCTGAAAATCGAGACCCTAATTCGGAAACCTTAATATTGGACGTTTGAAGTACGTGCTACAAAAACAGTGTCACGGACGACGTTTTTCGAAACTTTTGTTGGGAATCATTAGGCCGGATGTTTAGAATAGAATTTAGAAGAAACGGAGTGCATAAAAGAGTAAAAGGGTGCTTAAAATCGAGACCCTAATTCGGAAACCTTTGTCTGGGACGTTTGAAGTACGTGCTAAAAAATGGAGTCACGGTCGATGTTTTTCGAAACTTTTGTGGCGAATCATTAGTACTGATGATTTAGAATCGAATTTCGAAGAAACGGATAGCATAAAACAGTAAAAGAGTGCTTAAAATCGAGACCCTAATTCGGAAACCTTAATCTGGGACGTTTGAAGTACGTTCTATAAAAACCGAGTCACGGACGACGTTTTTCGAAACTTTTGTTGGGAATCATTAGGCCGAATGATTTAGAATAGAATTTCGAAGAAACGGAGTGCATAAAACAATTAAAGAGTGCTGAAAATCGAGACCCTAATTCGGAAACCTTAATATTGGACGTTTGAAGTACGTGCTACAAAAACATTGTCACGGACGACGTTTTTCGAAACTTTTGTTGGGAATCATTAGGCCGGATGTTTAGAATAGAATTTAGAAGAAACGGAGTGCATAAAAGAGTAAAAGGGTGCTTAAAATCGAGACCCTAATTCGGAAACCTTTGTCTGGGACGTTTGAAGTACGTGCTAAAAAATGGAGTCACGGTCGATGTTTTTCGAAACTTTTGTGGCGAATCATTAGTACTGATGATTTAGAATCGAATTTCGAAGAAACGGATAGCATAAAACAGTAAAAGAGTGCTTAAAATCGAGACCCTAATTCGGAAACCTTAATCTGGGACGTTTGAAGTACGTTCTAAAAAAACCGAGTCACGGACGACGTTTTTCGAAACTTTTGTTGGGAATCATTAGGCCGAATGATTTAGAATAGAATTTCGAAGAAACGGAGTGCATAAAACAATTAAAGAGTGCTGAAAATCGAGACCCTAATTCGGAAACCTTAATATTGGACGTTTGAAGTACGTGCTACAAAAACAGTGTCACGGACGACGTTTTTCGAAACTTTTGTTGGGAATCATTAGGCCGGATGTTTAGAATAGAATTTAGAAGAAACGGAGTGCATAAAAGAGTAAAAGGGTGCTTAAAATCGAGACCCTAATTCGGAAACCTTTGTCTGGGACGTTTGAAGTACGTGCTAAAAAATGGAGTCACGGTCGATGTTTTTCGAAACTTTTGTGGCGAATCATTAGTACTGATGATTTAGAATCGAATTTCGAAGAAACGGATAGCATAAAACAGTAAAAGAGTGCTTAAAATCGAGACCCTAATTCGGAAACCTTAATCTGGGACGTTTGAAGTACGTTCTATAAAAACCGAGTCACGGACGACGTTTTTCGAAACTTTTGTTGGGAATCATTAGGCCGAATGATTTAGAATAGAATTTCGAAGGAACGGAGTGCATAAAACAGAAAAAGAGTAATTAAAATCGAGAACCTAATTCAGAAACCCAAATCTGGGACGTTTGAAGTCCGTGCTAAAAAACATGAGTCACGGTTCACGATTTTTGAAACTTTTGTGGCGAATCATTAGGCCTGATGATTTAGAATCGAAGAGACGGAGTGCATAAAAGAGTAAAAGAGTGCTTCAAATCGAGACCCTAATTTGGAAACCTTAATCTGGGACGTTTGAAGTACGTGCTAAAAAAACCGAGTCACGGTCGATGTTTTTCGAAACTTTTGTGGCGAATCATTAGTACTGATGATTTAGAATCGAATTTCGAAGAAACGGATAGCATAAAACAGTAAAAGAGTGCTTAAAATCGAGACCCTAATTCGGAAACCTTAATCTGGGACGTTTGAAGTACGTTCTAAAAAAACCGAGTCACGGACGACGTTTTTCGAAACTTTTGTTGGGAATCATTAGGCCGAATGATTTAGAATAGAATTTCGAAGAAACGGAGTGCATAAAACAATTAAAGAGTGCTGAAAATCGAGACCCTAATTCGGAAACCTTAATATTGGACGTTTGAAGTACGTGCTACAAAAACATTGTCACGGACGACGTTTTTCGAAACTTTTGTTGGGAATCATTAGGCCGGATGTTTAGAATAGAATTTAGAAGAAACGGAGTGCATAAAAGAGTAAAAGGGTGCTTAAAATCGAGACCCTAATTCGGAAACCTTTGTCTGGGACGTTTGAAGTACGTGCTAAAAAATGGAGTCACGGTCGATGTTTTTCGAAACTTTTGTGGCGAATCATTAGTACTGATGATTTAGAATCGAATTTCGAAGAAACGGATAGCATAAAACAGTAAAAGAGTGCTTAAAATCGAGACCCTAATTCGGAAACCTTAATCTGGGACGTTTGAAGTACGTTCTAAAAAAACCGAGTCACGGACGACGTTTTTCGAAACTTTTGTTGGGAATCATTAGGCCGAATGATTTAGAATAGAATTTCGAAGAAACGGAGTGCATAAAACAATTAAAGAGTGCTGAAAATCGAGACCCTAATTCGGAAACCTTAATATTGGACGTTTGAAGTACGTGCTACAAAAACAGTGTCACGGACGACGTTTTTCGAAACTTTTGTTGGGAATCATTAGGCCGGATGTTTAGAATAGAATTTAGAAGAAACGGAGTGCATAAAAGAGTAAAAGGGTGCTTAAAATCGAGACCCTAATTCGGAAACCTTTGTCTGGGACGTTTGAAGTACGTGCTAAAAAATGGAGTCACGGTCGATGTTTTTCGAAACTTTTGTGGCGAATCATTAGTACTGATGATTTAGAATCGAATTTCGAAGAAACGGATAGCATAAAACAGTAAAAGAGTGCTTAAAATCGAGACCCTAATTCGGAAACCTTAATCTGGGACGTTTGAAGTACGTTCTATAAAAACCGAGTCACGGACGACGTTTTTCGAAACTTTTGTTGGGAATCATTAGGCCGAATGATTTAGAATAGAATTTCGAAGGAACGGAGTGCATAAAACAGAAAAAGAGTAATTAAAATCGAGAACCTAATTCAGAAACCCAAATCTGGGACGTTTGAAGTCCGTGCTAAAAAACATGAGTCACGGTTCACGATTTTTGAAACTTTTGTGGCGAATCATTAGGCCTGATGATTTAGAATCGAAGAGACGGAGTGCATAAAAGAGTAAAAGAGTGCTTCAAATCGAGACCCTAATTTGGAAACCATAATCTGGGACGTTTGAAGTACGTGCTAAAAAAACCGAGTCACGGTCGATGTTTTTCGAAACTTTTGTGGCGAATCATTAGTACTGATGATTTAGAATCGAATTTCGAAGAAACGGATAGCATAAAACAGTAAAAGAGTGCTTAAAATCGAGACCCTAATTCGGAAACCTTAATCTGGGACGTTTGAAGTACGTTCTATAAAAACCGAGTCACGGACGACGTTTTTCGAAACTTTTGTTGGGAATCATTAGGCCGAATGATTTAGAATAGAATTTCGAAGAAACGGAGTGCATAAAACAATTAAAGAGTGCTGAAAATCGAGACCCTAATTCGGAAACCTTAATATTGGACGTTTGAAGTACGTGCTAAAAAAACAGTGTCACGGACGACATTTTTCGAAACTTTTGTTGGGAATCATTAGGCCGGATGTTTAGAATAGAATTTAGAAGAAACGGAGTGCATAAAAGAGTAAAAGGGTGCTTAAAATCGAGACCCTAATTCGGAAACCTTTGTCTGGGACGTTTGAAGTACGTGCTAAAAAATGGAGTCACGGTCGATGTTTTTCGAAACTTTTGTGGCGAATCATTAGTACTGATGATTTAGAATCGAATTTCGAAGAAACGGATAGCATAAAATAGTAAAAGAGTGCTTAAAATCGAGACCCTAATTCGGAAACCTTAATCTGGGACGTTTGAAGTACGTTCTATAAAAACCGAGTCACGGACGACGTTTTTCGAAACTTTTGTTGGGAATCATTAGGCCGAATGATTTAGAATAGAATTTCGAAGAAACGGAGTGCATAAAAAAATTAAAGAGTGCTGAAAATCGAGACCCTAATTCGGAAACCTTAATATTGGACGTTTGAAGTACGTGCTACAAAAACATTGTCACGGACGACGTTTTTCGAAACTTTTGTTGGGAATCATTAGGCCGGATGTTTAGAATAGAATTTAGAAGAAACGGAGTGCATAAAAGAGTAAAAGGGTGCTTAAAATCGAGACCCTAATTCGGAAACCTTTGTCTGGGACGTTTGAAGTACGTGCTGAAAAATGGAGTCACGGTCGATGTTTTTCGAAACTTTTGTGGCGAATCATTAGTACTGATGATTTAGAATCGAATTTCGAAGAAACGGATAGCATAAAACAGTAAAAGAGTGCTTAAAATCGAGACCCTAATTCGGAAACCTTAATCTGGGACGTTTGAAGTACGTTCTATAAAAACCGAGTCACGGACGACGTTTTTCGAAACTTTTGTTGGGAATCATTAGGCCGAATGATTTAGAATAGAATTTCGAAGAAACGGAGTGCATAAAACAGAAAAAGAGTAATTAAAATCGAGAACCTAATTCAGAAACCCAAATCTGGGACGTTTGAAGTCCGTGCTAAAAAACATGAGTCACGGTTCACGATTTTTGAAACTTTTGTGGCGAATCATTAGGCCTGATGATTTAGAATCGAAGAGACGGAGTGCATAAAAGAGTAAAAGAGTGCTTCAAATCGAGACCCTAATTTGGAAACCATAATCTGGGACGTTTGAAGTACGTGCTAAAAAAACCGAGTCACGGTCGATGTTTTTCGAAACTTTTGTGGCGAATCATTAGTACTGATGATTTAGAATCGAATTTCGAAGAAACGGATAGCATAAAACAGTAAAAGAGTGCTTAAAATCGAGACCCTAATTCGGAAACCTTAATCTGGGACGTTTGAAGTACGTTCTAAAAAAACCGAGTCACGGTCGACGTTTTTCGAAACTTTTTTGGGGAATCATTCGGCCGAATGATTTAGAATAGAATTTCGAAGGAACGGAGTGCATAAAACAGAAAAAGAGTAATTAAAATCGAGAACCTAATTCAGAAACCCAAATCTGGGACGTTTAAAGTCCGTGCTAAAAAACATGAGTCACGGTTCACGATTTTTGAAACTTTTGTGGCGAATCATTAGGCCTGATGATTTAGAATCGAAGAGACGGAGTGCATAAAAGAGTAAAAGAGTGCTTCAAATCGAGACCCTAATTTGGAAACCATAATCTGGGACGTTTGAAGTACGTGCTAAAAAAACCGAGTCACGGTCGATGTTTTTCGAAACTTTTGTGGCGAATCATTAGTACTGATGATTTAGAATCGAATTTCGAAGAAACGGATAGCATAAAACAGTAAAAGAGTGCTTAAAATCGAGACCCTAATTCGGAAACCTTAATCTGGGACGTTTGAAGTACGTTCTAAAAAAACCGAGTCACGGACGACGTTTTTCGAAACTTTTGTTGGGAATCATTAGGCCGAATGATTTAGAATAGAATTTCGAAGAAACAGAGTGCATAAAACAATTAAAGAGTGCTGAAAATCGAGACCCTAATTCGGAAACCTTAATATTGGACGTTTGAAGTACGTGCTACAAAAACAGTGTCACGGACGACGTTTTTCGAAACTTTTGTTGGGAATCATTAGGCCGGATGTTTAGAATAGAATTTAGAAGAAACGGAGTGCATAAAAGAGTAAAAGGGTGCTTAAAATCGAGACCCTAATTCGGAAACCTTTGTCTGGGACGTTTGAAGTACGTGCTAAAAAATGGAGTCACGGTCGATGTTTTTCGAAACTTTTGTGGCGAATCATTAGTACTGATGATTTAGAATCGAATTTCGAAGAAACGGATAGCATAAAACAGTAAAAGAGTGCTTAAAATCGAGACCCTAATTCGGAAACCTTAATCTGGGACGTTTGAAGTACGTTCTATAAAAACCGAGTCACGGACGACGTTTTTCGAAACTTTTGTTGGGAATCATTAGGCCGGATGTTTAGAATAGAATTTAGAAGAAACGGAGTGCATAAAAGAGTAAAAGGGTGCTTAAAATCGAGACCCTAATTCGGAAACCTTTGTCTGGGACGTTTGAAGTACGTGCTAAAAAATGGAGTCACGGTCGATGTTTTTCGAAACTTTTGTGGCGAATCATTAGTACTGATGATTTAGAATCGAATTTCGAAGAAACGGATAGCATAAAATAGTAAAAGAGTGCTTAAAATCGAGACCCTAATTCGGAAACCTTAATCTGGGACGTTTGAAGTACGTTCTATAAAAACCGAGTCACGGACGACGTTTTTCGAAACTTTTGTTGGGAATCATTAGGCCGAATGATTTAGAATAGAATTTCGAAGAAACGGAGTGCATAAAAAAATTAAAGAGTGCTGAAAATCGAGACCCTAATTCGGAAACCTTAATATTGGACGTTTGAAGTACGTGCTACAAAAACATTGTCACGGACGACGTTTTTCGAAACTTTTGTTGGGAATCATTAGGCCGGATGTTTAGAATAGAATTTAGAAGAAACGGAGTGCATAAAAGAGTAAAAGGGTGCTTAAAATCGAGACCCTAATTCGGAAACCTTTGTCTGGGACGTTTGAAGTACGTGCTGAAAAATGGAGTCACGGTCGATGTTTTTCGAAACTTTTGTGGCGAATCATTAGTACTGATGATTTAGAATCGAATTTCGAAGAAACGGATAGCATAAAACAGTAAAAGAGTGCTTAAAATCGAGACCCTAATTCGGAAACCTTAATCTGGGACGTTTGAAGTACGTTCTATAAAAACCGAGTCACGGACGACGTTTTTCGAAACTTTTGTTGGGAATCATTAGGCCGAATGATTTAGAATAGAATTTCGAAGAAACGGAGTGCATAAAACAGAAAAAGAGTAATTAAAATCGAGAACCTAATTCAGAAACCCAAATCTGGGACGTTTGAAGTCCGTGCTAAAAAACATGAGTCACGGTTCACGATTTTTGAAACTTTTGTGGCGAATCATTAGGCCTGATGATTTAGAATCGAAGAGACGGAGTGCATAAAAGAGTAAAAGAGTGCTTCAAATCGAGACCCTAATTTGGAAACCATAATCTGGGACGTTTGAAGTACGTGCTAAAAAAACCGAGTCACGGTCGATGTTTTTCGAAACTTTTGTGGCGAATCATTAGTACTGATGATTTAGAATCGAATTTCGAAGAAACGGATAGCATAAAACAGTAAAAGAGTGCTTAAAATCGAGACCCTAATTCGGAAACCTTAATCTGGGACGTTTGAAGTACGTTCTAAAAAAACCGAGTCACGGTCGACGTTTTTCGAAACTTTTTTGGGGAATCATTCGGCCGAATGATTTAGAATAGAATTTCGAAGGAACGGAGTGCATAAAACAGAAAAAGAGTAATTAAAATCGAGAACCTAATTCAGAAACCCAAATCTGGGACGTTTAAAGTCCGTGCTAAAAAACATGAGTCACGGTTCACGATTTTTGAAACTTTTGTGGCGAATCATTAGGCCTGATGATTTAGAATCGAAGAGACGGAGTGCATAAAAGAGTAAAAGAGTGCTTCAAATCGAGACCCTAATTTGGAAACCATAATCTGGGACGTTTGAAGTACGTGCTAAAAAAACCGAGTCACGGTCGATGTTTTTCGAAACTTTTGTGGCGAATCATTAGTACTGATGATTTAGAATCGAATTTCGAAGAAACGGATAGCATAAAACAGTAAAAGAGTGCTTAAAATCGAGACCCTAATTCGGAAACCTTAATCTGGGACGTTTGAAGTACGTTCTAAAAAAACCGAGTCACGGACGACGTTTTTCGAAACTTTTGTTGGGAATCATTAGGCCGAATGATTTAGAATAGAATTTCGAAGAAACAGAGTGCATAAAACAATTAAAGAGTGCTGAAAATCGAGACCCTAATTCGGAAACCTTAATATTGGACGTTTGAAGTACGTGCTACAAAAACAGTGTCACGGACGACGTTTTTCGAAACTTTTGTTGGGAATCATTAGGCCGGATGTTTAGAATAGAATTTAGAAGAAACGGAGTGCATAAAAGAGTAAAAGGGTGCTTAAAATCGAGACCCTAATTCGGAAACCTTTGTCTGGGACGTTTGAAGTACGTGCTAAAAAATGGAGTCACGGTCGATGTTTTTCGAAACTTTTGTGGCGAATCATTAGTACTGATGATTTAGAATCGAATTTCGAAGAAACGGATAGCATAAAACAGTAAAAGAGTGCTTAAAATCGAGACCCTAATTCGGAAACCTTAATCTGGGACGTTTGAAGTACGTTCTATAAAAACCGAGTCACGGACGACGTTTTTCGAAACTTTTGTTGGGAATCATTAGGCCGAATGATTTAGAATAGAATTTCGAAGGAACGGAGTGCATAAAACAGAAAAAGAGTAATTAAAATCGAGAACCTAATTCAGAAACCCAAATCTGGGACGTTTGAAGTCCGTGCTAAAAAACATGAGTCACGGTTCACGATTTTTGAAACTTTTGTGGCGAATCATTAGGCCTGATGATTTAGAATCGAAGAGACGGAGTGCATAAAAGAGTAAAAGAGTGCTTCAAATCGAGACCCTAATTTGGAAACCATAATCTGGGACGTTTGAAGTACGTGCTAAAAAAACCGAGTCACGGTCGATGTTTTTCGAAACTTTTGTGGCGAATCATTAGTACTGATGATTTAGAATCGAATTTCGAAGAAACGGATAGCATAAAACAGTAAAAGAGTGCTTAAAATCGAGACCCTAATTCGGAAACCTTAATCTGGGACGTTTGAAGTACGTTCTATAAAAACCGAGTCACGGACGACGTTTTTCGAAACTTTTGTTGGGAATCATTAGGCCGAATGATTTAGAATAGAATTTCGAAGGAACGGAGTGCATAAAACAGAAAAAGAGTAATTAAAATCGAGAACCTAATTCAGAAACCCAAATCTGGGACGTTTGAAGTCCGTGCTAAAAAACATGAGTCACGGTTCACGATTTTTGAAACTTTTGTGGCGAATCATTAGGCCTGATGATTTAGAATCGAAGAGACGGAGTGCATAAAAGAGTAAAAGAGTGCTTCAAATCGAGACCCTAATTTGGAAACCATAATCTGGGACGTTTGAAGTACGTGCTAAAAAAACCGAGTCACGGTCGATGTTTTTCGAAACTTTTGTGGCGAATCATTAGTACTGATGATTTAGAATCGAATTTCGAAGAAACGGATAGCATAAAACAGTAAAAGAGTGCTTAAAATCGAGACCCTAATTCGGAAACCTTAATCTGGGACGTTTGAAGTACGTTCTAAAAAAACCGAGTCACGGTCGACGTTTTTCGAAACTTTTTTGGGGAATCATTCGGCCGAATGATTTAGAATAGAATTTCGAAGGAACGGAGTGCATAAAACAGAAAAAGAGTAATTAAAATCGAGAACCTAATTCAGAAACCCAAATCTGGGACGTTTAAAGTCCGTGCTAAAAAACATGAGTCACGGTTCACGATTTTTGAAACTTTTGTGGCGAATCATTAGGCCTGATGATTTAGAATCGAAGAGACGGAGTGCATAAAAGAGTAAAAGAGTGCTTCAAATCGAGACCCTAATTTGGAAACCATAATCTGGGACGTTTGAAGTACGTGCTAAAAAAACCGAGTCACGGTCGATGTTTTTCGAAACTTTTGTGGCGAATCATTAGTACTGATGATTTAGAATCGAATTTCGAAGAAACGGATAGCATAAAACAGTAAAAGAGTGCTTAAAATCGAGACCCTAATTCGGAAACCTTAATCTGGGACGTTTGAAGTACGTTCTAAAAAAACCGAGTCACGGACGACGTTTTTCGAAACTTTTGTTGGGAATCATTAGGCCGAATGATTTAGAATAGAATTTCGAAGAAACGGAGTGCATAAAACAATTAAAGAGTGCTGAAAATCGAGACCCTAATTCGGAAACCTTAATATTGGACGTTTGAAGTACGTGCTACAAAAACAGTGTCACGGACGACGTTTTTCGAAACTTTTGTTGGGAATCATTAGGCCGGATGTTTAGAATAGAATTTAGAAGAAACGGAGTGCATAAAAGAGTAAAAGGGTGCTTAAAATCGAGACCCTAATTCGGAAACCTTTGTCTGGGACGTTTGAAGTACGTGCTAAAAAATGGAGTCACGGTCGATGTTTTTCGAAACTTTTGTGGCGAATCATTAGTACTGATGATTTAGAATCGAATTTCGAAGAAACGGATAGCATAAAACAGTAAAAGAGTGCTTAAAATCGAGACCCTAATTCGGAAACCTTAATCTGGGACGTTTGAAGTACGTTCTATAAAAACCGAGTCACGGACGACGTTTTTCGAAACTTTTGTTGGGAATCATTAGGCCGAATGATTTAGAATAGAATTTCGAAGAAACGGAGTGCATAAAACAATTAAAGAGTGCTGAAAATCGAGACCCTAATTCGGAAACCTTAATATTGGACGTTTGAAGTACGTGCTAAAAAAACAGTGTCACGGACGACATTTTTCGAAACTTTTGTTGGGAATCATTAGGCCGGATGTTTAGAATAGAATTTAGAAGAAACGGAGTGCATAAAAGAGTAAAAGGGTGCTTAAAATCGAGACCCTAATTCCGAAACCTTTGTCTGGGACGTTTGAAGTACGTGCTAAAAAATGGAGTCACGGTCGATGTTTTTCGAAACTTTTGTGGCGAATCATTAGTACTGATGATTTAGAATCGAATTTCGAAGAAACGGATAGCATAAAACAGTAAAAGAGTGCTTAAAATCGAGACCCTAATTCGGAAACCTTAATCTGGGACGTTTGAAGTACGTTCTATAAAAACCGAGTCACGGACGACGTTTTTCGAAACTTTTGTTGGGAATCATTAGGCCGAATGATTTAGAATAGAATTTCGAAGGAACGGAGTGCATAAAACAGAAAAAGAGTAATTAAAATCGAGAACCTAATTCAGAAACCCAAATCTGGGACGTTTGAAGTCCGTGCTAAAAAACATGAGTCACGGTTCACGATTTTTGAAACTTTTGTGGCGAATCATTAGGCCTGATGATTTAGAATCGAAGAGACGGAGTGCATAAAAGAGTAAAAGAGTGCTTCAAATCGAGACCCTAATTTGGAAACCATAATCTGGGACGTTTGAAGTACGTGCTAAAAAAACCGAGTCACGGTCGATGTTTTTCGAAACTTTTGTGGCGAATCATTAGTACTGATGATTTAGAATCGAATTTCGAAGAAACGGATAGCATAAAACAGTAAAAGAGTGCTTAAAATCGAGACCCTAATTCGGAAACCTTAATCTGGGACGTTTGAAGTACGTTCTATAAAAACCGAGTCACGGACGACGTTTTTCGAAAGTTTTGTTGGGAATCATTAGGCCGAATGATTTAGAATAGAATTTCGAAGAAACGGAGTGCATAAAACAATTAAAGAGTGCTGAAAATCGAGACCCTAATTCGGAAACCTTAATATTGGACGTTTGAAGTACGTGCTACAAAAACATTGTCACGGACGACGTTTTTCGAAACTTTTGTTGGGAATCATTAGGCCGGATGTTTAGAATAGAATTTAGAAGAAACGGAGTGCATAAAAGAGTAAAAGGGTGCTTAAAATCGAGACCCTAATTCGGAAACCTTTGTCTGGGACGTTTGAAGTACGTGCTAAAAAATGGAGTCACGGTCGATGTTTTTCGAAACTTTTGTGGCGAATCATTAGTACTGATGATTTAGAATCGAATTTCGAAGAAACGGATAGCATAAAACAGTAAAAGAGTGCTTAAAATCGAGACCCTAATTCGGAAACCTTAATCTGGGACGTTTGAAGTACGTTCTAAAAAAACCGAGTCACGGACGACGTTTTTCGAAACTTTTGTTGGGAATCATTAGGCCGAATGATTTAGAATAGAATTTCGAAGAAACGGAGTGCATAAAACAATTAAAGAGTGCTGAAAATCGAGACCCTAATTCGGAAACCTTAATATTGGATGTTTGAAGTACGTGCTACAAAAACAGTGTCACGGACGACGTTTTTCGAAACTTTTGTTGGGAATCATTAGGCCGGATGTTTAGAATAGAATTTAGAAGAAACGGAGTGCATAAAAGAGTAAAAGGGTGCTTAAAATCGAGACCCTAATTCGGAAACCTTTGTCTGGGACGTTTGAAGTACGTGCTAAAAAATGGAGTCACGGTCGATGTTTTTCGAAACTTTTGTGGCGAATCATTAGTACTGATGATTTAGAATCGAATTTCGAAGAAACGGATAGCATAAAACAGTAAAAGAGTGCTTAAAATCGAGACCCTAATTCGGAAACCTTAATCTGGGACGTTTGAAGTACGTTCTATAAAAACCGAGTCACGGACGACGTTTTTCGAAACTTTTGTTGGGAATCATTAGGCCGAATGATTTAGAATAGAATTTCGAAGAAACGGAGTGCATAAAACAATTAAAGAGTGCTGAAAATCGAGACCCTAATTCGGAAACCTTAATATTGGACGTTTGAAGTACGTGCTAAAAAAACAGTGTCACGGACGACATTTTTCGAAACTTTTGTTGGGAATCATTAGGCCGGATGTTTAGAATAGAATTTAGAAGAAACGGAGTGCATAAAAGAGTAAAAGGGTGCTTAAAATCGAGACCCTAATTCGGAAACCTTTGTCTGGGACGTTTGAAGTACGTGCTAAAAAATGGAGTCACGGTCGATGTTTTTCGAAACTTTTGTGGCGAATCATTAGTACTGATGATTTAGAATCGAATTTCGAAGAAACGGATAGCATAAAACAGTAAAAGAGTGCTTAAAATCGAGACCCTAATTCGGAAACCTTAATCTGGGACGTTTGAAGTACGTTCTATAAAAACCGAGTCACGGACGACGTTTTTCGAAACTTTTTTGGGGAATCATTCGGCCGAATGATTTAGAATAGAATTTCGAAGGAACGGAGTGCATAAAACAGAAAAAGAGTAATTAAAATCGAGAACCTAATTCAGAAACCCAAATCTGGGACGTTTAAAGTCCGTGCTAAAAAACATGAGTCACGGTTCACGATTTTGAAACTTTTGTGGCGAATCATTAGGCCTGATGATTTAGAATCGAAGAGACGGAGTGCATAAAAGAGTAAAAGAGTGCTTCAAATCGAGACCCTAATTTGGAAACCATAATCTGGGACGTTTGAAGTACGTGCTAAAAAAACCGAGTCACGGTCGATGTTTTTCGAAACTTTTGTGGCGAATCATTAGTACTGATGATTTAGAATCGAATTTCGAAGAAACGGATAGCATAAAACAGTAAAAGAGTGCTTAAAATCGAGACCCTAATTCGGAAACCTTAATCTGGGACGTTTGAAGTACGTTCTAAAAAAACCGAGTCACGGTCGACGTTTTTCGAAACTTTTTTGGGGAATCATTCGGCCGAATGATTTAGAATAGAATTTCGAAGGAACGGAGTGCATAAAACAGAAAAAGAGTAATTAAAATCGAGAACCTAATTCAGAAACCCAAATCTGGGACGTTTAAAGTCCGTGCTAAAAAACATGAGTCACGGTTCACGATTTTGAAACTTTTGTGGCGAATCATTAGGCCTGATGATTTAGAATCGAAGAGACGGAGTGCATAAAAGAGTAAAAGAGTGCTTCAAATCGAGACCCTAATTTGGAAACCATAATCTGGGACGTTTGAAGTACGTGCTAAAAAAACCGAGTCACGGTCGATGTTTTTCGAAACTTTTGTGGCGAATCATTAGTACTGATGATTTAGAATCGAATTTCGAAGAAACGGATAGCATAAAACAGTAAAAGAGTGCTTAAAATCGAGACCCTAATTCGGAAACCTTAATCTGGGACGTTTGAAGTACGTTCTATAAAAACCGAGTCACGGACGACGTTTTTCGAAACTTTTGTTGGGAATCATTAGGCCGAATGATTTAGAATAGAATTTCGAAGGAACGGAGTGCATAAAACAGAAAAAGAGTAATTAAAATCGAGAACCTAATTCAGAAACCCAAATCTGGGACGTTTGAAGTCCGTGCTAAAAAACATGAGTCACGGTTCACGATTTTTGAAACTTTTGTGGCGAATCATTAGGCCTGATGATTTAGAATCGAAGAGACGGAGTGCATAAAAGAGTAAAAGAGTGCTTCAAATCGAGACCCTAATTTGGAAACCATAATCTGGGACGTTTGAAGTACGTGCTAAAAAAACCGAGTCACGGTCGATGTTTTTCGAAACTTTTGTGGCGAATCATTAGTACTGATGATTTAGAATCGAATTTCGAAGAAACGGATAGCATAAAACAGTAAAAGAGTGCTTAAAATCGAGACCCTAATTCGGAAACCTTAATCTGGGACGTTTGAAGTACGTTCTAAAAAAACCGAGTCACGGTCGACGTTTTTCGAAACTTTTTTGGGGAATCATTCGGCCGAATGATTTAGAATAGAATTTCGAAGGAACGGAGTGCATAAAACAGAAAAAGAGTAATTAAAATCGAGAACCTAATTCAGAAACCCAAATCTGGGACGTTTAAAGTCCGTGCTAAAAAACATGAGTCACGGTTCACGATTTTGAAACTTTTGTGGCGAATCATTAGGCCTGATGATTTAGAATCGAAGAGACGGAGTGCATAAAAGAGTAAAAGAGTGCTTCAAATCGAGACCCTAATTTGGAAACCATAATCTGGGACGTTTGAAGTACGTGCTAAAAAAACCGAGTCACGGTCGATGTTTTTCGAAACTTTTGTGGCGAATCATTAGTACTGATGATTTAGAATCGAATTTCGAAGAAACGGATAGCATAAAACAGTAAAAGAGTGCTTAAAATCGAGACCCTAATTCGGAAACCTTAATCTGGGACGTTTGAAGTACGTTCTAAAAAAACCGAGTCACGGACGACGTTTTTCGAAACTTTTGTTGGGAATCATTAGGCCGAATGATTTAGAATAGAATTTCGAAGAAACGGAGTGCATAAAACAGAAAAAGAGTAATTAAAATCGAGAACCTAATTCAGAAACCCAAATCTGGGACGTTTGAAGTCCGTGCTAAAAAACATGAGTCACGGTTCACGATTTTTGAAACTTTTGTGGCGAATCATTAGGCCTGATGATTTAGAATCGAAGAGACGGAGTGCATAAAAGAGTAAAAGAGTGCTTCAAATCGAGACCCTAATTTGGAAACCATAATCTGGGACGTTTGAAGTACGTGCTAAAAAAACCGAGTCACGGTCGATGTTTTTCGAAACTTTTGTGGCGAATCATTAGTACTGATGATTTAGAATCGAATTTCGAAGAAACGGATAGCATAAAACAGTAAAAGAGTGCTTAAAATCGAGACCCTAATTCGGAAACCTTAATCTGGGACGTTTGAAGTACGTTCTAAAAAAACCGAGTCACGGTCGACGTTTTTCGAAACTTTTTTGGGGAATCATTCGGCCGAATGATTTAGAATAGAATTTCGAAGAAACGGAGTGCATAAAACAGAAAAAGAGTAATTAAAATCGAGAACCTAATTCAGAAACCCAAATCTGGGACGTTTGAAGTCCGTGCTAAAAAACATGAGTCACGGTTCACGATTTTTGAAACTTTTGTGGCGAATCATTAGGCCTGATGATTTAGAATCGAAGAGACGGAGTGCATAAAAGAGTAAAAGAGTGCTTCAAATCGAGACCCTAATTTGGAAACCATAATCTGGGACGTTTGAAGTACGTGCTAAAAAAACCGAGTCACGGTCGATGTTTTTCGAAACTTTTGTGGCGAATCATTAGTACTGATGATTTAGAATCGAATTTCGAAGAAACGGATAGCATAAAATAGTAAAAGAGTGCTTAAAATCGAGACCCTAATTCGGAAACCTTAATCTGGGACGTTTGAAATACGTTCTAAAAAAACCGAGTCACGGTCGACGTTTTTCGAAACTTTTTTGGGGAATCATTCGGCCGAATGATTTAGAATAGAATTTCGAAGAAACGGAGTGCATAAAAAATTAAAGAGTGCTGAAAATCGAGACCCTAATTCGGAAACCTTAATATTGGACGTTTGAAGTACGTGCTAAAAAAACAGTGTCACAGACGACGTTTTTCGAAACTTTTGTTGGGAATCATTAGGCCGGATGTTTAGAATAGAATTTAGAAGAAACGGAGTGCATAAAAGAGTAAAAGGGTGCTTAAAATCGAGACCCTAATTCGGAAACCTTTGTCTGGGACGTTTGAAGTACGTGCTAAAAAATGGAGTCACGGTCGATGTTTTTCGAAACTTTTGTGGCGAATCATTAGTACTGATGATTTAGAATCGAATTTCGAAGAAACGGATAGCATAAAACAGTAAAAGAGTGCTTAAAATCGAGACCCTAATTCGGAAACCTTAATCTGGGACGTTTGAAGTACGTTCTATAAAAACCGAGTCACGGACGACGTTTTTCGAAACTTTTGTTGGGAATCATTAGGCCGAATGATTTAGAATAGAATTTCGAAGAAACGGAGTGCATAAAACAGAAAAAGAGTAATTAAAATCGAGAACCTAATTCAGAAACCCAAATCTGGGACGTTTGAAGTCCGTGCTAAAAAACATGAGTCACGGTTCACGATTTTTGAAACTTTTTTGGCGAATCATTAGGCCTGATGATTTAGAATCGAAGAGACGGAGTGCATAAAAGAGTAAAAGAGTGCTTCAAATCGAGACCCTAATTTGGAAACCATAATCTGGGACGTTTGAAGTACGTGCTAAAAAATGGAGTCACGGTCGATGTTTTTCGAAACTTTTGTGGCGAATCATTAGTACTGATGATTTAGAATCGAATTTCGAAGAAACGGATAGCATAAAACAGTAAAAGAGTGCTTAAAATCGAGACCCTAATTCGGAAACCTTAATCTGGGACGTTTGAAGTACGTTCTAAAAAAACCGAGTCACGGACGACGTTTTTCGAAACTTTTGTTGGGAATCATTAGGCCGAATGATTTAGAATAGAATTTCGAAGAAACGGAGTGCATAAAACAATTAAAGAGTGCTGAAAATCGAGACCCTAATTCGGAAACCTTAATATTGGACGTTTGAAGTACGTGCTACAAAAACAGTGTCACGGACGACGTTTTTCGAAACTTTTGTTGGGAATCATTAGGCCGGATGTTTAGAATAGAATTTAGAAGAAACGGAGTGCATAAAAGAGTAAAAGGGTGCTTAAAATCGAGACCCTAATTCGGAAACCTTTGTCTGGGACGTTTGAAGTACGTGCTAAAAAATGGAGTCACGGTCGATGTTTTTCGAAACTTTTGTGGCGAATCATTAGTACTGATGATTTAGAATCGAATTTCGAAGAAACGGATAGCATAAAACAGTAAAAGAGTGCTTAAAATCGAGACCCTAATTCGGAAACCTTAATCTGGGACGTTTGAAGTACGTTCTATAAAAACCGAGTCACGGACGACGTTTTTCGAAACTTTTGTTGGGAATCATTAGGCCGAATGATTTAGAATAGAATTTCGAAGAAACGGAGTGCATAAAACAATTAAAGAGTGCTGAAAATCGAGACCCTAATTCGGAAACCTTAATATTGGACGTTTGAAGTACGTGCTAAAAAAACAGTGTCACGGACGACATTTTTCGAAACTTTTGTTGGGAATCATTAGGCCGGATGTTTAGAATAGAATTTAGAAGAAACGGAGTGCATAAAAGAGTAAAAGGGTGCTTAAAATCGAGACCCTAATTCCGAAACCTTTGTCTGGGACGTTTGAAGTACGTGCTAAAAAATGGAGTCACGGTCGATGTTTTTCGAAACTTTTGTGGCGAATCATTAGTACTGATGATTTAGAATCGAATTTCGAAGAAACGGATAGCATAAAACAGTAAAAGAGTGCTTAAAATCGAGACCCTAATTCGGAAACCTTAATCTGGGACGTTTGAAGTACGTTCTATAAAAATCGAGTCACGGACGACGTTTTTCGAAACTTTTGTTGGGAATCATTAGGCCGAATGATTTAGAATAGAATTTCGAAGAAACGGAGTGCATAAAACAGAAAAAGAGTAATTAAAATCGAGAACCTAATTCAGAAACCCAAATCTGGGACGTTTGAAGTCCGTGCTAAAAAACATGAGTCACGGTTCACGATTTTTGAAACTTTTGTGGCGAATCATTAGGCCTGATGATTTAGAATCGAAGAGACGGAGTGCATAAAAGAGTAAAAGAGTGCTTCAAATCGAGACCCTAATTTGGAAACCATAATCTGGGACGTTTGAAGTACGTGCTAAAAAAACCGAGTCACGGTCAATGTTTTTCGAAACTTTTGTGGCGAATCATTAGTACTGATGATTTAGAATCGAATTTCGAAGAAACGGATAGCATAAAAAAGTAAAAGAGTGCTTAAAATCGAGACCCTAATTCGGAAACCTTAATCTGGGACGTTTGAAGTACGTTCTAAAAAAACCGAGTCACGGACGACGTTTTTCGAAACTTTTGTTGGGAATCATTAGGCCGAATGATTTAGAATAGAATTTCGAAGAAACGGAGTGCATAAAACAATTAAAGAGTGCTGAAAATCGAGACCCTAATTCGGAAACCTTAATATTGGACGTTTGAAGTACGTGCTAAAAAAACAGTGTCACGGACGACGTTTTTCGAAACTTTTGTTGGGAATCATTAGGCCGGATGTTTAGAATAGAATTTAGAAGAAACGGAGTGCATAAAAGAGTAAAAGGGTGCTTAAAATCGAGACCCTAATTCGGAAACCTTTGTCTGGGACGTTTGAAGTACGTGCTAAAAAATGGAGTCACGGTCGATGTTTTTCGAAACTTTTGTGGCGAATCATTAGTACTGATGATTTAGAATCGAATTTCGAAGAAACGGATAGCATAAAACAGTAAAAGAGTGCTTAAAATCGAGACCCTAATTCGGAAACCTTAATCTGGGACGTTTGAAGTACGTTCTAAAAAAACCGAGTCACGGTCGACGTTTTTCGAAACTTTTTTGGGGAATCATTCGGCCGAATGATTTAGAATAGAATTTCGAAGGAACGGAGTGCATAAAACAGAAAAAGAGTAATTAAAATCGAGAACCTAATTCAGAAACCCAAATCTGGGACGTTTAAAGTCCGTGCTAAAAAACATGAGTCACGGTTCACGATTTTTGAAACTTTTGTGGCGAATCATTAGGCCTGATGATTTAGAATCGAAGAGACGGAGTGCATAAAAGAGTAAAAGAGTGCTTCAAATCGAGACCCTAATTTGGAAACCATAATCTGGGACGTTTGAAGTACGTGCTAAAAAAACCGAGTCACGGTCGATGTTTTTCGAAACTTTTGTGGCGAATCATTAGTACTGATGATTTAGAATCGAATTTCGAAGAAACGGATAGCATAAAACAGTAAAAGAGTGCTTAAAATCGAGACCCTAATTCGGAAACCTTAATCTGGGACGTTTGAAGTACGTTCTAAAAAAACCGAGTCACGGACGACGTTTTTCGAAACTTTTGTTGGGAATCATTAGGCCGAATGATTTAGAATAGAATTTCGAAGAAACGGAGTGCATAAAACAATTAAAGAGTGCTGAAAATCGAGACCCTAATTCGGAAACCTTAATATTGGACGTTTGAAGTACGTGCTACAAAAACAGTGTCACGGACGACGTTTTTCGAAACTTTTGTTGGGAATCATTAGGCCGGATGTTTAGAATAGAATTTAGAAGAAACGGAGTGCATAAAAGAGTAAAAGGGTGCTTAAAATCGAGACCCTAATTCGGAAACCTTTGTCTGGGACGTTTGAAGTACGTGCTAAAAAATGGAGTCACGGTCGATGTTTTTCGAAACTTTTGTGGCGAATCATTAGTACTGATGATTTAGAATCGAATTTCGAAGAAACGGATAGCATAAAACAGTAAAAGAGTGCTTAAAATCGAGACCCTAATTCGGAAACCTTAATCTGGGACGTTTGAAGTACGTTCTATAAAAACCGAGTCACGGACGACGTTTTTCGAAACTTTTGTTGGGAATCATTAGGCCGAATGATTTAGAATAGAATTTCGAAGAAACGGAGTGCATAAAACAATTAAAGAGTGCTGAAAATCGAGACCCTAATTCGGAAACCTTAATATTGGACGTTTGAAGTACGTGCTAAAAAAACAGTGTCACGGACGACATTTTTCGAAACTTTTGTTGGGAATCATTAGGCCGGATGTTTAGAATAGAATTTAGAAGAAACGGAGTGCATAAAAGAGTAAAAGGGTGCTTAAAATCGAGACCCTAATTCGGAAACCTTTGTCTGGGACGTTTGAAGTACGTGCTAAAAAATGGAGTCACGGTCGATGTTTTTCGAAACTTTTGTGGCGAATCATTAGTACTGATGATTTAGAATCGAATTTCGAAGAAACGGATAGCATAAAACAGTAAAAGAGTGCTTAAAATCGAGACCCTAATTCGGAAACCTTAATCTGGGACGTTTGAAGTACGTTCTATAAAAATCGAGTCACGGACGACGTTTTTCGAAACTTTTGTTGGGAATCATTAGGCCGAATGATTTAGAATAGAATTTCGAAGAAACGGAGTGCATAAAACAGAAAAAGAGTAATTAAAATCGAGAACCTAATTCAGAAACCCAAATCTGGGACGTTTGAAGTCCGTGCTAAAAAACATGAGTCACGGTTCACGATTTTTGAAACTTTTGTGGCGAATCATTAGGCCTGATGATTTAGAATCGAAGAGACGGAGTGCATAAAAGAGTAAAAGAGTGCTTCAAATCGAGACCCTAATTTGGAAACCATAATCTGGGACGTTTGAAGTACGTGCTAAAAAAACCGAGTCACGGTCAATGTTTTTCGAAACTTTTGTGGCGAATCATTAGTACTGATGATTTAGAATCGAATTTCGAAGAAACGGATAGCATAAAAAAGTAAAAGAGTGCTTAAAATCGAGACCCTAATTCGGAAACCTTAATCTGGGACGTTTGAAGTACGTTCTAAAAAAACCGAGTCACGGACGACGTTTTTCGAAACTTTTGTTGGGAATCATTAGGCCGAATGATTTAGAATAGAATTTCGAAGAAACGGAGTGCATAAAACAATTAAAGAGTGCTGAAAATCGAGACCCTAATTCGGAAACCTTAATATTGGACGTTTGAAGTACGTGCTAAAAAAACAGTGTCACGGACGACGTTTTTCGAAACTTTTGTTGGGAATCATTAGGCCGGATGTTTAGAATAGAATTTAGAAGAAACGGAGTGCATAAAAGAGTAAAAGGGTGCTTAAAATCGAGACCCTAATTCGGAAACCTTTGTCTGGGACGTTTGAAGTACGTGCTAAAAAATGGAGTCACGGTCGATGTTTTTCGAAACTTTTGTGGCGAATCATTAGTACTGATGATTTAGAATCGAATTTCGAAGAAACGGATAGCATAAAACAGTAAAAGAGTGCTTAAAATCGAGACCCTAATTCGGAAACCTTAATCTGGGACGTTTGAAGTACGTTCTAAAAAAACCGAGTCACGGTCGACGTTTTTCGAAACTTTTTTGGGGAATCATTCGGCCGAATGATTTAGAATAGAATTTCGAAGGAACGGAGTGCATAAAACAGAAAAAGAGTAATTAAAATCGAGAACCTAATTCAGAAACCCAAATCTGGGACGTTTAAAGTCCGTGCTAAAAAACATGAGTCACGGTTCACGATTTTTGAAACTTTTGTGGCGAATCATTAGGCCTGATGATTTAGAATCGAAGAGACGGAGTGCATAAAAGAGTAAAAGAGTGCTTCAAATCGAGACCCTAATTTGGAAACCATAATCTGGGACGTTTGAAGTACGTGCTAAAAAAACCGAGTCACGGTCGATGTTTTTCGAAACTTTTGTGGCGAATCATTAGTACTGATGATTTAGAATCGAATTTCGAAGAAACGGATAGCATAAAACAGTAAAAGAGTGCTTAAAATCGAGACCCTAATTCGGAAACCTTAATCTGGGACGTTTGAAGTACGTTCTAAAAAAACCGAGTCACGGACGACGTTTTTCGAAACTTTTGTTGGGAATCATTAGGCCGAATGATTTAGAATAGAATTTCGAAGAAACGGAGTGCATAAAACAATTAAAGAGTGCTGAAAATCGAGACCCTAATTCGGAAACCTTAATATTGGACGTTTGAAGTACGTGCTACAAAAACAGTGTCACGGACGACGTTTTTCGAAACTTTTGTTGGGAATCATTAGGCCGGATGTTTAGAATAGAATTTAGAAGAAACGGAGTGCATAAAAGAGTAAAAGGGTGCTTAAAATCGAGACCCTAATTCGGAAACCTTTGTCTGGGACGTTTGAAGTACGTGCTAAAAAATGGAGTCACGGTCGATGTTTTTCGAAACTTTTGTGGCGAATCATTAGTACTGATGATTTAGAATCGAATTTCGAAGAAACGGATAGCATAAAACAGTAAAAGAGTGCTTAAAATCGAGACCCTAATTCGGAAACCTTAATCTGGGACGTTTGAAGTACGTTCTATAAAAACCGAGTCACGGACGACGTTTTTCGAAACTTTTGTTGGGAATCATTAGGCCGAATGATTTAGAATAGAATTTCGAAGAAACGGAGTGCATAAAACAATTAAAGAGTGCTGAAAATCGAGACCCTAATTCGGAAACCTTAATATTGGACGTTTGAAGTACGTGCTAAAAAAACAGTGTCACGGACGACATTTTTCGAAACTTTTGTTGGGAATCATTAGGCCGGATGTTTAGAATAGAATTTAGAAGAAACGGAGTGCATAAAAGAGTAAAAGGGTGCTTAAAATCGAGACCCTAATTCGGAAACCTTTGTCTGGGACGTTTGAAGTACGTGCTAAAAAATGGAGTCACGGTCGATGTTTTTCGAAACTTTTGTGGCGAATCATTAGTACTGATGATTTAGAATCGAATTTCGAAGAAACGGATAGCATAAAACAGTAAAAGAGTGCTTAAAATCGAGACCCTAATTCGGAAACCTTAATCTGGGACGTTTGAAGTACGTTCTATAAAAATCGAGTCACGGACGACGTTTTTCGAAACTTTTGTTGGGAATCATTAGGCCGAATGATTTAGAATAGAATTTCGAAGAAACGGAGTGCATAAAACAGAAAAAGAGTAATTAAAATCGAGAACCTAATTCAGAAACCCAAATCTGGGACGTTTGAAGTCCGTGCTAAAAAACATGAGTCACGGTTCACGATTTTTGAAACTTTTGTGGCGAATCATTAGGCCTGATGATTTAGAATCGAAGAGACGGAGTGCATAAAAGAGTAAAAGAGTGCTTCAAATCGAGACCCTAATTTGGAAACCATAATCTGGGACGTTTGAAGTACGTGCTAAAAAAACCGAGTCACGGTCAATGTTTTTCGAAACTTTTGTGGCGAATCATTAGTACTGATGATTTAGAATCGAATTTCGAAGAAACGGATAGCATAAAAAAGTAAAAGAGTGCTTAAAATCGAGACCCTAATTCGGAAACCTTAATCTGGGACGTTTGAAGTACGTTCTAAAAAAACCGAGTCACGGACGACGTTTTTCGAAACTTTTGTTGGGAATCATTAGGCCGAATGATTTAGAATAGAATTTCGAAGAAACGGAGTGCATAAAACAATTAAAGAGTGCTGAAAATCGAGACCCTAATTCGGAAACCTTAATATTGGACGTTTGAAGTACGTGCTAAAAAAACAGTGTCACGGACGACGTTTTTCGAAACTTTTGTTGGGAATCATTAGGCCGGATGTTTAGAATAGAATTTAGAAGAAACGGAGTGCATAAAAGAGTAAAAGGGTGCTTAAAATCGAGACCCTAATTCGGAAACCTTTGTCTGAGACGTTTGAAGTACGTGCTAAAAAATGGAGTCACGGTCGATGTTTTTCGAAACTTTTGTGGCGAATCATTAGTACTGATGATTTAGAATCGAATTTCGAAGAAACGGATAGCATAAAACAGTAAAAGAGTGCTTAAAATCGAGACCCTAATTCGGAAACCTTAATCTGGGACGTTTGAAGTACGTTCTATAAAAACCGAGTCACGGACGACGTTTTTCGAAACTTTTGTTGGGAATCATTAGGCCGAATGATTTAGAATAGAATTTCGAAGAAACGGAGTGCATAAAACAATTAAAGAGTGCTGAAAATCGAGACCCTAATTCGGAAACCTTAATATTGGACGTTTGAAGTACGTGCTAAAAAAACAGTGTCACGGACGACATTTTTCGAAACTTTTGTTGGGAATCATTAGGCCGGATGTTTAGAATAGAATTTAGAAGAAACGGAGTGCATAAAAGAGTAAAAGGGTGCTTAAAATCGAGACCCTAATTCGGAAACCTTTGTCTGGGACGTTTGAAGTACGTGCTAAAAAATGGAGTCACGGTCGATGTTTTTCGAAACTTTTGTGGCGAATCATTAGTACTGATGATTTAGAATCGAATTTCGAAGAAACGGATAGCATAAAACAGTAAAAGAGTGCTTAAAATCGAGACCCTAATTCGGAAACCTTAATCTGGGACGTTTGAAGTACGTTCTAAAAAAACCGAGTCACGGACGACGTTTTTCGAAACTTTTGTTGGGAATCATTAGGCCGAATGATTTAGAATAGAATTTCGAAGAAACGGAGTGCATAAAACAGAAAAAGAGTAATTAAAATCGAGAACCTAATTCAGAAACCCAAATCTGGGACGTTTGAAGTCCGTGCTAAAAAACATGAGTCACGGTTCACGATTTTTGAAACTTTTGTGGCGAATCATTAGGCCTGAAGATTTAGAATCGAAGAGACGGAGTGCATAAAAGAGTAAAAGAGTGCTTCAAATCGAGACCCTAATTTGGAAACCATAATCTGGGACGTTTGAAGTACGTGCTAAAAAAACCGAGTCACGGTCGATGTTTTTCAAACTTTTGTGGCGAATCATTAGTACTGATGATTTAGAATCGAATTTCGAAGAAACGGATAGCATAAAACAGTAAAAGAGTGCTTAAAATCGAGACCCTAATTCGGAAACCTTAATCTGGGACGTTTGAAGTACGTTCTAAAAAAACCGAGTCACGGACGACGTTTTTTGAAACTTTTGTTGGGAATCATTAGGCCGAATGATTTAGAATAGAATTTCGAAGAAACGGAGTGCATAAAACAATTAAAGAGTGCTGAAAATCGAGACCCTAATTCGGAAACCTTAATATTGGACGTTTGAAGTACGTGCTAAAAAAACAGTGTCACGGACGACGTTTTTCGAAACTTTTGTTGGGAATCATTAGGCCGGATGTTTAGAATAGAATTTAGAAGAAACGGAGTGCATAAAAGAGTAAAAGGGTGCTTAAAATCGAGACCCTAATTCGGAAACCTTTGTCTGGGACGTTTGAAGTACGTGCTAAAAAATGGAGTCACGGTCGATGTTTTTCGAAACTTTTGTGGCGAATCATTAGTACTGATGATTTAGAATCGAATTTCGAAGAAACGGATAGCATAAAACAGTAAAAGAGTGCTTAAAATCGAGACCCTAATTCGGAAACCTTAATCTGGGACGTTTGAAGTACGTTCTAAAAAAACCGAGTCACGGACGACGTTTTTCGAAACTTTTGTTGGGAATCATTAGGCCGAATGATTTAGAATAGAATTTCGAAGAAACGGAGTGCATAAAACAGAAAAAGAGTAATTAAAATCGAGAACCTAATTTAGAAACCCAAATCTAGGACGTTTGAAGTCCGTGCTACAAAAACAGTGTCACGGACGACGTTTTTCGAAACTTTTGTTGGGAATCATTAGGCCGGATGTTTAGAATAGAATTTAGAAGAAACGGAGTGCATAAAAGAGTAAAAGGGTGCTTAAAATCGAGACCCTAATTCGGAAACCTTTGTATGGGACGTTTGAAGTACGTGCTAAAAAATGGAGTCACGGTCGATGTTTTTCGAAACTTTTGTGGCGAATCATTAGTACTGATGATTTAGAATCGAATTTCGAAGAAACGGATAGCATAAAACAGTAAAAGAGTGCTTAAAATCGAGACCCTAATTCGGAAACCTTAATCTGGGACGTTTGAAGTACGTTCTATAAAAACCGAGTCACGGACGACGTTTTTCGAAACTTTTGTTGGGAATCATTAGGCCGAATGATTTAGAATAGAATTTCGAAGAAACGGAGTGCATAAAACAGAAAAAGAGTAATTAAAATCGAGAACCTAATTCAGAAACCCAAATCTGGGACGTTTGAAGTCCGTGCTAAAAAACATGAGTCACGGTTCACGATTTTTGAAACTTTTGTGGCGAATCATTAGGCCTGATGATTTAGAATCGAAGAGACGGAGTGCATAAAAGAGTAAAAGAGTGCTTCAAATCGAGACCCTAATTTGGAAACCATAATCTGGGACGTTTGAAGTACGTGCTAAAAAAACCGAGTCACGGTCGATGTTTTTCGAAACTTTTGTGGCGAATCATTAGTACTGATGATTTAGAATCGAATTTCGAAGAAACGGATAGCATAAAACAGTAAAAGAGTGCTTAAAATCGAGACCCTAATTCGGAAACCTTAATCTGGGACGTTTGAAGTACGTTCTAAAAAAACCGAGTCACGGACGACGTTTTTCGAAACTTTTGTTGGGAATCATTAGGCCGAATGATTTAGAATAGAATTTCGAAGAAACGGAGTGCATAAAACAATTAAAGAGTGCTGAAAATCGAGACCCTAATTCGGAAACCTTAATATTGGACGTTTGAAGTACGTGCTACAAAAACAGTGTCACGGACGATGTTTTTCGAAACTTTTGTTGGGAATCATTAGGCCGGATGTTTAGAATAGAATTTAGAAGAAACGGAGTGCATAAAAGAGTAAAAGGGTGCTTAAAATCGAGACCCTAATTCGGAAACCTTTGTCTGGGACGTTTGAAGTACGTGCTAAAAAATGGAGTCACGGTCGATGTTTTTCGAAACTTTTGTGGCGAATCATTAGTACTGATGATTTAGAATCGAATTTCGAAGAAACGGATAGCATAAAACAGTAAAAGAGTGCTTAAAATCGAGACCCTAATTCGGAAACCTTAATCTGGGACGTTTGAAGTACGTTCTAAAAAAACCGAGTCACGGACGACGTTTTTCGAAACTTTTGTTGGGAATCATTAGGCCGAATGATTTAGAATAGAATTTCGAAGAAACGGAGTGCATAAAACAATTAAAGAGTGCTGAAAATCGAGACCCTAATTCGGAAACCTTAATATTGGACGTTTGAAGTACGTGCTACAAAAACAGTGTCACGGACGACGTTTTTCGAAACTTTTGTTGGGAATCATTAGGCCGGATGTTTAGAATAGAATTTAGAAGAAACGGAGTGCATAAAAGAGTAAAAGGGTGCTTAAAATCGAGACCCTAATTCGGAAACCTTTGTCTGGGACGTTTGAAGTACGTGCTAAAAAATGGAGTCACGGTCGATGTTTTTCGAAACTTTTGTGGCGAATCATTAGTACTGATGATTTAGAATCGAATTTCGAAGAAACGGATAGCATAAAACAGTAAAAGAGTGCTTAAAATCGAGACCCTAATTCGGAAACCTTAATCTGGGACGTTTGAAGTACGTTCTATAAAAACCGAGTCACGGACGACGTTTTTCGAAACTTTTGTTGGGAATCATTAGGCCGAATGATTTAGAATAGAATTTCGAAGAAACGGAGTGCATAAAACAATTAAAGAGTGCTGAAAATCGAGACCCTAATTCGGAAACCTTAACATTGGACGTTTGAAGTACGTGCTACAAAAACATTGTCACGGACGACGTTTTTCGAAACTTTTGTTGGGAATCATTAGGCCGGATGTTTAGAATAGAATTTAGAAGAAACGGAGTGCATAAAAGAGTAAAAGGGTGCTTAAAATCGAGACCCTAATTCGGAAACCTTTGTCTGGGACGTTTGAAGTACGTGCTAAAAAATGGAGTCACGGTCGATGTTTTTCGAAACTTTTGTGGCGAATCATTAGTACTGATGATTTAGAATCGAATTTCGAAGAAACGGATAGCATAAAACAGTAAAAGAGTGCTTAAAATCGAGACCCTAATTCGGAAACCTTAATCTGGGACGTTTGAAGTACGTTCTAAAAAAACCGAGTCACGGACGACGTTTTTCGAAACTTTTGTTGGGAATCATTAGGCCGAATGATTTAGAATAGAATTTCGAAGAAACGGAGTGCATAAAACAATTAAAGAGTGCTGAAAATCGAGACCCTAATTCGGAAACCTTAATATTGGACGTTTGAAGTACGTGCTACAAAAACAGTGTCACGGACGACGTTTTTCGAAACTTTTGTTGGGAATCATTAGGCCGGATGTTTAGAATAGAATTTAGAAGAAACGGAGTGCATAAAAGAGTAAAAGGGTGCTTAAAATCGAGACCCTAATTCGGAAACCTTTGTCTGGGACGTTTGAAGTACGTGCTAAAAAATGGAGTCACGGTCGATGTTTTTCGAAACTTTTGTGGCGAATCATTAGTACTGATGATTTAGAATCGAATTTCGAAGAAACGGATAGCATAAAACAGTAAAAGAGTGCTTAAAATCGAGACCCTAATTCGGAAACCTTAATCTGGGACGTTTGAAGTACGTTCTATAAAAACCGAGTCACGGACGACGTTTTTCGAAACTTTTGTTGGGAATCATTAGGCCGAATGATTTAGAATAGAATTTCGAAGAAACGGAGTGCATAAAACAATTAAAGAGTGCTGAAAATCGAGACCCTAATTCGGAAACCTTAATATTGGACGTTTGAAGTACGTGCTAAAAAAACAGTGTCACGGACGACATTTTTCGAAACTTTTGTTGGGAATCATTAGGCCGGATGTTTAGAATAGAATTTAGAAGAAACGGAGTGCATAAAAGAGTAAAAGGGTGCTTAAAATCGAGACCCTAATTCGGAAACCTTTGTCTGGGACGTTTGAAGTACGTGCTAAAAAATGGAGTCACGGTCGATGTTTTTCGAAACTTTTGTGGCGAATCATTAGTACTGATGATTTAGAATCGAATTTCGAAGAAACGGATAGCATAAAACAGTAAAAGAGTGCTTAAAATCGAGACCCTAATTCGGAAACCTTAATCTGGGACGTTTGAAGTACGTTCTATAAAAACCGAGTCACGGACGACGTTTTTCGAAACTTTTGTTGGGAATCATTAGGCCGAATGATTTAGAATAGAATTTCGAAGGAACGGAGTGCATAAAACAGAAAAAGAGTAATTAAAATCGAGAACCTAATTCAGAAACCCAAATCTGGGACGTTTGAAGTCCGTGCTAAAAAACATGAGTCACGGTTCACGATTTTTGAAACTTTTGTGGCGAATCATTAGGCCTGATGATTTAGAATCGAAGAGACGGAGTGCATAAAAGAGTAAAAGAGTGCTTCAAATCGAGACCCTAATTTGGAAACCATAATCTGGGACGTTTGAAGTACGTGCTAAAAAAACCGAGTCACGGTCGATGTTTTTCGAAACTTTTGTGGCGAATCATTAGTACTGATGATTTAGAATCGAATTTCGAAGAAACGGATAGCATAAAACAGTAAAAGAGTGCTTAAAATCGAGACCCTAATTCGGAAACCTTAATCAGGGACGTTTGAAGTACGTTCTAAAAAAACCGAGTCACGGTCGACGTTTTTCGAAACTTTTTTGGGGAATCATTCGGCCGAATGATTTAGAATAGAATTTCGAAGGAACGGAGTGCATAAAACAGAAAAAGAGTAATTAAAATCGAGAACCTAATTCAGAAACCCAAATCTGGGACGTTTAAAGTCCGTGCTAAAAAACATGAGTCACGGTTCACGATTTTGAAACTTTTGTGGCGAATCATTAGGCCTGATGATTTAGAATCGAAGAGACGGAGTGCATAAAAGAGTAAAAGAGTGCTTCAAATCGAGACCCTAATTTGGAAACCATAATCTGGGACGTTTGAAGTACGTGCTAAAAAAACCGAGTCACGGTCGATGTTTTTCGAAACTTTTGTGGCGAATCATTAGTACTGATGATTTAGAATCGAATTTCGAAGAAACGGATAGCATAAAACAGTAAAAGAGTGCTTAAAATCGAGACCCTAATTCGGAAACCTTAATCTGGGACGTTTGAAGTACGTTCTAAAAAAACCGAGTCACGGACGACGTTTTTCGAAACTTTTGTTGGGAATCATTAGGCCGAATGATTTAGAATAGAATTTCGAAGAAACGGAGTGCATAAAACAGAAAAAGAGTAATTAAAATCGAGAACCTAATTCAGAAACCCAAATCTGGGACGTTTGAAGTCCGTGCTAAAAAACATGAGTCACGGTTCACGATTTTTGAAACTTTTGTGGCGAATCATTAGGCCTGATGATTTAGAATCGAAGAGACGGAGTGCATAAAAGAGTAAAAGAGTGCTTCAAATCGAGACCCTAATTTGGAAACCATAATCTGGGACGTTTGAAGTACGTGCTAAAAAAACCGAGTCACGGTCGATGTTTTTCGAAACTTTTGTGGCGAATCATTAGTACTGATGATTTAGAATCGAATTTCAAAGAAACGGATAGCATAAAATAGTAAAAGAGTGCTTAAAATCGAGACCCTAATTCGGAAACCTTAATCTGGGACGTTTGAAATACGTTCTAAAAAAACCGAGTCACGGTCGACGTTTTTCGAAACTTTTTTGGGGAATCATTCGGCCGAATGATTTAGAATAGAATTTCGAAGAAACGGAGTGCATAAAAAATTAAAGAGTGCTGAAAATCGAGACCCTAATTCGGAAACCTTAATATTGGACGTTTGAAGTACGTGCTAAAAAAACAGTGTCACAGACGACGTTTTTCGAAACTTTTGTTGGGAATCATTAGGCCGGATGTTTAGAATAGAATTTAGAAGAAACGGAGTGCATAAAAGAGTAAAAGGGTGCTTAAAATCGAGACCCTAATTCGGAAACCTTTGTCTGGGACGTTTGAAGTACGTGCTAAAAAATGGAGTCACGGTCGATGTTTTTCGAAACTTTTGTGGCGAATCATTAGTACTGATGATTTAGAATCGAATTTCGAAGAAACGGATAGCATAAAACAGTAAAAGAGTGCTTAAAATCGAGACCCTAATTCGGAAACCTTAATCTGGGACGTTTGAAGTACGTTCTATAAAAACCGAGTCACGGACGACGTTTTTCGAAACTTTTGTTGGGAATCATTAGGCCGAATGATTTAGAATAGAATTTCGAAGAAACGGAGTGCATAAAACAGAAAAAGAGTAATTAAAATCGAGAACCTAATTCAGAAACCCAAATCTGGGACGTTTGAAGTCCGTGCTAAAAAACATGAGTCACGGTTCACGATTTTTGAAACTTTTTTGGCGAATCATTAGGCCTGATGATTTAGAATCGAAGAGACGGAGTGCATAAAAGAGTAAAAGAGTGCTTCAAATCGAGACCCTAATTTGGAAACCATAATCTGGGACGTTTGAAGTACGTGCTAAAAAATGGAGTCACGGTCGATGTTTTTCGAAACTTTTGTGGCGAATCATTAGTACTGATGATTTAGAATCGAATTTCGAAGAAACGGATAGCATAAAACAGTAAAAGAGTGCTTAAAATCGAGACCCTAATTCGGAAACCTTAATCTGGGACGTTTGAAGTACGTTCTAAAAAAACCGAGTCACGGACGACGTTTTTCGAAACTTTTGTTGGGAATCATTAGGCCGAATGATTTAGAATAGAATTTCGAAGAAACGGAGTGCATAAAACAATTAAAGAGTGCTGAAAATCGAGACCCTAATTCGGAAACCTTAATATTGGACGTTTGAAGTACGTGCTACAAAAACAGTGTCACGGACGACGTTTTTCGAAACTTTTGTTGGGAATCATTAGGCCGGATGTTTAGAATAGAATTTAGAAGAAACGGAGTGCATAAAAGAGTAAAAGGGTGCTTAAAATCGAGACCCTAATTCGGAAACCTTTGTCTGGGACGTTTGAAGTACGTGCTAAAAAATGGAGTCACGGTCGATGTTTTTCGAAACTTTTGTGGCGAATCATTAGTACTGATGATTTAGAATCGAATTTCGAAGAAACGGATAGCATAAAACAGTAAAAGAGTGCTTAAAATCGAGACCCTAATTCGGAAACCTTAATCTGGGACGTTTGAAGTACGTTCTAAAAAAACCGAGTCACGGACGACGTTTTTCGAAACTTTTGTTGGGAATCATTAGGCCGAATGATTTAGAATAGAATTTCGAAGAAACGGAGTGCATAAAACAATTAAAGAGTGCTGAAAATCGAGACCCTAATTCGTAAACCTTAATATTGGACGTTTGAAGTACGTGCTACAAAAACAGTGTCACGGACGACGTTTTTCGAAACTTTTGTTGGGAATCATTAGGCCGGATGTTTAGAATAGAATTTAGAAGAAACGGAGTGCATAAAAGAGTAAAAGGGTGCTTAAAATCGAGACCCTAATTCGGAAACCTTTGTCTGGGACGTTTGAAGTACGTGCTAAAAAATGGAGTCACGGTCGATGTTTTTCGAAACTTTTGTGGCGAATCATTAGTACTGATGATTTAGAATCGAATTTCGAAGAAACGGATAGCATAAAACAGTAAAAGAGTGCTTAAAATCGAGACCCTAATTCGGAAACCTTAATCTGGGACGTTTGAAGTACGTTCTAAAAAAACCGAGTCACGGACGACGTTTTTCGAAACTTTTGTTGGGAATCATTAGGCCGAATGATTTAGAATAGAATTTCGAAGAAACGGAGTGCATAAAACAATTAAAGAGTGCTGAAAATCGAGACCCTAATTCGGAAACCTTAATATTGGATGTTTGAAGTACGTGCTACAAAAACAGTGTCACGGACGACGTTTTTCGAAACTTTTGTTGGGAATCATTAGGCCGGATGTTTAGAATAGAATTTAGAAGAAACGGAGTGCATAAAAGAGTAAAAGGGTGCTTAAAATCGAGACCCTAATTCGGAAACCTTTGTCTGGGACGTTTGAAGTACGTGCTAAAAAATGGAGTCACGGTCGATGTTTTTCGAAACTTTTGTGGCGAATCATTAGTACTGATGATTTAGAATCGAATTTCGAAGAAACGGATAGCATAAAACAGTAAAAGAGTGCTTAAAATCGAGACCCTAATTCGGAAACCTTAATCTGGGACGTTTGAAGTACGTTCTAAAAAAACCGAGTCACGGTCGACGTTTTTCAAAACTTTTTTGGGGAATCATTCGGCCGAATGATTTAGAATAGAATTTCGAAGAAACGGAGTGCATAAAACAGAAAAAGAGTAATTAAAATCGAGAACCTAATTCAGAAACCCAAATCTGGGACGTTTGAAGTCCGTGCTAAAAAACATGAGTCACGGTTCACGATTTTTGAAACTTTTGTGGCGAATCATTAGGCCTGATGATTTAGAATCGAAGAGACGGAGTGCATAAAAGAGTAAAAGAGTGCTTCAAATCGAGACCCTAATTTGGAAACCATAATCTGGGACGTTTGAAGTACGTGCTAAAAAAACCGAGTCACGGTCGATGTTTTTCGAAACTTTTGTGGCGAATCATTAGTACTGATGATTTAGAATCGAATTTCGAAGAAACGGATAGCATAAAACAGTAAAAGAGTGCTTAAAATCGAGACCCTAATTCGGAAACCTTAATCTGGGACGTTTGAAGTACGTTCTAAAAAAACCGAGTCACGGACGACGTTTTTCGAAACTTTTGTTGGGAATCATTAGGCCGAATGATTTAGAATAGAATTTCGAAGAAACGGAGTGCATAAAACAATTAAAGAGTGCTGAAAATCGAGACCCTAATTCGGAAACCTTAATATTGGACGTTTGAAGTACGTGCTACAAAAACAGTGTCACGGACTTCGTTTTTCGAAACTTTTGTTGGGAATCATTAGGCCGGATGTTTAGAATAGAATTTAGAAGAAACGGAGTGCATAAAAGAGTAAAAGGGTGCTTAAAATCGAGACCCTAATTCGGAAACCTTTGTCTGGGACGTTTGAAGTACGTGCTAAAAAATGGAGTCACGGTCGATGTTTTTCGAAACTTTTGTGGCGAATCATTAGTACTGATGATTTAGAATCGAATTTCGAAGAAACGGATAGCATAAAACAGTAAAAGAGTGCTTAAAATCGAGACCCTAATTCGGAAACCTTAATCTGGGACGTTTGAAGTACGTTCTAAAAAAACCGAGTCACGGTCGACGTTTTTCGAAACTTTTTTGGGGAATCATTCGGCCGAATGATTTAGAATAGAATTTCGAAGAAACGGAGTGCATAAAACAGAAAAAGAGTAATTAAAATCGAGAACCTAATTCAGAAACCCAAATCTAGGACGTTTGAAGTCCTTGCTAAAAAACATGAGTCACGGTTCACGATTTTTGAAACTTTTGTGGCGAATCATTAGGCCTGATGATTTAGAATCGAAGAGACGGAGTGCATAAAAGAGTAAAAGAGTGCTTCAAATCGAGACCCTAATTTGGAAACCATAATCTGGGACGTTTGAAGTACGTGCTAAAAAAACCGAGTCACGGTCAATGTTTTTCGAAACTTTTGTGCGAATCATTAGTACTGATGATTTAGAATCGAATTTCGAAGAAACGGATAGCATAAAACAGTAAAAGAGTGCTTAAAATCGAGACCCTAATTCGGAAACCTTAATCTGGGACGTTTGAAGTACGTTCTAAAAAAACCGAGTCACGGACGACGTTTTTCGAAACTTTTGTTGGGAATCATTAGGCCGAATGATTTAGAATAGAATTTCGAAGAAACGGAGTGCATAAAACAATTAAAGAGTGCTGAAAATCGAGACCCTAATTCGGAAACCTTAATATTGGACGTTTGAAGTACGTGCTACAAAAACAGTGTCACGGACTTCGTTTTTCGAAACTTTTGTTGGGAATCATTAGGCCGGATGTTTAGAATAGAATTTAGAAGAAACGGAGTGCATAAAAGAGTAAAAGGGTGCTTAAAATCGAGACCCTAATTCGGAAACCTTTGTCTGGGACGTTTGAAGTACGTGCTAAAAAATGGAGTCACGGTCGATGTTTTTCGAAACTTTTGTGGCGAATCATTAGTACTGATGATTTAGAATCGAATTTCGAAGAAACGGATAGCATAAAACAGTAAAAGAGTGCTTAAAATCGAGACCCTAATTCGGAAACCTTAATCTGGGACGTTTGAAGTACGTTCTATAAAAACCGAGTCACGGACGACGTTTTTCGAAACTTTTGTTGGGAATCATTAGGCCGAATGATTTAGAATAGAATTTCGAAGGAACGGAGTGCATAAAACAGAAAAAGAGTAATTAAAATCGAGAACCTAATTCAGAAACCCAAATCTGGGACGTTTGAAGTCCGTGCTAAAAAACATGAGTCACGGTTCACGATTTTTGAAACTTTTGTGGCGAATCATTAGGCCTGATGATTTAGAATCGAAGAGACGGAGTGCATAAAAGAGTAAAAGAGTGCTTCAAATCGAGACCCTAATTTGGAAACCATAATCTGGGACGTTTGAAGTACGTGCTAAAAAAACCGAGTCACGGTCGATGTTTTTCGAAACTTTTGTGGCGAATCATTAGTACTGATGATTTAGAATCGAATTTCGAAGAAACGGATAGCATAAAACAGTAAAAGAGTGCTTAAAATCGAGACCCTAATTCGGAAACCTTAATCTGGGACGTTTGAAGTACGTTCTATAAAAACCGAGTCACGGACGACGTTTTTCGAAACTTTTGTTGGGAATCATTAGGCCGAATGATTTAGAATAGAATTTCGAAGAAACGGAGTGCATAAAACAGAAAAAGAGTAATTAAAATCGAGAACCTAATTCAGAAACCCAAATCTGGGACGTTTGAAGTCCGTGCTAAAAAACATGAGTCACGGTTCACGATTTTTGAAACTTTTTTGGCGAATCATTAGGCCTGATGATTTAGAATCGAAGAGACGGAGTGCATAAAAGAGTAAAAGAGTGCTTCAAATCGAGACCCTAATTTGGAAACCATAATCTGGGACGTTTGAAGTACGTGCTAAAAAATGGAGTCACGGTCGATGTTTTTCGAAACTTTTGTGGCGAATCATTAGTACTGATGATTTAGAATCGAATTTCGAAGAAACGGATAGCATAAAACAGTAAAAGAGTGCTTAAAATCGAGACCCTAATTCGGAAACCTTAATCTGGGACGTTTGAAGTACGTTCTAAAAAAACCGAGTCACGGACGACGTTTTTCGAAACTTTTGTTGGGAATCATTAGGCCGAATGATTTAGAATAGAATTTCGAAGAAACGGAGTGCATAAAACAATTAAAGAGTGCTGAAAATCGAGACCCTAATTCGGAAACCTTAATATTGGATGTTTGAAGTACGTGCTACAAAAACAGTGTCACGGACGACGTTTTTCGAAACTTTTGTTGGGAATCATTAGGCCGGATGATTTAGAATAGAATTTCGAAGGAACGGAGTGCATAAAACAGAAAAAGAGTAATTAAAATCGAGAACCTAATTCAGAAACCCAAATCTGGGACGTTTGAAGTCCGTGCTAAAAAACATGAGTCACGGTTCACGATTTTTGAAACTTTTGTGGCGAATCATTAGGCCTGATGATTTAGAATCGAAGAGACGGAGTGCATAAAAGAGTAAAAGAGTGCTTCAAATCGAGACCCTAATTTGGAAACCATAATCTGGGACGTTTGAAGTACGTGCTAAAAAAACCGAGTCACGGTCGATGTTTTTCGAAACTTTTGTGGCGAATCATTAGTACTGATGATTTAGAATCGAATTTCGAAGAAACGGATAGCATAAAACGGTAAAAGAGTGCTTAAAATCGAGACCCTAATTCGGAAACCTTAATCTGGGACGTTTGAAGTACGTTCTAAAAAAACCGAGTCACGGTCGACGTTTTTCGAAACTTTTTTGGGGAATCATTCGGCCGAATGATTTAGAATAGAATTTCGAAGAAACGGAGTGCATAAAACAGAAAAAGAGTAATTAAAATCGAGAACCTAATTCAGAAACCCAAATCTAGGACGTTTGAAGTCCGTGCTAAAAAACATGAGTCACGGTTCACGATTTTTGAAACTTTTGTGGCGAATCATTAGGCCTGATGATTTAGAATCGAAGAGACGGAGTGCATAAAAGAGTAAAAGAGTGCTTCAAATCGAGACCCTAATTTGGAAACCATAATCTGGGACGTTTGAAGTACGTGCTAAAAAAACCGAGTCACGGTCGATGTTTTTCGAAACTTTTGTGGCGAATCATTAGTACTGATGATTTAGAATCGAATTTCGAAGAAACGGATAGCATAAAACAGTAAAAGAGTGCTTAAAATCGAGACCCTAATTCGGAAACCTTAATCTGGGACGTTTGAAGTACGTTCTAAAAAAACCGAGTCACGGACGACGTTTTTCGAAACTTTTGTTGGGAATCATTAGGCCGAATGATTTAGAATAGAATTTCGAAGAAACGGAGTGCATAAAACAATTAAAGAGTGCTGAAAATCGAGACCCTAATTCGGAAACCTTAATATTGGACGTTTGAAGTACGTGCTACAAAAACAGTGTCACGGACTTCGTTTTTCGAAACTTTTGTTGGGAATCATTAGGCCGGATGTTTAGAATAGAATTTAGAAGAAACGGAGTGCATAAAAGAGTAAAAGGGTGCTTAAAATCGAGACCCTAATTCGGAAACCTTTGTCTGGGACGTTTGAAGTACGTGCTAAAAAATGGAGTCACGGTCGATGTTTTTCGAAACTTTTGTGGCGAATCATTAGTACTGATGATTTAGAATCGAATTTCGAAGAAACGGATAGCATAAAATAGTAAAAGAGTGCTTAAAATCGAGACCCTAATTCGGAAACCTTAATCTGGGACGTTTGAAGTACGTTCTAAAAAAACCGAGTCACGGACGACATTTTTCGAAACTTTTGTTGGGAATCATTAGGCCGAATGATTTAGAATAGAATTTCGAAGAAACGGAGTGCATAAAACAGAAAAAGAGTAATTAAAATCGAGAACCTAATTCAGAAACCCAAATCTGGGACGTTTGAAGTCCGTGCTAAAAAACATGAGTCACGGTTCACGATTTTTGAAACTTTTGTGGCGAATCATTAGGCCTGATGATTTAGAATCGAAGAGACGGAGTGCATAAAAGAGTAAAAGAGTGCTTCAAATCGAGACCCTAATTTGGAAACCATAATCTGGGACGTTTGAAGTACGTGCTAAAAAAACCGAGTCACGGTCGATGTTTTTCGAAACTTTTGTGGCGAATCATTAGTACTGATGATTTAGAATCGAATTTCGAAGAAACGGATAGCATAAAACAGTAAAAGAGTGCTTAAAATCGAGACCCTAATTCGGAAACCTTAATCTGGGACATTTGAAGTACGTTCTAAAAAAACCGAGTCACAGACGACGTTTTTCGAAACTTTTGTTGGGAATCATTAGGCCGAATGATTTAGAATAGAATTTCGAAGAAACAGAGTGCATAAAACAGAAAAAGAGTAATTAAAATCGAGAACCTAATTCAGAAACCCAAATCTGGGACGTTTGAAGTCCGTGCTAAAAAACATGAGTCACGGTTCACGATTTTTGAAACTTTTGTGGCGAATCATTAGGCCTGATGATTTAGAATCGAAGAGACGGAGTGCATAAAAGAGTAAAAGAGTGCTTCAAATCGAGACCCTAATTTGGAAACCTTAATCTGGGACGTTTGAAGTACGTGCTAATAAAACCGAGTCACGGTCGATGTTTTTCGAAACTTTTGTGGCGAATCATTAGTACTGATGATTTAGAATCGAATTTCGAAGAAACGGATAGCATAAAATAGTAAAAGAGTGCTTAAAATCGAGACCCTAATTCGGAAACCTTAATCTGGGACGTTTGAAGTACGTTCTAAAAAAACCGAGTCACGGACGACATTTTTCGAAACTTTTGTTGGGAATCATTAGGCCGAATGATTTAGAATAGAATTTCGAAGAAACGGAGTGCATAAAACAGAAAAAGAGTAATTAAAATCGAGAACCTAATTCAGAAACCCAAATCTGGGACGTTTGAAGTCCGTGCTAAAAAACATGAGTCACGGTTCACGATTTTTGAAACTTTTGTGGCGAATCATTAGGCCTGATGATTTAGAATCGAAGAGACGGAGTGCATAAAAGAGTAAAAGAGTGCTTCAAATCGAGACCCTAATTTGGAAACCATAATCTGGGACGTTTGAAGTACGTGCTAAAAAAACCGAGTCACGGTCGATGTTTTTCGAAACTTTTGTGGCGAATCATTAGTACTGATGATTTAGAATCGAATTTCGAAGAAACGGATAGCATAAAACAGTAAAAGAGTGCTTAAAATCGAGACCCTAATTCGGAAACCTTAATCTGGGACATTTGAAGTACGTTCTAAAAAAACCGAGTCACAGACGACGTTTTTCGAAACTTTTGTTGGGAATCATTAGGCCGAATGATTTAGAATAGAATTTCGAAGAAACAGAGTGCATAAAACAGAAAAAGAGTAATTAAAATCGAGAACCTAATTCAGAAACCCAAATCTGGGACGTTTGAAGTCCGTGCTAAAAAACATGAGTCACGGTTCACGATTTTTGAAACTTTTGTGGCGAATCATTAGGCCTGATGATTTAGAATCGAAGAGACGGAGTGCATAAAAGAGTAAAAGAGTGCTTCAAATCGAGACCCTAATTTGGAAACCTTAATCTGGGACGTTTGAAGTACGTGCTAATAAAACCGAGTCACGGTCGATGTTTTTCGAAACTTTTGTGGCGAATCATTAGTACTGATGATTTAGAATCGAATTTCGAAGAAACGGATAGCATAAAACAGTAAAAGAGTGCTTAAAATCGAGACCCTAATTCGGAAACCTTAATCAGGGACGTTTGAAGTACGTTCTAAAAAAACCGAGTCACGGTCGACGTTTTTCGAAACTTTTTTGGGGAATCATTCGGCCGAATGATTTAGAATAGAATTTCGAAGAAACGGAGTGCATAAAACAGAAAAAGAGTAATTAAAATCGAGAACCTAATTCAGAAACCCAAATCTGGGACGTTTGAAGTCCGTGCTAAAAAACATGAGTCACGGTTCACGATTTTTGAAACTTTTGTGGCGAATCATTAGGCCTGATGATTTAGAATCGAAGAGACGGAGTGCATAAAAGAGTAAAAGAGTGCTTCAAATCGAGACCCTAATTTGGAAACCATAATCTGGGACGTTTGAAGTACGTGCTAAAAAAACCGAGTCACGGTCGATGTTTTTCGAAACTTTTGTGGCGAATCATTAGTACTGATGATTTAGAATCGAATTTCGAAGAAACGGATAGCATAAAACAGTAAAAGAGTGCTTAAAATCGAGACCCTAATTCGGAAACCTTAATCTGGGACATTTGAAGTACGTTCTAAAAAAACCGAGTCACAGACGACGTTTTTCGAAACTTTTGTTGGGAATCATTAGGCCGAATGATTTAGAATAGAATTTCGAAGAAACGGAGTGCATAAAACAATTAAAGAGTGCTGAAAATCGAGACCCTAATTCGGAAACCTTAATATTGGACGTTTGAAGTACGTGCTAAAAAAACAGTGTCACGGACGACGTTTTTCGAAACTTTTGTTGGGAATCATTAGGCCGGATGTTTAGAATAGAATTTAGAAGAAACGGAGTGCATAAAAGAGTAAAAGGGTGCTTAAAATCGAGACCCTAATTCGGAAACCTTTGTCTGGGACGTTTGAAGTACGTGCTAAAAAATGGAGTCACGGTCGATGTTTTTCGAAACTTTTGTGGCGAATCATTAGTACTGATGATTTAGAATCGAATTTCGAAGAAACGGATAGCATAAAACAGTAAAAGAGTGCTTAAAATCGAGACCCTAATTCGGAAACCTTAATCTGGGACGTTTGAAGTACGTTCTAAAAAAACCGAGTCACGGTCGACGTTTTTCGAAACTTTTTTGGGGAATCATTCGGCCGAATGATTTAGAATAGAATTTCGAAGAAACGGAGTGCATAAAACAGAAAAAGAGTAATTAAAATCGAGAACCTAATTCAGAAACCCAAATCTGGGACGTTTGAAGTCCGTGCTAAAAAACATGAGTCACGTTTCACGATTTTTGAAACTTTTGTGGCGAATCATTAGGCCTGATGATTTAGAATCGAAGAGACGGAGTGCATAAAAGAGTAAAAGAGTGCTTCAAATCGAGACCCTAATTTGGAAACCATAATCTGGGACGTTTGAAGTACGTGCTAAAAAAACCGAGTCACGGTCGATGTTTTTCGAAACTTTTGTGGCGAATCATTAGTACTGATGATTTAGAATCGAATTTCGAAGAAACGGATAGCATAAAACAGTAAAAGAGTGCTTAAAATCGAGACCCTAATTCGGAAACCTTAATCTGGGACATTTGAAGTACGTTCTAAAAAAACCGAGTCACAGACGACGTTTTTCGAAACTTTTGTTGGGAATCATTAGGCCGAATGATTTAGAATAGAATTTCGAAGAAACAGAGTGCATAAAACAGAAAAAGAGTAATTAAAATCGAGAACCTAATTCAGAAACCCAAATCTGGGACGTTTGAAGTCCGTGCTAAAAAACATGAGTCACGGTTCACGATTTTTGAAACTTTTGTGGCGAATCATTAGGCCTGATGATTTAGAATCGAAGAGACGGAGTGCATAAAAGAGTAAAAGAGTGCTTCAAATCGAGACCCTAATTTGGAAACCTTAATCTGGGACGTTTGAAGTACGTGCTAATAAAACCGAGTCACGGTCGATGTTTTTCGAAACTTTTGTGGCGAATCATTAGTACTGATGATTTAGAATCGAATTTCGAAGAAACGGATAGCATAAAACAGTAAAAGAGTGCTTAAAATCGAGACCCTAATTCGGAAACCTTAATCTGGGACGTTTGAAGTACGTTCTAAAAAAACCGAGTCACGGACGACGTTTTTCGAAACTTTTTTGGGGAATCATTCGGCCGAATGATTTAGAATAGAATTTCGAAGAAACGGAGTGCAAAAAACAGAAAAAGAGTAATTAAAATCGAGAACCTAATTCAGAAACCCAAATCTGGGACGTTTGAAGTCCGTGCTAAAAAACATGAGTCACGGTTCACGATTTTTGAAACTTTTGTGGCGAATCATTAGGCCTGATGATTTAGAATCGAAGAGACGGAGTGCATAAAAGAGTAAAAGAGTGCTTCAAATCGAGACCCTAATTTGGAAACCATAATCTGGGACGTTTGAAGTACGTGCTAAAAAAACCGAGTCACGGTCGATGTTTTTCGAAACTTTTGTGGCGAATCATTAGTACTGATGATTTAGAATCGAATTTCGAAGAAACGGATAGCATAAAACAGTAAAAGAGTGCTTAAAATCGAGACCCTAATTCGGAAACCTTAATCTGGGACATTTGAAGTACGTTCTAAAAAAACCGAGTCACAGACGACGTTTTTCGAAACTTTTGTTGGGAATCATTAGGCCGAATGATTTAGAATAGAATTTCGAAGAAACGGAGTGCATAAAACAATTAAAGAGTAATTAAAATCGAGAACCTAATTCAGAAACCCAAATCTGGGACGTTTGAAGTCCGTGCTAAAAAACATGAGTCACGGTTCACGATTTTTGAAACTTTTGTGGCGAATCATTAGGCCTGATGATTTAGAATCGAAGAGACGGAGTGCATAAAAGAGTAAAAGAGTGCTTCAAATCGAGACCCTAATTTGGAAACCATAATCTGGGACGTTTGAAGTACGTGCTAAAAAAACCGAGTCACGGTCGATGTTTTTCGAAACTTTTGTGGCGAATCATTAGTACTGATGATTTAGAATCGAATTTCGAAGAAACGGATAGCATAAAACAGTAAAAGAGTGCTTAAAATCGAGACCCTAATTCGGAAACCTTAATCTGGGACATTTGAAGTACGTTCTAAAAAAACCGAGTCACAGACGACGTTTTTCGAAACTTTTGTTGGGAATCATTAGGCCGAATGATTTAGAATAGAATTTCGAAGAAACAGAGTGCATAAAACAGAAAAAGAGTAATTAAAATCGAGAACCTAATTCAGAAACCCAAATCTGGGACGTTTGAAGTCCGTGCTAAAAAACATGAGTCACGGTTCACGATTTTTGAAACTTTTGTGGCGAATCATTAGGCCTGATGATTTAGAATCGAAGAGACGGAGTGCATAAAAGAGTAAAAGAGTGCTTCAAATCGAGACCCTAATTTGGAAACCTTAATCTGGGACGTTTGAAGTACGTGCTAATAAAACCGAGTCACGGTCGATGTTTTTCGAAACTTTTGTGGCGAATCATTAGTACTGATGATTTAGAATCGAATTTCGAAGAAACGGATAGCATAAAACAGTAAAAGAGTGCTTAAAATCGAGACCCTAATTCGGAAACCTTAATCTGGGACGTTTGAAGTACGTTCTAAAAAAACCGAGTCACGGACGACGTTTTTCGAAACTTTTTTGGGGAATCATTCGGCCGAATGATTTAGAATAGAATTTCGAAGAAACGGAGTGCATAAAACAGAAAAAGAGTAATTAAAATCGAGAACCTAATTCAGAAACCCAAATCTGGGACGTTTGAAGTCCGTGCTAAAAAACATGAGTCACGGTTCACGATTTTTGAAACTTTTGTGGCGAATCATTAGGCCTGATGATTTAGAATCGAAGAGACGGAGTGCATAAAAGAGTAAAAGAGTGCTTCAAATCGAGACCCTAATTTGGAAACCATAATCTGGGACGTTTGAAGTACGTGCTAAAAAAACCGAGTCACGGTCGATGTTTTTCGAAACTTTTGTGGCGAATCATTAGTACTGATGATTTAGAATCGAATTTCGAAGAAACGGATAGCATAAAACAGTAAAAGAGTGCTTAAAATCGAGACCCTAATTCGGAAACCTTAATCTGGGACATTTGAAGTACGTTCTAAAAAAACCGAGTCACAGACGACGTTTTTCGAAACTTTTGTTGGGAATCATTAGGCCGAATGATTTAGAATAGAATTTCGAAGAAACGGAGTGCATAAAACAATTAAAGAGTAATTAAAATCGAGAACCTAATTCAGAAACCCAAATCTGGGACGTTTGAAGTCCGTGCTAAAAAACATGAGTCACGGTTCACGATTTTTGAAACTTTTGTGGCGAATCATTAGGCCTGATGATTTAGAATCGAAGAGACGGAGTGCATAAAAGAGTAAAAGAGTGCTTCAAATCGAGACCCTAATTTGGAAACCATAATCTGGGACGTTTGAAGTACGTGCTAAAAAAACCGAGTCACGGTCGATGTTTTTCGAAACTTTTGTGGCGAATCATTAGTACTGATGATTTAGAATCGAATTTCGAAGAAACGGATAGCATAAAACAGTAAAAGAGTGCTTAAAATCGAGACCCTAATTCGGAAACCTTAATCTGGGACATTTGAAGTACGTTCTAAAAAAACCGAGTCACAGACGACGTTTTTCGAAACTTTTGTTGGGAATCAGTAGGCCGAATGATTTAGAATAGAATTTCGAAGAAACGGAGTGCATAAAACAATTAAAGAGTGCTGAAAATCGAGACCCTAATTCGGAAACCTTAATATTGGACGTTTGAAGTACGTGCTAAAAAAACAGTGTCACGGACGACGTTTTTCGAAACTTTTGTTGGGAATCATTAGGCCGGATGTTTAGAATAGAATTTAGAAGAAACGGAGTGCATAAAAGAGTAAAAGGGTGCTTAAAATCGAGACCCTAATTCGGAAACCTTTGTCTGGGACGTTTGAAGTACGTGCTAAAAAATGGAGTCACGGTCGATGTTTTTCGAAACTTTTGTGGCGAATCATTAGTACTGATGATTTAGAATCGAATTTCGAAGAAACGGATAGCATAAAACAGTAAAAGAGTGCTTAAAATCGAGACCCTAATTCGGAAACCTTAATCTGGGACGTTTGAAGTACGTTCTAAAAAAACCGAGTCACGGACGACGTTTTTCGAAACTTTTGTTGGGAATCATTAGGCCGAATGATTTAGAATAGAATTTCGAAGAAACGGAGTGCATAAAACAGAAAAAGAGTAATTAAAATCGAGAACCTAATTCAGAAACCCAAATCTGGGACGTTTGAAGTCCGTGCTAAAAAACATGAGTCACGGTTCACGATTTTTGAAACTTTTGTGGCGAATCATTAGGCCTGATGATTTAGAATCGAAGAGACGGAGTGCATAAAAGAGTAAAACAGTGCTTCAAATCGAGACCCTAATTTGGAAACCATAATCTGGGACGTTTGAAGTACGTGCTAAAAAAACCGAGTCACGGTCGATGTTTTTCGAAACTTTTGTGGCGAATCATTAGTACTGATGATTTAGAATCGAATTTCGAAGAAACGGATAGCATAAAACAGTAAAAGAGTGCTTAAAATCGAGACCCTAATTCGGAAACCTTAATCTGGGACGTTTGAAGTACGTTCTAAAAAAATCGAGTCACGGACGACGTTTTTCGAAACTTTTGTTGGGAATCATTAGGCCGAATGATTTAGAATAGAATTTTGAAGAAACGGAGTGCATAAAACAGAAAAAGAGTAATTAAAATCGAGAACCTAATTCAGAAACCCAAATCTGGGACGTTTGAAGTCCGTGCTAAAAAACATGAGTCACGGTTCACGATTTTTGAAACTTTTGTGGCGAATCATTAGGCCTGATGATTTAGAATCGAAGAGACGGAGTGCATAAAAGAGTAAAAGAGTGCTTCAAATCGAGACCCTAATTTGGAAACCTTAATCTGGGACGTTTGAAGTACGTGCTAATAAAACCGAGTCACGGTCGATGTTTTTCGAAACTTTTGTGGCGAATCATTAGTACTGATGATTTAGAATCGAATTTCGAAGAAACGGATAGCATAAAACAGTAAAAGAGTGCTTAAAATCGAGACCCTAATTCGGAAACCTTAATCTGGGACGTTTGAAGTACGTTCTAAAAAAACCGAGTCACGGACGACGTTTTTCGAAACTTTTTTGGGGAATCATTCGGCCGAATGATTTAGAATAGAATTTCGAAGAAACGGAGTGCATAAAACAGAAAAAGAGTAATTAAAATCGAGAACCTAATTCAGAAACCCAAATCTGGGACGTTTGAAGTCCGTGCTAAAAAACATGAGTCACGGTTCACGATTTTTGAAACTTTTGTGGCGAATCATTAGGCCTGATGATTTAGAATCGAAGAGACGGAGTGCATAAAAGAGTAAAACAGTGCTTCAAATCGAGACCCTAATTTGGAAACCATAATCTGGGACGTTTGAAGTACGTGCTAAAAAAACCGAGTCACGGTCGATGTTTTTCGAAACTTTTGTGGCGAATCATTAGTACTGATGATTTAGAATCGAATTTCGAAGAAACGGATAGCATAAAACAGTAAAAGAGTGCTTAAAATCGAGACCCTAATTCGGAAACCTTAATCTGGGACGTTTGAAGTACGTTCTAAAAAAATCGAGTCACGGACGACGTTTTTCGAAACTTTTGTTGGGAATCATTAGGCCGAATGATTTAGAATAGAATTTTGAAGAAACGGAGTGCATAAAACAGAAAAAGAGTAATTAAAATCGAGAACCTAATTCAGAAACCCAAATCTGGGACGTTTGAAGTCCGTGCTAAAAAACATGAGTCACGGTTCACGATTTTTGAAACTTTTGTGGCGAATCATTAGGCCTGATGATTTAGAATCGAAGAGACGGAGTGCATAAAAGAGTAAAAGAGTGCTTCAAATCGAGACCCTAATTTGGAAACCTTAATCTGGGACGTTTGAAGTACGTGCTAATAAAACCGAGTCACGGTCGATGTTTTTCGAAACTTTTGTGGCGAATCATTAGTACTGATGATTTAGAATCGAATTTCGAAGAAACGGATAGCATAAAACAGTAAAAGAGTGCTTAAAATTGAGACCCTAATTCGGAAACCTTAATCTGGGACGTTTGAAGTACGTTCTAAAAAAACCGAGTCACGGACGACGTTTTTCGAAACTTTTTTGGGGAATCATTCGGCCGAATGATTTAGAATAGAATTTCGAAGAAACGGAGTGCATAAAACAGAAAAAGAGTAATTAAAATCGAGAACCTAATTCAGAAACCCAAATCTGGGACGTTTGAAGTCCGTGCTAAAAAACATGAGTCACGGTTCACGATTTTTGAAACTTTTGTGGCGAATCATTAGGCCTGATGATTTAGAATCGAAGAGACGGAGTGCATAAAATCGTAAAACAGTGCTTCAAATCGAGACCCTAATTTGGAAACCATAATCTGGGACGTTTGAAGTACGTGCTAAAAAAACCGAGTCACGGTCGATGTTTTTCGAAACTTTTGTGGCGAATCATTAGTACTGATGATTTAGAATCGAATTTCGAAGAAACGGATAGCATAAAACAGTAAAAGAGTGCTTAAAATCGAGACCCTAATTCGGAAACCTTAATCTGGGACATTTGAAGTACGTTCTAAAAAAACCGAGTCACAGACGACGTTTTTCGAAACTTTTGTTGGGAATCATTAGGCCGAATGATTTAGAATAGAATTTCGAAGAAACGGAGTGCATAAAACAATTAAAGAGTAATTAAAATCGAGAACCTAATTCAGAAACCCAAATCTGGGACGTTTGAAGTCCGTGCTAAAAAACATGAGTCACGGTTCACGATTTTTGAAACTTTTGTGGCGAATCATTAGGCCTGATGATTTAGAATCGAAGAGACGGAGTGCATAAAAGAGTAAAAGAGTGCTTCAAATCGAGACCCTAATTTGGAAACCATAATCTGGGACGTTTGAAGTACGTGCTAAAAAAACCGAGTCACGGTCGATGTTTTTCGAAACTTTTGTGGCGAATCATTAGTACTGATGATTTAGAATCGAATTTCGAAGAAACGGATAGCATAAAACAGTAAAAGAGTGCTTAAAATCGAGACCCTAATTCGGAAACCTTAATCTGGGACATTTGAAGTACGTTCTAAAAAAACCGAGTCACAGACGACGTTTTTCGAAACTTTTGTTGGGAATCATTAGGCCGAATGATTTAGAATAGAATTTCGAAGAAACGGAGTGCATAAAACAATTAAAGAGTGCTGAAAATCGAGACCCTAATTCGGAAACCTTAATATTGGACGTTTGAAGTACGTGCTAAAAAAACAGTGTCACGGACGACGTTTTTCGAAACTTTTGTTGGGAATCATTAGGCCGGATGTTTAGAATAGAATTTAGAAGAAACGGAGTGCATAAAAGAGTAAAAGGGTGCTTAAAATCGAGACCCTAATTCGGAAACCTTTGTCTGGGACGTTTGAAGTACGTGCTAAAAAATGGAGTCACGGTCGATGTTTTTCGAAACTTTTGTGGCGAATCATTAGTACTGATGATTTAGAATCGAATTTCGAAGAAACGGATAGCATAAAACAGTAAAAGAGTGCTTAAAATCGAGACCCTAATTCGGAAACCTTAATCTGGGACGTTTGAAGTACGTTCTAAAAAAACCGAGTCACGGACGACGTTTTTCGAAACTTTTTTGGGGAATCATTCGGCCGAATGATTTAGAATAGAATTTCGAAGAAACGGAGTGCATAAAACAGAAAAAGAGTAATTAAAATCGAGAACCTAATTCAGAAACCCAAATCTGGGACGTTTGAAGTCCGTGCTAAAAAACATGAGTCACGGTTCACGATTTTTGAAACTTTTGTGGCGAATCATTAGGCCTGATGATTTAGAATCGAAGAGACGGAGTGCATAAAAGAGTAAAAGAGTGCTTCAAATCGAGACCCTAATTTGGAAACCATAATCTGGGACGTTTGAAGTACGTGCTAAAAAAACCGAGTCACGGTCGATGTTTTTCGAAACTTTTGTGGCGAATCATTAGTACTGATGATTTAGAATCGAATTTCGAAGAAACGGATAGCATAAAACAGTAAAAGAGTGCTTAAAATCGAGACCCTAATTCGGAAACCTTAATCTGGGACGTTTGAAGTACGTTCTAAAAAAATCGAGTCACGGACGACGTTTTTCGAAACTTTTGTTGGGAATCATTAGGCCGAATGATTTAGAATAGAATTTTGAAGAAACGGAGTGCATAAAACAGAAAAAGAGTAATTAAAATCGAGAACCTAATTCAGAAACCCAAATCTGGGACGTTTGAAGTCCGTGCTAAAAAACATGAGTCACGGTTCACGATTTTTGAAACTTTTGTGGCGAATCATTAGGCCTGATGATTTAGAATCGAAGAGACGGAGTGCATAAAAGAGTAAAAGAGTGCTTCAAATCGAGACCCTAATTTGGAAACCTTAATCTGGGACGTTTGAAGTACGTGCTAATAAAACCGAGTCACGGTCGATGTTTTTCGAAACTTTTGTGGCGAATCATTAGTACTGATGATTTAGAATCGAATTTCGAAGAAACGGATAGCATAAAACAGTAAAAGAGTGCTTAAAATCGAGACCCTAATTCGGAAACCTTAATCTGGGACGTTTGAAGTACGTTCTAAAAAAACCGAGTCACGGACGACGTTTTTCGAAACTTTTTTGGGGAATCATTCGGCCGAATGATTTAGAATAGAATTTCGAAGAAACGGAGTGCATAAAACAGAAAAAGAGTAATTAAAATCGAGAACCTAATTCAGAAACCCAAATCTGGGACGTTTGAAGTCCGTGCTAAAAAACATGAGTCACGGTTCACGATTTTTGAAACTTTTGTGGCGAATCATTAGGCCTGATGATTTAGAATCGAAGAGACGGAGTGCATAAAATCGTAAAACAGTGCTTCAAATCGAGACCCTAATTTGGAAACCATAATCTGGGACGTTTGAAGTACGTGCTAAAAAAACCGAGTCACGGTCGATGTTTTTCGAAACTTTTGTGGCGAATCATTAGTACTGATGATTTAGAATCGAATTTCGAAGAAACGGATAGCATAAAACAGTAAAAGAGTGCTTAAAATCGAGACCCTAATTCGGAAACCTTAATCTGGGACGTTTGAAGTACGTTCTAAAAAAATCGAGTCACGGACGACGTTTTTCGAAACTTTTGTTGGGAATCATTAGGCCGAATGATTTAGAATAGAATTTTGAAGAAACGGAGTGCATAAAACAGAAAAAGAGTAATTAAAATCGAGAACCTAATTCAGAAACCCAAATCTGGGACGTTTGAAGTCCGTGCTAAAAAACATGAGTCACGGTTCACGATTTTTGAAACTTTTGTGGCGAATCATTAGGCCTGATGATTTAGAATCGAAGAGACGGAGTGCATAAAAGAGTAAAAGAGTGCTTCAAATCGAGACCCTAATTTGGAAACCTTAATCTGGGACGTTTGAAGTACGTGCTAATAAAACCGAGTCACGGTCGATGTTTTTCGAAACTTTTGTGGCGAATCATTAGTACTGATGATTTAGAATCGAATTTCGAAGAAACGGATAGCATAAAACAGTAAAAGAGTGCTTAAAATCGAGACCCTAATTCGGAAACCTTAATCTGGGACGTTTGAAGTACGTTCTAAAAAAACCGAGTCACGGACGACGTTTTTCGAAACTTTTTTGGGGAATCATTCGGCCGAATGATTTAGAATAGAATTTCGAAGAAACGGAGTGCATAAAACAGAAAAAGAGTAATTAAAATCGAGAACCTAATTCAGAAACCCAAATCTGGGACGTTTGAAGTCCGTGCTAAAAAACATGAGTCACGGTTCACGATTTTTGAAACTTTTGTGGCGAATCATTAGGCCTGATGATTTAGAATCGAAGAGACGGAGTGCATAAAAGAGTAAAAGAGTGCTTCAAATCGAGACCCTAATTTGGAAACCATAATCTGGGACGTTTGAAGTACGTGCTAAAAAAACCGAGTCACGGTCGATGTTTTTCGAAACTTTTGTGGCGAATCATTAGTACTGATGATTTAGAATCGAATTTCGAAGAAACGGATAGCATAAAACAGTAAAAGAGTGCTTAAAATCGAGACCCTAATTCGGAAACCTTAATCTGGGACATTTGAAGTACGTTCTAAAAAAACCGAGTCACAGACGACGTTTTTCGAAACTTTTGTTGGGAATCATTAGGCCGAATGATTTAGAATAGAATTTCGAAGAAACGGAGTGCATAAAACAATTAAAGAGTAATTAAAATCGAGAACCTAATTCAGAAACCCAAATCTGGGACGTTTGAAGTCCGTGCTAAAAAACATGAGTCACGGTTCACGATTTTTGAAACTTTTGTGGCGAATCATTAGGCCTGATGATTTAGAATCGAAGAGACGGAGTGCATAAAAGAGTAAAAGAGTGCTTCAAATCGAGACCCTAATTTGGAAACCATAATCTGGGACGTTTGAAGTACGTGCTAAAAAAACCGAGTCACGGTCGATGTTTTTCGAAACTTTTGTGGCGAATCATTAGTACTGATGATTTAGAATCGAATTTCGAAGAAACGGATAGCATAAAACAGTAAAAGAGTGCTTAAAATCGAGACCCTAATTCGGAAACCTTAATCTGGGACATTTGAAGTACGTTCTAAAAAAACCGAGTCACAGACGACGTTTTTCGAAACTTTTGTTGGGAATCATTAGGCCGAATGATTTAGAATAGAATTTCGAAGAAACGGAGTGCATAAAACAATTAAAGAGTAATTAAAATCGAGAACCTAATTCAGAAACCCAAATCTGGGACGTTTGAAGTCCGTGCTAAAAAACATGAGTCACGGTTCACGATTTTTGAAACTTTTGTGGCGAATCATTAGGCCTGATGATTTAGAATCGAAGAGACGGAGTGCATAAAAGAGTAAAAGAGTGCTTCAAATCGAGACCCTAATTTGGAAACCATAATCTGGGACGTTTGAAGTACGTGCTAAAAAAACCGAGTCACGGTCGATGTTTTTCGAAACTTTTGTGGCGAATCATTAGTACTGATGATTTAGAATCGAATTTCGAAGAAACGGATAGCATAAAACAGTAAAAGAGTGCTTAAAATCGAGACCCTAATTCGGAAACCTTAATCTGGGACATTTGAAGTACGTTCTAAAAAAACCGAGTCACAGACGACGTTTTTCGAAACTTTTGTTGGGAATCATTAGGCCGAATGATTTAGAATAGAATTTCGAAGAAACAGAGTGCATAAAACAGAAAAAGAGTAATTAAAATCGAGAACCTAATTCAGAAACCCAAATCTGGGACGTTTGAAGTCCGTGCTAAAAAACATGAGTCACGGTTCACGATTTTTGAAACTTTTGTGGCGAATCATTAGGCCTGATGATTTAGAATCGAAGAGACGGAGTGCATAAAAGAGTAAAAGCGTGCTTCAAATCGAGACCCTAATTTGGAAACCTTAATCTGGGACGTTTGAAGTACGTGCTAATAAAACCGAGTCACGGTCGATGTTTTTCGAAACTTTTGTGGCGAATCATTAGTACTGATGATTTAGAATCGAATTTCGAAGAAACGGATAGCATAAAACAGTAAAAGAGTGCTTAAAATCGAGACCCTAATTCGGAAACCTTAATCTGGGACGTTTGAAGTACGTTCTAAAAAAACCGAGTCACGGACGACGTTTTTCGAAACTTTTCTGGGGAATCATTCGGCCGAATGATTTAGAATAGAATTTCGAAGAAACGGAGTGCATAAAACAGAAAAAGAGTAATTAAAATCGAGAACCTAATTCAGAAACCCAAATCTGGGACGTTTGAAGTCCGTGCTAAAAAACATGAGTCACGGTTCACGATTTTTGAAACTTTTGTGGCGAATCATTAGGCCTGATGATTTAGAATCGAAGAGACGGAGTGCATAAAAGAGTAAAAGAGTGCTTCAAATCGAGACCCTAATTTGGAAACCATAATCTGGGACGTTTGAAGTACGTGCTAAAAAAACCGAGTCACGGTCGATGTTTTTCGAAACTTTTGTGGCGAATCATTAGTACTGATGATTTAGAATCGAATTTCGAAGAAACGGATAGCATAAAACAGTAAAAGAGTGCTTAAAATCAAGACCCTAATTCGGAAACCTTAATCTGGGACATTTGAAGTACGTTCTAAAAAAACCGAGTCACAGACGACGTTTTTCGAAACTTTTGTTGGGAATCATTAGGCCGAATGATTTAGAATAGAATTTCGAAGAAACGGAGTGCATAAAACAATTAAAGAGTAATTAAAATCGAGAACCTAATTCAGAAACCCAAATCTGGGACGTTTGAAGTCCGTGCTAAAAAACATGAGTCACGGTTCACGATTTTTGAAACTTTTGTGGCGAATCATTAGGCCTGATGATTTAGAATCGAAGAGACGGAGTGCATAAAAGAGTAAAAGAGTGCTTCAAATCGAGACCCTAATTTGGAAACCATAATCTGGGACGTTTGAAGTACGTGCTAAAAAAACCGAGTCACAGTCGATGTTTTTCGAAACTTTTGTGGCGAATCATTAGTACTGATGATTTAGAATCGAATTTCGAAGAAACGGATAGCATAAAACAGTAAAAGAGTGCTTAAAATCGAGACCCTAATTCGGAAACCTTAATCTGGGACATTTGAAGTACGTTCTAAAAAAACCGAGTCACAGACGACGTTTTTCGAAACTTTTGTTGGGAATCATTAGGCCGAATGATTTAGAATAGAATTTCGAAGAAACAGAGTGCATAAAACAGAAAAAGAGTAATTAAAATCGAGAACCTAATTCAGAAACCCAAATCTGGGACGTTTGAAGTCCGTGCTAAAAAACATGAGTCACGGTTCACGATTTTTGAAACTTTTGTGGCGAATCATTAGGCCTGATGATTTAGAATCGAAGAGACGGAGTGCATAAAAGAGTAAAAGAGTGCTTCAAATCGAGACCCTAATTTGGAAACCTTAATCTGGGACGTTTGAAGTACGTGCTAATAAAACCGAGTCACGGTCGATGTTTTTCGAAACTTTTGTGGCGAATCATTAGTACTGATGATTTAGAATCGAATTTCGAAGAAACGGATAGCATAAAACAGTAAAAGAGTGCTTAAAATCGAGACCCTAATTCGGAAACCTTAATCTGGGACGTTTGAAGTACGTTCCAAAAAAACCGAGTCACGGACGACGTTTTTCGAAACTTTTCTGGGGAATCATTCGGCCGAATGATTTAGAATAGAATTTCGAAGAAACGGAGTGCATAAAACAGAAAAAGAGTAATTAAAATCGAGAACCTAATTCAGAAACCCAAATCTGGGACGTTTGAAGTCCGTGCTAAAAAACATGAGTCACGGTTCACGATTTTTGAAACTTTTGTGGCGAATCATTAGGCCTGATGATTTAGAATCGAAGAGACGGAGTGCATAAAAGAGTAAAAGAGTGCTTCAAATCGAGACCCTAATTTGGAAACCATAATCTGGGACGTTTGAAGTACGTGCTAAAAAAACCGAGTCACGGTCGATGTTTTTCGAAACTTTTGTGGCGAATCATTAGTACTGATGATTTAGAATCGAATTTCGAAGAAACGGATAGCATAAAACAGTAAAAGAGTGCTTAAAATCGAGACCCTAATTCGGAAACCTTAATCTGGGACGTTTGAAGTACGTTCTAAAAAAACCGAGTCACAGACGACGTTTTTCGAAACTTTTGTTGGGAATCATTAGGCCGAATGATTTAGAATAGAATTTCGAAGAAACAGAGTGCATAAAACAGAAAAAGAGTAATTAAAATCGAGAACCTAATTCAGAAACCCAAATCTGGGACGTTTGAAGTCCGTGCTAAAAAACATGAGTCACGGTTCACGATTTTTGAAACTGTTGTGGCGAATCATTAGGCCTGATTATTTAGAATCGAAGAGACGGAGTGCATAAAAGAGTAAAAGAGTGCTTCAAATCGAGACCCTAATTTGGAAACCATAATCTGGGACGTTTGAAGTACGTGCTAAAAAATGGAGTCACGGTCGATGTTTTTCGAAACTTTTGTGGCGAATCATTAGGAATGATGATTTAGAATCGAATTTCGAAGAAACGGATAGCATAAAACAGTAAAAGAGTGCTTAAAATCGAGACCCTAATTCGGAAACCTTAATCTGGGACGTTTGAAGTACGTTCTAAAAAAACCGAGTCACGGTCGACGTTTTTCGATACTTTTTTGGGGAATCATTCGGCCGAATGATTTAGAATAGAATTTCGAAGAAACGGAGTGCATAAAACAGAAAAAGAGTAATTAAAATCGAGAACCTAATTCAGAAACCCAAATCTGAGACGTTTGAAGTCCGTGCTAAAAAACATGAGTCACGGTTCACGATTTTTGAAACTTTTGTGGCGAATCATTAGGCCTGATGATTTAGAATCGAAGAGACGGAGTGCATAAAAGAGTAAAAGAGTGCTTCAAATCGAGACCCTAATTTGGAAACCATAATCTGGGACGTTTGAAGTACGTGCTAAAAAAACCGAGTCACGGTCGATGTTTTTCGAAACTTTTGTGGCGAATCATTAGTACTGATGATTTAGAATCGAATTTCGAAGAAACGGATAGCATAAAACAGTAAAAGAGTGCTTAAAATCGAGACCCTAATTCGGAAACCTTAATCTGGGACATTTGAAGTACGTTCTAAAAAAACCGAGTCACAGACGACGTTTTTCGAAACTTTTGTTGGGAATCATTAGGCCGAATGATTTAGAATAGAATTTCGAAGAAACAGAGTGCATAAAACAGAAAAAGAGTAATTAAAATCGAGAACCTAATTCAGAAACCCAAATCTGGGACGTTTGAAGTCCGTGCTAAAAAACATGAGTCACGGTTCACGATTTTCGAAACTTTTTTGGGGAATCATTCGGCCGAATGATTTAGAATAGAATTTCGAAGAAACGGAGTGCATAAAACAGAAAAAGAGTAATTAAAATCGAGAACCTAATTCAGAAACCCAAATCTGGGACGTTTGAAGTCCGTGCTAAAAAACATGAGTCACGGTTCACGATTTTTGAAACTTTTGTGGCGAATCATTAGGCCTGATGATTTAGAATCGAAGAGACGGAGTGCATAAAAGAGTAAAAGAGTGCTTCAAATCGAGACCCTAATTTGGAAACCATAATCTGGGACGTTTGAAGTACGTGCTAAAAAAATCGAGTCACGGTCGATGTTTTTCGAAACTTCTGTGGCGAATCATTAGTACTGATGATTTAGAATCGAATTTCGAAGAAACGGATAGCATAAAACAGTAAAAGAGTGCTTAAAATCGAGACCCTAATTCGGAAACCTTAATCTGGGACGTTTGAAGTACGTGCTAAAAAAACCGAGTCACGGTCGATGTTTTTCGAATCTTTTGTGGCGAATCATTAGTACTGATGATTTAGAATCGAATTTCGAAGAAACGGATAGCATAAAACAGTAAAAGAGTGCTTAAAATCGAGACCCTAATTCGGAAACCTTAATCTGGGACGTTTGAAGTACGTTCTAAAAAAACCGAGTCACGGTCGACGTTTTTCGAAACTTTTTTGGGGAATCATTCGGCCGAATGATTTAGAATAGAATTTCGAAGAAACGGAGTGCATAAAACAGAAAAAGAGTAATTAAAATCGAGAACCTAATTCAGAAACCCAAATCTGGGACGTTTGAAGTCCGTGCTAAAAAACATGAGTCACGGTTCACGATTTTTGAAACTTTTGTGGCGAATCATTAGGCCTGATGATTTAGAATCGAAGAGACGGAGTGCATAAAAGAGTAAAAGAGTGCTTCAAATCGAGACCCTAATTTGGAAACCATAATCTGGGACGTTTGAAGTACGTGCTAAAAAAATCGAGTCACGGTCGATGTTTTTCGAAACTTCTGTGGCGAATCATTAGTACTGATGATTTAGAATCGAATTTCGAAGAAACGGATAGCATAAAACAGTAAAAGAGTGCTTAAAATCGAGACCCTAATTCGGAAACCTTAATCTGGGACGTTTGAAGTACGTTCTAAAAAAACCGAGTCACGGACGACGTTTTTCGAAACTTTTGTTGGGAATCATTAGGCCGAATGATTTAGAATAGAATTTCGAAGAAACGGAGTGCATAAAACAGAAAAAGAGTAATTAAAATCGAGAACCTAATTCAGAAACCCAAATCTGGGACGTTTGAAGTCCGTGCTAAAAAACATGAGTCACGGTTCACGATTTTTGAAACTTTTGTGGCGAATCATTAGGCCTGATGATTTAGAATCGAAGAGACGGAGTGCATAAAAGAGTAAAAGAGTGCTTCAAATCGAGACCCTAATTTGGAAACCATAATCTGGGACGTTTGAAGTACGTGCTAAAAAAATCGAGTCACGGTCGATGTTTTTCGAAACTTCTGTGGCGAATCATTAGTACTGATGATTTAGAATCGAATTTCGAAGAAACGGATAGCATAAAACAGTAAAAGAGTGCTTAAAATCGAGACCCTAATTCGGAAACCTTAATCTGGGACGTTTGAAGTACGTTCTAAAAAAACCGAGTCACGGACGACGTTTTTCGAAACTTTTGTTGGGAATCATTAGGCCGAATGATTTAGAATAGAATTTCGAAGAAACGGAGTGCATAAAACAGAAAAAGAGTAATTAAAATCGAGAACCTAATTCAGAAACCCAAATCTGGGACGTTTGAAGTCCGTGCTAAAAAACATGAGTCACGGTTCACGATTTTTGAAACTTTTGTGGCGAATCATTAGGCCTGATGATTTAGAATCGTAGAGACGGAGTGCATAAAAGAGTAAAAGAGTGCTTCAAATCGAGACCCTAATTTGGAAACCTTAATCTGGGACGTTTGAAGTACGTGCTAATAAAACCGAGTCACGGTCGATGTTTTTCGAAACTTTTGTGGCGAATCATTAGTACTGATGATTTAGAATCGAATTTCGAAGAAACGGATAGCATAAAACAGTAAAAGAGTGCTTAAAATCGAGACCCTAATTCGGAAACCTTAATCAGGGACGTTTGAAGTACGTTCTAAAAAAACCGAGTCACGGTCGACGTTTTTCGAAACTTTTTTGGGGAATCATTCGGCCGAATGATTTAGAATAGAATTTCGAAGAAACGGAGTGCATAAAACAGAAAAAGAGTAATTAAAATCGAGAACCTAATTCAGAAACCCAAATCTGGGACGTTTGAAGTCCGTGCTAAAAAACATGAGTCACGGTTCACGATTTTTGAAACTTTTGTGGCGAATCATTAGGCCTGATGATTTAGAATCGAAGAGACGGAGTGCATAAAAGAGTAAAAGAGTGCTTCAAATCGAGACCCTAATTTGGAAACCATAATCTGGGACGTTTGAAGTACGTGCTAAAAAAATCGAGTCACGGTCGATGTTTTTCGAAACTTCTGTGGCGAATCATTAGTACTGATGATTTAGAATCGAATTTCGAAGAAACGGATAGCATAAAACAGTAAAAGAGTGCTTAAAATCGAGACCCTAATTCGGAAACCTTAATCTGGGACGTTTGAAGTACGTGCTAAAAAAACCGAGTCACGGTCGATGTTTTTCGAATCTTTTGTGGCGAATCATTAGTACTGATGATTTAGAATCGAATTTCGAAGAAACGGATAGCATAAAACAGTAAAAGAGTGCTTAAAATCGAGACCCTAATTCGGAAACCTTAATCTGGGACGTTTGAAGTACGTTCTAAAAAAACCGAGTCACGGTCGACGTTTTTCGAAACTTTTTTGGGGAATCATTCGGCCGAATGATTTAGAATAGAATTTCGAAGAAACGGAGTGCATAAAACAGAAAAAGAGTAATTAAAATCGAGAACCTAATTCAGAAACCCAAATCTGGGACGTTTGAAGTCCGTGCTAAAAAACATGAGTCACGGTTCACGATTTTTGAAACTTTTGTGGCGAATCATTAGGCCTGATGATTTAGAATCGTAGAGACGGAGTGCATAAAAGAGTAAAAGAGTGCTTCAAATCGAGACCCTAATTTGGAAACCTTAATCTGGGACGTTTGAAGTACGTGCTAATAAAACCGAGTCACGGTCGATGTTTTTCGAAACTTTTGTGGCGAATCATTAGTACTGATGATTTAGAATCGAATTTCGAAGAAACGGATAGCATAAAACAGTAAAAGAGTGCTTAAAATCGAGACCCTAATTCGGAAACCTTAATCAGGGACGTTTGAAGTACGTTCTAAAAAAACCGAGTCACGGTCGACGTTTTTCGAAACTTTTTTGGGGAATCATTCGGCCGAATGATTTAGAATAGAATTTCGAAGAAACGGAGTGCATAAAACAGAAAAAGAGTAATTAAAATCGAGAACCTAATTCAGAAACCCAAATCTGGGACGTTTGAAGTCCGTGCTAAAAAACATGAGTCACGGTTCACGATTTTTGAAACTTTTGTGGCGAATCATTAGGCCTGATGATTTAGAATCGAAGAGACGGAGTGCATAAAAGAGTAAAAGAGTGCTTCAAATCGAGACCCTAATTTGGAAACCATAATCTGGGACGTTTGAAGTACGTGCTAAAAAAATCGAGTCACGGTCGATGTTTTTCGAAACTTCTGTGGCGAATCATTAGTACTGATGATTTAGAATCGAATTTCGAAGAAACGGATAGCATAAAACAGTAAAAGAGTGCTTAAAATCGAGACCCTAATTCGGAAACCTTAATCTGGGACGTTTGAAGTACGTGCTAAAAAAACCGAGTCACGGTCGATGTTTTTCGAATCTTTTGTGGCGAATCATTAGTACTGATGATTTAGAATCGAATTTCGAAGAAACGGATAGCATAAAACAGTAAAAGAGTGCTTAAAATCGAGACCCTAATTCGGAAACCTTAATCTGGGACGTTTGAAGTACGTTCTAAAAAAACCGAGTCACGGTCGACGTTTTTCGAAACTTTTTTGGGGAATCATTCGGCCGAATGATTTAGAATAGAATTTCGAAGAAACAGAGTGCATAAAACAGAAAAAGAGTAATTAAAATCGAGAACCTAATTCAGAAACCCAAATCTGGGACGTTTGAAGTCCGTGCTAAAAAACATGAGTCACGGTTCACGATTTTTGAAACTTTTGTGGCGAATCATTAGGCCTGATGATTTAGAATCGAAGAGACGGAGTGCATAAAAGAGTAAAAGAGTGCTTCAAATCGAGACCCTAATTTGGAAACCATAATCTGGGACGTTTGAAGTACGTGCTAAAAAAATCGAGTCACGGTCGATGTTTTTCGAAACTTCTGTGGCGAATCATTAGTACTGATGATTTAGAATCGAATTTCGAAGAAACGGATAGCATAAAACAGTAAAAGAGTGCTTAAAATCGAGACCCTAATTCGGAAACCTTAATCTGGGACGTTTGAAGTACGTTCTAAAAAAACCGAGTCACGGACGACGTTTTTCGAAACTTTTGTTGGGAATCATTAGGCCGAATGATTTAGAATAGAATTTCGAAGAAACGGAGTGCATAAAACAGAAAAAGAGTAATTAAAATCGAGAACCTAATTCAGAAACCCAAATCTGGGACGTTTGAAGTCCGTGCTAAAAAACATGAGTCACGGTTCACGATTTTTGAAACTTTTGTGGCGAATCATTAGGCCTGATGATTTAGAATCGAAGAGACGGAGTGCATAAAAGAGTAAAAGAGTGCTTCAAATCGAGACCCTAATTCGGAAACCTTTGTCTGGGACGTTTGAAGTACGTGCTAAAAAATGGAGTCACGGTCGATGTTTTTCGAAACTTTTGTGGCGAATCATTAGTACTGATGATTTAGAATCGAATTTCGAAGAAACGGATAGCATAAAACAGTAAAAGAGTGCTTAAAATCGAGACCCTAATTCGGAAACCTTAATCTGGGACATTTGAAGTACGTTCTAAAAAAAACGAGTCACAGACGACGTTTTTCGAAACTTTTGTTGGGAATCATTAGGCCGAATGATTTAGAATAGAATTTCGAAGAAACAGAGTGCATAAAACAGAAAAAGAGTAATTAAAATCGAGAACCTAATTCAGAAACCCAAATCTGGGACGTTTGAAGTCCGTGCTAAAAAACATGAGTCACGGTTCACGATTTTTGAAACTTTTGTGGCGAATCATTAGGCCTGATGATTTAGAATCGTAGAGACGGAGTGCATAAAAGAGTAAAAGAGTGCTTCAAATCGAGACCCTAATTTGGAAACCTTAATCTGGGACGTTTGAAGTACGTGCTAATAAAACCGAGTCACGGTCGATGTTTTTCGAAACTTTTGTGGCGAATCATTAGTACTGATGATTTAGAATCGAATTTCGAAGAAACGGATAGCATAAAACAGTAAAAGAGTGCTTAAAATCGAGACCCTAATTCGGAAACCTTAATCAGGGACGTTTGAAGTACGTTCTAAAAAAACCGAGTCACGGTCGACGTTTTTCGAAACTTTTTTGGGGAATCATTCGGCCGAATGATTTAGAATAGAATTTCGAAGAAACGGAGTGCATAAAACAGAAAAAGAGTAATTAAAATCGAGAACCTAATTCAGAAACCCAAATCTGGGACGTTTGAAGTCCGTGCTAAAAAACATGAGTCACGGTTCACGATTTTTGAAACTTTTGTGGCGAATCATTAGGCCTGATGATTTAGAATCGAAGAGACGGAGTGCATAAAAGAGTAAAAGAGTGCTTCAAATCGAGACCCTAATTTGGAAACCATAATCTGGGACGTTTGAAGTACGTGCTAAAAAAACCGAGTCACGGTCGATGTTTTTCGAAACTTTTGTGGCGAATCATTAGTACTGATGATTTAGAATCGAATTTCGAAGAAACGGATAGCATAAAACAGTAAAAGAGTGCTTAAAATCGAGACCCTAATTCGGAAACCTTAATCTTGGACGTTTGAAGTACGTTCTAAAAAAACCGAGTCACGGACGACGTTTTTCGAAACTTTTGTTGGGAATCATTAGGCCGAATTATTTAGAATAGAATTTCGAAGAAACGGAGTGCATAAAACAGAAAAAGAGTAATTAAAATCGAGAACCTAATTCAGAAACCCAAATTTGGGACGTTTGAAGTCCGTGCTAAAAAACATGAGTCACGGTTCACGATTTTTGAAACTTTTGTGGCGAATCATTAGGCCTGATGATTTAGAATCGAAGAGACGGAGTGCATAAAAGAGTAAAAGAGTGCTTCAAATCGAGACCCTAATTTGGAAACCATAATCTGGGACGTTTGAAGTACGTGCTAAAAAAACCGAGTCACGGTCGATGTTTTTCGAAACTTTTGTGGCGAATCATTAGTACTGATGATTTAGAATCGAATTTCGAAGAAACGGATAGCATAAAACAGTAAAAGAGTGCTTAAAATCGAGACCCTAATTCGGAAATCTTAATCTGGGACGTTTGAAGTACGTTCTAAAAAAACCGAGTCACGGACGACGTTTTTCGAAACTTTTGTTGGGAATCATTAGGCCGAATGATTTAGAATAGAATTTCGAAGAAACGGAGTGCATAAAACAGAAAAAGAGTAATTAAAATCGAGAACCTAATTCAGAAACCCAAATCTGGGACGTTTGAAGTCCGTGCTAAAAAACATGAGTCACGGTTCACGATTTTTGAAACTTTTGTGGCGAATCATTAGGCCTGATGATTTAGAATCGAAGAGACGGAGTGCATAAAAGAGTAAAAGAGTACTTCAAATCGAGACCCTAATTTGGAAACCATAATCTGGGACGTTTGAAGTACGTGCTAAAAAAACCGAGTCACGGTCGATGTTTTTCGAAACTTTTGTGGCGAATCATTAGTACTGATGATTTAGAATCGAATTTCGAAGAAACGGATAGCATAAAACAGTAAAAGAGTGCTTAAAATCGAGACCCTAATTCGGAAATCTTAATCTGGGACGTTTGAAGTACGTTCTAAAAAAATCGAGTCACGGACGACGTTTTTCGAAACTTTTGTTGGGAATCATTAGGCCGAATTATTTAGAATAGAATTTCGAAGAAACGGAGTGCATAAAACAGAAAAAGAGTAATTAAAATCGAGAACCTAATTCAGAAACCCAAATTTGGGACGTTTGAAGTCCGTGCTAAAAAACATGAGTCACGGTTCACGATTTTTGAAACTTTTGTGGCGAATCATTAGGCCTGATGATTTAGAATCGTAGAGACGGAGTGCATAAAAGAGTAAAAGAGTGCTTCAAATCGAGACCCTAATTTGGAAACCTTAATCTGGGACGTTTGAAGTACGTGCTAATAAAACCGAGTCACGGTCGATGTTTTTCGAAACTTTTGTGGCGAATCATTAGTACTGATGATTTAGAATCGAATTTCGAAGAAACGGATAGCATAAAACAGTAAAAGAGTGCTTAAAATCGAGACCCTAATTCGGAAACCTTAATCAGGGACGTTTGAAGTACGTTCTAAAAAAACCGAGTCACGGTCGACGTTTTTCGAAACTTTTTTGGGGAATCATTCGGCCGAATGATTTAGAATAGAATTTCGAAGAAACGGAGTGCATAAAACAGAAAAAGAGTAATTAAAATCGAGAACCTAATTCAGAAACCCAAATCTGGGACGTTTGAAGTCCGTGCTAAAAAACATGAGTCACGGTTCACGATTTTTGAAACTTTTGTGGCGAATCATTAGGCCTGATGATTTAGAATCGAAGAGACGGAGTGCATAAAAGAGTAAAAGAGTGCTTCAAATCGAGACCCTAATTTGGAAACCATAATCTGGGACGTTTGAAGTACGTGCTAAAAAAACCGAGTCACGGTCGATGTTTTTCGAAACTTTTGTGGCGAATCATTAGTACTGATGATTTAGAATCGAATTTCGAAGAAACGGATAGCATAAAACAGTAAAAGAGTGCTTAAAATCGAGACCCTAATTCGGAAACCTTAATCTGGGACGTTTGAAGTACGTTCTAAAAAAATCGAGTCACGGACGACGTTTTTCGAAACTTTTGTTGGGAATCATTAGGCCGAATTATTTAGAATAGAATTTCGAAGAAACGGAGTGCATAAAACAGAAAAAGAGTAATTAAAATCGAGAACCTAATTCAGAAACCCAAATTTGGGACGTTTGAAGTCCGTGCTAAAAAACATGAGTCACGGTTCACGATTTTTGAAACTTTTGTGGCGAATCATTAGGCCTGATGATTTAGAATCGAAGAGACGGAGTGCATAAAAGAGTAAAAGAGTGCTTCAAATCGAGACCCTAATTTGGAAACCATAATCTGGGACGTTTGAAGTACGTGCTAAAAAAACCGAGTCACGGTCGATGTTTTTCGAAACTTTTGTGGCGAATCATTAGTACTGATGATTTAGAATCGAATTTCGAAGAAACGGATAGCATAAAACAGTAAAAGAGTGCTTAAAATCGAGACCCTAATTCGGAAATCTTAATCTGGGACGTTTGAAGTACGTTCTAAAAAAACCGAGTCACGGACGACGTTTTTCGAAACTTTTGTTGGGAATCATTAGGCCGAATGATTTAGAATAGAATTTCGAAGAAACGGAGTGCATAAAACAGAAAAAGAGTAATTAAAATCGAGAACCTAATTCAGAAACCCAAATCTGGGACGTTTGAAGTCCGTGCTAAAAAACATGAGTCACGGTTCACGATTTTTGAAACTTTTGTGGCGAATCATTAGGCCTGATGATTTAGAATCGAAGAGACGGAGTGCATAAAAGAGTAAAAGAGTGCTTCAAATCGAGACCCTAATTTGGAAACCATAATCTGGGACGTTTGAAGTACGTGCTAAAAAAACCGAGTCACGGTCGATGTTTTTCGAAACTTTTGTGGCGAATCATTAGTACTGATGATTTAGAATCGAATTTCGAAGAAACGGATAGCATAAAACAGTAAAAGAGTGCTTAAAATCGAGACCCTAATTCGGAAACCTTAATCTGGGACGTTTGAAGTACGTTCTAAAAAAATCGAGTCACGGACGACGTTTTTCGAAACTTTTGTTGGGAATCATTAGGCCGAATGATTTAGAATAGAATTTCGAAGAAACGGAGTGCATAAAACAGAAAAAGAGTAATTAAAATCGAGAACCTAATTCAGAAACCCAAATCTGGGACGTTTGAAGTCCGTGCTAAAAAACATGAGTCACGGTTCACGATTTTTGAAACTTTTGTGGCGAATCATTAGGCCTGATGATTTAGAATCGAAGAGACGGAGTGCATAAAAGAGTAAAAGAGTGCTTCAAATCGAGACCCTAATTTGGAAACCATAATCTGGGACGTTTGAAGTACGTGCTAAAAAAACCGAGTCACGGTCGATGTTTTTCGAAACTTTTGTGGCGAATCATTAGTACTGATGATTTAGAATCGAATTTCGAAGAAACGGATAGCATAAAACAGTAAAAGAGTGCTTAAAATCGAGACCCTAATTCGGAAACCTTAATCTTGGACGTTTGAAGTACGTTCTAAAAAAACCGAGTCACGGACGACGTTTTTCGAAACTTTTGTTGGGAATCATTAGGCCGAATTATTTAGAATAGAATTTCGAAGAAACGGAGTGCATAAAACAGAAAAAGAGTAATTAAAATCGAGAACCTAATTCAGAAACCCAAATTTGGGACGTTTGAAGTCCGTGCTAAAAAACATGAGTCACGGTTCACGATTTTTGAAACTTTTGTGGCGAATCATTAGGCCTGATGATTTAGAATCGAAGAGACGGAGTGCATAAAAGAGTAAAAGAGTGCTTCAAATCGAGACCCTAATTTGGAAACCATAATCTGGGACGTTTGAAGTACGTGCTAAAAAAACCGAGTCACGGTCGATGTTTTTCGAAACTTTTGTGGCGAATCATTAGTACTGATGATTTAGAATCGAATTTCGAAGAAACGGATAGCATAAAACAGTAAAAGAGTGCTTAAAATCGAGACCCTAATTCGGAAACCTTAATCTGGGACGTTTGAAGTACGTTCTAAAAAAATCGAGTCACGGACGACGTTTTTCGAAACTTTTGTTGGGAATCATTAGGCCGAATTATTTAGAATAGAATTTCGAAGAAACGGAGTGCATAAAACAGAAAAAGAGTAATTAAAATCGAGAACCTAATTCAGAAACCCAAATTTGGGACGTTTGAAGTCCGTGCTAAAAAACATGAGTCACGGTTCACGATTTTTGAAACTTTTGTGGCGAATCATTAGGCCTGATGATTTAGAATCGAAGAGACGGAGTGCATAAAAGAGTAAAAGAGTGCTTCAAATCGAGACCCTAATTTGGAAACCATAATCTGGGACGTTTGAAGTACGTGCTAAAAAAACCGAGTCACGGTCGATGTTTTTCGAAACTTTTGTGGCGAATCATTAGTACTGATGATTTAGAATCGAATTTCGAAGAAACGGATAGCATAAAACAGTAAAAGAGTGCTTAAAATCGAGACCCTAATTCGGAAACCTTAATCTTGGACGTTTGAAGTACGTTCTAAAAAAACCGAGTCACGGACGACGTTTTTCGAAACTTTTGTTGGGAATCATTAGGCCGAATTATTTAGAATAGAATTTCGAAGAAACGGAGTGCATAAAACAGAAAAAGAGTAATTAAAATCGAGAACCTAATTCAGAAACCCAAATTTGGGACGTTTGAAGTCCGTGCTAAAAAACATGAGTCACGGTTCACGATTTTTGAAACTTTTGTGGCGAATCATTAGGCCTGATGATTTAGAATCGAAGAGACGGAGTGCATAAAAGAGTAAAAGAGTGCTTCAAATCGAGACCCTAATTTGGAAACCATAATCTGGGACGTTTGAAGTACGTGCTAAAAAAACCGAGTCACGGTCGATGTTTTTCGAAACTTTTGTGGCGAATCATTAGTACTGATGATTTAGAATCGAATTTCGAAGAAACGGATAGCATAAAACAGTAAAAGAGTGCTTAAAATCGAGACCCTAATTCGGAAACCTTAATCTGGGACGTTTGAAGTACGTTCTAAAAAAATCGAGTCACGGACGACGTTTTTCGAAACTTTTGTTGGGAATCATTAGGCCGAATGATTTAGAATAGAATTTCGAAGAAACGGAGTGCATAAAACAGAAAAAGAGTAATTAAAATCGAGAACCTAATTCAGAAACCCAAATCTGGGACGTTTGAAGTCCGTGCTAAAAAACATGAGTCACGGTTCACGATTTTTGAAACTTTTGTGGCGAATCATTAGGCCTGATGATTTAGAATCGAAGAGACGGAGTGCATAAAAGAGTAAAAGAGTGCTTCAAATCGAGACCCTAATTTGGAAACCATAATCTGGGACGTTTGAAGTACGTGCTAAAAAAACCGAGTCACGGTCGATGTTTTTCGAAACTTTTGTGGCGAATCATTAGTACTGATGATTTAGAATCGAATTTCGAAGAAACGGATAGCATAAAACAGTAAAAGAGTGCTTAAAATCGAGACCCTAATTCGGAAACCTTAATCTTGGACGTTTGAAGTACGTTCTAAAAAAACCGAGTCACGGACGACGTTTTTCGAAACTTTTGTTGGGAATCATTAGGCCGAATGATTTAGAATAGAATTTCGAAGAAACGGAGTGCATAAAACAGAAAAAGAGAAATTAAAATCGAGAACCTAATTCAGAAACCCAAATCTGGGACGTTTGAAGTCCGTGCTAAAAAACATGAGTCACGGTTCACGATTTTTGAAACTTTTGTGGCGAATCATTAGGCCTGATGATTTAGAATCGAAGAGACGGAGTGCATAAAAGAGTAAAAGAGTGCTTCAAATCGAGACCCTAATTTGGAAACCATAATCTGGGACGTTTGAAGTACGTGCTAAAAAAACCGAGTCACGGTCGATGTTTTTCGAAACTTTTGTGGCGAATCATTAGTACTGATGATTTAGAATCGAATTTCGAAGAAACGGATAGCATAAAACAGTAAAAGAGTGCTTAAAATCGAGACCCTAATTCGGAAACCTTAATCTGGGACGTTTGAAGTACGTTCTAAAAAAACCGAGTCAAGGACGACGTTTTTCGAAACTTTTGTTGGGAATCATTAGGCCGAATGAGAAACGGAGTGCATAAAACAGAAAAAGAGTAATTAAAATCGAGAACCTAATTCAGAAACCCAAATCTGGGACGTTTGAAGTCCGTGCTAAAAAACATGAGTCACGGTTCACGATTTTTGAAACTTTTGTGGCGAATCATTAGGCCTGATGATTTAGAATCGAAGAGACGGAGTGCATAAAAGAGTAAAAGAGTGCTTCAAATCGAGACCCTAATTTGGAAACCATAATCTGGGACGTTTGAAGTACGTGCTAAAAAAACCGAGTCACGGTCGATGTTTTTCGAAACTTTTGTGGCGAATCATTAGTACTGATGATTTAGAATCGAATTTCGAAGAAACGGATAGCATAAAACAGTAAAAGAGTGCTTAAAATCGAGACCCTAATTCGGAAACCTTAATCTGGGACGTTTGAAGTACGTTCTAAAAAAATCGAGTCACGGACGACGTTTTTCGAAACTTTTGTTGGGAATCATTAGGCCGAATGATTTAGAATAGAATTTCGAAGAAACGGAGTGCATAAAACAGAAAAAGAGTAATTAAAATCGAGAACCTAATTCAGAAACCCAAATCTGGGACGTTTGAAGTCCGTGCTAAAAAACATGAGTCACGGTTCACGATTTTTGAAACTTTTGTGGCGAATCATTAGGCCTGATGATTTAGAATCGAAGAGACGGAGTGCATAAAAGAGTAAAAGAGTGCTTCAAATCGAGACCCTAATTTGGAAACCATAATCTGGGACGTTTGAAGTACGTGCTAAAAAAACCGAGTCACGGTCGATGTTTTTCGAAACTTTTGTGGCGAATCATTAGTACTGATGATTTAGAATCGAATTTCGAAGAAACGGATAGCATAAAACAGTAAAAGAGTGCTTAAAATCGAGACCCTAATTCGGAAACCTTAATCTTGGACGTTTGAAGTACGTTCTAAAAAAACCGAGTCACGGACGACGTTTTTCGAAACTTTTGTTGGGAATCATTAGGCCGAATGATTTAGAATAGAATTTCGAAGAAACGGAGTGCATAAAACAGAAAAAGAGTAATTAAAATCGAGAACCTAATTCAGAAACCCAAATCTGGGACGTTTGAAGTCCGTGCTAAAAAACATGAGTCACGGTTCACGATTTTTGAAACTTTTGTGGCGAATCATTAGGCCTGATGATTTAGAATCGAAGAGACGGAGTGCATAAAAGAGTAAAAGAGTGCTTCAAATCGAGACCCTAATTTGGAAACCATAATCTGGGACGTTTGAAGTACGTGCTAAAAAAACCGAGTCACGGTCGATGTTTTTCGAAACTTTTGTGGCGAATCATTAGTACTGATGATTTAGAATCGAATTTCGAAGAAACGGATAGCATAAAACAGTAAAAGAGTGCTTAAAATCGAGACCCTAATTCGGAAACCTTAATCTTGGACGTTTGAAGTACGTTCTAAAAAAACCGAGTCACGGACGACGTTTTTCGAAACTTTTGTTGGGAATCATTAGGCCGAATTATTTAGAATAGAATTTCGAAGAAACGGAGTGCATAAAACAGAAAAAGAGTAATTAAAATCGAGAACCTAATTCAGAAACCCAAATTTGGGACGTTTGAAGTCCGTGCTAAAAAACATGAGTCACGGTTCACGATTTTTGAAACTTTTGTGGCGAATCATTAGGCCTGATGATTTAGAATCGAAGAGACGGAGTGCATAAAAGAGTAAAAGAGTGCTTCAAATCGAGACCCTAATTTGGAAACCATAATCTGGGACGTTTGAAGTACGTGCTAAAAAAACCGAGTCACGGTCGATGTTTTTCGAAACTTTTGTGGCGAATCATTAGTACTGATGATTTAGAATCGAATTTCGAAGAAACGGATAGCATAAAACAGTAAAAGAGTGCTTAAAATCGAGACCCTAATTCGGAAACCTTAATCTGGGACGTTTGAAGTACGTTCTAAAAAAATCGAGTCACGGACGACGTTTTTCGAAACTTTTGTTGGGAATCATTAGGCCGAATGATTTAGAATAGAATTTCGAAGAAACGGAGTGCATAAAACAGAAAAAGAGTAATTAAAATCGAGAACCTAATTCAGAAACCCAAATCTGGGACGTTTGAAGTCCGTGCTAAAAAACATGAGTCACGGTTCACGATTTTTGAAACTTTTGTGGCGAATCATTAGGCCTGATGATTTAGAATCGAAGAGACGGAGTGCATAAAAGAGTAAAAGAGTGCTTCAAATCGAGACCCTAATTTGGAAACCATAATCTGGGACGTTTGAAGTACGTGCTAAAAAAACCGAGTCACGGTCGATGTTTTTCGAAACTTTTGTGGCGAATCATTAGTACTGATGATTTAGAATCGAATTTCGAAGAAACGGATAGCATAAAACAGTAAAAGAGTGCTTAAAATCGAGACCCTAATTCGGAAACCTTAATCTTGGACGTTTGAAGTACGTTCTAAAAAAACCGAGTCACGGACGACGTTTTTCGAAACTTTTGTTGGGAATCATTAGGCCGAATGATTTAGAATAGAATTTCGAAGAAACGGAGTGCATAAAACAGAAAAAGAGAAATTAAAATCGAGAACCTAATTCAGAAACCCAAATCTGGGACGTTTGAAGTCCGTGCTAAAAAACATGAGTCACGGTTCACGATTTTTGAAACTTTTGTGGCGAATCATTAGGCCTGATGATTTAGAATCGAAGAGACGGAGTGCATAAAAGAGTAAAAGAGTGCTTCAAATCGAGACCCTAATTTGGAAACCATAATCTGGGACGTTTGAAGTACGTGCTAAAAAAACCGAGTCACGGTCGATGTTTTTCGAAACTTTTGTGGCGAATCATTAGTACTGATGATTTAGAATCGAATTTCGAAGAAACGGATAGCATAAAACAGTAAAAGAGTGCTTAAAATCGAGACCCTAATTCGGAAACCTTAATCTGGGACGTTTGAAGTACGTTCTAAAAAAACCGAGTCAAGGACGACGTTTTTCGAAACTTTTGTTGGGAATCATTAGGCCGAATGAGAAACGGAGTGCATAAAACAGAAAAAGAGTAATTAAAATCGAGAACCTAATTCAGAAACCCAAATCTGGGACGTTTGAAGTCCGTGCTAAAAAACATGAGTCACGGTTCACGATTTTTGAAACTTTTGTGGCGAATCATTAGGCCTGATGATTTAGAATCGAAGAGACGGAGTGCATAAAAGAGTAAAAGAGTGCTTCAAATCGAGACCCTAATTTGGAAACCATAATCTGGGACGTTTGAAGTACGTGCTAAAAAAACCGAGTCACGGTCGATGTTTTTCGAAACTTTTGTGGCGAATCATTAGTACTGATGATTTAGAATCGAATTTCGAAGAAACGGATAGCATAAAACAGTAAAAGAGTGCTTAAAATCGAGACCCTAATTCGGAAACCTTAATCTGGGACGTTTGAAGTACGTTCTAAAAAAATCGAGTCACGGACGACGTTTTTCGAAACTTTTGTTGGGAATCATTAGGCCGAATGATTTAGAATAGAATTTCGAAGAAACGGAGTGCATAAAACAGAAAAAGAGTAATTAAAATCGAGAACCTAATTCAGAAACCCAAATCTGGGACGTTTGAAGTCCGTGCTAAAAAACATGAGTCACGGTTCACGATTTTTGAAACTTTTGTGGCGAATCATTAGGCCTGATGATTTAGAATCGAAGAGACGGAGTGCATAAAAGAGTAAAAGAGTGCTTCAAATCGAGACCCTAATTTGGAAACCATAATCTGGGACGTTTGAAGTACGTGCTAAAAAAACCGAGTCACGGTCGATGTTTTTCGAAACTTTTGTGGCGAATCATTAGTACTGATGATTTAGAATCGAATTTCGAAGAAACGGATAGCATAAAACAGTAAAAGAGTGCTTAAAATCGAGACCCTAATTCGGAAACCTTAATCTTGGACGTTTGAAGTACGTTCTAAAAAAACCGAGTCACGGACGACGTTTTTCGAAACTTTTGTTGGGAATCATTAGGCCGAATTATTTAGAATAGAATTTCGAAGAAACGGAGTGCATAAAACAGAAAAAGAGTAATTAAAATCGAGAACCTAATTCAGAAACCCAAATTTGGGACGTTTGAAGTCCGTGCTAAAAAACATGAGTCACGGTTCACGATTTTTGAAACTTTTGTGGCGAATCATTAGGCCTGATGATTTAGAATCGAAGAGACGGAGTGCATAAAAGAGTAAAAGAGTGCTTCAAATCGAGACCCTAATTTGGAAACCATAATCTGGGACGTTTGAAGTACGTGCTAAAAAAACCGAGTCACGGTCGATGCTTTTCGAAACTTTTGTGGCGAATCATTAGTACTGATGATTTAGAATCGAATTTCGAAGAAACGGATAGCATAAAACAGTAAAAGAGTGCTTAAAATCGAGACCCTAATTCGGAAATCTTAATCTGGGACGTTTGAAGTACGTTCTAAAAAAACCGAGTCACGGACGACATTTTTCGAAACTTTTGTTGGGAATCATTAGGCCGAATTATTTAGAATAGAATTTCGAAGAAACGGAGTGCATAAAACAGAAAAAGAGTAATTAAAATCGAGAACCTAATTCAGAAACCCAAATCTGGGACGTTTGAAGTCCGTGCTAAAAAACATGAGTCACGGTTCACGATTTTTGAAACTTTTGTGGCGAATCATTAGGCCTGATGATTTAGAATCGAAGAGACGGAGTGCATAAAAGAGTAAAAGAGTGCTTCAAATCGAGACCCTAATTTGGAAACCATAATCTGGGACGTTTGAAGTACGTGCTAAAAAAACCGAGTCACGGTCGATGTTTTTCGAAACTTTTGTGGCGAATCATTAGTACTGATGATTTAGAATCGAATTTCGAAGAAACGGATAGCATAAAACAGTAAAAGAGTGCTTAAAATCGAGACCCTAATTCGGAAACCTTAATCTGGGACGTTTGAAGTACGTTCTAAAAAAATCGAGTCACGGACGACGTTTTTCGAAACTTTTGTTGGGAATCATTAGGCCGAATGATTTAGAATAGAATTTCGAAGAAACGGAGTGCATAAAACAGAAAAAGAGTAATTAAAATCGAGAACCTAATTCAGAAACCCAAATCTGGGACGTTTGAAGTCCGTGCTAAAAAACATGAGTCACGGTTCACGATTTTTGAAACTTTTGTGGCGAATCATTAGGCCTGATGATTTAGAATCGAAGAGACGGAGTGCATAAAAGAGTAAAAGAGTGCTTCAAATCGAGACCCTAATTTGGAAACCATAATCTGGGACGTTTGAAGTACGTGCTAAAAAAACCGAGTCACGGTCGATGTTTTTCGAAACTTTTGTGGCGAATCATTAGTACTGATGATTTAGAATCGAATTTCGAAGAAACGGATAGCATAAAACAGTAAAAGAGTGCTTAAAATCGAGACCCTAATTCGGAAACCTTAATCTTGGACGTTTGAAGTACGTTCTAAAAAAACCGAGTCACGGACGACGTTTTTCGAAACTTTTGTTGGGAATCATTAGGCCGAATTATTTAGAATAGAATTTCGAAGAAACGGAGTGCATAAAACAGAAAAAGAGTAATTAAAATCGAGAACCTAATTCAGAAACCCAAATTTGGGACGTTTGAAGTCCGTGCTAAAAAACATGAGTCACGGTTCACGATTTTTGAAACTTTTGTGGCGAATCATTAGGCCTGATGATTTAGAATCGAAGAGACGGAGTGCATAAAAGAGTAAAAGAGTGCTTCAAATCGAGACCCTAATTTGGAAACCATAATCTGGGACGTTTGAAGTACGTGCTAAAAAAACCGAGTCACGGTCGATGCTTTTCGAAACTTTTGTGGCGAATCATTAGTACTGATGATTTAGAATCGAATTTCGAAGAAACGGATAGCATAAAACAGTAAAAGAGTGCTTAAAATCGAGACCCTAATTCGGAAATCTTAATCTGGGACGTTTGAAGTACGTTCTAAAAAAACCGAGTCACGGACGACATTTTTCGAAACTTTTGTTGGGAATCATTAGGCCGAATTATTTAGAATAGAATTTCGAAGAAACGGAGTGCATAAAACAGAAAAAGAGTAATTAAAATCGAGAACCTAATTCAGAAACCCAAATCTGGGACGTTTGAAGTCCGTGCTAAAAAACATGAGTCACGGTTCACGATTTTTGAAACTTTTGTGGCGAATCATTAGGCCTGATGATTTAGAATCGAAGAGACGGAGTGCATAAAAGAGTAAAAGAGTGCTTCAAATCGAGACCCTAATTTGGAAACCATAATCTGGGACGTTTGAAGTACGTGCTAAAAAAACCGAGTCACGGTCGATGTTTTTCGAAACTTTTGTGGCGAATCATTAGTACTGATGATTTAGAATCGAATTTCGAAGAAACGGATAGCATAAATCAGTAAAAGAGTGCTTAAAATCGAGACCCTAATTCGGAAACCTTAATCTGGGACGTTTGAAGTACGTTCTAAAAAAATCGAGTCACGGACGACGTTTTTCGAAACTTTTGTTGGGAATCATTAGGCCGAATGATTTAGAATAGAATTTCGAAGAAACGGAGTGCATAAAACAGAAAAAGAGTAATTAAAATCGAGAACCTAATTCAGAAACCCAAATCTGGGACGTTTGAAGTCCGTGCTAAAAAACATGAGTCACGGTTCACGATTTTTGAAACTTTTGTGGCGAATCATTAGGCCTGATGATTTAGAATCGAAGAGACGGAGTGCATAAAAGAGTAAAAGAGTGCTTCAAATCGAGACCCTAATTTGGAAACCATAATCTGGGACGTTTGAAGTACGTGCTAAAAAAACCGAGTCACGGTCGATGTTTTTCGAAACTTTTGTGGCGAATCATTAGTACTGGTGATTTAGAATCGAATTTCGAAGAAACGGATAGCATAAAACAGTAAAAGAGTGCTTAAAATCGAGACCCTAATTCGGAAATCTTAATCTGGGACGTTTGAAGTACGTTCTAAAAAAACCGAGTCACGGACGACGTTTTTCGAAACTTTTGTTGGGAATCATTAGGCCGAATGATTTAGAATAGAATTTCGAAGAAACGGAGTGCATAAAACAGAAAAAGAGTAATTAAAATCGAGAACCTAATTCAGAAACCCAAATCTGGGACGTTTGAAGTCCGTGCTAAAAAACATGAGTCACGGTTCACGATTTTTGAAACTTTTGTGGCGAATCATTAGGCCTGATGATTTAGAATCGAAGAGACGAAGTGCATAAAAGAGTAAAAGAGTGCTTCAAATCGAGACCCTAATTTGGAAACCATAATCTGGGACGTTTGAAGTACGTGCTAAAAAAACCGAGTCACGGTCGATGTTTTTCGAAACTTTTGTGGCGAATCATTAGTACTGATGATTTAGAATCGAATTTCGAAGAAACGGATAGCATAAAACAGTAAAAGAGTGCTTAAAATCGAGACCCTAATTCGGAAACCTTAATCTGGGACGTTTGAAGTACGTTCTAAAAAAACCGAGTCACGCTCGACGTTTTTCGAAACTTTTTTGGGGAATCATTAGGCCGAATGATTTAGAATCGAATTTCGAAGAAACGGAGTGCATAAAACAGAAAAAGAGTAATTAAAATCGAGAACCTAATTCAGAAACCCAAATCTGTGACGTTTGAAGTCCGTGCTAAAAAACATGAGTCACGGTTCACGATTTTTGAAACTTTTGTGGCGAATCATTAGGCCTGATGATTTAGAATCGAAGAGACAGAGTGCATAAAAGAGTAAAAGAGTGCTTCAAATCGAGACCCTAATTTGGAAACCATAATCTGGGACGTTTGAAGTACGTGCTAAAAAAACCGAGTCACGGTCGATGTTTTTCGAAACTTTTGTGGCGAATCATTAGTACTGATGATTTAGAATCGAATTTCGAAGAAACGGATAGCATAAAACAGTAAAAGAGTGCTTAAAATCGAGACCCTAATTCGGAAACCTTAATCTGGGACGTTTGAAGTACGTTCTAAAAAAACCGAGTCACGGACGACGTTTTTCGAAACTTTTGTTGGGAATCATTAGGCCGAATGATTTAGAATAGAATTTCGAAGAAACGGAGTGCATAAAACAGAAAAAGAGTAATTAAAACCGAGAACCTAATTCAGAAACCCAAATCTGGGACGTTTGAAGTCCGTGCTAAAAAACATGAGTCACGGTTCACGATTTTTGAAACTTTTGTGGCGAATCATTAGGCCTGATGATTTAGAATCGAAGAGACGGAGTGCATAAAAGAGTAAAAGAGTGCTTCAAATCGAGACCCTAATTTGGAAACCATAATCTGGGACGTTTGAAGTACGTGCTAAAAAAACCGAGTCACGGTCGATGTTTTTCGAAACTTTTGTGGCGAATCATTAGTACTGATGATTTAGAATCGAATTTCGAAGAAACGGATAGCATAAAACAGTAAAAGAGTGCTTAAAATCGAGACCCTAATTCGGAAACCTTAATCTGGGACGTTTGAAGTACGTTCTAAAAAAACCGAGTCACGCTCGACGTTTTTCGAAACTTTTTTGGGGAATCATTAGGCCGAATGATTTAGAATCGAATTTCGAAGAAACGGAGTGCATAAAACAGAAAAAGAGTAATTAAAATCGAGAACCTAATTCAGAAACCCAAATCTGGGACGTTTGAAGTCCGTGCTAAAAAACATGAGTCACGGTTCACGATTTTTGAAACTTTTGTGGCGAATCATTAGGCCTGATGATTTAGAATCGAAGAGACGGAGTGCATAAAAGAGTAAAAGAGTGCTTCAAATCGAGACCCTAATTTGGAAACCATAATCTGGGACGTTTGAAGTACGTGCTAAAAAAACCGAGTCACGGTCGATGTTTTTCGAAACTTTTGTGGCGAATCATTAGTACTGATGATTTAGAATCGAATTTCGAAGAAACGGATAGCATAAAACAGTAAAAGAGTGCTTAAAATCGAGACCCTAATTCGGAAACCTTAATCTGGGACGTTTGAAGTACGTTCTAAAAAAATCGAGTCACGGACGACGTTTTTCGAAACTTTTGTTGGGAATCATTAGGCCGAATGATTTAGAATAGAATTTCGAAGAAACGGAGTGCATAAAACAGAAAAAGAGTAATTAAAATCGAGAACCTAATTCAGAAACCCAAATCTGGGACGTTTGAAGTCCGTGCTAAAAAACATGAGTCACGGTTCACGATTTTTGAAACTTTTGTGGCGAATCATTAGGCCTGATGATTTAGAATCGAAGAGACGGAGTGCATAAAAGAGTAAAAGAGTGCTTCAAATCGAGACCCTAATTTGGAAACCATAATCTGGGACGTTTGAAGTACGTGCTAAAAAAACCGAGTCACGGTCGATGTTTTTCGAAACTTTTGTGGCGAATCATTAGTACTGATGATTTAGAATCGAATTTCGAAGAAACGGATAGCATAAAACAGTAAAAGAGTGCTTAAAATCGAGACCCTAATTCGGAAACCTTAATCTGGGACGTTTGAAGTACGTTCTAAAAAAATCGAGTCACGGACGACGTTTTTCGAAACTTTTGTTGGGAATCATTAGGCCGAATGATTTAGAATAGAATTTCGAAGAAACGGAGTGCATAAAACAGAAAAAGAGTAATTAAAATCGAGAACCTAATTCAGAAACCCAAATCTGGGACGTTTGAAGTCCGTGCTAAAAAACATGAGTCACGGTTCACGATTTTTGAAACTTTTGTGGCGAATCATTAGGCCTGATGATTTAGAATCGAAGAGACGGAGTGCATAAAAGAGTAAAAGAGTGCTTCAAATCGAGACCCTAATTTGGAAACCATAATCTGGGACGTTTGAAGTACGTGCTAAAAAAACCGAGTCACGGTCGATGTTTTTCGAAACTTTTGTGGCGAATCATTAGTACTGGTGATTTAGAATCGAATTTCGAAGAAACGGATAGCATAAAACAGTAAAAGAGTGCTTAAAATCGAGACCCTAATTCGGAAATCTTAATCTGGGACGTTTGAAGTACGTTCTAAAAAAACCGAGTCACGGACGACGTTTTTCGAAACTTTTGTTGGGAATCATTAGGCCGAATGATTTAGAATAGAATTTCGAAGAAACGGAGTGCATAAAACAGAAAAAGAGTAATTAAAATCGAGAACCTAATTCAGAAACCCAAATCTGGGACGTTTGAAGTCCGTGCTAAAAAACATGAGTCACGGTTCACGATTTTTGAAACTTTTGTGGCGAATCATTAGGCCTGATGATTTAGAATCGAAGAGACGAAGTGCATAAAAGAGTAAAAGAGTGCTTCAAATCGAGACCCTAATTTGGAAACCATAATCTGGGACGTTTGAAGTACGTGCTAAAAAAACCGAGTCACGGTCGATGTTTTTCGAAACTTTTGTGGCGAATCATTAGTACTGATGATTTAGAATCGAATTTCGAAGAAACGGATAGCATAAAACAGTAAAAGAGTGCTTAAAATCGAGACCCTAATTCGGAAACCTTAATCTGGGACGTTTGAAGTACGTTCTAAAAAAACCGAGTCACGGACGACGTTTTTGGAAACTTTTGTTGGGAATCATTAGGCCGAATGATTTAGAATAGAATTTCGAAGAAACGGAGTGCATAAAACAGAAAAAGAGAAATTAAAATCGAGAACCTAATTCAGAAACCCAAATCTGGGACGTTTGAAGTCCGTGCTAAAAAACATGAGTCACGGTTCACGATTTTTGAAACTTTTGTGGCGAATCATTAGGCCTGATGATTTAGAATCGAAGAGACGGAGTGCATAAAAGAGTAAAAGAGTGCTTCAAATCGAGACCCTAATTTGGAAACCATAATCTGGGACGTTTGAAGTACGTGCTAAAAAAACCAAGTCACGGTCGATGTTTTTCGAAACTTTTGTGGCGAATCATTAGTACTGATGATTTAGAATCGAGACCCTAATTCGGAAACCTTAATCTGGGACGTTTGAAGTACGTTCTAAAAAAATCGAGTCACGGACGACGTTTTTCGAAACTTTTGTTGGGAATCATTAGGCCGAATGATTTAGAATAGAATTTCGAAGAAACGGAGTGCATAAAACAGAAAAAGAGTAATTAAAATCGAGAACCTAATTCAGAAACCCAAATCTGGGACGTTTGAAGTCCGTGCTAAAAAACATGAGTCACGGTTCACGATTTTTGAAACTTTTGTGGCGAATCATTAGGCCTGATGATTTAGAATCGAAGAGACGGAGTGCATAAAAGAGTAAAAGAGTGCTTCAAATCGAGACCCTAATTTGGAAACCATAATCTGGGACGTTTGAAGTACGTGCTAAAAAAACCGAGTCACGGTCGATGTTTTTCGAAACTTTTGTGGCGAATCATTAGTACTGGTGATTTAGAATCGAATTTCGAAGAAACGGATAGCATAAAACAGTAAAAGAGTGCTTAAAATCGAGACCCTAATTCGGAAATCTTAATCTGGGACGTTTGAAGTACGTTCTAAAAAAACCGAGTCACGGACGACGTTTTTCGAAACTTTTGTTGGGAATCATTAGGCCGAATGATTTAGAATAGAATTTCGAAGAAACGGAGTGCATAAAACAGAAAAAGAGTAATTAAAATCGAGAACCTAATTCAGAAACCCAAATCTGGGACGTTTGAAGTCCGTGCTAAAAAACATGAGTCACGGTTCACGATTTTTGAAACTTTTGTGGCGAATCATTAGGCCTGATGATTTAGAATCGAAGAGACGAAGTGCATAAAAGAGTAAAAGAGTGCTTCAAATCGAGACCCTAATTTGGAAACCATAATCTGGGACGTTTGAAGTACGTGCTAAAAAAACCGAGTCACGGTCGATGTTTTTCGAAACTTTTGTGGCGAATCATTAGTACTGATGATTTAGAATCGAATTTCGAAGAAACGGATAGCATAAAACAGTAAAAGAGTGCTTAAAATCGAGACCCTAATTCGGAAACCTTAATCTGGGACGTTTGAAGTACGTTCTAAAAAAACCGAGTCACGGACGACGTTTTTGGAAACTTTTGTTGGGAATCATTAGGCCGAATGATTTAGAATAGAATTTCGAAGAAACGGAGTGCATAAAACAGAAAAAGAGAAATTAAAATCGAGAACCTAATTCAGAAACCCAAATCTGGGACGTTTGAAGTCCGTGCTAAAAAACATGAGTCACGGTTCACGATTTTTGAAACTTTTGTGGCGAATCATTAGGCCTGATGATTTAGAATCGAAGAGACGGAGTGCATAAAAGAGTAAAAGAGTGCTTCAAATCGAGACCCTAATTTGGAAACCATAATCTGGGACGTTTGAAGTACGTGCTAAAAAAACCGAGTCACGGTCGATGTTTTTCGAAACTTTTGTGGCGAATCATTAGTACTGATGATTTAGAATCGAATTTCGAAGAAACGGATAGCATAAAACAGTAAAAGAGTGCTTAAAATCGAGACCCTAATTTGGAAACCTTAATCTAGGACGTTTGAAGTACGTTCTAAAAAAACCGAGTCACGGACGACGTTTTTCCAAACTTTTTTGGGGAATCATTAGGCCGAATGATTTAGAATAGAATTTCGAAGAAACAGAGTGCATAAAACAGAAAAAGAGTAATTAAAATCGAGAACCTAATTCAGAAACCCAAATCTGGGACGTTTGAAGTCCGTGCTAAAAAACATGAGTCACGGTTCACGATTTTTGAAACTTTTGTGGCGAATCATTAGGCCTGATGATTTAGAATCGAAGAGACAGAGTGCATAAAAGAGTAAAAGAGTGCTTCAAATCGAGACCCTAATTCGGAAACCTTAATCTGGGACGTTTGAAGTACGTGCTAATAAAACCGAGTCACGGTCGATGTTTTTCGAAACTTTTGTGGCGAATCATTAGTACTGATGATTTAGAATCGAATTTCGAAGAAACGGATAGCATAAAACAGTAAAAGAGTGCTTAAAATCGAGACCCTAATTCGGAAACCTTAATCTGGGACGTTTGAAGTACGTTCTAAAAAAACCGAGTCAAGGACGACGTTTTTCGAAACTTTTGTTGGGAATCATTAGGCCGAATGAGAAACGGAGTGCATAAAACAGAAAAAGAGTAATTAAAATCGAGAACCTAATTCAGAAACCCAAATCTGGGACGTTTGAAGTCCGTGCTAAAAAACATGAGTCACGGTTCACGATTTTTGAAACTTTTGTGGCGAATCATTAGGCCTGATGATTTAGAATCGAAGAGACGGAGTGCATAAAAGAGTAAAAGAGTGCTTCAAATCGAGACCCTAATTTGGAAACCATAATCTGGGACGTTTGAAGTACGTGCTAAAAAAACCGAGTCACGGTCGATGTTTTTCGAAACTTTTGTGGCGAATCATTAGTACTGATGATTTAGAATCGAATTTCGAAGAAACGGATAGCATAAAACAGTAAAAGAGTGCTTAAAATCGAGACCCTAATTTGGAAACCTTAATCTAGGACGTTTGAAGTACGTTCTAAAAAAACCGAGTCACGGACGACGTTTTTCGAAACTTTTTTGGGGAATCATTAGGCCGAATGATTTAGAATAGAATTTCGAAGAAACGGAGTGCATAAAACAGAAAAAGAGTAATTAAAATCGAGAACCTAATTCAGAAACCCAAATCTGGGACGTTTGAAGTCCGTGCTAAAAAACATGAGTCACGGTTCACGATTTTTGAAACTTTTGTGGCGAATCATTAGGCCTGATGATTTAGAATCGTAGAGACGGAGTGCATAAAAGAGTAAAAGAGTGCTTCAAATCGAGACCCTAATTTGGAAACCATAATCTGGGACGTTTGAAGTACGTGCTAAAAAAACCGAGTCACGGTCGATGTTTTTCGAAACTTTTGTGGCGAATCATTAGTACTGATGATTTAGAATCGAATTTCGAAGAAACGGATAGCATAAAACAGTAAAAGAGTGCTTAAAATCGAGACCCTAATTCGGAAACCTTAATCTTGGACGTTTGAAGTACGTTCTAAAAAAACCGAGTCACGGACGACGTTTTTCGAAACTTTTGTTGGGAATCATTAGGCCGAATTATTTAGAATAGAATTTCGAAGAAACGGAGTGCATAAAACAGAAAAAGAGTAATTAAAATCGAGAACCTAATTCAGAAACCCAAATTTGGGACGTTTGAAGTCCGTGCTAAAAAACATGAGTCACGGTTCACGATTTTTGAAACTTTTGTGGCGAATCATTAGGCCTGATGATTTAGAATCGAAGAGACGGAGTGCATAAAAGAGTAAAAGAGTGCATCAAATCGAGACCCTAATTTGGAAACCATAATCTGGGACGTTTGAAGTACGTGCTAAAAAAACCGAGTCACGGTCGATGTTTTTCGAAACTTTTGTGGCGAATCATTAGTACTGATGATTTAGAATCGAATTTCGAAGAAACGGATAGCATAAAACAGTAAAAGAGTGCTTAAAATCGAGACCCTAATTTGGAAACCTTAATCTAGGACGTTTGAAGTACGTTCTAAAAAAACCGAGTCACGGACGACGTTTTTCGAAACTTTTTTGGGGAATCATTAGGCCGAATGATTTAGAATAGAATTTCGAAGAAACAGAGTGCATAAAACAGAAAAAGAGTAATTAAAATCGAGAACCTAATTCAGAAACCCAAATCTGGGACGTTTGAAGTCCGTGCTAAAAAACATGAGTCACGGTTCACGATTTTTGAAACTTTTGTGGCGAATCATTAGGCCTGATGATTTAGAATCGAAGAGACAGAGTGCATAAAAGAGTAAAAGAGTGCTTCAAATCGAGACCCTAATTCGGAAACCTTAATCTGGGACGTTTGAAGTACGTGCTAATAAAACCGAGTCACGGTCGATGTTTTTCGAAACTTTTGTGGCGAATCATTAGTACTGATGATTTAGAATCGAATTTCGAAGAAACGGATAGCATAAAACAGTAAAAGAGTGCTTAAAATCGAGACCCTAATTCGGAAACCTTAATCTGGGACGTTTGAAGTACGTTCTAAAAAAACCGAGTCAAGGACGACGTTTTTCGAAACTTTTGTTGGGAATCATTAGGCCGAATGAGAAACGGAGTGCATAAAACAGAAAAAGAGTAATTAAAATCGAGAACCTAATTCAGAAACCCAAATCTGGGACGTTTGAAGTCCGTGCTAAAAAACATGAGTCACGGTTCACGATTTTTGAAACTTTTGTGGCGAATCATTAGGCCTGATGATTTAGAATCGAAGAGACGGAGTGCATAAAAGAGTAAAAGAGTGCTTCAAATCGAGACCCTAATTTGGAAACCATAATCTGGGACGTTTGAAGTACGTGCTAAAAAAACCGAGTCACGGTCGATGTTTTTCGAAACTTTTGTGGCGAATCATTAGTACTGATGATTTAGAATCGAATTTCGAAGAAACGGATAGCATAAAACAGTAAAAGAGTGCTTAAAATCGAGACCCTAATTTGGAAACCTTAATCTAGGACGTTTGAAGTACGTTCTAAAAAAACCGAGTCACGGACGACGTTTTTCGAAACTTTTTTGGGGAATCATTAGGCCGAATGATTTAGAATAGAATTTCGAAGAAACGGAGTGCATAAAACAGAAAAAGAGTAATTAAAATCGAGAACCTAATTCAGAAACCCAAATCTGGGACGTTTGAAGTCCGTGCTAAAAAACATGAGTCACGGTTCACGATTTTTGAAACTTTTGTGGCGAATCATTAGGCCTGATGATTTAGAATCGTAGAGACGGAGTGCATAAAAGAGTAAAAGAGTGCTTCAAATCGAGACCCTAATTTGGAAACCATAATCTGGGACGTTTGAAGTACGTGCTAAAAAAACCGAGTCACGGTCGATGTTTTTCGAAACTTTTGTGGCGAATCATTAGTACTGATGATTTAGAATCGAATTTCGAAGAAACGGATAGCATAAAACAGTAAAAGAGTGCTTAAAATCGAGACCCTAATTCGGAAACCTTAATCTTGGACGTTTGAAGTACGTTCTAAAAAAACCGAGTCACGGACGACGTTTTTCGAAACTTTTGTTGGGAATCATTAGGCCGAATTATTTAGAATAGAATTTCGAAGAAACGGAGTGCATAAAACAGAAAAAGAGTAATTAAAATCGAGAACCTAATTCAGAAACCCAAATTTGGGACGTTTGAAGTCCGTGCTAAAAAACATGAGTCACGGTTCACGATTTTTGAAACTTTTGTGGCGAATCATTAGGCCTGATGATTTAGAATCGAAGAGACGGAGTGCATAAAAGAGTAAAAGAGTGCTTCAAATCGAGACCCTAATTTGGAAACCATAATCTGGGACGTTTGAAGTACGTGCTAAAAAAACCGAGTCACGGTCGATGTTTTTCGAAACTTTTGTGGCGAATCATTAGTACTGATGATTTAGAATCGAATTTCGAAGAAACGGATAGCATAAAACAGTAAAAGAGTGCTTAAAATCGAGACCCTAATTTGGAAACCTTAATCTAGGACGTTTGAAGTACGTTCTAAAAAAACCGAGTCACGGACGACGTTTTTCGAAACTTTTTTGGGGAATCATTAGGCCGAATGATTTAGAATAGAATTTCGAAGAAACAGAGTGCATAAAACAGAAAAAGAGTAATTAAAATCGAGAACCTAATTCAGAAACCCAAATCTGGGACGTTTGAAGTCCGTGCTAAAAAACATGAGTCACGGTTCACGATTTTTGAAACTTTTGTGGCGAATCATTAGGCCTGATGATTTAGAATCGAAGAGACAGAGTGCATAAAAGAGTAAAAGAGTGCTTCAAATCGAGACCCTAATTCGGAAACCTTAATCTGGGACGTTTGAAGTACGTGCTAATAAAACCGAGTCACGGTCGATGTTTTTCGAAACTTTTGTGGCGAATCATTAGTACTGATGATTTAGAATCGAATTTCGAAGAAACGGATAGCATAAAACAGTAAAAGAGTGCTTAAAATCGAGACCCTAATTCGGAAACCTTAATCTGGGACGTTTGAAGTACGTTCTAAAAAAACCGAGTCAAGGACGACGTTTTTCGAAACTTTTGTTGGGAATCATTAGGCCGAATGAGAAACGGAGTGCATAAAACAGAAAAAGAGTAATTAAAATCGAGAACCTAATTCAGAAACCCAAATCTGAGACGTTTGAAGTCCGTGCTAAAAAACATGAGTCACGGTTCACGATTTTTGAAACTTTTGTGGCGAATCATTAGGCCTGATGATTTAGAATCGAAGAGACGGAGTGCATAAAAGAGTAAAAGAGTGCTTCAAATCGAGACCCTAATTTGGAAACCATAATCTGGGACGTTTGAAGTACGTGCTAAAAAAACCGAGTCACGGTCGATGTTTTTCGAAACTTTTGTGGCGAATCATTAGTACTGATGATTTAGAATCGAATTTCGAAGAAACGGATAGCATAAAACAGTAAAAGAGTGCTTAAAATCGAGACCCTAATTCGGAAACCTTAATCTGGGACGTTTGAAGTACGTTCTAAAAAAACCGAGTCACGGACGACGTTTTTCGAAACTTTTGTTGGGAATCATTAGGCCGAATGATTTAGAATAGAATTTCGAAGAAACGGAGTGCATAAAACAGAAAAAGAGTAATTAAAATCGAGAACCTAATTCAGAAACCCAAATCTGGGACGTTTGAAGTCCGTGCTAAAAAACATGAGTCACGGTTCACGATTTTTGAAACTTTTGTGGCGAATCATTAGGCCTGATGATTTAGAATCGAAGAGACGGAGTGCATAAAAGAGTAAAAGAGTGCTTCAAATCGAGACCCTAATTTGGAAACCATAATCTGGGACGTTTGAAGTACGTGCTAAAAAAACCGAGTCACGGTCGATGTTTTTCGAAACTTTTGTGGCGAATCATTAGTACTGATGATTTAGAATCGAATTTCGAAGAAACGGATAGCATAAAACAGTAAAAGAGTGCTTAAAATCGAGACCCTAATTCGGAAACCTTAATCTGGGACGTTTGAAGTACGTTCTAAAAAAATCGAGTCACGGACGACGTTTTTCGAAACTTTTGTTGGGAATCATTAGGCCGAATGATTTAGAATAGAATTTCGAAGAAACGGAGTGCATAAAACAGAAAAAGAGTAATTAAAATCGAGAACCTAATTCAGAAACCCAAATCTGGGACGTTTGAAGTCCGTGCTAAAAAACATGAGTCACGGTTCACGATTTTTGAAACTTTTGTGGCGAATCATTAGGCCTGATGATTTAGAATCGAAGAGACGGAGTGCATAAAAGAGTAAAAGAGTGCTTCAAATCGAGACCCTAATTTGGAAACCATAATCTGGGACGTTTGAAGTACGTGCTAAAAAAACCGAGTCACGGTCGATGTTTTTCGAAACTTTTGTGGCGAATCATTAGTACTGATGATTTAGAATCGAATTTCGAAGAAACGGATAGCATAAAACAGTAAAAGAGTGCTTAAAATCGAGACCCTAATTCGGAAATCTTAATCTGGGACGTTTGAAGTACGTTCTAAAAAAACCGATTCACGGACGACGTTTTTCGAAACTTTTGTTGGGAATCATTAGGCCGAATGATTTAGAATAGAATTTCGAAGAAACGGAGTGCATAAAACAGAAAAAGAGTAATTAAAATCGAGAACCTAATTCAGAAACCCAAATCTGGGACGTTTGAAGTCCGTGCTAAAAAACATGAGTCACGGTTCACGATTTTTGAAACTTTTGTGGCGAATCATTAGGCCTGATGATTTAGAATCGAAGAGACGGAGTGCATAAAAGAGTAAAAGAGTGCTTCAAATCGAGACCCTAATTTGGAAACCATAATCTGGGACGTTTGAAGTACGTGTTAAAAAAACCGAGTCACGGTCGATGTTTTTCGAAACTTTTGTGGCGAATCATTAGTACTGATGATTTAGAATCGAATTTCGAAGAAACGGATAGCATAAAACAGTAAAAGAGTGCTTAAAATCGAGACCCTAATTTGGAAACCTTAATCTAGGACGTTTGAAGTACGTTCTAAAAAAACCGAGTCACGGACGACGTTTTTCGAAACTTTTTTGGGGAATCATTAGGCCGAATGATTTAGAATAGAATTTCGAAGAAACATAGTGCATAAAACAGAAAAAGAGTAATTAAAATCGAGAACCTAATTCAAAAACCCAAATCTGGGACGTTTGAAGTCCGTGCTAAAAAACATGAGTCACGGTTCACGATTTTTGAAACTTTTGTGGCGAATCATTAGGCCTGATGATTTAGAATCGAAGAGACGGAGTGCATAAAAGAGTAAAAGAGTGCTTCAAATCGAGACCCTAATTCGGAAACCTTAATCTGGGACGTTTGAAGTACGTGCTAATAAAACCGAGTCACGGTCGATGTTTTTCGAAACTTTTGTGGCGAATCATTAGTACTGATGATTTAGAATCGAATTTCGAAGAAACGGATAGCATAAAACAGTAAAAGAGTGCTTAAAATCGAGACCCTAATTCGGAAACCTTAATCTGGGACGATTGAAGTACGTTCTAAAAAAACCGAGTCAAGGACGACGTTTTTCGAAACTTTTGTTGGGAATCATTAGGCCGAATGAGAAACGGAGTGCATAAAACAGAAAAAGAGTAATTAAAATCGAGAACCTAATTCAGAAACCCAAATCTGGGACGTTTGAAGTCCGTGCTAAAAAACATGAGTCACGGTTCACGATTTTTGAAACTTTTGTGGCGAATCATTAGGCCTAATGATTTAGAATCGAAGAGACGGAGTGCATAAAAGAGTAAAAGAGTGCTTCAAATCGAGACCCTAATTTGGAAACCATAATCTGGGACGTTTGAAGTACGTGCTAAAAAAACCGAGTCACGGTCGATGTTTTTCGAAACTTTTGTGGCGAATCATTAGTACTGATGATTTAGAATCGAATTTCGAAGAAACGGATAGCATAAAACAGTAAAAGAGTGCTTAAAATCGAGACCCTAATTTGGAAACCTTAATCTAGGACGTTTGAAGTACGTTCTAAAAAAACCGAGTCACGGACGACGTTTTTCGAAACTTTTTTGGGGAATCATTAGGCCGAATGATTTAGAATAGAATTTCGAAGAAACAGAGTGCATAAAACAGAAAAAGAGTAATTAAAATCGAGAACCTAATTCAGAAACCCAAATCTGGGACGTTTGAAGTCCGTGCTAAAAAACATGAGTCACGGTTCACGATTTTTGAAACTTTTGTGGCGAATCATTAGGCCTGATGATTTAGAATCGAAGAGACGGAGTGCATAAAAGAGTAAAAGAGTGCTTCAAATCGAGACCCTAATTCGGAAACCTTAATCTGGGACGTTTGAAGTACGTGCTAATAAAACCGAGTCACGGTCGATGTTTTTCGAAACTTTTGTGGCGAATCATTAGTACTGATGATTTAGAATCGAATTTCGAAGAAACGGATAGCATAAAACAGTAAAAGAATGCTTAAAATCGAGACCCTAATTCGGAAACCTTAATCTGGGACGTTTGAAGTACGTTCTAAAAAAACCGAGTCAAGGACGACGTTTTTCGAAACTTTTGTTGGGAATCATTAGGCCGAATGAGAAACGGAGTGCATAAAACAGAAAAAGAGTAATTAAAATCGAGAACCTAATTCAGAAACCCAAATCTGGGACGTTTGAAGTCCGTGCTAAAAAACATGAGTCACGGTTCACGATTTTTGAAACTTTTGTGGCGAATCATTAGGCCTGATGATTTAGAATCGAAGAGACGGAGTGCATAAAAGAGTAAAAGAGTGCTTCAAATCGAGACCCTAATTTGGAAACCATAATCTGGGACGTTTGAAGTACGTGCTAAAAAAACCGAGTCACGGTCGATGTTTTTCGAAACTTTTGTGGCGAATCATTAGTACTGATGATTTAGAATCGAATTTCGAAGAAACGGATAGCATAAAACAGTAAAAGAGTGCTTAAAATCGAGACCCTAATTCGGAAACCTTAATCTGGGACGTTTGAAGTACGTTCTAAAAAAATCGAGTCACGGACGACGTTTTTCGAAACTTTTGTTGGGAATCATTAGGCCGAATGATTTAGAATAGAATTTCGAAGAAACGGAGTGCATAAAACAGAAAAAGAGTAATTAAAATCGAGAACCTAATTCAGAAACCCAAATCTGGGACGTTTGAAGTCCGTGCTAAAAAACATGAGTCACGGTTCACGATTTTTGAAACTTTTGTGGCGAATCATTAGGCCTGATGATTTAGAATCGAAGAGACGGAGTGCATAAAAGAGTAAAAGAGTGCTTCAAATCGAGACCCTAATTTGGAAACCATAATCTGGGACGTTTGAAGTACGTGCTAATAAAACCGAGTCACGGTCGATGTTTTTCGAAACTTTTGTGGCGAATCATTAGTACTGATGATTTAGAATCGAATTTCGAAGAAACGGATAGCATAAAACAGTAAAAGAGTGCTTAAAATCGAGACCCTAATTCGGAAACCTTAATTTGGGACGTTTGAAGTACGTTCTAAAAAAACCGAGTCACGGACGACGTTTTTCGAAACTTTTGTTGGGAATCATTAGGCCGAATGATTTAGAATAGAATTTCGAAGAAACGGTGTGCATAAAACAATTAAAGAGTGCTGGAAATCGAGACCCTAATTCGGAAACCTTAATATTGGACGTTTGAAGTACGTGCTAAAAAAACAGTGTCACGGTCGATGTTTTTCGAAACTTTTATGGCGAATCATTAGGCCTGATGATTTAGAATCGAAGAGACGGAGTGCATAAAAGAGTAAAAGAGTGCTTCAAATCGAGACCCTAATTTGGAAACCATAATCTGGGACGTTTGAAGTACGTGCTAAAAAAACCGAGTCACGGTCGATGTTTTTCGAAACTTTTATGGCGAATCATTAGTACTGATGATTTAGAATCGAATTTCGAAGAAACGGATAGCATAAAACAGTAAAAGAGTGCTTAAAATCGAGACCCTAATTCGGAAACCTTAATCTGGGACGTTTGAAGTACGTTCTAAAAAAACCGAGTCACGGACGACGTTTTTCGAAACTTTTGTTGGGAATCATTAGGCCGAATGATTTAGAATAGAATTTCGAAGAAACGGAGTGCATAAAACAAAAAAAGAGTAATTAAAATCGAGAACCTAATTCAGAAACCCAAATATGGGACGTTTGAAGTCCGTGCTAAAAAACATGAGTCACGGTTCACGATTTTTGAAACTTTTGTGGCGAATCATTAGGCCTGATGATTTAGAATCGAAGAGACGGAGTGCATAAAAGAGTAAAAGAGTGCTTCAAATCGAGACCCTAATTTGGAAACCTTAATCTGGGACGTTTGAAGTACATGCTAAAAAAATGGACTCACGTTCGATGTTTTTCGAAACTTTTGTGGCGAATAATTAGTACTGATGATTTAGAATCGAATTTCGAAGAAACGGATAGCATAAAACAGTAAAAGAGTGCTTAAAATCGAGACCCTAATTCGGAAACCTTAATCTGGGACGTTTGAAGTCCGTGCTAAAAAACATGAGTCACGGTTCACGATTTTTGAAACTTTTGTGGCGAATCATTAGGCCTGATGATTTAGAATCGAAGAGACGGAGTGCATAAAAGAGTAAAAGATTGCTTCAAATCGAGACCCTAATTTGGAAACCATAATCTGGGACGTTTGAAGTAGGTGCTAAAAAAACCGAGTCACGGTCGATGTTTTTCGAAACTTTTGTGGCGAATCATTAGTACTGATGATTTAGAATCGAATTTCGAAGAAACGGATAGCATAAAACAGTAAAAGAGTGCTTAAAATCGAGACCCTAATTCGGAAACCTTAATCTTGGACGTTTGAAGTACGTTCTAAAAAAACCGAGTCACGGACGACGTTTTTCGAAACTTTTGTTGGGAATCATTAGGCCGAATTATTTAGAATAGAATTTCGAAGAAACGGAGTGCATAAAACAGAAAAAGAGTAATTAAAATCGGGAACCTAATTCAGAAACCCAAATTTGGGACGTTTGAAGTCCGTGCTAAAAAACATGAGTCACGGTTCACGATTTTTGAAACTTTTGTGGCGAATCATTAGGCCTGATGATTTAGAATCGAAGAGACGGAGTGCATAAAAGAGTAAAAGAGTGCTTCAAATCGAGACCCTAATTTGGAAACCATAATCTGGGACGTTTGAAGTACGTGCTAAAAAAACCGAGTCACGGTCGATGTTTTTCGAAACTTTTATGGCGAATCATTAGTACTGATGATTTAGAATCGAATTTCGAAGAAACGGATAGCATAAAACAGTAAAAGAGTGCTTAAAATCGAGACCCTAATTCGGAAACCTTAATCTGGGACGTTTGAAGTACGTTCTAAAAAAACCGAGTCACGGACGACGTTTTTCGAAACTTTTGTTGGGAATCATTAGGCCGAATTATTTAGAATAGAATTTCGAAGAAACGGAGTGCATAAAACAGAAAAAGAGTAATTAAAATCGAGAACCTAATTCAGAAACCCAAATTTGGGACGTTTGAAGTCCGTGCTAAAAAACATGAGTCACGGTTCACGATTTTTGAAACTTTTGTGGCGAATCATTAGGCCTGATGATTTAGAATCGAAGAGACGGAGTGCATAAAAGAGTAAAAGAGTGCTTCAAATCGAGACCCTAATTTGGAAACCATAATCTGGGACGTTTGAAGTACGTGCTAAAAAAACCGAGTCACGGTCGATGTTTTTCGAAACTTTTGTGGCGAATCATTAGTACTGATGATTTAGAATCGAATTTCGAAGAAACGGATAGCATAAAACAGTAAAAGAGTGCTTAAAATCGAGACCCTAATTCGGAAACCTTATTCTGGGACGTTTGAAGTACGTTCTAAAAAAACCGAGTCACGGACGACGTTTTTCGAAACTTTTGTTGGGAATCATTAGGCCGAATGATTTAGAATAGAATTTCGAAGAAACAGAGTGCATAAAACAGAAAAAGAGTAATTAAAATCGAGACCCTAATTCGGAAACCCAAATCTGGGACGTTTGAAGTCCGTGCTAAAAAACATGAGTCACGGTTCACGATTTTTGAAACTTTTGTGGCGAATCATTAGGCCTGATGATTTAGAATCGAAGAGACGGAGTGCATAAAAGAGTAAAAGAGTGCTTCAAATCGAGACCCTAATTTGGAAACCATAATCTGGGACGTTTGAAGTACGTGCTAAAAAAACCGAGTCACGGTCGATGTTTTTCGAAACTTTTGTGGCGAATCATTAGTACTGATGATTTAGAATCGAATTTCGAAGAAACGGATAGCATAAAACAGTAAAAGAGTGCTTAAAATCGAGACCCTAATTCGGAAACCTTAATCTGGGACGTTTGAAGTACGTTCTAAAAAAATCGAGTCACGGACGACGTTTTTCGAAACTTTTGTTGGGAATCATTAGGCCGAATGATTTAGAATAGAATTTCGAAGAAACGGAGTGCATAAAACAGAAAAAGAGTAATTAAAATCGAGAACCTAATTCAGAAACCCAAATCTGGGACGTTTGAAGTCCGTGCTAAAAAACATGAGTCACGGTTCACGATTTTTGAAACTTTTGTGGCGAATCATTAGGCCTGATGATTTAGAATCGAAGAGACGGAGTGCATAAAAGAGTAAAAGAGTGCTTCAAATCGAGACCCTAATTTGGAAACCATAATCTGGGACGTTTGAAGTACGTGCTAATAAAACCGAGTCACGGTCGATGTTTTTCGAAACTTTTGTGGCGAATCATTAGTACTGATGATTTAGAATCGAATTTCGAAGAAACGGATAGCATAAAACAGTAAAAGAGTGCTTAAAATCGAGACCCTAATTCGGAAACCTTAATTTGGGACGTTTGAAGTACGTTCTAAAAAAACCGAGTCACGGACGACGTTTTTCGAAACTTTTGTTGGGAATCATTAGGCCGAATGATTTAGAATAGAATTTCGAAGAAACGGTGTGCATAAAACAATTAAAGAGTGCTGGAAATCGAGACCCTAATTCGGAAACCTTAATATTGGACGTTTGAAGTACGTGCTAAAAAAACAGTGTCACGGTCGATGTTTTTCGAAACTTTTATGGCGAATCATTAGGCCTGATGATTTAGAATCGAAGAGACGGAGTGCATAAAAGAGTAAAAGAGTGCTTCAAATCGAGACCCTAATTTGGAAACCATAATCTGGGACGTTTGAAGTACGTGCTAAAAAAACCGAGTCACGGTCGATGTTTTTCGAAACTTTTATGGCGAATCATTAGTACTGATGATTTAGAATCGAATTTCGAAGAAACGGATAGCATAAAACAGTAAAAGAGTGCTTAAAATCGAGACCCTAATTCGGAAACCTTAATCTGGGACGTTTGAAGTACGTTCTAAAAAAACCGAGTCACGGACGACGTTTTTCGAAACTTTTGTTGGGAATCATTAGGCCGAATGATTTAGAATAGAATTTCGAAGAAACGGAGTGCATAAAACAAAAAAAGAGTAATTAAAATCGAGAACCTAATTCAGAAACCCAAATATGGGACGTTTGAAGTCCGTGCTAAAAAACATGAGTCACGGTTCACGATTTTTGAAACTTTTGTGGCGAATCATTAGGCCTGATGATTTAGAATCGAAGAGACGGAGTGCATAAAAGAGTAAAAGAGTGCTTCAAATCGAGACCCTAATTTGGAAACCTTAATCTGGGACGTTTGAAGTACATGCTAAAAAAATGGACTCACGTTCGATGTTTTTCGAAACTTTTGTGGCGAATCATTAGTACTGATGATTTAGAATCGAATTTCGAAGAAACGGATAGCATAAAACAGTAAAAGAGTGCTTAAAATCGAGACCCTAATTCGGAAACCTTAATCTGGGACGTTTGAAGTCCGTGCTAAAAAACATGAGTCACGGTTCACGATTTTTGAAACTTTTGTGGCGAATCATTAGGCCTGATGATTTAGAATCGAAGAGACGGAGTGCATAAAAGAGTAAAAGATTGCTTCAAATCGAGACCCTAATTTGGAAACCATAATCTGGGACGTTTGAAGTAGGTGCTAAAAAAACCGAGTCACGGTCGATGTTTTTCGAAACTTTTGTGGCGAATCATTAGTACTGATGATTTAGAATCGAATTTCGAAGAAACGGATAGCATAAAACAGTAAAAGAGTGCTTAAAATCGAGACCCTAATTCGGAAACCTTAATCTTGGACGTTTGAAGTACGTTCTAAAAAAACCGAGTCACGGACGACGTTTTTCGAAACTTTTGTTGGGAATCATTAGGCCGAATTATTTAGAATAGAATTTCGAAGAAACGGAGTGCATAAAACAGAAAAAGAGTAATTAAAATCGGGAACCTAATTCAGAAACCCAAATTTGGGACGTTTGAAGTCCGTGCTAAAAAACATGAGTCACGGTTCACGATTTTTGAAACTTTTGTGGCGAATCATTAGGCCTGATGATTTAGAATCGAAGAGACGGAGTGCATAAAAGAGTAAAAGAGTGCTTCAAATCGAGACCCTAATTTGGAAACCATAATCTGGGACGTTTGAAGTACGTGCTAAAAAAACCGAGTCACGGTCGATGTTTTTCGAAACTTTTATGGCGAATCATTAGTACTGATGATTTAGAATCGAATTTCGAAGAAACGGATAGCATAAAACAGTAAAAGAGTGCTTAAAATCGAGACCCTAATTCGGAAACCTTAATCTGGGACGTTTGAAGTACGTTCTAAAAAAACCGAGTCACGGACGACGTTTTTCGAAACTTTTGTTGGGAATCATTAGGCCGAATTATTTAGAATAGAATTTCGAAGAAACGGAGTGCATAAAACAGAAAAAGAGTAATTAAAATCGAGAACCTAATTCAGAAACCCAAATTTGGGACGTTTGAAGTCCGTGCTAAAAAACATGAGTCACGGTTCACGATTTTTGAAACTTTTGTGGCGAATCATTAGGCCTGATGATTTAGAATCGAAGAGACGGAGTGCATAAAAGAGTAAAAGAGTGCTTCAAATCGAGACCCTAATTTGGAAACCATAATCTGGGACGTTTGAAGTACGTGCTAAAAAAACCGAGTCACGGTCGATGTTTTTCGAAACTTTTGTGGCGAATCATTAGTACTGATGATTTAGAATCGAATTTCGAAGAAACGGATAGCATAAAACAGTAAAAGAGTGCTTAAAATCGAGACCCTAATTCGGAAACCTTATTCTGGGACGTTTGAAGTACGTTCTAAAAAAACCGAGTCACGGACGACGTTTTTCGAAACTTTTGTTGGGAATCATTAGGCCGAATGATTTAGAATAGAATTTCGAAGAAACAGAGTGCATAAAACAGAAAAAGAGTAATTAAAATCGAGACCCTAATTCGGAAACCCAAATCTGGGACGTTTGAAGTCCGTGCTAAAAAACATGAGTCACGGTTCACGATTTTTGAAACTTTTGTGGCGAATCATTAGGCCTGATGATTTAGAATCGAAGAGACGGAGTGCATAAAAGAGTAAAAGAGTGCTTCAAATCGAGACCCTAATTTGGAAACCATAATCTGGGACGTTTGAAGTACGTGCTAAAAAAACCGAGTCACGGTCGATGTTTTTCGAAACTTTTGTGGCGAATCATTAGTACTGATGATTTAGAATCGAATTTCGAAGAAACGGATAGCATAAAACAGTAAAAGAGTGCTTAAAATCGAGACCCTAATTCGGAAACCTTAATCTGGGACGTTTGAAGTACGTTCTAAAAAAATCGAGTCACGGACGACGTTTTTCGAAACTTTTGTTGGGAATCATTAGGCCGAATGATTTAGAATAGAATTTCGAAGAAACGGAGTGCATAAAACAGAAAAAGAGTAATTAAAATCGAGAACCTAATTCAGAAACCCAAATCTGGGACGTTTGAAGTCCGTGCTAAAAAACATGAGTCACGGTTCACGATTTTTGAAACTTTTGTGGCGAATCATTAGGCCTGATGATTTAGAATCGAAGAGACGGAGTGCATAAAAGAGTAAAAGAGTGCTTCAAATCGAGACCCTAATTTGGAAACCATAATCTGGGACGTTTGAAGTACGTGCTAATAAAACCGAGTCACGGTCGATGTTTTTCGAAACTTTTGTGGCGAATCATTAGTACTGATGATTTAGAATCGAATTTCGAAGAAACGGATAGCATAAAACAGTAAAAGAGTGCTTAAAATCGAGACCCTAATTCGGAAACCTTAATTTGGGACGTTTGAAGTACGTTCTAAAAAAACCGAGTCACGGACGACGTTTTTCGAAACTTTTGTTGGGAATCATTAGGCCGAATGATTTAGAATAGAATTTCGAAGAAACGGTGTGCATAAAACAATTAAAGAGTGCTGGAAATCGAGACCCTAATTCGGAAACCTTAATATTGGACGTTTGAAGTACGTGCTAAAAAAACAGTGTCACGGTCGATGTTTTTCGAAACTTTTATGGCGAATCATTAGGCCTGATGATTTAGAATCGAAGAGACGGAGTGCATAAAAGAGTAAAAGAGTGCTTCAAATCGAGACCCTAATTTGGAAACCATAATCTGGGACGTTTGAAGTACGTGCTAAAAAAACCGAGTCACGGTCGATGTTTTTCGAAACTTTTATGGCGAATCATTAGTACTGATGATTTAGAATCGAATTTCGAAGAAACGGATAGCATAAAACAGTAAAAGAGTGCTTAAAATCGAGACCCTAATTCGGAAACCTTAATCTGGGACGTTTGAAGTACGTTCTAAAAAAACCGAGTCACGGACGACGTTTTTCGAAACTTTTGTTGGGAATCATTAGGCCGAATGATTTAGAATAGAATTTCGAAGAAACGGAGTGCATAAAACAAAAAAAGAGTAATTAAAATCGAGAACCTAATTCAGAAACCCAAATATGGGACGTTTGAAGTCCGTGCTAAAAAACATGAGTCACGGTTCACGATTTTTGAAACTTTTGTGGCGAATCATTAGGCCTGATGATTTAGAATCGAAGAGACGGAGTGCATAAAAGAGTAAAAGAGTGCTTCAAATCGAGACCCTAATTTGGAAACCTTAATCTGGGACGTTTGAAGTACATGCTAAAAAAATGGACTCACGTTCGATGTTTTTCGAAACTTTTGTGGCGAATCATTAGTACTGATGATTTAGAATCGAATTTCGAAGAAACGGATAGCATAAAACAGTAAAAGAGTGCTTAAAATCGAGACCCTAATTCGGAAACCTTAATCTGGGACGTTTGAAGTCCGTGCTAAAAAACATGAGTCACGGTTCACGATTTTTGAAACTTTTGTGGCGAATCATTAGGCCTGATGATTTAGAATCGAAGAGACGGAGTGCATAAAAGAGTAAAAGATTGCTTCAAATCGAGACCCTAATTTGGAAACCATAATCTGGGACGTTTGAAGTAGGTGCTAAAAAAACCGAGTCACGGTCGATGTTTTTCGAAACTTTTGTGGCGAATCATTAGTACTGATGATTTAGAATCGAATTTCGAAGAAACGGATAGCATAAAACAGTAAAAGAGTGCTTAAAATCGAGACCCTAATTCGGAAACCTTAATCTTGGACGTTTGAAGTACGTTCTAAAAAAACCGAGTCACGGACGACGTTTTTCGAAACTTTTGTTGGGAATCATTAGGCCGAATTATTTAGAATAGAATTTCGAAGAAACGGAGTGCATAAAACAGAAAAAGAGTAATTAAAATCGGGAACCTAATTCAGAAACCCAAATTTGGGACGTTTGAAGTCCGTGCTAAAAAACATGAGTCACGGTTCACGATTTTTGAAACTTTTGTGGCGAATCATTAGGCCTGATGATTTAGAATCGAAGAGACGGAGTGCATAAAAGAGTAAAAGAGTGCTTCAAATCGAGACCCTAATTTGGAAACCATAATCTGGGACGTTTGAAGTACGTGCTAAAAAAACCGAGTCACGGTCGATGTTTTTCGAAACTTTTATGGCGAATCATTAGTACTGATGATTTAGAATCGAATTTCGAAGAAACGGATAGCATAAAACAGTAAAAGAGTGCTTAAAATCGAGACCCTAATTCGGAAACCTTAATCTGGGACGTTTGAAGTACGTTCTAAAAAAACCGAGTCACGGACGACGTTTTTCGAAACTTTTGTTGGGAATCATTAGGCCGAATTATTTAGAATAGAATTTCGAAGAAACGGAGTGCATAAAACAGAAAAAGAGTAATTAAAATCGAGAACCTAATTCAGAAACCCAAATTTGGGACGTTTGAAGTCCGTGCTAAAAAACATGAGTCACGGTTCACGATTTTTGAAACTTTTGTGGCGAATCATTAGGCCTGATGATTTAGAATCGAAGAGACGGAGTGCATAAAAGAGTAAAAGAGTGCTTCAAATCGAGACCCTAATTTGGAAACCATAATCTGGGACGTTTGAAGTACGTGCTAAAAAAACCGAGTCACGGTCGATGTTTTTCGAAACTTTTGTGGCGAATCATTAGTACTGATGATTTAGAATCGAATTTCGAAGAAACGGATAGCATAAAACAGTAAAAGAGTGCTTAAAATCGAGACCCTAATTCGGAAACCTTATTCTGGGACGTTTGAAGTACGTTCTAAAAAAACCGAGTCACGGACGACGTTTTTCGAAACTTTTGTTGGGAATCATTAGGCCGAATGATTTAGAATAGAATTTCGAAGAAACAGAGTGCATAAAACAGAAAAAGAGTAATTAAAATCGAGACCCTAATTCGGAAACCCAAATCTGGGACGTTTGAAGTCCGTGCTAAAAAACATGAGTCACGGTTCACGATTTTTGAAACTTTTGTGGCGAATCATTAGGCCTGATGATTTAGAATCGAAGAGACGGAGTGCATAAAAGAGTAAAAGAGTGCTTCAAATCGAGACCCTAATTTGGAAACCATAATCTGGGACGTTTGAAGTACGTGCTAAAAAAACCGAGTCACGGTCGATGTTTTTCGAAACTTTTGTGGCGAATCATTAGTACTGATGATTTAGAATCGAATTTCGAAGAAACGGATAGCATAAAACAGTAAAAGAGTGCTTAAAATCGAGACCGTAATTCGGAAACCTTAATCTGGGACGTTTGAAGTACGTTCTAAAAAAACCGAGTCACGGACGACGTTTTTCGAAACTTTTTTGGGGAATCATTCGGCCGAATGATTTAGAATAGAATTTCGAAGAAACGGAGTGCATAAAACAGAAAAAGAGTAATTAAAATCGAGAACCTAATTCAGAAACCCAAATCTGGGACGTTTGAAGTCCGTGCTAAAAAACATGAGTCACGGTTCACGATTTTTGAAACTTTTGTGGCGAATCATTAGGCCTGATGATTTAGAATCGAAGAGACGGAGTGCATAAAAGAGTAAAAGAGTGCTTCAAATCGAGACCCTAATTTGGAAACCATAATCTGGGACGTTTGAAGTACGTGCTAAAAAAACCGAGTCACGGTCGATGTTTTTCGAAACTTTTGTGGCGAATCATTAGTACTGATGATTTAGAATCGAATTTCGAAGAAACGGATAGCATAAAACAGTAAAAGAGTGCTTAAAATCGAGACCCTAATTCGGAAACCTTAATCTGGGACGTTTGAAGTACGTTCTAAAAAAACCGAGTCACGGACGACGTTTTTCGAAACTTTTGTTGGGAATCATTAGGCCGAATGATTTAGAATAGAATTTCGAAGAAACGGAGTGCATAAAACAGAAAAAGAGAAATTAAAATCGAGAACCTAATTCAGAAACCCAAATCTGGGACATTTGAAGTCCGTGCTAAAAAACATGAGTCACGGTTCACGATTTTTGAAACTTTTGTGGCGAATCATTAGGCCTGATGATTTAGAATCGAAGAGACGGAGTGCATAAAAGAGTAAAAGAGTGCTTCAAATCGAGACCCTAATTTGGAAACCATAATCTGGGACGTTTGAAGTACGTGCTAAAAAAACCGAGTCACGGTCGATGTTTTTCGAAACTTTTGTGGCGAATCATTAGTACTGATGATTTAGAATCGAATTTCGAAGAAACGGATAGCATAAAACAGTAAAAGAGTGCTTAAAATCGAGACCCTAATTCGGAAACCTTAATCTGGGACATTTGAAGTACGTTCTAAAAAAACCGAGTCACAGACGACGTTTTTCGAAACTTTTGTTGGGAATCATTCGGCCGAATGATTTAGAATAGAATTTCGAAGAAACGGAGTGCATAAAACAGAAAAAGAGTAATTAAAATCGAGAACCTAATTCAGAAACCCAAATCTGGGATGTTTGAAGTCCGTGCTAAAAAACATGAGTCACGGTTCACGATTTTTGAAACTTTTGTGGCGAATCATTAGGCCTGATGATTTAGAATCGAAGAGACGGAGTGCATAAAAGAGTAAAAGAGTGCTTCAAATCGAGACCCTAATTTGGAAACCATAATCTGGGACGTTTGAAGTACGTGCTAAAAAAACCGAGTCACGGTCGATGTTTTTCGAAACTTTTGTGGCGAATCATTAGTACTGATGATTTAGAATCGAATTTCGAAGAAACGGATAGCATAAAACAGTAAAAGAGTGCTTAAAATCGAGACCGTAATTCGGAAACCTTAATCTGGGACGTTTGAAGTACGTTCTAAAAAAACCGAGTCACGGACGACGTTTTTTGAAACTTTTGTTGGGAATCATTAGGCCGAATGATTTAGAATAGAATTTCGAAGAAACGGAGTGCATAAAACAGAAAAAGAGTAATTAAAATCGAGAACCTAATTCAGAAACCCAAATCTGGGACGTTTGAAGTCCGTGCTAAAAAACATGAGTCACGGTTCACGATTTTTGAAACTTTTGTGGCGAATCATTAGGCCTGATGATTTAGAATCGAAGAGACGGAGTGCATAAAAGAGTAAAAGAGTGCTTCAAATCGAGACCCTAATTTGGAAACCATAATCTGGGACGTTTGAAGTACGTGCTAAAAAAACCGAGTCACGGTCGATGTTTTTCGAAACTTTTGTGGCGAATCATTAGTACTGATGATTTAGAATCGAATTTCGAAGAAACGGATAGCATAAAACAGTAAAAGAGTGCTTAAAATCGAGACCCTAATTCGGAAACCTTAATCTTGGACGTTTGAAGTACGTTCTAAAAAAACCGAGTCACGGACGACGTTTTTCGAAACTTTTGTTGGGAATCATTAGGCCGAATTATTTAGAATAGAATTTCGAAGAAACGGAGTGCATAAAACAGAAAAAGAGTAATTAAAATCGAGAACCTAATTCAGAAACCCAAATTTGGGACGTTTGAAGTCCGTGCTAAAAAACATGAGTCACGGTTCACGATTTTTGAAACTTTTGTGGCGAATCATTAGGCCTGATGATTTAGAATCGAAGAGACGGAGTGCATAAAAGAGTAAAAGAGTGCTTCAAATCGAGACCCTAATTTGGAAACCATAATCTGGGACGTTTGAAGTACGTGCTAAAAAAACCGAGTCACGGTCGATGTTTTTCGAAACTTTTGTGGCGAATCATTAGTACTGATGATTTAGAATCGAATTTCGAAGAAACGGATAGCATAAAACAGTAAAAGAGTGCTTAAAATCGAGACCCTAATTCGGAAACCTTAATCTGGGACATTTGAAGTACGTTCTAAAAAAACCGAGTCACAGACGACGTTTTTCGAAACTTTTGTTGGGAATCATTCGGCCGAATGATTTAGAATAGAATTTCGAAGAAACAGAGTGCATAAAACAGAAAAAGAGTAATTAAAATCGAGAACCTAATTCAGAAACCCAAATCTGGGATGTTTGAAGTCCGTGCTAAAAAACATGAGTCACGGTTCACGATTTTTGAAACTTTTGTGGCGAATCATTAGGCCTGATGATTTAGAATCGAAGAGACGGAGTGCATAAAAGAGTAAAAGAGTGCTTCAAATCGAGACCCTAATTTGGAAACCATAATCTGGGACGTTTGAAGTACGTGCTAAAAAAACCGAGTCACGGTCGATGTTTTTCGAAACTTTTGTGGCGAATCATTAGTACTGATGATTTAGAATCGAATTTCGAAGAAACGGATAGCATAAAACAGTAAAAGAGTGCTTAAAATCGAGACCCTAATTCGGAAACCTTATTCTGGGACGTTTGAAGTACGTTCTAAAAAAACCGAGTCACGGACGACGTTTTTCGAAACTTTTGTTGGGAATCATTAGGCCGAATGATTTAGAATAGAATTTCGAAGAAACAGAGTGCATAAAACAGAAAAAGAGTAATTAAAATCGAGACCCTAATTCGGAAACCCAAATCTGGGACGTTTGAAGTCCGTGCTAAAAAACATGAGTCACGGTTCACGATTTTTGAAACTTTTGTGGCGAATCATTAGGCCTGATGATTTAGAATCGAAGAGACGGAGTGCATAAAAGAGTAAAAGAGTGCTTCAAATCGAGACCCTAATTTGGAAACCATAATCTGGGACGTTTGAAGTACGTGCTAAAAAAACCGAGTCACGGTCGATGTTTTTCGAAACTTTTGTGGCGAATCATTAGTACTGATGATTTAGAATCGAATTTCGAAGAAACGGATAGCATAAAACAGTAAAAGAGTGCTTAAAATCGAGACCCTAATTCGGAAACCTTATTCTGGGACGTTTGAAGTACGTTCTAAAAAAACCGAGTCACGGACGACGTTTTTCGAAACTTTTGTTGGGAATCATTAGGCCGAATGATTTAGAATAGAATTTCGAAGAAACAGAGTGCATAAAACAGAAAAAGAGTAATTAAAATCGAGACCCTAATTCGGAAACCCAAATCTGGGACGTTTGAAGTCCGTGCTAAAAAACATGAGTCACGGTTCACGTTTTTTGAAACTTTTGTGGCGAATCATTAGGCCTGATGATTTAGAATCGAAGAGACGGAGTGCATAAAAGAGTAAAAGAGTGCTTCAAATCGAGACCCTAATTTGGAAACCATAATCTGGGACGTTTGAAGTACGTGCTAAAAAAACCGAGTCACGGTCGATGTTTTTCGAAACTTTTGTGGCGAATCATTAGTACTGATGATTTAGAATCGAATTTCGAAGAAACGGATAGCATAAAACAGTAAAAGAGTGCTTAAAATCGAGACCGTAATTCGGAAACCTTAATCTGGGACGTTTGAAGTACGTTCTAAAAAAACCGAGTCACGGACGACGTTTTTCGAAACTTTTTTGGGGAATCATTCGGCCGAATGATATTAGAATAGAATTTCGAAGAAACGGAGTGCATAAAACAGAAAAAGAGTAATTAAAATCGAGAACCTAATTCAGAAACCCAAATCTGGGACGTTTGAAGTCCGTGCTAAAAAACATGAGTCACGGTTCACGATTTTTGAAACTTTTGTGGCGAATCATTAGGCCTGATGATTTAGAATCGAAGAGACGGAGTGCATAAAAGAGTAAAAGAGTGCTTCAAATCGAGACCCTAATTTGGAAACCATAATCTGGGACGTTTGAAGTACGTGCTAAAAAAACCGAGTCACGGTCGATGTTTTTCGAAACTTTTGTGGCGAATCATTAGTACTGATGATTTAGAATCGAATTTCGAAGAAACGGATAGCATAAAACAGTAAAAGAGTGCTTAAAATCGAGACCGTAATTCGGAAACCTTAATCTGGGACGTTTGAAGTACGTTCTAAAAAAACCGAGTCACGGACGACGTTTTTCGAAACTTTTGTTGGGAATCATTAGGCCGAATGATTTAGAATAGAATTTCGAAGAAACGGAGTGCATAAAACAGAAAACGAGAAATTAAAATCGAGAACCTAATTCAGAAACCCAAATCTGGGACATTTGAAGTCCGTGCTAAAAAACATGAGTCACGGTTCACGATTTTTGAAACTTTTGTGGCGAATCATTAGGCCTGATGATTTAGAATCGAAGAGACGGAGTGCATAAAAGAGTAAAAGAGTGCTTCAAATCGAGACCCTAATTTGGAAACCATAATCTGGGACGTTTGAAGTACGTGCTAAAAAAACCGAGTCACGGTCGATGTTTTTCGAAACTTTTGTGGCGAATCATTAGTACTGATGATTTAGAATCGAATTTCGAAGAAACGGATAGCATAAAACAGTAAAAGAGTGCTTAAAATCGAGACCCTAATTCGGAAACCTTAATCTGGGACATTTGAAGTACGTTCTAAAAAAACCGAGTCACAGACGACGTTTTTCGAAACTTTTGTTGGGAATCATTCGGCCGAATGATTTAGAATAGAATTTCGAAGAAACGGAGTGCATAAAACAGAAAAAGAGTAATTAAAATCGAGAACCTAATTCAGAAACCCAAATCTGGGATGTTTGAAGTCCGTGCTAAAAAACATGAGTCACGGTTCACGATTTTTGAAACTTTTGTGGCGAATCATTAGGCCTGATGATTTAGAATCGAAGAGACGGAGTGCATAAAAGAGTAAAAGAGTGCTTCAAATCGAGACCCTAATTTGGAAACCATAATCTGGGACGTTTGAAGTACGTGCTAAAAAAACCGAGTCACGGTCGATGTTTTTCGAAACTTTTGTGGCGAATCATTAGTACTGATGATTTAGAATCGAATTTCGAAGAAACGGATAGCATAAAACAGTAAAAGAGTGCTTAAAATCGAGACCCTAATTCGGAAACCTTAATCTGGGACATTTGAAGTACGTTCTAAAAAAACCGAGTCACAGACGACGTTTTTCGAAACTTTTGTTGGGAATCATTCGGCCGAATGATTTAGAATAGAATTTCGAAGAAACAGAGTGCATAAAACAGAAAAAGAGTAATTAAAATCGAGAACCTAATTCAGAAACCCAAATCTGGGATGTTTGAAGTCCGTGCTAAAAAACATGAGTCACGGTTCACGATTTTTGAAACTTTTGTGGCGAATCATTAGGCCTGATGATTTAGAATCGAAGAGACGGAGTGCATAAAAGAGTAAAAGAGTGCTTCAAATCGAGACCCTAATTTGGAAACCATAATCTGGGACGTTTGAAGTACGTGCTAAAAAAACCGAGTCACGGTCGATGTTTTTCGAAACTTTTGTGGCGAATCATTAGTACTGATGATTTAGAATCGAATTTCGAAGAAACGGATAGCATAAAACAGTAAAAGAGTGCTTAAAATCGAGACCCTAATTCGGAAACCTTAATCTTGGACGTTTGAAGTACGTTCTAAAAAAACCGAGTCACGGACGACGTTTTTCGAAACTTTTGTTGGGAATCATTAGGCCGAATTATTTAGAATAGAATTTCGAAGAAACGGAGTGCATAAAACAGAAAAAGAGTAATTAAAATCGAGAACCTAATTCAGAAACCCAAATTTGGGACGTTTGAAGTCCGTGCTAAAAAACATGAGTCACGGTTCACGATTTTTGAAACTTTTGTGGCGAATCATTAGGCCTGATGATTTAGAATCGAAGAGACGGAGTGCATAAAAGAGTAAAAGAGTGCTTCAAATCGAGACCCTAATTTGGAAACCATAATCTGGGACGTTTGAAGTACGTGCTAAAAAAACCGAGTCACGGTCGATGTTTTTCGAAACTTTTGTGGCGAATCATTAGTACTGATGATTTAGAATCGAATTTCGAAGAAACGGATAGCATAAAACAGTAAAAGAGTGCTTAAAATCGAGACCCTAATTCGGAAACCTTAATCTGGGACATTTGAAGTACGTTCTAAAAAAACCGAGTCACAGACGACGTTTTTCGAAACTTTTGTTGGGAATCATTCGGCCGAATGATTTAGAATAGAATTTCGAAGAAACGGAGTGCATAAAACAGAAAAAGAGTAATTAAAATCGAGAACCTAATTCAGAAACCCAAATCTGGGATGTTTGAAGTCCGTGCTAAAAAACATGAGTCACGGTTCACGATTTTTGAAACTTTTGTGGCGAATCATTAGGCCTGATGATTTAGAATCGAAGAGACGGAGTGCATAAAAGAGTAAAAGAGTGCTTCAAATCGAGACCCTAATTTGGAAACCATAATCTGGGACGTTTGAAGTACGTGCTAAAAAAACCGAGTCACGGTCGATGTTTTTCGAAACTTTTGTGGCGAATCATTAGTACTGATGATTTAGAATCGAATTTCGAAGAAACGGATAGCATAAAACAGTAAAAGAGTGCTTAAAATCGAGACCCTAATTCGGAAACCTTAATCTGGGACATTTGAAGTACGTTCTAAAAAAACCGAGTCACAGACGACGTTTTTCGAAACTTTTGTTGGGAATCATTCGGCCGAATGATTTAGAATAGAATTTCGAAGAAACGGAGTGCATAAAACAGAAAAAGAGTAATTAAAATCGAGAACCTAATTCAGAAACCCAAATCTGGGATGTTTGAAGTCCGTGCTAAAAAACATGAGTCACGGTTCACGATTTTTGAAACTTTTGTGGCGAATCATTAGGCCTGATGATTTAGAATCGAAGAGACGGAGTGCATAAAAGAGTAAAAGAGTGCTTCAAATCGAGACCCTAATTTGGAAACCATAATCTGGGACGTTTGAAGTACGTGCTAAAAAAACCGAGTCACGGTCGATGTTTTTCGAAACTTTTGTGGCGAATCATTAGTACTGATGATTTAGAATCGAATTTCGAAGAAACGGATAGCATAAAACAGTAAAAGAGTGCTTAAAATCGAGACCCTAATTCGGAAACCTTAATCTTGGACGTTTGAAGTACGTTCTAAAAAAACCGAGTCACGGACGACGTTTTTCGAAACTTTTGTTGGGAATCATTAGGCCGAATTATTTAGAATAGAATTTCGAAGAAACGGAGTGCATAAAACAGAAAAAGAGTAATTAAAATCGAAAACCTAATTCAGAAACCCAAATTTGGGACGTTTGAAGTCCGTGCTAAAAAACATGAGTCACGGTTCACGATTTTTGAAACTTTTGTGGCGAATCATTAGGCCTGATGATTTAGAATCGAAGAGACGGAGTGCATAAAAGAGTAAAAGAGTGCTTCAAATCGAGACCCTAATTTGGAAACCATAATCTGGGACGTTTGAAGTACGTGCTAAAAAAACCGAGTCACGGTCGATGTTTTTCGAAACTTTTGTGGCGAATCATTAGTACTGATGATTTAGAATCGAATTTCGAAGAAACGGATAGCATAAAACAGTAAAAGAGTGCTTAAAATCGAGACCCTAATTCGGAAACCTTAATCTGGGACATTTGAAGTACGTTCTAAAAAAACCGAGTCACAGACGACGTTTTTCGAAACTTTTGTTGGGAATCATTCGGCCGAATGATTTAGAATAGAATTTCGAAGAAACAGAGTGCATAAAACAGAAAAAGAGTAATTAAAATCGAGAACCTAATTCAGAAACCCAAATCTGGGATGTTTGAAGTCCGTGCTAAAAAACATGAGTCACGGTTCACGATTTTTGAAACTTTTGTGGCGAATCATTAGGCCTGATGATTTAGAATCGAAGAGACGGAGTGCATAAAAGAGTAAAAGAGTGCTTCAAATCGAGACCCTAATTTGGAAACCATAATCTGGGACGTTTGAAGTACGTGCTAAAAAAACCGAGTCACGGTCGATGTTTTTCGAAACTTTTGTGGCGAATCATTAGTACTGATGATTTAGAATCGAATTTCGAAGAAACGGATAGCATAAAACAGTAAAAGAGTGCTTAAAATCGAGACCCTAATTCGGAAACCTTATTCTGGGACGTTTGAAGTACGTTCTAAAAAAACCGAGTCACGGACGACGTTTTTCGAAACTTTTGTTGGGAATCATTAGGCCGAATGATTTAGAATAGAATTTCGAAGAAACAGAGTGCATAAAACAGAAAAAGAGTAATTAAAATCGAGACCCTAATTCGGAAACCCAAATCTGGGACGTTTGAAGTCCGTGCTAAAAAACATGAGTCACGGTTCACGATTTTTGAAACTTTTGTGGCGAATCATTAGGCCTGATGATTTAGAATCGAAGAGACGGAGTGCATAAAAGAGTAAAAGAGTGCTTCAAATCGAGACCCTAATTTGGAAACCATAATCTGGGACATTTGAAGTACGTGCTAAAAAAACCGAGTCACGGTCGATGTTTTTCGAAACTTTTGTGGCGAATCATTAGTACTGATGATTTAGAATCGAATTTCGAAGAAACGGATAGCATAAAACAGTAAAAGAGTGCTTAAAATCGAGACCGTAATTCGGAAACCTTAATCTGGGACGTTTGAAGTACGTTCTAAAAAAACCGAGTCACGGACGACGTTTTTCGAAACTTTTTTGGGGAATCATTCGGCCGAATGATTTAGAATAGAATTTCGAAGAAACGGAGTGCATAAAACAGAAAAAGAGTAATTAAAATCGAGAACCTAATTCAGAAACCCAAATCTGGGACGTTTGAAGTCCGTGCTAAAAAACATGAGTCACGGTTCACGATTTTTGAAACTTTTGTGGCGAATCATTAGGCCTGATGATTTAGAATCGAAGAGACGGAGTGCATAAAAGAGTAAAAGAGTGCTTCAAATCGAGACCCTAATTTGGAAACCATAATCTGGGACGTTTGAAGTACGTGCTAAAAAAACCGAGTCACGGTCGATGTTTTTCGAAACTTTTGTGGCGAATCATTAGTACTGATGATTTAGAATCGAATTTCGAAGAAACGGATAGCATAAAACAGTAAAAGAGTGCTTAAAATCGAGACCCTAATTCGGAAACCTTAATCTGGGACGTTTGAAGTACGTTCTAAAAAAACCGAGTCACGGACGACGTTTTTCGAAACTTTTGTTGGGAATCATTAGGCCGAATGATTTAGAATAGAATTTCGAAGAAACGGAGTGCATAAAACAGAAAAAGAGAAATTAAAATCGAGAACCTAATTCAGAAACCCAAATCTGGGACATTTGAAGTCCGTGCTAAAAAACATGAGTCACGGTTCACGATTTTTGAAACTTTTGTGGCGAATCATTAGGCCTGATGATTTAGAATCGAAGAGACGGAGTGCATAAAAGAGTAAAAGAGTGCTTCAAATCGAGACCCTAATTTGGAAACCATAATCTGGGACGTTTGAAGTACGTGCTAAAAAAACCGAGTCACGGTCGATGTTTTTCGAAACTTTTGTGGCGAATCATTAGTACTGATGATTTAGAATCGAATTTCGAAGAAACGGATAGCATAAAACAGTAAAAGAGTGCTTAAAATCGAGACCCTAATTCGGAAACCTTAATCTGGGACATTTGAAGTACGTTCTAAAAAAACCGAGTCACAGACGACGTTTTTCGAAACTTTTGTTGGGAATCATTCGGCCGAATGATTTAGAATAGAATTTCGAAGAAACGGAGTGCATAAAACAGAAAAAGAGTAATTAAAATCGAGAACCTAATTCAGAAACCCAAATCTGGGATGTTTGAAGTCCGTGCTAAAAAACATGAGTCACGGTTCACGATTTTTGAAACTTTTGTGGCGAATCATTAGGCCTGATGATTTAGAATCGAAGAGACGGAGTGCATAAAAGAGTAAAAGAGTGCTTCAAATCGAGACCCTAATTTGGAAACCATAATCTGGGACGTTTGAAGTACGTGCTAAAAAAACCGAGTCACGGTCGATGTTTTTCGAAACTTTTGTGGCGAATCATTAGTACTGATGATTTAGAATCGAATTTCGAAGAAACGGATAGCATAAAACAGTAAAAGAGTGCTTAAAATCGAGACCCTAATTCGGAAACCTTATTCTGGGACGTTTGAAGTACGTTCTAAAAAAACCGAGTCACGGACGACGTTTTTCGAAACTTTTGTTGGGAATCATTAGGCCGAATGATTTAGAATAGAATTTCGAAGAAACAGAGTGCATAAAACAGAAAAAGAGTAATTAAAATCGAGACCCTAATTCGGAAACCCAAATCTGGGACGTTTGAAGTCCGTGCTAAAAAACATGAGTCACGGTTCACGATTTTTGAAACTTTTGTGGCGAATCATTAGGCCTGATGATTTAGAATCGAAGAGACGGAGTGCATAAAAGAGTAAAAGAGTGCTTCAAATCGAGACCCTAATTTGGAAACCATAATCTGGGACATTTGAAGTACGTGCTAAAAAAACCGAGTCACGGTCGATGTTTTTCGAAACTTTTGTGGCGAATCATTAGTACTGATGATTTAGAATCGAATTTCGAAGAAACGGATAGCATAAAACAGTAAAAGAGTGCTTAAAATCGAGACCGTAATTCGGAAACCTTAATCTGGGACGTTTGAAGTACGTTCTAAAAAAACCGAGTCACGGACGACGTTTTTCGAAACTTTTTTGGGGAATCATTCGGCCGAATGATTTAGAATAGAATTTCGAAGAAACGGAGTGCATAAAACAGAAAAAGAGTAATTAAAATCGAGAACCTAATTCAGAAACCCAAATCTGGGACGTTTGAAGTCCGTGCTAAAAAACATGAGTCACGGTTCACGATTTTTGAAACTTTTGTGGCGAATCATTAGGCCTGATGATTTAGAATCGAAGAGACGGAGTGCATAAAAGAGTAAAAGAGTGCTTCAAATCGAGACCCTAATTTGGAAACCATAATCTGGGACGTTTGAAGTACGTGCTAAAAAAACCGAGTCACGGTCGATGTTTTTCGAAACTTTTGTGGCGAATCATTAGTACTGATGATTTAGAATCGAATTTCGAAGAAACGGATAGCATAAAACAGTAAAAGAGTGCTTAAAATCGAGACCCTAATTCGGAAACCTTAATCTGGGACGTTTGAAGTACGTTCTAAAAAAACCGAGTCACGGACGACGTTTTTCGAAACTTTTGTTGGGAATCATTAGGCCGAATGATTTAGAATAGAATTTCGAAGAAACGGAGTGCATAAAACAGAAAAAGAGAAATTAAAATCGAGAACCTAATTCAGAAACCCAAATCTGGGACATTTGAAGTCCGTGCTAAAAAACATGAGTCACGGTTCACGATTTTTGAAACTTTTGTGGCGAATCATTAGGCCTGATGATTTAGAATCGAAGAGACGGAGTGCATAAAAGAGTAAAAGAGTGCTTCAAATCGAGACCCTAATTTGGAAACCATAATCTGGGACGTTTGAAGTACGTGCTAAAAAAACCGAGTCACGGTCGATGTTTTTCGAAACTTTTGTGGCGAATCATTAGTACTGATGATTTAGAATCGAATTTCGAAGAAACGGATAGCATAAAACAGTAAAAGAGTGCTTAAAATCGAGACCCTAATTCGGAAACCTTAATCTGGGACATTTGAAGTACGTTCTAAAAAAACCGAGTCACAGACGACGTTTTTCGAAACTTTTGTTGGGAATCATTCGGCCGAATGATTTAGAATAGAATTTCGAAGAAACGGAGTGCATAAAACAGAAAAAGAGTAATTAAAATCGAGAACCTAATTCAGAAACCCAAATCTGGGATGTTTGAAGTCCGTGCTAAAAAACATGAGTCACGGTTCACGATTTTTGAAACTTTTGTGGCGAATCATTAGGCCTGATGATTTAGAATCGAAGAGACGGAGTGCATAAAAGAGTAAAAGAGTGCTTCAAATCGAGACCCTAATTTGGAAACCATAATCTGGGACGTTTGAAGTACGTGCTAAAAAAACCGAGTCACGGTCGATGTTTTTCGAAACTTTTGTGGCGAATCATTAGTACTGATGATTTAGAATCGAATTTCGAAGAAACGGATAGCATAAAACAGTAAAAGAGTGCTTAAAATCGAGACCCTAATTCGGAAACCTTAATCTGGGACGTTTGAAGTACGTTCTAAAAAAATCGAGTCACGGACGACGTTTTTCGAAACTTTTGTTGGGAATCATTAGGCCGAATGATTTAGAATAGAATTTCGAAGAAACGGAGTGCATAAAACAGAAAAAGAGTAATTAAAATCGAGAACCTAATTCAGAAACCCAAATCTGGGACGTTTGAAGTCCGTGCTAAAAAACATGAGTCACGGTTCACGATTTTTGAAACTTTTGTGGCGAATCATTAGGCCTGATGATTTAGAATCGAAGAGACGGAGTGCATAAAAGAGTAAAAGAGTGCTTCAAATCGAGACCCTAATTTGGAAACCATAATCTGGGACGTTTGAAGTACGTGCTAAAAAAACCGAGTCACGGTCGATGTTTTTCGAAACTTTTGTGGCGAATCATTAGTACTGATGATTTAGAATCGAATTTCGAAGAAACGGATAGCATAAAACAGTAAAAGAGTGCTTAAAATCGAGACCCTAATTCGGAAACCTTAATCTTGGACGTTTGAAGTACGTTCTAAAAAAACCGAGTCACGGACGACGTTTTTCGAAACTTTTGTTGGGAATCATTAGGCCGAATTATTTAGAATAGAATTTCGAAGAAACGGAGTGCATAAAACAGAAAAAGAGTAATTAAAATCGAAAACCTAATTCAGAAACCCAAATTTGGGACGTTTGAAGTCCGTGCTAAAAAACATGAGTCACGGTTCACGATTTTTGAAACTTTTGTGGCGAATCATTAGGCCTGATGATTTAGAATCGAAGAGACGGAGTGCATAAAAGAGTAAAAGAGTGCTTCAAATCGAGACCCTAATTTGGAAACCATAATCTGGGACGTTTGAAGTACGTGCTAAAAAAACCGAGTCACGGTCGATGTTTTTCGAAACTTTTGTGGCGAATCATTAGTACTGATGATTTAGAATCGAATTTCGAAGAAACGGATAGCATAAAACAGTAAAAGAGTGCTTAAAATCGAGACCCTAATTCGGAAACCTTAATCTGGGACATTTGAAGTACGTTCTAAAAAAACCGAGTCACAGACGACGTTTTTCGAAACTTTTGTTGGGAATCATTCGGCCGAATGATTTAGAATAGAATTTCGAAGAAACAGAGTGCATAAAACAGAAAAAGAGTAATTAAAATCGAGAACCTAATTCAGAAACCCAAATCTGGGATGTTTGAAGTCCGTGCTAAAAAACATGAGTCACGGTTCACGATTTTTGAAACTTTTGTGGCGAATCATTAGGCCTGATGATTTAGAATCGAAGAGACGGAGTGCATAAAAGAGTAAAAGAGTGCTTCAAATCGAGACCCTAATTTGGAAACCATAATCTGGGACGTTTGAAGTACGTGCTAAAAAAACCGAGTCACGGTCGATGTTTTTCGAAACTTTTGTGGCGAATCATTAGTACTGATGATTTAGAATCGAATTTCGAAGAAACGGATAGCATAAAACAGTAAAAGAGTGCTTAAAATCGAGACCCTAATTCGGAAACCTTATTCTGGGACGTTTGAAGTACGTTCTAAAAAAACCGAGTCACGGACGACGTTTTTCGAAACTTTTGTTGGGAATCATTAGGCCGAATGATTTAGAATAGAATTTCGAAGAAACAGAGTGCATAAAACAGAAAAAGAGTAATTAAAATCGAGACCCTAATTCGGAAACCCAAATCTGGGACGTTTGAAGTCCGTGCTAAAAAACATGAGTCACGGTTCACGATTTTTGAAACTTTTGTGGCGAATCATTAGGCCTGATGATTTAGAATCGAAGAGACGGAGTGCATAAAAGAGTAAAAGAGTGCTTCAAATCGAGACCCTAATTTGGAAACCATAATCTGGGACGTTTGAAGTACGTGCTAAAAAAACCGAGTCACGGTCGATGTTTTTCGAAACTTTTGTGGCGAATCATTAGTACTGATGATTTAGAATCGAATTTCGAAGAAACGGATAGCATAAAACAGTAAAAGAGTGCTTAAAATCGAGACCGTAATTCGGAAACCTTAATCTGGGACGTTTGAAGTACGTTCTAAAAAAACCGAGTCACGGACGACGTTTTTCGAAACTTTTTTGGGGAATCATTCGGCCGAATGATTTAGAATAGAATTTCGAAGAAACGGAGTGCATAAAACAGAAAAAGAGTAATTAAAATCGAGAACCTAATTCAGAAACCCAAATCTGGGACGTTTGAAGTCCGTGCTAAAAAACATGAGTCACGGTTCACGATTTTTGAAACTTTTGTGGCGAATCATTAGGCCTGATGATTTAGAATCGAAGAGACGGAGTGCATAAAAGAGTAAAAGAGTGCTTCAAATCGAGACCCTAATTTGGAAACCATAATCTGGGACGTTTGAAGTACGTGCTAAAAAAACCGAGTCACGGTCGATGTTTTTCGAAACTTTTGTGGCGAATCATTAGTACTGATGATTTAGAATCGAATTTCGAAGAAACGGATAGCATAAAACAGTAAAAGAGTGCTTAAAATCGAGACCCTAATTCGGAAACCTTAATCTGGGACGTTTGAAGTACGTTCTAAAAAAACCGAGTCACGGACGACGTTTTTCGAAACTTTTGTTGGGAATCATTAGGCCGAATGATTTAGAATAGAATTTCGAAGAAACGGAGTGCATAAAACAGAAAAAGAGAAATTAAAATCGAGAACCTAATTCAGAAACCCAAATCTGGGACATTTGAAGTCCGTGCTAAAAAACATGAGTCACGGTTCACGATTTTTGAAACTTTTGTGGCGAATCATTAGGCCTGATGATTTAGAATCGAAGAGACGGAGTGCATAAAAGAGTAAAAGAGTGCTTCAAATCGAGACCCTAATTTGGAAACCATAATCTGGGACGTTTGAAGTACGTGCTAAAAAAACCGAGTCACGGTCGATGTTTTTCGAAACTTTTGTGGCGAATCATTAGTACTGATGATTTAGAATCGAATTTCGAAGAAACGGATAGCATAAAACAGTAAAAGAGTGCTTAAAATCGAGACCCTAATTCGGAAACCTTAATCTGGGACATTTGAAGTACGTTCTAAAAAAACCGAGTCACAGACGACGTTTTTCGAAACTTTTGTTGGGAATCATTCGGCCGAATGATTTAGAATAGAATTTCGAAGAAACGGAGTGCATAAAACAGAAAAAGAGTAATTAAAATCGAGAACCTAATTCAGAAACCCAAATCTGGGATGTTTGAAGTCCGTGCTAAAAAACATGAGTCACGGTTCACGATTTTTGAAACTTTTGTGGCGAATCATTAGGCCTGATGATTTAGAATCGAAGAGACGGAGTGCATAAAAGAGTAAAAGAGTGCTTCAAATCGAGACCCTAATTTGGAAACCATAATCTGGGACGTTTGAAGTACGTGCTAAAAAAACCGAGTCACGGTCGATGTTTTTCGAAACTTTTGTGGCGAATCATTAGTACTGATGATTTAGAATCGAATTTCGAAGAAACGGATAGCATAAAACAGTAAAAGAGTGCTTAAAATCGAGACCCTAATTCGGAAACCTTAATCTGGGACATTTGAAGTACGTTCTAAAAAAACCGAGTCACAGACGACGTTTTTCGAAACTTTTGTTGGGAATCATTCGGCCGAATGATTTAGAATAGAATTTCGAAGAAACAGAGTGCATAAAACAGAAAAAGAGTAATTAAAATCGAGAACCTAATTCAGAAACCCAAATCTGGGATGTTTGAAGTCCGTGCTAAAAAACATGAGTCACGGTTCACGATTTTTGAAACTTTTGTGGCGAATCATTAGGCCTGATGATTTAGAATCGAAGAGACGGAGTGCATAAAAGAGTAAAAGAGTGCTTCAAATCGAGACCCTAATTTGGAAACCATAATCTGGGACGTTTGAAGTACGTGCTAAAAAAACCGAGTCACGGTCGATGTTTTTCGAAACTTTTGTGGCGAATCATTAGTACTGATGATTTAGAATCGAATTTCGAAGAAACGGATAGCATAAAACAGTAAAAGAGTGCTTAAAATCGAGACCCTAATTCGGAAACCTTAATCTTGGACGTTTGAAGTACGTTCTAAAAAAACCGAGTCACGGACGACGTTTTTCGAAACTTTTGTTGGGAATCATTAGGCCGAATTATTTAGAATAGAATTTCGAAGAAACGGAGTGCATAAAACAGAAAAAGAGTAATTAAAATCGAGAACCTAATTCAGAAACCCAAATTTGGGACGTTTGAAGTCCGTGCTAAAAAACATGAGTCACGGTTCACGATTTTTGAAACTTTTGTGGCGAATCATTAGGCCTGATGATTTAGAATCGAAGAGACGGAGTGCATAAAAGAGTAAAAGAGTGCTTCAAATCGAGACCCTAATTTGGAAACCATAATCTGGGACGTTTGAAGTACGTGCTAAAAAAACCGAGTCACGGTCGATGTTTTTCGAAACTTTTGTGGCGAATCATTAGTACTGATGATTTAGAATCGAATTTCGAAGAAACGGATAGCATAAAACAGTAAAAGAGTGCTTAAAATCGAGACCCTAATTCGGAAACCTTAATCTGGGACATTTGAAGTACGTTCTAAAAAAACCGAGTCACAGACGACGTTTTTCGAAACTTTTGTTGGGAATCATTCGGCCGAATGATTTAGAATAGAATTTCGAAGAAACAGAGTGCATAAAACAGAAAAAGAGTAATTAAAATCGAGAACCTAATTCAGAAACCCAAATCTGGGATGTTTGAAGTCCGTGCTAAAAAACATGAGTCACGGTTCACGATTTTTGAAACTTTTGTGGCGAATCATTAGGCCTGATGATTTAGAATCGAAGAGACGGAGTGCATAAAAGAGTAAAAGAGTGCTTCAAATCGAGACCCTAATTTGGAAACCATAATCTGGGACGTTTGAAGTACGTGCTAAAAAAACCGAGTCACGGTCGATGTTTTTCGAAACTTTTGTGGCGAATCATTAGTACTGATGATTTAGAATCGAATTTCGAAGAAACGGATAGCATAAAACAGTAAAAGAGTGCTTAAAATCGAGACCCTAATTCGGAAACCTTATTCTGGGACGTTTGAAGTACGTTCTAAAAAAACCGAGTCACGGACGACGTTTTTCGAAACTTTTGTTGGGAATCATTAGGCCGAATGATTTAGAATAGAATTTCGAAGAAACAGAGTGCATAAAACAGAAAAAGAGTAATTAAAATCGAGACCCTAATTCGGAAACCCAAATCTGGGACGTTTGAAGTCCGTGCTAAAAAACATGAGTCACGGTTCACGATTTTTGAAACTTTTGTGGCGAATCATTAGGCCTGATGATTTAGAATCGAAGAGACGGAGTGCATAAAAGAGTAAAAGAGTGCTTCAAATCGAGACCCTAATTTGGAAACCATAATCTGGGACGTTTGAAGTACGTGCTAAAAAAACCGAGTCACGGTCGATGTTTTTCGAAACTTTTGTGGCGAATCATTAGTACTGATGATTTAGAATCGAATTTCGAAGAAACGGATAGCATAAAACAGTAAAAGAGTGCTTAAAATCGAGACCGTAATTCGGAAACCTTAATCTGGGACGTTTGAAGTACGTTCTAAAAAAACCGAGTCACGGACGACGTTTTTCGAAACTTTTTTGGGGAATCATTCGGCCGAATGATTTAGAATAGAATTTCGAAGAAACGGAGTGCATAAAACAGAAAAAGAGTAATTAAAATCGAGAACCTAATTCAGAAACCCAAATCTGGGACGTTTGAAGTCCGTGCTAAAAAACATGAGTCACGGTTCACGATTTTTGAAACTTTTGTGGCGAATCATTAGGCCTGATGATTTAGAATCGAAGAGACGGAGTGCATAAAAGAGTAAAAGAGTGCTTCAAATCGAGACCCTAATTTGGAAACCATAATCTGGGACGTTTGAAGTACGTGCTAAAAAAACCGAGTCACGGTCGATGTTTTTCGAAACTTTTGTGGCGAATCATTAGTACTGATGATTTAGAATCGAATTTCGAAGAAACGGATAGCATAAAACAGTAAAAGAGTGCTTAAAATCGAGACCCTAATTCGGAAACCTTAATCTTGGACGTTTGAAGTACGTTCTAAAAAAACCGAGTCACGGACGACGTTTTTCGAAACTTTTGTTGGGAATCATTAGGCCGAATTATTTAGAATAGAATTTCGAAGAAACGGAGTGCATAAAACAGAAAAAGAGTAATTAAAATCGAGAACCTAATTCAGAAACCCAAATTTGGGACGTTTGAAGTCCGTGCTAAAAAACATGAGTCACGGTTCACGATTTTTGAAACTTTTGTGGCGAATCATTAGGCCTGATGATTTAGAATCGAAGAGACGGAGTGCATAAAAGAGTAAAAGAGTGCTTCAAATCGAGACCCTAATTTGGAAACCATAATCTGGGACGTTTGAAGTACGTGCTAAAAAAACCGAGTCACGGTCGATGTTTTTCGAAACTTTTGTGGCGAATCATTAGTACTGATGATTTAGAATCGAATTTCGAAGAAACGGATAGCATAAAACAGTAAAAGAGTGCTTAAAATCGAGACCCTAATTCGGAAACCTTAATCTGGGACATTTGAAGTACGTTCTAAAAAAACCGAGTCACAGACGACGTTTTTCGAAACTTTTGTTGGGAATCATTCGGCCGAATGATTTAGAATAGAATTTCGAAGAAACAGAGTGCATAAAACAGAAAAAGAGTAATTAAAATCGAGAACCTAATTCAGAAACCCAAATCTGGGATGTTTGAAGTCCGTGCTAAAAAACATGAGTCACGGTTCACGATTTTTGAAACTTTTGTGGCGAATCATTAGGCCTGATGATTTAGAATCGAAGAGACGGAGTGCATAAAAGAGTAAAAGAGTGCTTCAAATCGAGACCCTAATTTGGAAACCATAATCTGGGACGTTTGAAGTACGTGCTAAAAAAACCGAGTCACGGTCGATGTTTTTCGAAACTTTTGTGGCGAATCATTAGTACTGATGATTTAGAATCGAATTTCGAAGAAACGGATAGCATAAAACAGTAAAAGAGTGCTTAAAATCGAGACCCTAATTCGGAAACCTTAATCTGGGACGTTTGAAGTACGTTCTAAAAAAACCGAGTCACGGACGACGTTTTTTGAAACTTTTGTTGGGAATCATTAGGCCGAATGATTTAGAATAGAATTTCGAAGAAACGGAGTGCATAAAATAGAAAAAGAGTAATTAAAATCGAGAACCTAATTCAGAAACCCAAATCTGGGACGTTTGAAGTCCGTGCTAAAAAACATGAGTCACGGTTCACGATTTTTGAAACTTTTGTGGCGAATCATTAGGCCTGATGATTTAGAATCGAAGAGACGGAGTGCATAAAAGAGTAAAAGAGTGCTTCAAATCGAGACCCTAATTTGGAAACCATAATCTGGGACGTTTGAAGTACGTGCTAAAAAAACCGAGTCACGGTCGATGTTTTTCGAAACTTTTGTGGCGAATCATTAGTACTGATGATTTAGAATCGAATTTCGAAGAAACGGATAGCATAAAACAGTAAAAGAGTGCTTAAAATCGAGACCCTAATTCGGAAACCTTAATCTGGGACGTTTGAAGTACGTTCTAAAAAAACCGAGTCACGGACGACGTTTTTCGAAACTTTTGTTGGGAATCATTAGGCCGAATGATTTAGAATAGAATTTCGAAGAAACGGAGTGCATAAAAAAGAAAAAGAGTAATTAAAATCGAGAACCTAATTCAGAAACCCAAATCTGGGACGTTTGAAGTCCGTGCTAAAAAACATGAGTCACGGTTCACGATTTTTGAAACTTTTGTGGCGAATCATTAGGCCTGATGATTTAGAATCGAAGAGACGGAGTGCATAAAAGAGTAAAAGAGTGCTTCAAATCGAGACCCTAATTTGGAAACCATAATCTAGGACGTTTGAAGTACGTGCTAAAAAAACCGAGTCACGGTCGATGTTTTTCGAAACTTTTGTGGCGAATCATTAGTACTGATGATTTAGAATCGAATTTCGAAGAAACGGATAGCATAAAACAGTAAAAGAGTGCTTAAAATCGAGACCCTAATTCGGAAACCTTAATCTGGGACGTTTGAAGTACGTTCTAAAAAAACCGAGTCACGGACGACGTTTTTCGAAACTTTTGTTGGGAATCATTAGGCCGAATGATTTAGAATAGAATTTCGAAGAAACAGAGTGCATAAAACAGAAAAAGAGTAATTAAAATCGAGAACCTAATTCAGAAACCCAAATCTGGGACGTTTGAAGTCCGTGCTAAAAAACATGAGTCACGGTTCACGATTTTTGAAACTTTTGTGGCGAATCATTAGGCCTGATGATTTAGAATCGAAGAGACGGAGTGCATAAAAGAGTAAAAGAGTGCTTCAAATCGAGACCCTAATTTGGAAACCATAATCTGGGACGTTTGAAGTACGTGCTAAAAAAACTGAGTCACGGTCGATGTTTTTCGAAACTTTTGTTGCGAATCATTAGTACTGATGATTTAGAATCGAATTTCGAAGAAACGGATAGCATAAAACAGTAAAAGAGTGCTTAAAATCGAGACCCTAATTCGGAAACCTTAATCTGGGACGTTTGAAGTACGTTCTAAAAAAACCGAGTCACGGACGACGTTTTTCGAAACTTTTTTTGGGAATCATTAGGCCGAATGATTTAGAATAGAATTTCGAAGAAACGGAGTGCATAAAACAGAAAAAGAGTATTTAAAATCGAGAACCTAATTCAGAAACCCAAATCTGGGACGTTTGAAGTCCGTGCTAAAAAACATGAGTCACGGTTCACGATTTTTGAAACTTTTGTGGCGAATCATTAGGCCTGATGATTTAGAATCGAAGAGACGGAGTGCATAAAAGAGTAAAAGAGTGCTTCAAATCGAGACCCTAATTTGGAAACCATAATCTGGGACGTTTGAAGTACGTGCTAAAAAAACCGAGTCACGGTCGATGTTTTTCGAAACTTTTGTGACGAATCATTAGTACTGATGATTTAGAATCGAATTTCGAAGAAACGGATAGCATAAAACAGTAAAAGAGTGCTTAAAATCGAGACCCTAATTCGGAAACCTTAATCTGGGACGTTTGAAGTACGTTCTAAAAAAACCGAGTCACGGACGACGTTTTTCGAAACTTTTGTTGGGAATCATTAGGCCGAATGATTTAGAATAGAATTTCGAAGAAACGGAGTGCATAAAACAGAAAAAGAGTATTTAAAATCGAGAACCTAATTCAGAAACCCAAATCTGGGACGTTTGAAGTCCGTGCTAAAAAACATGAGTCACGGTTCACGATTTTTGAAACTTTTGTGGCGAATCATTAGGCCTGATGATTTAGAATCGAAGAGACGGAGTGCATAAAAGAGTAAAAGAGTGCTTCAAATCGAGACCCTAATTTGGAAACCATAATCTGGGACGTTTGAAGTACGTGCTAAAAAAACCGAGTCACGGTCGATGTTTTTCGAAACTTTTGTGACGAATCATTAGTACTGATGATTTAGAATCGAATTTCGAAGAAACGGATAGCATAAAACAGTAAAAGAGTGCTTAAAATCGAGACCCTAATTCGGAAACCTTAATCTGGGACGTTTGAAGTACGTTCTAAAAAAACCGAGTCACGGACGACGTTTTTCGAAACTTTTGTTGGGAATCATTAGGCCGAATGATTTAGAATAGAATTTCGAAGAAACGGAGTGCATAAAACAGAAAAAGAGTAAATAAAATCGAGAACCTAATTCAGAAACCCAAATCTGGGACGTTTGAAGTCCGTGCTAAAAAACATGAGTCACGGTTCACGATTTTTGAAACTTTTGTGGCGAATCATTAGGCCTGATGATTTAGAATCGAAGAGACGGAGTGCATAAAAGAGTAAAAGAGTGCTTCAAATCGAGACCCTAATTTGGAAACCATAATCTGGGACGTTTGAAGTACGTGCTAAAAAAACCGAGTCACGGTCGATGTTTTTCGAAACTTTTGTGGCGAATCATTAGTACTGATGATTTAGAATCGAATTTCGAAGAAACGGATAGCATAAAACAGTAAAAGAGTGCTTAAAATCGAGACCCTAATTCGGAAACCTTAATCTGGGACGTTTGAAGTACGTTCTAAAAAAACCGAGTCACGGACGACGTTTTTCGAAACTTTTGTTGGGAATCATTAGGCCGAATGATTTAGAATAGAATTTCGAAGAAACGGAGTGCATAAAACAGAAAAAGAGTAATTAAAATCGAGAACCTAATTCAGAAACCCAAATCTGGGACGTTTGAAGTCCGTGCTAAAAAACATGAGTCACGGTTCACGATTTTTGAAACTTTTGTGGCGAATCATTAGGCCTGATGATTTAGAATCGAAGAGACGGAGTGCATAAAAGAGTAAAAGAGTGCTTCAAATCGAGACCCTAATTTGGAAACCATAATCTGGGACGTTTGAAGTACGTGCTAAAAAAACCGAGTCACGGTCGATGTTTTTCGAAACTTTTGTGGCGAATCATTAGTACTGATGATTTAGAATCGAATTTCGAAGAAACGGATAGCATAAAACAGTAAAAGAGTGCTTAAAATCGAGACCCTAATTCGGAAACCTTAATCTTGGACGTTTGAAGTACGTTCTAAAAAAACCGAGTCACGGACGACGTTTTTCGAAACTTTTGTTGGGAATCATTAGGCCGAATTATTTAGAATAGAATTTCGAAGAAACGGAGTGCATAAAACAGAAAAAGAGTAATTAAAATCGAGAACCTAATTCAGAAACCCAAATCTGGGATGTTTGAAGTCCGTGCTAAAAAACATGAGTCACGGTTCACGATTTTTGAAACTTTTGTGGCGAATCATTAGGCCTGATGATTTAGAATCGAAGAGACGGAGTGCATAAAAGAGTAAAAGAGTGCTTCAAATCGAGACCCTAATTTGGAAACCATAATCTGGGACGTTTGAAGTACGTGCTAAAAAAACCGAGTCACGGTCGATGTTTTTCGAAACTTTTGTGGCGAATCATTAGTACTGATGATTTAGAATCGAATTTCGAAGAAACGGATAGCATAAAACAGTAAAAGAGTGCTTAAAATCGAGACCCTAATTCGGAAACCTTAATCTGGGACGTTTGAAGTACGTTCTAAAAAAACCGAGTCACGGACGACGTTTTTCGAAACTTTTGTTGGGAATCATTAGGCCGAATGATTTAGAATAGAATTTCGAAGAAACGGAGTGCATAAAACAGAAAAAGAGTAATTAAAATCGAGAACCTAATTCAGAAACCCAAATCTGGGACGTTTGAAGTCCGTGCTAAAAAACATGAGTCACGGTTCACGATTTTTGAAACTTTTGTGGCGAATCATTAGGCCTGATGATTTAGAATCGTAGAGACGGAGTGCATAAAAGAGTAAAAGAGTGCTTCAAATCGAGACCCTAATTTGGAAACCTTAATCTGGGACGTTTGAAGTACGTGCTAATAAAACCGAGTCACGGTCGATGTTTTTCGAAACTTTTGTGGCGAATCATTAGTACTGATGATTTAGAATCGAATTTCGAAGAAACGGATAGCATAAAACAGTAAAAGAGTGCTTAAAATCGAGACCCTAATTCGGAAACCTTAATCTGGGACATTTGAAGTACGTTCTAAAAACACCGAGTCACAGACGACGTTTTTCGAAACTTTTGTTGGGAATCATTCGGCCGAATGATTTAGAATAGAATTTCGAAGAAACGGAGTGCATAAAACAGAAAAAGAGTAATTAAAATCGAGAACCTAATTCAGAAACCCAAATCTGGGACGTTTGATGTCCGTGCTAAAAAACATGAGTCACGGTTCACGATTTTTGAAACTTTTGTGGCGAATCATTAGGCCTGATGATTTAGAATCGAAGAGACGGAGTGCATAAAAGAGTAAAAGAGTGCTTCAAATCGAGACCCTAATTTGGAAACCATAATCTGGGACGTTTGAAGTACGTGCTAAAAAAACCGAGTCACGGTCGATGTTTTTCGAAACTTTTGTGGCGAATCATTAGTACTGATGATTTAGAATCGAATTTCGAAGAAACGGATAGCATAAAACAGTAAAAGAGTGCTTAAAATCGAGACCCTAATTCGGAAACCTTAATCTGGGACGTTTGAAGTACGTTCTAAAAAAACCGAGTCACGGACGACGTTTTTCGAAACTTTTGTTGGGAATCATTAGGCCGAATGATTTAGAATAGAATTTCGAAGAAACGGAGTGCATAAAACAGAAAAAGAGAAATTAAAATCGAGAACCTAATTCAGAAACCCAAATCTGGGACGTTTGAAGTCCGTGCTAAAAAACATGAGTCACGGTTCACGATTTTTGAAACTTTTGTGGCGAATCATTAGGCCTGATGATTTAGAATCGAAGAGACGGAGTGCATAAAAGAGTAAAAGAGTGCTTCAAATCGAGACCCTAATTTGGAAACCATAATCTGGGACGTTTGAAGTACGTGCTAAAAAAACCGAGTCACGGTCGATGTTTTTCGAAACTTTTGTGGCGAATCATTAGTACTGATGATTTAGAATCGAATTTCGAAGAAACGGATAGCATAAAACAGTAAAAGAGTGCTTAAAATCGAGACCCTAATTCGGAAACCTTAATCTGGGACGTTTGAAGTACGTTCTAAAAAAATCGAGTCACGGACGACGTTTTTCGAAACTTTTGTTGGGAATCATTAGGCCGAATGATTTAGAATAGAATTTCGAAGAAACGGAGTGCATAAAACAGAAAAAGAGTAATTAAAATCGAGAACCTAATTCAGAAACCCAAATCTGGGACGTTTGAAGTCCGTGCTAAAAAACATGAGTCACGGTTCACGATTTTTGAAACTTTTGTGGCGAATCATTAGGCCTGATGATTTAGAATCGAAGAGACGGAGTGCATAAAAGAGTAAAAGAGTGCTTCAAATCGAGACCCTAATTTGGAAACCATAATCTGGGACGTTTGAAGTACGTGCTAAAAAAACCGAGTCACGGTCGATGTTTTTCGAAACTTTTGTGGCGAATCATTAGTACTGATGATTTAGAATCGAATTTCGAAGAAACGGATAGCATAAAACAGTAAAAGAGTGCTTAAAATCGAGACCCTAATTCGGAAACCTTAATCTTGGACGTTTGAAGTACGTTCTAAAAAAACCGAGTCACGGACGACGTTTTTCGAAACTTTTGTTGGGAATCATTAGGCCGAATTATTTAGAATAGAATTTCGAAGAAACGGAGTGCATAAAACAGAAAAAGAGTAATTAAAATCGAGAACCTAATTCAGAAACCCAAATTTGGGACGTTTGAAGTCCGTGCTAAAAAACATGAGTCACGGTTCACAATTTTTGAAACTTTTGTGGCGAATCATTAGGCCTGATGATTTAGAATCGAAGAGACGGAGTGCATAAAAGAGTAAAAGAGTGCTTCAAATCGAGACCCTAATTTGGAAACCATAATCTGGGACGTTTGAAGTACGTGCTAAAAAAACCGAGTCACGGTCGATGTTTTTCGAAACTTTTGTGGCGAATCATTAGTACTGATGATTTAGAATCTAATTTCGAAGAAACGGATAGCATAAAACAGTAAAAGAGTGCTTAAAATCGAGACCCTAATTCGGAAACCATAATCTGGGACGTTTGAAGTACGTTCTAAAAAAACCGAGTCACGGACGACGTTTTTCGAAACTTTTGTTGGGAATCATTAGGCCGAATGATTTAGAATAGAATTTCGAAGAAACGGAGTGCATAAAACAGAAAAAGAGTAATTAAAATCGAGAACCTAATTCAGAAACCCAAATCTGGGACGTTTGAAGTCCGTGCTAAAAAACATGAGTCACGGTTCACGATTTTTGAAACTTTTGTGGCGAATCATTAGGCCTGATGATTTAGAATCGAAGAGACGGAGTGCATAAAAGAGTAAAAGAGTGCTTCAAATCGAGACCCTAATTTGGAAACCTTAATCTGGGACGTTTGAAGTACATGCTAAAAAAATGGACTCACGTTCGATGTTTTTCGAAACTTTTGTGGCGAATCATTAGTACTGATGATTTAGAATCGAATTTCGAAGAAACGGATAGCATAAAACAGTAAAAGAGTGCTTAAAATCGAGACCCTAATTCGGAAACCTTAATCTGGGACGTTTGAAGTACGTTCTAAAAAAACCGAGTCACGGACGACGTTTTTCGAAACTTTTGTTGGGAATCATTAGGCCGAATGATTTAGAATATAATTTCGAAGAAACGGAGTGCATAAAAAAGAAAAAGAGTAATTAAAATCGAGAACCTAATTCAGAAACCCAAATCTGGGACGTTTGAAGTCCGTGCTAAAAAACATGAGTCACGGTTCACGATTTTTGAAACTTTTGTGGCGAATCATTAGGCCTGATGATTTAGAATCGAAGAGACGGAGTGCATAAAAGAGTAAAAGAGTGCTTCAAATCGAGACCCTAATTTGGAAACCTTAATCTGGGACGTTTGAAGTACATGCTAAAAAAATGGACTCACGTTCGATGTTTTTCGAAACTTTTGTGGCGAATCATTAGTACTGATGATTTAGAATCGAATTTCGAAGAAACGGATAGCATAAAACAGTAAAAGAGTGCTTAAAATTGAGACCCTAATTCGGAAACCTTAATCTGGGACGTTTGAAGTACGTTCTAAAAAAACCGAGTCACGGACGACGTTTTTCGAAACTTTTGTTGAGAATCATTAGGCCGAATGATTTAGAATATAATTTCGAAGAAACGGAGTGCATAAAAAAGAAAAAGAGTAATTAAAATCGAGAACCTAATTCAGAAACCCAAATCTGGGACGTTTGAAGTCCGTGCTAAAAAACATGAGTCACGGTTCACGATTTTTGAAACTTTTGTGGCGAATCATTAGGCCTGATGATTTAGAATCGAAGAGACGGAGTGCATAAAAGAGTAAAAGAATGCTTCAAATCGAGACCCTAATTTGGAAACCATAATCTGGGACGTTTGAAGTACGTGCTAAAAAAACCGAGTCACGGTCGATGTTTTTCGAAACTTTTGTGGCGAATCATTAGTACTGATGATTTAGAATCGAATTTCGAAGAAACGGATAGCATAAAACAGTAAAAGAGTGCTTAAAATCGAGACCCTAATTCGGAAATCTTAATCTGGGACATTTGAAGTACGTTCTAAAAAAACCGAGTCACGGACGACGTTTTTCGAAACTTTTGTTGGGAATCATTAGGCCGAATGATTTAGAATAGAATTTCGAAGAAACGGAGTGCATAAAACAGAAAAAGAGTAATTAAAATCGAGAACCTAATTCAGAAACCCAAATCTGGGACGTTTGAAGTCCGTGCTAAAAAACATGAGTCACGGTTCACGATTTTTGAAACTTTTGTGGCGAATCATTAGGCCTGATGATTTAGAATCGAAGAGACGGAGTGCATAAAAGAGTAAAAGAGTGCTTCAAATCGAGACCCTAATTTGGAAACCATAATCTGGGACGTTTGAAGTACGTGCTAAAAAAACCGAGTCACGGTCGATGTTTTTCGAAACTTTTATGGCGAATCATTAGTACTGATGATTTAGAATCGAATTTCGAAGAAACGGATAGCATAAAACAGTAAAAGAGTGCTTAAAATCGAGACCCTAATTCGGAAACCTTAATCTGGGACGTTTGAAGTACGTTCTAAAAAAATCGAGTCACGGACGACGTTTTTCGAAACTTTTGTTGGGAATCATTAGGCCGAATGATTTAGAATAGAATTTCGAAGAAACGGAGTGCATAAAACAGAAAAAGAGTAATTAAAATCGAGAACCTAATTCAGAAACCCAAATCTGGGACGTTTGAAGTCCGTGCTAAAAAACATGAGTCACGGTTCACGATTTTTGAAACTTTTGTGGCGAATCATTAGGCCTGATGATTTAGAATCGAAGAGACGGAGTGCATAAAAGAGTAAAAGAGTGCTTCAAATCGAGACCCTAATTTGGAAACCATAATCTGGGACGTTTGAAGTACGTGCTAAAAAAACCGAGTCACGGTCGATGTTTTTCGAAACTTTTGTGGCGAATCATTAGTACTGATGATTTAGAATCGAATTTCGAAGAAACGGATAGCATAAAACAGTAAAAGAGTGCTTAAAATCGAGACCCTAATTCGGAAACCTTAATCTTGGACGTTTGAAGTACGTTCTAAAAAAACCGAGTCACGGACGACGTTTTTCGAAACTTTTGTTGGGAATCATTAGGCCGAATTATTTAGAATAGAATTTCGAAGAAACGGAGTGCATAAAACAGAAAAAGAGTAATTAAAATCGAGAACCTAATTCAGAAACCCAAATTTGGGACGTTTGAAGTCCGTGCTAAAAAACATGAGTCACGGTTCACAATTTTTGAAACTTTTGTGGCGAATCATTAGGCCTGATGATTTAGAATCGAAGAGACGGAGTGCATAAAAGAGTAAAAGAGTGCTTCAAATCGAGACCCTAATTTGGAAACCATAATCTGGGACGTTTGAAGTACGTGCTAAAAAAACCGAGTCACGGTCGATGTTTTTCGAAACTTTTGTGGCGAATCATTAGTACTGATGATTTAGAATCTAATTTCGAAGAAACGGATAGCATAAAACAGTAAAAGAGTGCTTAAAATCGAGACCCTAATTCGGAAACCATAATCTGGGACGTTTGAAGTACGTTCTAAAAAAACCGAGTCACGGACGACGTTTTTCGAAACTTTTGTTGGGAATCATTAGGCCGAATGATTTAGAATAGAATTTCGAAGAAACGGAGTGCATAAAACAGAAAAAGAGTAATTAAAATCGAGAACCTAATTCAGAAACCCAAATCTGGGACGTTTGAAGTCCGTGCTAAAAAACATGAGTCACGGTTCACGATTTTTGAAACTTTTGTGGCGAATCATTAGGCCTGATGATTTAGAATCGAAGAGACGGAGTGCATAAAAGAGTAAAAGAGTGCTTCAAATCGAGACCCTAATTTGGAAACCTTAATCTGGGACGTTTGAAGTACATGCTAAAAAAATGGACTCACGTTCGATGTTTTTCGAAACTTTTGTGGCGAATCATTAGTACTGATGATTTAGAATCGAATTTCGAAGAAACGGATAGCATAAAACAGTAAAAGAGTGCTTAAAATCGAGACCCTAATTCGGAAACCTTAATCTGGGACGTTTGAAGTACGTTCTAAAAAAACCGAGTCACGGACGACGTTTTTCGAAACTTTTGTTGGGAATCATTAGGCCGAATGATTTAGAATATAATTTCGAAGAAACGGAGTGCATAAAAAAGAAAAAGAGTAATTAAAATCGAGAACCTAATTCAGAAACCCAAATCTGGGACGTTTGAAGTCCGTGCTAAAAAACATGAGTCACGGTTCACGATTTTTGAAACTTTTGTGGCGAATCATTAGGCCTGATGATTTAGAATCGAAGAGACGGAGTGCATAAAAGAGTAAAAGAGTGCTTCAAATCGAGACCCTAATTTGGAAACCTTAATCTGGGACGTTTGAAGTACATGCTAAAAAAATGGACTCACGTTCGATGTTTTTCGAAACTTTTGTGGCGAATCATTAGTACTGATGATTTAGAATCGAATTTCGAAGAAACGGATAGCATAAAACAGTAAAAGAGTGCTTAAAATTGAGACCCTAATTCGGAAACCTTAATCTGGGACGTTTGAAGTACGTTCTAAAAAAACCGAGTCACGGACGACGTTTTTCGAAACTTTTGTTGAGAATCATTAGGCCGAATGATTTAGAATATAATTTCGAAGAAACGGAGTGCATAAAAAAGAAAAAGAGTAATTAAAATCGAGAACCTAATTCAGAAACCCAAATCTGGGACGTTTGAAGTCCGTGCTAAAAAACATGAGTCACGGTTCACGATTTTTGAAACTTTTGTGGCGAATCATTAGGCCTGATGATTTAGAATCGAAGAGACGGAGTGCATAAAAGAGTAAAAGAATGCTTCAAATCGAGACCCTAATTTGGAAACCATAATCTGGGACGTTTGAAGTACGTGCTAAAAAAACCGAGTCACGGTCGATGTTTTTCGAAACTTTTGTGGCGAATCATTAGTACTGATGATTTAGAATCGAATTTCGAAGAAACGGATAGCATAAAACAGTAAAAGAGTGCTTAAAATCGAGACCCTAATTCGGAAACCTTAATCTGGGACGTTTGAAGTACGTTCTAAAAAAATCGAGTCACGGACGACGTTTTTCGAAACTTTTGTTGGGAATCATTAGGCCGAATGATTTAGAATAGAATTTCGAAGAAACGGAGTGCATAAAACAGAAAAAGAGTAATTAAAATCGAGAACCTAATTCAGAAACCCAAATCTGGGACGTTTGAAGTCCGTGCTAAAAAACATGAGTCACGGTTCACGATTTTTGAAACTTTTGTGGCGAATCATTAGGCCTGATGATTTAGAATCGAAGAGACGGAGTGCATAAAAGAGTAAAAGAGTGCTTCAAATCGAGACCCTAATTTGGAAACCATAATCTGGGACGTTTGAAGTACGTGCTAAAAAAACCGAGTCACGGTCGATGTTTTTCGAAACTTTTATGGCGAATCATTAGTACTGATGATTTAGAATCGAATTTCGAAGAAACGGATAGCATAAAACAGTAAAAGAGTGCTTAAAATCGAGACCCTAATTCGGAAACCTTAATCTGGGACGTTTGAAGTACGTTCTAAAAAAACCGAGTCACGGACGACGTTTTTCGAAACTTTTGTTGGGAATCATTAGGCCGAATGATTTAGAATATAATTTCGAAGAAACGGAGTGCATAAAAAAGAAAAAGAGTAATTAAAATCGAGAACCTAATTCAGAAACCCAAATCTGGGACGTTTGAAGTCCGTGCTAAAAAACATGAGTCACGGTTCACGATTTTTGAAACTTTTGTGGCGAATCATTAGGCCTGATGATTTAGAATCGAAGAGACGGAGTGCATAAAAGAGTAAAAGAGTGCTTCAAATCGAGACCCTAATTTGGAAACCATAATCTGGGACGTTTGAAGTACGTGCTAAAAAAACCGAGTCACGGTCGATGTTTTTCGAAACTTTTGTGGCGAATCATTAGTACTGATGATTTAGAATCGAATTTCGAAGAAACGGATAGCATAAAACAGTAAAAGAGTGCTTAAAATCGAGACCCTAATTCGGAAATCTTAATCTGGGAGGTTTGAAGTACGTTCTAAAAAAACCGAGTCACGGACGACGTTTTTCGAAACTTTTGTTGGGAATCATTAGGCCGAATGATTTAGAATAGAATTTCGAAGAAACGGAGTGCATAAAACAGAAAAAGAGTAATTAAAATCGAGAACCTAATTCAGAAACCCAAATCTGGGACGTTTGAAGTCCGTGCTAAAAAACATGAGTCACGGTTCACGATTTTTGAAACTTTTGTGGCGAATCATTAGGCCTGATGATTTAGAATCGTAGAGACGGAGTGCATAAAAGAGTAAAAGAGTGCTTCAAATCGAGACCCTAATTTGGAAACCTTAATCTGGGACGTTTGAAGTACGTGCTAATAAAACCGAGTCACGGTCGATGTTTTTCGAAACTTTTGTGGCGAATCATTAGTACTGATGATTTAGAATCGAATTTCGAAGAAACGGATAGCATAAAACAGTAAAAGAGTGCTTAAAATCGAGACCCTAATTCGGAAACCTTAATCTGGGACGTTTGAAGTACGTTCTAAAAAAATCGAGTCACGGACGACGTTTTTCGAAACTTTTGTTGGGAATCATTAGGCCGAATGATTTAGAATAGAATTTCGAAGAAACGGAGTGCATAAAACAGAAAAAGAGTAATTAAAATCGAGAACCTAATTCAGAAACCCAAATCTGGGACGTTTGAAGTCCGTGCTAAAAAACATGAGTCACGGTTCACGATTTTTGAAACTTTTGTGGCGAATCATTAGGCCTGATGATTTAGAATCGTAGAGACGGAGTGCATAAAAGAGTAAAAGAGTGCTTCAAATCGAGACCCTAATTTGGAAACCTTAATCTGGGACGTTTGAAGTACGTGCTAATAAAACCGAGTCACGGTCGATGTTTTTCGAAACTTTTGTGGCGAATCATTAGTACTGATGATTTAGAATCGAATTTCGAAGAAACGGATAGCATAAAACAGTAAAAGAGTGCTTAAAATCGAGACCCTAATTCGGAAACCTTAATCTGGGACGTTTGAAGTACGTTCTAAAAAAATCGAGTCACGGACGACGTTTTTCGAAACTTTTGTTGGGAATCATTAGGCCGAATGATTTAGAATAGAATTTCGAAGAAACGGAGTGCATAAAACAGAAAAAGAGTAATTAAAATCGAGAACCTAATTCAGAAACCCAAATCTGGGACGTTTGAAGTCCGTGCTAAAAAACATGAGTCACGGTTCACGATTTTTGAAACTTTTGTGGCGAATCATTAGGCCTGATGATTTAGAATCGAAGAGACGGAGTGCATAAAAGAGTAAAAGAGTGCTTCAAATCGAGACCCTAATTTGGAAACCATAATCTGGGACGTTTGAAGTACGTGCTAAAAAAACCGAGTCACGGTCGATGTTTTTCGAAACTTTTGTGGCGAATCATTAGTACTGATGATTTAGAATCGAATTTCGAAGAAACGGATAGCATAAAACAGTAAAAGAGTGCTTAAAATCGAGACCCTAATTCGGAAACCTTAATCTTGGACGTTTGAAGTACGTTCTAAAAAAACCGAGTCACGGACGACGTTTTTCGAAACTTTTGTTGGGAATCATTAGGCCGAATTATTTAGAATAGAATTTCGAAGAAACGGAGTGCATAAAACAGAAAAAGAGTAATTAAAATCGAGAACCTAATTCAGAAACCCAAATTTGGGACGTTTGAAGTCCGTGCTAAAAAACATGAGTCACGGTTCACGATTTTTGAAACTTTTGTGGCGAATCATTAGGCCTGATGATTTAGAATCGAAGAGACGGAGTGCATAAAAGAGTAAAAGAGTGCTTCAAATCGAGACCCTAATTTGGAAACCATAATCTGGGACGTTTGAAGTACGTGCTAAAAAAACCGAGTCACGGTCGATGTTTTTCGAAACTTTTGTGGCGAATCATTAGTACTGATGATTTAGAATCGAATTTCGAAGAAACGGATAGCATAAAACAGTAAAAGAGTGCTTAAAATCGAGACCCTAATTCGGAAATCTTAATCTGGGACGTTTGAAGTACGTTCTAAAAAAACCGAGTCACGGACGACGTTTTTCGAAACTTTTGTTGGGAATCATTAGGCCGAATGAGAAACGGAGTGCATAAAACAGAAAAAGAGTAATTAAAATCGAGAACCTAATTCAGAAACCCAAATCTGGGACGTTTGAAGTCCGTGCTAAAAAACATGAGTCACGGTTCACGATTTTTGAAACTTTTGTGGCGAATCATTAGGCCTGATGATTTAGAATCGTAGAGACGGAGTGCATAAAAGAGTAAAAGAGTGCTTCAAATCGAGACCCTAATTTGGAAACCTTAATCTGGGACGTTTGAAGTACGTGCTAATAAAACCGAGTCACGGTCGATGTTTTTCGAAACTTTTGTGGCGAATCATTAGTACTGATGATTTAGAATCGAATTTCGAAGAAACGGATAGCATAAAACAGTAAAAGAGTGCTTAAAATCGAGACCCTAATTCGGAAACCTTAATCTGGGACGTTTGAAGTACGTTCTAAAAAAATCGAGTCACGGACGACGTTTTTCGAAACTTTTGTTGGGAATCATTAGGCCGAATGATTTAGAATAGAATTTCGAAGAAACGGAGTGCATAAAACAGAAAAAGAGTAATTAAAATCGAGAACCTAATTCAGAAACCCAAATCTGGGACGTTTGAAGTCCGTGCTAAAAAACATGAGTCACGGTTCACGATTTTTGAAACTTTTGTGGCGAATCATTAGGCCTGATGATTTAGAATCGAAGAGACGGAGTGCATAAAAGAGTAAAAGAGTGCTTCAAATCGAGACCCTAATTTGGAAACCATAATCTGGGACGTTTGAAGTACGTGCTAAAAAAACCGAGTCACGGTCGATGTTTTTCGAAACTTTTGTGGCGAATCATTAGTACTGATGATTTAGAATCGAATTTCGAAGAAACGGATAGCATAAAACAGTAAAAGAGTGCTTAAAATCGAGACCCTAATTCGGAAACCTTAATCTTGGACGTTTGAAGTACGTTCTAAAAAAACCGAGTCACGGACGACGTTTTTCGAAACTTTTGTTGGGAATCATTAGGCCGAATTATTTAGAATAGAATTTCGAAGAAACGGAGTGCATAAAACAGAAAAAGAGTAATTAAAATCGAGAACCTAATTCAGAAACCCAAATTTGGGACGTTTGAAGTCCGTGCTAAAAAACATGAGTCACGGTTCACGATTTTTGAAACTTTTGTGGCGAATCATTAGGCCTGATGATTTAGAATCGAAGAGACGGAGTGCATAAAAGAGTAAAAGAGTGCTTCAAATCGAGACCCTAATTTGGAAACCATAATCTGGGACGTTTGAAGTACGTGCTAAAAAAACCGAGTCACGGTCGATGTTTTTCGAAACTTTTGTGGCGAATCATTAGTACTGATGATTTAGAATCGAATTTCGAAGAAACGGATAGCATAAAACAGTAAAAGAGTGCTTAAAATCGAGACCCTAATTCGGAAATCTTAATCTGGGACGTTTGAAGTACGTTCTAAAAAAACCGAGTCACGGACGACGTTTTTCGAAACTTTTGTTGGGAATCATTAGGCCGAATGAGAAACGGAGTGCATAAAACAGAAAAAGAGTAATTAAAATCGAGAACCTAATTCAGAAACCCAAATCTGGGACGTTTGAAGTCCGTGCTAAAAAACATGAGTCACGGTTCACGATTTTTGAAACTTTTGTGGCGAATCATTAGGCCTGATGATTTAGAATCGAAGAGACGGAGTGCATAAAAGAGTAAAAGAATGCTTCAAATCGAGACCCTAATTTGGAAACGATAATCTGGGACGTTTGAAGTACGTGCTAAAAAAACCGAGTCACGGTCGATGTTTTTCGAAACTTTTGTGGCGAATCATTAGTACTGATGATTTATAATCGAATTTCGAAGAAACGGATAGCATAAAACAGTAAAAGAGTGCTTAAAATCGAGACCCTAATTCGGAAATCTTAATCTGGGACATTTGAAGTACGTTCTAAAAAAACCGAGTCACGGACGACGTTTTTCGAAACTTTTGTTGGGAATCATTAGGCCGAATGATTTAGAATAGAATTTCGAAGAAACGGAGTGCATAAAACAGAAAAAGAGTAATTAAAATCGAGAACCTAATTCAGAAACCCAAATCTGGGACGTTTGAAGTCCGTGCTAAAAAACATGAGTCACGGTTCACGATTTTTGAAACTTTTGTGGCGAATCATTAGGCCTGATGATTTAGAATCGAAGAGACGGAGTGCATAAAAGAGTAAAAGAGTGCTTCAAATCGAGACCCTAATTTGGAAACCTTAATCTGGGACGTTTGAAGTACATGCTAAAAAAATGGACTCACGTTCGATGTTTTTCGAAACTTTTGTGGCGAATCATTAGTACTGATGATTTAGAATCGAATTTCGAAGAAACGGATAGCATAAAACAGTAAAAGAGTGCTTAAAATCGAGACCCTAATTCGGAAACCTTAATCTGGGACGTTTGAAGTACGTTCTAAAAAAACCGAGTCACGGACGACGTTTTTCGAAACTTTTGTTGGGAATCATTAGGCCGAATGATTTAGAATATAATTTCGAAGAAACGGAGTGCATAAAAAAGAAAAAGAGTAATTAAAATCGAGAACCTAATTCAGAAACCCAAATCTGGGACGTTTGAAGTCCGTGCTAAAAAACATGAGTCACGGTTCACGATTTTTGAAACTTTTGTGGCGAATCATTAGGCCTGATGATTTAGAATCGAAGAGACGGAGTGCATAAAACAGTAAAAGAGTGCTTCAAATCGAGACCCTAATTCGGAAACCTTTGTCTGGGACGTTTGAAGTACGTGCTAAAAAATGGAGTCACGGTCGATGTTTTTCGAAACTTTTGTGGCGAATCATTAGTACTGATGATTTAGAATCGAATTTCGAAGAAACGGATAGCATAAAACAGTAAAAGAGTGCTTAAAATCGAGACCCTAATTCGGAAACCTTAATCTGGGACGTTTGAAGTACGTTCTAAAAAAACGGAGTCACGGTCGACGTTTTTCGAAACTTTTTTGGGGAATCATTCGGCCGAATGATTTAGAATAGAATTTCGAAGAAACGGAGTGCATAAAACAGAAAAAGAGTAATTAAAATCGAGAACCTAATTCAGAAACCCAAATCTGGGACGTTTGAAGTCCGTGCTAAAAAACATGAGTCACGGTTCACGATTTTTGAAACTTTTGTGGCGAATCATTAGGCCTGATGATTTAGAATCGAAGAGACGGAGTGCATAAAAGAGTAAAAGAGTGCTTCAAATCGAGACCCTAATTTGGAAACCATAATCTGGGACGTTTGAAGTACGTGCTAAAAAAACCGAGTCACGGTCGATGTTTTTCGAAACTTTTGTGGCGAGTCATTAGTACTGATGATTTAGAATCGAATTTCAAAGAAACGGATAGCATAAAACAGTAAAAGAGTGCTTAAAATCGAGACCCTAATTCGGAAACCTTAATCTGGGACGTTTGAAGTACGTTCTAAAAAAACGGAGTCACGGTCGACGTACTTCGAAACTTTTTTGGGGAATCATTCGGCCGAATGATTTAGAATAGAATTTCGAAGAAACGGAGTGCATAAAACAGAAAAAGAGTAATTAAAATCGAGAACCTAATTCAGAAACCCAAATCTGGGACGTTTGAAGTCCGTGCTAAAAAACATGAGTCACGGTTCACGATTTTTGAAACTTTTGTGGCGAATCATTAGGCCTGATGATTTAGAATCGAAGAGACGGAGTGCATAAAAGAGTAAAAGAATGCTTCAAATCGAGACCCTAATTTGGAAACCATAATCTGGGACGTTTGAAGTACGTGCTAAAAAAACCGAGTCACGGTCGATGTTTTTCGAAACTTTTGTGGCGAATCATTAGTACTGATGATTTAGAATCGAATTTCGAAGAAACGGATAGCATAAAACAGTAAAAGAGTGCTTAAAATCGAGACCCTAATTCGGAAATCTTAATCTGGGACATTTGAAGTACGTTCTAAAAAAACCGAGTCACGGACGACGTTTTTCGAAACTTTTGTTGGGAATCATTAGGCCGAATGATTTAGAATAGAATTTCGAAGAAACGGAGTGCATAAAACAGAAAAAGAGTAATTAAAATCGAGAACCTAATTCAGAAACCCAAATCTGGGACGTTTGAAGTCCGTGCTAAAAAACATGAGTCACGGTTCACGATTTTTGAAACTTTTGTGGCGAATCATTAGGCCTGATGATTTAGAATCGAAGAGACGGAGTGCATAAAAGAGTAAAAGAGTGCTTCAAATCGAGACCCTAATTTGGAAACCTTAATCTGGGACGTTTGAAGTACATGCTAAAAAAATGGACTCACGTTCGATGTTTTTCGAAACTTTTGTGGCGAATCATTAGTACTGATGATTTAGAATCGAATTTCGAAGAAACGGATAGCATAAAACAGTAAAAGAGTGCTTAAAATCGAGACCCTAATTCGGAAACCTTAATCTGGGACGTTTGAAGTACGTTCTAAAAAAACCGAGTCACGGACGACGTTTTTCGAAACTTTTGTTGGGAATCATTAGGCCGAATGATTTAGAATAGAATTTCGAAGAAACAGAGTGCATAAAACAGAAAAAGAGTAATTAAAATCGAGAACCTAATTCAGAAACCCAAATCTGGGACGTTTGAAGTCCGTGCTAAAAAACATGAGTCACGGTTCACGATTTTTGAAACTTTTGTGGCGAATCATTAGGCCTGATGATTTAGAATCGAAGAGACGGAGTGCATAAAAGAGTAAAAGAGTGCTTCAAATCGAGACCCTAATTCGGAAACCTTAATCTGGGACGTTTGAAGTACGTGCTAATAAAACCGAGTCACGGTCGATGTTTTTCGAAACTTTTGTGGCGAATCATTAGTACTGATGATTTAGAATCGAATTTCGAAGAAACGGATAGCATAAAACAGTAAAAGAATGCTTAAAATCGAGACCCTAATTCGGAAACCTTAATCTGGGACGTTTGAAGTACGTTCTAAAAAAACCGAGTCACGGACGACGTGTTTCGAAACTTTTGTTGGGAATCATTAGGCCGAATGATTTAGAATAGAATTTCGAAGAAACGGAGTGCATAAAACAGAAAAAGAGTAATTAAAATCGAGAACCTAATTCAGAAACCCAAATCTGGGACGTTTGAAGTCCGTGCTAAAAAACATGAGTCACGGTTCACGATTTTTGAAACTTTTGTGGCGAATCATTAGGCCTGATGATTTAGAATCGAAGAGACGGAGTGCATAAAAGAGTAAAAGAGTGCTTCAAATCGAGACCCTAATTTGGAAACCATAATCTGGGACGTTTGAAGTACGTGCTAAAAAAACCGAGTCACGGTCGATGTTTTTCGAAACTTTTGTGGCGAATCATTAGTACTGATGATTTAGAATCGAATTTCGAAGAAACGGATAGCATAAAACAGTAAAAGAGTGCTTAAAATCGAGACCCTAATTCGGAAACCTTAATCTGGGACGTTTGAAGTACGTTCTAAAAAAACCGAGTCACGGACGACGTTTTTCGAAACTTTTGTTGGGAATCATTAGGCCGAATGATTTAGAATATAATTTCGAAGAAACGGAGTGCATAAAAAAGAAAAAGAGTAATTAAAATCGAGAACCTAATTCAGAAACCCAAATCTGGGACGTTTGAAGTCCGTGCTAAAAAACATGAGTCACGGTTCACGATTTTTGAAACTTTTGTGGCGAATCATTAGGCCTGATGATTTAGAATCGAAGAGACGGAGTGCATAAAACAGTAAAAGAGTGCTTCAAATCGAGACCCTAATTCGGAAACCTTTGTCTGGGACGTTTGAAGTACGTGCTAAAAAATGGAGTCACGGTCGATGTTTTTCGAAACTTTTGTGGCGAATCATTAGTACTGATGATTTAGAATCGAATTTCGAAGAAACGGATAGCATAAAACAGTAAAAGAGTGCTTAAAATCGAGACCCTAATTCGGAAACCTTAATCTGGGACGTTTGAAGTACGTTCTAAAAAAACGGAGTCACGGTCGACGTTTTTCGAAACTTTTTTGGGGAATCATTCGGCCGAATGATTTAGAATAGAATTTCGAAGAAACGGAGTGCATAAAACAGAAAAAGAGTAATTAAAATCGAGAACCTAATTCAGAAACCCAAATCTGGGACGTTTGAAGTCCGTGCTAAAAAACATGAGTCACGGTTCACGATTTTTGTAACTTTTGTGGCGAATCATTAGGCCTGATGATTTAGAATCGAAGAGACGGAGTGCATAAAAGAGTAAAAGAGTGCTTCAAATCGAGACCCTAATTTGGAAACCATAATCTGGGACGTTTGAAGTACGTGCTAAAAAAACCGAGTCACGGTCGATGTTTTTCGAAACTTTTGTGGCGAGTCATTAGTACTGATGATTTAGAATCGAATTTCAAAGAAACGGATAGCATAAAACAGTAAAAGAGTGCTTAAAATCGAGACCCTAATTCGGAAACCTTAATCTGGGACGTTTGAAGTACGTTCTAAAAAAACGGAGTCACGGTCGACGTTTTTCGAAACTTTTTTGGGGAATCATTCGGCCGAATGATTTAGAATAGAATTTCGAAGAAACGGAGTGCATAAAACAGAAAAAGAGTAATTAAAATCGAGAACCTAATTCAGAAACCCAAATCTGGGACGTTTGAAGTCCGTGCTAAAAAACATGAGTCACGGTTCACGATTTTTGAAACTTTTGTGGCGAATCATTAGGCCTGATGATTTAGAATCGAAGAGACGGAGTGCATAAAAGAGTAAAAGAATGCTTCAAATCGAGACCCTAATTTGGAAACCATAATCTGGGACGTTTGAAGTACGTGCTAAAAAAACCGAGTCACGGTCGATGTTTTTCGAAACTTTTGTGGCGAATCATTAGTACTGATGATTTAGAATCGAATTTCGAAGAAACGGATAGCATAAAACAGTAAAAGAGTGCTTAAAATCGAGACCCTAATTCGGAAACCTTAATCTGGGACGTTTGAAGTACGTTCTAAAAAAACCGAGTCACGGACGACGTTTTTCGAAACTTTTGTTGGGAATCATTAGGCCGAATGATTTAGAATAGAATTTCGAAGAAACGGAGTGCATAAAACAATTAAAGAGTGCTGAAAATCGAGACCCTAATTCGGAAACCTTAATATTGGACGTTTGAAGTACGTGCTACAAAAACAGTGTCACGGACGACGTTTTTCGAAACTTTTGTTGGGAATCATTAGGCCGGATGTTTAGAATAGAATTTAGAAGAAACGGAGTGCATAAAAGAGTAAAAGGGTGCTTAAAATCGAGACCCTAATTCGGAAACCTTTGTCTGGGATGTTTGAAGTACGTGCTAAAAAATGGAGTCACGGTCGATGTTTTTCGAAACTTTTGTGGCGAATCATTAGTACTGATGATTTAGAATCGAATTTCGAAGAAACGGATAGCATAAAACAGTAAAAGAGTGCTTAAAATCGAGACCCTAATTCGGAAACCTTAATCTGGAACGTTTGAAGTACGTTCTAAAAAAACGGAGTCACGGTCGACGTTTTTCGAAACTTTTTTGGGGAATCATTCGGCCGAATGATTTAGAATAGAATTTCGAAGAAACGGAGTGCATAAAACAGAAAAAGAGTAATTAAAATCGAGAACCTAATTCAGAAACCCAAATCTGGGACGTTTGAAGTCCGTGCTAAAAAACATGAGTCACGGTTCACGATTTTTGAAACTTTTGTGGCGAATCATTAGGCCTGATGATTTAGAATCGAAGAGACGGAGTGCATAAAAGAGTAAAAGAATGCTTCAAATCGAGACCCTAATTTGGAAACCATAATCTGGGACGTTTGAAGTACGTGCTAAAAAAACCGAGTCACGGTCGATGTTTTTCGAAACTTTTGTGGCGAATCATTAGTACTGATGATTTAGAATCGAATTTCGAAGAAACGGATAGCATAAAACAGTAAAAGAGTGCTTAAAATCGAGACCCTAATTCGGAAATCTTAATCTGGGACATTTGAAGTACGTTCTAAAAAAACCGAGTCACGGACGACGTTTTTCGAAACTTTTGTTGGGAATCATTAGGCCGAATGATTTAGAATAGAATTTCGAAGAAACGGAGTGCATAAAACAGAAAAAGAGTAATTAAAATCGAGAACCTAATTCAGAAACCCAAATCTGGGACGTTTGAAGTCCGTGCTAAAAAACATGAGTCACGGTTCACGATTTTTGAAACTTTTGTGGCGAATCATTAGGCCTGATGATTTAGAATCGAAGAGACGGAGTGCATAAAAGAGTAAAAGAGTGCTTCAAATCGAGACCCTAATTTGGAAACCTTAATCTGGGACGTTTGAAGTACATGCTAAAAAAATGGACTCACGTTCGATGTTTTTCGAAACTTTTGTGGCGAATCATTAGTACTGATGATTTAGAATCGAATTTCGAAGAAACGGATAGCATAAAACAGTAAAAGAGTGCTTAAAATCGAGACCCTAATTCGGAAACCTTAATCTGGGACGTTTGAAGTACGTTCTAAAAAAACCGAGTCACGGACGACGTTTTTCGAAACTTTTGTTGGGAATCATTAGGCCGAATGATTTAGAATATAATTTCGAAGAAACGGAGTGCATAAAAAAGAAAAAGAGTAATTAAAATCGAGAACCTAATTCAGAAACCCAAATCTGGGACGTTTGAAGTCCGTGCTAAAAAACATGAGTCACGGTTCACGATTTTTGAAACTTTTGTGGCGAATCATTAGGCCTGATGATTTAGAATCGAAGAGACGGAGTGCATAAAAGAGTAAAAGAGTGCTTCAAATCGAGACCCTAATTTGGAAACCATAATCTGGGACGTTTGAAGTACGTGTTAAAAAAACCGAGTCACGGTCGATGTTTTTCAAAACTTTTGTGGCGAATCATTAGTACTGATGATTTAGAATCGAATTTCGAAGAAACGGATAGCATAAAACAGTAAAAGAGTGCTTAAAATCGAGACCCTAATTCGGAAATCTTAATCTGGGACGTTTGAAGTACGTTCTAAAAAAACCGAGTCACGGACGACGTTTTTCGAAACTTTTGTTGGGAATCATTAGGCCGAATGATTTAGAATAGAATTTCGAAGAAACGGAGTGCATAAAACAGAAAAAGAGTAATTAAAATCGAGAACCTAATTCAGAAACCCAAATCTGGGACGTTTGAAGTCCGTGCTAAAAAACATGAGTCACGGTTCACGATTTTTGAAACTTTTGTGGCGAATCATTAGGCCTGATGATTTAGAATCGTAGAGACGGAGTGCATAAAAGAGTAAAAGAGTGCTTCAAATCGAGACCCTAATTTGGAAACCTTAATCTGGGACGTTTGAAGTACGTGCTAATAAAACCGAGTCACGGTCGATGTTTTTCGAAACTTTTGTGGCGAATCATTAGTACTGACGATTTAGAATCGAATTTCGAAGAAACGGATAGCATAAAACAGTAAAAGAGTGCTTAAAATCGAGACCCTAATTCGGAAACCTTAATCTGGGACGTTTGAAGTACGTTCTAAAAAAACCGAGTCACGCTCGACGTTTTTCGAAACTTTTTTGGGGAATCATTAGGCCGAATGATTTAGAATCGAATTTCGAAGAAACGGAGTGCATAAAACAGAAAAAGAGTAATTAAAATCGAGAACCTAATTCAGAAACCCAAATCTGGGACGTTTGAAGTCCGTGCTAAAAAACATGAGTCACGGTTCACGATTTTTGAAACTTTTGTGGCGAATCATTAGGCCTGATGATTTAGAATCGAAGAGACGGAGTGCATAAAAGAGTAAAAGAGTGCTTCAAATCGAGACCCTAATTTGGAAACCTTAATCTGGGACGTTTGAAGTACGTGCTAAAAAAACCGAGTCACGGTCGATGTTTTTCGAAACTTTTGTGGCGAATCATTAGTACTGATGATTTAGAATCGAATTTCAAAGAAACGGATAGCATAAAACAGTAAAAGAGTGCTTAAAATCGAGACCCTAATTCGAAAACCTTAATCTGGGACGTTTGAAGTACGTTCTAAAAAAACCGAGTCACGGACGACGTTTTTCGAAACTTTTGTTGGGAATCATTAGGCCGAATGATTTAGAATAGAATTTCGAAGAAACGGTGTGCATAAAACAATTAAAGAGTGCTGAAAATCGAGACCCTAATTCGGAAACCTTAATATTGGACGTTTGAAGTACGTGCTAAAAAAACAGTGTCACGGACGACGTTTTTCGAAACTTTTGTTGGGAATCATTAGGCCGGATGTTTAGAATAGAATTTAGAAGAAACGGAGTGCATAAAAGAGTAAAATGGTGCTTAAAATCGAGACCCTAATTCAGAAACCTTTGTCTGGGACGTTTGAAGTACGTGCTAAAAAATGGAGTCACGGTCGATGTTTTTCGAAACTTTTGTGGCGAATCATTAGTACTGATGATTTAGAATCGAATTTCGAAGAAACGGATAGCATAAAACAGTAAAAGAGTGCTTAAAATCGAGACCCTAATTCGGAAACCTTAATCTGGGACGTTTGAAGTACGTTCTAAAAAAACCGAGTCACGGACGACGTTTTTTGAAACTTTTGTTGGGAATCATTAGGCCGAATGATTTAGAATAGAATTTCGAAGAAACGGAGTGCATAAAACAGAAAAAGAGTAATTAAAATCGAGAACCTAATTCAGAAACCCAAATCTGGGACGTTTGAAGTCCGTGCTAAAAAACATGAGTCACGGTTCACGATTTTTGAAACTTTTGTGGCGAATCATTAGGCCTGATGATTTAGAATCGAAGAGACGGAGTGCATAAAAGAGTAAAAGAGTGCTTCAAATCGAGACCCTAATTTGGAAACCTTAATCTGGGACGTTTGAAGTACGTGCTAAAAAAACCGAGTCACGGTCGATGTTTTTCGAAACTTTTGTGGCGAATCATTAGTACTGATGATTTAGAATCGAATTTCGAAGAAACGGATAGCATAAAACAGTAAAAGAGTGCTTAAAATCGAGACCCTAATTCGGAAACCTTAATCTGGGACGTTTGAAGTACGTTCTAAAAAAACCGAGTCACGGACGACGTTTTTCGAAACTTTTGTTGGGAATCATTAGGCCGAATGATTTAGAATAGAATTTCGAAGAAACGGAGTGCATAAAACAATTAAAGAGTGCTGAAAATCGAGACCCTAATTCGGAAACCTTAATATTGGACGTTTGAAGTACGTGCTAAAAAAACAGTGTCACGGACGACGTTTTTCGAAACTTTTGTTGGGAATCATTAGGCCGGATGTTTAGAATAGAATTTAGAAGAAACGGAGTGCATAAAAGAGTAAAAGGGTGCTTAAAATCGAGACCCTAATTCGGAAACCTTTGTCTGGGACGTTTGAAGTACGTGCTAAAAAATGGAGTCACGGTCGATGTTTTTCGAAACTTTTGTGGCGAATCATTAGTACTGATGATTTAGAATCGAATTTCGAAGAAACGGATAGCATAAAACAGTAAAAGAGTGCTTAAAATCGAGACCCTAATTCGGAAACCTTAATCTGGGACGTTTGAAGTACGTTCTAAAAAAACCGAGTCACGGTCGACGTTTTTCGAAACTTTTTTGGGGAATCATTCGGCCGAATGATTTAGAATAGAATTTCGAAGAAACGGAGTGCATAAAACAGAAAAAGAGTAATTAAAATCGAGAACCTAATTCAGAAACCCAAATCTAGGACGTTTGAAGTCTGTGCTAAAAAACATGAGTCACGGTTCACGATTTTTGAAACTTTTGTGGCGAATCATTAGGCCTGATGATTTAGAATCGAAGAGACGGAGTGCATAAAAGAGTAAAAGAATGCTTCAAATCGAGACCCTAATTTGGAAACCATAATCTGGGACGTTTGAAGTACGTGCTAAAAAAACCGAGTCACGGTCGATGTTTTTCGAAACTTTTGTGGCGAATCATTAGTACTGATGATTTAGAATCGAATTTCGAAGAAACGGATAGCATAAAACAGTAAAAGAGTGCTTAAAATCGAGACCCTAATTCGGAAATCTTAATCTGGGACATTTGAAGTACGTTCTAAAAAAACCGAGTCACGGACGACGTTTTTCGAAACTTTTGTTGGGAATCATTAGGCCGAATGATTTAGAATAGAATTTCGAAGAAACGGAGTGCATAAAACAGAAAAAGAGTAATTAAAATCGAGAACCTAATTCAGAAACCCAAATCTGGGACGTTTGAAGTCCGTGCTAAAAAACATGAGTCACGGTTCACGATTTTTGAAACTTTTGTGGCGAATCATTAGGCCTGATGATTTAGAATCGAAGAGACGGAGTGCATAAAAGAGTAAAAGAGTGCTTCAAATCGAGACCCTAATTTGGAAACCTTAATCTAGGACGTTTGAAGTACATGCTAAAAAAATGGACTCACGTTCGATGTTTTTCGAAACTTTTGTGGCGAATCATTAGTACTGATGATTTAGAATCGAATTTCGAAGAAACGGATAGCATAAAACAGTAAAAGAGTGCTTAAAATCGAGACCCTAATTCGGAAACCTTAATCTGGGACGTTTGAAGTACGTTCTAAAAAAACGGAGTCACGGTCGACGTTTTTCGAAACTTTTTTGGGGAATCATTCGGCCGAATGATTTAGAATAGAATTTCGAAGAAACGGAGTGCATAAAACAGAAAAAGAGTAATTAAAATCGAGAACCTAATTCAGAAACCCAAATCTGGGACGTTTGAAGTCCGTGCTAAAAAACATGAGTCACGGTTCACGATTTTTGAAACTTTTGTGGCGAATCATTAGGCCTGATGATTTAGAATCGAAGAGACGGAGTGCATAAAAGAGTAAAAGAGTGCTTCAAATCGAGACCCTAATTTGGAAACCTTAATCTAGGACGTTTGAAGTACATGCTAAAAAAATGGACTCACGTTCGATGTTTTTCGAAACTTTTGTGGCGAATCATTAGTACTGATGATTTAGAATCGAATTTCGAAGAAACGGATAGCATAAAACAGTAAAAGAGTGCTTAAAATCGAGACCCTAATTCGGAAACCTTAATCTGGGACGTTTGAAGTACGTTCTAAAAAAACCGAGTCAAGGACGACGTTTTTCGAAACTTTTGTTGGGAATCATTAGGCCGAATGAGAAACGGAGTGCATAAAACAGAAAAAGAGTAATTAAAATCGAGAACCTAATTCAGAAACCCAAATCTGGGACGTTTGAAGTCCGTGCTAAAAAACATGAGTCACGGTTCACGATTTTTGAAACTTTTGTGGCGAATCATTAGGCCTGATGATTTAGAATCGAAGAGACGGAGTGCATAAAAGAGTAAAAGAGTGCTTCAAATCGAGACCCTAATTTGGAAACCTTAATCTGGGACGTTTGAAGTACATGCTAAAAAAATGGACTCACGTTCGATGTTTTTCGAAACTTTTGTGGCGAATCATTAGTACTGATGATTTAGAATCGAATTTCGAAGAAACGGATAGCATAAAACAGTAAAAGAGTGCTTAAAATCGAGACCCTAATTCGGAAACCTTAATCTGGGACGTTTGAAGTACGTTCTAAAAAAACCGAGTCACGGACGACGTTTTTCGAAACTTTTGTTGGGAATCATTAGGCCGAATGATTTAGAATATAATTTCGAAGAAACGGAGTGCATAAAAAAGAAAAAGAGTAATTAAAATCGAGAACCTAATTCAGAAACCCAAATCTGGGACGTTTGAAGTCCGTGCTAAAAAACATGAGTCACGGTTCACGATTTTTGAAACTTTTGTGGCGAATCATTAGGCCTGATGATTTAGAATCGAAGAGACGGAGTGCATAAAAGAGTAAAAGAGTGCTTCAAATCGAGACCCTAATTTGGAAACCATAATCTGGGACGTTTGAAGTACGTGTTAAAAAAACCGAGTCACGGTCGATGTTTTTCAAAACTTTTGTGGCGAATCATTAGTACTGATGATTTAGAATCGAATTTCGAAGAAACGGATAGCATAAAACAGTAAAAGAGTGCTTAAAATCGAGACCCTAATTCGGAAATCTTAATCTGGGACGTTTGAAGTACGTTCTAAAAAAACCGAGTCACGGACGACGTTTTTCGAAACTTTTGTTGGGAATCATTAGGCCGAATGATTTAGAATAGAATTTCGAAGAAACGGAGTGCATAAAACAGAAAAAGAGTAATTAAAATCGAGAACCTAATTCAGAAACCCAAATCTGGGACGTTTGAAGTCCGTGCTAAAAAACATGAGTCACGGTTCACGATTTTTGAAACTTTTGTGGCGAATCATTAGGCCTGATGATTTAGAATCGTAGAGACGGAGTGCATAAAAGAGTAAAAGAGTGCTTCAAATCGAGACCCTAATTTGGAAACCTTAATCTGGGACGTTTGAAGTACGTGCTAATAAAACCGAGTCACGGTCGATGTTTTTCGAAACTTTTGTGGCGAATCATTAGTACTGACGATTTAGAATCGAATTTCGAAGAAACGGATAGCATAAAACAGTAAAAGAGTGCTTAAAATCGAGACCCTAATTCGGAAACCTTAATCTGGGACGTTTGAAGTACGTTCTAAAAAAACCGAGTCACGCTCGACGTTTTTCGAAACTTTTTTGGGGAATCATTAGGCCGAATGATTTAGAATCGAATTTCGAAGAAACGGAGTGCATAAAACAGAAAAAGAGTAATTAAAATCGAGAACCTAATTCAGAAACCCAAATCTGGGACGTTTGAAGTCCGTGCTAAAAAACATGAGTCACGGTTCACGATTTTTGAAACTTTTGTGGCGAATCATTAGGCCTGATGATTTAGAATCGAAGAGACGGAGTGCATAAAAGAGTAAAAGAGTGCTTCAAATCGAGACCCTAATTTGGAAACCTTAATCTGGGACGTTTGAAGTACGTGCTAAAAAAACCGAGTCACGGTCGATGTTTTTCGAAACTTTTGTGGCGAATCATTAGTACTGATGATTTAGAATCGAATTTCAAAGAAACGGATAGCATAAAACAGTAAAAGAGTGCTTAAAATCGAGACCCTAATTCGAAAACCTTAATCTGGGACGTTTGAAGTACGTTCTAAAAAAACCGAGTCACGGACGACGTTTTTCGAAACTTTTGTTGGGAATCATTAGGCCGAATGATTTAGAATAGAATTTCGAAGAAACGGTGTGCATAAAACAATTAAAGAGTGCTGAAAATCGAGACCCTAATTCGGAAACCTTAATATTGGACGTTTGAAGTACGTGCTAAAAAAACAGTGTCACGGACGACGTTTTTCGAAACTTTTGTTGGGAATCATTAGGCCGGATGTTTAGAATAGAATTTAGAAGAAACGGAGTGCATAAAAGAGTAAAATGGTGCTTAAAATCGAGACCCTAATTCAGAAACCTTTGTCTGGGACGTTTGAAGTACGTGCTAAAAAATGGAGTCACGGTCGATGTTTTTCGAAACTTTTGTGGCGAATCATTAGTACTGATGATTTAGAATCGAATTTCGAAGAAACGGATAGCATAAAACAGTAAAAGAGTGCTTAAAATCGAGACCCTAATTCGGAAACCTTAATCTGGGACGTTTGAAGTACGTTCTAAAAAAACCGAGTCACGGACGACGTTTTTTGAAACTTTTGTTGGGAATCATTAGGCCGAATGATTTAGAATAGAATTTCGAAGAAACGGAGTGCATAAAACAGAAAAAGAGTAATTAAAATCGAGAACCTAATTCAGAAACCCAAATCTGGGACGTTTGAAGTCCGTGCTAAAAAACATGAGTCACGGTTCACGATTTTTGAAACTTTTGTGGCGAATCATTAGGCCTGATGATTTAGAATCGAAGAGACGGAGTGCATAAAAGAGTAAAAGAGTGCTTCAAATCGAGACCCTAATTTGGAAACCTTAATCTGGGACGTTTGAAGTACGTGCTAAAAAAACCGAGTCACGGTCGATGTTTTTCGAAACTTTTGTGGCGAATCATTAGTACTGATGATTTAGAATCGAATTTCGAAGAAACGGATAGCATAAAACAGTAAAAGAGTGCTTAAAATCGAGACCCTAATTCGGAAACCTTAATCTGGGACGTTTGAAGTACGTTCTAAAAAAACCGAGTCACGGACGACGTTTTTCGAAACTTTTGTTGGGAATCATTAGGCCGAATGATTTAGAATAGAATTTCGAAGAAACGGAGTGCATAAAACAATTAAAGAGTGCTGAAAATCGAGACCCTAATTCGGAAACCTTAATATTGGACGTTTGAAGTACGTGCTAAAAAAACAGTGTCACGGACGACGTTTTTCGAAACTTTTGTTGGGAATCATTAGGCCGGATGTTTAGAATAGAATTTAGAAGAAACGGAGTGCATAAAAGAGTAAAAGGGTGCTTAAAATCGAGACCCTAATTCGGAAACCTTTGTCTGGGACGTTTGAAGTACGTGCTAAAAAATGGAGTCACGGTCGATGTTTTTCGAAACTTTTGTGGCGAATCATTAGTACTGATGATTTAGAATCGAATTTCGAAGAAACGGATAGCATAAAACAGTAAAAGAGTGCTTAAAATCGAGACCCTAATTCGGAAACCTTAATCTGGGACGTTTGAAGTACGTTCTAAAAAAACCGAGTCACGGTCGACGTTTTTCGAAACTTTTTTGGGGAATCATTCGGCCGAATGATTTAGAATAGAATTTCGAAGAAACGGAGTGCATAAAACAGAAAAAGAGTAATTAAAATCGAGAACCTAATTCAGAAACCCAAATCTAGGACGTTTGAAGTCTGTGCTAAAAAACATGAGTCACGGTTCACGATTTTTGAAACTTTTGTGGCGAATCATTAGGCCTGATGATTTAGAATCGAAGAGACGGAGTGCATAAAAGAGTAAAAGAATGCTTCAAATCGAGACCCTAATTTGGAAACCATAATCTGGGACGTTTGAAGTACGTGCTAAAAAAACCGAGTCACGGTCGATGTTTTTCGAAACTTTTGTGGCGAATCATTAGTACTGATGATTTAGAATCGAATTTCGAAGAAACGGATAGCATAAAACAGTAAAAGAGTGCTTAAAATCGAGACCCTAATTCGGAAATCTTAATCTGGGACATTTGAAGTACGTTCTAAAAAAACCGAGTCACGGACGACGTTTTTCGAAACTTTTGTTGGGAATCATTAGGCCGAATGATTTAGAATAGAATTTCGAAGAAACGGAGTGCATAAAACAGAAAAAGAGTAATTAAAATCGAGAACCTAATTCAGAAACCCAAATCTGGGACGTTTGAAGTCCGTGCTAAAAAACATGAGTCACGGTTCACGATTTTTGAAACTTTTGTGGCGAATCATTAGGCCTGATGATTTAGAATCGAAGAGACGGAGTGCATAAAAGAGTAAAAGAGTGCTTCAAATCGAGACCCTAATTTGGAAACCTTAATCTAGGACGTTTGAAGTACATGCTAAAAAAATGGACTCACGTTCGATGTTTTTCGAAACTTTTGTGGCGAATCATTAGTACTGATGATTTAGAATCGAATTTCGAAGAAACGGATAGCATAAAACAGTAAAAGAGTGCTTAAAATCGAGACCCTAATTCGGAAACCTTAATCTGGGACGTTTGAAGTACGTTCTAAAAAAACGGAGTCACGGTCGACGTTTTTCGAAACTTTTTTGGGGAATCATTCGGCCGAATGATTTAGAATAGAATTTCGAAGAAACGGAGTGCATAAAACAGAAAAAGAGTAATTAAAATCGAGAACCTAATTCAGAAACCCAAATCTGGGACGTTTGAAGTCCGTGCTAAAAAACATGAGTCACGGTTCACGATTTTTGAAACTTTTGTGGCGAATCATTAGGCCTGATGATTTAGAATCGAAGAGACGGAGTGCATAAAAGAGTAAAAGAGTGCTTCAAATCGAGACCCTAATTTGGAAACCTTAATCTAGGACGTTTGAAGTACATGCTAAAAAAATGGACTCACGTTCGATGTTTTTCGAAACTTTTGTGGCGAATCATTAGTACTGATGATTTAGAATCGAATTTCGAAGAAACGGATAGCATAAAACAGTAAAAGAGTGCTTAAAATCGAGACCCTAATTCGGAAACCTTAATCTGGGACGTTTGAAGTACGTTCTAAAAAAACCGAGTCACGGACGACGTTTTTCGAAACTTTTGTTGGGAATCATTAGGCCGAATGATTTAGAATATAATTTCGAAGAAACGGAGTGCATAAAAAAGAAAAAGAGTAATTAAAATCGAGAACCTAATTCAGAAACCCAAATCTGGGACGTTTGAAGTCCGTGCTAAAAAACATGAGTCACGGTTCACGATTTTTGAAACTTTTGTGGCGAATCATTAGGCCTGATGATTTAGAATCGAAGAGACGGAGTGCATAAAAGAGTAAAAGAGTGCTTCAAATCGAGACCCTAATTTGGAAACCTTAATCTGGGACGTTTGAAGTACGTGCTAAAAAAACCGAGTCACGGTCGATGTTTTTCGAAACTTTTGTGGCGAATCATTAGTACTGATGATTTAGAATCGAATTTCAAAGAAACGGATAGCATAAAACAGTAAAAGAGTGCTTAAAATCGAGACCCTAATTCGAAAACCTTAATCTGGGACGTTTGAAGTACGTTCTAAAAAAACCGAGTCACGGACGACGTTTTTCGAAACTTTTGTTGGGAATCATTAGGCCGAATGATTTAGAATAGAATTTCGAAGAAACGGTGTGCATAAAACAATTAAAGAGTGCTGAAAATCGAGACCCTAATTCGGAAACCTTAATATTGGACGTTTGAAGTACGTGCTAAAAAAACAGTGTCACGGACGACGTTTTTCGAAACTTTTGTTGGGAATCATTAGGCCGGATGTTTAGAATAGAATTTAGAAGAAACGGAGTGCATAAAAGAGTAAAATGGTGCTTAAAATCGAGACCCTAATTCAGAAACCTTTGTCTGGGACGTTTGAAGTACGTGCTAAAAAATGGAGTCACGGTCGATGTTTTTCAAAACTTTTGTGGCGAATCATTAGTACTGATGATTTAGAATCGAATTTCGAAGAAACGGATAGCATAAAACAGTAAAAGAGTGCTTAAAATCGAGACCCTAATTCGGAAACCTTAATCTGGGACGTTTGAAGTACGTTCTAAAAAAACGGAGTCACGGTCGACGTTTTTCGAAACTTTTTTGGGGAATCATTCGGCCGAATGATTTAGAATAGAATTTCGAAGAAACGGAGTGCATAAAACAGAAAAAGAGTAATTAAAATCGAGAACCTAATTCAGAAACCCAAATCTGGGACGTTTGAAGTCCGTGCTAAAAAACATGAGTCACGGTTCACGATTTTTGAAACTTTTGTGGCGAATCATTAGGCCTGATGATTTAGAATCGAAGAGACGGAGTGCATAAAAGAGTAAAAGAGTGCTTCAAATCGAGACCCTAATTTGGAAACCTTAATCTGGGACGTTTGAAGTACGTGCTAAAAAAACCGAGTCACGGTCGATGTTTTTCGAAACTTTTGTGGCGAATCATTAGTACTGATGATTTAGAATCGAATTTCGAAGAAACGGATAGCATAAAACAGTAAAAGAGTGCTTAAAATCGAGACCCTAATTCGGAAACCTTAATCTGGGACGTTTGAAGTACGTTCTAAAAAAACCGAGTCACGGACGACGTTTTTCGAAACTCTTGTTGGGAATCATTAGGCCGAATGATTTAGAATAGAATTTCGAAGAAACGGAGTGCATAAAACAATTAAAGAGTGCTGAAAATCGAGACCCTAATTCGGAAACCTTAATATTGGACGTTTGAAGTACGTGCTAAAAAAACAGTGTCACGGACGACGTTTTTCGAAACTTTTGTTGGGAATCATTAGGCCGGATGTTTAGAATAGAATTTAGAAGAAACGGAGTGCATAAAAGAGTAAAAGGGTGCTTAAAATCGAGACCCTAATTCGGAAACCTTTGTCTGGGACGTTTGAAGTACGTGCTAAAAAATGGAGTCACGGTCGATGATTTTCGAAACTTTTGTGAAGAATCATTAGTACTGATGATTTAGAATCGAATTTCGAAGAAACGGATAGCATAAAACAGTAAAAGAGTGCTTAAAATCGAGACCCTAATTCGGAAACCTTAATCTGGGACGTTTGAAGTACGTTCTAAAAAAACCGAGTCACGGTCGACGTTTTTCGAAACTTTTTTGGGGAATCATTCGGCCGAATGATTTAGAATAGAATTTCGAAGAAACGGAGTGCATAAAACAGAAAAAGAGTAATTAAAATCGAGAACCTAATTCAGAAACCCAAATCTAGGACGTTTGAAGTCCGTGCTAAAAAACATGAGTCACGGTTCACGATTTTTGAAACTTTTGTGGCGAATCATTAGGCCTGATGATTTAGAATCGAAGAGACGGAGTGCATAAAAGAGTAAAAGAGTGCTTCAAATCGAGACCCTAATTTGGAAACCATAATCTGGGACGTTTGAAGTACGTGCTAAAAAAACCGAGTCACGGTCGATGTTTTTCGAAACTTTTGTGGCGAATCATTAGTACTGATGATTTAGAATCGAATTTCGAAGAAACGGATAGCATAAAACAGTAAAAGAGTGCTTAAAATCGAGACCCTAATTCGGAAACCTTAATCTGGGACGTTTGAAGTACGTTCTAAAAAAACCGAGTCACGGACGACGTTTTTCGAAACTTTTGTTGGGAATCATTAGGCCGAATGATTTAGAATAGAATTTCGAAGAAACGGAGTGCATAAAACAATTAAAGAGTGCTGAAAATCGAGACCCTAATTCGGAAACCTTAATATTGGACGTTTGAAGTACGTGCTAAAAAAACAGTGTCACGGACGACGTTTTTCGAAACTTTTGTTGGGAATCATTAGGCCGGATGTTTAGAATAGAATTTAGAAGAAACGGAGTGCATAAAAGAGTAAAAGGGTGCTTAAAATCGAGACCCTAATTCGGAAACCTTTGTCTGGGACGTTTGAAGTACGTGCTAAAAAATGGAGTCACGGTCGATGTTTTTCGAAACTTTTGTGGCGAATCATTAGTACTGATGATTTAGAATCGAATTTCGAAGAAACGGATAGCATAAAACAGTTAAAGAGTGCTTAAAATCGAGACCCTAATTCGGAAACATTAATCTGGGACGTTTGAAGTACGTTCTAAAAAAACCGAGTCACGGACGACGTTTTTCGAAACTTTTGTTGGGAATCATTAGGCCGAATGATTTAGAATAATATTTCGAAGAAACGGAGTGCATAAAACAATTAAAGAGTGCTGAAAATCGAGACCCTAATTCGGAAACCTTAATATTGGACGTTTGAAGTACGTGCTACAAAAACAGTGTCACGGACTTCGTTTTTCGAAACTTTTGTTGGGAATCATTAGGCCGGATGTTTAGAATAGAATTTAAAAGAAACGGAGTGCATAAAAGAGTAAAAGGGTGCTTAAAATCGAGACCCTAATTCGGAAACCTTTGTCTGGGACGTTTGAAGTACGTGCTAAAAAATGGAGTCACGGTCGATGTTTTTCGAAACTTTTGTGGGGAATCATTAGTACTGATGATTTAGAATCGAATTTCGAAGAAACGGATAGCATAAAACAGTAAAAGAGTGCTTAAAATCGAGACCCTAATTCGGAAACCTTAATCTGGGACGTTTGAAGTACGTTCTATAAAAACCGAGTCACGGACGACGTTTTTCGAAACTTTTGTTGGGAATCATTAGGCCGAATGATTTAGAATAGAATTTCGAAGAAACGGAGTGCATAAAACAGAAAAAGAGTAATTAAAATCGAGAACCTAATTCAGAAACCCAAATCTGGGACGTTTGAAGTCCGTGCTAAAAAACATGAGTGACGGTTCAGGATTTTTGAAACTTTTGTGGCGAATCATTAGGCCTGATGATTTAGAATCGAAGAGACGGAGTGCATAAAAGAGTAAAAGAGTGCTTCAAATCGAGACCCTAATTTGGAAACCTTAATCTAGGACGTTTGAAGTACGTGCTAAAAAAATGGACTCACGGTCGATGTTTTTAGAAACTTTTGTGGCGAATCATTAGGACTGATGATTTAGAATCGAATTTTGAAGAAACGGATAGCATAAAACATTAAAATAGTGCTTAAAATCGAGACCTAATTCGGTAACCTTAATCTGGGACGTTTGAAGTACGTTCTAAAAAAACCGAGTCACGGTCGACGTTTTTCGAAACTTTTTTGGGGAATCATTCGGCCGAATGATTTAGAATAGAATTTCGAAGAAACGGAGTGCATAAAACAGAAAAAGAGTAATTAAAATCGAGAACCTAATTCAGAAACTCAAATCTGGGACGTTTGAAGTCCGTGCTAAAAAACATGATTCACGGTTCACGATTTTTGAAACTTTTGTGGCGAATCATTAGGCCTGATGATTTAGAATCGAAGAGACGGAGTGCATAAAAGAGTAAAAGAGTGCTTCAAATCGAGACCCTAATTTGGAAACCTTAATCTGGGACGTTTGAAGTACGTGCTAAAAAAATGGACTCACGTTCGATGTTTTTCGAAACTTTTGTGGCGAATCATTAGGACTGATGATTTAGAATCGAATTTTGAAGAAACGGATAGCATAAAACATTAAAATAGTGCTTAAAATCGAGACCCTAATTCGGTAACCTTAATCTGGGACGTTTGAAGTACGTGCTAAAAAAACCGAGTCACAGACGACGTTTTTAGAAAATTTTGTTGGGAATCATTAGGCCGAATGATTTAGAATAGAATTTCGAAGAAACGGAGTGTATAAAACAATCAAAGAGTGCTGAAAATCGAGACCCTAATTCGGAAACCTTAATATTGGACGTTTGAAGTACGTGCTAAAAAAACAGTGTCACGGACGACGTTTTTCGAAACTTTTGTTGGGAATCATTAGGCCGGATGTTTAGAATAGAATTTAGAAGAAACGGAGTGCATAAAAGATTAAAAGGGTGCTTAAAATCGAGACCCTAATTCGGAAACCTTTGTCTGGGACGTTTGAAGTACGTGCTAAAAAATGGAGTCACGGTCGATGTTTTTCGAAACTTTTGTGGCGAATCATTAGTACTGATGATTTAGAATCGAATTTCGAAGAAACGGATAGCATAAAACAGTAAAAGAGTGCTTAAAATCGAGACCCTAATTCGGAAACCTTAATCTGGGACGTTTGAAGTACGTTCTAAAAAAACCGAGTCACGGTCGACGTTTTTCGAAACTTTTTTGGGGAATCATTCGGCCGAATGATTTAGAAAAGAATTTCGAAGAAACGGAGTGCATAAAACAGAAAAAGAGTAATTAAAATCGAGAACCTAATTCAGAAACTCAAATCTGGGACGTTTGAAGTCCGTGCTAAAAAACATGATTCACGGTTCACGATTTTTGAAACTTTTGTGGCGAATCATTAGGCCTGATGATTTAGAATCGAAGAGACGGAGTGCATAAAAGAGTAAAAGAGTGCTTCAAATCGAGACCCTAATTTGGAAACCTTAATCTGGGACGTTTGAAGTACGTGCTAAAAAAATGGACTCACGTTCGATGTTTTTCGAAACTTTTGTGGCGAATCATTAGGACTGATGATTTAGAATCGAATTTTGAAGAAACGGATAGCATAAAACATTAAAATAGTGCTTAAAATCGAGACCCTAATTCGGTAACCTTAATCTGGGACGTTTGAAGTACGTGCTAAAAAAACCGAGTCACAGACGACGTTTTTAGAAAATTTTGTTGGGAATCATTAGGCCGAATGATTTAGAATAGAATTTCGAAGAAACGGAGTGTATAAAACAATTAAAGAGTGCTGAAAATCGAGACCCTAATTCGGAAACCTTAATATTGGACGTTTGAAGTACGTGCTAAAAAAACAGTGTCACGGACGACGTTTTTCGAAACTTTTGTTGGGAATCATTAGGCCGGATGTTTAGAATAGAATTTAGAAGAAACGGAGTGCATAAAAGATTAAAAGGGTGCTTAAAATCGAGACCCTAATTCGGAAACCTTTGTCTGGGACGTTTGAAGTACGTGCTAAAAAATGGAGTCACGGTCGATGTTTTTCGAAACTTTTGTGGCGAATCATTAGTACTGATGATTTAGAATCGAATTTCGAAGAAATGGATAGCATAAAACAGTAAAAGAGTGCTTAAAATCGAGACCCTAATTCGGAAACCTTAATCTAGGACGTTTGAAGTACGTTCTAAAAAAACCGAGTCACGGTCGACGTTTTTCGAAACTTTTTTGGGGAATCATTCGGCCGAATGATTTAGAAAAGAATTTCGAAGAAACGGAGTGCATAAAACAGAAAAAGAGTAATTAAAATCGAGAACCTAATTCAGAAACTCAAATCTGGGACGTTTGAAGTCCGTGCTAAAAAACATGATTCACGGTTCACGATTTTTGAAACTTTTGTGGCGAATCATTAGGCCTGATGATTTAGAATCGAAGAGACGGAGTGCATAAAAGAGTAAAAGAGTGCTTCAAATCGAGACCCTAATTTGGAAACCTTAATCTGGGACGTTTGAAGTACGTGCTAAAAAAATGGACTCACGTTCGATGTTTTTCGAAACTTTTGTGGCGAATCATTAGGACTGATGATTTAGAATCGAATTTTGAAGAAACGGATAGCATAAAACATTAAAATAGTGCTTAAAATCGAGACTCTAATTCGGTAACCTTAATCTGGGACGTTTGAAGTACGTGCTAAAAAAACCGAGTCACAGACGACGTTTTTAGAAAATTTTGTTGGGAATCAATAGGCCGAATGATTTAGAATAGAATTTCGAAGAAACGGAAGTGTATAAAACAATTAAAGAGTGCTGAAAATGGAGACCCTAATTCGGAAACCTTAATATTGGACGTTTGAAGTACGTGCTAAAAAAACAGTGTCACGGACGACGTTTTTCTAAACTTTTGTTGGGAATCATTAGGCCGGATGTTTAGAATAGAATTTAGAAGAAACGGAGTGCATAAAAGAGTAAAAGGGTGCTTAAAATTGAGACCCTAATTCGGAAACCTTTGTCTGGGACGTTTGAAGTACGTGCTAAAAAATGGAGTCACGGTCGATGTTTTTCGAAACTTTTGTGGCGAATCATTAGTACTGATGATTTAGAATTGAATTTTGAAGAAACGGATAGCATAAAATAGTAAAAGAGTGCTTCAAATCGAGACCCTAATTTGGAAACCATAATCTGGGATGTTTGAAGTACGTGCTAAAAAAACCGAGTCACGGTCGATGTTTTTCGAAACTTTTGTGGCGAATCATTAGTACTGATGATTTAGAATCGAATTTCGAAGAAACGGATAGCATAAAACAGTAAAAGAGTGCTTAAAATCGAGACCCTAATTCGGAAACCTTAATCTGGGACGTTTGAAGTACGTTCTAAAAAAACCGAGTCACGGACGACGTTTTTCGAAACTTTTGTTGGGAATCATTAGGCCGAATGATTTAGAATAGAATTTCGAAGAAACGGAGTGCATAAAACAGAAAAAGAGTAATTAAAATCGAGAACCTAATTCAGAAACCCAAATCTGGGACGTTTGAAGTCCGTGCTAAAAAACATGAGTCACGGTTCACGATTTTTGAAACTTTTGTGGCGAATCATTAGGCCTGATGATTTAGAATCGAAGAGACGGAGTGCATAAAAGAGTAAAAGAGTGCTTCAAATCGAGACCCTAATTTGGAAACCTTAATCTGGGACGTTTGAAGTACGTGCTAAAAAATGGAGTCACGGTCGATGTTTTTCGAAACTTTTGTGGCGAATCATTAGTACTGATGATTTAGAATCGAATTTCGAAGAAACGGATAGCATAAAACAGTAAAAGAGTGCTTAAAATCGAGACCCTAATACGGAAACCTTAATCTGGGACGTTTGATGTACGTTCTAAAAAAACGGAGTCACGGTCGACGTTTTTCGAAACTTTTTTGGGGAATCATTCGGCCGAATGATTTAGAATAGAATTTCGAAGAAACGGAGTGTATAAAACAATCAAAGAGTGCTGAAAATCGAGACCCTAATTCGGAAACCTTAATATTGGACGTTTGAAGTACGTGCTAAAAAAACAGTGTCACGGACGACGTTTTTCGAAACTTTTGTTGGGAATCATTAGGCCGGATGTTTAGAATAGAATTTAGAAGAAACGGAGTGCATAAAAGATTAAAAGGGTGCTTAAAATCGAGACCCTAATTCGGAAACCTTTGTCTGGGACGTTTGAAGTACGTGCTAAAAAATGGAGTCACGGTCGATGTTTTTCGAAACTTTTGTGGCGAATCATTAGTACTGATGATTTAGAATCGAATTTCGAAGAAACGGATAGCATAAAACAGTAAAAGAGTGCTTAAAATCGAGACCCTAATTCGGAAACCTTAATCTGGGACGTTTGAAGTACGTTCTAAAAAAACCGAGTCACGGTCGACGTTTTTCGAAACTTTTTTGGGGAATCATTCGGCCGAATGATTTAGAAAAGAATTTCGAAGAAACGGAGTGCATAAAACAGAAAAAGAGTAATTAAAATCGAGAACCTAATTCAGAAACTCAAATCTGGGACGTTTGAAGTCCGTGCTAAAAAACATGATTCACGGTTCACGATTTTTGAAACTTTTGTGGCGAATCATTAGGCCTGATGATTTAGAATCGAAGAGACGGAGTGCATAAAAGAGTAAAAGAGTGCTTCAAATCGAGACCCTAATTTGGAAACCTTAATCTGGGACGTTTGAAGTACGTGCTAAAAAAATGGACTCACGTTCGATGTTTTTCGAAACTTTTGTGGCGAATCATTAGGACTGATGATTTAGAATCGAATTTTGAAGAAACGGATAGCATAAAACATTAAAATAGTGCTTAAAATCGAGACCCTAATTCGGTAACCTTAATCTGGGACGTTTGAAGTACGTGCTAAAAAAACCGAGTCACAGACGACGTTTTTAGAAAATTTTGTTGGGAATCATTAGGCCGAATGATTTAGAATAGAATTTCGAAGAAACGGAGTGTATAAAACAATCAAAGAGTGCTGAAAATCGAGACCCTAATTCGGAAACCTTAATATTGGACGTTTGAAGTACGTGCTAAAAAAACAGTGTCACGGACGACGTTTTTCGAAACTTTTGTTGGGAATCATTAGGCCGGATGTTTAGAATAGAATTTAGAAGAAACGGAGTGCATAAAAGATTAAAAGGGTGCTTAAAATCGAGACCCTAATTCGGAAACCTTTGTCTGGGACGTTTGAAGTACGTGCTAAAAAATGGAGTCACGGTCGATGTTTTTCGAAACTTTTGTGGCGAATCATTAGTACTGATGATTTAGAATCGAATTTCGAAGAAACGGATAGCATAAAACAGTAAAAGAGTGCTTAAAATCGAGACCCTAATTCGGAAACCTTAATCTGGGACGTTTGAAGTACGTTCTAAAAAAACCGAGTCACGGTCGACGTTTTTCGAAACTTTTTTGGGGAATCATTCGGCCGAATGATTTAGAAAAGAATTTCGAAGAAACGGAGTGCATAAAACAGAAAAAGAGTAATTAAAATCGAGAACCTAATTCAGAAACTCAAATCTGGGACGTTTGAAGTCCGTGCTAAAAAACATGATTCACGGTTCACGATTTTTGAAACTTTTGTGGCGAATCATTAGGCCTGATGATTTAGAATCGAAGAGACGGAGTGCATAAAAGAGTAAAAGAGTGCTTCAAATCGAGACCCTAATTTGGAAACCTTAATCTGGGACGTTTGAAGTACGTGCTAAAAAAATGGACTCACGTTCGATGTTTTTCGAAACTTTTGTGGCGAATCATTAGGACTGATGATTTAGAATCGAATTTTGAAGAAACGGATAGCATAAAACATTAAAATAGTGCTTAAAATCGAGACCCTAATTCGGTAACCTTAATCTGGGACGTTTGAAGTACGTGCTAAAAAAACCGAGTCACAGACGACGTTTTTAGAAAATTTTGTTGGGAATCATTAGGCCGAATGATTTAGAATAGAATTTCGAAGAAACGGAGTGTATAAAACAATCAAAGAGTGCTGAAAATCGAGACCCTAATTCGGAAACCTTAATATTGGACGTTTGAAGTACGTGCTAAAAAAACAGTGTCACGGACGACGTTTTTCGAAACTTTTGTTGGGAATCATTAGGCCGGATGTTTAGAATAGAATTTAGAAGAAACGGAGTGCATAAAAGATTAAAAGGGTGCTTAAAATCGAGACCCTAATTCGGAAACCTTTGTCTGGGACGTTTGAAGTACGTGCTAAAAAATGGAGTCACGGTCGATGTTTTTCGAAACTTTTGTGGCGAATCATTAGTACTGATGATTTAGAATCGAATTTCGAAGAAACGGATAGCATAAAACAGTAAAAGAGTGCTTAAAATCGAGACCCTAATTCGGAAACCTTAATCTGGGACGTTTGAAGTACGTTCTAAAAAAACCGAGTCACGGTCGACGTTTTTCGAAACTTTTTTGGGGAATCATTCGGCCGAATGATTTAGAAAAGAATTTCGAAGAAACGGAGTGCATAAAACAGAAAAAGAGTAATTAAAATCGAGAACCTAATTCAGAAACTCAAATCTGGGACGTTTGAAGTCCGTGCTAAAAAACATGATTCACGGTTCACGATTTTTGAAACTTTTGTGGCGAATCATTAGGCCTGATGATTTAGAATCGAAGAGACGGAGTGCATAAAAGAGTAAAAGAGTGCTTCAAATCGAGACCCTAATTTGGAAACCTTAATCTGGGACGTTTGAAGTACGTGCTAAAAAAATGGACTCACGTTCGATGTTTTTCGAAACTTTTGTGGCGAATCATTAGGACTGATGATTTAGAATCGAATTTTGAAGAAACGGATAGCATAAAACATTAAAATAGTGCTTAAAATCGAGACCCTAATTCGGTAACCTTAATCTGGGACGTTTGAAGTACGTGCTAAAAAAACCGAGTCACAGACGACGTTTTTAGAAAATTTTGTTGGGAATCATTAGGCCGAATGATTTAGAATAGAATTTCGAAGAAACGGAGTGTATAAAACAATTAAAGAGTGCTGAAAATCGAGACCCTAATTCGGAAACCTTAATATTGGACGTTTGAAGTACGTGCTAAAAAAACAGTGTCACGGACGACGTTTTTCGAAACTTTTGTTGGGAATCATTAGGCCGGATGTTTAGAATAGAATTTAGAAGAAACGGAGTGCATAAAAGATTAAAAGGGTGCTTAAAATCGAGACCCTAATTCGGAAACCTTTGTCTGGGACGTTTGAAGTACGTGCTAAAAAATGGAGTCACGGTCGATGTTTTTCGAAACTTTTGTGGCGAATCATTAGTACTGATGATTTAGAATCGAATTTCGAAGAAATGGATAGCATAAAACAGTAAAAGAGTGCTTAAAATCGAGACCCTAATTCGGAAACCTTAATCTGGGACGTTTGAAGTACGTTCTAAAAAAACCGAGTCACGGTCGACGTTTTTCGAAACTTTTTTGGGGAATCATTCGGCCGTATGATTTAGAATAGAATTTCGAAGAAACGGAGTGCATAAAAAAGAAAAAGAGTAATTAAAATCGAGAACCTAATTCAGAAACCCAAATCTGGGACGTTTGAAGTCCGTGCTAAAAAACATGAGTCACGGTTCACGATTTTTGAAACTTTTGTGGCGAATCATTAGGCCTGATGATTTAGAATCGAAGAGACGGAGTGCATAAAAGAGTAAAAGAGTGCTTCAAATCGAGACCCTAATTTGGAAACCTTAATCTGGGACGTTTGAAGTACGTGCTAAAAAAATGGACTCACGTTCGATGTTTTTCGAAACTTTTGTGGCGAATCATTTGGACTGATGATTTAGAATCGAATTTTGAAGAAACAGATAGCATAAAACATTAAAATAGTGCTTAAAATCGAGACTCTAATTCGGTAACCTTAATCTGGGACGTTTGAAGTACGTGCTAAAAAAACCGAGTCACAGACGACGTTTTTAGAAAATTTTGTTGGGAATCAATAGGCCGAATGATTTAGAATAGAATTTCGAAGAAACGGAAGTGTATAAAACAATTAAAGAGTGCTGAAAATGGAGACCCTAATTCGGAAACCTTAATATTGGACGTTTGAAGTACGTGCTAAAAAAACAGTGTCACGGACGACGTTTTTCTAAACTTTTGTTGGGAATCATTAGGCCGGATGTTTAGAATAGAATTTAGAAGAAACGGAGTGCATAAAAGAGTAAAAGGGTGCTAAAAATCGAGACCCTAATTCGGAAACCTTTGTCTGGGACGTTTGAAGTACGTGCTAAAAAATGGAGTCACGGTGGATGTTTTTCGAAACTTTTGTGGCGAATCATTAGTACTGATGATTTAGAATCGAATTTCGAAGAAACGGATAGCATAAAACAGTAAAAGAGTGCTTAAAATCGAGACCCTAATTCGGAAACCTTAATATTGGACGTTTGAAGTACGTGCTAAAAAAACCGAGTCACAGACGACGTTTTTAGAAAATTTTGTTGGGAATCATTCGGCCGAATAATTTAGAATATAATTTCGAAGAAATGGAGTGCATAAAACAATTAAAGAGTGCTGAAAATCTAGACCCTAATTCGGAAACCTTAATATTGGACGTTTGAAGAACGTGCTAAAAAAAAAATTCACGGACGACGTTTTTCGAAACTTTTGTTGGGAATCATTAGGCCGGATGTTTAGAATAGAATTTAGAAGAAACGGAATGCATAAAAGAGTAAAAGGGTGCTTAAAATCGAGACCCTAATTCGGAAACCTTTGTCTGGGACGTTTGAAGTACGTGCTAAAAAATGGAGTCACGGTCGATGTTTTTCGAAACTTTTGTGGCGAATCATTAGTACTGATGATTTAGAATCGAATTTCGAAGAAACGGATAGCATAAAACAGTAAAAGAGTGCTTAAAATCGAGACCCTAATTCGGAAACCTTAATCTGGGACGTTTGAAGTACGTTCTAAAAAAACCGAGTCACGGTCGACGTTTTTCGAAACTTTTTTGGGGAATCATTCGGCCGAATGATTTAGAAAAGAATTTCGAAGAAACGGAGTGCATAAAACAGAAAAAGAGTAATTAAAATCGAGAACCTAATTCAGAAACTCAAATCTGGGACGTTTGAAGTCCGTGCTAAAAAACATGATTCACGGTTCACGATTTTTGAAACTTTTGTGGCGAATCATTAGGCCTGATGATTTAGAATCGAAGAGACGGAGTGCATAAAAGAGTAAAAGAGTGCTTCAAATCGAGACCCTAATTTGGAAACCTTAATCTGGGACGTTTGAAGTACGTGCTAAAAAAATGGACTCACGTTCGATGTTTTTCGAAACTTTTGTGGCGAATCATTAGGACTGATGATTTAGAATCGAATTTTGAAGAAACGGATAGCATAAAACATTAAAATAGTGCTTAAAATCGAGACCCTAATTCGGTAACCTTAATCTGGGACGTTTGAAGTACGTGCTAAAAAAACCGAGTCACAGACGACGTTTTTAGAAAATTTTGTTGGGAATCATTAGGCCGAATGATTTAGAATAGAATTTCGAAGAAACGGAGTGTATAAAACAATCAAAGAGTGCTGAAAATCGAGACCCTAATTCGGAAACCTTAATATTGGACGTTTGAAGTACGTGCTAAAAAAACAGTGTCACGGACGACGTTTTTCGAAACTTTTGTTGGGAATCATTAGGCCGGATGTTTAGAATAGAATTTAGAAGAAACGGAGTGCATAAAAGATTAAAAGGGTGCTTAAAATCGAGACCCTAATTCGGAAACCTTTGTCTGGGACGTTTGAAGTACGTGCTAAAAAATGGAGTCACGGTCGATGTTTTTCGAAACTTTTGTGGCGAATCATTAGTACTGATGATTTAGAATCGAATTTCGAAGAAACAGATAGCATAAAACATTAAAATACTGCTTAAAATCGAGACTCTAATTCGGTAACCTTAATCTGGGACGTTTGAAGTACGTGCTTAAAAAACCGAGTCACAGACGACGTTTTTAGAAAATTTTGTTGGGAATCATTAGGCCGAATGATTTAGAATAGAATTTCGAAGAAACGGAAGTGTATAAAACAATTAAAGAGTGCTGAAAATGGAGACCCTAATTCGGAAACCTTAATATTGGACGTTTGAAGTACGTGCTAAAAAAACAGTGTCACGGACGACGTTTTTCGAAACTTTTGTTGGGAATCATTAGGCCGGATGTTTAGAATAGAATTTAGAAGAAACGGAGTGCATAAAAGATTAAAAGGGTGCTTAAAATCGAGACCCTAATTCGGAAACCTTTGTCTGGGACGTTTGAAGTACGTGCTAAAAAATGGAGTCACGGTCGATGTTTTTCGAAACTTTTGTGGCGAATCATTAGTACTGATGATTTAGAATTGAATTTTGAAGAAACGGATAGCATAAAATAGTAAAAGAGTGCTTAAAATCGAGACCCTAATTCGGAAACTTTAATCTGGGACGTTTGAAGTACGTTCTAAAAAAACCGAGTCACGGTCGACGTTTTTCGAAACTTTTTTGGGGAATCATTCGGCCGAATGATTTAGAATAGAATTTCGAAGAAACGGAGTGCATAAAACAGAAAAAGAGTAATTAAAATCGAGAACCTAATTCAGAAACTCAAATCTGGGACGTTTGAAGTCCGTGCTAAAAAACATGATTCACGGTTCACGATTTTTGAAACTTTTGTGGCGAATCATTAGGCCTGATGATTTAGAATCGAAGAGACGGAGTGCATAAAAGAGTAAAAGAGTGCTTCAAATCGAGACCCTAATTTGGAAACCTTAATCTGGGACGTTTGAAGTACGTGCTAAAAAAATGGACTCACGTTCGATGTTTTTCGAAACTTTTGTGGCGAATCATTAGGACTGATGATTTAGAATCGAATTTTGAAGAAACGGATAGCATAAAACATTAAAATAGTGCTTAAAATCGAGACCCTAATTCGGTAACCTTAATCTGGGACGTTTGAAGTACGTGCTAAAAAAACCGAGTCACAGACGACGTTTTTAGAAAATTTTGTTGGGAATCATTAGGCCGAATGATTTAGAATAGAATTTCGAAGAAACGGAGTGTATAAAACAATCAAAGAGTGCTGAAAATCGAGACCCTAATTCGGAAACCTTAATATTGGACGTTTGAAGTACGTGCTAAAAAAACAGTGTCACGGACGACGTTTTTCGAAACTTTTGTTGGGAATCATTAGGCCGGATGTTTAGAATAGAATTTAGAAGAAACGGAGTGCATAAAAGATTAAAAGGGTGCTTAAAATCGAGACCCTAATTCGGAAACCTTTGTCTGGGACGTTTGAAGTACGTGCTAAAAAATGGAGTCACGGTCGATGTTTTTCGAAACTTTTGTGGCGAATCATTAGTACTGATGATTTAGAATCGAATTTCGAAGAAACGGATAGCATAAAACAGTAAAAGAGTGCTTAAAATCGAGACCCTAATTCGGAAACCTTAATCTGGGACGTTTGAAGTACGTTCTAAAAAAACCGAGTCACGGTCGACGTTTTTCGAAACTTTTTTGGGGAATCATTCGGCCGAATGATTTAGAATAGAATTTCGAAGAAACGGAGTGCATAAAACAGAAAAAGAGTAATTAAAATCGAGAACCTAATTCAGAAACTCAAATCTGGGACGTTTGAAGTCCGTGCTAAAAAACATGATTCACGGTTCACGATTTTTGAAACTTTTGTGGCGAATCATTAGGCCTGATGATTTAGAATCGAAGAGACGGAGTGCATAAAAGAGTAAAAGAGTGCTTCAAATCGAGACCCTAATTTGGAAACCTTAATCTGGGACGTTTGAAGTACGTGCTAAAAAAATGGACTCACGTTCGATGTTTTTCGAAACTTTTGTGGCGAATCATTAGGACTGATGATTTAGAATCGAATTTTGAAGAAACGGATAGCATAAAACATTAAAATAGTGCTTAAAATCGAGACCCTAATTCGGTAACCTTAATCTGGGACGTTTGAAGTACGTGCTAAAAAAACCGAGTCACAGACGACGTTTTTAGAAAATTTTGTTGGGAATCATTAGGCCGAATGATTTAGAATAGAATTTCGAAGAAACGGAGTGTATAAAACAATCAAAGAGTGCTGAAAATCGAGACCCTAATTCGGAAACCTTAATATTGGACGTTTGAAGTACGTGCTAAAAAAACAGTGTCACGGACGACGTTTTTCGAAACTTTTGTTGGGAATCATTAGGCCGGATGTTTAGAATAGAATTTAGAAGAAACGGAGTGCATAAAAGATTAAAAGGGTGCTTAAAATCGAGACCCTAATTCGGAAACCTTTGTCTGGGACGTTTGAAGTACGTGCTAAAAAATGGAGTCACGGTCGATGTTTTTCGAAACTTTTGTGGCGAATCATTAGTACTGATGATTTAGAATCGAATTTCGAAGAAACGGATAGCATAAAACAGTAAAAGAGTGCTTAAAATCGAGACCCTAATTCGGAAACCTTAATCTGGGACGTTTGAAGTACGTTCTAAAAAAACCGAGTCACGGTCGACGTTTTTCGAAACTTTTTTGGGGAATCATTCGGCCGAATGATTTAGAATAGAATTTCGAAGAAACGGAGTGCATAAAACAGAAAAAGAGTAATTAAAATCGAGAACCTAATTCAGAAACTCAAATCTGGGACGTTTGAAGTCCGTGCTAAAAAACATGATTCACGGTTCACGATTTTTGAAACTTTTGTGGCGAATCATTAGGCCTGATGATTTAGAATCGAAGAGACGGAGTGCATAAAAGAGTAAAAGAGTGCTTCAAATCGAGACCCTAATTTGGAAACCTTAATCTGGGACGTTTGAAGTACGTGCTAAAAAAATGGACTCACGTTCGATGTTTTTCGAAACTTTTGTGGCGAATCATTAGGACTGATGATTTAGAATCGAATTTTGAAGAAACGGATAGCATAAAACATTAAAATAGTGCTTAAAATCGAGACCCTAATTCGGTAACCTTAATCTGGGACGTTTGAAGTACGTGCTAAAAAAACCGAGTCACAGACGACGTTTTTAGAAAATTTTGTTGGGAATCATTAGGCCGAATGATTTAGAATAGAATTTCGAAGAAACGGAGTGTATAAAACAATCAAAGAGTGCTGAAAATCGAGACCCTAATTCGGAAACCTTAATATTGGACGTTTGAAGTACGTGCTAAAAAAACAGTGTCACGGACGACGTTTTTCGAAACTTTTGTTGGGAATCATTAGGCCGGATGTTTAGAATAGAATTTAGAAGAAACGGAGTGCATAAAAGATTAAAAGGGTGCTTAAAATCGAGACCCTAATTCGGAAACCTTTGTCTGGGACGTTTGAAGTACGTGCTAAAAAATGGAGTCACGGTCGATGTTTTTCGAAACTTTTGTGGCGAATCATTAGTACTGATGATTTAGAATCGAATTTCGAAGAAACGGATAGCATAAAACAGTAAAAGAGTGCTTAAAATCGAGACCCTAATTCGGAAACCTTAATCTGGGACGTTTGAAGTACGTTCTAAAAAAACCGAGTCACGGTCGACGTTTTTCGAAACTTTTTTGGGGAATCATTCGGCCGAATGATTTAGAATAGAATTTCGAAGAAACGGAGTGCATAAAACAGAAAAAGAGTAATTAAAATCGAGAACCTAATTCAGAAACTCAAATCTGGGACGTTTGAAGTCCGTGCTAAAAAACATGATTCACGGTTCACGATTTTTGAAACTTTTGTGGCGAATCATTAGGCCTGATGATTTAGAATCGAAGAGACGGAGTGCATAAAAGAGTAAAAGAGTGCTTCAAATCGAGACCCTAATTTGGAAACCTTAATCTGGGACGTTTGAAGTACGTGCTAAAAAATGGAGTCACGGTCGATGTTTTTCGAAACTTTTGTGGCGAATCATTAGTACTGATGATTTAGAATCGAATTTCGAAGAAACGGATAGCATAAAACAGTAAAAGAGTGCTTAAAATCGAGACCCTAATTCGGAAACCTTAATCTGGGACGTTTGAAGTACGTTCTAAAAAAACGGAGTCACGGTCGACGTTTTTCGAAACTTTTTTGGGGAATCATTCGGCCGAATGATTTAGAATAGAATTTCGAAGAAACGGAGTGCATAAAAATGAAAAAGAGTAATTAAAATCGAGAACCTAATTCAGAAACTCAAATCTGGGACGTTTGAAGTCCGTGCTAAAAAACATGATTCACGGTTCACGATTTTTGAAACTTTTGTGGCGAATCATTAGGCCTGATGATTTAGAATCGAAGAGACGGAGTGCATAAAAGAGTAAAAGAGTGCTTCAAATCGAGACCCTAATTTGGAAACCTTAATCTGGGACGTTTGAAGTACGTGCTAAAAAAATGGACTCACGTTCGATGTTTTTCGAAACTTTTGTGGCGAATCATTAGGACTGATGATTTAGAATCGAATTTTGAAGAAACGGATAGCATAAAACATTAAAATAGTGCTTAAAATCGAGACTCTAATTCGGTAACCTTAATCTGGGACGTTTGAAGTACGTGCTAAAAAAACCGAGTCACAGACGACGTTTTTAGAAAATTTTGTTGGGAATCATTAGGCCGAATGATTTAGAATAGAATTTCGAAGAAACGGAGTGTATAAAACAATTAAAGAGTGCTGAAAATCGAGACCCTAATTCGGAAACCTTAATATTGGACGTTTGAAGTACGTGCTAAAAAAACAGTGTCACGGACGACGTTTTTCGAAACTTTTGTTGGGAATCATTAGGCCGGATGTTTAGAATAGAATTTAGAAGAAACGGAGTGCATAAAAGAGTAAAAGGGTGCTTAAAATTGAGACCCTAATTCGGAAACCTTTGTCTGGAACGTTTGAAGTACGTGCTAAAAAATGGAGTCACGGTCGATGTTTTTCGAAACTTTTGTGGCGAATCATTAGTACTGATGATTTAGAATCGAATTTCGAAGAAACGGATAGCATAAAACAGTAAAAGAGTGCTTAAAATCGAGACCCTAATTCGGAAACCTTAATCTGGGACGTTTGAAGTACGTTCTAAAAAAACCGAGTCACGGACGACGTTTTTCGAAACTTTTGTTGGGAATCATTAGGCCGAATGATTTAGAATAGAATTTCGAAGAAACGGAGTGCATAAAACAGAAAAAGATTAATTAAAATCGAGAACCTAATTCAGAAACCCAAATCTGGGACGTTTTGAAGTCCGTGCTAAAAAACATGAGTCACGGTTCACGATTTTTGAAACTTTTGTGGCGAATCAGTAGGCCTGATGATTTAGAATCGAAGAGACGGAGTGTATAAAAGAGTAAAAGAGTGCTTCAAATCGAGACCCTAATTTGGAAACCTTAATCTGGGACGTTTGAAGTACGTGCTAAAAAATGGAGTCACGGTCGATGTTTTTCGAAACTTTTGTGGTGAATCATTAGGACTGATGATTTAGAATTGAATTTTGAAGAAACGGATAGCATAAAATAGTAAAAGAGTGCTTCAAATCGAGACCCTAATTTGGAAACCATAATCTGGGACGTTTGAAGTACGTGCTAAAAAAACCGAGTCACGGTCGATGTTTTTCGAAACTCTTGTGGCGAATCATTAGTACTGATGATTTAGAATCGAATTTCGAAGAAACGGATAGCATAAAACAGTAAAAGAGTGCTTAAAATCGAGACCCTAATTCGGAAACCTTAATCTGGGACGTTTGAAGTACGTTCTAAAAAAACCGAGTCACGGACGACGTTTTTCGAAACTTTTGTTGGGAATCATTAGGCCGAATGATTTAGAATAGAATTTCGAAGAAACGGAGTGCATAAAACAGAAAAAGAGTAATTAAAATCGAGAACCTAATTCAGAAACCCAAATCTGGGACGTTTGAAGTCCGTGCTAAAAAACATGAGTCACGGTTCACGATTTTTGAAACTTTTGTGGCGAATCATTAGGCCTGATGATTTAGAATCGAAGAGACGGAGTGCATAAAAGAGTAAAAGAGTGCTTCAAATCGAGACCCTAATTTGGAAACCTTAATCTGGGACGTTTGAAGTACGTGCTAAAAAATGGAGTCACGGTCGATGTTTTTCGAAACTTTTGTGGCGAATCATTAGTACTGATGATTTAGAATCGAATTTCGAAGAAACGGATAGCATAAAACAGTAAAAGAGTGCTTAAAATCGAGACCCTAATTCGGAAACCTTAATCTGGGACGTTTGAAGTACGTTCTAAAAAAACCGAGTCACGGACGACGTTTTTCGAAACTTTTGTTGGGAATCATTAGGCCGAATGATTTAGAATAGAATTTCGAAGAAACGGAGTGCATAAAACAGAAAAAGAGTAATTAAAATCGAGAACCTAATTCAGAAACCCAAATCTGGGACGTTTGAAGTCCGTGCTAAAAAACATGAGTCACGGTTCACGATTTTTGAAACTTTTGTGGCGAATCATTAGGCCCGATGATTTAGAATCGAAGAGACGGAGTGCATAAAAGAGTAAAAGAGTGCTTCAAATCGAGACCCTAATTTGGAAACCATAATCTGGGACGTTTGATGTACGTGCCAAAAAAACCGAGTCACGGTCGATGTTTTCCGAAAATTTTGTGGCGAATCATTAGTACTGATGATTTAGAATCGAATTTCGAAGAAACGGATAGCATAAAACAGTAAAAGAGTGCTTAAAATCGAGACCCTAATTCGGAAACCTTAATCTGGGACGTTTGAAGTACGTTCTAAAAAAACCGAGTCACGGACGACGTTTTTCGAAACTTTTGTTGGGAATCATTCGGCCGAATGATTTAGAATAGAATTTCGAAGAAACGGAGTGCATAAAACAGAAAAAGAGTAATTAAAATCGAGAACCTAATTCAGAAACCCAAATCTGGGACGTTTGAAGTCCGTGCTAAAAAACATGAGTCACGGTTCACGATTTTTGAAACTTTTGTGGCGAATCATTAGGCCCGATGATTTAGAATCGAAGAGACGGAGTGCATAAAAGAGTAAAAGAGTGCTTCAAATCGAGACCCTAATTTGGAAACCATAATCTGGGACGTTTGATGTACGTGCTAAAAAAACCGAGTCACGGTCGATGTTTTCCGAAACTTTTGTGGCGAATCATTAGTACTGATGATTTAGAATCGAATTTCGAAGAAACGGATAGCATAAAACAGTAAAAGAGTGCTTAAAATCGAGACCCTAATACGGAAACCTTAATCTGGGACGTTTGATGTACGTTCTAAAAAAACGGAGTCACGGTCGACGTTTTTCGAAACTTTTTTGGGGAATCATTCGGCCGAATGATTTAGAATAGAATTTCGAAGAAACGGAGTGCATAAAAATGAAAAAGAGTAATTAAAATCGAGAACCTAATTCAGAAACCCAAATCTGGGACGTTTGAAGTCCGTGCTAAAAAACATGAGTCACGGTTCACGATTTTTGAAACTTTTGTGGCGAATCATTAGGCCTGATGATTTAGAATCGAAGAGACGGAGTGCATAAAAGAGTAAAAGAGTGCTTCAAATCGAGACCCTAATTTGGAAACCTTAATCTGGGACGTTTGAAGTACGTGCTAAAAAAATGGACTCACGTTCGATGTTTTTCGAAACTTTTGTGGCGAATCATTAGGACTGATGATTTAGAATCGAATTTCGAAGAAACGGATAGCATAAAACATTAAAATAGTGCTTAAAATCGAGACTCTAATTCGGTAACCTTAATCTGGGACGTTTGAAGTACGTGCTAAAAAAACCGAGTCACAGACGACGTTTTTAGAAAATTTTGTTGGGAATCATTAGGCCGAATGATTTAGAATAGAATTTCGAAGAAACGGAGTGTATAAAACAATTAAAGAGTGCTGAAAATCGAGACCCTAATTCGGAAACCTTAATATTGGACGTTTGAAGTACGTGCTAAAAAAACAGTGTCACGGACGACGTTTTTCGAAACTTTTGTTGGGAATCATTAGGCCGGATGTTTAGAATAGAATTTAGAAGAAACGGAGTGCATAAAAGAGTAAAAGGGTGCTTAAAATTGAGACCCTAATTCGGAAACCTTTGTCTGGAACGTTTGAAGTACGTGCTAAAAAATGGAGTCACGGTCGATGTTTTTCGAAACTTTTGTGGCGAATCATTAGTACTGATGATTTAGAATCGAATTTCGAAGAAACGGATAGCATAAAACAGTAAAAGAGTGCTTAAAATCGAGACCCTAATTCGGAAACCTTAATCTGGGACGTTTGAAGTACGTTCTAAAAAAACCGAGTCACGGTCGACGTTTTTCGAAACTTTTTTGGGGAATCATTCGGCCGAATGATTTAGAAAAGAATTTCGAAGAAACGGAGTGCATAAAACAGAAAAAGAGTAATTAAAATCGAGAACCTAATTCAGAAACTCAAATCTGGGACGTTTGAAGTCCGTGCTAAAAAACATGATTCACGGTTCACGATTTTTGAAACTTTTGTGGCGAATCATTAGGCCTGATGATTTAGAATCGAAGAGACGGAGTGCATAAAAGAGTAAAAGAGTGCTTCAAATCGAGACCCTAATTTGGAAACCTTAATCTGGGACGTTTGAAGTACGTGCTAAAAAAATGGACTCACGTTCGATGTTTTTCGAAACTTTTGTGGCGAATCATTAGGACTGATGATTTAGAATCGAATTTTGAAGAAACGGATAGCATAAAACATTAAAATAGTGCTTAAAATCGAGACCCTAATTCGGTAACCTTAATCTGGGACGTTTGAAGTACGTGCTAAAAAAACCGAGTCACAGACGACGTTTTTAGAAAATTTTGTTGGGAATCATTAGGCCGAATGATTTAGAATAGAATTTCGAAGAAACGGAGTGTATAAAACAATTAAAGAGTGCTGAAAATCGAGACCCTAATTCGGAAACCTTAATATTGGACGTTTGAAGTACGTGCTAAAAAAACAGTGTCACGGACGACGTTTTTCGAAACTTTTGTTGGGAATCATTAGGCCGGATGTTTAGAATAGAATTTAGAAGAAACGGAGTGCATAAAAGATTAAAAGGGTGCTTAAAATCGAGACCCTAATTCGGAAACCTTTGTCTGGGACGTTTGAAGTACGTGCTAAAAAATGGAGTCACGGTCGATGTTTTTCGAAACTTTTGTGGCGAATCATTAGTACTGATGATTTAGAATCGAATTTCGAAGAAATGGATAGCATAAAACAGTAAAAGAGTGCTTAAAATCGAGACCCTAATTCGGAAACCTTAATCTGGGACGTTTGAAGTACGTTCTAAAAAAACCGAGTCACGGTCGACGTTTTTCGAAACTTTTTTGGGGAATCATTCGGCCGAATGATTTAGAATAGAATTTCGAAGAAACGGAGTGCATAAAACAGAAAAAGAGTAATTAAAATCGAGAACCTAATTCAGAAACACAAATCTGGGACGTTTGAAGTCCGTGCTAAAAAACATGATTCACGGTTCACGATTTTTGAAACTTTTGTGGCGAATCATTAGGCCTGATGATTTAGAATCGAAGAGACGGAGTGCATAAAAGAGTAAAAGAGTGCTTCAAATCGAGACCCTAATTTGGAAACCTTAATCTGGGACGTTTGAAGTACGTGCTAAAAAAATGGACTCACGTTCGATGTTTTTCGAAACTTTTGTGGCGAATCATTAGGACTGATGATTTAGAATCGAATTTTGAAGAAACGGATAGCATAAAACATTAAAATAGTGCTTAAAATCGAGACCCTAATTCGGTAACCTTAATCTGGGACGTTTGAAGTACGTGCTAAAAAAACCGAGTCACAGACGACGTTTTTAGAAAATTTTGTTGGGAATCATTAGGCCGAATGATTTAGAATAGAATTTCGAAGAAACGGAGTGTATAAAACAATTAAAGAGTGCTGAAAATCGAGACCCTAATTCGGAAACCTTAATATTGGACGTTTGAAGTACGTGCTAAAAAAACAGTGTCACGGACGACGTTTTTCGAAACTTTTGTTGGGAATCATTAGGCCGGATGTTTAGAATAGAATTTAGAAGAAACGGAGTGCATAAAAGATTAAAAGGGTGCTTAAAATCGAGACCCTAATTCGGAAACCTTTGTCTGGAACGTTTGAAGTACGTGCTAAAAAATGGAGTCACGGTCGATGTTTTTTGAAACTTTTGTGGCGAATCATTAGTACTGATGATTTAGAATCGAATTTCGAAGAAACGGATAGCATAAAACAGTAAAAGAGTGCTTAAAATCGAGACCCTAATTCGGAAACCTTAATCTGGGACGTTTGAAGTACGTTCTAAAAAAACCGAGTCACGAACGACGTTTTTCGAAACTTTTGTTGGGAATCATTAGGCCGAATGATTTAGAATAGAATTTCGAAGAAACGGAGTGCATAAAACAGAAAAAGATTAATTAAAATCGAGAACCTAATTCAGAAACCCAAATCTGGGACGTTTTGAAGTCCGTGCTAAAAAACATGAGTCACGGTTCACGATTTTTGAAACTTTTGTGGCGAATCAGTAGGCCTGATGATTTAGAATCGAAGAGACGGAGTGTATAAAAGAGTAAAAGAGTGCTTCAAATCGAGACCCTAATTTGGAAACCTTAATCTGGGACGTTTGAAGTACGTGCTAAAAAATGGAGTCACGGTCGATGTTTTTCGAAACTTTTGTGGTGAATCATTAGGACTGATGATTTAGAATTGAATTTTGAAGAAACGGATAGCATAAAATAGTAAAAGAGTGCTTCAAATCGAGACCCTAATTTGGAAACCATAATCTGGGACGTTTGAAGTACGTGCTAAAAAAACCGAGTCACGGTCGATGTTTTTCGAAACTTTTGTGGCGAATCATTAGTACTGATGATTTAGAATCGAATTTCGAAGAAACAGATAGCATAAAACAGTAAAAGAGTGCTTAAAATCGAGACCCTAATTCGGAAACCTTAATCTGGGACGTTTGAAGTACGTTCTAAAAAAACCGAGTCACGGACGACATTTTTCGAAACTTTTGTTGGGAATCATTAGGCCGAATGATTTAGAATAGAATTTCGAAGAAACGGAGTGCATAAAACAGAAAAAGAGTAATTAAAATCGAGAACCTAATTCAGAAACCCAAATCTGGGACGTTTGAAGTCCGTGCTAAAAAACATGAGTCACGGTTCACGATTTTTGAAACTTTTGTGGCGAATCATTAGGCCTGATGATTTAGAATCGAAGAGACGGAGTGCATAAAAGAGTAAAAGAGTGCTTCAAATCGAGACCCTAATTTGGAAACCTTAATCTGGGACGTTTGAAGTACGTGCTAAAAAATGGAGTCACGGTCGATGTTTTTCGAAACTTTTGTGGCGAATCATTAGTACTGATGATTTAGAATCGAATTTCGAAGAAACGGATAGCATAAAACAGTAAAAGAGTGCTTAAAATCGAGACCCTAATTCGGAAACCTTAATCTGGGACGTTTGAAGTATGTTCTAAAAAAACCGAGTCACGGACGACGTTTTTCGAAACTTTTGTTGGGAATCATTAGGCCGAATGATTTAGAATAGAATTTCGAAGAAACGGAGTGCATAAAACAGAAAAAGAGTAATTAAAATCGAGAACCTAATTCAGAAACCCAAATCTGGGACGTTTGAAGTCCGTGCTAAAAAACATGAGTCACGGTTCACGATTTTTGAAACTTTTGTGGCGAATCATTAGGCCCGATGATTTAGAATCGAAGAGACGGAGTGCATAAAAGAGTAAAAGAGTGCTTCAAATCGAGACCCTAATTTGGAAACCATAATCTGGGACGTTTGATGTACGTGCTAAAAAAACCGAGTCACGGTCGATGTTTTCCGAAACTTTTGTGGCGAATCATTAGTACTGATGATTTAGAATCGAATTTCGAAGAAACGGATAGCATAAAACAGTAAAAGAGTGCTTAAAATCGAGACCCTAATTCGGAAACCTTAATCTGGGACGTTTGAAGTACGTTCTAAAAAAACCGAGTCACGGACGACGTTTTTCGAAACTTTTGTTGGGAATCATTCGGCCGAATGATTTAGAATAGAATTTCGAAGAAACGGAGTGCATAAAACAGAAAAAGAGTAATTAAAATCGAGAACCTAATTCAGAAACCCAAATCTGGGACGTTTGAAGTCTGTGCTAAAAAACATGAGTCACGGTTCACGATTTTTGAAACTTTTGTGGCGAATCATTAGGCCTGATGATTTAGAATCGAAGAGACGGAGTGCATAAAAGAGTAAAAGAGTGCTTCAAATCGAGACCCTAATTTGGAAACCTTAATCTGGGACGTTTGAAGTACGTGCTAAAAAAATGGACTCACGTTCGATGTTTTTCGAAACTTTTGTGGCGAATCATTAGGACTGATGATTTAGAATCGAATTTTGAAGAAACGGATAGCATAAAACATTAAAATAGTGCTTAAAATCGAGACCCTAATTCGGTAACCTTAATCTGGGACGTTTGAAGTACGTGCTAAAAAAACCGAGTCACAGACGACGTTTTTAGAAAATTTTGTTGGGAATCATTAGGCCGAATGATTTAGAATAGAATTTCGAAGAAACGGAGTGTATAAAACAATCAAAGAGTGCTGAAAATCGAGACCCTAATTCGGAAACCTTAATATTGGACGTTTGAAGTACGTGCTAAAAAAACAGTGTCACGGACGACGTTTTTCGAAACTTTTGTTGGGAATCATTAGGCCGGATGTTTAGAATAGAATTTAGAAGAAACGGAGTGCATAAAAGATTAAAAGGGTGCTTAAAATCGAGACCCTAATTCGGAAACCTTTGTCTGGGACGTTTGAAGTACGTGCTAAAAAATGGAGTCACGGTCGATGTTTTTCGAAACTTTTGTGGCGAATCATTAGTACTGATGATTTAGAATCGAATTTCGAAGAAACAGATAGCATAAAACATTAAAATACTGCTTAAAATCGAGACTCTAATTCGGTAACCTTAATCTGGGACGTTTGAAGTACGTGCTTAAAAAACCGAGTCACAGACGACGTTTTTAGAAAATTTTGTTGGGAATCATTAGGCCGAATGATTTAGAATAGAATTTCGAAGAAACGGAAGTGTATAAAACAATTAAAGAGTGCTGAAAATGGAGACCCTAATTCGGAAACCTTAATATTGGACGTTTGAAGTACGTGCTAAAAAAACAGTGTCACGGACGACGTTTTTCGAAACTTTTGTTGGGAATCATTAGGCCGGATGTTTAGAATAGAATTTAGAAGAAACGGAGTGCATAAAAGATTAAAAGGGTGCTTAAAATCGAGACCCTAATTCGGAAACCTTTGTCTGGGACGTTTGAAGTACGTGCTAAAAAATGGAGTCACGGTCGATGTTTTTCGAAACTTTTGTGGCGAATCATTAGTACTGATGATTTAGAATTGAATTTTGAAGAAACGGATAGCATAAAATAGTAAAAGAGTGCTTAAAATCGAGACCCTAATTCGGAAACTTTAATCTGGGACGTTTGAAGTACGTTCTAAAAAAACCGAGTCACGGTCGACGTTTTTCGAAACTTTTTTGGGGAATCATTCGGCCGAATGATTTAGAATAGAATTTCGAAGAAACGGAGTGCATAAAACAGAAAAAGAGTAATTAAAATCGAGAACCTAATTCAGAAACTCAAATCTGGGACGTTTGAAGTCCGTGCTAAAAAACATGATTCACGGTTCACGATTTTTGAAACTTTTGTGGCGAATCATTAGGCCTGATGATTTAGAATCGAAGAGACGGAGTGCATAAAAGAGTAAAAGAGTGCTTCAAATCGAGACCCTAATTTGGAAACCTTAATCTGGGACGTTTGAAGTACGTGCTAAAAAAATGGACTCACGTTCGATGTTTTTCGAAACTTTTGTGGCGAATCATTAGGACTGATGATTTAGAATCGAATTTTGAAGAAACGGATAGCATAAAACATTAAAATAGTGCTTAAAATCGAGACCCTAATTCGGTAACCTTAATCTGGGACGTTTGAAGTACGTGCTAAAAAAACCGAGTCACAGACGACGTTTTTAGAAAATTTTGTTGGGAATCATTAGGCCGAATGATTTAGAATAGAATTTCGAAGAAACGGAGTGTATAAAACAATCAAAGAGTGCTGAAAATCGAGACCCTAATTCGGAAACCTTAATATTGGACGTTTGAAGTACGTGCTAAAAAAACAGTGTCACGGACGACGTTTTTCGAAACTTTTGTTGGGAATCATTAGGCCGGATGTTTAGAATAGAATTTAGAAGAAACGGAGTGCATAAAAGATTAAAAGGGTGCTTAAAATCGAGACCCTAATTCGGAAACCTTTGTCTGGGACGTTTGAAGTACGTGCTAAAAAATGGAGTCACGGTCGATGTTTTTCGAAACTTTTGTGGCGAATCATTAGTACTGATGATTTAGAATCGAATTTCGAAGAAACGGATAGCATAAAACAGTAAAAGAGTGCTTAAAATCGAGACCCTAATTCGGAAACCTTAATCTGGGACGTTTGAAGTACGTTCTAAAAAAACCGAGTCACGGTCGACGTTTTTCGAAACTTTTTTGGGGAATCATTCGGCCGAATGATTTAGAATAGAATTTCGAAGAAACGGAGTGCATAAAACAGAAAAAGAGTAATTAAAATCGAGAACCTAATTCAGAAACTCAAATCTGGGACGTTTGAAGTCCGTGCTAAAAAACATGATTCACGGTTCACGATTTTTGAAACTTTTGTGGCGAATCATTAGGCCTGATGATTTAGAATCGAAGAGACGGAGTGCATAAAAGAGTAAAAGAGTGCTTCAAATCGAGACCCTAATTTGGAAACCTTAATCTGGGACGTTTGAAGTACGTGCTAAAAAAATGGACTCACGTTCGATGTTTTTCGAAACTTTTGTGGCGAATCATTAGGACTGATGATTTAGAATCGAATTTTGAAGAAACGGATAGCATAAAACATTAAAATAGTGCTTAAAATCGAGACCCTAATTCGGTAACCTTAATCTGGGACGTTTGAAGTACGTGCTAAAAAAACCGAGTCACAGACGACGTTTTTAGAAAATTTTGTTGGGAATCATTAGGCCGAATGATTTAGAATAGAATTTCGAAGAAACGGAGTGTATAAAACAATCAAAGAGTGCTGAAAATCGAGACCCTAATTCGGAAACCTTAATATTGGACGTTTGAAGTACGTGCTAAAAAAACAGTGTCACGGACGACGTTTTTCGAAACTTTTGTTGGGAATCATTAGGCCGGATGTTTAGAATAGAATTTAGAAGAAACGGAGTGCATAAAAGATTAAAAGGGTGCTTAAAATCGAGACCCTAATTCGGAAACCTTTGTCTGGGACGTTTGAAGTACGTGCTAAAAAATGGAGTCACGGTCGATGTTTTTCGAAACTTTTGTGGCGAATCATTAGTACTGATGATTTAGAATCGAATTTCGAAGAAACGGATAGCATAAAACAGTAAAAGAGTGCTTAAAATCGAGACCCTAATTCGGAAACCTTAATCTGGGACGTTTGAAGTACGTTCTAAAAAAACCGAGTCACGGTCGACGTTTTTCGAAACTTTTTTGGGGAATCATTCGGCCGAATGATTTAGAATAGAATTTCGAAGAAACGGAGTGCATAAAACAGAAAAAGAGTAATTAAAATCGAGAACCTAATTCAGAAACTCAAATCTGGGACGTTTGAAGTCCGTGCTAAAAAACATGATTCACGGTTCACGATTTTTGAAACTTTTGTGGCGAATCATTAGGCCTGATGATTTAGAATCGAAGAGACGGAGTGCATAAAAGAGTAAAAGAGTGCTTCAAATCGAGACCCTAATTTGGAAACCTTAATCTGGGACGTTTGAAGTACGTGCTAAAAAATGGAGTCACGGTCGATGTTTTTCGAAACTTTTGTGGCGAATCATTAGTACTGATGATTTAGAATCGAATTTCGAAGAAACGGATAGCATAAAACAGTAAAAGAGTGCTTAAAATCGAGACCCTAATTCGGAAACCTTAATCTGGGACGTTTGAAGTACGTTCTAAAAAAACGGAGTCACGGTCGACGTTTTTCGAAACTTTTTTGGGGAATCATTCGGCCGAATGATTTAGAATAGAATTTCGAAGAAACGGAGTGCATAAAAATGAAAAAGAGTAATTAAAATCGAGAACCTAATTCAGAAACTCAAATCTGGGACGTTTGAAGTCCGTGCTAAAAAACATGATTCACGGTTCACGATTTTTGAAACTTTTGTGGCGAATCATTAGGCCTGATGATTTAGAATCGAAGAGACGGAGTGCATAAAAGAGTAAAAGAGTGCTTCAAATCGAGACCCTAATTTGGAAACCTTAATCTGGGACGTTTGAAGTACGTGCTAAAAAAATGGACTCACGTTCGATGTTTTTCGAAACTTTTGTGGCGAATCATTAGGACTGATGATTTAGAATCGAATTTTGAAGAAACGGATAGCATAAAACATTAAAATAGTGCTTAAAATCGAGACTCTAATTCGGTAACCTTAATCTGGGACGTTTGAAGTACGTGCTAAAAAAACCGAGTCACAGACGACGTTTTTAGAAAATTTTGTTGGGAATCATTAGGCCGAATGATTTAGAATAGAATTTCGAAGAAACGGAGTGTATAAAACAATTAAAGAGTGCTGAAAATCGAGACCCTAATTCGGAAACCTTAATATTGGACGTTTGAAGTACGTGCTAAAAAAACAGTGTCACGGACGACGTTTTTCGAAACTTTTGTTGGGAATCATTAGGCCGGATGTTTAGAATAGAATTTAGAAGAAACGGAGTGCATAAAAGAGTAAAAGGGTGCTTAAAATTGAGACCCTAATTCGGAAACCTTTGTCTGGAACGTTTGAAGTACGTGCTAAAAAATGGAGTCACGGTCGATGTTTTTCGAAACTTTTGTGGCGAATCATTAGTACTTATGATTTAGAATCGAATTTCGAAGAAACGGATAGCATAAAACAGTAAAAGAGTGCTTAAAATCGAGACCCTAATTCGGAAACCTTAATCTGGGACGTTTGAAGTACGTTCTAAAAAAACCGAGTCACGGACGACGTTTTTCGAAACTTTTGTTGGGAATCATTAGGCCGAATGATTTAGAATAGAATTTCGAAGAAACGGAGTGCATAAAACAGAAAAAGATTAATTAAAATCGAGAACCTAATTCAGAAACCCAAATCTGGGACGTTTTGAAGTCCGTGCTAAAAAACATGAGTCACGGTTCATGATTTTTGAAACTTTTGTGGCGAATCAGTAGGCCTGATGATTTAGAATCGAAGAGACGGAGTGTATAAAAGAGTAAAAGAGTGCTTCAAATCGAGACCCTAATTTGGAAACCTTAATCTGGGACGTTTGAAGTACGTGCTAAAAAATGGAGTCACGGTCGATGTTTTTCGAAACTTTTGTGGTGAATCATTAGGACTGATGATTTAGAATTGAATTTTGAAGAAACGGATAGCATAAAATAGTAAAAGAGTGCTTCAAATCGAGACCCTAATTTGGAAACCATAATCTGGGACGTTTGAAGTACGTGCTAAAAAAACCGAGTCACGGTCGATGTTTTTCGAAACTCTTGTGGCGAATAATTAGTACTGATGATTTAGAATCGAATTTCGAAGAAACGGATAGCATAAAACAGTAAAAGAGTGCTTAAAATCGAGACCCTAATTCGGAAACCTTAATCTGGGACGTTTGAAGTACGTTCTAAAAAAACCGAGTCACGGACGACGTTTTTCGAAACTTTTGTTGGGAATCATTAGGCCGAATGATTTAGAATAGAATTTCGAAGAAACGGAGTGCATAAAACAGAAAAAGAGTAATTAAAATCGAGAACCTAATTCAGAAACCCAAATCTGGGACGTTTGAAGTCCGTGCTAAAAAACATGAGTCACGGTTCACGATTTTTGAAACTTTTGTGGCGAATCATTAGGCCTGATGATTTAGAATCGAAGAGACGGAGTGCATAAAAGAGTAAAAGAGTGCTTCAAATCGAGACCCTAATTTGGAAACCTTAATCTGGGACGTTTGAAGTACGTGCTAAAAAATGGAGTCACGGTCGATGTTTTTCGAAACTTTTGTGGCGAATCATTAGTACTGATGATTTAGAATCGAATTTCGAAGAAACGGATAGCATAAAACAGTAAAAGAGTGCTTAAAATCGAGACCCTAATTCGGAAACCTTAATCTGGGACGTTTGAAGTACGTTCTAAAAAAACCGAGTCACGGACGACGTTTTTCGAAACTTTTGTTGGGAATCATTAGGCCGAATGATTTAGAATAGAATTTCGAAGAAACGGAGTGCATAAAACAGAAAAAGAGTAATTAAAATCGAGAACCTAATTCAGAAACCCAAATCTGGGACGTTTGAAGTCCGTGCTAAAAAACATGAGTCACGGTTCACGATTTTTGAAACTTTTGTGGCGAATCATTAGGCCCGATGATTTAGAATCGAAGAGACGGAGTGCATAAAAGAGTAAAAGAGTGCTTCAAATCGAGACCCTAATTTGGAAACCATAATCTGGGACGTTTGATGTACGTGCCAAAAAAACCGAGTCACGGTCGATGTTTTCCGAAAATTTTGTGGCGAATCATTAGTACTGATGATTTAGAATCGAATTTCGAAGAAACGGATAGCATAAAACAGTAAAAGAGTGCTTAAAATCGAGACCCTAATTCGGAAACCTTAATCTGGGACGTTTGAAGTACGTTCTAAAAAAACCGAGTCACGGACGACGTTTTTCGAAACTTTTGTTGGGAATCATTCGGCCGAATGATTTAGAATAGAATTTCGAAGAAACGGAGTGCATAAAACAGAAAAAGAGTAATTAAAATCGAAAACCTAATTCAGAAACCCAAATCTGGGACGTTTGAAGTCCGTGCTAAAAAACATGAGTCACGGTTCACGATTTTTGAAACTTTTGTGGCGAATCATTAGGCCCGATGATTTAGAATCGAAGAGACGGAGTGCATAAAAGAGTAAAAGAGTGCTTCAAATCGAGACCCTAATTTGGAAACCATAATCTGGGACGTTTGATGTACGTGCTAAAAAAACCGAGTCACGGTCGATGTTTTCCGAAACTTTTGTGGCGAATCATTAGTACTGATGATTTAGAATCGAATTTCGAAGAAACGGATAGCATAAAACAGTAAAAGAGTGCTTAAAATCGAGACCCTAATTCGGAAACCTTAATCTGGGACGTTTGAAGTACGTTCTAAAAAAACCGAGTCACGGACGACGTTTTTCGAAACTTTTGTTGGGAATCATTCGGCCGAATGATTTAGAATAGAATTTCGAAGAAACGGAGTGCATAAAACAGAAAAAGAGTAATTAAAATCGAGAACCTAATTCAGAAACCCAAATCTGGGACGTTTGAAGTCCGTGCTAAAAAACATGAGTCACGGTTCACGATTTTTGAAACTTTTGTGGCGAATCATTAGGCTTGATGATTTAGAATCGAAGAGACGGAGTGCATAAAAGAGTAAAAGAGTGCTTCAAATCGAGACCCTAATTTGGAAACCTTAATCTGGGACGTTTGAAGTACGTGCTAAAAAAATGGACTCACGTTCGATGTTTTTCGAAACTTTTGTGGCGAATCATTAGGACTGATGATTTAGAATCGAATTTTGAAGAAACGGATAGCATAAAACATTAAAATAGTGCTTAAAATCGAGACCCTAATTCGGTAACCTTAATCTGGGACGTTTGAAGTACGTGCTAAAAAAACCGAGTCACAGACGACGTTTTTAGAAAATTTTGTTGGGAATCATTAGGCCGAATGATTTAGAATAGAATTTCGAAGAAACGGAGTGTATAAAACAATCAAAGAGTGCTGAAAATCGAGACCCTAATTCGGAAACCTTAATATTGGACGTTTGAAGTACGTGCTAAAAAAACAGTGTCACGGACGACGTTTTTCGAAACTTTTGTTGGGAATCATTAGGCCGGATATTTAGAATAGAATTTAGAAGAAACGGAGTGCATAAAAGATTAAAAGGGTGCTTAAAATCGAGACCCTAATTCGGAAACCTTTGTCTGGGACGTTTGAAGTACGTGCTAAAAAATGGAGTCACGGTCGATGTTTTTCGAAACTTTTGTGGCGAATCATTAGTACTGATGATTTAGAATCGAATTTCGAAGAAACGGATAGCATAAAACAGTAAAAGAGTGCTTAAAATCGAGACCCTAATTCGGAAACCTTAATCTGGGACGTTTGAAGTACGTTCTAAAAAAACCGAGTCACGGTCGACGTTTTTCGAAACTTTTTTGGGGAATCATTCGGCCGAATGATTTAGAATAGAATTTCGAAGAAACGGAGTGCATAAAACAGAAAAAGAGTAATTAAAATCGAGAACCTAATTCAGAAACTCAAATCTGGGACGTTTGAAGTCCGTGCTAAAAAACATGATTCACGGTTCACGATTTTTGAAACTTTTGTGGCGAATCATTAGGCCTGATGATTTAGAATCGAAGAGACGGAGTGCATAAAAGAGTAAAAGAGTGCTTCAAATCGAGACCCTAATTTGGAAACCTTAATCTGGGACGTTTGAAGTACGTGCTAAAAAAATGGACTCACGTTCGATGTTTTTCGAAACTTTTGTGGCGAATCATTAGGACTGATGATTTAGAATCGAATTTTGAAGAAACGGATAGCATAAAACATTAAAATAGTGCTTAAAATCGAGACCCTAATTCGGTAACCTTAATCTGGGACGTTTGAAGTACGTGCTAAAAAAACCGAGTCACAGACGACGTTTTTAGAAAATTTTGTTGGGAATCATTAGGCCGAATGATTTAGAATAGAATTTCGAAGAAACGGAGTGTATAAAACAATTAAAGAGTGCTGAAAATCGAGACCCTAATTCGGAAACCTTAATATTGGACGTTTGAAGTACGTGCTAAAAAAACAGTGTCACGGACGACGTTTTTCGAAACTTTTGTTGGGAATCATTAGGCCGGATGTTTAGAATAGAATTTAGAAGAAACGGAGTGCATAAAAGATTAAAAGGGTGCTTAAAATCGAGACCCTAATTCGGAAACCTTTGTCTGGGACGTTTGAAGTACGTGCTAAAAAATGGAGTCACGGTCGATGTTTTTCGAAACTTTTGTGGCGAATCATTAGTACTGATGATTTAGAATCGAATTTCGAAGAAACGGATAGCATAAAACAGTAAAAGAGTGCTTAAAATCGAGACCCTAACTCGGAAACCTTAATCTGGGACGTTTGAAGTACGTTCTAAAAAAACCGAGTCACGGTCGACGTTTTTCGAAACTTTTTTGGGGAATCATTCGGCCGAATGATTTAGAATAGAATTTCGAAGAAACGGAGTGCATAAAACAGAAAAAGAGTAATTAAAATCGAGAACCTAATTCAGAAACTCAAATCTGGGACGTTTGAAGTCCGTGCTAAAAAACATGATTCACGGTTCACGATTTTTGAAACTTTTGTGGCGAATCATTAGGCCTGATGATTTAGAATCGAAGAGACGGAGTGCATAAAAGAGTAAAAGAGTGCTTCAAATCGAGACCCTAATTTGGAAACCTTAATCTGGGACGTTTGAAGTACGTGCTAAAAAATGGAGTCACGGTCGATGTTTTTCGAAACTTTTGTGGCGAATCATTAGTACTGATGATTTATAATCGAATTTCGAAGAAACGGATAGCATAAAACAGTAAAAGAGTGCTTAAAATCGAGACCCTAATTCGGAAACCTTAATCTGGGACGTTTGAAGTACGTTCTAAAAAAACGGAGTCACGGTCGACGTTTTTCGAAACTTTTTTGGGGAATCATTCGGCCGAATGATTTAGAATAGAATTTCGAAGAAACGGAGTGCATAAAAATGAAAAAGAGTAATTAAAATCGAGAACCTAATTCAGAAACCCAAATCTGGGACGTTTGAAGTCCGTGCTAAAAAACATGAGTCACGGTTCACGATTTTTGAAACTTTTGTGGCGAATCATTAGGCCTGATGATTTAGAATCGAAGAGACGGAGTGCATAAAAGAGTAAAAGAGTGCTTCAAATCGAGACCCTAATTTGGAAACCTTAATCTGGGACGTTTGAAGTACGTGCTAAAAAAATGGACTCACGTTCGATGTTTTTCGAAACTTTTGTGGCGAATCATTAGGACTGATGATTTAGAATCGAATTTTGAAGAAACGGATAGCATAAAACATTAAAATAGTGCTTAAAATCGAGACTCTAATTCGGTAACCTTAATCTGGGACGTTTGAAGTACGTGCTAAAAAAACCGAGTCACAGACGACGTTTTTAGAAAATTTTGTTGGGAATCATTAGGCCGAATGATTTAGAATGGAATTTCGAAGAAACGGAGTGTATAAAACAATTAAAGAGTGCTGAAAATCGAGACCCTAATTCGGAAACCTTAATATTGGACGTTTGAAGTACGTGCTAAAAAAACAGTGTCACGGACGACGTTTTTCGAAACTTTTGTTGGGAATCATTAGGCCGGATGTTTAGAATAGAATTTAGAAGAAACGGAGTGCATAAAAGAGTAAAAGGGTGCTTAAAATTGAGACCCTAATTCGGAAACCTTTGTCTGGAACGTTTGAAGTACGTGCTAAAAAATGGAGTCACGGTCGATGTTTTTCGAAACTTTTGTGGCGAATCATTAGTACTGATGATTTAGAATCGAATTTCGAAGAAACGGATAGCATAAAACAGTAAAAGAGTGCTTAAAATCGAGACCCTAATTCGGAAACCTTAATCTGGGACGTTTGAAGTACGTTCTAAAAAAACCGAGTCACGGACGACGTTTTTCGAAACTTTTGTTGGGAATCATTAGGCCGAATGATTTAGAATAGAATTTCGAAGAAACGGAGTGCATAAAACAGAAAAAGATTAATTAAAATCGAGAACCTAATTCAGAAACCCAAATCTGGGACGTTTTGAAGTCCGTGCTAAAAAACATGAGTCACGGTTCACGATTTTTGAAACTTTTGTGGCGAATCAGTAGGCCTGATGATTTAGAATCGAAGAGACGGAGTGTATAAAAGAGTAAAAGAGTGCTTCAAATCGAGACCCTAATTTGGAAACCTTAATCTGGGACGTTTGAAGTACGTGCTAAAAAATGGAGTCACGGTCGATGTTTTTCGAAACTTTTGTGGTGAATCATTAGGACTGATGATTTAGAATTGAATTTTGAAGAAACGGATAGCATAAAATAGTAAAAGAGTGCTTCAAATCGAGACCCTAATTTGGAAACCATAATCTGGGACGTTTGAAGTACGTGCTAAAAAAACCGAGTCACGGTCGATGTTTTTCGAAACTTTTGTGGCGAATCATTAGTACTGATGATTTAGAATCGAATTTCGAAGAAACGGATAGCATAAAACAGTAAAAGAGTGCTTAAAATCGAGACCCTAATTCGGAAACCTTAATCTGGGACGTTTGAAGTACGTTCTAAAAAAACCGAGTCACGGACGACGTTTTTCGAAACTTTTGTTGGGAATCATTAGGCCGAATGATTTAGAATAGAATTTCGAAGAAACGGAGTGCATAAAACAGAAAAAGAGTAATTAAAATCGAGAACCTAATTCAGAAACCCAAATCTGGGACGTTTGAAGTCCGTGCTAAAAAACATGAGTCACGGTTCACGATTTTTGAAACTTTTGTGGCGAATCATTAGGCCTGATGATTTAGAATCGAAGAGACGGAGTGCATAAAAGAGTAAAAGGGTGCTTAAAATCGAGACCCTAATTCGGAAACCTTTGTCTGGGACGTTTGAAGTACGTGCTAAAAAATGGAGTCACGGTCGATGTTTTTCGAAACTTTTGTGGCGAATCATTAGTACTGATGATTTAGAATTGAATTTTGAAGAAACGGATAGCATAAAATAGTAGAAGAGTGCTTAAAATCGAGACCCTAATTCGGAAACCTTAATCTGGGACGTTTGAAGTACGTTCTAAAAAAACCGAGTCACGGTCGACGTTTTTCGAAACTTTTTTGGGGAATCATTCGGCCGAATGATTTAGAATAGAATTTCGAAGAAACGGAGTGCATAAAACAGAAAAAGAGTAATTAAAATCGAGAACCTAATTCAGAAACCCAAATCTGGGACGTTTGAAGTCCGTGCTAAAAAACATGAGTCACGGTTCACGATTTTTGAAACTTTTGTGGCGAATCATTAGGCCCGATGATTTAGAATCGAAGAGACGGAGTGCATAAAAGAGTAAAAGAGTGCTTCAAATCGAGACCCTAATTTGGAAACCATAATCTGGGACGTTTGATGTACGTGCTAAAAAAACCGAGTCACGGTCGATGTTTTCCGAAACTTTTGTGGCGAATCATTAGTACTGATGATTTAGAATCGAATTTCGAAGAAACGGATAGCATAAAACAGTAAAAGAGTGCTTAAAATCGAGACCCTAATTCGGAAACCTTAATCTGGGACGTTTGAAGTACGTTCTAAAAAAACCGAGTCACGGACGACGTTTTTCGAAACTTTTGTTGGGAATCATTCGGCCGAATGATTTAGAATAGAATTTCGAAGAAACGGAGTGCATAAAACAGAAAAAGAGTAATTAAAATCGAGAACCTAATTCAGAAACCCAAATCTGGGACGTTTGAAGTCCGTGCTAAAAAACATGAGTCACGGTTCACGATTTTTGAAACTTTTGTGGCGAATCATTAGGCCCGATGATTTAGAATCGAAGAGACGGAGTGCATAAAAGAGTAAAAGAGTGCTTCAAATCGAGACCCTAATTTGGAAACCATAATCTGGGACGTTTGATGTACGTGCTAAAAAAACCGAGTCACGGTCGATGTTTTCCGAAACTTTTGTGGCGAATCATTAGTACTGATGATTTAGAATCGAATTTCGAAGAAACGGATAGCATAAAACAGTAAAAGAGTGCTTAAAATCGAGACCCTAATTCGGAAACCTTAATCTGGGACGTTTGAAGTACGTTCTAAAAAAACCGAGTCACGGACGACGTTTTTCGAAACTTTTGTTGGGAATCATTCGGCCGAATGATTTAGAATAGAATTTCGAAGAAACGGAGTGCATAAAACAGAAAAAGAGTAATTAAAATCGAGAACCTAATTCAGAAACCCAAATCTGGGACGTTTGAAGTCCGTGCTAAAAAACATGAGTCACGGTTCACGATTTTTGAAACTTTTGTGGCGAATCATTAGGCCTGATGATTTAGAATCGAAGAGACGGAGTGCATAAAAGAGTAAAAGAGTGCTTCAAATCGAGACCCTAATTTGGAAACCTTAATCTGGGACGTTTGAAGTACGTGCTAAAAAAATGGACTCACGTTCGATGTTTTTCGAAACTTTTGTGGAGAATCATTAGGACTGATGATTTAGAATCGAATTTTGAAGAAACGGATAGCATAAAACATTAAAATAGTGCTTAAAATCGAGACCCTAATTCGGTAACCTTAATCTGGGACGTTTGAAGTACGTGCTAAAAAAACCGAGTCACAGACGACGTTTTTAGAAAATTTTGTTGGGAATCATTAGGCCGAATGATTTAGAATAGAATTTCGAAGAAACGGAGTGTATAAAACAATCAAAGAGTGCTGAAAATCGAGACCCTAATTCGGAAACCTTAATATTGGACGTTTGAAGTACGTGCTAAAAAAACAGTGTCACGGACGACGTTTTTCGAAACTTTTGTTGGGAATCATTAGGCCGGATGTTTAGAATAGAATTTAGAAGAAACGGAGTGCATAAAAGATTAAAAGGGTGCTTAAAATCGAGACCCTAATTCGGAAACCTTTGTCTGGGACGTTTGAAGTACGTGCTAAAAAATGGAGTCACGGTCGATGTTTTTCGAAACTTTTGTGGCGAATCATTAGTACTGATGATTTAGAATCGAATTTCGAAGAAACAGATAGCATAAAACATTAAAATAGTGCTTAAAATCGAGACTCTAATTCGGTAACCTTAATCTGGGACGTTTGAAGTACGTGCTAAAAAAACCGAGTCACAGACGACGTTTTTAGAAAATTTTGTTGGGAATCATTAGGCCGAATGATTTAGAATAGAATTTCGAAGAAACGGAAGTGTATAAAACAATTAAAGAGTGCTGAAAATGGAGACCCTAATTCGGAAACCTTAATATTGGACGTTTGAAGTACGTGCTAAAAAAACAGTGTCACGGACGACGTTTTTCGAAACTTTTGTTGGGAATCATTAGGCCGGATGTTTAGAATAGAATTTAGAAGAAACGGAGTGCATAAAAGATTAAAAGGGTGCTTAAAATCGAGACCCTAATTCGGAAACCTTTGTCTGGGACGTTTGAAGTACGTGCTAAAAAATGGAGTCACGGTCGATGTTTTTCGAAACTTTTGTGGCGAATCATTAGTACTGATGATTTAGAATTGAATTTTGAAGAAACGGATAGCATAAAATAGTAGAAGAGTGCTTAAAATCGAGACCCTAATTCGGAAACCTTAATCTGGGACGTTTGAAGTACGTTCTAAAAAAACCGAGTCACGGTCGACGTTTTTCGAAACTTTTTTGGGGAATCATTCGGCCGAATGATTTAGAATAGAATTTCGAAGAAACGGAGTGCATAAAACAGAAAAAGAGTAATTAAAATCGAGAACCTAATTCAGAAACCCAAATCTGGGACGTTTGAAGTCCGTGCTAAAAAACATGAGTCACGGTTCACGATTTTTGAAACTTTTGTGGCGAATCATTAGGCCCGATGATTTAGAATCGAAGAGACGGAGTGCATAAAAGAGTAAAAGAGTGCTTCAAATCGAGACCCTAATTTGGAAACCATAATCTGGGACGTTTGATGTACGTGCTAAAAAAACCGAGTCACGGTCGATGTTTTCCGAAACTTTTGTGGCGAATCATTAGTACTGATGATTTAGAATCGAATTTCGAAGAAACGGATAGCATAAAACAGTAAAAGAGTGCTTAAAATCGAGACCCTAATTCGGAAACCTTAATCTGGGACGTTTGAAGTACGTTCTAAAAAAACCGAGTCACGGACGACGTTTTTCGAAACTTTTGTTGGGAATCATTCGGCCGAATGATTTAGAATAGAATTTCGAAGAAACGGAGTGCATAAAACAGAAAAAGAGTAATTAAAATCGAGAACCTAATTCAGAAACCCAAATCTGGGACGTTTGAAGTCCGTGCTAAAAAACATGAGTCACGGTTCACGATTTTTGAAACTTTTGTGGCGAATCATTAGGCCCGATGATTTAGAATCGAAGAGACGGAGTGCATAAAAGAGTAAAAGAGTGCTTCAAATCGAGACCCTAATTTGGAAACCATAATCTGGGACGTTTGATGTACGTGCTAAAAAAACCGAGTCACGGTCGATGTTTTCCGAAACTTTTGTGGCGAATCATTAGTACTGATGATTTAGAATCGAATTTCGAAGAAACGGATAGCATAAAACAGTAAAAGAGTGCTTAAAATCGAGACCCTAATTCGGAAACCTTAATCTGGGACGTTTGAAGTACGTTCTAAAAAAACCGAGTCACGGACGACGTTTGTCGAAACTTTTGTTGGGAATCATTCGGCCGAATGATTTAGAATAGAATTTCGAAGAAACGGAGTGCATAAAACAGAAAAAGAGTAATTAAAATCGAGAACCTAATTCAGAAACCCAAATCTGGGACGTTTGAAGTCCGTGCTAAAAAACATGAGTCACGGTTCACGATTTTTGAAACTTTTGTGGCGAATCATTAGGCCTGATGATTTAGAATCGAAGAGACGGAGTGCATAAAAGAGTAAAAGAGTGCTTCAAATCGAGACCCTAATTTGGAAACCTTAATCTGGGACGTTTGAAGTACGTGCTAAAAAAATGGACTCACGTTCGATGTTTTTCGAAACTTTTGTGGAGAATCATTAGGACTGATGATTTAGAATCGAATTTTGAAGAAACGGATAGCATAAAACATTAAAATAGTGCTTAAAATCGAGACCCTAATTCGGTAACCTTAATCTGGGACGTTTGAAGTACGTGCTAAAAAAACCGAGTCACAGACGACGTTTTTAGAAAATTTTGTTGGGAATCATTAGGCCGAATGATTTAGAATAGAATTTCGAAGAAACGGAGTGTATAAAACAATCAAAGAGTGCTGAAAATCGAGACCCTAATTCGGAAACCTTAATATTGGACGTTTGAAGTACGTGCTAAAAAAACAGTGTCACGGACGACGTTTTTCGAAACTTTTGTTGGGAATCATTAGGCCGGATGTTTAGAATAGAATTTAGAAGAAACGGAGTGCATAAAAGATTAAAAGGGTGCTTAAAATCGAGACCCTAATTCGGAAACCTTTGTCTGGGACGTTTGAAGTACGTGCTAAAAAATGGAGTCACGGTCGATGTTTTTCGAAACTTTTGTGGCGAATCATTAGTACTGATGATTTAGAATCGAATTTCGAAGAAACAGATAGCATAAAACATTAAAATAGTGCTTAAAATCGAGACTCTAATTCGGTAACCTTAATCTGGGACGTTTGAAGTACGTGCTAAAAAAACCGAGTCACAGACGACGTTTTTAGAAAATTTTGTTGGGAATCATTAGGCCGAATGATTTAGAATAGAATTTCGAAGAAACGGAAGTGTATAAAACAATTAAAGAGTGCTGAAAATGGAGACCCTAATTCGGAAACCTTAATATTGGACGTTTGAAGTACGTGCTAAAAAAACAGTGTCACGGACGACGTTTTTCGAAACTTTTGTTGGGAATCATTAGGCCGGATGTTTAGAATAGAATTTAGAAGAAACGGAGTGCATAAAAGATTAAAAGGGTGCTTAAAATCGAGACCCTAATTCGGAAACCTTTGTCTGGGACGTTTGAAGTACGTGCTAAAAAATGGAGTCACGGTCGATGTTTTTCGAAACTTTTGTGGCGAATCATTAGTACTGATGATTTAGAATTGAATTTTGAAGAAACGGATAGCATAAAATAGTAGAAGAGTGCTTAAAATCGAGACCCTAATTCGGAAACCTTAATCTGGGACGTTTGAAGTACATTCTAAAAAAACCGAGTCACGGTCGACGTTTTTCGAAACTTTTTTGGGGAATCATTCGGCCGAATGATTTAGAATAGAATTTCGAAGAAACGGAGTGCATAAAACAGAAAAAGAGTAATTAAAATCGAGAACCTAATTCAGAAACTCAAATCTGGGACGTTTGAAGTCCGTGCTAAAAAACATGATTCACGGTTCACGATTTTTGAAACTTTTGTGGCGAATCATTAGGCCTGATGATTTAGAATCGAAGAGACGGAGTGCATAAAAGAGTAAAAGAGTGCTTCAAATCGAGACCCTAATTTGGAAACCTTAATCTGGGACGTTTGAAGTACGTGCTAAAAAATGGAGTCACGGTCGATGTTTTTCGAAACTTTTGTGGCGAATCATTAGTACTGATGATTTAGAATCGAATTTCGAAGAAACGGATAGCATAAAACAGTAAAAGAGTGCTTAAAATCGAGACCCTAATTCGGAAACCTTAATCTGGGACGTTTGAAGTACGTTCTAAAAAAACGGAGTCACGGTCGACGTTTTTCGAAACTTTTTTGGGGAATCATTCGGCCGAATGATTTAGAATAGAATTTCGAAGAAACGGAGTGCATAAAATTGAAAAAGAGTAATTAAAATCGAGAACCTAATTCAGAAACCCAAATCTGGGACGTTTGAAGTCCGTGCTAAAAAACATGAGTCACGGTTCACGATTTTTGAAACTTTTGTGGCGAATCATTAGGCCTGATGATTTAGAATCGAAGAGACGGAGTGCATAAAAGAGTAAAAGAGTGCTTCAAATCGAGACCCTAATTTGGAAACCTTAATCTGGGACGTTTGAAGTACGTGCTAAAAAAATGGACTCACGTTCGATGTTTTTCGAAACTTTTGTGGCGAATCATTAGGACTGATGATTTAGAATCGAATTTTGAAGAAACGGATAGCATAAAACATTAAAATAGTGCTTAAAATCGAGACTCTAATTCGGTAACCTTAATCTGGGACGTTTGAAGTACGTGCTAAAAAAACCGAGTCACAGACGACGTTTTTAGAAAATTTTGTTGGGAATCATTCGGCCGAATGATTTAGAATGGAATTTCGAAGAAACGGAGTGTATAAAACAATTAAAGAGTGCTGAAAATCGAGACCCTAATTCGGAAACCTTAATATTGGACGTTTGAAGTACGTGCTAAAAAAACAGTGTCACGGACGACGTTTTTCGAAACTTTTGTTGGGAATCATTAGGCCGGATGTTTAGAATAGAATTTAGAAGAAACGGAGTGCATAAAAGAGTAAAAGGGTGCTTAAAATTGAGACCCTAATTCGGAAACCTTTGTCTGGAACGTTTGAAGTACGTGCTAAAAAATGGAGTCACGGTCGATGTTTTTCGAAACTTTTGTGGCGAATCATTAGTACTGATGATTTAGAATCGAATTTCGAAGAAACGGATAGCATAAAACAGTAAAAGAGTGCTTAAAATCGAGACCCTAATTCGGAAACCTTAATCTGGGACGTTTGAAGTACGTTCTAAAAAAACCGAGTCACGGATGACGTTTTTCGAAACTTTTGTTGGGAATCATTAGGCCGAATGATTTAGAATAGAATTTCGAAGAAACGGAGTGCATAAAACAGAAAAAGATTAATTAAAATCGAGAACCTAATTCAGAAACCCAAATCTGGGACGTTTTGAAGTCCGTGCTAAAAAACATGAGTCACGGTTCACGATTTTTGAAACTTTTGTGGCGAATCAGTAGGCCTGATGATTTAGAATCGAAGAGACGGAGTGTATAAAAGAGTAAAAGAGTGCTTCAAATCGAGACCCTAATTTGGAAACCTTAATCTGGGACGTTTGAAGTACGTGCTAAAAAATGGAGTCACGGTCGATGTTTTTCGAAACTTTTGTGGTGAATCATTAGGACTGATGATTTAGAATTGAATTTTGAAGAAACGGATAGCATAAAATAGTAAAAGAGTGCTTCAAATCGAGACCCTAATTTGGAAACCATAATCTGGGACGTTTGAAGTACGTGCTAAAAAAACCGAGTCACGGTCGATGTTTTTCGAAACTTTTGTGGCGAATCATTAGTACTGATGATTTAGAATCGAATTTCGAAGAAACGGATAGCATAAAACAGTAAAAGAGTGCTTAAAATCGAGACCCTAATTCGGAAACCTTAATCTGGGACGTTTGAAGTACGTTCTAAAAAAACCGAGTCACGGACGACGTTTTTCGAAACTTTTGTTGGGAATCATTAGGCCGAATGATTTAGAATAGAATTTCGAAGAAACGGAGTGCATAAAACAGAAAAAGAGTAATTAAAATCGAGAACCTAATTCAGAAACCCAAATCTGGGACGTTTGAAGTCCGTGCTAAAAAACATGAGTCACGGTTCACGATTTTTGAAACTTTTGTGGCGAATCATTAGGCCTGATGATTTAGAATCGAAGAGACGGAGTGCATAAAAGAGTAAAAGAGTGCTTCAAATCGAGACCCTAATTTGGAAACCTTAATCTGGGACGTTTGAAGTACGTGCTAAAAAATGGAGTCACGGTCGATGTTTTTCGAAACTTTTGTGGCGAATCATTAGTACTGATGATTTAGAATCGAATTTCGAAGAAACGGATAGCATAAAACAGTAAAAGAGTGCTTAAAATCGAGACCCTAATTCGGAAACCTTAATCTGGGACGTTTGAAGTACGTTCTAAAAAAACCGAGTCACGGACGACGTTTTTCGAAACTTTTGTTGGGAATCATTAGGCCGAATGATTTAGAATAGAATTTCGAAGAAACGGAGTGCATAAAACAGAAAAAGAGTAATTAAAATCGAGAACCTAATTCAGAAACCCAAATCTGGGACGTTTGAAGTCCGTGCTAAAAAACATGAGTCACGGTTCACGATTTTTGAAACTTTTGTGGCGAATCATTAGGCCCGATGATTTAGAATCGAAGAGACGGAGTGCATAAAAGAGTAAAAGAGTGCTTCAAATCGAGACCCTAATTTGGAAACCATAATCTGGGACGTTTGATGTACGTGCTAAAAAAACCGAGTCACGGTCGATGTTTTCCGAAACTTTTGTGGCGAATCATTAGTACTGATGATTTAGAATCGAATTTCGAAGAAACGGATAGCATAAAACAGTAAAAGAGTGCTTAAAATCGAGACCCTAATTCGGAAACCTTAATCTGGGACGTTTGAAGTACGTTCTAAAAAAACCGAGTCACGGACGACGTTTTTCGAAACTTTTGTTGGGAATCATTCGGCCGAATGATTTAGAATAGAATTTCGAAGAAACGGAGTGCATAAAACAGAAAAAGAGTAATTAAAATCGAGAACCTAATTCAGAAACCCAAATCTGGGACGTTTGAAGTCCGTGCTAAAAAACATGAGTCACGGTTCACGATTTTTGAAACTTTTGTGGCGAATCATTAGGCCCGATGATTTAGAATCGAAGAGACGGAGTGCATAAAAGAGTAAAAGAGTGCTTCAAATCGAGACCCTAATTTGGAAACCATAATCTGGGACGTTTGATGTACGTGCTAAAAAAACCGAGTCACGGTCGATGTTTTCCGAAACTTTTGTGGCGAATCATTAGTACTGATGATTTAGAATCGAATTTCGAAGAAACGGATAGCATAAAACAGTAAAAGAGTGCTTAAAATCGAGACCCTAATTCGGAAACCTTAATTTGGGACGTTTGAAGTACGTTCTAAAAAAACCGAGTCACGGACGACATTTTTCGAAACTTTTGTTGGGAATCATTCGGCCGAATGATTTAGAATAGAATTTCGAAGAAACGGAGTGCATAAAACAGAAAAAGAGTAATTAAAATCGAGAACCTAATTCAGAAACCCAAATCTGGGACGTTTGAAGTCCGTGCTAAAAAACATGAGTCACGGTTCACGATTTTTGAAACTTTTGTGGCGAATCATTAGGCCTGATGATTTAGAATCGAAGAGACGGAGTGCATAAAAGAGTAAAAGAGTGCTTCAAATCGAGACCCTAATTTGGAAACCTTAATCTGGGACGTTTGAAGTACGTGCTAAAAAAATGGACTCACGTTCGATGTTTTTCGAAACTTTTGTGGAGAATCATTAGGACTGATGATTTAGAATCGAATTTTGAAGAAACGGATAGCATAAAACATTAAAATAGTGCTTAAAATCGAGACCCTAATTCGGTAACCTTAATCTGGGACGTTTGAAGTACGTGCTAAAAAAACCGAGTCACAGACGACGTTTTTAGAAAATTTTGTTGGGAATCATTAGGCCGAATGATTTAGAATAGAATTTCGAAGAAACGGAGTGTATAAAACAATCAAAGAGTGCTGAAAATCGAGACCCTAATTCGGAAACCTTAATATTGGACGTTTGAAGTACGTGCTAAAAAAACAGTGTCACGGACGACGTTTTTCGAAACTTTTGTTGGGAATCATTAGGCCGGATGTTTAGAATAGAATTTAGAAGAAACGGAGTGCATAAAAGATTAAAAGGGTGCTTAAAATCGAGACCCTAATTCGGAAACCTTTGTCTGGGACGTTTGAAGTACGTGCTAAAAAATGGAGTCACGGTCGATGTTTTTCGAAACTTTTGTGGCGAATCATTAGTACTGATGATTTAGAATCGAATTTCGAAGAAACAGATAGCATAAAACATTAAAATAGTGCTTAAAATCGAGACTCTAATTCGGTAACCTTAATCTGGGACGTTTGAAGTACGTGCTAAAAAAACCGAGTCACAGACGACGTTTTTAGAAAATTTTGTTGGGAATCATTAGGCCGAATGATTTAGAATAGAATTTCGAAGAAACGGAAGTGTATAAAACAATTAAAGAGTGCTGAAAATGGAGACCCTAATTCGGAAACCTTAATATTGGACGTTTGAAGTACGTGCGAAAAAAACAGTGTCACGGACGACGTTTTTCGAAACTTTTGTTGGGAATCATTAGGCCGGATGTTTAGAATAGAATTTAGAAGAAACGGAGTGCATAAAAGATTAAAAGGGTGCTTAAAATCGAGACCCTAATTCGGAAACCTTTGTCTGGGACGTTTGAAGTACGTGCTAAAAAATGGAGTCACGGTCGATGTTTTTCGAAACTTTTGTGGCGAATCATTAGTACTGATGATTTAGAATTGAATTTTGAAGAAACGGATAGCATAAAATAGTAAAAGAGTGCTTAAAATCGAGACCCTAATTCGGAAACCTTAATCTGGGACGTTTGAAGTACGTTCTAAAAAAACCGAGTCACGGTCGACGTTTTTCGAAACTTTTTTGGGGAATCATTCGGCCGAATGATTTAGAATAGAATTTCGAAGAAACGGAGTGCATAAAACAGAAAAAGAGTAATTAAAATCGAGAACCTAATTCAGAAACTCAAATCTGGGACGTTTGAAGTCCGTGCTAAAAAACATGATTCACGGTTCACGATTTTTGAAACTTTTGTGGCGAATCATTAGGCCTGATGATTTAGAATCGAAGAGACGGAGTGCATAAAAGAGTAAAAGAGTGCTTCAAATCGAGACCCTAATTTGGAAACCTTCGTCTGGGACGTTTGAAGTACGTGCTAAAAAAATGGACTCACGTTCGATGTTTTTCGAAACTTTTGTGGCGAATCATTAGGACTGATGATTTAGAATCGAATTTTAAAGAAACGGATAGCATAAAACATTAAAATAGTGCTTAAAATCGAGACCCTAATTCGGTAACCTTAATCTGGGACGTTTGAAGTACGTGCTAAAAAAACCGAGTCACAGACGACGTTTTTAGAAAATTTTGTTGGGAATCATTAGGCCGAATGATTTAGAATAGAATTTCGAAGAAACGGAGTGTATAAAACAATCAAAGAGTGCTGAAAATCGAGACCCTAATTCGGAAACCTTAATATTGGACGTTTGAAGTACGTGCTAAAAAAACATTGTCACGGACGACGTTTTTCGAAACTTTTGTTGGGAATCATTAGGCCGGATGTTTAGAATAGAATTTAGAAGAAACGGAGTGCATAAAAGATTAAAAGGGTGCTTAAAATCGAGACCCTAATTCGGAAACCTTTGTCTGGGACGTTTGAAGTACGTGCTAAAAAATGGAGTCACGGTCGATGTTTTTCGAAACTTTTGTGGCGAATCATTAGTACTGATGATTTAGAATTGAATTTTGAAGAAACGGATAGCATAAAATAGTAAAAGAGTGCTTAAAATCGAGACCCTAATTCGGAAACCTTAATCTGGGACGTTTGAAGTACGTTCTAAAAAAACCGAGTCACGGTCGACGTTTTTCGAAACTTTTTTGGGGAATCATTCGGCCGAATGATTTAGAATAGAATTTCGAAGAAACGGAGTGCATAAAACAGAAAAAGAGTAATTAAAATCGAGAACCTAATTCAGAAACTCAAATCTGGGACGTTTGAAGTCCGTGCTAAAAAACATGATTCACGGTTCACGATTTTTGAAACTTTTGTGGCGAATCATTAGGCCTGATGATTTAGAATCGAAGAGACGGAGTGCATAAAAGAGTAAAAGAGTGCTTCAAATCGAGACCCTAATTTGGAAACCTTCGTCTGGGACGTTTGAAGTACGTGCTAAAAAAATGGACTCACGTTCGATGTTTTTCGAAACTTTTGTGGCGAATCATTAGGACTGATGATTTAGAATCGAATTTTGAAGAAACGGATAGCATAAAACATTAAAATAGTGCTTAAAATCGAGACCCTAATTCGGTAACCTTAATCTGGGACGTTTGAAGTACGTGCTAAAAAAACCGAGTCACAGACGACGTTTTTAGAAAATTTTGTTGGGAATCATTAGGCCGAATGATTTAGAATAGAATTTCGAAGAAACGGAGTGTATAAAACAATCAAAGAGTGCTGAAAATCGAGACCCTAATTCGGAAACCTTAATATTGGACGTTTGAAGTACGTGCTAAAAAAACAGTGTCACGGACGACGTTTTTCGAAACTTTTGTTGGGAATCATTAGGCCGGATGTTTAGAATAGAATTTAGAAGAAACGGAGTGCATAAAAGATTAAAAGGGTGCTTAAAATCGAGACCCTAATTCGGAAACCTTTGTCTGGGACGTTTGAAGTACGTGCTAAAAAATGGAGTCACGGTCGATGTTTTTCGAAACTTTTGTGGCGAATCATTAGTACTGATGATTTAGAATCGAATTTCGAAGAAACGGATAGCATAAAACAGTAAAAGAGTGCTTAAAATCGAGACCCTAATTCGGAAACCTTAATCTGGGACGTTTGAAGTACGTTCTAAAAAAACCGAGTCACGGTCGACGTTTTTCGAAACTTTTTTGGGGAATCATTCGGCCGAATGATTTAGAATAGAATTTCGAAGAAACGGAGTGCATAAAACAGAAAAAGAGTAATTAAAATCGAGAACCTAATTCAGAAACTCAAATCTGGGACGTTTGAAGTCCGTGCTAAAAAACATGATTCACGGTTCACGATTTTTGAAACTTTTGTGGCGAATCATTAGGCCTGATGATTTAGAATCGAAGAGACGGAGTGCATAAAAGAGTAAAAGAGTGCTTCAAATCGAGACCCTAATTTGGAAACCTTAATCTGGGACGTTTGAAGTACGTGCTAAAAAAATGGACTCACGTTCGATGTTTTTCGAAACTTTTGTGGCGAATCATTAGGACTGATGATTTAGAATCGAATTTTGAAGAAACGGATGGCATAAAACATTAAAATAGTGCTTAAAATCGAGACCCTAATTCGGTAACCTTAATCTGGGACGTTTGAAGTACGTGCTAAAAAAACCGAGTCACAGACGACGTTTTTAGAAAATTTTGTTGGGAATCATTAGGCCGAATGATTTAGAATAGAATTTCGAGGAAACGGAGTGTATAAAACAATCAAAGAGTGCTGAAAATCGAGACCCTAATTCGGAAACCTCAATATTGGACGTTTGAAGTACGTGCTAAAAAAACAGTGTCACGGACGACGTTTTTCGAAACTTTTGTTGGGAATCATTAGGCCGGATGTTTAGAATAGAATTTAGAAGAAACGGAGTGCATAAAAGATTAAAAGGGTGCTTAAAATCGAGACCCTAATTCGGAAACCTTTGTCTGGGACGTTTGAAGTACGTGCTAATAAAACCGAGTCACGGTCGATGTTTTTCGAAACTTTTGTGGCGAATCATTAGTACTGATGATTTAGAATCGAATTTCGAAGAAACGGATAGCATAAAACAGTAAAAGAGTGCTTAAAATTGAGACCCTAATTCGGAAACCTTAATCTGGGACGTTTGAAGTACGTTCTAAAAAAACCGAGTCACGGTCGACGTTTTTCGAAACTTTTTTGGGGAATCATTCGGCCGTATGATTTAGAATAGAATTTCGAAGAAACGGAGTGCATAAAACAGAAAAAGAGTAATTAAAATCGAGAACCTAATTCAGAAACCCAAATCTGGGACGTTTGAAGTCCGTGCTAAAAAACATGAGTCACGGTTCACGATTTTTGAAACTTTTGTGGCGAATCATTAGGCCTGATGATTTAGAATCGAAGAGACGGAGTGCATAAAAGAGTAAAAGAGTGCTTCAAATCGAGACCCTAATTTGGAAACCTTAATCTGGGACGTTTGAAGTACGTGCTAAAAAATGGAGTCACGGTCGATGTTTTTCGAAACTTTTGTGGCGAATCATTAGTACTGATGATTTAGAATCGAATTTCGAAGAAACGGATAGCATAAAACAGTAAAAGAGTGCTTAAAATCGAGACCCTAATTCGGAAACCTTAATCTGGGACGTTTGAAGTACGTTCTAAAAAAACGGAGTCACGGTCGACGTTTTTCGAAACTTTTTTGGGGAATCATTCGGCCGAATGATTTAGAATAGAATTTCGAAGAAACGGAGTGCATAAAACAGAAAAAGAGTAATTAAAATCGAGAACCTAATTCAGAAACCCAAATCTGGGACGTTTGAAGTCCGTGCTAAAAAACATGAGTCACGGTTCACGATTTTTGAAACTTTTGTGGCGAATCATTAGGCCTGATGATTTAGAATCGAAGAGACGGAGTGCATAAAAGAGTAAAAGAGTGCTTCAAATCGAGACCCTAATTTGGAAACCTTAATCTGGGACGTTTGAAGTACGTGCTAAAAAATGGAGTCACGGTCGATGTTTTTCGAAACTTTTGTGGTGAATCATTAGGACTGATGATTTAGAATTGAATTTTGAAGAAACGGATAGCATAAAATAGTAAAAGAGTGCTTCAAATCGAGACCCTAATTTGGAAACCATAATCTGGGACGTTTGAAGTACGTGCTAAAAAAACCGAGTCACGGTCGATGTTTTTCGAAACTTTTGTGGCGAATCATTAGTACTGATGATTTAGAATCGAATTTCGAAGAAACGGATAGCATAAAACAGTAAAAGAGTGCTTAAAATCGAGACCCTAATTTGGAAACCTTAATCTAGGACGTTTGAAGTACGTTCTAAAAAAACCGAGTCACGGACGACGTTTTTCGAAACTTTTTTGGGGAATCATTAGGCCGAATGATTTAGAATAGAATTTCGAAGAAACAGAGTGCATAAAACAGAAAAAGAGTAATTAAAATCGAGAACCTAATTCAGAAACCCAAATCTGGGACGTTTGAAGTCCGTGCTAAAAAACATGAGTCACGGTTCACGATTTTTGAAACTTTTGTGGCGAATCATTAGGCCTAATGATTTAGAATCGAAGAGACGGAGTGCATAAAAGAGTAAAAGAGTGCTTCAAATCGAGACCCTAATTTGGAAACCTTAATCTGGGACGTTTGAAGTACGTGCTAAAAAAATGGACTCACGTTCGATGTTTTTCGAAACTTTTGTGGCGAATCATTAGGACTGATGATTTAGAATCGAATTTTGAAGAAACGGATAGCATAAAACATTAAAATAGTGCTTAAAATCGAGACTCTAATTCGGTAACCTTAATCTGGGACGTTTGAAGTACGTGCTAAAAAAACCGAGTCACAGACGACGTTTTTAGAAAATTTTGTTGGGAATCATTAGGCCGAATGATTTAGAATAGAATTTCGAAGAAACGGAAGTGTATAAAACAATTAAAGAGTGCCGAAAATCGAGACCCTAATTCGGAAACCTTAATATTGGACGTTTGAAGTACGTGCTAAAAAAACAGTGTCACGGACGACGTTTTACGAAACTTTTGTTGGGAATCATTAGGCCGGATGTTTAGAATAGAATTGAGAAGAAACGGAGTGCATAAAAGAGTAAAAGGGTGCTTAAAATTGAGACCCTAATTCGGAAACCTTTGTCTGGAACGTTTGAAGTACGTGCTAAAAAATGGAGTCACGGTCGATGTTTTTCGAAACTTTTGTGGCGAATCATTAGTACTGATGATTTAGAATCGAATTTCGAAGAAACGGATAGCATAAAACAGTAAAAGAGTGCTTAAAATCGAGACCCTAATTCGGAAACCTTAATCTGGGACGTTTGAAGTACGTTCTAAAAAAACCGAGTCACGGATGACGTTTTTCGAAACTTTTGTTGGGAATCATTAGGCCGAATGATTTAGAATAGAATTTCGAAGAAACGGAGTGCATAAAACAGAAAAAGATTAATTAAAATCGAGAACCTAATTCAGAAACCCAAATCTGGGACGTTTTGAAGTCCGTGCTAAAAAACATGAGTCACGGTTCACGATTTTTGAAACTTTTGTGGCGAATCAGTAGGCCTGATGATTTAGAATCGAAGAGACGGAGTGTATAAAAGAGTAAAAGAGTGCTTCAAATCGAGACCCTAATTTGGAAACCTTAATCTGGGACGTTTGAAGTACGTGCTAAAAAATGGAGTCACGGTCGATGTTTTTCGAAACTTTTGTGGTGAATCATTAGGACTGATGATTTAGAATTGAATTTTGAAGAAACGGATAGCATAAAATAGTAAAAGAGTGCTTCAAATCGAGACCCTAATTTGGAAACCATAATCTGGGACGTTTGAAGTACGTGCTAAAAAAACCGAGTCACGGTCGATGTTTTTCGAAACTTTTGTGGCGAATCATTAGTACTGATGATTTAGAATCGAATTTCGAAGAAACGGATAGCATAAAACAGTAAAAGAGTGCTTAAAATCGAGACCCTAATTCGGAAACCTTAATCTGGGACGTTTGAAGTACGTTCTAAAAAAACCGAGTCACGGACGACGTTTTTCGAAACTTTTGTTGGGAATCATTAGGCCGAATGATTTAGAATAGAATTTCGAAGAAACGGAGTGCATAAAACAGAAAAAGAGTAATTAAAATCGAGAACCTAATTCAGAAACCCAAATCTGGGACGTTTGAAGTCCGTGCTAAAAAACATGAGTCACGGTTCACGATTTTTGAAACTTTTGTGGCGAATCATTAGGCCTGATGATTTAGAATCGAAGAGACGGAGTGCATAAAAGAGTAAAAGAGTGCTTCAAATCGAGACCCTAATTTGGAAACCTTAATCTGGGACGTTTGAAGTACGTGCTAAAAAATGGAGTCACGGTCGATGTTTTTCGAAACTTTTGTGGCGAATCATTAGTACTGATGATTTAGAATCGAATTTCGAAGAAACGGATAGCATAAAACAGTAAAAGAGTGCTTAAAATCGAGACCCTAATTCGGAAACCTTAATCTGGGACGTTTGAAGTACGTTCTAAAAAAACGGAGTCACGGTCGACGTTTTTCGAAACTTTTTTGGGGAATCATTCGGCCGAATGATTTAGAATAGAATTTCGAAGAAACGGAGTGCATAAAACAGAAAAAGAGTAATTAAAATCGAGAACCTAATTCAGAAACCCAAATCTGGGACGTTTGAAGTCCGTGCTAAAAAACATGAGTCACGGTCACGATTTTTGAAACTTTTGTGGCGAATCATTAGGCCTGATGATTTAGAATCGAAGAGACGGAGTGCATAAAAGAGTAAAAGAGTGCTTCAAATCGAGACCCTAATTTGGAAACCATAATCTGGGACGTTTGAAGTACGTGCTAAAAAAACCGAGTCACGGTCGATGTTTTTCGAAACTTTTGTGGCGAATCATTAGTACTGATGATTTAGAATCGAATTTCGAAGAAACGGATAGCATAAAACAGTAAAAGAGTGCTTAAAATCGAGACCCTAATTCGGAAACCTTAATCTGGGACATTTGAAGTACGTTCTAAAAAAACCGAGTCACGGACGACGTTTTTCGAAACTTTTGTTGGGAATCATTAGGCCGAATGATTTAGAATAGAATTTCGAAGAAACGGAGTGCATAAAACAGAAAAAGAGTAATTAAAATCGAGAACCTAATTCAGAAACCCAAATCTGGGACGTTTGAAGTCCGTGCTAAAAAACATGAGTCACGGTTCACGATTTTTGAAACTTTTGTGGCGAATCAGTAGGCATGATGATTTAGAATCGAAGAGACGGAGTGCATAAAAGAGTAAATGAGTGCTTCAAATCGAGACCCTAATTTGGAAACCTTAATCTGGGACGTTTGAAGTACGTGCTAAAAAATGGAGTCACGGTCGATGTTTTTCGAAACTTTTGTGGTGAATCATTAGGACTGATGATTTAGAATCGAATTTTGAAGAAACGGATAGCATAAAATAGTAAAATAGTGCTTAAAATCGAGACCCTAATTCGGTAACCTTAATCTGGGACGTTTGAAGTACGTGCTAAAAAAACCGAGTAACGGTCGACGTTTTTCGAAACTTTTTTGGGGAATCATTCGGCCGGATAATTTAGAATATAAATTCGAAGAAACGGATAGCATAAAACAGTAAAAGAGTGCTTAAAATCGAGACCCTAATTCGGAAACCTTAATCTGGGACGTTTGAAGTACGTTCTAAAAAAACCGAGTCACGGACGACGTTTTTCGAAACTTTTGTTGGGAATCATTAGGCCGAATGATTTAGAATAGAATTTCGAAGAAACGGAGTGCATAAAATAGAAAAAGAGTGCTTAAAATCGAGACCCTAATTCGGAAACCTTAATCTGGGACGTTTGAAGTACGTTTTAAAAAAACCGAGTCACGGACGACGTTTGTCGAAACTTTTGTTGGGAATCATTACGCCGAATGATTTAGAATAGAATTTCGAAGAAACGGAGTGCATAAAACAGAAAACGAGTAATTAAAATCGAGAACCTAATTCAGAAACCCAAATCTGGGACGTTTGAAGTCCGTGCTAAAAAACTTGAGTCACGGTTCACGATTTTTGAAACTTTTGTGGCGAATCAGTAGGCCTGATGATTTAGAATCGAAGAGACGGAGTGCATAAAAGAGTAAATGAGTGCTTCAAATCGAGACCCTAATTTGGAAACCTTAATCTGGGACGTTTGAAGTACGTGCTAAAAAATGGAGTCACGGTCGATGTTTTTCGAAACTTTTGTGGTGAATCATTAGGACTGATGATTTAGAATCGAATTTTGAAGAAACGGATAGCATAAAATAGTAAAATAGTGCTTAAAATCGAGACCCTAATTCGGTAACCTTAATCTGGGACGTTTGAAGTACGTGCTAAAAAAACCGAGTAACGGTCGACGTTTTTCGAAACTTTTTTGGGGAATCATTCGGCCGGATAATTTAGAATATAAATTCGAAGAAACGGATAGCATAAAACAGTAAAAGAGTGCTTAAAATCGAGACCCTAATTCGGAAACCTTAATCTGGGACGTTTGAAGTACGTTCTAAAAAAACCGAGTCACGGACGACGTTTTTCGAAACTTTTGTTGGGAATCATTAGGCCGAATGATTTAGAATAGAATTTCGAAGAAACGGAGTGCATAAAACAGAAAAAGAGTAATTAAAATCGAGAACCTAATTCAGAAACCCAAATCTGGGACGTTTGAAGTCCGTGCTAAAAAACATGAGTCGCGGTTCACGATTTTTGAAACTTTTGTGGCGAATCATTAGGCCTGATGATTTAGAATCGAAGAGACGGAGTGCATAAAAGAGTAAAAGAGTGCTTCAAATCGAGACCCTAATTTGGAAACCTTAATCTGGGACGTTTGAAGTACGTGCTAAAAAATGGAGTCACGGTCGATGTTTTTCGAAACTTTTGTGGCGAATCATTAGGACTGATGATTTAGAATCGAATTTTGAAGAAACGGATAGCATAAAACAGTAAAATAGTGCTTAAAATCGAGACCCTAATTCGGTAACCTTAATCTGGGACGTTTGAAGTACGTGCTAAAAAAACCGAGTAACGGTCGACGTTTTTCGAAACTTTTTTGGGGAATCATTCGGCCGGATAATTTAGAATATAATTTCGAAGAAATGGAGTGCATAAAACAATTAAAGAGTGCTGAAAATCGAGACCCTAATTCGGAAACCTTAATATTGGACGTTTGAAGTACGTGCTAAAAAAACAGAGTCACGGACGACGTTTTTCGAAACTTTTGTTGGGAATCATTAGGCCGGATGTTTAGAATAGAATTTAGAAGAAACGGAGTGCATAAAAGGGTAAAAGGGTGCTTAAAATCGAGACCCTAATTCGGAAACCTTTGTCTGGGACGTTTGAAGTACGTGCTAAAAAATGGAGTCACGGTCGATGTTTTTCGAAACTTTTGTGGCGAATCATTAGTACTGGTGATTTAGAATCGAATTTCGAAGAAACGGATAGCATAAAACAGTAAAAGAGTGCTTAAAATCGAGACCCTAATTCGGAAACCTTAATCTGGGACGTTTGAAGTACGTTTTAAAAAAACCGAGTCACGGACGACGTTTTTCAAAACTTTTGTTGGGAATCATTAGGCCGAATGATTTCGAATAGAATTTCGAAGAAACGGAGTGCATAAAACAGAAAAAGAGTAATTAAAATCGAGAACCTAATTCAGAAACCCAAATCTGGGACGTTTGAAGTCTGTGCTAAAAAACATGAGTCACGGTTCACGATTTTTGAAACTTTTGTGGCGAATCATTAGGCCTGATGATTTAGAATCGAAGAGACGGAGTGCATAAAAGAGTAAAAGAGTGCTTCAAATCGAGACCCTAATTTGGAAACCTTAATCTGGGACGTTTGAAGTACGTGCTAAAAAATGGAGTCACGGTCGATGTTTTTCGAAACTTTTGTGGCGAATCATTAGTACTGATGATTTAGAATCGAATTTCGAAGAAACGGATAGCATAAAACAGTAAAAGAGTGCTTAAAATCGAGACCCTAATTCGGAAACCTTAATCTGGGATGTTTGAAGTAAGTTTTAAAAAAACCGAGTCACGATCGACGTTTTTCGAAACTTTTGTTGGGAATCATTAGGCCGAATGATTTAGAATAGAATTTCGAATAAACGGAGTGCATAAAACAGAAAAAGAGTAATTAAAATCGAGAACCTAATTCAAAAACCCAAATCTGGGACGTTTGAAGTCCGTGCTAAAAAACATGAGTCACGGTTCACGATTTTTGAAACTTTTGTGGCGAATCATTAGGCCTGATGATTTAGAATCGAAGAGACAGAGTGCATAAAAGAGTAAAAGAGTGCTTCAAATCGAGACCCTAATTTGGAAACCTTAATCTGGGACGTTTGAAGTACGTGCTAAAAAATTGAGTCACGGTCGATGTTTTTCGAAACTTTTGTGGCGTATCATTAGGACTGATGATTTAGAATCGAATTTTGAAGAAACGGATAGCATAAAACAGTAAAATAGTGCTTAAAATCGAGACCCTAATTCGGTAACCTTAATCTGGGACGTTTGAAGTACGTGCTAAAAAAACCGAGTAACGGTCGACGTTTTTCGAAACTTTTTTGGGGAATCATTCGGCTGGATAATTTAGAATATAATTTCGAAGAAATGGAGTACATAAAACAATTAAAGAGTGCTGAAAATCGAGACCCTAATTCGGAAACCTTAATATTGGACGTTTGAAGTACGTGCTAAAAAAACAGTGTCACGGACGACGTTCTTCGAAACTTTTGTTGGGAATCATTAGGCCGGATGTTTAGAATAGAATTTAGAAGAAACGGAGTGCATAAAAGGGTAAAAGGGTGCTTAAAATCGAGACCCTAATTCGGAAACCTTTGTCTGGGACGTTTGAAGTACGTGCTAAAAAATGGAGTCACGGTCGATGTTTTTCGAAACTTTTGTGGCGAATCATTAGTACTGGTGATTTAGAATCGAATTTCGAAGAAACGGATAGCATAAAACAGTAAAAGAGTGCTTAAAATCGAGACCCTAATTCGGAAACCTTAATCTGGGACGTTTGAAGTACGTTTTAAAAAAACCGAGTCACGGACGACGTTTTTCAAAACTTTTGTTGGGAATCATTAGGCCGAATGATTTCGAATAGAATTTCGAAGAAACGGAGTGCATAAAACAGAAAAAGAGTAATTAAAATCGAGAACCTAATTCAGAAACCCAAATCTGGGACGTTTGAAGTCTGTGCTAAAAAACATGAGTCACGGTTCACGATTTTTGAAACTTTTGTGGCGAATCATTAGGCCTGATGATTTAGAATCGAAGAGACGGAGTGCATAAAAGAGTAAAAGAGTGCTTCAAATCGAGACCCTAATTTGGAAACCTTAATCTGGGACGTTTGAAGTACGTGCTAAAAAATGGAGTCACGGTCGATGTTTTTCGAAACTTTTGTGGTGAATCATTAGGACTGATGATTTAGAATCGAATTTCGAAGAAACGGATAGCATAAAACAGTAAAATAGTGCTTAAAATCGAGACCCTAATTCGGTAACCTTAATCTGGGACGTTTGAAGTACGTGCTAAAAAAACCGAGTAACGGTCGACGTTTTTCGAAACTTTTTTGGGGAATCATTCGGCCGGATAATTTAGAATATAATTTCAAAGAAATGGAGTGCATAAAACAATTAAAGAGTGCTGAAAATCGAGACCCTAATTCGGAAACCTTAATATTGGACGTTTGAAGTACGTGCTAAAAAAACAGTGTCACGGACGACGTTTTTCGAAACTTTTGTTGGGAATCATTAGGCCGGATGTTTAGAATAGAATTTAGAAGAAACGGAGTGCATAAAAGAGTAAAAGGGTGCTTAAAATCGAGACCCTAATTCGGAAACCTTTGTCTGGGACGTTTGAAGTACGTGCTAAAAAATGGAGTCACGGTCGATGTTTTTCGAAACTTTTGTGGCGAATCATTAGTACTGGTGATTTAGAATCGAATTTCGAAGAAACGGATAGCATAAAACAGTAAAAGAGTGCTTAAAATCGAGACCCTAATTCGGAAACCTTAATCTGGGACGTTTGAAGTACGTTTTAAAAAAACCGAGTCACGGACGACGTTTTTCAAAACTTTTGTTGGGAATCATTAGGCCGAATGATTTAGAATAGAATTTCGAAGAAACGGAGTGCATAAAACAGAAAAAGAGTAATTAAAATCGAGAACCTAATTCAGAAACCCAAATCTGGGACGTTTTGAAGTCCGTGCTAAAAAACATGAGTCACGGTTCACGATTTTTGAAACTTTTGTGGCGAATCATTAGGCATGATGATTTAGAATCGAAGAGACGGAGTGCATAAAAGAGTAAAAGAGTGCTTCAAATCGAGACACTAATTTGGAAACCTTAATCTGGGACGTTTGAAGTACGTGCTAAAAAATGGAGTCACGGTCGATGTTTTTCGAAACTTTTGTGGTGAATCATTAGGACTGATGATTTAGAATCGAATTTTGAAGAAACGGAGTGCATAAAAGAGTAAAAGAGTGCCTCAAATCGAGACCGTAATTTGGAAACCTTAATCTGGGAAGTTTGAAGTACGTGCTAAAAAATGGAGTCACGGTCGATGTTTTTCGAAACTTTTGTGGCGAATCATTAGTACTGGTGATTTAGAATCGAATTTCGAAGAAACGGATAGCATAAAACAGTAAAAGAGTGCTTAAAATCGAGACCCTAATTCGGAAACCTTAATCTTGGACGTTTGAAGTACGTTGTAAAAAAACCGAGTCACGGACGACGTTTTTCGAAACTTTTGTTGGGAATCATTAGGCCGAATTATTTAGAATAGAATTTCGAAGAAACGGAGTGCATAAAACAGAAAAATAGTAATTAAAATAGAGAACCTAATTCAGAAACCCAAATCTGGGACGTTTGAAGTCCGTGCTAAAAAACATGAGTCACGGTTCACGATTATTGAAACTTTTGTGGCGAATCATTAGGCCTGATGATTTAGAATCGAGGAGACGGAGTGCATAAAAGAGTAAAAGAGTGCTTCAAATCGAGACCCTAATGTGGAAACCTTAATCTGGGACGTTTGAAGTACGTGCTAAAAAATGGAGTCACGGTCGATGTTTTTCGAAACTTTTGTGGTGAATCATTAGTACTGGTGATTTAGAATCGAATTTCGAAGAAACGGATAGCATAAAACAGTAAAAGAGAGCTTAAAATCGAGACCCTAATTAGGAAACCTTAATCTGGGACGTTTGAAGTACGTTCTAAAAAAACCGAGTCACGGACGACGTTTTTCGAAACTTTTGTTGGGAATCATTAGGCCGAATGATTTAGAATAGAATTTCGAAGAAACGGAGTGCATAAAATAGAAAAAGAGTAATTAAAATCGAGAACCTAATTCAGATACCCAAATCTGGGACGTTTGAAGTCCGTGCTAAAAAACATGAGTCACGGTTCACGATTTTTGAAACTTTTGTGGCGAATCATTAGGCCTGATGATTTAGAATCGAAGAGACGGAGTGCATAAAAGAGTAAAAGAGTGCTTCAAATCGAGACCGTAATTTGGAAACCTTAATCTGGGAAGTTTGAAGTACGTGCTAAAAAATGGAGTCACGGTCGATGTTTTTCGAAACTTTTGTGGCGAATCATTAGTACTGGTGATTTAGAATCGAATTTCGAAGAAACGGATAGCATAAAACAGTAAAAGAGTGCTTAAAATCGAGACCCTAATTCGGAAACCTTAATCTTGGACGTTTGAAGTACGTTGTAAAAAAACCGAGTCACGGACGACGTTTTTCGAAACTTTTGTTGGGAATCATTAGGCCGAATTATTTAGAATAGAATTTCGAAGAAACGGAGTGCATAAAACAGAAAAATAGTAATTAAAATAGAGAACCTAATTCAGAAACCCAAATCTGGGACGTTTGAAGTCCGTGCTAAAAAACATGAGTCACGGTTCACGATTTTTGAAACTTTTGTGGCGACCATTAGGCCTGATGATTTAGAATCGAAGAGACGGAGTGCATAAAAGAGTAAAAGAGTGCTTCAAATCGAGACCCTAATTTGGAAACCTTAATCTGGGACGTTTGAAGTACGTGCTAAAAAATGGAGTCACGGTCGATGTTTTTCGAAACTTCTGTGGCGAATCATTAGGACTGATGATTTAGAATCGAATTTTAATGAAACGGATAGCATAAAATAGTAAAATAGTGCTTAAAATCGAGACCCTAATTCGGTAACCTTAATCTGGGACGTTTGAAGTACGTGCTAAACAAACCGAGTCACAGACGACGTTTTTAGAAATTTTTTTTGGGAATCATTAGGCCGAATGATTTAGAATAGAATTTCGAAGAAACGGAGTGTATAAAACAATTAAAGAGTGCTGAAAATCGAGACCCTAATTCGGAAACCTTAATATTGGACATTTGAAGTACGTGCTAAAAAAACAGTGTCACGGACGACGTTTTTCGAAACTTTTGTTGGGAATCATTAGGCCGGATGTTTAGAATAGAATTTAGAAGAAACGGAGTGCATAAAAGAGTAAAAGGGTGCTTAAAATCGAGACCCTAATTCGGAAACCTTTGTCTGGGACGTTTGAAGTACGTGCTAAAAAATGGAGTCACGGTCGATGTTTTTCGAAACTTTTGTGGCGAATCATTAGTACTGATGATTTAGAATCGAATTTCGAAGAAACGGATAGCATAAAACAGTAAAAGGGTGCTTAAAATCGAGACCCTAATTCGAAAACCTTAATCTGGGACGTTTGAAGTACGTTCTAAAAAAACCGAGTCACGGACGACGTTTTTCGAAACTTTTGTTGGGAATCATTAGGCCGAATGATTTAGAATAGAATTTCGAATAAACGAAGTGCATAAAACAGAAAAACAGTAATTAAAATCGAGAACCTAATTCATAAACCCAAATCTGGGACGTTTGAAGTCCGTGCTAAAAAACATGAGTCACGGTTCACGATTTTTGAAACTTTTGTGGCGAATCATTAGGCCTGATGATTTAGAATCGAAGAGACGGAGTGCATAAAAGAGTAAAAGAGTGCTTCAAATCGAGACCCTAATTTGGAAACCTTAATCTGGGAAGTTTGAAGTACGTGCTAAAAAATGGAGTCACGGTCGATGTTTTTCGAAACTTTTGTGGCGAATCATTAGTACTGGTGATTTAGAATCGAATTTCGAAGAAACGGATAGCATAAAACAGTAAAAGAGTGCTTAAAATCGAGACCCTAATTCGGAAACCTTAATCTGGGACGTTTGAAGTACGTTGTAAAAAAACCGAGTCACGGTCGACATTTTTCGAAACTTTTGTTGGGAATCATTAGGCCGAATGAATTAGAATAGAATTTCGAATAAACGGAGTGCATAAAACAGAAAAAGAGTAATTAAAATCGAGAACCTAATTCATAAACCCAAATCTGGGACGTTTGAAGTCCGTGCTAAAAAACATGAGTCACGGTTCACGATTTTTGAAACTTTGTTGGCGAATCATTAGGCCTGATGATTTAGAATCGAAGAGACGGAGTGCATAAAAGAGTAAAAGAGTGCTTCAAATCGAGACCCTAATTTGGAAACCTTAATCTGGGACGTTTGAAGTACGTGCTAAAAAATGGAGTCACGGTCGATGTTTTTCGAAACTTTTGTGGCGAATCATTAGGACTGATGATTTAGAATCGAATTTTGAAGAAACGGATAGCATAAAACAGTAAAATAGTGCTTAAAATCGAGACCCTAATTCGGTAACCTTAATCTGGGACGTTTGAAGTACGTGCTAAAAAAACCGAGTAACGGTCGACGTTTTTCGAAACTTTTTTGGGGAATCATTCGGCTGGATAATTTAGAATATAATTTCGAAGAAACGGAGTGCATAAAACAATTAAAGAGTGCTGAAAATCGAGACCCTAATTCGGAAACCTTAATAGTGGACATTTGAAGTACGTGCTAAAAACACAGTGTCACGGACGACGTTTTTCGAAACTTTTGTTGGGAATCATTAGGCCGGATGTTTAGAATAGAATTTGAAGAAACGGAGTTCATAAAAGAGTAAAAGGGTGCTTAAAATCGAGACCCTAATTCGGAAACCTTTGTCTGGGACGTTTGAAGTACGTGCTAAAAAATGGAGTCACGGTCGATGTTTTTCGAAACTTTTGTGGTGAATCATTAGTACTGGTGATTTAGAATCGAATTTCGAAGAAACGGATAGCATAAAACAGTAAAAGAGTGCTTAAAATCGAGACCCTAATTTGGAAACCTTAATCTTGGACGTTTGAAGTACGTTCTAAAAAAACCGAGTCACGGACGACGTTTTTCGAAACTTTTGTTGGGAATCATTAGGCCGAATGATTTAGAATAGAATTTCGAATAAACGAAGTGCATAAAACAGAAAAAGAGTAATTAAAATCAAGAACCTAATTCATAAACCCAAATCTGGGATGTTTGAAGAACGTGCTAAAAAACATGAGTCACGGTTCACGATTTTTGAAACTTTTGTGGCGAATCATTAGGCCTGATGATTTAGAATCGAAGAGACGGAGTGCATAAAAGAGTAAAAGTGTGCTTCAAATCGAGACTCTAATTTGGAAACCTTAATCTGGGAAGTTTGAAGTACGTGCTAAAAAATGGAGTCACGGTCGATGTTTTTCGAAACTTTTGTGGCGAATCATTAGTACTGGTGATTTAGAATCGAATTTCGAAGAAACGGATAGCATAAAACAGTAAAAGAGTGCTTAAAATCGAGACCCTAATTCGGAAACCTTAATCTGGGACGTTTGAAGTACGTTTTAAAAAAACCGAGTCACGGACGACGTTTTTCGAAACTTTTGTTGGGAATCATTAGGCCGAATGATTTAGAATAGAATTTCGAATAAACGGAGTGCATAAAACAGAAAAAGAGTAATTAAAATCGAGAACCGAATTCAGAAACCCAAATCTGGGACGTTTGAAGTCCGTGCTAAAAAACACGAGTCACGGTTCACGATTTTTGAAACTTTTGTGGCGAATCATTAGGCCTGATGATTTAGAATCGAAGAGACGGAGTGCATAAAAGAGTAAAAGAGTGCTTCAAATCGAGACCCTAATTTGGAAACCTTAATCTGGGACATTTGAAGTACGTGCTAAAAAATGGAGTCACGGTCGATGTTTTTCGAAACTTTTGTGGCGAATCATTAGGACTGATGATTTAGAATCGAATTTTGAAGAAACGGATAACATAAAACAGTAAAATAGTGCTTAAAATCGAGACCCTAATTCGGTAACCTTAATCTGGGACGTTTGAAGTACGTGTTAAAAAAACCGAGTAACGGTCGACGTTTTTCGAAACTTTTTTGGGGAATCATTCGGCTGGATAATTTAGAATATAATTTCGAAGAAACGGAGTGCATAAAACAATTAAAGAGTGCTGAAAATCGAGACCCTAATTCAGAAACCTTAATATTGGACGTTTGAAGTACGTGCTAAAAACACAGTGTCACGGACGACGTTTTTCGAAACTTTTGTTGGGAATCATTAGGCCGGATGTTTAGAATAGAATTTAGAAGAAACGGAGTGCATAAAAGAGTAAAAGGGTGCTTAAAATCGAGACCCTAATTCGGAAACCTTTGTCTGGGACGTTTGAAGTACGTGCTAAAAAATGGAGTCCCGGTCGATGTTTTTCGAAACTTTTGTGGCGAATCATTAGTACTGGTGATTTAGAATCGAATTTCGAAGAAACGGATAGCATAAAACAGTAAAAGAGTGCTTAAAATCGAGACCCTAATTCGGAAACCTTAATCTGGGACGTTTGAAGTACGTTTTAAAAAAACCGAGTCACGGACGACGTTTTTCAAAACTTTTGTTGGGAATCATTAGGCCGAATGATTTAGAATAGAATTTCGAAGAAACGAAGTGCATAAAACAGAAAAAGAGTAATTAAAATCGAGAACCTAATTCAGAAACCCAAATCTGGGACGTTTTGAAGTCCGTGCTAAAAAACATGAGTCACGGTTCACGATTTTTGAAACTTTTGTGGCGAATCATTAGGCATGATGATTTAGAATCGAAGAGACGGAGTGCATAAAAGAGTAAAAGAGTGCTTCAAATCGAGACACTAATTTGGAAACCTTAATCTGGGACGTTTGAAGTACGTGCTAAAAAATGGAGTCACGGTCGATGTTTTTCGAAACTTTTGTGGCGAATCATTAGTACTGATAATTTAGAATCGAATTTCGAAGAAACGGATAGCATAAAACAGTAAAAGGGTGCTTAAAATCGAGACCCTAATTCGAAAACCTTAATCTGGGACGTTTGAAGTACGTTCTAAAAAAACCGAGTCACGGACGACGTTTTTCGAAACTTTTGTTGGGAATCATTAGGCCGAATGATTTAGAATAGAATTTCGAATAAACGAAGTGCATAAAACAGAAAAACAGTAATTAAAATCGAGAACCTAATTCATAAACCCAAATCTGGGACGTTTGAAGTCCGTGCTAAAAAACATGAGTCACGGTTCACGATTTTTGAAACTTTTGTGGCGAATCATTAGGCCTGATGATTTAGAATCGAAGAGACGGAGTGCATAAAAGAGTAAAAGAGTGCTTCAAATCGAGACCCTAATTTGGAAACCTTAATCTGGGAAGTTTGAAGTACGTGCTAAAAAATCGAGTCACGGTCGATGTTTTTCGAAACTTTTGTGGCGAATCATTAGTACTGGTGATTTAGAATCGAATTTCGAAGAAACGGATAGCATAAAACAGTAAAAGAGTGCTTAAAATTGAGACCCTAATTCGGAAACCTTAATCTGGGACGTTTGAAGTACGTTGTAAAAAAACCGAGTCACGGTCGACATTTTTCGAAACTTTTGTTGGGAATCATTAGGCCGAATGATTTAGAATAGAATTTCGAAGAAACGGAGTGCATAAAACAGAAAAAGAGTAATTAAAATCGAGAACCTAATTCATAAACCGAAATCTGGGACGTTTGAAGTCCGTGCTAAAAAACATGAGTCACGGTTCACGATTTTTGAAACTTTTGTGGCGAATCATTAGGCCTGATGATTTAGAATCGAAGAGACGGAGTGCATAAAAGAGTAAAAGAGTGCTTCAAATCGAGACCCTAATTTGGAAACCTTAATCTGGGACGTTTGAAGTACGTGCTAAAAAATGGAGTCACGGTCGATGTTTTTCGAAACTTTTGTGGCGAATCATTAGGACTGATGATTTAGAATCGAATTTTGAAGAAACGGATAGCATAAAACAGTAAAATAGTGCTTAAAATCGAGACCCTAATTCGGTAACCTTAATCTGGGACGTTTGAAGTACGTGCTAAAAAAACCGAGTAACGGTCGACGTTTTTCGAAACTTTTTTGGGGAATCATTCGGCCGGATAATTTAGAATATAATTTCGAAGAAACGGATAGCATAAAACAGTAAAAGAGTGCTTAAAATCGAGGCCCTAATTCGGAAACCTTAATCTGGGACGTTTGAAGTACGTTTTAAAAAAACCGAGTCACGGACGACGTTTTTCGAAATTTTTGTTGGGAATCATTAAGCCGAATGATTTAGAATAGAATTTCGAAGAAACGGAGTGCATAAAACAGAAAAAGAGTAATTAAAATCGAGAACCTAATTCAGAAACCCAAATCTGGGACGTTTTGAAGTCCGTGCTAAAACACATGAGTCACGGTTCACGATTTTTGAAACTTTTGTGGCGAATCATTAGGCCTGATGATTTAGAATCGAAGAGACGGAGTGCATAAAAGAGTAAAAGAGTGCTTCAAATCGAGACCCTAATTTGGAAACCTTAATCTGGGACGTTTGAAGTACGTGCTAAAAAATGGAGTCACGGTCGATGTTTTTCGAAACTTTTGTGGCGAATCATTAGGACTGATGATTTAGAATCGAATTTTGAAGAAACGGATAGCATAAAACAGTAAAATAGTGCTTAAAATCGAGACCCTAATTCGGTAACCTTAATCTGGGACGTTTGAAGTACGTGCTAAAAAAACCGAGTAACGGTCGACGTTTTTCGAAACTTTTTTGGGGAATCATTCGGCTGGATAATTTAGAATATAATTTCGAAGAAACGGAGTGCATAAAACAATTAAAGAGTGCTGAAAATCGAGACCCTAATTCGGAAACCTTAATATTGGACGTTTGAAGTACGTGCTAAAAACACAGTGTCACGGACGACGTTTTTCGAAACTTTTGTTGGGAATCATTAGGCCGGATGTTTAGAATAGAATTTAGAAGAAACGGAGTGCATAAAAGAGTAAAAGGGTGCTTAAAATCGAGACCCTAATTCGGAAACCTTTGTCTGGGACGTTTGAAGTACGTGCTAAAAAATGGAGTCACGGTCGATGTTTTTCGAAACTTTTGTGGCGAATCATTAGTACTGATGATTTAGAATCGAATTTCGAAGAAACGGATAGCATAAAACAGTAAAAGGGTGCTTAAAATCGAGACCCTAATTCGGAAACCTTAATCTGGGACGTTTGAAGTACGTTCTAAAAAAACCGAGTCACGGACGACGTCTTTCGAATCTTTTGTTGGGAATCATTAGGCCGAATGATTTAGAATAGAATTTCGAATAAACGGAGTGCATAAAACAGAAAAAGAGTAATTAAAATCGAGAACCTAATTCATAAACCCAAATCTGGGACGTTTGAAGTCCGTGCTAAAAAACATGAGTCACGGTTCACGATTTTTGAAACTTTTGTGGCGAATCATTAGGCCTGATGATTTAGAATCGAAGAGACGGAGTGCATAAAAGAGTAAAAGGGTGCTTCAAATTGAGACCCTAATTTGGAAACCTTAATCTGGGACGTTTGAAGTACGTGCTAAAAATTGGAGTCACGGTCGATGTTTTTCGAAACTTTTGTGGCGAATCATTAGGACTGATGATTTAGAATCGAATTTTGAAGAAACGGATAGCATAAAACACTAAAATAGTGCTTAAAATCGAGACCCTAATTCGGAAACCTTAATCTGGGACGTTTGAAGTACGTTCTAAAAAAACCGAGTCACGGACGACGTTTTTCGAATCTTTTGTTGGGAATCATTAGGCCGAATGATTTAGAATAGAATTTCGAATAAACGGAGTGCATAAAACAGAAAAAGAGTAATTAAAATCGAGAACCTAATTCATAAACCCAAATCTGGGACGTTTGAAGTCCGTGCTAAAAAACATGAGTCACGATTCACGATTTTTGAAACTTTTGTGGCGAATCATTAGGCCTGATGATTTAGAATCGAAGAGACGGAGTGCATAAAAGAGTAAAAGAGTGCTTCAAATCGAGACCCTAATTTGGAAACCTTAATCTGGGACGTTTGAAGTACGTGCTAAAAAATGGAGTCACGGTCGATGTTTTTCGAAACTTTTGTGGCGAATCATTAGGACTGATGATTTAGAATCGAATTTTGAAGAATCGGATAGCATAAAACAGTAAAATAGTGCTTAAAATCGAGACCCTAATTCAGTAACCTTAATCTGGGACGTTTGAAGTACGTGCTAAAAAAACCGAGTAACGGTCGACGTTTTTCGAAACTTTTTTGGGGAATCATTCGGCTGGATAATTTAGAATATAATTTCGAAGAAACGGAGTGCATAAAACAATTAAAGAGTGCTGAAAATCGAGACCCTAATTTGGAAACCTTAATCTGGGACGTTTGAAGTACGTGCTAAAAAATGGAGTCACGGTCGATGTTTTTCGAAACTTTTGTGGCGAATCATTAGGACTGATGATTTAGAATCGAATTTTGAAGAAACGGATAGCATAAAACAGTAAAATAGTGCTTAAAATCGAGACCCTAATTCGGTAATCTTAATCTGGGATGTTTGAAGTACGTGCTAAAAAAACCGAGTCACAGACGACGTTTTTAGAAAATTTTGTTGGGAATCATTAGGCCGAATGATTTAGAATAGAATTTCGAAGAAACGGAGTGTATAAAACATTTAAAGAGTGCTGAAAATCGAGACCCTAATTCGGAAACCTTAATATTGGACGTTTGAAGTACGTGCTAAAAAAACAGTGTCACGGACGACGTTTTTCGAAACTTTTGTTGGGAATCATTAGGCCGGATGTTTAGAATAGAATTATAAGAAACGGAGTGCATAAAAGAGTAAAAGGGTGCTTAAAATCGAGACCCTAATTCGGAAACCTTTGTCTGGGACGTTTGAAGTAGTGCTAAAAAATGGAGTCACGGTCGATGTTTTTCGACACTTTTGTGGCGAATCATTAGTACTGATGATTTAGAATCGAATTTCGAGGAAACGGATAGCATAAAACAGTAAAAGAGTGCTTAAAATCGAGACCCTAATTCGGAAACCTTAATCTGGGACGTTTGAAGTACGTTCTGAAAAAACCGAGTCACGGACGACGTTTTTCGAAACTTTTGTTGGGAATCATTAGGCCGAATGATTTAGAATAGAATTTCGAAGAAACGGAGTGCATAAAACAGAAAAAGAGTAACTAAAATCGAGAACCTAATTCAGAAACCCAAATCTGGGACGTTTGAAGTCCGTGCTAAAAAACATGAGTCACGGTTCACGATTTTTGAAACCTTTGTGGCGATCATTAGGCCTGATGATTTAGAATCGAAGAGACGGAGTGCATAAAAGAGTAAAAGAGTGCTTCAAATCGAGACCCTAATTTGGAAACCTTAATCTGGGACGTTTGAAGTACGTGCTAAAAAAACCGAGTCACGGTCGATGTTTTTCCAAACTTTTGTGGCGAATCATTAGGACTGATGATTTAGAATCGAATTTTGATGAAACGGATAGCATAAAACAGTAAAATAGTGCTTAAAATCGAGACCCTAATTCGGTAATCTTAATCTAGGATGTTTGAAGTACGTGCTAAAAAAACCGAGTCACAGACGACGTTTTTAGAAAATTTTGTTGGGAATCATTAGGCCGAATGATTTAGAATAGAATTTCGAAGAAACGGAGTGTATAAAACATTTAAAGAGTGCTGAAAATCGAGACCCTAATTCGGAAACCTTAATATTGGACGTTTGAAGTACGTGCTAAAAAAATAGTGTCACGGACGACGTTTTTCGAAACTTTTGTGGGGAATCATTAGGCCGGATGTTTAGAATAGAATTTAGAAGAACGGAGTGCATAAAAGAGTAAAAGGGTGCTTAAAATCGAGACCCTAATTCGGAAACCTTTGTCTGGGACGTTTGAAGTACGTGCTAAAAAATGGAGTGACGGTCGATGTTTTTCGAAACTTTTGTGGCGAATCATTAGGACTGATGATTTAGAATCGAATTTTGAAGAAACGGATAGCATAAAAAAGTAAAATAGTGCTTAAAATCGAGACCCTAATTCGGTAACCTTAATCTGGGATGTTTGAAGTACGTGCTAAAAAAACAGTGTCACGGACGACGTTTTTCGAAACTTTTGTTGGGAATCATTAGGCCGGATGTTTAGAATAGAATTATAAGAAACGGAGTGCATAAAAGAGTAAAAGGGTGCTTAAAATCGAGACCCTAATTCGGAAACCTTTGTCTGGGACGTTTGAAGTACGTGCTAAAAAATGCAGTCACGGTCGATGTTTTTCGAAACTTTTGTGGCAAATCATTAGTACTGATGATTTAGAATCGAATTTCGAAGAAACGGATAGCATAAAACAGTAAAAGAGTGCTTAAAATCGAGACCCTAATTCGGAAACCTTAATCTGGGACGTTTGAAGTACGTTCTAAAAAAATCGAGTCACGGACGACGTTTTTCGAAACTTTTGTTGGGAATCATTAGGCCGAATGATTTAGAATAGAATTTCGAAGAAACGGAGTGCATAAAACAGAAAAAGAGTAACTAAAATCCAGAACCTAATTCAGAAACCCAAATCTGGGACGTTTGAAGTCCGTGCTAAAAAACATGAGTCATGGTTCACGATTTTTGAAACTTTTGTGGCGAATCATTAGGCCTGATGATTTAGAATCGAAGAGACGGAGTGCATAAAAGAGTAAAAGAGTGCTTCAAATCGAGGCCCTAATTTGGAAAACTTAATCAGGGACGTTTGAAGTACGTGCTAAAAAATGGAGTCACGGTCGATGTTTTTCGAAACTTTTGTGGCGAATCATTAGGACTGATGATTTAGAATCGAATTTTGAAGAAACGGATAGCATAAAAAAGTAAAATAGTGCTTAAAATCTAGACCCTAATTCGGTAACCTTAATCTGGGACGTTTGAAGTACGTGCTAAAAAAACCGAGTCACAGACGACGTTTTTAGAAAAGTTTGTTGGGAATCATTAGGCCGAATGATTTAGAATAGAATTTCGAAGAAACGGAGTGTATAAAACAATTAAAGAGTGCTGAAAATCGAGACCCAAATTCGGAAACCTTAATATTGGACGTTTGAAGTACGTGCTAAAAAAACAGTGTCACGGACGACGTTTTTCGAAACTTTTGTTGGGAATCATTAGGCCGGATGTTTAGAATAGAATTCAGAAGAAACGGAGTGCATAAAAGAGTAAAAGGGTGCTTAAAATCGAGACCCTAATTCGGAAACCTTTGTCTGGGACGTTTGAAGTACGTGCTAAAAAATGGAGTCACGGTCGATGTTTTTCGAAACTTTTGTGGCGAATCATTAGTACTGATGATTTAGAATCGAATTTCGAAGAAACGAATAGCATAAAACAGTAAAAGAGTGCTTAAAATCGAGACCCTAATTCGGAAACCTTAATCTGGGACGTTTGAAGTACGTTTTAAAAAAACCGAGTCACGGACGACGTTTTTTGAAACTTTTGTTGGGAATCATTAGGCCGAATGATTTAGAATAGAATTTCGAATAAACGGAGTGCATAAAACAGAAAAAGAGTAATTAAAATTGAGAACCTAATTCATAAACCCAAATCTGGGACGTTTGAAGTCCGTGCTAAAAAACATGAGTCACGGTTCACGATTTTTGAAACTTTTGTGGCGAATCATTAGGCCTGATGATTTAGAATCGAAGAGACGGAGTGCATAAAAGAGTAAAAGAGTGCTTCAAATCGAGACCCTAATTTGGAAACCTTAATCTGGGACGTTTGAAGTACGTGCTAAAAAATGGAGTCACGGTCGATGTTTTTCGAAACTTTTGTGGCGAATCATTAGGACTGATGATTTAGAATCGAATTTTGAAGAAACGGATAGCATAAAACAGTAAAATAGTGCTTAAAATCGAGACCCTAATTCGGTAACCTTAATCTGGGACGTTTGAAGTACGTGCTAAAAAAACCGAGTAACGGTCGACGTTTTTCGAAACTTTTTTGGGGAATCATTCGGCTGGATAATTTAGAATATAATTTCGAAGAAACGGAGTGCATAAAACAATTAAAGAGTGCTGAAAATCGAGACCCTAATTCGGAAACCTTAATATTGGACGTTTGAAGTACGTGCTAAAAACACAGTGTCACGGACGACGTTTTTCGAAACTTTTGTTGGGAATCATTAGGCTGGATGTTTAGAATAGAATTTAGAAGAAACGGAGTGCATAAAAGAGTAAAAGGGTGCTTAAAATCGAGAACCTAATTCATAAACCCAAATCTGGGACGTTTGAAGTCCGTGCTAAAAAACATGAGTCACGGTTCACGATTTTTGAAACTTTTGTGGCGAATCATTAGGCCTGATGATTTAGAATCGAAGAGACGGAGTGCATAAAAGAGTAAAAGAGTGCTTCAAATCGAGACCCTAATTTGGAAACCTTAATCTAGGAAGTTTGAAGTACGTGCTAAAAAATGGAGTCACGGTCGATGTTTTTCGAAACTTTTGTGGCGAATCATTAGTACTGGTGATTTAGAATCGAATTTCGAAGAAACGGATAGCATAAAACAGTAAAAGAGTGCTTAAAATCGAGACCCTAATTCGGAAACCTTAATCTGGGACGTTTGAAGTACGTTCTAAAAAAACCGAGTCACGGACGACGTCTTTCGAATCTTTTGTTGGGAATCATTAGGCCGAATGATTTAGAATAGAATTTCGAATAAACGGAGTGCATAAAACAGAAAAAGAGTAATTAAAATCGAGAACCTAATTCATAAACCCAAATCTGGGACGTTTGAAGTCCGTGCTAAAAAACATGAGTCACGGTTCACGATTTTTGAAACTTTTGTGGCGAATCATTAGGCCTGATGATTTAGAATCGAAGAGACGGAGTGCATAAAAGAGTAAAAGAGTGCTTCAAATCGAGACCCTAATTCGGAAACCTTTGTCTGGGACGTTTGAAGTACGTGCTAAAAAATGGAGTCACGGTCGATGTTTTTCGAACCTTTAGTGGCGAATCATTAGTACTGGTGATTTAGAATCGAATTTCGAAGAAACGAATAGCATAAAAAAATAAAAGAGTGCTTAAAATCGAAACCCTAATTCGGAAACCTTAATCTGGGACGTTTGAAGTACGTGCTAAAAAATGGAGTCACGGTCGATGTTTTTTTAGAAACTTTTTTGGGGAATCATTCGGCCGGATAATTTAGAATATAATTTCGAAGAAATGGAGTGCATAAAACAATTAAAGAGTGCTGAAAATCGAGACCCTAATTCGGAAAGCTTAATATTGGACGTTTGAAGTACGTGCTAAAAAAATAGTGTCACGGACGACGTTTTTCGAAACTATTGTTGGGAATCATTAGGCCGAATGATTTAGAATAGAATTTCGAAGAAACGGAGTGCATAAAACAGAAAAAGAGTAATTAAAATCGAGAACCTAATTCAGAAACCCAAATCTGGGACGTTTGAAGTCCGTGCTAAAAAACATGAGTCACGGTTCACGATTATTGAAACTTTTGTGGCGAATCATTAGGCCTGATGATTTAGAATCGAGGAGACGGAGTGCATAAAAGAGTAAAAGAGTGCTTCAAATCGAGACCCTAATTTGAAAACCTTAATCTGGGACGTTTGAAGTACGTGCTAAAAAATGGAGTCACGGTCGATGTTTTTCGAAACTTTTGTGGCGAATCATTAGGACTGATAATTTAGAATCGAATTTTGAAGAAACGGATAGCATAAAAAAGTAAAATAGTGCTTAAAATCGAGACCCTAATTCGGTAACCTTAATCTGGGATGTTTGAAGTACGTGCTAAAAAAACCGAGTCACAGACGACGTTTTTAGAAAAGTTTGTTGGGTATCATTAGGCCGAATGATTTAGAATAGAATTTCGAAGAAACGGAGTGTATAAAACAATTAAAGAGTGCTGAAAATCGAGACCCTAATTCGGAAACCTTAATATTGGACGTTTGAAGTACGTGCTAAAAAAACAGTGTCACGGACGACGTTTTTCGAAACTTTTGTTGGGAATCATTAGGCCGGATGTTTAGAATAGAATTATAAGAAACGGAGTGCATAAAAGAGTAAAAGGGTGCTTAAAATCGAGACCCTAATTCGGAAACCTTTGTCTGGGACGTTTGAAGTAGTGCTAAAAAATGGAGTCACGGTCGATGTTTTTCGACACTTTTGTGGCGAATCATTAGTACTGATGATTTAGAATCGAATTTCGAAGAAACGGATAGCATAAAACAGTAAAAGGGTGCTTAAAATCGAGACCCTAATTCGGAAACCTTAATCTGGGACGTTTGAAGTACGTTCTAAAAAAACCGAGTCACGGACGACGTTTTTCGAAACTTTTGTTGGGAATCATTAGGCCGAATGATTTAGAATAGAATTTCTAAGAAACGGAGTGCATAAATCAGAAAAAGTGTAATTAAAATCGAGAACCTAATTCAGAAACCCAAATCTGGGACGTTTGAAGTCCGTGCTAAAAAACATGAGTCACGGTTCACGATTTTTGAAACTTTTGTGGCGAATCATTAGGCCTGATGATTTAGAATCGAAGAGACGGAGTGCATAAAAGAGTAAAAGAGTGCTTCAAATCGAGACCCTAATTCGGAAACCTTTGTCTGGGACGTTTGAAGTACGTGCTAAAAAATGGAGTCACGGTCGATGTTTTTCGAACCTTTAGTGGCGAATCATTAGTACTGGTGATTTAGAATCGAATTTCGAAGAAACGAATAGCATAAAAAAATAAAAGAGTGCTTAAAATCGAAACCCTAATTCGGAAACCTTAATCTGGGACGTTTGAAGTACGTGCTAAAAAATGGAGTCACGGTCGATGTTTTTCGAAACTTTTTTGGGGAATCATTCGGCCGGATAATTTAGAATATAATTTCGAAGAAATGGAGTGCATAAAACAATTAAAGAGTGCTGAAAATCGAGACCCTAATTCGGAAAGCTTAATATTGGACGTTTGAAGTACGTGCTAAAAAAATAGTGTCACAGACGACGTTTTTCGAAACTATTGTTGGGAATCATTAGGCCGAATGATTTAGAATAGAATTTCGAAGAAACGGAGTGCATAAAACAGAAAAAGAGTAATTAAAATCGAGAACCTAATTCAGAAACCCAAATCTGGGACGTTTGAAGTCCGTGCTAAAAAACATGAGTCACGGTTCACGATTATTGAAACTTTTGTGGCGAATCATTAGGCCTGATGATTTAGAATCGAGGAGACGGAGTGCATAAAAGAGTAAAAGAGTGCTTCAAATCGAGACCCTAATTTGGAAACCTTAATCTGGGACGTTTGAAGTACGTGCTAAAAAATGGAGTCACGGTCGATGTTTTTCGAAACTTTTGTGGCGAATCATTAGGACTGATGATTTAGAATCGAATTTTGAAGAAATGGATAGCATAAAAAAGTAAAATAGTGCTTAAAATCGAGACCCTAATTCGGTAACCTTAATCTGGGATGTTTGAAGTACGTGCTAAAAAAACCGAGTCACAGACGACGTTTTTAGAAAAGTTTGTTGGGTATCATTAGGCCGAATGATTTAGAATAGAATTTCGAAGAAACGGAGTGCATAAAACAATTAAAGAGTGCTGAAAATCGAGACCCTAATTCGGAAACCTTAATATTGGACGTTTGAAGTACGTGCTAAAAACACAGTGTCACGGACGACGTTTTTCGAAACGTTTGTTTGGAATCATTAGGCCGGATGTTTAGAATAGAATTTAGAAGAAACGGAGTGCATAAAAGAGTAAAAGGGTGCTTAAAATCGAGACCCTAATTCGGAAACCTTTGTCTGGGACGTTTGAAGTAGTGCTAAAAAATGGAGTCACGGTCGATGTTTTTCGAAACTTTTGTGGCGAATCATTAGTACTGATGATTTAGAATCGAATTTCGAAGAAACGGATAGCATAAAACAGTAAAAGGGTGCTTAAAATCGAGACCCTAATTCGGAAACCTTAATCTGGGACGTTTGAAGTACGTTCTAAAAAAACCGAGTCACGGACGACGTTTTTCGAAACTTTTGTTGGGAATCATTAGGCCGAATGATTTAGAATAGAATTTCTAAGAAACGGAGTGCATAAATCAGAAAAAGTGTAATTAAAATCGAGAACCTAATTCAGAAACCCAAATCTGGGACGTTTGAAGTCCGTGCTAAAAAACATGAGTCACGGTTCACGATTTTTGAAACTTTTGTGGCGAATCATTAGGCCTGATGATTTAGAATCGAAGAGACGGAGTGCATAAAAGAGTAAAAGAGTGCTTCAAATCGAGACCCTAATTCGGAAACCTTGGTCTGGGACGTTTGAATCACGTGCTAAAAAATGGAGTCACGGTCGATGTTTTTCGAACCTTTAGTGGCGAATCATTAGTACTGGTGATTTAGAATCGAATTTCGAAGAAACGAATAGCATAAAAAAATAAAAGAGTGCTTAAAATCGAAACCCTAATTCGGAAACCTTAATCTGGGACGTTTGAAGTACGTGCTAAAAAATGGAGTCACGGTCGATGTTTTTTTAGAAACTTTTTTGGGGAATCATTCGGCCGGATAATTTAGAATATAATTTCGAAGAAATGGAGTGCATAAAACAATTAAAGAGTGCTGAAAATCGAGACCCTAATTCGGAAAGTTTAATATTGGACGTTTGAAGTACGTGCTAAAAAAATAGTGTCACGGACGACGTTTTTCGAAACTATTGTTGGGAATCATTAGGCTGAATGATTTAGAATAGAATTTCGAAGAAACGGAGTGCATAAAACAGAAAAAGAGTAATTAAAATCGAGAACCTAATTCAGAAACCCAAATCTGGGACGTTTGAAGTCCGTGCTAAAAAACATGAGTCACGGTTCACGATTATTGAAACTTTTGTGGCGAATCATTAGGCCTGATGATTTAGAATCGAGGAGACGGAGTGCATAAAAGAGTAAAAGAGTGCTTCAAATCGAGACCCTAATTTGGAAACCTTAATCTGGGACGTTTGAAGTACGTGCTAAAAAATGGAGTCACGGTCGATGTTTTTCGAAACTTTTGTGGCGAATCATTAGGACTGATGATTTAGAATCGAATTTTGAAGAAACGGATAGCATAAAAAAGTAAAATAGTGCTTAAAATCGAGACCCTAATTCGGTAACCTTAATCTGGGATGTTTGAAGTACGTGCTAAAAAAACCGAGTCACAGACGACGTTTTTAGAAAAGTTTGTTGGGTATCATTAGGCCGAATGATTTAGAATAGAATTTCGAAGAAACAGAGTGTATAAAACAATTAAAGAGTGCTGAAAATCGAGACCCTAATTCGGAAACCTTAATATTGGACGTTTGAAGTACGTGCTAAAAAAACAGTGTCACGGACGACGTTTTTCGAAACTTTTGTTGGGAATCATTAGGCCGGATGTTTAGAATAGAATTATAAGAAACGGAGTGCATAAAAGAGTAAAAGGGTGCTTAAAATCGAGACCCTAATTCGGAAACCTTTGTCTGGGACGTTTGAAGTAGTGCTAAAAAATGGAGTCACGGTCGATGTTTTTCGAAACTTTTGTGGCGAATCATTAGTACTGATGATTTAGAATCGAATTTCGAAGAAACGGATAGCATAAAACAGTAAAAGGGTGCTTAAAATCGAGACCCTAATTCGGAAACCTTAATCTGGGACGTTTGAAGTACGTTCTAAAAAAACCGAGTCACGGACGACGTTTTTCGAAACTTTTGTTGGGAATCATTAGGCCGAATGATTTAGAATAGAATTTCTAAGAAACGGAGTGCATAAATCAGAAAAAGTGTAATTAAAATCGAGAACCTAATTCAGAAACCCAAATCTGGGACGTTTGAAGTCCGTGCTAAAAAACATGAGTCACGGTTCACGATTTTTGAAACTTTTGTGGCGAATCATTAGGCCTGATGATTTAGAATCGAAGAGACGGAGTGCATAAAAGAGTAAAAGAGTGCTTCAAATCGAGACCCTAATTCGGAAACCTTGGTCTGGGACGTTTGAAGTACGTGCTAAAAAATGGAGTCACGGTCGATGTTTTTCGAACCTTTAGTGGCGAATCATTAGTACTGGTGATTTAGAATCGAATTTCGAAGAAACGAATAGCATAAAAAAATAAAAGAGTGCTTAAAATCGAAACCCTAATTCGGAAACCTTAATCTGGGACGTTTGAAGTACGTGCTAAAAAATGGAGTCACGGTCGATGTTTTTCGAAACTTTTTTGGGGAATCATTCGGCCGGATAATTTAGAATATAATTTCGAAGAAATGGAGTGCATAAAACAATTAAAGAGTGCTGAAAATCGAGACCCTAATTCGGAAAGCTTAATATTGGACGTTTGAAGTACGTGCTAAAAAAATAGTGTCACGGACGACGTTTTTCGAAACTATTGTTGGGAATCATTAGGCCGAATGATTTAGAATAGAATTTCGAAGAAACGGAGTGCATAAAACAGAAAAAGAGTAATTAAAATCGAGAACCTAATTCAGAAACCCAAATCTGGGACGTTTGAAGTCCGTGCTAAAAAACATGAGTCACGGTTCACGATTATTGAAACTTTTGTGGCGAATCATTAGGCCTGATGATTTAGAATCGAGGAGACGGAGTGCATAAAAGAGTAAAAGAGTGCTTCAAATCGAGACCCTAATTTGGAAACCTTAATCTGGGACGTTTGAAGTACGTGCTAAAAAATGGAGTCACGGTCGATGTTTTTCGAAACTTTTGTGGCGAATCATTAGGACTGATGATTTAGAATCGAATTTTGAAGAAATGGATAGCATAAAAAAGTAAAATAGTGCTTAAAATCGAGACCCTAATTCGGTAACCTTAATCTGGGATGTTTGAAGTACGTGCTAAAAAAACCGAGTCACAGACGACGTTTTTAGAAAAGTTTGTTGGGTATCATTAGGCCGAATGATTTAGAATAGAATTTCGAAGAAACGGAGTGTATAAAACAATTAAAGAGTGCTGAAAATCGAGACCCTAATTCGGAAACCTTAATATTGGACGTTTGAAGTACGTGCTAAAAAAACAGTGTCACGGACGACGTTTTTCGAAACTTTTGTTGGGAATCATTAGGCCGGATGTTTAGAATAGAATTATAAGAAACGGAGTGCATAAAAGAGTAAAAGGGTGCTTAAAATCGAGACCCTAATTCGGAAACCTTTGTCTGGGACGTTTGAAGTACGTGCTAAAAAATGCAGTCACGGTCGATGTTTTTCGAAACTTTTGTGGCGAATCATTAGTACTGATGATTTAGAATCCAATTTCGAAGAAACGGATAGCATAAAACAGTAAAAGAGTGCTTAAAATCGAGACCCTAATTCGGAAACCTTAATCTGGGACGTTTGAAGTACGTTCTAAAAAAACCGAGTCACGGACGACGTTTTTCGAAACTTTTGTTGGGAATCATTAGGCCGAATGATTTAGAATAGAATTTCTAAGAAACGGAGTGCATAAATCAGAAAAAGTGTAATTAAAATCGAGAACCTAATTCAGAAACCCAAATCTGGGACGTTTGAAGTCCGTGCTAAAAAACATGAGTCACGGTTCACGATTTTTGAAACTTTTGTGGCGAATCATTAGGTCTGATGATTTAGAATCGAAGAGACGGAGTTCATAAAAGAGTAAAAGAGTGCTTCAAATCGAGACCCTAATTTGGAAACCTTAATCTGGGACGTTTGAAGTACGTGCTAAAAATGGAGTCACGGTCGATGTTTTTCGAAACTTTTTTGGCGAATCATTAGGACTGATGATTTAGAATCGAATTTTGAATAAACGGATAGCATAAAACAGTAAAACAGTGCTTAAAATCGAGACCCTAATTCGGAAACCTTAATCTTGGACGTTTGAAGCACGTTCTAAAAAAACCGACTCACGTACGACGTTTTTCGAAACTTTTGTTGGGAATCATTAGGCCGAATTTTTTAGAATAGAATTTCGAAGAAACGGAGTGCATAAAATAGAAAAAGAGTAATTAAAATCGAGAACCTAATTCAGAAACCCAAATCTGGGACGTTTGAAGTCCGTGCTAAAAAACATGAGTCACGGTTCACGATTTTTGAAACTTTTTTGGCGAATCATTAGGCCTGATGATTTAGAATCGAAGAGACGGAGTGCATAAAAGAGTAAAAGAGTGCTTCAAATCGAGACCCTAATTTGGAAACCTTAATCTGGGACGTTTGAAGTACGTGCTAAAAAATGGAGTCACGGTCGATGTTTTTCGAAACTTTTGTGGCGAATCATTAGGACTGATGATTTAGAATCGAATTTTGAAGAAACGGATAGCATAAAACAGTAAAATAGTGCTTAAAATCCAGACCCTAATTTGGTAACCTTAATCTGGGACGTTTGAAGTACGTGCTAAAAAAACGGAGTCACAGACGACGTTTTTAGAAAATTTTGTTGGGAATCATTCGGCCGAATAATTTAGAATATAATTTCGAAGAAATGGAGTGCATAAAACAATTAAAGAGTGCTGAAAATCTAGACCCTAATTCGGAAACCTTAATATTGGACGTTTGAAGAACGTGCTAAAAAAAAATGTCACGGACGACGTTTTTCGAAACTTTTGTTGGGAATCATTAGGCCGGATGTTTAGAATAGAATTATAAGAAACGGAGTGCATAAAAGAGTAAAAGGGTGCTTAAAATCGAGACCCTAATTCGGAAACCTTTGTCTGGGACGTTTGAAGTAGTGCTAAAAAATGGAGTCACGGTCGATGTTTTTCGAAACTTTTGTGGCGAATCATTAGTACTGATGATTTAGAATCGAATTTCGAAGAAACGGATAGCATAAAACAGTAAAAGGGTGCTTAAAATCGAGACCCTAATTCGGAAACCTTAATCTGGGACGTTTGAAGTACGTTCTAAAAAAACCGAGTCACGGACGACGTTTTTCGAAACTTTTGTTGGGAATCATTAGGCCGAATGATTTAGAATAGAATTTCTAAGAAACGGAGTGCATAAATCAGAAAAAGTGTAATTAAAATCGAGAACCTAATTCAGAAACCCAAATCTGGGACGTTTGAAGTCCGTGCTAAAAAACATGAGTCACGGTGGATGTTTTTCGAAACTTTTGTGGCGAATCATTAGTACTGATGATTTAGAATCGAATTTTTTCGAAACGGATAGCATAAAACAGTAAAAGAGTGCTTAAAATCGAGACCCTAATTCGGAAACCTTAATATTGGACGTTTGAAGTACGTGCTAAAAAAAATGTCACGGACGACGTTTTTCGAAACTTTTGTTGGGAATCATTAGGCCGGATGTTTAGAATAGAATTTAGAAGAAACGGAGTGCATAAAAGAGTAAAAGGGTGCTTAAAATCGAGACCCTAATTCGGAAACCTTTGTCTGGGACGTTTGAAGTACGTGCTAAAAAATGGAGTCACGGTCGATGTTTTTTTAGAAACTTTTTTGGGGAATCATTCGGCCGGATAATTTAGAATATAATTTCGAAGAAATGGAGTGCATAAAACAATTAAAGAGTGCTGAAAATCGAGACCCTAATTCGGAAAGCTTAATATTGGACGTTTGAAGTACGTGCTAAAAAAATAGTGTCACGGACGACGTTTTTCGAAACTTTTGTTGGGAATCATTAGGCCAGATGTTTAGAATAGAATTTAGAAGAAACGGAGTGCATAAAAGAGTAAAAGGGTGCTTAAAATCGAGACCCTAATTCGGAAACCTTTGTCGGGGACGTTTGAAGTACGTGCTAAAAAATGGAGTCACGGTCGATGTTTTTCGAAACTTTTGTGGCGAATCTTTAGTACTGATGATTTAGAATCGAATTTCGAAGAAACAGATAGCATAAAACAGTAAAAGAGTGCTTAAAATCGAGACCCTAATTCGGAAACCTTAATCTGGGACCTTTGAAGTACGTTCTAAAAAAACCGAGTCACGGACGACGTTTTTTGAAACTTTTGTTGGGAATCATTAGGCCGAATGATTTAGAATAGAATTTTGAAGAAACGGAGTGCATAAAACAGAAAAAGAGTAATTAAAATCGAGAACCCAATTCAGAAACCCAAATCTGGGACGTTTGAAGTCCGTGCTAAAAAACATGAGTCACGGTTCACGATTTTTGAAACTTTTGTGGCGAATCATTAGGCCTGATGATTTAGAATCGAAGAGACGGAGTGCATAAAAGAGTAAAAGAGTGCTTCAAATCGAGACCCTAATTTGGAAACCTTAATTCTGGACGTTTGAAGTACGTGCTAAAAAATGGAGTCACGGTCGATGTTTTTCGAAACTTTTGTGAAGAATCATTAGGACTGATGATTTAGAATCGAATTTTGAAGAAACGGATAGCATAAAACAGTAAAATAGTGCTTAAAATCGATACCCTTATTCGGTAACCTTAATCTGGGACGTTTGAAGTACGTACTAAAAAAACCAAGTTACAGACGACGTTTTTAGAAAATTTTGTTGGGAATCAATCGGCCGAATAATTTAGAATATAATTTCGAAGAAATGGAGTGCATAAAACAATTAAAGAGTGCTGAAAATCTAGACCCTAATTCGGAAACCTTAATATTGGACGTTTGAAGAACGTGCTAAAAAAAAATGTCACGGACGACGTTTTTCGAAACTTTTGTTGGGAATCATTAGGCCGGATGTTTAGAATAGAATTTAGAAGAAACGGAGTGCATAAAAGAGTAAAAGGGTGCTTAAAATCGAGACCCTAATTCGGAAACCTTTGTCTGGGACGTTTGAAGTACGTGCTAAAAAATGGAGTCACGGTTGATGTTTTTCGAAACTTTTGTGGCGAATCATTAGTACTGATGATTTAGAATCGAATTTTTTAGAAACGGATAGCATAAAACAGTAAAAAAGTGCTTAAAATCGAGACCCTTATTCGGAAACCTTAATATTGGACGTTTGAAGTACGTGCTAAAAAAAATGTCACAGACGACGTTTTTCGAAACTTTTGTTGGGAATCATTAGGCCGGATGTTTAGAATAGAATTTAGAAGAAACGGAGTGCATAAAAGATTAAAAGGGTGCTTAAAATCGAGACCCTAATTCGGAAACCTTTGTCTGGGACGTTTGAAGTACGTGCTAAAAAATGGAGTCACGGTCGATGTTTTTCGAAACTTTTGTGGCGATTCATTAGGACTGATGATTTAGAATCGAATTTTGAAGAAACGGAGTGCATAAAACAGTAAAAGAGTGCTTAAAATCGAGACCCTAATTCGGAAACCTTAATCTGGGACCTTTGAAGTACGTTCTAAAAAAACCGAGTCACGGACGACGTTTTTTGAAACTTTTGTTGGGAATCATTAGGCCGAATGATTTAGAATAGAATTTTGAAGAAACGGAGTGCATAAAACAGAAAAAGAGTAATTAAAATCGAGAACCCAATTCAGAAACCCAAATCTGGGACGTTTGAAGTCCGTGCTAAAAAACATGAGTCACGGTTCACGATTTTTGAAACTTTTGTGGCGAATCATTAGGCCTGATGATTTAGAATCGAAGAGACGGAGTGCATAAAAGAGTAAAAGAGTGCTTCAAATCGAGACCCTAATTTGGAAACCTTAATTCTGGACGTTTGAAGTACGTGCTAAAAAATGGAGTCACGGTCGATGTTTTTCGAAACTTTTGTGAAGAATCATTAGGACTGATGATTTAGAATCGAATTTTGAAGAAACGGATAGCATAAAACAGTAAAATAGTGCTTAAAATCGATACCCTTATTCGGTAACCTTAATCTGGGACGTTTGAAGTACGTACTAAAAAAACCAAGTTACAGACGACGTTTTTAGAAAATTTTGTTGGGAATCAATCGGCCGAATAATTTAGAATATAATTTCGAAGAAATGGAGTGCATAAAACAATTAAAGAGTGCTGAAAATCTAGACCCTAATTCGGAAACCTTAATATTGGACGTTTGAAGAACGTGCTAAAAAAAAATGTCACGGACGACGTTTTTTGAAACTTTTGTTGTGAATCATTAGGCCGGATGTTTAGAATAGAATTTAGAAGAAACGGAGTGCATAAAAGAGTAAAAGGGTGCTTAAAATCGAGACCCTAATTCGGAAACCTTTGTCTGGGACGTTTGAAGTACGTGCTAAAAAATGGAGTCACGGTTGATGTTTTTCGAAACTTTTGTGGCGAATCATTAGTACTGATGATTTAGAATCGAATTTTTTAGAAACGGATAGCATAAAACAGTAAAAGAGTGCTTAAAATCGAGACCCTTATTCGGAAACCTTAATATTGGACGTTTGAAGTACGTGCTAAAAAAAATGTCACAGACGACGTTTTTCGAAACTTTTGTTGGGAATCATTAGGCCGGATGTTTAGAATAGAATTTAGAAGAAACGGAGTGCATAAAAGATTAAAAGGGTGCTTAAAATCGAGACCCTAATTCGGAAACCTTTGTCTGGGACGTTTGAAGTACGTGCTAAAAAATGGAGTCACGGTCGATGTTTTTCGAAACTTTTGTGGCGATTCATTAGGACTGATGATTTAGAATCGAATTTTGAAGAAACGGAGTGCATAAAACAGTAAAAGAGTGCTTAAAATCGAGACCCTAATTCGGAAACCTTAATCTGGGACCTTTGAAGTACGTTCTAAAAAAACCGAGTCACGGACGACGTTTTTTGAAACTTTTGTTGGGAATCATTAGGCCGAATGATTTAGAATAGAATTTTGAAGAAACGGAGTGCATAAAACAGAAAAAGAGTAATTAAAATCGAGAACCCAATTCAGAAACCCAAATCTGGGACGTTTGAAGTCCGTGCTAAAAAACATGAGTCACGGTTCACGATTTTTGAAACTTTTGTGGCGAATCATTAGGCCTGATGATTTAGAATCGAAGAGACGGAGTGCATAAAAGAGTAAAAGAGTGCTTCAAATCGAGACCCTAATTTGGAAACCTTCGTCTGGGACGTTTGAAGTACGTGCTAAAAAAATGGACTCACGTTCGATGTTTTTCGAAACTTTTGTGGCGAATCATTAGGACGGATGATTTAGAATCGAATTTTGAAGAAACGGATAGCATAAAACATTAAAATAGTGCTTAAAATCGAGACCCTAATTCGGTAACCTTAATCTGGGACGTTTGAAGTACGTGCTAAAAAAACCGAGTCACAGACGACGTTTTTAGAAAATTTTGTTGGGAATCATTAGGCCGAATGATTTAGAATAGAATTTCGAAGAAACGGAGTGTATAAAACAATCAAAGAGTGCTGAAAATCGAGACCCTAATTCGGAAACCTTAATATTGGACGTTTGAAGTACGTGCTAAAAAAACAGTGTCACGGACGACGTTTTTCGAAACTTTTGTTGGGAATCATTAGGCCGGATGTTTAGAATAGAATTTAGAAGAAACGGAGTGCATAAAAGATTAAAAGGGTGCTTAAAATCGAGACCCTAATTCGGAAACCTTTGTCTGGGACGTTTGAAGTACGTGCTAAAAAATGGAGTCACGGTCGATGTTTTTCGAAACTTTTGTGGCGAATCATTAGTACTGATGATTTAGAATCGAATTTCGAAGAAACGGATAGCATAAAACAGTAAAAGAGTGCTTAAAATCGAGACCCTAATTCGGAAACCTTAATCTGGGACGTTTGAAGTACGTTCTAAAAAAACCGAGTCACGGTCGACGTTTTTCGAAACTTTTTTGGGGAATCATTCGGCCGAATGATTTAGAATAGAATTTCGAAGAAACGGAGTGCATAAAACAGAAAAAGAGTAATTAAAATCGAGAACCTAATTCAGAAACTCAAATCTGGGACGTTTGAAGTCCGTGCTAAAAAACATGATTCACGGTTCACGATTTTTGAAACTTTTGTGGCGAATCATTAGGCCTGATGATTTAGAATCGAAGAGACGGAGTGCATAAAAGAGTAAAAGAGTGCTTCAAATCGAGACCCTAATTTGGAAACCTTAATCTGGGACGTTTGAAGTACGTGCTAAAAAAATGGACTCACGTTCGATGTTTTTCGAAACTTTTGTGGCGAATCATTAGGACTGATGATTTAGAATCGAATTTTGAAGAAACGGATGGCATAAAACATTAAAATAGTGCTTAAAATCGAGACCCTAATTCGGTAACCTTAATCTGGGACGTTTGAAGTACGTGCTAAAAAAACCGAGTCACAGACGACGTTTTTAGAAAATTTTGTTGGGAATCATTAGGCCGAATGATTTAGAATAGAATTTCGAGGAAACGGAGTGTATAAAACAATCAAAGAGTGCTGAAAATCGAGACCCTAATTCGGAAACCTCAATATTGGACGTTTGAAGTACGTGCTAAAAAAACAGTGTCACGGACGACGTTTTTCGAAACTTTTGTTGGGAATCATTAGGCCGGATGTTTAGAATAGAATTTAGAAGAAACGGAGTGCATAAAAGATTAAAAGGGTGCTTAAAATCGAGACCCTAATTCGGAAACCTTTGTCTGGGACGTTTGAAGTACGTGCTAAAAAATGGAGTCACGGTCGATGTTTTTCGAAACTTTTGTGGCGAATCATTAGTACTGATGATTTAGAATCGAATTTCGAAGAAACGGATAGCATAAAACAGTAAAAGAGTGCTTAAAATCGAGACCCTAATTCGGAAACCTTAATCTGGGACGTTTGAAGTACGTTCTAAAAAAACCGAGTCACGGTCGACGTTTTTCGAAACTTTTTTGGGGAATCATTCGGCCGAATGATTTAGAATAGAATTTCGAAGAAACGGAGTGCATAAAACAGAAAAAGAGTAATTAAAATCGAGAACCTAATTCAGAAACTCAAATCTGGGACGTTTGAAGTCCGTGCTAAAAAACATGATTCACGGTTCACGATTTTTGAAACTTTTGTGGCGAATCATTAGGCCTGATGATTTAGAATCGAAGAGACGGAGTGCATAAAAGAGTAAAAGAGTGCTTCAAATCGAGACCCTAATTTGGAAACCTTAATCTGGGACGTTTGAAGTACGTGCTAAAAAAATGGACTCACGTTCGATGTTGTTCGAAACTTTTGTGGCGAATCATTAGGACTGATGATTTAGAATCGAATTTTGAAGAAACGGATAGCATAAAACATTAAAATAGTGCTTAAAATCGAGACCCTAATTCGGTAACCTTAATCTGGGACGTTTGAAGTACGTGCTAAAAAAACCGAGTCACAGACGACGTTTTTAGAAAATTTTGTTGGGAATCATTAGGCCGAATGATTTAGAATAGAATTTCGAAGAAACGGAGTGTATAAAACAATTAAAGAGTGCTGAAAATCGAGACCCTAATTCGGAAACCTTAATATTGGACGTTTGAAGTACGTGCTAAAAAAACAGTGTCACGGACGACGTTTTTCGAAACTTTTGTTGGGAATCATTAGGCCGGATGTTTAGAATAGAATTTAGAAGAAACGGAGTGCATAAAAGATTAAAAGGGTGCTTAAAATCGAGACCCTAATTCGGAAACCTTTGTCTGGGACGTTTGAAGTACGTGCTAAAAAATGGAGTCACGGTCGATGTTTTTCGAAACTTTTGTGGCGAATCATTAGTACTGATGATTTAGAATCGAATTTCGAAGAAACGGATAGCATAAAACAGTAAAAGAGTGCTTAAAATTGAGACCCTAATTCGGAAACCTTAATCTGGGACGTTTGAAGTACGTTCTAAAAAAACCGAGTCACGGTCGACGTTTTTCGAAACTTTTTTGGGGAATCATTCGGCCGTATGATTTAGAATAGAATTTCGAAGAAACGGAGTGCATAAAACAGAAAAAGAGTAATTAAAATCGAGAACCTAATTCAGAAACCCAAATCTGGGACGTTTGAAGTCCGTGCTAAAAAACATGAGTCACGGTTCACGATTTTTGAAACTTTTGTGGCGAATCATTAGGCCTGATGATTTAGAATCGAAGAGACGGAGTGCATAAAAGAGTAAAAGAGTGCTTCAAATCGAGACCCTAATTTGGAAACCTTAATCTGGGACGTTTGAAGTACGTGCTAAAAAATGGAGTCACGGTCGATGTTTTTCGAAACTTTTGTGGCGAATCATTAGTACTGATGATTTAGAATCGAATTTCGAAGAAACGGATAGCATAAAACAGTAAAAGAGTGCTTAAAATCGAGACCCTAATTCGGAAACCTTAATCTGGGACGTTTGAAGTACGTTCTAAAAAAACGGAGTCACGGTCGACGTTTTTCGAAACTTTTTTGGGGAATCATTCGGCCGAATGATTTAGAATAGAATTTCGAAGAAACGGAGTGCATAAAACAGAAAAAGAGTAATTAAAATCGAGAACCTAATTCAGAAACCCAAATCTGGGACGTTTGAAGTCCGTGCTAAAAAACATGAGTCACGGTTCACGATTTTTGAAACTTTTGTGGCGAATCATTAGGCCTGATGATTTAGAATAGAATTTCGAAGAAACGGAAGTGTATAAAACAATTAAAGAGTGCTGAAAATCGAGACCCTAATTCGGAAACCTTAATATTGGACGTTTGAAGTACGTGCTAAAAAAACAGTGTCACGGACGACGTTTTTCGAAACTTTTGTTGGGAATCATTAGGCCGGATGTTTAGAATAGAATTTAGAAGAAACGGAGTGCATAAAAGAGTAAAAGGGTGCTTAAAATTGAGACCCTAATTCGGAAAACTTTGTCTGGAACGTTTGAAGTACGTGCTAAAAAATGGAGTCACGGTCGATGTTTTTCGAAACTTTTGTGGCGAATCATTAGTACTGATGATTTAGAATCGAATTTCGAAGAAACGGATAGCATAAAACAGTAAAAGAGTGCTTAAAATCGAGACCCTAATTCGGAAACCTTAATCTGGGACGTTTGAAGTACGTTCTAAAAAAACCGAGTCACGGATGACGTTTTTCGAAACTTTTGTTGGGAATCATTAGGCCGAATGATTTAGAATAGAATTTCGAAGAAACGGAGTGCATAAAACAGAAAAAGAGTAATTAAAATCGAGAACCTAATTCAGAAACTCAAATCTGGGACGTTTGAAGTCCGTGCTAAAAAACATGATTCACGGTTCACGATTTTTGAAACTTTTGTGGCGAATCATTAGGCCTGATGATTTAGAATCGAAGAGACGGAGTGCATAAAAGAGTAAAAGAGTGCTTCAAATCGAGACCCTAATTTGGAAACCTTAATCTGGGACGTTTGAAGTACGTGCTAAAAAAATGGACTCACGTTCGATGTTGTTCGAAACTTTTGTGGCGAATCATTAGGACTGATGATTTAGAATCGAATTTTGAAGAAACGGATAGCATAAAACATTAAAATAGTGCTTAAAATCGAGACCCTAATTCGGTAACCTTAATCTGGGACGTTTGAAGTACGTGCTAAAAAAACCGAGTCACAGACGACGTTTTTAGAAAATTTTGTTGGGAATCATTAGGCCGAATGATTTAGAATAGAATTTCGAAGAAACGGAGTGTATAAAACAATTAAAGAGTGCTGAAAATCGAGACCCTAATTCGGAAACCTTAATATTGGACGTTTGAAGTACGTGCTAAAAAAACAGTGTCACGGACGACGTTTTTCGAAACTTTTGTTGGGAATCATTAGGCCGGATGTTTAGAATAGAATTTAGAAGAAACGGAGTGCATAAAAGATTAAAAGGGTGCTTAAAATCGAGACCCTAATTCGGAAACCTTTGTCTGGGACGTTTGAAGTACGTGCTAAAAAATGGAGTCACGGTCGATGTTTTTCGAAACTTTTGTGGCGAATCATTAGTACTGATGATTTAGAATCGAATTTCGAAGAAACGGATAGCATAAAACAGTAAAAGAGTGCTTAAAATTGAGACCCTAATTCGGAAACCTTAATCTGGGACGTTTGAAGTACGTTCTAAAAAAACCGAGTCACGGTCGACGTTTTTCGAAACTTTTTTGGGGAATCATTCGGCCGTATGATTTAGAATAGAATTTCGAAGAAACGGAGTGCATAAAACAGAAAAAGAGTAATTAAAATCGAGAACCTAATTCAGAAACCCAAATCTGGGACGTTTGAAGTCCGTGCTAAAAAACATGAGTCACGGTTCACGATTTTTGAAACTTTTGTGGCGAATCATTAGGCCTGATGATTTAGAATCGAAGAGACGGAGTGCATAAAAGAGTAAAAGAGTGCTTCAAATCGAGACCCTAATTTGGAAACCTTAATCTGGGACGTTTGAAGTACGTGCTAAAAAATGGAGTCACGGTCGATGTTTTTCGAAACTTTTGTGGCGAATCATTAGTACTGATGATTTAGAATCGAATTTCGAAGAAACGGATAGCATAAAACAGTAAAAGAGTGCTTAAAATCGAGACCCTAATTCGGAAACCTTAATCTGGGACGTTTGAAGTACGTTCTAAAAAAACGGAGTCACGGTCGACGTTTTTCGAAACTTTTTTGGGGAATCATTCGGCCGAATGATTTAGAATAGAATTTCGAAGAAACGGAGTGCATAAAACAGAAAAAGAGTAATTAAAATCGAGAACCTAATTCAGAAACCCAAATCTGGGACGTTTGAAGTCCGTGCTAAAAAACATGAGTCACGGTTCACGATTTTTGAAACTTTTGTGGCGAATCATTAGGCCTGATGATTTAGAATAGAATTTCGAAGAAACGGAAGTGTATAAAACAATTAAAGAGTGCTGAAAATCGAGACCCTAATTCGGAAACCTTAATATTGGACGTTTGAAGTACGTGCTAAAAAAACAGTGTCACGGACGACGTTTTTCGAAACTTTTGTTGGGAATCATTAGGCCGGATGTTTAGAATAGAATTTAGAAGAAACGGAGTGCATAAAAGAGTAAAAGGGTGCTTAAAATTGAGACCCTAATTCGGAAACCTTTGTCTGGAACGTTTGAAGTACGTGCTAAAAAATGGAGTCACGGTCGATGTTTTTCGAAACTTTTGTGGCGAATCATTAGTACTGATGATTTAGAATCGAATTTCGAAGAAACGGATAGCATAAAACAGTAAAAGAGTGCTTAAAATCGAGACCCTAATTCGGAAACCTTAATCTGGGACGTTTGAAGTACGTTCTAAAAAAACCGAGTCACGGACGACGTTTTTCGAAACTTTTGTTGGGAATCATTAGGCCGAATGATTTAGAATAGAATTTCTAAGAAACGGAGTGCATAAAACAGAAAAAGATTAATTAAAATCGAGAACCTAATTCAGAAACCCAAATCTGGGACGTTTTGAAGTCCGTGCTAAAAAACATGAGTCACGGTTCACGATTTTTGAAACTTTTGTGGCGAATCAGTAGGCCTGATGATTTAGAATCGAAGAGACGGAGTGTATAAAAGAGTAAAAGAGTGCTTCAAATCGAGACCCTAATTTGGAAACCTTAATCTGGGACGTTTGAAGTACGTGCTAAAAAATGGAGTCACGGTCGATGTTTTTCGAAACTTTTGTGGTGAATCATTAGGACTGATGATTTAGAATTGAATTTTGAAGAAACGGATAGCATAAAATAGTAAAAGAGTGCTTCAAATCGAGACCCTAATTTGGAAACCATAATCTGGGACGTTTGAAGTACGTGCTAAAAAAACCGAGTCACGGTCGATGTTTTTCGAAACTTTTGTGGCGAATCATTAGTACTGATGATTTAGAATCGAATTTCGAAGAAACGGATAGCATAAAACAGTAAAAGAGTGCTTAAAATCGAGACCCTAATTCGGAAACCTTAATCTGGGACGTTTGAAGTACGTTCTAAAAAAACCGAGTCACGGACGACGTTTTTCGAAACTTTTGTTGGGAATCATTAGGCCGAATGATTTAGAATAGAATTTCGAAGAAACGGAGTGCATAAAACAGAAAAAGAGTAATTAAAATCGAGAACCTAATTCAGAAACCCAAATCTGGGACGTTTGAAGTCCGTGCTAAAAAACATGAGTCACGGTTCACGATTTTTGAAACTTTTGTGGCGAATCATTAGGCCTGATGATTTAGAATCGAAGAGACGGAGTGCATAAAAGAGTAAAAGAGTGCTTCAAATCGAGACCCTAATTTGGAAACCTTAATCTGGGACGTTTGAAGTACGTGCTAAAAAATGGAGTCACGGTCGATGTTTTTCGAAACTTTTGTGGCGAATCATTAGTACTGATGATTTAGAATCGAATTTCGAAGAAACGGATAGCATAAAACAGTAAAAGAGTGCTTAAAATCGAGACCCTAATTCGGAAACCTTAATCTGGGACGTTTGAAGTACGTTCTAAAAAAACGGAGTCACGGTCGACGTTTTTCGAAACTTTTTTGGGGAATCATTCGGCCGAATGATTTAGAATAGAATTTCGAAGAAACGGAGTGCATAAAACAGAAAAAGAGTAATTAAAATCGAGAACCTAATTCAGAAACCCAAATCTGGGACGTTTGAAGTCCGTGCTAAAAAACATGAGTCACGGTTCACGATTTTTGAAACTTTTGTGGCGAATCATTAGGCCTGATGATTTAGAATCGAAGAGACGGAGTGCATAAAAGAGTAAAAGAGTGCTTCAAATCGAGACCCTAATTTGGAAACCATAATCTGGGACGTTTGAAGTACGTGCTAAAAAAATGGACTCACGTTCGATGTTGTTCGAAACTTTTGTGGCGAATCATTAGGACTGATGATTTAGAATCGAATTTTGAAGAAACGGATAGCATAAAACATTAAAATAGTGCTTAAAATCGAGACCCTAATTCGGTAACCTTAATCTGGGACGTTTGAAGTACGTGCTAAAAAAACCGAGTCACAGACGACGTTTTTAGAAAATTTTGTTGGGAATCATTAGGCCGAATGATTTAGAATAGAATTTCGAAGAAACGGAGTGTATAAAACAATTAAAGAGTGCTGAAAATCGAGACCCTAATTCGGAAACCTTAATATTGGACGTTTGAAGTACGTGCTAAAAAAACAGTGTCACGGACGACGTTTTTCGAAACTTTTGTTGGGAATCATTAGGCCGGATGTTTAGAATAGAATTTAGAAGAAACGGAGTGCATAAAAGATTAAAAGGGTGCTTAAAATCGAGACCCTAATTCGGAAACCTTTGTCTGGGACGTTTGAAGTACGTGCTAAAAAATGGAGTCACGGTCGATGTTTTTCGAAACTTTTGTGGCGAATCATTAGTACTGATGATTTAGAATCGAATTTCGAAGAAACGGATAGCATAAAACAGTAAAAGAGTGCTTAAAATTGAGACCCTAATTCAGAAACCTTAATCTGGGACGTTTGAAGTACGTTCTAAAAAAACCGAGTCACGGTCGACGTTTTTCGAAACTTTTTTGGGGAATCATTCGGCCGTATGATTTAGAATAGAATTTCGAAGAAACGGAGTGCATAAAACAGAAAAAGAGTAATTAAAATCGAGAACCTAATTCAGAAACCCAAATCTGGGACGTTTGAAGTCCGTGCTAAAAAACATGAGTCACGGTTCACGATTTTTGAAACTTTTGTGGCGAATCATTAGGCCTGATGATTTAGAATCGAAGAGACGGAGTGCATAAAAGAGTAAAAGAGTGCTTCAAATCGAGACCCTAATTTGGAAACCTTAATCTGGGACGTTTGAAGTACGTGCTAAAAAATGGAGTCACGGTCGATGTTTTTCGAAACTTTTGTGGCGAATCATTAGTACTGATGATTTAGAATCGAATTTCGAAGAAACGGATAGCATAAAACAGTAAAAGAGTGCTTAAAATCGAGACCCTAATTCGGAAACCTTAATCTTGGACGTTTGAAGTACGTTCTAAAAAAACGGAGTCACGGTCGACGTTTTTCGAAACTTTTTTGGGGAATCATTCGGCCGAATGATTTAGAATAGAATTTCGAAGAAACGGAGTGCATAAAACAGAAAAAGAGTAATTAAAATCGAGAACCTAATTCAGAAACCCAAATCTGGGACGTTTGAAGTCCGTGCTAAAAAACATGAGTCACGGTTCACGATTTTTGAAACTTTTGTGGCGAATCATTAGGCCTGATGATTTAGAATAGAATTTCGAAGAAACGGAAGTGTATAAAACAATTAAAGAGTGCTGAAAATCGAGACTTTAATTCGGAAACCTTAATATTGGACGTTTGAAGTACGTGCTAAAAAAACAGTGTCACGGACGACGTTTTTCGAAACTTTTGTTGGGAATCATTAGGCCGGATGTTTAGAATAGAATTTAGAAGAAACGGAGTGCATAAAAGAGTAAAAGGGTGCTTAAAATTGAGACCCTAATTCGGAAACCTTTGTCTGGAACGTTTGAAGTACGTGCTAAAAAATGGAGTCACGGTCGATGTTTTTCGAAACTTTTGTGGCGAATCATTAGTACTGATGATTTAGAATCGAATTTCGAAGAAACGGATAGCATAAAACAGTAAAAGAGTGCTTAAAATCGAGACCCTAATTCGGAAACCTTAATCTGGGACGTTTGAAGTACGTTCTAAAAAAACCGAGTCACGGACGACGTTTTTCGAAACTTTTGTTGGGAATCATTAGGCCGAATGATTTAGAATAGAATTTCGAAGAAACAGAGTGCATAAAACAGAAAAAGAGTAATTAAAATCGAGAACCTAATTCAGAAACCCAAATCTGGGACGTTTGAAGTCCGTGCTAAAAAACATGAGTCACGGTTCACGATTTTTGAAACTTTTGTGGCGAATCATTAGGCCTAATGATTTAGAATCGAAGAGACGGAGTGCATAAAAGAGTAAAAGAGTGCTTCAAATCGAGACCCTAATTTGGAAACCTTAATCTGGGACGTTTGAAGTACGTGCTAAAAAAATGGACTCACGTTCGATGTTTTTCGAAACTTTTGTGGCGAATCATTAGGACTGATGATTTAGAATCGAATTTTGAAGAAACGGATAGCATAAAACATTAAAATAGTGCTTAAAATCGAGACTCTAATTCGGTAACCTTAATTTGGGACGTTTGAAGTACGTGCTAAAAAAACCGAGTCACAGACGACGTTTTTAGAAAATTTTGTTGGGAATCATTAGGCCGAATGATTTAGAATAGAATTTCGAAGAAACGGAAGTGTATAAAACAATTAAAGAGTGCTGAAAATCGAGACCCTAATTCGGAAACCTTAATATTGGACGTTTGAAGTACGTGCTAAAAAAACAGTGTCACGGACGACGTTTTTCGAAACTTTTGTTGGGAATCATTAGGCCGGATGTTTAGAATAGAATTGAGAAGAAACGGAGTGCATAAAAGAGTAAAAGGGTGCTTAAAATTGAGACCCTAATTCGGAAACCTTTGTCTGGAACGTTTGAAGTACGTGCTAAAAAATGGAGTCACGGTCGATGTTTTTCGAAACTTTTGTGGCGAATCATTAGTACTGATGATTTAGAATCGAATTTCGAAGAAACGGATAGCATAAAACAGTAAAAGAGTGCTTAAAATCGAGACCCTAATTCGGAAACCTTAATCTGGGACGTTTGAAGTACGTTCTAAAAAAACCGAGTCACGGATGACGTTTTTCGAAACTTTTGTTGGGAATCATTAGGCCGAATGATTTAGAATAGAATTTCGAAGAAACGGAGTGCATAAAACAGAAAAAGATTAATTAAAATCGAGAACCTAATTCAGAAACCCAAATCTGGGACGTTTTGAAGTCCGTGCTAAAAAACATGAGTCACGGTTCACGATTTTTGAAACTTTTGTGGCGAATCAGTAGGCCTGATGATTTAGAATCGAAGAGACGGAGTGTATAAAAGAGTAAAAGAGTGCTTCAAATCGAGACCCTAATTTGGAAACCTTAATCTGGGACGTTTGAAGTACGTGCTAAAAAATGGAGTCACGGTCGATGTTTTTCGAAACTTTTGTGGTGAATCATTAGGACTGATGATTTAGAATTGAATTTTGAAGAAACGGATAGCATAAAATAGTAAAAGAGTGCTTCAAATCGAGACCCTAATTTGGAAACCATAATCTGGGACGTTTGAAGTACGTGCTAAAAAAACCGAGTCACGGTCGATGTTTTTCGAAACTTTTGTGGCGAATCATTAGTACTGATGATTTAGAATCGAATTTCGAAGAAACGGATAGCATAAAACAGTAAAAGAGTGCTTAAAATCGAGACCCTAATTCGGAAACCTTAATCTGGGACGTTTGAAGTACGTTCTAAAAAAACCGAGTCACGGACGACGTTTTTCGAAACTTTTGTTGGGAATCATTAGGCCGAATGATTTAGAATAGAATTTCGAAGAAACGGAGTGCATAAAACAGAAAAAGAGTAATTAAAATCGAGAACCTAATTCAGAAACCCAAATCTGGGACGTTTGAAGTCCGTGCTAAAAAACATGAGTCACGGTTCACGATTTTTGAAACTTTTGTGGCGAATCATTAGGCCTGATGATTTAGAATCGAAGAGACGGAGTGCATAAAAGAGTAAAAGAGTGCTTCAAATCGAGACCCTAATTTGGAAACCTTAATCTGGGACGTTTGAAGTACGTGCTAAAAAATGGAGTCACGGTCGATGTTTTTCGAAACTTTTGTGGCGAATCATTAGTACTGATGATTTAGAATCGAATTTCGAAGAAACGGATAGCATAAAACAGTAAAAGAGTGCTTAAAATCGAGACCCTAATTCGGAAACCTTAATCTGGGACGTTTGAAGTACGTTCTAAAAAAACGGAGTCACGGTCGACGTTTTTCGAAACTTTTTTGGGGAATCATTCGGCCGAATGATTTAGAATAGAATTTCGAAGAAACGGAGTGCATAAAACAGAAAAAGAGTAATTAAAATCGAGAACCTAATTCAGAAACCCAAATCTGGGACGTTTGAAGTCCGTGCTAAAAAACATGAGTCACGGTTCACGATTTTTGAAACTTTTGTGGCGAATCATTAGGCCTGATGATTTAGAATCGAAGAGACGGAGTGCATAAAAGAGTAAAAGAGTGCTTCAAATCGAGACCCTAATTTGGAAACCATAATCTGGGACGTTTGAAGTACGTGCTAAAAAAACCGAGTCACGGTCGATGTTTTTCGAAACTTTTGTGGCGAATCATTAGTACTGATGATTTAGAATCGAATTTCGAAGAAACGGATAGCATAAAACAGTAAAAGAGTGCTTAAAATCGAGACCCTAATTTGGAAACCTTAATCTAGGACGTTTGAAGTACGTTCTAAAAAAACCGAGTCACGGACGACGTTTTTCGAAACTTTTTTGGGGAATCATTAGGCCGAATGATTTAGAATAGAATTTCGAAGAAACAGAGTGCATAAAACAGAAAAAGAGTAATTAAAATCGAGAACCTAATTCAGAAACCCAAATCTGGGACGTTTGAAGTCCGTGCTAAAAAACATGAGTCACGGTTCACGATTTTTGAAACTTTTGTGGCGAATCATTAGGCCTAATGATTTAGAATCGAAGAGACGGAGTGCATAAAAGAGTAAAAGAGTGCTTCAAATCGAGACCCTAATTTGGAAACCTTAATCTGGGACGTTTGAAGTACGTGCTAAAAAAATGGACTCACGTTCGATGTTTTTCGAAACTTTTGTGGCGAATCATTAGGACTGATGATTTAGAATCGAATTTTGAAGAAACGGATAGCATAAAACATTAAAATAGTGCTTAAAATCGAGACTCTAATTCGGAAACCTTAATCTGGGACGTTTGAAGTACGTGCTAAAAAAACCGAGTCACAGACGACGTTTTTAGAAAATTTTGTTGGGAATCATTAGGCCGAATGATTTAGAATAGAATTTCAAAGAAACGGAAGTGTATAAAACAATTAAAGAGTGCTGAAAATCGAGACCCTAATTCGGAAACCTTAATCTGGGACGTTTGAAGTACGTTCTAAAAAAACCGAGTCACGGAGGACGTTTTTCGAAACTTTTGTTGGGAATCATTAGGCCGAATGATTTAGAATAGAATTTCGAAGAAACGGAGTGCATAAAACAGAAAAAGATTAATTAAAATCGAGAACCTAATTCAGAAACCCAAATCTGGGACGTTTTGAAGTCCGTGCTAAAAAACATGAGTCACGGTTCACGATTTTTGAAACTTTTGTGGCGAATCAGTAGGCCTGATGATTTAGAATCGAAGAGACGGAGTGTATAAAACAGTAAAAGAGTGCTTAAAATCGAGACCCTAATTCGGAAACCTTAATCTGGGACGTTTGAAGTACGTTCTAAAAAAACCGAGTCACGGACGACGTTTTTCGAAACTTTTGTTGGGAATCATTAGGCCGAATGATTTAGAATAGAATTTCGAAGAAACGGAGTGCATAAAACACAAAAAGAGTAATTAAAATCGAGAACCTAATTCAGAAACCCAAATCTGGGACGTTTGAAGTCCGTGCTAAAAAACATGAGTCGCGGTTCACGATTTTTGAAACTTTTGTGGCGAATCATTAGGCCTGATGATTTAGAATCGAAGAGACGGAGTGCATAAAAGAGTAAAAGAGTGCTTCAAATCGAGACCCTAATTTGGAAACCTTAATCTGGGACGTTTGAAGTACGTGCTAAAAAATGGAGTCACGGTCGATGTTTTTCGAAACTTTTGTGGCGAATCATTAGGACTGATGATTTAGAATCGAATTTTGAAGAAACGGATAGCATAAAACAGTAAAATAGTGCTTAAAATCGAGACCCTAATTCGGTAACCTTAATCTGGGACGTTTGAAGTACGTGCTAAAAAAACCGAGTAACGGTCGACGTTTTTCGAAACTTTTTTGGGGAATCATTCGGCCGGATAATTTAGAATATAATTTCGAAGAAATGGAGTGCATAAAACAATTAAAGAGTGCTGAAAATCGAGACCCTAATTCGGAAACCTTAATATTGGACGTTTGAAGTACGTGCTAAAAAAACAGAGTCACGGACGACGTTTTTCGAAACTTTTGTTGGGAATCATTAGGCCGGATGTTTAGAATAGAATTTAGAAGAAACGGAGTGCATAAAAGGGTAAAAGGGTGCTTAAAATCGAGACCCTAATTCGGAAACCTTTGTCTGGGACGTTTGAAGTACGTGCTAAAAAATGGAGTCACGGTCGATGTTTTTCGAAACTTTTGTGGCGAATCATTAGTACTGGTGATTTAGAATCGAATTTCGAAGAAACGGATAGCATAAAACAGTAAAAGAGTGCTTAAAATCGAGACCCTAATTCGGAAACCTTAATCTGGGACGTTTGAAGTACGTTTTAAAAAAACCGAGTCACGGACGACGTTTTTCAAAACTTTTGTTGGGAATCATTAGGCCGAATGATTTCGAATAGAATTTCGAAGAAACGGAGTGCATAAAACAGAAAAAGAGTAATTAAAATCGAGAACCTAATTCAGAAACCCAAATCTGGGACGTTTGAAGTCTGTGCTAAAAAACATGAGTCACGGTTCACGATTTTTGAAACTTTTGTGGCGAATCATTAGGCCTGATGATTTAGAATCGAAGAGACGGAGTGCATAAAAGAGTAAAAGAGTGCTTCAAATCGAGACCCTAATTTGGAAACCTTAATCTGGGACGTTTGAAGTACGTGCTAAAAAATGGAGTCACGGTCGATGTTTTTCGAAACTTTTGTGGCGAATCATTAGTACTGATGATTTAGAATCGAATTTCGAAGAAACGGATAGCATAAAACAGTAAAAGAGTGCTTAAAATCGAGACCCTAATTCGGAAACCTTAATCTGGGATGTTTGAAGTAAGTTTTAAAAAAACCGAGTCACGATCGACGTTTTTCGAAACTTTTGTTGGGAATCATTAGGCCGAATGATTTAGAATAGAATTTCGAATAAACGGAGTGCATAAAACAGAAAAAGAGTAATTAAAATCGAGAACCTAATTCAGAAACCCAAATCTGGGACGTTTGAAGTCCGTGCTAAAAAACATGAGTCACGGTTCACGATTTTTGAAACTTTTGTGGCGAATCATTAGGCCTGATGATTTAGAATCGAAGAGACGGAGTGCATAAAAGAGTAAAAGAGTGCTTCAAATCGAGACCCTAATTTGGAAACCTTAGTCTGGGACGTTTGAAGTACGTGCTAAAAAATGGAGTCACGGTCGATGTTTTTCGAAACTTTTGTGGTGAATCATTAGGACTGATGATTTAGAATCGAATTTTGAAGAAACGGATAGCATAAAACAGTAAAATAGTGCTTAAAATCGAGACCCTAATTCGGTAACCTTAATCTGGGACGTTTGAAGTACGTGCTAAAAAAACCGAGTAACGGTCGACGTTTTTCGAAACTTTTTTGGGGAATCATTCGGCTGGATAATTTAGAATATAATTTCGAAGAAATGGAGTACATAAAACATCTAAAGAGTGCTGAAAATCGAGACCCTAATTCGGAAACCTTAATATTGGACGTTTGAAGTACGTGCTAAAAAAACAGTGTCACGGACGACGTTTTTCGAAACTTTTGTTGGGAATCATTAGGCCGGATGTTTAGAATAGAATTTAGAAGAAACGGAGTGCATAAAAGGGTAAAAGGGTGCTTAAAATCGAGACCCTAATTCGGAAACCTTTGTCTGGGACGTTTGAAGTACGTGCTAAAAAATGGAGTCACGGTCGATGTTTTTCGAAACTTTTGTGGCGAATCATTAGTACTGGTGATTTAGAATCGAATTTCGAAGAAACGGATAGCATAAAACAGTAAAAGAGTGCTTAAAATCGAGACCCTAATTCGGAAACCTTAATCTGGGACGTTTGAAGTACGTTTTAAAAAAACCGAGTCACGGACGACGTTTTTCAAAACTTTTGTTGGGAATCATTAGGCCGAATGATTTCGAATAGAATTTCGAAGAAACGGAGTGCATAAAACAGAAAAAGAGTAATTAAAATCGAGAACCTAATTCAGAAACCCAAATCTGGGACGTTTGAAGTCTGTGCTAAAAAACATGAGTCACGGTTCACGATTTTTGAAACTTTTGTGGCGAATCATTAGGCCTGATGATTTAGAATCGAAGAGACGGAGTGCATAAAAGAGTAAAAGAGTGCTTCAAATCGAGACCCTAATTTGGAAACCTTAATCTGGGACGTTTGAAGTACGTGCTAAAAAATGGAGTCACGGTCGATGTTTTTCGAAACTTTTGTGGCGAATCATTAGTACTGATGATTTAGAATCGAATTTCGAAGAAACGGATAGCATAAAACAGTAAAAGAGTGCTTAAAATCGAGACCCTAATTCGGAAACCTTAATCTGGGATGTTTGAAGTAAGTTTTAAAAAAACCGAGTCACGATCGACGTTTTTCGAAACTTTTGTTGGGAATCATTAGGCCGAATGATTTAGAATAGAATTTCGAATAAACGGAGTGCATAAAACAGAAAAAGAGTAATTAAAATCGAGAACCTAATTCAAAAACCCAAATCTGGGACGTTTGAAGTCCGTGCTAAAAAACATGAGTCACGGTTCACGATTTTTGAAACTTTTGTGGCGAATCATTAGGCCTGATGATTTAGAATCGAAGAGACAGAGTGCATAAAAGAGTAAAAGAGTGCTTCAAATCGAGACCCTAATTTGGAAACCTTAATCTGGGACGTTTGAAGTACGTGCTAAAAAATTGAGTCACGGTCGATGTTTTTCGAAACTTTTGTGGCGTATCATTAGGACTGATGATTTAGAATCGAATTTTGAAGAAACGGATAGCATAAAACAGTAAAATAGTGCTTAAAATCGAGACCCTAATTCGGTAACCTTAATCTGGGACGTTTGAAGTACGTGCTAAAAAAACCGAGTAACGGTCGACGTTTTTCGAAACTTTTTTGGGGAATCATTCGGCTGGATAATTTAGAATATAATTTCGAAGAAATGGAGTACATAAAACAATTAAAGAGTGCTGAAAATCGAGACCCTAATTCGGAAACCTTAATATTGGACGTTTGAAGTACGTGCTAAAAAAACAGTGTCACGGACGACGTTTTTTGAAACTTTTGTTGGGAATCATTAGGCCGGATGTTTAGAATAGAATTTAGAAGAAACGGAGTGCATAAAAGGGTAAAAGGGTGCTTAAAATCGAGACCCTAATTCGGAAACCTTTGTCTGGGACGTTTGAAATACGTGCTAAAAAATGGAGTCACGGTCGATGTTTTTCGAAACTTTTGTGGCGAATCATTAGTACTGGTGATTTAGAATCGAATTTCGAAGAAACGGATAGCATAAAACAGTAAAAGAGTGCTTAAAATCGAGACCCTAATTCGAAAACCTTAATCTGGGACGTTTGAAGTACGTTTTAAAAAAACCGAGTCACGGACGACGTTTTTCAAAACTTTTGTTGGGAATCATTATGCCGAATGATTTCGAATAGGATTTCGAAGAAACGGAGTGCATAAAACAGAAAAAGAGTAATTAAAATCGAGAACCTAATTCAGAAACCCAAATCTGGGACGTTTTGAAGTCCGTGCTAAAAAACATGAGTCACGGTTCACGATTTTTGAAACTTTTGTGGCGAATCAGTAGGCCTGATGATTTAGAATCGAAGAGACGGAGTGTATAAAAGAGTAAAAGAGTGCTTCAAATCGAGACCCTAATTTGGAAACCTTAATCTGGGACGTTTGAAGTACGTGCTAAAAAATGGAGTCACGGTCGATGTTTTTTGAAACTTTTGTGGCGAATCATTAGTACTGATGATTTAGAATCGAATTTCAAAGAAACGGATAGCATAAAACAGTAAAAGAATGCTTAAAATCGAGACCCTAATTCGGAAACCTTAATCTGGGACGTTTGAAGTACGTTCTAAAAAAACCGAGTCACAGTCGACGTTTTTCGAAACTTTTTTGGGGAATCATTCGGCCGAATGATTTAGAATAGAATTTCGAAGAAACGGAGTGCATAAAACAGAAAAAGAGTAATTAAAATCGAGACCCTAATTCGGAAACCCAAATCTGGGACGTTTGAAGTACGTTCTAAAAAAACCGAGTCAATGACGACGTTTTTCGAAACTTTTGTTGGGAATCATTAGGCCGAATGATTTAGAATAGAATTTCGAAGAAACGGAGTGCATAAAACAGAAAAAGAGAAATTAAAATCGAGAACCTAATTCAGAAACCCAAATCTGGGACGTTTGAAGTCCGTGCTAAAAAACATGAGTCACGGTTCACGATTTTTGAAACTTTTGTGGCGAATCATTAGGCCTGATGATTTAGAATCGAAGAGACGGAGTGCATAAAAGAGTAAAAGAGTGCTTCAAATCGAGACCCTAATTTGGAAACCATAATCTGGGACGTTTGAAGTACGTGCTAAAAAAACCGAGTCACGGTCGATGTTTTTCGAAACTTTTGTGGCGAATCATTAGTACTGATGATTTAGAATCGAATTTCGAAGAAACGGATAGCATAAAACAGTAAAAGAGTGCTTAAAATCGAGACCCTAATTTGGAAACCTTAATCTAGAACGTTTGAAGTACGTTCTAAAAAAACCGAGTCACGGACGACGTTTTTCGAAACTTTTTTGGGGAATCATTAGGCCGAATGATTTAGAATAGAATTTCGAAGAAACAGAGTGCATAAAACAGAAAAAGAGTAATTAAAATCGAGAACCTAATTCAGAAACCCAAATCTGGGACGTTTGAAGTCCGTGCTAAAAAACATGAGTCACGGTTCACGATTTTTGAAACTTTTGTGGTGAATCATTAGGCCTGATGATTTAGAATCGAAGAGACGGAGTGCATAAAAGAGTAAAAGAGTGCTTCAAATCGAGACCCTAATTTGGAAACCTTAGTCTGGGACGTTTGAAGTACGTGCTAAAAAATGGAGTCACGGTCGATGTTTTTCGAAACTTTTGTGGTGAATCATTAGGACTGATGATTTAGAATCGAATTTTGAAGAAACGGATAGCATAAAACAGTAAAATAGTGCTTAAAATCGAGACCCTAATTCGGTAACCTTAATCTGGGACGTTTGAAGTACGTGCTAAAAAAACCGAGTAACGGTCGACGTTTTTCGAAACTTTTTTGGGGAATCATTCGGCCGGATAATTTAGAATATAATTTCAAAGAAATGGAGTGCATAAAACAATTAAAGAGTGCTGAAAATCGAGACCCTAATTCGGAAACCTTAATATTGGACGTTTGAAGTACGTGCTAAAAAAACAGTGTCACGGACGACGTTTTTCGAAACTTTTGTTGGGAATCATTAGGCCGGATGTTTAGAATAGAATTTAGAAGAAACGGAGTGCATAAAAGAGTAAAAGGGTGCTTAAAATCGAGACCCTAATTCGGAAACCTTTGTCTGGGACGTTTGAAGTACGTGCTAAAAAATGGAGTCACGGTCGATGTTTTTCGAAACTTTTGTGGCGAATCATTAGTACTGGTGATTTAGAATCGAATTTCGAAGAAACGGATAGCATAAAACAGTAAAAGAGTGCTTAAAATCGAGACCCTAATTCGGAAACCTTAATCTGGGACGTTTGAAGTACGTTTTAAAAAAACCGAGTCACGGACGACGTTTTTCAAAACTTTTGTTGGGAATCATTAGGCCGAATGATTTAGAATAGAATTTCGAAGAAACGGAGTGCATAAAACAGAAAAAGAGTAATTAAAATCGAGAACCTAATTCAGAAACCCAAATCTGGGACGTTTTGAAGTCCGTGCTAAAAAACATGAGTCACGGTTCACGATTTTTGAAACTTTTGTGGCGAATCATTAGGCATGATGATTTAGAATCGAAGAGACGGAGTGCATAAAAGAGTAAAAGAGTGCTTCAAATCGAGACACTAATTTGGAAACCTTAATCTGGGACGTTTGAAGTACGTGCTAAAAAATGGAGTCACGGTCGATGTTTTTCGAAACTTTTGTGGTGAATCATTAGGACTGATGATTTAGAATCGAATTTTGAAGAAACGGAGTGCATAAAAGAGTAAAAGAGTGCTTCAAATCGAGACCGTAATTTGGAAACCTTAATCTGGGAAGTTTGAAGTACGTGCTAAAAAATGGAGTCACGGTCGATGTTTTTCGAAACTTTTGTGGCGAATCATTAGTACTGGTGATTTAGAATCGAATTTCGAAGAAACGGATAGCATAAAACAGTAAAAGAGTGCTTAAAATCGAGACCCTAATTCGGAAACCTTAATCTTGGACGTTTGAAGTACGTTGTAAAAAAACCGAGTCACGGACGACGTTTTTCGAAACTTTTGTTGGGAATCATTAGGCCGAATTATTTAGAATAGAATTTCGAAGAAACGGAGTGCATAAAACAGAAAAATAGTAATTAAAATAGAGAACCTAATTCAGAAACCCAAATCTGGGACGTTTGAAGTCCGTGCTAAAAAACATGAGTCACGGTTCACGATTATTGAAACTTTTGTGGCGAATCATTAGGCCTGATGATTTAGAATCGAGGAGACGGAGTGCATAAAAGAGTAAAAGAGTGCTTCAAATCGAGACCCTAATGTGGAAACCTTAATCTGGGACGTTTGAAGTACGTGCTAAAAAATGGAGTCACGGTCGATGTTTTTCGAAACTTTTGTGGTGAATCATTAGTACTGGTGATTTAGAATCGAATTTCGAAGAAACGGATAGCATAAAACAGTAAAAGAGTGCTTAAAATCGAGACCCTAATTAGGAAACCTTAATCTGGGACGTTTGAAGTACGTTCTAAAAAAACCGAGTCACGGACGACGTTTTTCGAAACTTTTGTTGGGAATCATTAGGCCGAATGATTTAGAATAGAATTTCGAAGAAACGGAGTGCATAAAATAGAAAAAGAGTAATTAAAATTGAGAACCTAATTCAGATACCCAAATCTGGGACGTTTGAAGTCCGTGCTAAAAAACATGAGTCACGGTTCACGATTTTTGAAACTTTTGTGGCGAATCATTAGGCCTGATGATTTAGAATCGAAGAGACGGAGTGCATAAAAGAGTAAAAGAGTGCTTCAAATCGAGACCGTAATTTGGAAACCTTAATCTGGGAAGTTTGAAGTACGTGCTAAAAAATGGAGTCACGGTCGATGTTTTTCGAAACTTTTGTGGCGAATCATTAGTACTGGTGATTTAGAATCGAATTTCGAAGAAACGGATAGCATAAAACAGTAAAAGAGTGCTTAAAATCGAGACCCTAATTCGGAAACCTTAATCTTGGACGTTTGAAGTACGTTGTAAAAAAACCGAGTCACGGACGACGTTTTTCGAAACTTTTGTTGGGAATCATTAGGCCGAATTATTTAGAATAGAATTTCGAAGAAACGGAGTGCATAAAACAGAAAAATAGTAATTAAAATAGAGAACCTAATTCAGAAACCCAAATCTGGGACGTTTGAAGTCCGTGCTAAAAAACATGAGTCACGGTTCACGATTTTTGAAACTTTTGTGGCGACCATTAGGCCTGATGTTTAGAATCGAAGAGACGGAGTGCATAAAAGAGTAAAAGAGTGCTTCAAATCGAGACCCTAATTTGGAAACCTTAATCTGGGACGTTTGAAGTACGTGCTAAAAAATGGAGTCACGGTCGATGTTTTTCGAAACTTCTGTGGCGAATCATTAGGACTGATGATTTAGAATCGAATTTTAAAGAAACGGATAGCATAAAATAGTAAAATAGTGCTTAAAATCGAGACCCTAATTCGGTAACCTTAATCTGGGACGTTTGAAGTACGTGCTAAACAAACCGAGTCACAGACGACGTTTTTAGAAATTTTTTTTGGGAATCATTAGGCCGAATGATTTAGAATAGAATTTCGAAGAAACGGAGTGTATAAAACAATTAAAGAGTGCTGAAAATCGAGACCCTAATTCGGAAACCTTAATATTGGACATTTGAAGTACGTGCTAAAAAAACAGTGTCACGGACGACGTTTTTCGAAACTTTTGTTGGGAATCATTAGGCCGGATGTTTAGAATAGAATTTAGAAGAAACGGAGTGCATAAAAGAGTAAAAGGGTGCTTAAAATCGAGACCCTAATTCGGAAACCTTTGTCTGGGACGTTTGAAGTACGTGCTAAAAAATGGAGTCACGGTCGATGTTTTTCGAAACTTTTGTGGCGAATCATTAGTACTGATGATTTAGAATCGAATTTCGAAGAAACGGATAGCATAAAACAGTAAAAGGGTGCTTAAAATCGAGACCCTAATTCGAAAACCTTAATCTGGGACGTTTGAAGTACGTTCTAAAAAAACCGAGTCACGGACGACGTTTTTCGAAACTTTTGTTGGGAATCATTAGGCCGAATGATTTAGAATAGAATTTCGAATAAACGAAGTGCATAAAACAGAAAAACAGTAATTAAAATCGAGAACCTAATTCATAAACCCAAATCTGGGACGTTTGAAGTCCGTGCTAAAAAACATGAGTCACGGTTCACGATTTTTGAAACTTTTGTGGCGAATCATTAGGCCTGATGATTTAGAATCGAAGAGATGGAGTGCATAAAAGAGTAAAAGAGTGCTTCAAATCGAGACCCTAATTTGGAAACCTTAATCTGGGAAGTTTGAAGTACGTGCTAAAAAATGGAGTCACGGTCGATGTTTTTCGAAACTTTTGTGGCGAATCATTAGTACTGGTGATTTAGAATCGAATTTCGAAGAAACGGATAGCATAAAACAGTAAAAGAGTGCTTAAAATCGAGACCCTAATTCGGAAACCTTAATCTGGGACGTTTGAAGTACGTTGTAAAAAAACCGAGTCACGGTCGACATTTTTCGAAACTTTTGTTGGGAATCATTAGGCCGAATGAATTAGAATAGAATTTCGAATAAACGGAGTGCATAAAACAGAAAAAGAGTAATTAAAATCGAGAACCTAATTCATAAACCCAAATCTGGGACGTTTGAAGTCCGTGCTAAAAAACATGAGTCACGGTTCACGATTTTTGAAACTTTGTTGGCGAATCATTAGGCCTGATGATTTAGAATCGAAGAGACGGAGTGCATAAAAGAGTAAAAGAGTGCTTCAAATCGAGACCCTAATTTGGAAACCTTAATCTGGGACGTTTGAAGTACGTGCTAAAAAATGGAGTCACGGTCGATGTTTTTCGAAACTTTTGTGGCGAATCATTAGGACTGATGATTTAGAATCGAATTTTGAAGAAACGGATAGCATAAAACAGTAAAATAGTGCTTAAAATCGAGACCCTAATTCGGTAACCTTAATCTGGGACGTTTGAAGTACGTGCTAAAAAAACCGAGTAACGGTCGACGTTTTTCGAAACTTTTTTGGGGAATCATTCGGCTGGATAATTTAGAATATAATTTCGAAGAAACGGAGTGCATAAAACAATTAAAGAGTGCTGAAAATCGAGACCCTAATTCGGAAACCTTAATAGTGGACATTTGAAGTACGTGCTAAAAACACAGTGTCACGGACGACGTTTTTCGAAACTTTTGTTGGGAATCATTAGGCCGGATGTTTAGAATAGAATTTGAAGAAACGGAGTTCATAAAAGAGTAAAAGGGTGCTTAAAATCGAGACCCTAATTCGGAAACCTTTGTCTGGGACGTTTGAAGTACGTGCTAAAAAATGGAGTCACGGTCGATGTTTTTCGAAACTTTTGTGGCGAATCATTAGTACTGGTGATTTAGAATCGAATTTCGAAGAAACGGATAGCATAAAACAGTAAAAGAGTGCTTAAAATCGAGACCCTAATTTGGAAACCTTAATCTTGGACGTTTGAAGTACGTTCTAAAAAAACCGAGTCACGGACGACGTTTTTCGAAACTTTTGTTGGGAATCATTAGGCCGAATGATTTAGAATAGAATTTCGAATAAACGAAGTGCATAAAACAGAAAAAGAGTAATTAAAATCAAGAACCTAATTCATAAACCCAAATCTGGGATGTTTGAAGAACGTGCTAAAAAACATGAGTCACGGTTCACGATTTTTGAAACTTTTGTGGCGAATCATTAGGCCTGATGATTTAGAATCGAAGAGACGGAGTGCATAAAAGAGTAAAAGTGTGCTTCAAATCGAGACTCTAATTTGGAAACCTTAATCTGGGAAGTTTGAAGTACGTGCTAAAAAATGGAGTCCCGGTCGATGTTTTTCGAAACTTTTGTGGCGAATCATTAGTACTGGTGATTTAGAATCGAATTTCGAAGAAACGGATAGCATAAAACAGTAAAAGAGTGCTTAAAATCGAGACCCTAATTCGGAAACCTTAATCTGGGACGTTTGAAGTACGTTTTAAAAAAACCGAGTCACGGACGACGTTTTTCGAAACTTTTGTTGGGAATCATTAGGCCGAATGATTTAGAATAGAATTTCGAATAAACGGAGTGCATAAAACAGAAAAAGAGTAATTAAAATCGAGAACCGAATTCAGAAACCCAAATCTGGGACGTTTGAAGTCCGTGCTAAAAAACACGAGTCACGGTTCACGATTTTTGAAACTTTTGTGGCGAATCATTAGGCCTGATGATTTAGAATCGAAGAGACGGAGTGCATAAAAGAGTAAAAGAGTGCTTCAAATCGAGACCCTAATTTGGAAACCTTAATCTGGGACATTTGAAGTACGTGCTAAAAAATGGAGTCACGGTCGATGTTTTTCGAAACTTTTGTGGCGAATCATTAGGACTGATGATTTAGAATCGAATTTTGAAGAAACGGATAACATAAAACAGTAAAATAGTGCTTAAAATCGAGACCCTAATTCGGTAACCTTAATCTGGGACGTTTGAAGTACGTGTTAAAAAAACCGAGTAACGGTCGACGTTTTTCGAAACTTTTTTGGGGAATCATTCGGCTGGATAATTTAGAATATAATTTCGAAGAAACGGAGTGCATAAAACAATTAAAGAGTGCTGAAAATCGAGACCCTAATTCGGAAACCTTAATATTGGACGTTTGAAGTACGTGCTAAAAACACAGTGTCACGGACGACGTTTTTCGAAACTTTTGTTGGGAATCATTAGGCCGGATGTTTAGAATAGAATTTAGAAGAAACGGAGTGCATAAAAGAGTAAAAGGGTGCTTAAAATCGAGACCCTAATTCGGAAACCTTTGTCTGGGACGTTTGAAGTACGTGCTAAAAAATGGAGTCCCGGTCGATGTTTTTCGAAACTTTTGTGGCGAATCATTAGTACTGGTGATTTAGAATCGAATTTCGAAGAAACGGATAGCATAAAACAGTAAAAGAGTGCTTAAAATCGAGACCCTAATTCGGAAACCTTAATCTGGGACGTTTGAAGTACGTTTTAAAAAAACCGAGTCACGGACGACGTTTTTCAAAACTTTTGTTGGGAATCATTAGGCCGAATGATTTAGAATAGAATTTCGAAGAAACGGAGTGCATAAAACAGAAAAAGAGTAATTAAAATCGAGAACCTAATTCAGAAACCCAAATCTGGGACGTTTTGAAGTCCGTGCTAAAAAACATGAGTCACGGTTCACGATTTTTGAAACTTTTGTGGCGAATCATTAGGCATGATGATTTAGAATGGAAGAGACGGAGTGCATAAAAGAGTAAAAGAGTGCTTCAAATCGAGACACTAATTTGGAAACCTTAATCTGGGACGTTTGAAGTACGTGCTAAAAAATGGAGTCACGGTCGATGTTTTTCGAAACTTCTGTGGCGAATCATTAGGACTGATGATTTAGAATCGAATTTTAAAGAAACGGATAGCATAAAATAGTAAAATAGTGCTTAAAATCGAGACCCTAATTCGGTAACCTTAATCTGGGACGTTTGAAGTACGTGCTAAACAAACCGAGTCACAGACGACGTTTTTAGAATTTTTTTTTGGGAATCATTAGGCCGAATGATTTAGAATAGAATTTCGAAGAAACGGAGTGTATAAAACAATTAAAGAGTGCTGAAAATCGAGACCCTAATTCGGAAACCTTAATATTGGACATTTGAAGTACGTGCTAAAAAAACAGTGTCACGGACGACGTTTTTCGAAACTTTTGTTGGGAATCATTAGGCCGGATGTTTAGAATAGAATTTAGAAGAAACGGAGTGCATAAAAGAGTAAAAGGGTGCTTAAAATCGAGACCCTAATTCGGAAACCTTTGTCTGGGACGTTTGAAGTACGTGCTAAAAAATGGAGTCACGGTCGATGTTTTTCGAAACTTTTGTGGCGAATCATTAGTACTGATGATTTAGAATCGAATTTCGAAGAAACGGATAGCATAAAACAGTAAAAGGGTGCTTAAAATCGAGACCCTAATTCGAAAACCTTAATCTGGGACGTTTGAAGTACGTTCTAAAAAAACCGAGTCACGGACGACGTTTTTCGAAACTTTTGTTGGGAATCATTAGGCCGAATGATTTAGAATAGAATTTCGAATAAACGAAGTGCATAAAACAGAAAAACAGTAATTAAAATCGAGAACCTAATTCATAAACCCAAATCTGGGACGTTTGAAGTCCGTGCTAAAAAACATGAGTCACGGTTCACGATTTTTGAAACTTTTGTGGCGAATCATTTGGCCTGATGATTTAGAATCGAAGAGACGGAGTGCATAAAAGAGTAAAAGAGTGCTTCAAATCGAGACCCTAATTTGGAAACCTTAATCTGGGAAGTTTGAAGTACGTGCTAAAAAATCGAGTCACGGTCGATGTTTTTCGAAACTTTTGTGGCGAATCATTAGTACTGGTGATTTAGAATCGAATTTCGAAGAAACGGATAGCATAAAACAGTAAAAGAGTGCTTAAAATCGAGACCCTAATTCGGAAACCTTAATCTGGGACGTTTGAAGTATGTTGTAAAAAAACCGAGTCACGGTCGACATTTTTCGAAACTTTTGTTGGGAATCATTAGGCCGAATGATTTAGAATAGAATTTCGAAGAAACGGAGTGCATAAAACAGAAAAAGAGTAATTAAAATCGAGAACCTAATTCATAAACCGAAATCTGGGACGTTTGAAGTCCGTGCTAAAAAACATGAGTCACGGTTCACGATTTTTGAAACTTTTGTGGCGAATCATTAGGCCTGATGATTTAGAATCGAAGAGACGGAGTGCATAAAAGAGTAAAAGAGTGCTTCAAATCGAGACCCTAATTTGGAAACCTTAATCTGGGACGTTTGAAGTACGTGCTAAAAAATGGAGTCACGGTCGATGTTTTTCGAAACTTTTGTGGCGAATCATTAGGACTGATGATTTAGAATCGAATTTTGAAGAAACGGATAGCATAAAACAGTAAAATAGTGCTTAAAATCGAGACCCTAATTCGGTAACCTTAATCTGGGACGTTTGAAGTACGTGCTAAAAAAACCGAGTAACGGTCGACGTTTTTCGAAACTTTTTTGGGGAATCATTCGGCCGGATAATTTAGAATATAATTTCGAAGAAACGGATAGCATAAAACAGTAAAAGAGTGCTTAAAATCGAGGCCCTAATTCGGAAACCTTAATCTGGGACGTTTGAAGTACGTTTTAAAAAAACCGAGTCACGGACGACGTTTTTCGAAATTTTTGTTGGGAATCATTAAGCCGAATGATTTAGAATAGAATTTCGAAGAAACGGAGTGCATAAAACAGAAAAAGAGTAATTAAAATCGAGAACCTAATTCAGAAACCCAAATCTGGGACGTTTTGAAGTCCGTGCTAAAACACATGAGTCACGGTTCACGATTTTTGAAACTTTTGTGGCGAATCATTAGGCCTGATGATTTAGAATCGAAGAGACGGAGTGCATAAAAGAGTAAAAGAGTGCTTCAAATCGAGACCCTAATTTGGAAACCTTAATCTGGGACGTTTGAAGTACGTGCTAAAAAATGGAGTCACGGTCGATGTTTTTCGAAACTTTTGTGGCGAATCATTAGGACTGATGATTTAGAATCGAATTTTGAAGAATCGGATAGCATAAAACAGTAAAATAGTGCTTAAAATCGAGACCCTAATTCGGTAACCTTAATCTGGGACGTTTGAAGTACGTGCTAAAAAAACCGAGTAACGGTCGACGTTTTTCGAAACTTTTTTGGGGAATCATTCGGCTGGATAATTTAGAATATAATTTCGAAGAAACGGAGTGCATAAAACAATTAAAGAGTGCTGAAAATCGAGACCCTAATTCGGAAACCTTAATATTGGACGTTTGAAGTACGTGCTAAAAACACAGTGTCACGGACGACGTTTTTCGAAACTTTTGTTGGGAATCATTAGGCCGGATGTTTAGAATAGAATTTAGAAGAAACGGAGTGCATAAAAGAGTAAAAGGGTGCTTAAAATCGAGACCCTAATTCGGAAACCTTTGTCTGGGACGTTTGAAGTACGTGCTAAAAAATGGAGTCACGGTCGATGTTTTTCGAAACTTTTGTGGCGAATCATTAGTACTGATGATTTAGAATCGAATTTCGAAGAAACGGATAGCATAAAACAGTAAAAGGGTGCTTAAAATCGAGACCCTAATTCGGAAACCTTAATCTGGGACGTTTGAAGTACGTTCTAAAAAAACCGAGTCACGGACGACGTCTTTCGAATCTTTTGTTGGGAATCATTAGGCCGAATGATTTAGAATAGAATTTCGAATAAACGGAGTGCATAAAACAGAAAAAGAGTAATTAAAATCGAGAACCTAATTCATAAACCCAAATCTGGGACGTTTGAAGTCCGTGCTAAAAAACATGAGTCACGGTTCACGATTTTTGAAACTTTTGTGGCGAATCATTAGGCCTGATGATTTAGAATCGAAGAGACGGAGTGCATAAAAGAGTAAAAGGGTGCTTCAAATTGAGACCCTAATTTGGAAACCTTAATCTGGGACGTTTGAAGTACGTGCTAAAAAATGGAGTCACGGTCGATGTTTTTCGAAACTTTTGTGGCGAATCATTAGGACTGATGATTTAGAATCGAATTTTGAAGAAACGGATAGCATAAAACACTAAAATAGTGCTTAAAATCGAGACCCTAATTCGGAAACCTTAATCTGGGACGTTTGAAGTACGTTCTAAAAAAACCGAGTCACGGACGACGTTTTTCGAATCTTTTGTTGGGAATCATTAGGCCGAATGATTTAGAATAGAATTTCGAATAAACGGAGTGCATAAAACAGAAAAAGAGTAATTAAAATCGAGAACCTAATTCATAAACCCAAATCTGGGACGTTTGAAGTCCGTGCTAAAAAACATGAGTCACGATTCACGATTTTTGAAACTTTTGTGGCGAATCATTAGGCCTGATGATTTAGAATCGAAGAGACGGAGTGCATAAAAGAGTAAAAGAGTGCTTCAAATCGAGACCCTAATTTGGAAACCTTAATCTGGGACGTTTGAAGTACGTGCTAAAAAATGGAGTCACGGTCGATGTTTTTCGAAACTTTTGTGGCGAATCATTAGGACTGATGATTTAGAATCGAATTTTGAAGAAACGGATAGCATAAAACAGTAAAATAGTGCTTAAAATCGAGACCCTAATTCAGTAACCTTAATCTGGGACGTTTGAAGTACGTGCTAAAAAAACCGAGTAACGGTCGACGTTTTTCGAAACTTTTTTGGGGAATCATTCGGCTGGATAATTTAGAATATAATTTCGAAGAAACGGAGTGCATAAAACAATTAAAGAGTGCTGAAAATCGAGACCCTAATTTGGAAACCTTAATCTGGGACGTTTGAAGTACGTGCTAAAAAATGCAGTCACGGTCGATGTTTTTCGAAACTTTTGTGGCGAATCATTAGTACTGGTGATTTAGAATCGAATTTCGAAGAAACGGATAGCATAAAACAGTAAAAGAGTGCTTAAAATCGAGACCCTAATTCGGAAACCTTAATCTGGGACGTTTGAAGTACGTTCTGAAAAAACCGAGTCACGGACGACGTTTTTCGAAACTTTTGTTGGGAATCATTAGGCCGAATGATTTAGAATAGAATTTCGAAGAAACGGAGTGCATAAAACAGAAAAAGAGTAACTAAAATCGAGAACCTAATTCAGAAACCCAAATCTGGGACGTTTGAAGTCCGTGCTAAAAAACATGAGTCACGGTTCACGATTTTTGAAACCTTTGTGGCGATCATTAGGCCTGATGATTTAGAATCGAAGAGACGGAGTGCATAAAAGAGTAAAAGAGTGCTTCAAATCGAGACCCTAATTTGGAAACCTTAATCTGGGACGTTTGAAGTACGTGCTAAAAAAACCGAGTCACGGTCGATGTTTTTCCAAACTTTTGTGGCGAATCATTAGGACTGATGATTTAGAATCGAATTTTGATGAAACGGATAGCATAAAACAGTAAAATAGTGCTTAAAATCGAGACCCTAATTCGGTAATCTTAATCTGGGATGTTTGAAGTACGTGCTAAAAAAACCGAGTCACAGACGACGTTTTTAGAAAATTTTGTTGGGAATCATTAGGCCGAATGATTTAGAATAGAATTTCGAAGAAACGGAGTGTATAAAACATTTAAAGAGTGCTGAAAATCGAGACCCTAATTCGGAAACCTTAATATTGGACGTTTGAAGTACGTGCTAAAAAAATAGTGTCACGGACGACGTTTTTCGAAACTTTTGTGGGGAATCATTAGGCCGGATGTTTAGAATAGAATTTAGAAGAACGGAGTGCATAAAAGAGTAAAAGGGTGCTTAAAATCGAGACCCTAATTCGGAAACCTTTGTCTGGGACGTTTGAAGTACGTGCTAAAAAATGGAGTGACGGTCGATGTTTTTCGAAACTTTTGTGGCGAATCATTAGGACTGATGATTTAGAATCGAATTTTGAAGAAACGGATAGCATAAAAAAGTAAAATAGTGCTTAAAATCGAGACCCTAATTCGGTAACCTTAATCTGGGATGTTTGAAGTACGTGCTAAAAAAACAGTGTCACGGACGACGTTTTTCGAAACTTTTGTTGGGAATCATTAGGCCGGATGTTTAGAATAGAATTATAAGAAACGGAGTGCATAAAAGAGTAAAAGGGTGCTTAAAATCGAGACCCTAATTCGGAAACCTTTGTCTGGGACGTTTGAAGTACGTGCTAAAAAATGCAGTCACGGTCGATGTTTTTCGAAACTTTTGTGGCAAATCATTAGTACTGATGATTTAGAATCGAATTTCGAAGAAACGGATAGCATAAAACAGTAAAAGAGTGCTTAAAATCGAGACCCTAATTCGGAAACCTTAATCTGGGACGTTTGAAGTACGTTCTAAAAAAATCGAGTCACGGACGACGTTTTTCGAAACTTTTGTTGGGAATCATTAGGCCAAATGATTTAGAATAGAATTTCGAAGAAACGGAGTGCATAAAACAGAAAAAGAGTAACTAAAATCGAGAACCTAATTCAGAAACCCAAATCTGGGACGTTTGAAGTCCGTGCTAAAAAACATGAGTCATGGTTCACGATTTTTGAAACTTTTGTGGCGAATCATTAGGCCTGATGATGTAGAATCGAAGAGACGGAGTGCATAAAAGAGTAAAAGAGTGCTTCAAATCGAGGCCCTAATTTGGAAAACTTAATCAGGGACGTTTGAAGTACGTGCTAAAAAATGGAGTCACGGTCGATGTTTTTCGAAACTTTTGTGGCGAATCATTAGGACTGATGATTTAGAATCGAATTTTGAAGAAACGGATAGCATAAAAAAGTAAAATAGTGCTTAAAATCTAGACCCTAATTCGGTAACCTTAATCTGGGACGTTTGAAGTACGTGCTAAAAAAACCGAGTCACAGACGACGTTTTTAGAAAAGTTTGTTGGGAATCATTAGGCCGAATGATTTAGAATAGAATTTCGAAGAAACAGAGTGTATAAAACAATTAAAGAGTGCTGAAAATCGAGACCCAAATTCGGAAACCTTAATATTGGACGTTTGAAGTACGTGCTAAAAAAACAGTGTCACGGACGACGTTTTTCGAAACTTTTGTTGGGAATCATTAGGCCGGATGTTTAGAATAGAATTCAGAAGAAACGGAGTGCATAAAAGAGTAAAAGGGTGCTTAAAATAGAGACCCTAATTCGGAAACCTTTGTCTGGGACGTTTGAAGTACGTGCTAAAAAATGCAGTCACGGTCGATGTTTTTCGAAACTTTTGTGGCGAATCATTAGTACTGATGATTTAGAATCGAATTTCGAAGAAACGAATAGCATAAAACAGTAAAAGAGTGCTTAAAATCGAGACCCTAATTCGGAAACCTTAATCTGGGACGTTTGAAGTACGTTTTAAAAAAACCGAGTCACGGACGACGTTTTTTGAAACTTTTGTTGGGAATCATTAGGCCGAATGATTTAGAATAGAATTTCGAATAAACGGAGTGCATAAAACAGAAAAAGAGTAATTAAAATTGAGAACCTAATTCATAAACCCAAATCTGGGACGTTTGAAGTCCGTGCTAAAAAACATGAGTCACGGTTCACGATTTTTGAAACTTTTGTGGCGAATCATTAGGCCTGATGATTTAGAATCGAAGAGACGGAGTGCATAAAAGAGTAAAAGAGTGCTTCAAATCGAGACCCTAATTTGGAAACCTTGATCTGGGACGTTTGAAGTACGTGCTAAAAAATGGAGTCACGGTCGATGTTTTTCGAAACTTTTGTGGCGAATCATTAGGACTGATGATTTAGAATCGAATTTTGAAGAAACGGATAGCATAAAACAGTAAAATAGTGCTTAAAATCGAGACCCTAATTCGGTAACCTTAATCTGGGACGTTTGAAGTACGTGCTAAAAAAACCGAGTAACGGTCGACGTTTTTCGAAACTTTTTTGGGGAATCATTCGGCTGGATAATTTAGAATATAATTTCGAAGAAACGGAGTGCATAAAACAATTAAAGAGTGCTGAAAATCGAGACCCTAATTCGGAAACCTTAATATTGGACGTTTGAAGTACGTGCTAAAAACACAGTGTCACGGACGACGTTTTTCGAAACTTTTGTTGGGAATCATTAGGCTGGATGTTTAGAATAGAATTTAGAAGAAACGGAGTGCATAAAAGAGTAAAAGGGTGCTTAAAATCGAGACCCTAATTCGGAAACCTTTGTCTGGGACGTTTGAAGTACGTGCTAAAAAATGGAGTCACGGTCGATGTTTTTCGAAACTTTTGTGGCGAATCATTAGTACTGATGATTTAGAATCGAATTTCGAAGAAACGGATAGCATAAAACAGTAAAAGGGTGCTTAAAATCGAGACCCTAATTCGGAAACCTTAATCTGGGACGTTTGAAGTACGTTCTAAAAAAACCGAGTCACGGACGACGTTTTTCGAAACTTTTGTTGGGAATCATTAGGCCGAATGATTTAGAATAGAATTTCGAATAAACGAAGTGCATAAAACAGAAAAAAAGTAATTAAAATCGAGAACCTAATTCATAAACCCAAATCTGGGACGTTTGAAGTCCGTGCTAAAAAACATGAGTCACGGTTCACGATTTTTGAAACTTTTGTGGCGAATCATTAGGCCTGATGATTTAGAATCGAAGAGACGGAGTGCATAAAAGAGTAAAAGAGTGCTTCAAATCGAGACCCTAATTTGGAAACCTTAATCTGGGAAGTTTGAAGTACGTGCTAAAAAATGGAGTCACGGTCGATGTTTTTCGAAACTTTTGTGGCGAATCATTAGTACTGGTGATTTAGAATCGAATTTCGAAGAAACGGATAGCATAAAACAGTAAAAGAGTGCTTAAAATCGAGACCCTAATTCGGAAACCTTAATCTGGGACGTTTGAAGTACGTTCTAAAAAAACCGAGTCACGGACGACGTCTTTCGAATCTTTTGTTGGGAATCATTAGGCCGAATGATTTAGAATAGAATTTCGAATAAACGGAGTGCATAAAACAGAAAAAGAGTAATTAAAATCGAGAACCTAATTCATAAACCCAAATCTGGGACGTTTGAAGTCCGTGCTAAAAAACATGAGTCACGGTTCACGATTTTTGAAACTTTTGTGGCGAATCATTAGGCCTGATGATTTAGAATCGAAGAGACGGAGTGCATAAAAGAGTAAAAGAGTGCTTCAAATCGAGACCCTAATTCGGAAACCTTTGTCTGGGACGTTTGAAGTACGTGCTAAAAAATGGAGTCACGGTCGATGTTTTTCGAACCTTTAGTGGCGAATCATTAGTACTGGTGATTTAGAATCGAATTTCGAAGAAACGAATAGCATAAAAAAATAAAAGAGTGCTTAAAATCGAAACCCTAATTCGGAAACCTTAATCTGGGACGTTTGAAGTACGTGCTAAAAAATGGAGTCACGGTCGATGTTTTTTTAGAAACTTTTTTGGGGAATCATTCGGCCGGATAATTTAGAATATAATTTCGAAGAAATGGAGTGCATAAAACAATTAAAGAGTGCTGAAAATCGAGACCCTAATTCGGAAAGCTTAATATTGGACGTTTGAAGTACGTGCTAAAAAAATAGTGTCACGGACGACGTTTTTCGAAACTATTGTTGGGAATCATTAGGCCGAATGATTTAGAATAGAATTTCGAAGAAACGGAGTGCATAAAACAGAAAAAGAGTAATTAAAATCGAGAACCTAATTCAGAAACCCAAATCTGGGACGTTTGAAGTCCGTGCTAAAAAACATGAGTCACGGTTCACGATTATTGAAACTTTTGTGGCGAATCATTAGGCCTGATGATTTAGAATCGAGGAGACGGAGTGCATAAAAGAGTAAAAGAGTGCTTCAAATCGAGACCCTAATTTGAAAACCTTAATCTGGGACGTTTGAAGTACGTGCTAAAAAATGGAGTCACGGTCGATGTTTTTCGAAACTTTTGTGGCGAATCATTAGGACTGATGATTTAGAATCGAATTTTGAAGAAACGGATAGCATAAAAAAGTAAAATAGTGCTTAAAATCGAGACCCTAATTCGGTAACCTTAATCTGGGATGTTTGAAGTACGTGCTAAAAAAACCGAGTCACAGACGACGTTTTTAGAAAAGTTTGTTGGGTATCATTAGGCCGAATGATTTAGAATAGAATTTCGAAGAAACGGAGTGTATAAAACAATTAAAGAGTGCTGAAAATCGAGACCCTAATTCGGAAACCTTAATATTGGACGTTTGAAGTACGTGCTAAAAAAACAGTGTCACGGACGACGTTTTTCGAAACTTTTGTTGGGAATCATTAGGCCGGATGTTTAGAATAGAATTATAAGAAACGGAGTGCATAAAAGAGTAAAAGGGTGCTTAAAATCGAGACCCTAATTCGGAAACCTTTGTCTGGGACGTTTGAAGTAGTGCTAAAAAATGGAGTCACGGTCGATGTTTTTCGAAACTTTTGTGGCGAATCATTAGTACTGATGATTTAGAATCGAATTTCGAAGAAACGGATAGCATAAAACAGTAAAAGGGTGCTTAAAATCGAGACCCTAATTCGGAAACCTTAATCTGGGACGTTTGAAGTACGTTCTAAAAAAACCGAGTCACGGACGACGTTTTTCGAAACTTTTGTTGGGAATCATTAGGCCGAATGATTTAGAATAGAATTTCTAAGAAACGGAGTGCATAAATCAGAAAAAGTGTAATTAAAATCGAGAACCTAATTCAGAAACCCAAATCTGGGACGTTTGAAGTCCGTGCTAAAAAACATGAGTCACGGTTCACGATTTTTGAAACTTTTGTGGCGAATCATTAGGCCTGATGATTTAGAATCGAAGAGACGGAGTGCATAAAAGAGTAAAAGAGTGCTTCAAATCGAGACCCTAATTCGGAAACCTTTGTCTGGGACGTTTGAAGTACGTGCTAAAAAATGGAGTCACGGTCGATGTTTTTCGAACCTTTAGTGGCGAATCATTAGTACTGGTGATTTAGAATCGAATTTCGAAGAAACGAATAGCATAAAAAAATAAAAGAGTGCTTAAAATCGAAACCCTAATTCGGAAACCTTAATCTGGGACGTTTGAAGTACGTGCTAAAAAATGGAGTCACGGTCGATGTTTTTCGAAACTTTTTTGGGGAATCATTCGGCCGGATAATTTAGAATATAATTTCGAAGAAATGGAGTGCATAAAACAATTAAAGAGTGCTGAAAATCGAGACCCTAATTCGGAAAGCTTAATATTGGACGTTTGAAGTACGTGCTAAAAAAATAGTGTCACAGACGACGTTTTTCGAAACTATTGTTGGGAATCATTAGGCCGAATGATTTAGAATAGAATTTCGAAGAAACGGAGTGCATAAAACAGAAAAAGAGTAATTAAAATCGAGAACCTAATTCAGAAACCCAAATCTGGGACGTTTGAAGTCCGTGCTAAAAAACATGAGTCACGGTTCACGATTATTGAAACTTTTGTGGCGAATCATTAGGCCTGATGATTTAGAATCGAGGAGACGGAGTGCATAAAAGAGTAAAAGAGTGCTTCAAATCGAGACCCTAATTTGGAAACCTTAATCTGGGACGTTTGAAGTACGTGCTAAAAAATGGAGTCACGGTCGATGTTTTTCGAAACTTTTGTGGCGAATCATTAGGACTGATGATTTAGAATCGAATTTTGAAGAAATGGATAGCATAAAAAAGTAAAATAGTGCTTAAAATCGAGACCCTAATTCGGTAACCTTAATCTGGGATGTTTGAAGTACGTGCTAAAAAAACCGAGTCACAGACGACGTTTTTAGAAAAGTTTGTTGGGTATCATTAGGCCGAATGATTTAGAATAGAATTTCGAAGAAACGGAGTGCATAAAACAATTAAAGAGTGCTGAAAATCGAGACCCTAATTCGGAAACCTTAATATTGGACGTTTGAAGTACGTGCTAAAAACACAGTGTCACGGACGACGTTTTTCGAAACGTTTGTTTGGAATCATTAGGCCGGATGTTTAGAATAGAATTTAGAAGAAACGGAGTGCATAAAAGAGTAAAAGGGTGCTTAAAATCGAGACCCTAATTCGGAAACCTTTGTCTGGGACGTTTGAAGTAGTGCTAAAAAATGGAGTCACGGTCAATGTTTTTCGAAACTTTTGTGGCGAATCATTAGTACTGATGATTTAGAATCGAATTTCGAAGAAACGGATAGCATAAAACAGTAAAAGGGTGCTTAAAATCGAGACCCTAATTCGGAAACCTTAATCTGGGACGTTTGAAGTACGTTCTAAAAAAACCGAGTCACGGACGACGTTTTTCGAAACTTTTGTTGGGAATCATTAGGCCGAATGATTTAGAATAGAATTTCTAAGAAACGGAGTGCATAAATCAGAAAAAGTGTAATTAAAATCGAGAACCTAATTCAGAAACCCAAATCTGGGACGTTTGAAGTCCGTGCTAAAAAACATGAGTCACGGTTCACGATTTTTGAAACTTTTGTGGCGAATCATTAGGCCTGATGATTTAGAATCGAAGAGACGGAGTGCATAAAAGAGTAAAAGAGTGCTTCAAATCGAGACCCTAATTCGGAAACCTTGGTCTGGGACGTTTGAATCACGTGCTAAAAAATGGAGTCACGGTCGATGTTTTTCGAACCTTTAGTGGCGAATCATTAGTACTGGTGATTTAGAATCGAATTTCGAAGAAACGAATAGCATAAAAAAATAAAAGAGTGCTTAAAATCGAAACCCTAATTCGGAAACCTTAATCTGGGACGTTTGAAGTACGTGCTAAAAAATGGAGTCACGGTCGATGTTTTTTTAGAAACTTTTTTGGGGAATCATTCGGCCGGATAATTTAGAATATAATTTCGAAGAAATGGAGTGCATAAAACAATTAAAGAGTGCTGAAAATCGAGACCCTAATTCGGAAAGTTTAATATTGGACGTTTGAAGTACGTGCTAAAAAAATAGTGTCACGGACGACGTTTTTCGAAACTATTGTTGGGAATCATTAGGCTGAATGATTTAGAATAGAATTTCGAAGAAACAGAGTGCATAAAACAAAAAAAGAGTAATTAAAATCGAGAACCTAATTCAGAAACCCAAATCTGGGACGTTTGAAGTCCGTGCTAAAAAACATGAGTCACGGTTCACGATTATTGAAACTTTTGTGGCGAATCATTAGGCCTGATGATTTAGAATCGAGGAGACGGAGTGCATAAAAGAGTAAAAGAGTGCTTCAAATCGAGACCCTAATTTGGAAACCTTAATCTGGGACGTTTGAAGTACGTGCTAAAAAATGGAGTCACGGTCGATGTTTTTCGAAACTTTTGTGGCGAATCATTAGGACTGATGATTTAGAATCGAATTTTGAAGAAACGGATAGCATAAAAAAGTAAAATAGTGCTTAAAATCGAGACCCTAATTCGGTAACCTTAATCTGGGATGTTTGAAGTACGTGCTAAAAAAACCGAGTCACAGACGACGTTTTTAGAAAAGTTTGTTGGGTATCATTAGGCCGAATGATTTAGAATAGAATTTCGAAGAAACAGAGTGTATAAAACAATTAAAGAGTGCTGAAAATCGAGACCCTAATTCGGAAACCTTAATATTGGACGTTTGAAGTACGTGCTAAAAAAACAGTGTCACGGACGACGTTTTTCGAAACTTTTGTTGGGAATCATTAGGCCGGATGTTTAGAATAGAATTATAAGAAACGGAGTGCATAAAAGAGTAGAAGGGTGCTTAAAATCGAGACCCTAATTCGGAAACCTTTGTCTGGGACGTTTGAAGTAGTGCTAAAAAATGGAGTCACGGTCGATGTTTTTCGAAACTTTTGTGGCGAATCATTAGTACTGATGATTTAGAATCGAATTTCGAAGAAACGGATAGCATAAAACAGTAAAAGGGTGCTTAAAATCGAGACCCTAATTCGGAAACCTTAATCTGGGACGTTTGAAGTACGTTCTAAAAAAACCGAGTCACGGACGACGTTTTTCGAAACTTTTGTTGGGAATCATTAGGCCGAATGATTTAGAATAGAATTTCTAAGAAACGGAGTGCATAAATCAGAAAAAGTGTAATTAAAATCGAGAACCTAATTCAGAAACCCAAATCTGGGACGTTTGAAGTCCGTGCTAAAAAACATGAGTCACGGTTCACGATTTTTGAAACTTTTGTGGCGAATCATTAGGCCTGATGATTTAGAATCGAAGAGACGGAGTGCATAAAAGAGTAAAAGAGTGCTTCAAATCGAGACCCTAATTCGGAAACCTTGGTCTGGGACGTTTGAATCACGTGCTAAAAAATGGAGTCACGGTCGATGTTTTTCGAACCTTTAGTGGCGAATCATTAGTACTGGTGATTTAGAATCGAATTTCGAAGAAACGAATAGCATAAAAAAATAAAAGAGTGCTTAAAATCGAAACCCTAATTCGGAAACCTTAATCTGGGACGTTTGAAGTACGTGCTAAAAAATGGAGTCACGGTCGATGTTTTTTTAGAAACTTTTTTGGGGAATCATTCGGCCGGATAATTTAGAATATAATTTCGAAGAAATGGAGTGCATAAAACAATTAAAGAGTGCTGAAAATCGAGACCCTAATTCGGAAAGTTTAATATTGGACGTTTGAAGTACGTGCTAAAAAAATAGTGTCACGGACGACGTTTTTCGAAACTATTGTTGGGAATCATTAGGCTGAATGATTTAGAATAGAATTTCGAAGAAACAGAGTGCATAAAACAAAAAAAGAGTAATTAAAATCGAGAACCTAATTCAGAAACCCAAATCTGGGACGTTTGAAGTCCGTGCTAAAAAACATGAGTCACGGTTCACGATTATTGAAACTTTTGTGGCGAATCATTAGGCCTGATGATTTAGAATCGAGGAGACGGAGTGCATAAAAGAGTAAAAGAGTGCTTCAAATCGAGACCCTAATTTGGAAACCTTAATCTGGGACGTTTGAAGTACGTGCTAAAAAATGGAGTCACGGTCGATGTTTTTCGAAACTTTTGTGGCGAATCATTAGGACTGATGATTTAGAATCGAATTTTGAAGAAACGGATAGCATAAAAAAGTAAAATAGTGCTTAAAATCGAGACCCTAATTCGGTAACCTTAATCTGGGATGTTTGAAGTACGTGCTAAAAAAACCGAGTCACAGACGACGTTTTTAGAAAAGTTTGTTGGGTATCATTAGGCCGAATGATTTAGAATAGAATTTCGAAGAAACAGAGTGTATAAAACAATTAAAGAGTGCTGAAAATCGAGACCCTAATTCGGAAACCTTAATATTGGACGTTTGAAGTACGTGCTAAAAAAACAGTGTCACGGACGACGTTTTTCGAAACTTTTGTTGGGAATCATTAGGCCGGATGTTTAGAATAGAATTATAAGAAACGGAGTGCATAAAAGAGTAGAAGGGTGCTTAAAATCGAGACCCTAATTCGGAAACCTTTGTCTGGGACGTTTGAAGTAGTGCTAAAAAATGGAGTCACGGTCGATGTTTTTCGAAACTTTTGTGGCGAATCATTAGTACTGATGATTTAGAATCGAATTTCGAAGAAACGGATAGCATAAAACAGTAAAAGGGTGCTTAAAATCGAGACCCTAATTCGGAAACCTTAATCTGGGACGTTTGAAGTACGTTCTAAAAAAACCGAGTCACGGACGACGTTTTTCGAAACTTTTGTTGGGAATCATTAGGCCGAATGATTTAGAATAGAATTTCTAAGAAACGGAGTGCATAAATCAGAAAAAGTGTAATTAAAATCGAGAACCTAATTCAGAAACCCAAATCTGGGACGTTTGAAGTCCGTGCTAAAAAACATGAGTCACGGTTCACGATTTTTGAAACTTTTGTGGCGAATCATTAGGCCTGATGATTTAGAATCGAAGAGACGGAGTGCATAAAAGAGTAAAAGAGTGCTTCAAATCGAGACCCTAATTCGGAAACCTTGGTCTGGGACGTTTGAAGTACGTGCTAAAAAATGGAGTCACGGTCGATGTTTTTCGAACCTTTAGTGGCGAATCATTAGTACTGGTGATTTAGAATCGAATTTCGAAGAAACGAATAGCATAAAAAAATAAAAGAGTGCTTAAAATCGAAACCCTAATTCGGAAACCTTAATCTGGGACGTTTGAAGTACGTGCTAAAAAATGGAGTCACGGTCGATGTTTTTCGAAACTTTTTTGGGGAATCATTCGGCCGGATAATTTAGAATATAATTTCGAAGAAATGGAGTGCATAAAACAATTAAAGAGTGCTGAAAATCGAGACCCTAATTCGGAAAGCTTAATATTGGACGTTTGAAGTACGTGCTAAAAAAATAGTGTCACGGACGACGTTTTTCGAAACTATTGTTGGGAATCATTAGGCCGAATGATTTAGAATAGAATTTCGAAGAAACGGAGTGCATAAAACAGAAAAAGAGTAATTAAAATCGAGAACCTAATTCAGAAACCCAAATCTGGGACGTTTGAAGTCCGTGCTAAAAAACATGAGTCACGGTTCACGATTATTGAAACTTTTGTGGCGAATCATTAGGCCTGATGATTTAGAATCGAGGAGACGGAGTGCATAAAAGAGTAAAAGAGTGCTTCAAATCGAGACCCTAATTTGGAAACCTTAATCTGGGACGTTTGAAGTACGTGCTAAAAAATGGAGTCACGGTCGATGTTTTTCGAAACTTTTGTGGCGAATCATTAGGACTGATGATTTAGAATCGAATTTTGAAGAAATGGATAGCATAAAAAAGTAAAATAGTGCTTAAAATCGAGACCCTAATTCGGTAACCTTAATCTGGGATGTTTGAAGTACGTGCTAAAAAAACCGAGTCACAGACGACGTTTTTAGAAAAGTTTGTTGGGTATCATTAGGCCGAATGATTTAGAATAGAATTTCGAAGAAACGGAGTGTATAAAACAATTAAAGAGTGCTGAAAATCGAGACCCTAATTCGGAAACCTTAATATTGGACGTTTGAAGTACGTGCTAAAAAAACAGTGTCACGGACGACGTTTTTCGAAACTTTTGTTGGGAATCATTAGGCCGGATGTTTAGAATAGAATTATAAGAAACGGAGTGCATAAAAGAGTAAAAGGGTGCTTAAAATCGAGACCCTAATTCGGAAACCTTTGTCTGGGACGTTTGAAGTACGTGCTAAAAAATGCAGTCACGGTCGATGTTTTTCGAAACTTTTGTGGCGAATCATTAGTACTGATGATTTAGAATCCAATTTCGAAGAAACGGATAGCATAAAACAATAAAAGAGTGCTTAAAATCGAGACCCTAATTCGGAAACCTTAATCTGGGACGTTTGAAGTACGTTCTAAAAAAACCGAGTCACGGACGACGTTTTTCGAAACTTTTGTTGGGAATCATTAGGCCGAATGATTTAGAATAGAATTTCTAAGAAACGGAGTGCATAAATCAGAAAAAGTGTAATTAAAATCGAGAACCTAATTCAGAAACCCAAATCTGGGACGTTTGAAGTCCGTGCTAAAAAACATGAGTCACGGTTCACGATTTTTGAAACTTTTGTGGCGAATCATTAGGTCTGATGATTTAGAATCGAAGAGACGGAGTTCATAAAAGAGTAAAAGAGTGCTTCAAATCGAGACCCTAATTTGGAAACCTTAATCTGGGACGTTTGAAGTACGTGCTAAAAATGGAGTCACGGTCGATGTTTTTCGAAACTTTTTTGGCGAATCATTAGGACTGATGATTTAGAATCGAATTTTGAATAAACGGATAGCATAAAACAGTAAAACAGTGCTTAAAATCGAGACCCTAATTCGGAAACCTTAATCTTGGACGTTTGAAGCACGTTCTAAAAAAACCGACTCACGTACGACGTTTTTCGAAACTTTTGTTGGGAATCATTAGGCCGAATTTTTTAGAATAGAATTTCGAAGAAACGGAGTGCATAAAATAGAAAAAGAGTAATTAAAATCGAGAACCTAATTCAGAAACCCAAATCTGGGACGTTTGAAGTCCGTGCTAAAAAACATGAGTCACGGTTCACGATTTTTGAAACTTTTTTGGCAAATCATTAGGCCTGATGATTTAGAATCGAAGAGACGGAGTGCATAAAAGAGTAAAAGAGTGCTTCAAATCGAGACCCTAATTTGGAAACCTTAATCTGGGACGTTTGAAGTACGTGCTAAAAAATGGAGTCACGGTCGATGTTTTTCGAAACTTTTGTGGCGAATCATTAGGACTGATGATTTAGAATCGAATTTTGAAGAAACGGATAGCATAAAACAGTAAAATAGTGCTTAAAATCCAGACCCTAATTTGGTAACCTTAATCTGGGACGTTTGAAGTACGTGCTAAAAAAACGGAGTCACAGACGACGTTTTTAGAAAATTTTGTTGGGAATCATTCGGCCGAATAATTTAGAATATAATTTCGAAGAAATGGAGTGCATAAAACAATTAAAGAGTGCTGAAAATCTAGACCCTAATTCGGAAACCTTAATATTGGACGTTTGAAGAACGTGCTAAAAAAAAATGTCACGGACGACGTTTTTCGAAACTTTTGTTGGGAATCATTAGGCCGGATGTTTAGAATAGAATTATAAGAAACGGAGTGCATAAAAGAGTAAAAGGGTGCTTAAAATCGAGACCCTAATTCGGAAACCTTTGTCTGGGACGTTTGAAGTAGTGCTAAAAAATGGAGTCACGGTCGATGTTTTTCGAAACTTTTGTGGCGAATCATTAGTACTGATGATTTAGAATCGAATTTCGAAGAAACGGATAGCATAAAACAGTAAAAGGGTGCTTAAAATCGAGACCCTAATTCGGAAACCTTAATCTGGGACGTTTGAAGTACGTTCTAAAAAAACCGAGTCACGGACGACGTTTTTCGAAACTTTTGTTGGGAATCATTAGGCCGAATGATTTAGAATAGAATTTCTAAGAAACGGAGTGCATAAATCAGAAAAAGTGTAATTAAAATCGAGAACCTAATTCAGAAACCCAAATCTTGGACGTTTGAAGTCCGTGCTAAAAAACATGAGTCACGGTGGATGTTTTTCGAAACTTTTGTGGCGAATCATTAGTACTGATGATTTAGAATCGAATTTTTTCGAAACGGATAGCATAAAACAGTAAAAGAGTGCTTAAAATCGAGACCCTAATTCGGAAACCTTAATATTGGACGTTTGAAGTACGTGCTAAAAAAAATGTCACGGACGACGTTTTTCGAAACTTTTGTTGGGAATCATTAGGCCGGATGTTTAGAATAGAATTTAGAAGAAACGGAGTGCATAAAAGAGTAAAAGGGTGCTTAAAATCGAGACCCTAATTCGGAAACCTTTGTCTGGGACGTTTGAAGTACGTGCTAAAAAATGGAGTCACGGTCGATGTTTTTTTAGAAACTTTTTTGGGGAATCATTCGGCCGGATAATTTAGAATATAATTTCGAAGAAATGGAGTGCATAAAACAATTAAAGAGTGCTGAAAATCGAGACCCTAATTCGGAAAGCTTAATATTGGACGTTTGAAGTACGTGCTAAAAAAATAGTGTCACGGACGACGTTTTTCGAAACTTTTGTTGGGAATCATTAGGCCAGATGTTTAGAATAGAATTTAGAAGAAACGGAGTGCATAAAAGAGTAAAAGGGTGCTTAAAATCGAGACCCTAATTCGGAAACCTTTGTCGGGGACGTTTGAAGTACGTGCTAAAAAATGGAGTCACGGTCGATGTTTTTCGAAACTTTTGTGGCGAATCTTTAGTACTGATGATTTAGAATCGAATTTCGAAGAAACAGATAGCATAAAACAGTAAAAGAGTGCTTAAAATCGAGACCCTAATTCGGAAACCTTAATCTGGGACCTTTGAAGTACGTTCTAAAAAAACCGAGTCACGGACGACGTTTTTTGAAACTTTTGTTGGGAATCATTAGGCCGAATGATTTAGAATAGAATTTTGAAGAAACGGAGTGCATAAAACAGAAAAAGAGTAATTAAAATCGAGAACCCAATTCAGAAACCCAAATCTGGGACGTTTGAAGTCCGTGCTAAAAAACATGAGTCACGGTTCACGATTTTTGAAACTTTTGTGGCGAATCATTAGGCCTGATGATTTAGAATCGACGAGACGGAGTGCATAAAAGAGTAAAAGAGTGCTTCAAATCGAGACCCTAATTTGGAAACCTTAATTCTGGACGTTTGAAGTACGTGCTAAAAAATGGAGTCACGGTCGATGTTTTTCGAAACTTTTGTGAAGAATCATTAGGACTGATGATTTAGAATCGAATTTTGAAGAAACGGATAGCATAAAACAGTAAAATAGTGCTTAAAATCGATACCCTTATTCGGTAACCTTAATCTGGGACGTTTGAAGTACGTACTAAAAAAACCAAGTTACAGACGACGTTTTTAGAAAATTTTGTTGGGAATCAATCGGCCGAATAATTTAGAATATAATTTCGAAGAAATGGAGTGCATAAAACAATTAAAGAGTGCTGAAAATCTAGACCCTAATTCGGAAACCTTAATATTGGACGTTTGAAGAACGTGCTAAAAAAAAATGTCACGGACGACGTTTTTCGAAACTTTTGTTGGGAATCATTAGGCCGGATGTTTAGAATAGAATTTAGAAGAAACGGAGTGCATAAAAGAGTAAAAGGGTGCTTAAAATCGAGACCCTAATTCGGAAACCTTTGTCTGGGACGTTTGAAGTACGTGCTAAAAAATGGAGTCACGGTTGATGTTTTTCGAAACTTTTGTGGCGAATCATTAGTACTGATGATTTAGAATCGAATTTTTTAGAAACGGATAGCATAAAACAGTAAAAAAGTGCTTAAAATCGAGACCCTTATTCGGAAACCTTAATATTGGACGTTTGAAGTACGTGCTAAAAAAAATGTCACAGACGACGTTTTTCGAAACTTTTGTTGGGAATCATTAGGCCGGATGTTTAGAATAGAATTTAGAAGAAACGGAGTGCATAAAAGATTAAAAGGGTGCTTAAAATCGAGACCCTAATTCGGAAACCTTTGTCTGGGACGTTTGAAGTACGTGCTAAAAAATGGAGTCACGGTCGATGTTTTTCGAAACTTTTGTGGCGATTCATTAGGACTGATGATTTAGAATCGAATTTTGAAGAAACGGAGTGCATAAAACAGTAAAAGAGTGCTTAAAATCGAGACCCTAATTCGGAAACCTTAATCTGGGACCTTTGAAGTACGTTCTAAAAAAACCGAGTCACGGACGACGTTTTTTGAAACTTTTGTTGGGAATCATTAGGCCGAATGATTTAGAATAGAATTTTGAAGAAACGGAGTGCATAAAACAGAAAAAGAGTAATTAAAATCGAGAACCCAATTCAGAAACCCAAATCTGGGACGTTTGAAGTCCGTGCTAAAAAACATGAGTCACGGTTCACGATTTTTGAAACTTTTGTGGCGAATCATTAGGCCTGATGATTTAGAATCGACGAGACGGAGTGCATAAAAGAGTAAAAGAGTGCTTCAAATCGAGACCCTAATTTGGAAACCTTAATTCTGGACGTTTGAAGTACGTGCTAAAAAATGGAGTCACGGTCGATGTTTTTCGAAACTTTTGTGAAGAATCATTAGGACTGATGATTTAGAATCGAATTTTGAAGAAACGGATAGCATAAAACAGTAAAATAGTGCTTAAAATCGATACCCTTATTCGGTAACCTTAATCTGGGACGTTTGAAGTACGTACTAAAAAAACCAAGTTACAGACGACGTTTTTAGAAAATTTTGTTGGGAATCAATCGGCCGAATAATTTAGAATATAATTTCGAAGAAATGGAGTGCATAAAACAATTAAAGAGTGCTGAAAATCTAGACCCTAATTCGGAAACCTTAATATTGGACGTTTGAAGAACGTGCTAAAAAAAAATGTCACGGACGACGTTTTTCGAAACTTTTGTTGGGAATCATTAGGCCGGATGTTTAGAATAGAATTTAGAAGAAACGGAGTGCATAAAAGAGTAAAAGGGTGCTTAAAATCGAGACCCTAATTCGGAAACCTTTGTCTGGGACGTTTGAAGTACGTGCTAAAAAATGGAGTCACGGTTGATGTTTTTCGAAACTTTTGTGGCGAATCATTAGTACTGATGATTTAGAATCGAATTTTTTAGAAACGGATAGCATAAAACAGTAAAAAAGTGCTTAAAATCGAGACCCTTATTCGGAAACCTTAATATTGGACGTTTGAAGTACGTGCTAAAAAAAATGTCACAGACGACGTTTTTCGAAACTTTTGTTGGGAATCATTAGGCCGGATGTTTAGAATAGAATTTAGAAGAAACGGAGTGCATAAAAGATTAAAAGGGTGCTTAAAATCGAGACCCTAATTCGGAAACCTTTGTCTGGGACGTTTGAAGTACGTGCTAAAAAATGGAGTCACGGTCGATGTTTTTCGAAACTTTTGTGGCGATTCATTAGGACTGATGATTTAGAATCGAATTTTGAAGAAACGGAGTGCATAAAACAGTAAAAGAGTGCTTAAAATCGAGACCCTAATTCGGAAACCTTAATCTGGGACCTTTGAAGTACGTTCTAAAAAAACCGAGTCACGGACGACGTTTTTTGAAACTTTTGTTGGGAATCATTAGGCCGAATGATTTAGAATAGAATTTTGAAGAAACGGAGTGCATAAAACAGAAAAAGAGTAATTAAAATCGAGAACCCAATTCAGAAACCCAAATCTGGGACGTTTGAAGTCCGTGCTAAAAAACATGAGTCACGGTTCATGATTTTTGAAACTTTTGTGGCGAATCATTAGGCCTGATGATTTAGAATCGAAGAGACGGAGTGCATAAAAGAGTAAAAGAGTGCTTCAAATCGAGACCCTAATTTGGAAACCTTAATCTGGGACGTTTGAAGTACGTGCTAAAAAATGGAGTCACGGTCGATGTTTTTCGAAACTTTTGTGGCGAATCATTAGGACTGATGATTTAGAATCGAATTTTGAAGAAACGGATAGCATAAAACAGTAAAATAGTGCTTAAAATCCAGACCCTAATTTGGTAACCTTAATCTGGGACGTTTGAAGTACGTGCTAAAAAAACGGAGTCACAGACGACGTTTTTAGAAAATTTTGTTGGGAATCATTCGGCCGAATAATTTAGAATATAATTTCGAAGAAATGGAGTGCATAAAACAATTAAAGAGTGCTGAAAATCTAGACCCTAATTCGGAAACCTTAATATTGGACGTTTGAAGAACGTGCTAAAAAAAAATGTCACGGACGACGTTTTTCGAAACTTTTGTTGGGAATCATTAGGCCGGATGTTTAGAATAGAATTATAAGAAACGGAGTGCATAAAAGAGTAAAAGGGTGCTTAAAATCGAGACCCTAATTCGGAAACCTTTGTCTGGGACGTTTGAAGTAGTGCTAAAAAATGGAGTCACGGTCGATGTTTTTCGAAACTTTTGTGGCGAATCATTAGTACTGATGATTTAGAATCGAATTTCGAAGAAACGGATAGCATAAAACAGTAAAAGGGTGCTTAAAATCGAGACCCTAATTCGGAAACCTTAATCTGGGACGTTTGAAGTACGTTCTAAAAAAACCGAGTCACGGACGACGTTTTTCGAAACTTTTGTTGGGAATCATTAGGCCGAATGATTTAGAATAGAATTTCTAAGAAACGGAGTGCATAAATCAGAAAAAGTGTAATTAAAATCGAGAACCTAATTCAGAAACCCAAATCTTGGACGTTTGAAGTCCGTGCTAAAAAACATGAGTCACGGTGGATGTTTTTCGAAACTTTTGTGGCGAATCATTAGTACTGATGATTTAGAATCGAATTTTTTCGAAACGGATAGCATAAAACAGTAAAAGAGTGCTTAAAATCGAGACCCTAATTCGGAAACCTTAATATTGGACGTTTGAAGTACGTGCTAAAAAAAATGTCACGGACGACGTTTTTCGAAACTTTTGTTGGGAATCATTAGGCCGGATGTTTAGAATAGAATTTAGAAGAAACGGAGTGCATAAAAGAGTAAAAGGGTGCTTAAAATCGAGACCCTAATTCGGAAACCTTTGTCTGGGACGTTTGAAGTACGTGCTAAAAAATGGAGTCACGGTCGATGTTTTTTTAGAAACTTTTTTGGGGAATCATTCGGCCGGATAATTTAGAATATAATTTCGAAGAAATGGAGTGCATAAAACAATTAAAGAGTGCTGAAAATCGAGACCCTAATTCGGAAAGCTTAATATTGGACGTTTGAAGTACGTGCTAAAAAAATAGTGTCACGGACGACGTTTTTCGAAACTTTTGTTGGGAATCATTAGGCCAGATGTTTAGAATAGAATTTAGAAGAAACGGAGTGCATAAAAGAGTAAAAGGGTGCTTAAAATCGAGACCCTAATTCGGAAACCTTTGTCGGGGACGTTTGAAGTACGTGCTAAAAAATGGAGTCACGGTCGATGTTTTTCGAAACTTTTGTGGCGAATCTTTAGTACTGATGATTTAGAATCGAATTTCGAAGAAACAGATAGCATAAAACAGTAAAAGAGTGCTTAAAATCGAGACCCTAATTCGGAAACCTTAATCTGGGACCTTTGAAGTACGTTCTAAAAAAACCGAGTCACGGACGACGTTTTTTGAAACTTTTGTTGGGAATCATTAGGCCGAATGATTTAGAATAGAATTTTGAAGAAACGGAGTGCATAAAACAGAAAAAGAGTAATTAAAATCGAGAACCCAATTCAGAAACCCAAATCTGGGACGTTTGAAGTCCGTGCTAAAAAACATGAGTCACGGTTCACGATTTTTGAAACTTTTGTGGCGAATCATTAGGCCTGATGATTTAGAATCGAAGAGACGGAGTGCATAAAAGAGTAAAAGAGTGCTTCAAATCGAGACCCTAATTTGGAAACCTTAATTCTGGACGTTTGAAGTACGTGCTAAAAAATGGAGTCACGGTCGATGTTTTTCGAAACTTTTGTGAAGAATCATTAGGACTGATGATTTAGAATCGAATTTTGAAGAAACGGATAGCATAAAACAGTAAAATAGTGCTTAAAATCGATACCCTTATTCGGTAACCTTAATCTGGGACGTTTGAAGTACGTACTAAAAAAACCAAGTTACAGACGACGTTTTTAGAAAATTTTGTTGGGAATCAATCGGCCGAATAATTTAGAATATAATTTCGAAGAAATGGAGTGCATAAAACAATTAAAGAGTGCTGAAAATCTAGACCCTAATTCGGAAACCTTAATATTGGACGTTTGAAGAACGTGCTAAAAAAAAATGTCACGGACGACGTTTTTCGAAACTTTTGTTGGGAATCATTAGGCCGGATGTTTAGAATAGAATTTAGAAGAAACGGAGTGCATAAAAGAGTAAAAGGGTGCTTAAAATCGAGACCCTAATTCGGAAACCTTTGTCTGGGACGTTTGAAGTACGTGCTAAAAAATGGAGTCACGGTTGATGTTTTTCGAAACTTTTGTGGCGAATCATTAGTACTGATGATTTAGAATCGAATTTTTTAGAAACGGATAGCATAAAACAGTAAAAAAGTGCTTAAAATCGAGACCCTTATTCGGAAACCTTAATATTGGACGTTTGAAGTACGTGCTAAAAAAAATGTCACAGACGACGTTTTTCGAAACTTTTGTTGGGAATCATTAGGCCGGATGTTTAGAATAGAATTTAGAAGAAACGGAGTGCATAAAAGATTAAAAGGGTGCTTAAAATCGAGACCCTAATTCGGAAACCTTTGTCTGGGACGTTTGAAGTACGTGCTAAAAAATGGAGTCACGGTCGATGTTTTTCGAAACTTTTGTGGCGATTCATTAGGACTGATGATTTAGAATCGAATTTTGAAGAAACGGAGTGCATAAAACAGTAAAAGAGTGCTTAAAATCGAGACCCTAATTCGGAAACCTTAATCTGGGACCTTTGAAGTACGTTCTAAAAAAACCGAGTCACGGACGACGTTTTTTGAAACTTTTGTTGGGAATCATTAGGCCGAATGATTTAGAATAGAATTTTGAAGAAACGGAGTGCATAAAACAGAAAAAGAGTAATTAAAATCGAGAACCCAATTCAGAAACCCAAATCTGGGACGTTTGAAGTCCGTGCTAAAAAACATGAGTCACGGTTCATGATTTTTGAAACTTTTGTGGCGAATCATTAGGCCTGATGATTTAGAATCGAAGAGACGGAGTGCATAAAAGAGTAAAAGAGTGCTTCAAATCGAGACCCTAATTTGGAAACCTTAATTCTGGACGTTTGAAGTACGTGCTAAAAAATGGAGTCACGGTCGATGTTTTTCGAAACTTTTGTGAAGAATCATTAGGACTGATGATTTAGAATCGAATTTTGAAGAAACGGATAGCATAAAACAGTAAAATAGTGCTTAAAATCGATACCCTTATTCGGTAACCTTAATCTGGGACGTTTGAAGTACGTACTAAAAAAACCAAGTTACAGACGACGTTTTTAGAAAATTTTGTTGGGAATCAATCGGCCGAATAATTTAGAATATAATTTCGAAGAAATGGAGTGCATAAAACAATTAAAGAGTGCTGAAAATCTAGACCCTAATTCGGAAACCTTAATATTGGACGTTTGAAGAACGTGCTAAAAAAAAATGTCACGGACGACGTTTTTCGAAACTTTTGTTGGGAATCATTAGGCCGGATGTTTAGAATAGAATTTAGAAGAAACGGAGTGCATAAAAGAGTAAAAGGGTGCTTAAAATCGAGACCCTAATTCGGAAACCTTTGTCTGGGACGTTTGAAGTACGTGCTAAAAAATGGAGTCACGGTTGATGTTTTTCGAAACTTTTGTGGCGAATCATTAGTACTGATGATTTAGAATCGAATTTTTTAGAAACGGATAGCATAAAACAGTAAAAGAGTGCTTAAAATCGAGACCCTTATTCGGAAACCTTAATATTGGACGTTTGAAGTACGTGCTAAAAAAAATGTCACAGACGACGTTTTTCGAAACTTTTGTTGGGAATCATTAGGCCGGATGTTTAGAATAGAATTTAGAAGAAACGGAGTGCATAAAAGATTAAAAGGGTGCTTAAAATCGAGACCCTAATTCGGAAACCTTTGTCTGGGACGTTTGAAGTACGTGCTAAAAAATGGAGTCACGGTCGATGTTTTTCGAAACTTTTGTGGCGATTCATTAGGACTGATGATTTAGAATCGAATTTTGAAGAAACGGAGTGCATAAAACAGTAAAAGAGTGCTTAAAATCGAGACCCTAATTCGGAAACCTTAATCTGGGACCTTTGAAGTACGTTCTAAAAAAACCGAGTCACGGACGACGTTTTTTGAAACTTTTGTTGGGAATCATTAGGCCGAATGATTTAGAATAGAATTTTGAAGAAACGGAGTGCATAAAACAGAAAAAGAGTAATTAAAATCGAGAACCCAATTCAGAAACCCAAATCTGGGACGTTTGAAGTCCGTGCTAAAAAACATGAGTCACGGTTCACGATTTTTGAAACTTTTGTGGCGAATCATTAGGCCTGATGATTTAGAATCGAAGAGACGGAGTGCATAAAAGAGTAAAAGAGTGCTTCAAATCGAGACCCTAATTTGGAAACCTTAATTCTGGACGTTTGAAGTACGTGCTAAAAAATGGAGTCACGGTCGATGTTTTTCGAAACTTTTGTGGCGAATCATTAGGACTGATGATTTAGAATCGAATTTTGAAGAAACGGATAGCATAAAACAGTAAAATAGTGCTTAAAATCGATACCCTAATTCGGTAACCTTAATCTGGGACGTTTGAAGTACGTGCTAAAAAAACCAAGTTACAGACGACGTTTTTAGAAAATTTTGTTGGGAATCATTCGGCCGAATAATTTAGAATATAATTTCGAAGAAATGAAGTGCATAAAAAAATTAAAGAGTGCTAAAAATCTAGACCCTAATTCGGAAACCTTAATAATGGACGTTTGAAGAACGTGCTAAAAAAAAATGTCACGGACGACGTTTTTCGAAACTTTTGTTGGGAATCATTAGGCCGGATGTTTAGAATAGAATTTAGAAGAAACGGAATGCATAAAAGAGTAAAAGGGTGCTTAAAATCGAGACCCTAATTCGGAAACCTTTGTCTGGGACGTTTGAAGTACGTGCTAAAAAATGGAGTCACGGTTGATGTTTTTCGAAACTTTTGTGGCGAATCATTAGTACTGATGATTTAGAATCGAATTTTTTAGAAACGGATAGCATAAAACAGTAAAAGAGTGCTTAAAATCGAGACCCTAATTCGGAAACCTTAATATTGGACGTTTGAAGTACGTGCTAAAAAAAATGTCACAGACGACGTTTTTCGAAACTTTTGTTGGGAATCATTAGGCCGGATGTTTAGAATAGAATTTAGAAGAAACGGAGTGCATAAAAGATTAAAAGGGTGCTTAAAATCGAGACCCTAATTCGGAAACCTTTGTCTGGGACGTTTGAAGTACGTGCTAAAAAATGGAGTCACGGTCGATGTTTTTCGAAACTTTTGTGGCGATTCATTAGGACTGATGATTTAGAATCGAATTTTGAAGAAACGGAGTGCATAAAACAGTAAAAGAGTGCTTAAAATCGAGACCCTAATTCGGAAACCTTAATCTGGGACGTTTGAAGTACGTTCTAAAAAAACCGAGTCACGGACGACGTTTTTTGAAACTTTTGTTGGGAATCATTAGGCCAAATGATTTAGAATAGAATTTCGAAGAAACGGAGTGCATAAAAGAGTAAAAGAGTGCTTCAAATCGAGACCCTAATTTGGAAACCTTAATCTGGGACGTTTGAAGTACGTGCTAAAAAATGGAGTCACGGTCGATGTTTTTCGAAACTTTTATGGCGAATCATTAGGACTGATGATTTAGAATCGAATTTTGAAGAAACGGATAGCATAAAACAGTAAAATAGTGCTTAAAATTGAGACCCTAATTCGGAAACGTTAATATTGGACGTTTGAAGAACGTGCTAAAAAAAAATGTCACGGACGACGTTTTTCGAAACTTTTGTTGGGAATCATTAGGCCGGATGTTTAGAATAGAATTTAGAAGAAACGGAATGCATAAAAGAGTAAAAGGGTGCTTAAAATCGAGACCCTAATTCGGAAACCTTTGTCTGGGACGTTTGAAGCACGTGCTAAAAAATGGAGTCACGGTGGATGTTTTTCGAAACTTTTGTGGCGAATCATTAGTACTGATGATTTAGAATCGAATTTCGAAGAAACGGATAGCATAAAACAGTAAAAGAGTGCTTAAAATCGAGACCCTAATTCGGAAACCTTAATATTGGACGTTTGAAGTACGTGCTAAAAAAACAGTGTCACGGACGACGTTTTTCGAAACTTTTGTTGGGAATCATTAGGCCGGATGTTTAGAATAGAATTTAGAAGAAACGGAGTGCATAAAAGAGTAAAAGGGTGCTAAAAATCGAGACCCTAATTCGGAAACCTTTGTCTGGGACGTTTGAAGTACGTGCTAAAAAATGGAGTCACGGTGGATGTTTTTCGAAACTTTTGTGGCGAATCATTAGTACTGATGATTTAGAATCGAATTTCGAAGAAACGGATAGCATAAAACAGTAAAAGAGTGCTTAAAATCGAGACCCTAATTCGGAAACCTTAATATTGGACGTTTGAAGTACGTGCTAAAAAAACCGAGTCACAGACGACGTTTTTAGAAAATTTTGTTGGGAATCATTCGGCCGAATAATTTAGAATATAATTTCGAAGAAATGGAGTGCATAAAACAATTAAAGAGTGCTGAAAATCTAGACCCTAATTCGGAAACCTTAATATTGGACGTTTGAAGAACGTGCTAAAAAAAAAATTTCACGGACGACGTTTTTCGAAACTTTTGTTGGGAATCATTAGGCCGGATGTTTAGAATAGAATTTAGAAGAAACGGAATGCATAAAAGAGTAAAAGGGTGCTTAAAATCGAGACCCTAATCGGAAACCTTTGTCTGGGACGTTTGAAGTACGTGCTAAAAAATGGAGTCACGGTCGATGTTTTTCGAAACTTTTGTGGCGAATCTTTAGTACTGATGATTTAGAATCGAATTTCGAAGAAACGGATAGCATAAAACAGTAAAAGAGTGCTTAAAATCGAGACCCTAATTCGGAAACCTTAATATTGGACGTTTGAAGTACGTGCTAAAAAAACAGTGTCACGGACGACGTTTTTCGAAACTTTTGTTGGGAATCATTAGGCCGGATGTTTAGAATAGAATTTAGAAGAAACGGAGTGCATAAAAGAGTAAAAGGGTGCTAAAAATCGAGACCCTAATTCGGAAACCTTTGTCTGGGACGTTTGAAGTACGTGCTAAAAAATGGAGTCACGGTCGATGTTTTTTGAAACTTTTGTGGCGAATCATTAGTACTGATGATTTAGAATCGAATTTCGATGAAACGGATAGCATAAAACAGTAAAAGAGTGCTTAAAATCGAGACCCTAATTCGGAAACCTTAATATTGGACGTTTGAAGTACGTGCTAAAAAAACAGTGTCACGGACGACGTTTTTCGAAACTTTTGTTGGGAATCATTAGGCCGGATGTTTAGAATAGAATTTAGAAGAAACGGAGTGCATAAAAGAGTAAAAGGGTGCTAAAAATCGAGACCCTAATTCGGAAACCTTTGTCTGGGACGTTTGAAGTACGTGCTAAAAAATGGAGTCACGGTCGATGTTTTTCGAAACTTTTGTGGCGAATCATTAGTACTGATGATTTAGAATCGAATTTCGAAGAAACGGATAGCATAAAACAGTAAAAGAGTGCTTAAAATCGAGACCCTAATTCGGAAACCTTAATATTGGACGTTTGAAGTACGTGCTAAAAAAACAGTGTCACGGACGACGTTTTTCGAAACTTTTGTTGGGAATCATTAGGCCGGATGTTTAGAATAGAATTTAGAAGAAACGGAGTGCATAAAAGAGTAAAAGGGTGCTAAAAATCGAGACCCTAATTCGGAAACCTTTGTCTGGGACGTTTGAAGTACGTGCTAAAAAATGGAGTCACGGTGGATGTTTTTCGAAACTTTTGTGGCGAATCATTAGTACTGATGATTTAGAATCGAATTTCGAAGAAACGGATAGCATAAAACAGTAAAAGAGTGCTTAAAATCGAGACCCTAATTCGGAAACCTTAATATTGGACGTTTGAAGTACGTGCTAAAAAAAAAATGTCACGGACGACGTTTTTCGAAACTTTTGTTGGGAATCATTAGGCCGGATGTTTAGAATAGAATTTAGAAGAAACGGAATGCATAAAAGAGTAAAAGGGTGCTTAAAATCGAGACCCTAATTCGGAAACCTTTGTCTGGGACGTTTGAAGCACGTGCTAAAAAATGGAGTCACGGTGGATGTTTTTCGAAACTTTTGTGGCGAATCATTAGTACTGATGATTTAGAATCGAATTTCGAAGAAACGGATAGCATAAAACAGTAAAAGAGTGCTTAAAATCGAGACCCTAATTCGGAAACCTTAATATTGGACGTTTGAAGTACGTGCTAAAAAAACAGTGTCACGGACGACGTTTTTCGAAACTTTTGTTGGGAATCATTAGGCCGGATGTTTAGAATAGAATTTAGAAGAAACGGAGTGCATAAAAGAGTAAAAGGGTGCTAAAAATCGAGACCCTAATTCGGAAACCTTTGTCTGGGACGTTTGAAGTACGTGCTAAAAAATGGAGTCACGGTGGATGTTTTTCGAAACTTTTGTGGCGAATCATTAGTACTGATGATTTAGAATCGAATTTCGAAGAAACGGATAGCATAAAACAGTAAAAGAGTGCTTAAAATCGAGACCCTAATTCGGAAACCTTAATATTGGACGTTTGAAGTATGTGCTAAAAAAACCGAGTCACAGACGACGTTTTTAGAAAATTTTGTTGGGAATCATTCGGCCGAATAATTAAGAATATAATTTCGAAGAAATGGAGTGCATAAAACAATTAAAGAGTGCTGAAAATCTAGACCCTAATTCGGAAACCTTAATATTGGACGTTTGAAGAACGTGCTAAAAAAAAAATTTCACGGACGACGTTTTTCGAAACTTTTGTTGGGAATCATTAGGCCGGATGTTTAGAATAGAATTTAGAAGAAACGGAATGCATAAAAGAGTAAAAGGGTGCTTAAAATCGAGACCCTAATCGGAAACCTTTGTCTGGGACGTTTGAAGTACGTGCTAAAAAATGGAGTCACGGTCGATGTTTTTCGAAACTTTTGTGGCGAATCTTTAGTACTGATGATTTAGAATCGAATTTCGAAGAAACGGATAGCATAAAACAGTAAAAGAGTGCTTAAAATCGAGACCCTAATTCGGAAACCTTAATATTGGACGTTTGAAGTACGTGCTAAAAAAACAGTGTCACGGACGACGTTTTTCGAAACTTTTGTTGGGAATCATTAGGCCGGATGTTTAGAATAGAATTTAGAAGAAACGGAGTGCATAAAAGAGTAAAAGGGTGCTAAAAATCGAGACCCTAATTCGGAAACCTTTGTCTGGGACGTTTGAAGTACGTGCTAAAAAATGGAGTCACGGTCGATGTTTTTTGAAACTTTTGTGGCGAATCATTAGTACTGATGATTTAGAATCGAATTTCGAAGAAACGGATAGCATAAAACAGTAAAAGAGTGCTTAAAATCGAGACCCTAATTCGGAAACCTTAATATTGGACGTTTGAAGTACGTGCTAAAAAAACAGTGTCACGGACGACGTTTTTCGAAACTTTTGTTGGGAATCATTAGGCCGGATGTTTAGAATAGAATTTAGAAGAAACGGAGTGCATAAAAGAGTAAAAGGGTGCTAAAAATCGAGACCCTAATTCGGAAACCTTTGTCTGGGACGTTTGAAGTACGTGCTAAAAAATGGAGTCACGGTCGATGTTTTTCGAAACTTTTGTGGCGAATCATTAGTACTGATGATTTAGAATCGAATTTCGAAGAAACGGATAGCATAAAACAGTAAAAGAGTGCTTAAAATCGAGACCCTAATTCGGAAACCTTAATATTGGACGTTTGAAGTACGTGCTAAAAAAACAGTGTCACGGACGACGTTTTTCGAAACTTTTGTTGGGAATCATTAGGCCGGATGTTTAGAATAGAATTTAGAAGAAACGGAGTGCATAAAAGAGTAAAAGGGTGCTAAAAATCGAGACCCTAATTCGGAAACCTTTGTCTGGGACGTTTGAAGTACGTGCTAAAAAATGGAGTCACGGTCGATGTTTTTCGAAACTTTTGTGGCGAATCATTAGTACTGATGATTTAGAATCGAATTTCGAAGAAACGGATAGCATAAAACAGTAAAAGAGTGCTTAAAATCGAGACCCTAATTCGGAAACCTTAATATTGGACGTTTGAAGTACGTGCTAAAAAAACAGTGTCACGGACGACGTTTTTCGAAACTTTTGTTGGGAATCATTAGGCCGGATGTTTAGAATAGAATTTAGAAGAAACGGAGTGCATAAAAGAGTAAAAGGGTGCTAAAAATCGAGACCCTAATTCGGAAACCTTTGTCTGGGACGTTTGAAGTACGTGCTAAAAAATGGAGTCACGGTGGATGTTTTTCGAAACTTTTGTGGCGAATCATTAGTACTGATGATTTAGAATCGAATTTCGAAGAAACGGATAGCATAAAACAGTAAAAGAGTGCTTAAAATCGAGACCCTAATTCGGAAACCTTAATATTGGACGTTTGAAGTACGTGCTAAAAAAACCGAGTCACAGACGACGTTTTTAGAAAATTTTGTTGGGAATCATTCGGCCGAATAATTTAGAATATAATTTCGAAGAAATGGAGTGCATAAAACAATTAAAGAGTGCTGAAAATCTAGACCCTAATTCGGAAACCTTAATATTGGACGTTTGAAGAACGTGCTAAAAAAAAAATTTCACGGACGACGTTTTTCGAAACTTTTGTTGGGAATCATTAGGCCGGATGTTTAGAATAGAATTTAGAAGAAACGGAATGCATAAAAGAGTAAAAGGGTGCTTAAAATCGAGACCCTAATCGGAAACCTTTGTCTGGGACGTTTGAAGTACGTGCTAAAAAATGGAGTCACGGTCGATGTTTTTCGAAACTTTTGTGGCGAATCTTTAGTACTGATGATTTAGAATCGAATTTCGAAGAAACGGATAGCATAAAACAGTAAAAGAGTGCTTAAAATCGAGACCCTAATTCGGAAACCTTAATATTGGACGTTTGAAGTACGTGCTAAAAAAACAGTGTCACGGACGACGTTTTTCGAAACTTTTGTTGGGAATCATTAGGCCGGATGTTTAGAATAGAATTTAGAAGAAACGGAGTGCATAAAAGAGTAAAAGGGTGCTAAAAATCGAGACCCTAATTCGGAAACCTTTGTCTGGGACGTTTGAAGTACGTGCTAAAAAATGGAGTCACGGTCGATGTTTTTTGAAACTTTTGTGGCGAATCATTAGTACTGATGATTTAGAATCGAATTTCGAAGAAACGGATAGCATAAAACAGTAAAAGAGTGCTTAAAATCGAGACCCTAATTCGGAAACCTTAATATTGGACGTTTGAAGTACGTGCTAAAAAAACAGTGTCACGGACGACGTTTTTCGAAACTTTTGTTGGGAATCATTAGGCCGGATGTTTAGAATAGAATTTAGAAGAAACGGAGTGCATAAAAGAGTAAAAGGGTGCTAAAAATCGAGACCCTAATTCGGAAACCTTTGTCTGGGACGTTTGAAGTACGTGCTAAAAAATGGAGTCACGGTCGATGTTTTTCGAAACTTTTGTGGCGAATCATTAGTACTGATGATTTAGAATCGAATTTCGAAGAAACGGATAGCATAAAACAGTAAAAGAGTGCTTAAAATCGAGACCCTAATTCGGAAACCTTAATATTGGACGTTTGAAGTACGTGCTAAAAAAACAGTGTCACGGACGACGTTTTTCGAAACTTTTGTTGGGAATCATTAGGCCGGATGTTTAGAATAGAATTTAGAAGAAACGGAGTGCATAAAAGAGTAAAAGGGTGCTAAAAATCGAGACCCTAATTCGGAAACCTTTGTCTGGGACGTTTGAAGTACGTGCTAAAAAATGGAGTCACGGTCGATGTTTTTTGAAACTTTTGTGGCGAATCATTAGTACTGATGATTTAGAATCGAATTTCGAAGAAACGGATAGCATAAAACAGTAAAAGAGTGCTTAAAATCGAGACCCTAATTCGGAAACCTTAATATTGGACGTTTGAAGTACGTGCTAAAAAAACCGAGTCACAGACGACGTTTTTAGAAAATTTTGTTGGGAATCATTCGGCCGAATAATTTAGAATATAATTTCGAAGAAATGGAGTGCATAAAACAATTAAAGAGTGCTGAAAATCTAGACCCTAATTCGGAAACCTTAATATTGGACGTTTGAAGAACGTGCTAAAAAAAAAATTTCACGGACGACGTTTTTCGAAACTTTTGTTGGGAATCATTAGGCCGGATGTTTAGAATAGAATTTAGAAGAAACGGAATGCATAAAAGAGTAAAAGGGTGCTTAAAATCGAGACCCTAATCGGAAACCTTTGTCTGGGACGTTTGAAGTACGTGCTAAAAAATGGAGTCACGGTCGATGTTTTTCGAAACTTTTGTGGCGAATCTTTAGTACTGATGATTTAGAATCGAATTTCGAAGAAACGGATAGCATAAAACAGTAAAAGAGTGCTTAAAATCGAGACCCTAATTCGGAAACCTTAATATTGGACGTTTGAAGTACGTGCTAAAAAAACAGTGTCACGGACGACGTTTTTCGAAACTTTTGTTGGGAATCATTAGGCCGGATGTTTAGAATAGAATTTAGAAGAAACGGAGTGCATAAAAGAGTAAAAGGGTGCTAAAAATCGAGACCCTAATTCGGAAACCTTTGTCTGGGACGTTTGAAGTACGTGCTAAAAAATGGAGTCACGGTCGATGTTTTTTGAAACTTTTGTGGCGAATCATTAGTACTGATGATTTAGAATCGAATTTCGAAGAAACGGATAGCATAAAACAGTAAAAGAGTGCTTAAAATCGAGACCCTAATTCGGAAACCTTAATATTGGACGTTTGAAGTACGTGCTAAAAAAACAGTGTCACGGACGACGTTTTTCGAAACTTTTGTTGGGAATCATTAGGCCGGATGTTTAGAATAGAATTTAGAAGAAACGGAGTGCATAAAAGAGTAAAAGGGTGCTAAAAATCGAGACCCTAATTCGGAAACCTTTGTCTGGGACGTTTGAAGTACGTGCTAAAAAATGGAGTCACGGTCGATGTTTTTCGAAACTTTTGTGGCGAATCATTAGTACTGATGATTTAGAATCGAATTTCGAAGAAACGGATAGCATAAAACAGTAAAAGAGTGCTTAAAATCGAGACCCTAATTCGGAAACCTTAATATTGGACGTTTGAAGTACGTGCTAAAAAAACAGTGTCACGGACGACGTTTTTCGAAACTTTTGTTGGGAATCATTAGGCCGGATGTTTAGAATAGAATTTAGAAGAAACGGAGTGCATAAAAGAGTAAAAGGGTGCTAAAAATCGAGACCCTAATTCGGAAACCTTTGTCTGGGACGTTTGAAGTACGTGCTAAAAAATGGAGTCACGGTGGATGTTTTTCGAAACTTTTGTGGCGAATCATTAGTACTGATGATTTAGAATCGAATTTCGAAGAAACGGATAGCATAAAACAGTAAAAGAGTGCTTAAAATCGAGACCCTAATTCGGAAACCTTAATATTGGACGTTTGAAGTACGTGCTAAAAAAAAAATGTCACGGACGACGTTTTTCGAAACTTTTGTTGGGAATCATTAGGCCGGATGTTTAGAATAGAATTTAGAAGAAACGGAATGCATAAAAGAGTAAAAGGGTGCTTAAAATCGAGACCCTAATTCGGAAACCTTTGTCTGGGACGTTTGAAGCACGTGCTAAAAAATGGAGTCACGGTGGATGTTTTTCGAAACTTTTGTGGCGAATCATTAGTACTGATGATTTAGAATCGAATTTCGAAGAAACGGATAGCATAAAACAGTAAAAGAGTGCTTAAAATCGAGACCCTAATTCGGAAACCTTAATATTGGACGTTTGAAGTACGTGCTAAAAAAACAGTGTCACGGACGACGTTTTTCGAAACTTTTGTTTGGAATCATTAGGCCGGATGTTTAGAATAGAATTTAGAAGAAACGGAGTGCATAAAAGAGTAAAAGGGTGCTAAAAATCGAGACCCTAATTCGGAAACCTTTGTCTGGGACGTTTGAAGTACGTGCTAAAAAATGGAGTCACGGTGGATGTTTTTCGAAACTTTTGTGGCGAATCATTAGTACTGATGATTTAGAATCGAATTTCGAAGAAACGGATAGCATAAAACAGTAAAAGAGTGCTTAAAATCGAGACCCTAATTCGGAAACCTTAATATTGGACGTTTGAAGTACGTGCTAAAAAAATCGAGTCACAGACGACGTTTTTAGAAAATTTTGTTGGGAATCATTCGGCCGAATAATTTAGAATATAATTTCGAAGAAATGGAGTGCATAAAACAATTAAAGAGTGCTGAAAATCTAGACCCTAATTCGGAAACCTTAATATTGGACGTTTGAAGAACGTGCTAAAAAAAAAATTTCACGGACGACGTTTTTCGAAACTTTTGTTGGGAATCATTAGGCCGGATGTTTAGAATAGAATTTAGAAGAAACGGAATGCATAAAAGAGTAAAAGGGTGCTTAAAATCGAGACCCTAATCGGAAACCTTTGTCTGGGACGTTTGAAGTACGTGCTAAAAAATGGAGTCACGGTCGATGTTTTTCGAAACTTTTGTGGCGAATCTTTAGTACTGATGATTTAGAATCGAATTTCGAAGAAACGGATAGCATAAAACAGTAAAAGAGTGCTTAAAATCGAGACCCTAATTCGGAAACCTTAATATTGGACGTTTGAAGTACGTGCTAAAAAAACAGTGTCACGGACGACGTTTTTCGAAACTTTTGTTGGGAATCATTAGGCTGGATGTTTAGAATAGAATTTAGAAGAAACGGAGTGCATAAAAGAGTAAAAGGGTGCTAAAAATCGAGACCCTAATTCGGAAACCTTTGTCTGGGACGTTTGAAGTACGTGCTAAAAAATGGTGTCACGGTCGATGTTTTTCGAAACTTTTGTGGCGAATCATTAGTACTGATGATTTAGAATCGAATTTCGAAGAAACGGATAGCATAAAACAGTAAAAGAGTGCTTAAAATCGAGACCCTAATTCGGAAACCTTAATATTGGACGTTTGAAGTACGTGCTAAAAAAACAGTGTCACGGACGACGTTTTTCGAAACTTTTGTTGGGAATCATTAGGCCGGATGTTTAGAATAGAATTTAGAAGAAACGGAGTGCATAAAAGAGTAAAAGGGTGCTAAAAATCGAGACCCTAATTCGGAAACCTTTGTCTGGGACGTTTGAAGTACGTGCTAAAAAATGGAGTCACGGTCGATGTTTTTCGAAACTTTTGTGGCGAATCATTAGTACTGATGATTTAGAATCGAATTTCGAAGAAACGGATAGCATAAAACAGTAAAAGAGTGCTTAAAATCGAGACCCTAATTCGGAAACCTTAATATTGGACGTTTGAAGTACGTGCTAAAAAAACAGTGTCACGGACGACGTTTTTCGAAACTTTTGTTGGGAATCATTAGGCCGGATGTTTAGAATAGAATTTAGAAGAAACGGAGTGCATAAAAGAGTAAAAGGGTGCTAAAAATCGAGACCCTAATTCGGAAACCTTTGTCTGGGACGTTTGAAGTACGTGCTAAAAAATGGAGTCACGGTGGATGTTTTTCGAAACTTTTGTGGCGAATCATTAGTACTGATGATTTAGAATCGAATTTCGAAGAAACGGATAGCATAAAACAGTAAAAGAGTGCTTAAAATCGAGACCCTAATTCGGAAACCTTAATATTGGACGTTTGAAGTACGTGCTAAAAAAACCGAGTCACAGACGACGTTTTTAGAAAATTTTGTTGGGAATCATTCGGCCGAATAATTTAGAATATAATTTCGAAGAAATGGAGTGCATAAAACAATTAAAGAGTGCTGAAAATCTAGACCCTAATTCGGAAACCTTAATATTGGACGTTTGAAGAACGTGCTAAAAAAAAAATTTCACGGACGACGTTTTTCGAAACTTTTGTTGGGAATCATTAAGCCGGATGTTTAGAATAGAATTTAGAAGAAACGGAATGCATAAAAGAGTAAAAGGGTGCTTAAAATCGAGACCCTAATTCGGAAACCTTTGTCTGGGACGTTTGAAGTACGTGCTAAAAAATGGAGTCACGGTCGATGTTTTTTGAAACTTTTGTGGCGAATCTTTAGTACTGATGATTTAGAATCGAATTTCGAAGAAACGGATAGCATAAAACAGTAAAAGAGTGCTTAAAATCGAGACCCTAATTCGGAAACCTTAATATTGGACGTTTGAAGTACGTGCTAAAAAAACAGTGTCACGGACGACGTTTTTCGAAACTTTTGTTGGGAATCATTAGGCCGGATGTTTAGAATAGAATTTAGAAGAAACGGAGTGCATAAAAGAGTAAAAGGGTGCTAAAAATCGAGACCCTAATTCGGAAACCTTTGTCTGGGACGTTTGAAGTACGTGCTAAAAAATGGAGTCACGGTCGATGTTTTTCGAAACTTTTGTGGCGAATCATTAGTACTGATGATTTAGAATCGAATTTCGAAGAAACGGATAGCATAAAACAGTAAAAGAGTGCTTAAAATCGAGACCCTAATTCGGAAACCTTAATATTGGACGTTTGAAGTACGTGCTAAAAAAACAGTGTCACGGACGACGTTTTTCGAAACTTTTGTTGGGAATCATTAGGCCGGATGTTTAGAATAGAATTTAGAAGAAACGGAGTGCATAAAAGAGTAAAAGGGTGCTAAAAATCGAGACCCTAATTCGGAAACCTTTGTCTGGGACGTTTGAAGTACGTGCTAAAAAATGGAGTCACGGTGGATGTTTTTCGAAACTTTTGTGGCGAATCATTAGTACTGATGATTTAGAATCGAATTTCGAAGAAACGGATAGCATAAAACAGTAAAAGAGTGCTTAAAATCGAGACCCTAATTCGGAAACCTTAATATTGGACGTTTGAAGTACGTGCTAAAAAAAATGTCACGGACATTGTTTTTCGAAACTTTTGTTGGGAATCATTAGGCCGGATGTTTAGAATAGAATTTAGAAGAAACGGAGTGCATAAAAGAGTAAAAGGGTGCTTAAAATCGAGACCCTAATTCGGAAACCTTTGTCTGAGACGTTTGAAGTACGTGCTAAAAAATGGAGTCACGGTCGATGTTTTTCGAAACTTTTGTGGCGAATCTTTAGTACTGATGATTTAGAATCGAATTTCGAAGAAACGGATAGCATAAAACAGTAAAAGAGTGCTTAAAATCGAGACCCTAATTCGGAAACCTTAATATTGGACGTTTGAAGTACGTGCTAAAAAAACAGTGTCACGGACGACGTTTTTCGAAACTTTTGTTGGGAATCATTAGGCCGGATGTTTAGAATAGAATTTAGAAGAAACGGAGTGCATAAAAGAGTAAAAGGGTGCTAAAAATCGAGACCCTAATTCGGAAACCTTTGTCTGGGACGTTTGAAGTACGTGCTAAAAAATGGAGTCACGGTCGATGTTTTTCGAAACTTTTGTGGCGAATCATTAGTACTGATGATTTAGAATCGAATTTCGAAGAAACGGATAGCATAAAACAGTAAAAGAGTGCTTAAAATCGAGACCCTAATTCGGAAACCTTAATATTGGACGTTTGAAGTACGTGCTAAAAAAACCGAGTCACAGACGACGTTTTTAGAAAATTTTGTTGGGAATCATTCGGCCGAATAATTTAGAATATAATTTCGAAGAAATGGAGTGCATAAAACAATTAAAGAGTGCTGAAAATCGAGACCCTAATTCGGAAACCTTAATATTGGACGTTTGAAGTACGTGCTAAAAAAACAGTGTCACGGACGACGTTTTTCGAAACTTTTGTTGGGAATCATTAGGCCGGATGTTTAGAATAGAATTTAGAAGAAACGGAGTGCATAAAAGAGTAAAAGGGTGCTAAAAATCGAGACCCTAATTCGGAAACCTTTGTCTGGGACGTTTGAAGTACGTGCTAAAAAATGGAGTCACGGTCGATGTTTTTCGAAACTTTTGTGGCGAATCATTAGTACTGATGATTTAGAATCGAATTTCGAAGAAACGGATAGCATAAAACAGTAAAAGAGTGCTTAAAATCGAGACCCTAATTCGGAAACCTTAATATTGGACGTTTGAAGTACGTGCTAAAAAAACAGTGTCACGGACGACGTTTTTCGAAACTTTTGTTGGGAATCATTAGGCCGGATGTTTAGAATAGAATTTAGAAGAAACGGAGTGCATAAAAGAGTAAAAGGGTGCTAAAAATCGAGACCCTAATTCGGAAACCTTTGTCTGGGACGTTTGAAGTACGTGCTAAAAAATGGAGTCACGGTGGATGTTTTTCGAAACTTTTGTGGCGAATCATTAGTACTGATGATTTAGAATCGAATTTCGAAGAAACGGATAGCATAAAACAGTAAAAGAGTGCTTAAAATCGAGACCCTAATTCGGAAACCTTAATATTGGACGTTTGAAGTACGTGCTAAAAAAAATGTCACGGACATTGTTTTTCGAAACTTTTGTTGGGAATCATTAGGCCGGATGTTTAGAATAGAATTTAGAAGAAACGGAGTGCATAAAAGAGTAAAAGGGTGCTTAAAATCGAGACCCTAATTCGGAAACCTTTGTCTGGGACGTTTGAAGTACGTGCTAAAAAATGGAGTCACGGTCGATGTTTTTCGAAACTTTTGTGGCGAATCTTTAGTACTGATGATTTAGAATCGAATTTCGAAGAAACGGATAGCATAAAACAGTAAAAGAGTGCTTAAAATCGAGACCCTAATTCGGAAACCTTAATATTGGACGTTTGAAGTACGTGCTAAAAAAACAGTGTCACGGACGACGTTTTTCGAAACTTTTGTTGGGAATCATTAGGCCGGATGTTTAGAATAGAATTTAGAAGAAACGGAGTGCATAAAAGAGTAAAAGGGTGCTAAAAATCGAGACCCTAATTCGGAAACCTTTGTCTGGGACGTTTGAAGTACGTGCTAAAAAATGGAGTCACGGTCGATGTTTTTCGAAACTTTTGTGGCGAATCATTAGTACTGATGATTTAGAATCGAATTTCGAAGAAACGGATAGCATAAAACAGTAAAAGAGTGCTTAAAATCGAGACCCTAATTCGGAAACCTTAATATTGGACGTTTGAAGTACGTGCTAAAAAAACCGAGTCACAGACGACGTTTTTAGAAAATTTTGTTGGGAATCATTCGGCCGAATAATTTAGAATATAATTTCGAAGAAATGGAGTGCATAAAACAATTAAAGAGTGCTGAAAATCTAGACCCTAATTCGGAAACCTTAATATTGGACGTTTGAAGAACGTGCTAAAAAAAAAATTTCACGGACGACGTTTTTCGAAACTTTTGTTGGGAATCATTAGGCCGGATGTTTAGAATAGAATTTAGAAGAAACGGAATGCATAAAAGAGTAAAAGGGTGCTTAAAATCGAGACCCTAATTCGGAAACCTTTGTCTGGGACGTTTGAAGTACGTGCTAAAAAATGGAGTCACGGTCGATGTTTTTCGAAACTTTTGTGGCGAATCTTTAGTACTGATGATTTAGAATCGAATTTCGAAGAAACGGATAGCATAAAACAGTAAAAGAGTGCTTAAAATCGAGACCCTAATTCGGAAACCTTAATATTGGACGTTTGAAGTACGTGCTAAAAAAACAGTGTCACGGACGACGTTTTTCGAAACTTTTGTTGGGAATCATTAGGCCGGATGTTTAGAATAGAATTTAGAAGAAACGGACTGCATAAAAGAGTAAAAGGGTGCTAAAAATCGAGACCCTAATTCGGAAACCTTTGTCTGGGACGTTTGAAGTACGTGCTAAAAAATGGAGTCACGGTCGATGTTTTTCGAAACTTTTGTGGCGAATCATTAGTACTGATGATTTAGAATCGAATTTCGAAGAAACGGATAGCATAAAACAGTAAAAGAGTGCTTAAAATCGAGACCCTAATTCAGAAACCTTAATATTGGACGTTTGAAGTACGTGCTAAAAAAACCGAGTCACAGACGACGTTTTTAGAAAATTTTGTTGGGAATCATTCGGCCGAATAATTTAGAATATAAGTTCGAAGAAATGGAGTGCATAAAACAATTAAAGAGTGCTGAAAATCTAGACCCTAATTCGGAAACCTTAATATTGGACGTTTGAAGAACGTGCTAAAAAAAAAATGTCACGGACGACGTTTTTCGAAACTTTTGTTGGGAATCATTAGGCCGGATGTTTAGAATAGAATTTAGAAGAAACGGAATGCATAAAAGAGTAAAAGGGTGCTTAAAATCGAGACCCTAATTCGGAAACCTTTGTCTGGGACGTTTGAAGTACGTGCTAAAAATGGAGTCACGGTGGATGTTTTTCGAAACTTTTGTGGCGAATCATTAGTACTGATGATTTAGAATCGAATTTCGAAGAAACGGATAGCATAAAACAGTAAAAGAGTGCTTAAAATCGAGACCCTAATTCGGAAACCTTAATCTGGGACGTTTGAAGTACGTTCTAAAAAAACCGAGTCACGGACGACGTTTTTTGAAACTTTTGTTGGGAATCATTAGGCCAAATGATTTAGAATAGAATTTCGAAAAAACGGAGTGCATAAAAGAGTAAAAGAATGCTTCAAATCGAGACCCTAATTTGGAAACCTTAATCTGGGACGTTTGAAGTACGTGCTAAAAAATGGAGTCACGGTCGATGTTTTTCGAAACTTTTATGGCGAATCATTAGGACTGATGATTTAGAATCGAATTTTGAAGAAACGGATAGCATAAAACAGTAAAATAGTGCTTAAAATCGATACCCTAATTCGGAAACCTTAATATTGGACGTTTGAAGAACGTGCTAGAAAAAAAATGTCACGGACGACGTTTTTCGAAACTTTTGTTGGGAATCATTAGGCCGGATGTTTAGAATAGAATTTAGAAGAAACGGAATGCATAAAAGAGTAAAAGGGTGCTTAAAATCGAGACCCTAATTCGGAAACCTTTGTCTGGGACGTTTGAAGTACGTGCTAAAAAATGGAGTCACGGTCGATGTTTTTCGAAACTTTTGTGGCGAATCATTAGTACTGATGATTTAGAATCGAATTTCGAAGAAACGGATAGCATAAAACAGTAAAAGAGTGCTTAAAATCGAGACCCTAATTCGGAAACCTTAATCTGGGACGTTTGAAGTACGTTCTAAAAAAACCGAGTCACGGACGACGTTTTTTGAAACTTTTGTTGGGAATCATTAGGCCAAATGATTTAGAATAGAATTTCGAAAAAACGGAGTGCATAAAAGAGTAAAAGAATGCTTCAAATCGAGACCCTAATTTGGAAACCTTAATCTGGGACGTTTGAAGTACGTGCTAAAAAATGGAGTCACGGTCGATGTTTTTCGAAACTTTTATGGCGAATCATTAGGACTGATGATTTAGAATCGAATTTTGAAGAAACGGATAGCATAAAACAGTAAAATAGTGCTTAAAATCGATACCCTAATTCGGAAACCTTAATATTGGACGTTTGAAGAACGTGCTAGAAAAAAAATGTCACGGACGACGTTTTTCGAAACTTTTGTTGGGAATCATTAGGCCGGATGTTTAGAATAGAATTTAGAAGAAACGGAATGCATAAAAGAGTAAAAGGGTGCTTAAAATCGAGACCCTAATTCGGAAACCTTTGTCTGGGACGTTTGAAGTACGTGCTAAAAAATGGAGTCACGGTCGATGTTTTTCGAAACTTTTATGGCGAATCATTAGGACTGATGATTTAGAATCGAATTTTGAAGAAACGGATAGCATAAAACAGTAAAATAGTGCTTAAAATCGAGACCCTAATTCGGAAACCTTAATATTGGACGTTTGAAGAACGTGCTAAAAAAAAAATGTCACGGACGACGTTTTTCGAAACTTTTGTTGGGAATCATTAGGCCGGATGTTTAGAATAGAATTTAGAAGAAACGGAATGCATAAAAGAGTAAAAGGGTGCTTAAAATCGAGACCCTAATTCGGAAACCTTTGTCTGGGACGTTTGAAGTACGTGCTAAAAAATGGAGTCACGGTGGATGTTTTTCGAAACTTTTGTGGCGAATCATTAGTACTGATGATTTAGAATCGAATTTCGAAGAAACGGATAGCATAAAACAGTAAAAGAGTGCTTAAAATCGAGACCCTAATTCGGAAACCTTAATATTGGACGTTTGAAGTACGTGCTAAAAAAACAGTGTCACGGACGACGTTTTTCGAAACTTTTGTTGGGAATCATTAGGCCGGATGTTTAGAATAGAATTTAGAAGAAACGGAGTGCATAAAAGAGTAAAAGGGTGCTAAAAATCGAGACCCTAATTCGGAAACCTTTGTCTGGGACGTTTGAAGTACGTGCTAAAAAATGGAGTCACGGTCGATGTTTTTCGAAACTTTTGTGGCGAATCATTAGTACTGATGATTTAGAATCGAATTTCGAAGAAACGGATAGCATAAAACAGTAAAAGAGTGCTTAAAATCGAGACCCTAATTCAGAAACCTTAATATTGGACGTTTGAAGTACGTGCTAAAAAAACCGAGTCACAGACGACGTTTTTAGAAAATTTTGTTGGGAATCATTCGGCCGAATAATTTAGAATATAAGTTCGAAGAAATGGAGTGCATAAAACAATTAAAGAGTGCTGAAAATCTAGACCCTAATTCGGAAACCTTAATATTGGACGTTTGAAGAACGTGCTAAAAAAAAAATGTCACGGACGACGTTTTTCGAAACTTTTGTTGGGAATCATTAGGCCGGATGTTTAGAATAGAATTTAGAAGAAACGGAATGCATAAAAGAGTAAAAGGGTGCTTAAAATCGAGACCCTAATTCGGAAACCTTTGTCTGGGACGTTTGAAGTACGTGCTAAAAATGGAGTCACGGTGGATGTTTTTCGAAACTTTTGTGGCGAATCATTAGTACTGATGATTTAGAATCGAATTTCGAAGAAACGGATAGCATAAAACAGTAAAAGAGTGCTTAAAATCGAGACCCTAATTCGGAAACCTTAATCTGGGACGTTTGAAGTACGTTCTAAAAAAACCGAGTCACGGACGACGTTTTTTGAAACTTTTGTTGGGAATCATTAGGCCAAATGATTTAGAATAGAATTTCGAAAAAACGGAGTGCATAAAAGAGTAAAAGAATGCTTCAAATCGAGACCCTAATTTGGAAACCTTAATCTGGGACGTTTGAAGTACGTGCTAAAAAATGGAGTCACGGTCGATGTTTTTCGAAACTTTTATGGCGAATCATTAGGACTGATGATTTAGAATCGAATTTTGAAGAAACGGATAGCATAAAACAGTAAAATAGTGCTTAAAATCGATACCCTAATTCGGAAACCTTAATCTGGGACGTTTGAAGTACGTTCTAAAAAAACCGAGTCACGGACGACGTTTTTTGAAACTTTTGTTGGGAATCATTAGGCCGGATGTTTAGAATAGAATTTAGAAGAAACGGAATGCATAAAAGAGTAAAAGGGTGCTTAAAATCGAGACCCTAATTCGGAAACCTTTGTCTGGGACGTTTGAAGTACGTGCTAAAAAATGGAGTCACGGTGGATGTTTTTCGAAACTTTTGTGGCGAATCATTAGTACTGATGATTTAGAATCGAATTTCGAAGAAACGGATAGCATAAAACAGTAAAAGAGTGCTTAAAATCGAGACCCTAATTCGGAAACCTTAATCTGGGACGTTTGAAGTACGTTCTAAAAAAACCGAGTCACGGACGACGTTTTTTGAAACTTTTGTTGGGAATCATTAGGCCAAATGATTTAGAATAGAATTTCGAAAAAACGGAGTGCATAAAAGAGTAAAAGAATGCTTCAAATCGAGACCCTAATTTGGAAACCTTAATCTGGGACGTTTGAAGTACGTGCTAAAAAATGGAGTCACGGTCGATGTTTTTCGAAACTTTTATGGCGAATCATTAGGACTGATGATTTAGAATCGAATTTTGAAGAAACGGATAGCATAAAACAGTAAAATAGTGCTTAAAATCGATACCCTAATTCGGAAACCTTAATATTGGACGTTTGAAGAACGTGCTAGAAAAAAAATGTCACGGACGACGTTTTTCGAAACTTTTGTTGGGAATCATTAGGCCGGATGTTTAGAATAGAATTTAGAAGAAACGGAATGCATAAAAGAGTAAAAGGGTGCTTAAAATCGAGACCCTAATTCGGAAACCTTTGTCTGGGACGTTTGAAGTACGTGCTAAAAAATGGAGTCACGGTCGATGTTTTTCGAAACTTTTATGGCGAATCATTAGGACTGATGATTTAGAATCGAATTTTGAAGAAACGGATAGCATAAAACAGTAAAATAGTGCTTAAAATCGAGACCCTAATTCGGAAACCTTAATATTGGACGTTTGAAGAACGTGCTAAAAAAAAAATGTCACGGACGACGTTTTTCGAAACTTTTGTTGGGAATCATTAGGCCGGATGTTTAGAATAGAATTTAGAAGAAACGGAATGCATAAAAGAGTAAAAGGGTGCTTAAAATCGAGACCCTAATTCGGAAACCTTTGTCTGGGACGTTTGAAGTACGTGCTAAAAAATGGAGTCACGGTGGATGTTTTTCGAAACTTTTGTGGCGAATCATTACGACTGATGATTTAGAATCGAATTTCGAAGAAACGGATAGCATAAAACAGTAAAAGAGTGCTTAAAATCGAGACCCTAATTCGGAAACCTTAATCTGGGACGTTTGAAGTACGTTCTAAAAAAACCGAGTCACGGACGACGTTTTTTGAAACTTTTGTTGGGAATCATTAGGCCAAATGATTTAGAATAGAATTTCGAAAAAACGGAGTGCATAAAAGAGTAAAAGAATGCTTCAAATCGAGACCCTAATTTGGAAACCTTAATCTGGGACGTTTGAAGTACGTGCTAAAAAATGGAGTCACGGTCGATGTTTTTCGAAACTTTTATGGCGAATCATTAGGACTGATGATTTTGAATCGAATTTTGAAGAAACGGATAGCATAAAACAGTAAAATAGTGCTTAAAATCGATACCCTAATTCGGAAACCTTAATATTGGACGTTTGAAGAACGTGCTAGAAAAAAAATGTCACGGACGACGTTTTTCGAAACTTTTGTTGGGAATCATTAGGCCGGATGTTTAGAATAGAATTTAGAAGAAACGGAATGCATGAAAGAGTAAAAGGGTGCTTAAAATCGAGACCCTAATTCGGAAACCTTTGTCTGGGACGTTTGAAGTACGTGCTAAAAAATGGAGTCACGGTCGATGTTTTTCGAAACTTTTATGGCGAATCATTAGGACTGATGATTTAGAATCGAATTTCGAAGAAACGGATAGCATAAAACAGTAAAATAGTGCTTAAAATCGAGACCCTAATTCGGAAACCTTAATATTGGACGTTTGAAGAACGTGCTAAAAAAAAAATGTCACGGACGACGTTTTTCGAAACTTTTGTTGGGAATCATTAGGCCGGATGTTTAGAATAGAATTTAGAAGAAACGGAATGCATAAAAGAGTAAAAGGGTGCTTAAAATCGAGACCCTAATTCGGAAACCTTTGTCTGGGACGTTTGAAGTACGTGCTAAAAAATGGAGTCACGGTGGATGTTTTTCGAAACTTTTGTGGCGAATCATTAGTACTGATGATTTAGAATCGAATTTCGAAGAAACGGATAGCATAAAACAGTAAAAGAGTGCTTAAAATCGAGACCCTAATTCGGAAACCTTAATCTGGGACGTTTGAAGTACGTTCTAAAAAAACCGAGTCACGGACGACGTTTTTTGAAACTTTTGTTGGGAATCATTAGGCCAAATGATTTAGAATAGAATTTCGAAAAAACGGAGTGCATAAAAGAGTAAAAGAATGCTTCAAATCGAGACCCTAATTTGGAAACCTTAATCTGGGACGTTTGAAGTACGTGCTAAAAAATGGAGTCACGGTCGATGTTTTTCGAAACTTTTATGGCGAATCATTAGGACTGATGATTTAGAATCGAATTTTGAAGAAACGGATAGCATAAAACAGTAAAATAGTGCTTAAAATCGATACCCTAATTCGGAAACCTTAATATTGGACGTTTGAAGAACGTGCTAGAAAAAAAATGTCACGGACGACGTTTTTCGAAACTTTTGTTGGGAATCATTAGGCCGGATGTTTAGAATAGAATTTAGAAGAAACGGAATGCATAAAAGAGTAAAAGGGTGCTTAAAATCGAGACCCTAATTCGGAAACCTTTGTCTGGGACGTTTGAAGTACGTGCTAAAAAATGGAGTCACGGTCGATGTTTTTCGAAACTTTTATGGCGAATCATTAGGACTGATGATTTAGAATCGAATTTTGAAGAAACGGATAGCATAAAACAGTAAAATAGTGCTTAAAATCGAGACCCTAATTCGGAAACCTTAATATTGGACGTTTGAAGAACGTGCTAAAAAAAAAATGTCACGGACGACGTTTTTCGAAACTTTTGTTGGGAATCATTAGGCCGGATGTTTAGAATAGAATTTAGAAGAAACGGAATGCATAAAAGAGTAAAAGGGTGCTTAAAATCGAGACCCTAATTCGGAAACCTTTGTCTGGGACGTTTGAAGTACGTGCTAAAAAATGGAGTCACGGTGGATGTTTTTCGAAACTTTTGTGGCGAATCATTAGTACTGATGATTTAGAATCGAATTTCGAAGAAACGGATAGCATAAAACAGTAAAAGAGTGCTTAAAATCGAGACCCTAATTCGGAAACCTTAATCTGGGACGTTTGAAGTACGTTCTAAAAAAACCGAGTCACGGACGACGTTTTTTGAAACTTTTGTTGGGAATCATTAGGCCAAATGATTTAGAATAGAATTTCGAAAAAACGGAGTGCATAAAAGAGTAAAAGAATGCTTCAAATCGAGACCCTAATTTGGAAACCTTAATCTGGGACGTTTGAAGTACGTGCTAAAAAATGGAGTCACGGTCGATGTTTTTCGAAACTTTTATGGCGAATCATTAGGACTGATGATTTAGAATCGAATTTTGAAGAAACGGATAGCATAAAACAGTAAAATAGTGCTTAAAATCGATACCCTAATTCGGAAACCTTAATATTGGACGTTTGAAGAACGTGCTAGAAAAAAAATGTCACGGACGACGTTTTTCGAAACTTTTGTTGGGAATCATTAGGCCGGATGTTTAGAATAGAATTTAGAAGAAACGGAATGCATAAAAGAGTAAAAGGGTGCTTAAAATCGAGACCCTAATTCGGAAACCTTTGTCTGGGACGTTTGAAGTACGTGCTAAAAAATGGAGTCACGGTCGATGTTTTTCGAAACTTTTATGGCGAATCATTAGGACTGATGATTTAGAATCGAATTTTGAAGAAACGGATAGCATAAAACAGGAAAATAGTGCTTAAAATCGAGACCCTAATTCGGAAACCTTAATATTGGACGTTTGAAGAACGTGCTAAAAAAAAAATGTCACGGACGACGTTTTTCGAAACTTTTGTTGGGAATCATTAGGCCGGATGTTTAGAATAGAATTTAGAAGAAACGGAATGCATAAAAGAGTAAAAGGGTGCTTAAAATCGAGACCCTAATTCGGAAACCTTTGTCTGGGACGTTTGAAGTACGTGCTAAAAAATGGAGTCACGGTGGATGTTTTTCGAAACTTTTGTGGCGAATCATTAGTACTGATGATTTAGAATCGAATTTCGAAGAAACGGATAGCATAAAACAGTAAAAGAGTGCTTAAAATCGAGACCCTAATTCGGAAACCTTAATCTGGGACGTTTGAAGTACGTTCTAAAAAAACCGAGTCACGGACGACGTTTTTTGAAACTTTTGTTGGGAATCATTCGGCCGAATAATTTAGAATATAATTTCGAAGAAATGGAGTGCATAAAACAATTAAAGAGTGCTGAAAATCGAGACCCTAATTCGGAAACCTTAATATTGGACGTTTGAAGTACGTGCTAAAAAAACAGTGTCACGGACGACGTTTTTCGAAACTTTTGTTGGGAATCATTAGGCCGGATGTTTAGAATAGAATTTAGAAGAAACGGAGTGCATAAAAGAGTAAAAGGGTGCTAAAAATCGAGACCCTAATTCGGAAACCTTTGTCTGGGACGTTTGAAGTACGTGCTAAAAAATGGAGTCACGGTCGATGTTTTTCGAAACTTTTGTGGCGAATCATTAGTACTGATGATTTAGAATCGAATTTCGAAGAAACGGATAGCATAAAACAGTAAAAGAGTGCTTAAAATCGAGACCCTAATTCGGAAACCTTAATATTGGACGTTTGAAGTACGTGCTAAAAAAACAGTGTCACGGACGACGTTTTTCGAAACTTTTGTTGGGAATCATTAGGCCGGATGTTTAGAATAGAATTTAGAAGAAACGGAGTGCATAAAAGAGTAAAAGGGTGCTAAAAATCGAGACCCTAATTCGGAAACCTTTGTCTGGGACGTTTGAAGTACGTGCTAAAAAATGGAGTCACGGTGGATGTTTTTCGAAACTTTTGTGGCGAATCATTAGTACTGATGATTTAGAATCGAATTTCGAAGAAACGGATAGCATAAAACAGTAAAAGAGTGCTTAAAATCGAGACCCTAATTCGGAAACCTTAATATTGGACGTTTGAAGTACGTGCTAAAAAAAATGTCACGGACATTGTTTTTCGAAACTTTTGTTGGGAATCATTAGGCCGGATGTTTAGAATAGAATTTAGAAGAAACGGAGTGCATAAAAGAGTAAAAGGGTGCTTAAAATCGAGACCCTAATTCGGAAACCTTTGTCTGGGACGTTTGAAGTACGTGCTAAAAAATGGAGTCACGGTCGATGTTTTTCGAAACTTTTGTGGCGAATCTTTAGTACTGATGATTTAGAATCGAATTTCGAAGAAACGGATAGCATAAAACAGTAAAAGAGTGCTTAAAATCGAGACCCTAATTCGGAAACCTTAATATTGGACGTTTGAAGTACGTGCTAAAAAAACAGTGTCACGGACGACGTTTTTCGAAACTTTTGTTGGGAATCATTAGGCCGGATGTTTAGAATAGAATTTAGAAGAAACGGAGTGCATAAAAGAGTAAAAGGGTGCTAAAAATCGAGACCCTAATTCGGAAACCTTTGTCTGGGACGTTTGAAGTACGTGCTAAAAAATGGAGTCACGGTCGATGTTTTTCGAAACTTTTGTGGCGAATCATTAGTACTGATGATTTAGAATCGAATTTCGAAGAAACGGATAGCATAAAACAGTAAAAGAGTGCTTAAAATCGAGACCCTAATTCGGAAACCTTAATATTGGACGTTTGAAGTACGTGCTAAAAAAACCGAGTCACAGACGACGTTTTTAGAAAATTTTGTTGGGAATCATTCGGCCGAATAATTTAGAATATAATTTCGAAGAAATGGAGTGCATAAAACAATTAAAGAGTGCTGAAAATCTAAACCCTAATTCGGAAACCTTAATATTGGACGTTTGAAGAACGTGCTAAAAAAAAATTTCACGGACGACGTTTTTCGAAACTTTTGTTGGGAATCATTAGGCCGGATGTTTAGAATAGAATTTAGAAGAAACGGAATGCATAAAAGAGTAAAAGGGTGCTTAAAATCGAGACCCTAATTCGGAAACCTTTGTCTGGGACGTTTGAAGTACGTGCTAAAAAATGGAGTCACGGTCGATGTTTTTCGAAACTTTTGTGGCGAATCTTTAGTACTGATGATTTAGAATCGAATTTCGAAGAAACGGATAGCATAAAACAGTAAAAGAGTGCTTAAAATCGAGACCCTAATTCGGAAACCTTAATATTGGACGTTTGAAGTACGTGCTAAAAAAACAGTGTCACGGACGACGTTTTTCGAAACTTTTGTTGGGAATCATTAGGCCGGATGTTTAGAATAGAATTTAGAAGAAACGGAGTGCATAAAAGAGTAAAAGGGTGCTAAAAATCGAGACCCTAATTCGGAAACCTTTGTCTGGGACGTTTGAAGTACGTGCTAAAAAATGGAGTCACGGTCGATGTTTTTCGAAACTTTTGTGGCGAATCATTAGTACTGATGATTTAGAATCGAATTTCGAAGAAACGGATAGCATAAAACAGTAAAAGAGTGCTTAAAATCGAGACCCTAATTCAGAAACCTTAATATTGGACGTTTGAAGTACGTGCTAAAAAAACCGAGTCACAGACGACGTTTTTAGAAAATTTTGTTGGGAATCATTCGGCCGAATAATTTAGAATATAAGTTCGAAGAAATGGAGTGCATAAAACAATTAAAGAGTGCTGAAAATCTAGACCCTAATTCGGAAACCTTAATATTGGACGTTTGAAGAACGTGCTAAAAAAAAATGTCACGGACGACGTTTTTCGAAACTTTTGTTGGGAATCATTAGGCCGGATGTTTAGAATAGAATTTAGAAGAAACGGAATGCATAAAAGAGTAAAAGGGTGCTTAAAATCGAGACCCTAATTCGGAAACCTTTGTCTGGGACGTTTGAAGTACGTGCTAAAAATGGAGTCACGGTGGATGTTTTTCGAAACTTTTGTGGCGAATCATTAGTACTGATGATTTAGAATCGAATTTCGAAGAAACGGATAGCATAAAACAGTAAAAGAGTGCTTAAAATCGAGACCCTAATTCGGAAACCTTAATCTGGGACGTTTGAAGTACGTTCTAAAAAAACCGAGTCACGGACGACGTTTTTTGAAACTTTTGTTGGGAATCATTAGGCCAAATGATTTAGAATAGAATTTCGAAAAAACGGAGTGCATAAAAGAGTAAAAGAATGCTTCAAATCGAGACCCTAATTTGGAAACCTTAATCTGGGACGTTTGAAGTACGTGCTAAAAAATGGAGTCACGGTCGATGTTTTTCGAAACTTTTATGGCGAATCATTAGGACTGATGATTTAGAATCGAATTTTGAAGAAACGGATAGCATAAAACAGTAAAATAGTGCTTAAAATCGATACCCTAATTCGGAAACCTTAATATTGGACGTTTGAAGAACGTGCTAGAAAAAAAATGTCACGGACGACGTTTTTCGAAACTTTTGTTGGGAATCATTAGGCCGGATGTTTAGAATAGAATTTAGAAGAAACGGAATGCATAAAAGAGTAAAAGGGTGCTTAAAATCGAGACCCTAATTCGGAAACCTTTGTCTGGGACGTTTGAAGTACGTGCTAAAAAATGGAGTCACGGTGGATGTTTTTCGAAACTTTTGTGGCGAATCATTAGTACTGATGATTTAGAATCGAATTTCGAAGAAACGGATAGCATAAAACAGTAAAAGAGTGCTTAAAATCGAGACCCTAATTCGGAAACCTTAATCTGGGACGTTTGAAGTACGTTCTAAAAAAACCGAGTCACGGACGACGTTTTTTGAAACTTTTGTTGGGAATCATTAGGCCAAATGATTTAGAATAGAATTTCGAAAAAACGGAGTGCATAAAAGAGTAAAAGAATGCTTCAAATCGAGACCCTAATTTGGAAACCTTAATCTGGGACGTTTGAAGTACGTGCTAAAAAATGGAGTCACGGTCGATGTTTTTCGAAACTTTTATGGCGAATCATTAGGACTGATGATTTAGAATCGAATTTTGAAGAAACGGATAGCATAAAACAGTAAAATAGTGCTTAAAATCGATACCCTAATTCGGAAACCTTAATATTGGACGTTTGAAGAACGTGCTAGAAAAAAAATGTCACGGACGACGTTTTTCGAAACTTTTGTTGGGAATCATTAGGCCGGATGTTTAGAATAGAATTTAGAAGAAACGGAATGCATAAAAGAGTAAAAGGGTGCTTAAAATCGAGACCCTAATTCGGAAACCTTTGTCTGGGACGTTTGAAGTACGTGCTAAAAAATGGAGTCACGGTCGATGTTTTTCGAAACTTTTATGGCGAATCATTAGGACTGATGATTTAGAATCGAATTTTGAAGAAACGGATAGCATAAAACAGTAAAATAGTGCTTAAAATCGAGACCCTAATTCGGAAACCTTAATATTGGACGTTTGAAGAACGTGCTAAAAAAAAAATGTCACGGACGACGTTTTTCGAAACTTTTGTTGGGAATCATTAGGCCGGATGTTTAGAATAGAATTTAGAAGAAACGGAATGCATAAAAGAGTAAAAGGGTGCTTAAAATCGAGACCCTAATTCGGAAACCTTTGTCTGGGACGTTTGAAGTACGTGCTAAAAAATGGAGTCACGGTGGATGTTTTTCGAAACTTTTGTGGCGAATCATTAGTACTGATGATTTAGAATCGAATTTCGAAGAAACGGATAGCATAAAACAGTAAAAGAGTGCTTAAAATCGAGACCCTAATTCGGAAACCTTAATATTGGACGTTTGAAGTACGTGCTAAAAAAACAGTGTCACGGACGACGTTTTTCGAAACTTTTGTTGGGAATCATTAGGCCGGATGTTTAGAATAGAATTTAGAAGAAACGGAGTGCATAAAAGAGTAAAAGGGTGCTAAAAATCGAGACCCTAATTCGGAAACCTTTGTCTGGGACGTTTGAAGTACGTGCTAAAAAATGGAGTCACGGTGGATGTTTTTCGAAACTTTTGTGGCGAATCATTAGTACTGATGATTTAGAATCGAATTTCGAAGAAACGGATAGCATAAAACAGTAAAAGAGTGCTTAAAATCGAGACCCTAATTCAGAAACCTTAATATTGGACGTTTGAAGTACGTGCTAAAAAAACCGAGTCACAGACGACGTTTTTAGAAAATTTTGTTGGGAATCATTCGGCCGAATAATTTAGAATATAAGTTCGAAGAAATGGAGTGCATAAAACAATTAAAGAGTGCTGAAAATCTAGACCCTAATTCGGAAACCTTAATATTGGACGTTTGAAGAACGTGCTAAAAAAAAAATGTCACGGACGACGTTTTTCGAAACTTTTGTTGGGAATCATTAGGCCGGATGTTTAGAATAGAATTTAGAAGAAACGGAATGCATAAAAGAGTAAAAGGGTGCTTAAAATCGAGACCCTAATTCGGAAACCTTTGTCTGGGACGTTTGAAGTACGTGCTAAAAATGGAGTCACGGTGGATGTTTTTCGAAACTTTTGTGGCGAATCATTAGTACTGATGATTTAGAATCGAATTTCGAAGAAACGGATAGCATAAAACAGTAAAAGAGTGCTTAAAATCGAGACCCTAATTCGGAAACCTTAATCTGGGACGTTTGAAGTACGTTCTAAAAAAACCGAGTCACGGACGACGTTTTTTGAAACTTTTGTTGGGAATCATTAGGCCAAATGATTTAGAATAGAATTTCGAAAAAACGGAGTGCATAAAAGAGTAAAAGAATGCTTCAAATCGAGACCCTAATTTGGAAACCTTAATCTGGGACGTTTGAAGTACGTGCTAAAAAATGGAGTCACGGTCGATGTTTTTCGAAACTTTTATGGCGAATCATTAGGACTGATGATTTAGAATCGAATTTTGAAGAAACGGATAGCATAAAACAGTAAAATAGTGCTTAAAATCGATACCCTAATTCGGAAACCTTAATATTGGACGTTTGAAGAACGTGCTAGAAAAAAAATGTCACGGACGACGTTTTTCGAAACTTTTGTTGGGAATCATTAGGCCGGATGTTTAGAATAGAATTTAGAAGAAACGGAATGCATAAAAGAGTAAAAGGGTGCTTAAAATCGAGACCCTAATTCGGAAACCTTTGTCTGGGACGTTTGAAGTACGTGCTAAAAAATGGAGTCACGGTCGATGTTTTTCGAAACTTTTGTGGCGAATCATTAGTACTGATGATTTAGAATCGAATTTCGAAGAAACGGATAGCATAAAACAGTAAAAGAGTGCTTAAAATCGAGACCCTAATTCGGAAACCTTAATCTGGGACGTTTGAAGTACGTTCTAAAAAAACCGAGTCACGGACGACGTTTTTTGAAACTTTTGTTGGGAATCATTAGGCCAAATGATTTAGAATAGAATTTCGAAAAAACGGAGTGCATAAAAGAGTAAAAGAATGCTTCAAATCGAGACCCTAATTTGGAAACCTTAATCTGGGACGTTTGAAGTACGTGCTAAAAAATGGAGTCACGGTCGATGTTTTTCGAAACTTTTATGGCGAATCATTAGGACTGATGATTTAGAATCGAATTTTGAAGAAACGGATAGCATAAAACAGTAAAATAGTGCTTAAAATCGATACCCTAATTCGGAAACCTTAATATTGGACGTTTGAAGAACGTGCTAGAAAAAAAATGTCACGGACGACGTTTTTCGAAACTTTTGTTGGGAATCATTAGGCCGGATGTTTAGAATAGAATTTAGAAGAAACGGAATGCATAAAAGAGTAAAAGGGTGCTTAAAATCGAGACCCTAATTCGGAAACCTTTGTCTGGGACGTTTGAAGTACGTGCTAAAAAATGGAGTCACGGTCGATGTTTTTCGAAACTTTTATGGCGAATCATTAGGACTGATGATTTAGAATCGAATTTTGAAGAAACGGATAGCATAAAACAGTAAAATAGTGCTTAAAATCGAGACCCTAATTCGGAAACCTTAATATTGGACGTTTGAAGAACGTGCTAAAAAAAAAATGTCACGGACGACGTTTTTCGAAACTTTTGTTGGGAATCATTAGGCCGGATGTTTAGAATAGAATTTAGAAGAAACGGAATGCATAAAAGAGTAAAAGGGTGCTTAAAATCGAGACCCTAATTCGGAAACCTTTGTCTGGGACGTTTGAAGTACGTGCTAAAAAATGGAGTCACGGTGGATGTTTTTCGAAACTTTTGTGGCGAATCATTAGTACTGATGATTTAGAATCGAATTTCGAAGAAACGGATAGCATAAAACAGTAAAAGAGTGCTTAAAATCGAGACCCTAATTCGGAAACCTTAATCTGGGACGTTTGAAGTACGTTCTAAAAAAACCGAGTCACGGACGACGTTTTTTGAAACTTTTGTTGGGAATCATTAGGCCAAATGATTTAGAATAGAATTTCGAAAAAACAGAGTGCATAAAAGAGTAAAAGAATGCTTCAAATCGAGACCCTAATTTGGAAACCTTAATCTGGGACGTTTGAAGTACGTGCTAAAAAATGGAGTCACGGTCGATGTTTTTCGAAACTTTTATGGCGAATCATTAGGACTGATGATTTAGAATCGAATTTTGAAGAAACGGATAGCATAAAACAGTAAAATAGTGCTTAAAATCGATACCCTAATTCGGAAACCTTAATATTGGACGTTTGAAGAACGTGCTAGAAAAAAAATGTCACGGACGACGTTTTTCGAAACTTTTGTTGGGAATCATTAGGCCGGATGTTTAGAATAGAATTTAGAAGAAACGGAATGCATAAAAGAGTAAAAGGGTGCTTAAAATCGAGACCCTAATTCGGAAACCTTTGTCTGGGACGTTTGAAGTACGTGCTAAAAAATGGAGTCACGGTCGATGTTTTTCGAAACTTTTATGGCGAATCATTAGGACTGATGATTTAGAATCGAATTTTGAAGAAACGGATAGCATAAAACAGTAAAATAGTGCTTAAAATCGAGACCCTAATTCGGAAACCTTAATATTGGACGTTTGAAGAACGTGCTAAAAAAAAAATGTCACGGACGACGTTTTTCGAAACTTTTGTTGGGAATCATTAGGCCGGATGTTTAGAATAGAATTTAGAAGAAACGGAATGCATAAAAGAGTAAAAGGGTGCTTAAAATCGAGACCCTAATTCGGAAACCTTTGTCTGGGACGTTTGAAGTACGTGCTAAAAAATGGAGTCACGGTGGATGTTTTTCGAAACTTTTGTGGCGAATCATTAGTACTGATGATTTAGAATCGAATTTCGAAGAAACGGATAGCATAAAACAGTAAAAGAGTGCTTAAAATCGAGACCCTAATTCGGAAACCTTAATCTGGGACGTTTGAAGTACGTTCTAAAAAAACCGAGTCACGGACGACGTTTTTTGAAACTTTTGTTGGGAATCATTAGGCCAAATGATTTAGAATAGAATTTCGAAAAAACGGAGTGCATAAAAGAGTAAAAGAATGCTTCAAATCGAGACCCTAATTTGGAAACCTTAATCTGGGACGTTTGAAGTACGTGCTAAAAAATGGAGTCACGGTCGATGTTTTTCGAAACTTTTATGGCGAATCATTAGGACTGATGATTTAGAATCGAATTTTGAAGAAACGGATAGCATAAAACAGTAAAATAGTGCTTAAAATCGATACCCTAATTCGGAAACCTTAATATTGGACGTTTGAAGAACGTGCTAGAAAAAAAATGTCACGGACGACGTTTTTCGAAACTTTTGTTGGGAATCATTAGGCCGGATGTTTAGAATAGAATTTAGAAGAAACGGAATGCATAAAAGAGTAAAAGGGTGCTTAAAATCGAGACCCTAATTCGGAAACCTTTGTCTGGGACGTTTGAAGTACGTGCTAAAAAATGGAGTCACGGTCGATGTTTTTCGAAACTTTTGTGGCGAATCATTAGTACTGATGATTTAGAATCGAATTTCGAAGAAACGGATAGCATAAAACAGTAAAAGAGTGCTTAAAATCGAGACCCTAATTCGGAAACCTTAATCTGGGACGTTTGAAGTACGTTCTAAAAAAACCGAGTCACGGACGACGTTTTTTGAAACTTTTGTTGGGAATCATTAGGCCAAATGATTTAGAATAGAATTTCGAAAAAACGGAGTGCATAAAAGAGTAAAAGAATGCTTCAAATCGAGACCCTAATTTGGAAACCTTAATCTGGGACGTTTGAAGTACGTGCTAAAAAATGGAGTCACGGTCGATGTTTTTCGAAACTTTTATGGCGAATCATTAGGACTGATGATTTAGAATCGAATTTTGAAGAAACGGATAGCATAAAACAGTAAAATAGTGCTTAAAATCGATACCCTAATTCGGAAACCTTAATATTGGACGTTTGAAGAACGTGCTAGAAAAAAAATGTCACGGACGACGTTTTTCGAAACTTTTGTTGGGAATCATTAGGCCGGATGTTTAGAATAGAATTTAGAAGAAACGGAATGCATAAAAGAGTAAAAGGGTGCTTAAAATCGAGACCCTAATTCGGAAACCTTTGTCTGGGACGTTTGAAGTACGTGCTAAAAAATGGAGTCACGGTCGATGTTTTTCGAAACTTTTGTGGCGAATCATTAGTACTGATGATTTAGAATCGAATTTTGAAGAAACGGATAGCATAAAACAGTAAAAGAGTGCTTAAAATCGAGACCCTAATTCGGAAACCTTAATCTGGGACGTTTGAAGTACGTTCTAAAAAAACCGAGTCACGGACGACGTTTTTTGAAACTTTTGTTGGGAATCATTAGGCCAAATGATTTAGAATAGAATTTCGAAAAAACGGAGTGCATAAAAGAGTAAAAGAATGCTTCAAATCGAGACCCTAATTTGGAAACCTTAATCTGGGACGTTTGAAGTACGTGCTAAAAAATGGAGTCACGGTCGATGTTTTTCGAAACTTTTATGGCGAATCATTAGGACTGATGATTTAGAATCGAATTTTGAAGAAACGGATAGCATAAAACAGTAAAATAGTGCTTAAAATCGATACCCTAATTCGGAAACCTTAATATTGGACGTTTGAAGAACGTGCTAGAAAAAAAATGTCACGGACGACGTTTTTCGAAACTTTTGTTGGGAATCATTAGGCCGGATGTTTAGAATAGAATTTAGAAGAAACGGAATGCATAAAAGAGTAAAAGGGTGCTTAAAATCGAGACCCTAATTCGGAAACCTTTGTCTGGGACGTTTGAAGTACGTGCTAAAAAATGGAGTCACGGTCGATGTTTTTCGAAACTTTTATGGCGAATCATTAGGACTGATGATTTAGAATCGAATTTTGAAGAAACGGATAGCATAAAACAGTAAAATAGTGCTTAAAATCGAGACCCTAATTCGGAAACCTTAATATTGGACGTTTGAAGAACGTGCTAAAAAAAAAATGTCACGGACGACGTTTTTCGAAACTTTTGTTGGGAATCATTAGGCCGGATGTTTAGAATAGAATTTAGAAGAAACGGAATGCATAAAAGAGTAAAAGGGTGCTTAAAATCGAGACCCTAATTCGGAAACCTTTGTCTGGGACGTTTGAAGTACGTGCTAAAAAATGGAGTCACGGTGGATGTTTTTCGAAACTTTTGTGGCGAATCATTAGTACTGATGATTTAGAATCGAATTTCGAAGAAACGGATAGCATAAAACAGTAAAAGAGTGCTTAAAATCGAGACCCTAATTCGGAAACCTTAATCTGGGACGTTTGAAGTACGTTCTAAAAAAACCGAGTCACGGACGACGTTTTTTGAAACTTTTGTTGGGAATCATTAGGCCAAATGATTTAGAATAGAATTTCGAAAAAACGGAGTGCATAAAAGAGTAAAAGAATGCTTCAAATCGAGACCCTAATTTGGAAACCTTAATCTGGGACGTTTGAAGTACGTGCTAAAAAATGGAGTCACGGTCGATGTTTTTCGAAACTTTTATGGCGAATCATTAGGACTGATGATTTAGAATCGAATTTTGAAGAAACGGATAGCATAAAACAGTAAAATAGTGCTTAAAATCGATACCCTAATTCGGAAACCTTAATATTGGACGTTTGAAGAACGTGCTAGAAAAAAAATGTCACGGACGACGTTTTTCGAAACTTTTGTTGGGAATCATTAGGCCGGATGTTTAGAATAGAATTTAGAAGAAACGGAATGCATAAAAGAGTAAAAGGGTGCTTAAAATCGAGACCCTAATTCGGAAACCTTTGTCTGGGACGTTTGAAGTACGTGCTAAAAAATGGAGTCACGGTCGATGTTTTTCGAAACTTTTATGGCGAATCATTAGGACTGATGATTTAGAATCGAATTTTGAAGAAACGGATAGCATAAAACAGTAAAATAGTGCTTAAAATCGAGACCCTAATTCGGAAACCTTAATATTGGACGTTTGAAGAACGTGCTAAAAAAAAAATGTCACGGACGACGTTTTTCGAAACTTTTGTTGGGAATCATTAGGCCGGATGTTTAGAATAGAATTTAGAAGAAACGGAATGCATAAAAGAGTAAAAGGGTGCTTAAAATCGAGACCCTAATTCGGAAACCTTTGTCTGGGACGTTTGAAGTACGTGCTAAAAAATGGAGTCACGGTGGATGTTTTTCGAAACTTTTGTGGCGAATCATTAGTACTGATGATTTAGAATCGAATTTCGAAGAAACGGATAGCATAAAACAGTAAAAGAGTGCTTAAAATCGAGACCCTAATTCGGAAACCTTAATCTGGGACGTTTGAAGTACGTTCTAAAAAAACCGAGTCACGGACGACGTTTTTTGAAACTTTTGTTGGGAATCATTAGGCCAAATGATTTAGAATAGAATTTCGAAAAAACGGAGTGCATAAAAGAGTAAAAGAATGCTTCAAATCGAGACCCTAATTTGGAAACCTTAATCTGGGACGTTTGAAGTACGTGCTAAAAAATGGAGTCACGGTCGATGTTTTTCGAAACTTTTATGGCGAATCATTAGGACTGATGATTTAGAATCGAATTTTGAAGAAACGGATAGCATAAAACAGTAAAATAGTGCTTAAAATCGATACCCTAATTCGGAAACCTTAATATTGGACGTTTGAAGAACGTGCTAGAAAAAAAATGTCACGGACGACGTTTTTCGAAACTTTTGTTGGGAATCATTAGGCCGGATGTTTAGAATAGAATTTAGAAGAAACGGAATGCATAAAAGAGTAAAAGGGTGCTTAAAATCGAGACCCTAATTCGGAAACCTTTGTCTGGGACGTTTGAAGTACGTGCTAAAAAATGGAGTCACGGTCGATGTTTTTCGAAACTTTTGTGGCGAATCATTAGTACTGATGATTTAGAATCGAATTTCGAAGAAACGGATAGCATAAAACAGTAAAAGAGTGCTTAAAATCGAGACCCTAATTCGGAAACCTTAATCTGGGACGTTTGAAGTACGTTCTAAAAAAACCGAGTCACGGACGACGTTTTTTGAAACTTTTGTTGGGAATCATTAGGCCAAATGATTTAGAATAGAATTTCGAAAAAACGGAGTGCATAAAAGAGTAAAAGAATGCTTCAAATCGAGACCCTAATTTGGAAACCTTAATCTGGGACGTTTGAAGTACGTGCTAAAAAATGGAGTCACGGTCGATGTTTTTCGAAACTTTTATGGCGAATCATTAGGACTGATGATTTAGAATCGAATTTTGAAGAAACGGATAGCATAAAACAGTAAAATAGTGCTTAAAATCGATACCCTAATTCGGAAACCTTAATATTGGACGTTTGAAGAACGTGCTAGAAAAAAAATGTCACGGACGACGTTTTTCGAAACTTTTGTTGGGAATCATTAGGCCGGATGTTTAGAATAGAATTTAGAAGAAACGGAATGCATAAAAGAGTAAAAGGGTGCTTAAAATCGAGACCCTAATTCGGAAACCTTTGTCTGGGACGTTTGAAGTACGTGCTAAAAAATGGAGTCACGGTCGATGTTTTTCGAAACTTTTGTGGCGAATCATTAGTACTGATGATTTAGAATCGAATTTCGAAGAAACGGATAGCATAAAACAGTAAAAGAGTGCTTAAAATCGAGACCCTAATTCGGAAACCTTAATCTGGGACGTTTGAAGTACGTTCTAAAAAAACCGAGTCACGGACGACGTTTTTTGAAACTTTTGTTGGGAATCATTAGGCCAAATGATTTAGAATAGAATTTCGAAAAAACGGAGTGCATAAAAGAGTAAAAGAATGCTTCAAATCGAGACCCTAATTTGGAAACCTTAATCTGGGACGTTTGAAGTACGTGCTAAAAAATGGAGTCACGGTCGATGTTTTTCGAAACTTTTATGGCGAATCATTAGGACTGATGATTTAGAATCGAATTTTGAAGAAACGGATAGCATAAAACAGTAAAATAGTGCTTAAAATCGATACCCTAATTCGGAAACCTTAATATTGGACGTTTGAAGAACGTGCTAGAAAAAAAATGTCACGGACGACGTTTTTCGAAACTTTTGTTGGGAATCATTAGGCCGGATGTTTAGAATAGAATTTAGAAGAAACGGAATGCATAAAAGAGTAAAAGGGTGCTTAAAATCGAGACCCTAATTCGGAAACCTTTGTCTGGGACGTTTGAAGTACGTGCTAAAAAATGGAGTCACGGTCGATGTTTTTCGAAACTTTTGTGGCGAATCATTAGTACTGATGATTTAGAATCGAATTTCGAAGAAACGGATAGCATAAAACAGTAAAAGAGTGCTTAAAATCGAGACCCTAATTCGGAAACCTTAATCTGGGACGTTTGAAGTACGTTCTAAAAAAACCGAGTCACGGACGACGTTTTTTGAAACTTTTGTTGGGAATCATTAGGCCAAATGATTTAGAATAGAATTTCGAAAAAACGGAGTGCATAAAAGAGTAAAAGAATGCTTCAAATCGAGACCCTAATTTGGAAACCTTAATCTGGGACGTTTGAAGTACGTGCTAAAAAATGGAGTCACGGTCGATGTTTTTCGAAACTTTTATGGCGAATCATTAGGACTGATGATTTTGAATCGAATTTTGAAGAAACGGATAGCATAAAACAGTAAAATAGTGCTTAAAATCGATACCCTAATTCGGAAACCTTAATATTGGACGTTTGAAGAACGTGCTAGAAAAAAAATGTCACGGACGACGTTTTTCGAAACTTTTGTTGGGAATCATTAGGCCGGATGTTTAGAATAGAATTTAGAAGAAACGGAATGCATAAAAGAGTAAAAGGGTGCTTAAAATCGAGACCCTAATTCGGAAACCTTTGTCTGGGACGTTTGAAGTACGTGCTAAAAAATGGAGTCACGGTCGATGTTTTTCGAAACTTTTGTGGCGAATCATTAGTACTGATGATTTAGAATCGAATTTCGAAGAAACGGATAGCATAAAACAGTAAAAGAGTGCTTAAAATCGAGACCCTAATTCGGAAACCTTAATCTGGGACGTTTGAAGTACGTTCTAAAAAAACCGAGTCACGGACGACGTTTTTTGAAACTTTTGTTGGGAATCATTAGGCCAAATGATTTAGAATAGAATTTCGAAAAAACGGAGTGCATAAAAGAGTAAAAGAATGCTTCAAATCGAGACCCTAATTTGGAAACCTTAATCTGGGACGTTTGAAGTACGTGCTAAAAAATGGAGTCACGGTCGATGTTTTTCGAAACTTTTATGGCGAATCATTAGGACTGATGATTTAGAATCGAATTTTGAAGAAACGGATAGCATAAAACAGTAAAATAGTGCTTAAAATCGATACCCTAATTCGGAAACCTTAATATTGGACGTTTGAAGAACGTGCTAGAAAAAAAATGTCACGGACGACGTTTTTCGAAACTTTTGTTGGGAATCATTAGGCCGGATGTTTAGAATAGAATTTAGAAGAAACGGAATGCATAAAAGAGTAAAAGGGTGCTTAAAATCGAGACCCTAATTCGGAAACCTTTGTCTGGGACGTTTGAAGTACGTGCTAAAAAATGGAGTCACGGTCGATGTTTTTCGAAACTTTTGTGGCGAATCATTAGTACTGATGATTTAGAATCGAATTTCGAAGAAACGGATAGCATAAAACAGTAAAAGAGTGCTTAAAATCGAGACCCTAATTCGGAAACCTTAATCTGGGACGTTTGAAGTACGTTCTAAAAAAACCGAGTCACGGACGACGTTTTTTGAAACTTTTGTTGGGAATCATTAGGCCAAATGATTTAGAATAGAATTTCGAAAAAACGGAGTGCATAAAAGAGTAAAAGAATGCTTCAAATCGAGACCCTAATTTGGAAACCTTAATCTGGGACGTTTGAAGTACGTGCTAAAAAATGGAGTCACGGTCGATGTTTTTCGAAACTTTTATGGCGAATCATTAGGACTGATGATTTAGAATCGAATTTTGAAGAAACGGATAGCATAAAACAGTAAAATAGTGCTTAAAATCGATACCCTAATTCGGAAACCTTAATATTGGACGTTTGAAGAACGTGCTAGAAAAAAAATGTCACGGACGACGTTTTTCGAAACTTTTGTTGGGAATCATTAGGCCGGATGTTTAGAATAGAATTTAGAAGAAACGGAGTGCATAAAAGAGTAAAAGGGTGCTAAAAATCGAGACCCTAATTCGGAAACCTTTGTCTGGGACGTTTGAAGTACGTGCTAAAAAATGGAGTCACGGTCGATGTTTTTCGAAACTTTTGTGGCGAATCATTAGTACTGATGATTTAGAATCGAATTTCGAAGAAACGGATAGCATAAAACAGTAAAAGAGTGCTTAAAATCGAGACCCTAATTCGGAAACCTTAATATTGGACGTTTGAAGTACGTGCTAAAAAAACCGAGTCACAGACGACGTTTTTAGAAAATTTTGTTGGGAATCATTCGGCCGAATAATTTAGAATATAATTTCGAAGAAATGGAGTGCATAAAACAATTAAAGAGTGCTGAAAATCTAGACCCTAATTCGGAAACCTTAATATTGGACGTTTGAAGAACGTGCTAAAAAAAAAATTTCACGGACGACGTTTTTCGAAACTTTTGTTGGGAATCATTAGGCCGGATGTTTAGAATAGAATTTAGAAGAAACGGAATGCATAAAAGAGTAAAAGGGTGCTTAAAATCGAGACCCTAATTCGGAAACCTTTGTCTGGGACGTTTGAAGTACGTGCTAAAAAATGGAGTCACGGTCGATGTTTTTCGAAACTTTTGTGGCGAATCTTTAGTACTGATGATTTAGAATCGAATTTCGAAGAAACGGATAGCATAAAACAGTAAAAGAGTGCTTAAAATCGAGACCCTAATTCGGAAACCTTAATATTGGACGTTTGAAGTACGTGCTAAAAAAACAGTGTCACGGACGACGTTTTTCGAAACTTTTGTTGGGAATCATTAGGCCGGATGTTTAGAATAGAATTTAGAAGAAACGGAGTGCATAAAAGAGTAAAAGGGTGCTAAAAATCGAGACCCTAATTCGGAAACCTTTGTCTGGGACGTTTGAAGTACGTGCTAAAAAATGGAGTCACGGTCGATGTTTTTCGAAACTTTTGTGGCGAATCATTAGTACTGATGATTTAGAATCGAATTTCGAAGAAACGGATAGCATAAAACAGTAAAAGAGTGCTTAAAATCGAGACCCTAATTCAGAAACCTTAATATTGGACGTTTGAAGTACGTGCTAAAAAAACCGAGTCACAGACGACGTTTTTAGAAAATTTTGTTGGGAATCATTCGGCCGAATAATTTAGAATATAAGTTCGAAGAAATGGAGTGCATAAAACAATTAAAGAGTGCTGAAAATCTAGACCCTAATTCGGAAACCTTAATATTGGACGTTTGAAGAACGTGCTAAAAAAAAAATGTCACGGACGACGTTTTTCGAAACTTTTGTTGGGAATCATTAGGCCGGATGTTTAGAATAGAATTTAGAAGAAACGGAATGCATAAAAGAGTAAAAGGGTGCTTAAAATCGAGACCCTAATTCGGAAACCTTTGTCTGGGACGTTTGAAGTACGTGCTAAAAAATGGAGTCACGGTGGATGTTTTTCGAAACTTTTGTGGCGAATCATTAGTACTGATGATTTAGAATCGAATTTCGAAGAAACGGATAGCATAAAACAGTAAAAGAGTGCTTAAAATCGAGACCCTAATTCGGAAACCTTAATCTGGGACGTTTGAAGTACGTTCTAAAAAAACCGAGTCACGGACGACGTTTTTTGAAACTTTTGTTGGGAATCATTAGGCCAAATGATTTAGAATAGAATTTCGAAAAAACGGAGTGCATAAAAGAGTAAAAGAATGCTTCAAATCGAGACCCTAATTTGGAAACCTTAATCTGGGACGTTTGAAGTACGTGCTAAAAATGGAGTCACGGTCGATGTTTTTCGAAACTTTTATGGCGAATCATTAGGACTGATGATTTAGAATCGAATTTTGAAGAAACGGATAGCATAAAACAGTAAAATAGTGCTTAAAATCGATACCCTAATTCGGAAACCTTAATATTGGACGTTTGAAGAACGTGCTAGAAAAAAAATGTCACGGACGACGTTTTTCGAAACTTTTGTTGGGAATCATTAGGCCGGATGTTTAGAATAGAATTTAGAAGAAACGGAATGCATAAAAGAGTAAAAGGGTGCTTAAAATCGAGACCCTAATTCGGAAACCTTTGTCTGGGACGTTTGAAGTACGTGCTAAAAAATGGAGTCACGGTCGATGTTTTTCGAAACTTTTATGGCGAATCATTAGGACTGATGATTTAGAATCGAATTTTGAAGAAACGGATAGCATAAAACAGTAAAATAGTGCTTAAAATCGAGACCCTAATTCGGAAACCTTAATATTGGACGTTTGAAGAACGTGCTAAAAAAAAAATGTCACGGACGACGTTTTTCGAAACTTTTGTTGGGAATCATTAGGCCGGATGTTTAGAATAGAATTTAGAAGAAACGGAATGCATAAAAGAGTAAAAGGGTGCTTAAAATCGAGACCCTAATTCGGAAACCTTTGTCTGGGACGTTTGAAGTACGTGCTAAAAAATGGAGTCACGGTGGATGTTTTTCGAAACTTTTGTGGCGAATCATTAGTACTGATGATTTAGAATCGAATTTCGAAGAAACGGATAGCATAAAACAGGAAAAGAGTGCTTAAAATCGAGACCCTAATTCGGAAACCTTAATCTGGGACGTTTGAAGTACGTTCTAAAAAAACCGAGTCACGGACGACGTTTTTTGAAACTTTTGTTGGGAATCATTAGGCCGGATGTTTAGAATAGAATTTAGAAGAAACGGAATGCATAAAAGAGTAAAAGGGTGCTTAAAATCGAGACCCTAATTCGGAAACCTTTGTCTGGGACGTTTGAAGTACGTGCTAAAAAATGGAGTCACGGTCGATGTTTTTCGAAACTTTTATGGCGAATCATTAGGACTGATGATTTAGAATCGAATTTTGAAGAAACGGATAGCATAAAACAGTAAAATAGTGCTTAAAATCGAGACCCTAATTCGGAAACCTTAATATTGGACGTTTGAAGAACGTGCTAAAAAAAAAATGTCACGGACGACGTTTTTCGAAACTTTTGTTGGGAATCATTAGGCCGGATGTTTAGAATAGAATTTAGAAGAAACGGAATGCATAAAAGAGTAAAAGGGTGCTTAAAATCGAGACCCTAATTCGGAAACCTTTGTCTGGGACGTTTGAAGTACGTGCTAAAAAATGGAGTCACGGTGGATGTTTTTCGAAACTTTTGTGGCGAATCATTACGACTGATGATTTAGAATCGAATTTCGAAGAAACGGATAGCATAAAACAGTAAAAGAGTGCTTAAAATCGAGACCCTAATTCGGAAACCTTAATCTGGGACGTTTGAAGTACGTTCTAAAAAAACCGAGTCACGGACGACGTTTTTTGAAACTTTTGTTGGGAATCATTAGGCCAAATGATTTAGAATAGAATTTCGAAAAAACGGAGTGCATAAAAGAGTAAAAGAATGCTTCAAATCGAGACCCTAATTTGGAAACCTTAATCTGGGACGTTTGAAGTACGTGCTAAAAAATGGAGTCACGGTCGATGTTTTTCGAAACTTTTATGGCGAATCATTAGGACTGATGATTTTGAATCGAATTTTGAAGAAACGGATAGCATAAAACAGTAAAATAGTGCTTAAAATCGATACCCTAATTCGGAAACCTTAATATTGGACGTTTGAAGAACGTGCTAGAAAAAAAATGTCACGGACGACGTTTTTCGAAACTTTTGTTGGGAATCATTAGGCCGGATGTTTAGAATAGAATTTAGAAGAAACGGAATGCATAAAAGAGTAAAAGGGTGCTTAAAATCGAGACCCTAATTCGGAAACCTTTGTCTGGGACGTTTGAAGTACGTGCTAAAAAATGGAGTCACGGTCGATGTTTTTCGAAACTTTTATGGCGAATCATTAGGACTGATGATTTAGAATCGAATTTCGAAGAAACGGATAGCATAAAACAGTAAAATAGTGCTTAAAATCGAGACCCTAATTCGGAAACCTTAATATTGGACGTTTGAAGAACGTGCTAAAAAAAAAATGTCACGGACGACGTTTTTCGAAACTTTTGTTGGGAATCATTAGGCCGGATGTTTAGAATAGAATTTAGAAGAAACGGAATGCATAAAAGAGTAAAAGGGTGCTTAAAATCGAGACCCTAATTCGGAAACCTTTGTCTGGGACGTTTGAAGTACGTGCTAAAAAATGGAGTCACGGTGGATGTTTTTCGAAACTTTTGTGGCGAATCATTAGTACTGATGATTTAGAATCGAATTTCGAAGAAACGGATAGCATAAAACAGTAAAAGAGTGCTTAAAATCGAGACCCTAATTCGGAAACCTTAATCTGGGACGTTTGAAGTACGTTCTAAAAAAACCGAGTCACGGACGACGTTTTTTGAAACTTTTGTTGGGAATCATTAGGCCAAATGATTTAGAATAGAATTTCGAAAAAACGGAGTGCATAAAAGAGTAAAAGAATGCTTCAAATCGAGACCCTAATTTGGAAACCTTAATCTGGGACGTTTGAAGTACGTGCTAAAAAATGGAGTCACGGTCGATGTTTTTCGAAACTTTTATGGCGAATCATTAGGACTGATGATTTAGAATCGAATTTTGAAGAAACGGATAGCATAAAACAGTAAAATAGTGCTTAAAATCGATACCCTAATTCGGAAACCTTAATATTGGACGTTTGAAGAACGTGCTAGAAAAAAAATGTCACGGACGACGTTTTTCGAAACTTTTGTTGGGAATCATTAGGCCGGATGTTTAGAATAGAATTTAGAAGAAACGGAATGCATAAAAGAGTAAAAGGGTGCTTAAAATCGAGACCCTAATTCGGAAACCTTTGTCTGGGACGTTTGAAGTACGTGCTAAAAAATGGAGTCACGGTCGATGTTTTTCGAAACTTTTATGGCGAATCATTAGGACTGATGATTTAGAATCGAATTTCGAAGAAACGGATAGCATAAAACAGTAAAATAGTGCTTAAAATCGAGACCCTAATTCGGAAACCTTAATATTGGACGTTTGAAGAACGTGCTAAAAAAAAAATGTCACGGACGACGTTTTTCGAAACTTTTGTTGGGAATCATTAGGCCGGATGTTTAGAATAGAATTTAGAAGAAACGGAATGCATAAAAGAGTAAAAGGGTGCTTAAAATCGAGACCCTAATTCGGAAACCTTTGTCTGGGACGTTTGAAGTACGTGCTAAAAAATGGAGTCACGGTGGATGTTTTTCGAAACTTTTGTGGCGAATCATTAGTACTGATGATTTAGAATCGAATTTCGAAGAAACGGATAGCATAAAACAGTAAAAGAGTGCTTAAAATCGAGACCCTAATTCGGAAACCTTAATCTGGGACGTTTGAAGTACGTTCTAAAAAAACCGAGTCACGGACGACGTTTTTTGAAACTTTTGTTGGGAATCATTAGGCCAAATGATTTAGAATAGAATTTCGAAAAAACGGAGTGCATAAAAGAGTAAAAGAATGCTTCAAATCGAGACCCTAATTTGGAAACCTTAATCTGGGACGTTTGAAGTACGTGCTAAAAAATGGAGTCACGGTCGATGTTTTTCGAAACTTTTATGGCGAATCATTAGGACTGATGATTTAGAATCGAATTTTGAAGAAACGGATAGCATAAAACAGTAAAATAGTGCTTAAAATCGATACCCTAATTCGGAAACCTTAATATTGGACGTTTGAAGAACGTGCTAGAAAAAAAATGTCACGGACGACGTTTTTCGAAACTTTTGTTGGGAATCATTAGGCCGGATGTTTAGAATAGAATTTAGAAGAAACGGAATGCATAAAAGAGTAAAAGGGTGCTTAAAATCGAGACCCTAATTCGGAAACCTTTGTCTGGGACGTTTGAAGTACGTGCTAAAAAATGGAGTCACGGTCGATGTTTTTCGAAACTTTTATGGCGAATCATTAGGACTGATGATTTAGAATCGAATTTTGAAGAAACGGATAGCATAAAACAGTAAAATAGTGCTTAAAATCGAGACCCTAATTCGGAAACCTTAATATTGGACGTTTGAAGAACGTGCTAAAAAAAAAATGTCACGGACGACGTTTTTCGAAACTTTTGTTGGGAATCATTAGGCCGGATGTTTAGAATAGAATTTAGAAGAAACGGAATGCATAAAAGAGTAAAAGGGTGCTTAAAATCGAGACCCTAATTCGGAAACCTTTGTCTGGGACGTTTGAAGTACGTGCTAAAAAATGGAGTCACGGTGGATGTTTTTCGAAACTTTTGTGGCGAATCATTAGTACTGATGATTTAGAATCGAATTTCGAAGAAACGGATAGCATAAAACAGTAAAAGAGTGCTTAAAATCGAGACCCTAATTCGGAAACCTTAATCTGGGACGTTTGAAGTACGTTCTAAAAAAACCGAGTCACGGACGACGTTTTTTGAAACTTTTGTTGGGAATCATTAGGCCGGATGTTTAGAATAGAATTTAGAAGAAACGGAATGCATAAAAGAGTAAAAGGGTGCTTAAAATCGAGACCCTAATTCGGAAACCTTTGTCTGGGACGTTTGAAGTACGTGCTAAAAAATGGAGTCACGGTCGATGTTTTTCGAAACTTTTATGGCGAATCATTAGGACTGATGATTTAGAATCGAATTTTGAAGAAACGGATAGCATAAAACAGTAAAATAGTGCTTAAAATCGAGACCCTAATTCGGAAACCTTAATATTGGACGTTTGAAGAACGTGCTAGAAAAAAAATGTCACGGACGACGTTTTTCGAAACTTTTGTTGGGAATCATTAGGCCGGATGTTTAGAATAGAATTTAGAAGAAACGGAATGCATAAAAGAGTAAAAGGGTGCTTAAAATCGAGACCCTAATTCGGAAACCTTTGTCTGGGACGTTTGAAGTACGTGCTAAAAAATGGAGTCACGGTCGATGTTTTTCGAAACTTTTATGGCGAATCATTAGGACTGATGATTTAGAATCGAATTTTGAAGAAACGGATAGCATAAAACAGTAAAATAGTGCTTAAAATCGAGACCCTAATTCGGAAACCTTAATATTGGACGTTTGAAGAACGTGCTAAAAAAAAAATGTCACGGACGACGTTTTTCGAAACTTTTGTTGGGAATCATTAGGCCGGATGTTTAGAATAGAATTTAGAAGAAACGGAATGCATAAAAGAGTAAAAGGGTGCTTAAAATCGAGACCCTAATTCGGAAACCTTTGTCTGGGACGTTTGAAGTACGTGCTAAAAAATGGAGTCACGGTGGATGTTTTTCGAAACTTTTGTGGCGAATCATTAGTACTGATGATTTAGAATCGAATTTCGAAGAAACGGATAGCATAAAACAGTAAAAGAGTGCTTAAAATCGAGACCCTAATTCGGAAACCTTAATCTGGGACGTTTGAAGTACGTTCTAAAAAAACCGAGTCACGGACGACGTTTTTTGAAACTTTTGTTGGGAATCATTAGGCCGGATGTTTAGAATAGAATTTAGAAGAAACGGAATGCATAAAAGAGTAAAAGGGTGCTTAAAATCGAGACCCTAATTCGGAAACCTTTGTCTGGGACGTTTGAAGTACGTGCTAAAAAATGGAGTCACGGTCGATGTTTTTCGAAACTTTTATGGCGAATCATTAGGACTGATGATTTAGAATCGAATTTTGAAGAAACGGATAGCATAAAACAGTAAAATAGTGCTTAAAATCGAGACCCTAATTCGGAAACCTTAATATTGGACGTTTGAAGAACGTGCTAGAAAAAAAATGTCACGGACGACGTTTTTCGAAACTTTTGTTGGGAATCATTAGGCCGGATGTTTAGAATAGAATTTAGAAGAAACGGAATGCATAAAAGAGTAAAAGGGTGCTTAAAATCGAGACCCTAATTCGGAAACCTTTGTCTGGGACGTTTGAAGTACGTGCTAAAAAATGGAGTCACGGTCGATGTTTTTCGAAACTTTTATGGCGAATCATTAGGACTGATGATTTAGAATCGAATTTTGAAGAAACGGATAGCATAAAACAGTAAAATAGTGCTTAAAATCGAGACCCTAATTCGGAAACCTTAATATTGGACGTTTGAAGAACGTGCTAAAAAAAAAATGTCACGGACGACGTTTTTCGGAACTTTTGTTGGGAATCATTAGGCCGGATGTTTAGAATAGAATTTAGAAGAAACGGAATGCATAAAAGAGTAAAAGGGTGCTTAAAATCGAGACCCTAATTCGGAAACCTTTGTTTGGGACGTTTGAAGTACGTGCTAAAAAATGGAGTCACGGTGGATGTTTTTCGAAACTTTTGTGGCGAATCATTAGTACTGATGATTTAGAATCGAATTTCGAAGAAACGGATAGCATAAAACAGTAAAAGAGTGCTTAAAATCGAGACCCTAATTCGGAAACCTTAATCTGGGACGTTTGAAGTACGTTCTAAAAAAACCGAGTCACGGACGACGTTTTTTGAAACTTTTGTTGGGAATCATTAGGCCAAATGATTTAGAATAGAATTTCGAAAAAACGGTGTGCATAAAAGAGTAAAAGAATGCTTCAAATCGAGACCCTAATTTGGAAACCTTAATCTGGGACGTTTGAAGTACGTGCTAAAAAATGGAGTCACGATCGATGTTTTTCGAAACTTTTATGGCGAATCATTAGGACTGATGATTTAGAATCGAATTTTGAAGAAACGGATAGCATAAAACAGTAAAATAGTGCTTAAAATCGATACCCTAATTCGGAAACCTTAATATTGGACGTTTGAAGAACGTGCTAGAAAAAAAATGTCACGGACGACGTTTTTCGAAACTTTTGTTGGGAATCATTAGGCCGGATGTTTAGAATAGAATTTAGAAGAAACGGAATGCATAAAAGAGTAAAAGGGTGCTTAAAATCGAGACCCTAATTCGGAAACCTTTGTCTGGGACGTTTGAAGTACGTGCTAAAAAATGGAGTCACGGTCGATGTTTTTCGAAACTTTTATGGCGAATCATTAGGACTGATGATTTAGAATCGAATTTTGAAGAAACGGATAGCATAAAACAGTAAAATAGTGCTTAAAATCGAGACCCTAATTCGGAAACCTTAATATTGGACGTTTGAAGAACGTGCTAAAAAAAAAATGTCACGGACGACGTTTTTCGAAACTTTTGTTGGGAATCATTAGGCCGGATGTTTAGAATAGAATTTAGAAGAAACGGAATGCATAAAAGAGTAAAAGGGTGCTTAAAATCGAGACCCTAATTCGGAAACCTTTGTCTGGGACGTTTGAAGTACGTGCTAAAAAATGGAGTCACGGTGGATGTTTTTCGAAACTTTTGTGGCGAATCATTAGTACTGATGATTTAGAATCGAATTTCGAAGAAACGGATAGCATAAAACAGTAAAAGAGTGCTTAAAATCGAGACCCTAATTCGGAAACCTTAATCTGGGACGTTTGAAGTACGTTCTAAAAAAACCGAGTCACAGACGACGTTTTTTGAAACTTTTGTTGGGAATCATTAGGCCAAATGATTTAGAATAGAATTTCGAAAAAACGGAGTGCATAAAAGAGAAAAAGAATGCTTCAAATCGAGACCCTAATTTGGAAACCTTAATCTGGGACGTTTGAAGTACGTGCTAAAAAATGGAGTCACGGTCGATGTTTTTCGAAACTTTTATGGCGAATCATTAGGACTGATGATTTAGAATCGAATTTTGAAGAAACGGATAGCATAAAACAGTAAAATAGTGCTTAAAATCGATACCCTAATTCGGAAACCTTAATATTGGACGTTTGAAGAACGTGCTAGAAAAAAAATGTCACGGACGACGTTTTTCGAAACTTTTGTTGGGAATCATTAGGCCGGATGTTTAGAATAGAATTGAGAAGAAACGGAATGCATAAAAGAGTAAAAGGGTGCTTAAAATCGAGACCCTAATTCGGAAACCTTTGTCTGGGACGTTTGAAGTACGTGCTAAAAAATGGAGTCACGGTCGATGTTTTTCGAAACTTTTATGGCGAATCATTAGGACTGATGATTTAGAATCGAATTTCGAAGAAACGGATAGCATAAAACAGTAAAATAGTGCTTAAAATCGAGACCCTAATTCGGAAACCTTAATATTGGACGTTTGAAGAACGTGCTAAAAAAAAAATGTCACGGACGACGTTTTTCGAAACTTTTGTTGGGAATCATTAGGCCGGATGTTTAGAATAGAATTTAGAAGAAACGGAATGCATAAAAGAGTAAAAGGGTGCTTAAAATCGAGACCCTAATTCGGAAACCTTTGTCTGGGACGTTTGAAGTACGTGCTAAAAAATGGAGTCACGGTGGATGTTTTTCGAAACTTTTGTGGCGAATCATTAGTACTGATGATTTAGAATCGAATTTCGAAGAAACGGATAGCATAAAACAGTAAAAGAGTGCTTAAAATCGAGACCCTAATTCGGAAACCTTAATCTGGGACGTTTGAAGTACGTTCTAAAAAAACCGAGTCACGGACGACGTTTTTTGAAACTTTTGTTGGGAATCATTAGGCCAAATGATTTAGAATAGAATTTCGAAAAAACGGTGTGCATAAAAGAGTAAAAGAATGCTTCAAATCGAGACCCTAATTTGGAAACCTTAATCTGGGACGTTTGAAGTACGTGCTAAAAAATGGAGTCACGATCGATGTTTTTCGAAACTTTTATGGCGAATCATTAGGACTGATGATTTAGAATCGAATTTTGAAGAAACGGATAGCATAAAACAGTAAAATAGTGCTTAAAATCGATACCCTAATTCGGAAACCTTAATATTGGACGTTTGAAGAACGTGCTAGAAAAAAAATGTCACGGACGACGTTTTTCGAAACTTTTGTTGGGAATCATTAGGCCGGATGTTTAGAATAGAATTTAGAAGAAACGGAATGCATAAAAGAGTAAAAGGGTGCTTAAAATCGAGACCCTAATTCGGAAACCTTTGTCTGGGACGTTTGAAGTACGTGCTAAAAAATGGAGTCACGGTCGATGTTTTTCGAAACTTTTATGGCGAATCATTAGGACTGATGATTTAGAATCGAATTTTGAAGAAACGGATAGCATAAAACAGTAAAATAGTGCTTAAAATCGATACCCTAATTCGGAAACCTTAATATTGGACGTTTGAAGAACGTGCTAGAAAAAAAATGTCACGGACGACGTTTTTCGAAACTTTTGTTGGGAATCATTAGGCCGGATGTTTAGAATAGAATTTAGAAGAAACGGAATGCATAAAAGAGTAAAAGGGTGCTTAAAATCGAGACCCTAATTCGGAAACCTTTGTCTGGGACGTTTGAAGTACGTGCTAAAAAATGGAGTCACGGTCGATGTTTTTCGAAACTTTTATGGCGAATCATTAGGACTGATGATTTAGAATCGAATTTTGAAGAAACGGATAGCATAAAACAGTAAAATAGTGCTTAAAATCGAGACCCTAATTCGGAAACCTTAATATTGGACGTTTGAAGAACGTGCTAAAAAAAAAATGTCACGGACGACGTTTTTCGAAACTTTTGTTGGGAATCATTAGGCCGGATGTTTAGAATAGAATTTAGAAGAAACGGAATGCATAAAAGAGTAAAAGGGTGCTTAAAATCGAGACCCTAATTCGGAAACCTTTGTCTGGGACGTTTGAAGTACGTGCTAAAAAATGGAGTCACGGTCGATGTTTTTCGAAACTTTTGTGGCGAATCATTAGTACTGATGATTTAGAATCGAATTTCGAAGAAACGGATAGCATAAAACAGTAAAAGAGTGCTTAAAATCGAGACCCTAATTCGGAAACCTTAATATTGGACGTTTGAAGTTCGTGCTAAAAAAACCGAGTCACAGACGACGTTTTTAGAAAAATTTTTTGGGAATCATTCGGCCGAATAATTTAGAATATAATTTCGAAGAAATGGAGTGCATAAAACAATTAAAGAGTGCTGAAAATCTAGACCCTAATTCGGAAACCTTAATATTGGACGTTTGAAGAACGTGCTAAAAAAAAAATGTCACGGACGACGTTTTTCGAAACTTTTGTTGGGAATCATTAGGCCGGATGTTTAGAATAGAATTTAGAAGAAACGGAATGCATAAAAGAGTAAAAGGGTGCTTAAAATCGAGACCCTAATTCGGAAACCTTTGTCTGGGACGTTTGAAGTACGTGCTAAAAAATGGAGTCACGGTCGATGTTTTTCGAATCTTTTGTGGCGAATCATTAGTACTGATGATTTAGAATCGAATTTCGAAGAAACGGATAGCATAAAACAGTAAAAGAGTGCTTAAAATCGAGACCCTAATTCGGAAACCTTAATATTGGACGTTTGAAGTACGTGCTAAAAAAACAGTGTCACGGACGACGTTTTTCGAAACTTTTGTTGGGAATCATTAGGCCGGATGTTTAGAATAGAATTTAGAAGAAACGGAGTGCATAAAAGAGTAAAAGGGTGCTTAAAATCGAGACCCTAATTCGGAAACCTTTGTCTGGGACGTTTGAAGTACGTGCTAAAAAATGGAGTCATGGTCGATGTTTTTCGAAACTTTTGTGGCGAATCTTTAGTACTGATGATTTAGAATCGAATTTCGAAGAAACGGATAGCATAAAACAGTAAAAGAGTGCTTAAAATCGAGACCCTAATTCGGAAACCTTAATCTGGGACGTTTGAAGTACGTTCTAAAAAAACCGAGTCACGGACGACGTTTTTTGAAACTTTTGTTGGGAATCATTAGGCCGAATGATTTAGAATAGAATTTCGAAGAAACGGAGTGCATAAAACAGAAAAAGAGTAATTAAAATCGAGAACCTAATTCAGAAACCCAAATCTGGGACGTTTGAAGTCCGTGCTAAAAAACATGAGTCACGGTTCACGATTTTTGAAACTTTTGTGGCGAATCATTAGGCCTGATGATTTAGAATCGAAGAGACGGAGTGCATAAAAGAGTAAAAGAGTGCTTCAAATCGAGACCCTAATTTGGAAAGCTTAATCTGGGACGTTTGAAGTACGTGCTAAAAAATGGAGTCACGGTCGATGTTTTTCGAAACTTTTGTGGCGAATAATTAGGACTGATGATTTAGAATCGTATTTTGAAGAAACGGATAGCATAAAACAGTAAAATAGTGCTTAAAATCGAGACCCTAATTCGGTAACCTTAATCTGGGACGTTTGAAGTACGTGCTAAAAAAACCGAGTCACAGACGACGTTTTTAGAAAATTTTGTTGGGAATCATTCGGCCGAATAATTTAGAATATAATTTCGAAGAAATGGAGTGCATAAAACAATTAAAGAGTGCTGAAAATCTAGACCCTAATTCGGAAACCTTAATATTGGACGTTTGAAGAACGTGCTAAAAAAAAAATGTCACGGACGACGTTTTTCGAAACTTTTGTTGGGAATCATTAGGCCGGATGTTTAGAATAGAATTTAGAAGAAACGGAATGCATAAAAGAGTAAAAGGGTGCTTAAAATCGAGACCCTAATTCGGAAACCTTTGTCTGGGACGTTTGAAGTACGTGCTAAAAAATGGAGTCACGGTCGATGTTTTTTGAAACTTTTGTGGCGAATCTTTAGTACTGATGATTTAGAATCGAATTTCGAAGAAACGGATAGCATAAAAGAGTAAAAGGGTGCTTAAAATCGAGACCCTAATTCGGAAACCTTTGTCTGGGACGTTTGAAGTACGTGCTAAAAAATGGAGTCACGGTCGATGTTTTTTGAAACTTTTGTGGTGAATCTTTAGTACTGATGATTTAGAATCGAATTTCGAAGAAACGGATAGCATAAAACAGTAAAAGAGTGCTTAAAATCGAGACCCTAATTCGGAAACCTTAATCTGGGACGTTTGAAGTACGTTCTAAAAAAACCAAGTCACGGACGACGTTTTTTGAAACTTTTGTTGGAAATCATTAGGCCGAATGATTTAGAATAGAATTTCGAAGAAACGGAGTGCATAAAACAGAAAAAGAGTAATTAAAATCGAGAACCTAATTCAGAAACCCAAATCTGGGACGTTTGAAGTCCGTGCTAAAAAACATGAGTCACGGTTCACGATTTTTGAAACTTTTGTGGCGAATCATTAGGCCTGATGATTTAGAATCGAAGAGACGGAGTGCATAAAAGAGTAAAAGAGTGCTTCAAATCGAGACCCTAATTTGGAAACCTTAATCTGTGACGTTTGAAGTACGTGCTAAAAAATGGAGTCACGGTCGATGTTTTTCGAAACTTTTTTGGCGAATCATTAGGACTGATGATTTAGAATCGAATTTTGAAGAAACGGATAGCATAAAACAGTAAAATAGTGCTTAAAATCGAGACCCTAATTCGGTAACCTTAATCTGGGACGTTTGAAGTACGTGCTAAAAAAACCGAGTCACAGACGACATTTTTAGAAAATTTTGTTGGGAATCATTCGGCCGAATAATTTAGAATATAATTTCGAAGAAATGAAGTGCATAAAACAATTAAAGAGTGCTGAAAATCTAGACCCTAATTCGGAAACCTTAATATTGGACGTTTGAAGAACGTGCTAAAAAAAAAAGTCACGGACGACGTTTTTCGAAACTTTTGTTGGGATTCATTAGGCCGGATGTTTAGAATAGAATTTAGAAGAAACGGAATGCATAAAAGAGTAAAAGGGTGCTTAAAATCGAGACCCTAATTCGGAAACCTTTGTCTGGGACGTTTGAAGTACGTGCTAAAAAATGGAGTCACGGTCGATGTTTTTCGAAACTTTTGTGGCGAATCATTAGTACTGATGATTTAGAATCGAATTTCGAAGAAACGGATAGCATAAAACAGTAAAAGAGTGCTTAAAATCGAGACCCTAATTCGGAAACCTTAATATTGGACGTTTGAAGTACATGCTAAAAAAACAGTGTCACTAACGACGTTTTTCGAAACTTTTGTTGGGAATCATTAGGCCGGATGTTTAGAATAGAATTTAGAAGAAACGGAGTGCATAAAAGAGTAAAAGGGTGCTTAAAATCGAGACCCTAATTCGGAAACCTTTGTCTGGGACGTTTGAAGTACGTGCTAAAAAATGGAGTCACGGTCGATGTTTTTCGAAACTTTTGTGGCGAATCATTAGTACTGATGATTTAGAATCGAATTTCGAAGAAACGGATAGCATAAAACAGTAAAAGAGTGCTTAAAATCGAGACCCTAATTCGGAAACCTTAATATTGGACGTTTGAAGTACGTGCTAAAAAAACAGTGTCACGGACGACGTTTTTCGAAACTTTTGTTGGGAATCATTAGGCCGGATGTTTAGAATAGAATTTAGAAGAAACGGAGTGCATAAAAGAGTAAAAGGGTGCTTAAAATCGAGACCCTAATTCGGAAACCTTTGTCTGGGACGTTTGAAGTACGTGCTAAAAAATGGAGTCACGGTCGATGTTTTTCGAAACTTTTGTGGCGAATCATTAGTACTGATGATTTAGAATCGAATTTCGAAGAAACGGATAGCATAAAACAGTAAAAGAGTGCTGAAAATCGAGACCCTAATTCGGAAACCTTAATATTGGACGTTTGAAGTACGTGCTAAAAAAACAATGTCACGGACGACGTTTTTCGAAACTTTTGTTGGGAATCATTAGGCCGGATGTTTAGAATAGAATTTAGAAGAAACGGAATGCATAAAAGAGTAAAAGGGTGCTTAAAATCGAGACCCTAATTCGGAAACCTTTGTCTGGGACGTTTGAAGTACGTGCTAAAAAATGGAGTCACGGTCGATGTTTTTCGAAACCTTTGTGGCGAATCTTTAGTACTGATGATTTAGAATCGAATTTCGAAGAAACGGATAGCATAAAACAGTAAAAGAGTGCTTAAAATCGAGACCCTAATTCGGAAACCTTAATCTGGGACGTTTGAAGTACGTTCTAAAAAAACCGAGTCACGGACGACGTTTTTCGAAACTTTTGTTGGGTATCATTAGGCCGAATGATTTAGAATAGAATTTCGAAGAAACGGAGTGCATAAAACAGAAAAAGAGTAATTAAAATCGAGAACCTAATTCAGAAACCCAAATCTAGGACGTTTGAAGTCCGTGCTAAAAAACATGAGTCACGGTTCACGATTTTTGAAACTTTTGTGGCGAATCATTAGGCCTGATGATTTAGAATCGAAGAGACGGAGTGCATAAAACAGTAAAATAGTGCTTCAACTCGAGTCCCTAATTTGGAAACCTTAATCTTGGACGTTTGAAGTACGTGCTAAAAAAATGAGTCACGGTTCATGAGTTTTGAAACTTTTGTGGCGAATCATTAGGCCTGATGATTGAGAATCGAAGAAACGAAGTGCATAAAAGAGTAAAAGAGTGCTTAAAATCGAGACCCTAATTCGGTAACCTTAATCTGGGACGTTTGAAGTACGTTCTAAAGAAACGAGTCACAGTTCACGATTTTTGAAACTTTTTTGGCGAATCATTCGGCCGGATAATTTAGAATATAATTTCGAAGAAACGGAGTGCATAAAACAATTAAAGAGTGCTGAAAATCGAGACCCTAATTCGGAAACCTTAATATTGGACGTTTGAAGTACGTGTTAAAAAAATAGTGTCACGGACGACGTTTTTCGAAACTTTTGTTGGGAATCATTAGGCCGGATGTTTAGAATAGAATTATAAGAAACGGAGTGCATAAAAGAGTAAAAGGGTGCTTAAAATCGAGACCTTAATTCGGAAACCTTTGTCTGGGACGTTTGAAGTACGTGCTAAAAAATGGAGTCACGGTCGATGTTTTTCAAAACTTTTGTGGCGAATCATTAGTACTGATGATTTAGAATCGAATTTCGAAGAAACGGATAGCATAAAACAGTAAAAGAGTGCTTAAAATCGAGACCCTAATTCGGAAACCTTAATCTGGGACGTTTGAAGTACGTTCTAAAAAAACCGAGTCACGGACGACGTTTTTCGAAACTTTTGTTGGGAATCATTAGGCCGAATGATTTAGAATAGAATTTCGAAGAAACGGAATGCATAAAACAGAAAAAGAGTAATTAAAATCGAGAACCTAATTCAGAAACCCAAATCTGGGACGTTTGAAGTCCGTGCTAAAAAACATGAGTCACGGTTCACGATTTTTGAAACTTTTGTGGCGAATCATTAGGCCTGATGATTTAGAATCGAAGAGACGGAGTGCATAAAAGAGTAAAAGAGTGCTTCAAATCGAGACCCTAATTTGGAAACCTTAATCTGGGACGTTTGAAGTACGTGCTAAAAAATGGAGTCACGGTCGATGTTTTTCGAAAAATTTTGAGGCGAATCATTAGGACTAATAATTTAGAATCGAATTTTGAAGAAACGGATAGCATAAAACAGTAAAATAGTGCTTAAAATCGAGACCCTAATTCGGTAACCTTAATCTGGGACGTTTGAAGTACGTGATAAAAAAACCGAGTCACAGACGACGTTTTTTGGAAAATTTTGATGGGAATCATTAGGCCGAATGATTTAGAATAGAATTTCGAAGAAACAGAGTGTATAAAACAATTAAAGAGTGCTGAAAATCGAGACCCTAATTTGGAAACCTTAATATTGGACGTTTGAAGTACGTGTTAAAAAAATAGTGTCACGGACGACGTTTTTCGAAACTTTTGTTGGGAATCATTAGGCCGAATGATTTAGAATAGAATTTCGAAGAAACGGAATGCATAAAACAGAAAAAGAGTAATTAAAATCGAGAACCTAATTCAGAAACCCAAATCTGGGACGTTTGAAGTCCGTGCTAAAAAACATGAGTCACGGTTCACGATTTTTGAAACTTTTGTGGCGAATCATTAGGCCTGATGATTTAGAATCGAAGAGACGGAGTGCATAAAAGAGTAAAAGAGTGCTTCAAATCGAGACCCTAATTTGGAAACCTTAATCTGGGACGTTTGAAGTACGTGCTAAAAAATGGAGTCACGGTCGATGTTTTTCGAAAAATTTTGAGGCGAATCATTAGGACTAATAATTTAGAATCGAATTTTGAAGAAACGGATAGCATAAAACAGTAAAATAGTGCTTAAAATCGAGACCCTAATTCGGTAACCTTAATCTGGGACGTTTGAAGTACGTGATAAAAAAACCGAGTCACAGACGACGTTTTTTGGAAAATTTTGATGGGAATCATTAGGCCGAATGATTTAGAATAGAATTTCGAAGAAACAGAGTGTATAAAACAATTAAAGAGTGCTGAAAATCGAGACCCTAATTTGGAAACCTTAATATTGGACGTTTGAAGTACGTGTTAAAAAAATAGTGTCACGGACGACGTTTTTCGAAACTTTTGTTGGGAATCATTAGGCCGGATGTTTAGAATAGAATTATAAGAAACGGAGTGCATAAAAGAGTAAAAGGGTGCTTAAAATCGAGACCTTAATTCGGAAACCTTTGTCTGGGACGTTTGAAGTACGTGCTAAAAAATGGAGTCACGGTGGATGTTTTTCGAAACTTTTGTGGCGAATCATTAGTACTGATGATTTAGAATCGAATTTCGAAGAAACGGATAGCATAAAACAGTAAAAGAGTGCTTAAAATCGAGACCCTAATTCGGAAACCTTAATATTGGACGTTTGAAGTACGTGCTAAAAAAAATGTCACGGACATTGTTTTTCGAAACTTTTGTTGGGAATCATTAGGCCGGATGTTTAGAATAGAATTTAGAAGAAACGGAGTGCATAAAAGAGTAAAAGGGTGCTTAAAATCGAGACCCTAATTCGGAAACCTTTGTCTGGGACGTTTGAAGTACGTGCTAAAAAATGGAGTCACGGTCGATGTTTTTCGAAACTTTTGTGGCGAATCATTAGTACTGATGATTTAGAATCGAATTTCGAAGAAACGGATAGCATAAAACAGTAAAAGAGTGCTGAAAATCGAGACCCTAATTCGGAAACCTTAATATTGGACGTTTGAAGTACGTGCTAAAAAAACAATGTCACGGACGACGTTTTTCGAAACTTTTGTTGGGAATCATTAGGCCGGATGTTTAGAATAGAATTTAGAAGAAACGGAGTGCATAAAAGAGTAAAAGGGTGCTTAAAATCGAGACCCTAATTCGGAAACCTTTGTCTGGGACGTTTGAAGTACGTGCTAAAAAATGGAGTCACGGTCGATGTTTTTCGAAACCTTTGTGGCGAATCTTTAGTACTGATGATTTAGAATCGAATTTCGAAGAAACGGATAGCATAAAACAGTAAAAGAGTGCTTAAAATCGAGACCCTAATTCGGAAACCTTAATATTGGACGTTTGAAGTACGTGCTAAAAAAACAGTGTCACGGACGACGTTTTTCGAAACTTTTGTTGGGAATCATTAGGCCGGATGTTTAGAATAGAATTTAGAAGATACGGAGTGCATAAAAGAGTAAAAGGGTGCTTAAAATCGAGACCCTAATTCGGAAACCTTTGTCTGGGACGTTTGAAGTACGTGCTAAAAAATGGAGTCACGGTCGATGTTTTTCGAAACTTTTGTGGCGAATCATTAGTACTGATGATTTAGAATCGAATTTCGAAGAAACGGATAGCTTAAAACAGTAAAAGAGTGCTTAAAATCGAGACCCTAATTCGGAAACCTTAATCTGGGACGTTTGAAGTACGTTCTAAAAAAACCGAGTCACGGACAACGTTTTTCGAAACTTTTGTTGGGAATCATTAGGCCGAATGATTTAGAATAGAATTTCGAAGAAACGGAGTGCATAAAACAGAAAAAGAGTAATTAAAATCGAGAACCTAATTCAGAAACCCAAATCTAGGACGTTTGAAGTCCATGCTAAAAAACATGAGTCACGGTTCACGATTTTTGAAACTTTTGTGGCGAATCATTAGGCCTGATGATTTAGAATCGAAGAGACGGAGTGCATGAAACAGTAAAATAGTGCTTCAAATCGAGTCCCTAATTTGGAAACCTTAATCTTGGACGTTTGAAGTACGTGCTAAAAAAATGAGTCACGGTTCATGAGTTTTGAAACTTTTGTGGCGAATCATTAGGCCTGATGATTGAGAATCGAAGAAACGAAGTGCATAAAAGAGTAAAAGAGTGCTTAAAATCGAGACCCTAATTCGGTAACCTTAATCTGGGACGTTTGAAGTACGTGCTAAAGAAACGAGTCACAGTTCACGATTTTTGAAACTTTTTTGGCGAATCATTCGGCCGGATAATTTAGAATATAATTTCGAAGAAACGGAGTGCATAAAACAATTAAAGAGTGCTGAAAATCGAGACCCTAATTCGGAAACCTTAATATTGGACGTTTGAAGTACGTGTTAAAAAAATAGTGTCACGGACGACGTTTCTCGAAACTTTTGTTGGGAATCATTAGGCCGGATGTTTAGAATAGAATTATAAGAAACGGAGTGCATAAAAGAGTAAAAGGGTGCTTAAAATCGAGACCTTAATTCGGAAACCTTTGTCTGGGACGTTTGAAGTACGTGCTAAAAAATGGAGTCACGGTCGATGTTTTTCAAAACTTTTGTGGCGAATCATTAGTACTGATGATTTAGAATCGAATTTCGAAGAAACGGATAGCATAAAACAGTAAAAGAGTGCTTAAAATCGAGACCCTAATTCAGAAACCTTAATCTGGGACGTTTGAAGTACGTTCTAAAAAAACCGAGTCACGGACGACGTTTTTCGAAACTTTTGTTGGGAATCATTAGGCCGAATGATTTAGAATAGAATTTCGAAGAAACGGAATGCATAAAACAGAAAAAGAGTAATTAAAATCGAGAACCTAATTCAGAAACCCAAATCTGGGACGTTTGAAGTCCGTGCTAAAAAACATGAGTCACGGTTCACGATTTTTGAAACTTTTGTGGCAAATCATTAGGCCTGATGATTTAGAATCGAAGAGACGGAGTGCATAAAAGAGTAAAAGAGTGCTTCAAATCGAGACCCTAATTTGGAAACCTTAATCTGGGACGTTTGAAGTACGTGCTAAAAAATGGAGTCACGGTCGATGTTTTTCGAAAAATTTTGAGGCGAATCATTAGGACTAATAATTTAGAATCGAATTTTGAAGAAACGGATAGCATAAAACAGTAAAATAGTGCTTAAAATCGAGACCCTAATTCGGTAACCTTAATCTGGGACGTTTGAAGTACGTGATAAAAAAACCGAGTCACAGACGACGTTTTTTGGAAAATTTTGATGGGAATCATTAGGCCGAATGATTTAGAATAGAATTTCGAAGAAACAGAGTGTATAAAACAATTAAAGAGTGCTGAAAATCGAGACCCTAATTTGGAAACCTTAATATTGGACGTTTGAAGTACGTGTTAAAAAAATAGTGTCACGGACGACGTTTTTCGAAACTTTTGTTGGGAATCATTAGGCCGGATGTTTAGAATAGAATTATAAGAAACGGAGTGCATAAAAGAGTAAAAGGGTGCTTAAAATCGAGACCTTAATTCGGAAACCTTTGTCTGGGACGTTTGAAGTACGTGCTAAAAAATGGAGTCACGGTGGATGTTTTTCGAAACTTTTGTGGCGAATCATTAGTACTGATGATTTAGAATCGAATTTCGAAGAAACGGATAGCATAAAACAGTAAAAGAGTGCTTAAAATCGAGACCCTAATTCGGAAACCTTAATATTGGACGTTTGAAGTACGTGCTAAAAAAAATGTCACGGACATTGTTTTTCGAAACTTTTGTTGGGAATCATTAGGCCGGATGTTTAGAATAGAATTTAGAAGAAACGGAGTGCATAAAAGAGTAAAAGGGTGCTTAAAATCGAGACCCTAATTCGGAAACCTTTGTCTGGGACGTTTGAAGTACGTGCTAAAAAATGGAGTCACGGTCGATGTTTTTCGAAACTTTTGTGGCGAATCATTAGTACTGATGATTTAGAATCGAATTTCGAAGAAACGGATAGCATAAAACAGTAAAAGAGTGCTGAAAATCGAGACCCTAATTCGGAAACCTTAATATTGGACGTTTGAAGTACGTGCTAAAAAAACAATGTCACGGACGACGTTTTTCGAAACTTTTGTTGGGAATCATTAGGCCGGATGTTTAGAATAGAATTTAGAAGAAACGGAGTGCATAAAAGAGTAAAAGGGTGCTTAAAATCGAGACCCTAATTCGGAAACCTTTGTCTGGGACGTTTGAAGTACGTGCTAAAAAATGGAGTCACGGTCGATGTTTTTCGAAACCTTTGTGGCGAATCTTTAGTACTGATGATTTAGAATCGAATTTCGAAGAAACGGATAGCATAAAACAGTAAAAGAGTGCTTAAAATCGAGACCCTAATTCGGAAACCTTAATCTGGGACGTTTGAAGTACGTGATAAAAAAACCGAGTCACAGACGACGTTTTTTGGAAAATTTTGATGGGAATCATTAGGCCGAATGATTTAGAATCGAATTTCGAAGAAACAGAGTGTATAAAACAATTAAAGAGTGCTGAAAATCGAGACCCTAATTCGGAAACCTTAATATTGGACGTTTGAAGTACGTGCTAAAAAAACAGTGTCACGGACGACGTTTTTCGAAACTTTTGTTGGGAATCATTAGGCCGGATGTTTAGAATAGAATTTAGAAGATACGGAGTGCATAAAAGAGTAAAAGGGTGCTTAAAATCGAGACCCTAATTCGGAAACCTTTGTCTGGGACGTTTGAAGTACGTGCTAAAAAATGGAGTCACGGTCGATGTTTTTCGAAACTTTTGTGGCGAATCATTAGTACTGATGATTTAGAATCGAATTTCGAAGAAACGGATAGCTTAAAACAGTAAAAGAGTGCTTAAAATCGAGACCCTAATTCGGAAACCTTAATCTGGGACGTTTGAAGTACGTTCTAAAAAAACCGAGTCACGGACAACGTTTTTCGAAACTTTTGTTGGGAATCATTAGGCCGAATGATTTAGAATAGAATTTCGAAGAAACGGAGTGCATAAAACAGAAAAAGAGTAATTAAAATCGAGAACCTAATTCAGAAACCCAAATCTAGGACGTTTGAAGTCCATGCTAAAAAACATGAGTCACGGTTCACGATTTTTGAAACTTTTGTGGCGAATCATTAGGCCTGATGATTTAGAATCGAAGAGACGGAGTGCATGAAACAATAAAATAGTGCTTCAAATCGAGTCCCTAATTTGGAAACCTTAATCTTGGACGTTTGAAGTACGTGCTAAAAAAATGAGTCACGGTTCATGAGTTTTGAAACTTTTGTGGCGAATCATTAGGCCTGATGATTGAGAATCGAAGAAACGAAGTGCATAAAAGAGTAAAAGAGTGCTTAAAATCGAGACCCTAATTCGGTAACCTTAATCTGGGACGTTTGAAGTACGTGCTAAAGAAACGAGTCACAGTTCACGATTTTTGAAACTTTTTTGGCGAATCATTCGGCCGGATAATTTAGAATATAATTTCGAAGAAACGGAGTGCATAAAACAATTAAAGAGTGCTGAAAATCGAGACCCTAATTCGGAAACCTTAATATTGGACGTTTGAAGTACGTGTTAAAAAAATAGTGTCACGGACGACGTTTCTCGAAACTTTTGTTGGGAATCATTAGGCCGGATGTTTAGAATAGAATTATAAGAAACGGAGTGCATAAAAGAGTAAAAGGGTGCTTAAAATCGAGACCTTAATTCGGAAACCTTTGTCTGGGACGTTTGAAGTACGTGCTAAAAAATGGAGTCACGGTCGATGTTTTTCGAAACTTTTGTGGCGAATCATTAGTACTGATGATTTAGAATCGAATTTCGAAGAAACGGATAGCATAAAACAGTAAAAGAGTGCTTAAAATCGAGACCCTAATTCGGAAACCTTAATCTGGGACGTTTGAAGTACGTTCTAAAAAAACCGAGTCACGGACGACGTTTTTCGAAACTTTTGTTGGGAATCATTAGGCCGAATGATTTAGAATAGAATTTCGAAGAAACGGAATGCATAAAACAGAAAAAGAGTAATTAAAATCGAGAACCTAATTCAGAAACCCAAATCTGGGACGTTTGAAGTCCGTGCTAAAAAACATGAGTCACGGTTCACGATTTTTGAAACTTTTGTGGCAAATCATTAGGCCTGATGATTTAGAATCGAAGAGACGGAGTGCATAAAAGAGTAAAAGAGTGCTTCAAATCGAGACCCTAATTTGGAAACCTTAATCTGGTACGTTTGAAGTACGTGCTAAAAAATGGAGTCACGGTCGATGTTTTTCGAAAAATTTTGAGGCGAATCATTAGGACTAATAATTTAGAATCGAATTTTGAAGAAACGGATAGCATAAAACAGTAAAATAGTGCTTAAAATCGAGACCCTAATTCGGTAACCTTAATTTGGGACGTTTGAAGTACGTGATAAAAAAACCGAGTCACAGACGACGTTTTTTGGAAAATTTTGATGGGAATCATTAGGCCGAATGATTTAGAATAGAATTTCGAAGAAACAGAGTGTATAAAACAATTAAAGAGTGCTGAAAATCGAGACCCTAATTTGGAAACCTTAATATTGGACGTTTGAAGTACGTGTTAAAAAAATAGTGTCACGGACGACGTTTTTCGAAACTTTTGTTGGGAATCATTAGGCCGGATGTTTAGAATAGAATTATAAGAAACGGAGTGCATAAAAGAGTAAAAGGGTGCTTAAAATCGAGACCTTAATTCGGAAACCTTTGTCTGGGACGTTTGAAGTACGTGCTAAAAAATGGAGTCACGGTCGATGTTTTTCGAAACTTTTGTGGCGAATCATTAGTACTGATGATTTAGAATCGAATTTCGAAGAAACGGATAGCATAAAACAGTAAAAGAGTGCTTAAAATCGAGACCCTAATTCGGAAACCTTAATATTGGACGTTTGAAGTACGTGCTAAAAAAAATGTCACGGACATTGTTTTTCGAAACTTTTGTTGGGAATCATTAGGCCGGATGTTTAGAATAGAATTTAGAAGAAACGGAGTGCATAAAAGAGTAAAAGGGTGCTTAAAATCGAGACCCTAATTCGGAAACCTTTGTCTGGGACGTTTGAAGTACGTGCTAAAAAATGGAGTCACGGTCGATGTTTTTCGAAACTTTTGTGGCGAATCATTAGTACTGATGATTTAGAATCGAATTTCGAAGAAACGGATAGCATAAAACAGTAAAAGAGTGCTGAAAATCGAGACCCTAATTCGGAAACCTTAATATTGGACGTTTGAAGTATGTGTTAAAAAAATAGTGTCACGGACGACGTTTTTCGAAACTTTTGTTGGGAATCATTAGGCCGGATGTTTAGAATAGAATTATAAGAAACGGAGTGCATAAAAGAGTAAAAGGGTGCTGAAAATCGAGACCCTAATTCGGAAACCTTTGTCTGGGACGTTTGAAGTACGTGCTAAAAAATGGAGTCACGGTCGATGTTTTTCGAAACTTTTGTGGCGAATCATTAGTACTGATGATTTTGAATCGAATTTCGAAGAAACGGATAGCATAAAACAGTAAAAGAGTGCTTAAAATCGAGACCCTAATTCGGAAACCTTAATATTGGACGTTTGAAGTACGTGCTAAAAAAACAATGTCACGGACGACGTTTTTCGAAACTTTTGTTGGGAATCATTAGGCCGGATGTTTAGAATAGAATTTAGAAGAAACGGAGTGCATAAAAGAGTAAAAGGGTGCTTAAAATCGAGACCCTAATTCGGAAACCTTTGTCTGGGACGTTTGAAGTACGTGCTAAAAAATGGAGTCACGGTCGATGTTTTTCGAAACTTTTGTGGCGAATCTTTAGTACTGATGATTTAGAATCGAATTTCGAAGAAACGGATAGCATAAAACAGTAAAAGAGTGCTTAAAATCGAGACCCTAATTCGGAAACCTTAATATTGGACGTTTGAAGTACGTGCTAAAAAAACAGTGTCACGGACGACGTTTTTCGAAACTTTTGTTGGGAATCATTAGGCCGGATGTTTAGAATAGAATTTAGAAGAAACGGAGTGCATAAAAGAGTAAAAGGGTGCTAAAAATCGAGACCCTAATTCGGAATCCTTTGTCTGGGACGTTTGAAGTACGTGCTAAAAAATGGAGTCACGGTCGATGTTTTTCGAAACTTTTGTGGCGAATCATTAGTACTGATGATTTAGAATCGAATTTCGAAGAAACGGATAGCATAAAACAGTAAAAGAGTGCTTAAAATCGAGACCCTAATTCGGAAACCTTAATCTGGGACGTTTGAAGTACGTTCTAAAAAAACGGAGTCACGGTCGACGTTTTTCGAAACTTTTTTGGGGAATCATTCGGCCGAATGATTTAGAATAGAATTTCGAAGAAACGGAGTGCATAAAACAGAAAAAGAGTAATTAAAATCGAGAACCTAATTCTGAAACCCAAATCTTGGACGTTTGAAGTCCGTGCTAAAAAACATGAGTCACGGTTCACGATTTTTGAAACTTTTGTGGCGAATCATTAGGCCTGATGATTTAGAATCGAAGAGACGGAGTGCATAAAACAGTAAAATAGTGCTTCAAATCGAGTCCCTAATTTGGAAACCTTAATCTTGGACGTTTGAAGTACGTGCTAAAAAAATGAGTCACGGTTCATGAGTTTTGAAACTTTTGTGGCGAATCATTAGGCCTGATGATTGAGAATCGAAGAAACGAAGTGCATAAAAGAGTAAAAGAGTGCTTAAAATTGAGACCCTAATTCGGTAACCTTAATCTGGGACGTTTGAAGTACGTGCTAAAGAAACGAGTCACAGTTCACGATTTTTGAAACTTTTTTGGCGAATCATTCGGCCGGATAATTTAGAATATAATTTCGAAGAAACGGAGTGCATAAAACAATTAAAGAGTGCTGAAAGTCGAGACCCTAATTCGAAAATCTTAATATTGGACGTTTGAAGTACGTGTTAAAAAAATAGTGTCACGGACGACGTTTCTCGAAACTTTTGTTGGGAATCATTAGGCCGGATGTTTAGAATAGAATTATAAGAAACGGAGTGCATAAAAGAGTAAAAGGGTGCTTAAAATCGAGACCTTAATTCGGAAACCTTTGTCTGGGACGTTTGAAGTACGTGCTAAAAAATGGAGTCACGGTCGATGTTTTTCAAAACTTTTGTGGCGAATCATTAGTACTGATGATTTAGAATCGAATTTCGAAGAAACGGATAGCATAAAACAGTAAAAGAGTGCTTAAAATCGAGACCCTAATTCGGAAACCTTAATCTGGGACGTTTGAAGTACGTTCTAAAAAAACCGAGTCACGGACGACGTTTTTCGAAACTTTTGTTGGGAATCATTAGGCCGAATGATTTAGAATAGAATTTCGAAGAAACGGAATGCATAAAATAGAAAAAGAGTAATTAAAATCGAGAACCTAATTCAGAAACCCAAATCTGGGACGTTTGAAGTCCGTGCTAAAAAACATGAGTCACGGTTCACGATTTTTGAAACTTTTGTGGCAAATCATTAGGCCTGATGATTTAGAATCGAAGAGACGGAGTGCATAAAAGAGTAAAAGAGTGCTTCAAATCGAGACCCTAATTTGGAAACCTTAATCTGGGACGTTTGAAGTACGTGCTAAAAAATGGAGTCACGGTCGATGTTTTTCGAAAAATTTTGAGGCGAATCATTAGGACTAATAATTTAGAATCGAATTTTGAAGAAACGGATAGCATAAAACAGTAAAATAGTGCTTAAAATCGAGACCCTAATTCGGTAACCTTAATCTGGGACGTTTGAAGTACGTGATAAAAAAACCGAGTCACAGACGACGTTTTTTGGAAAATTTTGATGGGAATCATTAGGCCGAATGATTTAGAATAGAATTTCGAAGAAACAGAGTTATAAAACAATTAAAGAGTGCTGAAAATCGAGACCCTAATTTGGAAACCTTAATATTGGACGTTTGAAGTACGTGTTAAAAAAATAGTGTCACGGACGACGTTTTTCGAAACTTTTGTTGGGAATCATTAGGCCGGATGTTTAGAATAGAATTATAAGAAACAGAGTGCATAAAAGAGTAAAAGGGTGCTTAAAATCGAGACCTTAATTCGGAAACCTTTGTCTGGGACGTTTGAAGTACGTGCTAAAAAATGGAGTCACGGTGGATGTTTTTCGAAACTTTTGTGGCGAATCATTAGTACTGATGATTTAGAATCGAATTTCGAAGAAACGGATAGCATAAAACAGTAAAAGAGTGCTTAAAATCGAGACCCTAATTCGGAAACCTTAATATTGGACGTTTGAAGTACGTGCTAAAAAAAATGTCACGGACATTGTTTTTCGAAACTTTTGTTGGGAATCATTAGGCCGGATGTTTAGAATAGAATTTAGAAGAAACGGAGTGCATAAAAGAGTAAAAGGGTGCTTAAAATCGAGACCCTAATTCGGAAACCTTTGTATGGGACGTTTGAAGTACGTGCTAAAAAATGGAGTCACGGTCGATGTTTTTCGAAACTTTTGTGGCGAATCATTAGTACTGATGATTTAGAATCGAATTTCGAAGAAACGGATAGCATAAAACAGTAAAAGAGTGCTGAAAATCGAGACCCTAATTCGGAAACCTTAATATTGGACGTTTGAAGTATGTGTTAAAAAAATAGTGTCACGGACGACGTTTTTCGAAACTTTTGTTGGGAATCATTAGGCCGAATGTTTAGAATAGAATTATAAGAAACGGAGTGCATAAAAGAGTAAAAGGGTGCTGAAAATCGAGACCCTAATTCGGAAACCTTTGTCTGGGACGTTTGAAGTACGTGCTAAAAAATGGAGTCACGGTCGATGTTTTTCGAAACTTTTGTGGCGAATCATTAGTACTGATGATTTTGAATCGAATTTCGAAGAAACGGATAGCATAAAACAGTAAAAGAGTGCTTAAAATCGAGACCCTAATTCGGAATCCTTAATATTGGACGTTTGAAGTACGTGCTAAAAAAACAATGTCACGGACGACGTTTTTCGAAACTTTTGTTGGGAATCATTAGGCCGGATGTTTAGAATAGAATTTAGAAGAAACGGAGTGCATAAAAGAGTAAAAGGGTGCTTAAAATCGAGACCCTAATTCGGAAACCTTTGTCTGGGACGTTTGAAGTACGTGCTAAAAAATGGAGTCACGGTCGATGTTTTTCGAAACTTTTGTGGCGAATCTTTAGTACTGATGATTTAGAATCGAATTTCGAAGAAACGGATAGCTTAAAACAGTAAAAGAGTGCTTAAAATCGAGACCCTAATTCGGAAACCTTAATCTGGGACGTTTGAAGTACGTTCTAAAAAAACCGAGTCACGGACAACGTTTTTCGAAACTTTTGTTGGGAATCATTAGGCCGAATGATTTAGAATAGAATTTCGAAGAAACGGAGTGCATAAAACAGAAAAAGAGTAATTAAAATCGAGAACCTAATTCAGAAACCCAAATCTAGGACGTTTGAAGTCCATGCTAAAAAACATGAGTCACGGTTCACGATTTTTAAACTTTTGTGGCGAATCATTAGGCCTGATGATTTAGAATCGAAGAGACGGAGTGCATGAAACAATAAAATAGTGCTTCAAATCGAGTCCCTAATTTGGAAACCTTAATCTTGGACGTTTGAAGTACGTGCTAAAAAAATGAGTCACGGTTCATGAGTTTTGAAACTTTTGTGGCGAATCATTAGGCCTGATGATTGAGAATCGAAGAAACGAAGTGCATAAAAGAGTAAAAGAGTGCTTAAAATCGAGACCCTAATTCGGTAACCTTAATCTGGGACGTTTGAAGTACGTGCTAAAGAAACGAGTCACAGTTCACGATTTTTGAAACTTTTTTGGCGAATCATTCGGCCGGATAATTTAGAATATAATTTCGAAGAAACGGAGTGCATAAAACAATTAAAGAGTGCTGAAAATCGAGACCCTAATTCGGAAACCTTAATATTGGACGTTTGAAGTACGTGTTAAAAAAATAGTGTCACGGACGACGTTTCTCGAAACTTTTGTTGGGAATCATTAGGCCGGATGTTTAGAATAGAATTATAAGAAACGGAGTGCATAAAAGAGTAAAAGGGTGCTTAAAATCGAGACCTTAATTCGGAAACCTTTGTCTGGGACGTTTGAAGTACGTGCTAAAAAATGGAGTCACGGTCGATGTTTTTCGAAACTTTTGTGGCGAATCATTAGTACTGATGATTTAGAATCGAATTTCGAAGAAACGGATAGCATAAAACAGTAAAAGAGTGCTTAAAATCGAGACCCTAATTCGGAAACCTTAATCTGGGACGTTTGAAGTACGTTCTAAAAAAACCGAGTCACGGACGACGTTTTTCGAAACTTTTGTTGGGAATCATTAGGCCGAATGATTTAGAATAGAATTTCGAAGAAACGGAATGCATAAAACAGAAAAAGAGTAATTAAAATCGAGAACCTAATTCAGAAACCCAAATCTGGGACGTTTGAAGTCCGTGCTAAAAAACATGAGTCACGGTTCACGATTTTTGAAACTTTTGTGGCAAATCATTAGGCCTGATGATTTAGAATCGAAGAGACGGAGTGCATAAAAGAGTAAAAGAGTGCTTCAAATCGAGACCCTAATTTGGAAACCTTAATCTGGTACGTTTGAAGTACGTGCTAAAAAATGGAGTCACGGTCGATGTTTTTCGAAAAATTTTGAGGCGAATCATTAGGACTAATAATTTAGAATCGAATTTTGAAGAAACGGATAGCATAAAACAGTAAAATAGTGCTTAAAATCGAGACCCTAATTCGGTAACCTTAATTTGGGACGTTTGAAGTACGTGATAAAAAAACCGAGTCACAGACGACGTTTTTTGGAAAATTTTGATGGGAATCATTAGGCCGAATGATTTAGAATAGAATTTCGAAGAAACAGAGTGTATAAAACAATTAAAGAGTGCTGAAAATCGAGACCCTAATTTGGAAACCTTAATATTGGACGTTTGAAGTACGTGTTAAAAAAATAGTGTCACGGACGACGTTTTTCGAAACTTTTGTTGGGAATCATTAGGCCGGATGTTTAGAATAGAATTATAAGAAACGGAGTGCATAAAAGAGTAAAAGGGTGCTTAAAATCGAGACCTTAATTCGGAAACCTTTGTCTGGGACGTTTGAAGTACGTGCTAAAAAATGGAGTCACGGTCGATGTTTTTCGAAACTTTTGTGGCGAATCATTAGTACTGATGATTTAGAATCGAATTTCGAAGAAACGGATAGCATAAAACAGTAAAAGAGTGCTTAAAATCGAGACCCTAATTCGGAAACCTTAATATTGGACGTTTGAAGTACGTGCTAAAAAAAATGTCACGGACATTGTTTTTCGAAACTTTTGTTGGGAATCATTAGGCCGGATGTTTAGAATAGAATTTAGAAGAAACGGAGTGCATAAAAGAGTAAAAGGGTGCTTAAAATCGAGACCCTAATTCGGAAACCTTTGTCTGGGACGTTTGAAGTACGTGCTAAAAAATGGAGTCACGGTCGATGTTTTTCGAAACTTTTGTGGCGAATCATTAGTACTGATGATTTAGAATCGAATTTCGAAGAAACGGATAGCATAAAACAGTAAAAGAGTGCTGAAAATCGAGACCCTAATTCGGAAACCTTAATATTGGACGTTTGAAGTATGTGTTAAAAAAATAGTGTCACGGACGACGTTTTTCGAAACTTTTGTTGGGAATCATTAGGCCGGATGTTTAGAATAGAATTATAAGAAACGGAGTGCATAAAAGAGTAAAAGGGTGCTGAAAATCGAGACCCTAATTCGGAAACCTTTGTCTGGGACGTTTGAAGTACGTGCTAAAAAATGGAGTCACGGTCGATGTTTTTCGAAACTTTTGTGGCGAATCATTAGTACTGATGATTTTGAATCGAATTTCGAAGAAACGGATAGCATAAAACAGTAAAAGAGTGCTTAAAATCGAGACCCTAATTCGGAAACCTTAATATTGGACGTTTGAAGTACGTGCTAAAAAAACAATGTCACGGACGACGTTTTTCGAAACTTTTGTTGGGAATCATTAGGCCGGATGTTTAGAATAGAATTTAGAAGAAACGGAGTGCATAAAAGAGTAAAAGGGTGCTTAAAATCGAGACCCTAATTCGGAAACCTTTGTCTGGGACGTTTGAAGTACGTGCTAAAAAATGGAGTCACGGTCGATGTTTTTCGAAACTTTTGTGGCGAATCTTTAGTACTGATGATTTAGAATCGAATTTCGAAGAAACGGATAGCATAAAACAGTAAAAGAGTGCTTAAAATCGAGACCCTAATTCGGAAACCTTAATATTGGACGTTTGAAGTACGTGCTAAAAAAACAGTGTCACGGACGACGTTTTTCGAAACTTTTGTTGGGAATCATTAGGCCGGATGTTTAGAATAGAATTTAGAAGAAACGGAGTGCATAAAAGAGTAAAAGGGTGCTAAAAATCGAGACCCTAATTCGGAATCCTTTGTCTGGGACGTTTGAAGTACGTGCTAAAAAATGGAGTCACGGTCGATGTTTTTCGAAACTTTTGTGGCGAATCATTAGTACTGATGATTTAGAATCGAATTTCGAAGAAACGGATAGCATAAAACAGTAAAAGAGTGCTTAAAATCGAGACCCTAATTCGGAAACCTTAATCTGGGACGTTTGAAGTACGTTCTAAAAAAACGGAGTCACGGTCGACGTTTTTCGAAACTTTTTTGGGGAATCATTCGGCCGAATGATTTAGAATAGAATTTCGAAGAAACGGAGTGCATAAAACAGAAAAAGAGTAATTAAAATCGAGAACCTAATTCTGAAACCCAAATCTTGGACGTTTGAAGTCCGTGCTAAAAAACATGAGTCACGGTTCACGATTTTTGAAACTTTTGTGGCGAATCATTAGGCCTGATGATTTAGAATCGAAGAGACGGAGTGCATAAAACAGTAAAATAGTGCTTCAAATCGAGTCCCTAATTTGGAAACCTTAATCTTGGACGTTTGAAGTACGTGCTAAAAAAATGAGTCACGGTTCATGAGTTTTGAAACTTTTGTGGCGAATCATTAGGCCTGATGATTGAGAATCGAAGAAACGAAGTGCATAAAAGAGTAAAAGAGTGCTTAAAATTGAGACCCTAATTCGGTAACCTTAATCTGGGACGTTTGAAGTACGTGCTAAAGAAACGAGTCACAGTTCACGATTTTTGAAACTTTTTTGGCGAATCATTCGGCCGGATAATTTAGAATATAATTTCGAAGAAACGGAGTGCATAAAACAATTAAAGAGTGCTGAAAGTCGAGACCCTAATTCGAAAATCTTAATATTGGACGTTTGAAGTACGTGTTAAAAAAATAGTGTCACGGACGACGTTTCTCGAAACTTTTGTTGGGAATCATTAGGCCGGATGTTTAGAATAGAATTATAAGAAACGGAGTGCATAAAAGAGTAAAAGGGTGCTTAAAATCGAGACCTTAATTCGGAAACCTTTGTCTGGGACGTTTGAAGTACGTGCTAAAAAATGGAGTCACGGTCGATGTTTTTCAAAACTTTTGTGGCGAATCATTAGTACTGATGATTTAGAATCGAATTTCGAAGAAACGGATAGCATAAAACAGTAAAAGAGTGCTTAAAATCGAGACCCTAATTCGGAAACCTTAATCTGGGACGTTTGAAGTACGTTCTAAAAAAACCGAGTCACGGACGACGTTTTTCGAAACTTTTGTTGGGAATCATTAGGCCGAATGATTTAGAATAGAATTTCGAAGAAACGGAATGCATAAAATAGAAAAAGAGTAATTAAAATCGAGAACCTAATTCAGAAACCCAAATCTGGGACGTTTGAAGTCCGTGCTAAAAAACATGAGTCACGGTTCACGATTTTTGAAACTTTTGTGGCAAATCATTAGGCCTGATGATTTAGAATCGAAGAGACGGAGTGCATAAAAGAGTAAAAGAGTGCTTCAAATCGAGACCCTAATTTGGAAACCTTAATCTGGGACGTTTGAAGTACGTGCTAAAAAATGGAGTCACGGTCGATGTTTTTCGAAAAATTTTGAGGCGAATCATTAGGACTAATAATTTAGAATCGAATTTTGAAGAAACGGATAGCATAAAACAGTAAAATAGTGCTTAAAATCGAGACCCTAATTCGGTAACCTTAATCTGGGACGTTTGAAGTACGTGATAAAAAAACCGAGTCACAGACGACGTTTTTTGGAAAATTTTGATGGGAATCATTAGGCCGAATGATTTAGAATAGAATTTCGAAGAAACAGAGTTATAAAACAATTAAAGAGTGCTGAAAATCGAGACCCTAATTTGGAAACCTTAATATTGGACGTTTGAAGTACGTGTTAAAAAAATAGTGTCACGGACGACGTTTTTCGAAACTTTTGTTGGGAATCATTAGGCCGGATGTTTAGAATAGAATTATAAGAAACAGAGTGCATAAAAGAGTAAAAGGGTGCTTAAAATCGAGACCTTAATTCGGAAACCTTTGTCTGGGACGTTTGAAGTACGTGCTAAAAAATGGAGTCACGGTGGATGTTTTTCGAAACTTTTGTGGCGAATCATTAGTACTGATGATTTAGAATCGAATTTCGAAGAAACGGATAGCATAAAACAGTAAAAGAGTGCTTAAAATCGAGACCCTAATTCGGAAACCTTAATATTGGACGTTTGAAGTACGTGCTAAAAAAAATGTCACGGACATTGTTTTTCGAAACTTTTGTTGGGAATCATTAGGCCGGATGTTTAGAATAGAATTTAGAAGAAACGGAGTGCATAAAAGAGTAAAAGGGTGCTTAAAATCGAGACCCTAATTCGGAAACCTTTGTATGGGACGTTTGAAGTACGTGCTAAAAAATGGAGTCACGGTCGATGTTTTTCGAAACTTTTGTGGCGAATCATTAGTACTGATGATTTAGAATCGAATTTCGAAGAAACGGATAGCATAAAACAGTAAAAGAGTGCTGAAAATCGAGACCCTAATTCGGAAACCTTAATATTGGACGTTTGAAGTATGTGTTAAAAAAATAGTGTCACGGACGACGTTTTTCGAAACTTTTGTTGGGAATCATTAGGCCGAATGTTTAGAATAGAATTATAAGAAACGGAGTGCATAAAAGAGTAAAAGGGTGCTGAAAATCGAGACCCTAATTCGGAAACCTTTGTCTGGGACGTTTGAAGTACGTGCTAAAAAATGGAGTCACGGTCGATGTTTTTCGAAACTTTTGTGGCGAATCATTAGTACTGATGATTTTGAATCGAATTTCGAAGAAACGGATAGCATAAAACAGTAAAAGAGTGCTTAAAATCGAGACCCTAATTCGGAATCCTTAATATTGGACGTTTGAAGTACGTGCTAAAAAAACAATGTCACGGACGACGTTTTTCGAAACTTTTGTTGGGAATCATTAGGCCGGATGTTTAGAATAGAATTTAGAAGAAACGGAGTGCATAAAAGAGTAAAAGGGTGCTTAAAATCGAGACCCTAATTCGGAAACCTTTGTCTGGGACGTTTGAAGTACGTGCTAAAAAATGGAGTCACGGTCGATGTTTTTCGAAACTTTTGTGGCGAATCTTTAGTACTGATGATTTAGAATCGAATTTCGAAGAAACGGATAGCATAAAACAGTAAAAGAGTGCTTAAAATCGAGACCCTAATTCGGAAACCTTAATATTGGACGTTTGAAGTACGTGCTAAAAAAACAGTGTCACGGACGACGTTTTTCGAAACTTTTGTTGGGAATCATTAGGCCGAATGATTTAGAATATAATTTCGAAGAAACGGAGTGCATAAAACAATTAAAGAGTGCTGAAAGTCGAGACCCTAATTCGAAAATCTTAATATTGGACGTTTGAAGTACGTGTTAAAAAAATAGTGTCACGGACGACGTTTCTCGAAACTTTTGTTGGGAATCATTAGGCCGGATGTTTAGAATAGAATTATAAGAAACGGAGTGCATAAAAGAGTAAAAGGGTGCTTAAAATCGAGACCTTAATTCGGAAACCTTTGTCTGGGACGTTTGAAGTACGTGCTAAAAAATGGAGTCACGGTCGATGTTTTTCAAAACTTTTGTGGCGAATCATTAGTACTGATGATTTAGAATCGAATTTCGAAGAAACGGATAGCATAAAACAGTAAAAGAGTGCTTAAAATCGAGACCCTAATTCGGAAACCTTAATCTGGGACGTTTGAAGTACGTTCTAAAAAAACCGAGTCACGGACGACGTTTTTCGAAACTTTTGTTGGGAATCATTAGGCCGAATGATTTAGAATAGAATTTCGAAGAAACGGAATGCATAAAATAGAAAAAGAGTAATTAAAATCGAGAACCTAATTCAGAAACCCAAATCTGGGACGTTTGAAGTCCGTGCTAAAAAACATGAGTCACGGTTCACGATTTTTGAAACTTTTGTGGCAAATCATTAGGCCTGATGATTTAGAATCGAAGAGACGGAGTGCATAAAAGAGTAAAAGAGTGCTTCAAATCGAGACCCTAATTTGGAAACCTTAATCTGGGACGTTTGAAGTACGTGCTAAAAAATGGAGTCACGGTCGATGTTTTTCGAAAAATTTTGAGGCGAATCATTAGGACTAATAATTTAGAATCGAATTTTGAAGAAACGGATAGCATAAAACAGTAAAATAGTGCTTAAAATCGAGACCCTAATTCGGTAACCTTAATCTGGGACGTTTGAAGTACGTGATAAAAAAACCGAGTCACAGACGACGTTTTTTGGAAAATTTTGATGGGAATCATTAGGCCGAATGATTTAGAATAGAATTTCGAAGAAACAGAGTGTATAAAACAATTAAAGAGTGCTGAAAATCGAGACCCTAATTTGGAAACCTTAATATTGGACGTTTGAAGTACGTGTTAAAAAAATAGTGTCACGGACGACGTTTTTCGAAACTTTTGTTGGGAATCATTAGGCCGGATGTTTAGAATAGAATTATAAGAAACGGAGTGCATAAAAGAGTAAAAGGGTGCTTAAAATCGAGACCTTAATTCGGAAACCTTTGTCTGGGACGTTTGAAGTACGTGCTAAAAAATGGAGTCACGGTGGATGTTTTTCGAAACTTTTGTGGCGAATCATTAGTACTGATGATTTAGAATCGAATTTCGAAGAAACGGATAGCATAAAACAGTAAAAGAGTGCTTAAAATCGAGACCCTAATTCGGAAACCTTAATATTGGACGTTTGAAGTACGTGCTAAAAAAAATGTCACAGACATTGTTTTTCGAAACTTTTGTTGGGAATCATTAGGCCGGATGTTTAGAATAGAATTTAGAAGAAACGGAGTGCATAAAAGAGTAAAAGGGTGCTTAAAATCGAGACCCTAATTCGGAAACCTTTGTATGGGACGTTTGAAGTACGTGCTAAAAAATGGAGTCACGGTCGATGTTTTTCGAAACTTTTGTGGCGAATCATTAGTACTGATGATTTAGAATCGAATTTCGAAGAAACGGATAGCATAAAACAGTAAAAGAGTGCTGAAAATCGAGACCCTAATTCGGAAACCTTAATATTGGACGTTTGAAGTATGTGTTAAAAAAATAGTGTCACGGACGACGTTTTTCGAAACTTTTGTTGGGAATCATTAGGCCGGATGTTTAGAATAGAATTATAAGAAACGGAGTGCATAAAAGAGTAAAAGGGTGCTGAAAATCGAGACCCTAATTCGGAAACCTTTGTCTGGGACGTTTGAAGTACGTGCTAAAAAATGGAGTCACGGTCGATGTTTTTCGAAACTTTTGTGGCGAATCATTAGTACTGATGATTTTGAATCGAATTTCGAAGAAACGGATAGCATAAAACAGTAAAAGAGTGCTTAAAATCGAGACCCTAATTCGGAATCCTTAATATTGGACGTTTGAAGTACGTGCTAAAAAAACAATGTCACGGACGACGTTTTTCGAAACTTTTGTTGGGAATCATTAGGCCGGATGTTTAGAATAGAATTTAGAAGAAACGGAGTGCATAAAAGAGTAAAAGGGTGCTTAAAATCGAGACCCTAATTCGGAAACCTTTGTCTGGGACGTTTGAAGTACGTGCTAAAAAATGGAGTCACGGTCGATGTTTTTCGAAACTTTTGTGGCGAATCTTTAGTACTGATGATTTAGAATCGAATTTCGAAGAAACGGATAGCATAAAACAGTAAAAGAGTGCTTAAAATCGAGACCCTAATTCGGAAACCTTAATATTGGACGTTTGAAGTACGTGCTAAAAAAACAGTGTCACGGACGACGTTTTTCGAAACTTTTGTTGGGAATCATTAGGCCGAATGATTTAGAATATAATTTCGAAGAAACGGAGTGCATAAAACAATTAAAGAGTGCTGAAAGTCGAGACCCTAATTCGAAAATCTTAATATTGGACGTTTGAAGTACGTGTTAAAAAAATAGTGTCACGGACGACGTTTCTCGAAACTTTTGTTGGGAATCATTAGGCCGGATGTTTAGAATAGAATTATAAGAAACGGAGTGCATAAAAGAGTAAAAGGGTGCTTAAAATCGAGACCTTAATTCGGAAACCTTTGTCTGGGACGTTTGAAGTACGTGCTAAAAAATGGAGTCACGGTCGATGTTTTTCAAAACTTTTGTGGCGAATCATTAGTACTGATGATTTAGAATCGAATTTCGAAGAAACGGATAGCATAAAACAGTAAAAGAGTGCTTAAAATCGAGACCCTAATTCGGAAACCTTAATCTGGGACGTTTGAAGTACGTTCTAAAAAAACCGAGTCACGGACGACGTTTTTCGAAACTTTTGTTGGGAATCATTAGGCCGAATGATTTAGAATAGAATTTCGAAGAAACGGAATGCATAAAATAGAAAAAGAGTAATTAAAATCGAGAACCTAATTCAGAAACCCAAATCTGGGACGTTTGAAGTCCGTGCTAAAAAACATGAGTCACGGTTCACGATTTTTGAAACTTTTGTGGCAAATCATTAGGCCTGATGATTTAGAATCGAAGAGACGGAGTGCATAAAAGAGTAAAAGAGTGCTTCAAATCGAGACCCTAATTTGGAAACCTTAATCTGGGACGTTTGAAGTACGTGCTAAAAAATGGAGTCACGGTCGATGTTTTTCGAAAAATTTTGAGGCGAATCATTAGGACTAATAATTTAGAATCGAATTTTGAAGAAACGGATAGCATAAAACAGTAAAATAGTGCTTAAAATCGAGACCCTAATTCGGTAACCTTAATCTGGGACGTTTGAAGTACGTGATAAAAAAACCGAGTCACAGACGACGTTTTTTGGAAAATTTTGATGGGAATCATTAGGCCGAATGATTTAGAATAGAATTTCGAAGAAACAGAGTGTATAAAACAATTAAAGAGTGCTGAAAATCGAGACCCTAATTTGGAAACCTTAATATTGGACGTTTGAAGTACGTGTTAAAAAAATAGTGTCACGGACGACGTTTTTCGAAACTTTTGTTGGGAATCATTAGGCCGGATGTTTAGAATAGAATTATAAGAAACGGAGTGCATAAAAGAGTAAAAGGGTGCTTAAAATCGAGACCTTAATTCGGAAACCTTTGTCTGGGACGTTTGAAGTACGTGCTAAAAAATGGAGTCACGGTGGATGTTTTTCGAAACTTTTGTGGCGAATCATTAGTACTGATGATTTAGAATCGAATTTCGAAGAAACGGATAGCATAAAACAGTAAAAGAGTGCTTAAAATCGAGACCCTAATTCGGAAACCTTAATATTGGACGTTTGAAGTACGTGCTAAAAAAAATGTCACGGACATTGTTTTTCGAAACTTTTGTTGGGAATCATTAGGCCGGATGTTTAGAATAGAATTTAGAAGAAACGGAGTGCATAAAAGAGTAAAAGGGTGCTTAAAATCGAGACCCTAATTCGGAAACCTTTGTATGGGACGTTTGAAGTACGTGCTAAAAAATGGAGTCACGGTCGATGTTTTTCGAAACTTTTGTGGCGAATCATTAGTACTGATGATTTAGAATCGAATTTCGAAGAAACGGATAGCATAAAACAGTAAAAGAGTGCTGAAAATCGAGACCCTAATTCGGAAACCTTAATATTGGACGTTTGAAGTATGTGTTAAAAAAATAGTGTCACGGACGACGTTTTTCGAAACTTTTGTTGGGAATCATTAGGCCGGATGTTTAGAATAGAATTATAAGAAACGGAGTGCATAAAAGAGTAAAAGGGTGCTGAAAATCGAGACCCTAATTCGGAAACCTTTGTCTGGGACGTTTGAAGTACGTGCTAAAAAATGGAGTCACGGTCGATGTTTTTCGAAACTTTTGTGGCGAATCATTAGTACTGATGATTTTGAATCGAATTTCGAAGAAACGGATAGCATAAAACAGTAAAAGAGTGCTTAAAATCGAGACCCTAATTCGGAATCCTTAATATTGGACGTTTGAAGTACGTGCTAAAAAAACAATGTCACGGACGACGTTTTTCGAAACTTTTGTTGGGAATCATTAGGCCGGATGTTTAGAATAGAATTTAGAAGAAACGGAGTGCATAAAAGAGTAAAAGGGTGCTTAAAATCGAGACCCTAATTCGGAAACCTTTGTCTGGGACGTTTGAAGTACGTGCTAAAAAATGGAGTCACGGTCGATGTTTTTCGAAACTTTTGTGGCGAATCTTTAGTACTGATGATTTAGAATCGAATTTCGAAGAAACGGATAGCATAAAACAGTAAAAGAGTGCTTAAAATCGAGACCCTAATTCGGAAACCTTAATATTGGACGTTTGAAGTACGTGCTAAAAAAACAGTGTCACGGACGACGTTTTTCGAAACTTTTGTTGGGAATCATTAGGCCGGATGTTTAGAATAGAATTTAGAAGATACGGAGTGCATAAAAGAGTAAAAGGGTGCTTAAAATCGAGACCCTAATTCGGAAACCTTTGTCTGGGACGTTTGAAGTACGTGCTAAAAAATGGAGTCACGGTCGATGTTTTTCGAAACTTTTGTGGCGAATCATTAGTACTGATGATTTAGAATCGAATTTCGAAGAAACGGATAGCATAAAACAGTAAAAGAGTGCTTAAAATCGAGACCCTAATTCGGAAACCTTAATCTGGGACGTTTGAAGTACGTTCTAAAAAAACCGAGTCACGGACAACGTTTTTCGAAACTTTTGTTGGGAATCATTAGGCCGAATGATTTAGAATAGAATTTCGAAGAAACGGAGTGCATAAAACAGAAAAAGAGTAATTAAAATCGAGAACCTAATTCAGAAACAAAAATCTAGGACGTTTGAAGTTCGTGCTAAAAAACATGAGTCACGGTTCACGATTTTTGAAACTTTTGTGGCGAATCATTAGGCCTGATGATTTAGAATCGAAGAGACGGAGTGCATAAAACATTAAAATAGTGCTTCAAATCGAGTCCCTAATTTGGAAACCTTAATCTTGGACGTTTGAAGTACGTGCTAAAAAAATGAGTCACGGTTCATGAGTTTTGAAACTTTTGTGGCGAATCATTAGGCCTGATGATTGAGAATCGAAGAAACGAAGTGCATAAAAGAGTAAAAGAGTGCTTAAAATCGAGACCCTAATTCGGTAACCTTAATCTGGGACGTTTGAAGTACGTGCTAAAGAAACGAGTCACAGTTCACGATTTTTGAAACTTTTTTGGCGAATCATTCGGCCGGATAATTTAGAATATAATTTCGAAGAAACGGAGTGCATAAAACAATTAAAGAGTGCTGAAAATCGAGACCCTAATTCGGAAACCTTAATATTGGACGTTTGAAGTACGTGTTAAAAAAATAGTGTCACGGACGACGTTTTTCGAAACTTTTGTTGGGAATCATTAGGCCGGATGTTTAGAATAGAATTATAAGAAACGGAGTGCATAAAAGAGTAAAAGGGTGCTTAAAATCGAGACCTTAATTCGGAAACCTTTGTCTGGGACGTTTGAAGTACGTGCTAAAAAATGGAGTCACGGTCGATGTTTTTCAAAACTTTTGTGGCGAATCATTAGTACTGATGATTTAGAATCGAATTTCGAAGAAACGGATAGCATAAAACAGTAAAAGAGTGCTTAAAATCGAGACCCTAATTCGGAAACCTTAATCTGGGACGTTTGAAGTACGTTCTAAAAAAACCGAGTCACGGACGACGTTTTTCGAAACTTTTGTTGGGAATCATTAGGCCGAATGATTTAGAATAGAATTTCGAAGAAACGGAATGCATAAAACAGAAAAAGAGTAATTAAAATCGAGAACCTAATTCAGAAACCCAAATCTGGGACGTTTGAAGTCCGTGCTAAAAAACATGAGTCACGGTTCACGATTTTTGAAACTTTTGTGGCAAATCATTAGGCCTAATGATTTAGAATCGAAGAGACGGAGTGCATAAAAGAGTAAAAGAGTGCTTCAAATCGAGACCCTAATTTGGAAACCTTAATCTGGGACGTTTGAAGTACGTGCTAAAAAATGGAGTCACGGTCGATGTTTTTCGAAAAATTTTGAGGCGAATCATTAGGACTAATAATTTAGAATCGAATTTTGAAGAAACGGATAGCATAAAACAGTAAAATAGTGCTTAAAATCGAGACCCTAATTCGGTAACCTTAATCTGGGACGTTTGAAGTACGTGATAAAAAAACCGAGTCACAAACGACGTTTTTTGGAAAATTTTGATGGGAATCATTAGGCCGAATGATTTAGAATAGAATTTCGAAGAAACAGAGTGTATAAAACAATTAAAGAGTGCTGAAAATCGAGACCCTAATTTGGAAACCTTAATATTGGACGTTTGAAGTACGTGTTAAAAAAATAGTGTCACGGACGACGTTTTTCGAAACTTTTGTTGGGAATCATTAGGCCGGATGTTTAGAATAGAATTATAAGAAACGGAGTGCATAAAAGAGTAAAAGGGTGCTTAATATCGAGACCTTAATTCGGAAACCTTTGTTTGGGACGTTTGAAGTACGTGCTAAAAAATGGAGTCACGGTCGATGTTTTTCGAAACTTTTGTGGCGAATCATTAGTACTGATGATTTAGAATCGAATTTCGAAGAAACGGATAGCATAAAACAGTAAAAGAGTGCTTAAAATCGAGACCCTAATTCGGAAACCTTAATATTGGACGTTTGAAGTACGTGCTAAAAAAAATGTCACGGACATTGTTTTTCGAAACTTTTGTTGGGAATCATTAGGCCGAATGATTTAGAATAGAATTTCGAAGAAACGGAATGCATAAAACAGAAAAAGAGTAATTAAAATCGAGAACCTAATTCAGAAACCCAAATCTGGGACGTTTGAAGTCCGTGCTAAAAAACATGAGTCACGGTTCACGATTTTTGAAACTTTTGTGGCAAATCATTAGGCCTGATGATTTAGAATCGAAGAGACGGAGTGCATAAAAGAGTAAAAGAGTGCTTCAAATCGAGACCCTAATTTGGAAACCTTAATCTGGGACGTTTGAAGTACGTGCTAAAAAATGGAGTCACGGTCGATGTTTTTCGAAAAATTTTGAGGCGAATCATTAGGACTAATAATTTAGAATCGAATTTTGAAGAAACGGATAGCATAAAACAGTAAAATAGTGCTTAAAATCGAGACCCTAATTCGGTAACCTTAATCTGGGACGTTTGAAGTACGTGATAAAAAAACCGAGTCACAGACGACGTTTTTTGGAAAATTTTGATGGGAATCATTAGGCCAAATGATTTAGAATAGAATTTCGAAGAAACAGAGTGTATAAAACAATTAAAGAGTGCTGAAAATCGAGACCCTAATTTGGAAACCTTAATATTGGACGTTTGAAGTACGTGTTAAAAAAATAGTGTCACGGACGACGTTTTTCGAAACTTTTGTTGGGAATCATTAGGCCGGATGTTTAGAATAGAATTATAAGAAACGGATTGCATAAAAGAGTAAAAGGGTGCTTAAAATCGAGACCTTAATTCGGAAACCTTTGTCTGGGACGTTTGAAGTACGTGCTAAAAAATGGAGTCACGGTCGATGTTTTTCGAAACTTTTGTGGCGAATCATTAGTACTGATGATTTAGAATCGAATTTCGAAGAAACGGATAGCATAAAACAGTAAAAGAGTGCTTAAAATCGAGACCCTAATTCGGAAACCTTAATATTGGACGTTTGAAGTACGTGCTAAAAAAAATGTCACGGACATTGTTTTTCGAAACTTTTGTTGGGAATCATTAGGCCGGATGTTTAGAATAGAATTTAGAAGAAACGGAGTGCATAAAACAGAAAAAGAGTAATTAAAATCGAGAACCTAATTCAGAAACCCAAATCTGGGACGTTTGAAGTCCGTGCTAAAAAACATGAGTCACGGTTCACGATTTTTGAAACTTTTGTGGCGAATCATTAGGCCTGATGATTTAGAATCGAAGAGACGGAGTGCATAAAAGAGTAAAAGAGTGCTTCAAATCGAGACCCTAATTTGGAAACCTTAATCTTGGACGTTTGAAGTACGTGCTAAAAAATGGAGTCACGGTCGATGTTTTTCGAAAAATTTTGTGGCGAATCATTAGGACTAATAATTTAGAATCGAATTTTGAAGAAACGGATAGCATAAAACAGTAAAATAGTGCTTAAAATCGAGACCCTAATTCGGTAACCTTAATCTGGGACGTTTGAAGTACGTGATAAAAAAACCGAGTCACAGACGACGTTTTTTGGAAAATTTTGATGGGAATCATTAGGCCGAATGATTTAGAATAGAATTTCGAAGAAACAGAGTGTATAAAACAATTAAAGAGTGCTGAAAATCGAGACCCTAATTCGGAAACCTTAATATTGGACGTTTGAAGTACGTGTTAAAAAAATAGTGTCACGGACGACGTTTTTCGAAACTTTTGTTGGGAATCATTAGGCCGGATGTTTAGAATAGAATTATAAGAAACGGAGTGCATAAAAGAGTAAAAGGGTGCTTAAAATCGAGACCATAATTCGGAAACCTTTGTCTGGGACTTTTGAAGTACGTGCTAAAAAATGGAGTCACGGTCGATGTTTTTCAAAACTTTTGTGGCGAATCATTAGTACTGATGATTTAGAATCGAATTTCGAAGAAACGGATAGCATAAAACAGTAAAAGAGTGCTTAAAATCGAGACCCTAATTCGGAAACCTTAATCTTGGACGTTTGAAGTACGTTCTAAAAAAACCGAGTCACGGACGACGTTTTTCGAAACTTTTGTTGGGAATCATTAGGCCGAATGATTTAGAATAGAATTTCTAAGTAACGGAGTGCATAAAACAGAAAAAGAGTAATTAAAATCGATAACCAATTCAGAAACCCAAATTTGGGACGTTTGGAGTTCGTGCTAAAAAACATGAGTCACGGTTCACGATTTTTAAAACTTTTGTGGCGAATCATTAGGCCTGATGATTTAGAATCGAAGAGACTGAGTGCATAAAAGAGTAAAAGAGTGCTTCAAATCGAGACCCTAATTTGGAAACCTTAATTTGGGAAGTTTGAAGTATGTGCTAAAAAATGGAGTTACGGTCGATGTTTTTCGAAACTTTTGTGGCGAATCCTTAGTACTGATGATTTAGAATCGAATTTCAAAGAAACGGATAGCATAAAACAGTAAAAGAGTGCTTAAAATCGAGACCCTAATTCGGAAACCTTAATCTGGGACGTTTGAAGTACGTTCTAAAAAAACCGAGTCACAGACGACGTTTTTCAAAACTTTTTTGGGAATCATTCAGCCGGATAATTTAGAATATAATTTCGAAGAAACGGAGTGCATAAAAAAATTAAAGAGTGCTGAAAATCGAGACCCTAATTCGGAAACCTTAATATTGGACGTTTGAAGTACGTGCTAAAAAAACAGTGTCACGGACGACGTTTTTCGAAACTTTTGTTGGGAATCATTAGGCCGGATGTTTAGAATAAAATTTAGAAGAAACGGAGTGCATAAAAGAGTAAAAGGGTGCTTAAAATCGAGACCCTAATTCGGAAACCTTTGTCTGGGACGTTTGAAGTACGTGCTAAAAAATGGAGTCACGGTCGATGTTTTTCGAAACTTTTGTGGCGAAGCATTAGTACTGATGATTTAGAATCGTATTTCGAAGAAACGGATAGCATAAAACAGTAAAAGAGTGCTTAAAATCGAGACCCTAATTCGGAAACCTTAATCTGGGACGTTTGAAGTACGTTCTAAAAAAACCGAGTCACGGACGATGTTTTTCGAAACTTTTGTTGGGAATCATTAGGCCGAATGATTTAGAATAGAATTTCGAAGAAACGGAGTGCATAAAACAGAAAAAGAGTAATTAAAATCGAGAACCTAATTCAGAAACCCAAATCTGGGACGTTTGAAGTCCGTGCTAAAAAACATGAGTCACGGTTCACGATTTTTGAAACTTTTGTGGCGAATCAATAGGCCTGATGATTTAGAATCGAAGAGACGTTGTGCATAAAACAGTAAAATAGTGCTTCAAATCGAGTCCCTAATTTGGAATCCTTAATCTTGGACGTTTGAAGTACGTGCTAAAAAAATGAGTCACGGTTCATGAGTTTTGAAACTTTTGTGGCGAATCATTAGGCCTGATGATTTAGAACCGAAGAAACGAAGTGCATAAAAGAGTAAAAGAGTGCTTAAAATCGAAACCCTAATTCGGAAACCCAAATCTGGGACGTTTGAAGTACGTGCTAAAGAAACGAGTCACAGTTCACGATTTTTGAAACTTTTGTGGGGAATCATTAGGCTGATGATTTAGAATCGAAGAGACGGAGTGCATAAAAGAGTAAAAGAGTGCTTAAAATCGAGACCCTAATTTGGAAACCTTAATCTGGGACGTTTGAAGTACGTGCTAAAAAATTGAGTCACGGTCGATGTTTTTCGAAACTTTTGTGGCGAATCATTAGGACTGATGATTTAGAATCGAATTTTGAAGAAACTGATAGCATAAAACAGTAAAATAGTGCTTAAAATCGAGACCCTAATTCGGTAACCTTAATCTGGGACGTTTGAAGTACGTGATAAAAAAACCAAGTCACAGACGACGTTTTTTGGAAAATTTTGATGGGAATCATTAGGCCGAATGATTTAGAATAAAATTTCGAAGAAACAGAGTGTATAAAACAATTAAAGAGTGCTGAAAATCGAGACCCTAATTCGGAAACCTTAATATTGGACGTTTGAAGTACGTGTTAAAAAAATAGTGTCACGGACGACGTTTTTCGAAACTTTTGTTGGGAATCATTAGGCCGGATGTTTAGAATAGAATTATAAGAAACGGAGTGCATAAAAGAGTAAAAGGGTGCTTAAAATCGAGACCCTAATTCGGAAACCTTTGTCTGGGACATTTGAAGTATGTGCTAAAAAATGGAGTCACGGTCGATGTTTTTCGAAACTTTTGCGGCGAATCATTAGTACTGATGATTTAGAATCGAATTTCGAAGAAACGGATAGCATAAAACAGTAAAAGAGTGCTTAAAATCGAGACCCTAATTCGGAAACCTTAATCTGGGACGTTTGAAGTACGTTCTAAAAAAACCGAGTCACGGACGACGTTTTTCGAAACTTTTGTTGGGAATCATTAGGCCGAATGATTTAGAATAGAATTTCTAAGAAACGGAGTGCATAAAAAAGAAAAAGAGTAATTAAAATCGATAACAAATTCAGAAACCCAAATTTGGGACGTTTGAAGTCCGTGCTAAAAAACATGAGTCACGGTTCACGATTTTTAAAACTTTTGTGGCGAATCATTAGGCCTGATGATTTAGAATCGAAGAGACGGAGTGCATAAAAGAGTAAAAGAGTGCTTCAAATCGAGACCCTAATTTGGAAACCTTAATCTGGGAAGTTTGAAGTATGTGCTAAAAAATGGAGTCACGGTCGATGTTTTTCGAAACTTTTGTGGCGAATCATTAGTACTGATGATTTAGAATCGAATTTCGAAGAAACGGATAGCATAAAACAGTAAAAGAGTGCTTAAAATCGAGACCCTAATTCGGAAACCTTAATCTGGGACGTTTGAAGTACGTTCTAAAAAATGGAGTCACGGTCGATGTTTTTCGAAAAATTTTGAGGCGAATCATTAGGACTAATAATTTAGAATCGAATTTTGAAGACCGGATAGCATAAAACAGTAAAATAGTGCTTAAAATCGAGACCCTAATTCGGTAACCTTAATCTGGGACGTTTGAAGTACGTGATAAAAAACATGAGTCACGGTTCACGATTTTTGAAACTTTTGTGGCGAATCATTAGGCCTGATGATTTAGAATCGAAGAGACGGAGTGCATAAAAGAGTAAAAGAGTGCTTCAAATCGAGACCCTAATTTGGAAACCTTAATCTGGGACATTTGAAGTACGTGCTAAAAAATTGAGTCACGGTCGATGTTTTTCGTAAAATTTTGTGTCGAATCATTAGGACTAATAATTTATAATCGAATTTTGAAGAAACGGATAGCATAAAACAGTAAAATAGTGCTTAAAATCGAGACCCTAATTCGGTAACCTTAATCTGGGACGTTTGAAGTACGTGCTAAAAAAACGGAGTCACAGACGACGTTTTTAGAAAATTTTGTTGGGAATCATTAGGCCGAATGATTTTGAATAGAATTTCGAAGAAACGGAGTGTATAAAACAGAAAAAGAGTAATTAAAATCGAGAACCAAATTCAGAAACCCAAATCAAGGACGTTTGAAGTCCGTTCTAAAAAACATGAGTCACGGTTCACGAGTTTTGAAACTTTTGTGGATAATCATTAGGCCTGATGATTTAGAATCGAAGAGACGGAGTGCATAAAAGAGTAAAAGAGTGCTTCAAATCGAGACCCTAATTCGGAAACCTTAATCTGGGACGTTTGAAGTACGTTCTAAAAAAACCGAGTCACGGACGACGTTTTTCGAAACTTTTGTTGGGAATCATTAGGCCGAATGATTTAGAATAGAATTTCTAAGAAACGGAGTGCATAAATAGAAAAAGAGTAATCAAAATCGATAACCAATTCAGAAACCCAAATTTGGGACGTTTGAAGTCCGTGCTAAAAAACATAAGTCACGGTTCACGATTTTTAAAACTTTTGTGGCGAATCATTAGGCCTGATGATTTAGAATCGAAGAGACGAAGTGCATAAAAGAGTAAAAGAGTGCTTCAAATCGAGACCCTAATTTGGAAACCTTAATCTGGGAAGTTTGAAGTATGTGCTAAAAAATGGAGTCACGGTCGATGTTTTTTGAAACTTTTGTGGCGAATCATTAGTACTGATGATTTAGAATCGAATTTCGAAGAAACGGATAGCATAAAACAGTAAAAGAGTGCTTAAAATCGAGACCCTAATTCGGAAACCTTAATCTGGGACGTTTGAAGTACGTTCTAAAAAAACCGAGTCACGGACGACGTTTTTCGAAACTTTTGTTGGGAATCATTAGGCCGAATGATTTAGAATAGAATTTCGAAGAAACGGAGTGCATAAAACAGAAAAAGAGTAATTAAAATCGAGAACCTAATTCAGAAACCCAAATCTGGGACGTTTGAAGTCTGTGCTAAAAAACATGAGTCACGGTTCACGATTTTTGAAACTTTTGTGGCGAATCAATAGGCCTGATGATTTAGAATCGAAGAGACGTTGTGCATAAAACAGTAAAATAGTGCTTCAAATCGAGTCCCTAATTTGGAATCCTTAATCTTGGACGTTTGAAGTACGTGCTAAAAAAATGAGTCACGGTTCATGAGTTTTGAAACTTTTGTGGCGAATCATTAGGCCTGATGATTTAGAACCGAAGAAACGAAGTGCATAAAAGAGTAAAAGAGTGCTTAAAATCGAAACCCTAATTCGGAAACCCAAATCTGGGACGTTTGAAGTACGTGCTAAAGAAACGAGTCACAGTTCACGATTTTTGAAACTTTTGTGGGGAATCATTAGGCTGATGATTTAGAATCGAAGAGACGGAGTGCATAAAAGAGTAAAAGAGTGCTTAAAATCGAGACCCTAATTTGGAAACCTTAATCTGGGACGTTTGAAGTACGTGCTAAAAAATTGAGTCACGGTCGATGTTTTTCGAAACTTTTGTGGCGAATCATTAGGACTGATGATTTAGAATCGAATTTTGAAGAAACTGATAGCATAAAACAGTAAAAGAGTGCTTAAAATCGAGACCCTAATTCGGTAACCTTAATCTGGGACGTTTGAAGTACGTGATAAAAAAACCGAGTCACAGACGACGTTTTTTGGAAAATTTTGATGGGAATCATTAGGCCGAATGATTTAGAATAAAATTTCGAAGAAACAGAGTGTATAAAACAATTAAAGAGTGCTGAAAATCGAGACCCTAATTCGGAAACCTTAATATTGGACGTTTGAAGTACGTGTTAAAAAAATAGTGTCACGGACGACGTTTTTCGAAGAAACAGAGTGTATAAAACAATTAAAGAGTGCTGAAAATCGAGACCCTAATTCGGTAACCTTAATCTGGGACGTTTGAAGTACGTGATAAAAAACATGAGTCACGGTTCACGATTTTTGAAACTTTTGTGGCGAATCATTAGGCCTGATGATTTAGAATCGAAGAGACGGAGTGCATAAAAGAGTAAAAGAGTGCTTCAAATCGAGACCCTAATTTGGAAACCTTAATCTGGGACATTTGAAGTACGTGCTAAAAAATTGAGTCACGGTCGATGTTTTTCGTAAAATTTTGTGTCGAATCATTAGGACTAATAATTTATAATCGAATTTTGAAGAAACGGATAGCATAAAACAGTAAAATAGTGCTTAAAATCGAGACCCTAATTCGGTAACCTTAATCTGGGACGTTTGAAGTACGTGCTAAAAAAACGGAGTCACAGACGACGTTTTTAGAAAATTTTGTTGGGAATCATTAGGCCGAATGATTTTGAATAGAATTTCGAAGAAACGGAGTGTATAAAACAGAAAAAGAGTAATTAAAATCGAGAACCAAATTCAGAAACCCAAATCAAGGACGTTTGAAGTCCGTTCTAAAAAACATGAGTCACGGTTCACGAGTTTTGAAACTTTTGTGGATAATCATTAGGCCTGATGATTTAGAATCGAAGAGACGGAGTGCATAAAAGAGTAAAAGAGTGCTTCAAATCGAGACCCTAATTCGGAAACCTTAATCTGGGACGTTTGAAGTACGTTCTAAAAAAACCGAGTCACGGACGACGTTTTTCGAAACTTTTGTTGGGAATCATTAGGCCGAATGATTTAGAATAGAATTTCTAAGAAACGGAGTGCATAAATAGAAAAAGAGTAATCAAAATCGATAACCAATTCAGAAACCCAAATTTGGGACGTTTGAAGTCCGTGCTAAAAAACATAAGTCACGGTTCACGATTTTTAAAACTTTTGTGGCGAATCATTAGGCCTGATGATTTAGAATCGAAGAGACGAAGTGCATAAAAGAGTAAAAGAGTGCTTCAAATCGAGACCCTAATTTGGAAACCTTAATCTGGGAAGATTGAAGTATGTGCTAAAAAATGGAGTCACGGTCGATGTTTTTTGAAACTTTTGTGGCGAATCATTAGTACTGATGATTTAGAATCGAATTTCGAAGAAACGGATAGCATAAAACAGTAAAAGAGTGCTTAAAATCGAGACCCTAATTCGGAAACCTTAATCTGGGACGTTTGAAGTACGTTCTAAAAAAACCGAGTCACGGACGACGTTTTTCGAAACTTTTGTTGGGAATCATTAGGCCGAATGATTTAGAATAGAATTTCGAAGAAACGGAGTGCATAAAACAGAAAAAGAGTAATTAAAATCGAGAACCTAATTCAGAAACCCAAATCTGGGACGTTTGAAGTCCGTGCTAAAAAACATGAGTCACGGTTCACGATTTTTGAAACTTTTGTGGCGAATCAATAGGCCTGATGATTTAGAATCGAAGAGACGTTGTGCATAAAACAGTAAAATAGTGCTTCAAATCGAGTCCCTAATTTGGAATCCTTAATCTTGGACGTTTGAAGTACGTGCTAAAAAAATGAGTCACGGTTCATGAGTTTTGAAACTTTTGTGGCGAATCATTAGGCCTGATGATTTAGAACCGAAGAAACGAAGTGCATAAAAGAGTAAAAGAGTGCTTAAAATCGAAACCCTAATTTGGAAACCCAAATCTGGGACGTTTGAAGTACGTGCTAAAGAAACGAGTCACAGTTCACGATTTTTGAAACTTTTGTGGGGAATCATTAGGCTGATGATTTAGAATCGAAGAGACGGAGTGCATAAAAGAGTAAAAGAGTGCTTAAAATCGAGACCCTAATTTGGAAACCTTAATCTGGGACGTTTGAAGTACGTGCTAAAAAATTGAGTCACGGTCGATGTTTTTCGAAACTTTTGTGGCGAATCATTAGGACTGATGATTTAGAATCGAATTTTGAAGAAACTGATAGCATAAAACAGTAAAAGAGTGCTTAAAATCGAGACCCTAATTCGGTAACCTTAATCTGGGACGTTTGAAGTACGTGATAAAAAAACCGAGTCACAGACGACGTTTTTTGGAAAATTTTGATGGGAATCATTAGGCCGAATGATTTAGAATAAAATTTCGAAGAAACAGAGTGTATAAAACAATTAAAGAGTGCTGAAAATCGAGACCCTAATTCGGAAACCTTAATATTGGACGTTTGAAGTACGTGTTAAAAAAATAGTGTCACGGACGACGTTTTTCGAAACTTTTGTTGGGAATCATTAGGCCGGATGTTTAGAATAGAATTATAAGAAACGGAGTGCATAAAAGAGTAAAAGGGTGCTTAAAATCGAGACCCTAATTCGGAAACCTTTGTCTGGGACGTTTGAAGTATGTGCTAAAAAATGGAGTCACGGTCGATGTTTTTCGAAACTTTTGCGGCGAATCATTAGTACTGATGATTTAGAATCGAATTTCGAAGAAACGGATAGCATAAAACAGTAAAAGAGTGCTTAAAATCGAGACCCTAATTCGGAAACCTTAATCTGGGACGTTTGAAGTACGTTCTAAAAAAACCGAGTCACGGACGACGTTTTTCGAAACTTTTGTTGGGAATCATTAGGCCGAATGATTTAGAATAGAATTTCTAAGAAACGGAGTGCATAAAAAAGAAAAAGAGTAATTAAAATCGATAACAAATTCAGAAACCCAAATTTGGGACGTTTGAAGTCCGTGCTAAAAAACATGAGTCACGGTTCACGATTTTTAAAACTTTTGTGGCGAATCATTAGGCCTGATGATTTAGAATCGAAGAGACGGAGTGCATAAAAGAGTAAAAGAGTGCTTCAAATCGAGACCCTAATTTGGAAACCTTAATCTGGGAAGTTTGAAGTATGTGCTAAAAAATGGAGTCACGGTCGATGTTTTTCGAAACTTTTGTGGCGAATCATTAGTACTGATGATTTAGAATCGAATTTCGAAGAAACGGATAGCATAAAACAGTAAAAGAGTGCTTAAAATCGAGACCCTAATTCGGTAACCTTAATCTGGGACGTTTGAAGTACGTGATAAAAAACATGAGTCACGGTTCACGATTTTTGAAACTTTTGTGGCGAATCATTAGGCCTGATGATTTAGAATCGAAGAGACGGAGTGCATAAAAGAGTAAAAGAGTGCTTCAAATCGAGACCCTAATTTGGAAACCTTAATCTGGGACATTTGAAGTACGTGCTAAAAAATTGAGTCACGGTCGATGTTTTTCGTAAAATTTTGTGGCGAATCATTAGGACTAATAATTTATAATCGAATTTTGAAGAAACGGATAGCATAAAACAGTAAAATAGTGCTTAAAATCGAGACCCTAATTCGGTAACCTTAATCTGGGACGTTTGAAGTACGTGCTAAAAAAACGGAGTCACAGACGACGTTTTTAGAAAATTTTGTTGGGAATCATTAGGCCGAATGATTTTGAATAGAATTTCGAAGAAACGGAGTGTATAAAACAGAAAAAGAGTAATTAAAATCGAGAACCAAATTCAGAAACCCAAATCAAGGACGTTTGAAGTCTGTTCTAAAAAACATGAGTCACGGTTCACGAGTTTTGAAACTTTTGTGGATAATCATTAGGCCTGATGATTTAGAATCGAAGAGACGGAGTGCATAAAAGAGTAAAAGAGTGCTTCAAATCGAGACCCTAATTCGGAAACCTTAATCTGGGACGTTTGAAGTACGTTCTAAAAAAACCGAGTCACGGACGACGTTTTTCGAAACTTTTGTTGGGAATCATTAGGCCGAATGATTTAGAATAGAATTTCTAAGAAACGGAGTGCATAAATAGAAAAAGAGTAATCAAAATCGATAACCAATTCAGAAACCCAAATTTGGGACGTTTGAAGTCCGTGCTAAAAAACATAAGTCACGGTTCACGATTTTTAAAACTTTTGTGGCGAATCATTAGGCCTGATGATTTAGAATCGAAGAGACGGAGTGCATAAAAGAGTAAAAGAGTGCTTCAAATCGAGACCCTAATTTGGAAACCTTAATCTGGGAAGTTTGAAGTATGTGCTAAAAAATGGAGTCACGGTCGATGTTTTTTGAAACTTTTGTGGCGAATCATTAGTACTGATGATTTAGAATCGAATTTCGAAGAAACGGATAGCATAAAACAGTAAAAGAGTGCTTAAAATCGAGACCCTAATTCGGAAACCTTAATCTGGGACGTTTGAAGTACGTTCTAAAAAAACCGAGTCACGGACGACGTTTTTCGAAACTTTTGTTGGGAATCATTAGGCCGAATGATTTAGAATAGAATTTCGAAGAAACGGAGTGCATAAAACAGAAAAAGAGTAATTAAAATCGAGAACCTAATTCAGAAACCCAAATCTGGGACGTTTGAAGTCCGTGCTAAAAAACATGAGTCACGGTTCACGATTTTTGAAACTTTTGTGGCGAATCAATAGGCCTGATGATTTAGAATCGAAGAGACGTTGTGCATAAAACAGTAAAATAGTGCTTCAAATCGAGTCCCTAATTTGGAATCCTTAATCTTGGACGTTTGAAGTACGTGCTAAAAAAATGAGTCACGGTTCATGAGTTTTGAAACTTTTGTGGCGTATCATTAGGCCTGATGATTTAGAACCGAAGAAACGAAGTGCATAAAAGAGTAAAAGAGTGCTTAAAATCGAAACCCTAATTCGGAAACCCAAATCTGGGACGTTTGAAGTACGTGCTAAAGAAACGAGTCACAGTTCACGATTTTTGAAACTTTTGTGGGGAATCATTAGGCTGATGATTTAGAATCGAAGAGACGGAGTGCATAAAAGAGTAAAAGAGTGCTTAAAATCGAGACCCTAATTTGGAAACCTTAATCTGGGACGTTTGAAGTACGTGCTAAAAAATTGAGTCACGGTCGATGTTTTTCGAAACTTTTGTGGCGAATCATTAGGACTGATGATTTAGAATCGAATTTTGAAGAAACTGATAGCATAAAACAGTAAAAGAGTGCTTAAAATCGAGACCCTAATTCGGTAACCTTAATCTGGGACGTTTGAAGTACGTGATAAAAAAACCGAGTCACAGACGACGTTTTTCGGAAAATTTTGATGGGAATCATTAGGCCGAATGATTTAGAATAAAATTTCGAAGAAACAGAGTGTATAAAACAATTAAAGAGTGCTGAAAATCGAGACCCTAATTCGGAAACCTTAATATTGGACGTTTGAAGTACGTGTTAAAAAAATAGTGTCACGGACGACGTTTTTCGAAACTTTTGTTGGGAATCATTAGGCCGGATGTTTAGAATAGAATTATAAGAAACGGAGTGCATAAAAGAGTAAAAGGGTGCTTAAAATCGAGACCCTAATTCGGAAACCTTTGTCTGGGACGTTTGAAGTATGTGCTAAAAAATGGAGTCACGGTCGATGTTTTTCGAAACTTTTGCGGCGAATCATTAGTACTGATGATTTAGAATCGAATTTCGAAGAAACGGATAGCATAAAACAGTAAAAGAGTGCTTAAAATCGAGACCCTAATTCGGAAACCTTAATCTGGGACGTTTGAAGTACGTTCTAAAAAAACCGAGTCACGGACGACGTTTTTCGAAACTTTTGTTGGGAATCATTAGGCCGAATGATTTAGAATAGAATTTCTAAGAAACGGAGTGCATAAAAAAGAAAAAGAGTAATTAAAATCGATAACAAATTCAGAAACCCAAATTTGGGACGTTTGAAGTCCGTGCTAAAAAACATGAGTCACGGTTCACGATTTTTAAAACTTTTGTGGCGAATCATTAGGCCTGATGATTTAGAATCGAAGAGACGGAGTGCATAAAAGAGTAAAAGAGTGCTTCAAATCGAGACCCTAATTTGGAAACCTTAATCTGGGAAGTTTGAAGTATGTGCTAAAAAATGGAGTCACGGTCGATGTTTTTCGAAACTTTTGTGGCGAATCATTAGTACTGATGATTTAGAATCGAATTTCGAAGAAACGGATAGCATAAAACAGTAAAAGAGTGCTTAAAATCGAGACCCTAATTCGGTAACCTTAATCTGGGACGTTTGAAGTACGTGATAAAAAACATGAGTCACGGTTCACGATTTTTGAAACTTTTGTGGCGAATCATTAGGCCTGATGATTTAGAATCGAAGAGACGGAGTGCATAAAAGAGTAAAAGAGTGCTTCAAATCGAGACCTTAATTTGGAAACCTTAATCTGGGACATTTGAAGTACGTGCTAAAAAATTGAGTCACGGTCGATGTTTTTCGTAAAATTTTGTGGCGAATCATTAGGACTAATAATTTATAATCGAATTTTGAAGAAACGGATAGCATAAAACAGTAAAATAGTGCTTAAAATCGAGACCCTAATTCGGTAACCTTAATCTGGGACGTTTGAAGTACGTGCTAAAAAAACAGAGTCACAGACGACGTTTTTAGAAAATTTTGTTAGGAATCATTAGGCCGAATGATTTTGAATAGAATTTCGAAGAAACGGAGTGTATAAAACAGAAAAAGAGTAATTAAAATCGAGAACCAAATTCAGAAACCCAAATCAAGGACGTTTGAAGTCCGTTCTAAAAAACATGAGTCACGGTTCACGAGTTTTGAAACTTTTGTTGATAATCATTAGGCCTGATGATTTAGAATCGAAGAGACGGAGTGCATAAAAGAGTAAAAGAGTGCTTCAAATCGAGACCCTAATTCGGAAACCTTAATCTGGGACGTTTGAAGTACGTTCTAAAAAAACCGAGTCACGGACGACGTTTTCGAAACTTTTGTTGGGAATCATTAGGCCGAATGATTTAGAATAGAATTTCTAAGAAACGGAGTGCATAAATAGAAAAAGAGTAATCAAAATCGATAACCAATTCAGAAACCCAAATTTGGGACGTTTGAAGTCCGTGCTAAAAAACATAAGTCACGGTTCACGATTTTTAAAACTTTTGTGGCGAATCATTAGGCCTGATGATTTAGAATCGAAGAGACGGAGTGCATAAAAGAGTAAAAGAGTGCTTCAAATCGAGACCCTAATTTGGAAACCTTAATCTGGGAAGTTTGAAGTATGTGCTAAAAAATGGAGTCACGGTCGATGTTTTTTGAAACTTTTGTGGCGAATCATTAGTACTGATGATTTAGAATCGAATTTCGAAGAAACGGATAGCATAAAACAGTAAAAGAGTGCTTAAAATCGAGACCCTAATTCGGAAACCTTAATCTGGGACGTTTGAAGTACGTTCTAAAAAAACCGAGTCACGGACGACGTTTTTCGAAACTTTTGTTGGGAATCATTAGGCCGAATGATTTAGAATAGAATTTCGAAGAAACGGAGTGCATAAAACAGAAAAAGAGTAATTAAAATCGAGAACCTAATTCAGAAACCCAAATCTGGGACGTTTGAAGTCCGTGCTAAAAAACATGAGTCACGGTTCACGATTTTTGAAACTTTTGTGGCGAATCAATAGGCCTGATGATTTAGAATCGAAGAGACGTTGTGCATAAAACAGTAAAATAGTGCTTCAAATCGAGTCCCTAATTTGGAATCCTTAATCTTGGACGTTTGAAGTACGTGCTAAAAAAATGAGTCACGGTTCATGAGTTTTGAAACTTTTGTGGCGAATCATTAGGCCTGATGATTTAGAACCGAAGAAACGAAGTGCATAAAAGAGTAAAAGAGTGCTTAAAATCGAAACCCTAATTCGGAAACCCAAATCTGGGACGTTTGAAGTACGTGCTAAAGAAACGAGTCACAGTTCACGATTTTTGAAACTTTTGTGGGGAATCATTAGGCTGATGATTTAGAATCGAAGAGACGGAGTGCATAAAAGAGTAAAAGAGTGCTTAAAATCGAGACCCTAATTTGGAAACCTTAATCTGGGACGTTTGAAGTACGTGCTAAAAAATTGAGTCACGGTCGATGTTTTTCGAAACTTTTGTGGCGAATCATTAGGACTGATGATTTAGAATCGAATTTTGAAGAAACTGATAGCATAAAACAGTAAAAGAGTGCTTAAAATCGAGACCCTAATTCGATAACCTTAATCTGGGACGTTTGAAGTACGTGATAAAAAAACCGAGTCACAGACGACGTTTTTTGGAAAATTTTGATGGGAATCATTAGGCCGAATGATTTAGAATAAAATTTCGAAGAAACAGAGTGTATAAAACAATTAAAGAGTGCTGAAAATCGAGACCCTAATTCGGAAACCTTAATATTGGACGTTTGAAGTACGTGTTAAAAAAATAGTGTCACGGACGACGTTTTTCGAAACTTTTGTTGGGAATCATTAGGCCGGATGTTTAGAATAGAATTATAAGAAACGGAGTGCATAAAAGAGTAAAAGGGTGCTTAAAATCGAGACCCTAATTCGGAAACCTTTGTCTGGGACGTTTGAAGTATGTGCTAAAAAATGGAGTCACGGTCGATGTTTTTCGAAACTTTTGCGGCGAATCATTAGTACTGATGATTTAGAATCGAATTTCGAAGAAACGGATAGCATAAAACAGTAAAAGAGTGCTTAAAATCGAGACCCTAATTCGGAAACCTTAATCTGGGACGTTTGAAGTACGTTCTAAAAAAACCGAGTCACGGACGACGTTTTTCGAAACTTTTGTTGGGAATCATTAGGCCGAATGATTTAGAATAGAATTTCTAAGAAACGGAGTGCATAAAAAAGAAAAAGAGTAATTAAAATCGATAACAAATTCAGAAACCCAAATTTGGGACGTTTGAAGTCCGTGCTAAAAAACATGAGTCACGGTTCACGATTTTTAAAACTTTTGTGGCGAATCATTAGGCCTGATGATTTAGAATCGAAGAGACGGAGTGCATAAAAGAGTAAAAGAGTGCTTCAAATCGAGACCCTAATTTGGAAACCTTAATCTGGGAAGTTTGAAGTATGTGCTAAAAAATGGAGTCACGGTCGATGTTTTTCGAAACTTTTGTGGCGAATCATTAGTACTGATGATTTAGAATCGAATTTCGAAGAAACGGATAGCATAAAACAGTAAAAGAGTGCTTAAAATCGAGACCCTAATTCGGAAACCTTAATCTGGGACGTTTGAAGTACGTTCTAAAAAATGGAGTCACGGTCGATGTTTTTCGAAAAATTTTGAGGCGAATCATTAGGACTAATAATTTAGAATCGAATTTTGAAGAAACGGATAGCATAAAACAGTAAAATAGTGCTTAAAATCGAGACCCTAATTCGGTAACCTTAATCTGGGACGTTTGAAGTACGTGATAAAAAACATGAGTCACGGTTCACGATTTTTGAAACTTTTGTGGCGAATCATTAGGCCTGATGATTTAGAATCGAAGAGACGGAGTGCATAAAAGAGTAAAAGAGTGCTTCAAATCGAGACCCTAATTTGGAAACCTTAATCTGGGACATTTGAAGTACGTGCTAAAAAATTGAGTCACGGTCGATGTTTTTCGTAAAATTTTGTGGCGAATCATTAGGACTAATAATTTATAATCGAATTTTGAAGAAACGGATAGCATAAAACAGCAAAATAGTGCTTAAAATCGAGACCCTAATTCGGTAACCTTAATCTGGGACGTTTGAAGTACGTGCTAAAAAAACGGAGTCACAGACGACGTTTTTAGAAAATTTTGTTGGGAATCATTAGGCCGAATGATTTTGAATAGAATTTCGAAGAAACGGAGTGTATAAAACAGAAAAAGAGTAATTAAAATCGAGAACCAAATTCAGAAACCCAAATCAAGGACGTTTGAAGTCCGTTCTAAAAAACATGAGTCACGGTTCACGAGTTTTGAAACTTTTGTGGATAATCATTAGGCCTGATGATTTAGAATCGAAGAGACGGAGTGCATAAAAGAGTAAAAGAGTGCTTCAAATCGAGACGCTAATTCGGAAACCTTAATCTGGGACGTTTGAAGTACGTTCTAAAAAAACCGAGTCACGGACGACGTTTTTCGAAACTTTTGTTGGGAATCATTAGGCCGAATGATTTAGAATAGAATTTCTAAGAAACGGAGTGCATAAATAGAAAAAGAGTAATCAAAATCGATAACCAATTCAGAAACCCAAATTTGGGACGTTTGAAGTCCGTGCTAAAAAACATAAGTCACGGTTCACGATTTTTAAAACTTTTGTGGCGAATCATTAGGCCTGATGATTTAGAATCGAAGAGACGGAGTGCATAAAAGAGTAAAAGAGTGCTTCAAATCGAGACCCTAATTTGGAAACCTTAATCTGGGAAGTTTGAAGTATGTGCTAAAAAATGGAGTCACGGTCGATGTTTTTTGAAACTTTTGTGGCGAATCATTAGTACTGATGATTTAGAATCGAATTTCGAAGAAACGGATAGCATAAAACAGTAAAAGAGTGCTTAAAATCGAGACCCTAATTCGGAAACCTTAATCTGGGACGTTTGAAGTACGTTCTAAAAAAACCGAGTCACGGACGACGTTTTTCGAAACTTTTGTTGGGAATCATTAGGCCGAATGATTTAGAATAGAATTTCGAAGAAACGGAGTGCATAAAACAGAAAAAGAGTAATTAAAATCGAGAACCTAATTCAGAAACCCAAATCTGGGACGTTTGAAGTCCGTGCTAAAAAACATGAGTCACGGTTCACGATTTTTGAAACTTTTGTGGCGAATCAATAGGCCTGATGATTTAGAATCGAAGAGACGTTGTGCATAAAACAGTAAAATAGTGCTTCAAATCGAGTCCCTAATTTGGAATCCTTAATCTTGGACGTTTGAAGTACGTGCTAAAAAAATGAGTCACGGTTCATGAGTTTTGAAACTTTTGTGGCGAATCATTAGGCCTGATGATTTAGAACCGAAGAAACGAAGTGCATAAAAGAGTAAAAGAGTGCTTAAAATCGAAACCCTAATTCGGAAACCCAAATCTGGGACGTTTGAAGTACGTGCTAAAGAAACGAGTCACAGTTCACGATTTTTGAAACTTTTGTGGGGAATCATTAGGCTGATGATTTAGAATCGAAGAGACGGAGTGCATAAAAGAGTAAAAGAGTGCTTAAAATCGAGACCCTAATTTGGAAACCTTAATCTGGGACGTTTGAAGTACGTGCTAAAAAATTGAGTCACGGTCGATGTTTTTCGAAACTTTTGTGGCGAATCATTAGGACTGATGATTTAGAATCGAATTTTGAAGAAACTGATAGCATAAAACAGTAAAAGAGTGCTTAAAATCGAGACCCTAATTCGGTAACCTTAATCTGGGACGTTTGAAGTACGTGATAAAAAAACCGAGTCACAGACGATGTTTTTTGGAAAATTTTGATGGGAATCATTAGGCCGAATGATTTAGAATAAAATTTCGAAGAAACAGAGTGTATAAAACAATTAAAGAGTGCTGAAAATCGAGACCCTAATTCGGAAACCGTAATATTGGACGTTTGAAGTACGTGTTAAAAAAATAGTGTCACGGACGACGTTTTTCGAAACTTTTGTTGGGAATCATTAGGCCGGATGTTTAGAATAGAATTATAAGAAACGGAGTGCATAAAAGAGTAAAAGGGTGCTTAAAATCGAGACCCTAATTCGGAAACCTTTGTCTGGGACGTTTGAAGTATGTGCTAAAAAATGGAGTCACGGTCGATGTTTTTCGAAACTTTTGCGGCGAATCATTAGTACTGATGATTTAGAATCGAATTTCGAAGAAACGGATAGCATAAAACAGTAAAAGATTGCTTAAAATCGAGACCCTAATTCGGAAACCTTAATATGGGACGTTTGAAGTACGTTCTAAAAAAACCGAGTCACGGACGACGTTTTTCGAAACTTTTGTTGGGAATCATTAGGCCGAATGATTTAGAATAGAATTTCTAAGAAACGGAGTGCATAAAAAAGAAAAAGAGTAATTAAAATCGATAACAAATTCAGAAACCCAAATTTGGGACGTTTGAAGTCCGTGCTAAAAAACATGAGTCACGGTTCACGATTTTTAAAACTTTTGTGGCGAATCATTAGGCCTGATGATTTAGAATCGAAGAGACGGAGTGCATAAAAGAGTAAAAGAGTGCTTCAAATCGAGACCCTAATTTGGAAACCTTAATCTGGGAAGTTTGAAGTATGTGCTAAAAAATGGAGTCACGGTCGATGTTTTTCGAAACTTTTGTGGCGAATCATTAGTACTGATGATTTAGAATCGAATTTCGAAGAAACGGATAGCATAAAACAGTAAAAGAGTGCTTAAAATCGAGACCCTAATTCGGAAACCTTAATCTGGGACGTTTGAAGTACATTCTAAAAAATGGAGTCACGGTCGATGTTTTTCGAAAAATTTTGAGGCGAATCATTAGGACTAATAATTTAGAATCGAATTTTGAAGAAACGGATAGCATAAAACAGTAAAATAGTGCTTAAAATCGAGACCCTAATTCGGTAACCTTAATCTGGGACGTTTGAAGTACGTGATAAAAAACATGAGTCACGGTTCACGATTTTTGAAACTTTTGTGGCGAATCATTAGGCCTGATGATTTAGAATCGAAGAGACGGAGTGCATAAAAGAGTAAAAGAGTGCTTCAAATCGAGACCCTAATTTGGAAACCTTAATCTGGGACATTTGAAGTACGTGCTAAAAAATTGAGTCACGGTCGATGTTTTTCGTAAAATTTTGTGGCGAATCATTAGGACTAATAATTTATAATCGAATTTTGAAGAAACGGATAGCATAAAACAGTAAAATAGTGCTTAAAATCGAGACCCTAATTCGGTAACCTTAATCTGGGACGTTTGAAGTACGTGCTAAAAAAACGGAGTCACAGACGACGTTTTTAGAAAATTTTGTTGGGAATCATTAGGCCGAATGATTTTGAAAAGAATTTCGAAGAAACGGAGTGTATAAAACAGAAAAAGAGTAATTAAAATCGAGAACCAAATTCAGAAACCCAAATCAAGGACGTTTGAAGTCCGTTCTAAAAAACATGAGTCACGGTTCACGAGTTTTGAAACTTTTGTGGATAATCATTAGGCCTGATGATTTAGAATCGAAGAGACGGAGTGCATAAAAGAGTAAAAGAGTGCTTCAAATCGAGACCCTAATTCGGAAACCTTAATCTGGGACGTTTGAAGTACGTTCTAAAAAAACCGAGTCACGGACGACGTTTTTCGAAACTTTTGTTGGGAATCATTAGGCCGAATGATTTAGAATAGAATTTCTAAGAAACGGAGTGCATAAATAGAAAAAGAGTAATCAAAATCGATAACCAATTCAGAAACCCAAATTTGGGACGTTTGAAGTCCGTGCTAAAAAACATAAGTCACGGTTCACGATTTTTAAAACTTTTGTGGCGAATCATTAGGCCTGATGATTTAGAATCGAAGAGACGGAGTGCATAAAAGAGTAAAAGAGTGCTTCAAATCGAGACCCTAATTGGGAAACCTTAATCTGGGAAGTTTGAAGTACGTGCTAAAAAATGGAGTCACGGTCGATGTTTTTCGAAACTTTTGTGGCGAATCATTAGGACTGATGATTTAGAATCGAATTTTGAAGAAACGGATAGCATAAAACAGTAAAATAGTGCTTAAAATCGAGACCCTAATTCGGTAACCTTAATCTGGGACGTTTGAAGAACGTGCTAAAATAACCGAGTCACAGACGACGTTTTTCGAAACTTTTTTGGGGAATCATCGGCCGGATAATTTAGAATATAATTTTGAAGAAACGGAGTGCATAAAACAATTAAAGAGTGCTGAAAATCGAGACCCTATTTCGGAAACCTTAATATTGGACGTTTGAAGTACGTGCTAAAAAAACAGTGTCACGGACGACGTTTTTCGAAACTTTTGTTGGGAATCATTAGGCCGGATGTTTAGAATAGAATTTAGAAGAAACGGAGTGCATAAAAGAGTAAAAGGGTGCTTAAAATCGAGACCCTAATTCGGAAACCTTTGTCTGGGACGTTTGAAGTACGTGCTAAAAAATGGAGTCACGGTCGATGTTTTTCGAAACTTTTGTGGCGAATCATTAGTACTGATGATTTAGAATCGAATTTCGAAGAAACGGATAGCATAAAACAGTTAAAGAGTGCTTAAAATCGAGACCCTAATTCGAAAACCTTAATCTGGGACGTTTGAAGTACGTTCTAAAAAAACCGAGTCACGGACGACGTTTTTCGAAACTTTTGTTGGGAATCATTAGGCCGAATGATTTAGAATAAAATTTCGAAGAAACGGAGTGCATAAAACAGAAAAAGAGTAATTAAAATCGAGAACCGAATTCAGAAACCCAAATCTGGGACGTTTGAAGTCCGTGCTAAAAAACACGAGTCACGGTTCACGATTTTTGAAACTTTTGTGGCGAATCATTAGGCCTGATGATTTAGAATCGAAGAGACGGAGTGCATAAAAGAGTAAAAGAGTGCTTCAAATCAAGACCCTAATTTGGAAACCTTAATCTGGGACGTTTGAAGTACGTGCTAAAAAATGGAGTCACGGTCGATGTTTTTCGAAACTTTTGTGGCGAATCATTAGGACTGATGATTTAGAATCGAATTTTGAAGAAACGGATTTTATAAAACAGTAAAATAGTGCTTAAAATCGAGACCCTAATTCGGTAACCTTAATCTGGGACGTTTGAAGTACGTTCTAATAAAACCGAGTAACGGTCGACGTTTTTCGAAACTTTTTTGGGGAATCATTCGGCCGGATAATTTAGAATAGAATTTCGAAGAAACGGAGTGCATAAAACAATTAAAGGGTGCTGAAAATCGAGACCCTAATTCGGAAACCTTAATATTGGACGTTTGAAGTACGTGCTAAAAAAACAGTGTCACGGACGACGTTTTTCGAAACTTTTGTTGGGAATCATTAGGCCGGATGTTTAGAATAGAATTTAGAAGAAACGGAGTGCATAAAAGAGTAAAAGGGTGCTTAAAATCGAGACCCTAATTCGGAAACCTTTGTCTGGGACGTTTGAAGTACGTGCTAAAAAATGGAGTCACGGTCGATGTTTTTCGAAACTTTTATGGCGAATCATTAGTACTGATGATTTAGAATCGAATTTCGAAGAAACGGATAGCATAAAACAGTAAAATTGTGCTTAAAATCGAGACCCTAATTCGGTAACCTTAATCTGGGACGTTTGAAGTACGTGCTAAAAAAACGGAGTCACAGACGACGTTTTTAGAAACTTTTGTTGGGAATCATTAGGCCGAATGATTTAGAATAGAATTTCGAAGAAACGGAGTGCATAAAACAGAAAAAGAGTAATTAAAATCGATAACCTAATTCAGAAACCCAAATCTGGGTCGTTTGAAGTCCGTGCTAAAAAACATGAGTCACGGTTCACGATTTTTGAAACTTTTGTGGCGAATCATTAGGCCTGATGATTTAGAATCGAAGAGACGGAGGGCATAAAAGAGTAAAAGAGTGCTTCAAATCGAGACCCTAATTGGGAAACCTTAATCTGGGACGTTTGAAGTACGTGCTAAAAAATGGAGTCACGGTCGATGTTTTTCGAAACTTTTGTGGCGAATCATTAGGACTGATGATTTAGAATCGAATTTTGAAGAAACGGATAGCATAAAACAGTAAAATAGTGCTTAAAATCGAGACCCTAATTCGGTAACCTTAATCTGGGACGTTTGAAGAACGTGCTAAAATAACCGAGTCACAGACGACGTTTTTCGAAACTTTTTTGGGGAATCATCGGCCGGATAATTTAGAATATAATTTTGAAGAAACGGAGTGCATAAAACAATTAAAGAGTGCTGAAAATCGAGACCCTATTTCGGAAACCTTAATATTGGACGTTTGAAGTACGTGCTAAAAAAACAGTGTCACGGACGACGTTTTTCGAAACTTTTGTTGGGAATCATTAGGCCGGATGTTTAGAATAGAATTTAGAAGAAACGGAGTGCATAAAAGAGTAAAAGGGTGCTTAAAATCGAGACCCTAATTCGGAAACCTTTGTCTGGGACGTTTGAAGTACGTGCTAAAAAATGGAGTCACGGTCGATGTTTTTCGAAACTTTTGTGGCGAATCATTAGTACTGATGATTTAGAATCGAATTTCGAAGAAACGGATAGCATAAAACAGTAAAATTGTGCTTAAAATCGAGACCCTAATTCGGTAACCTTAATCTGGGACGTTTGAAGTACGTGCTAAAAAAACGGAGTCACAGACGACGTTTTTAGAAACTTTTGTTGGGAATCATTAGGCCGAATGATTTAGAATAGAATTTCGAAGAAACGGAGTGCATAAAACAGAAAAAGAGTAATTAAAATCGATAACCTAATTCAGAAACCCAAATCTGGGACGTTTGAAGTCCGTGCTAAAAAACATGAGTCACGGTTCACGATTTTTGAAACTTTTGTGGCGAATCATTAGGCCTGATGATTTAGAATCGAAGAGGCGGAGTGCATAAAAGAGTAAAAGAGTGCTTCAAATCGAGACCCTAATTGGGAAACCTTAATCTGGGACGTTTGAAGTACGTGCTAAAAAATGGAGTCACGGTCGATGTTTTTCGAAACTTTTGTGGCGAATCATTAGGACTGATGATTTAGAATCGAATTTTGAAGAAACGGATAGCATAAAACAGTAAAATAGTGCTTAAAATCGAGACCCTAATTCGGTAACCTTAATCTGGGACGTTTGAAGAACGTGCTAAAATAACCGAGTCACAGACGACGTTTTTCGAAACTTTTTTGGGGAATCATCGGCCGGATAATTTAGAATATAATTTTGAAGAAACGGAGTGCATAAAACAATTAAAGAGTGCTGAAAATCGAGACCCTATTTCGGAAACCTTAATATTGGACGTTTGAAGTACGTGCTAAAAAAACAGTGTCACGGACGACGTTTTTCGAAACTTTTGTTGGGAATCATTAGGCCGGATGTTTAGAATAGAATTTAGAAGAAACGGAGTGCATAAAAGAGTAAAAGGGTGCTTAAAATCGAGACCCTAATTCGGAAACCTTTGTCTGGGACGTTTGAAGTACGTGCTAAAAAATGGAGTCACGGTCGATGTTTTTCGAAACTTTTGTGGCGAATCATTAGTACTGATGATTTAGAATCGAATTTCGAAGAAACGGATAGCATAAAACAGTAAAATTGTGCTTAAAATCGAGACCCTAATTCGGTAACCTTAATCTGGGACGTTTGAAGTACGTGCTAAAAAAACGGAGTCACAGACGACGTTTTTAGAAACTTTTGTTGGGAATCATTAGGCCGAATGATTTAGAATAGAATTTCGAAGAAACGGAGTGCATAAAACAGAAAAAGAGTAATTAAAATCGATAACCTAATTCAGAAACCCAAATCTGGGACGTTTGAAGTCCGTGCTAAAAAACATGAGTCACGGTTCACGATTTTTGAAACTTTTGTGGCGAATCATTAGGCCTGATGATTTAGAATCGAAGAGACGGAGTGCATAAAAGAGTAAAAGAGTGCTTCAAATCGAGACCCTAATTCGGAAACCTTAATCTGGGACGTTTGAAGTACGTGCTAAAAAAACCGAGTCACGGACGACGTTTTTCGAAACTTTTGTTGGGAATCATTAGGCCGAATGATTTAGAATAGAATTTCTAAGAAACGGAGTGCATAAATAGAAAAAGAGTAATCAAAATCGATAACCAATTCAGAAACCCAAATTTGGGACGTTTGAAGTCCGTGCTAAAAAACATGAGTCACGGTTCACGATTTTTAAAACTTTTGTGGCGAATCATTAGGCCTGATTATTTAGAATCGAAGAGACGGAGTGCATAAAAGAGTAAAAGAGTGCTTCAAATCGAGACCCTAATTTGGAAACCTTAATCTGGGAAGTTTGAAGTATGTGCTAAAAAATGGAGTCACGGTCGATGTTTTTTGAAACTTTTGTGGCGAATCATTAGTACTGATGATTTAGAATCGAATTTCGAAGAAACGGATAGCATAAAACAGTAAAAGAGTGCTTAAAATCGAGACCCTAATTCGGAAACCTTAATCTGGGACGTTTGAAGTACGTTCTAAAAAAACCGAGTCACGGACGACGTTTTTCGAAACTTATGTTGGGTATCATTAGGCCGAATGATTTAGAATAGAATTTCGAAGAAACGGAGTGCATAAAACAGAAAAAGAGTAATTAAAATCGAGAACCTAATTCAGAAACCCAAATCTGGGACGTTTGATGTCCGTGCTAAAAAACATGAGTCACGGTTCACGATTTTTGAAACTTTTGTGGCGAATCATTAGGCCTGATGATTTAGAATCGAAGAGACGGAGTGCATAAAAGAGTAAAAGAGTGCTTCAAATCGAGACCCTAATTTGGAAACCTTAATCTGGGACGTTTGAAGTACGTGCTAAAAAATGGAGTCACGGTCGATGTTTTTCGAAAAATTTTGTGGCGAATCATTAGGACTAATAATTTAGAATCGAATTTCGAAGAAACGGATAGCATAAAACAGTAAAATAGTGCTTAAAATCGAGACCCTAATTCGGTAACCTTAATCTGGGACGTTTGAAGTACGTGCTAAAATAACCGAGTCACAGACGACGTTTTTCGAAACTTTTTTGGGGAATCATTCGGACGGATAATTTAGAATATAATTTTGAAGAAACGGAGTGCATAAAACAATTAAAGAGTGCTGAAAATCGAGACCCTGTTTCGGAAACCTTAATATTGGACGTTTGAAGTACGTGCTAAAAAAACAGTGTCACGGACGACGTTTTTCGAAACTTTTGTTGGGAATCATTAGGCCGGATGTTTAGAATAGAATTTAGAAGAAACGGAGTGCATAAAAGAGTAAAAGGGTGCTTAAAATCGAGACCCTAATTCGGAAACCTTTGTCTGGGACGTTTGAAGTACGTGCTAAAAAATGGAGTCACGGTCGATGTTTTTCGAAACTTTTGTGGCGAATCATTAGTACTGATGATTTAGAATCGAATTTCGAAGAAACGGATAGCATAAAACAGTTAAAGAGTGCTTAAAATCGAGACCCTAATTCGAAAACCTTAATCTGGGACGTTTGAAGTACGTTCTAAAAAAACCGAGTCACGGACGACGTTTTTCGAAACTTTTGTTGGGAATCATTAGGCCGAATGATTTAGAATAAAATTTCGAAGAAACGGAGTGCATAAAACAGAAAAAGAGTAATTAAAATCGAGAACCGAATTCAGAAACCCAAATCTGGGACGTTTGAAGTCCGTGCTAAACAACACGAGTCACGGTTCACGATTTTTGAAACTTTTGTGGCGAATCATTAGGCCTGATGATTTAGAATCGAAGAGACGGAGTGCATAAAAGAGTAAAAGAGTGCTTCAAATCAAGACCCTAATTTGGAAACCTTAATCTGGGACGTTTGAAGTACGTGTTAAAAAATGGAGTCACGGTCGATGTTTTTCGAAACTTTTGTGGCGAATCATTAGGACTGATGATTTAGAATCGAATTTTGAAGAAACGGATAGCATAAAACAGTAAAATAGTGCTTAAAATCGAGACCCTAATTCGGTAACCTTAATCTGGGACGTTTGAAGTACGTTCTAATAAAACCGAGTAACGGTCGACGTTTTTCGAAACTTTTTTGGGGAATCATTCGGCCGGATAATTTAGAATAGAATTTCGAAGAAACGGAGTGCATAAAACAATTAAAGGGTGCTGAAAATCGAGACCCTAATTCGGAAACCTTAATATTGGACGTTTGAAGTACGTGCTAAAAAAACAGTGTCACGGACGACGTTTTTCGAAACTTTTGTTGGGAATCATTAGGCCGGATGTTTAGAATAGAATTTAGAAGAAACGGAGTGCATAAAAGTGTAAAAGGGTGCTTAAAATCGAGACCCTAATTCGGAAACCTTTGTCTGGGACGTTTGAAGTACGTGCTAAAAAATGGAGTCACGGTCGATGTTTTTCGAAACTTTTGTGGCGAATCATTAGTACTGATGATTTAGAATCGAATTTCGAAGAAACAGATAGCATAAAACAGTAAAATTGTGCTTAAAATCGAGACCCTAATTCGGTAACCTTAATCTGGGACGTTTGAAGTACGTGCTAAAAAAACGGAGTGACAGACGACGTTTTTAGAAACTTTTGTTGGGAATCATTAGGCCGAATGATTTAGAATAGAATTTCGAAGAAACGGAGTGCATAAAACAGAAAAAGAGTAATTAAAATCGATAACCTAATTCAGAAACCCAAATCTGGGACGTTTGAAGTCCGTGCTAAAAAACATGAGTCACGGTTCACGATTTTTGAAACTTTTGTGGCGAATCATTAGGCCTGATGATTTAGAATCGAAGAGACGGAGTGCATAAAAGAGTAAAAGAGTGCTTCAAATCGAGACCCTAATTGGGAAACCTTAATTTGGGACGTTTGAAGTACGTGCTAAAAAATTGAGTCACGGTCGATGTTTTTCGAAACTTTTGTGGCGAATCATTAGGACTGATGATTTAGAATCGAATTTTGAAGAAACGGATAGCATAAAACAGTAAAATAGTGCTTAAAATCGAGACCCTAATTCGGTAACCTTAATCTGGGACGTTTGAAGAACGTGCTAAAATAACCGAGTCACAGACGACGTTTTTCGAAACTTTTTTGGGGAATCATCGGCCGGATAATTTAGAATATAATTTTGAAGAAACGGAGTGCATAAAACAATTAAAGAGTGCTGAAAATCGAGACCCTATTTCGGAAACCTTAATATTGGACGTTTGAAGTACGTGCTAAAAAAACAGTGTCACGGACGACGTTTTTCGAAACTTTTGTTGGGAATCATTAGGCCGGATGTTTAGAATAGAATTTAGAAGAAACGGAGTGCATAAAAGAGTAAAAGGGTGCTTAAAATCGAGACCCTAATTCGGAAACCTTTGTCTGGGACGTTTGAAGTACGTGCTAAAAAATGGAGTCACGGTCGATGTTTTTCGAAACTTTTGTGGCGAATCATTAGTACTGATGATTTAGAATCGAATTTCGAAGAAACGGATAGCATAAAACAGTAAAATTGTGCTTAAAATCGAGACCCTAATTCGGTAACCTTAATCTGGGACGTTTGAAGTACGTGCTAAAAAAACGGAGTCACAGACGACGTTTTTAGAAACTTTTGTTGGGAATCATTAGGCCGAATGATTTAGAATAGAATTTCGAAGAAACGGAGTGCATAAAACAGAAAAAGAGTAATTAAAATCGATAACCTAATTCAGAAACCCAAATCTGGGACGTTTGAAGTCCGTGATAAAAAACATGAGTCACGGTTCACGATTTTTGAAACTTTTGTGGCGAATCATTAGGCCTGATGATTTAGAATCGAAGAGGCGGAGTGCATAAAAGAGTAAAAGAGTGCTTCAAATCGAGACCCTAATTGGGAAACCTTAATCTGGGACGTTTGAAGTACGTGCTAAAAAAACCGAGTAACGGTCGACGTTTTTCGAAACTTTTTTGGGGAATCATTCGGCCGGATAATTTAGAATAGAATTTCGAAGAAACGGAGTGCATAAAACAATTAAAGGGTGCTGAAAATCGAGACCCTAATTCGGAAACCTTAATATTGGACGTTTGAAGTACGTGCTAAAAAAACAGTGTCACGGACGACGTTTTTCGAAACTTTTGTTGGGAATCATTAGGCCGGATGTTTAGAATAGAATTTAGAAGAAACAGAGTGCATAAAAGAGTAAAAGGGTGCTTAAAATCGAGACCCTAATTCGGAAACCTTTGTCTGGGACGTTTGAAGTACGTGCTAAAAAATGGAGTCACGGTCGATGTTTTTCGAAACTTTTGTGGCGAATCATTAGGACTGATGATTTAGAATCGAATTTTGAAGAAACGGATAGCATAAAACAGTAAAATAGTGCTTAAAATCGAGACCCTAATTCGGTAACCTTAATCTGGGACGTTTGAAGTACGTTCTAATAAAACCGAGTAACGGTCGACGTTTTTCGAAACTTTTTTGGGGAATCATTCGGCCGGATAATTTAGAATAGAATTTCGAAGAAACGGAGTGCATAAAACAATTAAAGGGTGCTGAAAATCGAGACCCTAATTCGGAAACCTTAATATTGGACGTTTGAAGTACGTGCTAAAAAAACAGTGTCACGGACGACGTTTTTCGAAACTTTTGTTGGGAATCATTAGGCCGGATGTTTAGAATAGAATTTAGAAGAAACGGAGTGCATAAAAGAGTAAAAGGGTGCTTAAAATCGAGACCCTAATTCGGAAACCTTTGTCTGGGACGTTTGAAGTACGTGCTAAAAAATGGAGTCACGGTCGATGTTTTTCGAAACTTTTGTGGCGAATCATTAGTACTGATGATTTAGAATCGAATTTCGAAGAAACAGATAGCATAAAACAGTAAAATTGTGCTTAAAATCGAGACCCTAATTCGGTAACCTTAATCTGGGACGTTTGAAGTACGTTCTAATAAAACGGAGTCACAGACGACGTTTTTAGAAACTTTTGTTGGGAATCATTAGGCCGAATGATTTAGAATAGAATTTCGAAGAAACGGAGTGCATAAAACAATTAAAGGGTGCTGAAAATCGAGACCCTAATTCGGAAACCTTAATATTGGACGTTTGAAGTACGTGCTAAAAAAACAGTGTCACGGACGACGTTTTTCGAAACTTTTGTTGGGAATCATTAGGCCGGATGTTTAGAATAGAATTTAGAAGAAACGGAGTGCATAAAAGAGTAAAAGGGTGCTTAAAATCGAGACCCTAATTCGGAAACCTTTGTCTGGGACGTTTGAAGTACGTGCTAAAAAATGGAGTCACGGTCGATGTTTTTCGAAACTTTTGTGGCGAATCATTAGTACTTATGATTTAGAATCGAATTTCGAAGAAACAGATAGCATAAAACAGTAAAATTGTGCTTAAAATCGAGACCCTAATTCGGTAACCTTAATCTGGGACGTTTGAAGTACGTGCTAAAAAAACGGAGTCACAGACGACGTTTTTAGAAACTTTTGTTGGGAATCATTAGGCCGAATGATTTAGAATAGAATTTCGAAGAAACGGAGTGCATAAAACAGAAAAAGAGTAATTAAAATCGATAACCTAATTCAGAAACCCAAATCTGGGACGTTTGAAGTCCGTGCTAAAAAACATGAGTCACGGTTCACGATTTTGGAAACTTTTGTGGCGAATCATTAGGCCTGATGATTTAGAATCGAAGAGACGGAGTGCATAAAAGAGTAAAAGAGTGCTTCAAATCGAGACCCTAATTGGGAAACCTTAATTTGGGACGTTTGAAGTACGTGCTAAAAAATGGAGTCACGGTCGATGTTTTTCGAAACTTTTGTGGCGAATCATTAGGACTGATGATTTAGAATCGAATTTTGAAGAAACGGATAGCATAAAACAGTAAAATAGTGCTTAAAATCGAGACCCTAATTCGGTAACCTTAATCTGGGACGTTTGAAGAACGTGCTAAAATAACCGAGTCACAGACGACGTTTTTCGAAACTTTTTTGGGGAATCATCGGCCGGATAATTTAGAATATAATTTTGAAGAAACGGAGTGCATAAAACAATTAAAGAGTGCTGAAAATCGAGACCCTATTTCGGAAACCTTAATATTGGACGTTTGAAGTACGTGCTAAAAAAACAGTGTCACGGACGACGTTTTTCGAAACTTTTGTTGGGAATCATTAGGCCGGATGTTTAGAATAGAATTTAGAAGAAACGGAGTGCATAAAAGAGTAAAAGGGTGCTTAAAATCGAGACCCTAATTCGGAAACCTTTGTCTGGGACGTTTGAAGTACGTGCTAAAAAATGGAGTCACGGTCGATGTTTTTCGAAACTTTTGTGGCGAATCATTAGTACTGATGATTTAGAATCGAATTTCGAAGAAACGGATAGCATAAAACAGTAAAATTGTGCTTAAAATCGAGACCCTAATTCGGTAACCTTAATCTGGGACGTTTGAAGTACGTGCTAAAAAAACGGAGTCACAGACGACGTTTTTAGAAACTTTTGTTGGGAATCATTAGGCCGAATGATTTAGAATAGAATTTCGAAGAAACGGAGTGCATAAAACAGAAAAAGAGTAATTAAAATCGATAACCTAATTCAGAAACCCAAATCTGGGACGTTTGAAGTCCGTGCTAAAAAACATGAGTCACGGTTCACGATTTTTGAAACTTTTGTGGCGAATCATTAGGCCTGATGATTTAGAATCGAAGAGGCGGAGTGCATAAAAGAGTAAAAGAGTGCTTCAAATCGAGACCCTAATTGGGAAACCTTAATCTGGGACGTTTGAAGTACGTGCTAAAAAATGGAGTCACGGTCGATGTTTTTCGAAACTTTTGTGGCGAATCATTGGGACTGATGATTTAGAATCGAATTTTGAAGAAACGGATAGCATAAAACAGTAAAATAGTGCTTAAAATCGAGACCCTAATTCGGTAACCTTAATCTGGGACGTTTGAAGTACGTTCTAATAAAACCGAGTAACGGTCGACGTTTTTCGAAACTTTTTTGGGGAATCATTCGGCCGGATAATTTAGAATAGAATTTCGAAGAAACGGAGTGCATAAAACAATTAAAGGGTGCTGAAAATCGAGACCCTAATTCGGAAACCTTAATATTGGACGTTTGAAGTACGTGCTAAAAAAACAGTGTCACGGACGACGTTTTTCGAAACTTTTGTTGGGAATCATTAGGCCGGATGTTTAGAATATAATTTAGAAGAAACGGAGTGCATAAAAGAGTAAAAGGGTGCTTAAAATCGAGACCCTAATTCGGAAACCTTTGTCTGGGACGTTTGAAGTACGTGCTAAAAAATGGAGTCACGGTCGATGTTTTTCGAAACTTTTGTGGCGAATCATTAGGACTGATGATTTAGAATCGAATTTTGAAGAAACGGATAGCATAAAACAGTAAAATAGTGCTTAAAATCGAGACCCTAATTCGGTAACCTTAATCTGGGACGTTTGAAGTACGTTCTAATAAAACCGAGTAACGGTCGACGTTTTTCGAAACTTTTTTGGGGAATCATTCGGCCGGATAATTTAGAATAGAATTTCGAAGAAACGGAGTGCATAAAACAATTAAAGGGTGCTGAAAATCGAGACCCTAATTCGGAAACCTTAATATTGGACGTTTGAAGTACGTGCTAAAAAAACAGTGTCACGGACGACGTTTTTCGAAACTTTTGTTGGGAATCATTAGGCCGGATGTTTAGAATAGAATTTAGAAGAAACGGAGTGCATAAAAGAGTAAAAGGGTGCTTAAAATCGAGACCCTAATTCGGAAACCTTTGTCTGGGACGTTTGAAGTACGTGCTAAAAAATGGAGTCACGGTCGATGTTTTTCGAAACTTTTGTGGCGAATCATTAGTACTGATGATTTAGAATCGAATTTCGAAGAAACAGATAGCATAAAACAGTAAAATTGTGCTTAAAATCGAGACCCTAATTCGGTAACCTTAATCTGGGACGTTTGAAGTACGTGCTAAAAAAACGGAGTCACAGACGACGTTTTTAGAAACTTTTGTTGGGAATCATTAGGCCGAATGATTTAGAATAGAATTTCGAAGAAACGGAGTGCATAAAACAGAAAAAGAGTAATTAAAATCGATAACCTAATTCAGAAACCCAAATCTGGGACGTTTGAAGTCCGTGCTAAAAAACACGAGTCACGGTTCACGATTTTTGAAACTTTTGTGGCGAATCATTAGGCCTGATGATTTAGAATCGAAGAGACGGAGTGCATAAAAGAGTAAAAGAGTGCTTCAAATCGAGACCCTAATTGGGAAACCTTAATCTGGGACGTTTGAAGTACGTGCTAAAAAATGGAGTCACGGTCGATGTTTTTCGAAACTTTTGTGGCGAATCATTAGGACTGATGATTTAGAATCGAATTTTGAAGAAACGGATAGCATAAAACAGTAAAATAGTGCTTAAAATCGAGACCCTAATTCGGTAACCTTAATCTGGGACGTTTGAAGAACGTGCTAAAATAACCGAGTCACAGACGATTTTCGAAACTTTTTTGGGGAATCATCGGCCGGATAATTTAGAATATAATTTTGAAGAAACGGAGTGCATAAAACAATTAAAGAGTGCTGAAAATCGAGACCCTATTTCGGAAACCTTAATATTGGACGTTTGAAGTACGTGCTAAAAAAACAGTGTCACGGACGACGTTTTTCGAAACTTTTGTTGGGAATCATTAGGCCGGATGTTTAGAATAGAATTTAGAAGAAACGGAGTGCATAAAAGAGTAAAAGGGTGCTTAAAATCGAGACCCTAATTCGGAAACCTTTGTCTGGGACGTTTGAAGTACGTGCTAAAAAATGGAGTCACGGTCGATGTTTTTCGAAACTTTTGTGGCGAATCATTAGTACTGATGATTTAGAATCGAATTTCGAAGAAACAGATAGCATAAAACAGTAAAATTGTGCTTAAAATCGAGACCCTAATTCGGTAACCTTAATTTGGGACGTTTGAAGTACGTGCTAAAAAAACGGAGTCACAGACGACGTTTTTAGAAACTTTTGTTGGGAATCATTAGGCCGAATGATTTAGAATAGAATTTCGAAGAAACGGAGTGCATAAAACAGAAAAAGAGTAATTAAAATCGATAACCTAATTCAGAAACCCAAATCTGGGACGTTTGAAGTCCGTGCTAAAAAACATGAGTCACGGTTCACGATTTTTGAAACTTTTGTGGCGAATCATTAGGCCTGATGATTTAGAATCGAAGAGACGGAGTGCATAAAAGAGTAAAAGGGTGCTTAAAATCGAGACCCTAATTCGGAAACCTTTGTCTGGGACGTTTGAAGTACGTGCTAAAAAATGGAGTCACGGTCGATGTTTTTCGAAACTTTTGTGGCGAATCATTAGGACTGATGATTTAGAATCGAATTTTGAAGAAACGGATAGCATAAAACAGTAAAATAGTGCTTAAAATCGAGACCCTAATTCGGTAACCTTAATCTGGGACGTTTGAAGTACGTTCTAATAAAACCGAGTAACGGTCGACGTTTTTCGAAACTTTTTTGGGGAATCATTCGGCCGGATAATTTAGAATAGAATTTCGAAGAAACGGAGTGCATAAAACAATTAAAGGGTGCTGAAAATCGAGACCCTAATTCGGAAACCTTAATATTGGACGTTTGAAGTACGTGCTAAAAAAACAGTGTCACGGACGACGTTTTTCGAAACTTTTGTTGGGAATCATTAGGCCGGATGTTTAGAATAGAATTTAGAAGAAACGGAGTGCATAAAAGAGTAAAAGGGTGCTTAAAATCGAGACCCTAATTCGGAAACCTTTGTCTGGGACGTTTGAAGTACGTGCTAAAAAATGGAGTCACGGTCGATGTTTTTCGAAACTTTTGTGGCGAATCATTAGTACTGATGATTTAGAATCGAATTTCGAAGAAACAGATAGCATAAAACAGTAAAATTGTGCTTAAAATCGAGACCCTAATTCGGTAACCTTAATCTGGGACGTTTGAAGTACGTGCTAAAAAAACGGAGTCACAGACGACGTTTTTAGAAACTTTTGTTGGGAATCATTAGGCCGAATGATTTAGAATAGAATTTCGAAGAAACGGAGTGCATAAAATAGAAAAAGAGTAATTAAAATCGATAACCTAATTCAGAAACCCAAATCTGGGACGTTTGAAGTCCGTGCTAAAAAACATGAGTCACGGTTCACGATTTTTGAAACTTTTGTGGCGAATCATTAGGCCTGATGATTTAGAATCGAAGAGACGGAGTGCATAAAAGAGTAAAAGAGTGCTTCAAATCGAGACCCTAATTGGGAAACCTTAATCTGGGACGTTTGAAGTACGTGCTAAAAAATGGAGTCACGGTCGATGTTTTTCGAAACTTTTGTGGCGAATCATTAGGACTGATGATTTAGAATCGAATTTTGAAGAAACGGATAGCATAAAACAGTAAAATAGTGCTTAAAATCGAGACCCTAATTCGGTAACCTTAATCTGGGACGTTTGAAGAACGTGCTAAAATAACCGAGTCACAGACGACGTTTTTCGAAACTTTTTTGGGGAATCATCGGCCGGATAATTTAGAATATAATTTTGAAGAAACGGAGTGCATAAAACAATTAAAGAGTGCTGAAAATCGAGACCCTATTTCGGAAACCTTAATATTGGACGTTTGAAGTACGTGCTAAAAAAACAGTGTCACGGACGACGTTTTTCGAAACTTTTGTTGGGAATCATTAGGCCGGATGTTTAGAATAGAATTTAGAAGAAATTGAGTGCATAAAAGAGTAAAAGGGTGCTTAAAATCGAGACCCTAATTCGGAAACCTTTGTCTGGGACGTTTGAAGTACGTGCTAAAAAATGGAGTCACGGTCGATGTTTTTCGAAACTTTTGTGGCGAATCATTAGTACTGATGATTTAGAATCGAATTTCGAAGAAACGGATAGCATAAAACAGTAAAATTGTGCTTAAAATCGAGACCCTAATTCGGTAACCTTAATCTGGGACGTTTGAAGTACGTGCTAAAAAAACGGAGTCACAGACGACGTTTTTAGAAACTTTTGTTGGGAATCATTAGGCCGAATGATTTAGAATAGAATTTCGAAGAAACGGAGTGCATAAAACAGAAAAAGAGTAATTAAAATCGATAACCTAATTCAGAAACCCAAATCTGGGACGTTTGAAGTCCGTGCTAAAAAACATGAGTCACGGTTCACGATTTTTGAAACTTTTGTGGCGAATCATTAGGCCTGATGATTTAGAATCGAAGAGGCGGAGTGCATAAAAGAGTAAAAGAGTGCTTCAAATCGAGACCCTAATTGGGAAACCTTAATCTGGGACGTTTGAAGTACGTGCTAAAAAATGGAGTCACGGTCGATGTTTTTCGTAACTTTTGTGGCGAATCATTAGGACTGATGATTTAGAATCGAATTTTGAAGAAACGGATAGCATAAAACAGTAAAATAGTGCTTAAAATCGAGACCCTAATTCGGTAACCTTAATCTGGGACGTTTGAAGAACGTGCTAAAATAACCGAGTCACAGACGACGTTTTTCGAAACTTTTTTGGGGAATCATCGGCCGGATAATTTAGAATATAATTTTGAAGAAACGGAGTGCATAAAACAATTAAAGAGTGCTGAAAATCGAGACCCTATTTCGGAAACCTTAATATTGGACGTTTGAAGTACGTGCTAAAAAAACAGTGTCACGGACGACGTTTTTCGAAACTTTTGTTGGGAATCATTAGGCCGGATGTTTAGAATAGAATTTAGAAGAAACGGAGTGCATAAAAGAGTAAAAGGGTGCTTAAAATCGAGACCCTAATTCGAAAACCTTAATCTGGGACGTTTGAAGTACGTTCTAAAAAAACCGAGTCACGGACGACGTTTTTCGAAACTTTTGTTGGGAATCATTAGGCCGAATGATTTAGAATAAAATTTCGAAGAAACGGAGTGCATAAAACAGAAAAAGAGTAATTAAAATCGAGAACCGAATTCAGAAACCCAAATCTGGGACGTTTGAAGTCCGTGCTAAAAAACACGAGTCACGGTTCACGATTTTTGAAACTTTTGTGGCGAATCATTAGGCCTGATGATTTAGAATCGAAGAGACGGAGTGCATAAAAGAGTAAAAGGGTGCTTAAAATCGAGACCCTAATTCGGAAACCTTTGTCTGGGACGTTTGAAGTACGTGCTAAAAAATGGAGTCACGGTCGATGTTTTTCGAAACTTTTGTGGCGAATCATTAGGACTGATGATTTAGAATCGAATTTTGAAGAAACGGATAGCATAAAACAGTAAAATAGTGCTTAAAATCGAGACCCTAATTCGGTAACCTTAATTTGGGACGTTTGAAGTACGTTCTAATAAAACCGAGTAACGGTCGACGTTTTTCGAAACTTTTTTGGGGAATCATTCGGCCGGATAATTTAGAATAGAATTTCGAAGAAACGGAGTGCATAAAACAATTAAAGGGTGCTGAAAATCGAGACCCTAATTCGGAAACCTTAATATTGGACGTTTGAAGTACGTGCTAAAAAAACAGTGTCACGGACGACGTTTTTCGAAACTTTTGTTGGGAATCATTAGGCCGGATGTTTAGAATAGAATTTAGAAGAAACGGAGTGCATAAAAGAGTAAAAGGGTGCTTAAAATCGAGACCCTAATTCGGAAACCTTTGTCTGGGACGTTTGAAGTACGTGCTAAAAAATGGAGTCACGGTCGATGTTTTTCGAAACTTTTGTGGCGAATCATTAGTACTGATGATTTAGAATCGAATTTCGAAGAAACAGATAGCATAAAACAGTAAAATTGTGCTTAAAATCGAGACCCTAATTCGGTAACCTTAATCTGGGACGTTTGAAGTACGTGCTAAAAAAACGGAGTCACAGACGATGTTTTTAGAAACTTTTGTTGGGAATCATTAGGCCGAATGATTTAGAATAGAATTTCGAAGAAACGGAGTGCATAAAACAGAAAAAGAGTAATTAAAATCGATAACCTAATTCAGAAACCCAAATCTGGGACGTTTGAAGTCCGTGCTAAAAAACATGAGTCACGGTTCACGATTTTTGAAACTTTTGTGGCGAATCATTAGGCCTGATGATTTAGAATCGAAGAGACGGAGTGCATAAAAGAGTAAAAGAGTGCTTCAAATCGAGACCCTAATTGGGAAACCTTAATCTGGGACGTTTGAAGTACGTGCTAAAAAATGGAGTCACGGTCGATGTTTTTCGAAACTTTTGTGGCGAATCATTAGGACTGATGATTTAGAATCGAATTTTGAAGAAACGGATAGCATAAAACAGTAAAATAGTGCTTAAAATCGAGACCCTAATTCGGTAACCTTAATCTGGGACGTTTGAAGAACGTGCTAAAATAACCGAGTCACAGACGACGTTTTTCGAAACTTTTTTGGGGAATCATCGGCCGGATAATTTAGAATATAATTTTGAAGAAACGGAGTGCATAAAACAATTAAAGAGTGCTGAAAATCGAGACCCTATTTCGGAAACCTTAATATTGGACGTTTGAAGTACGTGCTAAAAAAACAGTGTCACGGACGACGTTTTTCGAAACTTTTGTTGGGAATCATTAGGCCGGATGTTTAGAATAGAATTTAGAAGAAACGGAGTGCATAAAAGAGTAAAAGGGTGCTTAAAATCGAGACCCTAATTCGGAAACCTTTGTCTGGGACGTTTGAAGTACGTGCTAAAAAATGGAGTCACGGTCGATGTTTTTCGAAACTTTTGTGGCGAATCATTAGTACTGATGATTTAGAATCGAATTTTGAAGAAACGGATAGCATAAAACAGTAAAATAGTGCTTAAAATCGAGACCCTAATTCGGTAACCTTAATCTGGGACGTTTGAAGTACGTTCTAATAAAACCGAGTAACGGTCGACGTTTTTCGAAACTTTTTTGGGGAATCATTCGGCCGGATAATTTAGAATAGAATTTCGAAGAAACGGAGTGCATAAAACAATTAAAGGGTGCTGAAAATCGAGACCCTAATTCGGAAACCTTAATATTGGACGTTTGAAGTACGTGCTAAAAAAACAGTGTCACGGACGACGTTTTTTGAAACTTTTGTTGGGAATCATTAGGCCGGATGTTTAGAATAGAATTTAGAAGAAACGGAGTGCATAAAAGAGTAAAAGGGTGCTTAAAATCGAGACCCTAATTCGGAAACCTTTGTCTGGGACGTTTGAAGTACGTGCTAAAAAATGGAGTCACGGTCGATGTTTTTCGAAACTTTTGTGGCGAATCATTAGTACTGATGATTTAGAATCGAATTTCGAAGAAACGGATAGCATAAAACAGTAAAATTGTGCTTAAAATCGAGACCCTAATTCGGTAACCTTAATCTGGGACGTTTGAAGTACGTGCTAAAAAAACAGAGTCACAGACGACGTTTTTAGAAACTTTTGTTGGGAATCATTAGGCCGAATGATTTAGAATAGAATTTCGAAGAAATGGAGTGCATAAAACAGAAAAAGAGTAATTAAAATCGATAACCTAATTCAGAAACCCAAATCTGGGACGTTTGAAGTCCGTGCTAAAAAACATGAGTCACGGTTCACGATTTTTGAAACTTTTGTGGCGAATCATTAGGCCTGATGATTTAGAATCGAAGAGACGGAGTGCATAAAAGAGTAAAAGAGTGCTTCAAATCGAGACCCTAATTGGGAAACCTTAATCTGGGACGTTTGAAGTACGTGCTAAAAAATGGAGTCACGGTCGATGTTTTTCGAAACTTTTGTGGCGAATCATTAGGACTGATGATTTAGAATCGAATTTTGAAGAAACGGATAGCATAAAACAGTAAAATAGTGCTTAAAATCGAGACCCTAATTCGGTAACCTTAATCTGGGACGTTTGAAGAACGTGCTAAAATAACCGAGTCACAGACGACGTTTTTCGAAACTTTTTTGGGGAATCATCGGCCGGATAATTTAGAATATAATTTTGAAGAAACGGAGTGCATAAAACAATTAAAGAGTGCTGAAAATCGAGACCCTATTTCGGAAACCTTAATATTGGACGTTTGAAGTACGTGCTAAAAAAACAGTGTCACGGACGACGTTTTTCGAAACTTTTGTTGGGAATCATTAGGCCGGATGTTTAGAATAGAATTTAGAAGAAACGGAGTGCATAAAAGAGTAAAAGGGTGCTTAAAATCGAGACCCTAATTCGGAAACCTTTGTCTGGGACGTTTGAAGTACGTGCTAAAAAATGGAGTCACGGTCGATGTTTTTCGAAACTTTTGTGGCGAATCATTAGTACTGATGATTTATGAATTTCGAAGAAACGGATAGCATAAAACAGTAAAAGAGTGCTTAAAATCGAGACCCTAATTCGAAAACCTTAATCTGGGACGTTTGAAGTACGTTCTAAAAAAACCGAGTCACGGACGACGTTTTTCGAAACTTTTGTTGGGAATCATTAGGCCGAATGATTTAGAATAAAATTTCGAAGAAACGGAGTGCATAAAAAAGAAAAAGAGTAATTAAAATCGAGAACCGAATTCAGAAACCCAAATCTGGGACGTTTGAAGTCCGTGCTAAAAAACACGAGTCACAGTTCACGATTTTTGAAACTTTTGTGGCGAATCATTAGGCCTGATGATTTAGAATCGAAGAGACGGAGTGCATAAAAGAGTAAAAGAGTGCTTCAAATCAAGACCCTAATTTGGAAACCTTAATCTGGGACGTTTGAAGTACGTGCTAAAAAATGGAGTCACGGTCGATGTTTTTCGAAACTTTTGTGGCGAATCATTAGGACTGATGATTTAGAATCGAATTTTGAAGAAACGGATAGCATAAAACAGTAAAATAGTGCTTAAAATCGAGACCCTAATTCGGTAACCTTAATCTGGGACGTTTGAAGTACATTCTAAAAAAACCGAGTAACGGTCGACGTTTTTCGGAACTTTTTTGGGGAATCATTCGGCCGGATAATTTAGAATAGAATTTCGAAGAAACGGAGTGCATAAAACAATTAAAGGGTGCTGAAAATCGAGACCCTAATTCGGAAACCTTAATATTGGACGTTTGAAGTACGTGCTAAAAAAACAGTGTCACGGACGACGTTTTTTGAAACTTTTGTTGGGAATCATTAGGCCGGATGTTTAGAATAGAAGTTAGAAGAAACGGAGTGCATAAAAGAGTAAAAGGGTGCTTAAAATCGAGACCCTAATTCGGAAACCTTTGTCTGGGACGTTTGAAGTACGTGCTAAAAAATGGAGTCACGGTCGATGTTTTTCGAAACTTTTGTGGCGAATCATTAGTACTGATGATTTAGAATCGAATTTCGAAGAAACGGATAGCATAAAACAGTAAAATTGTGCTTAAAATCGAGACCCTAATTCGGTAACCTTAATCTGGGACGTTTGAATTACGTGCTAAAAAAACGGAGTCACAGACGACGTTTTTAGAAAATTTTGTTGGGAATCATTAGGCCGAATGATTTAGAATAGAATTTCGAAGAAACGGAGTGCATAAAACAGAAAAAGAGTAATTAAAATCGATAACCTAATTCAGAAACCCAAATCTGGGACGTTTGAAGTCCGTGCTAAAAAACATGAGTCACGGTTCACGATTTTTGAAACTTTTGTGGCGAATCATTAGGCCTGATGATTTAGAATCGAAGAGACGGAGTGCATAAAAGAGTAAAAGAGTGCTTCAAATCGAGACCCTAATTGGGAAACCTTAATCTGGGACGTTTGAAGTACGTGCTAAAAAATGGAGTCACGGTCGATGTTTTTCGAAACTTTTGTGGCGAATCATTAGGACTGATGATTTAGAATCGAATTTTGAAGAAACGGATAGCATAAAACAGTAAAATAGTGCTTAAAATCGAGACCCTAATTCGGTAACCTTAATCTGGGACGTTTGAAGAACGTGCTAAAATAACCGAGTCACAGACGACGTTTTTCGAAACTTTTTTGGGGAATCATCGGCCGGATAATTTAGAATATAATTTTGAAGAAACGGAGTGCATAAAACAATTAAAGAGTGCTGAAAATCGAGACCCTATTTCGGAAACCTTAATATTGGACGTTTGAAGTACGTGCTAAAAAAACAGTGTCACGGACGACGTTTTTCGAAACTTTTGTTGGGAATCATTAGGCCGGATGTTTAGAATAGAATTTAGAAGAAACGGAGTGCATAAAAGAGTAAAAGGGTGCTTAAAATCGAGACCCTAATTCGGAAACCTTTGTCTGGGACGTTTGAAGTACGTGCTAAAAAATGGAGTCACGGTCGATGTTTTTCGAAACTTTTGTGGCGAATCATTAGTACTGATGATTTAGAATCGAATTTCGAAGAAACGGATAGCATAAAATAGTAAAATTGTGCTTAAAATCGAGACCCTAATTCGGTAACCTTAATCTGGGACGTTTGAAGTACGTGCTAAAAAAACGGAGTCACAGACGACGTTTTTAGAAACTTTTGTTGGGAATCATTAGGCCGAATGATTTAGAATAGAATTTCGAAGAAACGGAGTGCATAAAACAGAAAAAGAGTAATTAAAATCGATAACCTAATTCAGAAACCCAAATCTGGGACGTTTGAAGTCCGTGCTAAAAAACATGAGTCACGGTTCATGATTTTTGAAACTTTTGTGGCGAATAATTAGGCCTGATGATTTAGAATCGAAGAGACGGAGTGCATAAAAGAGTAAAAGAGTGCTTCAAATCGAGACCCTAATTGGGAAACCTTAATCTGGGACGTTTGAAGTACGTGCTAAAAAATGGAGTCACGGTCGATGTTTTTCGAAACTTTTGTGGCGAATCATTAGGACTGATGATTTAGAATCGAATTTTGAAGAAACGGATAGCATAAAACAGTAAAATAGTGCTTAAAATCGAGACCCTAATTCGGTAACCTTAATCTGGGACGTTTGAAGAACGTGCTAAAATAACCGAGTCACAGACGACGTTTTTCGAAACTTTTTTGGGGAATCATCGGCCGGATAATTTAGAATATAATTTTGAAGAAACGGAGTGCATAAAACAATTAAAGAGTGCTGAAAATCGAGACCCTATTTCGGAAACCTTAATATTGGACGTTTGAAGTACGTGCTAAAAAAACAGTGTCACGGACGACGTTTTTCGAAACTTTTGTTGGGAATCATTAGGCCGGATGTTTAGAATAGAATTTAGAAGAAACGGAGTGCATAAAAGAGTAAAAGGGTGCTTAAAATCGAGACCCTGATTCGGAAACCTTTGTCTGGGACGTTTGAAGTACGTGCTAAAAAATGGAGTCACGGTCGATGTTTTTCGAAACTTTTGTGGCGAATCATTAGTACTGATGATTTAGAATCGAATTTTGAAGAAACGGATAGCATAAAACAGTAAAATAGTGCTTAAAATCGAGACCCTAATTCGGTAACCTTAATCTGGGACGTTTGAAGAACGTGCTAAAATAACCGAGTCACAGACGACGTTTTTCGAAACTTTTTTGGGGAATCATCGGCCGGATAATTTAGAATATAATTTTGAAGAAACGGAGTGCATAAAACAATTAAAGAGTGCTGAAAATCGAGACCCTATTTCGGAAACCTTAATATTGGACGTTTGAAGTACGTGCTAAAAAAACAGTGTCACGGACGACGTTTTTCGAAACTTTTGTTGGGAATCATTAGGCCGGATGTTTAGAATAGAATTTAGAAGAAACGGAGTGCATAAAAGAGTAAAAGGGTGCTTAAAATCGAGACCCTGATTCGGAAACCTTTGTCTGGGACGTTTGAAGTACGTGCTAAAAAATGGAGTCACGGTCGATGTTTTTCGAAACTTTTGTGGCGAATCATTAGTACTGATGATTTAGAATCGAATTTCGAAGAAACGGATAGCATAAAACAGTAAAATTGTGCTTAAAATCGAGACCCTAATTCGGTAACCTTAATCTGGGACGTTTGAAGTACGTGCTAAAAAAACGGAATCACAGACGACGTTTTTAGAAACTTTTGTTGGGAATCATTAGGCCGAATGATTTAGAATAGAATTTCGAAGAAACGGAGTGCATAAAACAGAAAAAGAGTAATTAAAATCGATAACCTAATTCAGAAACCCAAATCTGGGACGTTTGAAGTCCGTGCTAAAAAACATGAGTCACGGTTCACGATTTTTGAAACTTTTGTGGCGAATCATTAGGCCTGATGATTTAGAATCGAAGAGACGGAGTGCATAAAAGAGTAAAAGAGTGCTTCAAATCGAGACCCTAATTGGGAAACCTTAATCTGGGACGTTTGAAGTACGTGCTAAAAAATGGAGTCACGGTCGATGTTTTTCGAAACTTTTGTGGCGAATCATTAGGACTGATGATTTAGAATCGAATTTTGAAGAAACGGATAGCATAAAACAGTAAAATAGTGCTTAAAATCGAGACCCTAATTCGGTAACCTTAATCTGGGACGTTTGAAGAACGTGCTAAAATAACCGAGTCACAGACGACGTTTTTCAAAACTTTTTTGGGGAATCATCGGCCGGATAATTTAGAATATAATTTTGAAGAAACGGAGTGCATAAAACAATTAAAGAGTGCTGAAAATCGAGACCCTATTTCGGAAACCTTAATATTGGACGTTTGAAGTACGTGCTAAAAAAACAGTGTCACGGACGACGTTTTTCGAAACTTTTGTTGGGAATCATTAGGCCGAATGATTTAGAATAGAATTTCGAAGAAACGGACTGCATAAAACAATTAAAGGGTGCTGAAAATCGAGACCCTAATTCGGAAACCCTAATATTGGACGTTTGAAGTACGTGCTAAAAAAACAGTGTCACGGACGACGTTTTTCGAAACTTTTGTTGGGAATCATTAGGCCGGATGTTTAGAATAGAATTTAGAAGAAACGGAGTGCATAAAAGAGTAAAAGGGTGCTTAAAATCGAGACCCTAATTCGGAAACCTTTGTCTGGGACGTTTGAAGTACGTGCTAAAAAATGGAGTCACGGTCGATGTTTTTCGAAACTTTTGTGGCGAATCATTAGGACTGATGATTTAGAATCGAATTTTGAAGAAACGGATAGCATAAAACAGTAAAATAGTGCTTAAAATCGAGACCCTAATTCGGTAACCTTAATCTGGGACGTTTGAAGAACGTGCTAAAATAACCGAGTCACAGACGACGTTTTTCGAAACTTTTTTGGGGAATCATCGGCCGGATAATTTAGAATATAATTTTGAAGAAACGGAGTGCATAAAACAATTAAAGAGTGCTGAAAATCGAGACCCTATTTCGGAAACCTTAATATTGGACGTTTGAAGTACGTGCTAAAAAAACAGTGTCACGGACGACGTTTTTCGAAACTTTTGTTGGGAATCATTAGGCCGGATGTTTAGAATAGAATTTAGAAGAAACGGAGTGCATAAAAGAGTAAAAGGGTGCTTAAAATCGAGACCCTGATTCGGAAACCTTTGTCTGGGACGTTTGAAGTACGTGCTAAAAAATGGAGTCACGGTCGATGTTTTTCGAAACTTTTGTGGCGAATCATTAGTACTGATGATTTAGAATCGAATTTCGAAGAAACGGATAGCATAAAACAGTAAAATTGTGCTTAAAATCGAGACCCTAATTCGGTAACCTTAATCTGGGACGTTTGAAGTACGTGCTAAAAAAACGGAATCACAGACGACGTTTTTAGAAACTTTTGTTGGGAATCATTAGGCCGAATGATTTAGAATAGAATTTCGAAGAAACGGACTGCATAAAACAATTAAAGGGTGCTGAAAATCGAGACCCTAATTCGGAAACCCTAATATTGGACGTTTGAAGTACGTGCTAAAAAAACAGTGTCACGGACGACGTTTTTCGAAACTTTTGTTGGGAATCATTAGGCCGGATGTTTAGAATAGAATTTAGAAGAAACGGAGTGCATAAAAGAGTAAAAGGGTGCTTAAAATCGAGACCCTAATTCGGAAACCTTTGTCTGGGACGTTTGAAGTACGTGCTAAAAAATGGAGTCACGGTCGATGTTTTTCGAAACTTTTGTGGCGAATCATTAGGACTGATGATTTAGAATCGAATTTTGAAGAAACGGATAGCATAAAACAGTAAAATAGTGCTTAAAATCGAGACCCTAATTCGGTAACCTTAATCTGGGACGTTTGAAGTACGTTCTAATAAAACCGAGTAACGGTCGACGTTTTTCGAAACTTTTTTGGGGAATCATTCGGCCGGATAATTTAGAATAGAATTTCGAAGAAACGGAGTGCATAAAACAATTAAAGGGTGCTGAAAATCGAGACCCTAATTCGGAAACCTTAATATTGGACGTTTGAAGTACGTGCTAAAAAAACAGTGTCACGGACGACGTTTTTCGAAACTTTTGTTGGGAATCATTAGGCCGGATGTTTAGAATAGAATTTAGAAGAAACGGAGTGCATAAAAGAGTAAAAGGGTGCTTAAAATCGAGACCCTAATTCGGAAACCTTTGTCTGGGACGTTTGAAGTACGTGCTAAAAAATGGAGTCACGGTCGATGTTTTTCGAAACTTTTGTGGCGAATCATTAGTACTGATGATTTAGAATCGAATTTCGAAGAAACGGATAGCATAAAACATTAAAATTGTGCTTAAAATCGAGACCCTAATTCGGTAACCTTAATCTGGGACGTTTGAAGTACGTGCTAAAAAAACGGAGTCACAGACGACGTTTTTAGAAACTTTTGTTGGGAATCATTAGGCCGAATGATTTAGAATAGAATTTCGAAGAAACGGAGTGCATAAAACAGAAAAAGAGTAATTAAAATCGATAACCTAATTCAGAAACCCAAATCTGGGACGTTTGAAGTCCGTGCTAAAAAACATGAGTCACGGTTCACGATTTTTGAAACTTTTGTGGCGAATCATTAGGCCTGATGATTTAGAATCGAAGAGACGGAGTGCATAAAAGAGTAAAAGAGTGCTTCAAATCGAGACCCTAATTGGGAAACCTTAATCTGGGACGTTTGAAGTACGTGCTAAAAAATGGAGTCACGGTCGATGTTTTTCGAAACTTTTGTGGCGAATCATTAGGACTGATGATTTAGAATCGAATTTTGAAGAAACGGATAGCATAAAACAGTAAAATAGTGCTTAAAATCGAGACCCTAATTCGGTAACCTTAATCTGGGACGTTTGAAGAACGTGCTAAAATAACCGAGTCACAGACGACGTTTTTCAAAACTTTTTTGGGGAATCATCGGCCGGATAATTTAGAATATAATTTTGAAGAAACGGAGTGCATAAAACAATTAAAGAGTGCTGAAAATCGAGACCCTATTTCGGAAACCTTAATATTGGACGTTTGAAGTACGTGCTAAAAAAACAGTGTCACGGACGACGTTTTTCGAAACTTTTGTTGGGAATCATTAGGCCGGATGTTCAGAATAGAATTTAGAAGAAACGGAGTGCATAAAAGAGTAAAAGGGTGCTTAAAATCGAGACCCTAATTCGGAAACCTTTGTCTGGGACGTTTGAAGTACGTGCTAAAAAATGGTGTCACGGTCGATGTTTTTCGAAACTTTTGTGGCGAATCATTAGTACTGATGATTTAGAATCGAATTTCGAAGAAACGGATAGCATAAAACAGTTAAAGAGTGCTTAAAATCGAGACCCTAATTCGAAAACCTTAATCTGGGACGTTTGAAGTACGTTCTAAAAAAACCGAGTCACGGATGACGTTTTTCGAAACTTTTGTTGGGAATCATTAGGCCGAATGATTTAGAATAAAATTTCGAAGAAACGGAGTGCATAAAACAGAAAAAGAGTAATTAAAATCGAGAACCGAATTCAGAAACCCAAATCTGGGACGTTTGAAGTCCGTGCTAAAAAATGGAGTCACGGTCGATGTTTTTCGAAACTTTTGTGGCGAATCATTAGTACTGATGATTTAGAATCGAATTTCGAAGAAACGGATAGCATAAAACAGTAAAAGAGTGCTTAAAATCGAGACCCTAATTCGAAAACCTTAATCTGGGACGTTTGAAGTACGTTCTAAAAAAACCGAGTCACGGACGACGTTTTTCGAAACTTTTGTTGGGAATCATTAGGCCGAATGATTTAGAATAAAATTTCGAAGAAACGGAGTGCATAAAACAGAAAAAGAGTAATTAAAATCGAGAACCTAATTCAGAAACCCAAATCTGGGACATTTGAAGTCCGTGCTAAAAAACACGAGTCACGGTTCACGATTTTTGAAACTTTTGTGGCGAATCATTAGGCCTGATGATTTATAATCGAAGAGACGGAGTGCATAAAAGAGTAAAAGAGTGCTTCAAATCGAGACCCTAATTTGGAAACCTTAATTTGGGACGTTTGAAGTACGTGCTAAAAAATGGAGTCACGGTCGATGTTTTTCAAAACTTTTGTGGCGAATCGTTAGGACTGATGATTTAGAATCGAATTTTGAAGAAACGGATAGCATAAAACAGTAAAATAGTGCTTAAAATCGAGACCCTAATTCGGTTACCTTAATCTGGGACGTTTGAAGTACGTTCTAAAAAAACCGAGTAACGGTCGACGTTTTTCGAAACTTTTTTGGGGAATCATTCGGCCGGATAATTTAGAATAGAATTTCAAAGAAACGGAGTGCATAAAACAATTAAAGGGTGCTGAAAATCGAGACCCTAATTCGGAAACCTTAATATTGGACGTTTGAAGTACGTGCTAAAAAAACAGTGTCACGGACGACGTTTTTCGAAACTTTTGTTGGGAATCATTAGGCCGGATGTTTAGAATAGAATTTAGAAGAAACGGAGTGCATAAAAGAGTAAAAGGGTGCTTAAAATCGAGACCCTAATTCGGAAACCTTTGTCTGGGACGTTTGAAGTACGTGCTAAAAAATGGAGTCACGGTCGATGTTTTTCGAAACTTTTGTGGTGAATCATTAGTACTGATGATTTAGAATCGAATTTCGAAGAAACGGATAGCATAAAACAGTAAAATAGTGCTTAAAATCGAGACCCTAATTCGGCAACCTTAATCTGGGACGTTTGAAGTACGTGCTAAAAAAACTGAGTCACAGACGACGTTTTTAGAAAATTTTGTTGGGAATCATTAGGCCGAATGATTTAGAATAGAATTTCGAAGAAATGGAGTGCATAAAACAGAAAAAGAGTAATTAAAATCGATAACCTAATTCAGAAACCCAAATCTGGGACGTTTGAAGTCCGTGCTAAAAAACATGAGTCACGGTTCACGATTTTTGAAACTTTTGTGGCGAATCATTAGGCCTGATGATTTAGAATCGAAGAGACGGAGTGCATAAAAGAGTAAAAGAGTGCTTCAAATCGAGACCCTAATTGGGAAACCTTAATCTGGGACGTTTGAAGTACGTGCTAAAAAATGGAGTCACGGTCGATGTTTTTCGAAACTTTTGTGGCGAATCATTAGGACTGATGATTTCGAATCGAATTTTGAAGAAACGGATAGCATAAAACAGTAAAATAGTGCTTAAAATCGAGACCCTAATTCGGTAACCTTAATCTGGGACGTTTGAAGAACGTGCTAAAATAACCGAGTCACAAACGACGTTTTTCGAAACTTTTTTGGGGAATCATCGGCCGGATAATTTAGAATATAATTTTGAAGAAACGGAGTGCATAAAACAATTAAAGAGTGCTGAAAATCGAGACCCTATTTCGGAAACCTTAATATTGGACGTTTGAAGTACGTGCTAAAAAAACAGTGTCACGGACGACGTTTTTCGAAACTTTTGTTGGGAATCATTAGGCCGGATGTTTAGAATAGAATTTAGAAGAAACGGAGTGCATAAAAGAGTAAAAGGGTGCTTAAAATCGAGACCCTAATTCGGAAACCTTTGTCTGGGACATTTGAAGTACGTGCTAAAAAATGGAGTCACGGTCGATGTTTTTCGAAACTTTTGTGGCGAATCATTAGTACTGATGATTTAGAATCGAATTTCGAAGAAACGGATAGCATAAAACAGTAAAATTGTGCTTAAAATCGAGACCCTAATTCGGTAACCTTAATCTGGGACGTTTGAAGTACGTGCTAAAAAAACGGAGTCACAGACGACGTTTTTAGAAACTTTTGTTGGGAATCATTAGGCCGAATGATTTAGAATACAATTTCGAAGAAACGGAGTGCATAAAATAGAAAAAGAGTAATTAAAATCGATAACCTAATTCAGAAACCCAAATCTGGGACGTTTGAAGTCCGTGCTAAAAAACATGAGTCACGGTTCACGATTTTTGAAACTTTTGTGGCGAATCATTAGGCCTGATGATTTAGAATCGAAGAGACGGAGTGCATAAAAGAGTAAAAGAGTGCTTCAAATCGAGACCCTAATTGGGAAACCTTAATCTGGGACGTTTGAAGTACGTGCTAAAAAATGGAGTCACGGTCGATGTTTTTCGAAACTTTTGTGGCGAATCATTAGGACTGATGATTTAGAATCGAATTTTGAAGAAACGGATAGCATAAAACAGTAAAATAGTGCTTAAAATCGAGACCCTAATTCGGTAACCTTAATCTGGGACGTTTGAAGAACGTGCTAAAATAACCGAGTCACAGACGACGTTTTTCGAAACTTTTTTGGGGAATCATCGGCCGGATAATTTAGAATATAATTTTGAAGAAACGGAGTGCATAAAACAATTAAAGAGTGCTGAAAATCGAGACCCTATTTCGGAAACCTTAATATTGGACGTTTGAAGTACGTGCTAAAAAAACAGTGTCACGGACGACGTTTTTCGAAACTTTTGTTGGGAATCATTAGGCCGGATGTTTAGAATAGAATTTAGAAGAAACGGAGTGCATAAAAGAGTAAAAGGGTGCTTAAAATCGAGACCCTAATTCGGAAACCTTTGTCTGGGACATTTGAAGTACGTGCTAAAAAATGGAGTCACGGTCGATGTTTTTCGAAACTTTTGTGGCGAATCATTAGTACTGATGATTTAGAATCGAATTTCGAAGAAACGGATAGCATAAAACAGTAAAATTGTGCTTAAAATCGAGACCCTAATTCGGTAACCTTAATCTGGGACGTTTGAAGTACGTGCTAAAAAAACGGAGTCACAGACGACGTTTTTAGAAACTTTTGTTGGGAATCATTAGGCCGAATGATTTAGAATACAATTTCGAAGAAACGGAGTGCATAAAATAGAAAAAGAGTAATTAAAATCGATAACCTAATTCAGAAACCCAAATCTGGGACGTTTGAAGTCCGTGCTAAAAAACATGAGTCACGGTTCACGATTTTTGAAACTTTTGTGGCGAATCATTAGGCCTGATGATTTAGAATCGAAGAGACGGAGTGCATAAAAGAGTAAAAGAGTGCTTCAAATCGAGACCCTAATTGGGAAACCTTAATCTGGGACGTTTGAAGTACGTGCTAAAAAATGGAGTCACGGTCGATGTTTTTCGAAACTTTTGTGGCGAATCATTAGGACTGATGATTTAGAATCGAATTTTGAAGAAACGGATAGCATAAAACAGTAAAATAGTGCTTAAAATCGAGACCCTAATTCGGTAACCTTAATCTGGGACGTTTGAAGAACGTGCTAAAATAACCGAGTCACAGACGACGTTTTTCGAAACTTTTTTGGGGAATCATCGGCCGGATAATTTAGAATATAATTTTGAAGAAACGGAGTGCATAAAACAATTAAAGAGTGCTGAAAATCGAGACCCTATTTCGGAAACCTTAATATTGGACGTTTGAAGTACGTGCTAAAAAAACAGTGTCACGGACGACGTTTTTCGAAACTTTTGTTGGGAATCATTAGGCCGGATGTTTAGAATAGAATTTAGAAGAAACGGAGTGCATAAAAGAGTAAAAGGGTGCTTAAAATCGAGACCCTAATTCGGAAACCTTTGTCTGGGACATTTGAAGTACGTGCTAAAAAATGGAGTCACGGTCGATGTTTTTCGAAACTTTTGTGGCGAATCATTAGTACTGATGATTTAGAATCGAATTTCGAAGAAACGGATAGCATAAAACAGTAAAATTGTGCTTAAAATCGAGACCCTAATTCGGTAACCTTAATCTGGGACGTTTGAAGTACGTGCTAAAAAAACGGAGTCACAGACGACGTTTTTAGAAACTTTTGTTGGGAATCATTAGGCCGAATGATTTAGAATACAATTTCGAAGAAACGGAGTGCATAAAATAGAAAAAGAGTAATTAAAATCGATAACCTAATTCAGAAACCCAAATCTGGGACGTTTGAAGTCCGTGCTAAAAAACATGAGTCACGGTTCACGATTTTTGAAACTTTTGTGGCGAATCATTAGGCCTGATGATTTAGAATCGAAGAGACGGAGTGCATAAAAGAGTAAAAGAGTGCTTCAAATCGAGACCCTAATTGGGAAACCTTAATCTGGGACGTTTGAAGTACTTGCTAAAAAATGGAGTCACGGTCGATGTTTTTCGAAACTTTTGTGGCGAATCATTAGGACTGATGATTTCGAATCGAATTTTGAAGAAACGGATAGCATAAAACAGTAAAATAGTGCTTAAAATCGAGACCCTAATTCGGTAACCTTAATCTGGGACGTTTGAAGAACGTGCTAAAATAACCGAGTCACAGACGACGTTTTTCGAAACTTTTTTGGGGAATCATCGGCCGGATAATTTAGAATATAATTTTGAAGAAACGGAGTGCATAAAACAATTAAAGAGTGCTGAAAATCGAGACCCTATTTCGGAAACCTTAATATTGGACGTTTGAAGTACGTGCTAAAAAAACAGTGTCACGGACGACGTTTTTCGAAACTTTTGTTGGGAATCATTAGGCCGGATGTTTAGAATAGAATTTAGAAGAAACGGAGTGCATAAAAGAGTAAAAGGGTGCTTAAAATCGAGACCCTAATTCGGAAACCTTTGTCTGGGACATTTGAAGTACGTGCTAAAAAATGGAGTCACGGTCGATGTTTTTCGAAACTTTTGTGGCGAATCATTAGTACTGATGATTTAGAATCGAATTTCGAAGAAACGGATAGCATAAAACAGTAAAATTGTGCTTAAAATCGAGACCCTAATTCGGTAACCTTAATCTGGGACGTTTGAAGTACGTGCTAAAAAAACGGAGTCACAGACGACGTTTTTAGAAACTTTTGTTGGGAATCATTAGGCCGAATGATTTAGAATACAATTTCGAAGAAACGGAGTGCATAAAATAGAAAAAGAGTAATTAAAATCGATAACCTAATTCAGAAACCCAAATCTGGGACGTTTGAAGTCCGTGCTAAAAAACATGAGTCACGGTTCACGATTTTTGAAACTTTTGTGGCGAATCATTAGGCCTGATGATTTAGAATCGAAGAGACGGAGTGCATAAAAGAGTAAAAGAGTGCTTCAAATCGAGACCCTAATTGGGAAACCTTAATCTGGGACGTTTGAAGTACGTGCTAAAAAATGGAGTCACGGTCGATGTTTTTCGAAACTTTTGTGGCGAATCATTAGGACTGATGATTTAGAATCGAATTTTGAAGAAACGGATAGCATAAAACAGTAAAATAGTGCTTAAAATCGAGACCCTAATTCGGTAACCTTAATCTGGGACGTTTGAAGAACGTGCTAAAATAACCGAGTCACAGACGACGTTTTTCGAAACTTTTTTGGGGAATCATCGGCCGGATAATTTAGAATATAATTTTGAAGAAACGGAGTGCATAAAACAATTAAAGAGTGCTGAAAATCGAGACCCTATTTCGGAAACCTTAATATTGGACGTTTGAAGTACGTGCTAAAAAAACAGTGTCACGGACGACGTTTTTCGAAACTTTTGTTGGGAATCATTAGGCCGGATGTTTAGAATAGAATTTAGAAGAAACGGAGTGCATAAAAGAGTAAAAGGGTGCTTAAAATCGAGACCCTAATTCGGAAACCTTTGTCTGGGACATTTGAAGTACGTGCTAAAAAATGGAGTCACGGTCGATGTTTTTCGAAACTTTTGTGGCGAATCATTAGTACTGATGATTTAGAATCGAATTTCGAAGAAACGGATAGCATAAAACAGTAAAATTGTGCTTAAAATCGAGACCCTAATTCGGTAACCTTAATCTGGGACGTTTGAAGTACGTGCTAAAAAAACGGAGTCACAGACGACGTTTTTAGAAACTTTTGTTGGGAATCATTAGGCCGAATGATTTAGAATACAATTTCGAAGAAACGGAGTGCATAAAATAGAAAAAGAGTAATTAAAATCGATAACCTAATTCAGAAACCCAAATCTGGGACGTTTGAAGTCCGTGCTAAAAAACATGAGTCACGGTTCACGATTTTTGAAACTTTTGTGGCGAATCATTAGGCCTGATGATTTAGAATCGAAGAGACGGAGTGCATAAAAGAGTAAAAGAGTGCTTCAAATCGAGACCCTAATTGGGAAACCTTAATCTGGGACGTTTGAAGTACGTGCTAAAAAATGGAGTCACGGTCGATGTTTTTCGAAACTTTTGTGGCGAATCATTAGGACTGATGATTTAGAATCGAATTTTGAAGAAACGGATAGCATAAAACAGTAAAATAGTGCTTAAAATCGAGACCCTAATTCGGTAACCTTAATCTGGGACGTTTGAAGAACGTGCTAAAATAACCGAGTCACAGACGACGTTTTTCGAAACTTTTTTGGGGAATCATCGGCCGGATAATTTAGAATATAATTTTGAAGAAACGGAGTGCATAAAACAATTAAAGAGTGCTGAAAATCGAGACCCTATTTCGGAAACCTTAATATTGGACGTTTGAAGTACGTGCTAAAAAAACAGTGTCACGGACGACGTTTTTCGAAACTTTTGTTGGGAATCATTAGGCCGGATGTTTAGAATAGAATTTAGAAGAAACGGAGTGCATAAAAGAGTAAAAGGGTGCTTAAAATCGAGACCCTAATTCGGAAACCTTTGTCTGGGACGTTTGAAGTACGTGCTAAAAAATGGAGTCACGGTCGATGTTTTTCGAAACTTTTGTGGCGAATCATTAGTACTGATGATTTAGAATCGAATTTCGAAGAAACGGATAGCATAAAACAGTAAAATTGTGCTTAAAATCGAGACCCTAATTCGGTAACCTTAATCTGGGACGTTTGAAGTACGTGCTAAAAAAACGGAGTCACAGACGACGTTTTTAGAAACTTTTGTTGGGAATCATTAGGCCGAATGATTTAGAATACAATTTCGAAGAAACGGAGTGCATAAAATAGAAAAAGAGTAATTAAAATCGATAACCTAATTCAGAAACCCAAATCTGGGACGTTTGAAGTCCGTGCTAAAAAACATGAGTCACGGTTCACGATTTTTGAAACTTTTGTGGCGAATCATTAGGCCTGATGATTTAGAATCGAAGAGACGGAGTGCATAAAAGAGTAAAAGAGTGCTTCAAATCGAGACCCTAATTGGGAAACCTTAATCTGGGACGTTTGAAGTACGTGCTAAAAAATGGAGTCACGGTCGATGTTTTTCGAAACTTTTGTGGCGAATCATTAGGACTGATGATTTCGAATCGAATTTTGAAGAAACGGATAGCATAAAACAGTAAAATAGTGCTTAAAATCGAGACCCTAATTCGGTAACCTTAATCTGGGACGTTTGAAGAACGTGCTAAAATAACCGAGTCACAGACGACGTTTTTCGAAACTTTTTTGGGGAATCATCGGCCGGATAATTTAGAATATAATTTTGAAGAAACGGAGTGCATAAAACAATTAAAGAGTGCTGAAAATCGAGACCCTATTTCGGAAACCTTAATATTGGACGTTTGAAGTACGTGCTAAAAAAACAGTGTCACGGACGACGTTTTTCGAAACTTTTGTTGGGAATCATTAGGCCGGATGTTTAGAATAGAATTTAGAAGAAACGGAGTGCATAAAAGAGTAAAAGGGTGCTTAAAATCGAGACCCTAATTCGGAAACCTTTGTCTGGGACGTTTGAAGTACGTGCTAAAAAATGGAGTCACGGTCGATGTTTTTCGAAACTTTTGTGGCGAATCATTAGTACTGATGATTTAGAATCGAATTTCGAAGAAACGGATAGCATAAAACAGTAAAATTGTGCTTAAAATCGAGACCCTAATTCGGTAACCTTAATCTGGGACGTTTGAAGTACGTGCTAAAAAAACGGAGTCACAGACGACGTTTTTAGAAACTTTTGTTGGGAATCATTAGGCCGAATGATTTAGAATACAATTTCGAAGAAACGGAGTGCATAAAATAGAAAAAGAGTAATTAAAATCGATAACCTAATTCAGAAACCCAAATCTGGGACGTTTGAAGTCCGTGCTAAAAAACATGAGTCACGGTTCACGATTTTTGAAACTTTTGTGGCGAATCATTAGGCCTGATGATTTAGAATCGAAGAGACGGAGTGCATAAAAGAGTAAAAGAGTGCTTCAAATCGAGACCCTAATTGGGAAACCTTAATCTGGGACGTTTGAAGTACGTGCTAAAAAATGGAGTCACGGTCGATGTTTTTCGAAACTTTTGTGGCGAATCATTAGGACTGATGATTTAGAATCGAATTTTGAAGAAACGGATAGCATAAAACAGTAAAATAGTGCTTAAAATCGAGACCCTAATTCGGTAACCTTAATCTGGGACGTTTGAAGAACGTGCTAAAATAACCGAGTCACAGACGACGTTTTTCGAAACTTTTTTGGGGAATCATCGGCCGGATAATTTAGAATATAATTTTGAAGAAACGGAGTGCATAAAACAATTAAAGAGTGCTGAAAATCGAGACCCTATTTCGGAAACCTTAATATTGGACGTTTGAAGTACGTGCTAAAAAAACAGTGTCACGGACGACGTTTTTCGAAACTTTTGTTGGGAATCATTAGGCCGGATGTTTAGAATAGAATTTAGAAGAAACGGAGTGCATAAAAGAGTAAAAGGGTGCTTAAAATCGAGACCCTAATTCGGAAACCTTTGTCTGGGACGTTTGAAGTACGTGCTAAAAAATGGAGTCACGGTCGATGTTTTTCGAAACTTTTGTGGCGAATCATTAGTACTGATGATTTAGAATCGAATTTCGAAGAAACGGATAGCATAAAACAGTAAAATTGTGCTTAAAATCGAGACCCTAATTCGGTAACCTTAATCTGGGACGTTTGAAGTACGTGCTAAAAAAACGGAGTCACAGACGACGTTTTTAGAAACTTTTGTTGGGAATCATTAGGCCGAATGATTTAGAATACAATTTCGAAGAAACGGAGTGCATAAAATAGAAAAAGAGTAATTAAAATCGATAACCTAATTCAGAAACCCAAATCTGGGACGTTTGAAGTCCGTGCTAAAAAACATGAGTCACGGTTCACGATTTTTGAAACTTTTGTGGCGAATCATTAGGCCTGATGATTTAGAATCGAAGAGACGGAGTGCATAAAAGAGTAAAAGAGTGCTTCAAATCGAGACCCTAATTGGGAAACCTTAATCTGGGACGTTTGAAGTACGTGCTAAAAAATGGAGTCACGGTCGATGTTTTTCGAAACTTTTGTGGCGAATCATTAGGACTGATGATTTCGAATCGAATTTTGAAGAAACGGATAGCATAAAACAGTAAAATAGTGCTTAAAATCGAGACCCTAATTCGGTAACCTTAATCTGGGACGTTTGAAGAACGTGCTAAAATAACCGAGTCACAGACGACGTTTTTCGAAACTTTTTTGGGGAATCATCGGCCGGATAATTTAGAATATAATTTTGAAGAAACGGAGTGCATAAAACAATTAAAGAGTGCTGAAAATCGAGACCCTATTTCGGAAACCTTAATATTGGACGTTTGAAGTACGTGCTAAAAAAACAGTGTCACGGACGACGTTTTTCGAAACTTTTGTTGGGAATCATTAGGCCGGATGTTTAGAATAGAATTTAGAAGAAACGGAGTGCATAAAAGAGTAAAAGGGTGCTTAAAATCGAGACCCTAATTCGGAAACCTTTGTCTGGGACGTTTGAAGTACGTGCTAAAAAATGGAGTCACGGTCGATGTTTTTCGAAACTTTTGTGGCGAATCATTAGTACTGATGATTTAGAATCGAATTTCGAAGAAACGGATAGCATAAAACAGTAAAATTGTGCTTAAAATCGAGACCCTAATTCGGTAACCTTAATCTGGGACGTTTGAAGTACGTGCTAAAAAAACGGAGTCACAGACGACGTTTTTAGAAACTTTTGTTGGGAATCATTAGGCCGAATGATTTAGAATACAATTTCGAAGAAACGGAGTGCATAAAATAGAAAAAGAGTAATTAAAATCGATAACCTAATTCAGAAACCCAAATCTGGGACGTTTGAAGTCCGTGCTAAAAAACATGAGTCACGGTTCACGATTTTTGAAACTTTTGTGGCGAATCATTAGGCCTGATGATTTAGAATCGAAGAGACGGAGTGCATAAAAGAGTAAAAGAGTGCTTCAAATCGAGACCCTAATTGGGAAACCTTAATCTGGGACGTTTGAAGTACGTGCTAAAAAATGGAGTCACGGTCGATGTTTTTCGAAACTTTTGTGGCGAATCATTAGGACTGATGATTTCGAATCGAATTTTGAAGAAACGGATAGCATAAAACAGTAAAATAGTGCTTAAAATCGAGACCCTAATTCGGTAACCTTAATCTGGGACGTTTGAAGAACGTGCTAAAATAACCGAGTCACAGACGACGTTTTTCGAAACTTTTTTGGGGAATCATCGGCCGGATAATTTAGAATATAATTTTGAAGAAACGGAGTGCATAAAACAATTAAAGAGTGCTGAAAATCGAGACCCTATTTCGGAAACCTTAATATTGGACGTTTGAAGTACGTGCTAAAAAAACAGTGTCACGGACGACGTTTTTCGAAACTTTTGTTGGGAATCATTAGGCCGGATGTTTAGAATAGAATTTAGAAGAAACGGAGTGCATAAAAGAGTAAAAGGGTGCTTAAAATCGAGACCCTAATTCGGAAACCTTTGTCTGGGACGTTTGAAGTACGTGCTAAAAAATGGAGTCACGGTCGATGTTTTTCGAAACTTTTGTGGCGAATCATTAGTACGGATGATTTAGAATCGAATTTCGAAGAAACGGATAGCATAAAACAGTAAAATTGTGCTTAAAATCGAGACCCTAATTCGGTAACCTTAATCTGGGACGTTTGAAGTACGTGCTAAAAAAACGGAGTCACAGACGACGTTTTTAGAAACTTTTGTTGGGAATCATTAGGCCGAATGATTTAGAATACAATTTCGAAGAAACGGAGTGCATAAAACAGAAAAAGAGTAATTAAAATCGATAACCTAATTCAGAAACCCAAATCTGGGACGTTTGAAGTCCGTGCTAAAAAACATGAGTCACGGTTCACGATTTTTGAAACTTTTGTGGCGAATCATTAGGCCTGATGATTTAGAATCGAAGAGACGGAGTGCATAAAAGAGTAAAAGAGTGCTTCAAATCGAGACCCTAATTGGGAAACCTTAATCTGGGACGTTTGAAGTACGTGCTAAAAAATGGAGTCACGGTCGATGTTTTTCGAAACTTTTGTGGCGAATCATTAGGACTGATGATTTCGAATCGAATTTTGAAGAAACGGATAGCATAAAACAGTAAAATAGTGCTTAAAATCGAGACCCTAATTCGGTAACCTTAATCTGGGACGTTTGAAGAACGTGCTAAAATAACCGAGTCACAGACGACGTTTTTCGAAACTTTTTTGGGGAATCATCGGCCGGATAATTTAGAATATAATTTTGAAGAAACGGAGTGCATAAAACAATTAAAGAGTGCTGAAAATCGAGACCCTATTTCGGAAACCTTAATATTGGACGTTTGAAGTACGTGCTAAAAAAACAGTGTCACGGACGACGTTTTTCGAAACTTTTGTTGGGAATCATTAGGCCGGATGTTTAGAATAGAATTTAGAAGAAACGGAGTGCATAAAAGAGTAAAAGGGTGCTTAAAATCGAGACCCTAATTCGGAAACCTTTGTCTGGGACGTTTGAAGTACGTGCTAAAAAATGGAGTCACGGTCGATGTTTTTCGAAACTTTTGTGGCGAATCATTAGTACTGATGATTTAGAATCGAATTTCGAAGAAACGGATAGCATAAAACAGTAAAATTGTGCTTAAAATCGAGACCCTAATTCGGTAACCTTAATCTGGGACGTTTGAAGTACGTGCTAAAAAAACGGAGTCACAGACGACGTTTTTAGAAACTTTTGTTGGGAATCATTAGGCCGAATGATTTAGAATACAATTTCGAAGAAACGGAGTGCATAAAATAGAAAAAGAGTAATTAAAATCGATAACCTAATTCAGAAACCCAAATCTGGGACGTTTGAAGTCCGTGCTAAAAAACATGAGTCACGGTTCACGATTTTTGAAACTTTTGTGGCGAATCATTAGGCCTGATGATTTAGAATCGAAGAGACGGAGTGCATAAAAGAGTAAAAGAGTGCTTCAAATCGAGACCCTAATTGGGAAACCTTAATCTGGGACGTTTGAAGTACGTGCTAAAAAATGGAGTCACGGTCGATGTTTTTCGAAACTTTTGTGGCGAATCATTAGGACTGATGATTTCGAATCGAATTTTGAAGAAACGGATAGCATAAAACAGTAAAATAGTGCTTAAAATCGAGACCCTAATTCGGTAACCTTAATCTGGGACGTTTGAAGAACGTGCTAAAATAACCGAGTCACAAACGACGTTTTTTGAAACTTTTTTGGGGAATCATCGGCCGGATAATTTAGAATATAATTTTGAAGAAACGGAGTGCATAAAACAATTAAAGAGTGCTGAAAATCGAGACCCTATTTCGGAAACCTTAATATTGGACGTTTGAAGTACGTGCTAAAAAAACAGTGTCACGGACGACGTTTTTCGAAACTTTTGTTGGGAATCATTAGGCCGGATGTTTAGAATAGAATTTAGAAGAAACGGAGTGCATAAAAGAGTAAAAGGGTGCTTAAAATCGAGACCCTAATTCGGAAACCTTTGTCTGGGACATTTGAAGTACGTGCTAAAAAATGGAGTCACGGTCGATGTTTTTCGAAACTTTTGTGGCGAATCATTAGTACTGATGATTTAGAATCGAATTTCGAAGAAACGGATAGCATAAAACAGTAAAATTGTGCTTAAAATCGAGACCCTAATTCGGTAACCTTAATCTGGGACGTTTGAAGTACGTGCTAAAAAAACGGAGTCACAGACGACGTTTTTAGAAACTTTTGTTGGGAATCATTAGGCCGAATGATTTAGAATACAATTTCGAAGAAACGGAGTGCATAAAATAGAAAAAGAGTAATTAAAATCGATAACCTAATTCAGAAACCCAAATCTGGGACGTTTGAAGTCCGTGCTAAAAAACATGAGTCACGGTTCACGATTTTTGAAACTTTTGTGGCGAATCATTAGGCCTGATGATTTAGAATCGAAGAGACGGAGTGCATAAAAGAGTAAAAGAGTGCTTCAAATCGAGACCCTAATTGGGAAACCTTAATCTGGGACGTTTGAAGTACGTGCTAAAAAATGGAGTCACGGTCGATGTTTTTCGAAACTTTTGTGGCGAATCATTAGGACTGATGATTTCGAATCGAATTTTGAAGAAACGGATAGCATAAAACAGTAAAATAGTGCTTAAAATCGAGACCCTAATTCGGTAACCTTAATCTGGGACGTTTGAAGAACGTGCTAAAATAACCGAGTCACAGACGACGTTTTTCGAAACTTTTTTGGGGAATCATCGGCCGGATAATTTAGAATATAATTTTGAAGAAACGGAGTGCATAAAACAATTAAAGAGTGCTGAAAATCGAGACCCTATTTCGGAAACCTTAATATTGGACGTTTGAAGTACGTGCTAAAAAAACAGTGTCACGGACGACGTTTTTCGAAACTTTTGTTGGGAATCATTAGGCCGGATGTTTAGAATAGAATTTAGAAGAAACGGAGTGCATAAAAGAGTAAAAGGGTGCTTAAAATCGAGACCCTAATTCGGAAACCTTTGTCTGGGACGTTTGAAGTACGTGCTAAAAAATGGAGTCACGGTCGATGTTTTTCGAAACTTTTGTGGCGAATCATTAGTACTGATGATTTAGAATCGAATTTCGAAGAAACGGATAGCATAAAACAGTTAAAGAGTGCTTAAAATCGAGACCCTAATTCGAAAACCTTAATCTGGGACGTTTGAAGTACGTTCTAAAAAAACCGAGTCACGGACGACGGTTTTCGAAACTTTTTTTGGGAATCATTAGGCCGAATGATTTAGAATAAAATTTCGAAGAAACGGAGTGCATAAAACAGAAAAAGAGTAATTAAAATCGAGAACCGAATTCAGAAACCCAAATCTGGGACGTTTGAAGTCCGTGCTAAAAAATGGAGTCACGGTCGATGTTTTTCGAAACTTTTGTGGCGAATCATTAGTACTGATGATTTAGAATCGAATTTCGAAGAAACGGATAGCATAAAACAGTAAAAGAGTGCTTAAAATCGAGACCCTAATTCGAAAACCTTAATCTGGGACGTTTGAAGTACGTTCTAAAAAAACGGAGTCACAGACGACGTTTTTAGAAACTTTTTTGGGGAATCATTCGGCCGGATAATTTAGAATAGAATTTCGAAGAAACGGAGTGCATAAAACAATTAAAGGGTGCTGAAAATCGAGACCCTAATTCGGAAACCTTAATATTGGACGTTTGAAGTACGTGCTAAAAAAACAGTGTCACGGACGACGTTTTTCGAAACTTTTGTTGGGAATCATTAGGCCGGATGTTTAGAATAGAATTTAGAAGAAACGGAGTGCATAAAAGAGTAAAAGGGTGCTTAAAATCGAGACCCTAATTCGGAAACCTTTGTCTGGGACGTTTGAAGTACGTGCTAAAAAATGGAGTCACGGTCGATGTTTTTCGAAACTTTTGTGGCGAATCATTAGGACTGATGATTTAGAATCGAATTTTGAAGAAACGGATAGCATAAAACAGTAAAATAGTGCTTAAAATCGAGACCCTAATTCGGTAACCTTAATCTGGGACGTTTGAAGTACGTTCTAATAAAACCGAGTAACGGTCGACGTTTTTCGAAACTTTTTTGGGGAATCATTCGGCCGGATAATTTAGAATAGAATTTCGAAGAAACGGAGTGCATAAAACAATTAAAGGGTGCTGAAAATCGAGACCCTAATTCGGAAACCTTAATATTGGATGTTTGAAGTACGTGCTAAAAAAACAGTGTCACGGACGACGTTTTTCGAAACTTTTGTTGGGAATCATTAGGCCGGATGTTTAGAATAGAATTTAGAAGAAACGGAGTGCATAAAAGAGTAAAAGGGTGCTTAAAATCGAGACCCTAATTCGGAAACCTTTGTCTGGGACGTTTGAAGTACGTGCTAAAAAATGGAGTCACGGTCGATGTTTTTCGAAACTTTTGTGGCGAATCATTAGTACTGATGATTTAGAATCGAATTTCGAAGAAACGGATAGCATAAAACAGTAAAATAGTGCTTAAAATCGAGACCCTAATTCGGTAACCTTAATCTGGGACGTTTGAAGAACGTGCTAAAATAACCGAGTCACAGACGACGTTTTTCGAAACTTTTTTGGGGAATCATCGGCCGGATAATTTAGAATATAATTTTGAAGAAACGGAGTGCATAAAACAATTAAAGAGTGCTGAAAATCGAGACCCTATTTCGGAAACCTTAATATTGGACGTTTGAAGTACGTGCTAAAAAAACAGTGTCACGGACGACGTTTTTCGAAACTTTTGTTGGGAATCATTAGGCCGGATGTTTAGAATAGAATTTAGAAGAAACGGAGTGCATAAAAGAGTAAAAGGGTGCTTAAAATCGAGACCCTAATTCGGAAACCTTTGTCTGGGACGTTTGAAGTACGTGCTAAAAAATGGAGTCACGGTCGATGTTTTTCGAAACTTTTGTGGCGAATCATTAGTACTGATGATTTAGAATTGAATTTCGAAGAAACGGATAGCATAAAACAGTTAAAGAGTGCTTAAAATCGAGACCCTAATTCGAAAACCTTAATCTGGGACGTTTGAAGTACGTTCTAAAAAAACCGAGTCACGGACGACGTTTTTCGAAACTTTTGTTGGGAATCATTAGGCCGAATGATTTAGAATAAAATTTCGAAGAAACGGAGTGCATAAAACAGAAAAAGAGTAATTAAAATCGAGAACCGAATTCAGAAACCCAAATCTGGGACGTTTGAAGTCCGTGCTAAAAAATGGAGTCACGGTCGATGTTTTTCGAAACTTTTGTGGCGAATCATTAGTACTGATGATTTAGAATCGAATTTCGAAGAAACGGATAGCATAAAACAGTAAAAGAGTGCTTAAAATCGAGACCCTAATTCGAAAACCTTAATCTGGGACGTTTGAAGTACGTTCTAAAAAAACGGAGTCACAGACGACGTTTTTAGAAACTTTTTTGGGGAATCATTCGGCCGGATAATTTAGAATAGAATTTCGAAGAAACGGAGTGCATAAAACAATTAAAGGGTGCTGAAAATCGAGACCCTAATTCGGAAACCTTAATATTGGACGTTTGAAGTACGTGCTAAAAAAACAGTGTCACGGACGACGTTTTTCGAAACTTTTGTTGGGAATCATTAGGCCGGATGTTTAGAATAGAATTTAGAAGAAACGGAGTGCATAAAAGAGTAAAAGGGTGCTTAAAATCGAGACCCTAATTCGGAAACCTTTGTCTGGGACGTTTGAAGTACGTGCTAAAAAATGGAGTCACGGTCGATGTTTTTCGAAACTTTTGTGGCGAATCATTAGGACTGATGATTTAGAATCGAATTTTGAAGAAACGGATAGCATAAAACAGTAAAATAGTGCTTAAAATCGAGACCCTAATTCGGTAACCTTAATCTGGGACGTTTGAAGTACGTTCTAATAAAACCGAGTAACGGTCGACGTTTTTCGAAACTTTTTTGGGGAATCATTCGGCCGGATAATTTAGAATAGAATTTCGAAGAAACGGAGTGCATAAAACAATTAAAGGGTGCTGAAAATCGAGACCCTAATTCGGAAACCTTAATATTGGACGTTTGAAGTACGTGCTAAAAAAACAGTGTCACGGACGACGTTTTTCGAAACTTTTGTTGGGAATCATTAGGCCGGATGTTTAGAATAGAATTTAGAAGAAACGGAGTGCATAAAAGAGTAAAAGGGTGCTTAAAATCGAGACCCTAATTCGGAAACCTTTGTCTGGGACGTTTGAAGTACGTGCTAAAAAATGGAGTCACGGTCGATGTTTTTCGAAACTTTTGTGGCGAATCATTAGTACTGATGATTTAGAATCGAATTTCGAAGAAACGGATAGCATAAAACAGTAAAATAGTGCTTAAAATCGAGACCCTAATTCGGTAACCTTAATCTGGGACGTTTGAAGAACGTGCTAAAATAACCGAGTCACAGACGACGTTTTTCGAAACTTTTTTGGGGAATCATCGGCCGGATAATTTAGAATATAATTTTGAAGAAACGGAGTGCATAAAACAATTAAAGAGTGCTGAAAATCGGGACCCTATTTCGGAAACCTTAATATTGGACGTTTGAAGTACGTGCTAAAAAAACAGTGTCACGGACGACGTTTTTCGAAACTTTTGTTGGGCATCATTAGGCCGGATGTTTAGAATAGAATTTAGAAGAAACGGAGTGCATAAAAGAGTAAAAGGGTGCTTAAAATCGAGACCCTAATTCGGAAACCTTTGTCTGGGACGTTTGAAGTACGTGCTAAAAAATGGAGTCACGGTCGATGTTTTTCGAAACTTTTGTGGCGAATCATTAGTACTGATGATTTAGAATCGAATTTCGAAGAAACGGATAGCATAAAACAGTAAAATAGTGCTTAAAATCGAGACCCTAATTCGGTAACCTTAATCTGGGACGTTTGAAGAACGTGCTAAAATAACCGAGTCACAAACGACGTTTTTTGAAACTTTTTTGGGGAATCATCGGCCGGATAATTTAGAATATAATTTTGAAGAAACGGAGTGCATAAAACAATTAAAGAGTGCTGAAAATCGAGACCCTATTTCGGAAACCTTAATATTGGACGTTTGAAGTACGTGCTAAAAAAACAGTGTCACGGACGACGTTTTTCGAAACTTTTGTTGGGAATCATTAGGCCGGATGTTTAGAATAGAATTTAGAAGAAACGGAGTGCATAAAAGAGTAAAAGGGTGCTTAAAATCGAGACCCTAATTCGGAAACCTTTGTCTGGGACATTTGAAGTACGTGCTAAAAAATGGAGTCACGGTCGATGTTTTTCGAAACTTTTTTGGCGAATCATTAGTACTGATGATTTAGAATCGAATTTCGAAGAAACGGATAGCATAAAACAGTAAAATTGTGCTTAAAATCGAGACCCTAATTCGGTAACCTTAATCTGGGACGTTTGAAGTACGTGCTAAAAAAACGGAGTCACAGACGACGTTTTTAGAAACTTTTGTTGGGAATCATTAGGCCGAATGATTTAGAATACAATTTCGAAGAAACGGAGTGCATAAAATAGAAAAAGAGTAATTAAAATCGATAACCTAATTCAGAAACCCAAATCTGGGACGTTTGAAGTCCGTGCTAAAAAACATGAGTCACGGTTCACGATTTTTGAAACTTTTGTGGCGAATCATTAGGCCTGATGATTTAGAATCGAAGAGACGGAGTGCATAAAAGAGTAAAAGAGTGCTTCAAATCGAGACCCTAATTGGGAAACCTTAATCTGGGACGTTTGAAGTACGTGCTAAAAAATGGAGTCACGGTCGATGTTTTTCGAAACTTTTGTGGCGAATCATTAGGACTGATGATTTCGAATCGAATTTTGAAGAAACGGATAGCATAAAACAGTAAAATAGTGCTTAAAATCGAGACCCTAATTCGGTAACCTTAATCTGGGACGTTTGAAGAACGTGCTAAAATAACCGAGTCACAGACGACGTTTTTCGAAACTTTTTTGGGGAATCATCGGCCGGATAATTTAGAATATAATTTTGAAGAAACGGAGTGCATAAAACAATTAAAGAGTGCTGAAAATCGAGACCCTATTTCGGAAACCTTAATATTGGACGTTTGAAGTACGTGCTAAAAAAACAGTGTCACGGACGACGTTTTTCGAAACTTTTGTTGGGAATCATTAGGCCGGATGTTTAGAATAGAATTTAGAAGAAACGGAGTGCATAAAAGAGTAAAAGGGTGCTTAAAATCGAGACCCTAATTCGGAAACCTTTGTCTGGGACGTTTGAAGTACGTGCTAAAAAATGGAGTCACGGTCGATGTTTTTCGAAACTTTTGTGGCGAATCATTAGTACGGATGATTTAGAATCGAATTTCGAAGAAACGGATAGCATAAAACAGTAAAATTGTGCTTAAAATCGAAACCCTAATTCGGTAACCTTAATCTGGGACGTTTGAAGTACGTGCTAAAAAAACGGAGTCACAGACGACGTTTTTAGAAACTTTTGTTGGGAATCATTAGGCCGAATGATTTAGAATAGAATTTCGAAGAAACGGAGTGCATAAAACAGAAAAAGAGTAATTAAAATCGATAACCTAATTCAGAAACCCAAATCTGGGACGTTTGAAGTCCGTGCTAAAAAACATGAGTCACGGTTCACGATTTTTGAAACTTTTGTGGCGAATCATTAGGCCTGATGATTTAGAATCGAAGAGACGGAGTGCATAAAAGAGTAAAAGAGTGCTTCAAATCGAGACCCTAATTGGGAAACCTTAATCTGGGACGTTTGAAGTACGTGCTAAAAAATGGAGTCACGGTCGATGTTTTTCGAAACTTTTGTGGCGAATCATTAGGACTGATGATTTCGAATCGAATTTTGAAGAAACGGATAGCATAAAACAGTAAAATAGTGCTTAAAATCGAGACCCTAATTCGGTAACCTTAATCTGGGACGTTTGAAGAACGTGCTAAAATAACCGAGTCACAGACGACGTTTTTCGAAACTTTTTTGGGGAATCATCGGCCGGATAATTTAGAATATAATTTTGAAGAAACGGAGTGCATAAAACAATTAAAGAGTGCTGAAAATCGAGACCCTATTTCGGAAACCTTAATATTGGACGTTTGAAGTACGTGCTAAAAAAACAGTGTCACGGACGACGTTTTTCGAAACTTTTGTTGGGAATCATTAGGCCGGATGTTTAGAATAGAATTTAGAAGAAACGGAGTGCATAAAAGAGTAAAAGGGTGCTTAAAATCGAGACCCTAATTCGGAAACCTTTGTCTGGGACGTTTGAAGTACGTGCTAAAAAATGGAGTCACGGTCGATGTTTTTCGAAACTTTTGTGGCGAATCATTAGTACTGATGATTTAGAATCGAATTTCGAAGAAACGGATAGCATAAAACAGTAAAATTGTGCTTAAAATCGAGACCCTAATTCGGTAACCTTAATCTGGGACGTTTGAAGTACGTGCTAAAAAAACGGAGTCACAGACGACGTTTTTAGAAACTTTTGTTGGGAATCATTAGGCCGAATGATTTAGAATACAATTTCGAAGAAACGGAGTGCATAAAATAGAAAAAGAGTAATTAAAATCGATAACCTAATTCAGAAACCCAAATCTGGGACGTTTGAAGTCCGTGCTAAAAAACATGAGTCACGGTTCACGATTTTTGAAACTTTTGTGGCGAATCATTAGGCCTGATGATTTAGAATCGAAGAGACGGAGTGCATAAAAGAGTAAAAGAGTGCTTCAAATCGAGACCCTAATTGGGAAACCTTAATCTGGGACGTTTGAAGTACGTGCTAAAAAATGGAGTCACGGTCGATGTTTTTCGAAACTTTTGTGGCGAATCATTAGGACTGATGATTTCGAATCGAATTTTGAAGAAACGGATAGCATAAAACAGTAAAATAGTGCTTAAAATCGAGACCCTAATTCGGTAACCTTAATCTGGGACGTTTGAAGAACGTGCTAAAATAACCGAGTCACAGACGACGTTTTTCGAAACTTTTTTGGGGAATCATCGGCCGGATAATTTAGAATATAATTTTGAAGAAACGGAGTGCATAAAACAATTAAAGAGTGCTGAAAATCGAGACCCTATTTCGGAAACCTTAATATTGGACGTTTGAAGTACGTGCTAAAAAAACAGTGTCACGGACGACGTTTTTCGAAACTTTTGTTGGGAATCATTAGGCCGGATGTTTAGAATAGAATTTAGAAGAAACGGAGTGCATAAAAGAGTAAAAGGGTGCTTAAAATCGAGACCCTAATTCGGAAACCTTTGTCTGGGACGTTTGAAGTACGTGCTAAAAAATGGAGTCACGGTCGATGTTTTTCGAAACTTTTGTGGCGAATCATTAGTACTGATGATTTAGAATCGAATTTCGAAGAAACGGATAGCATAAAACAGTTAAAGAGTGCTTAAAATCGAGACCCTAATTCGAAAACCTTAATCTGGGACGTTTGAAGTACGTTCTAAAAAAACCGAGTCACGGACGACGTTTTTCGAAACTTTTTTTGGGAATCATTAGGCCGAATGATTTAGAATAAAATTTCGAAGAAACGGAGTGCATAAAACAGAAAAAGAGTAATTAAAATCGAGAACCGAATTCAGAAACCCAAATCTGGGACGTTTGAAGTCCGTGCTAAAAAATGGAGTCACGGTCGATGTTTTTCGAAACTTTTGTGGCGAATCATTAGTACTGATGATTTAGAATCGAATTTCGAAGAAACGGATAGCATAAAACAGTAAAAGAGTGCTTAAAATCGAGACCCTAATTCGAAAACCTTAATCTGGGACGTTTGAAGTACGTTCTAAAAAAACGGAGTCACAGACGACGTTTTTAGAAACTTTTTTGGGGAATCATTCGGCCGGATAATTTAGAATAGAATTTCGAAGAAACGGAGTGCATAAAACAATTAAAGGGTGCTGAAAATCGAGACCCTAATTCGGAAACCTTAATATTGGACGTTTGAAGTACGTGCTAAAAAAACAGTGTCACGGACGACGTTTTTCGAAACTTTTGTTGGGAATCATTAGGCCGGATGTTTAGAATAGAATTTAGAAGAAACGGAGTGCATAAAAGAGTAAAAGGGTGCTTAAAATCGAGACCCTAATTCGGAAACCTTTGTCTGGGACGTTTGAAGTACGTGCTAAAAAATGGAGTCACGGTCGATGTTTTTCGAAACTTTTGTGGCGAATCATTAGGACTGATGATTTAGAATCGAATTTTGAAGAAACGGATAGCATAAAACAGTAAAATAGTGCTTAAAATCGAGACCCTAATTCGGTAACCTTAATCTGGGACGTTTGAAGTACGTTCTAATAAAACCGAGTAACGGTCGACGTTTTTCGAAACTTTTTTGGGGAATCATTCAGCCGGATAATTTAGAATAGAATTTCGAAGAAACGGAGTGCATAAAACAATTAAAGGGTGCTGAAAATCGAGACCCTAATTCGGAAACCTTAATATTGGACGTTTGAAGTACGTGCTAAAAAAACAGTGTCACGGACGACGTTTTTCGAAACTTTTGTTGGGAATCATTAGGCCGGATGTTTAGAATAGAATTTAGAAGAAACGGAGTGCATAAAAGAGTAAAAGGGTGCTTAAAATCGAGACCCTAATTCGGAAACCTTTGTCTGGGACGTTTGAAGTACGTGCTAAAAAATGGAGTCACGGTCGATGTTTTTCGAAACTTTTGTGGCGAATCATTAGTACTGATGATTTAGAATCGAATTTCGAAGAAACGGATAGCATAAAACAGTAAAATAGTGCTTAAAATCGAGACCCTAATTCGGTAACCTTAATCTGGGACGTTTGAAGAACGTGCTAAAATAACCGAGTCACAGACGACGTTTTTCGAAACTTTTTTGGGGAATCATCGGCCGGATAATTTAGAATATAATTTTGAAGAAACGGAGTGCATAAAACAATTAAAGAGTGCTGAAAATCGAGACCCTATTTCGGAAACCTTAATATTGGACGTTTGAAGTACGTGCTAAAAAAACAGTGTCACGGACGACGTTTTTCGAAACTTTTGTTGGGAATCATTAGGCCGGATGTTTAGAATAGAATTTAGAAGAAACGGAGTGCATAAAAGAGTAAAAGGGTGCTTAAAATCGAGACCCTAATTCGGAAACCTTTGTCTGGGACGTTTGAAGTACGTGCTAAAAAATGGAGTCACGGTCGATGTTTTTCGAAACTTTTGTGGCGAATCATTAGTACTGATGATTTAGAATTGAATTTCGAAGAAACGGATAGCATAAAACAGTTAAAGAGTGCTTAAAATCGAGACCCTAATTCGAAAACCTTAATCTGGGACGTTTGAAGTACGTTCTAAAAAAACCGAGTCACGGACGACGTTTTTCGAAACTTTTGTTGGGAATCATTAGGCCGAATGATTTAGAATAAAATTTCGAAGAAACGGAGTGCATAAAACAGAAAAAGAGTAATTAAAATCGAGAACCGAATTCAGAAACCCAAATCTGGGACGTTTGAAGTCCGTGCTAAAAAATGGAGTCACGGTCGATGTTTTTCGAAACTTTTGTGGCGAATCATTAGTACTGATGATTTAGAATCGAATTTCGAAGAAACGGATAGCATAAAACAGTAAAAGAGTGCTTAAAATCGAGACCCTAATTCGAAAACCTTAATCTGGGACGTTTGAAGTACGTTCTAAAAAAACGGAGTCACAGACGACGTTTTTAGAAACTTTTTTGGGGAATCATTCGGCCGGATAATTTAGAATAGAATTTCGAAGAAACGGAGTGCATAAAACAATTAAAGGGTGCTGAAAATCGAGACCCTAATTCGGAAACCTTAATATTGGACGTTTGAAGTACGTGCTAAAAAAACAGTGTCACGGACGACGTTTTTCGAAACTTTTGTTGGGAATCATTAGGCCGGATGTTTAGAATAGAATTTAGAAGAAACGGAGTGCATAAAAGAGTAAAAGGGTGCTTAAAATCGAGACCCTAATTCGGAAACCTTTGTCTGGGACGTTTGAAGTACGTGCTAAAAAATGGAGTCACGGTCGATGTTTTTCGAAACTTTTGTGGCGAATCATTAGGACTGATGATTTAGAATCGAATTTTGAAGAAACGGATAGCATAAAACAGTAAAATAGTGCTTAAAATCGAGACCCTAATTCGATAACCTTAATCTGGGACGTTTGAAGTACGTTCTAATAAAACCGAGTAACGGTCGACGTTTTTCGAAACTTTTTTGGGGAATCATTCGGCCGGATAATTTAGAATAGAATTTCGAAGAAACGGAGTGCATAAAACAATTAAAGGGTGCTGAAAATCGAGACCCTAATTCGGAAACCTTAATATTGGACGTTTGAAGTACGTGCTAAAAAAACAGTGTCACGGACGACGTTTTTCGAAACTTTTGTTGGGAATCATTAGGCCGGATGTTTAGAATAGAATTTAGAAGAAACGGAGTGCATAAAAGAGTAAAAGGGTGCTTAAAATCGAGACCCTAATTCGGAAACCTTTGTCTGGGACGTTTGAAGTACGTGCTAAAAAATGGAGTCACGGTCGATGTTTTTCGAAACTTTTGTGGCGAATCATTAGTACTGATGATTTAGAATCGAATTTCGAAGAAACGGATAGCATAAAACAGTAAAATAGTGCTTAAAATCGAGACCCTAATTCGGTAACCTTAATCTGGGACGTTTGAAGAACGTGCTAAAATAACCGAGTCACAGACGACGTTTTTCGAAACTTTTTTGGGGAATCATCGGCCGGATAATTTAGAATATAATTTTGAAGAAACGGAGTGCATAAAACAATTAAAGAGTGCTGAAAATCGAGACCCTATTTCGGAAACCTTAATATTGGACGTTTGAAGTACGTGCTAAAAAAACAGTGTCACGGACGACGTTTTTCGAAACTTTTGTTGGGAATCATTAGGCCGGATGTTTAGAATAGAATTTAGAAGAAACGGAGTGCATAAAAGAGTAAAAGGGTGCTTAAAATCGAGACCCTAATTCGGAAACCTTTGTCTGGGACGTTTGAAGTACGTGCTAAAAAATGGAGTCACGGTCGATGTTTTTCGAAACTTTTGTGGCGAATCATTAGTACTGATGATTTAGAATCGAATTTCGAAGAAACGGATAGCATAAAACAGTAAAATTGTGCTTAAAATCGAGACCCTAATTCGGTAACCTTAATCTGGGACGTTTGAAGTACGTGCTAAAAAAACGGAGTCACAGACGACGTTTTTAGAAACTTTTGTTGGGAATCATTAGGCCGAATGATTTAGAATAGAATTTCGAAGAAACGGAGTGCATAAAACAGAAAAAGAGTAATTAAAATCGATAACCTAATTCAGAAACCCAAATCTGGGACGTTTGAAGTCCGTGCTAAAAAACATGAGTCACGGTTCACGATTTTTGAAACTTTTGTGGCGAATCATTAGGCCTGATGATTTAGAATCGAAGAGACGGAGTGCATAAAAGAGTAAAAGAGTGCTTCAAATCGAGACCCTAATTGGGAAACCTTAATCTGGGACGTTTGAAGTACGTGCTAAAAAATGGAGTCACGGTCGATGTTTTTCGAAACTTTTGTGGCGAATCATTAGGACTGATGATTTCGAATCGAATTTTGAAGAAACGGATAGCATAAAACAGTAAAATAGTGCTTAAAATCGAGACCCTAATTCGGTAACCTTAATCTGGGACGTTTGAAGAACGTGCTAAAATAACCGAGTCACAGACGACGTTTTTCGAAACTTTTTTGGGGAATCATCGGCCGGATAATTTAGAATATAATTTTGAAGAAACGGAGTGCATAAAACAATTAAAGAGTGCTGAAAATCGAGACCCTATTTCGGAAACCTTAATATTGGACGTTTGAAGTACGTGCTAAAAAAACAGTGTCACGGACGACGTTTTTCGAAACTTTTGTTGGGAATCATTAGGCCGGATGTTTAGAATAGAATTTAGAAGAAACGGAGTGCATAAAAGAGTAAAAGGGTGCTTAAAATCGAGACCCTAATTCGGAAACCTTTGTCTGGGACGTTTGAAGTACGTGCTAAAAAATGGAGTCACGGTCGATGTTTTTCGAAACTTTTGTGGCGAATCATTAGTACTGATGATTTAGAATCGAATTTCGAAGAAACGGATAGCATAAAACAGTAAAATTGTGCTTAAAATCGAGACCCTAATTCGGTAACCTTAATCTGGGACGTTTGAAGTACGTGCTAAAAAAACGGAGTCACAGACGACGTTTTTAGAAACTTTTGTTGGGAATCATTAGGCCGAATGATTTAGAATACAATTTCGAAGAAACGGAGTGCATAAAATAGAAAAAGAGTAATTAAAATCGATAACCTAATTCAGAAACCCAAATCTGGGACGTTTGAAGTCCGTGCTAAAAAACATGAGTCACGGTTCACGATTTTTGAAACTTTTGTGGCGAATCATTAGGCCTGATGATTTAGAATCGAAGAGACGGAGTGCATAAAAGAGTAAAAGAGTGCTTCAAATCGAGACCCTAATTGGGAAACCTTAATCTGGGACGTTTGAAGTACGTGCTAAAAAATGGAGTCACGGTCGATGTTTTTCGAAACTTTTGTGGCGAATCATTAGGACTGATGATTTCGAATCGAATTTTGAAGAAACGGATAGCATAAAACAGTAAAATAGTGCTTAAAATCGAGACCCTAATTCGGTAACCTTAATCTGGGACGTTTGAAGAACGTGCTAAAATAACCGAGTCACAGACGACGTTTTTCGAAACTTTTTTGGGGAATCATCGGCCGGATAATTTAGAATATAATTTTGAAGAAACGGAGTGCATAAAACAATTAAAGAGTGCTGAAAATCGAGACCCTATTTCGGAAACCTTAATATTGGACGTTTGAAGTACGTGCTAAAAAAACAGTGTCACGGACGACGTTTTTCGAAACTTTTGTTGGGAATCATTAGGCCGGATGTTTAGAATAGAATTTAGAAGAAACGGAGTGCATAAAAGAGTAAAAGGGTGCTTAAAATCGAGACCCTAATTCGGAAACCTTTGTCTGGGACGTTTGAAGTACGTGCTAAAAAATGGAGTCACGGTCGATGTTTTTCGAAACTTTTGTGGCGAATCATTAGTACTGATGATTTAGAATCGAATTTCGAAGAAACGGATAGCATAAAACAGTAAAATTGTGCTTAAAATCGAGACCCTAATTCGGTAACCTTAATCTGGGACGTTTGAAGTACGTGCTAAAAAAACGGAGTCACAGACGACGTTTTTAGAAACTTTTGTTGGGAATCATTAGGCCGAATGATTTAGAATACAATTTCGAAGAAACGGAGTGCATAAAATAGAAAAAGAGTAATTAAAATCGATAACCTAATTCAGAAACCCAAATCTGGGACGTTTGAAGTCCGTGCTAAAAAACATGAGTCACGGTTCACGATTTTTGAAACTTTTGTGGCGAATCATTAGGCCTGATGATTTAGAATCGAAGAGACGGAGTGCATAAAAGAGTAAAAGAGTGCTTCAAATCGAGACCCTAATTGGGAAACCTTAATCTGGGACGTTTGAAGTACGTGCTAAAAAATGGAGTCACGGTCGATGTTTTTCGAAACTTTTGTGGCGAATCATTAGGACTGATGATTTCGAATCGAATTTTGAAGAAACGGATAGCATAAAACAGTAAAATAGTGCTTAAAATCGAGACCCTAATTCGGTAACCTTAATCTGGGACGTTTGAAGAACGTGCTAAAATAACCGAGTCACAAACGACGTTTTTCGAAACTTTTTTGGGGAATCATCGGCCGGATAATTTAGAATATAATTTTGAAGAAACGGAGTGCATAAAACAATTAAAGAGTGCTGAAAATCGAGACCCTATTTCGGAAACCTTAATATTGGACGTTTGAAGTACGTGCTAAAAAAACAGTGTCACGGACGACGTTTTTCGAAACTTTTGTTGGGAATCATTAGGCCGGATGTTTAGAATAGAATTTAGAAGAAACGGAGTGCATAAAAGAGTAAAAGGGTGCTTAAAATCGAGACCCTAATTCGGAAACCTTTGTCTGGGACATTTGAAGTACGTGCTAAAAAATGGAGTCACGGTCGATGTTTTTCGAAACTTTTGTGGCGAATCATTAGTACTGATGATTTAGAATCGAATTTCGAAGAAACGGATAGCATAAAACAGTAAAATTGTGCTTAAAATCGAGACCCTAATTCGGTAACCTTAATCTGGGACGTTTGAAGTACGTGCTAAAAAAACGGAGTCACAGACGACGTTTTTAGAAACTTTTGTTGGGAATCATTAGGCCGAATGATTTAGAATACAATTTCGAAGAAACGGAGTGCATAAAATAGAAAAAGAGTAATTAAAATCGATAACCTAATTCAGAAACCCAAATCTGGGACGTTTGAAGTCCGTGCTAAAAAACATGAGTCACGGTTCACGATTTTTGAAACTTTTGTGGCGAATCATTAGGCCTGATGATTTAGAATCGAAGAGACGGAGTGCATAAAAGAGTAAAAGAGTGCTTCAAATCGAGACCCTAATTGGGAAACCTTAATCTGGGACGTTTGAAGTACGTGCTAAAAAATGGAGTCACGGTCGATGTTTTTCGAAACTTTTGTGGCGAATCATTAGGACTGATGATTTCGAATCGAATTTTGAAGAAACGGATAGCATAAAACAGTAAAATAGTGCTTAAAATCGAGACCCTAATTCGGTAACCTTAATCTGGGACGTTTGAAGAACGTGCTAAAATAACCGAGTCACAGACGACGTTTTTCGAAACTTTTTTGGGGAATCATCGGCCGGATAATTTAGAATATAATTTTGAAGAAACGGAGTGCATAAAACAATTAAAGAGTGCTGAAAATCGAGACCCTATTTCGGAAACCTTAATATTGGACGTTTGAAGTACGTGCTAAAAAAACAGTGTCACGGACGACGTTTTTCGAAACTTTTGTTGGGAATCATTAGGCCGGATGTTTAGAATAGAATTTAGAAGAAACGGAGTGCATAAAAGAGTAAAAGGGTGCTTAAAATCGAGACCCTAATTCGGAAACCTTTGTCTGGGACGTTTGAAGTACGTGCTAAAAAATGGAGTCACGGTCGATGTTTTTCGAAACTTTTGTGGCGAATCATTAGTACTGATGATTTAGAATCGAATTTCGAAGAAACGGATAGCATAAAACAGTTAAAGAGTGCTTAAAATCGAGACCCTAATTCGAAAACCTTAATCTGGGACGTTTGAAGTACGTTCTAAAAAAACCGAGTCACGGACGACGTTTTTCGAAACTTTTGTTGGGAATCATTAGGCCGAATGATTTAGAATAAAATTTCGAAGAAACGGAGTGCATAAAACAGAAAAAGAGTAATTAAAATCGAGAACCGAATTCAGAAACCCAAATCTGGGACGTTTGAAGTCCGTGCTAAAAAATGGAGTCACGGTCGATGTTTTTCGAAACTTTTGTGGCGAATCATTAGTACTGATGATTTAGAATCGAATTTCGAAGAAACGGATAGCATAAAACAGTAAAAGAGTGCTTAAAATCGAGACCCTAATTCGAAAACCTTAATCTGGGACGTTTGAAGTACGTTCTAAAAAAACGGAGTCACAGACGACGTTTTTAGAAACTTTTTTGGGGAATCATTCGGCCGGATAATTTAGAATAGAATTTCGAAGAAACGGAGTGCATAAAACAATTAAAGGGTGCTGAAAATCGAGACCCTAATTCGGAAACCTTAATATTGGACGTTTGAAGTACGTGCTAAAAAAACAGTGTCACGGACGACGTTTTTCGAAACTTTTGTTGGGAATCATTAGGCCGGATGTTTAGAATAGAATTTAGAAGAAACGGAGTGCATAAAAGAGTAAAAGGGTGCTTAAAATCGAGACCCTAATTCGGAAACCTTTGTCTGGGACGTTTGAAGTACGTGCTAAAAAATGGAGTCACGGTCGATGTTTTTCGAAACTTTTGTGGCGAATCATTAGGACTGATGATTTAGAATCAAATTTTGAAGAAACGGATAGCATAAAACAGTAAAATAGTGCTTAAAATCGAGACCCTAATTCGGTAACCTTAATCTGGGACGTTTGAAGTACGTTCTAATAAAACCGAGTAACGGTCGACGTTTTTCGAAACTTTTTTGGGGAATCATTCGGCCGGATAATTTAGAATAGAATTTCGAAGAAACGGAGTGCATAAAACAATTAAAGGGTGCTGAAAATCGAGACCCTAATTCGGAAACCTTAATATTGGACGTTTGAAGTACGTGCTAAAAAAACAGTGTCACGGACGACGTTTTTCGAAACTTTTGTTGGGAATCATTAGGCCGGATGTTTAGAATAGAATTTAGAAGAAACGGAGTGCATAAAAGAGTAAAAGGGTGCTTAAAATCGAGACCCTAATTCGGAAACCTTTGTCTGGGACGTTTGAAGTACGTGCTAAAAAATGGAGTCACGGTCGATGTTTTTCGAAACTTTTGTGGCGAATCATTAGTACTGATGATTTAGAATCGAATTTCGAAGAAACGGATAGCATAAAACAGTAAAATTGTGCTTAAAATCGAGACCCTAATTCGGTAACCTTAATCTGGGACGTTTGAAGTACGTGCTAAAAAAACGGAGTCACAGACGACGTTTTTAGAAACTTTTGTTGGGAATCATTAGGCCGAATGATTTAGAATAGAATTTCGAAGAAACGGAGTGCATAAAACAGAAAAAGAGTAATTAAAATCGATAACCTAATTCAGAAACCCAAATCTGGGACGTTTGAAGTCCGTGCTAAAAAATGGAGTCACGGTCGATGTTTTTCGAAACTTTTGTGGCGAATCATTAGTACTGATGATTTAGAATCGAATTTCGAAGAAACGGATAGCATAAAACAGTAAAAGAGTGCTTAAAATCGAGACCCTAATTCGAAAACCTTAATCTGGGACGTTTGAAGTACGTTCTAAAAAAACGGAGTCACAGACGACGTTTTTAGAAACTTTTTTGGGGAATCATTCGGCCGGATAATTTAGAATAGAATTTCGAAGAAACGGAGTGCATAAAACAATTAAAGGGTGCTGAAAATCGAGACCCTAATTCGGAAACCTTAATATTGGACGTTTGAAGTACGTGCTAAAAAAACAGTGTCACGGACGACGTTTTTCGAAACTTTTGTTGGGAATCATTAGGCCGTATGTTTAGAATAGAATTTAGAAGAAACGGAGTGCATAAAAGAGTAAAAGGGTGCTTAAAATCGAGACCCTAATTCGGAAACCTTTGTCTGGGACGTTTGAAGTACGTGCTAAAAAATGGAGTCACGGTCGATGTTTTTCGAAACTTTTGTGGCGAATCATTAGGACTGATGATTTAGAATCGAATTTTGAAGAAACGGATAGCATAAAACAGTAAAATAGTGCTTAAAATCGAGACCCTAATTCGGTAACCTTAATCTGGGACGTTTGAAGTACGTTCTAATAAAACCGAGTAACGGTCGACGTTTTTCGAAACTTTTTTGGGGAATCATTCGGCCGGATAATTTAGAATAGAATTTCGAAGAAACGGAGTGCATAAAACAATTAAAGGGTGCTGAAAATCGAGACCCTAATTCGGAAACCTTAATATTGGACGTTTGAAGTACGTGCTAAAAAAACAGTGTCACGGACGACGTTTTTCGAAACTTTTGTTGGGAATCATTAGGCCGGATGTTTAGAATAGAATTTAGAAGAAACGGAGTGCATAAAAGAGTAAAAGGGTGCTTAAAATCGAGACCCTAATTCGGAAACCTTTGTCTGGGACGTTTGAAGTACGTGCTAAAAAATGGAGTCACGGTCGATGTTTTTCGAAACTTTTGTGGCGAATCATTAGTACTGATGATTTAGAATCGAATTTCGAAGAAACGGATAGCATAAAACAGTAAAATTGTGCTTAAAATCGAGACCCTAATTCGGTAACCTTAATCTGGGACGTTTGAAGTACGTGCTAAAAAAACGGAGTCACAGACGACGTTTTTAGAAACTTTTGTTGGGAATCATTAGGCCGAATGATTTAGAATAGAATTTCGAAGAAACGGAGTGCATAAAACAGAAAAAGAGTAATTAAAATCGATAACCTAATTCAGAAACCCAAATCTGGGACGTTTGAAGTCCGTGCTAAAAAACATGAGTCACGGTTCACGATTTTTGAAACTTTTGTGGCGAATCATTAGGCCTGATGATTTAGAATCGAAGAGACGGAGTGCATAAAAGAGTAAAAGAGTGCTTCAAATCGAGACCCTAATTGGGAAACCTTAATCTGGGACGTTTGAAGTACGTGCTAAAAAATGGAGTCACGGTCGATGTTTTTCGAAACTTTTGTGGCGAATCATTAGGACTGATGATTTAGAATCGAATTTTGAAGAAACGGATAGCATAAAACAGTAAAATAGTGCTTAAAATCGAGACCCTAATTCGGTAACCTTAATCTGGGACGTTTGAAGAACGTGCTAAAATAACCGAGTCACAGACGACGTTTTTCGAAACTTTTTTGGGGAATCATCGGCCGGATAATTTAGAATATAATTTTGAAGAAACGGAGTGCATAAAACAATTAAAGAGTGCTGAAAATCGAGACCCTATTTCGGAAACCTTAATATTGGACGTTTGAAGTACGTGCTAAAAAAACAGTGTCACGGACGACGTTTTTCAAAACTTTTGTTGGGAATCATTAGGCCGGATGTTTAGAATAGAATTTAGAAGAAACGGAGTGCATAAAAGAGTAAAAGGGTGCTTAAAATCGAGACCCTAATTCGGAAACCTTTGTCTGGGACGTTTGAAGTACGTGCTAAAAAATGGAGTCACGGTCGATGTTTTTCGAAACTTTTGTGGCGAATCATTAGTACTGATGATTTAGAATCGAATTTCGAAGAAACGGATAGCATAAAACAGTTAAAGAGTGCTTAAAATCGAGACCCTAATTCGAAAACCTTAATCTGGGACGTTTGAAGTACGTTCTAAAAAAACCGAGTCACGGACGACGTTTTTCGAAACTTTTGTTGGGAATCATTAGGCCGAATGATTTAGAATAAAATTTCGAAGAAACGGAGTGCATAAAACAGAAAAAGAGTAATTAAAATCAAGAACCGAATTCAGAAACCCAAATCTGGGACGTTTGAAGTCCGTGCTAAAAAACACGAGTCACGGTTCACGATTTTTGAAACTTTTGTGGCGAATCATTAGGCCTGATGATTTAGAATCGAAGAGACGGAGTGCATAAAAGAGTAAAATAGTGCTTCAAATCAAGACCCTAATTTGGAAACCTTAATCTGGGACGTTTGAAGTACGTGCTAAAAAATGGAGTCACGGTCGATGTTTTTCGAAACTTTTGTGGCGAATCATTAGGACTGATGATTTAGAATCGAATTTTGAAGAAACGGATAGCATAAAACAGTAAAATAGTGCTTAAAATCGAGACCCTAATTCGGTAACCTTAATCTGGGACGTTTCAAGTACGTTCTAAAAAAACCGAGTAACGGTCGACGTTTTTCGAAACTTTTTTGGGGAATCATTCGGCCGGATAATTTAGAATAGAATTTCGAAGAAACGGAGTGCATAAAACAATTAAAGGGTGCTGAAAATCGAGACCCTAATTCGGAAACCTTAATATTGGACGTTTGAAGTACGTGCTAAAAAAACAGTGTCACGGACGACGTTTTTCGAAACTTTTGTTGGGAATCATTAGGCCGGATGTTTAGAATAGAATTTAGAAGAAACGGAGTGCATAAAAGAGTAAAAGGGTGCTTAAAATCGAGACCCTAATTCGTAAACCTTTGTCTGGGACGTTTGAAGTACGTGCTAAAAAATGGAGTCACGGTCGATGTTTTTCGAAACTTTTGTGGCGAATCATTAGTACTGATGATTTAGAATCGAATTTCGAAGAAACGGATAGCATAAAACAGTAAAATTGTGCTTAAAATCGAGACCCTAATTCGGTAACCTTAATCTGGGACGTTTGAAGTACGTGCTAAAAAAACGGAGTCACAGACGACGTTTTTAGAAACTTTTGTTGGGAATCATTAGGCCGAATGATTTAGAATAAAATTTCGAAGAAACAGAGTGCATAAAATAGAAAAAGAGTAATTAAAATCGATAACCTAATTCAGAAACCCAAATCTGGGACGTTTGAAGTCCGTGCTAAAAAACATGAGTCACGGTTCACGATTTTTGAAACTTTTGTGGCGAATCATTAGGCCTGATGATTTAGAATCGAAGAGACGGAGTGCATAAAAGAGTAAAAGAGTGCTTCAAATCGAGACCCTAATTGGGAAACCTTAATCTGGGACGTTTGAAGTACGTGCTAAAAAATGGAGTCACGGTCGATGTTTTTCGAAACTTTTGTGGCGAATCATTAGGACTGATGATTTCGAATCGAATTTTGAAGAAACGGATAGCATAAAACAGTAAAATAGTGCTTAAAATCGAGACCCTAATTCGGTAACCTTAATCTGGGACGTTTGAAGAACGTGCTAAAATAACCGAGTCACAGACGACGTTTTTCGAAACTTTTTTGGGGAATCATCGGCCGGATAATTTAGAATATAATTTTGAAGAAACGGAGTGCATAAAACAATTAAAGAGTGCTGAAAATCGAGACCCTATTTCGGAAACCTTAATATTGGACGTTTGAAGTACGTGCTAAAAAAACAGTGTCACGGACGACGTTTTTCGAAACTTTTGTTGGGAATCATTAGGCCGGATGTTTAGAATAGAATTTAGAAGAAACGGAGTGCATAAAAGAGTAAAAGGGTGCTTAAAATCGAGACCCTAATTCGGAAACCTTTGTCTGGGACGTTTGAAGTACGTGCTAAAAAATGGAGTCACGGTCGATGTTTTTCGAAACTTTTGTGGCGAATCATTAGTACTGATGATTTAGAATCGAATTTCGAAGAAACGGATAGCATAAAACAGTAAAATTGTGCTTAAAATCGAGACCCTAATTCGGTAACCTTAATCTGGGACGTTTGAAGTACGTGCTAAAAAAACGGAGTCACAGACGACGTTTTTAGAAACTTTTGTTGGGAATCATTAGGCCGAATGATTTAGAATAGAATTTCGAAGAAATGGAGTGCATAAAACAGAAAAAGAGTAATTAAAATCGATAACCTAATTCAGAAACCCAAATCTGGGACGTTTGGAGTCCGTGCTAAAAAACATGAGTCACGGTTCACGATTTTTGAAACTTTTGTGGCGAATCATTAGGCCTGATGATTTAGAATCGAAGAGACGGAGTGCATAAAAGAGTAAAAGAGTGCTTCAAATCGAGACCCTAATTGGGAAACCTTAATCTGGGACGTTTGAAGTACGTGCTAAAAAATGGAGTCACGGTCGATGTTTTTCGAAACTTTTGTGGCGAATCATTAGGACTGATGATTTAGAATCGAATTTTGAAGAAACGGATAGCATAAAACAGTAAAATAGTGCTTAAAATCGAGACCCTAATTCGGTAACCTTAATCTGGGACGTTTGAAGAACGTGCTAAAATAACCGAGTCACAGACGACGTTTTTCGAAACTTTTTTGGGGAATCATCGGCCGGATAATTTAGAATATAATTTTGAAGAAACGGAGTGCATAAAACAATTAAAGAGTGCTGAAAATCGAGACCCTATTTCGGAAACCTTAATATTGGACGTTTGAAGTACGTGCTAAAAAAACAGTGTCACGGACGACGTTTTTCGAAACTTTTGTTGGGAATCATTAGGCCGGATGTTTAGAATAGAATTTAGAAGAAACGGAGTGCATAAAAGAGTAAAAGGGTGCTTAAAATCGAGACCCTAATTCGGAAACCTTTGTCTGGGACGTTTGAAGTACGTGCTAAAAAATGGAGTCACGGTCGATGTTTTTCGAAACTTTTGTGGCGAATCATTAGTACTGATGATTTAGAATCGAATTTCGAAGAAACGGATAGCATAAAACAGTAAAAGAGTGCTTAAAATCGAGACCCTAATTCGAAAACCTTAATCTGGGACGTTTGAAGTACGTTCTAAAAAAACGGAGTCACAGACGACGTTTTTAGAAACTTTTTTGGGGAATCATTCGGCCGGATAATTTAGAATAGAATTTCGAAGAAACGGAGTGCATAAAACAATTAAAGGGTGCTGAAAATCGAGACCCTAATTCGGAAACCTTAATATTGGACGTTTGAAGTACGTGCTAAAAAAACAGTGTCACGGACGACGTTTTTCGAAACTTTTGTTGGGAATCATTAGGCCGGATGTTTAGAATAGAATTTAGAAGAAACGGAGTGCATAAAAGAGTAAAAGGGTGCTTAAAATCGAGACCCTAATTCGGAAACCTTTGTCTGGGACGTTTGAAGTACGTGCTAAAAAATGGAGTCACGGTCGATGTTTTTCGAAACTTTTGTGGCGAATCATTAGTACTGATGATTTAGAATCGAATTTCGAAGAAACGGATAGCATAAAACAGTAAAAGAGTGCTTAAAATCGAGACCCTAATTCGAAAACCTTAATCTGGGACGTTTGAAGTACGTTCTAAAAAAACGGAGTCACAGACGACGTTTTTAGAAACTTTTTTGGGGAATCATTCGGCCGGATAATTTAGAATAGAATTTCGAAGAAACGGAGTGCATAAAACAATTAAAGGGTGCTGAAAATCGAGACCCTAATTCGGAAACCTTAATATTGGACGTTTGAAGTACGTGCTAAAAAAACAGTGTCACGGACGACGTTTTTCGAAACTTTTGTTGGGAATCATTAGGCCGGATGTTTAGAATAGAATTTAGAAGAAACGGAGTGCATAAAAGAGTAAAAGGGTGCTTAAAATCGAGACCCTAATTCGGAAACCTTTGTCTGGGACGTTTGAAGTACGTGCTAAAAAATGGAGTCACGGTCGATGTTTTTCGAAACTTTTGTGGCGAATCATTAGGACTGATGATTTAGAATCGAATTTTGATGAAACGGATAGCATAAAACAGTAAAATAGTGCTTAAAATCGAGACCCTAATTCGGTAACCTTAATCTGGGACGTTTGAAGTACGTTCTAATAAAACCGAGTAACGGTCGACGTTTTTCGAAACTTTTTTGGGGAATCATTCGGCCGGATAATTTAGAATAGAATTTCGAAGAAACGGAGTGCATAAAACAATTAAAGGGTGCTGAAAATCGAGACCCTAATTCGGAAACCTTAATATTGGACGTTTGAAGTACGTGCTAAAAAAACAGTGTCACGGACGACGTTTTTCTAAACTTTTGTTGGGAATCATTAGGCCGGATGTTTAGAATAGAATTTAGAAGAAACGGAGTGCATAAAAGAGTAAAAGGGTGCTTAAAATCGAGACCCTAATTCGGAAACCTTTGTCTGGGACGTTTGAAGTACGTGCTAAAAAATGGAGTCACGGTCGATGTTTTTCGAAACTTTTGTGGCGAATCATTAGTACTGATGATTTAGAATCGAATTTCGAAGAAACGGATAGCATAAAACAGTAAAATTGTGCTTAAAATCGAGACCCTAATTCGGTAACCTTAATCTGGGACGTTTGAAGTACGTGCTAAAAAAACGGAGTCACAGACGACGTTTTTAGAAACTTTTGTTGGGAATCATTAGGCCGAATGATTTAGAATAGAATTTCGAAGAAACGGAGTGCATAAAACAGAAAAAGAGTAATTAAAATCGATAACCTAATTCAGAAACCCAAATCTGGGACGTTTGAAGTCCGTGCTAAAAAACATGAGTCACGGTTCACGATTTTTGAAACTTTTGTGGCGAATCATTAGGCCTGATGATTTAGAATCGAAGAGACGGAGTGCATAAAAGAGTAAAAGAGTGCTTCAAATCGAGACCCTAATTGGGAAACCTTAATCTGGGACGTTTGAAGTACGTGCTAAAAAATGGAGTCACGGTCGATGTTTTTCGAAACTTTTGTGGCGAATCATTAGGACTGATGATTTAGAATCGAATTTTGAAGAAACGGATAGCATAAAACAGTAAAATAGTGCTTAAAATCGAGACCCTAATTCGGTAACCTTAATCTGGGACGTTTGAAGAACGTGCTAAAATAACCGAGTCACAGACGACGTTTTTCGAAACTTTTTTGGGGAATCATCGGCCGGATAATTTAGAATATAATTTTAAAGAAACGGAGTGCATAAAACAATTAAAGAGTGCTGAAAATCGAGACCCTATTTCGGAAACCTTAATATTGGACGTTTGAAGTACGTGCTAAAAAAACAGTGTCACGGACGGCGTTTTTCGAAACTTTTGTTGGGAATCATTAGGCCGGATGTTTAGAATAGAATTTAGAAGAAACGGAGTGCATAAAAGAGTAAAAGGGTGCTTAAAATCGAGACCCTAATTCGGAAACCTTTGTCTGGGACGTTTGAAGTACGTGCTAAAAAATGGAGTCACGGTCGATGTTTTTCGAAACTTTTGTGGCGAATCATTAGTACTGATGATTTAGAATCGAATTTCGAAGAAACGGATAGCATAAAACAGTTAAAGAGTGCTTAAAATCGAGACCCTAATTCGAAAACCTTAATCTGGGACGTTTGAAGTACGTTCTAAAAAAACCGAGTCACGGACGACGTTTTTCGAAACTTTTGTTGGGAATCATTAGGCCGAATGATTTAGAATAAAATTTCGAAGAAACGGAGTGCATAAAACAGAAAAAGAGTAATTAAAATCGAGAACCGAATTCAGAAACCCAAATCTGGGACGTTTGAAGTCCGTGCTAAAAAACACGAGTCACGGTTCACGATTTTTGAAACTTTTGTGGCGAATCATTAGGCCTGATGATTTAGAATCGAAGAGACGGAGTGCATAAAAGAGTAAAAGAGTGCTTCAAATCAAGACCCTAATTTGGAAACCTTAATCTGGGACGTTTGAAGTACGTGCTAAAAAATGGAGTCACGGTCGATGTTTTTCGAAACTTTTGTGGCGAATCATTAGGACTGATGATTTAGAATCGAATTTTGAAGAAACGGATAGCATAAAACAGTAAAATAGTGCTTAAAATCGAGACCCTAATTCGGTAACCTTAATCTGGGACGTTTGAAGTACGTTCTAAAAAAACCGAGTAACGGTCGACGTTTTTCGAAACTTTTTTGGGGAATCATTCGGCCGGATAATTTAGAATAGAATTTCGAAGAAACGGAGTGCATAAAACAATTAAAGGGTGCTGAAAATCGAGACCCTAATTCGGAAACCTTAATATTGGACGTTTGAAGTACGTGCTAAAAAAACAGTGTCACGGACGACGTTTTTCGAAACTTTTGTTGGGAATCATTAGGCCGGATGTTTAGAATAGAATTTAGAAGAAACGGAGTGCATAAAAGAGTAAAAGGGTGCTTAAAATCGAGACCCTAATTCGGAAACCTTTGTCTGGGACGTTTGAAGTACGTGCTAAAAAATGGAGTCACGGTCGATGTTTTTCGAAACTTTTGTGGCGAATCATTAGGACTGATGATTTAGAATCGAATTTTGAAGAAACGGATAGCATAAAACAGTAAAATAGTGCTTAAAATCGAGACCCTAATTCGGTAACCTTAATCTGGGACGTTTGAAGAACGTGCTAAAATAACCGAGTCACAGACGACGTTTTTCGAAACTTTTTTGGGGAATCATCGGCCGGATAATTTAGAATATAATTTTAAAGAAACGGAGTGCATAAAACAATTAAAGAGTGCTGAAAATCGAGACCCTATTTCGGAAACCTTAATATTGGACGTTTGAAGTACGTGCTAAAAAAACAGTGTCACGGACGGCGTTTTTCGAAACTTTTGTTGGGAATCATTAGGCCGGATGTTTAGAATAGAATTTAGAAGAAACGGAGTGCATAAAAGAGTAAAAGGGTGCTTAAAATCGAGACCCTAATTCGGAAACCTTTGTCTGGGACGTTTGAAGTACGTGCTAAAAAATGGAGTCACGGTCGATGTTTTTCGAAACTTTTGTGGCGAATCATTAGTACTGATGATTTAGAATCGAATTTCGAAGAAACGGATAGCATAAAACAGTTAAAGAGTGCTTAAAATCGAGACCCTAATTCGAAAACCTTAATCTGGGACGTTTGAAGTACGTTCTAAAAAAACCGAGTCACGGACGACGTTTTTCGAAACTTTTGTTGGGAATCATTAGGCCGAATGATTTAGAATAAAATTTCGAAGAAACGGAGTGCATAAAACAGAAAAAGAGTAATTAAAATCGAGAACCGAATTCAGAAACCCAAATCTGGGACGTTTGAAGTCCGTGCTAAAAAACACGAGTCACGGTTCACGATTTTTGAAACTTTTGTGGCGAATCATTAGGCCTGATGATTTAGAATCGAAGAGACGGAGTGCATAAAAGAGTAAAAGAGTGCTTCAAATCAAGACCCTAATTTGGAAACCTTAATCTGGGACGTTTGAAGTACGTGCTAAAAAATGGAGTCACGGTCGATGTTTTTCGAAACTTTTGTGGCGAATCATTAGGACTGATGATTTAGAATCGAATTTTGAAGAAACGGATAGCATAAAACAGTAAAATAGTGCTTAAAATCGAGACCCTAATTCGGTAACCTTAATCTGGGACGTTTGAAGTACGTTCTAAAAAAACCGAGTAACGGTCGACGTTTTTCGAAACTTTTTTGGGGAATCATTCGGCCGGATAATTTAGAATAGAATTTCGAAGAAACGGAGTGCATAAAACAATTAAAGGGTGCTGAAAATCGAGACCCTAATTCGGAAACCTTAATATTGGACGTTTGAAGTACGTGCTAAAAAAACAGTGTCACGGACGACGTTTTTCGAAACTTTTGTTGGGAATCATTAGGCCGGATGTTTAGAATAGAATTTAGAAGAAACGGAGTGCATAAAAGAGTAAAAGGGTGCTTAAAATCGAGACCCTAATTCGGAAACCTTTGTCTGGGACGTTTGAAGTACGTGCTAAAAAATGGAGTCACGGTCGATGTTTTTCGAAACTTTTGTGGCGAATCATTAGGACTGATGATTTAGAATCGAATTTTGAAGAAACGGATAGCATAAAACAGTAAAATAGTGCTTAAAATCGAGACCCTAATTCGGTAACCTTAATCTGGGACGTTTGAAGAACGTGCTAAAATAACCGAGTCACAGACGACGTTTTTCGAAACTTTTTTGGGGAATCATCGGCCGGATAATTTAGAATATAATTTTAAAGAAACGGAGTGCATAAAACAATTAAAGAGTGCTGAAAATCGAGACCCTATTTCGGAAACCTTAATATTGGACGTTTGAAGTACGTGCTAAAAAAACAGTGTCACGGACGGCGTTTTTCGAAACTTTTGTTGGGAATCATTAGGCCGGATGTTTAGAATAGAATTTAGAAGAAACGGAGTGCATAAAAGAGTAAAAGGGTGCTTAAAATCGAGACCCTAATTCGGAAACCTTTGTCTGGGACGTTTGAAGTACGTGCTAAAAAATGGAGTCACGGTCGATGTTTTTCGAAACTTTTGTGGCGAATCATTAGTACTGATGATTTAGAATCGAATTTCGAAGAAACGGATAGCATAAAACAGTTAAAGAGTGCTTAAAATCGAGACCCTAATTCGAAAACCTTAATCTGGGACGTTTGAAGTACGTTCTAAAAAAACCGAGTCACGGACGACGTTTTTCGAAACTTTTGTTGGGAATCATTAGAACGAATGATTTAGAATAAAATTTCGAAGAAACGGAGTGCATAAAACAGAAAAAGAGTAATTAAAATCGAGAACCGAATTCAGAAACCCAAATCTGGGACGTTTGAAGTCCGTGCTAAAAAACACGAGTCACGGTTCACGATTTTTGAAACTTTTGTGGCGAATCATTAGGCCTGATGATTTAGAATCGAAGAGACGGAGTGCATAAAAGAGTAAAAGAGTGCTTCAAATCAAGACCCTAATTTGGAAACTTTAATCTGGGACGTTTGAAGTACGTGCTAAAAAATGGAGTCACGGTCGATGTTTTTCGAAACTTTTGTGGCGAATCATTAGGACTGATGATTTAGAATCGAATTTTGAAGAAACGGATAGCATAAAACAGTAAAATAGTGCTTAAAATCGAGACCCTAATTCGGTAACCTTAATCTGGGACGTTTGAAGTACGTTCTAAAAAAACCGAGTAACGGTCGACGTTTTTCGAAACTTTTTTGGGGAATCATTCGGCCGGATAATTTAGAATAGAATTTCGAAGAAACGGAGTGCATAAAACAATTAAAGGGTGCTGAAAATCGAGACCCTAATTCGGAAACCTTAATATTGGACGTTTGAAGTACGTGCTAAAAAAACAGTGTCACGGACGACGTTTTTCGAAACTTTTGTTGGGAATCATTAGGCCGGATGTTTAGAATAGAATTTAGAAGAAACGGAGTGCATAAAAGAGTAAAAGGGTGCTTAAAATCGAGACCCTAATTCGGAAACCTTTGTCTGGGACGTTTGAAGTACGTGCTAAAAAATGGAGTCACGGTCGATGTTTTTCGAAACTTTTGTGGCGAATCATTAGTACTGATGATTTAGAATCGAATTTCGAAGAAACGGATAGCATAAAACAGTAAAATTGTGCTTAAAATCGAGACCCTAATTCGGTAACCTTAATCTGGGACGTTTGAAGTACGTGCTAAAAAAACGGAGTCACAGACGACGTTTTTAGAAACTTTTGTTGGGAATCATTAGGCCGAATGATTTAGAATAGAATTTCGAAGAAACGGAGTGCATAAAACAGAAAAAGAGTAATTAAAATCGATAACCTAATTCAGAAACCCAAATCTGGGACGTTTGAAGTCCGTGCTAAAAAACACGAGTCACGGTTCACGATTTTTGAAACTTTTGTGGCGAATCATTAGGCCTGATGATTTATAATCGAAGAGACGGAGTGCATAAAAGAGTAAAAGAGTGCTTCAAATCGAGACCCTAATTGGGAAACCTTAATCTGGGACGTTTGAAGCACGTGCTAAAAAATGGAGTCACGGTCGATGTTTTTCGAAACTTTTGTGGCGAATCATTAGGACTGATGATTTAGAATCGAATTTTGAAGAAACGGATAGCATAAAACAGTAAAATAGTGCTTAAAATCGAGACCCTAATTCGGTAACCTTAATCTGGGACGTTTGAAGAACGTGCTAAAATAACCGAGTCACAGACGACGTTTTTCGAAACTTTTTTGGGGAATCATCGGCCGGATAATTTAGAATATAATTTTGAAGAAACGGAGTGCATAAAACAATTAAAGAGTGCTGAAAATCGAGACCCTATTTCGGAAACCTTAATATTGGACGTTTGAAGTACGTGCTAAAAAAACAGTGTCACGGACGACGTTTTTCGAAACTTTTGTTGGGAATCATTAGGCCGGATGTTTAGAATAGAATTTAGAAGAAACGGAGTGCATAAAAGAGTAAAAGGGTGCTTAAAATCGAGACCCTAATTCGGAAACCTTTGTCTGGGACGTTTGAAGTACGTGCTAAAAAATGGAGTCACGGTCGATGTTTTTCGAAACTTTTGTGGCGAATCATTAGTACTGATGATTTAGAATCGAATTTCGAAGAAACGGATAGCATAAAACAGTTAAAGAGTGCTTAAAATCGAGACCCTAATTCGAAAACCTTAATCTGGGACGTTTGAAGTACGTTCTAAAAAAACCGAGTCACGGACGACGTTTTTCGAAACTTTTGTTGGGAATCATTAGGCCGAATGATTTAGAATAAAATTTCGAAGAAACGGAGTGCATAAAACAGAAAAAGAGTAATTAAAATCGAGAACCGAATTCTGAAACCCAAATCTGGGACGTTTGAAGTCCGTGCTAAAAAATGGAGTCACGGTCGATGTTTTTCGAAACTTTTGTGGCGAATCATTAGTACTGATGATTTAGAATCGAATTTCGAAGAAACGGATAGCATAAAACAGTAAAAGAGTGCTTAAAATCGAGACCCTAATTCGAAAACCTTAATCTGGGACGTTTGAAGTACGTTCTAAAAAAACCGAGTCACGGACGACGTTTTTCGAAACTTTTGTTGGGAATCATTAGGCCGAATGATTTAGAATAAAATTTCGAAGAAACGGAGTGCATAAAACAAAAAAAGAGTAATTAAAATCGAGAACCTAATTCAGAAACCCAAATCTGGGACGTTTGAAGTCCGTGCTAAAAAACACGAGTCACGGTTCACGATTTTTGAAACTTTTGTGGCGAATCATTAGGCCTGATGATTTATAATCGAAGAGACGGAGTGCATAAAAGAGTAAAAGAGTGCTTCAAATCGAGACCCTAATTGGGAAACCTTAATCTGGGACGTTTGAAGCACGTGCTAAAAAATGGAGTCACGGTCGATGTTTTTCGAAACTTTTGTGGCGAATCATTAGGACTGATGATTTAGAATCGAATTTTGAAGAAACGGATAGCATAAAACAGTAAAATAGTGCTTAAAATCGAGACCCTAATTCGGTAACCTTAATCTGGGACGTTTGAAGAACGTGCTAAAATAACCGAGTCACAGACGACGTTTTTCGAAACTTTTTTGGGGAATCATCGGCCGGATAATTTAGAATATAATTTTGAAGAAACGGAGTGCATAAAACAATTAAAGAGTGCTGAAAATCGAGACCCTATTTCGGAAACCTTAATATTGGACGTTTGAAGTACGTGCTAAAAAAACAGTGTCACGGACGACGTTTTTCGAAACTTTTGTTGGGAATCATTAGGCCGGATGTTTAGAATAGAATTTAGAAGAAACGGAGTGCATAAAAGAGTAAAAGGGTGCTTAAAATCGAGACCCTAATTCGGAAACCTTTGTCTGGGACGTTTGAAGTACGTGCTAAAAAATGGAGTCACGGTCGATGTTTTTCGAAACTTTTGTGGCGAATCATTAGTACTGATGATTTAGAATCGAATTTCGAAGAAACGGATAGCATAAAACAGTAAAATTGTGCTTAAAATCGAGACCCTAATTCGGTAACCTTAATCTGGGACGTTTGAAGTACGTGCTAAAAAAACGGAGTCACAGACGACGTTTTTAGAAACTTTTGTTGGGAATCATTAGGCCGAATGATTTAGAATAGAATTTCGAAGAAACGGAGTGCATAAAACAGAAAAAGAGTAATTAAAATCGATAACCTAATTCAGAAACCCAAATCTGGGACGTTTGAAGTCCGTGCTAAAAAACATGAGTCACGGTTCACGATTTTTGAAACTTTTGTGGCGAATCATTAGGCCTGATGATTTAGAATCGAAGAGACGGAGTGCATAAAAGAGTAAAAGAGTGCTTCAAATCGAGACCCTAATTGGGAAACCTTAATCTGGGACGTTTGAAGTACGTGCTAAAAAATGGAGTCACGGTCGATGTTTTTCGAAACTTTTGTGGCGAATCATTAGGACTGATGATTTAGAATCGAATTTTGAAGAAACGGATAGCATAAAACAGTAAAATAGTGCTTAAAATCGAGACCCTAATTCGGTAACCTTAATCTGGGACGTTTGAAGAACGTGCTAAAATAACCGAGTCACAGACGACGTTTTTCGAAACTTTTTTGGGGAATCATCGGCCGGATAATTTAGAATATAATTTTGAAGAAACGGAGTGCATAAAACAATTAAAGAGTGCTGAAAATCGAGACCCTATTTCGGAAACCTTAATATTGGACGTTTGAAGTACGTGCTAAAAAAACAGTGTCACGGACGACGTTTTTCGAAACTTTTGTTGGGAATCATTAGGCCGGATGTTTAGAATAGAATTTAGAAGAAACGGAGTGCATAAAAGAGTAAAAGGGTGCTTAAAATCGAGACCCTAATTCGGAAACCTTTGTCTGGGACGTTTGAAGTACGTGCTAAAAAATGGAGTCACGGTCGATGTTTTTCGAAACTTTTGTGGCGAATCATTAGTACTGATGATTTAGAATCGAATTTCGAAGAAACGGATAGCATAAAACAGTAAAATAGTGCTTAAAATCGAGACCCTAATTCGGTAACCTTAATCTGGGACGTTTGAAGTACGTGCTAAAAAAACGGAGTCACAGACGACGTTTTTAGAAACTTTTGTTGGGAATCATTAGGCCGAATGATTTAGAATAGAATTTCGAAGAAACGGAGTGCATAAAACAGAAAAAGAGTAATTAAAATCGATAACCTAATTCAGAAACCCAAATCTGGGACGTTTGAAGTCCGTGCTAAAAAACATGAGTCACGGTTCACGATTTTTGAAACTTTTGTGGCGAATCATTAGGCCTGATGATTTAGAATCGAAGAGACGGAGTGCATAAAAGAGTAAAAGAGTGCTTCAAATCGAGACCCTAATTGGGAAACCTTAATCTGGGACGTTTGAAGTACGTGCTAAAAAATGGAGTCACGGTCGATGTTTTTCGAAACTTTTGTGGCGAATCATTAGGACTGATGATTTAGAATCGAATTTTGAAGAAACGGATAGCATAAAACAGTAAAATAGTGCTTAAAATCGAGACCCTAATTCGGTAACCTTAATCTGGGACGTTTGAAGAACGTGCTAAAATAACCGAGTCACAGACGACGTTTTTCGAAACTTTTTTGGGGAATCATCGGCCGGATAATTTAGAATATAATTTTGAAGAAACGGAGTGCATAAAACAATTAAAGAGTGCTGAAAATCGAGACCCTATTTCGGAAACCTTAATATTGGACGTTTGAAGTACGTGCTAAAAAAACAGTGTCACGGACGACGTTTTTCGAAACTTTTGTTGGGAATCATTAGGCCGGATGTTTAGAATAGAATTTAGAAGAAACGGAGTGCATAAAAGAGTAAAAGGGTGCTTAAAATCGAGACCCTAATTTGGAAACCTTTGTCTGGGACGTTTGAAGTACGTGCTAAAAAATGGAGTCACGGTCGATGTTTTTCGAAACTTTTGTGGCGAATCATTAGTACTGATGATTTAGAATCGAATTTCGAAGAAACGGATAGCATAAAACAGTTAAAGAGTGCTTAAAATCGAGACCCTAATTCGAAAACCTTAATCTGGGACGTTTGAAGTACGTTCTAAAAAAACCGAGTCACGGACGACGTTTTTCGAAACTTTTGTTGGGAATCATTAGGCCGAATGATTTAGAATAAAATTTCGAAGAAACGGAGTGCATAAAACAGAAAAAGAGTAATTAAAATCGAGAACCGAATTCAGAAACCCAAATCTGGGACGTTTGAAGTCCGTGCTAAAAAATGGAGTCACGGTCGATGTTTTTCGAAACTTTTGTGGCGAATCATTAGTACTGATGATTTAGAATCGAATTTCGAAGAAACGGATAGCATAAAACAGTAAAAGAGTGCTTAAAATCGAGACCCTAATTCGAAAACCTTAATCTGGGACGTTTGAAGTACGTTCTAAAAAAACCGAGTCACGGACGACGTTTTTCGAAACTTTTGTTGGGAATCATTAGGCCGAATGATTTAGAATAAAATTTCGAAGAAACGGAGTGCATAAAACAGAAAAAGAGTAATTAAAATCGAGAACCTAATTCAGAAACCCAAATCTGGGACGTTTGAAGTCCGTGCTAAAAAACACGAGTCACGGTTCACGATTTTTGAAACTTTTGTGGCGAATCATTAGGCCTGATGATTTATAATCGAAGAGACGGAGTGCATAAAAGAGTAAAAGAGTGCTTCAAATCGAGACCCTAATTGGGAAACCTTAATCTGGGACGTTTGAAGTACGTGCTAAAAAATGGAGTCACGGTCGATGTTTTTCGAAACTTTTGTGGCGAATCATTAGGACTGATGATTTAGAATCGAATTTTGAAGAAACGGATAGCATAAAACAGTAAAATAGTGCTTAAAATCGAGACCCTAATTCGGTAACCTTAATCTGGGACGTTTGAAGAACGTGCTAAAATAACCGAGTCACAGACGACGTTTTTCGAAACTTTTTTGGGGAATCATCGGCCGGATAATTTAGAATATAATTTTGAAGAAACGGAGTGCATAAAACAATTAAAGAGTGCTGAAAATCGAGACCCTATTTTGGAAACCTTAATATTGGACGTTTGAAGTACGTGCTAAAAAAACAGTGTCACGGACGACGTTTTTCGAAACTTTTGTTGGGAATCATTAGGCCGGATGTTTAGAATAGAATTTAGAAGAAACGGAGTGCATAAAAGAGTAAAAGGGTGCTTAAAATCGAGACCCTAATTCGGAAACCTTTGTCTGGGACGTTTGAAGTACGTGCTAAAAAATGGAGTCACGGTCGATGTTTTTCGAAACTTTTGTGGCGAATCATTAGTACTGATGATTTAGAATCGAATTTTGAAGAAACGGATAGCATAAAACAGTAAAATAGTGCTTAAAATCGAGACCCTAATTCGGTAACCTTAATCTGGGACGTTTGAAGTACGTTCTAATAAAACCGAGTAACGGTCGACGTTTTTCGAAACTTTTTTGGGGAATCATTCGGCCGGATAATTTAGAATAGAATTTCGAAGAAACGGAGTGCATAAAACAATTAAAGGGTGCTGAAAATCGAGACCCTAATTCGGAAACCTTAATATTGGACGTTTGAAGTACGTGCTAAAAAAACAGTGTCACGGACGACGTTTTTCGAAACTTTTGTTGGGAATCATTAGGCCGGATGTTTAGAATAGAATTTAGAAGAAACGGAGTGCATAAAAGAGTAAAAGGGTGCTTAAAATCGAGACCCTAATTCGGAAACCTTTGTCTGGGACGTTTGAAGTACGTGCTAAAAAATGGAGTCACGGTCGATGTTTTTCGAAACTTTTGTGGCGAATCATTAGTACTGATGATTTAGAATCGAATTTCGAAGAAACGGATAGCATAAAATAGTTAAAGAGTGCTTAAAATCGAGACCCTAATTCGAAAACCTTAATCTGGGACGTTTGAAGTACGTTCTAAAAAAACCGAGTCACGGACGACGTTTTTCGAAACTTTTGTTGGGAATCATTAGGCCGAATGATTTAGAATAAAATTTCGAAGAAACGGAGTGCATAAAACAGAAAAAGAGTAATTAAAATCGAGAACCGAATTCAGAAACCCAAATCTGGGACGTTTGAAGTCCGTGCTAAAAAACACGAGTCACGGTTCACGATTTTTGAAACTTTTGTGGCGAATCATTAGGCCTGATGATTTATAATCGAAGAGACGGAGTGCATAAAAGAGTAAAAGAGTGCTTCAAATCGAGACCCTAATTGGGAAACCTTAATCTGGGACGTTTGAAGTACGTGCTAAAAAATGGAGTCACGGTCGATGTTTTTCGAAACTTTTGTGGCGAATCATTAGGACTGATGATTTAGAATCGAATTTTGAAGAAACGGATAGCATAAAACAGTAAAATAGTGCTTAAAATCGAGACCCTAATTCGGTAACCTTAATCTGGGACGTTTGAAGAACGTGCTAAAATAACCGAGTCACAGACGACGTTTTTCGAAACTTTTTTGGGGAATCATCGGCCGGATAATTTAGAATATAATTTTGAAGAAACGGAGTGCATAAAACAATTAAAGAGTGCTGAAAATCGAGACCCTATTTTGGAAACCTTAATATTGGACGTTTGAAGTACGTGCTAAAAAAACAGTGTCACGGACGACGTTTTTCGAAACTTTTGTTGGGAATCATTAGGCCGGATGTTTAGAATAGAATTTAGAAGAAACGGAGTGCATAAAAGAGTAAAAGGGTGCTTAAAATCGAGACCCTAATTCGGAAACCTTTGTCTGGGACGTTTGAAGTACGTGCTAAAAAATGGAGTCACGGTCGATGTTTTTCGAAACTTTTGTGGCGAATCATTAGTACTGATGATTTAGAATCGAATTTTGAAGAAACGGATAGCATAAAACAGTAAAATAGTGCTTAAAATCGAGACCCTAATTCGGTAACCTTAATCTGGGACGTTTGAAGTACGTTCTAATAAAACCGAGTAACGGTCGACGTTTTTCGAAACTTTTTTGGGGAATCATTCGGCCGGATAATTTAGAATAGAATTTCGAAGAAACGGAGTGCATAAAACAATTAAAGGGTGCTGAAAATCGAGACCCTAATTCGGAAACCTTAATATTGGACGTTTGAAGTACGTGCTAAAAAAACAGTGTCACGGACGACGTTTTTCGAAACTTTTGTTGGGAATCATTAGGCCGGATGTTTAGAATAGAATTTAGAAGAAACGGAGTGCATAAAAGAGTAAAAGGGTGCTTAAAATCGAGACCCTAATTCGGAAACCTTTGTCTGGGACGTTTGAAGTACGTGCTAAAAAATGGAGTCACGGTCGATGTTTTTCGAAACTTTTTTGGCGAATCATTAGTACTGATGATTTAGAATCGAATTTCGAAGAAACGGATAGCATAAAATAGTTAAAGAGTGCTTAAAATCGAGACCCTAATTCGAAAACCTTAATCTGGGACGTTTGAAGTACGTTCTAAAAAAACCGAGTCACGGACGACGTTTTTCGAAACTTTTGTTGGGAATCATTAGGCCGAATGATTTAGAATAAAATTTCGAAGAAACGGAGTGCATAAAACAGAAAAAGAGTAATTAAAATCGAGAACCGAATTCAGAAACCCAAATCTGGGACGTTTGAAGTCCGTGCTAAAAAACACGAGTTACGGTTCACGATTTTTGAAACTTTTGTGGCGAATCATTAGGCCTGATGATTTATAATCGAAGAGACGGAGTGCATAAAAGAGTAAAAGAGTGCTTCAAATCGAGACCCTAATTGGGAAACCTTAATCTGGGACGTTTGAAGTACGTGCTAAAAAATGGAGTCACGGTCGATGTTTTTCGAAACTTTTGTGGCGAATCATTAGGACTGATGATTTAGAATCGAATTTTGAAGAAACGGATAGCATAAAACAGTAAAATAGTGCTTAAAATCGAGACCCTAATTCGGTAACCTTAATCTGGGACGTTTGAAGAACGTGCTAAAATAACCGAGTCACAGACGACGTTTTTCGAAACTTTTTTGGGGAATCATCGGCCGGATAATTTAGAATATAATTTTGAAGAAACGGAGTGCATAAAACAATTAAAGAGTGCTGAAAATCGAGACCCTATTTCGGAAACCTTAATATTGGACGTTTGAAGTACGTGCTAAAAAAACAGTGTCACGGACGACGTTTTTCGAAACTTTTGTTGGGAATCATTAGGCCGGATGTTTAGAATAGAATTTAGAAGAAACGGAGTGCATAAAAGAGTAAAAGGGTGCTTAAAATCGAGACCCTAATTCGGAAACCTTTGTCTGGGACGTTTGAAGTACGTGCTAAAAAATGGAGTCACGGTCGATGTTTTTCGAAACTTTTGTGGCGAATCATTAGTACTGATGATTTAGAATCGAATTTCGAAGAAACGGATAGCATAAAACAGTAAAATTGTGCTTAAAATCGAGACCCTAATTCGGTAACCTTAATCTGGGACGTTTGAAGTACGTGCTAAAAAAACGGAGTCACAGACGACGTTTTTAGAAACTTTTGTTGGGAATCATTAGGCCGAATGATTTAGAATAGAATTTCGAAGAAACGGAGTGCATAAAACAGAAAAAGAGTAATTAAAATCGATAACCTAATTCAGAAACCCAAATCTGGGACGTTTGAAGTCCGTGCTAAAAAACATGAGTCACGGTTCACGATTTTTGAAACTTTTGTGGCGAATCATTAGGCCTGATGATTTAGAATCGAAGAGACGGAGTGCATAAAAGAGTAAAAGAGTGCTTCAAATCGAGACCCTAATTGGGAAACCTTAATCTGGGACGTTTGAAGTACGTGCTAAAAAATGGAGTCACGGTCGATGTTTTTCGAAACTTTTGTGGCGAATCATTAGGACTGATGATTTAGAATCGAATTTTGAAGAAACGGATAGCATAAAACAGTAAAATAGTGCTTAAAATCGAGACCCTAATTCGGTAACCTTAATCTGGGACGTTTGAAGAACGTGCTAAAATAACCGAGTCACAGATGACGTTTTTCGAAACTTTTTTGGGGAATCATCGGCCGGATAATTTAGAATATAATTTTGAAGAAACGGAGTGCATAAAACAATTAAAGAGTGCTGAAAATCGAGACCCTATTTCGGAAACCTTAATATTGGACGTTTGAAGTACGTGCTAAAAAAACAGTGTCACGGACGACGTTTTTCGAAACTTTTGTTGGGAATCATTAGGCCGGATGTTTAGAATAGAATTTAGGAGAAACGGAGTGCATAAAAGAGTAAAAGGGTGCTTAAAATCGAGACCCTAATTCGGAAACCTTTGTCTGGGACGTTTGAAGTACGTGCTAAAAAATGGAGTCACGGTCGATGTTTTTCGAAACTTTTGTGGCGAATCATTAGGACAGATGATTTAGAATCGAATTTTGAAGAAACGGATAGCATAAAACAGTAAAATAGTGCTTAAAATCGAGACCCTAATTCGGTAACCTTAATCTGGGACGTTTGAAGTACGTTCTAATAAAACCGAGTAACGGTCGACGTTTTTCGAAACTTTTTTGGGGAATCATTCGGCCGGATAATTTAGAATAGAATTTCGAAGAAACGGAGTGCATAAAACAATTAAAGGGTGCTGAAAATCGAGACCCTAATTCGGAAACCTTAATATTGGACGTTTGAAGTACGTGCTAAAAAAACAGTGTCACGGACGACGTTTTTCGAAACTTTTGTTGGGAATCATTAGGCCGGATGTTTAGAATAGAATTTAGAAGAAACGGAGTGCATAAAAGAGTAAAAGGGTGCTTAAAATCGAGACCCTAATTCGGAAACCTTTGTCTGGGACGTTTGAAGTACGTGCTAAAAAATGGAGTCACGGTCGATGTTTTTCGAAACTTTTGTGGCGAATCATTAGTACTGATGATTTAGAATCGAATTTCGAAGAAACGGATAGCATAAAATAGTTAAAGAGTGCTTAAAATCGAGACCCTAATTCGAAAACCTTAATCTGGGACGTTTGAAGTACGTTCTAAAAAAACCGAATCACGGACGACGTTTTTCGAAACTTTTGTTGGGAATCATTAGGCCGAATGATTTAGAATAAAATTTCGAAGAAACGGAGTGCATAAAACAGAAAAAGAGTAATTAAAATCGAGAACCGAATTCAGAAACCCAAATCTGGGACGTTTGAAGTCCGTGCTAAAAAACACGAGTTACGGTTCACGATTTTTGAAACTTTTGTGGCGAATCATTAGGCCTGATGATTTATAATCGAAGAGACGGAGTGCATAAAAGAGTAAAAGAGTGCTTCAAATCGAGACCCTAATTGGGAAACCTTAATCTGGGACGTTTGAAGTACGTGCTAAAAAATGGAGTCACGGTCGATGTTTTTCGAAACTTTTGTGGCGAATCATTAGGACTGATGATTTAGAATCGAATTTTGAAGAAACGGATAGCATAAAACAGTAAAATAGTGCTTAAAATCGAGACCCTAATTCGGTAACCTTAATCTGGGACGTTTGAAGAACGTGCTAAAATAACCGAGTCACAGACGACGTTTTTCGAAACTTTTTTGGGGAATCATCGGCCGGATAATTTAGAATATAATTTTGAAGAAACGGAGTGCATAAAACAATTAAAGAGTGCTGAAAATCGAGACCCTATTTCGGAAACCTTAATATTGGACGTTTGAAGTACGTGCTAAAAAAACAGTGTCACGGACGACGTTTTTCGAAACTTTTGTTGGGAATCATTAGGCCGGATGTTTAGAATAGAATTTAGAAGAAACGGAGTGCATAAAAGAGTAAAAGGGTGCTTAAAATCGAGACCCTAATTCGGAAACCTTTGTCTGGGACGTTTGAAGTACGTGCTAAAAAATGGAGTCACGGTCGATGTTTTTCGAAACTTTTGTGGCGAATCATTAGTACTGATGATTTAGAATCGAATTTCGAAGAAACGGATAGCATAAAACAGTAAAATTGTGCTTAAAATCGAGACCCTAATTCGGTAACCTTAATCTGGGACGTTTGAAGTACGTGCTAAAAAAACGGAGTCACAGACGACGTTTTTAGAAACTTTTGTTGGGAATCATTAGGCCGAATGATTTAGAATAGAATTTCGAAGAAACGGAGTGCATAAAACAGAAAAAGAGTAATTAAAATCGATAACCTAATTCAGAAACCCAAATCTGGGACGTTTGAAGTCCGTGCTAAAAAACATGAGTCACGGTTCACGATTTTTGAAACTTTTGTGGCGAATCATTAGGCCTGATGATTTAGAATCGAAGAGACGGAGTGCATAAAAGAGTAAAAGAGTGCTTCAAATCGAGACCCTAATTGGGAAACCTTAATCTGGGACGTTTGAAGTACGTGCTAAAAAATGGAGTCACGGTCGATGTTTTTCGAAACTTTTGTGGCGAATCATTAGGACTGATGATTTAGAATCGAATTTTGAAGAAACGGATAGCATAAAACAGTAAAATAGTGCTTAAAATCGAGACCCTAATTCGGTAACCTTAATCTGGGACGTTTGAAGAACGTGCTAAAATAACCGAGTCACAGACGACGTTTTTCGAAACTTTTTTGGGGAATCATCGGCCGGATAATTTAGAATATAATTTTGAAGAAACGGAGTGCATAAAACAATTAAAGAGTGCTGAAAATCGAGACCCTATTTCGGAAACCTTAATATTGGACGTTTGAAGTACGTGCTAAAAAAACAGTGTCACGGACGACGTTTTTCGAAACTTTTGTTGGGAATCATTAGGCCGGATGTTTAGAATAGAATTTAGAAGAAACGGAGTGCATAAAAGAGTAAAAGGGTGCTTAAAATCGAGACCCTAATTCGGAAACCTTTGTCTGGGACGTTTGAAGTACGTGCTAAAAAATGGAGTCACGGTCGATGTTTTTCGAAACTTTTGTGGCGAATCATTAGGACTGATGATTTAGAATCGAATTTTGAAGAAACGGATAGCATAAAACAGTAAAATAGTGCTTAAAATCGAGACCCTAATTCGGTAACCTTAATCTGGGACGTTTGAAGTACGTTCTAATAAAACCGAGTAACGGTCGACGTTTTTCGAAACTTTTTTGGGGAATCATTCGGCTGGATAATTTAGAATAGAATTTCGAAGAAACGGAGTGCATAAAACAATTAAAGGGTGCTGAAAATCGAGACCCTAATTCGGAAACCTTAATATTGGACGTTTGAAGTACGTGCTAAAAAAACAGTGTCACGGACGACGTTTTTCGAAACTTTTGTTGGGAATCATTAGGCCGGATGTTTAGAATAGAATTTAGAAGAAACGGAGTGCATAAAAGAGTAAAAGGGTGCTTAAAATCGAGACCCTAATTCGGAAACCTTTGTCTGGGACGTTTGAAGTACGTGCTAAAAAATGGAGTCACGGTCGATGTTTTTCGAAACTTTTGTGGCGAATCATTAGGACTGATGATTTAGAATCGAATTTTGAAGAAACGGATAGCATAAAACAGTAAAATAGTGCTTAAAATCGAGACCCTAATTCGGTAACCTTAATCTCGGACGTTTGAAGTACGTTCTAAAAAAACCGAGTAACGGTCGACGTTTTTCGAAACTTTTTTGGGGAATCATTCGGCCGGATAATTTAGAATAGAATTTCGAAGAAACGGAGTGCATAAAACAATTAAAGGGTGCTGAAAATCGAGACCCTAATTCGGAAACCTTAATATTGGACGTTTGAAGTACGTGCTAAAAAAACAGTGTCACGGACGACGTTTTTCGAAACTTTTGTTGGGAATCATTAGGCCGGATGTTTAGAATAGAATTTAGAAGAAACGGAGTGCATAAAAGAGTAAAAGGGTGCTTAAAATCGAGACCCTAATTCGGAAACCTTTGTCTGGGACGTTTGAAGTACGTGCTAAAAAATGGAGTCACGGTCGATGTTTTTCGAAACTTTTGTGGCGAATCATTAGTACTGATGATTTAGAATCGAATTTCGAAGAAACGGATAGCATAAAACAGTAAAATTGTGCTTAAAATCGAGACCCTAATTCGGTAACCTTAATCTGGGACGTTTGAAGTACGTGCTAAAAAAACGGAGTCACAGACGACGTTTTTAGAAACTTTTGTTGGGAATCATTAGGCCGAATGATTTAGAATAGAATTTCGAAGAAACGGAGTGCATAAAACAGAAAAAGAGTAATTAAAATCGATAACCTAATTCAGAAACCCAAATCTTGGACGTTCGAAGTCCGTGCTAAAAAACATGAGTCACGGTTCACGATTTTTGAAACTTTTGTGGCGAATCATTAGGCCTGATGATTTAGAATCGAAGAGACGGAGTGCATAAAAGAGTAAAAGAGTGCTTCAAATCGAGACCCTAATTGGGAAACCTTAATCTGGGACGTTTGAAGTACGTGCTAAAAAATAGAGTCACGGTCGATGTTTTTCGAAACTTTTGTGGCGAATCATTAGGACTGATGATTTAGAATCGAATTTTGAAGAAACGGATAGCATAAAACAGTAAAATAGTGCTTAAAATCGAGACCCTAATTCGGTAACCTTAATCTGGGACGTTTGAAGAACGTGCTAAAATAACCGAGTCACAGACGACGTTTTTCGAAACTTTTTTGGGGAATCATCGGCCGGATAATTTAGAATATAATTTTGAAGAAACGGAGTGCATAAAACAATTAAAGAGTGCTGAAAATCGAGACCCTATTTCGGAAACCTTAATATTGGACGTTTGAAGTACGTGCTAAAAAAACAGTGTCACGGACGACGTTTTTCGAAACTTTTGTTGGGAATCATTAGGCCGGATGTTTAGAATAGAATTTAGAAGAAACGGAGTGCATAAAAGAGTAAAAGGGTGCTTAAAATCGAGACCCTAATTCGGAAACCTTTGTCTGGGACGTTTGAAGTACGTGCTAAAAAATGGAGTCACGGTCGATGTTTTTCGAAACTTTTGTGGCGAATCATTAGGACTGATGATTTAGAATCGAATTTTGAAGAAACGGATAGCATAAAACAGTAAAATAGTGCTTAAAATCGAGACCCTAATTCGGTAACCTTAATCTGGGACGTTTGAAGTACGTTCTAATAAAACCGAGTAACGGTCGACGTTTTTCGAAACTTTTTTGGGGAATCATTCGGCTGGATAATTTAGAATAGAATTTCGAAGAAACGGAGTGCATAAAACAATTAAAGGGTGCTGAAAATCGAGACCCTAATTCGGAAACCTTAATATTGGACGTTTGAAGTACGTGCTAAAAAAACAGTGTCACGGACGACGTTTTTCGAAACTTTTGTTGGGAATCATTAGGCCGGATGTTTAGAATAGAATTTAGAAGAAACGGAGTGCATAAAAGAGTAAAAGGGTGCTTAAAATCGAGACCCTAATTCGGAAACCTTTGTCTGGGACGTTTGAAGTACGTGCTAAAAAATGGAGTCACGGTCGATGTTTTTCGAAACTTTTGTGGCGAATCATTAGGACTGATGATTTAGAATCGAATTTTGAAGAAACGGATAGCATAAAACAGTAAAATAGTGCTTAAAATCGAGACCCTAATTCGGTAACCTTAATCTCGGACGTTTGAAGTACGTTCTAAAAAAACCGAGTAACGGTCGACGTTTTTCGAAACTTTTTTGGGGAATCATTCGGCCGGATAATTTAGAATAGAATTTCGAAGAAACGGAGTGCATAAAACAATTAAAGGGTGCTGAAAATCGAGACCCTAATTCGGAAACCTTAATATTGGACGTTTGAAGTACGTGCTAAAAAAACAGTGTCACGGACGACGTTTTTCGAAACTTTTGTTGGGAATCATTAGGCCGGATGTTTAGAATAGAATTTAGAAGAAACGGAGTGCATAAAAGAGTAAAAGGGTGCTTAAAATCGAGACCCTAATTCGGAAACCTTTGTCTGGGACGTTTGAAGTACGTGCTAAAAAATGGAGTCACGGTCGATGTTTTTCGAAACTTTTGTGGCGAATCATTAGTACTGATGATTTAGAATCGAATTTCGAAGAAACGGATAGCATAAAACAGTAAAATTGTGCTTAAAATCGAGACCCTAATTCGGTAACCTTAATCTGGGACGTTTGAAGTACGTGCTAAAAAAACGGAGTCACAGACGACGTTTTTAGAAACTTTTGTTGGGAATCATTAGGCCGAATGATTTAGAATAGAATTTCGAAGAAACGGAGTGCATAAAACAGAAAAAGAGTAATTAAAATCGATAACCTAATTCAGAAACCCAAATCTTGGACGTTCGAAGTCCGTGCTAAAAAACATGAGTCACGGTTCACGATTTTTGAAACTTTTGTGGCGAATCATTAGGCCTGATGATTTAGAATCGAAGAGACGGAGTGCATAAAAGAGTAAAAGAGTGCTTCAAATCGAGACCCTAATTGGGAAACCTTAATCTGGGACGTTTGAAGTACGTGCTAAAAAATAGAGTCACGGTCGATGTTTTTCGAAACTTTTGTGGCGAATCATTAGGACTGATGATTTAGAATCGAATTTTGAAGAAACGGATAGCATAAAACAGTAAAATAGTGCTTAAAATCGAGACCCTAATTCGGTAACCTTAATCTGGGACGTTTGAAGAACGTGCTAAAATAACCGAGTCACAGACGACGTTTTTCGAAACTTTTTTGGGGAATCATCGGCCGGATAATTTAGAATATAATTTTGAAGAAACGGAGTGCATAAAACAATTAAAGAGTGCTGAAAATCGAGACCCTATTTCGGAAACCTTAATATTGGACGTTTGAAGTACGTGCTAAAAAAACAGTGTCACGGACGACGTTTTTCGAAACTTTTGTTGGGAATCATTAGGCCGGATGTTTAGAATAGAATTTAGAAGAAACGGAGTGCATAAAAGAGTAAAAGGGTGCTTAAAATCGAGACCCTAATTCGGAAACCTTTGTCTGGGACGTTTGAAGTACGTGCTAAAAAAATGGAGTCACGGTCGATGTTTTTCGAAACTTTTGTGGCGAATCATTAGGACAGATGATTTAGAATCGAATTTTGAAGAAACGGATAGCATAAAACAGTAAAATAGTGCTTAAAATCGAGACCCTAATTCGGTAACCTTAATCTGGGACGTTTGAAGTACGTTCTAATAAAACCGAGTAACGGTCGACGTTTTTCGAAACTTTTTTGGGGAATCATTCGGCCGGATAATTTAGAATAGAATTTCGAAGAAACGGAGTGCATAAAACAATTAAAGGGTGCTGAAAATCGAGACCCTAATTCGGAAACCTTAATATTGGACGTTTGAAGTCCGTGCTAAAAAACACGAGTCACGGTTCACGATTTTTGAAACTTTTGTGGCGAATCATTAGGCCTGATGATTTAGAATCGAAGAGACGGAGTGCATAAAAGAGTAAAAGAGTGCTTCAAATCAAGACCCTAATTTGGAAACCTTAATCTGGGACGTTTGAAGTACGTGCTAAAAAATGGAGTCACGGTCGATGTTTTTCGAAACTTTTGTGGCGAATCATTAGGACTGATGATTTAGAATCGAATTTTGAAGAAACGGATAGCATAAAACAGTAAAATAGTGCTTAAAATCGAGACCCTAATTCGGTAACCTTAATCTGGGACGTTTGAAGTACGTTCTAAAAAAACCGAGTAACGGTCGACGTTTTTCGAAACTTTTTTGGGGAATCATTCGGCCGGATAATTTAGAATAGAATTTCGAAGAAACGGAGTGCATAAAACAATTAAAGGGTGCTGAAAATCGAGACCCTAATTCGGAAACCTTAATATTGGACGTTTGAAGTACGTGCTAAAAAAACAGTGTCACGGACGACGTTTTTCGAAACTTTTGTTGGGAATCATTAGGCCGGATGTTTAGAATAGAATTTAGAAGAAACGGAGTGCATAAAAGAGTAAAAGGGTGCTTAAAATCGAGACCCTAATTCGGAAACCTTTGTCTGGGACGTTTGAAGTACGTGCTAAAAAATGGAGTCACGGTCGATGTTTTTCGAAACTTTTGTGGCGAATCATTAGTACTGATGATTTAGAATCGAATTTCGAAGAAACGGATAGCATAAAACAGTAAAATTGTGCTTAAAATCGAGACCCTAATTCGGTAACCTTAATCTGGGACGTTTGAAGTACGTGCTAAAAAAACGGAGTCACAGACGACGTTTTTAGAAACTTTTGTTGGGAATCATTAGGCCGAATGATTTAGAATAGAATTTCGAAGAAACGGAGTGCATAAAACAGAAAAAGAGTAATTAAAATCGATAACCTAATTCAGAAACCCAAATCTGGGACGTTTGAAGTCCGTGCTAAAAAACATGAGTCACGGTTCACGATTTTTGAAACTTTTGTGGCGAATCATTAGGCCTGATGATTTAGAATCGAAGAGACGGAGTGCATAAAAGAGTAAAAGAGTGCTTCAAATCGAGACCCTAATTGGGAAACCTTAATCTGGGACGTTTGAAGTACGTGCTAAAAAATGGAGTCACGGTCGATGTTTTTCGAAACTTTTGTGGCGAATCATTAGGACTGATGATTTAGAATCGAATTTTGAAGAAACGGATAGCATAAAACAGTAAAATAGTGCTTAAAATCGAGACCCTAATTCGGTAACCTTAATCTGGGACGTTTGAAGAACGTGCTAAAATAACCGAGTCACAGACGACGTTTTTCGAAACTTTTTTGGGGAATCATCGGCCGGATAATTTAGAATATAATTTTGAAGAAACGGAGTGCATAAAACAATTAAAGAGTGCTGAAAATCGAGACCCTATTTCGGAAACCTTAATATTGGACGTTTGAAGTACGTGCTAAAAAAACAGTGTCACGGACGACGTTTTTCGAAACTTTTGTTGGGAATCATTAGGCCGGATGTTTAGAATAGAATTTAGAAGAAACGGAGTGCATAAAAGAGTAAAAGGGTGCTTAAAATCGAGACCCTAATTCGGAAACCTTTGTCTGGGACGTTTGAAGTACGTGCTAAAAAATGGAGTCACGGTCGATGTTTTTCGAAACTTTTGTGGCGAATCATTAGTACTGATGATTTAGAATCGAATTTCGAAGAAACGGATAGCATAAAACAGTAAAATTGTGCTTAAAATCGAGACCCTAATTCGGTAACCTTAATCTGGGACGTTTGAAGTACGTGCTAAAAAAACGGAGTCACAGACGACGTTTTTAGAAACTTTTGTTGGGAATCATTAGGCCGAATGATTTAGAATAGAATTTCGAAGAAACGGAGTGCATAAAACAGAAAAAGAGTAATTAAAATCGATAACCTAATTCAGAAACCCAAATCTGGGACGTTTGAAGTCCGTGCTAAAAAACATGAGTCACGGTTCACGATTTTTGAAACTTTTGTGGCGAATCATTAGGCCTGATGATTTAGAATCGAAGAGACGGAGTGCATAAAAGAGTAAAAGAGTGCTTCAAATCGAGACCCTAATTGGGAAACCTTAATCTGGGACGTTTGAAGTACGTGCTAAAAAATGGAGTCACGGTCGATGTTTTTCGAAACTTTTGTGGCGAATCATTAGGACTGATGATTTAGAATCGAATTTTGAAGAAACGGATAGCATAAAACAGTAAAATAGTGCTTAAAATCGAGACCCTAATTCGGTAACCTTAATCTGGGACGTTTGAAGAACGTGCTAAAATAACCGAGTCACAGACGACGTTTTTCGAAACTTTTTTGGGGAATCATCGGCCGGATAATTTAGAATATAATTTTGAAGAAACGGAGTGCATAAAACAATTAAAGAGTGCTGAAAATCGAGACCCTAATTCGGAAACCTTAATATTGGACGTTTGAAGTACGTGCTAAAAAAACAGTGTCACGGACGACGTTTTTTGAAACTTTTGTTGGGAATCATTAGGCCGGATGTTTAGAATAGAATTTAGAAGAAACGGAGTGCATAAAAGAGTAAAAGGGTGCTTAAAATCGAGACCCTAATTCGGAAACCTTTGTCTGGGACGTTTGAAGTACGTGCTAAAAAATGGAGTCACGGTCGATGTTTTTCGAAACTTTTGTGGCGAATCATTAGGACTTATGATTTAGAATCGAATTTTGAAGAAACGGATAGCATAAAACAGTAAAATAGTGCTTAAAATCGAGACCCTAATTCGGTAACCTTAATCTGGGACGTTTGAAGTACGTTCTAATAAAACCGAGTAACGGTCGACGTTTTTCGAAACTTTTTTGGGGAATCATTCGGCCGGATAATTTAGAATAGAATTTCGAAGAAACGGAGTGCATAAAACAATTAAAGGGTGCTGAAAATCGAGACCCTAATTCGGAAACCTTAATATTGGACGTTTGAAGTACGTGCTAAAAAAACAGTGTCACGGACGACGTTTTTCGAAACTTTTGTTGGGAATCATTAGGCCGGATGTTTAGAATAGAATTTAGAAGAAACGGAGTGCATAAAAGAGTAAAAGGGTGCTTAAAATCGAGACCCTAATTCGGAAACCTTTGTCTGGGACGTTTGAAGTACGTGCTAAAAAATGGAGTCACGGTCGATGTTTTTCGAAACTTTTGTGGCGAATCATTAGTACTGATGATTTAGAATCGAATTTCGAAGAAACGGATAGCATAAAACAGTAAAATTGTGCTTAAAATCGAGACCCTAATTCGGTAACCTTAATCTGGGACGTTTGAAGTACGTGCTAAAAAAACGGAGTCACAGACGACGTTTTTAGAAACTTTTGTTGGGAATCATTAGGCCGAATGATTTAGAATAGAATTACGAAGAAACGGAGTGCATAAAACAGAAAAAGAGTAATTAAAATCGATAACCTAATTCAGAAACCCAAATCTGGGACGTTTGAAGTCCGTGCTAAAAAACATGAGTCACGGTTCACGATTTTTGAAACTTTTGTGGCGAATCATTAGGCCTGATGATTTAGAATCGAAGAGACGGAGTGCATAAAAGAGTAAAAGAGTGCTTCAAATCGAGACCCTAATTGGGAAACCTTAATCTGGGACGTTTGAAGTACGTGCTAAAAAATGGAGTCACGGTCGATGTTTTTCGAAACTTTTGTGGCGAATCATTAGGACTGATGATTTAGAATCGAATTTTGAAGAAACGGATAGCATAAAACAGTAAAATAGTGCTTAAAATCGAGACCCTAATTCGGTAACCTTAATCTGGGACGTTTGAAGAACGTGCTAAAATAACCGAGTCACAGACGACGTTTTTCGAAACTTTTTTGGGGAATCATCGGCCGGATAATTTAGAATATAATTTTGAAGAAACGGAGTGCATAAAACAATTAAAGAGTGCTGAAAATCGAGACCCTATTTCGGAAACCTTAATATTGGACGTTTGAAGTACGTGCTAAAAAAACAGTGTCACGGACGACGTTTTTCGAAACTTTTGTTGGGAATCATTAGGCCGGATGTTTAGAATAGAATTTAGAAGAAACGGAGTGCATAAAAGAGTAAAAGGGTGCTTAAAATCGAGACCCTAATTCGGAAACCTTTGTCTGGGACGTTTGAAGTACGTGCTAAAAAATGGAGTCACGGTCGATGTTTTTCGAAACTTTTGTGGCGAATCATTAGGACTTATGATTTAGAATCGAATTTTGAAGAAACGGATAGCATAAAACAGTAAAATAGTGCTTAAAATCGAGACCCTAATTCGGTAACCTTAATCTGGGACGTTTGAAGTACGTTCTAATAAAACCGAGTAACGGTCGACGTTTTTCGAAACTTTTTTGGGGAATCATTCGGCCGGATAATTTAGAATAGAATTTCGAAGAAACGGAGTGCATAAAACAATTAAAGGGTGCTGAAAATCGAGACCCTAATTCGGAAACCTTAATATTGGACGTTTGAAGTACGTGCTAAAAAAACAGTGTCACGGACGACGTTTTTCGAAACTTTTGTTGGGAATCATTAGGCCGGATGTTTAGAATAGAATTTAGAAGAAACGGAGTGCATAAAAGAGTAAAAGGGTGCTTAAAATCGAGACCCTAATTCGGAAACCTTTGTCTGGGACGTTTGAAGTACGTGCTAAAAAATGGAGTCACGGTCGATGTTTTTCGAAACTTTGGTGGCGAATCATTAGTACTGATGATTTAGAATCGAATTTCGAAGAAACGGATAGCATAAAACAGTAAAATTGTGCTTAAAATCGAGACCCTAATTCGGTAACCTTAATCTGGGACGTTTGAAGTACGTGCTAAAAAAACGGAGTCACAGACGACGTTTTTAGAAACTTTTGTTGGGAATCATTAGGCCGAATGATTTAGAATAGAATTTCGAAGAAACGGAGTGCATAAAACAGAAAAAGAGTAATTAAAATCGATAACCTAATTCAGAAACCCAAATCTTGGACGTTTGAAGTCCGTGCTAAAAAACATGAGTCACGGTTCACGATTTTTGAAACTTTTGTGGCGAATCATTAGGCCTGATGATTTAGAATCGAAGAGACGGAGTGCATAAAAGAGTAAAAGAGTGCTTCAAATCGAGACCCTAATTGGGAAACCTTAATCTGGGACGTTTGAAGTACGTGCTAAAAAATGGAGTCACGGTCGATGTTTTTCGAAACTTTTGTGGCGAATCATTAGGACTGATGATTTAGAATCGAATTTTGAAGAAACGGATAGCATAAAACAGTAAAATAGTGCTTAAAATCGAGACCCTAATTCGGTAACCTTAATCTGGGACGTTTGAAGAACGTGCTAAAATAACCGAGTCACAGACGACGTTTTTCGAAACTTTTTTGGGGAATCATCGGCCGGATAATTTAGAATATAATTTTGAAGAAACGGAGTGCATAAAACAATTAAAGAGTGCTGAAAATCGAGACCCTATTTCGGAAACCTTAATATTGGACGTTTGAAGTACGTGCTAAAAAAACAGTGTCACGGACGACGTTTTTCGAAACTTTTGTTGGGAATCATTAGGCCGGATGTTTAGAATAGAATTTAGAAGAAACGGAGTGCATAAAAGAGTAAAAGGGTGCTTAAAATCGAGACCCTAATTCGGAAACCTTTGTCTGGGACGTTTGAAGTACGTGCTAAAAAATGGAGTCACGGTCGATGTTTTTCGAAACTTTTGTGGCGAATCATTAGTACTGATGATTTAGAATCGAATTTCGAAGAAACGGATAGCATAAAACAGTAAAATAGTGCTTAAAATCGAGACCCTAATTCGGTAACCTTAATCTGGGACGTTTGAAGTACGTTCTAATAAAACCGAGTAACGGTCGACGTTTTTCGAAACTTTTTTGGGGAATCATTCGGCCGGATAATTTAGAATAGAATTTCGAAGAAACGGAGTGCATAAAACAATTAAAGGGTGCTGAAAATCGAGACCCTAATTCGGAAACCTTAATATTGGACGTTTGAAGTACGTGCTAAAAAAACAGTGTCACGGACGACGTTTTTCGAAACTTTTGTTGGGAATCATTAGGCCGGATGTTTAGAATAGAATTTAGAAGAAACGGAGTGCATAAAAGAGTAAAAGGGTGCTTAAAATCGAGACCCTAATTCGGAAACCTTTGTCTGGGACGTTTGAAGTACGTGCTAAAAAATGGAGTCACGGTCGATGTTTTTCGAAACTTTGGTGGCGAATCATTAGTACTGATGATTTAGAATCGAATTTGGAAGAAACGGATAGCATAAAACAGTAAAATTGTGCTTAAAATCGAGACCCTAATTCGGTAACCTTAATCTGGGACGTTTGAAGTACGTGCTAAAAAAACGGAGTCACAGACGACGTTTTTAGAAACTTTTGTTGGGAATCATTAGGCTGAATGATTTAGAATAGAATTTCGAAGAAACGGAGTGCATAAAACAGAAAAAGAGTAATTAAAATCGATAACCTAATTCAGAAACCCAAATCTTGGACGTTTGAAGTCCGTGCTAAAAAACATGAGTCACGGTTCACGATTTTTGAAACTTTTGTGGCGAATCATTAGGCCTGATGATTTAGAATCGAAGAGACGGAGTGCATAAAAGAGTAAAAGAGTGCTTCAAATCGAGACCCTAATTGGGAAACCTTAATCTGGGACGTTTGAAGTACGTGATAAAAAATGGAGTCACGGTCGATGTTTTTCGAAACTTTTGTGGCGAATCATTAGGACTGATGATTTAGAATCGAATTTTAAAGAAACGGATAGCATAAAACAGTAAAATAGTGCTTAAAATCGAGACCCTAATTCGGTAACCTTAATCTGGGACGTTTGAAGAACGTGCTAAAATAACCGAGTCACAGACGACGTTTTTCGAAACTTTTTTGGGGAATCATCGGCCGGATAATTTAGAATATAATTTTGAAGAAACGGAGTGCATAAAACAATTAAAGAGTGCTGAAAATCGAGACCCTATTTCGGAAACCTTAATATTGGACGTTTGAAGTACGTGCTAAAAAAACAGTGTCACGGACGACGTTTTTCGAAACTTTTGTTGGGAATCATTAGGCCGGATGTTTAGAATAGAATTTAGAAGAAACGGAGTGCATAAAAGAGTAAAAGGGTGCTTAAAATCGAGACCCTAATTCGGAAACCTTTGTCTGGGACGTTTGAAGTACGTGCTAAAAAATGGAGTCACGGTCGATGTTTTTCGAAACTTTTGTGGCGAATCATTAGTACTGATGATTTAGAATCGAATTTCGAAGAAACGGATAGCATAAAACAGTAAAATTGTGCTTAAAATCGAGACCCTAATTCGAAAACCTTAATCTGGGACGTTTGAAGTACGTTCTAAAAAAACCGAGTCACGGACGACGTTTTTCGAAACTTTTGTTGGGAATCATTAGGCCGAATGATTTAGAATAAAATTTCGAAGAAACGGAGTGCATAAAACAGAAAAAGAGTAATTAAAATCGAGAACCGAATTCAGAAACCCAAATCTGGGACGTTTGAAGTCCGTGCTAAAAAACACGAGTCACGGTTCACGATTTTTGAAACTTTTGTGGCGAATCATTAGGCCTGATGATTTAGAATCGAAGAGACGGAGTGCATAAAAGAGTAAAAGAGTGCTTCAAATCAAGACCCTAATTTGGAAACCTTAATCTGGGACGTTTGAAGTACGTGCTAAAAAATGGAGTCACGGTCGATGTTTTTCGAAACTTTTGTGGCGAATCATTAGGACTGATGATTTAGAATCGAATTTTGAAGAAACGGATAGCATAAAACAGTAAAATAGTGCTTAAAATCGAGACCCTAATTCGGTAACCTTAATCTGGGAGGTTTGAAGTACGTTCTAAAAAAACCGAGTAACGGTCGACGTTTTTCGAAACTTTTTTGGGGAATCATTCAGCCGGATAATTTAGAATAGAATTTCGAAGAAACGGAGTGCATAAAACAATTAAAGGGTGCTGAAAATCGAGACCCTAATTCGGAAACCTTAATATTGGACGTTTGAAGTACGTGCTAAAAAAACAGTGTCACGGACGACGTTTTTCGAAACTTTTGTTGGGAATCATTAGGCCGGATGTTTAGAATAGAATTTAGAAGAAACGGAGTGCATAAAAGAGTAAAAGGGTGCTTAAAATCGAGACCCTAATTCGGAAACCTTTGTCTGGGACGTTTGAAGTACGTGCTAAAAAATGGAGTCACGGTCGATGTTTTTCGAAACTTTTGTGGCGAATCATTAGTACTGATGATTTAGAATCGAATTTCGAAGAAACAGATAGCATAAAACAGTAAAATTGTGCTTAAAATCGAGACCCTAATTCGGTAACCTTAATCTGGGACGTTTGAAGTACGTGCTAAAAAAACGGAGTCACAGACGACGTTTTTAGAAACTTTTGTTGGGAATCATTAGGCCGAATGATTTAGAATAGAATTTCGAAGAAACGGAGTGCATAAAACAGAAAAAGAGTAATTAAAATCGATAACCTAATTCAGAAACCCAAATCTTGGACGTTTGAAGTCCGTGCTAAAAAACATGAGTCACGGTTCACGATTTTTGAAACTTTTGTGGCGAATCATTAGGCCTGATGATTTAGAATCGAAGAGACGGAGTGCATAAAAGAGTAAAAGAGTGCTTCAAATCGAGACCCTAATTGGGAAACCTTAATCTGGGACGTTTGAAGTACGTGCTAAAAAATGGAGTCACGGTCGATGTTTTTCGAAACTTTTGTGGCGAATCATTAGGACTGATGATTTAGAATCGAATTTTGAAGAAACGGATAGCATAAAACAGTAAAATAGTGCTTAAAATCGAGACCCTAATTCGGTAACCTTAATCTGGGACGTTTGAAGAACGTGCTAAAATAACCGAGTCACAGACGACGTTTTTCGAAACTTTTTTGGGGAATCATCGGCCGGATAATTTAGAATATAATTTTGAAGAAACGGAGTGCATAAAACAATTAAAGAGTGCTGAAAATCGAGACCCTATTTCGGAAACCTTAATATTGGACGTTTGAAGTACGTGCTAAAAAAACAGTGTCACGGACGGCGTTTTTCGAAACTTTTGTTGGGAATCATTAGGCCGGATGTTTAGAATAGAATTTAGAAGAAACGGAGTGCATAAAAGAGTAAAAGGGTGCTTAAAATCGAGACCCTAATTCGGAAACCTTTGTCTGGGACGTTTGAAGTACGTGCTAAAAAATGGAGTCACGGTCGATGTTTTTCGAAACCTTTGTGGCGAATCATTAGTACTGATGATTTAGAATCGAATTTCGAAGAAACGGATAGCATAAAACAGTTAAAGAGTGCTTAAAATCGAGACCCTAATTCGAAAACCTTAATCTGGGACGTTTGAAGTACGTTCTAAAAAAACCGAGTCACGGACGACGTTTTTCGAAACTTTTGTTGGGAATCATTAGGCCGAATGATTTAGAATAAAATTTCGAAGAAACGGAGTGCATAAAACAGAAAAAGAGTAATTAAAATCGAGAACCGAATTCAGAAACCCAAATCTGGGACGTTTGAAGTCCGTGCTAAAAAACACGAGTCACGGTTCACGATTTTTGAAACTTTTGTGGCGAATCATTAGGCCTGATGATTTAGAATCGAAGAGACGGAGTGCATAAAAGAGTAAAAGAGTGCTTCAAATCAAGACCCTAATTTGGAAACCTTAATCTGGGACGTTTGAAGTACGTGCTAAAAAATGGAGTCACGGTCGATGTTTTTCGAAACTTTTGTGGCGAATCATTAGGACTGATGATTTAGAATCGAATTTTGAAGAAACGGATAGCATAAAACAGTAAAATAGTGCTTAAAATCGAGACCCTAATTCGGTAACCTTAATCTGGGACGTTTGAAGTACGTTCTAAAAAAACCGAGTAACGGTCGACGTTTTTCGAAACTTTTTTGGGGAATCATTCGGCCGGATAATTTAGAATAGAATTTCGAAGAAACGGAGTGCATAAAACAATTAAAGGGTGCTGAAAATCGAGACCCTAATTCGGAAACCTTAATATTGGACGTTTGAAGTACGTGCTAAAAAAACAGTGTCACGGACGACGTTTTTCGAAACTTTTGTTGGGAATCATTAGGCCGGATGTTTAGAATAGAATTTAGAAGAAACGGAGTGCATAAAAGAGTAAAAGGGTGCTTAAAATCGAGACCCTAATTCGGAAACCTTTGTCTGGGACGTTTGAAGTACGTGCTAAAAAATGGAGTCACGGTCGATGTTTTTCGAAACTTTTGTGGCGAATCATTAGGACTGATGATTTAGAATCGAATTTTGAAGAAACGGATAGCATAAAACAGTAAAATAGTGCTTAAAATCGAGACCCTAATTCGGTAACCTTAATCTGGGACGTTTGAAGTACGTTCTAATAAAACCGAGTAACGGTCGACGTTTTTCGAAACTTTTTTGGGGAATCATTCGGCCGGATAATTTAGAATAGAATTTCGAAGAAACGGAGTGCATAAAACAATTAAAGGGTGCTGAAAATCGAGACCCTAATTCGGAAACCTTAATATTGGACGTTTGAAGTACGTGCTAAAAAAACAGTGTCACGGACGACGTTTTTCGAAACTTTTGTTGGGAATCATTAGGCCGGATGTTTAGAATAGAATTTAGAAGAAACGGAGTGCATAAAAGAGTAAAAGGGTGCTTAAAATCGAGACCCTAATTCGGAAACCTTTGTCTGGGACGTTTGAAGTACGTGCTAAAAAATGGAGTCACGGTCGATGTTTTTCGAAACTTTTGTGGCGAATCATTAGTACTGATGATTTAGAATCGAATTTCGAAGAAACGGATAGCATAAAACAGTAAAATTGTGCTTAAAATCGAGACCCTAATTCGGTAACCTTAATCTGGGACGTTTGAAGTACGTGCTAAAAAAACGGAGTCACAGACGACGTTTTTAGAAACTTTTGTTGGGAATCATTAGGCCGAATGATTTAGAATAGAATTTCGAAGAAACGGAGTGCATAAAACAGAAAAAGAGTAATTAAAATCGATAACCTAATTCAGAAACCCAAATCTTGGACGTTTGAAGTCCGTGCTAAAAAACATGAGTCACGGTTCACGATTTTTGAAACTTTTGTGGCGAATCATTAGGCCTGATGATTTAGAATCGAAGAGACGGAGTGCATAAAAGAGTAAAAGAGTGCTTCAAATCGAGACCCTAATTGGGAAACCTTAATCTGGGACGTTTGAAGTACGTGCTAAAAAATGGAGTCACGGTCGATGTTTTTCGAAACTTTTGTGGCGAATCATTAGGACTGATGATTTAGAATCGAATTTTGAAGAAACGGATAGCATAAAACAGTAAAATAGTGCTTAAAATCGAGACCCTAATTCGGTAACCTTAATCTGGGACGTTTGAAGAACGTGCTAAAATAACCGAGTCACAGGCGACGTTTTTCGAAACTTTTTTGGGGAATCATCGGCCGGATAATTTAGAATATAATTTTGAAGAAACGGAGTGCATAAAACAATTAAAGAGTGCTGAAAATCGAGACCCTATTTCGGAAACCTTAATATTGGACGTTTGAAGTACGTGCTAAAAAAACAGTGTCACGGACGACGTTTTTCGAAACTTTTGTTGGGAATCATTAGGCCGGATGTTTAGAATAGAATTTAGAAGAAACGGAGTGCATAAAAGAGTAAAAGGGTGCTTAAAATCGAGACCCTAATTCGGAAACCTTTGTCTGGGACGTTTGAAGTACGTGCTAAAAAATGGAGTCACGGTCGATGTTTTTCGAAACTTTTGTGGCGAATCATTAGGACTGATGATTTAGAATCGAATTTTGAAGAAACGGATAGCATAAAACAGTAAAATAGTGCTTAAAATCGAGACCCTAATTCGGTAACCTTAATCTGGGACGTTTGAAGAACGTGCTAAAATAACCGAGTCACAGGCGACGTTTTTCGAAACTTTTTTGGGGAATCATCGGCCGGATAATTTAGAATATAATTTTGAAGAAACGGAGTGCATAAAACAATTAAAGAGTGCTGAAAATCGAGACCCTATTTCGGAAACCTTAATATTGGACGTTTGAAGTACGTGCTAAAAAAACAGTGTCACGGACGACGTTTTTCGAAACTTTTGTTGGGAATCATTAGGCCGGATGTTTAGAATAGAATTTAGAAGAAACGGAGTGCATAAAAGAGTAAAAGGGTGCTTAAAATCGAGACCCTAATTCGGAAACCTTTGTCTGGGACGTTTGAAGTACGTGCTAAAAAATGGAGTCACGGTCGATGTTTTTCGAAACTTTTGTGGCGAATCATTAGTACTGATGATTTAGAATCGAATTTCGAAGAAACGGATAGCATAAAACAGTAAAATTGTGCTTAAAATCGAGACCCTAATTCGGTAACCTTAATCTGGGACGTTTGAAGTACGTGCTAAAAAAACGGAGTCACAGACGACGTTTTTAGAAACTTTTGTTGGGAATCATTAGGCCGAATGATTTAGAATAGAATTTCGAAGAAACGGAGTGCATAAAAAAGAAAAAGAGTAATTAAAATCGATAACCTAATTCAGAAACCCAAATCTGGGACGTTTGAAGTCCGTGCTAAAAAACATGAGTCACGGTTCACGATTTTTGAAACTTTTGTGGCGAATCATTAGGCCTGATGATTTAGAATCGAAGAGACGGAGTGCATAAAAGAGTAAAAGAGTGCTTCAAATTGAGACCCTAATTGGGAAACCTTAATCTGGGACGTTTGAAGTACGTGCTAAAAAATGGAGTCACGGTCGATGTTTTTCGAAACTTTTGTGGCGAATCATTAGGACTGATGATTTAGAATCGAATTTTGAAGAAACGGATAGCATAAAACAGTAAAATAGTGCTTAAAATCGAGACCCTAATTCGGTAACCTTAATCTGGGACGTTTGAAGAACGTGCTAAAATAACCGAGTCACAGACGACGTTTTTCGAAACTTTTTTGGGGAATCATCGGCCGGATAATTTAGAATATAATTTTGAAGAAACGGAGTGCATAAAACAATTAAAGAGTGCTGAAAATCGAGACCCTATTTCGGAAACCTTAATATTGGACGTTTGAAGTACGTGCTAAAAAAACAGTGTCACGGACGACGTTTTTTCGAAACTTTTGTTGGGAATCATTAGGCCGGATGTTTAGAATAGAATTTAGAAGAAACGGAGTGCATAAAAGAGTAAAAGGGTGCTTAAAATCGAGACCCTAATTCGGAAACCTTAATATAGGACGTTTGAAGTACGTGCTAAAAAAACAGTGTCACGGACGACGTTTTTCGAAACTTTTGTTGGGAATCATTAGGCCGGATGTTTAGAATAGAATTTAGAAGAAACGGAGTGCATAAAAGAGTAAAAGGGTGCTTAAAATCGAGACCCTAATTCGGAAACCTTAATATAGGACGTTTGAAGTACGTGCTAAAAAAACAGTGTCACGGACGACGTTTTTCGAAACTTTTGTTGGGAATCATTAGGCCGGATGTTTAGAATAGAATTTAGAAGAAACGGAGTGCATAAAAGAGTAAAAGGGTGCTTAAAATCGAGACCCTAATTCGGAAACCTTTGGCTGGGACGTTTGAAGTACGTGCTAAAAAGTGGAGTCACGGTCGATGTTTTTCGAAACTTTTGTGGCGAATCATTAGTACTGATGATTTAGAATCGAATTTCGAAGAAACGGATAGCATAAAACAGTAAAATTGTGCTTAAAATCGAGACCCTAATTCGGTAACCTTAATCTGGGACGTTTGAAGTACGTGCTAAAAAAACGGAGTCACAGACGACGTTTTTAGAAACTTTTGTTGGGAATCATTAGGCCGAATGATTTAGAATAGAATTTCGAAGAAACGGAGTGCATAAAACAGAAAAAGAGTAATTAAAATCGATAACCTAATTCAGAAACCCAAATCTGGGACGTTTGAAGTCCGTGCTAAAAAACATGAGTCACGGTTCACGATTTTTGAAACTTTTGTGGCGAATCATTAGGCCTGATGATTTAGAATCGAAGAGACGGAGTGCATAAAAGAGTAAAAGAGTGCTTCAAATCGAGACCCTAATTGGGAAACCTTAATCTGGGACGTTTGAAGTACGTGCTAAAAAATGGAGTCACGGTCGATGTTTTTCGAAACTTTTGTGGCGAATCATTAGGACTGATGATTTAGAATCGAATTTTGAAGAAACGGATAGCATAAAACAGTAAAATAGTGCTTAAAATCGAGACCCTAATTCGGTAACCTTAATCTGGGACGTTTGAAGAACGTGCTAAAATAACCGAGTCACAGACGACGTTTTTCGAAACTTTTTTGGGGAATCATCGGCCGGATAATTTAGAATATAATTTTGAAGAAACGGAGTGCATAAAACAATTAAAGAGTGCTGAAAATCGAGACCCTATTTCGGAAACCTTAATATAGGACGTTTGAAGTACGTGCTAAAAAAACAGTGTCACGGACGACGTTTTTCGAAACTTTTGTTGGGAATCATTAGGCCGGATGTTTAGAATAGAATTTAGAAGAAACGGAGTGCATAAAAGAGTAAAAGGGTGCTTAAAATCGAGACCCTAATTCGGAAACCTTAATATAGGACGTTTGAAGTACGTGCTAAAAAAACAGTGTCACGGACGACGTTTTTCGAAACTTTTGTTGGGAATCATTAGGCCGGATGTTTAGAATAGAATTTAGAAGAAACGGAGTGCATAAAAGAGTAAAAGGGTGCTTAAAATCGAGACCCTAATTCGGAAACCTTTGTCTGGGACGTTTGAAGTACGTGCTAAAAAGTGGAGTCACGGTCGATGTTTTTCGAAACTTTTGTGGCGAATCATTAGTACTGATGATTTAGAATCGAATTTCGAAGAAACGGATAGCATAAAACAGTAAAATTGTGCTTAAAATCGAGACCCTAATTCGGTAACCTTAATCTGGGACGTTTGAAGTACGTGCTAAAAAAACGGAGTCACAGACGACGTTTTTAGAAACTTTTGTTGGGAATCATTAGGCCGAATGATTTAGAATAGAATTTCGAAGAAACGGAGTGCATAAAACAGAAAAAGAGTAATTAAAATCGATAACCTAATTCAGAAACCCAAATCTGGGACGTTTGAAGTCCGTGCTAAAAAACATGAGTCACGGTTCACGATTTTTGAAACTTTTGTGGCGAATCATTAGGCCTGATGATTTAGAATCGAAGAGACGGAGTGCATAAAAGAGTAAAAGAGTGCTTCAAATCGAGACCCTAATTGGGAAACCTTAATCTGGGACGTTTGAAGTACGTGCTAAAAAATGGAGTCACGGTCGATGTTTTTCGAAACTTTTGTGGCGAATCATTAGGACTGATGATTTAGAATCGAATTTTGAAGAAACGGATAGCATAAAACAGTAAAATAGTGCTTAAAATCGAGACCCTAATTCGGTAACCTTAATCTGGGACGTTTGAAGAACGTGCTAAAATAACCGAGTCACAGACGACGTTTTTCGAAACTTTTTTGGGGAATCATCGGCCGGATAATTTAGAATATAATTTTGAAGAAACGGAGTGCATAAAACAATTAAAGAGTGCTGAAAATCGAGACCCTATTTCGGAAACCTTAATATTGGACGTTTGAAGTACGTGCTAAAAAAACAGTGTCACGGACGACGTTTTTTGAAACTTTTGTTGGTAATCATTAGGCCGGATGTTTAGAATAGAATTTAGAAGAAACGGAGTGGATAAAAGAGTAAAAGGGTGCTTAAAATCGAGACCCTAATTCGGAAACCTTTGTCTGGGACGTTTGAAGTACGTGCTAAAAAATGGAGTCACGGTCGATGTTTTTCGAAACTTTTGTGGCGAATCATTAGGACTGATGATTTAGAATCGAATTTTGAAGAAACGGATAGCATAAAACAGTAAAATAGTGCTTAAAATCGAGACCCTAATTCGGTAACCTTAATCTGGGACGTTTGAAGTATGTGCTAAAAAAACGGAGTCACAGACGACGTTTTTAGAAACTTTGTTGGGAATCATTAGGCCGAATGATTTAGAATAGAATTTCGAAGAAACGGAGTGCATAAAACAGAAAAAGAGTAATTAAAATCGATAACCTAATTCAGAAACCCAAATCTGGGACGTTTGAAGTCCGTGCTAAAAAACATGAGTCACGGTTCACGATTTTTGAAACTTTTGTGGCGAATCATTAGGCCTGATGATTTATTATCGAAGAGACGGAGTGCATAAAAGAGTAAAAGAGTGCTTCAAATCGAGACCCTAATTGGGAAACCTTAATCTGGGACGTTTGAAGTACGTGCTAAAAAATGGAGTCACGGTCGATGTTTTTCGAAACTTTTGTGGCGAATCATTAGGACTGATGATTTAGAATCGAATTTTGAAGAAACGGATAGCATAAAACAGTAAAATAGTGCTTAAAATCGAGACCCTAATTCGGTAACCTTAATCTGGGACGTTTGAAGTACGTTCTAATAAAACCGAGTAACGGTCGACGTTTTTCGAAACTTTTTTGGGGAATCATTCGGCCGGATAATTTAGAATAGAATTTCGAAGAAACGGAGTGCATAAAACAATTAAAGGGTGCTGAAAATCGAGACCCTAATTCGGAAACCTTAATATAGGACGTTTGAAGTACGTGCTAAAAAAACAGTGTCACGGACGACGTTTTTCGAAACTTTTGTTGGGAATCATTAGGCCGGATGTTTAGAATAGAATTTAGAAGAAACGGAGTGCATAAAAGAGTAAAAGGGTGCTTAAAATCGAGACCCTAATTCGGAAACCTTAATATAGGACGTTTGAAGTACGTGCTAAAAAAACAGTGTCACGGACGACGTTTTTCGAAACTTTTGTTGGGAATCATTAGGCCGGATGTTTAGAATAGAATTTAGAAGAAACGGAGTGCATAAAAGAGTAAAAGGGTGCTTAAAATCGAGACCCTAATTCGGAAACCTTTGTCTGGGACGTTTGAAGTACGTGCTAAAAAGTGGAGTCACGGTCGATGTTTTTCGAAACTTTTGTGGCGAATCATTAGTACTGATGATTTAGAATCGAATTTCGAAGAAACGGATAGCATAAAACAGTAAAATTGTGCTTAAAATCGAGACCCTAATTCGGTAACCTTAATCTGGGACGTTTGAAGTACGTGCTAAAAAAACGGAGTCACAGACGACGTTTTTAGAAACTTTTGTTGGGAATCATTAGGCCGAATGATTTAGAATAGAATTTCGAAGAAACGGAGTGCATAAAACAGAAAAAGAGTAATTAAAATCGATAACCTAATTCAGAAACCCAAATCTGGGACGTTTGAAGTCCGTGCTAAAAAACATGAGTCACGGTTCACGATTTTTGAAACTTTTGTGGCGAATCATTAGGCCTGATGATTTATTATCGAAGAGACGGAGTGCATAAAAGAGTAAAAGAGTGCTTCAAATCGAGACCCTAATTGGGAAACCTTAATCTGGGACGTTTGAAGTACGTGCTAAAAAATGGAGTCACGGTCGATGTTTTTCGAAACTTTTGTGGCGAATCATTAGGACTGATGATTTAGAATCGAATTTTGAAGAAACGGATAGCATAAAACAGTAAAATAGTGCTTAAAATCGAGACCCTAATTCGGTAACCTTAATCTGGGACGTTTGAAGTACGTTCTAATAAAACCGAGTAACGGTCGACGTTTTTCGAAACTTTTTTGGGGAATCATTCGGCCGGATAATTTAGAATAGAATTTCGAAGAAACGGAGTGCATAAAACAATTAAAGGGTGCTGAAAATCGAGACCCTAATTCGGAAACCTTAATATAGGACGTTTGAAGTACGTGCTAAAAAAACAGTGTCACGGACGACGTTTTTCGAAACTTTTGTTGGGAATCATTAGGCCGGATGTTTAGAATAGAATTTAGAAGAAACGGAGTGCATAAAAGAGTAAAAGGGTGCTTAAAATCGAGACCCTAATTCGGAAACCTTAATATAGGACGTTTGAAGTACGTGCTAAAAAAACAGTGTCACGGACGACGTTTTTCGAAACTTTTGTTGGGAATCATTAGGCCGGATGTTTAGAATAGAATTTAGAAGAAACGGAGTGCATAAAAGAGTAAAAGGGTGCTTAAAATCGAGACCCTAATTCGGAAACCTTTGTCTGGGACGTTTGAAGTACGTGCTAAAAAGTGGAGTCACGGTCGATGTTTTTCGAAACTTTTGTGGCGAATCATTAGTACTGATGATTTAGAATCGAATTTCGAAGAAACGGATAGCATAAAACAGTAAAATTGTGCTTAAAATCGAGACCCTAATTCGGTAACCTTAATCTGGGACGTTTGAAGTACGTGCTAAAAAAACGGAGTCACAGACGACGTTTTTAGAAACTTTTGTTGGGAATCATTAGGCCGAATGATTTAGAATAGAATTTCGAAGAAACGGAGTGCATAAAACAGAAAAAGAGTAATTAAAATCGATAACCTAATTCAGAAACCCAAATCTGGGACGTTTGAAGTCCGTGCTAAAAAACATGAGTCACGGTTCACGATTTTTGAAACTTTTGTGGCGAATCATTAGGCCTGATGATTTAGAATCGAAGAGACGGAGTGCATAAAAGAGTAAAAGACTGCTTCAAATCGAGACCCTAATTGGGAAACCTTAATCTGGGACGTTTGAAGTACGTGCTAAAAAATGGAGTCACGGTCGATGTTTTTCGAAACTTTTGTGGCGAATCATTAGGACTGATGATTTAGAATCGAATTTTGAAGAAACGGATAGCATAAAACAGTAAAATAGTGCTTAAAATCGAGACCCTAATTCGGTAACCTTAATCTGGGACGTTTGAAGTACGTTCTAATAAAACCGAGTAACGGTCGACGTTTTTCGAAACTTTTTTGGGGAATCATTCGGCCGGATAATTTAGAATAGAATTTCGAAGAAACGGAGTGCATAAAACAATTAAAGGGTGCTGAAAATCGAGACCCTAATTCGGAAACCTTAATATAGGACGTTTGAAGTACGTGCTAAAAAAACAGTGTCACGGACGACGTTTTTCGAAACTTTTGTTGGGAATCATTAGGCCGGATGTTTAGAATAGAATTTAGAAGAAACGGAGTGCATAAAAGAGTAAAAGGGTGCTTAAAATCGAGACCCTAATTCGGAAACCTTAATATAGGACGTTTGAAGTACGTGCTAAAAAAACAGTGTCACGGACGACGTTTTTCGAAACTTTTGTTGGGAATCATTAGGCCGGATGTTTAGAATAGAATTTAGAAGAAACGGAGTGCATAAAAGAGTAAAAGGGTGCTTAAAATCGAGACCCTAATTCGGAAACCTTTGTCTGGGACGTTTGAAGTACGTGCTAAAAAGTGGAGTCACGGTCGATGTTTTTCGAAACTTTTGTGGCGAATCATTAGTACTGATGATTTAGAATCGAATTTCGAAGAAACGGATAGCATAAAACAGTAAAATTGTGCTTAAAATCGAGACCCTAATTCGGTAACCTTAATCTGGGACGTTTGAAGTACGTGCTAAAAAAACGGAGTCACAGACGACGTTTTTAGAAACTTTTGTTGGGAATCATTAGGCCGAATGATTTAGAATAGAATTTCGAAGAAACGGAGTGCATAAAACAGAAAAAGAGTAATTAAAATCGATAACCTAATTCAGAAACCCAAATCTGGGACGTTTGAAGTCCGTGCTAAAAAACATGAGTCACGGTTCACGATTTTTGAAACTTTTGTGGCGAATCATTAGGCCTGATGATTTATTATCGAAGAGACGGAGTGCATAAAAGAGTAAAAGAGTGCTTCAAATCGAGACCCTAATTGGGAAACCTTAATCTGGGACGTTTGAAGTACGTGCTAAAAAATGGAGTCACGGTCGATGTTTTTCGAAACTTTTGTGGCGAATCATTAGGACTGATGATTTAGAATCGAATTTTGAAGAAACGGATAGCATAAAACAGTAAAATAGTGCTTAAAATCGAGACCCTAATTCGGTAACCTTAATCTGGGACGTTTGAAGAACGTGCTAAAATAACCGAGTCACAGACGACGTTTTTCGAAACTTTTTTGGGGAATCATCGGCCGGATAATTTAGAATATAATTTTGAAGAAACGGAGTGCATAAAACAATTAAAGAGTGCTGAAAATCGAGACCCTATTTCGGAAACCTTAATATAGGACGTTTGAAGTACGTGCTAAAAAAACAGTGTCACGGACGACGTTTTTCGAAACTTTTGTTGGGAATCATTAGGCCGGATGTTTAGAATAGAATTTAGAAGAAACGGAGTGCATAAAAGAGTAAAAGGGTGCTTAAAATCGAGACCCTAATTCGGAAACCTTAATATAGGACGTTTGAAGTACGTGCTAAAAAAACAGTGTCACGGATGATGTTTTTCGAAACTTTTGTTGGGAATCATTAGGCCGGATGTTTAGAATAGAATTTAGAAGAAACGGAGTGCATAAAAGAGTAAAAGGGTGCTTAAAATCGAGACCCTAATTCGGAAACCTTTGTCTGGGACGTTTGAAGTACGTGCTAAAAAGTGGAGTCACGGTCGATGTTTTTCGAAACTTTTGTGGCGAATCATTAGTACTGATGATTTAGAATCGAATTTCGAAGAAACGGATAGCATAAAACAGTAAAATTGTGCTTAAAATCGAGAGCCTAATTCGGTAACCTTAATCTGGGACGTTTGAAGTACGTGCTAAAAAAACGGAGTCACAGACGACGTTTTTAGAAACTTTTGTTGGGAATCATTAGGCCGAATGATTTAGAATAGAATTTCGAAGAAACGGAGTGCATAAAACAGAAAAAGAGTAATTAAAATCGATAACCTAATTCAGAAACCCAAATCTGGGACGTTTGAAGTCCGTGCTAAAAAACATGAGTCACGGTTCACGATTTTTGAAACTTTTGTGGCGAATCATTAGGCCTGATGATTTATTATCGAAGAGACGGAGTGCATAAAAGAGTAAAAGAGTGCTTCAAATCGAGACCCTAATTGGGAAACCTTAATCTGGGACGTTTGAAGTACGTGCTAAAAAATGGAGTCACGGTCGATGTTTTTCGAAACTTTTGTGGCGAATCATTAGGACTGATGATTTAGAATCGAATTTTGAAGAAACGGATAGCATAAAACAGTAAAATAGTGCTTAAAATCGAGACCCTAATTCGGTAACCTTAATCTGGGACGTTTGAAGTACGTTCTAATAAAACCGAGTAACGGTCGACGTTTTTCGAAACTTTTTTGGGGAATCATTCGGCCGGATAATTTAGAATAGAATTTCGAAGAAACGGAGTGCATAAAACAATTAAAGGGTGCTGAAAATCGAGACCCTAATTCGGAAACCTTAATATAGGACGTTTGAAGTACGTGCTAAAAAAACAGTGTCACGGACGACGTTTTTCGAAACTTTTGTTGGGAATCATTAGGCCGGATGTTTAGAATAGAATTTAGAAGAAACGGAGTGCATAAAAGAGTAAAAGGGTGCTTAAAATCGAGACCCTAATTCGGAAACCTTAATATAGGACGTTTGAAGTACGTGCTAAAAAAACAGTGTCACGGACGACGTTTTTCGAAACTTTTGTTGGGAATCATTAGGCCGGATGTTTAGAATAGAATTTAGAAGAAACGGAGTGCATAAAAGAGTAAAAGGGTGCTTAAAATCGAGACCCTAATTCGGAAACCTTTGTCTGGGACGTTTGAAGTACGTGCTAAAAAGTGGAGTCACGGTCGATGTTTTTCGAAACTTTTGTGGCGAATCATTAGTACTGATGATTTAGAATCGAATTTCGAAGAAACGGATAGCATAAAACAGTAAAATTGTGCTTAAAATCGAGACCCTAATTCGGTAACCTTAATCTGGGACGTTTGAAGTACGTGCTAAAAAAACGGAGTCACAGACGACGTTTTTAGAAACTTTTGTTGGGAATCATTAGGCCGAATGATTTAGAATAGAATTTCGAAGAAACGGAGTGCATAAAACAGAAAAAGAGTAATTAAAATCGATAACCTAATTCAGAAACCCAAATCTGGGACGTTTGAAGTCCGTGCTAAAAAACATGAGTCACGGTTCACGATTTTTGAAACTTTTGTGGCGAATCATTAGGCCTGATGATTTAGAATCGAAGAGACGGAGTGCATAAAAGAGTAAAAGACTGCTTCAAATCGAGACCCTAATTGGGAAACCTTAATCTGGGACGTTTGAAGTACGTGCTAAAAAATGGAGTCACGGTCGATGTTTTTCGAAACTTTTGTGGCGAATCATTAGGACTGATGATTTAGAATCGAATTTTGAAGAAACGGATAGCATAAAACAGTAAAATAGTGCTTAAAATCGAGACCCTAATTCGGTAACCTTAATCTGGGACGTTTGAAGAACGTGCTAAAATAACCGAGTCACAGACGACGTTTTTCGAAACTTTTTTGGGGAATCATCGGCCGGATAATTTAGAATATAATTTTGAAGAAACGGAGTGCATAAAACAATTAAAGAGTGCTGAAAATCGAGACCCTATTTCGGAAACCTTAATATAGGACGTTTGAAGTACGTGCTAAAAAAACAGTGTCACGGACGACGTTTTTCGAAACTTTTGTTGGGAATCATTAGGCCGGATGTTTAGAATAGAATTTAGAAGAAACGGAGTGCATAAAAGAGTAAAAGGGTGCTTAAAATCGAGACCCTAATTCGGAAACCTTAATATAGGACGTTTGAAGTACGTGCTAAAAAAACAGTGTCACGGATGATGTTTTTCGAAACTTTTGTTGGGAATCATTAGGCCGGATGTTTAGAATAGAATTTAGAAGAAACGGAGTGCATAAAAGAGTAAAAGGGTGCTTAAAATCGAGACCCTAATTCGGAAACCTTTGTCTGGGACGTTTGAAGTACGTGCTAAAAAGTGGAGTCACGGTCGATGTTTTTCGAAACTTTTGTGGCGAATCATTAGTACTGATGATTTAGAATCGAATTTCGAAGAAACGGATAGCATAAAACAGTAAAATTGTGCTTAAAATCGAGAGCCTAATTCGGTAACCTTAATCTGGGACGTTTGAAGTACGTGCTAAAAAAACGGAGTCACAGACGACGTTTTTAGAAACTTTTGTTGGGAATCATTAGGCCGAATGATTTAGAATAGAATTTCGAAGAAACGGAGTGCATAAAACAGAAAAAGAGTAATTAAAATCGATAACCTAATTCAGAAACCCAAATCTGGGACGTTTGAAGTCCGTGCTAAAAAACATGAGTCACGGTTCACGATTTTTGAAACTTTTGTGGCGAATCATTAGGCCTGATGATTTATTATCGAAGAGACGGAGTGCATAAAAGAGTAAAAGAGTGCTTCAAATCGAGACCCTAATTGGGAAACCTTAATCTGGGACGTTTGAAGTACGTGCTAAAAAATGGAGTCACGGTCGATGTTTTTCGAAACTTTTGTGGCGAATCATTAGGACTGATGATTTAGAATCGAATTTTGAAGAAACGGATAGCATAAAACAGTAAAATAGTGCTTAAAATCGAGACCCTAATTCGGTAACCTTAATCTGGGACGTTTGAAGTACGTTCTAATAAAACCGAGTAACGGTCGACGTTTTTCGAAACTTTTTTGGGGAATCATTCGGCCGGATAATTTAGAATAGAATTTCGAAGAAACGGAGTGCATAAAACAATTAAAGGGTGCTGAAAATCGAGACCCTAATTCGGAAACCTTAATATAGGACGTTTGAAGTACGTGCTAAAAAAACAGTGTCACGGACGACGTTTTTCGAAACTTTTGTTGGGAATCATTAGGCCGGATGTTTAGAATAGAATTTAGAAGAAACGGAGTGCATAAAAGAGTAAAAGGGTGCTTAAAATCGAGACCCTAATTCGGAAACCTTAATATAGGACGTTTGAAGTACGTGCTAAAAAAACAGTGTCACGGACGACGTTTTTCGAAACTTTTGTTGGGAATCATTAGGCCGGATGTTTAGAATAGAATTTAGAAGAAACGGAGTGCATAAAAGAGTAAAAGGGTGCTTAAAATCGAGACCCTAATTCGGAAACCTTTGTCTGGGACGTTTGAAGTACGTGCTAAAAAGTGGAGTCACGGTCGATGTTTTTCGAAACTTTTGTGGCGAATCATTAGTACTGATGATTTAGAATCGAATTTCGAAGAAACGGATAGCATAAAACAGTAAAATTGTGCTTAAAATCGAGACCCTAATTCGGTAACCTTAATCTGGGACGTTTGAAGTACGTGCTAAAAAAACGGAGTCACAGACGACGTTTTTAGAAACTTTTGTTGGGAATCATTAGGCCGAATGATTTAGAATAGAATTTCGAAGAAACGGAGTGCATAAAACAGAAAAAGAGTAATTAAAATCGATAACCTAATTCAGAAACCCAAATCTGGGACGTTTGAAGTCCGTGCTAAAAAACATGAGTCACGGTTCACGATTTTTGAAACTTTTGTGGCGAATCATTAGGCCTGATGATTTAGAATCGAAGAGACGGAGTGCATAAAAGAGTAAAAGACTGCTTCAAATCGAGACCCTAATTGGGAAACCTTAATCTGGGACGTTTGAAGTACGTGCTAAAAAATGGAGTCACGGTCGATGTTTTTCGAAACTTTTGTGGCGAATCATTAGGACTGATGATTTAGAATCGAATTTTGAAGAAACGGATAGCATAAAACAGTAAAATAGTGCTTAAAATCGAGACCCTAATTCGGTAACCTTAATCTGGGACGTTTGAAGAACGTGCTAAAATAACCGAGTCACAGACGACGTTTTTCGAAACTTTTTTGGGGAATCATCGGCCGGATAATTTAGAATATAATTTTGAAGAAACGGAGTGCATAAAACAATTAAAGAGTGCTGAAAATCGAGACCCTATTTCGGAAACCTTAATATAGGACGTTTGAAGTACGTGCTAAAAAAACAGTGTCACGGACGACGTTTTTCGAAACTTTTGTTGGGAATCATTAGGCCGGATGTTTAGAATAGAATTTAGAAGAAACGGAGTGCATAAAAGAGTAAAAGGGTGCTTAAAATCGAGACCCTAATTCGGAAACCTTAATATAGGACGTTTGAAGTACGTGCTAAAAAAACAGTGTCACGGACGACGTTTTTCGAAACTTTTGTTGGGAATCATTAGTACTGATGATTTAGAATCGAATTTCGAAGAAACGGATAGCATAAAACAGTAAAATTGTGCTTAAAATCGAGAGCCTAATTCGGTAACCTTAATCTGGGACGTTTGAAGTACGTGCTAAAAAAACGGAGTCACAGACGACGTTTTTAGAAACTTTGTTGGGAATCATTAGGCCGAATGATTTAGAATAGAATTTCGAAGAAACGGAGTGCATAAAACAGAAAAAGAGTAATTAAAATCGATAACCTAATTCAGAAACCCAAATCTGGGACGTTTGAAGTCCGTGCTAAAAAACATGAGTCACGGTTCACGATTTTTGAAACTTTTGTGGCGAATCATTAGGCCTGATGATTTATTATCGAAGAGACGGAGTGCATAAAAGAGTAAAAGAGTGCTTCAAATCGAGACCCTAATTGGGAAACCTTAATCTGGGACGTTTGAAGTACGTGCTAAAAAATGGAGTCACGGTCGATGTTTTTCGAAACTTTTGTGGCGAATCATTAGGACTGATGATTTAGAATCGAATTTTGAAGAAACGGATAGCATAAAACAGTAAAATAGTGCTTAAAATCGAGACCCTAATTCGGTAACCTTAATCTGGGACGTTTGAAGTACGTTCTAATAAAACCGAGTAACGGTCGACGTTTTTCGAAACTTTTTTGGGGAATCATTCGGCCGGATAATTTAGAATAGAATTTCGAAGAAACGGAGTGCATAAAACAATTAAAGGGTGCTGAAAATCGAGACCCTAATTCGGAAACCTTAATATTGGACGTTTGAAGTACGTGCTAAAAAAACAGTGTCACGGACGACGTTTTTCGAAACTTTTGTTGGGAATCATTAGGCCGGATGTTTAGAATAGAATTTAGAAGAAACGGAGTGCATAAAAGAGTAAAAGGGTGCTTAAAATCGAGACCCTAATTCGGAAACCTTAATATAGGACGTTTGAAGTACGTGCTAAAAAAACAGTGTCACGGACGACGTTTTTCGAAACTTTTGTTGGGAATCATTAGGCCGGATGTTTAGAATAGAATTTAGAAGAAACGGAGTGCATAAAAGAGTAAAAGGGTGCTTAAAATCGAGACCCTAATTCGGAAACCTTTGTCTGGGACGTTTGAAGTACGTGCTAAAAAGTGGAGTCACGGTCGATGTTTTTCGAAACTTTTGTGGCGAATCATTAGTACTGATGATTTAGAATCGAATTTCGAAGAAACGGATAGCATAAAACAGTAAAATTGTGCTTAAAATCGAGACCCTAATTCGGTAACCTTAATCTGGGACGTTTGAAGTACGTGCTAAAAAAACGGAGTCACAGACGACGTTTTTAGAAACTTTTGTTGGGAATCATTAGGCCGAATGATTTAGAATAGAATTTCGAAGAAACGGAGTGCATAAAACAGAAAAAGAGTAATTAAAATCGATAACCTAATTCAGAAACCCAAATCTGGGACGTTTGAAGTCCGTGCTAAAAAACATGAGTCACGGTTCACGATTTTTGAAACTTTTGTGGCGAATCATTAGGCCTGATGATTTAGAATCGAAGAGACGGAGTGCATAAAAGAGTAAAAGAGTGCTTCAAATCGAGACCCTAATTGGGAAACCTTAATCTGGGACGTTTGAAGTACGTGCTAAAAAATGGAGTCACGGTCGATGTTTTTCGAAACTTTTGTGGCGAATCATTAGGACTGATGATTTAGAATCGAATTTTGAAGAAACGGATAGCATAAAACAGTAAAATAGTGCTTAAAATCGAGACCCTATTTCGGAAACCTTAATATTGGACGTTTGAAGTACGTGCTAAAAAAACAGTGTCACGGACGACGTTTTTTGAAACTTTTGTTGGTAATCATTAGGCCGGATGTTTAGAATAGAATTTAGAAGAAACGGAGTGGATAAAAGAGTAAAAGGGTGCTTAAAATCGAGACCCTAATTCGGAAACCTTTGTCTGGGACGTTTGAAGTACGTGCTAAAAAATGGAGTCACGGTCGATGTTTTTCGAAACTTTTGTGGCGAATCATTAGTACTGATGATTTAGAATCGAATTTCGAAGAAACGGATAGCATAAAACAGTAAAATTGTGCTTAAAATCGAGAGCCTAATTCGGTAACCTTAATCTGGGACGTTTGAAGTACGTGCTAAAAAAACGGAGTCACAGACGACGTTTTTAGAAACTTTGTTGGGAATCATTAGGCCGAATGATTTAGAATAGAATTTCGAAGAAACGGAGTGCATAAAACAGAAAAAGAGTAATTAAAATCGATAACCTAATTCAGAAACCCAAATCTGGGACGTTTGAAGTTCGTGCTAAAAAACATGAGTCACGGTTCACGATTTTTGAAACTTTTGTGGCGAATCATTAGGCCTGATGATTTATTATCGAAGAGACGGAGTGCATAAAAGAGTAAAAGAGTGCTTCAAATCGAGACCCTAATTGGGAAACCTTAATCTGGGACGTTTGAAGTACGTGCTAAAAAATGGAGTCACGGTCGATGTTTTTCGAAACTTTTGTGGCGAATCATTAGGACTGATGATTTAGAATCGAATTTTGAAGAAACGGATAGCATAAAACAGTAAAATAGTGCTTAAAATCGAGACCCTAATTCGGTAACCTTAATCTGGGACGTTTGAAGTACGTTCTAATAAAACCGAGTAACGATCGACGTTTTTCGAAACTTTTTTGGGGAATCATTCGGCCGGATAATTTAGAATAGAATTTCGAAGAAACGGAGTGCATAAAACAATTAAAGGGTGCTGAAAATCGAGACCCTAATTCGGAAACCTTAATATTGGACGTTTGAAGTACGTGCTAAAAAAACAGTGTCACGGACGACGTTTTTCGAAACTTTTGTTGGGAATCATTAGGCCGGATGTTTAGAATAGAATTTAGAAGAAACGGAGTGCATAAAAGAGTAAAAGGGTGCTTAAAATCGAGACCCTAATTCGGAAACCTTTGTCTGGGACGTTTGAAGTACGTGCTAAAAAATGGAGTCACGGTCGATGTTTTTCGAAACTTTTGTGGCGAATCATTAGTACTGATGATTTAGAATCGAATTTCGAAGAAACGGATAGCATAAAACAGTAAAATTGTGCTTAAAATCGAGACCCTAATTCGGTAACCTTAATCTGGGACGTTTGAAGTACGTGCTAAAAAAACCGAGTAACGGTCGACGTTTTTCGAAACTTTTTTGGGGAATCATTCGGCCGGATAATTTAGAATAGAATTTCGAAGAAACGGAGTGCATAAAACAATTAAAGGGTGCTGAAAATCGAGACCCTAATTCGGAAACCTTAATATTGGACGTTTGAAGTACGTGCTAAAAAAACAGTGTCACGGACGACGTTTTTCGAAACTTTTGTTGGGAATCATTAGGCCGGATGTTTAGAATAGAATTTAGAAGAAACGGAGTGCATAAAAGGGTAAAAGGGTGCTTAAAATCGAGACCCTAATTCGGAAACCTTTGTCTGGGACGTTTGAAGTACGTGCTAAAAAATGGAGTCACGGTCGATGTTTTTCGAAACTTTTGTGGCGAATCATTAGTACTGATGATTTAGAATCGAATTTCGAAGAAACGGATAGCATAAAACAGTAAAAGAGTGCTTAAAATCGAGACCCTAATTCGAAAACCTTAATCTGGGACGTTTGAAGTACGTTCTAAAAAAACCGAGTCACGGACGACGTTTTTCGAAACTTTTGTTGGGAATCATTAGGCCGAATGATTTAGAATAAAATTTCGAAGAAACGGAGTGCATAAAACAGAAAAAGAGTAATTAAAATCGAGAACCGAATTCAGAAACCCAAATCTGGGACGTTTGAAGTCCGTGCTAAAAAACACGAGTCACGGTTCACGATTTTTGAAACTTTTGTGGCGAATCATTAGGCCTGATGATTTAGAATCGAAGAGACGGAGTGCATAAAAGAGTAAAAGAGTGCTTCAAATCAAGACCCTAATTTGGAAACCTTAATCTGCGACGTTTGAAGTACGTGCTAAAAAATGGAGTCACGGTCGATGTTTTTCGAAACTTTTGTGGCGAATCATTAGGACTGATGATTTAGAATCGAATTTTGAAGAAACGGATAGCATAAAACAGTAAAATAGTGCTTAAAATCGAGACCCTAATTCGGTAACCTTAATCTGGGACGTTTGAAGAACGTGCTAAAATAACCGAGTCACAGACGACGTTTTTCGAAACTTTTTTGGGGAATCATCGGCCGGATAATTTAGAATATAATTTTGAAGAAACGGAGTGCATAAAACAATTAAAGAGTGCTGAAAATCGAGACCCTATTTCGGAAACCTTAATATTGGACGTTTGAAGTACGTGCTAAAAAAACAGTGTCACGGACGACGTTTTTCGAAACTTTTGTTGGGAATCATTAGGCCGGATGTTTAGAATAGAATTTAGAAGAAACGGAGTGGATAAAAGAGTAAAAGGGTGCTTAAAATCGAGACCCTAATTCGGAAACCTTTGTCTGGGACGTTTGAAGTACGTGCTAAAAAATGGAGTCACGGTCGATGTTTTTCGAAACTTTTGTGGCGAATCTTTAGTACTGATGATTTAGAATCGAATTTCGAAGAAACGGATAGCATAAAACAGTAAAATTGTGCTTAAAATCGAGACCCTAATTCGGTAACCTTAATCTGGGACGTTTGAAGTACGTGCTAAAAAAACGGAGTCACAGACGACGTTTTTAGAAACTTTGTTGGGAATCATTAGGCCGAATTATTTAGAATAGAATTTCGAAGAAACGGAGTGCATAAAACAGAAAAAGAGTAATTAAAATCGATAACCTAATTCAGAAACCCAAATCTGGGACGTTTGAAGTCCGTGCTAAAAAACATGAGTCACGGTTCACGATTTTTGAAACTTTTGTGGCGAATCATTAGGCCAGATGATTTATTATCGAAGAGACGGAGTGCATAAAAGAGTAAAAGAGTGCTTCAAATCGAGACCCTAATTGGGAAACCTTAATCTGGGACGTTTGAAGTACGTGCTAAAAAATGGAGTCACGGTCGATGTTTTTCGAAACTTTTGTGGCGAATCATTAGGACTGATGATTTAGAATCGAATTTTGAAGAAACGGATAGCATAAAACAGTAAAATAGTGCTTAAAATCGAGACCCTAATTCGGTAACCTTAATCTGGGACGTTTGAAGAACGTGCTAAAATAACCGAGTCACAGACGACGTTTTTCGAAACTTTTTTGGGGAATCATCAGCCGGATAATTTAGAATATAATTTTGAAGAAACGGAGTGCATAAAACAATTAAAGAGTGCTGAAAATCGAGACCCTATTTCGGAAACCTTAATATTGGACGTTTGAAGTACGTGCTAAAAAAACAGTGTTACGGACGACGTTTTTTGAAACTTTTGTTGGGAATCATTAGGCCGGATGTTTAGAATAGAATTTAGAAGAAACGGAGTGGATAAAAGAGTAAAAGGGTGCTTAAAATCGAGACCCTAATTCGGAAACCTTTGTCTGGGACGTTTGAAGTACGTGCTAAAAAATGGAGTCACGGTCGATGTTTTTCGAAACTTTTGTGGCGAATCTTTAGTACTGATGATTTAGAATCGAATTTCGAAGAAACGGATAGCATAAAACAGTAAAATTGTGCTTAAAATCGAGACCCTAATTCGGTAACCTTAATCTGGGACGTTTGAAGTACGTGCTAAAAAAACGGAGTCACAGACGACGTTTTTAGAAACTTTGTTGGGAATCATTAGGCCGAATGATTTAGAATAGAATTTCGAAGAAACGGAGTGCATAAAACAGAAAAAGAGTAATTAAAATCGATAACCTAATTCAGAAACCCAAATCTGGGACGTTTGAAGTCCGTGCTAAAAAACATGAGTCACGGTTCACGATTTTTGAAACTTTTGTGGCGAATCATTAGGCCTGATGATTTAGAATCGAAGAGACGGAGTGCATAAAAGAGTAAAAGAGTGCTTCAAATCGAGACCCTAATTGGGAAACCTTAATCTGGGACGTTTGAAGTACGTGCTAAAAAATGGAGTCACGGTCGATGTTTTTCGAAACTTTTGTGGCGAATCATTAGGACTGATGATTTAGAATCGAATTTTGAAGAAACGGATAGCATAAAACAGTAAAATAGTGCTTAAAATCGAGACCCTAATTCGGTAACCTTAATCTGGGACGTTTGAAGAACGTGCTAAAATAACCGAGTCACAGACGACGTTTTTCGAAACTTTTTTGGGGAATCATCGGCCGGATAATTTAGAATATAATTTTGAAGAAACGGAGTGCATAAAACAATTAAAGAGTGCTGAAAATCGAGACCCTATTTCGGAAACCTTAATATTGGACGTTTGAAGTACGTGCTAAAAAAACAGTGTCACGGACGACGTTTTTTGAAACTTTTGTTGGTAATCATTAGGCCGGATGTTTAGAATAGAATTTAGAAGAAACGGAGTGGATAAAAGAGTAAAAGGGTGCTTAAAATCGAGACCCTAATTCGGAAACCTTTGTCTGGGACGTTTGAAGTACGTGCTAAAAAATGGAGTCACGGTCGATGTTTTTCGAAACTTTTGTGGCGAATCTTTAGTACTGATGATTTAGAATCGAATTTCGAAGAAACGGATAGCATAAAACAGTAAAATTGTGCTTAAAATCGAGACCCTAATTCGGTAACCTTAATCTGGGACGTTTGAAGTACGTGCTAAAAAAACGGAGTCACAGACGACGTTTTTAGAAACTTTGTTGGGAATCATTAGGCCGAATGATTTAGAATAGAATTTCGAAGAAACGGAGTGCATAAAACAGAAAAAGAGTAATTAAAATCGATAACCTAATTCAGAAACCCAAATCTGGGACGTTTGAAGTCCGTGCTAAAAAACATGAGTCACGGTTCACGATTTTTGAAACTTTTGTGGCGAATCATTAGGCCAGATGATTTATTATCGAAGAGACGGAGTGCATAAAAGAGTAAAAGAGTGCTTCAAATCGAGACCCTAATTGGGAAACCTTAATCTGGGATGTTTGAAGTACGTGCTAAAAAATGGAGTCACGGTCGATGTTTTTCGAAACTTTTGTGGCGAATCATTAGGACTGATGATTTAGAATCGAATTTTGAAGAAACGGATAGCATAAAACAGTAAAATAGTGCTTAAAATCGAGACCCTAATTCGGTAACCTTAATCTGGGACGTTTGAAGAACGTGCTAAAATAACCGAGTCACAGACGACGTTTTTCGAAACTTTTTTGGGGAATCATCAGCCGGATAATTTAGAATATAATTTTGAAGAAACGGAGTGCATAAAACAATTAAAGAGTGCTGAAAATCGAGACCCTATTTCGGAAACCTTAATATTGGACGTTTGAAGTACGTGCTAAAAAAACAGTGTTACGGACGACGTTTTTCGAAACTTTTGTTGGGAATCATTAGGCCGGATGTTTAGAATAGAATTTAGAAGAAACGGAGTGCATAAAAGAGTAAAAGGGTGCTTAAAATCGAGACCCTAATTCGGAAACCTTTGTCTGGGACGTTTGAAGTACGTGCTAAAAAATGGAGTCACGGTCGATGTTTTTCGAAACTTTTGTGGCGAATCATTAGGACTGATGATTTAGAATCGAATTTTGAAGAAACGGATAGCATAAAACAGTAAAATAGTGCTTAAAATCGAGACCCTAATTCGGTAACCTTAATCTGGGACGTTTGAAGTACGTTCTAATAAACCGAGTAACGGTCGACGTTTTTCGAAACTTTTTTGGGGAATCATTCGGCCGGATAATTTAGAATAGAATTTCGAAGAAACGGAGTGCATAAAACAATTAAAGGGTGCTGAAAATCGAGACCCTAATTCGGAAACCTTAATATTGGACGTTTGAAGTACGTGCTAAAAAAACAGTGTCACGGACGACGTTTTTCGAAACTTTTGTTGGGAATCATTAGGCCGGATGTTTAGAATAGAATTTAGAAGAAACGGAGTGCATAAAAGAGTAAAAGGGTGCTTAAAATCGAGACCCTAATTCGGAAACCTTTGTCTGGGACGTTTGAAGTACGTGCTAAAAAATGGAGTCACGGTCGATGTTTTTCGAAACCTTTGTGGCGAATCATTAGTACTGATGATTTAGAATCGAATTTCGAAGAAACGGATAGCATAAAACAGTTAAAGAGTGCTTAAAATCGAGACCCTAATTCGAAAACCTTAATCTGGGACGTTTGAAGTACGTTCTAAAAAAACCGAGTCACGGACGACGTTTTTCGAAACTTTTGTTGGGAATCATTAGGCCGAATGATTTAGAATAAAATTTCGAAGAAACGGAGTGCATAAAACAGAAAAAGAGTAATTAAAATCGAGAACCGAATTCAGAAACCCAAATCTGGGACGTTTGAAGTCCGTGCTAAAAAACACGAGTCACGGTTCACGATTTTTGAAACTTTTGTGGCGAATCATTAGGCCTGATGATTTAGAATCGAAGAGACGGAGTGCATAAAAGAGTAAAAGAGTGCTTCAAATCAAGACCCTAATTTGGAAACCTTAATCTGGGACGTTTGAAGTACGTGCTAAAAAATGGAGTCACGGTCGATGTTTTTCGAAACTTTTGTGGCGAATCATTAGGACTGATGATTTAGAATCGAATTTTGAAGAAACGGATAGCATAAAACAGTAAAATAGTGCTTAAAATCGAGACCCTAATTCGGTAACCTTAATCTGGGACGTTTGAAGTACGTTCTAATAAAACCGAGTAACGGTCGACGTTTTTCGAAACTTTTTTGGGGAATCATTCGGCCGGATAATTTAGAATAGAATTTCGAAGAAACGGAGTGCATAAAACAATTAAAGGGTGCTGAAAATCGAGACCCTAATTCGGAAACCTTAATATTGGACGTTTGAAGTACGTGCTAAAAAAACAGTGTCACGGACGACGTTTTTCGAAACTTTTGTTGGGAATCATTAGGCCGGATGTTTAGAATAGAATTTAGAAGAAACGGAGTGCATAAAAGAGTAAAAGGGTCCTTAAAATCGAGACCCTAATTCGGAAACCTTTGTCTGGGACGTTTGAAGTACGTGCTAAAAAATGGAGTCACGGTCGATGTTTTTCGAAACTTTTGTGGCGAATCATTAGTACTGATGATTTAGAATCGAATTTCGAAGAAACGGATAGCATAAAACAGTAAAATTGTGCTTAAAATCGAGACCCTAATTCGGTAACCTTAATCTGGGACGTTTGAAGTACGTGCTAAAAAAACGGAGTCACAGACGACGTTTTTAGAAACTTTTGTTGGGAATCATTAGGCCGAATGATTTAGAATAGAATTTCGAAGAAACGGAGTGCATAAAACAGAAAAAGAGTAATTAAAATCGATAACCTAATTCAGAAACCCAAATCTGGGACGTTTGAAGTCCGTGCTAAAAAACATGAGTCACGGTTCACGATTTTTGAAACTTTTGTGGCGAATCATTAGGCCTGATGATTTAGAATCGAAGAGACGGAGTGCATAAAAGAGTAAAAGAGTGCTTCAAATCGAGACCCTAATTGGGAAACCTTAATCTGGGACGTTTGAAGTACGTGCTAAAAAATGGAGTCACGGTCGATGTTTTTCGAAACTTTTGTGGCGAATCATTAGGACTGATGATTTAGAATCGAATTTTGAAGAAACGGATAGCATAAAACAGTAAAATAGTGCTTAAAATCGAGACCCTAATTCGGTAACCTTAATCTGGGACGTTTGAAGAATGTGCTAAAATAACCGAGTCACAGACGACGTTTTTCGAAACTTTTTTGGGGAATCATCGGCCGGATAATTTAGAATATAATTTTGAAGAAACGGAGTGCATAAAACAATTAAAGAGTGCTGAAAATCGAGACCCTATTTCGGAAACCTTAATATTGGACGTTTGAAGTACGTGCTAAAAAAACAGTGTCACGGACGACGTTTTTCGAAACTTTTGTTGGGAATCATTAGGCCGGATGTTTAGAATAGAATTTAGAAGAAACGGAGTGCATAAAAGAGTAAAAGGGTGCTTAAAATCGAGACCCTAATTCGGAAACCTTTGTCTGGGACGTTTGAAGTACGTGCTAAAAAATGGAGTCACGGTCGATGTTTTTCGAAACTTTTGTGGCGAATCATTAGTACTGATGATTTAGAATCGAATTTCGAAGAAACGGATAGCATAAAACAGTAAAAGAGTGCTTAAAATCGAGACCCTAATTCGAAAACCTTAATCTGGGACGTTTGAAGTACGTTCTAAAAAAACCGAGTCACGGACGACGTTTTTCGAAACTTTTGTTGGGAATCATTAGGCCGAATGATTTAGAATAAAATTTCGAAGAAACGGAGTGCATAAAACAGAAAAAGAGTAATTAAAATCGAGAACCGAATTCAGAAACCCAAATCTGGGACGTTTGAAGTCCGTGCTAAAAAACACGAGTCACGGTTCACGATTTTTGAAACTTTTGTGGCGAATCATTAGGCCTGATGATTTAGAATCGAAGAGACGGAGTGCATAAAAGAGTAAAAGAGTGCTTCAAATCAAGACCCTAATTTGGAAACCTTAATCTGGGACGTTTGAAGTACGTGCTAAAAAATGGAGTCACGGTCGATGTTTTTCGAAACTTTTGTGGCGAATCATTAGGACTGATGATTTAGAATCGAATTTTGAAGAAACGGATAGCATAAAACAGTAAAATAGTGCTTAAAATCGAGACCCTAATTCGGTAACCTTAATCTGGGACGTTTGAAGTACGTTCTAATAAAACCGAGTAACGGTCGACGTTTTTCGAAACTTTTTTGGGGAATCATTCGGCCGGATAATTTAGAATAGAATTTCGAAGAAACGGAGTGCATAAAAAAATTAAAGGGTGCTGAAAATCGAGACCCTAATTCGGAAACCTTAATATTGGACGTTTGAAGTACGTGCTAAAAAAACAGTGTCACGGACGACATTTTTCAAAACTTTTGTTGGGAATCATTAGGCCGGATGTTTAGAATAGAATTTAGAAGAAACGGAGTGCATAAAAGAGTAAAAGGGTGCTTAAAATCGAGACCCTAATTCGGAAACCTTTGTCTGGGACGTTTGAAGTACGTGCTAAAAAATGGAGTCACGGTCGATGTTTTTCGAAACTTTTGTGGCGAATCATTAGTACTGATGATTTAGAATCGAATTTCGAAGAAACGGATAGCATAAAACAGTAAAATTGTGCTTAAAATCGAGACCCTAATTCGGTAACCTTAATCTGGGACGTTTGAAGTACGTGCTAAAAAAACGGAGTCACAGACGACGTTTTTAGAAACTTTTGTTGGGAATCATTAGGCCGAATGATTTAGAATAGAATTTCGAAGAAACGGAGTGCATAAAACAGAAAAAGAGTAATTAAAATCGATAACCTAATTCAGAAACCCAAATCTGGGACGTTTGAAGTCCGTGCTAAAAAACATGAGTCACGGTTCACGATTTTTGAAACTTTTGTGGCGAATCATTAGGCCTGATGATTTAGAATCGAAGAGACGGAGTGCATAAAAGAGTAAAAGACTGCTTCAAATCGAGACCCTAATTGGGAAACCTTAATCTGGGACGTTTGAAGTACGTGCTAAAAAATGGAGTCACGGTCGATGTTTTTCGAAACTTTTGTGGCGAATCATTAGGACTGATGATTTAGAATCGAATTTTGAAGAAACGGATAGCATAAAACAGTAAAATAGTGCTTAAAATCGAGACCCTAATTCGGTAACCTTAATCTGGGACGTTTGAAGAACGTGCTAAAATAACCGAGTCACAGACGACGTTTTTCGAAACTTTTTTGGGGAATCATCGGCCGGATAATTTAGAATATAATTTTGAAGAAACGGAGTGCATAAAACAATTAAAGAGTGCTGAAAATCGAGACCCTATTTCGGAAACCTTAATATTGGACGTTTGAAGTACGTGCTAAAAAAACAGTGTCACGGACGACGTTTTTCGAAACTTTTGTTGGGAATCATTAGGCCGGATGTTTAGAATAGAATTTAGAAGAAACGGAGTGCATAAAAGAGTAAAAGGGTCCTTAAAATCGAGACCCTAATTCGGAAACCTTTGTCTGGGACGTTTGAAGTACGTGCTAAAAAATGGAGTCACGGTCGATGTTTTTCGAAACTTTTGTGGCGAATCATTAGTACTGATGATTTAGAATCGAATTTCGAAGAAACGGATAGCATAAAACAGTAAAATTGTGCTTAAAATCGAGACCCTAATTCGGTAACCTTAATCTGGGACGTTTGAAGTACGTGCTAAAAAAACGGAGTCACAGACGACGTTTTTAGAAACTTTTGTTGGGAATCATTAGGCCGAATGATTTAGAATAGAATTTCGAAGAAACGGAGTGCATAAAACAGAAAAAGAGTAATTAAAATCGATAACCTAATTCAGAAACCCAAATCTGGGACGTTTGAAGTCCGTGCTAAAAAACATGAGTCACGGTTCACGATTTTTGAAACTTTTGTGGCGAATCATTAGGCCTGATGATTTAGAATCGAAGAGACGGAGTGCATAAAAGAGTAAAAGAGTGCTTCAAATCGAGACCCTAATTGGGAAACCTTAATCTGGGACGTTTGAAGTACGTGCTAAAAAATGGAGTCACGGTCGATGTTTTTCGAAACTTTTGTGGCGAATCATTAGGACTGATGATTTAGAATCGAATTTTGAAGAAACGGATAGCATAAAACAGTAAAATAGTGCTTAAAATCGAGACCCTAATTCGGTAACCTTAATCTGGGACGTTTGAAGAACGTGCTAAAATAACCGAGTCACAGACGACGTTTTTCGAAACTTTTTTGGGGAATCATCGGCCGGATAATTTAGAATATAATTTTGAAGAAACATAGTGCATAAAACAATTAAAGAGTGCTGAAAATCGAGACCCTATTTCGGAAACCTTAATATTGGACGTTTGAAGTACGTGCTAAAAAAACAGTGTCACGGACGACGTTTTTCGAAACTTTTGTTGGGAATCATTAGGCCGGATGTTTAGAATAGAATTTAGAAGAAACGGAGTGCATAAAAGAGTAAAAGGGTGCTTAAAATCGAGACCCTAATTCGGAAACCTTTGTCTGGGACGTTTGAAGTACGTGCTAAAAAATGGAGTCACGGTCGATGTTTTTCGAAACTTTTGTGGCGAATCATTAGTACTGATGATTTAGAATCGAATTTCGAAGAAACGGATAGCATAAAACAGTAAAAGAGTGCTTAAAATCGAGACCCTAATTCGAAAACCTTAATCTGGGACGTTTGAAGTACGTTCTAAAAAAACCGAGTCACGGACGACGTTTTTCGAAACTTTTGTTGGGAATCATTAGGCCGAATGATTTAGAATAAAATTTCGAAGAAACGGAGTGCATAAAACAGAAAAAGAGTAATTAAAATCGAGAACCGAATTCAGAAACCCAAATCTGGGACGTTTGAAGTCCGTGCTAAAAAACACGAGTCACGGTTCACGATTTTTGAAACTTTTGTGGCGAATCATTAGGCCTGATGATTTAGAATCGAAGAGACGGAGTGCATAAAAGAGTAAAAGAGTGCTTCAAATCAAGACCCTAATTTGGAAACCTTAATCTGGGACGTTTGAAGTACGTGCTAAAAAATGGAGTCACGGTCGATGTTTTTCGAAACTTTTGTGGCGAATCATTAGGACTGATGATTTAGAATCGAATTTTGAAGAAACGGATAGCATAAAACAGTAAAATAGTGCTTAAAATCGAGACCCTAATTCGGTAACCTTAATCTTGGACGTTTGAAGTACGTGCTAAAAAAACCGAGTCACAGACGACGTTTTTAGAAAATTTTGTTGGGAATCATTAGGCCGAATGATTTAGAATAGAATTTCGAAGAAACGGAGTGCATAAAACAATTAAAGAGTGCTGAAAATCGAGACCCTAATTCGGAAACCTTAATATTGGACGTTTGAAGTACGTGCTAAAAAAACAGTGTCACGGACGACGTTTTTCGAAACTTTTGTTGGGAATCATTAGGCCGGATGTTTAGAATAGAATTTAGAAGAAACGGAGTGCATAAAAGAGTAAAAGGGTCCTTAAAATCGAGACCCTAATTCGGAAACCTTTGTCTGGGACGTTTGAAGTACGTGCTAAAAAATGGAGTCACGGTCGATGTTTTTCGAAACTTTTGTGGCGAATCATTAGTACTGATGATTTAGAATCGAATTTCGAAGAAACGGATAGCATAAAACAGTAAAATTGTGCTTAAAATCGAGACCCTAATTCGGTAACCTTAATCTGGGACGTTTGAAGTACGTGCTAAAAAAACGGAGTCACAGACGACGTTTTTAGAAACTTTTGTTGGGAATCATTAGGCCGAATGATTTAGAATAGAATTTCGAAGAAACGGAGTGCATAAAACAGAAAAAGAGTAATTAAAATCGATAACCTAATTCAGAAACCCAAATCTGGGACGTTTGAAGTCCGTGCTAAAAAACATGAGTCACGGTTCACGATTTTTGAAACTTTTGTGGCGAATCATTAGGCCTGATGATTTAGAATCGAAGAGACGGAGTGCATAAAAGAGTAAAAGAGTGCTTCAAATCGAGACCCTAATTGGGAAACCTTAATCTGGGACGTTTGAAGTACGTGCTAAAAAATGGAGTCACGGTCGATGTTTTTCGAAACTTTTGTGGCGAATCATTAGGACTGATGATTTAGAATCGAATTTTGAAGAAACGGATAGCATAAAACAGTAAAATAGTGCTTAAAATCGAGACCCTAATTCGGTAACCTTAATCTGGGACGTTTGAAGAATGTGCTAAAATAACCGAGTCACAGACGACGTTTTTCGAAACTTTTTTGGGGAATCATCGGCCGGATAATTTAGAATATAATTTTGAAGAAACGGAGTGCATAAAACAATTAAAGAGTGCTGAAAATCGAGACCCTATTTCGGAAACCTTAATATTGGACGTTTGAAGTACGTGCTAAAAAAACAGTGTCACGGACGACGTTTTTCGAAACTTTTGTTGGGAATCATTAGGCCGGATGTTTAGAATAGAATTTAGAAGAAACGGAGTGCATAAAAGAGTAAAAGGGTGCTTAAAATCGAGACCCTAATTCGGAAACCTTTGTCTGGGACGTTTGAAGTACGTGCTAAAAAATGGAGTCACGGTCGATGTTTTTCGAAACTTTTGTGGCGAATCATTAGTACTGATGATTTAGAATCGAATTTCGAAGAAACGGATAGCATAAAACAGTAAAAGAGTGCTTAAAATCGAGACCCTAATTCGAAAACCTTAATCTGGGACGTTTGAAGTACGTTCTAAAAAAACCGAGTCACGGACGACGTTTTTCGAAACTTTTGTTGGGAATCATTAGGCCGAATGATTTAGAATAAAATTTCGAAGAAACGGAGTGCATAAAACAGAAAAAGAGTAATTAAAATCGAGAACCGAATTCAGAAACCCAAATCTGGGACGTTTGAAGTCCGTGCTAAAAAACACGAGTCACGGTTCACGATTTTTGAAACTTTTGTGGCGAATCATTAGGCCTGATGATTTAGAATCGAAGAGACGGAGTGCATAAAAGAGTAAAAGAGTGCTTCAAATCAAGACCCTAATTTGGAAACCTTAATCTGGGACGTTTGAAGTACGTGCTAAAAAATGGAGTCACGGTCGATGTTTTTCGAAACTTCTGTGGCGAATCATTAGGACTGATGATTTAGAATCGAATTTTGAAGAAACGGATAGCATAAAACAGTAAAATAGTGCTTAAAATCGAGACCCTAATTCGGTAACCTTAATCTTGGACGTTTGAAGTACGTGCTAAAAAAACCGAGTCACAGACGACGTTTTTAGAAAATTTTGTTGGGAATCATTAGGCCGAATGATTTAGAATAGAATTTCGAAGAAACGGAGTGCATAAAACAATTAAAGAGTGCTGAAAATCGAGACCCTAATTCGGAAACCTTAATATTGGACGTTTGAAGTACGTGCTAAAAAAACAGTGTCACGGACGACGTTTTTCGAAACTTTTGTTGGGAATCATTAGGCCGGATGTTTAGAATAGAATTTAGAAGAAACGGAGTGCATAAAAGAGTAAAAGGGTCCTTAAAATCGAGACCCTAATTCGGAAACCTTTGTCTGGGACGTTTGAAGTACGTGCTAAAAAATGGAGTCACGGTCGATGTTTTTCGAAACTTTTGTGGCGAATCATTAGTACTGATGATTTAGAATCGAATTTCGAAGAAACGGATAGCATAAAACAGTAAAATTGTGCTTAAAATCGAGACCCTAATTCGGTAACCTTAATCTGGGACGTTTGAAGTACGTGCTAAAAAAACGGAGTCACAGACGACGTTTTTAGAAACTTTTGTTGGGAATCATTAGGCCGAATGATTTAGAATAGAATTTCGAAGAAACGGAGTGCATAAAACAGAAAAAGAGTAATTAAAATCGATAACCTAATTCAGAAACCCAAATCTGGGACGTTTGAAGTCCGTGCTAAAAAACATGAGTCACGGTTCACGATTTTTGAAACTTTTGTGGCGAATCATTAGGCCTGATGATTTAGAATCGAAGAGACGGAGTGCATAAAAGAGTAAAAGAGTGCTTCAAATCGAGACCCTAATTGGGAAACCTTAATCTGGGACGTTTGAAGTACGTGCTAAAAAATGGAGTCACGGTCGATGTTTTTCGAAACTTTTGTGGCGAATCATTAGGACTGATGATTTAGAATCGAATTTTGAAGAAACGGATAGCATAAAACAGTAAAATAGTGCTTAAAATCGAGACCCTAATTCGGTAACCTTAATCTGGGACGTTTGAAGAACGTGCTAAAATAACCGAGTCACAGACGACGTTTTTCGAAACTTTTTTGGGGAATCATCGGCCGGATAATTTAGAATATAATTTTGAAGAAACGGAGTGCATAAAACAATTAAAGAGTGCTGAAAATCGAGACCCTATTTCGGAAACCTTAATATTGGACGTTTGAAGTACGTGCTAAAAAAATAGTGTCACGGACGACGTTTTTCGAAACTTTTGTTGGGAATCATTAGGCCGGATGTTTAGAATAGAATTATAAGAAACGGAGTGCATAAAAGAGTAAAAGGGTGCTTAAAATCGAGACCCTAATTCGAAAACCTTTGTCTGGGACCTTTGAAGTACGTGCTAAAAAATGGAGTCACAGTCGATGTTTTTCAAAACTTTTGTGGCGAATCATTAGGACTGATGATTTAGAATCGAATTTCGAAGAAACGGATAGCATAAAACAGTAAAAGAGTGCTTAAAATCGAGACCCTAATTCGGAAACCATAATCTGGGACGTTTGAAGTACGTTCTAAAAAAACCAAGTCACGGACTACGTTTTCCGAAACTTTTGTTGGGAATCATTAGGCCAAATGATTTAGAATAGAATTTCGAAGAAACGGAGTGCATAAAACAGAAAAAGAGTAATTAAAATCGATAACCAATTCAGAAACCCAAATCTTGGACGTTCGAAGTCCGTGCTAAAAAACATGAGTCACGGTTCACGATTTTTAAAACTTTTGTGGCGAATCATTAGGCCTGATGATTTAGAATCGAAGAGACGGAGTGCATAAAAGAGTAAAAGTGTGCTTCAAATCGAGACCCTAATTTGGAAACCTTAATCTGGGAAGTTTGAAGTACGTGCTAAAAAATGGAGTCACGGTCGATGTTTTTCGAAAAATTTTGTGGCGAATCATTAGGACTAATAATTTAGAATCGAATTTTGAAGAAACGGATAGCATAAAACAGTAAAATAGTGCTTAAAATCGAGACCCTAATTCGGTAACCTTAATCTGGGACGTTTGAAGTACGTGCTAAAAAAACCGAGTCACAGACGACGTTTTTCGAAACTTTTTTGGGGAATCATCGGCCGGATAATTTAGAATATAATTTTGAAGAAACGGAGTGCATAAAACAATTAAAGAGTGCTGAAAATCGAGACCCTATTTCGGAAACCTTAATATTGGACGTTTGAAGTACGTGCTAAAAAAACAGTGTCATGGACGACGTTTTTCGAAACTTTTGTTGGGAATCATTAGGCCGGATGTTTAGAATAGAATTTAGAAGAAACGGAGTGCATAAAAGAGTAAAAGGGTGCTTAAAATCGAGACCCTAATTCGGAAACCTTTGTCTGGGACGTTTGAAGTACGTGCTAAAAAATGGAGTCACGGTCGATGTTTTTCGAAACTTTTGTGGCGAATCTTTAGTACTGATGATTTAGAATCGAATTTCGAAGAAACGGATAGCATAAAACAGTAAAAGAGTGCTTAAAATCGAGACCCTAATTCGAAAACCTTAATCTGGGACGTTTGAAGTACGTTCTAAAAAAACCGAGTCACGGACGACGTTTTTCGAAACTTTTGTTGGGAATCATTAGGCCGAATGATTTAGAATAAAATTTCGAAGAAACGGAGTGCATAAAACAGAAAAAGAGTAATTAAAATCGAGAACCGAATTCAGAAACCCAAATCTGGGACGTTTGAAGTCCGTGCTAAAAAACACGAGTCACGGTTCACGATTTTTGAAACTTTTGTGGCGAATCATTAGGCCTGATGATTTAGAATCGAAGAGACGGAGTGCATAAAAGAGTAAAAGAGTGCTTCAAATCAAGACCCTAATTTGGAAACCTTAATCTGGGACGTTTGAAGTACGTGCTAAAAAATGGAGTCACGGTCGATGTTTTTCGAAACTTTTGTGGCGAATCATTAGGACTGATGATTTAGAATCGAATTTTGAAGAAACGGATAGCATAAAACAGTAAAATAGTGCTTAAAATCGAGACCCTAATTCGGTAACCTTAATCTGGGACGTTTGAAGTACGTTCTAATAAAACCGAGTAACGGTCGACGTTTTTCGAAACTTTTTTGGGGAATCATTTGGCCGGATAATTTAGAATAGAATTTCGAAGAAACGGAGTGCATAAAACAATTAAAGGGTGCTGAAAATCGAGACCCTAATTCGGAAACCTTAATATTGGACGTTTGAAGTACGTGCTAAAAAAACAGTGTCACGGACGACGTTTTTCGAAACTTTTGTTGGGAATCATTAGGCCGGATGTTTAGAATAGAATTTAGAAGAAACGGAGTGCATAAAAGAGTAAAAGGGTGCTTAAAATCGAGACCCTAATTCGGAAACCTTTGTCTGGGACGTTTGAAGTACGTGCTAAAAAATGGAGTCACGGTCGATGTTTTTCGAAACTTTTGTGGCGAATCATTAGTACTGATGATTTAGAATCGAATTTCGAAGAAACGGATAGCATAAAACAGTAAAATTGTGCTTAAAATCGAGACCCTAATTCGGTAACCTTAATCTGGGACGTTTGAAGTACGTGCTAAAAAAACGGAGTCACAGACGACGTTTTTAGAAACTTTTGTTGGGAATCATTAGGCCGAATGATTTAGAATAGAATTTCGAAGAAACGGAGTGCATAAAAAAGAAAAAGAGTAATTAAAATCGATAACCTAATTCAGAAACCCAAATCTGGGACGTTTGAAGTCCATGCTAAAAAACATGAGTCACGGTTCACGATTTTTGAAACTTTTGTGGCGAATCATTAGGCCTGATGATTTAGAATCGAAGAGACGGAGTGCATAAAAGAGTAAAAGAGTGCTTCAAATTGAGACCCTAATTGGGAAACCTTAATCTGGGACGTTTGAAGTACGTGCTAAAAAATGGAGTCACGGTCGATGTTTTTCGAAACTTTTGTGGCGAATCATTAGGACTGATGATTTAGAATCGAATTTTGAAGAAACGGATAGCATAAAACAGTAAAATAGTGCTTAAAATCGAGACCCTAATTCGGTAACCTTAATCTTGGACGTTTGAAGTACGTGCTAAAAAAACCGAGTCACAGACGACGTTTTTCGAAAATTTTGTTGGGAATCATTAGGCCGAATGATTTAGAATAGAATTTCGAAGAAACGGAGTGCATAAAACAATTAAAGAGTGCTGAAAATCGAGACCCTAATTCAGAAACCCAAATCTGGGACGTTTGAAGTCCGTGCTAAAAAACATGAGTCACGGTTCACGATTTTTGAAACTTTTGTGGATAATCATTAGGCTTGATGATTTAGAATCGAAGAGACGGAGTGCATAAAAGAGTAAAAGAGTGCTTCAAATCGAGACCCTAATTTGGAAACCTTAATCTGAGACGTTTGAAGTACGTGCTAAAAAAATGAGTCACGGTTCATGAGTTTTGAAACTTTTGTGGCGAATCATTAGGCCTGATGATTTAGAATCGAAGAAACGAAGTGCATAAAAGAGTAAAAGAGTGCTTAAAATCGAAACCCTAATTCCGAAACCCAAATATGGGACGTTTGAAGTACGTGCTAAAGAAACGAGTCACAGTTCACGATTTTTGAAACTTTTGTGGCGAATCATTAGGCCTGATGATTTAGAATCGAAGAGACGGAGTGCATAAAAGAGTAAAAGAGTGCTTAAAATCGAGACCCTAATTTGGAAACCTTTATCTGGGACGTTTGAAGTACGTGCTAAAAAATGGATTCACGGTCGATGTTTTTCGAAACTTTTGTGGCGAATCATTAGGACTGATGATTTAGAATCGAATTTTGAAGAAACGGATAGCATAAAACAGTAAAAGAGTGCTTAAAATCGAGACCCTAATTCGATAACCTTAATCTGGGACGTTTGAAGTACGTGATAAAAAAACCGAGTCACAGACGACGTTTTTTGGAAAATTTTGATGGGAATCATTAGGCCGAATGATTTAGAATAGAATTTCGAAGAAACAGAGTGTATAAAACAATTAAAGAGTGCTGAAAATCGAGACCCTAATTCGGAAACCTTAATATTGGACGTTTGAAGTACGTGTTAAAAAAATAGTGTCACGGACGACGTTTTTCGAAACTTTTGTTGGGAATCATTAGGCCGGATGTTTAGAATAGAATTATAAGAAACGGAGTGCATAAAAGAGTAAAAGGGTGCTTAAAATCGAGACCCTAATTCGAAAACCTTTGTCTGGGACCTTTGAAGTACGTGCTAAAAAATGGAGTCACAGTCGATGTTTTTCAAAACTTTTGTGGCGAATCATTAGGACTGATGATTTAGAATCGAATTTCGAAGAAACGGATAGCATAAAACAGTAAAAGAGTGCTTAAAATCGAGACCCTAATTCGGAAACCATAATCTGGGACGTTTGAAGTACGTTCTAAAAAAACCAAGTCACGGACTACGTTTTCCGAAACTTTTGTTGGGAATCATTAGGCCAAATGATTTAGAATAGAATTTCGAAGAAACGGAGTGCATAAAACAGAAAAAGAGTAATTAAAATCGATAACCAATTCAGAAACCCAAATCTTGGACGTTCGAAGTCCGTGCTAAAAAACATGAGTCACGGTTCACGATTTTTAAAACTTTTGTGGCGAATCATTAGGCCTGATGATTTAGAATCGAAGAGACGGAGTGCATAAAAGAGTAAAAGTGTGCTTCAAATCGAGACCCTAATTTGGAAACCTTAATCTGGGAAGTTTGAAGTACGTGCTAAAAAATGGAGTCACGGTCGATGTTTTTCGAAAAATTTTGTGGCGAATCATTAGGACTAATAATTTAGAATCGAATTTTGAAGAAACGGATAGCATAAAACAGTAAAATAGTGCTTAAAATCGAGACCCTAATTCGGTAACCTTAATCTGGGACGTTTGAAGTACGTGCTAAAAAAACCGAGTCACAGACGACGTTTTTCGAAACTTTTTTGGGGAATCATCGGCCGGATAATTTAGAATATAATTTTGAAGAAACGGAGTGCATAAAACAATTAAAGAGTGCTGAAAATCGAGACCCTATTTCGGAAACCTTAATATTGGACGTTTGAAGTACGTGCTAAAAAAACAGTGTCATGGACGACGTTTTTCGAAACTTTTGTTGGGAATCATTAGGCCGGATGTTTAGAATAGAATTTAGAAGAAACGGAGTGCATAAAAGAGTAAAAGGGTGCTTAAAATCGAGACCCTAATTCGGAAACCTTTGTCTGGGACGTTTGAAGTACGTGCTAAAAAATGGAGTCACGGTCGATGTTTTTCGAAACTTTTGTGGCGAATCATTAGTACTGATGATTTAGAATCGAATTTCGAAGAAACGGATAGCATAAAACAGTAAAAGAGTGCTTAAAATCGAGACCCTAATTCGAAAACCTTAATCTGGGACGTTTGAAGTACGTTCTAAAAAAACCGAGTCACGGACGACGTTTTTCGAAACTTTTGTTGGGAATCATTAGGCCGAATGATTTAGAATAAAATTTCGAAGAAACAGAGTGCATAAAACAGAAAAAGAGTAATTAAAATCGAGAACCGAATTCAGAAACCCAAATCTGGGACGTTTGAAGTCCGTGCTAAAAAACACGAGTCACGGTTCACGATTTTTGAAACTTTTGTGGCGAATCATTAGGCCTGATGATTTAGAATCGAAGAGACGGAGTGCATAAAAGAGTAAAAGAGTGCTTCAAATCAAGACCCTAATTTGGAAACCTTAATCTGGGACGTTTGAAGTACGTGCTAAAAAATGGAGTCACGGTCGATGTTTTTCGAAACTTTTGTGGCGAATCATTAGGACTGATGATTTAGAATCGAATTTTGAAGAAACGGATAGCATAAAACAGTAAAATAGTGCTTAAAATCGAGACCCTAATTCGGTAACCTTAATCTTGGACGTTTGAAGTACGTGCTAAAAAAACCGAGTCACAGACGACGTTTTTAGAAAATTTTGTTGGGAATCATTAGGCCGGATGATTTAGAATAGAATTTCGAAGAAACGGAGTGCATAAAACAATTAAAGAGTGCTGAAAATCGAGACCCTAATTCAGAAACCCAAATCTGGGACGTTTGAAGTCCGTGCTAAAAAACATGAGTCACGGTTCACGATTTTTGAAACTTTTGTGGATAATCATTAGGCTTGATGATTTAGAATCGAAGAGACGGAGTGCATAAAAGAGTAAAAGAGTGCTTCAAATCGAGACCCTAATTTGGAAACCTTAATCTGAGACGTTTGAAGTACGTGCTAAAAAAATGAGTCACGGTTCATGAGTTTTGAAACTTTTGTGGCGAATCATTAGGCCTGATGATTTAGAATCGAAGAAACGAAGTGCATAAAAGAGTAAAAGAGTGCTTAAAATCGAAACCCTAATTCCGAAACCCAAATATGGGACGTTTGAAGTACGTGCTAAAGAAACGAGTCACAGTTCACGATTTTTGAAACTTTTGTGGCGAATCATTAGGCCTGATGATTTAGAATCGAAGAGACGGAGTGCATAAAAGAGTAAAAGAGTGCTTAAAATCGAGACCCTAATTTGGAAACCTTAATCTGGGACGTTTGAAGTACGTGCTAAAAAATTGAGTCAAGGTCGATGTTTTTCGAAACTTTTGTGGCGAATCATTAGGACTGATGATTTAGAATCGAATTTTGAAGAAACGGAGAGCATAAAATAGTAAAAGAGTGCTTAAAATCGAGACCCTAATTCGGTAACCTTAATCTGGGACGTTTGAAGTACGTGATAAAAAAACCGAGTCATAGACGACGTTTTTTGGAAAATTTTTATGGGAATCATTAGGCCGAATGATTTAGAATAGAATTTCGAAGAAACAGAGTGTATAAAACAATTAAAGAGTGCATAAAATCGAGACCCTAATTCGGAAACCTTAATATTGGACGTTTGAAGTACGTGCTAAAAAAACAGTGTCACGGACGACGTTTTTCGAAACTTTTGTTGGGAATCATTAGGCCGAATGTTTAGAATAGAATTTAGAAGAAACAGAGTGCATAAAAGAGTAAAAGGGTGCTTAAAATCGAGACCCTAATTCAGAAACCTTTGTCTGGGACGTTTGAAGTACGTGCTAAAAAATGGAGTCACGGTCGATGTTTTTCAAAACTTTTGTGGCGAATCATTAGGACTGATGATTTAGAATCGAATTTCAAAGAAACGGATAGCATAAAACAGTAAAAGAGTGCTTAAAATCGAGACCCTAATTCGGAAACCTTAATCTGGGACGTTTGAAGTACGTTCTATAAAAACCGAGTCACTGACGATGTTTTTTGAAACTTTTGTTGGGAATTATTAGGCCGAATGATTTAGAATAGAATTTCGAAGAAACGAAGTGCATAAAACAGAAAAAGAGTAATTAAAATCGAGAACCTAATTCAGAAACCCAAATCTTGGACGTTCGAAGTCCGTGCTAAAAAACATGAGTCACGGTTCACGATTTTTAAAACTTTTGTGGCGAATCATTAGGCTTGATGATTTAGAATCGAAGAGACGGAGTGCATAAAAGAGTAAAAGTGTGCTTCAAATCGAGACCCTAATTTGGAAACCTTAATCTGGGAAGTTTGAAGTACGTGCTAAAAAATGGAGTCACGGTCGATGTTTTTCGAAAAATTTTGTGGCGAATCATTAGGACTAATAATTTAGAATCGAATTTTGAAGAAACGGATAGCATAAAACAGTAAAATAGTGCTTAAAATCGAGACCCTAATTCGGTAACCTTAATCTGGGACGTTTGAAGTACGTGCTAAAAAAACCGAGTAACGGTCGACGTTTTTCGAAATTTTTTGGGTTATCATTCGGCCGGATAATTTAGAATATAATTTCGAAGAAATGGAGTGCATAAAACAATTAAAGAGTGCTGAAAATCGAGACCCTAATTCGGAAACCTTAATAATGGACGTTTGAAGTACGTGCTAAAAAAATAGAGTCACGGACGACGTTTCTCGAAACTTTTTTTGGGAATCATTAGAACGGATGTTTAGAATAGAATTTAGAAGAAACGGAGTGCATAAAACAGTAAAAGAGTGCTTAAAATCGAGACCCTAATTCGGAAACCTTAATCTAGGACGTTTGAAGTACGTGCTAAAAAAATGAGTCACGGTTCATGAGTTTTGAAACTTTTGTGGCGAATCATTAGGCTTGATGATTTAGAATCGAAGAAACGAAGTGCATAAAAGAGTAAAAGAGTGCTTAAAATCGAAACCCTAATTCGGAAACCCAAATCTGGGACGTTTGAAGTACGTGCTAAAGAAACGAGTCACAGTTCACGATTTTTGAAACTTTTGTAGCGAATCATTAGGCCTGATGATTTAGAATCGAAGAGACGGAGTGCATAAAAGAGTAAAAGAGTGCTTAAAATCGAGACCCTAATTTGGAAACCTTAATCTGGGACGTTTGAAGTACGTGCTAAAAAATTGAGTCAAGGTCGATGTTTTTCGAAACTTTTGTGGCGAATCATTAGGACTGATGATTTAGAATCGAATTTTGAAGAAACGGATAGCATAAAATAGTAAAAGAGTGCTTAAAATCGAGACCCTAATTCGGTAACCTTAATCTGGGACGTTTGAAGTACGTGATAAAAAAACCGAGTCATAGACGACGTTTTTTGGAAAATTTTTATGGGAATCATTAGGCCGAATGATTTAGAATAGAATTTCGAAGAAACAGAGTGTATAAAACAATTAAAGAGTGCATAAAATCGAGACCCTAATTCGGAAACCTTAATATTGGACGTTTGAAGTACGTGCTAAAAAAACAGTGTCACGGACGACGTTTTTCGAAACTTTTGTTGGGAATCATTAGGCCGAATGTTTAGAATAGAATTTAGAAGAAACAGAGTGCATAAAAGAGTAAAAGGGTGCTTAAAATCGAGACCCTAATTCAGAAACCTTTGTCTGGGACGTTTGAAGTACGTGCTAAAAAATGGAGTCACGGTCGATGTTTTTCAAAACTTTTGTGGCGAATCATTAGGACTGATGATTTAGAATCGAATTTCAAAGAAACGGATAGCATAAAACAGTAAAAGAGTGCTTAAAATCGAGACCCTAATTCAGAAACCTTAATCTGGGACGTTTGAAGTACGTTCTATAAAAACCGAGTCACTGACGATGTTTTTTGAAACTTTTGTTGGGAATTATTAGGCCGAATGATTTAGAATAGAATTTCGAAGAAACGAAGTGCATAAAACAGAAAAAGAGTAATTAAAATCGAGAACCTAATTCAGAAACCCAAATCTGGGACATTTGAAGTCCATGCTAAAAAACATGAGTCACGGTTCACGATTTTTGAAACTTTTGTGGCGAATCATTAGGCATGTTGATCCTTCACCTCCCCTTAAGGTTTCACAATTCCATTTCCTGAACCTCGTAAACTCAGTTTCACAATTCCATTTCCTTCACCGGAACACAAAGATAAGAGGAAATGAAAGCGAGAAAACAAACAAACTAGGACTACTCATGAACCTTTGACTCTATTCCTTACTTTCTGGAGGTAAACTCGGGGTCTCACTGCTTCTTCCCTTTCCGATCTCCTGAATTGGCATATTCTATTCAATCCTTCTTGAACCTCTTGGTAAACTCATTCACTATTCGATCACTCTGTCTGAGTCTTCGCTACTCTTCTTTAATACTCTCTTCCCTTATTGAAGTAAGGGGGTAAACAAGGTCTCTTCTCTTTGCTTTGATTCTGCGCTTGAAAGACTCTTCTCAAGAAAGATTTGCTGTGAGAGTAACCCTGCATGGGAGTTATTGAACTCGGTAATGAGGAAGTTCAGAGATGAATTAGACTGAACGAACCCCTATGACCTTTTTATAGTTCAAGAAATGCGGGAGAGGAAAGAGACTGAACCTATCCTTTCTTTACACTGTTCGTCAAGGTATATTAAATGAATTAGTTGTTGCTTTTCAAGACGAAACTCAAGAGTTGTAGAAGGATGAATGATGTAACTCCTGAACCTCCCCTTAAGGTTTCACAGCATCGCTCCTCTCCCTCTTGGTCGAGCTGTTTCACTCCTCTCCCTTTGGTCGAGCTATTGAACTCCTTTTCCTGAACTCCTTCCCCTATTTATTCAAGCACTGATCTTTCTCCTTTCTAAACTAAGCCGAAACGAAAGATGAATGAGACTTAACCCCTTGTTCCGTGTTCGTTATTCTCAGGAAGTGATTGTTCACCTCTACCTGATTTCACTCTTGAATTGAACAAGCAAGGTAATTAGGCTGGATTGGATGATTAGCTCCTTCCCCTGGGTGGGCTTCTTTCTCTTCTCGTCTCGCAACTGACTCCCTTCCCTCTTTCTTCTTGTAACCATTGGACTTCTTTAACTCTTGAACTATCCTAGACTGAACTAAAGACTCATTCTCCTCAACCCCTTACCTTATTAGACTAATTGAACTAAAAAAAGACAAGGTAAAGCTGCGAATTCATTCATTGATTGAATAAGAAAATGAAAGAGAAGCTAATGAACCAGAACCTGACGAGAATGCAAGAATCATAGGATATTCCTTTCTTGGGTCGAGTAAATATGAATGAAATCTTTCTTCTGAGCTATTGCTCCAACTCGCTCTTCTTCCTTCACCTATATTACCAGATTGAACAGAGGGTAAACTGGCCGATTCTTCTTTCACTTCCAACTCCCTACTTTCACGGACTTTCTCTCCCTGATGTAACTGGGGTTTGACTGTTCCCTTGCCTTTTGTCGAGCTAGCTTTCACTTTTTTATTCCCTTCGATCCCAGCTCGTGATCTAAATAGGTTAAATGCATCTTCCAGTATCCTTACTGCTTTCTTATACAGGAAGAGATCGGTCTTCGTTTCTTTCTTTCTCCTTCAAAGACTGTAAACAAGGTAGCTGCTCTCCCTACTTACTCAAGCCTTATCCTCTATTTATTCCCTACCCTAGGTAAAGCATATGAAATCCTTCTCTTCTCTCCTGAACCAGATGGAACTGTAAAGACTTAAGCAAGACAAGATGAATTATCTCTCTTTTTCCTTTCCTTCTTCTTGACCGGTAAACTAAGACGAAAGAAGAATGAGAGCCGGAACCTATTTCTTCTTTAACTGTAAACTAAGACTCAACCTTAAATTTTTTCTTGAACTCAAAGACAAGGTAATTACTATTTGTTTGGTTCTTTCTCCTGAAGCAGATTTCACTCTTTTAGTCTGCCTTCACCTTTTCCTTAAAACACAAAGGTAAATGAGAAGAAGAGGAACCCTCAACCCTCTCCCTTCGGTCTCGCCCTTTTCTTTTCCTATTTATTCGTGAACAAGGTAAATAGGTGTTTGGCCTGAAACTCAAAGTCAAGACGAAAGATTACATTATTAATTAACTTGAACTACTGAACCTTCAAAGACTTGGTAACTAGGCTTGGATTACCTCCTTATTCATTATCTTTAACTACTGAACCTGTAGGTCTGACTGCTCTTGATTCTGAAACTGAAAGGAAAGACTGAACTGACCCGAAAACCTTCCCCTTTTCTATTCTCTGCCTGAGCTACTTAACCGTAACCTTCTCTTCTCTTTCTCCTTCAAAAGAAAGTGTTGAAAGGAAGGTCGCTTCAAGTCAAGAAAATATTTTGTATCCAGCATAGGGGTAAAACATTAAAAGAGGTTTTTCCCTAATAGCTGCATAGGAAAGAAAAGAAATTCTATCCAATATAACTGTAAAAGTCCGTAAGAGGTTTTTCCCTAACAGCAGCATAGGAAAGCTAAGAAATTCTATCCCCATATAACTGTCAAAGTTCGTCAGAGGTTTTTCCCTAACAAAAGCTGCTGAAAGAAATGAAATTCTATCTCATATAACTGTAAAACCTTGTAATAGCTTTTTGCCTAAGGAAAGCAGCTGAAAGAAAAGAAATTCTATCCTCCCCCTATTTTTAGGGATCAAATCTAGTAAAGGTAATTAATTCATTATTAAGTCAAGACTATCGAAAAATCAATTCGACTTAACTGTAAGTAAATTCGAAAGATTCCTTCTTTCTCTTTCTCTGATCCTCAAGATTCATTCTATCTTCTGTCTATTTTTTTGGATAAAATCCCGAGAGTGAATTTGCCCTGAACCTCAGCTTCTCTCCTTCCCCGCTATTGCCTGAACTACTGAACCTGCCTCGGACCCTCGGCTTCTCCCCTTTCTTATTCATTATCCTGACCCCTTGACTCTATCTATTTCTATTACCATCAATCAGTTATTGTTCGCGTTATCCTATTCTTAAAAAGACAGACAAGGGAAAGCTCTGTCAGTGAGTTTGCTTCTTTCACTGGCTGGGTAACTAACTAGGTGTTTTCATCCCTGGCCTGGACTTGACTTAGGGTCTCTCTCTCATATGTTCTTTCCCTTCTTTCTGTTACTCTCCGGTCTCGCAGCTAATGCATTTACTTGACGACTGTAAACAAGGGACTACTTCTCGTTCTTTGTTCTTTCCTTTGATTCTGAGACTCAACTGAAGACGATGCATTCTCCTTTCAAAGACTCTTTGATTTTACTGGGGCATATTCATTCCGTAGCTCTTTTCTTTCCCTTCCCTTATTTTAGAAGGTAAATGGGTAGGTGTTTGATGGAACTGATCTTTCTCCTCACTGACTCCTTCCCCGGAACCTGATTGAACTTCAAAAGAAAGATTAGCTTATGAACCTTCACCTATTCTGTATGGTCTCATTGCTTCGCTGCTTCATCTGACGAGAATGCCAGAAGGGAAAGAGGAATGGAATCAACAAACACAAATTATCCTGACCCGCGTAACCTTTACTGACGAGAAAGAAGGGAGAGTTTAGACGAAAGATTCCTTCTCCTTTCACCTGATTGAACTCCTTCCCCTGTTGGGAAAGCTGCTTCGCTCCTGCTGCTGAACCTGATTTCACTCTTCTCTGGTCTCATGTCTTCGCCCCTGCCCCTGCCCCTCTTTCACTCGGGTTGAACTATTACAAGGTAAGCTAATAAATTGACTCTCCCTTCACTGTCAAGACGAAAGAAGAATCAGACAGATTGAGCTCCGACTCCTTCACTCAATCACTTGTCCCTTACTCAAAGACAAGGTAAAGCTGTTTTATGGTCTCGTGGCTTCGCTCTTTCCTATTTCTTCTTCTTTAACAATAAACGAGGTAAGGCTATTTTATGGTCTGTCTCTTCTCTTTGCTTTTCTTTCCTCTTCGTCTTCGCTCCTGAACTACTGATACTGCACGAACTGATATTCCTCTATTTATTCTTGATCCGGAACTGTAAGTAAAGACAAGACTCAACATGAATTAGAGTTGGAAGTGTTTGAGGGCAATGGAATTGTTCAACAGGCGAATGGAGACTCAACCTCAAGCCTTTGACTATCTAAGTTTACAGCTTAAGAACCTATATAGGAGAAGAAAATGAAAAGACTCATTCTCCTCTCCCTACCGGCCGAGTGTCTTTCTTCGCCCCTGATCCTCTCATGCTCCTACTTCTTTCACTCATTCTCGTTCACTGTCAGACTCAACCAACTAGAAGAGAGACAAGCCAAAGACTATCGATGAATGAGCTGCTGAACCGGAACCTGATTTCACAGATCTTGATCCCTATCCCTTGAACTCAGGTGGAACTCTGGAACATAGGCTTGGCTGGCTGGCTTCTCTCCGATTCCTGATTGAACTAAGAGAAAGACTCCTTATTTATTAAGAAATTATCCTGAACCGATATGACCCGACGAGCTACTGAACTTGTTATTCTTTCTCTCCTGAACTTGTCCCTTCAAACACTCTTTTACTCGACTGTAAACAATGACTCCTCTCCGTTTAGGTACATTGAAGAGGTAATGCAGACGGACGGAAGGAAAGAAGGGAATGGAATTGTGATGCGGAACCTGATTGAGCTAGGGTTGAACTATTCAAAGACTGATCTGATCCTATTTATATGAATGAACAGCAATTATGATCCGGACTGAGCCTGACCCCGCCCCTTTATGCCCTGAGCTACTTCCGGCCCCTGTATTCCCTGTGACCGGATTGAACTGTCAACTCCTGGGCTATTACTTCTTTGCCCGGGGTAAATAGAATAGGTGTTTTCTCTTCTGTCCTTCCTGTCCTTTCCAGTCTGGTCTGTCTCGCTATTAGCTAAGCTAAGCTACTTACTCCCCTCGTAACCCTATTCAGTCAGTCAAAGAGGAAAAGAGAGTGAGAGTAACCCTGCATTGTTTTAGGCTTATGGAGCCTGATACTTATTTATAGCTTGGTCAACGGTTATATCCAGTAAAGCTATACTTAGTAAAGCTATATATAGTAAAGCTATATATGGTAAAGCTATATCCGGTAAAGCTATATATGGTAAATAGCTATATACAGTAGATGGCTAAATCTGGTAAAGCTATATATAGTAAACTATACCATATATATATCTGGTCCGGTAGAGCTTTGAAAATGCACTTTCTATTCTCTGTACTCTCTCTTGTTGTACATACCTGAAGTCATCAATAAAAAAAATCCTTTTAGCTAGAGTTCTCCTTGCAATTCTCTCTATCCTTTTCTTTGTGATCATCTAGATCGAGCGTGTGCGTTGTTGTACAATCCTAACAACTGGTATCAGAGCCGAACAACTGGTATCGGAGCCAGGCGGAAGTCAGGATCAGGCGGTGTCAGAGCCAGGCGGAAGTCAGAGCCAGATGAAATTCACCACGATCTGTGAAGATGGAAAGTTCAAAGATTGGAATTGAGAAGTTCGATGGATCCGATTTCGATTTCTGGAAGATGCAGATTGAAGATTATCTGTACCAGAAAGATCTTCACGAACCTCTGTTGGGGGTGAAGCCAGATACCATGACCACGGAACAGTGGAAGCTCAAGGATCGACAAGCCTTAGGGATGATCCGGTTGACGCTATCCAGAAACGTGGCGTTTAACATCATTAAGGAGAAAACAACGTCAGATCTGATGAAGGCGCTGTCAAATATGTATGAAAAATCGTCGGCTATGAACAAGGTGTATTTGATGCGTGTTCAATCTACAGATGTCTGAAGGTGGACGTGTTGCGGATCATATAAATGAATTCAAGGTGTATTTGATCCTGGATTTTGGATTCAGGTGTATTGTTCCATTCGTCTCCAAGTAAGGAATTGTTTCGAAATTTCAAATCAGGAAATTTCGAGAAGGTGTATCTTGCCGACAATAAAACCTTGGAGATTGAAGGAAAGGGAGATGTCTCCATACAAACTCCAGCAGGAAATCAATGGACATTACAAGATGTCAGATACATTCCTGGTCTCAAGAAGAACCTGATCTCTATTAGTTAGTTGGATAGCACAGGCTATGCAGTAGAGTTTGAAAAGAGTTCCTGGAAGATTGTGAAGGGCGCCATGGTTGTTGCGCGTGGACTGATTTCTTGCACGCCAAATCTGATTTGATTGCTTCAAGAAATTTTGTGCTACTATGAAGATGGAAACTGGAAGAAGAGTCAAGGCTTTAAGAACTGACAGAGGTGGAGAGTGCTGCTAGAACAAGTTTATTCAATTTTGTGAAGAGAAGGGCATAAGGAGGCAGTTAACAACAGCATATACATCACAACAAAATGGTGTGGCTGAAAGGAAAAACAGGACCATTCTCAACATGGTTCGAAGTTGACTAAATAAAGAAAGGAGAAGTCCCGAAGGAATTCTGGCCAGAAGCTGTCGTGTGGTCCGTTCACATTCTCAACCGGAGCCCTACTTTTTCTCTTAGATATATATATATATATATATATATATATATATATATATATATATGTATATATATATATATATATGACTCCACAAGAAGCATGGAGCGGAAGGAAACCTGCAGTAGACCACTTTAGAATCTTTGGGTGCATAGCATATGCACACGTTCCTGATGAGAAAAGGAAGAAACTTGAGGACAAGAGTTTGAAGTGTGTGTTCCTTGGAGTAAGCGAGACTTTTAAGGCGTACAAGCTCTATGATCCTTTGACAAAGAAGGTGGTGGTAAGTCGTGATGTAATCTTTGATGAAAATCAGACTTGGTTGGACATGGGAAGAAAAGATCACTGTGAATCAGCAGATTCCTGTAGATCTTGAAGGAGAACAAGCTTCAGCCCCTATTCAACCTCACTATGAGTATGGAGAGAGAGAGACAGCTCATCACAAGCTCAACAAGAAGAACCAGTAGAAGAAGATCATGATCATAATCAAAGAAATCCAAGAACAAGAAAGAGAGAAAATTGGATGGTTGATTATAACATGGACTATGACTCAAGTGATAGTGCTTATTTTGCATTCTTTATGGATAGTGATACAAAAAATTGTCTATGAAGAAGCGGTAAAGGAGAAGAAATGGAAGGAAGTCATGGACAGTTAAATCAAATCCATAGAGAAGAAGAAGACTTGGGAGCTCACTGATCTTCCTAGAGGGCATAAAACAATCGGAGTCAAATGGGTTTTCAAAACCAAGTTGAATGAAAACGGTGAGGTGGATAAGTACAAGGCGCGACTCGTTGCAAAAGGATACAAGCAGAAGTATGGAGTTGATTATAAGGAGGTATTTGCACCAGTGGCACGTCAAGATACTATCAGGCTTATAATTTTGTCTATTGCAGCACAGAAATCATGGCCTATTTATCAACTTGATGTGAAATCGGCTTACATGGAGAGCTTCAAGAAGAGGTATATGTGGACAGAAGGTTTTGTTCAATAAAAAAGGTAAAGAGGGAAGAAAAAGTATACAAGTTGAAGAAAGCTTTGTACGGTTTGAAGCAAGCTCCGAGAGCATGGTAAAGTCGCATTGATTCTCATTTTGAAAAGATGGGATTCACTAAATGCCCATATGAACATACATAGGTTGTATGTGAAAACTGAAAAGGGAGGTAACATTCTCATTATGTCCTTATATGTTGATGATTTAATATTTACTGGCAATAATGAAGAAATCTTTGAAAGAGCATGATGAAGGAATTAGAAATGACAGATCTTGGTTTGATGAGATATTTTCTTGGAGTAGAAGTTACTCAAACTCCCGCAGGTCACTTTATCTGTCAGAAGAAATATGCTCAAGAATGACTTGAAAGATTGAAATTGGATGAGTGCACATTTAGAACTCCATCAGAATTGGGTTTGAAGTTGCACAAGGATATTGAAGGGCGAGAGGTTGATAATAGGTACTTCAAACAAATTGTGGGAAGTTTGATGTACTTAACTTCAACAAGACCAGACATCACGTATGCGGTTAGTATGATAAGTCCTTACATGGAGCATCCAACGGAAAAAGCTCTCAATGCAGCAAGAAGGATACTTCGTTATGTGAGAGGAACTTTTTCTTTGGGGGTATTCTACAAGAAAGGAGATAATCCGAAGATGGTTGGCTATACAGATAACGACTATGCAGGTGATATAGATGATCGTCAAAGTACTGAAGGAAGTATTTTCATGATGAGTGAAGGAGCTATTTGCTGGTCTTCAAAGAAGCAACCTATTGTATCTCAACTACAGAAGCAGAATTTGGGGTAGCAGCAGCATGCTCGTGCCAAGCAATTTGGTTAAGAAAAATGCTTGAAATTCTTAATCAGAAGCAACTAGGTACGACGGTTATGTATTGTGATAATATGTCAACTATTAAGTTGTCTAAAAATCCTGTGTTGCATGGAAGGAGTAAGCACATGTTCGATTTCATTTCTTGCGTTGTGTAAAGAAGGCATTATTTCACTCAATTTTAGCTGAAGTGATGAAAGACCTATTCACAAAGCCCTTGAAACAACCATTGTTCGAGAAGCTTAGAAGAAAGGAAAGATAGGGATGTGCAGAATCCAAGATGTATATCAAGAAGATGAAGTTCAGTCCTAAACAGATTTACGCAGAATTCAGTTTAAGGGAGGGAAGGGACACTAGTAGATACATGAATAGATTCATTAGTTCCTAATTAGATAGGTGCATGTTTTTGTTGAGTTATGGAGTCTGCTCCCTGTATTTATAGCTTGGTCAATGGCTATATCCGGTAAAGCTATATTTGGTAAAGCCATATATGGTGAAGCTATATCCGGTAAAGCTATATATGGTACATAGCTATATATAGTAGATGGTTAAATCTGGTAAAGCTATATTTAGTAGACTGAACCATATATATATCCCGTCTAATAAAGCTTTGAAATGTACTTTCTATTATCTGTACTCTCTTGTTGTACATGCCTGAAGTCATCAATAAAAAATCCTTTTAGCCAGAGTTCTCCTTGCAATTCTCTCTATCCTTCTCTTTGTGATCATCTAGATCGAGCGTGTGCGTTGTTGTGCGATCCTAACAACTGGTATCAGAGCAAGGCAAAATTCACCACGATCTGTGAAGATGGAAAGTTCAAAGATTGGAATTGAGAAGTTCGATGGATCCGATTTCGGTTTCTGGAAGATGCAGATTGAAGATTATCTGTACCAGAAAGATCTTCACGAACCTCTATTGGGGGTGAAGCCGGATACCATGACCACGGAACAGTGGAAGCTCAAGGATCGACAAGCCTTAGGGATGATCCGGTTGACGCTATCCAGAAACGTGGCGTTTAACATCATCAAGGAGAAGACAACGTCAGATCTGATGAAGGCGCTGTCAAATATGTATGAAAAACCGTCGGCTATGAACAAGGTGTATTTGATGCGTAGATTGTTCAATCTACAGATGTCTGAAGGTGGACGTGTTGCGGATCATATAAATGAATTCAATATGATCATAAGTCAACTGGGTTCTGTAGAAATTAATTTCGAAGATGAAATTAAAGCGTTGATTTTGATGTCATCCTTACCCGAGTCATGGGATACTGTTGTTGCCGCAATCAGCAATTCCCGAGGATCTGATAAACTGAAGTTTGATGAAATTCGAGATGTAGTTCTCAGCGAAAGTATTCGCAAACGGGAAACTGGAGATTCATCAGGCAATGCTCTCAGTGTTGATCGAAGGGGAAGAAGCAAATCAAAGAGCTCAAACAAACATGGGCGTTCAAAATCAAAGAACCGGGGAAAATCTCCAAACAAACCCAACGTAACGTGTTGGAGCTGTGGGGGAAAAGGACACTTTCGGACAGATTGTACAAAGCTAAAGAAGAAGCAGAATCATAAATCTGAAGATGATGATGATTCTATATACACAACAGAAGATGCTGAGGACGTTTTAATCCTTAGTGTGGATAGCCCAGCTGAATCCTGGATTTTGGATTCAGGTGTATCGTTCCATTCGTCTCCAAGTAAGGAATTGTTTCGAAATTTCAAATCAGGAAATTTCGGGAAGGTGTATCTTGCCGACAATAAAACCTTGGAGATTGAAGGAAAGGGAGATGTCTCCATACAAACTCCAGCAGGAAATCAATGGACATTACAAGATGTCAGATGGTCTCAAGAAGAACCTGATCTCTATTGGTCAGTTGGATAGCACAGGCTATGCAGCAGAGTTTGGAAAGAGTTCCTAGAAGATTGTGAAGGGCGCCATGGTTGTTGCGCGTGGCACAAAATCCGGAACCTTGTACACTACTGCAGAGTGTATAAACATGACTGCTGCTGCTGAGAGTGCTTCCAATTCAAGTCTATGGCACAATAGACTTGGACATATGAGCATCAAAGGAATGAAGATGCTGACTGCGAAAGGAGCTTTAGAAGGCTTAAAATCTGTTGATATGGGTCTTTGTGAGAGCTGCGTTATGGGCAAACAGAAATGAGTTAGTTTCACAAAGGCTGCCAGAGAACCGAAGAAAGTGCGGTTGGAAATGGTCCATACAGACGTCTGGGGACCATCTCCAGTTTCATCACTTGGTGGATCAAGGTACTACGTCACCTTCATCGATGACTTCAGCAGGAAGGTATGGGTTTACTTTCTGAAACACAAGTCAGATGTGTTTACCACCTTCAAGAAGTGGAAAGCTGAAGTTGAAAATCAGACCGGCTTGAAGATCAAATGCCTGAGGTCTGACAATGGAGGAGAGTACAACAAATCAGAGTTTATAACATTTTGTGCAGCTGAGGGAATTAGATTAATAAGAATAATTCCCGGTAAGGCAAGACAAAATGGTATTGCAGAAAGGATGAACATAACCTTGAATGAGCGAGCAAGAAGCATGAGGATTCATTCTGGATTGCCAAAGACATTCTGGACTGATGCTGTGAACACAGCAGCATATTTGATTAATAGAGGGCCGTCAGTACCCTTGAAGTTCAAATTGCCCGAAGAAGTATGGACAGGAAAAGAACTCAAGTACTCTCACTTGAGAACCTTTGGCTGTACTGCGTATGTTCATGTTGATCCAGAGAAGAGAGATAAGCTTGATGCTAAGGCTGTGAAATGCTACTTCATAGGCTATGGTTCTGACATGTTCCGGTATAGGTTTTGGGATGAGAAAAATATGAAGATCCTAAGACACTGTGATGTGACCTTTGATGAAAATGTCATGTACAAGGACAGAGAGAAGATAAACTCTGAGACTCTGAAGCTCCAAAGGGGGTTGCGTCGTCTGGAAGCGTCGCTGAAGCTCCAGAGGGGGTTGCGTCGTCCGGAAGCGTCGCTGAAGCTCCAGAGGGGGTTGCATCGTTTGGAAGCGTCGCTGAAGCTCCAGAGGGGGTTGCATCGTCCGGAAGCGTCGCTGAAGCTCCAGAGGGGGTTGCGTCGTCCGGAAGCGTCGCTGAAGCTCCAGAGGGGGTTGCGTCGTCCGGAAGCGTCGCTGAAGCTCTAGAGGGGGTTGCGTCGCCCGAAAGCGTCGCTGAAGCTCCAGAGGGGGTTGCGTCGTCCAGAAGTGTCGCTGAAGCTCCAGAGGGGGTTACGTCGTCTGGAAGCGTCGCTGAAGCTCCAGAGGGGGTTGCGTCGTCCGGAAGCGTCGCTGAAGCTCCAGAGGGGGTTGCGTCGTCCAGAAGCGTCGCTGAAGCTCCAGAGGGGGTTGCGTCGTCCGGAAGCGTCGCTGAAGCTCCAGAGGGGGTTGCGTAGTCCGGAAGCGTCGCTGAAGCTCCAGAGGGGGTTATGTCGTCTGGAAGCATCGCTGAAGCTCCAGAGGGCGTTGCGTCGTCCGGAAGCGTCGCTGAAGCTCCAGAGGGGGTTGCGTCGTCCGGAAGCGTCGTCCGGAAGCGTCGTCCGGAAGCGTCGCTGAAGCTCTAGAGGGGGTTGCGTCGGCCGGAAGTGTCGCTGAAACTCCAGAGGAGGTTGCGTCGGCTGGAAGCGTCGCTAAAAGTCCAGAGGTGGTTGCATGGGCCGGAAGACTCTTGCTTAGAAACCAGTGGTGAAGCAAGTGGGAGTTGAGGTTGAGTTGCTCAAAGATTCACAGAGTGATGTTGTAGCGGATACTCATGAAACTCCTGAGACTCTTGCTGAGAAACCAGAGGGAAGCAGGTGGGAGTTGAGGTTGAGTTGCTAAAAGATTCACATAGTGATGTTGTAGCAGATACTCAAGAAACTCCTGAGACTCATGCTGTTGGCGAGGAACTCGGTCTATCATTCAAAACACAGAAGGCGATACCATTTCACTCGGAGGTTAGTTGAAGATGGTGATGTGTTTTGAGAAGATAGAGGGTGCAAAGAATCCAGCAAACATGTTGACAAAATGTGTTGATGTTGGAATATTGAGGTTGTGCAAAACCTCAATTGGTATGGTGCAGTGAAGATGCTCATGGTCGTTTGAGAGTGAAATTCTTGGTTGACTAGATCAGTCTCCAAGTTGGAGAATTGTTAGGCTTATGGAGCCTGATACTTATTTATAGCTTGGTCAACGGTTATATCCGATAAAGCTATACTTAGTAAAGCTATATATAGTAAAGCTATATATGGTAAAGCTATATCCGGTAAAGCTATATATGGTAAATAGCTATATATAGTAGATGGCTAAATCTGGTAAAGCTATATATAGTAAACTATACCATATATATATCTGGTCCGGTAGAGCTTTGAAAATGCACTTTCTATTCTGTGTACTCTCTCTTGTTGTACATACCTGAAGTCATCAATAAAAAAAAATTCTTTTAGCTAGAGTTCTCCTTGCAATTCTCTATATTCTTTTCTTTGTGATCAACTAGATCGAGCGTGTGCATTGTTCTGCGATCCTAACACATTGGACTTCTTTCTCCTTAACTACTGAACCGGAATAAAGACGAACCGAATCACTAGACTTTAAGGACCAATGATTATTCATTGTCTACTTTCCCGGTATAAAGGGATGTTTTCCCTGATTGAACTATTCAAAGACTGATCCTATTTATTCCTTATTTATTGAGGTAAACAAAGACGAAACCGAACCCCTTTGCTTTGACTTTATTCCCGGAGCTACTGAATGAAACCCTGCCCTTTAGTCAAGACTCAAGAAAGAAAGACTAGACTCATTATCCTCTCCCTACTTACTTACTCATTCACCTATTTATTCTTGAACTGATCTTGCTTCATCCTTTCTTTGAATTACTTACTCTCCTGCCCTGTAAGAAAGTAATTCGACAGAACTGAATCACTTGTCCCTTCACTCTTTTCCTCTCCTGTAAAGACTAAACCTCACCCCTCTCCCTCCGGTCTCACCCTTTTCTTTTCTCGTCGAGTGGTTGAACCTCTTCGCCCGTAAGGTCTCAGGCTTCGCCCCTCTCCCTACTGGTCGAGCTCTTTCACCCCTCGTAAACTCGGTTTCATGTCTTTGACCCTTTGCCTTCAAAGACTCCTTCTCTTCTATTCCCTTCATTCAGTGATTGTGAGTTATTCACCAAACACTATTCAATTCAAACACTCTATCTTCGCTCCTGAACCTATGGATTCTTTAACTGCTCTTGATCCTCTCCCTTCAAACACTCTTGAACGAGGTCAAGCTAGAAGAAGAACCTTTACAGTTGGTAAACTCAATCACTACTTGACTCCTCTTCTCGTCTCGCTACTTACTCCCTCTTCGAGTAAGGCAGCATTGGACTGATTGAACTCTGACGTACCATTTCTTTTATAATTCTATCTTCTCTCTATTTTTTGGAATAAAATGTTATCCTCTCCCTACCGGCAGAGTGTCTTTCTTCGCCCCTTCTCCTCTCAAGCTCCTACTTCTTGAACTCATTCTCATTTACTGTCAGACTCAACCAACTAGAAGGGAGACAAGCCAAAGACTATTGATTAATGAGAGTCGGAACAGTCAGTAAAGGCCCAAGCTTAATGAGAGTTTACAGTTCAAGAATCAATGAGCGAGCAGCTTTGAATGACTCAACGAAAGATGAAGACGACTGAAATACTGAACTTGTCCGTCCCTTCTTTCTTGAACTGTAAACTGGGCTTAACTCATGAACCTTTTCCTTCTTTCCCTTGGTAAATAGAATAGGTGTTCAACTGGGTGTCGGTGTCTTCAATGTTCTTTCCTTCACCTTCTTGCTTTCACTGCTACTGCTCAAGATCCTTTCTTTAACTGATCTTTCTCCTGTAATCTTCAAATAAAAAGCTATTTTCCTCTGAACCTATTCTATTTCTTCTTTCTCATTCCCTTCTTTCACTCGGTAAACTCCTTTTCCTTCTTTCACTCTGTCTTTGTCTTCTCTCCTTGTTTGAATTCTTGATGCGTAAAACCCTAAATCGATATGAATGGAAGATGCCTCTTTCACTTCTTTTTCTCGGTCGAGCTCTATCAGACCCCATCTATGAAATCATGGTCGGCTACTCCGAGGTATCTTCCCTGTAGAACTTAGGCTGATATGAGCAGCAGAAAGAAAGGCACGTAACCGATCGGTGGTTCAAGTTGCCGAAGGAGTCAACAAGCTTTGTGACAGAATCATGGAATTCAATGAAAGCATTGAAGCCGGGCAAAATGGGATGGTCTAAGAAGGTCGAAGAAGAATAGCTTGCAGGTTAGAAAGAATTCTGGTTAACCATGAGATTGTAACTCTCTTCTTTCTCCGAAGCTAGAGTTCTGACTGGGACTCGAGTATTACTACCTAAAGGACGATAGGCAGATAGGATTGATGTAAGCATTAACGTCCGGGTGAAAAGGTATGACTCAAATCTGACTTACTTGGCCCTAGCTTACTGCTCCTACTAGGATAGTCGCAAAGGATGGCTAAGATAGCTAATAGCTGCTCAGCTCATATTGGTCTGGCCTTATTCAACTACCAGCACAGGAAAATATAAGCACTAGGATAAAGAGGAACAACAGACGATAAGAACCGTATCGGACCTTACATCTATCTATAGTCCTCCGAGCGAAAGTTTGTTTGAGAAGCTAAAAGAGTAAAGAACGAATTAGCTCTATCAAGCCCCGTTTCCAGAATGGGAAAAGCCAGGGGAGAGGATAATAGCAGATGTAACAGTAGTGGTGGCATTCTCACCAGCCTTGGTAGCTCTATTGTCCAAGTCTCACTAGGAGCCTATTCGCATTCTAGGAAGAGTTGAAAGAAGTCCGAGGAAGGGTATCAATAGTAAGTAGAGGTCATACTATGTGATCTTTGCCTTTCTTTGTTTTCAGATATTTCCTATTTTTCAAGCGAGCTAGTGAACTACCTCTTAGCTTAGGAAAGCGGGTTCTAGCAAGCTAGTTTAAAAGCGGGGGCTCTAGGACAGTTTGAAAGTTTCCCAAGGAATATTGATATTGAAAAGAGCAGGTCCAGCAAGTTTGTTTGAAATCCTTTAAGCATTCCCCGGTGCTTATGCACTAAAAGTCTCTGTCCCTGTATCGTCAAACTATTAATTAAGGTTACTTCTTTAATAAGTTGCTTATTTGCTTTCAATTGTATAATAGCTAACTCTTTCGAGTACTTTTGATCTTCACCCCACCGCGTAATATCTCATGTTCTTAGATCAATGGGAATGGTGGAGAATTAACTCCCCCATGGGATGAATAATCAGGCTTATAGCTTGACTAGTCTTCCACTAAGTTTACACCGTTCAACACCTCTGTACTGTAATTTTGACTTCCACGTAGCTACTTCTTAATTATACGAGAACCTACTAGGTTTTGTTTTGCTTGATTTATACTACTTACAGAGAACGTAAGAACCTTAGCCTCTTTGTTTCCCCTGCTTTAGTCGATTAAATGGAATCAATTTCCACTCCCTTTGTCATCTCAAACTATTGAACGATATCAAATCTTTCTATGTGAAGCTTCTATTCAAGGGCACTGACTCTCAGTCCATGTGCTGTAGTATCAACTGGCATAGAACCTTAACTAGACTCATATTCCAGTATCCTCTTCTAGTCTAGCTTCGGCCTTCCCTGTCCAGCTCAATCTGATTAGCTGCCTTCTTCATTCAGCTCTTGTTTAGATATTGGATTTCATTTCTTTCTTTCAGTCTATGGTTCATATTTGAGTGAAAATTGAGCAGCTTCTTTCTTGGATTCTCATTTCAAGAAGTGCAGCACCTATCTTTCTTTCTTTCCTATCCCTTTTCTTTGCGTAAGCTTAGATTGACCTTACATAATTCGGTCCTTTCTTTGCAACCAAGTCAAATATAGAAGGTTTAACCGCTAGCCGGAAAGTCTAGGTTATAAAGATCTCGACTGAAAGGGGAGGAAGCAACTGAGCACTTGAACGATCTAAATGAAGCTAGTTCGGAGTTTCGTTTCCAGTTGTCCTTGAATTGAATAGTCATTTAGAAAGTTAGTCTACTTTCTCTAAGGTTAGCTTGAAAGCAGTATGGAAGGAATTTGAATGTAATAATATCGATTCATACAAAAGTCTCTTCATAAAAGATGTCCAAGTCTATTCACCAAATTGAGATCTTCGGAACCAAAAGCAATAAATGAGTTGGACCCTTCCTTGTCTCCCCACTCTCTGGTTCAACTTTAGACGGGTCTATTTGAACACCCTAATATCTTCTAAGACACGATCACCGCTGCCTGCCGATCATTAATATCGTTGAACTTTAATCGGTTGATTTACCGATGTGGTACTTCTACTCCGCCCGCAACTGGCTGGCCCCTTCTTCTCTACTTTTCCTAAGTCCGAATTGAAATAGAAATTAGATCAGAAAACATCTCACAAACTACCGAAATTTAGAACATAGTTAAGTCTATAAAGTAGGGGCTTCGTACATTGTGTTGTATTAGGTCAAAGTGGAGATTTGGAAGAACTCCTATATCCAATGAACCCCGGTGTATGTGTGCCGCAACCTGCTGTATAGTCAACCAAGCGAGGAATAGATAATCTTGCCCGATAGATAGGCATATTCAAATCAAGATTCAACAAACCCATTAGGAGTTCGCCAATTTGCTCCCGGACAGAGTCGAGCGCCAAGTCTCCCAAGCGCTCTTCCCTTCCTTCCATCTTATGGGGAGTCAATCCGGGCAAACGTCTAGCCCTCACACAAGAATGTCCAAGGGAAAGGACAAGCTCAGATTCAATAAAAATTGTTGAGTCAGGAAAATATGCAAAATGGAATAATCTCAAATAGAGCAAGAACAAATTCTTTATCAAAGTAAGGAATAGATAACTTATTATTAGAGGCACCAATCCCAATCCAAATGGGAGTGGTTGGCAGAAGGAAGGGATGTCCTCAGGTAAGCCTGGCGGTAGCTCAGCTCCCTCCCCAAAAGATTTGAAATGTTCATCTATAGAAAGAAAGGAGGCACCTCTAAATTCAAGATAGCCATTAGAATTTGGCAAGTTAAGATAGACAAGAGTTTCTTCCTATACGAAAAGGGTCGTGCTACCCAGGTTAGGGGTACTATACCTGAGACTTTGTCGGCTCCAGAAGCATTTCCCTCGCCCTTGTTGGTCAAAGCCTTGCTTTTACGCCTCGATCGGTAACGTCTTCTGGCAAGTTCCAAAACTTGCACCAAGCTATATTCGCCCCAGATCACCGGGGATTTATCCTCCTTTGTCATGTAAGCGGGGACCCCAACCCTGATTAGCTTGCACATGCAGGCTTTCCAACTCGGGAAAAGCAGCCCGCACCAAACTACTCACATAGTCCTTTGGTGAAAGGTGTTTTTCACTCCTACGTGATTGATATTGAAAACCACCAGAATGATGCGGCTCTCAACTTATCAAAATCGAAGTACAGTGATCTGCTTTAACCGCTGAATGACTTCTAAGACACATTGCTTCTTCACAATGGCTCAGTGTAAAAAGTCAATAACGACGAAGCTTTTTTGTGCCAGTTTTCTCAATTGAATGAATTGTGTGATATCTAAAATGTTGCTAAAGAACACATGACCAAGATACTATATGTGTTATTTTTTTTTTTGGGGAAGATCAGCCTGAGGTAATTTCCTTAGTAGCTTTGATCCGTTGAGCGACGACCCTTCTACTCGGCACCGTCGGATCACTAAGGCCGGCTGTTCGTACCTTTCGATCTGACTTACTAATTAGCTTTTGGCATATTCCTTCCACTAGAGGAATTTTCCTTACCTATCCCAACAAGTCCTACCAGCAGCCTATCCTATTCTCTGCTCCCGAAGAGCCTAGACTAGACTGGTCGGCCGTTGAATGAACGAAGACTTCCCTTATCCAATGTTGTCTTTCAATATGGAAACTCTTTTCTTTCCTATTCTTCCGGCTAGATGCTAACTAAAGTCCGAAGGACGCCCAAGTGGTTTCAATCTTCCAAATTCGAGAACATTTCCTATTAACTAAGGAATCCCTTTTCTCATGGAGGAGCCCGTCGCAGTTTCACTTTTTTCGCTAGCATGATGGATAAAGAGCTATGAGAAGACGATTAGGGTTGTAGCATATTCTATTAACGACACACAGGGAAGGTTTTGGGAAGGTGTCCTTCTAAGAGGAATCGTACCGTTCTCCATATGTGCCATGGCCGGAATGTAAACAAAGGGAGTCGTCAAAGAAAGATAACTACAAAGAAGGGTGTCCCTATAACTGATATGGAAATTCTTTTTACCCAGCCAGAGAGAATGAACGCCCAATCCCCTTTGGCATAGATCAACTTCGCCTTGCAATAGATGAATATTTTGTAATATCTTTGTTGCTCAACCGATCATTTCTACCACCTACTTATGCTCTCCCACTTTTCTTGGCTAATTTTGGGGAGTTAAAGTTCTTTGGTTTCAACGGATAAATAAGAAGGAAAGATGGAGCCAGGGCTACGTTCTTCCTCGATCCATGAAAGTACATATTGTAGTTTCTTGTTATGGAAATCAATCTTGTTTAGATCTAAACCCAATACGATTTCTTAACTTTACTAGAAGGTTCGCAGTAGCCTGCGCTTAGTCCCTATATTTCCAGAAAGCCAATCCTGAAGAGGCGCTTTGTTTCCATACGCATGTCAAAATTCGCAACAGGGGTTAGAGTACGTGCCGGTGCCAGCTCTGGTTCCGCCATTCAAGGTTGATTCACCTCCGGAGCAGGGGAAGGCAACTCCCTTGGAGGCAGATTTAGATCGATCTCATTCTTTGGTAAAACAAAGGAAGGATTCCCATCACATAATACAGTAAACCAAAAGTGAAAGCGACGATTAGCAAGCAGATCGGGTAAAACAGAATAAACACAATTTTGACTTGTCAAAAAGAACCAAAAATAATGACATGGATAAATGAGCGCGAAGTCATAAGTTCTCTCTTGCGTTCTCGATTGGAAAAGAATACGAACAAAGAAGAAGAAGAAGAAAAAGCCCATTACGAAAAGGACGATCCGCACAAAATCGATAAACAAAGAAAAAAGCTTGAGATCAATTCCAGTTGATTCTCAATCCCCATGGAAAGCTCTTCATGTCCTACGAAAACAAAAAGAAGAATGAGGAAGAAAAAGAGAAAAGAAAGATGAGACGATTCGAGATCAGCGAGTGCAATTTTCACGAGAAGGAGAAGCTCCTCCCTTAGCTAAGACTCGTTAGGCTAAACGACAGACAGACACATTCGAAAACTAAAGCGCAGCACCCAGAAGAGTTGGGGTGGGAATGGCAGATAGAGAAGAGATTAGAAATTAGAGAGAGAGCACAAAGAAGTGGTTTGACTTAAAAGCGCAAGAAAGAGAGGAACTCATTCAAGCAAGCTAATTCGACCTTTGTAAAAAGACAGAGATTAATGTAGACAGATTCCAGTGGCATTTCATTCCACTAGAGAGAGAGAGAAGGTTCGCTTTTTAGGCTTCTGAAAGAAAGAAGAAAGAAATTTGCCTGAACCTTACAAGTAGTGGGCAATGAAAAATGCAAGCATGGTTTGGGGAGGGATTTGTTTTTACAGAGAGTCGTTCAACAACTCTCATCTTTGGATGATATCAAGAGAAAGAAGAGAGTGACTTTACCGCTTTCCTTTCCCGTCTTAGATCGCCTACTAAATCTCTTTACGTTCTCCGTTTCTGGTCAAGAGAAAGAAAGTAGGAGTAGCGGGTACTATTGGCGACCTCTTCTTGCCCTCTTCCTATATGACGGGGGTTGAGGCGAGAAATGGCTTGAACGGGGGGAGTCGTGCCCATTCTCTCTCCGGGCCAACCTTACACAGCGAAGGATGAATTCTTATCGGAGCGTATACGAGCGAGCGGAGCCCAGGGAATGGGCAAGACGTCGCTGCAAAATGGATTTGAGTTTAGGGCTCGAGCAAGATGAGAAAGTAGATATTCCACATTTTCCGTGACAGGTGGTTGTCGTAGATAGGAGCGACTTTCTTGTGGTAGTCCTTTTGAATGATCACATATAATGCATATTCTTTATGCCCCAATAAGCCAGTCAACGACAATAACTCAACCGGACATGAGAGTTTCTTCTCATCCAGCTCAGGAAACCTTTGCTGAACCGAAATCAGATCTCAGATTGACTGAAGTCGCAAAAAAGCCTATTTGGGGGAAGAGGCCAATTCCCATTTTGTCTAACTTTGCTAATGAACAGATGTGGAAAGTTGCCTATCAACCAATGATCATTCTTTTGGCAAGTATTTGACAATTAAGATTTGCTATCAAGCTTTTTGGGAGATTTTGGGCTGAAGATCAGCACAAATTTTGTCTTCTTTGGTCGGGTGGCGGGTGGAGAATTAGAAAAAGCATTCTTCGCGGATTTGTTGCACTTTCTTAGTCTTTCTTCAAGGCCTGGTAATCTACCAAGAAACATTGAATGGTGATGTTCCCCATTTACTTGATCTTTTTTTCTTCCAATTTCGGCGTCACCCAGCTCCACGGGAAAAGGAAAAAGATAAATAAGAAGAAAAGGCGAAACGTTCGTACAAAGTCAACCTCTTCCGACAATTCTAATAGTCTCACTCAAGAAGCTCCCTCTCATTGGAATTGGCTTTACTCCTTCCGAATGCGACAAAGCAAAGAGAATTACCTCTCCAAAAGAAAAGGCCTTCCATAAGATGGGCAATCGACCCCCAAGAGTTCCAATGAACCAGGACCCTTTACCCCAGAACAGAATAGAATCTGAAACTTCCAGTGACTTAGTCAGTCAGTCATGCAGTGGAGGATTTTGAGAAATGCGCCCGAATGTCCCCCCTACCCCCATAAGACTCTCGAAAAAGAGAAAGAGGATCATCAAGTCTTTCTTCTCTTCTTTCATGTGGAAGAGGGTCATCCATACAGAGAATTCGACAGACAAGACTACGGCTACCACAGATTCTTTTCTTCTTTTTGTTTTGATGTCTTTTTTCTTTCAACCCTTTAACCACACTGACTTTGGAATGAAGGAGATCTTGACTTTGCTCAAAGAAAATTGGCCACAGAACTATTGATCAGACAGATGAACCGGGTCGATCGGAAGACTGACTTCTTTCCCCCCTTGGCCCTTGCCGCCTGCAAGAGACTTGGTGGCAACAAACCCCACGTGCCCCTGAGATTACCCAAAGAACAATTGGAGGGAGGATTGATTCTCCTTTTTGAATTAGAATTTGCCTTCCTCTTTTCTTTTACCCCAGCAGCTACAACAAGACAGACAGATATGGGACTTTTTTCCTCTTTCGACAAATCAGCAATTTCCCCATTTGACCCACCACACTTTTCACCGGTGAAAACTCCAGGCTTTTTCTGTCACAAGAGTAACTAACTAGCTTGCTTCTATTCTCTCTCCGCAAAGGCTTGACTTGCTCCCCCGCCGTGGTCATCCGACCCTCGCGATCGATTGTCCTTATTTATCCAGATTTTCTTTGATCGAGGAGAAAAGAAAGATCGACCCCCAAACCTCTTCGAGTCGAGTTGCTTTGCCCCTCTCCTCTCCTTTCCAGTCTTCTGCCGCTTCGCGCGTTCGCCTCGTAAACTCGGGCTCACCGCTTCACGCCTCTTCTCGTCGAGCTTTTTCTCCCCTCTCCTCTTCTCGTCGAGTTGCTTTGCCCCTCTCCCTATCTATCGATCGAGCTGCTTTACCGAGGTTCAAGAATAAAGAAAGAGGAGAAAGAACCAAGAGACACAATAACGGAGTTTACAGTTCAAGAATAAATAGGTGAAAGAAAGAAGGAAGAAGACGAGCGGAGAAGCCTATGTTACCTCGTGAAAGAAGAAAAGAGAAATGAAAGCGAAAACTAGTACTCCTCATGAACCTCGTAAACTCTTATGATCTTACCTCCTTCACTTATGGGTCTTGTCTTATTTATTAACTTGACCTTACTTCGTTACTGTTACTCTGAGCTTTCTATCTCCTGAACCTGAAGTCAAGACGAACCTCAAGCTATTTGAAGAGAACCTTTACTTCTTTGTTGTCGAGTAAATTCATTCATTCAATCCGTCACCTCTGCTTCTTTCTTCTGCTTGAAAAGCTCAACCTTCACCCTTATACTCATGTGGTACTCTCCTGTAAAGACTATTTATGACTGAGAGTGAACTCAATCACCTGTCCTTTACTTACGGTCTCTTCTCTTTGATTGAACTCATGTACTTCCTGTAAAGCCGAAAGATGAATTGGAACCCCTGGCCCTGTACTATGACTGATGAACCTTAAAGACTCAGTAAGCATAAATGGAAACTCCTTCCCCCTTTTGAACAAGGTAAGTAAAGACTATTGATGAATGAGACTTCACAGTTCTATAGAATGAATAAATAGGAATAGGAAAAGTAGCTGCATGAGAAGACCCTTTACTTACAGTCGGTAAAAGCCAAAGAGAAATGAAAGCGAAAACAAAGAAGTTCCCAGTCAAAGCTGATTCATGGCCTGAACCCCTCTTTCCTCGAATTAATGTTGAGTCTTGAATTAAGGAAGGAAAGATTGAGTAAGATGCAGAAGAAGAAATCGAAACCCTGAGCTACTGAGTTTACAGTGAAAGAAAGAAGGGAAAGAGTAGGCTCCTTCACCTGCAAAGACCATTAAGAAATTTCTTCTATCCCCATATAACTGTAAAACCTTGTAATAACTTTTTCCCTAATAGCAGCAGCAAAAAGAAAAGAAATTCTATCCCCCCCGTATTTTTGGGGATCAAAGTCTATCTTTACCCTGATTTCCCTCGAGAACTCGACTGTAAACACTCAAAAAACTAGAAAAAAGCTATCCTCCCCCGTATTTTGAGGGAGAAAATCTAGATCTTTAGGGCCGAGGTAATTAAGAAGTCAATCCTCAACTCTCTCTTCATTCTTTCTCTTTCTCTTCTCCTTCACTGTCAGTCAACCCTCTCCCTTAAACCTTTTCTTTCACTCTTTGAACTCGGGAAACACTATTCATTCTTGATCTGATCCTGTAAAGACCAGAAAGAAATTCATTGTATCTAAAATGGATGCTTTACCCTATTTTGAGGTCCATTTTTGAAGTAGTAATAAGGAAATCAATCACTTGTCCCTATTTATTCCTTATTGAACAAGGGAAAGCAGCTAATTGATTTACTCTGTCCCTGAACTGTAAACAAATTCAAGGATGTTCGCTTCACTCCCGAACTATTCTTGTGTGTGAGTTATTCTTGAAAAGTAAATAAGGGAACCTTCTTTCACTGCTCTTTTTCCTGAACCTCGGCTTCATTCTCCTCTCCCGTCACCTATTCGTCTTTCATTGCCTCTCCTCTCTTGTCCCTGGCCGGTTGGTTGGTTCCTTGTCTCACTGCTTGGCTCCTCTCTGTCCCTCTGGGCTATTCCATGTGCTATTGAATCGCTTCTCTCAAGTCCCGCCTCGGTCCTATTGTTGTAGGCTCAGACCGGGGAACTTATGCAGTTGAAAGTCTAATCTAATTAGCCCATCCCGGAGATTCAATTGCTAATTATGCTGTCTGTCCTCAATCTAAGGATTTCGAGCCGAAAATCAGTTCAAAGGAGGGAGGTTGTAACCCTTATCTCAACAGAATCACTTCCAATATACCTGATAGCAGTTACTTAAGCCAAAAGCCAAAGGGATCCAACCGGTTTGTTGTTGAATAAAGAAGCCTGGGCCTATACCTTAAGATCAGGCGGGCCTTACGGACGAAGTTGCAGTAGAATTTCTTCTTCTAATTTGACTTTCTAACCACTAGAGTCAATTTAGTGGACCCTTAGCCCCATGATTCAATTCCTGCACCCAGTAATTCTATTCCATTCTTGCCTCTTGCTCTGTGAAAAGTTTGAGGGAGGAAGTCTCAGTTGAGCGATAGTCCTTAACTACTCTGATTACACTACTTAATGACACCTCTTAAGTAGATAAAAGGTAGTTTTCAGGCAGAATATGGGTGATTTCTTTCATTGACCTTCGAATTATAAGTAAGCCAGTCAGAAGAGTAGTCTTATAAATGTCTTCTTTTTAAACCGCTTCCAGCTAGCCTTGTTGACTAGTTGTATTCTATAGTTTTTCTTCCTAAGGAAGGGCTTGACCAAGAGATGAATAGTCAATGGGAAGAGGGAAGAGAACAGGGACATACCTGACTAGAACTTCTATAGCTGGAAGCCCTGTCCTTTAAAAGTCACATTTCAGACTTTGATTTCCTAGCTGATCTGTACAATAAAGGCGTGAAAGGAGTTAGAATGCTTTCTTGACTTTTTCTTTTGACTTTATTCAAGCAAAGAGGAGTTTAACCCAATCAAATGATCTTTTGGCAGAGAAGAGATATTAACTCTTGCTTCTAAAGTAAGTAGCTAATCAAATGAAAGTTTTCCATAAGTAACTTACTCAGTCTCTGCCTACAGAGGAAGAAAGGGGATATGGTAAAGAGGAGCTCTTAGAGCCTAGAGATTGAGTCTTTCATACCTGCTTTAATTAGTAGCTTACCGGGGTAGTAATAGATTAGGCAGACATCAAGTAAGAGATTCAATGGGTGCTGGCATTTCATGCCTTGGTGGCCCTAAGCATACCTTAAGTATCCCATTCTTCTAAAGACCTCATGTCTAACTATTCATACTGCCTTCTCAAGCTTTCTTGAATGACTTATCGTTGCTCGGGTTTCTGACTATGACTTGCCTCAAGGAGTGAACAAGAGCAAGAGAATGGGGACTTCGAGGTTAATCACAGTAAGGAAGAAGAATTTCATCCCAGGGTTTATAAATTGATTAAACGAGACTTGAGAGAAGACGAACTTTCCGATTCTACTGAATTTCATTTGTCAGTTCAGGGAAATTATCTGATCTTGCTTTTCTCTTCTTTCTCGCCTACTATATCTGTGATGAAGTAGACTAAAGTGGAGACGTTTAGAATATGAAGTCCCGGTGTAAAGACTCAATCATCATCTCTCAGTCCTGAAGCTTCACTCATTCTTCCTTCCTCCTGGTTCAGATATGGGCAGAGCGAAAGAGAAAGATTTGTTAGGATCGATATCAGTCGTTAGCTCTGATACCAATTGTTAGGATCGCACAACAACGCACACGCTCGATCTAGATGAACACAAAGAATGGGATAGAGAAAGTTGCAAGGAGAACTCTGGCTAAAAGGATTTTTCTTTTTATTGATGACTTCAGGTATGTACAACAAGAGAGAGTACAGAGAATAGAAAAGTACATTTTCAAAGCTCTACCGGACCAGATATATATATGGTTTAGTTTACTATATATAGCTTTACCAGATTTAGCCATCTACTATATATAGCTATTTACCATATATAGCTTTACCAGATATAGCTTTACCATATATAGCTTTACTATATATAGCTTTACCAAATATAGCTTTACCGGATATAACTGTTGACCAAGCTATAAATAAGTATCAGGCTCCATAGCCTAACAATTCTCCCACTTGGAGATTGATCTAGTCAACCAAGAATTTCACTCTCAAACGACCATGAGCATCTTCACTGCACCATACCAATTGAGGTTTTGCACAACCTCAATATTCCAACATCAACACATTTTATCAACATGTTTGCTGGATTCTTTGCACCCTCTATCTTCTCAAAACACATCACCATCTTCAACTAACCTCCTAGTGAAATGTCATCGCCTTCTGTGTTTTGAATGATAGACCGGGTTCCTCGCCAACAGCATGAGTCTCAGGAGTTTCTTGAGTATCTGCTACAACATCACTATGTGAATCTTTTAGCAACTCAACCTCAACTCCCACTTGCTTCACCTCTGGTTTCTCAGCAAGAGTCTCAGGAGTTTCTTGAGTATCCGCTACAACATCACTTTGTGAATCTTTGAGCAACTCAACATCAACTCCCACTTGCTTCACCTCTAGTGTTTCAGCAAGGGTCTCAGGAGTTTCTTGAGTATCCGCTACAACATCACTCTGTGAATCTTTGAGCAACTCAACATCAACTCCCACTTGCTTCACCTCTAGTGTTTCAGCAAGGGTCTCAGGAGTTTCTTGAGTATCCGCTACAACATCACTCTGTGAATCTTTGAGCAACTCAACATCAACTCCCACTTGCTTCACCTCTGGTGTTTCAGCAAGGGTCTTAGGAGTTTCTTGAGTATCCGCTACAACATCACTCAGTGAATCTTTGAGCAACTCAACCTCAACTCCCACTTGCTTCACCTCAGGTGTTTCAGCAAGAGTCTTCCGGCCCATGCAACCTCCTCTGAATTTTCAGCGACGCTTCCAGCCGACGCAACTCCCTCTGTTGTTTCAGCGACGCTTTCGGCCGACACAACCCCTTCTGGAGTTTCAGCGACGCTTCGAGCCGACACAACCCCCTCTGGAGTTTCAGCGACGCTTCCGGCCGACACAACCCCCTTTGGAGTTTCAGCGACGCTTCCGGCCGACACAACCCGCCGACACAACCCCCTCTGAAGTTTCAGTGACGCTTTCGGCGACACAACCCCCTCTGGAGTTTCAGCGACGCTTTCGGCCGACACAACCCCCTCTAGAGTTTTAGGGACGCTTCTGACTGACACAACCCCCTCTAGAGTTTCAGCGACGCTTCCAGTCGACGCAACCTCCTCTGGAGTTTCAGCGACACTTCCGACCGACGCAACCCCCTCTGGAGTTTTAGCGACGCTTCTGGCCGATGCAACCCCCTTTGGAGTTTCAGCGACGCTTCCGGTACTTTTTCTATTCTCTAACAGTCTTTGTGAAGCTAACTCATTTTTGTTTGCTCGTAACGCAGTTCTCACAAGGACTCATATCAATCTCTGCATCAAAAATACCTTGTTCATAGCCGACGGTTTTTCGTACATATTCGACAGCATCTTCAACAGACCTGACATTGTCTTCTCCTTGATAATGTTGAACGCCACGTTTCTGGATAGCGTCAACCGGATCAGCCCCAAGGCTTGTCGATCCTTGAGCTTCCACTGTTCCATGGTCATGGCATCCAGCTTCACCCCCAATAGAGGTTCGTGAAGATCTTTCTGGTACAGATAATCTTCAATCTGCATTTTCCAGAAACCGAAATCGGATCCATCAAACTTCTCAATTCCAATCTTTGAACTTTCCATCTTCACAGATCGTGGTGAATTTCTGCCTGGCTCTGACTTCCGCCTGGCTCTGACTTCCGCCTGGCTCTGACTTCCGCTTGGCTTTGATACCAGTTGTTAGGATCGTTATCAGTCGTTAGCTCTGATACCAGTTGTTAGGATCGCACACACTCGATCTAGATGAACACAAAGAATGGGATAGAGAAAGTTGCAAGGAGAACTCTGGCTAAAAGAATTTTTCTTTTTATTGATGACTTCAGGTATGTACAACAAGAGAGAGTACAGAGAATAGAAAAGTACATTTTCAAAGCTCTACCGGACCAGATATATATATGGTTTAGTTTACTATATATAGCTTTACCAGATTTAGCCATCTACTATATATAGCTATTTACCATATATAGCTTTACCGGATATAGCTTTACCATATATAGCTTTACTATATATAGCTTTACCAAATATAGCTTTACCAAATATAGCTTTACCGGATATAACCGTTGACCAAGCTATAAATAAGTATCAGGCTCCATAGCCTAACAAGATTTCCTTTGATTTTGCCGGTTATTTTATTTAAGGCTTTTCGAAATGTGAAAAATGGAAAAGCGGATGCGGGTTTGAAACTCAAGATTTCTCTATTGTCCTTTTCTTTACCACTTCTTAAGGTTCAAACTACTTAAGCTGAAAGTTTGCTCTTTCTTCTTCCAGTTACTTCCTGGCAGCCTCTACAAGATCTGAAGTAAGATGGGAAAAGTTCGAGACTGAACATTGGCAACGATAGATTACGTTACAGAATAGACTGCTTTATTTAGGATTTCAATTTCAATAAAGACATTTATCAGGGAGGAAGACTTAAAAAAGAATCTAGAATATCACACTCTTATCAAAGACTGCAACGCCTCACACTGACTTTCTTTCTAGTTTGTGAAGTCCATCTTCCTCAAGACAGCAAAGAAAGGAATCCAAACCAATCTTTTTTATTTGATCTTGAAACCAACTCGATTCTATTTTCTTTCTTCAGTCTGATTAGGGTGAATCTAAAGAAATAGAAAAAATTCTCATATTGGCTGGGCTCGGAAAGTACATTGAAGGTTATCATGTGAGGGGAATAACCTCAAAGTCAAATAAGTGAAAAACGTAGGTGAAAGACTATAGAGATCACCCCCTGTCCTTGCTGTCTCTACAAGATCTGATGAAGGAGGGGATAAAGTAGAAACTTTCTTTCTCTTATTCATTAAGCTTGTCCTTTAGATTGAGCTCTTGATTTTACTTTTTTGCCCCCAACTCATGCTTTGTTTGACTTTCAGTTATCTTAGGCGCCTAAGGACTTTAATGCACACAAATCAAACTCCATGCTTTCTTCGTCTTCCGGGATTCTATGAAAGAAAATAGAATGATTCTCACTTTATCCTCAACAAGCTCTGAAGCGACTTTGGCACACGAATGCCATTACATTACTGGCGGAGAGGGAATGAGATAAGAAAGACTGCGCTATAATGAACACCAGGAAGGGATGAGGGCCGCCCGAGGCTTTTTCTCCTTTGAAATTTCTTCGAGGATTTCAGTCTCCAGAGGGAGTAGTAATTTAATCATAGGGCCTTTTGAGCATATTGGTCATGAACGAAAGAAGAGCTCTTGCCTCAATAATAGCACTTCGTCTAACACAATATCAATAAGCTCAGCCAATTAACTAGAACAATCAAACTCCAGCTTTAGGAATTTCATATGCAGTGTAAAAACAGAAAGATTAATCCCTCAGAATATATGCATTTACGGGTCTACGTCCTCGTCAGGGACTAGAGTTGAACTATTTCCCGCTTTCTCTGGTCTGAGATCAAACTATATATCTAACTCTGAATTTTGGGAAGCTTTCCATGTTATTTCTTCGGTAACTTCCCACGTAAGTAGATCCGAAGCAAAGCTCGATAGCGAGATCTCCTGCTAATGTAGTTGATTCAATGGCATTAACTCAATAATAGACTTTCCCCTGGGGATAGACTTTAATTGGTCTTATACTTCAAGACTTGACTTGCTTCAGTAAGGGCCTGGTATCAAAATACTACAGACTTTCTTACGGGGATATTTTGCCGGAAGGTCCCAATTCTTGGACTTATTTACCTAGAGGAAGCTCTTTCTCCAGATCTCAATGCTTGGGCTCTGATCAATCTGGAAGGACATCTCACTCTAAATAGAACTATCGGCTGTATACCTACTAGCCAGTAGACCTGTAGGCACGTGGATTAGCAGTCTACTTTTACCAGCTAGCCTGTTGGGAACTAGGTCATTTAAGGCCTATACTTCTGACTAAGGCCTTTCTCATTCTCGCTCAAAGTCAACTCAATCTTCGGTCGTAACTAAGTTCTCAGTCTGAATTTACGATCTGTCACCGAAAGCTGTACGACTGATTTTTGTCTTTATAAGATTCAGGCGCTAAAAAAGATTTAGTGACTTCTCCCGGGTTGATCCTGGTCGGGATGCTACTGTTGGGTTTTATGTCCTAAAACTCATAGTTTGTAAACAAAGATATATTCTATTTTCAATAAAGTTATTATTGATGTTTATTCAGTAAAAATTGTTATTGAATAAAGTGATCTTTACGATCAGTAATCTAAATCCAATAAACTAAGAACACTCTGGCTATAGTATGATTACTTGAACTATATGTAGAGACATAAGAGTGGATCAAGTTCAAGTATATAGTCAAAATGATCTATAGTATAAGGATAGGCTGAGTACCTTATTCTGGGGACACTATGGATGCGGCCCACTTTTGTATATGATATAAACAATGTGATCACTAAATTGTGCATGTGGAGACATGTGAGTGGGGGCGTCCTATGCAATGAGTATTGCATAAGATCGGACCATGAAGAAAACCACTCTCACTTTATAAAGTCGTTTACTGTTGAGACTGATTTTCTTTTCATTCGATAACCTAGGTAACTCGGTTTTAATCCTGAGCTAACCATGAACTCCTGTTTATTCGGAATTATCCTTAGATTTGCATGGGTGAGAGTGGCTCTAGTTCGCCGACTCAACAGGCCTCCCATTTCAGGGGTAAGACTGGGTGAATGGCTGGGGACGTGGGGTGCAAGATGGAATTCACTCCTACCCACTTTTAGGGATAGAAGAAAGGTAGTTCCCTTAAGCACTGACTCCAGGTCTTGAACAAGGGGCCCCACCCCTCTCATTGGCCTGAGAGGGATTCGGTTTACTGGTTGGACCACAAACCAATTGTTCATTAGAGGATCAGTGAGACATAAGGAACAAGAAGTAACTTCAGGGGTAAAACGGTAAATTGACCCAGCTCTAGTTACGAACAACCTGTGAAGGATCGACTTACTAATCATGGTTATATCAGATGGACAGAAATATATCTATAGTGAGGGGAGTGCAACTACTAGGCTATAGTGGAGTGTCCTAGTAGTTAACGAATGTTGGTTAACCAGGTTAATGAGTTTAATCGGTTAATCTTGGATCGTTGGAGCCCATGATCTATAGGTCCATTAGGTCCCTCTGCTAGCTCATATCGGACTAAAGCATAGAACAGTGTGACGAGTGAGTTCGAAGTGTTCGAATTCAAATTAGGGAATATGCGTTACATATATACGATATATTTAACCGCAATTTTGTTTTATTTACGAATTAAACGAAAAGAGAGAATCTGAGATATTTAAATAAGATTTAAATATCTTAATCAATTATGTGTCGGAATTGATTGGGATTGGCATTTGAATTAATATTAAATATTAATTAAATAGTTTAATTAATCATTTAATGTTACTTTAATTTGAAATTCATTATTCAAATTAATTGTTGAATTAAAATGAAGAAAGTCAAAATGTTGACTTTCATCAAATGGAAAAATCCATGTTAGTGGAATTTTGAGGTGTCAAAATTTGGTTTAACCAAACTTGCATGTTTGCCAAATAAACCCCACAAGTTTGAGTGGAATTTTGAGTGTCAAAATTTGGTTAACTCAAACATGCATGCTTGCCACATAATCCCAAACATTTGAGTGGAATTTTAAGTGTCAAAATTTGGTGATCTCAAGTTTGCATGAACATGCAAACTTGACTCTTTAAATAGAGTGATCATGATACTTGGAAGGGATTCTTCATCTTGATGAAAAAACCTTGAAACAAACACTCTCTTTCACATATACAAAATCCCTCCCAAGTTTTGTCACTCACCGGATTCCACAATCCCGTTCTAAGGCCGGAGGATAGTGGAGAAGACACTAGTGGTGGTTCGAAACCGGTTCGTGAGGCAAAAGGAGTTTGAACTACAAAAGGTTAGTATTTAAACCCATTAAGTTTTAATACTTATGAACATGCTAGTTATTTACAATAATTGATGTTCTAAAAGTGCCTAAGATCCAAAATGCTTCCGCATGTGTTATATTAACACCAACAGCTACTGGTTGATTAGTGATCTTGGCCGCATTCTCAATATAGAAATGAAAGTCTCAATTGATCAATCCACTTTCAATCTTTTCATCTAACTTATGTAATTGAAATCCTTTGTTTCCGATGTAAGGGATATTTAGTGAAAAAGAGAAAGAAAAAAGCTAGCCTCTCTCTTCTCTCTCTATAAGAGCTATTTTCGCCACTTAGAATTATGAGGTGAAACTCATTTCGACATATGGTTTTGAAGGAAGAACTATTGAGAGACTTATTAAATTATTAAACAGGTGTAGGAAGTTCATTCTGTCTAATTATATGCTTTTTTTATGCTTTTTTCCAGTTTTCTTTCTTTTCTTTCCTGTACTCTGCCCTCTTATCGAAAAGGAATCCAGTGACCTGGGTGGGACAGGCTAGGAAGAGTTAACTACTTACTTCTAACTTGATTTAAGATTGAATCCTAAAGCACTAATTCTTCTTTGAAAAGTTCAGTGGGGAAGCCCGAAGTCAAGACCGCGGTATAGGGCATGATCATAATAATAATAATAATATGCGGGAGTTGGTTGAGATAATCTTCTTTGCGGAACTCAGTCTATCCTGGAAGCATACTTAAGACTGCAAAGCATTGAGCTCAAGTCTTACGAATCCGTCAATGTCTTGAAGAACCTATAGAGAAGTTAACCGATAAGTAATTGAATCAATGGATAGTGCGGGAATAGATTAAATTAGGCTGAGAATCTCTTATCTGGCATTGCCTCGTATTGGTCTTAGCTTCTACTCCTAGGCCTAAGGTCGGGATTTCTGACTTTCTGACTAGCTTGCATCCCAAGGATATCCGTCATTGAAAATATATATAGAGTCTGAACCCCAATTGGACCATCAACAATAACTAACCAAATATCTGTTAAAAAGAAGTGAAAATGGACTTGAAACTCTCCTTTTTTCTCAAAATCAGGACCAGGAAAGAGACTATGCCCCAGGTAAAGTGGAATCACCTCTACGATTTTCATCTTCAGATAATAAGTGGTAAGCGAGAACTGGGAAATGACGAAGTCAAAACAGAAAGTCCGTCCAAGATAGAATAAACTAATCCAGTGCTTTCAAGAAATACATGAATGACCTCCCGAGACTTGACTCCTATTCCTATAATGACTATAATGAGGAGTAACCGGTATTTGTCACTAAAGCGTCACGAGTTCGTGCTTTCAACTCTATCAACTCTATCTCAGATCGTGCTATCCTAATTCAATATCTAGACTTTATACTTCTCGCCTTCTCTGCCTAAGCCCAGATCTGGGAACTGACTATTTCTCTTTCGTCATTAGTTGCAGTCTAATTAGATGCTTTCTCTCGTAACCTCCGCCTGATCTTCTTTCACGGGATGAAATAGTTAGGATATATAGTAATGAGCTCATCCCGCTCTATCTTATTGATCTTCAATCTCAGTCAGAATCTTGTATTCAGAGTTTGCCTCGATTTGATACTGCTCTCGCAGCCCGCACCGAAACTGTGCTTTACCCCTAGATGTCTAGTCAACTGCTGCGCCTCAATGCATTTCGGGTTGAACTAGCTAGCTTTGGGTTAGAGTGGCATTTCACCCCTAACAACAACTCATCTGCTGATTCTTCAACATCAATCGGTTCGGACCTCCACTTAGTTTCACCCAAGCTTCATCCTGGTCATGGATAGATCACCCAGGTTCGGGTCCATAACCAGTGACAATTGCCCCATTCAGACAGACTCGCTTTCGCTACGACTCCGGCCCTTAACCAAGCCACTGCCTATGAGTCGCCGGCTCATTCTTCAACAGGCACGCAGAGTCTTGGTCTCTCCTCTTACTGCTTGGAAGCTTACGGTTTCATCTTCTATTTCACTCCCCCGGGGGTTCTTTTCACCCTTCCCAGAATGAACTCGGTAAACTCCTTCCTTCACTACTTCCCTTCCCAGATTGAACTCTGTAAATAGGCTTTGATTCCATTGCCTGGACTATTACTTCTTGAACTCGGTCTCACTGCTTCTCTTCTCTTCTCTCCTGTAAAGGTGATTGAGCAAGTCTGCTTCCTTCTCCTTCGGTAGTGATAGTAGCTTCAATCAAAGGAATTGGTAATATTGACTTGGTCTTTGCATCGATGTTTGTCAGTGCGAGTCGGTCGTCACTTGAGTGTCAAAAGCGGTGGTTGTTTTTCCTTGTCTTATCGAACCAGCGTATGCGCCCATTCCTCCTTTGCTGCCTCCCAGTAGAGAAAGCCTCAATTTGCTGATGTGTGTGGATTGAAAGGAAGTTGGGGATAGACATAGATCCTTCTGCCTATCCGGAGTGTTGGAAAGAAATCAATGGTTTTTCTCTTTTGGATTTCCCGATCACTGTAAGCAATCTTCACTGGCACAAGGATCTCCTCACAGCAACCTCCACTACGTACAATGAGTTCACGAAGACTTCAAGTAGTGCGAGATAGATAGGCTAATCACCAGACTGCTCTGGAATAGGTTAATCGCCGGAGACAATAGAATGGAAGGTATCTTTTTCGAGAGCATGCCTTAACTTAATTATTAATGACAGTAGGGGTCGTAACTTAATTATTAATTACAGTAGTAGGGGTCGTATAGTTTCTATCGTAACTTAATTATTAATTGCAGTAGTAGGGGTCGTATAGTTTCTAAGTGAGAAAGCAAGCGCAACGAGATCTTTCATATCCTCCCTGTCAGGCAGGTCCGCTATAAAGCCTACGGGCCAGAAAGTCTGAAAGAACGGGAAAGCTGACCAAAAGACTATTCTATTCTATAACCGACTCTTGTTGCCGAATCAAAGGGGCTTGGCTTGTACCAGGCTCTAAAAGAGTTTTCTTCAAGCGAGCTGTCTTTCTTTCTTTTTGGGTTGCATACGCCCAAGGCAATGTTTTTTTGTAGATTGAGTGAGATGGATTGATCTTCGCTATCGTGCACCTTCGAACTACCAGTGGATGCTGCGGCAGTGCCTAATATGAGGTTGCTCCTGCCTCAGACAGCTTCGAGGTTCCCATTACAGAGGTTGAAACCACTGAACTTGCTTATGCTCTCGAGTGCTCTTTCTCTAAAAAAGATTGAGTAGTCAAATGGGATCAAGATTTCCTCGTCTTCTTAGGCACATGAGGAACCGGCCTAACAAACATCTTTCTTTTCAATCGAAATCCCAATCAAAGACAAGTTCTACCAAGGTCAGGATCTAAAAGAGAAGATTCACTCTCCGGAATTCCTAGTGAGATGATTCATTCCTTCTTCAGCTAAAGTGGAATGATTGAAGTCTCCTTATGGTTCAGTCGAAGAGATCGAAGCGAAGTCATCAATTCAACCATTCGCACGGTCTCCCGACCTCTTTTCCAAATGAACCGAACCTCGATACCACATTCAGAAAAGAGATATGGTCATCTCTCTAGGTTACCCCCTTTATCTTGGACTTCTTTCATTTGCTTTCTTTTGATTCTGGAAATCTGTCTTTCGATTTAGATTTGAGTTAGAGGTCTATACTGAGTGAGATGGAATTACTCTTTCTCTTTCTGTTGCCAAAAAGTCCTTTGAAGGAGAAGGAAGTCACAAGTAAGGAATTTCTTGCATTGGAAGTATGAAATGCAAGCCAATAGTCAAGCATCAAGTCATGATTTTGAGTTATCCGTCCTTAATGTGATGATTGAGAAGCCATAGAAGGGCTTCAAGCACACAACAGAAGGAAAGATAGCTAGAGATTCACTTATTCTTGCTACAATCCTGTCCTTTCCGATTCATTCAAAAAACCTCAAGTTAGAAAGAAAGAAGAATAAAGTCAATAAAAAAGAAATAGTTTCATCATTAGATAATGATTTGAAAAGAGAAAAGTGCTTCAATATTGCATTCTTAGTCAAAAACGAATTTTGTGAAGGGCTTGCTCTTTTCTAGACCTTTGAAAATCAAGATAAGAATTAATGGGCGGTTAATTGCCTTAGAGAGGTCCGTTTTTTAAGTCTAATTTATGTATGGTTATAAGATAAGTTACAGGATCAAAAGTCAAGAAGTTTCAGTTGAAAGCAAAGAGTCTGAATTCGTTCCTGTCTCACTGTCTCAATTGGATGGTTCAGTCCTCTTTCCCTACTGCTTCTTCAAGGAGAACAAAGAACCGTAACTAAGAGGTTGCTAAAACCTTGTCCAACAAATTCTCTTCCATATTTCATTTATTCAAAATACGGGGAATATCTTCAAAAGCTAGGGAATCAATGCCAGACGGTTAGCTTATCTTGAATCGAGAGATGCGTCAGTCTATTATTAAGTTAGAGGAGAGTTCAGTCAGTTTAAAGAATTAAAGAACAACGAAGGAAGTCAGCAGCCAGAGGTAACTCATTCTAATACAAGCCATGCCCTTCTTTCTGACATTTTCTTCTTTCTATCTATTTTGCATTCAAGTCCGGAAGTGGAAAAGTGGTTATCTTTCTACTTAGAAGTTACAGGCGATAACGGAAAGCTAGAACTCTTAGTTCCCGCTCACTTCCATCTTATATAAGACAGATCAAACCGTAACTCATAATCATTCTAAGACTTATGGGGCTGGCTCGGATCTCTTTTTCCCGGTGAATCAATTCCTAGATCCTTATCTTCTATTCCTGCACCCTGGGATTCAATGCCAATAGCCTAAGATTCTTCTTCTTTTCCTACTCCCATTGATGATTCAATGACTATCTCTTCTTATTCCTTTATCTGATGATTTGGGAACATACTAAAGAGGAAGATCCATTAGAAGCGAACTGACTAGAGAATCCGCAACAGATGAGAAAGTGTCATCCTTATAAAGGCATTCTTTTCTCAAGTTCCTGATCTGAGTGGGAAGAAAGTCTTTAAGAAGAATTATAAATAACTAATTTTGCCTTCGTCAAGCAATTAATCTTTTTTCTTTAGTTTTCTTTAATTGATCTTTTCCGTTTTTCATTCAAAATCTTGTAATTGTAAATAAACCGCGTTGTCTCGGAACTCTCACTTTATCGAGGAATAAAAGAAAAAGAAGAAATAGAATGACTTAAAACAGAAATTCAATCCTAAACAAATTCAATCCAAAATCTCAAGGAAAAAAGAATGAAATTCTCAAATGAAAAAAGTCATTCGATTTAGTCATTTAGTTACACGCCGTGAAGGATTGAGAATAAAGCAAGAGTATTACGCAAAGACTTAGAGGAAGTTAGCTCGACCTGTAAGCCTTCGTGAAATACCTTCAGGTGAAAAATGCAAAATCAATCAGTCAGAAGAAATTACCTATTTAGAAACTTGATGTCTAATAAAAGGCCCTACTTAAGCAAGTAAGGTAGTATCAAGCAGCAAAGAAAGAAGAATCAGGAAATCAGTCATAGTCCGAAGTTGGAGCTTAGTCATTCTATACAATCCTGCCTGTCCTGCGCAGAGAGAAGAGAGAAGAACTTTGATGGGCCTCATGAGGACTGAAGAACTTTCTCTTGCTATTTTTGTTCAATCCTTTAGGTGGGAAAGTCAGGTTTTTTCGTCTTAATCTTAAAGCCCCGAGACTTTGTAGAGATTAATATGTCTATTGGTGTCTATTCCTTTACTGAAGATTTAGAAGTTAGAAATCAGTCTTGACGCCTTACCGGCTATTCCCTATTCCCACTCCTCTGATAAGACAGTAAGGAAGAAAGCCACTGCTGTAAAGGCTAAGGAGGCTGTTTCAGTCTAGTTTTTTAGGACCTCAGCCTTTCATTGGATTGGGTTTCGGCTCTTCAGTCAGGAAGATTGCTTTTGACTCGTTCCCCTCATTCAACAGATCTGCTAGGCCATGAAGTTAGAATGAGGTCGGCCGAAAGGGGCCTTTATATCTTCTATTTCTAGTCCCCTGTAATAAGAGGCATAGCATTCCCATTCCATCAATTTAGGGCTATTCCAATACCAAGATAAGGCCTAAATTTCTTCAAGCAGCCCCCCTTTTTCAGTAGATGAAAGACAGATGCAAGTATATTATCTCAACGCTTCTTTTCTCTTTACCCCTTTTGTTTGATATCCTTCTAAATTGAGGTGCACCTCCAGATGGGCAGGGGCCGGCCTCCCACTCTCTTAACTGCAGCATTTATTAGCTTAGCTGAGTTGGGTGGATCGTGCAATAAGCCTCTCTTGACCTTCCCTTTCTCATACGTCTTCTTTATTCAAGCCTCTCGCCTCACCTTTCGAGATCCGGTCCATCATCAACTCAGTCAGATAGATCTGATTGTTGACTTTTCTTAGGTGAACTTTAAGGGATTTGATCGGCATTTCGTGCACCCTGCGGAATTCGACCTTTTATCAGCAGGTTGGGTAGCGTAGTCAGGTTAGAGGCACAATTCAATTCTCCGAGTTGGCCCTATATTTCTTTCTCTCTTTTTTGCAAAATTCGATTGCTGTCTCCGAAGTCCTTCTTGATCGATGGTCCCCATTAGCATGCCAATTAGCAGCCGCTTCTTTTGGAAGGCGAGGTACTCATGTGTGATCGGTAGATTCCACGGTAGCTCTCGTTCTAGCTCAACATTAGGAGCGCGGGGGCTCGAGATATCTAAAGGAGGTACAGAACCCTACCGTACGATGCAGTTGAAAACCGTAAGCCCAGCCTATCCAAACAAGGGCTTGGCTTCAATTTTCTTTTTCTTTGTTGAACCCTCCACCCGGTCGGTCTACCCTCTTTGGAGATATCCCAGTTCTAGCGTTCGTTATCAGAAGTAGAGATAGGATTTATTACAACTCCAACATTTATGTGAAAATGACAAAGCTCTAAGGGGAAGAAGCACATCCTCCACCTTCACTTGCGAAGTGCTACGCTCCTGCTTATGAAAGACTACTTTCCAAGCTAATTACTGAAGAAAGACTACTGGGAGTGGGAATCAAGCTCCAGCCCTGAAAAAACAGCCCGAGGATCGACCTATGCTACTACCAAGCTCACCGCAAGGGATGGCAATAACTCAAACTTCGATACCCAAATTCATTCACCCAAAGACTGAAGACAGAACTCATCTCATTCTTTTTTATGAATTACTGCAACTCCCGAAGCAGAAAGCGAAGCTCCTCTGTAATGCCTATATATGTGTGTGAGTGGCTCTTTTTGGAGACTTAGCCCAATGGCTACCACCCGAAGTGTGCTAAGTTAGTCACAGGGAAACCTCAAAGTGCTTTCGAACTTCCGACTCTATAAACTTGTATGGCTTGCTTGTTTAGCTTGTCCCCTCTTTGAATGTGTACAGTTCGAGGAAGCAAATGGCTAGCAGGGCCGAGTAACCACAATGAACGGGACGAGATAAGTTACACAAGAATATGACCCCAGAGATAACTATTATTCTTCGTGCATCTAGGTCTGGTTCCTGAGAAAATGGATATATATTATGAGCGAGTTTCGCCGTACAATATAGAACCCGAGACAGGCTGAAACTAATGAATTACCCTGGTTGGTTGGCGCTGGCTAGCTAATAGGGCGAGCAGCGTAATAGAGTGGACGGACGACGTGAGTGAGAGCCCAGACCATAGCGGCTGACGAGACTTCTCTCTCGACTTTAGCGACAATAACTTTCTCCGAGAGGCTTTCTCTTTCTTTCTTTCTTTATAGGGGATCCGCTGAGGTTTTTGGCTCGCAATAAAGCTAGGGCCCTGATCGAGCAACTAGTAGTCCTATCTATCTACCTCTCCAGACAGAATATCTTGAGTACCAATGATGGTGACTACATCTGCTGGCATGTGATGTTTGACCATAGAATCGAGTCCTTGTGAATGGGCAGAGCCAGGTGCTCTTATTTTACGACGGTAGGGACGATTGCTTCCATTACTGACCAAAAAGTCACCAAATTCCCCTTTACGTGCTTCCACTGCGGTATAGGTAGAAGAAGCTGGTACGGAAAAACCTTCTGTATAAAGTTCGAAATGGTGAATTGAGGTAGAGTAGACCGATGATGATCCTGTAGTCATTTGGCCGGCTATTGAAAGAAAAAGCTTGCATCTGCTCCCCCTATGAGAATATAACCGGTCCCATCTCTCTCCAAACCTAACGTGGTAGTTCCCATCATAGGGTGTAACGACCAAATAATAATAATAATAATAATAATAATAATAATAATAATAATAATAATGAAATAATTAAAATAATATTTTCCCTAAACTACTCTCCACTAACCCCTCCTTCCTCTCCCAACTATCTCTCCTCAACCAACTCATCAGTCAATATCCCAATTCAGAATACTGGATGGGTAGTTCCTAAAATGAAAAAAAAAAAAAAAAATACAAACAACCAGATTTACAAGGATAGCTGGAGATTTAATTTGGAGAGGGATCTTGTTGTTATTACGGTAAGTCATGTTTCAGTTCTCTGATCTCTTTTTCATTTATCCAGATCATATTTCCTTTTCGTTTGTCTAATTATTAAGAATTAGATCCCTGGTTCTCTTGCCCAGTTATTAAGTCATGTTTCAGATCTCTGATCTCTTTTTCATTTATCTAGATCATATTTCCTTTTCGTTTGTCTAATTATTCAGAATTAGATCCCTGGTTCTCTTGCCCAGTTATTTAGATTTTTGGTTATGAGGTTAGGCCATAGAAAATAACTAGAACAAGGCAAATATTTGTCAACAGAACAGATAGAAAAATAAATACAAAATAGAGAGTGGTAAATAAGAAAGGAAAGAGGAAAGAAGAAAGGAAAGATTTGGAATGAAAATTTGTCTGTGAATTTTAGATTTTAACAAAATTAAAGGAAGAAAAAAAATACATATACGATAAAGCAAAGATTTGGAAAGAAGAATTAATTAGAATACAAAAAAACATGAGATGATGGTAGAGAGGCCAAAGTACTGTTAACAAAATCAAAAGAAAAGACTATATATATATATATATATATATATATATATATATATAGGAGGCCAAATACGGTAAACAAAATCAAAAGGAAAGAGAGAAAAGTAGAAATGAAGGGAAAAGAAAAAAAAAATAAACAGCAGGAAGTAAAGAGAAAATACAGAGAGTAGGAAAGAAGTAAAAGAGAAAATACAGAGAGAGGAAGGAAGTAAAAGAGAAAATATGGAGAAGGAAGTAAAAGAGAAAATATGGAGAAGGAAGTAAAAGAGAAAATACAGAGAAGGCATATAGAGAAAAAAAATAGAGAGAAGTAGAAGAAATACAGCGAAGGCATACAGAGAAAAAAAAAAAGAAAATGCATGAAGAACTAAAAGAGAAGATACAGAGAAGGCCAGAATAGAAAATAAAATGAAAAAAATATAGAGGAAGAGAAAATAAAAGGGAAGAGTGGGAGTAAGAATGGATCCAAATTGACAAATGAAAAAAATATAGAGGAAGAGAAAAATAAAAGGGAAGAGTGGGAGTAAGAATGGATCCAAATTGACAAATGAAGAAAATATAGAGGAAGAGAAAAATAAAAGGGAAGAGTGGGAGTAAGAATGGATCCAAATTGACCAACAATATGATTAAGTATGAATCGATTAAAAATTGGTCAAGAATATGTCTTGAACAAAAATTGAGAGAAAAATCAGAGTAAAGAAAGAATATCAAAAGACAAGAGAGAAGTCAATCGAAATAAAAAATAGAAAATGAAATCTTAATATAAATAGAATATATATATAATATGTGTATATCTATATAGAGGTATATTATAATGTTCCAAGACTTTATCTATGCAAAGTGTTTAATGTTCGCATGAAGTTTAGCACATGAATCATTGTAAGAGTTAGAGAATTTAACATGAAATTGATGCCATGGATCTTATAGGTTGGCTTGGATACAAAGGGAAAAATCGAACTTTCATTAAAGATAAATTGGTGACAACCGTATAAGCTAATCAGGTAAGTGGCCTTACTATAGGATAGGCTAAAAATTGTATGAGTTACGATGTTGTATGAACTATGTCGTACGATGCGGTATATGAGTTATGATGATGTATGACTTATGATGATGTGTGGGTTATGATACCTGATGATGTGCTCAGTATATATATATATTGATGAATGTCGTACTTGATATGTTTGATGCACTTTATGGCAATATGATGAGTATGATGATTGTGTGACGTTTACCTTAATATGATGATGTTTTCCATATTGAGCATGCCAGTTGTTAGATCGACATAGGACACAACCCTAAGAGCGTGAAAATGATATTAATATAAATATCCACGAGTATGTGTTACCTAGAGTAATAAAGAGATGAGACTAGAGGGTTGTGTCAGAAGAGACATTATGATGTTTTTAGAGGGACTCATGCATATTGTATGTTCATAAGCATAGGGCTACTTCCCCTAGAGATGATGAGTGCGGACGCGCACCGTATGATGAGCGCGTATGCGCACAGGTGCGAAAGCACACAGATGAGGGTGTTCATGAGGTGCATGACACTATGGGGTTCCGCTGACCTCCGGATGTCACTACAGATTAGCTTGACTAGAGGGTCCAGGGGGTGTGCGAGCGCCCTGGGGATTCACACTCGCACGTGTGAGTCGTGTGTAGGGAAGTACTACACATCCAATTTGTCCGAGACTGGAGGCCACCCCTAAGATGATTAGAGATAGGTTCCTAAATCATGATTGCATGTGTTTGCATTTGCATGGCCCCTATAGTGGGGCCACTTACTGAGTATTCTTTGAAATACTCAGGCCGAGTGCCACATCATTTTTCAGGTAAAGGCAAGGCGCACTTGTACGGAGGACGGCGGCATCGCGAGCAGAGACTGTGACACGTGCATAGGGTAGATTCATATTTAAATTTCTAGTCTTAAGTTAGAATAGGTTGTTTTGCATTTCATTGTTTTAAATTATTTTGTATTTGTTTTTGTTTTCTCTACATTTCAGTATTTCATATTTAAACACGTAAGACCATGGCTGTGTTTTCCAGAGAAGAAGTTGTTTTAAATGTTTTTTTGAAGTTTACGTTATCAATTATGTTCATGTAAGTGTTATATTTCCGCATTATAGATGAGCATGAGACGTTAGTAGCAACTCTGAGTATGTGGAAATTTAGGGTCGTTACATAGGGCTTTCTATCTATAGATTGAGGCATTACCAAGGAGCTAATTCGTTCAGAACTCAATTGACTGCTTCTATAGATAAGGTGGAGCGTCCTTGGCTCAGCATTATAGCACATAGGGGTTCAGCGCTACTACAGCGCTTCGCTAACGCTCGGCTAAGTCTTGAACCTTCGCGCTGACCATTCGCTTTCTCAGTAGCAAAAGCTCTTCTCTTTGCCCCTTACGATGAAAGCCTTAAGCGAGAGATTTGTTGTTTTATTGCTCCTGCTTCCTCACTGGGCTCGTCAAGCCAACTTAGCTTTTTGGTAGTTGAAACTGCGGTTGAAGCGGACATTTCGAAATGAGAGCATCGAAGATATATATACACGGTTACGCTTACTAAAAGACTGACTTAGGCCAGCGTGAAAGAAAGGGCGGGCACTCTCGTGTTTCAACCCCACTATACTCTGAATAAATAGTTGTGGGGCACTGTATACTCATAGCTTCTACAATAAGCAAGTGAATGGGGGCGGTGCGTGGCGAAGGGTTCATCAAGCCATTTCTCGCCTCAACCCTCGTCATATAGGAAGAGGGGTGAAATAGCTCGACCAAAGGGAGAGGGGTACTTTACAAATAGGGGGTAATTGATTCGCACCTGACTGTGATAGCCCTCTCGATACCTTATTATGTGAGCTTTGTTACTAGTGGTCGATTTCCCGTGGCGTTATAGCCTTTTCCCAGTGCGCGAGGCCCCAACGAAGAAGATGTTAGTGGTTTCTCATTGGGTCAATAAGCAAAATCCCTCTTTTTGTGCTACTCCTACTCCGTCAGCGGTAAAAAGACTAAGAAAAGGCGAAGCGTTCTCTTGGTTTCCCAACCTCTTGCTTCTAAAGGCTGCCCTCTCTCGGCTGGATATTGTTCCAGCCTACTACGAGGATCCCGTATCCAGCAACCCAACCTAAAAAAAGGGCATCAAAAAGCCTTATGTAGGTTGGAACTATGAAGTTGACCTTATTATTCATTCAAAGGGTAAAGGGCTTTTTCAGCTGGTGTGCAGGAGCGCACTTCTGTTTTCCCTTTACTAGACTAGTGGTGGGGTCCCGTGGTTCCTATACCACCGTGTTTCCTGGTCCTTTTCTTTTAGTGCTTCGACCCGAAGCAATAGCTTCTAGCTAGTTTAGTGGCTAAGATGGCTGCGCTCCAGCTCACTCAAGAATGGGACGACAATGGTTCGCCAGCAAGCTCGTTCTGATCTTGGATGCAGTACATTGGAATCCTAAAGCACCACCACGAAAGCTACCGTGGGTTCACCTTCAGTGAGGTAAGGCACCACCCAGTTGTGCCAGAAGCCAACTCCGGCGTGTCAGCTTAGTTATCCTCATCAAGCCACTTACTTAATGTCTAACTTCCCAACAGGTAGACAATTCCTTTTCCCCCAAATCAATGAAGAAGGGAGAAGTGTGTGTATGCTTCCGAATCCCCGAAAGTGAAGCGCTATGCCGGGGCGGGGGGACGGGACAAGAAACGGCTCTGAAGAAAGCTATTTTGGTTCCCAATGTTTCTCCACACCCAACGAGATGCGTCAACCTGGGGATGCTTTACTCCTAACCCCACAAGGTTCTGAGACGGAGCTTAACCTGAGTCTCGGTTAAGAACGGCGATGATCTACGTTTCACACGGCACACGATTCCATGGATAGTTTCATTCGAGATCGTGATGGAGGACATAGCTTACGATCATCGGCTTTGATCATGCAACTAGGCATTTGATTAGGACATTGCACAATGATACGAACACTTTGTCGCATCTCTTCGATACGGATACAGTAACGATCATAGCAATCTCCTCTAGTACCTACGGGTACGTCAGGATCCAATTGGTCATGAACATCGTAAGGTGCTGCTCTTCGCAAATCCCAGCATACCCCTGGTTGGGATGGGTAGGCCCACCACTTCACTTTCACTTAGGCCTGTAAAAAGTCAGTGGGGGGACCCTGTCGGGCTCCTTCCCCCCCCCCCAAAAAAAAACAAGAAACTGTACGTGAGAGTTGTTAGGCTATGGAGCCTGATACTTATTTATAGCTTGGTCAACGGTTATATCCGGTAAAGCTATATTTGGTAAAGCTATATATAGTAAAGCTATATATGGTAAAGCTATATCCGGTAAAGCTATATATGGTAAATAGCTATATATAGTAGATAGCTAAATCTGGTAAAGCTATATATAGTAAACTAAACCATATATATGTCTGGTCCGGTAGAGCTTTGAAAATGTACTTTTCTATTCTCTGTACTCTCTCTCTTATTGTACATACCTGAAGTCATCAATACAAAATCCTTTTAGCCAGAGTTCTCCTTGCAACTTTTCTCTATCCTTTTTCTTTGTGTTCATCTAGATCTAGCGTGTGCGTTGTTGTGCGATCCTAACAACTGGTATCGATCCTAACAACTGGCATCAGAGCCAGGCGGTGTCAGAGCCAGGCGGCGTCAGAGCCAGGCGGTGTCAAAACCAGGCAGAAGTCAGAGCCAGGCGGAAGTCAGAGCCAGGCGGAAGTCAGAGCCAGGCGGAAGTCAGAGCCAGGCGGTGTCAGAGCTAGGCGGAAGTCAGAGCCAGGCGAAATTCACCACGATCTGTGAAGATGGAAAGTTCAAAGATTGGAACTGAGAAGTTCGATGGAACCGATTTCGGTTTCTGGAAGATGCAGATTGAAGATTATCTGTACCAGAAAGATCTTCACGAACCTCTGTTGGGGGTGAAGCCGGATACCATGACCACGAAATAGTGGAAGCTCAAGGATCGATAGGCCTTGGGGCTGATCTGGTTGACACTATCCAGAAACGTGGCGTTCAACATTATCAAGGAGAAGACAACGTCAGGTCTGTTGAAGACGTTGTCGAATATGTACAAAAAACCGTCGGCTATAAACAAGGTGTATTTGATGCGGAGATTGTTATGAGTCCTTGTGAGAACTTCGTTATGAGCAAACATGAACAAGTTAGCTTCACAAAGACTGTTAGAGAATTGAAGAATAGTACCGGAAGAAGCGTCGCTGAAGCTCCAGAGGGGGTTGCGTCGTCCAGAAGCGTCGCCGAAGCTCTAGAGGGGGTTGCGTGGGTCAAAAGCATCGCTGAAACTCCAGAGGGGGTTGCGTCACCCAGAAGCGTCGCTGAAGCTCTAGAGGGGGTTGCGTTGCCCAGAAGCGTCACTGAAGCTCCAGAGGGGGTTACGTCGTCCAGAAGCGTCGCTGAAAGCTTCAGAAGGGGTTGCGTCGGCCGGAAGCGTCGCTGAAACTCCAGAGGGGGTTGCGTTGCCCGGAAGCATCGCTGAAGCTCCAGAGGGGGTTGCGTCGTCCGAAAGCGTCGCTGCAGCTCCAGAGGGGGTTGCGTCATCCAGAAGCGTCGCTGAAGCTCCAGAGGAGGTTGCGTCATCTGGAGGCGTCGCTGAAGCTCCAGAGGGGGTTGCATCAGCCGGAAGCATCGTTGAAACTCTAGAGGGGGTTGCATCGGCCGGAAGCATCGCTGAAGCTCTAGAGGGGGTTGCATCGGCCAGAAGCGTCGCTGAAGCTCTAGAGGGGGTTGCGTTGGCCGGAAGCATCGCTGAAACTCCAGAGGAGGTTGCGTCGGCTGGAAGCGTCGCTGAGACTCTAGAGGAGGTTGCATGGGCCGGAAGACTCTTGCTGAGAAACCAGAGGTGAAGCAAGTGGGAGTTGATGTTGAGTTGCTCAAAGATTCACAGACTGATGTTGTAGTAGATACTCATGAATCTCCTGAGACTCTTGCTGAGAAACCAAAGGTGAAGCAAGTGGGAGTTGAGGTTGAGTTGCTCAAAGATTCACAGAGTGATGTTGTAGCGGATACTCAAGAAACTCCTGAGACTCTTGCTGAGAAACCAGAGGTGAAGCAAGTGTGAGTTGAGGTTGAGTTGCTCAAAGATTCACAGAGTGATGTTGTAGCGGATACTCAAGAAACTCCTGAGACTCTTGCTGAGAAACCAGAGGTGAAGCAAGTGGGAGTTGATGTTCAGTTGCTCAAAGATTCACAGAGTGATGTTGTAGCGGATACTCATGAATCTCCTGAGACTCTTGCTGAGAAATCAGAGGTGAAGCAAGTGGGAGTTGAGGTTGAGTTGCTGAAAGATTCACATAGTGATGTTGTAGCAGATACTCAAGAAACTCCTGAGACTCGTGCTGTTGGCGAGGAACCCGGTCTATCATTCAAAACACAGAAGGCGATACCATTTCACTCGGAGGTTAGTTGAAGATGGTGATGTGTTTTGAGAAGATAGAGGGTGCAAAGAATCCAGCAAACATGTTGACAAAATATGTTGATGTTGGAATATTGAGGTTGTGCAAAACCTCAATTGGTATGGTGCAGTGAAGATGCTCATGGTCGTTTGAGAGTGAAATTCTTGGTTGACTAGATCAGTCTCCAAGTGGGAGAATTGTTAGGCTATGGAGCCTGATACTTATTTATAGCTTGGTCAACGGTTATATCCGGTAAAGCTATATATAGTAAAGCTATATCCGGTAAAGCTATATATGGTAAATAGCTATATATAGTAGATGGCTAAATCTGGTAAAGCTATATATAGTAAACTAAACCATATATATATCTGGTCCGGTAGAGCTTTGAAAATGTACTTTTCTATTCTCTGTACTCTCTCTCTTGTTGTACATACCTGAAGTCATCAATACAAAATCCTTTTAGCCAGAGTTCTCCTTGCAACTTTTCTCTATCCTTTTTCTTTGTGTTCATCTAGATCGAGCGTGTGCGTTGTTGTGCGATCCTAACAACTGGTATCGATCCTAACAAGAGTTTCCCTTCATACAGCTCGAATCATTCTCAGATGCCCCGACGAGAGAGAGGCATCCTTTCCTTCTTTGTTGGGTTGGTTCACGCGCAAACGAGCACCGGCCGCAACAGCAGGGAACTATGACCAATATAGTCAAACACTTAGCTACATCTGCACGCAAAAGGAATGTGGTTCTGGTTGAGGCTTTCTTTCCTTTATTAGTAAAGGGGGCGTGGGACGTTCGCGGAGTCCGTGCCTTACGTACCACCACGGGACTGTTCGTTCTTTTTTGGATCCCGCTCCTAAACATAAGGGATAGGGGGAAGGTGACCAGACCTATCATATCAAAAGGGTTGTCGAAAGAGAACCCGGCTACCTATTTCATTCGAGGTTCTGGGGCGGGGTCCGATTCCCGACTTTTGGATAACAAGAAGACGAGCTGATCTGCTTTGATCTAGGAAAAAGCCCAGTAAGCCACCAACTCGGTGCAGGTCACGTGACCTACAGCTTGGCCTTTGCTTTTTGAGGTTGACTCTACCCACATCTCTATGTGCCCGGAGCACTTCCATATGGAGAAAGGTAGGCTTTCCATGTTCCATCAATAGCACCTAACCTATGCCGATTTTGGCGGACCGTGCTCCACCCCGGTGAACTTATGCGGTTTCGACGTACCCAGAGGCTAGAGGCAAATCCGCTCACAGTCCATAGGACCAAGACCATTCAAAGGTTGGTGGCCCGCCTAGAACAGTCATCTTTGACTGGGCTTACACACATTCGCTCACTTACGCTGTCCCCCTCAGCTTATCCTAGCCACGGGCCTTTTGCTCTTCTAACGTAAGCTACAAGGCTTCACACCAAGTCTTCACTGACATAATACGCATGCTTAAGTAGGGTCAGGCGTAATCGTTGTTGCCTGATGGGAACTTCCCCCATATTGCTATCAATGTCTTCATGTCGCACGACCTCTTAACATTACACCACTGAATCCCCAATCCTTTGCTTGCTATGCAGTGACAGTACCAATATCCACTAATCATTGTTTCCAGATACGGTTGCCGGTTGACATCTCTTCTAATTCGTCGATACAAGAAGCAAATTTTTGTGTGAAGGAATCAATATCTCGACATAAGCCAAGAGGAAGATCTTGTGCCACTCCACCTGGTCGTATGAAACTAGCATGCATCCTGGCTCCCGAGACTCTTTCATAGAATTCCAATAATTTCTCCCGTTCCTCAAAAGCCCACAGGAACGGAGTTGATGCTCCCACATCCATAGCATGAGTAGTTAAAGCAAGTGAATGATTTGAAATTCGAGTGATTTCACGGAATAACACTCGTATATATTGAGCTCGTAATGGTACCTCGCAATTCAAAAGTCTCTACAGCTGAAGAATGAGCGTGTTCTTGGGCCATCGTAGAAACATAGATAGGGTCGACGACGGAACGAACAACAAAACTTAACGACAGCTTTTTCGTACACGTTCACTTGCATCACATACACAAGTGCTCTCTAAACCGTGCAATAAGGTCACCCATAACACGGCTCTCCCACTTAAGTTACCTTAGCCCCAAGCCATGTCAATTATATTGGAAAAAGAAAGAGAAGCGTAACGTAACAAAAGGTATTGAAAGCGATTCCTTCGCCCTTCTTACGAATCCCCCCCAGTTTCTAAAGCCTATCTCGCCTTTTGTACTTTTCACTTTTTTAGCTTATGCAATAGAGAGAAGGTCTTATTCAAACCTGCTTGCAGAAATGAATGGATTAGAAGGAGGCTGGGTTCGATTTCTGGGCCGGGCGGGAGGCAAAGGCCATAAGAGAAGATTCCCCAGTAAGGAAGAGAAGAAAAGGGTGTTGTCATCGAGATCGACCTCTTTACCGAGGCATTGTAAATCCAGACCGGGAGAATCAATGGCGCCATTTAGCCCTTCGTTTCGCCAACAAAGAAGTCATCTTTGACGATTTACCTACCATTCCTTCTTTGCCGAGCCACCTCTCTTCGTCATTCGAAGTACTACCTCTGCCTTCCCTTTCGAGAACATACCCATCTCCTTTTCCAATTCCAATAAAAACAAAGAGAAATACCATAAAGCTTCGTCTCTGATTTTGCCGGCCCCGGGGGAGTTTACTGACCCATTCTTCAGTCTCCCGCACAGCCTCAGTGTGCGACTTCGTATGAGGACCTCTTTCCCTTCTGCGCACTCTCTGTTCTCAAAGCAGAGGGGGAAGGGCAGCTGGTACCACGAGCCCTTTGTCCCACACATCTATCCAGAAGCAAGTGTAGTTCACCGGTTCCACCGAATGCTCCTATCTCTGTCAAAGATCGTGTGAGTGTGCAGTTATGCTTCGGATGCTTCGCCATACAATAGATCAACCCAGTTAGTTCCCATTCTTTTCCGGTGCACTCGCTTTATATCTCCGACACACAAGGGGAAGGACGCGGTGGGAAGAAAGTAGCCCTAGCCTCTGTCCGGCTGATCATTCCGCTGGCATCTTGCATTCACGCCTCCGTTTGACTGCCGCTCGAGGATGTAGTTGTAGATACGTGAGTCTTAGTGGGTCGTTGGCTCCACCTCTTATCTCCTTTGCGGACATGCTGTTGTCGTCGCCACATTCCATATGTCACTTAGTCATCTCTGCCTCGCTACGGGTCAGCACCTCCGAAAGAAAGGGAGGACTTCATTCAGTGACTCTGCAATCGCCCTCTGAACGATCAGAATAAGGTAAAGCTTGAAGATAAGTTTTGTACTCTATTAATTTCTCAGTCCCTCTAGTCGGGTGGGCTAGGCTGGGCTTTCGACCGGATCCCCCTAAAAACCGTATGTGCGAGTCTCCCCGCATGCGGCTCACACCATTTGAGGTGGCCCAGCATTCATTCGCAAATCAATGCTGTAGTGAAATTGAGACTGCTTGACCTCGGAAGCTAATTCGCGTGTAGGCATCGCTCTGTTTGTCGTACCGTTGACTCGAGATCTATTCATTGAATTGACTTTAGGCTCGCTCCCTCCCTCTTATTTCAAGAATTGATGCACTTCCCTTTACTTCATAGGTCCTTTGATTGATAATAGGGGAAAATCCTTTAATTTCCGTCAAATGACCCGGCCTCCCCTGGCTCTTCCACCGTCCGGGCTACCTTTTCTGCCTATGCTATGCTCCCCCAGCGCAGGCCTACAACGCTTCGCGCCTGTAGCGTTTTCGCCAAACAGTCTTTGCCAGTAGTGCCATCCTCCCCGCTGGCTGTATGGGCAGGTTGCCCCTCGCTGCTGCGTTCTGTTAGGCTATGGATTATAGGAACAAATGTAGTTGAATGAGACTGCAGGCAGGTTACACGTTCCACTGTGCCGAGATGTGAGTGAGGTGCAGGTCGTGATGATCACCCTGGGATATGCGCGGGAGCCCTTGACAGGCACTCCAGGACCTACCAACGCTCATGAAAACCCGGGTCGGTCCTCCTACGACCAGAGGTATGGATAACGAGGCCACCTTCACAACCTTCTCCCTTCTGTCCCTATCTTGTAGTAAGGTAGGGCGGTTCGCTTGAGTAGCTCAACCGCCCCTTAGCCCGGTGCTCATGACTCGCTACGGAGGGAACCTCCACCGTGTCGGGGGACCAAGCAGGGCATAGCTAGCGGCATAGGAGCCGACTCGGCGTTAGCGGCTTCATGCCGCACTGGAGTAATCAAATATGTGGTTCCGCACGTTCCACCACTTCTCCGTTCATTTCCAATACTGATCGTGAAACACCATGAGCAGCAGGATGTTGAGGTCTGGAATATGAAGTGAAATTTGTTATTTGCCTCTTACTAGTCGTCATGGGAAAGAAAGGCAGAAAGAAGAAAGATATTATTCCCTCTAAGCTTGCGCGATAGCTCTACCAGGCGTGGTGCTGGCGTGCAAGCGAAGCACTATTGGCGGCAATAAATAGCTCACTGAGCGATGATTGATTCAGTCCCGACCTATGAAAGAAGAAGGAAGGCAGTGCCCTCGATTGTTCCAGAGAAAAGGATCATGGTGCACCAAAACTGTGACATCCAGCAGCAGCATCTCCTTGCATGCGAGAGACAACTATGCCAGCCGTTATTCTCGACTCTGTTATGAAAGAAAGAAAGAAAGAAAGTAATAGACTCCCTAATGAGGGATTTTAGGAGATTAGAGTGATCCTTTCTCTCCTCCACCCATCCGCGGGTTCAGTATCCATCTCCGCAGATATTTTCTGATAGCGAGACATAATTCTGCCTGCGACACTGGAATCTCTTTCTGACATTTCCAGAAAGTGAACGGACAACAGCCCTTCCCCCTTCTCACAATGTTACCGAACTTGCTAAAGAATCAAACAAAGTGTGAATGGAACTTAGAAGTGCTTCATGGGGTCGACGTGGGGAACTTCCACCGGTTCTGGAGCCAGCGGGTTCTATGAATGAACTCCCTCTTACGGTTAAAAAAGAAAGTAGTTAACCATCTCGAAGAAATCCAAAGTACGACCAAACTGAGAGTGAGTAGCATAAAGTCAAGAAAGATAGATTTGTGAATGAGAAAGATTTTCTATCTTCATAATAAGAGTCCATGGGATTATTTCAAATGGCTCAATAGGACTGTGTGCAGTTACACTAACCTGGTCTACGGGTGAGGTTCCTGCGGGACCCACTTCTTTAGCTGTAGTAAGTACTTCTGTTTTAGTAAGTTCGGAAAACTTCAATCTTGTCCCATCATGCCCCACATGACTCTCCGAACAATAGAGTCCTTTCCCACTATTTGCCTTCAGGATCTGTTGAAGAGTTTCCTGATGATGCACAATAAAAGATCTATTATATATATAAGTGAAAAACATAATCTCAGATCGAGTAAAACAACAAACTTGATAAAAACTGGGTTCTCTCGCCCGAATTGGAGACAAAATGAAAAGCTTGCATTTTCTTTGATTTCTTCTTTGACTGCTCCGCTCACCCCTAAAAATGAAGAAAGACTTGTCGGAGCCGGGTTGGTTGGTCCGGAAAGGATAGGAGAAGGGGAAGGGAAGAGGTTGAGGATAATGAAGGAAGCAGAGGGGAAGGAGAAGGAATCGAGGGTCTTCTTTTACAGTTAGTTCCGGAGAGAGAGTCCATGAATTAGCCGCTTTACCTCGTGAAATCAGGGAAGGGAAGTAGTTATTGATAATTCTTCTTCTTGAGTATTGATCTGTAAAAGGGAGAGGAAACGAACAACAAGAATTGCTTGGAGTAGATAGAGGTTCAGTAGTTCAGTCGAATGAATCGAGCTTCAGTCTTTACTTGATGAATAAGGAGGTTCAGGAGCGAAGCCGGCCGGCCAGCCAGTTCCTTCCAACCCAGCCAGTTCCTTCCCTTCCTATTCTGTCTCATTCTTGCTTCTTTCTTACAGGAGAGTAAAAGAGTGAGTTCAGTAGTTCAGGATCATGCATGCATCTTTCTTCTTCTTTTACAGTGAATAAATAGGAAAAGAAAAGGAGAGGAGGAGGTTAGAGTTCAAGAAGGATTGAAGGCGAGAAGCCTATGTTACCTCGTTCAAGAAGGAAAAGGTGAATGAGTGAAAGAAAGCAAGAAGGTTACGGTCAATGAGCTTGACCTTTCTTCCAGCTTACCTATGTTACCTGGTTCGTGAAGTAGTGAATGAGCGAAGCTGTTCAACCGACAGGTGAATGAGTTTACTATGATAGAATAACTCATAATAACAACAAGAAAGAATTAAGTAAGGATCCACCAGAGAAGAGACCGTAAAATAGCTTTACCTCGTTCAATCCGTCTCATTCATCTTGAGTTGAGGAGAAAAGAGAAGCGAAAGAATGAATCTTGCCTATCAGAGTCTTTCCCTTGCTCAAGAGTGAAAGCAAGCCAAGCCAGCCAGTTCCGGTTCAGGAGTGAAGGAGAAGGAATAAGGAGTTTCGGATTGACTGACAGTTCAGGATCAGATCAAGAATTAATAAGGAGTGGTTACAGGAGAGGAAAAGAGTGTTTGAAGGAATCTTGCTTGAGTTGAGGATTGACTTCCTAACTAATTACCTTATATTTGAGTGAAAGAAGTCAAAGGTTTTCTGTTTCGGCTTTGTTTACTGTTCGTGTTTGAATAAATAGGTTCAGTAGTGATTGAGTTCAATCTGGTTCAGTAGTTCAATCTGATTCCGGTGAAGAACTATCTCTTTTCTTTCCTCTCCGGTAAGCTAAGCGTCTTCATTTATTCTTGTTTCGTCTTGACTTCCTGTTCTGTCTCATTCATAAGGAGTCTCCCTTCTTGTAAACTCGGATAGGAAAAGGTTTAAGACTTGACTTCCTGGGCAGTCTCATTCTTGCTTGCTTGTTGAGTCTCTACCTTCTTCATTCTCGTCAGGTTCTAGTTCTGGGTCAGGTGCTGGTTCCCGTTCAGGTTCAGGAGCAAAGTAGTGAAACCTTAAGGGGAGGTGACATTACATACAGGAAGCTCAAATACTCTCTTAGAAGTTACCTCGGGAGCAAGCAACAAGCAAGCCAGCCAACAACATGCATTACATACTAAAGAGGTCAAGCTAACCCAACCTGACGAGAAAGAAAGCAAGTAGCAGGCAAGCAACCAAGTAAGCAACAACAACATATTCAATTCATTACACGGGAAGGAGTCAAGTTAACCTAACCTGACGAGAAAGAAAGCAAGCAGCAGGCAACCTCTAGCTAGTCATGAACAAGAACTAACTACAAGAAATCTAATTAACTACATACGGAAAGCTCAAGCTGATGTGACAAACACAACAACTATATTTAGATTACAGAAGGGTAAAGCTGACCTGACGTGACGAGAAAGAACAAGAGAAGATATTCATTACATACAGAATAGAAAGAGAAGCTGCTCACTCACTCACCTATAGCTTCTATAGAGCAAGCAACCAAGCAAGACAGACAAGAAGATTCATTACATACGGAAAGGTAGTAAAGCTAATCTAACGTCAAGAAGAACTGCGGATACATTACTATGGAAGGTTCATTCAAGCTTACCTGACAAGAAGAAGAGCATTAGACATTACAGAAAGGTGAGTCAAGCTCCAGCTATTCCGGAAGAACACCATTTCCATTATAGAAAGGTAAAGCTACAGCTATTACAGAACTACACCATTTCCATTACAGAAAGGTAAAGCTACAACTATTCCGGAAGAACAAGATTTAGATTCCAGAAGGGGGTCAAGTTACAGCTATTCCGGAAGAACAAGATTTCCATTACAGAAAGGGGTAAAGCTCTAGCTATTATGGAAGAACAACATTTTACATTACAGAAAGGTCAAGGCTGGCTAATCTAACGGCTAGAACAAGAACAACAAGAACAACATTTACTACATTACAAAAGCAAGAAGGTCAAGGTCAAGAGGAAGAAGGTCAAGAGCAAGAGCAAGAAGTTCAAGGTCAAGCTACTAACCTGTCAAGAACTTAATTTACATTACGGAAGGTTCAAGCTTTAGCTATTCTAGAACAACAAGAAGAAGAACATTTACAGGAAGGTTCTCAAGTTCTAGCTAGTCATGAGCAAGACAAACACCAACATTTACAGAAAGGTAAAGTAATCTAACGTGACGAACAAGACAAACAACAAGACAAGATGAATAACATACGGAAAGAGAAGCAGCTGCTCACTCACCTATCGAGCAAGCAACCAAGACAGACAACAAACAACATTCTAATTACTACGGAAGGGTAAAGCTAATCTCTACTAATCTAACGTCAAGAAGAACTACTGATACAGAAATTACTACAGAAGGGTCGTCAAGCTAACCTTATGTCTATAACAGCAACAAGAAGATTAATTACAGGAAGGTAAAGTAACCTGCCGAGGAGAAGAACAGCATCATCATCATCAATCAATCAGAATTACTAGAAGCAAAAGAAGGGTAACGCTAATCTGACGTCAAGAGGAGCTGCGAACACACAAATTACTACGGAAGGGTAAAGCTTACCTGACGTCTCAAGAGTAGCTACATTTCCGTTACGGAAGGGTAACGTTTCCATCTGGTCAAGAAGAGCTACATTTCCATTACAGCAGGGTAAAGCTCTAGCTTGTGACGAAGGAAGAACAAGATTTCCATTACGACCGGGTAAAGCTCTAGCTAGTCATGAAAGAACAACAACGTTTACATTACGTAGGGGTAGGTAAAGCTTACCTCTGGTCAAGAAGAACTACGGATACATTATGGGCAAGAAGGTCAAGTCTTCTGACGTGCCCCAAACAACAACAATAACAACAGTTACATTACGGCCGGGTAAAGCTCTAGCTATTCGAGAGCAAGAGCTACAGTTCCATTACAGAAAAGAAGGTCAAGTTACTAACCTTTAAAAGAAGGTCAAGTTATAACCTTTAAAAGAAGAAGGGAAGGGTAAAGTTACTAACCTGACGAAAGAAGAAGGTCAAGTTAAGTTACTAACCTTTAGAAGAGAAGACAACAACAACAACATTACAGGAAAGTCAGGTCAAGTTACTACCTTGACGAAGAGAAGACCAATAACAACATTTACAGTAAGGAAGGTCAAGCTCTAGCTAGTCTAGAACAACTCCAATCATTACATACTACAGAAAGTTGAAGTGAAACTCTATTCATGAGAAAGCAAGAGAAAGAACAAGAAAGAAAACAAACAACAACATTCATTCCAAGCAAGCCTCGTAAAGGTAAACTCTATTACAAATAGAAATAGAATAAGGAATAGTGATATATATCTCTCCCCCTTTGACCACTCAATATTTCTTTGTGATTCGAGATTTCTTTGTGATTGAAAAAGGACTAAATATTGATTGATGAATTAGAGTGAACTGTCAGACTAGACTAAAGCCAAGGAGTTTACGGTGTTTGAATAAATAGGTGAAGTAACTGCATAAGAGGAACGAATAGTTTTTGTTTCAAGACTCAAGAGCAAAGGCTTAAGCAAGATGCGTGAACTCTTTCTTTCCCCTGTCCCGTAACAAGATGGAGAATTTGTATTCTTTGTTTGCTTTAACTATATGTATTCTTTGCTTTAACAGTGAAAGTCTTCTTTAAGGAAAGCTTGATATTTGTTATTCTGTCTGGCAGCTTCGCACTTTAGCTTAGCTTTTGTCTCCCTAACTCTTTCCTTCACCGGTTGTCCTCTCTCTCTTGCCGTAACCTCTTTCTTCGTAGGACTTAACGTAACTAACTACTCTCTCTGCTTATTGGTCTCTGACTGACTCATTATAGACTCAACGCCTCTTTCCTTTGTCTGTCCCTTATTGAACAGTGTAAGATGAAGAGGAGGGTCAAGCTCCTCTCCCTCTTGGTCGAGCTGTTTCACTCCTTTCCCTGTCGGTCTCGCAGCTTTGCTTATTTGCCTCATAAACTCGGTCTCACAGCTTTCGCTCCTCTCCCTCTTGGTCGAGTTGCTTTCGCTCCTTCACCTCCCCTGTGGGTAAAGGGGCTTCGCTCATGAACTAGTCTCTGTCTCTATTAGTGGAACCTCGTGAACGGGGCTTTAGCTATTCTAGAACAAGAGAAAGTTGTCTTCAACTTGATGACTGACTTGACTGAGAACTAACTAACTACTCTTTACAATCAATCCCGTATTTGTGTTCTTCCGCAATCCTAAGGCTCCACAGTAAGCTCTCATCGGGTATTTCAACTGACACTGAAGAGGATCAGTGAAGGTAAGCTGATTCCGCTATCCTTGGAACAAGTAATCTACTCCTTAACTCTCTTTGTAATTATTCTGAACTCTTTTCATTCTCTTTAACTAACTCTCTTTCACCTGACCTGGATGAGAAACTATTAACTCTTCTTTCACCTGCTGCCTTGTAACCACTAGAAGAAGGAAGAAGTGTCTTCGCTCCGATCGATTGATTCCTAGCTAGTTCGTTCGTTGGTTCACTCCGTCCGTAACCTATCTTTTGCTTATTCTGAATTCCTTTCCAGTGGAGACTAAAAGGAAAGCAAAGATTAATCTAATCAGACTTGCTTGCCAGGAAGCTACTGTTAGGATCGATACCAGTTGTTAGGATCGCACAACAACGCACACGCTCGATCTAGATGAACACAAAGAATGGGATAGAGAAAAGTTGCAAGGAGAACTTTGGCTAAAAGGATTTTGTATTGATGACTTCAGGTATGTACAACAAGAGAGAGTACAGAGAATAGAAAAGTACATTTTCAAAGCTCTACCGGACCAGATATATATATATGGTATAGTTTACTATATATAGCTTTACCAGATTTAGCCATCTACTATATATAGCTATTTACCATATATAGCTTTACCGGATATAGCTTTACTAAATATAGCTTTACCGGATATAACCGTTGACCAAGCTATAAATAAGTATCAGGCTCCATAAGCCTAACAATTCTCCCACTTGGAGACTGATCTAGTCAACCAAGAATTTCAATCTCAAACGACCATGAGCATCTTCACTGCACCATACCAATTGAGGTTTTGCACAACCTCAATATTCCAACATCAACATATTTTGTCAACATGTTTGCTGGATTCTTTGCACCCTCTATCTTCTCAAAACACATCACCATCTTCAACTAACCTCCGAGTGAAATGGTATCGCCTTCTGTGTTTTGAATGATAGACCGAGTTCCTCGCCAACAGCATGAGTCTCAGGAGTTTCTTGAGTATCTGCTACAACATCACTATGTGAATCTTTTAGCAACTCAACCTCAACTCCCACTTGCTTCCCTCTGGTTTCTCAGCAAGAGTCTCAGGAGTTTCATGAGTATCCGCTACAACATCACTCTGTGAATCTTTGAGCAACTCAACCTCAACTCCCACTTGCTTCACCTCTGGTTTCTCAGCAAGAGTCTCAGGAGTTTCTTGAGTATCCGCTACAACATCACTCTGTGAATCCTTGAGCAACTCAACCTCAACTCCCACTTGCTTCACCTCTGGTTTCTCAGCAAGAGTCTCAGGAGTTTCTTGAGTATCCGCTACAACATCACTCTGTGAATCCTTGAGCAACTCAACCTCAACTCCCACTTGCTTCACCTCTGGTTTCTCAGCAAGAGTCTCAGGAGTTTCATGAGTATCTGCTACAACATCACTCTGTGAATCTTTGAGCAACTCAACATCAACTCCCACTTGCTTCACCTCTGGTTTCTCAGCAAGAGTCTCAGGAGTTTCATGAGTATCTGCTACAACATCAGTCTGTGAATCTTTGAGCAACTCAACATCAACTCCCACTTGCTTCATAGCCGACGATTTTTCGTACATATTCGACAGCGTCTTCAATAGACCTGACGTTGTCTTCTCCTTGATAATGTTGAACGCCACGTTTCTGGATAGCGTCAACCGAATCAGCCCCAAGGCTTATCGATCCTTGAGCTTCCACTGTTTCGTGGTCATGGTATCCGGCTTCACCCCCAACAGAGGTTCGTGAAGATCTTTCTGGTATAGATAATCTTCAATCTACATCTTCCAGAAACCAAAATCGGATCCATCAAACTTCTCAATTCCAATCTTTGAACTTTCCATCTTCACAGATCGTGGTGAATTTCGCCTGGCTCTGACTTCCGCCTGGCTCTGACTGCCGCCTGGCTCTGACTGCCGCCTGGCTCTGACTTCCGCCTGGCTCTGACTTCCGCCTGGCTCTGACTGCCGCCTGGCTCTGACTGCCGCCTGGCTCTGACACCGCCTGGCTCGGACTTCCGCCTGGCTCTAGCTTCCGCCTGGCTCTGACTTCCACATGGCTCTAGCTTCCGCCTGGCTCTGATACCAGTTGTTAGGATCGATACCAGTTGTTAGGATCGCACAACAACGCACACGCTCGATCTAGATGAACACAAAGAATGGGATAGAGAAAAGTTGCAAGGAGAACTTTGGCTAAAAGGATTTTGTATTGATGACTTCAGGTATGTACAACAAGAGAGAGTACAGAGAATAGAAAAGTACATTTTCAAAGCTCTACCGGACCAGATATATATATATGGTATAGTTTACTATATATAGCTTTACCAGATTTAGCCATCTACTATATATAGCTATTTACCATATATAGCTTTACCGGATATAGCTTTACTAAATATAGCTTTACCGGATATAACCGTTGACCAAGCTATAAATAAGTATCAGGCTCCATAAGCCTAACAGCTACTTACTCTCTCTCCTGTACTTACTCTCTCTCCTGATTGAAGAAGTGGTATAGAAAGACTACTACACTTGATCTGCTTGCTGCTCTTCCTGCCCTCTCCTCTCCAATCTAGTCTCTTCCTGCCTTCTCCTCTCCAATTACAACAAGGGTAACTACAACAGGGGTTGAACTAGCTCCCTCACTGGTATTACCCGAGCTAAGCTACTTCATTCAATCCGGAGGAAAGCTCTTACCTAACCTACTTCACTTCACTCATGAAATCCGAAAGTTCTATTCTATTCCATTGCTGTAACCTTAATACTCTGTCTATTCGATATTACAGAGTATATTGTTAGTTACCTTTGTTTGTTAGTTATAGAGTTTAGTTACCTTTTTAGTTAGTATATTAAACAACAACAAAGCAAAGAAAGACTGACTAAAGCTGAACCTTAAACCTAAAGAACAAGTAATAAAGCCAAAAGAGAGTTCGTTTCTTGGTTTCTAGTCTTTAAAAGGAAAGGGGGTTAGAAGCTATCCTTTCTTATCTTCTTTCTTTACATTCTCTTTATTAATTAACTCGCATATGAAATACTTGCCCTATGCGCTTCTTTCTTTACAGTCTTTGTTTGAAGGGAGACTAAGAAACGGATTGAACTCTATAATAGGTGTTTGTTTACGAACTTAACTACTGAACCAACAAGCTAAAGACTGCAGGAAGAGAAGATGAATTCATTCTCCTGTACGTTCTTTCCAGCTAAAGACTAGTTTTAGGAAGAAGAGTAAAGACTGTGAACCAACCAACTACTTATTCATTCATTCAATCCTCAAGCAAGAGAAGAAGAAGAAAGAGAAGGAGGCGGGCGGACTAAAGAACCATTAATTTGTTCCATTCCCCTTGGTCGTTCTTTACTTGTTAGGTAATATATCTAATAGAAAGAATGGTTTACGGACGTAGGGAAGAAGTAGGTGTAAACTACTGATACTGAGACTTCCTTCAAGTCAAGACTAAAGAGAGTTAGTTTACTGTCTATGAATAACTAGTCTAACTGCTTGCATTAATAAGCTATAGTGTTTCATTTAAGACTCTCCTTCACCTCTCCTACTGATTGATTGACTGAGCGTTCACTCTTTCTTTCCCCTGCCTTTGATGATTAACTTTCTACTCTTTGTTTGTCACTATCAAAGTATTCTGCTGTTATTTGACTCTTCTTTTCTTGTCTGTCTGCTTCACGCCTTACCTTAGCTTTTGTCTTCTACTCACTGTAAGATCAAGCATTCAAGTTGTTTACTCCTATTCCTATGTTCTTCATTCATTCATTCTTTCTCCTTAACTAACTAACTACTTTGCTACTAACTAACTACTTTCTCTGACTTCACTCCTCATCGGTAAAGGGTAAAGAAAAGGATGGATATGGGGCTTCTTTCTTTGCTTCTGCTTTCTTGATTGAAGAGTAAGCTCGTAAACTAAGACCGAACGAAAGATTCATGATCCTATCCTGATTGAACAGGGTTGAACTATCTCTTTGAGAGAACGAGGTTCTAATAGGTCTTTCTTTGTTTCTTTCTTTAAGTCAGGTTGTTTAAGGAAAGATGAATGAGAGGGACGAAACCATTTTATCCTCTACCTATTTTTAGGGCTATTTCTCAGGTAATTCGAAAGAGACTGAGCTACTTCACCTTCAAGCAACAAGAATGAGACTGATGGAACGAGGTAAAGCTATGAGACTAAACAAACTAAATAACTACTCTGTGTTACAACAATTCTATTCGAAATCAGAAGAAGGGAGACTGAATCCGTATTATCCTTTCTTTACTTTACAGTGGATGAATGAGCCAGACCAGGAAGAGAAGCTCCTTACCGTGATGGAACTCGATCTACTCTCTCTGTCTTGAACAAGGTCAAGCTAGTTTCATTCTCCTGCTTGCCCCGGCCTGCGCCTTCTCCTTCTTTGAAATTCGATTCTAAATAATCAGGCCGAATGATTCGCCACAAAAGTTTCGAAAAATGTTGACCGTGACTTGGTTTTTTTAGCACGTACTTCAAACGTCCCAGATTAAGGTTTCCGAATTAGGGTCTCGATTTTAAGCACTCTCTCACTGTTTTATGCACTTCGTTTCTTCGAAATTCTATTCTAAATCTTCCGGCCAAAAGATTCCCCTACAAAAGTTTCAAAAAACGTCGACCATGACTCAGTTATTTTAGCACGTACTTCAAACGTCCCAGATTAAGGTTTTCGAATTAGGGTCTCGATTTTAAGCACTCTTTCACTGTTTTATGCACTCTGTTTCTTCAAAATTCTATTCTAAATCATCTGGCCTAATGATTCCAAACAAAAGTTTCGAAAATCTTCTTCCGTGACTCTGTTATTTTAGCACGTACTTCAAACGTCGCAGATTAAGGTTTATGACTTAGGGTCTCGATTTTAAGCACTCTTTTACTTTTTTATGCTCTCCATTTCTTCGAAATTTTATTCTAAATCATCCAGCCTAATGATTCGCCACAAAAGTTTCAAAAATCGTTGAACCGTGACTCATTTTTTTAGCACGGACTTCAAACGTCCCAGATTAGGGTTTCTGAATTAGGGTCTCGATTTTAAGCACTCTTTTACTGTTTTAAGCACTCCGTTTCTTCAAAATTCTATTCTAAATCATCCGACCTAATGATGCCCAACAAAAGTTTCAAAAAACGTCGTTCGTGACTCTGTTTTTAAACCACGTACTTTAAACGTCCCAGATTAAGGTTTCCGAATTACGGTCTCGATTTTAAGCACTCTTTTATTGTTTTATGCTCTCTGTTTCTTCGAAATTTGATTCTAAATAATCAGGCCGAATGATTCGCCAACAAAGTTTTGAAAAATGTTGACCGTGACTCGATTTTTTTAAGACGTACTTCAAACGTCCCAGATTAAGGTTTCTGAATTAGGGTCTCGATTTTAAGCACTCTTTCACTGTTTTATGCACTTTGTTTCTTCGAAATTCTATTCTAAATCTTCCGGCCTAAAGATTCTCCAATAAAAGTTTAAAAAAATGTCGACCGTGACACGTTTATTATAGCACGTACTTCAAACGTCCTAGATTAGGGTTTCTGAATTAGGGAATCGCTTTTAAGCATTCTTTTACTGTTTTAAGCACTCCGCTTCTTCGAAATTCTATTCTAAATCATCCGGCCTAATGATTCCCAACAAAAGTTTCGAAAAACGTCATCCGTGACTCGGTTTTTTTAGCACATAATTCAAACGTCCCAGATTAAGGTTTCCGAATTAGGGTCTCGATTTTAAGCACTCTTTTACTGTTTATGCTCTCCATTTCTTCAAAATTCGATTCTAAATCATCAGTCCTAATCATTCGCCACAAAAGTTTCGAAAAATATCCACCGTGACTCAATTTTTTAGCACGTACTTCAAACGTCCCAGATTAAGGTTTCTGAATTAGGGTCTCGATTTTAAGCACTCTTTCACTGTTTTATGCACAGGTTAAGGTGAATGAGCTGATTGATCTTTCTTTCATTTGTTTGTTGAGTCTTTCAAGCTGAATCAAATTCAATCAAAGAGCTACTTCATATGCTTTACCGAAAGAATAGTGAAGCAAGCAGGTAAGCGAAGCCGAGGTTCAGGTTGATTCTTCTTCTTTTCTTACTGTTTCTGGTTCAGGAAATCTTTCTTCTTCTTCTTGGAGTCCAGCTTACCTAGTTCAACCCGAGTGAAAGAGTGAAATCAGGGACAGGTGTAGGATTGAAGGAAGTAGCTCAGGGCGGCATATATAGAGTATAAGGAGCAAAGCGAATCATTCACAGCTCTTTCTTCTCTTCATTTACTGTTTCGGAAGGGAAGGCAATGCAAAGGAAATGGAATTGCGAGATGAGAAGAGGCGCGGCTCGACTGTAAAGGAGAGGATTGGGGAAGGCTTTCTCTTGCTTTCGGCTTGACTGACTTCCTGTTCCGGATTGAACTGTAAGGGATAGGTTCTGGAGAAAGAAGAAATAGGTAGGTGTAGGAGAAAGAAGAAATAGGAGAGAAGTTCGTTCATTCGCTTCTCTTTCTTGCTTGAATTAGTTTCGTCTTGACTTTCATTTTCTTCTCCCTATATTCTTTCCTTCCTTCATTTATTCTTGAATTGTAATGTAAAGGCTATTAGTGGGATAGGTTCTGGAGTTCTTTCTCTTTTTTCTTATTCTTTGATAAAGGTAAAGTCGAATTAATCTTGTCTTGCTTCAGTCTTTCTTTACAGTTCAATTAGGGACAAGTGAAGGAGCAAACTCGACCATAAATAATACGTTTAGGAGTGAGACCTACAGTCGAGTAAATGAAGACGCGGCTTTCCCTTGTTTACTGTTCAAGAATAACTCACAAGAAGAAGAATTAAGGATCTTGATCAGAGTCAAATAGTTCAACCCTTGGTTACAGGCAGGAGAGTCAAAGAGTGAAAGACAAGAAAGGATCAAGATCAGTGAAATCAGGGACAAGTGATTGAGTTCTGTTCGTAACGTAAACTCTCATGAATAAGAGTCGTTACAGTTCATTCAATCAAAGAGCTACTTCACCTATTTGTTCAAGAAGCTCGAGACAAATACAATACATTCTGACTGACTCTCATCTTCTTCTCATCCAGCCTATTTACCGAGTTCAATAATCATCCTCCTCTTTATCTCGTTTAATCAGTCAAAGGTTCAAGATAATTCTTGAAAACCTCTTTGATCCTCGGGTTAAGATCTTCGTTTTCACAAGGTCATCCCTATACACAAGGTCATCCCTATACACTTGGTACCAATCTTCTAACCCCTCGAGACTTTCTAAGACTGAACTTTGGTTTCCCCTATTCCGGACTAAGGCAATTTCCTAAAATTGATCCATATTAGATTGCCTACATATGCAAGGTTCTTCATCTTTCTTCATCACGTAAGCACACGCAGTTCCACATCCACCCTTTGTCTAATTTCACATCCCTCGTTCTCCCCTCCCGCTCCGGTAATCCTGCCCTCATCTTTTTCGTGGTCGTATGCTTCGAGGCATCTTTTTCTTTGAGTCCTGCATGAAAAGGGTCTCCACTCTCCTCGGGGGATTCCTTGACTACCATAATAGCGAGACTGTAAAGAAAGGACAGTAAAATAGCGAGATCGAGTGAAGCTACTGAAACTGAATATGCTTTACCAAATGAAAGAGTGAAATCTGGTTCAGGTGAATGAGCAAATCTTTCATCTTTCTTCGTTTACTGTTCAAGAAAAGAGAACGAATGAATAGAATATGCTTTTGACCTTCTTTACTATTAAAGAATATAGGTTAATGGGAAGGAGAAAGAATCAATCAATAGGGAGAGGAGCGAAGCAACTTTACCGACAGATGATTGAGCTTGACCTTCTTCTTGACTTACAGTAAACTCTCATTCATCCTTTGTCTTTGATTGAATGAACGAGTAGGTGTTTGTTGTTTGGTCAGGGAATATCGTATAAGGTGTAGGTTCCGGTTCAGGTTCTTCTTCTAGCTTTACCGAGGGAAATCCGTCTGTCTCATTAATAAGGAAAGGAGTCTCCCTGATAGTTGCTTTCGGCTTTCAAAGCAGCTAACTAACTAACTAACTCATTCATTTATTCAAAGACTGTAAACTCTCTTTCCTCTTTAGGCTTTCCAGAGTTTAAGACAGAGTGAAAGAAGTAATAAATAGGGAGTGAACGATAATGAATTGAATATGCTTTCTTTACAGTCGTCTAGTAGTATATATAAGAACAAGAACAGATGGTAATAGATAGGAGGGGCAATAGAATTGCTTTACCGAGTGAGTGTTTGAATCTATAGGTGTAGGTGAATGAGCTTTACCTTCTTCCTTCTCATCCTGCCTATTTATCTTTGTTACTCTTCGGTCATATAGGTTCGTGAGTAAGTAGAGTAGAGTAGCTCGACTGTCAAGCTGCTAACTCCTTCCTTCCAACCCAGCAAGCAAGGATCAGAGAAAGAATGAATCGTTAGTCTTTCCTTCTGAATTACCTTCTTCAATTAGGGAGAGAGAGTCAAGTCAATTAATTAGTTTACCTCGTCTTTGAGTGTCAACCACTGACCATACTCTTTTTCTTATTGAATAGGGATAGAGGGTTACGAGAAGCTCGACGAGACTGGAGAAGTTTAGCTTTATTTAACCTATTTACCGAGTGAAAGAAATAGTCCATTCATTAGCGTAGAGTTCAAGGATAGCAGTCTCTTAGATTTGAATGTGTATAGCAATATCTTGCCAGCCTTCCGAACAAAGAAGAAGAAGAAGAAATACGAATAGATTCCATTAGTTTAAATAGGTGAAGCAGCCAGAGTTCAATTGAAGTAGCGAAGGGAATACAGGGTCAGGTTCTTCAAATAGCTTGACCTTCTTCTTTTCTTACAGTTCAGGGGTTCAGTAGTTAAGTAGAATGAATCTTGAGTTGAGTCTTTGGTTACAGTTCAAGAATAAATAGGGACAAGTGATTGAGTTCAGTTCGTTCAGTTTCATTCATCTTGCTTGAGTCTTTCTGTTGAGTCTTTCAAAGCTGCTAATGAATTCACTATCTCTTATCTTTTTCAAATAGGTAAAGGAGTGAAGGAGAAAGACAGACTGACTACTATTTACTTACCGAGTGAAAGAAGGTGAAGAAGTAATAGTCCAGGAGTTTACAGTTCGTGTTTGAAGGAGAAGGAATAAGAAGTTCAGTTCAGACTCTTCTTTCTTTCATTTGTTTCGTCTAAGCAGAAGAAAGAAGCCGAGGTAGCTCAGGTCATAAAGGGGTAGGTGATTGAGTTCATTTCTACAACTCTTGCTTGAGTTTTCACTTACAGTGAGAATGAATCTTGCTTGAGTAAGGAGTGTTTACAGTTCAATCTGGGAAGGAAGAAGGTCATATCGGTTCGGGAGCTGATCATACAGACAGCCTATTTCCCCTCTTTACTGTTTAAGAATAACTCACAATAACTGCATAGCACAAGGAGTGAAGGATCATTAATGGTGTCGAGGTTCATGAGTTCAGTTCTACAACTCTTTCTTTCTTTCTTCTTTACAGGAGTGAAAGGAGAAGAGACCGGACCATATGTCTTGTTCAGCCTCAGTCATAAGGAGTTTAGGCTCGCCCTTCTTTATTGTTCACAAGAGAACGAGGTTACTGTTCCAGAATTAATAGGAAAAGGATCAACTAAACCAATACAAGAAAATCAGGAAGGAGGAAGGAGCTCACACACTTGACTTTGATTTAAAGAATAAGAGGAGCAGGGTGAAGGAATGAATGAATCTTGACTCTACCTTCAATCAAAGAAAGTACAGTATAAGTTCATTTACGGTTCCGTCATTCATTTACTTACTCTACTGTAAAGAAAGAAAGCAACTAATTAATCTTTAGTTGTTACAGTCTGAACTTAATTAATAAGCAGCAGAAAGAGAAGTAAGTAGTTGTTCATCGGTTTACTGTTTAAGAAGGGAGGGGATGGAAGGAGTTGTTCTGTCTCATTCTTTTTTTAATGGTTAGTTAGTCTTTGTTTCAATGAAGTAATAGCAACGAGTATAAGGTCCGAGAAGAAATCCTTTCTATTCTTCAATCTCAATCAAGTAATAATATTGGTTCAGGCTCAGTAGTGAAGGGTTGTTGTTCAGTCAGTCTTTCAAAGACAGTAAACACTCTGGCTGACTAGCTTGCTTTAGTCTTTCCTTTCAGTATCAGTATCAATAGTTTACCTACTTCTTCCCTCCATTCGTAAACTATTCTTTCTATACCTATTGAGTATAAGAATAAAGGGAATGAATTAATTGTTCTTTAGTCTACCTGCCTCCTTCTTTCTTCTTGTCTTGCTTGAGGAATAAGTAGTTAATTTCGTAAACTAACACCTATTACATTTACAGAGTAAGGGAAAAGGTGAATGAAGATTTAGTCTGTCTCCTTTCTTTCACAAAGACTGTAAAGAAAGCATAGGGCAAGTATTTCATATGCAAGTTAATTTAATTAATGATCAAGAGAAGAAAGGATAGATAGTAGCTGCTTGTAACCTTCTTTTCTTTTATTCAAAGACAGTAAGAGTAAGTAAGACAGTAAACTCTTTGGCTTTCGATAGTCTTTACTTGTTCTTTAGGTTTAAGGTAAGGAATCAGATAATTTATCTTTAGTCAGTCTTTCCTTTCTTGTTCAATATACTATCAAGGTAACAAACAAGATACATACTCATAGGGTAACAATATACTCTTCTGGTAACAAACAAGATACAATACATACTTCTAGGGTAACAATATACTAGAAAGGTAACCATATACTCATCAGGTAAGGGAATAGAAAGAAGCAAAGGGGAAGGTTTTCTCTCTTTTCTTATTACTTCATAACTCGACTGTAACTAACTCCTGAATTTCTTCTGGTTATGGACCATTTTACCGGGAAAGTAGACAACACTAAATAAGAAATGGTCTTTAAAGGATCAGTCTAATGAATTAGGAGGAGAACGAGGATCAGGATCTTTAATCTCCCTTCTATTTGGTTGAGTCTTTCAAAGCAGCTAATTAATGAATTTACTCGACTGTAACTAACTCCTGAATTGATTCTGGTTTCGGCCTGTCCCTGAATTTCTTCCTTCCGTTCTGTCGCTTCTCTTTCCTTCCTTAATTCAATAACAGATAGTAATATTGGTTTAGGATAATTCATAGGAGTAAGTCGCTCTCCTCTCAAGCTGCTAATTCATTGATTCTAGAACAGTACAGTAAAGAAGTTAAGGAGACTGAGCTGTTCCAGAGGGTTCTGAGGACAAGAAAGTCAATTCAATCCTCTACTCCAGTTTACAAAGTGAAATCAGGTTCGGGTTCAATAGCTAACTCCTGAATTTCTTCTGTCTCATTCATCTTTCGTCTTTGTTTACAGGTCGGGTCATATCGGTTCCGGAGCGAGCTCTCGTGTCAACCACTTCCATTCATTTACTCGACTGTAAAGGTTCTATCTCTTTGATTTCCTCTACTGTTGGTTGAGTCTGGTTTTCTTACTGTTCCTGGTTCAGTCTTACAGGGAATGGAGGTGAGAAGGGGCAGACAGGAAAAAGAAGAAATAGGGACAATCTGGTTTAGTAGTTCAGTCAGGAGTTTACCGAGTTGGAGAGGAAAGGATTTCATAGGAAGAGAATAAGGATCTTGAGAATAAATAGGGTCAGGTTCCTTCGCTTCTCTTTCTTTCTCTTCGTTTACAGTTAAATAATAAATAGGATCAATCAGGTCAGGTAATATTGGTTCAGGATTTCATTGACTCTCTTTTGTTCAGGTTTAGGATAAAGAAATATCTGATTCTTCTTCTTGAATAAAGATTCCGTCTGGTTCAGGTTCAGGTTCTTCAAATAGCTTTACCTCTATAAAGAAGCGAGAGTAAAGAAAAGAGCTACAGAGTCCATGAATTAGCGGCTTTACCTAAAGAAGAAAAGAGAAATGAAAGCGAAAACTCACTCTTCTTCAGTCAGCTACCTAGCAAAAGAGAATTCCTCTCCTGGCAAGGATTTCATTCATTTACTAGACGACTGGAAAGTTCAGGGACGGGCAGCGGGGCAGGCAGGTTCATGAGCAAATCATCTTTTTCTTTCTTTCTCATTTTCAGAGTCTTGCAGAATCAAAGGAAAGCAAAGAGCAACTTCTTACCAAGTTCTCAAGAAGCGAGAGGATTTCTTCCTTCCTTCTTCTTATTCACCGAGCTCAAGCTGTTAATTCATTTCTTTACTCTCCTCTCCTGTAAAGGTTCAGGATAGGGTCCGGAGTTCAGTTTGTTCCTCATTAGCTAGTTTAATAAATCCATAGGGTCAGGGCAAGGGAAGTCGCTTCGCTTAATCTCATTTGACTCTACCCTACTGTAAAGGTTCATTCAAGATTGAATTCAGTCATTGACTCTACAGCAACTAATTCATTTCTTCTTTCATTCTCTAAAGTTCAAGTAATATTGGTTCAGGTCTTGAGCTTGACCTTGTTCTCATCCAGCAAGCCTATTTACCTCGTGACAGAATTGTCTTCTTCTTCTTGAATAAAGGTTCCGTCTGGAGCAGTTACGTTTGATTCTCCCTATCTATTCTTTCTCACTGTAAAGTCTCATTCATCGATAGTCTTTACTTCCTCCTGATTACCTCGGTCAATCAAAGAGCTACTGAACGAGCAAGTCGGCCTAAGACAAGAGCAGATAGGTGACGGAGGTAAGAGAATCAGAGTTGGAGAGGTTCCGGAGCTTCTCTTTCTTTCATTCTCTTTTCTTTGATTTACTGGTCAGTCTCATTAATTAAAGGTTCAGGGTCGAAGACAAAGACTGAGTTGGAGAGGTAAAGGGGCGAAGGCCTGAGACTGACAGGCGAAGAGGCGAAGCTACTCGAATTAATCTTGAGTTGAGTCTTGACTGACTGTTCCGTCTCATTAAAGGTTCAGGCTAATTAATTAGTGTTTACAGTTCGTTCAATCAAAGAGCTACTTCATATGCTTTACCTTGTGTTAAATAGGGGAAGGTCAGGTAATATCTATCGTAGAAGGTGTAGGAGATTGATAAAGGTTCCGGTTCCGGACAGACCTACAAAAGAGAATGCGGTAATCCCATCCCCCTTTACCCAGATGGAAAAAAGCGGATTCAGCATGTCTGGTCAAAGTCTATTATCTTGTTGTCTTTACCACGCCGTGGCTAACAATGAATTAGAGTTTTTCTCATAGGGTTCTTTCTTCAAATAGCTTCCTCCCTCATAGAGGAAATTAGTCAGGTGGTATACTCTATTTATCCGCTTATTGTAACTCCTTCTAACTACTGACCCATGCATTCTATTCTGCTATCATTTTTCCAGTTAGTTGGACGAGATTAATCCCATTTGAGGAAGTAAAGGAACTCTTTCCATTTTGTTTTAGGGTGCAGATTCAGCCTTCCTTCTTTCTTCTTGGTCTGCTGTAGTAGAGTAAGCTTCAAAAGCCCTTTCAAGATTCTTATTCAAGCCAGCCTCACCACCGCCCTGCACAATCTTTCTAAAGCGCTAACGCCTTTCTTGACTTGAGATTGGGAAATGAAAATGAAAGAGAAATCTCCTCTCCCTACTTACTCCGGAACTGGAACTGATATTAACCGGATTGAACGTGAAAGAGGTTACAGTGAGAATGACAGAAGAAGAATCAGATATTCCTTTACAGGAGGGACTAAAGAAAGATTAACGAGAGTGAACAGGAAGTCAAGACGAAAGAAGCATTATTTATCCGTAACAGTGATAGGGAGAAGAAAATGAAACATTCATGATCCTGAATAGTAAGGAAAGAATAGAAATGAAACTTTACAGTCGTAAATTCATTAAACAAGAATTAATCATCAAGAACAGGAAGGAAATACTCAACTCCAGATTCGTCAGCCAGAACCAGAAGGAAAGAAAGAAAGATCAGCTCTTTCTCCTGCCCCTCTCCCTTCGATCTCGCCCTTTGGTCGAGTGGTTTCACCCCTCTCGCTATCAGTCGAGCTCTTTCACCCCTCTCCAACTCTGTAAAGCTGCTTCAATTCCATTGCCTGAACCTGATGATGTCCCTTCTCCCTATTTATTCTTTCTTGAATGAACTCGGGGGTAAAGAAGTTGCTCTTTTCTTGAACTCGGTAATGAGGAAGGAAAGAGAGAGAAGCTCATGAACCTGAACCTTCTTGAACTAATGAATCTATTCTATTGGTCTCACTACTAAGCCATTACTTATTTATTCACTGCTTCACTCCTAGACTATTTATTCTATTACTTCTTCCCTGGCCGGATTTCCCTCCTTAGCCTGGAACCTCTATTCTTATTCGCAGTAACCGAAGAAAGACTGAACCTCAAACCGTAACCTCGGCTTCTTGATCTGATCTTGATCTTCTCGCTACTTACTCCTATTAATGATGCTTCAACTTTTCCTCTATTCTATGACCTGACCTTATTTCATCAGGAGGTAAAGCTATTACCTTCCCGGCTCCTATTGATTCTGTCTCCTTATTCATCAAGTCAAGTTATTCATCAAGTCTCAACTCCTTATTCATGAGACTTTACAGTGAAAGAATAGGGAGAAGAAACAGAAAGCAAAAGAGAAAGAACAGAAAAGAGACCTACAAGGATAGTCAGTCAAAGGTTTAGGACGAGAAAGAAAGGATATAACGAACGAACGGTGCATTGAACGATCCAACAGTCAAAAGAAAGGGAAACAGAAGGCGGGTTCGAAAAAGCAAGAATCGAATCAGATTGCAGTATTGAAATCATAGTCTAATTGATTGAAATAATCTATTCATCCATTTGACATTCATTATCATTCTATACATAACTTGGAATTTCCTCTCCTTTACAGTCTCGCAGCTTCGCTCCTCTCCTTCACCTTTACAGTTGAGCATATTCGTTCTCTTCTTTTTCTCCTTCTTTCTTCTCAATTCCTCTTCTTTAGATATTTCTTCTTGAGATTTGGAAATGAAAATGAAAGAAAAACTCACACGTAACAAAGCGGCGGCTTCGCTACTCTCGCTATCGGTCTCGAATCACGGATTTCCAAGAAGAGAAGATTAGTTAGATCATTAAAAAAAGGAAGACAGAAAGGAAAGATTGAGTAAGATGGATGCGCAGAAGAAGAAAATGAAGAAGGAGAGAGAAGCTCATGACCGATATTACCTGACCTGAACCTATTTACCTTGTTCAAGAATAAATAGTCCCTAGTGAAAGAAGAATCCATGAATTAGCAGCTTGAGAGGAGAGTCAATTCAGTCAATCGTGAACCTTTGACTCGGCTGGCTGGGTTGGAAGGAAAGACGAAACTAAAGAAGAATTAAACTTTACAGTGGAAGGGAGAAGAGAATGAAAGATGAATGAGACTGTAAACACTCCTTATTCATTCGACAGAACTCAATCACTTGTCCCTCCTATTTATTCCTGCTTTATGACTCTCCCGAAACAGTCAAAGATAAAGAGTCCTTTCCTTATTCATGAGAGTTGACTCCGTAACCAGATTTCCCAAAGTCAAAGGCAAAGAGAACCAACTTCCGCCCCGGAACCACTAGAAGTGAGTGTTTTCGCTCATTCACCTATCTATCAGTCTCATAATGGAATTGCCAACCGCCCTTCTCCTCGTCGCTCTTCTTCTCCGCTCTCTCGTAAACAAACTCTGTCTGTTTCATGTCTTCTTCCCTCTCCCAACCAGCCGCCCCTCTCCCTTTGGTCTCGCGGTTTCACCCCTCTCCCTTCGTCTCGCGGTTTCACCTCTTCGCCCTACGGGTCTCAGGGTTTCACCCCTCTCTCTGATCTTCTTGTCTGGCTGCTTCGCCCCTCGTATCCACCAACTATTACTTTGTGTCTCCTTATATATAACCTTTACTGTCGGTAAGATATTGATTTATAGATTCTCCTTGCCCTATGCTCTTCTTTCTTTACTTTACCTTTTCAGTGTTTGTGAAAGTCAAGCCTAAAGATTCATTCTCGTTCACTAAATCACTATACTTCTTTGATTTCCCTTAGCAAGTCTTTCATCAAGTCAAGACTCAGCAAATGAAAGAGCAAGATCAATTCAAGACTAAAGTAGGCTAGTAGTCTTACCGCTTCTCTCCGTAACCTGTCCAACTCTTCTTTCACAGAAGGAAAGACTGAACCTCACTCAAGCTAGTTAGCTATACTGAACCAGAACCTGAAAGCATTCCCTACTCTAGACTTACCCCAGAACCTGAAAGCATTCCCTACTCTATACTTACCCCCGAACCTGAAACCAGTCCCTACTCTATACTGACACTTCCAACTCCCTCTCTACTTGAACTTAGAACTCTATACTTATTACACTCACTTCCTCCTCCCTACTCTCTACTTGAACTTAGAACTCGATACTCGCTATCTACTTTGACCTACTCTCTACTTGAACTTAGAACTCTATACTTACTCATTAAGCGATCCTACTCATTAAGCTCTACAACCTACAAGTGATATTCCTTGACGAGGCGAACCTATGTTACCTGAAATCCTCTAACTGAGGAGAGAAGAAGATTGATTACGGGAAGGTCATGCTACTATAACCTTAATAAGCTCTATAGAAAGCAAGAGTGAAAGATCCCCATTACTACAATAATGTCAGTCAAGCTCACTCATTAACTTGCCGAGAAAGCTGCAAGAGAAGAAGATTTATTACATCCGGGAAGGTCATGCTACTAACTTGACGAGACAATAGGAACAACAAACAAGATAATTATATATATTACAGGAAGGAGGGTCAGGTCAAGCTAACCTCTCTCTGGTCTAGAACAAAAGAGTATGAGAAGGAAGCTCAAATAAGACCTGACGAAGAGAAGAACTGAATTTACATTACAGAAGGGGAAGGGGAATTCTTGTTTCGGCTTTCCTGACTGTGATTGATCGTTAATCTTTCTTCTTCAATCAATTCATTCTCTGATTCTGATGAACCTATACATACTCAAAAGTCTCATTCAAATAGCTTTACCGAGTGAAAGAGTGAAAGAAGGGACAGGAGAAAGAGCAGTTAAAGAATCCATAGGAAAAGATAGAAGACGACGAGAACGAAGGAAGAGGATTTCATTCAAGAATAAATGGGTTCAGGGTCAGGTCTCATCCAGCTGCCTTACCGAGGTCAAGAATAAAGAGGAAGGAAATAGAGTGGAAGGTGTTAGGTTATGGAGCCTGATACTTATTTATAGCTTGGTCAACGGTTATATCCGGTAAAGCTATATTTGGTAAAGCTATATATAGTAAAGCTATATATGGTAAAGCTATATCCGGTAAAGCTATATATGGTAAATAGCTATATATAGTAGATGGCTAAATCTTGTAAAGCTATATATAGTAAACTAAACCATATATATATCCCGTCTGGTAGAGCTTTGAAAATGTACTTTTCTATTCTCTGTACTCTCTCTTGTTGTACATACCTGAAGTCATCAATAAAAACAAAATTCTTTTAGCCGGAGTTCTCCTTGCAATTTTCTCTATCATTTTCTTTGTGTTCATCTAGATCGAGCGTGTGCGTTGTTGTGCGATCCTAACAATTGGTATCAGAGCTAACAACTGGTATCGATCCTAACAGAAGGGTCAAGCTGACCTGACGAGACAAGAAGAACTACATACAATATATTATTACATTACAGGGAGGAAGCTCAAGTCCTCTCTTATAAGTCACCTCTGGAGCAAGCAACAAGCCAACAACATTCATTCCATATGGAGGAGGTCAAGCTAATAACCTAACGTCTCGAGAAAGCAGCAGGCAAGCAAGCAACAACAACATATTCAATTCATTACAGGCGCAGGAAGGGGTCGTCGTCGTCAATCAAGTTAACCTAACGTGACGAGCAAGACAACTACATTTACATTAAAAGGTCAAGCTCTAGCTAGTCTAGAACAAGAACTGAATTGACATTACATACAGGAAGCTCAAGCTGACGTGACGAACACAAGAACTACAATATTATTACAGAAGGGTAAAGCTTACCTACCCCTACCAACGTGACGAGAAAGCCAAACAACAAGAGAAGATATTCATTACATACAGAAAGAGAAGCTGCTCACTCACTCACCTATAGCTATAGAGCAAGCAACCAAGCAAGATAGACAAGAAGATGAATTACATCCGGCGGAAAGGTAAAGCTAATTTGACGTCAAGAAGAACAACATTTACATTACAAAAGCAAGAAGGTCAAGCTCAAGCTACTAACCTGACAAGAACAAGATTTACATTACGGAAGGTTCTCAAGTTCTAGCTAGTCATGAGCAGGACAAAGAAGACAACTTAATTTACATTACGGAAGGTTCTCATTCTCAAGCTCTAGCAGCTAGTCATAAGCAAGCCAAACAACAACATTTTACATTACATAAGGTTCTCAAGCTCTAGCTATTCATGAAGAACAACATTTTACATTACGGAAGGGTCTAGTTACTAACTTCTAGAAGACAACCAACAAGAAGAACTACATTTACAAGCAAGAAGCTCAAGCTAACCTAACGTGACAAACAACAACATTCAATTCATTACATACTCCTGAAAGGGGAAGCTAAACTCTAATCTATAGAAAGAAAGAGAAAGAACAAGACGAAGAAAACTAACACTAACATGAATTACAAGCAAACTAGGTAAAGCTCAACCTTATTACAAATATAAATTGAATAAAGAATATTGATATCTCTCCCCCCTAGACCACTTACTATATTTCTCGATATTTCTGTTTGATTGAAACAAGACTCAATGGATGAATTAGAGTTTTCACTGTCAGACTAAAGCCAAAGAGTTAACGGTGTTTGAATAACTAGTCAAAGTAACTGCCTAAGAGTAACGAACCTATAGTGTTGAAAGACTCAAGAGAAAGGCTTAAGCCAAGATGCATTCACTCTTCTTTCTTTCTTTCCCCTGTCCCGTAACCTGATTGACTTTGTATTCTTTGCTTTAACTGTTCAAAGTATTCATTCCTTAAAGCTTGGGCTTGGTATTTGTTATTCTTTCTTCTCTGTCTAGCTGCTTGCACCTTAGCTTTAGTTTTGTTGTTACTTCCTTCACCGTCCTCTCTGTAACCTATTGATTCATAGATATAGGACTTAACTAACTACTCTGCTTATGGGTCTCTTTTCAATCACTTGTCGGGGTAAAAGGCAAAGAAAAGGATTTCTGCTTTCAAGACTGAAGAGTACGTAAACTAAGACTGAATGATTAGACTGAAGAACTCTTTCCTTTGTCCCTTCTTGAACTGTAAGAGAAGAAGAGGGTCAAGCTACTACTCTCTATTAGTGGAACCCCTCTACACCAAGGCTTTCGCTATTCGAGAACAAGAGAAAGTTGTCTTCTGGTTGGTTGGTTGGTTTGTTTCTGTATTTCTGTTCTTCTTCAATCCGGAGGCTCTATAGTGAGGTCTCTATGGTTCTTTCAACTGACACTGAAGAAAGGAAGTGAAGCTAAGCTGATTTGATTCATTCTGCTATCCTTGAACAAGTAAAGACTCTCTACTCCTTGATTGATTCATTCTCCTTAACTATTTTACCTGACCTGGAACCACTAGAAGAAGTGTCTTCGTTCCGAGTCGTTCACTCCTACACCTATCTTTTGCTTATTCTTATTCCTAGTAGAGACTAAAAGGTAAAGGTAAAGATTAATCAGACTTGACAGGAAAGCTACTTACTCTCTCTCCTGATTGAGAAGAAGGTAAAGAAAGACTACTTGATCTGCTGCTCCTCCTGACCCTCTCTAACTACAACAAACAGGGATTGAACTAACTCCCTCACGCACGGACGGGTATTACCCTCGCTACTTAACCTCATGAAATCCGAATGTTCTATCTATTCCATTTCTGGAAGCTTAATAAGACTCTATCTATGATATTACCCGAGAGTATATTGTTACCTCCTTTCTATTAACCTGAGTGAGAGTATATTTTTGTTACCTTTCTAGTACCTGCTGAGAGTATATTGTTGTTACCCTTCTATCTAGTATATTGAGACTGACTAAAGCTTTACCTTAAACCTATAGAACAAGTAAAGACTAAAGCAAGAGAAGAAGATTTATTACGGGAAGGGTCAAGCTACTAACTTGATGAGACAACTGGAACAACAAGATAATTATATTACAGGAAGGAGGTTCAAGCAAATCTCTGGTCTAGAACAAGAGTATGAATTACGGGAAGGGTTGGTCAAGCTAATCTGACGTCTCGAGCAACAACAAGATATTTACATTACGGAAGTGTAAAGTCCTCTGACGTCTCGAAATAGGATATTTACATTACGGAAGGGTAAAGCTCTAGCTGGTCATGAGGAACAACATTTCCATTACAGAAAGAAGGGTAAACGTACCTGACGTCTCAAGAAGAACAACATTTCCATTACAGGCAAGAAGGTAAAGTAATCTGACGTCATGAAGAACAAGATTTACATTACGGCAGGGTAAAGCTCTAGTTAGTCATGAACAACAACAAGATTGACATTACAGGAAAGGAAGGTCAAGTTACTAACTTCTAAAAGCCAACAACAATAACAACATTTACAAGAAAGAAGGTCAAGCTAACCTCAGGTCTAGAACAACTACATGAATTACATACTACGGAAAGGTTAAGTTAAACTAACGTCATGAGAAAGCAAGAGAAACAACAAGAACAAGAAAACAAACAACAACATTCATTCCAAGCAAGCCAGGTAAAGCTAATCTCTATTACAGATAGAAATACAATAGAATAAGGAATAAATATTGATATATATCTTGACCACTTACTCTATTTCTCGATATTTCTTTTTATTGAAAGAAAGACTAAATGTTGCTGAATTCGAGTTCACTGTCAGACTAAAGCCAAAGAGTTTACGGTGTTTGAATCAATAGTCAAAGTAACTCCATCATAAGAGGAACTTGTTTCAAGACGAAAGAGAAAGGAGGCTTAAACAAGACAAGATGCGTTCACTCTTTCTTTCTTCTCTGTCTGTAACCTTGGTTGGCTACTTAGCTTTGGTTTTGTCTCCTTCACTACTTCCTGAACCGTCTTTCCTCTCTAGCCAGCCGTACGTAACCTATTTCTTCATAGCTGTAGGACTTAACTAACTACTCTCTATGCTTATTGGTCTCTTTTCAATCACTTGTTGGGGTAAAGGGCAAGGAAAGGGATTGATAGAGAATGTGGCTTCTTTACTTCATCATGCTTGAAAGACTGAAGAGTAAGCGTAAACTAACTCTGACTGAATGATTAGACTCAATAAACAACTCTTTCCTTTGTCTGGAACTGTTGTAAGAGGGTCAAGCTCATGAACTACTCTCTATTAGTGTCACCTCGTAAACAAGGTTTTAGCTATTCGAAAACAAGAGAAAGCCGTCTGCAGGTCTCAATACACCCCTGTATTTCTGTTCTTCGCCAATCCTTAGGGTCCACAGCAAGCTCTCCTGGTTTCTTTCAACTTACACTGAGTAGGAAGTGAAGCTAAGCTCATTCATGATCCTATCCTTGAACAAGTCAAGACTCTCTACTCCTTGATTGATTCTGTCTCCTTAACTCTTTCACCTGACCTGGAATCACTAAAAGTATCTTCGCTCCGATCGATTCCTAGTGAGTTTGTTCATCACTCCTATACCTATCTTTTGTTTCTTCTTTTCCAGTGGAGACTCTAAAAGGAAAGGGAAAGATTAATTAGACTTGTGCTTGCCAGGAAAGCTAGCCAGTTAGTTGTTATTACTCTCAAACCTGATTGAAGAAGGTAAAGAAAGACTACTGGATCCGCTGCTCCTCCTGCCCTCCCCTCTCCTTTACAGTCGAGCAGTTTCTCCCCTTTCCTCCAACTCCAACAAGGGTAACTACAACAAGGGTTTCACTCCCTCACTGGTATGGGTATTCCCCTCGCTACTGCACTCATTCAATCCTCAAGAAAGCTCTTACCTAACCTACCTCACTCATTCAATCCAAGAAATCTCTATTCCATTGCTCGAACCTTAATACTCTGTCTGTCTATTCTACTATATACCTGAGTGAGAGTAGATTGTTACCTTTCTAGTATATTGAACAACAAAGCAAAGACTGACTAAAGATGAATTATCTTAACCTTATTAAACCTAAAGAACAAGTAAAGACTAAAGCCAGCCTGAGAGTTTCTAGTCTTTGAATAAACGGAAAGAGGGTTAGAACCTTTTTTCTTTCTCTTCATCATTCTCCTTAATGAACTCGCATATTCAATACTTGCCCTATGCTTTCTTTACGGTGGAGACTAAAAGGAAAGAGGGTCGACTCAAGCTGAATGAGACTGATTGAGCTCTGTAAATGGAATAGGTGTTTGTTTACTTACCTCCTTCACGAACAAGTACCGAAAGCAAGCCAAGATTTAATCACCTGTACGTTCTTTCCAGTTAAAGAATTGTTTTAGGGAGAGGAGGGACTGGGGAACCAACCAACCAATTATACTTATTAATTCAATCCGTAAAGCAAGACAAGAAGTAAAGACACAAACAAGATTAATTCCATTCCCTTTTCTTTTGCTCGCTAGGTAATAAGGAATAGAACCCCTTTGCTCGCTAGGTAATTTTTATAGAAAGAATAGGTTACGTCGGGAAGTAGGTAAACTGCGGATTAGGTTAGGGCGGGAAGTAAGTAGGTAGGTAGGTAAACTACTGATATTGAAAGTCAAGACTAAAGAGAGTTGTAAGTGTGTTTGAAAGAAGAAAGCTAACCCCTCCCCTCTCCCTCCCGGTCGAGCCCTTTCACCCCTCTCCCTCTCCAACTTGGTAAAGTGTCTTGCTCAGCCCCTTCGCTACTGAGCCCTCTATTACTTGTTGATGTAACTCGGTAAGTAAATGAACTCATGAACCTGACCCAAACCTTTACTGTCTTTGTTTGATTTCAGGTAGAGGAAAGACTAAGGATTCCTTCTCCTGTTCCTATTCTTTAAAGTTGCTTGCTTGGCCGGCCCCTTCGCTACTGAGTCTGAACCAATATTATTACTTGATTGAAAGAAAGACTAACTAAGGATTAAAGAATGATCTTTACCTCCTTCCACTTCTTAAAGAGTCAACTCCCTAACTACTACTTCCTTTTCTTCTCTTTACTGCTTGCTTATTAATCAAGTTCAGAGACTGTGCGTGCTTGCTCAAGATTGATTAGTTGCTTTCTTTCCAGTGGAGTAAGTAAGTAAATGAACTCTGTAACGGTAACCGAACCTATACTGTCTTTGTTTGTTTGATTGAAGGTATAGTCAAGATTCCTTCCTTCCTTCTTTCACCCTGTTCCTATTCTTTAATTAAAGTCAAGTGTCTGAGCTCGGTAACTCTGATATTACCTTACCTTCCCCTTATCTGTCTTGAACAGCTCTTTCTCTTTTCTTGCTTGTCCTTATTTATTATTCTAACACTGGTAAACTAATGAACTACTGAAGAACTGAACTCTGGCCTGACTGTCTCCTTCATTCCCCTTCCCCTTTGATTGACTATATTTCGCCTTCTGTTACAGTTGGTTATTCAAAGTCAATAAGGTCAGTCACAAGGATATTCAATTAATTTTCTCTAATCTCTCTGATTGATTGAACTTTAGTAAACGAGGCTAGCTGGCCGGCTTCACTCCTTGTTCTTTCTTTCCCTCTTTTGGTAATCTGTAGAATTAGTAGTTAGGTGTTTAAACTCAGCTTTTTGTGCACTACTCTTTCATTAAGGAAGGAAAGACTCAACGAAACATTCTTGATCTTCTCCTTCACAGTCAGGAAAGAGGTAAACTTAATCACTACTAAACCTGAAAGTGTTTCAAGGAAAGACCCAACCTCAACCCTTTTCCTTCTTGAACGAGGTAAAGCCGCAGCAGCTAATCTAATTCATTTACTTATACTTACTCTCCTGTAACCAAGGGTTGGTTGAACTACTGATCTTTCTCTGTTCTTTCTTTCCTTTGATTCTGCTTGGAAGACTCAACATTCATTATTTATCCTTCACTCCTCTCCCGTAAGGTCGAGCGGTTTCACTCCTTAGCAGCCAGACTCAACTCAAGAGGAAAGAGAGTTCAGACTCAGCCTCCTTCTCCTACTGATTGAACAAGGAAGGTAAACTGTAGAGAGGGTCAAGCGACTGAACCGATATGACCTTCGCAGCTACTTCATCGAAACCTTATTCATCAAGTGTTTCAAGGAAAGACTCAAGCAAGACAAGAGGTAAGTAAAGCTAACCTTTCTTTACAGTTAAAGAAGAAATTCAGGAGTTAGCTGATAGGAGAGTGAAGACGAAAGAAAGAGAAGCAAGCGACTGAACCAATATGACCTTCGCAGCTACTAAACCTGAACCGGAACAGTCAATCTCGACTCTCGCAATCAAGATGAATGAAATATCCTTGACTGTTCTAGAATCAATGAAGGAGTTAGCTGCTTTGAAAGACTCCTTATTCATTCTCGTTTACAGTCAGGGCTGAAGAAGAAGAAGAACCCTCAACCCTCTCCCTTCGGTCTCGCCCTTTTCTTTTCTCGTCGAGCGTCGAACCTCTTCGGAAGCCTTATGAGAAATGGAGAGGAAGAAAACCTAATGTAGAGCATTTTAGAGTGTTCGGAAGCCTGGCATATGCAAGAAATACAACACCAAATTTAACCAAGTTACAAGACCGAAGTGTGCCAATGATTTTCGTGGGATATGAAGCAGGTTCAAAAGCTTATCGTTTGTATGATCCTAAAGCGAAAAGACTTCATATCAGCCGAGACATCAAGTTTCTAGAAGAAGAAGAATATAAATGGGATGTGCAACAATTGGAAGAAAATAAGAAGGAATGTGGTGAATTCGCTGTTCATTATGATCCACAGGCCTATGTGAATGATGAGGTCATTTTAGAAGAGCGGGGAGAATCATCGGGGACTCTATTGGGAGACGATTCATCACCAGCAAATGATTTATCACCAAGAGTCGATTCATCACCAAGAAACGATTCATACATCTCATCAAATCCAAGAAAATTTCGACAGTTAAGAGAAATTTACTCTGATTCTATTGAGTTGGATGAAGAAGTTGGGATGTGTTTTCTCTCACTTGAGGAGCCAAATTCATATATGGAAGCAAGAGAAAATGAGAAATGGCAGCAAGCAATGCTAGAAGAGTTGTCTGTTATTGAAAAAAATGGCACATGGGAATTCGCAAAACTACCAAATGGACATCGAGCAATCGGGTTGAAATGGGTATATAAGTTGAAGAGAAATCCGGATGGGGAGATTGTGAGATATAAAGCCCGATTAGTCGCAAAGGGTTTTGTCCAGAAATATGGAGTGGACTTTGATGAGGTATTTGCACCTGTTGCAAGACTAGAAAAAGTGCGAGTCTTGATTACTATAGCAGCGCAAGAGAGTTGGGAGATTCATCATATGGATGTCAAGTCAGCATTTCTTAATGGTGAGTTGAAGGAAGAGGTTTATGTAGAACTACCAGAAGGATTTGCAGTGGAAGGTCGAGAAGGAAATGTTTTACGACTCAGGAAAGCATTGTATGGCTTACGTCAAGCACCTCGTGCCTGGAATGCAAAATTGGATAATTGCTTAAAGTCTCTTGGATTTCAAAAGTGTCCTTTAGAGCATGCTGTGTATACACGTTGGAAGGAAAATAAAATTCAAATAGTTGGAGTTTAGGTTGATGATTTAATTATTGTTGGGTCAAGCAAGGATGATATTTTAACCTTCAAGCAACAAATGAAGAAGTTGTTTGAAATGAGTGACTTAGGATTGCTGTCTTATTATTTGGGAATAGAAGTTAAACAAGATGTTGATGGAATCAGGTTATCTCAGTCGAGTTATGCGGCAAAGCTTTTGGCAAAACTTGGAATGATGGATTGTAATCCGTGTCATGTTCCTATGGAGCCGAAAACAAAACTAAGCAAAGTGAGTAATTGTACATCTGTTGATTCCACTCTTTATAAGAGTATTATCGGAAGTCTTCGTTATTTAGTGAACACACGACCTGACTTATCATATTCCGTTGGAGTTATGAGTCGTTATATGGAAGCTCCGACTATGGTTCATATGGCAGCTGTGAAGCAGATACTCAGGTACGTGAAAGGAACTATTGATATTGGATGTCATTATGTGAAGGCAAAGCAAGTAGAAAATCGCTTAATCGGATATAGTGATAGTGATCTTGCTGGAGATATAGATGATCGAAAGAGCACAACGGGGACATTGTTTTTCTTATATGGCAATCCAATTACATGGACTTCAAAGAAACAAAAAATGGTGGCACTCTCGTCCTGTGAAGCGGAGTATATTGCGGCGACGTCAGCTGCGTGTCAAGGAATATGGTTAGGACGTTTACTGAAGGAATTGCATGGGAAGGAAGTAAATCCAGTTCGTTTAAACATCGATAACAAGTCTGCTATAGCATTAGCGAAAAATCCAGTTCATCATGATTGCAGCAAACATATAGACATGAGATTCCATTTCATTCGTGAATGTGTGCAAAAAGGAGAGATTGAAGTGGATCATGTAAAAACTGAGGATCAATTGGCTTATATACTTACGAAGCCATTAGGACGACAAAAATTTGTGGAGCTTCGAGAAAGAATTGGTTTGAAGAATGTAAGAATGTGAAGATCGAAATACGAAGATTAAGGGGATGATTTGTTAGTTTATTTAATCTTGTATTAACCGTAATTAATCTTATTTACTGTTTGTATTTCAATGTATGTCAGTTAAGGGTAGTTAGTAGCGGTTAAGGGTGGTTACTAGCGGTTAAGGGTGGTTACTAGTGGTTAAGGGTGGTTACTAGCGGTTAATGTGGCTATTCTGTCTATATATGTATTCTGTAACCAGTTGAATGAAAAAGTTTGTTTATTGCCTCTCTTAGTTGTATGAGTGTTTTCTAACATTCGCCCCTCTCCATTGGGTCTCGCGTCTTCGACCCTGTCCCTTCTTTCTCTCCTCTTCTCGTCTCGCTGCTTCGCACCTATCCTCTTCGTCATCCTGTAAGGACCTTTTATTAACAAATTCTATCCGCTCCCTATTTTTTGGGTTATTGTCCCGGTAAAAGAGTGAGTTTGCCCTGAACCTTGACTGACGAGAATGAAAGAATCAGAATTCGAGAAAGGCAAGATTGAGTAAGAATTAGAATCAGATATTCCTTGGGAACCTTAACCTGAACCGATATGACCTTTACCTATTTCCCTTATTCATTCAATCCTCTAAAAGAAGAAGAAGATATTCCCTGACCCTATTTACTTACCTTATTCATTCAACAATCCTTAACTTGAACCTATGTATTCACTGTAAAGGAAGAGAAAGCAAGACAAGATGAATTACAGGAGGGAAAGAAAGATCAGCTCATGAACCGTAACCTTTCCGGAAAGAGAATAAATTGATTGAAGAAGAAGACACGGACAAGCTTAATTAAGTATCCTCACTACCGAGTGAGCCTATTGATTCTTGAACTGTAAAGTGGCTGACTGGCTAGCTGGCTTCTCTCCTGCCCCTGCCCCTGTATTCCCTGAACTTATTGAACTCGGGTAATTCATAAGTCAAGACGAAAAAAGAATGAGCCAGATTTCACTCTTTGTACTCTCCTGTAAGTAAGAAAGATGAATGAGACTGATGGAACTCTTTCACAAGGTCAAGCAGCTGTATGAGAGAGAAGAATCAACCGACACCCTTTTCCTGTGATTCCTGATTGAACGAGGTAAACTCCTTCCTTCACTACTGACGGAACTGAACTCTGGAACCTATTTCTTCTTGATCCTCTCCCTTCAACCACGAGGTAAATAGGTTAAAGCATCTTCCTTCCGTCCGTCCTGTTCTGGCTGGCCTGTACGTTACTTAGTGTCTCTTCTCTGTTCTTTCCTTTGATTCTACTTTCAAGACTCAACAAATTCAAGCAAGATGAATGGGAGCATATTATCTCCTTCTTTCACTCTGAGACTCTCCTGTAAACAAAGACGAAACTCAAGCATGATTCCTTCTTTCACTATTTTACTCGGTCTCTGATCTTTCTCCTTCACCTGTCCCTTCTGTTATGGTTCGTTATTCTTTCACTACTGACCCTGAACTTTCTTTAACTCCTTAACCTCTCCCTTCCTTATTGAACTAGCTGGTGTTGAATCACTATTCTTGATCTTCTCCTTTCTTTCCCAGATAGTAAACGAAGAAAGACGAAACCTGAACCTTCTTGAGCTCTTTCACAAGGTCAAGCTATTTGATTGAAGAACCTTTACAATCGAGAAAATGAATAGTGTGTTGAAAGTCAAGACTCTACTCCTTAGGAATGAGATTGAACTCGGTAAATGAATTCACTACTGAACCTCCCTATTCTTTAACTGTAAAGACTCCTTATTCATGAGACAGACGAAACAAGAATGAGAGTGAACTCCTTCTTCCCTTCCCTGATTGAACAAGGTAAAGCTCCTCTCCCTATCGTTCTAGTGGCTTCGCCCATGAACCTCTCCAACTCTGATTCTCTTACCTCCTTCTTATTCTTTCACGGATCTTTCTCCTGAAATTGAAAGGAAAGACTAAAGATTCATGCAAGATTACTGAGAGTTGTAGAACTGAACCTATTCCTATTTTGTATTCTTTAATAGATCTTGATCCTCTCCCTACTTATTATTAATTCTCCTTCACTCCTGAACCAGATGGAACAGTAAGAAAAGAGATTCATTCGGCTAAACAGTAAGTCAAGACTGAAGATTAATGAGAGTTATAGAACTGAAGTTCGGAACCTATCCTGAACCTTCACCGGAACACAAAGATGAGAGGAAATTCAATCCTGAACCTATGTATGTATGTATTCTTCTTCTTTTTCGAAAGGAAAGACTCAAGATTCATTAGAGTTTACAGGAAGTCAAGACTCACCAAGCGTAAATGGAAACTCCTTCCCCTCGGCTTCGCTCCTCTCTCTCCTCTAATTCTTCTCCCTACCCTAATAAACAGAATGATTCTATCTAATTCCTCTCCTCCCTCTTCTCGTCGAGCTGCTTCCTGCTTCGCCCCTTCACCTTTAAACACTGGGTAAAGCATATTCTTTATCCTGAACCTATCGGCTTCGCTCCTTCACACCTTTTTCCTTCCCTCGGTGAATAAGATCGAAAAAGGGGAAGACTCAGCCAGAGTCAATTCGTTCCTGAACCTATCGGCTTCGCTCCTTTCCCTTAAGGTCAAGCTGCATCGCTCCTCTCCTTTCCAGTCGAGCTGTTTCACTCCTTCACCTCCCCTGTCGGTTTCATTGCAGAGCCCCTTCCTTCACCCATTCATTGTCGGTCTCACTCCTTCCCTTCAAACACAAGGTAAAAGAAAATTCAAGGATGTTCAAGAAGACTCAAGATTCATTCTCCTTCACTCCTGAACCAGAATGGAACCTTTATCAATCTCTTTCACTTGTCCCTGATTGAACTGTAAATTCATTCACCTGTTCCTACTTACTCATGAACCTTTGACTGATTGAACAAAGAGCTACTGAACCTCTACTTCTCTCCTTCCCCTATGGATTCTTTTTAACTGTAAACAAAGACTGAACTCAAGAGGAATTATCCTGCCTGAACCTTCTTTCATCACTGTAGGTAGAAAAGAGGAAGAAACCGAAAAGGAGCTACTGAACCTCTGTTGATCTCCTTCACCTATTGATTCTCTTTACTTTAACTGTAAACAAAGACTATCGATTAATTAGAGTGAACTCATTCACCTCTCCCTACTCATTCACCTTTGACTGATTTGATTGAACAAGGTCTCGTGGCTTGGCCCCTTGTTCCGTTCAAGTTCATTATTCTCAGTTATTCTTGAACTATCTCTTTCACTTGGTAAAGTCGCGTCTTCATTTCCTCTCTCTCCCTTCTTTCCCTGTAAAATCAGACTCAAGATGCATTATCTATCCTGAACTACCTACTGAACGAAGCTTCTTTCACTGTGTCCTGTCTTCCTTCTCCTTTCGTGCTCTTCTTTCTTTTTCTCGTTCTTTCTTCTTCTTTTTGTATGCTTATGGGTGTCTCTTTTCTGTTCTTTCTCTTTTGCTTGAATTGGATTCTCCCTTCATTCTCCTGATGAGTTCTAGAAGAAATTCATTAGGAGCTTTGAAAGACGAAAGCGAAAACCTTTTCCTTCAAAGACGAGGTAAACTAGAGAATGATTCTTTCACTCTGGTTGAACTATTCAAACACTGGGCTGATCTCCTTCACCTATTGATTCTATCACAGTAAATGAGGGAAAGGAAAGTAGCTGAGGATTGAATTTCCTCTCCCTTCTTGAACGAGGTAAAGCAGCGTCTTCATTTACCTCGGCTTCTCTTCTCCTTGATTGAGCTGTAAACACAGACTCAACTACTTATTCATGAGACTCAAGATGAATGAGAGTCTCACTGCTTCGTTCTTTCTCCTGAACCTCATAAACTATCTGCTTCTCTTCAGCTTCTCTTCGGACGGAACCTAAGGATTCATTCTCCTTCACCAGATGTAACAGTAAGATAAAGAAGAAAGAAGGTCAAGCTCCTTTTCTTTTCCTCTATTCTATGACCATCTGTTATTGTTTGTTATTCTCAGGAAGTGATTGTGTCAGTCAAGACTATCGATTAATTCGAGTTCCCTCCGTAACCTATTTATATTCTTTCTTTCACTTAATCTCCGAAAGATTAATTCTCTTATCATTCAGCTATCCTTTCTTTAGATTCGAGTCAATTCAAATTAAATCCTGTAAACTCCTCCCCTTTACTTTCCAGTCTATCAGCTTCTGTCTTCCATTCCATTTCCTGAATCACTCCAACTCGGTTGAACAATTGCTTGAACCAATATTACCTGAGCTACGAAACTTGAACCTGCCCCTTTTCCTCTTGCTCTTGTTTTCATCAGCTATTTTCCTCTCCTGTAAACAAATGAGTTGTCTGCCCTTCCTCTAAGGGGTTGTTTGTTGTGTAACAAGTGCATAAGGCGAGCGTCTGAGCTCCTTCCCCTCCCCTTAAGGTAAAGCAGCTTCGCTCCTTCCCTGGACCTTAAGGTAAAGCGGCTTTGCTCCTCTCCCTTCTCGTCGAGTAGCTTCGCTCCTGCCCCTCTATTCCCTTGCCTGATCGAACTCAGTAATAGGTGTTTAGTTCTTGATCCTTCACTCATTCGACCTCTTGGTCTCATAGCTTCGCTCCTACACCTTTACAGTCTCACTCTCTCCTATCCTTATTCTTTCTATTGGTTGGTTGGTTGCTTGCTGAGCTCCGTAACCTTTCCCTCCCTCTATTCCTTGACCTATTTATTTCTTATTCTTTTTCTTCTTCTTCTTACTCTCATCTGATTTAAGAAAAAGAGTAAGGCCAGGAAGGAGCGAACGAAGCAACTTTATCGAGTTCTTGAATAAAGAGACAGAGAAAGAAATGATGATTTACCATCCGAAGTCAAAGTCAGAAGACGAAGACAGAGTCTATTTATTTTTCACCTATTTACACTGAAAGAAAGAAGAAAAGAGAAATTCAAGCACGAAAACTAGTACTCCTCATTCACCTCTCCCTATTTATTCCTTCAAACACGAAGAGTAAAGAAAGACTCAACTCAAGCAAGATTGATTCGAGAGATGGAACTCGGTCTCGTAGCTTCACCCCTGCCCCTTCGAACACTGGATAAAGCTATTTTACGGTCTCTTCTCTGTTCTTGAATTAAGGAAGGAAAAACTCATCAACAAGATTCATTCGAGCATATTCAATGAATTTACTCTACTGTAACTCAACGAAAGATAGACTCATTATCCTCTCCCTCTCGGTCTCGCTCTTTCACCCCTCTCCAACAAGGGTTTTTAACTATTCAATCAAAGACTGTAACCTCTTTTTCTTCTGTTCTTTATGGAAGGAAAGCCTAAAGATGGGAATATATCTATACTATTCAGTGTGAAGTTATTGTGAGTTATTCTTGAACGAGGGTTGAACTATTCTTTCATGAACGAGGTAAAGCCTATTCTTTCTCATTATGAATCAAGTCAAGACTCAAGGAAAGATTCATTCTCTGATTCCTTCTTTCACTCTTAGTTAGGTAAATTAAATAGGTGGTTAAAGCATCTTCTGTCCGGAACCTGTTGGTCTCACTGCTTCGCTCCTGCCTGAAACTGATTCAAGTGATTCATCTCTTTCTTCTCTCTTTTCTTTCTCTCGGTAAGTAAATAGGATAGAATAGTAAGTAGTCTTTCTCTCTCCTTAACTGAATCACTTGTCCCTTCTTTCAGGGTAAACTCATGAACCTATGGATTGATTCTTTCCCTCTAATGTACCATTTATGAATAAATGTTATCCTCTGTCTATTTTTAGGGCTATTTCTGAGGTCATTGAACTTCGCCTCTCCCTATTTTGTTTGGCTATGCCATTTTAGAAGTAATTTAATAGGCTGGAAGCATGAGAATCAGGTAAAGCAACTGAACCTGACCCTATTTCGTCTTTGTAAACTCATTCACCTTCTTTTAGGAATTGTAAACAATTCCATTGCCTTATTCATTCTCCTAAACTATTGAACCTAAATCGAGTAAACTATCAGCTCTTTCTCTACAGAACCGGAACCGGAGGAAGTAAAGCTGCTATGCTAATTCGATACTATACTGTAAACGAGGGGGGCACTCTTTTACCGTCTCTTCTCTTGGCTTTCCTTTGATTCTGACTCAACAAATGAAAGAAAGATCAGCTGTGAGATAAAGAGAGTGAGAGTAATCGAGCATTGGACTGATTGAACTCTTTGACGATATTCCCTTATTCTTCCTTATTCTTGAAGGAACTGTAAACAAAGACTGAAGATTCATTCTCCTTTACTGTGAAAGAATCAATGAATTAGTTGACAGGAGAGCGGCTTACTCCTTCACCAATATTCCCTGAAGTTATGGTTCTTTCCCTTCAAACACAGTAAACAAGGGAAACTCCTGAACCGATATGACCCGAGGAGCTACTGAACCTGAACCTGATTTCACTTCTCTTTCTCCTCGCCCTACTCATTCTGTCTGCTTTTCCTCGAGATATTCCCTGACCTGATTGAAGAAGGTAAAGCTCTTTGTATTGTCGGTCTCATTGCTTCGCTCTTTGTAAAGCAGCTTCACTCCCTGATTGAACTCGGTAATGTAATTCGGAAGTCACGACTCAAGATTCATTATTAATCACCGTCACCTCTCCCTATTTTTTAGGGCATTGACCTTGGTAAAGCATATTCTTTCTTTCAGTCTCCTTCACTCCAGCTCCTTCACCTCCCCTGTCGGTTTCGTTGCTTCGCTCCTTCACTCCTTTATCTTTCTCCTGCAAAATCAAGTGTTGAAAGACTCAAGCTCAAACCTTTTCCTTCTTTCACTCGGTTATTGTGTGTCTCGCAGCTTCGCTCCTTCCTTATTTTATGGGTCTCACAAGCAAGCACTAAGTTTGTTTAAGTAAGTTCTTTGGCCAGATAATATGAGAGTAACCCAGCATTGGACTGATTTCAGTCTACAGCAATTGAACCTTTCGGATGTAAATAGGTCTTTCTTTGGTTCTTTCTCCTTCACCTATGAACTCTTTGTTAGGATCGCACGACAACGCACACGCTCGATCTAGATGATCACAAAGAAAAGGATAGAGAGAATTGCAAGGAGAACTCTGGCTAAAAGGATTTTTTTTTTTTTTTTTGATGACTTCAGGCATGTACAACAAGAGAGTACAGAGAATAAAAAAGTACATTTCAAAGCTTTACTGGACGGGATATATATATGGTTCAGTCTACTAAATATAGCTTTACCAGATTTAACCATCTACTATATATAACTATGTACCATATATAGCTTTACCGGATATAGCTTCACCATATATGGCTTTACCAAATATAGCTTTACCGGATATAGCCATTGACCAAGCTATAAATACAGGGAGCAGACTCCATAACTCAACAATTCTCCCACTTGGAGACTGATCCTACACCATACCAAATAGGGCTTTGCATAGCTTTAATTTTCCAACATCAACACATTTTGTCAACATGTCTGCTGGATTCTTTGCACCCTCTATCTTCTCCAAACACATATCGCCTTCTTCCACTAACCTGCGAGTGAAATGGTACCGTCTTCTAATGTGTTTTGTCCTTGAATGATAGACTGGGTTTTTCACCAAATGTATGGCACTCTGGCTATCTGTATAAAGGATCTTCTTGCACTGCTTCCGGCCTAATTCTTTTAGATAGTCTGTCATCCATATCATCTCCTTTCCAACTTCAGCTATTGCCACGTACTCAGCTTCAGTAGATGAAAGAGCAACGCATTTCTGAAGCTTGGACATCCAACTCACTGCTGTTCCATCTATAGTGTAGATATACCCAGATGTGCTCTTGCTGGAGTCTACATCTCCACTCAGATCAGCATCCACAAAACCTTGCAGAACTACTTTGCCATTGCCATAACAAAGTGTAGTATTGGATGTACGTCTCAGATATCTCAGAAGCCACTTCACAGCTTCCCAATGTTCCTTCCCTGGATTTGCCATGTACTTGCTAACAACTCCCACTGCATGTGTTATGTCAGGTCTAGTGCAGACCATAGCATACATCAAACTCCCAACTGCAGAAGCGTACGGAACTGATGCCATGTGCTCACGTTCCTCAACTGTCTTGGGAGATTGCCCCTTTGACAATTTAATATGATTTGCCAAGGGGGTAGTCCTGGGTTTAGCATTATTCATCTTGAATTTGGACAACACCTTCTCAAGGTACTGCTCTTAGGATAGATTTAATGTGCCAGCAGATCTATCTCGAGAAATCCTCATCCCAAGGATCTGCTTCGTTGCACCTAAATCTTTCATCTCAAATACTGAAGACAAGCTTGCCTTCAGGTGGTTTATCTCCCTCATACTTGATCCAGCAATTAGTATATCATCCACATACAGAAGTAGAAACACATAAGAATCAATGTATTTCTTGAGGTAGCAACACTGATCCTTTTCACTTCTGTGGAAACCACTCTTGCTCATGAAGGAGTCAAACTTCTTGTACCATTGTCTCGGTGCTTGTTTCAGTCCATACAAGCTCTTATTGAGCTTACACACCATGTGCTCCTTGCTTGGAGCTGCAAATCCTTCGGGTTGTTGCATATAGATCTCCTCATCTAGATCTCCATGTAAAAATGCCGTTTTTACATCCATTTGCTCAAGGTGCAAATTCTCCGATGCAACAATACTCAGTAGAATTCGGATAGTAGTTAATTTCAAAACTGGAGAAAAGATCTCAGCATAATCAATGCCTTTTCTTTGTGAATATCCTTTAACTACTAACCGAGCCTTAAACCTCCTTCTGCCATCTGGTTCAACCTTGATTTTGAACACCCAATTGTTCAACAGAGCTCTCTTTCCTGTAGGCAACTCAGTCAGCACCCACGTATTATTCCTTTCAAGTGAGCTCATCTCATCATCCATGGCTTGCTCCCACTTAGTTGAATCTTCCACTTGTAGGGCCTCATCAAAGGAATCTGGTTCTCCTTCGTCAGTCAGCAACAGATAATGTAATGAGGTTGAATATCTATCTGGTGCTCTGGTAGTTCTGGATGATCTTCTCAACACCTGCTCAGGTGCAACTTGCTCCACGTCTGGTTCTTCAGCAATAGGATTAGGAGTTTCTTGGGCTTCTGTTGTACCATCACTGTGTGAATATTCTTGCCACTCAAATTCAACTCCCACTTGCTTCGTAGTCTCAGAGTTTATCTTCTCTCTGTCCTTGTACATGACATTTTCATCAAAGGTCACATCACAGTGTCTTAGGATCTTCATATTTTTCTCATCCCAAAACCTATACCCGAACATGTCAGAGCCATAGCCTATGAAGTAGCATTTCACAGCCTTAGCATCAAGCTTATCTCTCTTCTCTGGATCAACATGAACATACGCAGTACAGCCAAAGGTTCTCAAGTGAGAGTACTTGAGTTCTTTTCCTGTCCATACTTCTTCGGGCAATTTGAACTTCAAGGGTACTGACGGCCCTCTATTAATCAAATATGCTGCTGTGTTCACAGCATCAGCCCAGAATGTCTTTGGCAATCCAGAATGAATCCTCATGCTTCTTGCTCGCTCATTCAAGGTTATGTTCATCCTTTCTGCGATACCATTTTGTCTTGCCTTACCGGGAATTGTTCTTATTAATCTAATTCCCTCAGCTGCACAAAATGTTATAAACTCTGATTTGTTGTACTCTCCTCCATTGTCAGACCTCAAGCATTTGATCTTCAAGCCGGTCTGATTTTCAACTTCAGCTTTCCACTTCTTGAAGGTGGTAAACACATCTGACTTGTGTTTCAGAAAGTAAACCCATACCTTCCTACTGAAGTCATCGATGAAGGTGACGTAGTACCTTGATCCACCAAGTGATGAAACTGGAGATGGTCCCCAGACGTCTGTATGGACCATTTCCAACCGCACTTTCTTCGGTTCTCTGGCAGCCTTTGTGAAACTAACTCGTTTCTGTTTGCCCATAACGCAGCTCTCACAAAGACCCATATCAACAGATTTTAAGCCTTCTAAAGCTCCTTTTGCAGTCAGCATCTTCATTCCTTTGACGCTCATATGTCCATGTCTATTGTGCCATAGACTTGAATTGGAAGCACTCTCAGCAGCAGCAGTCATGTTTATACACTCTGCAGTAGTGTATAAGGTTCTGGATTTTGTACCACGTGCAACAACCATGGCGCCCTTCACAATCTTCCAGGAACTCTTTCCAAACTCTGCTGCATAGCCTGTGCAATCCAACTGACCAATAGAGATCAGGTTCTTCTTGAGACCAGGAATGTATCTGACATCTTGTAATGTCCATTGATTTCCTGTTGGAGTTTGTATGGAGACATCTCCCTTTCCTTCAATCTCCAAGGTTTTATTGTCGGCAAGATACACCTTCCCGAAATTTCCTGATTTGAAATTTCGAAACAATTCCTTACTTGGAGACGAATGGAACGATGCACCTGAATCCAAAATCCAGGATTCAGCTGGGCTATCCACACTAAGGATTAAAACGTCCTCAGCATCTACTGTTGTGTATATAGAATCATCATCATCTTCAGATTTATGATTCTGCTTCTTCTTTAGCTTTGTACAATCTGTCCGAAAGTGTCCTTTTCCCCCACAGCTCCAACACGTTACGTTGGGTTTGTTTGGAGATTTTCCCCGGTTCTTTGATTTTGAACGCCCATGTTTGTTTGAGCTCTTTGATTTGCTTCTTCCCCTTCGATCAACACTGAGAGCATTGCCTGATGAATCTCCAGTTTCCCATTTGCGAATACTTTCGCTGAGAACTACATCTCGAATTTCATCAAACTTCAGTTTATCAGATCCTCGGGAACTGCTGATTGCGGCAACAACAGTATCCCATGACTCGGGTAAGGATGACATCAAAATCAACGCTTTAATTTCATCTTCGAAATTAATTTCCACCGAACCCAGTTGACTTATGATCATATTGAATTCATTTATATGATCCGCAACACGTCCACCTTCAGACATCTGTAGATTGAACAATCTACGCATCAAATACACCTTGTTCATAGCCGACGGTTTTTCATACATATTTGACAGCGCCTTCATCAGATCTGACGTTGTCTTCTCCTTGATGATGTTAAACGCCACGTTTCTGGATAGCGTCAACCGGATCATCCCTAAGGCTTGTCGATCCTTGAGCTTCCACTGTTCCGTGGTCATGGTATCCGGCTTCACCCCCAACAGAGGTTCGTGAAGATCTTTCTGGTACAGATAATCTTCAATCTGCATCTTCTAGAAACCGAAATCGGATCCATCGAACTTCTCAATTCCAATCTTTGAACTTTCCATCTTCACAGATCGTGGTGAATTTTGCCTTGCTCTGATACCAGTTGTTAGGCTCTGATACCAGTTGTTAGGATCGCACGACAATGCACACGCTCGATCTAGATGATCACAAAGAAAAGGATAGAGAGAATTGCAAGGAGAACTCTGGCTAAAAGGATTTTTTTTTTTTTTTTTTATGACTTCAGGCATGTACAACAAGAGAGTACAGAGAATAGAAAAGTACATTTCAAAGCTTTACTAGACGGGATATATATATGGTTCAGTCTACTAAATATAGCTTTACCAGATTTAACCATCTACTATATATAGCTATGTACCATATATAGCTTTACCGGATATAGCTTCACCATATATGGCTTTACCAAATATAGCTTTACCGGATATAGCCATTGACCAAGCTATAAATACAGGGAGCAGACTCCATAACTCAACTCTTATCTTATTCTAAGCTGTTAGATTTGTAATAGTAATAATAGAAGAATTAGGTTGGAGAGAGTAACCCAAAGCCATAAATTATTTGTTCGCTTCCTGGGAATAGAGTCGTAAAGCAGCGTCTTCATTTCCTCTCTCGGATTTCACTGTCAAAGAAGATTCAACCTCAAACCTAAACCGGAACCAGATTGAACTCGGTAAACTCCTTCCTTCACTACTTCCCTTCCCAGATTGAACTCTGTAAATAGGCTTTGATTCCATTGCCTGGACTATTACTTCTTGAACTCGGTCTCGCTGCTTCTCTTCTCTTCTCTCCTGTAAAGGTGATTGAGCAAGCCTACTTCCTTCTCCTTCGATAGTGATAGTAGCTTCAATCAAAGTAATTGGTAATATTGACTTGGTCTTTGCATCGATGTTTGTCAGTGCGGGTCGGTCATCACTTGAGTGTCAAAAGCGGTGGTTGTTTTTCCTTGTCTTATCGAACCAGCGTATGCGCCCATTCCTCCTTTGCTGCCTCCCAGTAGAGAAAGCCTCAATTTGCCGATGTATGTGGATTGAAAGGAAGTTGGGGATAGACATAGATCCTTCTGCCTATCCAGAGTGTTGGAAAGAAATCAATGGTTTTTCTCTTTTGGATTTTCCGATCACTGTACGCAATCTTCACTGGCACAAGGATCTCCTCACAGCAACCTCCACTACGTACAATGAGTTTACGAAGACTTCGAGTAGTGCGAGATAGATAGGCTAATCACCAGACTGCTCTGGAATAGGTTAATCGCCGGAGACAAGAGAATGGAAGGTATCTTTTTCGAGAGCATGCCTTAACTTAATTATTAATGACAGTAGGGGTCGTAACTTAATTATTAATTACAGTAGTAGGGGTCAGATCCTCCCTGTCAGGCAGGTCCGCTATAAAGCCTACGGGCCAGAAAGTCCGAAAGAACGGGAAAGCTGACCAAAACACTATTCTATTCTATAACCGACTCTTGTTGCTGAATCAAAGGGGCTTGGCTTGTACCAGGCTCTAAAAGAGTTTTCTTCAAGCGAGCTGTCTTTCTTTCTTTTTGGGTTGCATGCGCCCAAGGCAATGGTTTTTTGTAGATTGAGTGAGATGGATTGATCTTCGCTATCGTGCACCTTTGAACTACCAGTGGATGCTGCGGCAGTGCCTAATATGAGGTTGCTCCTGCCTCAGATAGCTTCGAGGTTCCCATTATAGAGGTTGAAACCACTGAACTTGCTTATGCTCCCGAGTGCTCTTTCTCTAAAAAAGATTGAGTAGTCAAATGGGATCGAGATTTCCTCAGCTTCTTAGGCACATGAGGAACCGGCCTAACAAACATCTTTCTTTTCAATAAAATCCCAATCAAAGACAAGTTCTACCAAGGTCAGGATCTAAAAGAGAAGATTCACTCTCCGGAATTCCTAGTGAGATGATTCATTCCTTCTTCAGCTAAAGTGGAATGATCGAAGTCTCCTTCAGGTTCAGTCAAAGAGATCGAAGCGAAGTCATCAATTCAACCATTCACACGGTCTCCCGACCTCTTTTCCAAATGAACCGAACCTCGATACCACATTCAGAAAAGAGATATGGCCATCTCTCTAGGTTACCCCCTTTATCTTGGACTTCTTTCATTTGCTTTCTTTTGATTCTGGAAATCGTTCTTTCGATTAAGATTTGAGTTAGAGCTCTATACTGAGTGAGATGGAATTACTCTTTCTCTTTCTGTTGCCAAAAAGTCCTTTGAAGGAGAAGGAAGTCATAAGTAATTTCTTGCATTGGAAGTATGAAATGCAAGCCAATAGTCAAGCATCAAGTCATGATTTTGAGTTATCCGTCCTTAATGTGATGATTGAGAAGCCATAGAAGGGCTTCAAGCACACAACAGAAGGAAAGATAGCTAGAGATTCACTTATTCTTGCTACAATCCTGTCCTTTCCGAATCATTCAAAAAATCTCAAGTTAGAAAGAAAGAAGAATAAAGTCAATAAAAAGAAATAGTTTCATCATTAGATAATGATTTGAAAAGAGAAAAGTGCTTCAATATTGCATTCTTAGTCAAAAACGAATTTTGTGAAGGGCTTGCTCTTTTTTAGACCTTTGAAAATCAAGATAAGAATTAATGGGCGGTTAATTGCCTTAGAGAGTTCCGTTTTTTAAGTCTAATTTATGTATGGTTATAAGATAAGTTACAGGGTCAAAAGTCAAGAAGTTTCAGTTGAAAGCAAAGAGTCTGAATTCGTTCCTGTCTCACTGTCTCAATTGGATGGTTTAGTCCTCTTTCCCTACTGCTTCTTCAAGGAGAACAAAGAACCGTAACTAAGAGGCTGCGAAAACCTTGTCCAACAAATTGTCTTCCATATTTCATTTATTCAAAATACGGGGAATATCTTCAAAAGCTAGGGAATCAATGCCAGACAGTCAGCTTATCTTGAATCGAGAGATGCGTTAGTCTATTATTAAGTTAGAGGAGAGTTCAGTCAGTTTAAAGAATTAAAGAACAACGAAGGAAGTCAGCAGCCACTCATTCTAATACAAGCCATGCCCTTCTTTCTGACATTTTCTTCTTTCTATCTATTTTGCATTCAAGTCCGAAAGTGGAAAAGTAGTTATCTTTCTACTTAGAAGTTACAGGTGATAACGGAAAGCTAGAACTCTTAGTTCCCGCTCACTTCCGTCTTATATAAGACAGATCAAACCGTAACTCATAATCACTCTAAGACTTATGGGGCTGGCTCGGATCTCTTTTTCCCGGTGAATCAATTCCTGGATCCTTATCTTCTATTCCTACACCCTGGGATTCAATGCCAATAGCCTAAGATTCTTCTTCTTTTCCTACTCCCATTGATGATTCAATGACTATCTCTTCTTATTCCTTTATCTGATGATCTGGGAACATACTAAAGAGGAAGATCCATTAAAAGCGAACTGACTAGAGAATCCGCAACAGATGAGAAAGTGTCATCCTTATAAAGGCATTCTTTTCTCAAGTTCCTGATCTGAGTGGGAAGAAAGTCTTTAAGAAGAATTATAAATAACTAATTTTGCCTTCGTCTCTTCAAAGAAGGAAATTAGTGAGAAAAATGGGAATTTCTTTGATTCATTTAGTATTGAGTGATCCATTAGAGCTAAAGAGTATAGAAGTTGTTAGTCAAGCAATTAATCTTTTTTCTTTAGTTTTCTTTAATTGATCTTTTTCGTTTTTTCATTCAAAATCTTGTAATTGTAAATAAACCGCGTTGTCTAGGAACTCTCACTTTATCGAGGAATAAAAGAAAAAGAAGAAATAGAATGACTTAAAACAGAAATTCAATCCGAAATCTCAAGGAAAAAAGAATGAAATTCTCAAATGAAAAAAGTCATTCGATTTAGTCATTTAGTTCCACGCCGTGAAGGATTGAGAATAAAGCAAGAGTATTACGCAAAGACTTAGAGGAAGTTAGCTCGACCTGTAAGCCTTCGTAAAATACCTTCAGGTGAAAAATGCAAAATCAATCAGTCAGAAGAAATTACCTATTTAGAAACTTGATGTCTAATAAAAGGCCCTACTTAAGCAAGTAAGGTAGTATCAAGCAGCAAAGAAAGAAGAATCAGGAAATCAGTCATAGTTCGAAGTTGGAGCTTAGTCATTCTATACAATCCTGCCTGTCCTGCGCAGAGAGAAGAGAGAAGAACTTTGATGGGCCTCATGAGGACTGAAGAACTTTCTCTTGCTATTTTGGTTCAATCCTTTAGGTGGGAAAGTCAGGTTTTTTCGTCTTAATCTTAAAGCCCCGAGACTTTGTAGAGATTAATATGTCTATTGGTGTCTATTCCTTTACTGAAGATTTAGAAGTTAGAAATCAGTCTTGACGCCTTACCGGCTATTCCCTATTCCCACTCCTCTGATAAGACAGTAAGGAAGAAAGACACTGCTGTAAAGGCTAAGGAGGCTGTTTCAGTCTAGTTTTTTAGGACCTCAGCCTTTCATTGGATTGGGTTTCGACTCTTCAGTCAGGAAGATTGCTTTTGACTCGTTCCCCTCATTCAACAGATCCGCTAGGCCATGAAGTTAGAATGAGGTTGGCCGAAAGGGGCCTTTATATCTTCTATTTCTAGTCCCCTGTAATAAGAGGCATAACATTCCCATTCCATCAATTTAGGGCTATTCAAATACCAAGATAAGGCGTAAATTTCTTCAAGCAGGCCACCTTTTTCAGTAGATGAAAGACAGATGCAAGTATATTATCTCAACGCTTCTTTTCTCTTTACCCCTTTTGTTTGATATCCTTCTAAATTGGGGTGCACCTCCAGATGGGCAGGGGCCGGCCTCCCACTCTCTTAACTGCAGCATTTATTAGCTTAGCTGAGTTGGGTGGATCGTACAATAAGCCTCTCTCGACCTTCCCTTTCTCATACGTCTTCTTTATTCAAGCCTCTCGCCTCGCCTTTCGAGATCCGGTCCATCATCAACTCAGTCAGATAGATCTGATTGTTGACTTTTCTTAGGCGAACTTTAAGGGATTTGATCAGCATTTCGTGCACCCTGCGGAATTTGACCTTTTATCAGCAGGTTGGGTAGCGTAGTCAGGTTAGAGGCACAATTCAATTCTCCGAGTTGGCCCTATATTTCTTTCTTTCTCTTTTTTGCAAAATTCGATTGCTGTCTCCGAAGTCCTTCTTGATCGATGGTCCCCATTAGCATGCCAATTAGCAGCCGCTTCTTTAGGAAGGCGAGGTACTCATGTGTGATCGGTAGATTCCACGGTAGCTCTCGTTCTAGCTCGACATTAGGAGCACGGGGGCTCGAGATATCTAAAGGAGGTACAGAACCCTACCGTACGATGCAGTTGAAAACCGTAAGCCCAGCCTATCCAAACAAGGGCTTGGCTTCAGTTTTCTTTTTCTTTGTTGAACCCTCCACCCAGTCGGTCTACCCTCTTTGGAGATATCCCAGTTCTAGTGTTCGTTATCAGAAGTAGAGATAGGATTTATTACAACTCCAACATTTATGTGAAAATGACAGAGCTCTAAGGGGAAGAAGCACATCCTCCACCTTCACTTGCGAAGCGCTACGCTCCTGCTTACGAAAGACTACTTTCCAAGCTAATAACTGAAGAAAGACTACTGGGAGTGGGAATCAAGCTCCAGCCCTGAAAAAATAGCCCTAGGATCGACCTATGCTACTACCAAGCTCACCGCAAGGGATGGCAAAAACTCAAACTTCGATACCTAAATTCATTCACCCAAAGACTGAAGACAGAACTCATCTCATTCTTTTTTATGAATTACTGTAACTCCCGAAGCAGAAAGCGAAGCTCCTCTGTAATGCCTATATATGTGTGTGAGTGGCTCTTTTTGGAGACTTAGCCAATGGCTACCACCCGAAGTTTGCTAAGTTAGTCACAGGGAAACCTCAAAGTGCTTTCGAACTTCCGACTCTATAAACTTGTATGGCTTGCTTGTTTAGCTTGTCCCCTCTTTGAATGTGTACAGTTCGAGGAAGCAAATGGCTAGCAGGGCCGAGTAACCACAATGAAACAGGACGAGATAAGTTACACAAGAATATGACCCCAGAGATATCTATTATTCTTCGTGCATCTAGGTCTGGTTCCTGAGAAAATGGATATATATTATGAGCGAGTTTCGCCGTACAATATAGAACCCGAGACAGGCTGAAACTAATGAATTACCCTGGTTGGTTGGCGCTGGCTAGCTAATAGGGCGAGCAACGTAATAGAGTGGACGGACGACGTGAGTGAGAGCCCAGACCATAGCGGCTCACGAGACTTCTTTCTCGACTTTAGCGACAATAACTTTCTCCAAGAGGCTTTCTCTTTCTTTCTTTCTTTATAGGGGATCCGCTGAGGTTTTTGGCTCGCAATAAAGCTAGGGCCCTGATCGAGCAATTAGTAGTCCTAACCTCTCCAGACACAATATCTTGAGTACCAATGATGGTGACTACATCTGCTGGCATGTGATGTTTGGCCATAGAATCGAGTCCTTGTGAATGGGCAGAGCCAGGTGCTCTTATTTTAAGACACCAAATTCCCCTTTACGTGCTTCCACTGCGGTATAGGTAGAAGAAGCTGGTACGGAAAAACCTTCTGTATAAAGTTCGAAATGGTGAATTGAGGTAGAGTAGACCGATGATGATCCTGTAGTCATTTGGCCGGCTATTGAAAGAAAAAGCTTGCATCTGCTCCCCCTATGAGAATATAACTGGTCCCATTTCTCTCCAAACCTAACGTGGTAGTTTCCCATCATAGGGTGTAACGACCAAATAATAATAATAATAATAATAATAATAATAATAATAATAATAATAATAATAATAATAATAATAATAATAATAATAATAATAATAATAATAATAATAATAATAATAATAATAATAATAATAATGAAATAATTAAAATAATATTTTCCCTAAACTACTCTCCACTAACCCCTCCTTCCTCTCCCAACTATCTCTCCTCAACCAACTCATCAGTCAATATCCCAAATCAGAATACTGGATGGGTAGTTCCTAAAATGAAAAAAAAAAAAAATACAAACAACCAGATTTATAAGGATAGTTGGAGATTTAATTTGGAGAGGGATCTTGTTGTTATTACGGTAAGTCATGTTTCAGATCTCTGATCTCTTTTCCATTTATCCAGATCATATTTCCTTTTCGTTTGTCTAATTATTCAGAATTAGATCCCTGGTTCTCTTGCCCAGTTATTAAGTCATGTTTCAGATCTCTGATCTCTTTTTCATTTATCCAGATCATATTTCCTTTTCGTTTGTCTAATTATTCAGAATTAGATCTCTGGTTCTCTTGCCCAGTTATTAAGTCACGTTTCAGATCTCTAATCTCTTTTTCATTTATCCAGATCATATTTCCTTTTCGTTTGTCTAATTATTCAGAATTAGATCCCTGGTTCTCTTGCCCAGTTATTAAGTCATGTTTCAGATCTCTGATCTCTTTTTCATTTATCCAGATCATATTTCCTTTTCGTTTGTCTAATTATTCAGAATTAGATCCCTGGTTCTCTTGCCCAGTTATTTAGATTTTTGGTTATGAGGTTAGGCCATAGAAAATAACTAGAACAAGGCAAATATTTGTCAACAGAACAGATAGAAAAATAAATACAAAATAGAGAGTAAAAGAGAAGAATCGAACAAAAAATTAACAGGTAAATAAGAAAGGAAAGAGGAAAGAAGAAAGGAAAGATTTGGAATGAAAATTTGTCTGTGAATTTTAGATTTTAACAAAATTAAAGGAAGAAAAAAAAAAATACATATACGATAAAGCAAAGATTTGGAAGGAAGAATTAATTAGAATACAAAAAAACATGAGATGATGGTAGAGAGGCCAAAGTACTATTAACAAAATCAAAAGAAAAGACAAAATATATATATATATATATATATATATATATATATATATATATATATATATATAGGAGGCCAAATACGGTAAACAAAATCAAAAGAAAAGAGAGAAAAGTAGAAATGCAGGGAAAAGAAAAAAAAAATAAAGAGCAGGAAGTAAAGGGAAAATACAGAGAGTAGGAAAGAAGTAAAAGAGAAAATATAGAGAGAGGAAGGAAGTAAAAGAGAAAATACAGAGAAGGAAGTACAAGAGAAAATACAGAGAAGGCATATAGAGAAAAAAAAAATAGAGAGAAGTAAAAGAAGAAATACAGAGAAGGCATACAGAGGAAAAAAAAAGGCATGAAGAACTAAAAGAGAAGATACAGAGAAGGCCATAATAGAAAATCAAATGAAAAAAATATAGAGGAAGAGAAAAATAAAAGGGAAGAGTGGGAGTAAGAATGGATCCAAATTGACCAACAGTATGATTAAGTATGAATCGATTAAAAATTGGTCAAGGATATGTCTTGAACAAAAATTGAGAGAAAAATCAGAGTAAATAAAGAATATCAAAAGACAAGAGAGAAGTCAATCGAAATAAAAAATAGAAAATGAAATCTTAATATAAATAGAATATATATATAATATGTGTATATCTATTTAGAGGTATATTATAACGTTCCAAGACTTTATCTATGCAAAGTGTTTAATGCTCGCATGAAGTTTAGCACATGAACCATTGTAAGAGTTAGAGAATTTAACATGAAATTGATGCCATGGATTCTTATAGGTTGGCTTGGATACAAAGGGAAAAATCGAACTTTCATTAAAGATAAATTGGTGACAACCGTATAAGCTAATCAGGTAAGTGGCCTTACTATAGGATAGGCTAAAAATTGTATGAGTTACGATGTTGTATGAACTATGTCGTACGATGCGGTATATGAGTTATGATGATGTATGAGTTATGATGATGTGTGGGTTATGATACCTGATGATGTGCTCAGTATATATATATTTTGATGAATGTCGTACTTGATATGTTTGATGCACTTTATGGCAATATGATGAGTATGATGATTGTGTGACGTTTACCTTAATATGATGATGTTTTCCATATTGAGCATGCCATATGATGATGAGTGCCATATTGCATCATGTTGTTAGATCGACATAGGACACAACCCTAAGAGCGTGAAAATGATATTAATATAAATATCCACGAGTATGTGTTACCTAGAGTAACAAAGAGATGAGACTAGAGGGTTGTGTCAGAAGAGACATTATGATGTTTTTAGAGGGACCTCATGCATATTGTATGTTCATAAGCATAGGGCTACTTCCCCTAGAGATGATGAGTGCGGACGCGCACCGTATGATGAGCGCGTATGCGCACAGGTGCGAAAGCACACAGATGAGGGTGTTCATGAGGTGCATGACACTTCCGCTGACCTCCGGATGTCGCTACAGATTAGCTTGACCAGAGGGTCCAGGGGGTGTGCGAGCGCCCTGGGGATTCACACTCGCACGTGTGAGTCGTGTGTAGGGAAGTACTACACATCCAATTTGTCCGAGACTGGAGGCCACCCCTAAGATGATTAGAGATAGGTTCCTAAATCATGATTGCATGTGTTTGCATTTGCATGGCCCCTATAGTGGGGCCACTTACTGAGTATTCTTTGAAATACTCAGGCCGTGTGCCACATCATTTTTCAGGTAAAGGCAAGGCGCACTTGTACGGAGGACGGCGGCATCGCGAGCAAAGACTGTGGCACGTGCATAGGGTAGATTCATATTTAAATTTCTAGTCTTAAGTTAGAATAGGTTGTTTTGCATTTCATTGTTTTAAATTATTTTGTATTTGTTTTTGTTTTCTCTACATTTCAGTATTTCATATTTAAACACGTAAGACCATGGCTGTGTTTTCCAGAGAAGAAGTTGTTTTAAACGTTTTTTTGAAGTTTACATTATCAATTATGTTCATGTAAGTGTTATATTTCCGCATTATAGATGAGCATGAGACGTTAGTAGCAACTCTGAGTATGTGGAAATTTAGGGTCGTTACATAGGGCTTTCTATCTATAGATTGAGGCATTACCAAGGAGCTAATTCGTTCAGAACTCAGTTGACTGCTTCTATAGATAAGGTGGAGCGTCCTTGGCTCAACATTATAGCACATAGGGCTTCAGCGCTACTACAGCGCTTCGCTAACGCTCGCGTCTTGAACCTTCGCGCTGACTGTTCGCTTTCTCAGTAGCAAAAGCTCTTCTCTTTGCCCCTTACGATGAAAGCTTTAAGCGAGAGATTTGTTGTTTCATTGCTCCTGCTTCCTCACTGGGCTCGTCAAGCCAACTTAGCTTTTTGGTAGTTGAAACTGCGGTTGAAGCGGACATTTCGAAATGAGAGCATCGAAGATATATATACACGGTTACGCTTACTAAAAGACTGACTTAGGCCAGCGTGAAAGAAAGGGCGGGCACTCTCGTGTTTCAACCCCACTATACTCTGAATAAATAGTTGTGGGGCACTGTATACTAATAGCTTCTACAATAAGCAAGTGAATGGGGGCGGTGCGTGGCGAACGGTTCATCAAGCCATTTCTCGCCTCAACCCCCGTCATATAGGAAGAGGGGTGAAACAGCTCGACCAAAGGGAGAGGGGTGAAACAGCGAGACCGGTAGGGAGAGGGGTACTTTACAAATAGGGGGTAATTGATTTGCACCTGACTGTGATAGCCCTCTCGATACCTTATTATGTGAGCTTTGTTACTAGTGGTCGATTTCCCGTGGCGTTATAGCCTTTTCCCAGTGCGCGAAGCCCCAACGAAGAAGATGTTAGTGGTTTCTCATTGGGTCAATAAGCAAAATCCCTCTTTTTGTGCTACTCCTACTCCGTCAGCGGTAAAAAGACTAAGAAAAGGCGAAGCGTTCTCTTGGTTTCCCAACCTCTTGCTTCTAAAGGTTGCCCTCTCTCGGCTGGATGTTGTTCCAGCCTACTACGAGGATCCCGTATCCAGCAACCCAACCTAAAAAAAGGGCATCAAAAAGCCATATGTAGGTTGGAACTATGAAGCTGACCTTATTATTCATTCAAAGGGTAAAGGGCTTTTTCAGCTGGTGTGCAGGAGCGCACTTCTGTTTTCCCTTTACTAGACTAGTGGTGGGGTCCCGTGGTTCCTATACCGTCGTGTTTCCTGGTCCTTTTCTTTTAGTGCTTCGACCAAAGCAATAGCTTCTAGCTAGTTCAGTGGCTAAGATGGCTGCGCTCCAGCTCACTCAAGAATGGGACGACAATGGTTCGCCAGCAAGCTCGTTCTGAACTTGGATGCAGTACATTGGAATCCTAAAGCACCACCACGAAAGCTACCGCGGGTTCACCTTCAGTGCGGTAAGGCACCACCCAGTTGTGCCAGAAGCCAACTCCGGCGTGTCAGCTTAGTTATCCTCGTCAAGCCACTTACTTAATGTCTAACTTCCCAACAGGTAGACGGTTCCTTTTCCCCTAGATCAATGAAGAAGGGAGAAGTGTGTGTATTCTTCCGAATCCCCGAAAGCGAAGCGCTATGCCGGGGCGGGGGGACGGGACAAGAAACAGCTCCGAAGAAAGCTATTTTGGTTCCCAATGTTTCTCCACACCCAACGAGATGCGTCAACCTTGGGATGCTTTACTCCTAACCCCACAAGGTTTCGAGACAGAGCTTAACCTGAGTCTCGGTTAAGAACGGCGATGATCTACGTTTCACACGGCACACGATTCCATGGATAGTTTCATTCGAGATTGTGATGGAGGACATAGCTTACGATCATCGACTTTGATCATGCCACTAGGCATTTGATTAGGACATTGCACAATGATACGAACACTTTGTCGCATCTCTTCGATACGGATACAGTAACGATCATAGCAATCTCCTCTGGTACCTACGGGTACGTCAGGATCCAATTGGTCATGAACATCGTAAGGTGCTGCTCTTCGCAAATCCCAGCATACCCCTGGTTGGGATGGGTAGGCCCACCACTTCACTTTCACTTAGGCCTGTAAAAAGTCAGTGGGGGGACCCTGTCGGGCTCCTCCCCCCCCCCCCCCCCCCAAAAAAAAACAAGAAACTGTACGTGAGAGTTGTTAGGCTATGAAGCCTGATACTTATTTATAGCTTGGTCAACGGTTATATCCGGTAAAGCTATATTTGATAAAACTATATATAGTAAAGCTATATATAGTAAAGCTATATATGGTAAAGCTATATCCGGTAAAGCTATATATGGTAAATAGCTATATATAGTAGATGGCTAAATCTGGTAAAGCTATATATAGTAAACTAAACCATATATATATCTGGTCCGGTAGAGCTATGAAAATGTACTTTTCTATTCTCTGTACTCTCTCTCTTGTTGTACATACCTAAAGACAATACAAAATCCTTTTAGCCAGAGTTCTCCTTGCAACTTTTCTCTATCCTTTTTCTTTGTGTTCATCTAGATCGGTGGTGTGCATTGTTGTGCGATCCTAACAACTAGTATCGATCCTAACAACTGGCATCAGAGCTAGGCGGCGTCAGAGCCAGGCGGTGTCAAAACCAGGCGGAAGTCAGAGCCAGGCGGTGTTAGAGCCAGGCGGAAGTCAGAGCCAGGCGGAAGTCAGAGTCAGGCGAAATTCACCACGATCTGTGAAGATGGAACGTTCAAAGATTGGAACTGAGAAGTTCGATGGATCCGATTTCGGTTTCTGGAAGATGCAGATTGAAGATTATCTATACCAGAAAGATCTTCACGAACCTCTGTTGGGGGTGAAGCTGGATACCATGACCACGAAAGAGTGGAAGCTCAAGGATCGATAAGCCTTGGGGCTGATCCGGTTGACGCTATCCAGAAACGTGGCGTTCAACATTATCAAGGAGAAGACAACGTCAGGTCTGTTGAAGACGCTGTCGAATATGTACAAAAAACCGTCGACTATGAACAAGGTGTATTTGATGCGGAGATTGTTATGAGTCCTTGTGAGAACTTCGTTATGAGCAAACGTAAATGAGTTAGCTTCACAAAGACTGTTAGAGAATTGAAGAAAAGTACCAGAAGAAGCGTCGCTGAAGCTCCAGAGGGGGTTGCATCGCCCGAAAGCGTCGTTGAAGCTTCAGAGGGGGGTGCGTCGCCTGGAAGCGTTGCTGAAACTCCAGAGGGGGTTGCGTCGTCCGAAAGCGTCGCTGAAGCTCCAGAGGGGGTTGCGTCGGCTGGAAGCATCGCTGAAACTCCAGAGGAGGTTGCGTCGGCTGGAAGCGTCGCTGAGACTCCAGAGGGGGTTGCGTCGGCCGGAAGCATCGCTGAAACTATAGAGGGGGTTGCATTGGCCGGAAGCGTCGCTAAAGCTCTAGAGGGGGTTGCGTCGCCCGGAAGCATCGCTGAAGCTCCAAAGGGGGTTGCGTCGTCCGGAACCGTCGCTGAAGCTCCAGAGGGGGTTGCGTCGCCCGGAAGCGTCGCTGAAGCTCCAGAGGGGGTTGCGTCGCCCGGAAGCGTCGCTGAAGCTCCAGAGGGGGTTGCATCGCCCGGAAGAGTCGCTGAAGCTCCAGAGGGGGTTGCGTCATCCGGAAGCATCGCTGAAAGCTCCAGAGGGGGGTTGCGTCGGCCGGAAGCGTCGTTGAAACTCCAGAGGGGGTTGCGTCGCCTGGAAGCGTCGCTGACGCTCTAGAGGGGGTTGCGTCGTTTGGAAGCGTCGCTGAAGCTCCAGAGGGGGTTGCGTCGCCCGGAAGCGTCGCTGAAGCTCCAGAGGGGGTTGCATCGCCCGGAAGAGTCGCTGAAGCTCCAGAGGGGGTTGCGTCATCTGGAAGCATCGCTGAAAGCTCCAGAGGGGGGTTGCGTCGGCCGGAAGCGTCGTTGAAACTCCAGAGGGGGTTGCGTCGCCCGGAAGCGTCGCTGACGCTCCAGAGGGGGTTGCGTCGTTTGGAAGCGTCGCTGAAGCTCCAGAGGGGGTTGCGTCGCCCGAAAGCATCGCTGAAGCTCCAAGGGGAGTTGCGTTGTCCGAAAGCGTCGCTGAAACTCCAGATGGGGTTGCATCGCCCGGAAGCGTCGCTGAAGCTCCAGAGGGGGTTGCGTCGTCCGAAAGCGTCGCTGAAGCTCCAGAGGGGGTTGCATCGTCCGGAAGCGTCGCTAAAACTCTAGAGGGGGTTGCGTCGTCCGGAAGCGTCACTGAAACTCCAGAGGGGTTGCGTCGCTCGAAAGCGTCGCTGAAGCTCTAGAGCGGGTTGCATCGCCCGGAAGTGTCGCTGAAGCTCCAGAGGGGGTTGCGTCGTCCGGAAGCGTCGCTGAATCTCCAGAGGGGGTTCCTTCGTCCGGAAGCGTCGCTGAAGCTCTAGAGGGGGTTGCGTCGTCTGGAAGCGTCGCTGAAGCTCCAGAGGGGGTTGCGTCGTCCGGAAGCGTCGCTGAAGCTCCAGAGGAGGTTGCGTCGTCCGGAAGCGTCGCTGAAGCTCCAGAGGGGGTTGCGTCGGCCGGAAGAATCGCTGAAACTCCAGAGGGGGTTGCATCGCTCGAAAGCGTCGCTGAAGCTCCAGAGCTGGTTGCGTCGTCTGGAAGCGTCGCTAAAGCTCCAAAGGGGGTTGCGTCGCCTGGAAGCGTCGTTGAAGCTCCAGAGGGGGGTGCGTCAACCAGAAGCGTCGCTGAAACTCTAGAGGGGGTTGCATCTCCCGAAAGCGTCGCTGAAGCTCTAGAGGGGGTTGCGTCGCCCGGAAGCGTCGCTGAAGCTCCAGAGGGGGTTGCATCGTCTGGAAGCGTCGCTGAAAGCTCTAGAGGGGGTTGCGTCGACCGGAAGCGTCGCTGAAACTCTAGAGGGGGTTGCGTTGCCTGGAAGCGTCGCTGAAGCTCCAGAGGGGGTTGCGTCGTCCGAAAGTGTCGCTGATGCTCCAGAGGGGGTTGTGTCGACTGAAAGCATCGCTGAACCTCCAGAGGGGGTTGCGTCGGTCGGAAGCGTTGCTGAAGCTCTAGAGGGGGTTGTGTCGGCCGAAAGCATCGCTGAAACTCCAGAGGAGGTTGCGTCGGCTGGAAGCGTCGCTGAGACTCTAGAGGAGGTTGCATGGGCCGGAAGACTCTTGCTGAGAAACAAGAGGTGAAGCAAGTGGGAGTTGATGTTGAGTTGCTCAAAGATTCACAGACTGATGTTGTAGTAGATACTCATGAAACTCCTGAGACTCTTGCTGAGAAACCAGAGGTGAAGCAAGTGGGAGTTGAGGTTGAGTTGCTCAAAGATTCACAGAGTGATGTTGTAGCGGATACTCAAGAAACTCCTGAGACTCTTGCTGAGAAACCAGAGGTGAAGCAAGTGGTAGTTGAGGTTGAGTTGCTCAAAGATTCACAGAGTGATGTTGTAGCGGATACTCAAGAAACTCCTGAGGCTCTTGCTGAGAAACCAGAGGTGAAGCAAGTGGGAGTTGATGTTGAGTTGCTCAAAGATTCACAGAGTGATGTTGTAGCGGATACTCATGAATCTCCTGAGACTCTTGCTGAGAAATCAGAGGTGAAGCAAGTGGGAGTTGAGGTTGAGTTGCTGAAAGATTCACATAGTGATGTTGTAGCAGATACTCAAGAAACTCCTGAGACTCGTGCTGTTGGCGAGGAACCCGGTCTATCATTCAAAACACAGAAGGCGATACCATTTCACTCGGAGGTTAGTTGAAGATGGTGATGTGTTTTGAGAAGATAGAGGGTGGAAAGAATCCAGTAAACATGTTGACAAAATGTGTTGATGTTGGAATATTGAGGTTGTGCAAAACCTCAATTGATATGGTGCAGTGAAGATGCTCATGGTCGTTTAAGAGTGAAATTCTTGGTTGACTAGATCAGTATCCAAGTGGGAGAATTGTTAGGCTATGGACCCTGATACTTATTTATAGCTTGGTCAACGGTTATATCCGGTAAAGCTATAGTTGGTAAAGCTATATATAGTAAAGCTATATATGGTAAAGCTATATCCGGTAAAACTATATATGGTAAATAGATATATATAGTAGATGGCTAAATCTGGTAAAGCTATATATAGTAAACTAAACCATATATATATCTGGTCCAGTAGAGCTTTGAAAATGTACTTTTCTATTCTCTGTACTCTCTCTCTTGTTGTACATACCTGAAGTCATCAATACAAAATTCTTTTAGCCAGAGTTCTCCTTGCAACTTTTCTCTATCCTTTTTCTTTGTGTTCATCTAGATCGAGCGTGTGCGTTGTTGTGCGATCCTAACAACTGGTATCGATCCTAACAAGAGTTTCCCTTCATACAGCTCGAATCATTCTCAGATGCCCCGACGAGAGAGAGGCATCCTTTCCTTCTTTGTTGGGTTGGTTCACGCACAAACGAGCACCGGCCGCAATAGCAGGGAACTATGACCAATATAGTCAGTCACTTAGCTACATCTGCACGCAAAAGGAATGTGGTTCTGGTTGAGGCTTTCTTTCCTTTATTAGTAAAGGGGGCGTGGGACGTTCGCGGAGTCCGTGCCTTACGTACCACCACGGGACTGTTCGTTCTTTTTTGGATCCCGCTCCTAAACATAAGGGATAGGGGGAAGGTGACCGGGCCTATCATATCAAAAGGGTTGTCGAAAGAGAACCCGACTACCTATTTCATTCGAGGTTCTGGGGCGGGGTCTGATTCCCGACTTTTGGATAACAAGAAGGCGAGCTGATCTGCTTTGATTTAGGAAAAAGCCCAGTAAGCCACCAACTCGGTGCAGGTCACGTGACCTACAACTTGGCCTTTGCTTTTTGAGGTTGACTCTACCCACATCTCTATGTGCCCGGAGCACTTCCATATGGAGAAAGATAGGCTTACCATGTTCCATCAATAGCACCTAACCTATGCCGAGTTTGGCGGACCGTGCTCCACCCCGGTGAACTTATGCGGTTTCGACGTACCCAGAGGCCAGAGGCAAATCCGTTCACGGTCCATAGGACCAAGACCATTCAAAGGTAGGTGGCTCGCCTAGAACAGTCATCTTTGACTGGGCTTACACACATTCGCTCACTTACGTTGTCCCCCCTCAGCTTACCCTAGCCACGGGCCTTTTGCTCTTCTAACGTAAGCTACAAGGCTTCACACCAAGTCTTCACTGACATAATACGCATGCTTAAGTAGGGTCAGGCGTAATCGTTGTTGCCTGATGGGAACTTCCCCCATATTGCTATCAATGTCTTCATGTCGCACGACCTCTTAACATTACACAACTGAATCCCCAATCCTTTGCTTGTTGTGCAGTGACAGTACCAATATCCACTAATCATTGTTTCCAGATACGGTTGCCGGTTGACATCTCTTCTAATTCGTCGATACAAGAAGCAAATTGTCGTGTGAAGGAATCAATATCACGACATAAGCCAAGAGGAAGATCTTGTGCCACTCCACCTGGTCGTATGAAACTGGCATGCATCCTGGCTCCCGAGACTCTTTCATAGAATTCCAATAATTTCTCCTGTTCCTCAAAAGCCCACAGGAACGGAGTTGATGCTCCCACATCCATAGCATGAGTAGTTAAAGCAAGTGAATGATTTGAAATTCGAGTGATTTCACGGAATAACACTCGTATATATTGAGCTCGTAATGGTACCTCGCAATTCAAAAGTCTCTCTACAGCTGAAGAATGAGCGTGTTCTTAGGCCATCGTAGAAACATAGATAGGGTTGACGACGGAACGAACAACGAAACTTAACGACAGCTTTTTCGTACACGTTCACTTGCATCACATACACAAGTGCTCTCTGAACCGTGTAATAAGGCCACCCATAACACGACTCTCCCACTTAAGTTACCTTAGCCCCAAGCCATGTCAATTATATTGGAAAAAGAAAGAGAAGCGTAACGTAACAAAAGGTATTGAAAGCGATTCCTTCGCCCTTCTTACGAATCCCCCCAGTTTCAAAAGCCTATCCCGCCTTTTGTACTTCTCGCTTTTTTAGCTTATGCAATAGAAAGAAGGTCTTATTCAAACCTGCTTGCAGAAATGAATGGATTAGAAGGAGGCTGGGTTCGATTTCTGGGCCGGGCGGGAGGTGAAGGCCATAAGAGAAGATTCCCCGGTAAGGAAGAGAAGAAAAGGGTGTTGTCATCTAGATCGACCTCTTTACCGAGGCATTGTAAATCCAGACCGGGAGAATCAATGGCGCCATTTAGCCCTTCGTTTCGCCAACAAAGAAGTCATCTTTGACGATTTACCTACCATTCCTTCTTTGCCGAGCCGCCTCTCTTCGTCATTCGAAGTACTACCTCTGCCTTCCCTTTCGAGAACAAACCCATCTCCTTTTCCAATTCCAATAAAAACAAAGAGAAATACCATAAAGCTTCGTCTCTAATTTTGCTGGCCCCGGGGGAGTTTACTGACCCATTCTTCAGTCTCCCGCACAGCCTCAGTGTGCGACTCCGTATGAGGACCTCTTTCCCTTCTGCGCACTCTCTGTTCACACGGTTCTCAAAGCAGAGGAGGAAGGGCAGCTGGTACCACGAGCCCTCTGTCCCACACATCTATCCAGAAGCAAGTGTAGTTCACCGGTTCCACCGAATGCTCCTATCTCTGTCAAAGATCATGTGAGTGTGCAGTTATGCTTCGGATGCTTCGCCATAGAATAGATCAACCCAGTTAGTTCCCGTTCTTTTTCGGTGCACTCGCTTTATATCTCCGACACACAAGGGGAAGGATGCGGTGGGAAGAAAGCAGCCCTAGCCTCTGTCCGGCCGATCATTCCGCTGGCATCTTGCATTCACGCCTCCGTTTGACTGCCGCTCGAGGATGTAGTTGTAGATACGTGAGTCTTAGTGGGTCGTTGGCTCCACCTCTTATCTCCTTTGCGGACATGTTGTTGTCGTCGCCACATTCCATATGTCACTTACTCATCTCTACCTCGCTGCGGGTCAGCACCTCCGAAAGAAAGGGAGGACTTCATTCAGTGACTCCGCGATCGCCCTCTAAACGATCAGAATAAGGTAAAGCTTTAAGATAAGTTTTGTACTCTATTAATTTCTCAGTCCCTCTAGTCGGGTGGGCTAGGCCGGGCTTTCGATCGGATCCCCCTAAAAACCGTACGTGCGAGTCTCCCCGCATGAGGCTCACGCCATTCGAGGTGGCCCAGCATTCATTCGCAAATCAATCTTGTAGTGAAATTGAGACTGCTTGACCTCGGAAGCTAATTCGCGTGTAGGCATCGCTCTGTTTGTCATACCGTTGACTCGAGATCTATTCATTGAATTGACTTTAGGCTCGCTCCCTCCCTCTTTTTTCAAGAATTGATGCACTTCCCTTTACTTCATAGGTCCTTTGATTGATAATAGGGGAAAAGCCTTTGATTTCCGTCAAATGACCCGGCCTACCCTGGCTCTTCCACCGTCCGGGCTACCTTTTCTGCCTATGCTATGCTCCCCCAGCGCAGGCCTACCACGCTTCGCGCCTGCGGCGTTTTCGCCAGACGGTCTTTGCCAGTAGTGCCATCCTCCCTGCTGGCTGTATGGGCAGGTTGCCCCTCGCTGCTGCGTTCTGTTAGGCTATGGATTATAGGAACAAATGTAGTTGAATGAGACTGCAGGCGGGTTACACGTTCCACTATGCCGAGATGTGAGTGAGGTGCAGGTGGTGATGATCACCCTAGGGTATGCGCTGGAGCCCTTGACAGGCACTCCAGGACCTGCCAACGCTCATGAAAACCCGGGTCGGTCCTCCTACGACCAGAGGTGTGGATAACGAGGCGACCTTCACAACCTTCTCCCTTCTGTCCCTATCTTGTAGTAAGGTAGGGCGGTTCGCTTGAGTAGCTCAACCGCCCCTTAGCCAGATGTTCATGACGCGCTACGGAGGGAACCTCCACCATGTCGGGGGACCAAGTAGGGCATAGCTAGCGGCATAGGAGCCGACTCGGCGTCAGCGGCTTCGTGCCGCACTGGAGTAATTCAATATGTGGTTCCGCATGTTCCACCACTTCTCCGTTCATTTCCAATACTGATCGTGAAACACCATGAGCAGCAGGATGTTGAGGTCTGGAATTCGAAGTGAAATTTGTTATTTGCCTCTTACTAGTCGTCATGGGAAAGAAAGGCAGAAAGAAGAAAGATATTATTCCCTCTAAGCTTGCGTGATAGCTCTACCAGGCATGGTGCTGGCGTGCAAGCGAAGCACTATTGGCGGCAATAAATAGCTCACTGAGCGATGATTGATTCAGTCCCGACCTATGAAAGCAGAAGGAAGGCAGTGCCCTCGATTGTTCCAGAGAAAAGGATCATGGTGCACCAAAACCGTGACATCCAGCAACAGCATCTCCTTGCATGCGAGAGACAACTATGCCAGCCGTTATTCTCAACACTGTTATGAAAGAAAGAAAGAAAGAAAGTAGTAGACTCCCTAATGAGGGATTTTAGGAGATTAGAGTGATCTTTTCTCTCCTCCACCCATCCACGGGTTCAGTATCCATCTCCACAGATATTTTCTGATAGCGAGACATAACTCTGCCTACGACATTGGAATCTCTTTATGACATTTCCAGAAAGTGAACGGACAGCAGCCCTTCCCCCTTCTCACAATGTTACCGAACTTGCTAAAGAATCAAACAAAGTGTGAATGGAACTTAGAAGTGCTTCATGGGGTCGGCGTGGGGAACTTCCACCGGTTCTGGAGCCAGCGGGTTCTGTGAATGAACTCCCTCTTACGGTTAAAAAAGAAAGTAGTTAACCATCTCGAAGAAATCCAAAGTACGACCAAACTGAGAGTGAGTAGCATAAAGTCAAGAAAGATAGATTTGTGAATGAGAAAGATTTTCTATCTTCATAATAGGAATCCATTGGATTATTTCAAAATGGCTCATTAGGACTGTGTGCAGTTACACTAACCTGGTCTACGGGTGAGGTTCCAGCGGGACCCACTTCTTTAGCTGTAGTAAGTACTTCTGTTTTAGTAAGTTCGGAAAACTTCAGTCTTGTCCCATCATGCCCCACATGACTCTCCGAACAATAGAGTCCTTTCCCACTATTTGCCTTCAGGATCTGAAGAGTTTCCTGATGATGCACAATAAAAGATCTATTATATATATAAGTGAAAAACATAATCTCGGACCGAGTAAAACAACAAACTTGATAAAAACTGGGTTCTCTCGCCCGAATTGGAGACAAAATGAAAAGCTTGCATTTTCTTTGATTTCTTCTTTGACTGCTCTGCTCACCCCCAAAAATGAAGAAAGACTTGTCGGAGCCGGGTTGGTTGGTCCGAAAAGGATAGGAGAAGGGGAAGGGAAGAGGTTGAGGATAATGAAGGAAGCAGAGGGGAAGGAGAAGGAATCGAGAGTCTTCTTTTACAGTTAGTTCCGGAGAGAGAGTCCATGAATTAGCCGCTTTACCTCGTGAAATCAGGGAAGGGAAGTAGTTATTGATAATTCTTCTTCTTGAGTATTGATCTTTTATAGTGAAGGGAGAGGAAACGAACAACAAGAATTGCTGGGAGTAGATAGAGGTTCAGTAGTTCAGTCGAATGAATCGAGCTTCAGTCTTTACTTGATGAATAAGGAGGTTCAGGAGCGAAGTCGGCCGGCCAGCCAGTTCCTTCCAACCTAGCCAGTTCCTTCCCTTCCTATTCTGTCTCATTCTTGCTTCTTTCTTACAGGAGAGTAAAAGAGTGAGTTCAGTAGTTCAGGATCATGCATGCATCTTTCTTCTTCTTTTACAGTGAATAAATAGGAAAAGAAAAGGAGAGGAGGAGGTTAGAGTTCAAGAAGGATTGAAGGCGAGAAGCCTATGTTACCTCGTTCAAGAAGGAAAAGGTGAATGAGTGAAAGAAAGCAAGAAGGTTACGGTCAATGAGCTTGACCTTTCTTCCAGCTTACCTATGTTACCTGGTTCGTGAAGTAGTGAATGAGCGAAGCTGTTCAACCGACAGGTGAATGAGTTTACTGTGATAGAATAACTCATAATAACAACAGAAAGAATTAAGTAAGGATCCACCAGAGAAGAGACCGTAAAATAGCTTTACCTCGTTCAATCTGTCTCATTCATCTTGAGTTGAGGAGAAAAGAGAAGCGAAAGAATGAATCTTGCCTGCCAGAGTCTTTCCCTTGTTCAAGAGTGAAAGCAAGCAAAGCCAGCCAGTTCCGGTTCAGGAGTGAAGGAGAAGGAATAAGGAGTTTCGAATTGACTGACAGTTCAAGATCAGATCAAGAATTAATAAGGAGTGGTTACAGGAGAGGAAAAGAGTGTTTGAAGGAATCTTGCTTGAGTTGAGGATTGACTTCCTAACTAATTACCTTATATTTGAGTGAAAGAAGTCAAAGGTTTTCTGTTTCGGCTTTGTTTACTGTTCGTGTTTGAATAAATAGGTTCAGTAGTGATTGAGTTTAATCTGGTACAGTAGTTCAATCTGGTTCCGGTGAAGAACTATCTCTTTTCTTTCCTTTCCGGTAAGCTAAGCGTCTTCATTTATTCTTGTTTCCTCTTGACTTCCTGTTCCGTCTCATTCATAAGGAGTCTCCCTTCTTGTAAACTCGGATAGGAAAAGGTTTAAGCCTTGACTTCCTGGGTAGTCTCATTCTTGCTTGCTTGTTGAGTGTCTACCTTCTTTCATTCTCGTCAGGTTCTGGTTCCGGGTCAGGTGCTGGTTCCCGTTCAGGTTCAGGAGCGAAGCAGTGAAACCTTAAGGGGAGGTGACATTACATACAGGAAGCTCAAATACTCTCTTAGAAGTTACCTCGGGAGCAAGCAACAAGCAAGCCAGCAAACAACATGCATTACATACTAAAGAGGTCAAGCTAACCCAACCTGACGAGAAAGAAAGCAAGTAGCAGGCAAGCAACCAAGTAAGCAACAACAACATATTCAATTCATTACACGGGAAGGAGTCAAGTTAACCTAACCTGACGAGAAAGAAAGCAAGCAGTAGGCAAGCTCTAGCTAGTCATGAACAAGAACTAACTACAAGAAATCTGATTAACTACGTACGGAAAGCTCAAGCTGACGTGACGAACACAACAACTATATTTAGATTACAGAAGGGTAAAGCTGACCTGACGTGACGAGAAAGAACAAGAGAAGATATTCATTACATACAGAACAGAAAGAGAAGCTGCTCACTCACTCACCTATAGCTGCTATAGAGAAAGCAACCAAGCAAGACAGACAAGAAGATTCATTACATACGGAAAGGTAGTAAAGCTAATCTAACGTCAAGAAGAATTGCGGATACATTACTACGGAAGGTTCATTCAAGCTTACCTGACAAGAAGAAGAGCATTAGACATTACAGAAAGGTCAGTCAAGCACCAGCTATTCCGGAAGAACACCATTTCCATTACAGAAAGGTAAAGCTACAGCTATTACAGAACTACACCATTTCCATTACAGAAAGGTAAAGCTACAACTATTTCGGAAGAACAAGATTTAGATTCCAGAAGGGGGTCAAGTTACAGCTATTCCGGAAGAACAAGATTTCCATTACAGAAAGGGGTAAAGCTCCAGCTATTATGGAAGAACAACATTTTACATTACGGAAAGGTCAAGGCTGGCTAATCTAACGGCTAGAACAAGAACAACAAGAACAACATTTACTACATTACAAAAGCAAGAAGGTCAAGGTCAAGAGGAAGAAGGTCAAGAGCAAGAGCAAGAAGGTCAAGGTCAAGCTACTAACCTGTCAAGAACTTAATTTACATTACGAAAGGTTCAAGCTTTAGCTATTCTAGAACAACAAGAAGAAGAACATTTACAGGAAGGTTCTCAAGTTCTAGCTAGTCATGAGCAAGACAAACACCAACATTTACAGAAAGGTAAAGTAATCTAACGTGACGAACAAGACAACAACAAGACAAGATGAATAACATACGGAAAGAGAAGCAGCTGCTCACTCACCTATCGAGCAAGCAACCAAGACAGACAACAAACAACATTCTAATTACTACGGAAGGGTAAAACTAATCTCTACTAATCTAACATCAAGAAGAACTACTGATACAGAAATTACTACAGAAGGGTCGTCAAGCTAACCTTATGTCTATAACAGCAACAAGAAGATTAATTACAGGGAGGTAAAGTAACCTGCCGAGGAGAAGAACAGCATCATCATCATCAATCAATCAGAATTACTACAAGCAAAAGAAGGGTAATGCTAATCTGACGTCAAGAGGAGCTGCGGATACACAAATTACTACGGAAGGGTAAAGCTTACCTGACGTCTCAAGAGTAGCTACATTTCCATTACGGAAGGGTAACGTTTCTCTCTGGTCAAGAAGAGCTACATTTCCATTACAGCAGGGTAAAGCTCTAGCTTGTGACGAAGGAAGAACAAGATTTCCATTACGACCGGGTAAAGTTCTAGCTAGTCATGAAAGAACAACAACGTTTACATTACGTAGGGGTAGTAAAGCTTACCTCTGGTCAAGAAGAACTACGGATACATTATGGGCAAGAAGGACAAGTCTTCTGACGTGCCCCGAACAACAACAATAACAACAGTTACATTACGATCGGGTAAAGCTCTAGCTATTCAAGAGCAAGAGCTACATTTCCATTACAGAAAAGAAGGTCAAGTTACTAACCTTTAAAAGAAGGTCAAGTTATAACCTTTAAAAGAAGAAGGGAAGGGTAAAGTTACTAACCTGGCGAAAGAAGAAGGTCAAGTTAAGTTACTAACCTTTAAAAGAGAAGACAACAACAACATTACAGGAAAGTCAGGTCAAGTTACTACCTTGACGAAGAGAAGACCAATAACAACATTTACAGTAAGGAAGGTCAAGCTCTAGCTAGTCTAGAACAACTCCAATCATTACATACTACAGAAAGTTGAAGTGAAACTCTATTCATGAGAAAGCAAGAGAAAGAACAAGAAAGTAAACAAACAACAACATTCATTCCAAGCAAGCCTCGTAAAGGTTAACTCTATTACAAATAGAAATAGAATAAGGAATAGTGATATATATCTCTCCCCCCTTGACCACTTACAATATTTCTTTGTGATTCGAGATTTCTTTGTGATTGAAAAAGGACTAAATATTGATTGATGAATTAGAGTGAACTGTCAAACTAGACTAAAGCCAAGGAGTTTACGGTGTTTGAACTGCATAAGAGGAACGAATAGTTTTTGTTTCAAGACTCAAGAGCAAAGGCTTAAGCAAGATGCGTGAACTCTTTCTTTCCCCTGTCCCGTAACCAGATGGAGAATTTGTATTCTTTGTTTGCTTTAACTATATGTATTCTTTGCTTTAACAGTGAAAGTCTTCTTTAAGGAAAGCTTGGTATTTGTTATTCTGTCTGGCAGCTTCGCACTTTAGCTTAGCTTTTGTCTCCCTAACTCTTTCCTTCACCGGTTGTCCTCTCTCTCTGGCCGTAACCTCTTTCTTCGTAGGATTTAACGTAACTAACTACTCTCTCTGCTTATTGGTCTCTAACTGACTCATTATAGACTCAACGCCTCTTTCCTTTGTCTGTCCCTTCTTGAACAGTGTAAGATGAAGAGGAGGGTCAAGCTCCTCTCCCTCTTGGTCGAGCTGTTTCACTCCTTTCCCTATCGGTCTCGCAGCTTCGCTTATTCGCCTCGTAAACTCGGTCTCACAGCTTTTGCTCCTCTCCCTCTTGGTCGAGTTGCTTTCGCTCCTTCACCTCCCCTGTGGGTAAAGGGGCTTCGCTCATGAACTAGTCTCTGTCTCTATTAGTGGAACCTCGTGAACGGGGCTTTAGCTATTCTAGAACAAGAAAAAGCTGTCTTCAACTTGATGACTAACTTGACTGAGAACTAACTAACTACTCTTTACAATCAATCCCGTATTTGTGTTCTTCCGCAATCCTAAGGCTCCACAGTAAGCTCTCATCGGGTATTTCAACTGACACTGAAGAGGATCAGTGAAGGTAAGCTGATTCCGCTATCCTTGGAACAAGTAATCTACTCCTTAACTCTCTTTGTAATTATTCTGAACTCTTTTCATTCTCTTTAACTAACTCTCTTTCACCTGACCTGGATGGAAAACTATTAACTCTTCTTTCACCTGCTGCCTTGTAACCACTAGAAGAAGGAAGAAGTGTCTTCGCTCCGATCGATTGATTCCTAGCTAGTTCGTTCGTTCGTTCACTCCGTCCGTAACCTATCTTTTGCTTATTCTGAATTCCTTTCCAGTGGAGACTAAAAGGAAAGCAAAGATTAATCTAATCAGACTTGCTTGCCAGGAAGCTACTTACTCTCTCTCCTGATTGAAGAAGGGGTAAAGAAAGACTACTGCACTTGATCTGCTTGCTGCTCTTCCTGCCCTCTCCTCTCCAATCTAATCTCTTCCTGCCTTCTCCTCTCCAATTACAACAAGGGTAACTACAACAGGGGTTGAACTAGCTCCCTCACTGGTATTACCCGAGCTAAGCTACTTCATTCAATCCAGAGGAAAGCTCTTACCTAACCTACTTCACTTCACTCATGAAATCCGAAAGTTCTATTCTATTCCATTGCTGTAACCTTAATACTCTGTCTATTCGATATTACCGAGTATATTGTTAGTTACCTTTCTTTGTTAGTTATAGAGTTTAGTTACCTTTTTAGTTAGTATATTAAACAACAACAAAGCAAAGAAAGACTGACTAAAGCTGAACCTTAAACCTAAAGAACAAGTAATAAAGCCAGAAGAGAGTTCGTTTCTTGGTTTCTAGTCTTTAAAAGGAAAGGGGGTTAGAAGCTATCCTTTCTTATCTTCTTTCTTTACATTCTCTTTATTAATTAACTCGCATATGAAATACTTGCCCTATGCGCTTCTTTCTTTACAGTCTTTGTTTGAAGGGAGACTAAGAAACGGATTGAACTCTGTAATAGGTGTTTGTTTACGAACTTAACTACTGAACCAACAAGCTAAAGACTGTAGGAAGAGAAGATGAATTCATTCTCCTGTACGTTCTTTCCAGTTAAAGACTAGTTTTAGGAAGAAGAGTAAAGACTGTGAACCAACCAACTACTTATTCATTCATTCAATCCTCAAGCAAGAGAAGAAGAAGAAAGAGAAGGAGGCGGGCGGACTAAAGAACCATTAATTCGTTCCATTCCCCTTGGTCGTTCTTTACTTGTTAGGTAATATATCTAATAGAAAGAATGGTTTACGGACGTAGGGAAGAAGTAGGTGTAAACTACTGATACTGAGACTTCCTTCAAGTCAAGACTAAAGAGAGTTAGTTTACTGTCTATGAATAACTAGTCTAACTGCTTGCCTTAATAAGCTATAATGTTTCATTTAAGACTCTCCTTCACCTCTCCTACTGATTGATTGACTGAGCGTTCACTCTTTCTTTCCCCTGCCTTTGATGATTAACTTTCTACTCTTTGTTTGTCACTGTCAAAGTATTCTGCTGTTATTTGACTCTTCTTTTCTTGTCTGTCTGCTTCACGCCTTACCTTAGCTTTTGTCTTCTACTCACTGTAAGATCAAGCATTCAAGTTGTTCACTCCTATTCCTATGTTCTTCATTCATTCATTCTTTCTCCTTAACTAACTAACTACTTTGCTACTAACTAACTACTTTCTGACGACTGAAGTACTTGCTCTGATTTCACTCCTCGTCGGTAAAGGGTAAAGAAAAGGATGGATATGGGGCTTCTTTCTTTGCTTCTGCTTTCTTGATTGAAGAGTAAGCGCGTAAACTAAGACTGAACGAAAGATTCATGATCCTATCCTGATTGAACGAGGGTTGAACTATCTCTTTGAGAGAACGAGGTTCTAATAGGTCTTTCTTTGTTTCTTTCTTTAAGTCAGGTTGTTTAAGGAAAGATGAATGAGAGAGACGAAACCATTTTATCCTCTACCTATTTTTAGGGCTATTTCTCAGGTAATTCGAAAGAGACTGAGCTACTTCACCTTCAAGCAACAAGAATGAGACTGATGGAACGAGGTAAAGCTATGGGACTAAACAAACTAACTAACTACTCTGTATTACAACAATTCTATTCGAAATTAGAAGAAGGGAGACTGAATCCGTATTATCCTTTCTTTACTTTACAGTGGATGAATGAGCCGGACCAGGAAGAGAAGCTCCTTACCGTGATGGAACTCGATCTACTCTCTCTGTCTTGAACAAGGTCAAGCTAGTTTCATTCTCCTGCTTGCCCCGGCCTGCGCCTTCTCCTTCTTCGAAATTCGATTCTAAATAATCAGGCCGAATGATTCGCCACAAAAGTTTCGAAAAATGTTGACCGTGACTTGGTTTTTTTAGCACGTACTTCAAACGTCCCAGATTAAGGTTTCCGAATTAGGGTCTCGATTTTAAGCACTCTCTCACTGTTTTATGCACTTCGTTTCTTCGAAATTCTATTCTAAATCTTCCGGCCTAAAGATTCCCCTACAAAAGTTTTGAAAAACGTCAACCATGACTCGGTTATTTTAGCACGTACTTCAAACGTCCCAGATTAAGGTTTCCAAATTAGGGTCTCGATTTTAAGCACTCTTTCACTGTTTTATGCACTCTGTTTCTTTAAAATTCTATTCTAAATCATCTGGCCTAATGATTCCAAACAAAAGTTTCGAAAATCTTCTTCCGTGACTCTGTTATTTTAGCACGTACTTCAAACATCCCAGATTAAGGTTTATGACTTAGGGTCTCGATTTTAAGCACTCTTTTACTTTTTTATGCTTCCGTTTCTTCGAAATTCTATTCTAAATCATCTGGCCTAATGATTCACCACAAAACTTTCAAAAATCGTCGAACCGTGACTCATTTTTTTAGCACGGACTTCAAACGTCCCAGATTAGGGTTTCTTAATTAGGGTCTCGATTTTAAGCATTCTTTTACTGTTTTAAGCACTCCGTTTCTTTGAAATTCTATTCTAAATCATCCGGCCTAATGATTCCCAACAAAAATTCGAAAAACGTCGTCCGTGACTATTTTTTTAGCACGTACTTCAAACGTCCCAGATTAAGGTTTCCGAATTAGGGTCTCGATTTTAAGCACTCTTTTACTGTTTATGCTCTCCGTTTCTTCGAAATTCTATTCCAAATGATCAGGCCTAATGATTCGCAACAAAAGTTTCAAAAATCGTCGAACTGTGACTCATTTTTTTAGCACGGACTTCAAACGTCCCAGATTAGGGTTTCTAAATTAGGGTCTCGATTTTAAGCACTCTTTTACTGTTTTAAGCACTCCGTTTCTTCAAAATTCTATTCTAAATCATCCGACCTAATGATTCCGAACAAAAGTTTTGAAAAACGTCGTTCGTGACTCTGTTTTTTTACCACGTACTTTAAACGTCCCAGATTAAGGTTTCCGAATTACGGTCTCGATTTTAAGCACTCTTTTACTGTTTTATGCTCTCCGTTTCTTCGAAATTCAATTCTAAATAATCAGGCCGAATGATTCGCCAACAAAGTTTCGAAAAATGTTGACCGTGACTCGGTTTTTTTAGGACGTACTTCAAACGTCCCAGATTAAGGTTTCTGAATTAGGGTCTCGATTTTAAGCACTCTTTCACTGTTTTATGCACTTTGTTTCTTCGAAATTCTATTCTAAATCTTCCGGCCTAAAGATTCTCCAACAAAAGTTTCGAAAAACGTCGACCGTGACACGTTTACTATAGCACGTACTTCAAACGTCCTAGATTAGGGTTTCTGAATTAGGGAATCGATTTTAAGCACTCTTTTACTGTTTTAAGCACTCCGCTTCTTCGAAATTCTATTCTAAATCATCCGGCCTAATGATTCCCAACAAAAGTTTCGAAAAACGTCGTCCGTGAGTCGGTTTTTTTAGCACATAATTCAAACGTCCCAGATTAAGGTTTCCGAATTAGGGTCTCGATTTTAAGCACTCTTTTACTTTTTATGCTCTCCGTTTCTTCAAAATTTAATTCTAAATCATCAGTCATAATGATTCGCCACAAAAGTTTCGAAAAATATCTACCGTGACTCCATTTTTTAGCACGTACTTCAAACGTCCTAGATTAAGGTTTATGAATTAGGGTCTCGATTTTAAGCACTCTTTCACTGTTTTATGCACAGGTTAAGGTGAATGAGCTGATTGATCTTTCTTTCATTTGTTTGTTGAGTCTTTCAAGCTTAATCAAATTCAATCAAAGAGCTACTTCATATGCTTTACCGAAAGAATAGTGAAGCAAGCAGGTAAGCGAAGCCGAGGTTCAGGTTGATTCTTCTTCTTTTCTTACTGTTTCTGGTTCAGGAAATCTTTCTTCTTCTTCTTGGAGTCCAGCTTACCTAGTTCAACCCGAGTGAAAGAGTGAAATCAGGGACAGGTGTAGGATTGAAGGAAGTAGCTCAGGGCGGCATATATAGAGTATAAGGAGCGAAGCGAATCATTCACAGCTCTTTCTTCTCTTCATTTACTGTTCCGGAAGGGAAGGCAATGCAAAGGAAATGGAATTGCGAGATGAGAAGAGGCGCGGCTCGACTGTAAAGGAAAGGATCGGGGAAGGCTTTCTCTTGCTTTCGGCTTGACTGACTTCCTGTTCCGGATTGAACTGTAAGGGATAGGTTCTGGAGAAAGAAGAAATAGGTAGGTGTAGGAGAAAGAAGAAATAGGAGAGAAGTTCGTTCATTCACTTCTCTTTCTTGCTTGAATTAGTTTCGTCTTGACTTTCATTTTCTTCTCCCTATATTCTTTCCTTCCTTCATTTATTCTTGAATTGTAATGTAAAGGCTATTAGTGGGATAGGTTCCGGAGTTCTTTCTCTTTTTTCTTATTCTTTGATAAAGGTAAAGTCGAATTAATCTTGTCTTGCTTCAGTCTTTGTTTACAGTTCAATTAGGGACAAGTGAAGGAGCCAACTCGACCATAAATAATACGTTCAGGAGTGAGACCTACAGTCAAGTAAATGAAGACGCGGCTTTCCCTTGTTTACTGTTCAAGAATAACTCACAAGAAGAAGAATTAAGGATCTTGATCAGAGTCAAATAGTTCAACCCTTGGTTACAGGCAGGAGAGTCAAAGAGTGAAAGACAAGAAAGGATCAAGATCAGTGAAATTAGGGACAAGTGATTGAGTTCTGTTCGTAACGTAAACTCTCATGAATAAGGAGTCGTTATAGTTCATTCAATCAAAGAGCTACTTCACCTATTTGTTCAAGAAGCTCGAGACAAATACAATACATTCTGACTGACTCTCATCTTCTTCTCATCCAGCCTATTTACCGAGTTCAATAATCATCCTCCTCTTTATCTCGTTTAATCAGTCAAAGGTTCAGGATAATTCTTGAAAACCTCTTTGATCCTCGGGTTAAGATCTTCGTTTTCACAAGGTCATCCCTATACACAAGGTCATCCCTATACACTTGGTACCAATCTTCTAACCCCTCGAGACTTTCTAAGACTGAACTTTGGTTTCCCCTATTTCGGACTAAGGCAATTTCCTGAAATTGATCCATATTAGATTGCCTACATATGCAAGGTTCTTCATCTTTCTTCATCACGTAAGCACACGCAGTTCCACATCCACCCTTTGTCTAATTTCACATCCCTCGTTCTCCCCTCCCGCTCCGGTAATCCTGCCCTCATCTTTTTCGTGGTCGTATGCTTTGAGGCATCTTTTGCTTTGAGTCCTGCATGAAAAGGGTCTCCACTCTCCTCAGGGGATTCCTTGACTACCATAATAGCGAGACTGTAAAGAAAGGACAGTAAAATAGCGAGATCGAGTGAAGCTACTGAAACTGAATATGCTTTACCGAATGAAAGAGTGAAATCTGGTTCAGGTGAATGAGCAAATCTTTCGTCTTTCTTCGTTTACTGTTCAAGAAAAGAGAACGAATGAATAGAATATGCTTTTGACCTTCTTTACTGTTAAAGAATATAGGTTAATGGGAAGGAGAAAGAATCAATCAATAGGGAGAGGAGAGAAGCAACTTTACCGACAGATGATTGAGCTTGACCTTCTTCTTGACTTACAGTAAACTCTCATTCATCCTTTGTCTTTGATTGAATGAACGAGTAGGTGTTTGTTGTTTGGTCAGGGAATATCGTATAAGGTGTAGGTTCCGGTTCAGGTTCTTCTTCTAGCTTTACCGAGGGAAATCCGTCTGTCTCATTAATAAGGAAAGGAGTCTCCCTGATAGTTGCTTTCGGTTTTCAAAGCGGCTAACTAACTAACTAACTCATTCATTTATTCAAAGACTGTAAACTCTCTTTCCTCTTTAGGCTTTCCAGAGTTTAAGACAGAGTAGAAGTAATAAATAGGGAGTGAATGATCATGAATTGAATATGCTTTCTTTACAGTCGTCTAGTAGTATATATAAGAACAAGAACAGATGGTAATAGATAGGAGGGGCAATGAAATTGCTTTACCGAGTGAGTGTTTGAATCTATAGTTGTAGGTGAATGAGCTTTACCTTCTTCCTTCTCATCCTGCCTATTTATCTCTGTTACTCTTCGGTCATATAGGTTCATGAGTAAGTAGAGTAGATTAGCTCGACTGTCAAGCTGCTAACTCCTTCCTTCCAACCCAGCAAGCAAGAAAGCAAGCAAGGATCAGAGAAAGAATGAATCGTTAGTCTTTCCTTCCGAATTACCTTGTTCAATTAGGGAGAGAGAGTCAAGTCAATTCATTAGTTTACCTCGTCTTTGAGTGTCAACCACTGACCATACTCTTTTTCTTATTGACTAGGGATAGAGGGTTACGAGAAGCTCGACGAGACTGGAGAAGTTTAGCTTTATTTAACCTATTTACCGAGTGAAAGAAATAGTCCATTCATTAGTGTAGAGTTCAAGGATAGCAGTCTCTTAGATTTGAATGTGTATAGCAATATCTAGCCAGCCTTCCGAACAAAGAAGAAGAAGAAGAAATACGAATAGGTTCCATTAGATTAAATAGGTGAAGCAGCCAGAGTTCAATTGAAGTAGCGAAGGGAATACAGGGTTAGGTTCTTCAAATAGCTTGACCTTCTTCTTTTCTTACAGTTTAGGGGTTCAGTAGTTAAGTAGAATGAATCTTGAGTTGAGTCTTTAGTTACAGTTCAAGAATAAATAGGGACAAGTGATTGAGTTCAGTTCGTTCAGTTTCATTCATCTTGCTTGAGTCTTTCTGTTGAGTCTTTCAAAGCTGCTAATGAATTCACTATCTCTTATCTTTTTCAAATAGGTAAAGGAGTGAAGGAGAAAGACAGACTGACTACTATTTACTTACCGAGTGAAAGAAGGTGAAGAAGTAATAGTCCAGGAGTTTACAATTCGTGTTTGAAGGAGAAGGAATAAGGAGTTCAGTTCAGACTCTTCTTTCTTTCATTTGTTTTGTCTAAGCAGAAGAAAGAAGCCGAGGTAGCTCAGGTCATAAAGGGGTAGGTGATTGAGTTCAGTTCTGCAACTCTTGCTTGAGTTTTCACTTACAGTGAGAATGAATCTTGCTTGAGTAAGGAGTGTTTACAGTTCAATCTGGGAAGGAAGAAGGTCATATCGGTTCGGGAGCTGATCATACAGACAGCCTATTTCCCCTCTTTACTGTTCTACAATAACCGCATAGCACAAAGAGTGAAGGATCATTAATGGTGCCGAGGTTCATGAGTTCAGTTCTACAACTCTTTCTTTCTTTCTTCTTTACAGGAGTGAAAGGAGAAGAGACCTGACCATATGTCTTGTTCAGTCTCAGTCATAAGGAGTTTAGGCTCGCCCTTCTTTACTGTTCACAAGAGAACGAGGTTACTGTTCCAGAATTAATAGGAAAAGGAGCAACTAAACCAATACAAGAAAATCAGGAAGGAGGAAGGAGCTCACACACTTGACTTTGATTTAAAGAATAAGAGGAGCAGGGTGAAGGAATGAATGAATCTTGACTCTACCTTCAATCAAAGAAAGTACAGTATAAGTTCGTTTACGGTTCCGTCATTCATTTACTTACTCTACTGTAAAGAAAGAAAGCAACTAATTAATCTTTAGTTGTTACAGTCTGAACTTAATTAATAAGCAGCAGAAAGAGAAGTAAGTAGTTGTTCATCAGTTTACTGTTTAAGAAGGGAGGGGATGGAAGGAGTTGTTCTGTCTCATTCTTTTTTTAATGGTTAGTTAGTCTTTGTTTCAATGAAGTAATAGCAACAAGTATAAGGTCCGAGAAGAAATCCTTTCTATTCTTCAATCTCAATCAAGTAATAATATTGGTTCAGGCTCAGTAGTGAAGGGTTGTTGTTCAGTCAGTCTTTCAAAGACAGTAAACACTCTGGCTGACTAGCTTGCTTTAGTCTTTCCTTTCAGTATCAGTATCAATAGTTTACCTACTTCTTCCCTCAATCCGTAAACTATTCTTTCTATACCTATTGAGTATAAGAATAAAGGGAATGAATTAATTGTTCTTTAGTCTACCTGCCTCCTTCTTTCTTCTTGTCTTGCTTGAGGAATAAGTAGTTAAGTTCGTAAACTAACACCTATTACATTTTCAGAGTAAGGGAAAAGGTGAATGAAGCTTTAGTCTGTCTCCCTTCTTTCACAAAGACTGTAAAGAAAGCATAGGGCAAGTATTTCATATGCAAGTTAATTTAATTAATGATCAAGAGAAGAAAGGATAGATAGATAGCTGCTTGTAACCCTCTTTTCTTTTATTCAAAGACAGTAAGAGTAAGTAAGACAATAAACTCTTTGGCTTTTGATAGTCTTTACTTGTTCTTTAGGTTTAAGGTAAGGAATCAGATAATGAATCTTTAGTCAATCTTTCCTTTCTTGTTCAATATACTATCAAGGTAACAAACAAGATACATACTCATAGGGTAACAATATACTCTTCTGGTAACAAACAAGATACAATACATACTTCTAGGGTAACAATATACTAGAAAGGTAACCATATACTCATAAGATAATAGAATAGATGACAGAGTATTAAGGTTCCAGCATTGGAGGAATAAATATAGCTTTTAGATTGAATGAGTGAAGTTAGGTAAGAGCTTTCGGAATGAAGTAGTTGGTGAGGGAGTGCCTTGTTGCAGTTGCCCTTGTTGTTGTTGTATAGAGGTGGGCAGGAGGAGCGGAGTAGTCTTCTTTCTTTCTTGACTTTGTTCTTGCTCAATCAGGAGAGATAGTCAGTCTCTTTCTTGGCAAGTTTGATTAATCCTTCTTTGCTTTCCTTTTCTACTGTAAAGATTCAGAGAATAAGCAAAATATAGGTTGGTTACGACGGCTAACTAGGAATCCGAGCGAGGACACTTCCTGATAGTGGTTCCAAGTCAAGTGAAGGAGTTAAGGAGAATGAGAAGAGGAGTAGAGTCTTTACTTGTGAAAGAATAGGATCATGAATGAGCTTAGCGTTACTTTCTCTTCAGTGTAAGTAGAAAGAACCCCTGAGAGCTTCCTGTAGAGCCTCAGGATTGAATAAGAACACAAATACGGGCCTTCCCTTGTTTGAGACCTGCAGACTGCTTTCTTGTGTTCTCAAATAGCTAAACCACCGTTGACGAGGTTCCACTAATAGAGGTTAAGTAGTTCATGAGCTTAACCCTCTTCTTCTCTTACAGTTCAAGAAGGGACAAAGGGAAGGGACAAAGGAAAGAGGTGTTTGTTGAGTCTAATCATTCAGTCTTAGTTTCTGTACTCTTCAGTCTTGAAAGCGGAAAGAAGTCAAGAAGTCAGCCACATTCTCTATCAATCCTTTCTTTTACCGACAAGTGATTCAAAAGAGACCAGAGAGAGTAGTTAGTTAAGTTCTACATCTATGATGAAGAAACTAGGTTACGGAAAGACAAACGGTGTAAGGAAGTAGTTCATTAAGGAGACAGACAAAACCAAAGCTAAGGGACGAAGCGACCAATCAGATCGAGAAGAAAGAATAACCAATACCAAGCGTTAAGGAAGGAATCAATCCTTTGACAGTTAAAGCTAAAGTAAAGCAAGCACCAAAGAATGAATACTAATTAAATCAACAAGTTACGGAGAAGGGGAAAGAGTTAGTGAGCAGGGAAAAGAAAGAGCGAACGCACGCATCTTGTCTTGCTTAAGCTTTTCTCCTGAGTCTTGAAACAAACAAACCAACCAAACCCAAACACTATTGGTTTCGTCCTGCAGTTACTTTTACTCAACAAAAAAGACTGGAACAAGAGCTTAAAAGAGAGGCCGACAGTTCACTCTAATTCAGCAATATTTTAGTCTTTTTTCAATCAAGTTTTAATCAAGAAATAGAGTAAGTGGTCCGGGAAGATATATCAATATTATTTTATTGTATTTCTATTTGTTCTATGTACGTCAGTTAGCTTTACCTTGTTTGTCTGTAAAGAATGTTGTTGTTTGTCTGGACGTCAGGTAAGCTTTACCTTCCTCCTCTTTAATGTAAATGTTGTTGTTAGAGTTAGAGTTAGAGTTGTTGTTAGAGTTAGAGTTAGAGTTAGAGTTGTTGTTAGAGTTAGAGTTAGAGAGAGTTAGAAGTTAGAGTTAGAGTTAGACGTTAGGGGAGTAGCTTTACCTTCCTCCTCCGTAATGTAAATTGTTCTTGTTGTTGTTGTTGTTGTTAGACGTCATGTTAGGGGAGTAGCTTTTTCTTCCTTTAATGTAAATGTAGTTGTAGTTGTTGTGTTCGTCAGGGGATGAGTTTCGTCTTTCAAGTAGAATCAAAGAAAAGAGACACTCAAATAGTTCAACCCGAGTAAAAGAAGAAGGATTTCATATGCTTTACCTCCTTCAATCAGTCAAAGGTGAATAAGTAGGGATAGGTGAACAATAACTTACGGGAATATGGGTTCGTTCAGTCTCTTTCCTCTTTCGGCTTTCAAAGCAGCTAAGGCAATGGAACTTTACCTTGTTGGAGAGGGGTGAAACCACTCGACCAAAGGGCGAGATCGAAAGGAGAGGGGCAGGATAAAAAACCAAAGCTAAGGAGCGAAGGGAATAGAAGTTAAGGGGCAGGTTCCAGAGTAAGTAGCTCTCCTGTCAGCTAATTCATTTCATATCCCTTCTTTATAGAACAGTAAAGGACAATTCCTCTTTCTTGTCTTGCTTCAGTCTTTCCGTTTATTCAAACACACACAGTAAACTCTCATTCATAAGGAGTTGGGTGTCTACTGTCAAGCTGCTAATGAATGGCCGGACTCTACCTTCTTTCTTTGTTCCGGGTCTGGTTCCGGAGTAAGTAGCTCTCCTGTCAGCTAATTCATTGATTCTTGAACAGTAAAGGAATATCTTCTTCTAGCATTCTGTTCAGGGTCAGGAGTAAATAGATCCACAGAAAGAGTGAAATCAACCACCTATGTTATTTACCGAGGGAAAGAAGGGAATGGAATATCGGGCCAGGTTCCGTCATTCATTTACTCGACTGTAAAGCAGTTAAGGAGTGAAATCGCTCGACCTATAGGGAGAGGAGTTCAATCTGGTTCGTTCCGGTCAGGGTTGAAGGAAGTAGCTCAAGTCATATAGGAAAAGGTTATGGTTCCGGAGTGCAAGGATATTTCATTAATGTTTCGGCTTTCCTTCCTATACATCCTAATTACGGAGTTCAATCTGGTTCGGGGGACAAGAGAGTCCATTCACTCCTCCAGTTTACCTCCTTCCGGTCAGAGAGGGTAAGGAGAAGAGAATGAATAAGGAGTCTCGTCTTTGGTTACTGTTCAATCAGCTCAGGGAATATTGGTTCGTTCAGTCTCATCTTGTCTTATTCTTTGATAAAGGTAAAGTCGAATTCATCTTCTCCTGCTTTAGTCTTTCCTTTATTTTTCAATACATTCATTCATTTCCTCTCTCTTCATATGCTCCCCTGTAAAAAAGATAGGTTCAATTAGGTTCCTTCACTTCTCTTTTATTCTCGTCAGGTTGTTCCGGCGGGATCCTTCATCTTGTTGAGTTGTGAGTCTTGAGTTTCGTCTTTCAAAGCAGCTAAGGAAATGGAATTGTGAGACCATAAAGAAAGAATCGGCGAAGTAGGATCAGGAGTCTCCCTTATAGTTGGTTTCGGCTTTCCTGTCCCTGAATTGATTCTTTCACAGTAAAGGGTGGATAGGTGTGATTGAGTAGCAAGGAATTTACTCTCTAAACACTGTAAAGGTTTCGGGATCAAGAGTAGTGAAAGCAAGAAGGTGGAGGTGAAGTAGCGAAGGGAATATCGGAAAAGGTTACTACGGAGTTCAGGATCAAGAATCGATAGTCTTTCCTTTCATCTGACAGTTCACTCTCAGGAATCCCTTTACCGTAAATGAATAGAAAAAGGAGATCAGCCAGCTTACTTCCTTCAAGAAAAGAAGGATTGATTTCATATGCTCGGACAGGGGAAGGTTCCTTCCTTCTTTCATGAATTCACTCTCCCATAAAGGTCAGAGAGTATAAGGTTCAGGATCATTCTTTCCTCTTCCAAGGGAGTAAAAGAGTTAAAGAAGGAAAAGGATGTCGAGTCCTATTCTTCCTTCTTATAGGCAGGAGAGGAAAAGAATGAAATCTGTCGAATGAAATCTGTTGAATGAATCTTGCTTGAGTTTCATGTTTACCGTTCCAGAAGAAATAGGGACAATCAGGGAGAATGCATCGATAGTCTTGACTTCCTATTCTTGATCATTAATAAGTAGGTGAAGTAGCTCTCGGTGCGGGTTCCATCTCATTCATCGATAGTCTTTCCTTCCTCATTACTGAGTAAAAGAGTGAAATCAGTAGTAGAAGGAGGTTGAGTCTGAACTCTCTTTCCTCTTTCCTTAAGTCTGGCTGCTAAGGAGTGAAGCCTAGTTCAATCAGTCCAATGCAGGTAAAGAAAGGAGCGAAGAAAGACAGAGTGAGACCGACAGGCGAAGGCAATGGAATTGTGAGACCAATAGTTGTAGAGGGAGTAGGAAGTGAAAGTAGGGAGTTAGAGTTTACAGTTCCTGAATAAATAGGGACAAGAACGGAACAAGGAGCGCAGCAACGAGACTCGGAGAGACGCGAAGCGAACATCCTTGAATTTGCTTACAGCTCAATCAGGTAAGGGAATAGAAAGAAGCAAAGGGGAAGGTTTTCTCTCTTTTCTTATTACTTCATAACTCGACTGTAACTAACTCCTGAATTTCTTCTGGTTATGGACCATTTTACCGGGAAAGTAGACAACACTAAATAAGAAATGGTCTTTAAAGGATCAGTCTAATGAATCAGGAGGAGAACGAGGATCAGGATCTTTAATCTCCCTTCTAGTTGGTTGAGTCTTTCAAAGCAGCTAATTAATGAATTTACTCGACTGTAACTAACTCCTGAATTGATTCTGGTTTCGGCCTGTCCCTGAATTTCTTCCTTCCGTTATGTCGCTTCTCTTTCCTTCCTTAATTCAATAACAGATAGTAATATTGGTTTAGGATAATTCATAGGGGTAAGTCGCTCTCCTCTCAAGCTGCTAATTCATTGATTCTAGAACAGTACAGTAAAGGAGTTAAGGAGACTGAGCTGTTCCAGAGGGTTCTGGGGACAAGATAGTCAATTCAATCCTCTACTCCAGTTTACAAAGTGAAATCAGGTTCGGGTTCAATAGCTAACTCCTGAATTTCTTCTGTCTCATTCATCTTTCGTCTTTGTTTACAGGTAGTGTCATATCGGTTCCGGAGCGAGCTCTCGTGTCAACCACTTCCATTCATTTACTCGACTGTAAAGGTTCTATATCTTTGATTTTCCTCTACTGTTGGTTGAGTCTGATTTTCTTACTGTTCCTGGTTCAGTCTTACATGGAATGGAGGTGAGAAGGGGCAGACAGGAAAAAGAAGAAATAGGGACAATCTGGTTTAGTAGTTCAGTCAGGAGTTTACCGAGTTGGAGAGGAAAAGGGGTTCAGCTGTGAAACCGAGTTTACGAGGTGAAGGATTTCATAGGAAGAGAATAAGGATCTTGAGAATAAATAGGGTCAGGTTCCTTCGCTTCTCTTTCTTTCTCTTCGTTTACAGTTAAATAATAAATAGGATCAATCAGGTCAGGTAATATTGGTTCAGGATTTCATTGACTCTCTTTTGTTCAGGTTTAGGATAAAGAAATATCTGATTCTTCTTCTTGAATAAAGGTTCCGTCCGGTTCAGGTTCAGGTTCTTCAAATAGCTTTACCTCTATAAAGAAGCGAGAGTAAAGAAAAGAGCTACAGAGTCCATGAATTAGCGGCTTTACCTAAAGAAGAAAAGAGAAATGAAAGCGAAAACTCACTCTTCTTCAGTCAGCTACCTAGCAAAAGAGAATTCCTCTCCTGGCAAGGATTTCATTCATTTACTAGACGACTGGAAAGTTCAGGGACGGGCAGCGGGGCAGGCAGGTTCATGAGCAAATCATCTTTTTCTTTCTTTCTCATTTTCAGAGTCTTGCAGAATCAAAGGAAAGCAAAGAGAAACTTCTTACCAAGTTCTCAAGAAGCGAGAGGATTTCTTCCTTCCTTCTTCTTATTCACCGAGATCAAGCTGTTAATTCATTTCTTTACTCTCCTCTCCTGTAAAGGTTCAGGATAGGGTCCGGAGTTCAGTTTGTTCCTCATTAGCTAGTTTAATAAATCCATAGGGTCAGGGCAAGGGAAGTCGCTTCGCTTAATCTCATTTGACTCTACCCTACTGTAAAGGTTCATTCAGGATTGAATTCAGTCATTGACTCTACAGCAACTAATTCATTTCTTCTTTCATTCTCTAAAGTTCAGGTAATATTGGTTCAGGTTCCTGAGCTTGACCTTGTTCTCATCCAGCAAGCCTATTTACCTCGTGACAGAATTGTCTTCTTCTTCTTGAATAAAGGTTCGGTCTGGAGCAGTTACGTTTGATTCTCCCTATCTATTCTTTCTCACTGTAAAGTCTCATTCATCGATAGTCTTTACTTCCTCCTGATTACCTCGGTCAATCAAAGAGCTACTGAACGAGCAAGTCGGCCTAAGATAAGAGCAGATAGGTGACGGAGGTAAGAGAATCAGAGTTGGAGAGGTTCCGGAGCTTCTCTTTCTTTCATTCTCTTTTCTTTGATTTACTGGTCAGTCTCATTAATTAAAGGTTCAGGGTCGAAGACAAAGACTGAGTTGGAGAGGTAAAGGGGCGAAGGCCTGAGACCGACAGGCGAAGAGGCGAAGCTACTCGAATTAATCTTGAGTTGAGTCTTGACTGACTGTTTCGTCTCATTAAAGGTTCAGGCTAATTAATTAGTGTTTACAGTTCGTTCAATCAAAGAGCTACTTCATATGCTTTACCTTGTGTTAAATAGGGGAAGGTCAGGTAATATCTATCGTAGAAGGTGTAGGTGATTGATAAAGGTTCCGGTTCCGGACAGACCTACAAAAGAGAATGCGGTAATCCCATCCCCTTTACCCAGATGGAAAAAAGCGGATTCAGCATGTCCGGTCAAAGTCTATTATCTTGTTGTCTTTACCACGCCGTGGCTAACAATGAATTAGAGTTTTTTCTCATAGGGTTCTTTCTTCAAATAGCTTCCTCCCTCATAGAGGAAATTAGTCAGGTGGTATACTCTATTTATCCGCTTATTGTAACTCCTTCTAACTACTGACCCATGCATTCTATTCTGCTATCATTTTTCCAGTTAGTTGGACGAGATTAATCCCATTTGAGGAAGTAAAGGAACTCTTTCCATTTTGTTTTAGGGTGCAGATTCAGCCTTCCTTCTTTCTTCTTGGTCTGCTGTAGTAGAGTAAGCTTCAAAAGCCCTTTCAAGATTCTTATTCAAGCCAGCCTCACCACCGCCCTGCACAATCTTTCTAAAGCGCTAACGCCTTTCTTGACTTGAGATTGGGAAATGAAAATGAAAGAGAAATCTCCTCTCCCTACTTACTCCGGAACTGGAACTGATATTAACCAGATTGAACGTGAAAGAGGTTACAGTGAGAATGACAGAAGAAGAATCAGATATTCCTTTATAGGAGGGATTAATGAAAGATTAACGAGAGTGAACAGGAAGTCAAGACGAAAGAAGCATTATTTATCCGTAACAGTGATAGGGAGAAGAAAATGAAACATTCATGATCCTGAATAGTAAGGAAAGAATAGAAATACCACACAAAGTACAGCCTCCAAAATGCTATATAACCTCAAGAGTACACACTCCAAAATGCAATATTACCTCCAAAGTACACACTCCCGAATGTAATATTACCACCTAAGTACACACTCGGCCGCACACACCACGAAACTTTACAGTCGTAAATTCATTAAACAAGAATTAATCATCAAGAACAGGAAGGAAATACTCAACTCCAGATTCGTCAGCCAGAACCAGAAGGAAAGAAAGAAAGATCAGCTCTTTCTCCTGCCCCTCTCCCTTCGATCTCGCCCTTTGGTCGAGTGGTTTCACCCCTCTCGCTATCAGTCGAGCTCTTTCACCCCTCTCCAACTCTGTAAAGCTGCTTCAATTCCATTGCCTGAACCTGATGATGTCCCTTCTCCCTATTTATTCTTTCTTGAATGAACTCGGGGGTAAAGAAGTTGCTCTTTTCTTGAACTCGGTAATGAGGAAGGAAAGAGAGAGAAGCTCATGAACCTGAACCTTCTTGAACTAATGAATCTATTCTATTGGTCTCACTACTAAGCCATTACTTATTTATTCACTGCTTCACTCCTAGACTATTTATTCTATTACTTCTTCCCTGGCCGGATTTCCCTCCTTAGCCTGGAACCTCTATTCTTATTCGCAGTAACCAAAGAAAGACTGAACCTCAAACCGTAACCTCGGCTTCTTGATCTGATCTTGATCTTCTCGCTACTTACTCCTATTAATGATGCTTCAACTTTTCCTCTATTCTATGACCTGACCTTATTTCATCAGGAGGTAAAGCTATTACCTTCCCGGCTCCTATTGATTCTGTCTCCTTATTCATCAAGTCAAGTTATTCATCAAGTCTCAACTCCTTATTCATGAGACTTTACAGTGAAAGAATAGGGAGAAGAAACAGAAAGCGAAAGAGAAAGAACAGAAAAGAGACCTACAAGGATAGTCAGTCAAAGGTTCAGGACGAGAAAGAAAGGATATAACGAACGAACGGTGCATTGAACGATCCAACAGTCAAAAGAAAGGGAAACAGAAGGCGGGTTCGAAAAAGCAAGAATCGAATCAGATTGCAGTATTGAAATCATAGTCTAATTGATTGAAATAATCTATTCATCCATTTGACATTCATTATCATTCTATACATAACTTGGAATTTCCTCTCCTTTACAGTCTCGCAGCTTCGCTCCTCTCCTTCACCTTTACAGTTGAGCATATTCGTTCTTTTCTTTTTCTCCTTCTTTCTTCTCAATTCCTCTTCTTTAGATATTTCTTCTTGAGATTTGGAAATGAAAATGAAAGAAAAACTCACACGTAACAAAGCGGCGGCTTCGCTACTCTCGCTATCGGTCTCGAATCACGAATTTCCAAGAAGAGAAGATTAGTTAGATCATTAAAAAAAGGAAGACAGAAAGGAAAGATTGAGTAAGATGGATGCGCAGAAGAAGAAAATGAAGAAGGAGAGAGAAGCTCATGAACCGATATTACCTGACCTGAACCTATTTACCTTGTTCAAGAATAAATAGTCCCTAGTGAAAGAAGAATCCATGAATTAGCAGCTTGAGAGGAGAGTCAATTCAGTCAATCCTGAACCTTTGACTCGGCTGGCTGGGTTGGAAGGAAAGACGAAACTAAAGAAGAATTAAACATTACAGTGGAAGGGAGAAGAAAATGAAAGATGAATGAGACTGTAAACACTCCTTATTCATTCGACAGAACTCAATCACTTGTCCCTCCTATTTATTCCTACTTTATGACTCTCCCGAAACAGTCAAAGATAAAGACTCCTTTCCTTATTCATGAGAGTTGACTCCGTAACCAGATTTCCCAAAGTCAAAGGCAAAGAGAACCAACTTCCGCCCCGGAACCACTAGAAGTGAGTGTTTTCGCTCATTCACCTATCTATCGGTCTCATAATGGAATTGCCAACCGCCCTTCTCCTCGTCGCTCTTCTTCTCCGCTCTCTTGTAAACAAACTCTGTCTGTTTCATGTCTTCTTCCCTCTCCCAACCAGCCGCCCCTCTCCCTTTGGTCTCGCGGTTTCACCCCTCTCCCTTCGGTCTCGCGGTTTCACCTCTTCGCCCTACGGGTCTCAGGGTTTCACCCCTCTCTCTGATCTTCTTGTCTGGCTGCTTCGCCCCTCGTATCCACCAACTATTACTTTGTGTCTCCTTATATATAACCTTTACTGTCGGTAAGATATTGATTTATAGATTCTCCTTGCCCTATGCTCTTCTTTCTTTACTTTACCTTTTCAGTGTTTGTGAAAGTCAAGCCTAAAAATTCATTCTCGTTCACTAAATCACTATACTTCTTTGATTTCCCTTAGCAAGTCTTTCATCAAGTCAAGACTCAGCAAATGAAAGAGCAAGATCAATTCAAGACTAAAGTAGGCTAGTAGTCTTACGGCTTCTCTCCGTAACCTGTCCAACTCTTCTTTCACAGAAGGAAAGACTGAACCTCACTCAAGCTAGTTAGCTATACTGAACCAGAACCTGAAAGCATTCCCTACTCTAGACTTACCCCAGAACCTGAAAGCATTCCCTACTCTATACTTACCCCTGAACCTGAAACCAGTCCCTACTCTATACTGACACTTCCAACTCCCTCTCTACTTGAACTTAGAACTCTATACTTATTACACTCACTTCCTCCTCCCTACTCTCTACTTGAACTTAGAACTCGATACTCGCTATCTACTTTGACCTACTCTCTATTTGAACTTAGAACTCTGTACTTACTCATTAAGCGATCCTACTCATTAAGCTCTACAACCTACAAGTGATATTCCTTGACGAGGCGAACCTATGTTACCTGAAATCCTCTAACTGAGGAGAGAAGAAGATTGATTACGGGAAGGTCATGCTACTATAACCTTAATAAGCTCTTAACCTTAATAACCTCTATAGAAAGCAAGAGCGGAAGATCCCCATTACTACAATAATGTCAGTAAAGCTCACTCATTAACTTGCCGAGAAAGCTGCAAGAGAAGAAGATTTATTACATCTGGGAAGGTCATGCTACTAACTTGACGAGACAATAGGAACCACAAACAAGATAATTATATATATTACAGGAAGGAGGGTCAGGTCAAGCTAACCTCTCTCTGGTCTAGAACAAAAGAGTATGAGAAGGAAGCTCAAGTAAGACCTGACGAAGAGAAGAACTGAATTTACATTACAGAAGGGGAAGGGGAATTCTTGTTTCGGCTTTCCTGACTGTGATTGATCGTTAATCTTTCTTCTTCAATCAATTCATTCTCTGATTCTGATGAACCTATACATACTCGGAAGTCTCATTCAAATAGCTTTACCGAGTGAAAGAGTGAAAGAAGGGACAGGAGAAAGAGCAGTTAAAGAATCCATAGGAAATGGAAGAAGACGACGAGAACGAAGGAAGAGGATTTCATTCAAGAATAAATGGGTTCAGGGTCAGGTCTCATCCAGCTGCCTTACCGAGGTCAAGAATAAAGAGGAAGGAAATAGAGTGGAAGGTGTTAGGTTATGGAGCCTGATACTTATTTATAGCTTGGTCAACGGTTATATCCGGTAAAGCTATATTCGGTACAGCTATATATAGTAAAGCTATATATGGTAAAGCTATATCCGGTAAAGCTATATATGGTAAATAGCTATATATAGTAGATGACTAAATCTTGTAAAGCTATATATAGTAAACTAAACCATATATATATCCCGTCCAGTAGAGCTTTGAAAATGTACTTTTCTATTCTATGTACTCTCTCTTGTTGTACATACCTGAAGTCATCAATAAAAACAAAATTCTTTTAGCCAGAGTTCTCCTTGCAATTTTCTCTATCATTTTCTTTGTGTTCATCTAGATCGAGCGTGTGTGTTGTTGTGCGATCCTAACAATTGGTATCAGAGCTAACAACTGGTATCGATCCTAACAGAAGGGTCAAGCTGACCTGACGAGACAAGAAGAACTACATACAATATATTATTACATTACAGGGAGGAAGCTCAAGTCCTCTCTTATAAGTCACCTCTGGAGCAAGAAACAAGCCATCAACATTCATTCCATACGGAGGAGGTCAAGATAATAACCTAACGTCTCGAGAAAGCAGCAGGCAAGCAAGCAACAACAACATATTCAATTCATTACAGGCGCAGGAAGGGGTCGTCGTCGTCAATCAAGTTAACCTAACGTGACGAGCAAGACAACTACATTTACATTAAAAGGTCAAGCTCTAGTTAGTCTAGAACAAGAACTGAATTGACATTACATACAGGAAGCTCAAGCTGACGTGACGAACACAAGAACTACAATATTATTACAGAAGGGTAAAGCTTACCTACCCCTACCAACGTGACGAGAAAGCCAAACAACAAGAGAAGATATTCATTACATACAGAAAGAGAAGCTGCTCACTCACTCACCTATAGCTATAGAGCAAGCAACCAAGAAGAGCAAGCAACCAAGCAAGACAGACAAGAAGATGAATTACATCCGGCGGAAAGGTAAAGCTAATTTGACGTCAAGAAGAACAACATTTACATTACAAAAGCAAGAAGGTCAAGCTCAAGCTACTAACCTGACAAGAACAAGATTTACATTACGGAAGGTTCTCAAGTTCTAGCTAGTCATGAGCAGGACAAAGAAGACAACTTAATTTACATTACGGAAGGTTCTCATTCTCAAGCTCTAGCAGCTAGTCATAAGCAAGCCAAACAACAACATTTTACATTACATAAGGTTCTCAAGCTCTAGCTATTCATGAAGAACAACATTTTACATTACGGAAGGGTCAAGTTACTAACTTCTAGAAGACAACCAACAAGATGAACTACATTTACAAGCAAGAAGCTCAAGCTAACCTAACGTGACAAACAACAACATTCAATTCATTACATACTCCTGAAAGGGGAAGCTAAACTCTAATCTATAGAAAGAAAGAGAAAGAACAAGACGAAGAAAACTAACACTAACATGAATTACAAGCAAACTAGGTAAAGCTCAACCTTATTACAAATATAAATTGAATAAAGAATATTGATATCTCTCCCCCCTTGACCACTTACTCTATTTCTCCATATTTCTGTTTGATTGAAACAAGACTAAATGGATGAATTAGAGTTTTCACTGTCAGACTAAAGCCAAAGAGTTTACGGTGTTTGAATAACTAGTCAAAGTAACTGCCTAAGAGTAACGAACCTATAGTGTTGAAAGACTCAAGAGAAAGGCTTAAGCCAAGATGCGTTCACTCTTCTTTCTTTCTTTCCCCTGTCCCGTAACCTGATTGACTTTGTATTCTTTGCTTTAACTGTTCAAAGTATTCATTCCTTAAAGCTTGGGCTTGGTATTTGTTATTCTTTCTTCTCTGTCTAGCTGCTTGCACCTTAGCTTTAGTTTTGTTGTTACTTCCTTCACCGTCCTCTCTGTAACCTATTGATTCATAGATATAGGACTTAACTAACTACTCTGCTTATGGGTCTCTTTTCAATCACTTGTCGGGGTAAAAGGCAAAGAAAAGGATTTCTGCTTTCAAGACTGAAGAGTACGTAAACTAAGACTGAATGATTAGACTGAAGAACTCTTTCCTTTGTCCCTTCTTGAACTGTAAGAGAAGAAGAGGGTCAAGCTACTACTCTCTATTAGTGGAACCCCTCTACACCAAGGCTTTCGCTATTCGAGAACAAGAGAAAGTTGTCTTCTGGTTGGTTGGTTGGTTTGTTTCTGTATTTCTGTTCTTCAATCCGGAGGCTCTATAGTGAGGTATCTATGGTTCTTTCAACTGACACTGAAGAAAGGAAGTGAAGCTAAGCTGATTTGATTCATTCTGCTATCCTTGAACAAGTAAAGACTCTCTACTCCTTGATTGATTCATTCTCCTTAACTATTTTACCTGACCTGGAACCATTAGAAGAAGTGTCTTCGTTCTGAGTCGTTCACTCCTACACCTATCTTTTGCTTATTCTTATTCCTAGTAGAGACTAAAAGGTAAAGGTAAAGATTAATCAGACTTGACAGGAAAGCTACTTACTCTCTCTCCTGATTGAGAAGAAGGAAAGAAAGACTACTTGATCTGCTGCTCCTCCTGACCCTCTCTAACTACAACAAACAGGGATTGAACTAACTCCCTCACGCACGGACGGGTATTACCCTCGCTACTTAACCTCATGAAATCCGAATGTTCTATCTATTCCATTGCTGGAAGCTTAATAAGACTCTATCTATGATATTACCCTAGAGTATATTGTTACCTCCTTTCTATTAACCTGAGTGAGAGTATATTGTTGTTACCTTTCTAGTACCTGCTGAGAGTATATTGTTGTTACCCTTCTATCTAGTATATTGAACAACAAAGGAAAGACTGACTAAAGCTTTACCTTAAACCTATAGAACAAGTAAAGACTAAAGCAAGAGAAGAAGATTTATTACGAGAAGGGTCAAGCTACTAACTTGATGAGACAACTGGAACAACAAGATAATTATATTATAGGAAGGAGGTTCAAGCAAATCTCTGGTCTAGAACAAGAGTATGAATTACGGGAAGGGTTGGTCAAGCTAATCTGACGTCTCGAGCAACAACAAGATATTTACATTACGGAAGGGTAAAGCTCTAGCTGGTCATGAGGAACAGCATTTCCATTACAGAAAGAAGGGTAAACGTACCTGACGTCTCAAGAAGAACAACATTTCCATTACAGGCAAGAAGGTAAAGTAATCTGACGTCATGAAGAACAAGATTTACATTACGACAGGGTAAAGCTCTAGTTAGTCATGAACAACAACAGATTGACATTACAGGAAAGGAAGGTCAAGTTACTAACTTCTAAAAGCCAACAACAATAACAACATTTACAAGAAAGAAGGTCAAGCTAACCTCAGGTCTAGAACAACTACATGAATTACATACTACGGAAAGGTTAAGTTAAACTAACGTCATGAGAAAGCAAGAGAAACAACAAGAACAAGAAAACAAACAACAACATTCATTCCAAGCAAGCCAGGTAAAGCTAATCTCTATTACAGATAGAAATACAATAGAATAAGGAATAAATATTGATATATATCTTGACCACTTACTCTATTTCTCGATATTTCTTTTTATTGAAAGAAAGACTAAATGTTGCTGAATTTGAGTTCACTGTCAGACTAAAGCCAAAGAGTTTACGGTGTTTGAATCAATAGTCAAAGTAACTCCATCATAAGAGGAACTTGTTTCAAGACGAAAGAGAAAGGAGGCTTAAACAAGACAAGATGCGTTCACTCTTTCTTTCTTCTCTGTCTGTAACCTTGGTTGGCTACTTAGCTTTGGTTTTGTCTCCTTCACTACTTCCTGAACCGTCTTTCCTCTCTGGCCGGCCGTACGTAACCTATTTCTTCATAGCTGTAGGACTTAACTAACTACTCTCTATGCTTATTGGTCTCTTTTCAATCACTTGTTGGGGTAAAGGGCAAGGAAAGGGATTGATAGAGAATGTGGCTTCTTTACTTCATCATGCTTGAAAGACTAAAGAGTAAGCGTAAACTAACTCTGACTGAATGATTAGACTCAACAAACAACTCTTTCCTTTGTCTGGAACTGTTGTAAGAGGGTCAAGCTCATGAACTACTCTCTATTAGTGTCACCTCGTAAACAAGGTTTTAGCTATTCGAAAACAAGAGAAAGTCGTCTGTAGGTCTCAATACACCCCTGTATTTCTGTTCTTCGCCAATCCTTAGGGTCCACAGCAAGCTCTCCTGGTTTCTTTCAACTTACACTGAGTAGGAAGTGAAGCTAAGCTCATTCATGATCCTATCCTTGAACAAGTCAAGACTCTCTACTCCTTGATTGATTCTGTCTCCTTAACTCTTTCACCTGACCTGGAATCACTAGAAGTGTCTTCGCTCCGATCGATTCCTAGTGAGTTTGTTCATCACTCCTATACCTATCTTTTGTTTCTTCTTTTCCAGTGGAGACTCTAAAAGGAAAGGGAAAGATTAATTCGACTTGTGCTTGCCAGGAAAGCTAGCTAGTTAGTTGTTATTACTCTCGAACCTGATTGAAGAAGGTAAAGAAAGACTACTGGATCCGCTGCTCCTCCTGCCCTCCCCTCTCCTTTACAGTCGAGCAGTTTCTCCCCTTTCCTCCAACTCCAACAAGGGTAACTACAACAAGGGTTTCACTCCCTCACTGGTATGGGTATTCCCCTCGCTACTGCACTCATTCAATCCTCAAGAAAGCTCTTACCTAACCTACTTCACTCATTCAATCCAAGAAAGCTCTATTCCATTGCTCGAACCTTAATACTCTGTCTGTCTATTCTACTATATACCTGAGTGAGAGTAGATTGTTACCTTTCTAGTATATTGAACAACAAAGCAAAGACTGACTAAAGATGAATTATCTTAACCTTATTAAACCTAAAGAACAAGTAAAGACTAAAGCCAGCCTGAGAGTTTCTAGTCTTTGAATAAACGGAAAGAGGGTTAGAACCTTTTTTCTTTCTCTTCATCATTCTCCTTAATGAACTCGCATATTCAATACTTGCCCTATGCTTTCTTTACGGTGGAGACTAAAAGGAAAGAGGGTCGACTCAAGTTGAATGAGACTGATTGAGCTCTGTATATGGAATAGGTGTTTGTTTACTTACCTCCTTCACGAACAAGTACCGAAAGCAAGCCAAGATTCAATCACCTGTACGTTCTTTCCAGTTAAAGAATCGTTTTAGGGAGAGGAGAGACTGGGGAACCAACCAACCAATTATACTTTAATTCAATCCGTAAAGCAAGACAAGAAGTAAAGACACAAACAAGATTAATTCCATTCCCTTTTCTTTTGCTCGCTAGGTAATAAGGAATAGAACCCCTTTGCTCGCTAGGTAATTTCTATAGAAAGAATAGGTTACATCGGGAAGTAGGTAAACTGCGGATTAGGTTAGGGCGGGAAGTAAGTAGGTAGGTAGGTAAACTACTGATACTGAAAATCAAGACTAAAGAGAGTTGTAAGTGTGTTTGAAAGAAGAAAGCTAACCCCTCCCCTCTCCCTCCCGGTCGAGCCCTTTCACCCTTCTCCCTCTCCAACTTGGTAAAGTGTCTTGCTCAGCCCCTTCGCTACTGAGCCCTCTATTACTTGTTGATGTAACTCGGTAAGTAAATGAACTCATGAACCTGACCCGAACCTTTACTGTCTTTGTTTAATTTCAGGTAGAGGAAAGACTAAGGATTCCTTCTCCTGTTCCTATTCTTTAAAGTTGCTTGCTTGGCCGGCCCCTTCGCTACTGAGTCTGAACCAATATTATTACTTGATTGAAAGAAAGACTAACTAAGGATTAAAGAATGATCTTTACCTCCTTCCCCTTCTTAAAGAGTCAACTCCCTAACTACTACTTCCTTTTCTTCTCTTTACTGCTTGCTTATTAATCAAGTTCAGAGACTGTGCGTGCTTGCTCAAGATTAATTAGTTGCTTTCTTTCCAGTGGAGTAAGTAAGTAAATGAACTCTATAACGGTAACCGAACCTATACTGTCTTTGTTTGTTTGATTGAAGGTATAGTCAAGATTCCTTCCTTCCTTCTTTCACCCTGTTCCTATTCTTTAATTAAAGTAAAGTGTCTGAGCTCGGTAACTCTGATATTACCTTACCTTCCCCTTATCTGTCTTGAACAGCTCTTTCTCTTTTCTTGCTTATCCCTATTTATTATTCTAACACTGGTAAAGTAATGAACTACTGAAGAACTGAACTCTGGCCTGACTGTCTCCTTCATTCCCCTTCCCCTTTGATTGACTATATTTCGCCTTCTGTTACAGTTGGTTATTCAAAGTCAATAAGGTCAGTCACAAGGATATTCAATTAATTTTCTCTAATCTCTCTGATTGATTGAACTTTAGTAAACGAGGCTAGCTGGCCGGCTTCACTCCTTGTTCTTTCTTTCCCTCTTTTGGTAATCTGTAGAATTAGTAGTTAGGTGTTTAAACTCGGCTTTTTGTGCACTACTCTTTCATTAAGGAAGGAAAGACTCAACGAAACATTCTTGATCTTCTCCTTCACAGTCAGGAAAGAGGTAAACTTAATCACTACTGAACCTGAAAGTGTTTCAAGGAAAGACCCAACCTCAACCCTTTTCCTTCTTGAACGAGGTAAAGCCGCAGCAGCTAACCTAATTCATTTACTTATACTTACTCTCCTTTAACCAAGGGTTGGTTGAACTACTGATCTTTCTCTGTTCTTTCTTTCCTTTGATTCTGCTTGGAAGACTCAACATTCATTATTTATCCTTCACTCCTCTCCCGTAAGGTCGAGCGGTTTCACTCCTTAGCAGCCAGACTCAACTCAAGAGGAAAGAGAGTTCAGACTCAGCCTCCTTCTCCTACTGATTGAACAAGGAAGGTAAACTGTAGAGAGGGTCAAGCGACTGAACCGATATGACCTTCGCAGCTACTTCATCGAAACCTTATTCATCAAGTGTTTCAAGGAAAGACTCAAGCAAGACAAGAGGTAAGTAAAGCTAACCTTTCTTTACAGTTAAAGAAGAAATTCAGGAGTTAGCTGACAGGAGAGTGAAGACGAAAGAAAGAGAAGCAAGCGACTGAACCAATATGACCTTCGCAGCTACTGAACCTGAACCGGAACAGTCAATCTCGACTCTCGCAATCAAGATGAATGAAATATCCTTGACTGTTCTAGAATCAATGAAGGAGTTAGCTGCTTTGAAAGACTCCTTATTCATTCTCGTTTACAGTCAGGGCTGAAGAAGAAGAAGAACCCTCAACCCTCTCCCTTCGGTCTCGCCCTTTTCTTTTCTCATAGAGCGTCGAACCTCTTCGCCCTACGGGTCTTAGGTCTTCGCCCCTCTCCATTTGGTCTCGCGTCTTCGACCCTGTCCCTTCTTTCTCTCCTCTTCTCGTCTCGCTGCTTCGCACCTTTCCTCTTCGTCATCCTGTAAGGACCTTTTATAAACAAATTCTATCCGCTCCCTATTTTTTGGGTTATTGTCCCGGTAAAAGAGTGAATTTGCCCTGAACCTTGACTGACGAGAATGAAAGAATCAGAATTCGAGAAAGGCAAGATTGAGTAAGAATTAGAATCAGATATTCCTTGGGAACCTTAACCTGAACCGATATGACCTTTACCTATTTCCCTTATTCATTCAATCCTCTAAAAGAAGAAGAAGATATTCCCTAACCCTATTTACTTACCTTATTCATTCAACAATCCTTAACTTGAACCTATTTATTCACTGTAAAGGAAGAGAAAGCAAGACAAGATGAATTACAGGAGGGAAAGAAAGATCAGCTCATGAACCGTAACCTTTCCAGAAAGAGAATAAATTGATTGAAGAAGAAGACTCGGACAAGCTTAATTAAGTATCCTTCACTACTGAGTGAGCCTATTGATTCTTGAACTGTAAAGTGGCTGACTGGCTAGCTGGCTTCTCTCCTGCCCCTGCCCCTATATTCCCTGAACTTATTGAACTTGGGTAATTCATAAGTCAAGACGAAAGAAGAATGAGCCAGATTTCACTCTTTGTACTCTCCTGTAAGTAAGAAAGATGAATGAGACTGATGGAACTCTTTCACAAGGTCAAGCAGCTGTATGAGAGAGAAGAATCAACCGACACCCTTTTCCTGTGATTCCTGATTGAACGAGGTAAACTCCTTCCTTCACTACTGACGGAACTGAACTCTGGAACCTATTTCTTCTTGATCCTCTCCCTTCAACCACGAGGTAAATAGGTTAAAGCATCTTCCTTCCGTCCGTCCTGTTCTGGCTGGCCTGTACGTTACTTAGTGTCTCTTCTCTGTTCTTTCCTTTGATTCTGCTTTCAAGACTCAACAAATTCAAGCAAGATGAATGAGAGCATATTATCTCCTTCTTTCACTCTGAGACTCTCCTGTAAACAAAGACGAAACTCAAGCAAGATTCCTTCTTTCACTATTTTACTCGATCTCTGATCTTTCTCCTTCACCTGTCCCTTCTGTTATGGTTCGTTATTCTTTCACTACTGACCCTGAACTTTCTTTAACTCCTTAACCTCTCCCTTCCTTATTGAACTAGCTGGGGTTGAATCACTATTCTTTATCTTCTCCTTTCTTTCCCAGACAGTAAACGAAGAAAGACGAAACCTGAACCTTCTTGAGCTCTTTCACAAGGTCAAGCTATTTGATTGAAAAACCTTTACAATCAAGAAAATGAATAGTGTGTTGAAAGTCAAGACTCTACTCCTTAGGAATGAGATTGAACTCGGTAAATGAAATCACTACTGAACCTCCCTATTCTTTAACTGTAAAGACTCCTTATTCATGAGACAGACGAAACAAGAATGAGAGTGAACTCCTTCTTCCCTTCCCTGATTGAACAAGGTAAAGCTCCTCTCCCTATCGTTCGAGTGGCTTCGCCCATGCCTCTCCAACTCTGATTCTCTTACCTCCTTCTTATTCTTTCACGGATCTTTCTCCTGAAACTGAAAGGAAGGACTAAAGATTCATGCAAGATTACTGAGAGTTGTAGAACTGAACCTATTCCTATTTTGTATTCTTTAATAGATCTTGATCCTCTCCCTACTTATTATTAATTCTCCTTCACTCCTGAACCAGATGGAACAGTAAGAAAAGAGATTCATTCGGCTAAACAGTAAGTCAAGACTGAAGATTAATGAGAGTTGTAGAACTGAACTTCGGAACCTATCCTGAACCTTCACCGGAACACAAAGATGAGAGGAAATTCAATCCTGAACCTATGTATGTATGTATTCTTCTTCTTTTTCGGAAGGAAAGACTCAAGATTCATTAGAGTTTACAGGAAGTCAAGACTCACCAAGCGTAAATGGAAACTCCTTCCCCTCGACTTCGCTCCTCTCTCTCCTCTGATTCTTCTCCCTACCCTAATAAACAGAATGATTCTATCTAATTTCTCTCCTCCCTCTTCTCGTCGAGCTGCTTCCTGCTTCGCCCCTTCACCTTTAAACACTGGGTAAAGCATATTTTTTCTCCTGAACCTATCGACTTTGCTCCTTCACACCTTTTTCCTTCCCTCGGTGAATAAGATCGGAAAAGGGGAAGACTTAGCAAGAGTCAATTCGTTCCTGAACCTGATTTCACTTCTCTTTCTCCTCGCCCTACTCATTCTGTTGCTTTTCCTCGAGATATTCCCTGACCTGATTGAAGAAGGTAAAGCTCTTTGTATTGTCGGTCTCATTGCTTCCGGTCTCATTGCTTCGCTATTTCACCTTTATAGAGGAGGAAAGAAAAGAAAAAGAGAAAGACGAAAGAAACCGACACCCCTTTTCCTTCAAACACAGTAACCAAGGGAAATAGGCTCGATGATCAGCTCCCTTTCCTCTACCATGAACGAACTGTAAACACTCAAGCTTATTCATAATGAGAGTTTACTCCTCTCCCTATTTCTTCATCATTCTCCGGAACCTGAACTGATATTTATTACCTTCCGCTCACAATTCCATTTCACTCGGTAAAGCTATTTAAATGAGACTTCACAGTAAGTCAAGAAGAAAGACTGAACTCAAGCTCCTTCGCCCGCCCTCCGGGTCTCACAGCTTCGCTCCTTCCCCGATATTCCCTTATTGAACTGTAAACAAAGAGAAACCTTATGAATGAGACAGATTGAACTACTGAACATATCTTCCCTTCCCTTGCCTTCGAGAACGATGAGAGTAACCCTGCATTGAACTGATTGAACTGCTCTTGATCCTTCCCCTCGGCTTTTTGATCCTCTCGCTACTTACTCTGGAACCTTATACTGATGGAACTCGGGAAACAAAGACTCCTTATGAATGAGACTTTACAGTGATAGAGGGGAGAGTCGGAAATGAATTAGTTGCTTTGAAAGATTCAAGATTCATGATCCCTTACAATTAAAGAAGAAATGAAGGAAGGAGGTAATGCACAAAGGAAAGCAAGAATTCGAGTGAACCTGGCAGGAAAGGAAAGATTCAAGCTCAAACCTGGACTATTCTTCTTTCAGAAGGTAAAGGTAAAGCAGCTTCACTCCCTGATTGAACTCGGTAATGTAATTTGGAAGTCACGACTCAAGATTCATTATTAATCACCGTCACCTCTCCCTATTTTTTAGGGCATTGACCTCGGTAAAGCATATTCTTTCTTTCAGTCTCCTTCACTCCAGCTCCTTCACCTCCCCTGTCGGTTTCATTGCTTCGCTCCTTCACTCCTTTATCTTTCTCCTGCAAAATCAAGTGTTGAAAGACTCAAGCTCAAACCTTTTCCTTCTTTCACTCGGTTATTGTGTGTCTCGCAGCTTCGCTCCTTCCTTATTTTATGGGTCTCACAAGCAAGCACTAAGTTTGTTTAAGTAAGTTCTTTGCCCAGATAATATGAGAGTAACCCAGCATTGGACTGATTTCAGTCTACAGCAATTGAACCTTTTGGATGTAAATAGGTCTTTCTTTGGTTCTTTCTCCTTCACCTATGAGCTCTTGTCTTATTCTAAGCTGTTAGATTTGTAATAGTAATAATAGAAGAATTAGGTTGGAGAGAGTAACCCAAAGCCATAAATTATTTGTTCGCTTCCTGGGAATAGAGTCGTAAAGCAGCGTCTTCATTTCCTCTCTCAGATTTCACTGTCAAAGAAGATTCAACCTCAAACCTGAACCGGAACCAGATTGAACTCGATAAACTCCTTCCTTCACTACTTCCCTTCCCAGATTGAACTCTGTAAATAGGCTTTGATTCCATTGCCTGGACTATTACTTCTTGAACTCGGTCTCGCTGCTTCTCTTCTCTTCTCTCCTGTAAAGGTGATTGAGCAAGCCTGCTTCCTTCTCCTTCGGTAGTGATAGTAGCTTCAATCAAAGGAATTGGTAATATTGACTTGGTCTTTGCATCGATGTTTGTCAGTGCGGGTCGGTCGTCACTTAAGTGTCAAAAGCGGTGGTTGTTTTTCCTTGTTTTATCGAACCAGCGTATGCGCCCATTCCTCCTTTGCTGCCTCCCAGTAGAGAGCCTCAATTTGCCGATGTGTGTGGATTGAAAGGAAGTTGGGGATAGACATAGATCCTTCTGCCTATCCAGAGTGTTGGAAAGAAATCAATGGTTTTTCTCTTTTGGATTTCCCGATCACTGTAAGCAATCTTCACTGGCACAAGGATCTCCTCACAGCAACCTCCACTATGTACAATGAGTTTACGAAGACTTCGAGTGGTGCAAGATAGATAGGCTAATCACCAGACTGCTCTGGAATAGGTTAATCGCCGGAGACAAGAGAATGGAAGGTATCTTTTTCGAGAGCATGCCTTAACTTAATTATTAATGACAGTAGGGGTCGTAACTTAATTATTAATTACAATAGTAGGGGTCGTATAGTTTCTAAGTGAGAAAGCAAGCGCAACGAGATCTTTCATATCCTCCCTGTCAGGCAGGTCCGCTATAAAGCCTACGGGCCAGAAAGTCTGAAAGAACGGGAAAGCTGACCAAAAGACTATTCTATTCTATAACCGACTCTTGTTGCCGAATCAAAGGGGCTTGGCTTGTACCAGGCTCTAAAAGAGTTTTCTTCAAGCGAGCTGTCTTTCTTTCTTTTTGGGTTGCATGCGCCCAAGGCAATGTTTTTTTGTAGATTGAGTGAGATGGATTGATCTTCGCTATCGTGCACCTTCGAACTACCAGTGGATGCTGCGGCAGTGCCTAATATGAGGTTGCTCCTGCCTCAGACAGCTTCGAGGTTCCCATTACAGAGGTTGAAACCACTGAACTTGCTTATGCTCCCGAGTGCTCTTTCTCTAAAAAAGATTGAGTAGTCAAATGGGATCGAGATTTCCTCGGCTTCTTAGGCACATGAGGAACCTGCCTAACTAACATCTTTCTTTTCAATCGAAATCCCAATCAAAGACAAGTTCTACCAAGGTCAGGATCTAAAAGAGAAGATTCACTCTCCGGAATTCCTAGTGAGATGATTCATTCCTTCGTCAGCTAAAGTGGAATGATCGAAGTCTCCTTCAGGTTTAGTCGAAGAGATCGAAGCGAAGTCATCAATTCAACCATTCGCATGGTCTCCCGACCTCTTTTCCAAATGAACCGAACCTCGATACCACATTCAGAAAAGAGATATGGCCATCTCTCTAGGTTACCCCCTTTATCTCGTTCTATTCGTGCTTGAAAAGACCCCGTCTGCTCTAAGGGCCATTCTTAGCCATCCTCCGAGAGTGAACACCCCATAGACCCTTAGTTTCACTTGGTTGTGTCAAAGTTTTGCCTTCCACCCCGAATATCAAAACCCTTAGAGCTGCCTAACCTGCTGACATCCCGGCGAAGAGGGTATTATTTGTGTCACATCCTCCTATAATTCGGGAGAAGGCTTTCCTGTTCTCTCTCAAATTATAGGCATTGAAGCGATCAAGCGGGAGAAAGAAAGAAAACTATTGCACATGCCCCTCATTCTGTTAGGATCGATACCAGTTGTTAGGATCGCACAACAACGCACACGCTCGATCTAGATGAACACAAAGAGAAGGATAGAGAGAATTGCAAGGAGAACTCTGGCTAAAAGGATATTTTATTGATGACTTCAGGCATGTACAACAAGAGAGTACAGAGAATAGAAAGTACATTTCAAAGCTTTACTAGACGGGATATATATATGGTTCAGTCTACTAAATATAGCTTTACCAGATTTAACCATCTACTATATATAGCTATGTACCATATATAGTTTTACCGGATATAGCTTCACCATATATGGCTTTACCAAATATAGCTTTACCGGATATAGCCATTGACCAAGCTATAAATACAGGGAGCAGACTCCATAACTCAACAATTCTCCCACTTGGAGACTGATCCTACACCATACCAATTAGGGCTTTGCATAGCTTTAATTTTCCAACATCAACACATTTTGTCAACATGTCTGCTGGATTCTTTGCACCCTCTATCTTCTCCAAACACATATCGCCTTCTTTCACTAACCTGCGAGTGAAATGGTACTGTCTTCTAATGTGTTTTGTCCTTGAATGATAGACTGGGTTTTTCACCAACTGTATGGCACTCTGACTATCTGTATAAAGGATCTTCTTGCACTGCTTCCGGCCTAATTCTTCTAGATAGTCTGTCATCCATATCATCTCCTTTCCAGCTTCAGCTATGGCCACGTACTCAGCTTCAGTAGATGAAAGAGCAACGCATTTCTGAAGCTTGGACATCCAACTCACTGCTGTTCCATCTATAGTGTAGATATACCCAGATGTGCTCTTGCTGGAGTCTACATCTCCACTCAGATCAGCATCCACAAAACCTTGCAGAACTACTTTGCCATTCCCATAACAAAGTGTAGTATTGGATGTACCTCTCAGATATCTCAGAAGCCACTTCACAGCTTCCCAATGTTCCTTCCCTGGATTTGTCATGTACTTGCTAACAACTCCCACTGCATGTGTTATGTCAGGTCTAGTGCAGACCATAGCATACATCAAACTCCCAACTGCAGAAGCGTACGGAACTGATGCCATGTGCTCACGTTCCTCAACTGTCTTGGGAGATTGCCCCTTTGACAATTTAATATGATTTGCCAAGGGGGTAGTCCTGGGTTTAGCGTTATTCATCTTGAATTTGGACAACACCTTCTCAATGTACTGCTCTTGGGATAGATTTAATGTGCCAGCAGATCTATCTCGAGAAATCCTCATCCCAAGGATCTGCTTCGCTGCACCTAAATCTTTCATCTCAAATACTGAAGACAAGCTTGCCTTTAATTGGTTTATCTCCCTCATACTTGATCCAGCAATTAGTATATCATCCACATACAGGAGTAGAAACACATAAGAATCAGTGTATTTCTTGAGGTAGCAACACTAATCCTTTTCACTTCTGTGGAAACCACTCTTGCTCATGAAGGAGTCAAACTTCTTGTACCATTGTCTCGGTGCTTGTTTCAGTCCATACAAGCTCTTACTGAGCTTACACACCATGTGCTCCTTGCTTGGAGCTGCAAATCCTTCGGGTTGTTGCATATAGATCTCCTCATCTAGATCTCCATGTAAAAATGCCGTTTTTACATCCATTTGCTCAAGGTGCAAATTCTCCGATGCAACAATACTCAGTAGAATTCGGATAGTAGTTAATTTCACAACTGGAGAAAAGATCTCAGCATAATCAATGCCTTTTCTTTGTGAATATCCTTTAACTACTAACCGAGCCTTAAACCTCCTTCTGCCATCTGGTTCAACCTTGATTTTGAACACCCATTTGTTCAACAGAGCTCTCTTTCCTGTAGGCAACTCAGTCAGCACCCACGTATTATTCCTTTCAAGTGAGCTCATCTCATCATCCATGGCTTGCTCCCACTTAGTTGAATCTTCCACTTGTAGGGCCTCATCAAAGGACTCTGGTTCTCCTTCGTCAGTCAGCAACAGATAGTGTAATGAGGTTGAATATCTGTCTGGTGCTCTGGTAGTTCTGGATGATCTTCTCAACACCTGTTCAGGTGCAACTTGCTCCACGTCTGGTTCTTCAGCAATAGGATCAGCCACGTCTGGTTCTTCAGCAATAGGATCAGGAGTTTCTTGAGCTTCTGTTGTACCATCACTGTGTGAATTTTCTTGCCACTCAAATTCAACTCCCACTTGCTTCGTAGTCTCAGAGTTTATCTTCTCTCTGTCCTTGTACATGACATTTTCATCAAAGGTCACATCACAGTGTCTTAGGATCTTCATATTTTTCTCATCCCAAAACCTATACCCGAACATGTCAGAGCCATAGCCTATGAAGTAGCATTTCACAGCCTTAGCATCAAGCTTATCTCTCTTCTCTGAATCAACATGAACATATGCAGTACAGCCAAAGGTTCTCAAGTGAGAGTACTTGAGTTCTTTTCCTGTCCATACTTCTTCGGGCAATTTGAACTTCAAGGGCACTGACGGCCCTCTATTAATCAAATATGCTGCTGTGTTCACAGCATCAGCCCAGAATGTCTTTGGCAATCCAGAATGAATCCTCATGCTTCTTGCTCGCTCATTCAAGGTTCTATTCATCCTTTCTGCAATACCATTTTGTCTTGCCTTACCGGGAATTGTTCTTATTAATCTAATTCCCTCAGCTGCACAAAATGTTATAAACTCTGATTTGTTGTACTCTCCTCCATTGTCAGACCTCAGGCATTTGATCTTCAAGCCGGTCTGATTTTCAACTTCAGCTTTCCACTTCTTGAAGGTGGTAAACACATCTGACTTGTGTTTCAGAAAGTAAACCCATACCTTCCTGCTGAAGTCATCGATGAAGGTGACGTAGTACCTTGATCCACCAAGTGATGAAACTGGAGATGGTCCCCAGACGTCTGTATGGACCATTTCCAACCGCACTTTCTTCGGTTCTCTGGCAGCCTTTGTGAAACTAACTCGTTTCTGTTTGCCCATAACGCAGCTCTCACAAAGACCCATATCAACAGATTTTAAGCCTTCTAAAGCTCCTTTCGCAGTCAGCATCTTCATTCCTTTGACGCTCATATGTCCAAGTCTATTGTGCCATAGACTTGAATTGGAAGCACTCTCAGCAGCAGCAGTCACGTTTATACACTCTGCAGTAGTGTATAAGGTTCCGAATTTTGTGCCACGCGCAACAACCATGGCGCCCTTCACAATCTTCCAGGAACTCTTTCCAAACTCTGCTGCATAGTCTGTGCTATCCAACTGACCAATAGAGATCAGGTTCTTCTTGAGACCAGGAATGTATCTGACATCTTGTAATGTCCATTGATTTCCTGCTGGAGTTTGTATGGAGACATCTCCCTTTCCTTCAATCTCCAAGGTTTTATTGTCGGCAAGATACACCTTCCCGAAATTTCCTGATTTGAAATTTCGAAACAATTCCTTACTTGGAGACGAATGGAACGATGCACCTGAATCCAAAATCCAAGATTCAGCTGGGCTATCCACACTAAGGATTAAAACGTCCTCAGCATCTTCTGTTGTGTATATAGAATCATCATCATCTTCAGATTTATGATTCTGCTTCATCTTTAGCTTTGTACAATCTATCTGAAAGTGTCCTTTTCCCCCACAGCTCCAACACGTTACGTTGAGTTTGTTTGGAGATTTTCCCTGTTCTTTGATTTTGAACGCCCATGTTTGTTTGAGCTCTTTGATTTGCTTCTTCCCCTTCGATCAACACTGAGAGCATTGCCTGATGAATCTCCAGTTTCCCGTTTGCGAATACTTTCGCTGAGAACTACATCTCGAATTTCATCAAACTTCAGTTTATCACATCCTCGGGAACTGCTGATTGCGGCAACAACAGTATCCCATGACTCGGGTAAGAATTACATCAAAATCAACGCTTTAATTTCATCTTCGAAATTAATTTCCACCGAACCCAGTTGACTTATGATCATATTGAATTCATTTATATGATCCGCAACACGTCCACCTTCAGACATCTGTAGATTGAACAATCTACGCATCAAATACACCTTGTTCATAGCCGACGGTTTTTCATACATATTTGACAGCGCCTTCATCAGATCTGACGTTGTCTTCTCCTTGATGATGTTAAACGCCACGTTTCTGGATAGCGTCAACCGGATCATCCCTAAGGCTTGTCGATCCTTGAGCTTCCACTGTTCCGTGGTCATGGTATCCGGCTTCACCCCCAACAGAGGTTCGTGAAGATCTTTCTGGTACAGATAATCTTCAATCTGCATCTTCCAGAAACCGAAATCGGATCCATCGAACTTCTCAATTCCAATCTTTGAACTTTCCATCTTCACAGATCGTGGTGAATTTTGCCTTGCTCTGATACCAGTTGTTAGGATCGATACCAGTTGTTAGGATCGCACAACAACGCACACGCTCGATCTAGATGAACACAAAGAGAAGGATAGAGAGAATTGCAAGGAGAACTCTGGCTAAAAGGATATTTTATTGATGACTTCAGGCATGTACAACAAGAGAGTACAGAGAATAGAAAGTACATTTCAAAGCTTTACTAGACGGGATATATATATGGTTCAGTCTACTAAATATAGCTTTACCAGATTTAACCATCTACTATATATAGCTATGTACCATATATAGTTTTACCGGATATAGCTTCACCATATATGGCTTTACCAAATATAGCTTTACCGGATATAGCCATTGACCAAGCTATAAATACAGGGAGCAGACTCCATAACTCAACACATTCGCCCTTTACTAATCTAATGGAAAGCTTAAGCCCTTCCGATCGATCACCCGAGAAAGAAGCCCTCGATGAACCGCCTATAGTTTAATATATCCTCTCAATTAAAAAACAGATGTAGGACTAATGTGAGGAAGAATCGTAATTCCTGCACCTTGCGTGGCGTCTCCCAGTCCACCACGGCTTGCACGCACCTTCTCTTGATCCAACCAACTCCGTCGCCAATCCAATGCCCAAGGAACTAGACCTTATGCAAAGCACTTCACATAGAACGGATTTTCCCTGATGATCTGGAACACTGCTCTCTCCATGTGAAAAAGGTGCTCCGCGTCTTCTTCCAATGAGAGTATACACCAAAATCTCATCTGGTCTCTATTTAGTATCAATCAATTAGTATCAAATAGCATAGACTACGAGAAACTTCTCTCCCATTCACGATGCATGTGGGGGCGGAATCCTTCATTCATCTTTGTGCAAAAGGAGGCATTGGTTAGACAAGCATTATTAGAAAGTCTAATGCTCTAGCCTCACGTCGTCTTGCCCTCTAAGCCCTCTAAGATCAACACTTGGTAGTACTCCGGCCGCCAGTCCAACTTGGTGAAATACCTTATCGCACCTAATTGATCAAAAAGTTCGCGATGAGTGGCAGCACGGGCTCTTTTTTTATTGAGAGTGTTGTTATGGGCCTGATAGTCGATACATAGACGGAGGGAGGCTTGCGTCATCCTTATTCTGGAAGTTCTCGCTCATGAACCTGATTGAACAAGGTAAAAGAAAAAGAGAAAGGAAATACGAAAGATGAATGAGACGAAACCGAAACCCAACACCCTCTCCTCCCTTTTCGAGTCGAGTTTACCGAGGTTCATGAGTTAAGATCAGCCGAGTGCAAGAATAACTAGGTGAATGAGCGAATCTGTTTCCCCTTTCCTTCCTTAAACCTGTTTCCCCTTTCCTTCCTTAACCCTGACTTACTTAAATCCTACTATCCTCTTTCAGTCTTCCCCTTTCCAGCCGGATGAATTAATGCAATGGAACTCAATCACTTGAGGAACCTTTACAGTTCAAGAATCAAGGGAGAATGCAACATTAATGAGACTGAACCTGACGAGAATGAAGAAGAATCAGATATTCCTTCGGCTGAACCTGAACCGATATTACCTGAGCTACTGAACCTCGTAAACTATTTGAAGGTCAAGCTCCGGAACAGGAAGGAAAGACGAAAGAAGAATCAATGAGAGTGAACTGTCAGTAAATCCTCAAGATGAATGAGAGTGAACTGTCAGTAAATCCAAAAAATGAATGAGAGTGAACTGTCAGTCAATCCTCAACATTCTTTCTCATTCACTGTCAGGAAAGACTATCGAAGAATCAATGAGAGTGAACTGCCAGTAAATCCTCAACTCCTTATTCCGGAACCAGTAAAGGCCATGAATTAATTAATTCTATCCTCCCCCGTATTCTTGGGGATCAAAGTCTATCTTTACCCTTCTTTCCCTCGGGAACTCGACTGTAAACACTCAAAAAACAAGAATTCTCCAATCCCCCCCCCCTCGTATTTTTGGGGATAAAATAGTATCTCTCCCTTATTTTTAGGGAGAAAATCTAGTAAAGGTAATTAATTCATTATTAAGGAAAGACTATCGAAGAATCAATTCGACTTAACTGTAAGTAAATCCGAAAGATTCCTTCTTTCTCTTTCTCTTCTCCGAAACTCTCTCTTCATTCTTTCTCTTTCTCTTCTCCTCAACATTCTTTCTCTGATCCTGATTGAACTAGGGTTGAACTATTCTTGAACTTACTCTCCTGTAAGAAAGAAGAATTAGACAGAACCTCTACAACTATCTCTCTCCTTTTTTCACCTATTTATTTTGGAACTGCTCTTTCTCCTTTCAAATACTCTTTGATTCTACTCCAGTAAAGAATCAAGATTAATGAGACTTAACCCCTTGTTCCGTTATTGTTCATTATGAGAAGGAAGGAACCTTCCCCTACCCCGATATGCCCTGAGCTACTTCACCTTTACCGGAGAGGAAAGACAAAGAAAAGAGCTAGTGAAACCGGAAGGAACCAGACGAGAATGAAATCTGGGATATTAAATTCATTAGCGGCAGCGGCTTTACTTTGTTTACTGTTCAAGAAAGAAGGGAGATGAAAGATTAATGAGACTTAACAGTGTTTGAAGGGGGACTCAAGATGAATGAGAGTAAACTCCTTCACCTCTCGGTCTCACAGCCGGAGCTCCTTTCCCTATCGGTCAAGTTGCTTCACCCCTTTTCCGAAACCTGACGAGAAAGAAGAAGCTATTCCTTTCTTTACACGAGAGTGAGTGAAAGAAGGAAGAACCTTTTCCTGATGGAACTGATAACTCCTTACACCGCTATTACAATCAGTTATTGTGTGTGAGTTATTCTTTCACAGTAAACGTAAACAAGGGAAAGACGAAAGATTCATTCTCCTTCACTCACTTGTCCCTATCCTATTTAGAGTCCTTCAAACACAAACAAGGGAAAGAAAGCATATTCAATTCACCTATTTATTCACTGGAAAGACTACTCAAGACGAAACTCAAGAGTCATTCTCCTTCACACCTTCTTTCACAATAAACTCATGAACCTCTCCCTACTCATTCACCTTTTCCTGATTTGATTGAACAAGGTAAATAGGTGGTTGCATCTTCCCTTCTGTCCTAGCCTAAACTTCTGGTCTCTTCTCTTTCCTTTGTTTGATTCAAAAAGACGAAAGAAATTCAATCAAGATAAGCTCATGATCCATTGCCTTTTCCTATTTATGCTGAAACTTTAAACAAGGTTATTGTGTGTCTCGCAGCTCCTCTCCCCTGTACTAATTCACATCTTTTTGCACCAACTCGATATTCAAATCAATTCCTTTATGCAAAGGGGGGGAGGGCGTAGGCTACGTTGGGTATGCTGATGACATGATGCTATCAAAAGAAGGGGAGTCAATTCTGAGGCTGTATATTGCCGGGTGAAAGAGCTCCTTAAAAAGACCCTGGAAAACCTAAAAGAGGTCGAAACCTCTATAGAACTAATCCGTCCGAGGAAGACCCCGCAAAATCCTAGTGGTCTGGTCGCATCAATCAGCTCGCTTGGGATCATGTCTTCTTAGGGCTCCCCTGAAACGCTGGAAGAAGAAATTCACTGTCGAACCCTTACCTTAAAGCAACAAGCGAGAATGGACAAGAAAAAGAACCTTTCCACTTTCCCTACTATAACTTCTCTTTAATCAAAATCCATCCGTGTAGCCAGCCTTTGCTTTCTGTTGTTCTTATCAGTACAGTGAACAAGAAAGAATCCGCTATTTGAAGAACCTTACCGGGGTTAGAGTAAACGAGTTTTTGAAAGCCGCCTATAGATTCTCAACAAGAAAGGAGCGAAGCTATGAGATCCCGAGTGTTTGAAAGAAAAGGAAAGAACAGAAAAGAGACCTACAAGGATGGAGATGTTCAGGTTTTCGGTTGATTCTTCACCTCAATAAATAAGGTCAGGTCATATCGGAAAAGGGGAAGGGAAGAGGTTGAGTCTTTCAAAGCTGCTAATTCCATTGATTATAGAACTGTAAACGAGAATGAATAAGGAGTCTTTCTCTTTGTTTACACTGAATAAATAGGTGAAGGAGTGAAAGAAGGGACAGACAGGACAGGAATTTACTTACCTCCTTACAGTTAAAGAATCAAAAGGCAATGGAAGGAGCAAAGCAACTCAAGAGTGAGCTTCTCGTTCTCTTAGTTAGGTTACAGTAAATAAATAAGGAAGGTACATTAAGAAAGAAAGGGAAGGGAGTTACGGATCATGAATCTCTCTCTTTTCGTCAGGTTACAGAGTCAAGTAGGTTATAGAGTGAGGTTGTTCGTAAACTAGCTAGAATGAATAAGGAAAAGAAAAGGAAGGAGTCTTTCAGCTACTAATCAATCCTTTGACTATCCCTTACAGCCAGCCGAGCAGCATCATATTTATTTAATCCTCTTCCTTCTCCTGTAAAGTTAAGGAGCAACCAAAGACGAGGGGAAGGTTCCGTTCTTCAATTCAATCAAATAGCTTGAGTTCCAGAAAGGAATAGAGATGAGGGAAAAGGGTGTCGGTTCAGTAGTCTTAGTTTAGAGATAGTAGTGAAAGAAAGGAGAAGAACAAGAAGCCGAGGTTCAGTAAGTCAGCAGTATCTCATTCTTGCTTGTTGAGTCTGAACTTGTTTACGAGGGGAAGGAAAACTCCTAAGGAATATGAATATCTTTGACAGTTACAACTAGTAGGTAAAGAGAAGAGAAGAGACTTATAGCACGCACCTTCCTTTACTGAGTTCAATCAGAGTGAAACCAACCCTACACTACAGAAAGAGAGGGGAATGAGGGAATCTTAGCCAGCCACAACCACCTATCCATCCTCCTTCCTATTTACCACAGAAGGGAATGAGGGAATCTCAGGCAGCCTATTTACGTTATGAGTGTTTAAAGCTCGAGACAAATACATTCTATTCTGACTGACTTCTTTCATTCATCTTCTTTTACAGTTACAGAAGGGAAAGAGAGTACATGAATTAGCTAGCTCCTTTACAAAGAATAATAGTAATAAATAGGTACAGGAGAAAGAATCTTTAGTCTTGGCTCCTCCCGTCTTTCTTGACTTCCTGGTTCGACTCATTCTTGTTGGTTGATTTCGTCTTGACTTTATGAATGAATAAGATAAGATAGAGTCAGGTTCAGGTTTGAGGTTGAGGCTTGAAAAGCAAAGCAGCCAATTCAATTCATTGACTCTAGAACAGGCAAGGATCAATCACCGATAGTCCCCCTTCTTGTAAACTCGGACAGGAAAAGAAAAGGGTTAAGCCTTGACTTCCTACTTCTCGGGCAGTCTCATTCTTCCTTCCTTCCTGCTTGTTGAGTCTCTCCATTATTTCATTCTTTAGTAGTAGTTGTATTGTAGTTAGAACCAACTCAGTGAAAGAAAAGAGCTAGTTCAACCCCGTTCAGGTCAGGTCGTATCGAAAAAGAAAAGGAAAGGGGCAGGTTACAGAGTTCCAGGATAGGATCATTAATCACATGCATTCTCTGATTCTTCTTCTTTCTATAAAGGTTAATAAAATAGCTAATAGCTTGACCTCCTTCAATCAGGCAGGAAACGGGCAAGAGAAGGAGTTTGGTTCAGTACTCTCTTCTTTCCTCGACTCTAAAGAAAGGTGATTGAGCTGATCTTTCTCTCTCTTAGGTTACAGTTAAAGAATACTGAAAGAACTACAACAAACAAACAACAGATAAAAGGGAAGGGGCAGGGGAAGGTACATTAATGCAGGGGAAGGAAGAAACCATTAATGTAGGGGAAGGTACATTAAGAAAGAAAGGGGAAGGTAAGGAATTAATGCTAATAGATAGCAGGGGCAGGTTCATCAGCTTCTCTTTCATTGAGTCTTAAGAATAATCAATAGGTGAAAGAAAAGAGCTAGTTCATTCATATGCTTTACCTTCTGAAAGAGTGAAAGAAGTAATAGTTCAGGACAGAAGGGAAGATGCTTTAACCTTAACCACCTATTTAACGAGTTAAAGCAAGAAAGGAATAGAATAGAGACTCAGGGGAAGGAGAATTTATAAGGAGTTGAGAAACACTTGAGAATCCATACAGCCTATTTACTTCAATCAGACAGAGGAAAGAAAGCACAGAGAACAAAAGGACAGAAGGGAAGATGCTTGACTTTAACCTTGTTCCGGAAGGGAATATCGTGAAAGAAGAATAGTACAGCAGGGTTTCGCTTTAGTCTTAGTTTACTGTTCAAGGATAGGTGAAAGAAGCAAGAAGTATGTATAGTATAGGTCAGGTAATACACTAGACAAAAGGAGTCAAGTAAGTATAGTAGGAGTAAGGAGAGTAGGAGTAAGGAGTATGCAGAGGAGAGAGGAGTAGGATTAGTTAAAGAATGAATCTTGTTTCGTCTTACCTTACCAAAAAAGGTGAAAGAGGAAGTAGGCAGCAGAGAGAGGAGAAAGACAAGAACAAGACAAGAAAAAGAGAAGAAATAGAGTATTAGGGGGACAGGGTATTAGTTATCTATAGATACTAATTATTAGTTCTAGTAGTTCTTGTAGTTCTTTCTCCTAGTAGTTCTTTCTCTTGGTAGTTCTCTTAGGGAAGACAGAAGTAGGTTATCCTTTGACAATTAATATTTTTTCTTAGTAGGGAAGACAGAAGGAGGTTATCCTTCTCTTACAATACTCTTTCTTAGGGAAGACAGAAGTAGGCTATCCTTCTTACAATACACTCTCCTCTCGACAGGGAAGGCTTGACTCGACATCGTTTGTTCTCTTCCAACCTAGCCTGTTCCGTAAACTCTAATGAATAAGGAGTTGAGTTGCCAGTTCACTCTAATGAATTCATCCTCCTTGGCTTGATTGAGTCTACCTTCTTCAAACAAACACAGTAAAGGTGAAGAATGAGTCTGACTCTAGGCCTGTTCCTTCCAACACCTAGCCTGGCCCGGAAACTCTCATATGCATCTTTACTTGAGGCTTGAAATGCATCTTCGTTCTCTCTCATCTAAAAGAGTAGAATAGAAAGCAAGCAGCAAGCAAGCAAGAAGAAAGAGAACGAAAGATAGAGCAGAGACAGCCCGAGCTAGCAAGCAAGAAAAGAAAGAAAGAAAGCAAGCAGCAAGTTACGGAAACTCTAATGAATTAGTCTTGAGTTCAGTCTTACAATTCAACGAATAAATAAAGTATTAGGGGGACAGCGTATTAGTTATCTACAGATACTATTTATTAGTTCGCTCTCTCTCTCTTTCGACAGGGAAGACAAAAGAAGGTTAGCCTGAATACAATACATTCTCTTCTTCAACAGGGAAGACAGAATAAGGTTATCCTTCTTACACAATCCATTCCCCTCTTCTTCTTACAGAGTCCACCTTCAAATAAAGACTGTAAACGTAAACTTAGACAGACAAACAAACAAACAGACAAGCTTCAGGCAAGCCAGGCAGGGGAAGCAGAGCAGAGCAGAGCGCAGAGCAGCCAGCAGTAGTTAAGCTTAAGCTAAGGTTACATACAGACAGAGCAACCAGGAGAGGAGCGAGCGAGCGAGCAGACAGACCAGAGCAAGAGCAGGCAGAGCAAGCAACCAGGTAAGGTAAGTCAGACAGACAAGACAAGACAAACAAGACAGGTTACAAAGACAACAGCAGAGGAGAGCAGATAGAGAGAGCAACCAGGTAAAGTAAGTCAAACAGACAAAGAAAGACAAGACAGGTTACGCACAGACAGAGAAGAGAACAAAAGAAGAGAGAGAATGAAGAGAACGAACGAAGAGAAGAAAAGAGATGAGAGCAGAGGAGAGAGTAGCAGTTAAGCCAGCAAAGCAAGCTGTTACGCAGGAAAGAGAAAGGAGAGAGAAGAGAGAAAAGAAAGCGCAAAGCGCAAAGCAACCAGGAAGGAACAAGCAGACAGAGAAGACAACGAAAGGAAAGACAGAGAAAGAGAGTAGTTACGCAGGAAGGGAAGGAGCAGATAGAGCAAGCAGGTAAGACAGACAAAGACAATACAGGTTACGCAGACAAAGAAGAGAACGAAGAAAAGAGTTAAGCCAGCAAGGAAAGAGAGAAAAGAAAGAGCAAGGCAAGCAGTTAACCCGAGCTAGCAAGCAAGAAAGCAAGTTACGTAAACTCTAATGAATGAATAAGCAGTTGGTTGTTCAGTCTTACAAGTCAGCGAATCCATATCCTACGTACTAGGGGGCAAGAGTGAGTTATCCATAGATACTAGAGATAGAGATACTATGAGTTCTCTCTCTTTCTTAAGGGCGTAAGGCTTGACTTACTCTTTCAATACAATACATTCTCTTCTTCTTCCGGAGTCTACCTTCAATCAAACAAAGACTGTAAAATCTGACAGAGAAGATTCAGGTTACGCAGGTAGGAAAAGGATTCAGACAGTAAGCAGGAAGAATGAAAAGAAAGAACAGGCAAGGCAGAGAGAGAGAGAGGAGTTAAGCCAACAAAGCAAGCAAGAGAACAAACAAGCCAGCAAAGAAACCAACCAAGCAGGAGCAGGCGGAGAGAGCAGTTATAAGCAGGACAGGAGAACAGGCGGAGCAGTTTTAAGCCAGTAGGAGAAGAAAGAAAGGCAATTAACCCAGCAAGCAGGAAGGAAGGAAGGAGCAGTTATGCCAGAACAGTTAAGCAGGAGAAGAAAGAGCAGTTCCGTTACGCCAGTTAAGTTTCATTGATTGATTCTAACTAAACAAACACATTGAAGCAGCCAGACAGAAAGGTTAGCTTGACTTACCTCCAACAATCAGGGAATATCATCAACAAAGAAAGGGGCAGGTTCAGTCTTTCAAAGCAGCTAACTCCTTTACATTTCCTCTTTAACTGCTAACTCAATCATTAATAGCTCAACTGTAAATAAAGTCTCATTCATCTTGTCTTGCTTCAGTCTTTCAAACACAGTAAAGGTTCAGCAGGAGTGATTGATCATTAATAAGTAGGTTTAGTAACTTAGCAGAAGGAATAAGGAATCAAGAGTTTCCCTTCTTTACAGTTAAATAAAGAATAGATAGAATAACAAACACAATAATAAGTCAGTAAGAGTAAGGAGTAAAGAGTCAGAAGTCAGTCATTAAGGATCAAGATCAGAGACAGAGCTAAGATTCCCCAGCCAGTTCAGTTGACAGTTCCAGCAGGTAAAGAACACAGAAGAAAGAGAGAGCAGTTACGCAGGAGCAAACATACAGAGAAAAGAAAGAAGAGAGAGAGCAAGCAAAGCAAGCAAGCAGTTACGCAGGAAGCGCAAGCAAGGGAAGGAGGGAGAACAAGCAAGCCAAGCAAGTAGACAGAGAGAGAGAGAGAGCAAGGCAAGCAAGGGCAAGCAGTTAGTTACGCAGGAGAGAGAAGAAAAGAGAACAAGCAGGCAGAGCAGTTAAGACTGCAAGCAGGAAGGTAAGAAAAGAACAGTTAATTAAGTTAAGTAAGTAAGTAAGCGAGAAAGAACAGAGAAAGAAGGTTACGCTTAATCAGTAATAGTCCTGAACAGCAAGCAAGAAAGAGCAAGCAAAGCAAGCAGTCAAGGCAGTTAGTTAGTTAAGCCAGCAAGCAGGAAAGGGGAAAGAGAGAAAAAAGAGAAGAGCAGTTACGTTACGTCAGAGCAGTTAAGCCGGAGCAGACAGAATGAACGAACAGTTACGTTACGCCAGAACAGTTAAGTTTGTTTGATTGATTGATTCTAAACACTATTCAGCAGCCAGACTGTAAAGAAAGAAAGAAAGGTTAGCTTGACTTCCCTCCGAAGGTCATAAAGTCAAAGAAAGTCAAGAAAGGGGCCGGGGAGGCGCAGGTTCAGTTCAGTCTTTCAAAGCAAGCTGCAGCTAACTCCTTGATTCTAGAACTCACAGTAAAGGAAAGATATAATGAATCATCTTGAGTAGAGTCTTACTCAGAGGGAAGTAATAAATAGTGTATAGTGTGAAAGGAGTTTGTTTGACTTAATGATCAGTTTACCTCGGGAAAGAAGAGAAATAGATTCGGAGAAAGAATAAGGAATCAAGAGTTTCCCTTGTTTGTTTATAGTTAAAGAATAGAATAATAACTCACGCAATAACAAGAATGAAGTCAGTAAGAGTAGTAAGAGTCAGTCAGGTAGTCAGGAGAAAGATCAGAGCCCGAGCTAGCTAAGATTCCCCTTCTTCCCAGCCAGTTTACAGTTACAGCTAGCAGGTAAAGAACAACAGAGAAGAGTAGAGTAGTTCAACCCGAGCGAGGGGACAATTCCTTCCATCAAACACCTTTCTTTTACCTCTGGGAGGTCCGGAAGTAGTGATTGGATTGAGAGTAGCGATTGTATTGAGTTATAGAGTGATTGAATAGTGGAATCAGGAAAAGGTGAGTGAGCTAATCTTCCTTTAAGTCAGGAGTGAGCTAATCTTCCTTTCAGTTGAGAATATGAAAAGAGAGAAAAAGGAAAAGAAAAGGAGCCAAGTCCCTCGATAGGGAGAGGAGGCAAAGTCAGGTTCGTCATTTTACCACCTTCCTTGTAAAAGAGTGAAATCAGGAGGAGCGAGCTTGAGAGAAAAGAGAGTAGAGATAGAAGAAAGTCTTCCCTCTTTCAAACAAAGACTGTAAACTCAGATAAGATAGGATAAGGATAGTCAGTCAATCGTTCAGTAGTTGAGGAATGGAAGAGTTTCGTCTTGACTCTACCTTCAGTAAAGGAGAAGGAAGAAAGAGATAAAGGAGTAGAGTTATAGAGTAAGTAGTTGGTTGTTCAGGAGCAGGAGAAAGAGCAGGAGCCCGAGTTCAGTTCCTTCATTCAAAGTAGTGTTCAGTTCTACAACTAGAATGAATGGAATATGCTTTGTTTTGTTACAATTAAAGAAGGTGAAGGAAGAACAAGACAAGAATAGGTATAGGAGTGAGTGAAAGAGCTCGACCTGTAGGGAGAGGAGTGTCGGAGTTTACAGAGTAGTGATTGAATAAAGAGGAAGGGAATACAGGACAGGGGCAAGAGTTCAATCTCATCTTGCATTAATCCTCAGTCTTTACAGTTAGTAAAAGAATAACTCACAATAAGGGAATTAATAGAGGAAAGAAAGAAAAGAAGAAAGGAAAGGGCAAGGCAAGGAAGGGGTGAAATCACTCGACCAAAGGGAGAGGGGTGAGGTTCAGTCTTTCAACACTTGATGAATAAAGAGAAAGATAAAGGAGTAAAGGAGCAGGAACAGGAGCAGGAGTTCTGGTCGTTCAGTTTCATCTTTAGGCTGGCTTTCGAACAGTAAAGAAAGAGAAAGAGAAAGGCTATTAGATTAGGTTACATACAGAGTGCAAGGAGAAGAAATGTATGAATGGCATGCTGCTCTCTCTTTTCTAATGAATGAATGAATGGCATGCTGCTCTCTCTTTTCTAAAGAAAGGTTACGGAGTTCTTGATAATGAAGAGAATATGCGAGAACGAGGCAAGGCAAGCAAACAAATAGTGAAATCAGGAAGTCAAAGAAAGGGGAAAGGGGAATGAGGTTACAAGAGAGTTCAGTCAAGTCCATTATTAAGAATACATAGGGAGAGCAGTCAAAGAAGGCAGATAGGCAGCGGAGAATGCATCTTTCTTACAATTACAGGCAGGAGAGTAAACGAAAGGGGCCAAGCAAGCCACTTTAACGAGTTGTAGAGAGAGAAGAGAGAGAGGGGCGAAGACCTGACACCCGGAGGGCGAAGAGGCAAAGATGCGAGACGAGAAGAGGTGCGAAGCTGCTCGGTTTGACTGTAAAGGAGAGGGAGGAGAGGGGCAGGGCAGGTAGGTTCAGTAGTTAAGGTAAGGAGAAATCATCGGAAGCTGGCTGAAGGGTCAGTAGTGATTGATTGATTGATTGAGGTTACACAGTGAGTGTGAAAGAAAGAGTCTTTGTTTGTGTTTGATTGAATAAATAGGAAGAAAAGAAATAGGGTAGGGCAGGGCAAGCAAGGAGCAAAGCAATGAGACAGACCAGAAAGAATATGTAAGTAAGGTAGGCGAACGAGTGAGTTTGGGAAGGTGAAGGTTAATCAGTAATAGTGTCCTATTAAACGAGAATGAATAAAGGAGTGTTTTGGCTTTCTTTCCCTTGTTTACAGGAGAGGACATTCATTAGCTGCAGCGGCTTGGCTTTACCTCGGGAAATGACCTCTTTAATAGGGAGAGGTGAACAAGTGAATGAGTTCCCTTCCCAAACTCTCTTTCGGCTTAGTTTACAGTTCAAGAATAGGTGAAAGAAGAAGAAAAAGATAGTCCTTTACAACTTAAGGGCAAGGAGAAAGAATACATCCATAGGTGTTCAGGCAGGGAGAGTAGTAAATGAGCGAAAGAAAGGATCCATCCATCTAGCAAGAGAAGAACAAAGAAGAAATAGAGTAGTCAGGAGCAGAGAAGCCAGACAAGACAGACAAGACAGACAGACCCTTTACTCAGTCTTTGAAGGGACAGGTAGCAATGAGACAGACAGACCTTCTTCAATCCATCAGAAGGGAATGAGTAAGTAGGCAAGGCAGCAGACAGAGGGAGGAGTTACATCGGGTTAAGTAAAGGAGTGAAAGCAAGCAAGAAAAGAAAAGAAGGTTACGTACGGTGATTGAGCTTGACCTGATTCTCATACAGCCTATTAAATTACCTCTGAATGAAATGACCTCTTTAATAGGGCGTAAAAGGTTGAGTCGAATGAATAAGGAAATGAGTCTCTCTCGTTGATAGTTCCATCAGGAATAAAACAAAGAAGAAAGAAAGCTAGGCTAGCTCGGCAAGGTCTGTCAGGTAATATCTATCCGGTCAAGGGCAGGCAATGGAATCCAGAGGCAAAGGAGAGAAAAAGGGAAGTGAAGGAGAATCTATTTCATATGCTTTAGCGAGTAAGTGTTTGAATCAATAGGTTCAGAAGTAGTTCAGTAGTTCAGCAGTCTGTCTCATTCATGAATAAAGAGTAGCGAAGCTGCGAGAAGAGTCTTTCCTTTCTCTTTTTTACCTTGTTCAATCAGCAGGGTTACGAGAATATTCTTTGTATAGGGAAGTTTACCTCGTTCAATCAAAGAGCTACTGAACCTGATGGAACTAACTCTTTGACTCTCCTCTAAGTAAGAAAGATGAATGAAAGTTGCCTCCTCTCCCTATTTATTCCTTCACAAGGTAATTTGGAAGTCAAGACGAAAGAAATTCAATCAAGATCAGCTCATTGACCTTCTTTCATTTTCTTCTTCTACCTTCATCGATATTCCCTTTTGTTCTGGTTTGTTATTCTTTCACTCACTATAACCCCTCAAGATTCATTCGACTCAATCAACTTTAACCTTAAACCTTTTCTTTCCTGAACCTCTTCTTCTTTCTTCTGCTTTCAAGACTGAACCGAAACAAACCTTTTTCCTTCTTTCACTCGGTAAGTAAACAGGATGGACGATTCTGCCTCCTTCTTTCACTATCTCTTTAACTGTAAGTGTTGAAAGTCAAGACTGAACTCAACGTAAACTGGGTAAAGTGGCTTGGCTTCGCCCCTGAACCTGTAGGTAAAGCTGGTTCGCTTTGCTCCTGAACTACTGAACCTGAACATTACCATTACTTGAATTTAGTTCTTGTGAGTTATTCTTGAAAAGTAAAGAAAGCATATGAAATTCATTTACTGTAAACACTCAAGATTAATGAGAGTGAACGAAGCGAGACTCAGAATGAGACTTGACAATTCTATCTAAATCATAAGGATCAAGAAAGAAGGACGAAGACTCAGACAAGATGAATGAGACAGACTTTACAGTTCAAGAATCAATAGGAAAAGAAAGGAAGAAGAAGAAGATATTCCTTTACTGTCGAGTAAATCAAAGAAAAGAGAATTGAAAGACTAAAGCAAGACAAGAAGAATTATCCTTAGCAAGAGAAGATGAATGAGACAGACCTACTAAATGAGCCTTCTTTCACTCTGAGGTAAAGCTAACTGAATGAAATGCTTCACCGGCTGGAACCTGACGAGCCTGAACTGTAACCTGATTGAACTACTGAACCTATACAGTGTTTGACTAAATGAATTAGCAGCTTTTCAAGGCTCAACCTTAAACCCGGACTATTCTGAAGGAAGGTCAAGCTATTTGAAGAACTAGAACGTTTATTCCCGGAACCTATTCAAACAATGAATGAAATCCCGAACTGTAAGTCAAGAAGAAAGAGGAATGAATGAGAGTTTACAAAAGAGAAGCTCATCAACCTGAATTTTCTTCTTCTGCCGGAACCGATATTCCTTCCCTGACCGGAACTACTCTACTCTGATTACCTGATTGTGATTGAACAATGAAAGACTGAACCGATGGATATTCCCTGACCGTAACTACGATATGACCTTACTACTTGACAGGAGAGTCTATTCTAGAAAGAAGGAACCTGAACCGAGAGGCTAGAGAACCTGACCCTTATAGAGAATGAAGAATTGGTTGAAGAAGAAAATGAAAGAGAAGCGACTTAACCCCTAGTTACCTAACCTTCCCCTATTCAAACAATGAATGAAATCCAGAAACCTTTGCCTCTACTGATATTACCGGAATTACCTGATTGAACATAACTGGCCGATTCTGATTGAAGAAAGAGAGTACAATGAAATCCTCTCCCTATTCTGTCTGGTCTCATTGCTGAGCTACTTCACCTACTTACTCCTTCCTTTCCTATTATTAATGATCAAGAAAGAACTCCAAGTAAAGAACTCCTTTCCCTTATACTGAATACTGATGGAACTCGGCTCGGTAAACTCGTTCTCTTTTCTTTCCCAGGTCACAGAAGAAGAAACCGACAGCTTTTTCCTTCTTTCATTCAATCCTTCATGGTAACCAGATTGAAGTCCGTAACCTGAACCTATTTATACCCGATTTCACTCCTCTCCCTCTCGCTTGCTTGAAGAACTGTAAACAATGATTCAACCTCAACCCTTTGACTATGTTTACAGTTCAAGAAGAAGAAGAAACAAACCGAAAGCTACTTCACCTATTTACCTTGTTCAATCAAAGAGATAGTGAAACCGGAAAGAGAAAGCAAAGCCGAAAGAGAGTTGTAAGTGAAAGAAGAAATGAAGGAGTTAGCTTCCAATCGAGTAAATTCATTAATTAGATTAGCTGCTTGCTTTGAAAGACTCAACCTCTACTTTATTGCCTGAACTACTGAACTTGATTAAAGAGTCAAAGAGGAATACTCCTTCCTATTAAATCAATACTTCTTTACCAGATGGAACAGTAAGAAGAATCAACCCTGGGCTTGGCTATCCTTTCTTTCTTGCTTTCTTTCTTTGACTGGGTAACATAGGCTGGCTGTATGGCGGCTGAGAGTAAGGTCAAGCTCATTCACTTATTCTATTGGTCTCATTCCCTTCTTTCTGTCTGTTTGTTTTCTCCTTCATCGTAACCTGATTGAACTTCTTAACCTCTGGGCCGAGCTGGCTGGTTCACTCCTTAACTACTGAACCATTACTTATTTCCCTTCTTCCTGACCTAGATGGAACTGTAAAGTGGCTTGGCTCCTTTCTTTCTTTACTTACTTACCTATTTAGTTTATTTATTCATTCGAGTTCACGTTCACTCTTGGCTGGCCTATGACTTCTGTCCCTTCTTTCACTCCTCTCCTTATAGTTCGAGCAGTTTCACTCCTTAGCTGCTTTGAAAGACACTCTGAAAATGAAAGAAAGCTTTGCTCCTTCCCCCTTAACTTACCTATTTATTCACAGTAACTTCATTAACCTTCTTGCTTGAACTGCTGAGCCATTACCTATTTACCTTCCGATGAATGAGACAGAACCTCTCTCTTCGATATTACCTGACCTGAACTGTAAACTCAATCACTACTGAACCTGAACCTCTCCAACTCGTTAAAGCAATTCCATTTCCTGCCTCTATCTCTCCAACTAACTCGTCTTCTTCCGTAACCTTATTCCTGGAGCTACTTCTCCTTTATTTACAGTAGGGGAGAGGAAAGAAAAGAAGAAGAAAGATGAATGAGCCAGAACTCTCTCTAGCTGGAAGGAAAGACTCTACTTCTACTCCTACTGATTGAGCTTTGTAACCTTTTCTTGTATTCTCCCTGATTGACTGACTGAAACTTACCTTCTTTCACTCCTCGTCTCGCTGCTTGCCCCTTTGATGATATTCCCTGGCTGAAGCGTCACAAGGAAGTCTGGGAGAGGAAAGAGACTGATGAACCTATTCTGTGGACTCCTTCCCCTGTCGGTAAATTTGGTAAAGCCATATATGGTAAAGCTATATCCGGTAGATAGCTATATATAGTAGATGATTAAATCTGGTAAAGCTATATTTAGTAGACTGAACCATATATATATCCCGTCCAGTAAAGCTTTGAAAATGTACTTTTCTATTCTCTGTACTCTCTCTTGTTGTACATACCTGAAGTCATCAATAAAAAATTCTTTTAGTCAGTGTTCTCCTTGCAATTTTCTCTATCCTTTTCTTTGTGTTCATCTAGATCGAGCGTGTGCGTTGTTGTGCGATCCTAACAACTGGTATCAGAGCTAGGCAAAATTCACCACGATCTGGGAAGATGGAAAGTTCAAAGATTGGAATTGAGAAGTTCGATGGATCCGATTTCGGTTTCTGGAAGATGCAGATTGAAGATTATCTGTACTAGAAAGATCTTCACAAACCTCTGTTGGGGGTGAAGCCGGATACCATGACCACGGAACAGTGGAAGCTCAAGGATCAACAAGCCTTAGGGATGATCCGGTTGACGCTATCCAGAAACGTGGCGTTTAACATCATCAAGGAGAAAACAACGTCAGATTTGATGAAGGCGCTGTCAAATATGTATGAAAAACCGTCGGCTATGAACAAGGTGTATTTGATGCGTAGATTGTTCAATCTACAGATGTTTGAAGGTGGACGTGTTGCGGATCATATAAATGAATTCAATATGATCATAAGTCAACTGGGTTTGGTGGAAATTAATTTCGAAGATGAAATTAAAGCGTTGATTTTGATGTCATCCTTACCCGAGTCATGGGATACTGTTGTTGCCGCAATCAACAGTTCTCGAGGATCTGATAAACTGAAGTTTGATGAAATTTTAGATGTAGTTCTCAGCGAAAGTATTCGCAAACGAGAAACTGGAGATTCATTAGGCAATGCTCTCAGTGTTGATCGTAGGGGAAGAAGCAAATCAAAGAGCTCAAACAAACATGGGCGTTCAAAATCAAAGAACCGAGGAAAATCTCCAAACAAACCCAATGTAATGTGTTGGAACTGTGGGGGAAAAGGACACTTTCAGACAGATTGTACAAAACTAAAGAAGAAGCAGAATCATAAATCTGAAGATGATGATGATTCTATATATACAACAGAAGATGCTGAGGACGTTTTAATCCTTAGTGTGGATAGCCCAGCTGAATCCTGGATTTTGGATTCAGGTGCATCGTTCCATTCGTCTCCAAGTAAGAAATTGTTTCGAAATTTCAAATCAGGAAATTTCGGGAAGGTGTATCTTGCCGACAACAAAACCTTAGAGATTTTAGGAAAGGGAGATGTCTCGATACAAACTCTAGCAGAAAATCAATGGACATTACAAGATGTCAGATACATTCCTGGTCTCAAGAAGAACCTGATCTCTATTGGTCAGTTGGATAGCACAGGCTATGCAGCAGAGTTTGGAAAGAGTTCCTGGAAGATTGTGAAGGGCGCCATGGTTGTTGCACGTGGCACAAAATCCAGAACCTTATACACTACTGCAGAGTGTATAAACATGACTGCTACTGCTGAGAGTGCTTCCAATTCAAGTCTATGGCACAATAGACTTGGACATATGAGCATCAAAGGAATGAAGATGCTGACTGCGAAAGGAGCTTTAGAAGGCTTAAAATCTGTTGATATGGGTCTTTGTGAGAGCTGCGTTATGGGCAAACAGAAACGAGTTAGTTTCACAAAGGCTGCTAGAGAACCGAAGAAAGTGCGGTTGGAAATGGTCCATACAGACGTCTGGGGACCATCTGCAGTTTCATCACTTAGTGGATCAAGGTACTACGTCACCTTCATCGATGACTTAAGCAGGAAGGTATGGGTTTACTTTCTGAAACACAAGTCAGATGTGTTTACCACCTTCAAGAAGTGGAAAGCTGAAGTTTAAAATCAGACCGGCTTGAAGATCAAATGCCTGAGGTCTGACAATGGAGGAGAGTACAACAAATCAGAGTTTATAACATTTTGTGTAGTTGAGGGAATTAGATTAATAAGAACAATTTCCGGTAAGGCAAGACAAAATGGTATTACAGAAAGGATGAACAGAATATTGAATGAGCGAGCAAGAAGCATGAGGATTCATTCTAGACTGCCAAAGATATTCTGGACTGATGCTATGAACACAGCAGCATATTTGATTAATAGAGGGCCGTCAGTACCCTTGAAGTTCAAATTGCCCGAAGAAGTATGGACAGGAAAAGAACTCAAGTACTCTCACTTGAGAACCTTTTGTTGTACTGCGTATGTTCATGTTGATCCAGAGAAGAGAGATAAGCTTGATGCTAAGGCTGTGAAATGCTACTTCATAGGCTATGGCTCTAACATGTTCGGGTACAGGTTTTGGGATGAGAAAAATATGAAGATCCTAAGACACTGTGATGTGACCTTTGATGAAAATGTCATGTACAAGGACAGAGAGAAGATAAACTCTGAGACTACGAAGCAAGTGGGAGTTGAACTTGAGTGGCAAGAAAATTCACGCAGTGATGGTACAACAGAAGCTCAAGAAACTTCTGATTCTATTGCTGAAGAACTAGACATGGAGCAAGTTGCACCTGAGCAGGTGTTGAGAAGATCATCCAGAACTACCAGAGCACCAGATAGATATTCAACCTCATTACATTATCTGTTGCTGACTAACGAAGGAGAACCAGAGTCCTTTGATGAGGCCCTACAAGTGGAAGATTCAACCAAGTGGGAGCAAGCCATGGATGATGAGATGAGCTCACTAGAAAAGAATAATACGTGGGTGCTGACTGAGTTGCCTACAGGAAAGAGAGCTCTGTTGAACAAATGGGTGTTCAAAATCAAGATTGAACCAGATGGCAGAAGGAGGTTTAAGGCCCGGTTAGTAGTTAAAGGATATTCACAAAGAAAAGGCATTGATTATGCTGAGATCTTTTCTCCAGTTGTGAAATTAACTACTATCCGAATTCTGCTGAGTATTGTTGCATCGGAGAATTTGCACCTTGAGCAAATGGATGTAAAAACGGCATTTTTACATGGAGATCTATATGCAACAACCCGAAGGGTTTGCAGCTCCAGGCAAGGAGCACATGGTGTGTAAGCTCAATAAGAGCTTGTATGGACTGAAACAAGCACCGAGACAATGGTACAAGAAGTTTGACTCCTTCATGAGCAAGAGTGGTTTCCACAGAAGTGAAAAGGATCAGTGTTGCTACCTCAAGAAATACACTGATTCTTATGTGTTTCTACTCCTGTATGTGGATGATATACTAATTGCTGGATCAAGTATGAGGGAGATAAACCACCTGAAGGCAAGCTTGTCTTCAGTATTTGAGATGAAAGATTTAGGTGTAGCGAAGCAGATCCTTGGGATGAGGATTTCTCGAGATAGGTCTGCTGGCACATTAAATCTATCCCAAGAATAGTACATTGAGAAGGTGTTGTTCAAATTCAAGATGAATAACGCTAAACCTAGGACTACCCCCTTGGCAAATTATATTAAATTGTCAAAGGGGCAATCTCCTAAGACAGTTGAGGAACGTGAGCAAATGGCATCAGTTCCGTACGCTTCTGCAGTTTGGAGTTTGATGTATGCTATGGACTGCACTAGACTTGACATAACACATGCAGTGGGAGTTGTTAGCAAGTACATGGCAAATCCAGGGAAGGAACATTGGGAAGCTGTGAAGTGGCTTCTGAGATATCTGAGAGGTATATCCAATACTACACTTTGTTATGGCAATGGCAAAGTAGTTCTGCAAGGTTTTGTGGATGCTGATCTGAGTGGAGATGTAAACTCCAGCAAGAGCACATCTGGGTATATCTACACTATAGATGGAACAGCAGTGAGTTGGATGTCCAAGCTTCAGAAATGCGTTGCTCTTTCATCTACTGAAGTTGAGTACGTAGCCATAGCTGAAGCTAGAAAGGAGATGATATGGATGACAGACTATCTAGAAGAATTAGGCCGGAAGCAGTGCAAGAATATCCTTTATACAGATAGTCAGAGTGCCATACAGTTGGTGAAAAACTCAGTCTATCATTCAAGGACAAAACACATTAGAAGACGGTACCATTTCACTCGCAGGTTAGTGGAAGAAGGCGATATGTGTTTGGAGAAGATAGAGGGTGCAAATAATCCAGCAGACATGTTGACAAAATGTGTTGATGTTGGAAAATTAAGGTTATGCAAAGCCCTAATTGGTATGGTGTAGGATCAGTCTCCAAGTGGGAGAATTGTTGAGTTATGGAGTCTGCTCCCTGTATTTATAGCTTGGTCAACGGCTATACCCGATAAAGCTATATTTGGTAAAGCCATATATGGTAAAGCTATATCCAGTAAAGCTATATATGGTAAATAGCTATATATAGTAGATGGTTAAATCTGGTAAAGCTATATTTAGTAGACTGAACCATATATATATCCCGTCCAGTAAAGCTTTGAAAATGTACTTTTCTATTCTTTGTACTCTCTCTTGTTGTACATACCTGAAGTCATCAATAAAAAATCCTTTTAGCCAGAGTTGGCTGTTGACTGTTCAGGACTATTACTGATTAACCGTAACAACCTTATTAAACTTTTACGTACCATTTATTAAGAAATGTTATCCTCTGTCTATTTTTTGGGGTATTTATGAGGGTTTCACTATTCATTCTCCTTAACTCCTTGATTGCTTGTTGTTCAGGACTATTCCTTCTTAACCTTCACTCCTTTTATTCACTATAACCGAAGAAAGGCGAAACAAGACTGAGAGTTCACTCCTTCAACTTGTCTCTCTTCTTCTTCTTTAACTCTTTTACTGGGTAAAGTGCTATTTGACGAACCTGAACGGGATCCTTCTCTTCTGGAACTCCCCTTCACCTCTCCAACTGGGGTTGAACTATCTCTGTCTTCTCTCCCCTTGCCCGTAACCTTCTTTTACTCGGTAAAGCGGCTAAGTAAGCTAATGTCCTTCCTCTCTCTCCTATAAGATTCATTCGACTGAGCAGGAAGTCAAGACTGCTTATTCCTGAACCTTACCCTGATTGAACTCGGTAATTAAGAGGTAAGAGGGAACTAGATCCGTTCTCTTTGCTCCTTCCCATTCACTAAACCGATATTGCCTGCCTTGCCTGTCTCTTCTTTCCCAGTAAATAAGGTCGGTCTGTCTCTCTCACTGCTTCGGGCCTCTCTCTCCTTTGTCTCACAGCTTCCTGCTTGCTTCTCGCCTTTCCTTTCAACTATTTATTCTGGGTCTGTTTGTTCTCTTTTCTTTTCTTGATCTTCTTTACCAGTAACAGAAGAAAGACTCAATCAAGAGTTGTAGAACTGTAACTCATTCACTCCTACCTTCTTGACCTCGGTGAAACAGCTTAGGATTTCATGTACTCTCTTGTAAACTCATAGAACCTGGCCCCACTTCCATTGCCTATCCCGTCCCTTCAAACAGTCTGTCTATCTTCGTCTTCGCTCTTGGACTATGACTTCTTTTACTCGATAAAGCTGCTGAGGATTCTATTTGCATTGGCTGAACCTTTTCCTTCATTCAAAGACTCGATCCGGTAACTAGGTTACATCTTCTGTCCTGTCCGGTCTGTCTGTCTCTTCTTTCTCTCTTGCTTTCCTTACCCTGATGGAACTCTAAAGCAATTATGATTTTTATGATATTCCCTTCTTTTACTAACTGTAAAGACTCAACCAACTCAAGATTCTTTCTTTCTCTTTAACTCCTACACCTATCCTGTGAGACAGATTGAACTTTTTCTTTTACTCTCTCCCCCTCTGTAAAGAGAAGGATGTAATGCGGCTTCTTCCTTTTCCTTATTCTTTCACTATGACGGACCATTAATGAATCAATGTTATCCTCTGTCTATTTTTTGCTTATGGCTATTGAAGAGGTAATTCGATCGAAAGAGACTGAACTACTGAACCTGAACCGAAACTGGCTTTCTTTCACTCCTCTCCCTTCCGGTTGAGCTGTTGAACTCCTTCCCCTCCCCTGTCGGTCTCGTAGCTTCACTTATTCGCCTCGTAAACTCGGTCTCACAATTCCATTGCCTGACCCGCTATTGCCTTGATTCTTGATCAGATCTTTTCTCCTCAACTCAAGATTCCTTTAACTCCTTGTTCCGTACTACTACTACTTGTTCTGTTATTCTGGAACTGTAAGGGAAAGCATATGAAATCCTTCTTTCTTTTCCTCTCCTGTACCCAAAGACTGACCGAAAGCCCCACATACATTGTCGTTAACTCTGCTCTCTATGTATGGGTCTCAAACAAAGCTTGCTTGGCTCATTCCACTCTCTCTATTACCGGGCCTGCCTGACCCTATGTTCTTCTTTCACTCTGTCTTTCACTAGGTAAAGTTGCATTAGACTGATTTCAGTCTTTTACTCGGAGGTCTACCAATTCATTTAGTCGACTGTAAACTCCTAAACCTATCGGTTTCACAGCTTCGCTTCTTCACCTTCTTGTCCTGATTCTTGAACAGTAAACTCATGAACCTCGTCACCATTACATTAATGAGACTGACCTCAATCACTTGAAGAACTGTAACCAAGAGGTAAGTAAAGCAGCGTCTTCATTTACTCGACAACTGTAAACAAGGAAGGGAAGGGTTGAACTACTGATCTTTCTCCTTATGAATCAAGTCAAGACTCAAAAGAATGATCCTGACTTTCCTGGGATTTGAGGATGAATTCTACTTCTTTAACTGTAAAGGGGAATAGAAAATGCAAAGAAAGATTTGCTCCTGGACCTACTTACTCCTATTAATGAGAAATCACTCCTCTCCTCTCCTTTACTGTCTCGCCGCGCCTCTTCGAGTTCTCGTATCTTTGCCTCTTCGCCCGTAGGGTCTCACAATTCCATTGCCTTCGCCTGTCGGTCTCCTTACTTATTCATTCGCCTTTTCTTCTTCTTCCTATTTATTCTTGAACTCTGTCTTTCACTCAGTAAAGCTATTTGCCGGTATGTATTGAACAAGGTGGTCAAGCTCCTTCAACTTCAAGTCAAGACGAAAGATGCATTCTCACCTTCTTTCACTTATTGATTCAAACACTGTAACCTCATTCACCTGTCCCTGATTGAACTGGTCTTTCTCCTTTCTTGCTTGAACTCTTTTACTCGGAGGTAAGAAGGAAGAATTATCGTGAACTGTAAGTCAAGACGTGATTGTTCACCTCTCCCTATTAAAGAGGTCATTTCACAAGGTAATAGGTGTGTGTTTGATTGAACGAACAGTAAACAAGGGAAATAGGTTCATTCAGTAGTGTCTTCATTTACTCGACTGTAAGAAAGATTAATGAGAGTGAACTCTGGCCTACACCTATTCTATTTCTTCTTTCACGAGCGAGGTAAACAGGAGGATCAATCAGCTCATTCACCTGCCTGAACCGATATTCCCTGCGGTTCTTGTTCATTTCATTTCCTCTGCTGTAAGAAAGATGAATTCGACTTCTTCACTTGTCCCTTCTTGAACTCGTTAAATAGGCTTCTGGATTACCTTTCTTATTTTATGGGTCTCACAAGGACTAAGTTTAAGTAAGTAAGTTCTTAGCCCAGATAAAGAAGATGAGAGTAACCCTGCCTGCATTGGACTGATTGAACAAGTTAAAGAAAGGATATTGAATCAATCCTTCCTTCTTCCACCTATTGATTGAAGTAGCTCTTTTCTTTCACGAGGTCTCGCTACTCTGCTTCTTTCTCTCATGAACCTCGGTAAAGCTGCTAATTCATCTTTCTTTCCTCTCCCAGGGCATCATAAGAACACCCTATTTTTCTGAAGCACTATCCTATCTGTTCCTTTCCCTTTCTTTCTTTGTCTCTATTAGTTTAGTAGGTCTACCGAGATCAAGCCACCAATTCTTTTCTTAACGAGCTAGTTTCTGTTATCTAGTCGTCCTATTTTCTTTTTCAAATCCAAAACCTTATTCTATATTCTACTGTATCTCGCCCTGAAACCCCTTGATCTCCAAGCCCCTTGTCTTGTATAGGTTGGGCAAGTTTGTATACCCCTACCTACTGCCAACAAGTTTATGGTGGGGATCGTGGACCTCTCGCTCGAGAAGTAAGTAAGCTGTTCGTTCCTTGTTTGGTCATGAAGTAAGTAAGCTGTTCGTTCCTTGTTTGGTCATAAGGATAATGTTATTAGGTCAGGGGCAGCTGGCCCAGGGGTTCCCCGCGATTGGTAATGGCATAACCAGAAAATGAGATAAGCATTAGAGGGTTAGGGTAAAGAAGGTGTAGCGCTGGTTGGTTGGTTGGTTAGCGCAGCGCATCTTTCTATTTCGGGTACCGAGGCGAGGAGGGGTCTTTACTAAGAAGGGAAGAATCGACGAGCTTTTGAAGTCCCAACGGAATGGAATCCATGGAATGAATCGTCATCTATGAATAGAAAGATCTATTCTATCTGTATAGGGGAAACCCAGAGAGCTTGACTTTCAGATAGCTCGGGCAAGCAACTCCTCTCTCTTTCTTTATTAATGATCTTTCCCTACTTGATTGACTTATTCACCTTTGACTGGTGTAACTCGGTCTCATGGTTGAACCCCTTTCCCTTACTTATTCAGGCCTTTACTTTAGTTAGTGAGCTCGCGTAATCATAATAATAAAGTAAGCACAACTCAACTCTTCTCTGGGTCACTGGATCGCCCCGGCAGGGTTGCTCTGACTCGGCCCTGAGAAAACACTCCCGTAACTGATCCCCTTTTGTATTGTAGGGGCAGGGGCAAAGAAAGCGTACCTTGATAAGCTCCCTTGGCATTTCACTTTTGATGTTCTGCCTTGATGAGATAGAGAGAGGGATAGCCGAATTAGGTTAGGATCTAATGGCACGGACACAGCGCGGGAAAGTTCGATCCTCAAACATGGGAAAGGAAAAAGAAAGAAGGAGGAGGAAAACACAGCTAGCCCTTTCAGTTGCTCTCTATATGGCGACTGACCTTTTCTTTGGGTGTTACCTTCCTATATTTGCCAGAGAGAGGTTCATTTGCCTCACTCAGTAAACGATAAAGAGAAGAGTGCCCAATATTTTAGCCCGATTCCAACGAATAAGGAACTATAACAATAACTGATGCTAATAGAATAGAGGTTCAGGCAATGGAATTGTGAGACCGACACAGGTTCAGCAGTTCAGCAGTGAATAAATAGGTTCAATCAGATTACGGTTCAGGAATAAGTAAGTAAGGAGAAGAGGTTAATGAGGTTACTGTTCGTGTTTGAAGGGAAAGAATAAGAGCAGGTTCATGAGCTTCTCTTTCTTTCTCTATCTAAAGAGGTTCGTTCCGTTGAGTCTTTCAAAGCATGATTCTTGAATAGTAAAGGTTCCGGGTCAGGTTCAGGTTTTGAGGTTGAGTCTTTCAAAGCAGTTAATTAATTAAAAGCCGCTAATTCATTTCTTATTGAACTGGAAAATCTCTCTTGTCTGTCTTGCTTTCTTGAGTCTTGACTAACTGTTCCGTCTCATTCTTCTTTCTTACAGTTCAATCAGGTGAAGGAGAAAGAATGGTTGTCTGAGTCTTCTTCCTTCCTTCTTTTCTTTACTCGATTGTAAAGTGAAGGGATTACAGGGTCTGGGGCAGTTACGTTTGATTCTCCCTATTCTTTCACTGTAACGAATCTTTCATCTTTCCTATCCCTTCTTGCATTCTCGTCAGGGGTTCCAGCTCAGGATTGAATGAATTTACTAGACTCTAAATGGAATAACGGATAAGGTTCAGGTCAGGTAATGTAATAGAATCAAAGAAAGGGGGAAGGAGATTCTCAGCCAGCCGCTTTACCTTCTTACTGTGAAAGAGTGTTTGAAGCGAGAGGATTTCTTATTCACCGAGCCAAAGCAGCTAATGAATGAATTCACTCTACTCGTCAGTGAAGGATTTCATTCAAGAATAAATAGTAGGGCCAGACAAGTGATTCAGTTCTGTCTCATTCATAAGGAATTGAGTCTTGAAAAGCAGCTGTAGCTAATTCATTTCTTCTGGAGTCTCTTCTCGTTTTTGTTGCTTTGCCCCTCTCCTCTAAAGGTTCAGTCTAATTCATTCTCTCTCTTTGTCTTTTACCTTGTCTTTGAAGGGACGGACAGGCAATGCAATTGTGAACCCGACAGGGGAATGAGTTCACAGACGTACAGAAAGAAGGGAATGAGGTCAGAGAAGCAACTCCGACTGTAACGTAAGGGAGAGGAGCGAAGAGGGAAAGGTGCAGCTCGACAGGAAAGGAATTCTCATTACGTTTATTAGGGAGAAGAGAAAGAGAAGTAGCTAAGACAGACACTTTACCAAGTTGAAGAGGATAGGTGATTGAGTGAAAGAAGGGACAGGTGAAGGTTGAACTATCTCTTTGCTTTTCTTTACTCGACTATAAAGCAGCGCTGCTAATGACATTGATTCTTGACTGACTGTGAAGGAGAATGCATTGATTGAATAAATAGGTGTAGGGAAGGGAATATCGTAAGTCGGGGAAGGAGCGAAGCAATGAAACCGATAGGTGATTGAGCTTGACCTGATTCTCATTTGACTCTCCTGTAACTGTAAACTCTCATTAATGTTTCATCTCCCTGATTGAATGAATAAGATAGTAAGTAAATTGGGTAAGGTCATATAGGTTCAAGTTCAGTAGCTAATTCATTGAAATAAGAAATAGTAGGGACAGACAAGTGATTGAGTTCTGTCTCATTCCTCTACGGTTCAGTAGTTCACTCTCTATAACTGAGAATAACAAACAATAACTTCAGGTCATATTGGGGAAAGAGCTCAGCAGCTTTACCGACAGATGATTGGATTGAGCTTGACCTTCTTCTTTCCTTCCTGTAAACTCTCATTCATCCTCCTTTGTCTTTGATTGAAGGAGTAGGTGTTTGTTTGGTCAGGCAGGGAATATCGGCTCAGGATCAGGTTCTTCAAATAATAGCTTTACCAAGCGAGGGAAATCTGTCTCATTCATAAAGAGTTTTGTCTCCCTTCTTCGGCTTTCAAAGCAAGCAGCTAATCTAATTAATTCATTTACTCGACTGGAAGCTAACTCCTTCATTTCTTCTGGTTTCGGCTTGACTGACTTCCTGTCCCTAAATTTCTTCCTTACGGTTACTGTTCATTCGCTTCTCTTTCTTTCCTTCCCGCTCAGGAGTATTATAGGAAGGACTCTGAATCTTTTACTCTTCGGTCAATGGGTGAAACCGCCAGGTGAATGGGGAGTCAAAGAGTGAGTTCATTAGGATCAGTCTAATTCAGAAAGAGTCTTTGTTTGGTTACAGAGAGTTACATTAGGGGGAACAACAGAAAGAAAGCTAGCTCTAGCTCGGCCGGCTAAGACAGAGAGAGAGGAGGTAACCAACACACACACACCAGCGAAAAAGTTAAGGGAACAAGGAGTGTCAGAGTAAAGGAATAAAGGGCAAGGAGGGAAGGGAAGTCTCATTCTGTCTTGCTTTCGAAAGGATAGATAGATAGGGGAACCAGAATGAATAAGGAGAAGGAGAAGGAGTTGGGTGTGTACTCTTACGGTTCCGGCCGGGGCAGGCTCATGAGCAAAGCAACTAACTCGAAGCGGAGTCAGCTAATCTTTCTTTCAGTTAGTTGAGTCTTTCAAGCAGAATCCAATTCAATCAAAGAGAAGAGAAGAGAACAACAATGAATAGGTTACGGTGAAGGATCCATAATCAAGAGGTTAGTCTTTACTTACTGCTCAGGGAATAAATAGAAGTTTAGTCTTTCCTACTAATTCATTCTTGAACAGTAAAGGAGCTCTGCTGTGAGACAAAATAAGGCGAAGGAGCGAAGCCGCTTGTTACGTGGTTGTGAGTCTTTCGTCTTGCCTTCCTGTTCCCTCTCTTTCTTACTTATACTTAAATAAATTCATTCTCCTTGACCTCTTTCCCCTCTTTTACCGATACCATACCAACTGCAAAGATGAGGTTCAGGCAATGGAATTGTGAGACCGAGTTGTAGAGGCGAACGAGCTCTGGCAGCTCGACCTTAAGGGAGAGGAGCGAAGCAATGAAACCGACAGGGGAGGTGAAGGAGCCTCTCTTTCTGTTCTTTCTCTTTCTTGACTTACTGTTCAGTCTCAAACCTCTCCCTTCTTTCTTTCTCGGCAGGTTTCGCAGGTAGGTTCTAATTCTAGCTTTTTGACCTAGTTCAACCCACGTTAGTGAAAGAAGAAATAGAGTATTAGGGGGACAGGGAGTTATCTATAGATACTAATTATTAGTTATCTCTCTTAGAGAGGAGGGAAGGAGGTTCTCCTTCTTACAATTAATTCTTTCTTAGGGAAGACAGAAGGAGGTTATCCTTCTTACAATACTACATTCTCTTTAAGGAGCTAGCTTCTTGACTGACTCTGTCCTTCCTGTTCTCTCTCTTTCGATAGGGAAGGCTTGACTTACTCTTTCTTTACATACAATACATTCTTTAAGTTAAGAAGCTAGCTTCTTTACTGACTCTGTCCTTCCTGGTCTCTTTCAGGCAAGCAGGCAAGCAAGCAAGTTCCTTACAACCCAGCAAGCAAGAAAGGATCCATCAGTAATAGTCTTGCCGGTCCCCTAAACTCTCATAAGGAGTCGAGACTGACTGTTCAGGTAGAACAACTATCTCTTTCCTCTCCCCTACTGTAAACAAACTCTCTCTCTCATTCTTGCTTTCGTCTTTCCTAACTGTTAACGATAATTCATCTTTAGGTGAGTGCCTGCCTGTTCCTGTTCCTTCCTTCCAACACCCAGCAAGCAAGCAAGGAGTGAAAGCCAGCCTAGCCTAGCCTTCTTTAGCCTGTCCCATAAACGATCTTCTTTCCTCTTTACTTGAGTCGGTAAGGGAATCAATATCCTACGAGGTAAGGGGGACAGACAGGGTATTAGTTATCTCTCTTTCTTTCTCTCGACAGGGAAGGCTTTACTTACTTACTCTTTCTTTACATACAATACATTCTCTTCTTCTTCTAGCTAGTTCTAATTGTAACAAGGAGAGGAGCGGGAGCAGGACAGGAGCTGCATGCAAGGAATTGACTCTCTTCTCTATCTAAACAAACACAGTAACTAGGTTGTTCCGGTTCTGGTTCATCAGCTAATCTATCTTTCAAGTTCAATCTCTGGTTATGGTTCATGAGCTCTCGGGGCAACCAACCACTGACCTGCCGCTGCCTCTTTCACTGAATAGGGTGTAGAGGGGAGAGAGAGGGAGTAAGTAGCTTAGCTCGACGAGACAGACTTAAAGGAAAGAAAGGAAGGACAGAAGAGAAACCACACACCTAGTCCATTTACACATTACCCCGAGTCTAAAGAATAGAATAATGAACAAGCAAGAACAACAAGAAAGAATTAAGGTAAGGATTCAGCCAGAGAAGAGACAGAGACCGTAAAATAGCTTTACCTCCTGAAATCAGTTAAAGAAGAATGCATCCACTATCTTCTTCCGGCTTGACTGCTAGTTCAGTAGCTCACTCAGGGCATATCGGGCTAGGAGTAAGGAGAGTAGCTCCTCGACTCTAAAGATGCTAGCTAGCTAATTCATGGATTCCCCCGAACAGATTAGAGACAGACCGACCGTAAGTCAAGGACAGACAGAAGATGAAAGAAAAGAAAGACCTAGTTAGTTACCAAGTAGTTGAGGTCAAGAAAATACAAGTGATTGAGTGAAGGAACATCACTCTTTCTTTCGGCTTTACAGTTCAAGGATAGGAAAAAAGGTGAATGAGCAGCTAATCATACAGCCAGTCTATTTCCCTCAAGACTACAAGAACAGAAGTAAGGTAAGTACAATGCAGGGTCAGGAGCAAGCAAAGAGAACAGACCTACTGAAATCAGGTTACGTACGGTGCGGTTCAGGTTCTTCAAACAAATAGCTTTAATGTAACAACAAAGAGGAAGAAAGAAGAATGAATGAATGAATAGGCTAGGGTCGAAGACATGAAACCGAGTTGGAGAGGGGTGAAAGAGCTCGACCAAAGGGAGAGGGGTGAGGTTTCGTCTTGACTACTACTTCCTAACAACTGGAAGAAGAAGAAAAAGAAATAGATAGGTAAGTTCCGTTCCAGATTGAATGAATAAGGTAACATAGCTGAAAGCGTCAGGATCATTAATCATAAGAGTAAGTAAGGTAAGAAGGGGATTTCTCTTTCAGTTGATTCGTTTACTTACTCTCCCTAGTTCAGGCAAGGGAATACAGGTTACGGAGCTCAGCTGCTTTAGAGTGTAATGAGAGAGATCAGATTTGGTTCGGTGAGTGAAGGACAGTAGTTAAGGAGCAACAAGAAAAGTACGAGAAGAGGGAAAGGAAAGAGAAGAGAACAAGAAGAGAAGAGACACTTTGACCTTCAGAAATAAAGTAAAGCAAGGTCATATTGGGTCAGGTCTTTCAATGCTAATTTCATATAATATCCCTTACCGTAAAGTCAAATTAATCTTTAGTTGAGTTTTTCGGATACTGGGGTTGAAGGAAGAAATAGAGAATATCCTCAAAGTCAAAGAAAGGTTACGTACAGACAATGAGAAAGAAAGAAAGAGCAAGAAAGCAAGGTGCGAAGCAGGAAGCAGCTCCACGAGAATAGGCGCGAAGCTTAGAGACTATAAAGGAGAGAGGAGAGGGAAGAAGCAAAGCAGTGAGAGTGAGACAAGGAACACCGGGGAGAGGGAAGAAAGAAAGAAGCGAAGCAGGAAGCAGCTAGACGAGAAGAGGAGAGGGAAGAAAAAAGGAGCAGAGGGAAGGGCCAGCCAGGCCAAGTAGCGAGATACACAATAACCTCGGTTACAGATAGGATAGTTCAAGCAAGAAAGAAGGTTAATGAGTCAATCAGTCAGTAAGTAGAGTGAGTAGGCAGAGGGAGGGGAACGAGTGAAGCTGTGAGACATATAATGAACAAATGAGCGAAGCTGCAAAGACCGAGAGGAGTTGGGTTACAGAAGGGACAAGTAAGTGATTGAGGCAAGGAAAGGAGAATTCTTCGTGGCTGAGTCTTTCTTTCCTTGTTAACGAGGGAGGTTCAGGAGAGAAGGAAGGCGCAGGCAGATAGAGGGAGAGAAGACAGCTGCATGCCGGGGCAGGAGAATGAAACCTAGCTAGCTTGCTTTAGTTTACGAGGTTCATTCAGGAAGGAGATAGAGAAGGCGCAGGCAAGGCAGGCAGAGGCAGTAGAATGATAGCTCTTCTTTAGTTTACGAGAGGAGAGAGAGAAATATCAGGTAGGGGCAGTAGACTGAATGAAACTAGCTCTTTAGTTTACGAGAGGAGAGAGAGAAAGAAGGAGAAGGCGCAGGCAGGCGTAGGCCGGGGCAGGCAGGAGAATGAAACTAGCTTGACCTTGTTCAAGACAGAGAGAGTAGATCGAGTTCCATCACGGTAAGGAGCTTCTCTTCCTGGTCCGGCTCATTCATCCACTGTAAAGTAAAGAAAGGATAATGCGGATTCAGTCTCCCTTCTTCTGATTTCGAATAGAATTGTTGTAATACAGAGTAGTTAGTTAGTTTGTTTAGTCTCATAGCTTTACCTCGTTCCATCAGTCTCATTCTTGTTGCTTGAAGGTGAAGGAGCTCAGTCTCTTTCGAATTACCTGAGAAATAGCCCTAAAAATAGGTAGAGGATAAAATGGTTTCGTCTCTCTCATTCATCTTTCCTTAAACAACCTGACTTAAAGAAAGAAACAAACAAAGACCTATTAGAACCTCGTTCTCTCAAAGAGATAGTTCAACCCTCGTTCAATCAGGATAGTATCATGAATCTTTCGTTCAGTCATAGTTTACACGCTTACTCTTCAATCAAGAAAGCAGAAGCAAAGAAAGAAGCCCCATTTCCATCCTTTTCTTTACCCTTTACCGACGAGGAGTGAAGTCAGAGAAAGTACTTCAGTCATTAGAAAGTAGTTAGTTAGTAGCAAAGTAGTTAGTTAGTTAAGGAGAAAGAAAGAATGAATGAAGAACATAGGTATAGGAGTGAAGAACTTGAATGCTTGATCTTACACTGAGTAGAAGACAAAAGCTAAGGTAAGGCGTGAAGCAGACAGACAAGAAAAGAAGAGTCAAATAACAGCAGAATACTTTGACAGTGACAAACAAAGAGTAGAAAGTTAATAATCAAAGGCAGGGGAAAGAAAGAGTGAACGCTCAGTCAATCAATCAGTAGGAGAGGTGAAGGAGAGTCTTGAATGAAACACTATAGCTTATTAATGCAGGCAGTTAAACTAGTTATTCAAAGACAGTAAACTAACTCTCTTTAGTCTTGACTTGAAGGAAGTCTCAGTATCATTAATTTACACCTACTTCTTCCCTGCGTCCGTAAACCATTCTTTCTATTAGATACATTACCTAACAAGTAAAGAACGACCAAGGGGAATGGAACGAATTAATGGTTCTTTAGTCCGCCCGCCTCCTTCTCTTTCTTCTTCTTCTCTTGCTTGAGGATTGAATGAATGAATAAGTAGTTGGTTGGTTCACAGTCTTTACTCTTCTTCCTAAAACTAGTCTTTAACTGGAAAGAACGTACAGGAGAATGAATTCATCTTCTCTTCCTGCAGTCTTTAGCTTGTTGGTTCAGTAGTTAAGTTCGTAAACAAACACCTATTACAGAGTTCAATCTGTTTCTTAGTCTCCCTTCAAACAAAGACTGTAAAGAAAGAAGCGCATAGGGCAAGTATTTCATATGCGAGTTAATTAATAAAGAGAATGTAAAGAAAGAAGATAATAAAGGATAGCTTCTAACCCCCTTTCCTTTTAAAGAATAGAAACCAATAAACGAACTCTCTTCTGGCTTTATTACTTGTTCTTTAGGTTTAAGGTTCAGCTTTAGTCAGTCTTTCTTTGCTTTGTTGTTGTTTAATATACTAACTAAAAAGGTAACTAAACTCTATAACTAACAAAAAAAGGTAACTAACAATATACTCGGTAATATCGAATAGACAGAGTATTAAGGTTACAGCAATGGAATAGAATAAAACTTTCGGATTTCATGAGTGAAGTGAAGTAGGTTAGGTAAGAACTTTCCTCCGGATTGAATGAAGTAGCTTAGCTCGAGTAATACTAGTGAGGGAGCTAGTTCAACCCCTGTTGTAGTTACCCTTGTTGTAATTGTAGAGGAGAAGGCAAGAAGAGATTAGATTGGAGAGGAGAGGGCAGGAAGAGCAGCAAGCAGATCAAGTGTAATAGTCTTTCTTTACCCCTTCTTCAATCAGGAGAGAGAGTAAGTAGCTTCCTGGCAAGCAAGTCTGATTAGATTAATCTTTGCTTTCCTTTTAGTCTCCACTGGAAAGAAATTCAGAATAAGCAAAAGATAGGTTACGGACAGAGTGAACGAACGAACGAACTAGCTAGGAATCAATCGATCGGAGCGAAGACACTTCTTCCTTCTTCTAGTGGTTACAGGGCAGCAGGTGAAAGAAGAGTTAATAGTTTTCCATCCAGGTCAGGTGAAAGAGAGTTAGTTAAAGAGAATGAAAAGAGTTCAGGATGATTACAAAGAGAGTTAAGGAGTAGATTACTTGTTCCAAGCATAGTGGAATCAGCTTACCTTCACTGATCCTCTTCAGTGTCAGTTGAAATACCCGATGAGAGCTTACTGTGGAGCCTTAGGATTGCGGAAGAACACAAATACGGGATTGATTGTAAAGAGTAGTTAGTTAGTTCTCAGTCAAGTCAGTCATCAAGCTTAAGACAACTTTCTCTTGTTCTAGAATAGCTAAAGCCCCGTTCACGAGGTTCCACTAATAGAGACAGAGACTAGTTCATGAGCGAAGCCCCTTTACCCACAGGGGAGGTGAAGGAGCGAAAGCAACTCGACCAAGAGGGAGAGGAGCGAAAGCTGTGAGACCGAGTTTACAAGGAGAATAAGCGAAGCTGCGAGACCGACAGGGAAAGGAGTGAAACAGCTCGACCAAGAGGGAGAGGAGCTTGACCCTCCTCTTCATCTTACACTGTTCAAGAAGGGACAGACAAAGGAAAGAGGCGTTGAGTCTATAATGAGTCAGTCAGAGACCAATAAGTAGAGAGAGTAGTTAGTTACGTTAAGTCCTACGAAGAAGGAGGTTACGGCCAGAGAGAGAGGAAAGCCCAAAGGAAAGAGTTACGGAGACAAAAGATATGCTAAAGTGCGAAGCTGCCAGACAGAATAACAAATACCAAACTTTCCTTAAAGAAGACTTTCACTGTTAAAGCAAAGAATACATACAGTTAAAGCAAACAAAGAATACAAATTCTCCATCTGGTTACGGGACAGGGGAAAGAAAGAGTTCACGCATCTTGCTTAAGCCTTTGCTCTTGAGTCTTGAAACTAAAACTATTCGTTCCTCTTATGCAGTTACTTCACCTATTTATTCAAACACCGTAAACTCCTTGGCTTTAGTCTAGTCTGACAGTTCACTCTAATTCATCAATCAATATTTAGTCCTTTTTCAATCACAAAGAAATCTCGAATCACAAAGAAATCTCATTTCAATCACGAAGAAATATCGTAAGTGGTCAAGGGGGGAGAGATATATATCACTATTCCTTATTCTATTTCTATTTGTAATAGAGTTTACCTTTACCAGGCTTGCTTGGAATGAATGTTGTTGTTTGTTTTCTTTCTTGTTCTTTCTCTTGCTTTCTCATGAATAGAGTTTCACTTCAACTTTCTGTAGTATGTAATGATTGGAGTTGTTCTAGACTAGCTAGAGCTTGACCTTCCTTACTGTAAATGTTGTTATTGGTCTTCTCTTCGTCAAGGTAGTAACTTGACCTGACTTTCCTGTAATGTTGTTGTTGTTGTCTTCTCTTCTAAAGGTTAGTAACTTAACTTGACCTTCTTCTTTCGTCAGGTTAGTAACTTTACCCTTCCCTTCTTCTTTTAAAGGTTATAACTTGACCTTCTTTTAAAGGTTAGTAACTTGACCTTCTTTTCTGGAATGGAAATGTAGCTCTTGCTCTCGAATAGCTAGAGCTTTACCCAGCCGTAATGTAACTGTTGTTATTGTTGTTGTTCGGGGCACGTCAGAAGACTTGACCTTCTTGCCCGTAATGTACCCGTAGTTCTTCTTGACCAGAGGTAAGCTTTACCTACCCCTACGTAATGTAAACGTTGTTGTTCTTTCATGACTAGCTAGAGCTTTACCCGGCCGTAATGGACCTCAACCCTTCGCTACTGAGCCTGAACCAGATCTCACTCTTAAACAATTCCCTTCCCATGGATCTTGACCTGTAAACATTCAACCAAGCAAGACGAAAGAAGAATGAGACAGAACTCCGGAACCTTCTTAAATTGCTTCACTCCTCCCTCTATTTATTCTGTCGGTTGAACCCATTCATTGCCTGAACTACTTCCTTTGTTCTTCCTTCGTCACAAGCTAGAGCTTTACCCGGCTGTAATGGAAAGGTAGCTACTCTTGAGACGTCAGGTAAGCTTTACCCTTCCGTAGTAATTTGTGTATCTGCAGCTCCTCTTGACGTCAGATTAGCGTTACCCTTCTTTTGCTTGTAGTAATTATGATTGATTGATGATGATGATGATGCTGTTCTTCTCCTCGGCAGGTTACTTTACCTTCCTGTAATTAATCTTCTTGTTGTTGTTATAGACATAAGGTTAGCTTGACGACCCTTCTGTAGTAATTTATGTATCAGTAGTTCTTCTTGACGTTAGATTAGTAGAGATTAGCTTTACCCTTCCGTAGTAATTAGAATGTTGTTTGTTGTCTGTCTTGCTTGCTTGTTCGATAGGTGAGTGAGCAGCTGCTTCTCTTTCCGTATGTTATTCATCTTGTCTTGTTGTTTGTCTTGTTCGTCACGTTAGATTACTTTACCTTTCTGTAAATGTTGGTGTTTGTCTTGCTCATGACTAGCTAGAACTTGAGAACCTTCCTGTAAATGTTCTTCTTCTTGTTGTTCTAGAATAGCTAAAGCTTGAATCTTCCGTAATGTAAATTAAGTTCTTGACAGGTTAGTAGCTTGACCTTGACCTTGACCTTCTTGCTCTTGCTCTTTACCTTCTTCCTCTTGACCTTGACCTTCTTGCTTTTGTAATGTAGTAAATGTTGTTCTTGTTGTTCTTGTTCTAGCCGTTAGATTAGCCAGCCTTGACCTTTCCGTAATGTAAAATGTTGTTCTTCCATAATAGTTGGAGCTTTACCCCTTTCTGTAATGGAAATCTTGTTCTTCCGGAATAGCTGTAACTTGACCCCTTCTGGAATCTAAATCTTGTTCTTTCGGAATAGCTGTAGCTTTACCTTTCTGTAATGGAAATGGTGTTCTTCCGGAATAGCTGGAGCTTGACTGACCTTTCTATAATGTCTAATGCTCTTCTTCTTGTCAGGTAAGCTTGAATGAACCTTCCGTAGTAATGTATCCGCAGTTCTTCTTGATGTTAGATTAGCTTTACTACCTTTCCGTATGTAATGAATCTTCTTGTCTGTCTTGCTTGGTTGCTTGCTCTATAACAGCTATAGGTGAGTGAGTGAGCAGCTTCTCTTTTTGTTCTGTATGTAATGAATATCTTCTCTTGTTCTTTCTCGTCTCGTCACGTCAGGTCAGCTTTACCCTTCTGTAATCTAAATATAGTTGTTGTGTTCGTCACGTCAGCTTGAGCTTTCCGTATGTAGTTAATCAGATTTCTTGTAGTTAGTTCTTGTTCATGACTAGCTAGAGCTTGCCTGCTGCTTGCTTGCTTTCTCGTCAGGTTAGGTTAACTTGACTCCTTCCCGTGTAATGAATTGAATATGTTGTTGTTGCTTACTTGGTTGCTTGCCTGCTGCTTGCTTTCTTTCTCGTCAAGTTGGGTTAGCTTGACCTCTTTAGTATGTAATGAATGTTGTTGGCTGGCTTGCTTGTTGCTTGCTCCCGAGGTAACTTCTAAGAGAGTATTTGAGCTTCATGTATGTAATGTCAATTAAGTTCTTCTCTTCGTCAGGTGAGTTACCTCTTCTTGCTGCTTGTAATTCAGTTGTTCTTCCTTCGTCAGGTCTTACTTGAGCATCCTTCTCATACTCTTGCTTCTTGTTCTAGACCAGAGAGAGGTTAGCTTGAACTTCCTTCCTGTAATAAATCTTGTTCTTCCTGGTGTCTCGTCAAGTTAGTAGCATGACCTTCCGGCGGGATGTAATAAATCTCTTTCTTCTTCTCTTGCAGCTTTCTCGGCAAGTTAATGAGTGAGCTTGACTGTGACCTTCTTGTAGTAATTCATATCTACCTCTCTTGCAATACCTACTTCTCTTGCAATATCTACTTCTCTTGCTTTCTATAGAGGTTATGTTGTAAGGGTTATAGGTTAGGTTATTAAGAGTGTTATAGTAGCATCATTACCTTCCTTCCCGGATGTAATAAATCTTCTCTCTTGCTGTCTCGGCAAGTTAATGAGTGAGCTTGACTGACCTTCTTGTATGTAGTAATTCCTATTTGCTTCTCTTGCTTTACGGAATGAATAAGTTGTGTTGTTGGTTCAGTCTTTCTTTACTCGTCACGTTAGGTTAGTTAGCATTACCCTCTTGTAATAAATCAATCTTCTTCTCTTGCTTTCTCCTCAATTAGAGGATTGAAAAGGTGTAACATAATAGGTTATCCTTGTAATAACTCGTACAGCTGGCATTAAATGAAGAAAAGCCAGCTGTACTAATTAAAAAAAAAAAAAAAAAAAGAAAGAATATGAAACGATAGAAAATGAGGCAGAAATATGAAAAGGCAAGTGGGTAGGTCTGCCACCTACCCAAAATCTTCTCTTTAAATCTTGTTGAAGCTGTTTTTGAAATAAGAAGGAAAAAAAAAAAGAAAAGGGAACATTGGTAAGAGTCGTAGAAGCTGAAGAAGGAAAGGAAGGTCGCTGGAAGGAAGGAGCTGAGCGTTGGATTTAACGAACCGTTGGACCCGACCCGACCCAATTAGCAGATTCTGATCCACTACCCAAAACTAGGCTCGAAGGTATGCATGACCCTCGGTTCCGAGGCCAATGCTCGTATATTTGGACTATTTTTAACTCGAATCCTACTCAACTTCTATAGTTTTGATATAGTTTCTCAATGTAGGACCTAATTGTAGATCTTTGAACGAATTGGAAATTTGTTGAAGACCCGAAACAAGCTCGAAAAGTTTACAACAAGTAAGTAACCGCATGGAGCAAGTTCTAAGAAATGCTTGTAGGAGTCGGTTTGGATTATGGGCGAATGATCTAGTATTATACTTAGGAGTTTGGTTAACATTAGTTTCATTTATGGTACTTCGATAACGTGAGTGTTTATACCTTGATTATAGTTAAGGTTATATAGCTTCCGCATAGATTATTGTGAATTTCTCTGATAAGCGTTTCGGTTTATGTGTTTCCAATTAAGTCGAGATAGATTGTCATTTCTTGATTTGCATGATAAGTACGATGTGAGCCTTGATACTTTATGCTGTTTTGTTTTGGGGTGTGGATAGCCCCTTTATTGCCCATGTGTGAATTGGACTATTTTGCTATATGTTATATATGAATTGGTTACCGTCTTTTAGTTGTCATCTATTGTAGATATGGATGGCCTTAGTAAGTATCATGATGTAGTACCACGTTAGGGGTGCCTAGTGGGGAGACCCATGGCCTTTTACTGATCTAAACCCGACCGGGGTGTAAGACAGGTAGTTTACTGACCCAGCCCGGCGAGGCATAGTGACAGGTAGTTATTGATTCTCAGGAACAAGTAGTTAAGGCCAGACACCACTAGGGAAAATCCACTGATTTAAGCTCATTAGATAGTTAGGTATGGAAGAAAATCCATATCAATGAAAATCCATGGGGTCTTCTTTTGAGACCATAGTAGTCTTTGCTAGAGATAGATTCGAGCATATAGTCAAAGTTTCCATGTATAGGATTAAGTCCGATAAGAGCCTACAAGTAGGTTGCTTACTGAGTATTTTTATACTCATCCCATGTTGCTATTTTTCAGGTGTTAAGTAGACCAATGTCGGAGGCAGGAATGTGTGGAGCCGTGCAGCTACAGTGGAGACCCTTAGATCGAGTCCTCTTTGTCCATGTCGTTTTAATGCCATTTTGATGTTTATTTTGGGAAAACTTATGCTATTTTGTAACTGTTTTTCTTTCGTTGTGTTTCCGCGGATCCCGTTATGTTTTGGAACTATTTGGATTTTAATGCTTATCAGATAACATCAATTTATTGTGTCTCCCGTTTTATCAAATGAAAATGTTATAAGGCTTTTTATCCTAGAGTCCACGTAGCGATTCGTGATTCGATGTGTCGAAGAACGGTCGTTACAGTTTGGTATCAGAGTCCTAGGTTGTTAGGTCCGGTAGACCCTCCTTTATCTAGAGTGTCAGTTGGGTCCACTGTAGCTTGGCTTGTAACCACATTTCCTCCTCGATTTGGTAATCAAGAGAGTAAGTTACAAGCAGTAGTTCATAGTTGTAGTCGTATCATAGTTTAACGTTTCTATGATGAGACATTAATTCATGAACCTGCTATGGTTAAAGGCTTGAGATAATCAACTTGTAACTTGCGTATTGATGATGTAGATATTATGGCACCCATAACTAGAAGTAATGGACGAGGGAGAGGTAGGCGAGCATCCAGTGCTCCAGAGGAATCTGATCCTACCCAAGACTCAGCTCCTGAACAGACGTTGCCGGTTCAGTCGCCTGATCGTGTGCAAACGCCGCCAGTACAGACTCAGGGGTAGGCTGGAGCCCCACCTTCAGGCCTGGTATTAATTTCCAACGAGGCCCTTCAGGCGCTCATATGGGCCGCTGGGGCCAACCACGGGGGGAATTTCGCTAGCATGACTAGAGAGCAGAAATTCATCAGGGACTTTAGGAAGCATGACCCTCCGACCTTCGAAGGAAAGGAAATTGATCCAATGGCTACAGAAGCATGGGTAGAAGCGATTGAAACCATATTTGGGCATATGAATTGCCCTGAGGATCAGAAAGTGAACTATGCCTCCTACATGCTCAAAAACGGGAAATGATGAGGGCGTTGAAGGGTGGAGAGGAAGATGAGGAACCAATCTGTTGGCATGAAATGAAGAGGGCGTTTTTCCACAAGTACTACCCACTAGTGAATCAGTATCAAAATGAGGCCGCCTTCCTAAACCTAAGGCAAGGAAATAGGACGGTTGAGGAGTACGATTTGGAGCTGACCCGATTTGCACCAGAGCAGGTCGATACGGAGGAAAAACGGATACGAAGATTTATTGCAGGTCTTCGAGAGGAAATCCAGGGAACAGTGGGGGCAGTGAAACCCACTACATATGCAGCCGCCATAAATGCTGCCACCATGATGAACGCCCAGCTCCAAAAGATGCTCAGGAGATTTGGGGGTCAAAGGAACCTCCTAGGTAAGCGGGAATGGAACGAGCATTCTGATAGGACATCACGACACGTGAACAGAGAAAGATCATATAGACCACCTCCAACAGAAAGACAACAGGGTGTTAAAAGTGAGGCCCTCAGACTTGAGAGGCCTACTTGCCCTACTTGTGGCACCAGACATACTGGGGAGTGTAGGGCAGGTTCAGACGCATGTTTCTATTGTGGAAAGAGTGGTCATAAGAAGGTTGATTGCCCTCACCGAAGGCGCCAAGAGGAGAACAGGGTGTCAGGGTCAGGGCAAGGAGGCCGAGGGGGCATGGCGCAGAATCGCGGTACAGCTAGGGCAACTACAGGAAAGAGGGCGGATGACATGGACACCGTGGTGACAGGTACCTTACCAGTACTTGGCTTTCATGCTTTCGTATTATTTGACTCTGGATCCACACACTCGTTCATATCTACTACCTTTGTTAGATATGCACGGTTAGGACTAGAGCCTTTAGGATACAGTTTATCGGTGTCTACGCCGTCAGGGGAGATTTTAGTAGCCAATGAGAGGGTGCAAACAAGTCAAATAGTAATAGCAGAACGACCTCTAGAGGTGGTGTTAATCGTTCTTAACATGACTGATTTTGACGTGATCCTCGGCATGGACTGGTTAGCCGAGAACCATGCAATTATCGATTGTAGGGCTAGAGAGGTGATCTTTAGGCGACCTAATGAAGAGAGCTTTAAATTTAAAGGGGTGGATTCTCAAAGCACTCCAAGGATTATCTCTACTCTAAAGGCAAGAAAAATAGTGGGCCACGGAGCCTGGGCCTTATTGGCTAACGTAATGGACTCAAGGAAAGATACTCGTAGTATGATGAATGTGCCGGTAGTACAAGAGTTTAAAGATGTGTTTCTAGATGAACTGCCTGGGTTACCACCAGTCAGGGACATGGACTTTGCAATCGAACTGGAACCTGGTACAACTCCAATCTCCAAGGCACCTTATAGAATGACTCCTACCGAGTTGAAGGAACTTAAGGAACAATTGCAGGATCTCTTAGATCAGGGTTTTATCAGACCAAGTGTATCGCCATGGGGAGCCCCAGTGCTTTTTGTCAAGAAGAAGGATGGGACCTTGAGATTGTGCATTGACTATAGGGAATTGAATAAAGTAACAATAAAAAACAAATACCCGTTGCCTCGAATTGACGATCTATTTTATCAATTGCAAGGTGCTTCAGTATTTTCAAAAATTGACCTGCGATCGGGATACCATCAGTTGAGGATAAAGTAGGTCGAAATCCCTAGACAACTTTCAAGAGCCGATATGGTCATTATGAGTTTACCATGATGTTGTTTGGACTTACGAACGCTCCAGCAGCATTCATGGATATGATGAATAGGGTGTTTAAGGATTTCTTGGATACATTTGTCATAGTATTCATTGACGACATATTAATATACTCCAAGACCGAGGAGGAGCACGGGGTGCACTTGCATCAAGTGTTGTCAAGGCTAAGGGCACATCGACTTTATGCCAAGTTTTCTAAATGTGAATTCCGGTTGCAGGAAGTGACCTTCTTGAGGCATGTTGTGTCAGGAAAGAGTATATCAGTGGATCCAACCAAAATCGAGGCAATTATAAATTGGCCCCCACCTACCTCGGCAACCGAAGTAAGGAGCTTCTTAGGTTTAGTTTGATACTATAGAAGATTCATCCAGGATTTCTCCAAAATAGCCGCCAACCTCACTCAACTAACAAGGAAAGGGAAGGTGTTCTCGTGGAATAGTGCAAGTGAGCAAAGTTTTGGTGAACTTAAGCATCGACTGGTTACAGCGCCAGTACTTACAGTACCAGATGGCTCAGGCAACTTTGTGATTTATAGTGGCGCATCTGGGAAGGGCCTAGGTTGCATTTTGATGCAGAATGGCAAGGTCATAGCCTATGCTTCGAGACAGTTAAAGGACTACGAGAGAAACTACCCAACGCATGACCTGGAGTTAGCTGCTATAGTATTTGCTCTAAAGATATGGCGGCACTACTTGTATGGCGAGCGTATATAGATTTTCACCGATCACAAGAGCTTGAAATACTTATTCACTTAAAAGGAACTCAACATGAGGCAAAGGCGTTGGTTGGAGTTAGTCAAGGACTACGACATTGAAATAATGTATCACCCCGGTAAGGCTAATGTCGTAGCTGACGCACTAAGCAGGAAAACAGCTCACTCTTCGGTATTAGTCATAAGAGAGTGTAGGTTGCAAGAGGATATGGCATCGGCTGAAATAGAAGTGGTGACAAGAGGTGCAGTTGGAAGATTGAGTCAGCTTAGAGTCCAGCCGGATTTAAGACAGCGAATCATAAATGCTCAGAGAAATGACCCTCACTTATACTCAATTTGTAAGCAGAATGAGGTAGTGAGAGAAGAAGGTTTCACCCTGTCTTCTGATGGAGGGCTACTGTGGCAGGGACGGTTATGTGTTCCTGTAGATAGTCAGATCAAGGAGGACCTCTTGACTGAAGCCCATGAATCGCTATATTCAGTACACCCTGGTAGTACCAAGATGTATCATGACTTGAAGAAGTGCTATTGGTGGCCAGGGATGAAGCGAGAAGTTGCCTTTAGAGTTAGTAAGTGTCTCACGTGCCAGCAGGTGAAGGCTCCTAGACAAAAACTCTCAGGCCTATTACAACCCCTAGACATTCCACAGTGGAAGTGGGAGGATATAGCCATGGACTTCATATCAGGATTTCCCAAGACCTCGAAGGGATACATAGTTATTTGGGTGATTATAGATAGGTTGACGAAATCCGCCCACTTCATTCCAGGTAAGGCTACCTATACGGTGGATAAGTGGGCAAAGTTGTATTTAGAACAAATTGTCAGACGACATGGGATTCCGGTCTCCATTGTGTCAGACAGGGATGCACGTTTTACCTCCCACTTTTGGAAAAGTTTGCAGAAAGCAATGGGGACCCAACTCAAATTCAGTACAGCGTTCCACCCCCAAACTGATGGCCAAACAGAGAGATTGAATCAGGTTCTAGAAGACATGTTACGGGCATGCGTGGTTGATTTTCGCCTGCAGTTGGGACAAATACCTTCACCTTATGGAATTTGCATATAATAACAGTTACCAGGCAACCATTCAGATGGCACCCTTTGAGGCCCTGTACGGGCGAAGATGTCGGTCCCCAGAAGCGGCAATTGTTAGGGCCAGAGTTAGTGCAACTAACTAATGCAGCCGTGCAAAAAATTAGAGTACGAATTCAGACTGCTCAGAGCCGACAAAAAAGTTATGCAGACACACGTCGTAAGGGCTTAGAGTTCACCGTTGGAGATCACGTCTTCCTAAAAGTTGTACCCATGAGAGGTGTGATGAGGTTTGGGAAGAAGGGCAAGTTGAGTCCAAGATTTATCGGTCCTTTCGACATCCTGGAGAGAGTTGGGCCTGTAGCGTACAGACTAGCCTTGCCACCTGCTCTAGCTGCCGTACACAACGTGTTCCACGTGTCTATGTTGCGTAAGTATACCCCAGATCCTTCTCATGTGATAGAGTATGCAAACCTTCCCTTGCAAAGGGATTTAAGTTACGAGGAGGAGCCCATCGGGATCGTAGCTACGAAAGTACAGAAGCTTAGAAACAAGGATATTTTACTGGTCAAAGTTGTGTGGAAGAACCATCGCGTCAAGGAAGCAACCTGGGAGTTAGAGAGCGAGGTGAGGGCCAAGTACCCTATATTGTTCTGGGATTAGGAACTTTCGGGGACGAAAGTTCTTAAGGGGGGAAGATTGTAATAACTCGTACAGCTGGCATTAAATGAAGAAAAGCCAGCTGTACTAATTAAAAAAAAAAATATGAAAAGATAGAAAATGAGGCAGAAATATGAAAAGGCAAGTGGGTAGGTCTGCAACCTACCCCAAATCTTCTCTTTAAATCTTGTTGAAGCTGTTTTTGAAATAAGAAGGAAAAAAAAAAAGAAAAGGGAACATTGGTAAGAGTCGTAGAAGCTGAAGAAGGAAAGGAAGGTCGCTAGAAGGAAGGAGCTGAGCGTTGGATTTAACGAACCGTTGGACCCGACCCGACCCAATTAGCAGATTCTGATCCACTACCCAAAACTAGGCTCGAAGGTATGCATGACCCTCGGTTCCGAGGCCAATGCTCGTATATTTGGACTATTTTTAACTCGAATCCTACTCAACTTCTATAGTTTTGATATAGTTTCTCAATGTAGGACCTAATTGTAGATCTTTGAACGAATTGGAAATTTGTTGAAGACCCGAAACAAGCTCAAAAAGTCTACAACAAGTAAGTAACCGCATGGAGCAAGTTCTAAGAAATGCTGGTATGAGTCGGTTTGGATTATGGGCAAATAATCTAGTATTATACTTAGGAATTTGGTTAACATTAGTTTCATTTATGGTACTTCGATAACGTGAGTGTTTATACCTTGATTATAGTTAGGGTTATCTAGCTTCCGCATGCATTATTGTGAATTTCTCTGATAAGCGTTTGGGTTTATGTGTTTCCAAGGAAGTCGAGATAGATTGTCATTTCTTGATTTGCATGATAAGTACGATGTGAGCCTTGATACTTTGTGCTGTTTTGTTTTGGGGTGTGGATAGCCCCTTTATTGCCCATGTGTGAATTGGACTATTTTGTTATGTGCTAGATAGCGTGAATTATGAATTTCGTAGACTATGGGTTACCGTCTTTTAGTTGTCATCTATTGTAGATATGGATGGCCTTAGTAAGTATCATGTTGTAGTACCACGTCAGGGGTGCCTAGTGGGGAGACCCATGGCCTTTTACTGATCTAAACCCGACCGGGGTGTAAGACAGGTAGTTTACTGACCCAGCCCGGCGAGGCGTAGTGACAGGTAGTTACTGATTCTCAGGAACAGGTAGTTAAGGCCAGACACCACTAGGGAAAATCCACTGATTTAAGCTCATTAGATAGTTAGGTATGGAAGAAAATCCATATCAATGAAAATCCATGGGGTCTTCTTTTGAGACCATAGTAGTCTTTGCTAGAGATAGATTCGAGCATATAGTTAAAGTTTCCGTGTATAGGATTAAGTCCGATAAGAGCCTACAAGTACGTTGCTTACTGAGTATTTTTATACTCATCCCATGTTGTTGCTATTTTTCAGGTGCTAAGTAGACCAATGTCGGAGGCGGGAATGTGTGGAGCCGTGCGGCTACAGTGGAGACCCTTAGATCGAGTCCTCTTTGTCCATGTCGTTTTAATGCCATTTTGATGTTTATTTTGGGAAAACTTATGCTATTTTGTAAATGTTTTTCTTTTGTTGTGTTTCCGCGGATCCCATTATGTTTTGGAACTATTTGGATTTTAATGCTTATCAGATAACATCAATTTTATTGTGTCTCCCGTTTTATCAAATGAAAATGTTGTAAGGCTTTTTATCCTAGAGTCCACGTAGCGATTCGTGATTCGATGTGTCGAAGAACGGTCGTTACAATCCTCGTCAAGGAATAGAGTAGAGCAGCTTGTAGGCAGTAGAGCTTAATTAATGAGTAGGATCGCTAGCTCCTTAATGAGTAAGTAGTTCTAAGTTCAAGTATTGAGTAGGTCTAATCTAAAGTAGATAGGGAGTAAAGAGTTCTAAGTGTAATGTAAGTAGTAGGGAGTAGGATAATAAGTATAGAGTTCTAAGTGAAAGAAGTAGAGAGTAAGTCGTAAGTGTAAGTATAGAATAGGGAATGGTTTCAGGTTCCGGTGTAATAGTCCTGTTCTATTCAGTCTTGAATTTCTCTTTCTCTTTCAGTTGCTGCTGAATCTTGACTTGATCAAAGACTTGCTAAGGGAAATAAAAGAACTATAGTATAGTGATTGAGTGAAGTAGAATGAATCTTTAGGCTCGACTTTCAACACTTCAATCAAACATTGGAAAAGGTAAAGTAAGGTAAAGTAAAGAAAGAAAGAAGAGCATAGGGCAAGGAGAATCCATAAATCAATATCTTACCGACAGTTAAAGGAGAGAGAAAGTAATAGTTACGAGGCGTGGTGGAGCAGACGGAAAGACGACGAGAAGATCAGAGGTCAGGGGCTGGCAATTCCATTATGAGATAGATAGATAGGTGAATGGGCACACTCACTTCTAGTGGTTACGGTTTGAGGTCTCTTTGACTTTGGGCAATCCGGTGTAAGAGTAAACGATTAGGAATAAGTAGTATTGCTCTTTTACGGTTTGAGGTCTCTTTGCCTTTGACTTTGGGCAATCCGGTGTAAGAGTAAACGAGAAAGAATGGTTCGGCTTGACTTACTCTTGGTACGGTTCAGAGGTTGGCTCTCTTTGCCTTTGACTTTGGGCAAGGTAAACTCTCACTCTAAGCTTTCTTGACTTTTAGTCTTTCACTAAGGATAGGATAGTCTCGGTTGGTTTAGCTTCTTCGTCAGGTAAGATTCTGGTTCGTTCAGGAGCGAAGCAGCTTTACCGACAGACAGGGGAGGTTCAGGAGCTTAATCTCTCATTGACTCGTAAAGGAACCGATTCCTCTTGCGGGCAGGTTCTTCATTCTAGCTTTTGACTTACCTAGTTCAATCTCAAGAATACATATCGGACAAGGAAAAGGAAGGGGCGAAGCAGACAGACAGGAAAAAGGAGGAGAGGGGCAAAGAAGCAGCTCGACTAGAAAGGAGAGGGGCAAAGAAGCAGCTCGACTGGAAAGGAGAGGGGCGCGGGCAGCTTTAGTTATCTTTATAGTTAGTTCTAGTTCTCTCTCTTAGTTAGGGAGGAGGTAAGGAGGCTATCTGACAATCAATTCTTTCTCTTTCTTTAAGGTAAGGGATAAGGAGTTAGCTTCTTTACTTACTCTATCCTGACTGTTCACTCGTCTTAATCTTTCGGTCAGTGCCTCTTCCTTCCAACACACCAAGGAAGAAAGCATCAATCAGTATATAATAGTCCAGCCTAACCCGTAAACTCTCTATATATAATAAAGAGTGAAGTCGAGACTGACTGTGACAGATCATTAATTAATCAATAGTTCAGGGAATAGCAGGGAAGGAGTAAAAGCAAGCAGTTCAAGACAGCCGAGCCCGGGCCCAGAAACTCTCTTCTTAGTCTTTAATTGATGAGTCTCGGTCAGGGAATACATATCGTACTACTATAGGGCAGCGGTTAGTTAGTTCTCTCTCTTTCGACAGGTAAGACAGAAAGAGGTTCTCCTTTTTATTATTACAATCTCTAATTCCGCTTGTTGAGTCTCCCTTCTCTCGTTGACTGTAAACTCAGGACAAGGTTCATGGGAAGGGTCATAAGTTTACAAGAAAGTCAATTCAAGACGAATAGGTGAATGAAGGAACAGGTTAAGCCAAGCCAGCCAAAGCAGGTAAGTTTGTGAGCAGTTAAGCCAGAGCGCAGGTAAGTAAGCCAGAGCAGGTAAGTTTGATTGATTGATTCTCTAACTAAAGACTATGAAGCAGATTGTAAAGAAAGGTTAGCCTGACCTTTCTGTATGTAATAAATATTGTTCTTCTTGCTCTTGTAGGTGAATGAGTTTACCTTTCCGTCTGTAATTCATATCTTGTCTTCTTCTTTCTCTTTCTCGAGACGTCAGGTACGTTTACCCTTCCTGTAATGTAAATCTAGTTCTTGCTCTAGACCAGAAGAGGGTACTTGACCTTACAATGTAGTTAGTTGGCTTGCTCGAAGACGTTAGGTTAACTTGACCCCTTCCAGCCTGTAATGAATATCTTATTCTTGCTTGCCTGCTGCTTGCCTTCTCCAGACGTTATTAGGTTATTAGCTTTACCCCCTTTCCCGGATGTAATGAATCTTAGTGGCTTGCTTGCTCCAGAGATGACTTAGAAGAGAGGACTTGACCGACCCTTTCCTGTAATGTAATAATCTTCTTCTTCTTGTCTCGTTAGGTAAGCTTTACCCCTTCTTGCTTGTAATGAAGTTGTTCTTCGTCAGGTCTGACTTTACCTTCCTTCATGTAATGAATTGAATCTTTCTTCTTCTTCTTGTTCGAGACGTTAGGTTAGCGTTACTCTCCCCCTCCTGTAATATAATTATCTTGTAGTTCTTCTTGTCTTGTTTAGTAGCATTACCTTCTCGTAATGAATCTTCTTCTTCTTGTGCTCTATAAGTGAATGAGCTTGACCTTGACCCTTCTTTCCCGTAATGTAATAATCTTCTTCTTCTTTCTTCTTCTCTTGCTATAGAGTTGAATGAGCTTGACCTTGACCCGCCTGTAATGTAAATGTTGTTGTTCTTCTTGTCTTGCTTTCTCTTCGGTTACTTAGAGGATTGAAGGAAGGTCAGTCAAGTAGTAACTAACTTACATAGGTTGTTCTCCTCAGGGAATGAATGAATAGAGCTTAATGAGTAGGCAGTTGGAAGTGTAATCTCAGTACAGTAGGGATAGGAAGTGTAAGTAGGCAGTAGTCAGTTCTTCCAGTATAGACAGTAGTAAGTTAAAGTATAGGCAGTAGTTAAGTGAAAGTATAGGCTAGTAGTTAGTTCTTCTAGTAGAGGCAGTAGTCAGTCAGTTCTTCTAGTGCAGTAGTAAGTTTAAGAGTTGGAAGTAGCTAGCTAGCTTGATCTTTAGTCTTGACTTTCAGTATCAGTATCAGTAGTGAAAGATCCAGAATAAGTAGTAGTTAAGGATTCACTTCGGAAAGAAGAATTGGACAGAGAGGTTACGGATAAAGAGTTCAGACTCAGACAGAGACAGAGAGGTTACGGGAAAGACAACTACCATTTACTTACTTCCTTCAATCATACCATTTACTTACTTCAATCAGGAGTTACTTACTTCCTTCAATCAGTTTCAGGAGCCAAGCTCACAGACCAAAGGGCAAGTAAAGAAGAATTAGTAGTTAAAAGGAGAAAGCATCAATAGGAGTTTAGCAGTTGGAGAGGTAAAGGGGAAAGACTAACTAACTACTACTACTTACAGAGTGAAAGGTTATACTCATAAGGAGTTTAGTCGAAGTAAAGTAAAGGACAAAGAGGTTACGTAGTTCAGACTCAGACAGAGTTGGAAGTGAAAGAGTTGTTAATACATTATTAGCTGCAGCTTTATCAATAGAATAGGTGTAGGTGAATGAGCTTGACCTTTCATCCGGCTTAGTTACATACATACAAGGTTCAGTAAAAGAGTTACTTACATCAGTCTCACTACATTAAAACATTAAGCACCTCAAATACCGGTAAAGTCCGGAGAAAGATTAACTCTCAACAATACACTGTATTTACCTATAAAAGCATATAACGAACAAGAGAGACCGGTAAATAGTTAGTTAGTTAGTTAGTTCAACCTTTCAGTCGTAGAGTCAACAATTAATTAGCTACTTGACTTTAGCAGTCAGTCAAAGAGTGGTTCAAGCAATAAAGGAGAAAGAACTCTTCAAGTAAGTATCGGTGGTCAGGTAATATAATACAGAGTCAGTATAAGAAAGAAGGAAGAATCAGTAAGTAGTTAAGGCAATTCAATTGTTCAACCGAAGTGTAGAAGTTCAGTCGAATGAATAAGCAGTTGAAGATTCACTTATGAATTACCTTGTTCAACCAATAGGTTAAGGCAATGGAATTGTGAGACCGAGTTTACGAGGCAAACGAGCTCTGGCTGTGAGACTGTTAAGGAGTTCATTCAATCAATCAGGAATAGGTGAAGCAACAGATCCTTCTTTTCCGTCTCAATCATAGAGAGTTGAGTCTGACAGTTAGTTACAGTCGTCTTCTTCTTGCGTTTCCTCTTATAGTTACAGAGTTTAATGCAGCTTTCGTTCATCAGTCTTACTTAGTTTACATACAGTTAAAGAAAGAAGAAAGAAATAGGTTACGATTTGGGATTGAATTAACTAACTCGATAAAGAATACATAGGCTCAGGAGAATGCATTAATAGAGTATAAGAATAAGGGTGACGGTTTCTTCTTTACAATTTACAAAGACTATAAGGGTGATGCTTTCTTCTTTCAAACACTATAGAAATAGAGTAAGGAATCAATAGCAATAGGAGTTTCGGCTTGACTTCCTGTTCATAAGCTTCTCTTTCATTGAATGAATTTACGAGACTTGGAAAGCAGCTAAAGCTAGTTCATTTCTTCTTTCATTCTCAATAGGTGGTATTCAGTAGGCGAATATCGGTTCAGTCGCTTGACCTTATTCTCATCTAGCTCTTAAGAGTTAAAGAAGGATCAGATCAATCAGTTTTACAGTTAGTTGCATCAGCAGGGAGATAGAGTCAATTCATTAGCTCCTTTACATAGGGAAAGAAGGGAAGTAGTTATTTCTCATTCATCTTGAGTATTGATCTTTTACAGTGAAGGCAGAGGAAACGAACAACAAGAACTGCAGGGACTAAGGGTTCAGTAGTGAAAGAGAATGAATCGAGCTTCAGTCTTGACTTGATGAATAAATAAGTAGGCTCAGGAGAGTGTATCTTTATAAGGATTGAAGGAAAGAAACTGATAGTTTACGACGAGTTCCATCAGTCAAAGGAGAATGGGAATCCTGAGTATTGATCTTTTACTGGTCAAGAAAGAAGAGTCATCAATTCATTAGTACAGTTCAGGCAATTAATTAGCAGCTTTACCCCGTTCAACAAGAAGGATTGAATATGCGACAAGGTAAGGAGTGTTTGAATAAATAGTCAAAGTAGCGAAGCTGTGAAACCAACAGGTGAAGCAGTTTACAGTTAATAAAGAGAAGAAATCAGGAGTTGACTCTTAATAAAGAAGAAATCAGGAGTTTACGGTTAATAAAGAAGAAGAAGAAATAGGTGATTGGGCTGCAAGGAATTTACTCTACCTTATTTCCATGAATTTACTCCACCTTCTTTCTATTCATTGACTCTACCCCTACAAGTAAGGGATCATTAATCTTCTCTTGCTGCACAGTCTTGACAGACTTACAGTGAATGAGCGAAGCAGCTTTACCCAACAGGTGATTGAGCGCGAAGCCTAGGTTCCTTCTTTCCATTCATTCATTTCCCTAGAAGTAAGGGAGGGAGGGATCATTAATCTTCTTTTGCTGCAGTCTTGACTAACTACCTGATTGTTCTTTTCTTTACTCGACTGTAAGAATGAATTGAATATATGCTTTATTTACTACAAAGACTGTAACTGAATAAGAATAAGGGGAATGAGCTTCTTCATCTTCTCTTTAGTCTTCTAGCTTTACACCTTACCTTCTTTGTTCAAGAATCAATGTAGAACGATAGAGAGAGTGAGTAGTTCCGCGGACTAATAGTTGTAGGGGGTCATGAGTAAGTAACTCCATAGTAAAGGTTCCCGCACGCTCAAGATCAAGAGTAGTTCAGTTCCATTAGTCAAATAAAAGGGTTAGAGAATAAGCAGAAAGATAAGAGCTCAGATTCATTCAATACATACAGTTAGTTAAAGAAAGAAGAAAGGGTAATGGAATAACATCAGGCAATAGAAGTTTAGTCTTGACTTACTCTTCAGTAAGTAGTTCAGTATATGTTACAGAGGGCAGACTATAATGAGTCTTTTAGGAGTAGAAGAAGTTGTTTCGGCTTTACCTTGATTCTTGAACTGTAAACAAGAGAAATAGGTTTATTTGGTTCAGTCGTTGATTAATTGACTAAAGAAAAGAGCTACACTTACTTGACTCATCCGGTCTAAAGAAAGAAAGTAAAGAGAAGAAGAGGAGAATAGGTTCCACTGAATGAGTAAGTCAGTAAGTAAGTAAGGAGTTGGGTTAGAAGTCTAGTAAGCAACCTAGTTACAGAGTGAAATAAAGCAAGAGAATAGAGGTTGCGTGCGGTCAGCAATGAGCGAGACCAATAGGTTAAGGGAAGAAGGAGAAAGAATCCTTCCTGCCTATTTACTACCTTACCTTGTGATTAAGTAGAAAGAAGTAGTAGTTTCTTTCGTCTTGTCTTACAGTTAGTTACGTCTCATTCATAAAGAAATAGGATCAGGATACTAACACTGACTTACTTCAAAAGGAGTTACATCAGTCAGTCTAACAAAGAAATAGAGTAGTAGTCGAAATAGAGTAGTTGTTAGTTAAGTTAAGGAGGAGAAAGAAGCTAAGTAAAGAAAAGCAAGTATAAGGATAAGAAGGGGATAAGGCAAGGCTCGAGGAGAGAGAAGAGAGAGACCTTAAGTCAAGGAAGGGTAGAAGGAGATAATTCATCTTCTTTGTCTTTTACCAACAGTATAGATAGTCAAAGGGTGTCGCTTGAGGAACAAAGTGCGAGACCGGAAGGGAGAGGAAAGCAGCTAACTCCATCATTCTAGAACAAAGACTGTAACACCTAGCTTAGGTTCGATTTAGCCAATGGAATAGTTTAAGAGGAGTGAAGTAGAATATGAATAAATAAGAGAGAGGGGAATAGGGTTTAGAGAGATAAAGAGTGAAATAGTAGCTTGACCTTCATTCTTCTCATTCAGTTTACCTAGTTCCCTTCTGTTTAAGAGTTCAATAGGAGCTTGACCTTCTTCTCCTGCCTATAAGGTGAAAGAGTTCAATCTTTTCTTTACTTACTCTCCTGTCAGTAAAGGTTATTGAGTATAAGGTTCCGGAGTCAGTAGTTCGACTGGCAAGTTCAGGATTGAATGAAAATAGCTTTACCTAGTGGTGGAATAAAGAGGAAAAGGGAATACATATCGGTTCAGGATTGAATGACTAATACTAATGAATAAGGTAAATAGGTATAAGGAGCGAAGCAAGGAAAATGAGAAGAGGCCCGGAGGTAAAGGAGGAGAGGAGTGAAACAGCGAGACCGGTAGGGAGAGGAGTGAGGTCCAATGAATGTTGATTCTTCTTCAGCCTTTCATTTAGTCGTTCACTGTAAACAAACAAGGATAGATAGTCAAAGGGTCGAAGACGCTCGATGAGAAGAGGGGTGAAACCGCGAGACCAAAGGGAGAGGGGCGAAGACCTGAGACCCTACGGGCGAAGAGGTGAAACCGCTCGATGAGAAAAGAAAAGGGCGAGACCGAAGGGAGAGGGGTGAGGCTTCTTTCTCTTTGCTTTTCTGTACTATCCTGGAAAGTGAAGGTCAAGGAATATAGTCCTGGTTCCGGCGGAGAGAATTAATCATCTTGTTTACCCTTCTTGCTTTCTCTTCGATTATAGTCTTTGAATCAATAGCAGGATTGAATGAATAAGTAAGGTGGTAAATAGAGGTGCAGGTTAAGGATAGAAGCTGTCAGACTCATATAATGAGTGGGCGAATAAGCTCAGCTGTGAAGACCTTACGGGAGAGGAGTTCAGGATAAATAATGAATGTTGAGTCTTTCAAGCAGAATCAAAGGAAAGAAAAGAGACCCAGTGAAAGAAGTAGTTCAGTCGAATGAATCTTTCGGCTTAGTTTACAGTTCAGGGAGAGGTGAAGGAGCGACACGAAGCCACGAGACCAAGTTAAAGAAGGAAAAGTAGCTCAGGAGTAAGTAGGGAGAAGGAATCTTTCATGTTTACAGTTCCGGAGCTCAGCAATGAGACCATACAGAATAGGTGAAGGAGCTGATCTTTCTTTTTCAGTTCAATCTGGTTCAGTAGTTCAGGCAATGGAATAGTTCAACCCTAGTTCAATGCTCTAAAAAATAGGGAGAGGTTAAGGGGCAGGAGCGAAGTCAGAGTGAAAGAATAGTAAACCTTTGGCTTGGTTACAAGGGGAAGGAGCAGATCTTTCTTTTCCGTCTCATGAATCGAGAGGATTGACTTAATACGTAATTACCTTGACTCTCTTTTATCCCTAAAAATAAGGGAGAGATAGAGTTTGATCCCCAAAAATACGGGGGAGGATAAAATTTCTTTGATTTCAGCTCCAGCTATTAGGGGAAAACCTCTTTTAATGTTTTACCCCTATGCTGGATACAAAATCTTTTCTTTCAGCTCCCGCTATTAGGGAAAAAGGTCTTTTAATGTTTGACAGTTATATGGGAACAGAAAAGAATTTATTGACGCTGCTGCTATTAGTGAAAAAGGTCTTACGAACTTTGACCCCTATGGTGGATAGAATTTCTTTTCTTTCAGCTCCAGCTATTAGTTCAAAACCGATTACAAAACTTGACAGTCGTAAAGCATCAATTAAATAATGAAAGGTCTTTACACTCAAAAATAGGGATTTGATCTAAAAAAATAGACAGAAGATAGACTTTGATGATGAAAGGTCTTTACTCGACTGTCTGCTAATTCATCTTGTCTTCGTCTTCTTCTCCCCGCCCTTCATTTATTTATTCGAAGACTGTAAACAACTCGACTATTAAAAGGTTCCAAATTTCATTCATAAGGTAAATAGGGTCAGGTCATATCGTATAAGGTGTAGGTTCAGGTAATCTTGGTGCAGTAGCTAATGAATTTCCTCTTTCATTCTCTGATTCATTCATTTACTCGACAGGCATTTCAAGGAATATCTTCTTCTTCTTCTTCTTGCATTCTCGTCAGGGATAGGGTTGAGGTTGAGTCTGATTTTCTGTTCCATCATGTGTAGGTTCAGGTTCAGTCGCTGTAAGGAATTTCCTATCCCTTCACTATCTCTTATCTTTTTCAAATAGGTAAAGGAGTGAAGTTTCATCTGGAGTCTCCCGGATTTCTTTCTTTCATTGTAAAGCCGAACCGAAAGATGAATGAGACAAATTAGATTGAACAGTAAGATGCGGAAGAAGAAAGATTAATGATCGGTCCTTTCTTTATTGTGTTTGAATAAATGAATGAAATCAGGTCAAGGGGATGAAGACAACTGATTTCACTCTTTCACAAGCAAGGTAAGTCAAGCGGCTGTATGAGAAGAAGGGAAAGCTCATGAACCTGATGGAACCCTATGGATTCTTTCCTCCTTCACTCCCAGATTGAACAAGGTAAAGTCAAGCAGCTAATTCATTGACTCTCTCTCCCTGATTGAACTAGGTAAACTCCTTCACTTTCAGAACCTTTACAGGAAAGAAAAGAAAAGGCTATAAAATCAAGTAGATCGATCCTAACTCACAATTGAACTAGCGCAGGAATGTCACTGGCTAACAAAAAGGGATGCCTAATAGTCACTCATCCTGGGGAGCCAAGAATGTCGGTAGTGGATCGTCTGCTATCGGGGCAGCCAGCGGAATCGGCATCGGAGAATGCAAAGAATGTGGTTTACTGTCTAGGACTAAAAGTTAGACCAAGAGAACCCCTCAGATGCAGTCCGATGCGCTTGGTCTCTAGTCTGATCTTTCTTCACTTGACAGGATGGTGGTAAGCTGAGATTCAAGTAGCCACTCAAGAAAGTGATTAGTCTTTATGGGAGATAGGGATATTTAATTTCAGATAGTTCACTCTAAACTCAGACTCCAAAGAGCCATATCCATGCCTATCAGTGATCTTTTTGCCCAAGGGGCTGGTTGATCATTGCTTGTTAGCTCGGCAAGGTCAACGCTAGTAGCCCGCTCTGGTTTCTTAGATTGATGTGTGGCTTACAGATATTGAAATTCTTGTAGGTGTGGACGAAGTTGACGGAAATCGTACCACCTATAACTTGTTAGGCTTTCCTTGTTCTGTTCATAAATAGAGTGAGTTGGCTGGCACTCGTAGTCTGACGTGTTTGGAGTAATCTTTTGGTTGGTTGGTTGGTTTTGAGGCTCCATGGGTGCCGTGCAACAATAAGAATCGAAAAGTCTTTCCAAGTCGAGTAGGCTGACGCATTAGGTTTTGAGAATAGGTCCTAACTAATGAAATGGAAGCCCTTTTCACTATGTTAAACTTTCCACATGGCTGTTGACCTTCACAGATCGTCATGGTTCGCTAACACCCACCCGATTCCACCCTTTACAGATGCCTTATGTTGAATGCGCCTAAAAGCCCTAGCGGGGGTGTAAGACCAATCAATCATCCTTATCCTATAGTTCCAACATCAATGCAATAAGCATGCTTTCTCTTTCTTTTGATATTGACGTGACTGCTTACAAATACTGGGAAAGGACTCGTGGGAATAGACCCATTTATTAGGGCTTTCCTTTTTCTATGAAACCATAGCTCCACTCCAAGTGAGCTTTAAAAGCTGACCTAACCTTACCGGTAAAGGAGAGTCAAGGGCAGGTGAGATGGACCGAAAGAAAAGCGTTTTAGATAAGTTTACAGGGAGGGATAGATAAGGGGACCAAGAGAGCATTCCATACTTTATACTGATCTTTATCTTTATCAAGTATACAACGAACGTAGGAGTTAAGTAAGAGCTGGAGTTAGAGTTAGTCAAAGGATTACCATACTCTCGAACAATGGTAGAACGATAGCTAGTTTAATAAGATAGAGGTGGGAAAGCCTACGGTACTACCGTCAAGGAGGATGGATGAATCACTTCGGGCCAAATCGAAGACTTAGAACGAATCGACCACGTCACGTTATGCTTACGTAACTCTTTTGTTTGCAGATGTAGGACTGGCTTGACAGACTAAGGGAAATGGCCACTGCTACGACTTCCCACACTACCACTAACTGATAGACCGACTAGCCAGAAAGAATCGAAAGCTTCCAAGGCGGGTAGGTCGGCTAAACAAAAAGAAAAGGGCCCCATTTTCCTCGAAGGAATAGGGTTAGAAACCTGTTGACACAATCAAATTTGTCCTATCAATTCACTTCCAATCGTATCTTTGATATATTTGATCATACTAGAATATATAAATAGTTGAAGCTTCCGTAGAGAAACCGCAGGTTCTGTTGGGGTAGCTGTTCCTCGGTATTGGTAATCAGTCTCGCTATTGACGTTCGAGCTCGCTGGGGAGTGCCTTGTAGGGAAAAAGAGGTTATCTAGGCAGATAGAGAAGAAAGACTGTTAAATGAGAGTTGCGCGATGGCGCCTCATCCAAATGAGACTTGGAAAGCGAAAGCGAGATAGGTCCTTAACTGGGAGGTAGGAAGAAGACTACACGAGTGGTTCGGGAAGGCAAATTTTTGACTTTCTGGTGCCATAGCTTCGATTCCACCCCACTAATAGTAGTGAGCCGTACAGACTAGCTCCTAGCAAGTGATTCAAGATCACATTAATGCCTGCCAACTTCGTTGCCTTGGGTACGGATGTGATAGCTTTCTCTAGACACCATGGAAAAGATCACTGAGGAGCTCAATCTCTAAGTGTGAAATTGTCAGTTTCCTCCTCTTTTTGAAGCTGAGAGATCGGTCAACAATTCTCATTTCTTAGTTACAATAAAGAATACCTTCTCAAGGAAGTTATCCTTGAGCCACTCATCTGAGCCAGCGGATTCCTATTCTGCTATGCCGGTGCGCAAAGCAAGCACGCTTAGACTGCGATGTCTAATCTTTGGTCTGCCTATGCTAGATAGTATGACCTATTGTATTATTGTATTGGTATGGGTATGGCTGAAGAAGGACCCATTCTTAGTATTAGTAGTAGACCCAACGGTAACTATTCTCAATTCTCTATAAATCTCTTAGGAATGCTTCTCCTTCCCATAGTCACTGAAAGACAGTTTCTTAATTCTTAATTAAGGTAGCTTATCAGAGTTAGCTCATGAGCGGCCTCTGTCGGACCGGGGCCTAAGCAACCTCTATTCTGGTCTGCATTTTGTTATATTCCTTATCTTCAGCCGCTTCGCCCCTTTCATACTATTAAGAATTCCCGATCAGGTTCTTGAACTCTGATTATTCGGGAGGTTGCAATTCCTCTTTCAATTTAAGGAAGGGAGTGAATGTAGTAAATGCATAATCTATGGTGGATATGGTTTCAATATTCAAACAAGGGCGTCTTAGTTAGGAATCGACCTTTTTCTATCTAAGCATTGTGGGCATCACAGTTCAAGCTACGTATGGCTGGCGTACAACCTAGAGGCTTCTTATCTTAGCCGGAAAAGAAAGTGCGGTTCTTTTCTTTAGGCCAATCTTAGAAAAAGAACAAGGAGGATATGTAGCACTGCTGGATAGATCATGGCTCCAACTGGGGTGGTTCATGACTGGGCTAAAAAGAAAGTCTCAAGCGGGGAAAGGCGGGATAATGGAAGGCGGATAAAAAATTGGATTCCGCTGTGGGTGGCAGAGTAACAAGATGTGTGGGGGGCATTTTCTTGGGATTAGCCAGATAAGAAGTCGACTCATTGCATTGTCGTCGACCGCTGGAAAGAAAGACCGAGGGAGGCTGTGGATGGCAACAGGCGAGGTGGTTCTCGAGAGCGCAGTCGCTCGCGCATGGATGATAACGTGGTCGTTCTCGTGATAAGCCGTGAAAAGGAGACTTCCAAAGGCAAAGTTCAGGTGCCTGATTCATCACCTGTCTATACATCCAATTCCTTTTCAGCTTTGGAGATGGATTCAAGTCAGTGGTCGATCAACTTTGATTCTTCTACTCCTTCCCTTCCCGATGGTAAGCTAGTTTCTTGCCATCCCATCCGAAAACACCTCCTTCTCCCACAAGAGTGCCAGCCCTCCTGACTTAGCCCTAACTTCCCCCGCAATGCAATTAAAAACAACCTGAGTGATTCTTTTCACTTTTAGATATTCCGAATTTTGACATTGAGTTTCATTAGGGAGGGATGGATCTTCTTTATGAATGAGCTCACAGAGAGCTCGAACTTTGGTTCCCAAGCCCTCGATAGTTCCAAATGAGGCAAGGAGACCTAGGGACTGGCCGGACCCAATCTCCGCCGATAAGGAAGGTCTGGTAACATGTTTATTGGAATCTCTAAATGAAAGTTAGGCAAACCATCATCGTCATCTGATTTTCTTTCTGGCCTGTTTGGACCTCCGTGACAAAGAACAATGGAATCGATGGTAAGAGTCTTCCTTTCCTCTCGTACCTCTGCTCTCTTCCAATGACCTGTCTTCTTCTTTTTCACACCGTGATCCTTGGCTTTTGAAATAAGTGGTCGGATCGATCGGGGTCATGCGTTTTGGATACAAAAATTGGGCTTTTCCCTTATTAGTCAAGTTGCTCGAGGCCAGAAAATTGGAATATAATCTAGAGGATCTGGTAGAAGAATCTATGGGTTCGTTAGGAATAGATAGTTGTTGTTTGGACATACGAGTCACAGCTGGCCGGGAACCGGGAAGAGGAGAGACCAACGTTGAAGCTAATAGCTACTAGAAAGAAAAGGACAAGAAAAAGAAAGACCACCTTTCGTACATTTCTACTAGTCTAGAATTCATATAGCTAACGAAAGACCAGGCAATCTCCGAGGCACTTCCAGCAGGCAGGGTTGACGTAAAAAAGCCTCATTCAGCTGGAAGTAGGAAATCAATCCCGGCACGACTGATGACTTAGTCTCCTTCTACGCTTCGACTCAACCACCTACCTAACTTAACTTATTAGAAAAGATACGATAGATAGCAGCTACCTAAGGCGCTTAGGCCCCCTTCACCAATCATGTTCATCTAGTAAGCCCTAGTACTATGTTTGTTCTCCAAGCTTGACTATAATAGAAATAGAATAGGCAGGCCTTTTAGAGAACAGTAGTTGGGTTAGCTCTGCCTTGTTGTGATAGGGGGCTGAGGGGTGAAAGAGCGAGACCGAGTGAAAGAGTGAAAGAAGGAATCTTGAGAATTTACTGACAGTGAACTCTCATTTCTTCTTCGATAGTCTTGACTTATTAATTACCTTGACTCTCTTTTATTCCCAAAAATACGGGGGAGGATAGAAAAAATCAGAAATGGTCTTTACAGGATCCGGAGAATGAATCTTCTCTTGTTGTCTTGCTTTCGTCTCCCTTCTTTCTTTGATTTACTCTCTCTCCTGTAAAGGAATAGAATATCTGATTCTTCTTCTTTGAAAATATTACCTAACTAACCGGATTGAACTGTAAAGGGGTGAACCCGTGAGACCGAGAGGGAGAGGGGTGACCGATCTGGTCAAAATAGGTTAACAAAAAAAGGTGTGTCCGGTCTAGTGTAGCTAATGTGACTTTCTCGATCTATAGTTCCTCTTTCTTCTCCTATTGAATATGGTTCTATTGAGCGTGATACCCGCCCTCTACAAATAGAAAGTAGTTTTTGAAAAGGTCTTTAAACGACTCTTCGTTAGGCTCTACCAACGCACAAGCGTTAAGCGATAATAAGACCTTACTAGGGTAAAAAGGATAGCAAAAGGCAGATTTGTTCAGTTTTTCGACTGAGACTTAGCCGGGATCTCCCGTTGGTTAGTATTAGTAGTATTTTGATTCGTCAGACTTGTGTGTCTAGGTCGGGTGTGACCCCTTTCTCAGAGGCTGCAATAGATAGCTTTTGTGACACCCTTTCGCGCTCTCGCGTGGTAGACTCAATAGTAGGATAGCTTTGGGATGGATTGCTTTAGTTCTTTTGTCAACTGCTCACTAGGATTGAGGATCAATTCTTTAATAAAACAGGTTGATTTGTTCCCTCTCCCTATGGAACAATACTGGACAGAGGATCTCCCGAAACAAGAAGTAAGACAGGACTTTATCGAATTCACTTCTGGAAAGAATGTACATGACTGGACTGCCCCAAAAGGGGGGTCATAGGCTGCTCCGGGCTCCCCCCCTCTCTCTTCATCCGGCTCAAGCGTAATCCAAAAGCGTAAGTCATCTTCGTCTAAGGCATTCTACTTTGTAGGAGCTTCCCTACTTCCTAAGGTTGGAGATGTAATCCATTCCGCTACCTGTATCGTATCACTTCTTTTGTAAAGCCCTCCTTCCTTGGGCTAGTTATACCCAACACCTCTGCTTGTCAACTACCTCCGCTTTATGTATGACCGGGGCACCCACCTATGGTATGGAAAAAAGTATCCTATGTATGTGTCAAACTATTCTAGTCAAGCCTAGCCAGTCTCTTCTCTCTCCCCAGTGACGATCTGGTTCTGCATCTTTTGTTTACACCTTTCCCAGCGAACCAGTGAATATCTGCCCGCTGGTGGAGCACATGCCGGCATACGCGCTATCCATTACAGAGCCCCTACGCACGCTATCGCTGAAAGCAATTGGTTCAGTATCTCAAGTCATTCCCGGTTCAATCCCTATTCCTCTTTCTCTAGCAATTCCCGTTCGGTATCTTTGTATGTATCAATGGGTTCATCAGCACATCTACGATCTGCATCCCTCTTTCCATCTCCAAGAGTAGAAAGAGCCTTTCCTTCCAACGAAAGAAAACCAAGAAGATCTCCTTGTTCCCCTCGACACCCCCTTCCCCCCTACTCTGCCTGACTTTAGTTTGTGTGCCCGAGATAGAGAGAAAGAGCATAGAGAACCAGACCTACCTTTTGCCAATGTTCGAACATGAAGCATTGCACTCCTCGCATGTACACGTAAGGAGCCCATTAGAAAGATTATCAGCAAAAGAGTTAGCCTTTAAGTGGTTGTTAGTCGGTCCATATAAATAGACATTATTCTAGTCCATAGAAGGGGATATCGTCAGCCTTTCTTTTTTCCATTGCTTATACCGAGTTTCGATCCAACGAAATAGCTCGATCTTGCCCGCTTCCCGATCTTTTGAACCATTGCTTCCAAACACCATCTTCCAAACCCCTATTTACCCCTGCAAAAGCTTAGGGCCTTGGGTCGTGCTGGTGCTGGTCTTTCTTTCATAAGAGGGCATTCTTGGTTCGGGCTTTAGTCATTCCCGAAGATCCTAGGTATCAAGCATAATATAGCATTACCTACTTTTCTCGAGCCTGATACCCCCATTGAGTGAAGTATTGGGCCAAGCTGTCGTACTCCACTTCCAACCTGCCTAATACTCCAGTGGTGCTAGTCACAAAGCCTATCAAGATCAAGAGCATTCATCTTAGAACAAGATCATTATATATCACACTTCTTGATTCGTACACAAACAAACCCAACGTATCGCACCTGCCGGCCGTACTACCCTTAACCTTTCCAGGTCTCTTCCTACCCTTGTCAAGAGCATTTCCAAGTCTTATTCTATCTCTCTATTGATTGGTTAAACCTCAGAATACCTTGAACTCAGAAACCTACTCCCCTTTTGCCTGCTCATCGTTGGTTAACCACTGGTATTAGTCAGTAGACTTATAGCCTGAAATTAAGTAGAGCAGAGAGTCTTCGATAGCTCTTTTGCACCATTCGTTGGTCCTTCAGAACTAAAGGAAGCTTTTGGCATTAGGCTGGACGGTGCTGTAATAGGAACGACCTTCCACTATGTCTGCAGAAACCAGTCCGGCTCTCCTGCGCAATTCTCTATTTTTGTGGGGAAAAGGGCTTTATTCCGTCTTCGAGTTCGGCATAGCGGTCAGGCTTTTGGCCATGAGTCTGCAACTACGATCTAGGAAAGTTTCTTCCCCCGGCGCGCATACGCATGATAAGTCAAGCTCTGGTTCTGGCATTCCCGTGGAGAACAGGAAAGCATGTGAAGTAGGCGTCTCATCCAAATCAAAATAGTCATAGCCAGATGAGGTTGTTTTTTCACTTCCTTGATCTCTGTCCAGCCATTCACTCATTCCTCCCAAGAGGGAAAATCATCAAGCAGTAAGTAAACGCGTATGGTTCAAGACCACTCCTTCCTTCCTCTCCCGTATGTCCCACTTTGATCGCTATTCTTCTTCTATATAAAACAGGGTCGTTTGTCAGAAGTTTTGTAGTTGCTGCGAACCCTTCTCTAAATCATGGGCTAGGATCTCCTTATTCTGGGGTAGGCTGCCCAACCATATGCTTATAAAGTACGAACTCAACTTGGCGGATCTCTTTGAGCAGTAGCATTTCTGGTATTTCGTTGATTATCCAACTCTTTCCACTCTTTGAGGAAGTATCTCTGCAGAATCTGCTTTAATGCCTTTAAACTAGACTTCGTCACTTTTGGATCTATGACGGGACAATGCCCCGCGCTTGCTTTGATGGCAATTCTTTTATATCAAACCGGTCAATGTAGAGAAGGACATCCTCGAATGGGTTCACCAGGATCACTGGCAGTTCACCTGCCTCGCTTGCACCCGTTCTTTTTCTTTTTTCAATCTACCACCGAGCACCTCTTTTTCACTACCGTTGGTGGTTAAGGCTCTCGTCTCTTCTATTTCTATTATTTCTATATAGTAACGGATTTCTCTGGGCAATCTTCTATGTCTTTGACAAAAACAAAACATGTATATCCAGTCGACCCTCTTTTGATAAGGGAGAAAGATCATGGGCGAGCGTGGAAAAAAAAGCCTTGCTCTTCTAGTGCTTCTAGCTCAATCAGCCATATACGCGTGCGTTCATTCTTAAACTGAACTTAAAGGACGGCCTCGTCGCACTCTTACCAGTAGGAGAGGTCCCTCGGTCAATAACATGCTAGTCAGGAAGTCCCCTGAAGAAGCCTTTTGTTTGTTGTTTGCTAGGGGACGAGAAGTGGAATACGTGATCTTTCTTATTCCTGGGGATAAGGGTTGGACCCGGTAAGACTTTCTTGCCCAAAAGCGAGAACCCATCCCGGTAAGGTTAATAGTTTGATTCCTTACGATATGAATGATCTTGTTCCCTATATTAAATAGACCAATATCGCCTGCATGTCACCCAAGGCCTAGTGAAGATGGTTTGAGCTCATTTTGTCTATCTTCCTAATTTTCCAGAGAAGTAATATATAGAGTGAAATAGTGAAGAGTTGCTTTGTAGCTCTTGCTTGGAGAGAGACGAGGATGTGGGTGAAGTGAGCCGAAGAGAGGAAGAAGAGAGAGCGAAGACTTGCTCTTGCTATTGCAAGTTTTTGTTTAGCAGCTAGGCTGCGCGTTAGGAGTGCAACGTTAGGAGCGCAACGAATTTGCTAGTCTAGACCTCTATGCCTTATTACTAGTGTATTGGTGCTTATGAGGGCTTGTGGCTGTGGTAATTCCTATTTCGTTTTCTAAGCGATAGCCCACCCACCTACAAGTAGGTGAAATAAGGAAGAAATTTGAATCACTATCTCAGAGAAAGAAAGAAGATTGACTGCCCTGGTGTCAGGTAAGGAAGAACGCCGCTGCGGCATTGGAAGGTAGTGCCTCTTCTATTGACTATAGAGTAGCAGAGCTTTAAAGCAGCATAAACGACCATGGAAATATGGATTTCTGATGCTAACTCCCCTTTCTTTAAATAGTTAGATCGGGCCTGGCGAACTACCATTGATGGATTGAGGCTGGCATACGCTCGGTACCATTTAACGATCGATTTCGTCCGGATAGAAAAGAAAAAAGAAGTAAACAAAAACCTTTCCAGGTCCTGTAATGGTTTCTCTTTTGTTCGCTTACCCATGCTTTTCTCGTGCACGCCCGTAACATGAACATGAATTACACATGCAATTCTACAGTCTGACTTTCTTCTTCCTACGGGACTTAGATAACTGCTTGCTAAGGGGCATTCAACCGCTACTTCCTCACTTGATTTCCTCTGTATCTTCTGTTGTATGGGGATAAAGGCTATTGGGATAGATTCCCCGAATCTTTCTAAGGATCTTCTAAAGACGATAGACTGGTTTCCCGATCTAACTAAACTCGACTATAAAGATTTTAGCATCAGTAGCTTGAAACTAAGCATTTTTACCTGAAGAATTCTTGTCTATCTTCCCTGTCTTGAAACTGACAGGCCTGGAAGAGAAGAATGAGGGGTTTTTCTAACTATCTAATTACCCGGGAACCTCAACTTAGCCGACTACTGCTTAAACCGCTTCCAGTTAATCTTTAATAGTTGCATTAAATCCCAGGGAAAAAGCCGAGGCTAAACTCTTTTCTCTTTAAGGAGTTACGTGAAAGAAAAGGGAAAAGGTCCTTGTCCCCCAGTTTCTTAGTTCTTTCCTTAATCTCCCCTTGTGAAAGGGGAAGGAACTGATAGGGCTAAGGGATCGACGCACATTTTTTATTGCTTTTATGAGTTCAGCTTGTACGAAAGAAAGAGAAATTGACTGCCTAGGTTTATTCAGAGAGTTAATTAATGGGTTCCTTTGATTCCGAATCTGTGTGAGATCTTCTTTCCCCGGAGGAAAAAACTCTTTGAATAAGTTTGACTTATTCTTGGTTTAAGGCAGTTAATTCTTTCTTTGACCATACATCTGGAAAGAGAGTATTTAGATAATAAGGTCTTAAACAGTTTGTCCTTGTATTTTCTTTATTAGATTACGGGACTAGGCAAGTCCGCCCAGGAAGCAACCGATGACGAAATCCAATACTTCAGTCAAAAGCATCGGAAAGAAGTATTACATCCAATACCCAAAATATGCTTCTTCTAATATCTGCCTTCAAACCAGCTATTGAAAGCTAGCCTGTGACTCATATGATATAAGAATGGAAAAGGTGCAAAAAAAAGGCATTCTAAGGGGGGAGACAATGTACCACTTTTTCAACCTATAATCAACACCTATTTTTCAGTCTTTTCAATCCTGGAATGAAATCCTTTCTAAGTAGGCTTAGATCTTAGATTTAGTTAGCAGGCGATCTCCTAATGATTCTGACTAAGATTGAAGATCGATAAGATAGAGCGGGATGAGCTCATTACTATATATCCTGACTATTTCATCCCGTGAAAGAAGATTAGGAGGAGGTTACGAGAGAAAGCATCTAATTAGACTGCAACTGATGACGAAAGAGAAATAGTCAGTTCCCAGATCTGGGCTTAGGCAGAGAAGGCGAGAAGTATAGAGTCTAGATATTGAATTAGGATAGCACGATATGAGATAGAGTTGATAGAGTTGAAAGCACGAACTCGTGACGCTTTAGTGACTAATACCGGTTACTCCTCATTATAGTCATTATAGGAATAGGAGTCAAGTCTCGGGAGGTCATTCATGTATTTCTTGAAAGCATTGGATCAGTTTATTCTGTCTTGGACGGACTTTCTGTTTTGACTTCGTCATTTCCCAGTTCTCGCTTACCACTTATTATCTGAAGATGAAAATCGTAGAGGTGATTCCACTTTACCTGGGGCATAGTCTCTTTCCTGGTCCTGATTTTGAGAAAAAAGGAGAGTTTCAAGTCCATTTTCACTTCTTTTTAATAGATATTTGGTTAGTTATTGTTGATGGTCCAATTGGGGTTCAGACTCTATATATATTTTCAATGACGGATATCCTCTTGGGATGCAAGCTAGTCAGAAAGTCAGAAATCCCGGCCTTAGGCCTAGGAGTAGAAGCTAAGACTAATCCAAGGCAATGCCAGATAAGAGATTCTCAGCCTAATATAATCTATTCCCGCACCATCCATTGATTCAATTACTTATCGGTTAACTTCTCTATAGGTTCTTCAAGACATTGACGGATTCGTAAGACTTGAGCTCAATGCTTTGCAGTTTTGAGTATGCTTCCAGGATAGACTGAGTTCTGGAAAGAAGATTATCTCAACCAACTCCCGCATATTATTATTATTATTATGATCATGCCCTATACCGCGGTCTTGACTTCGGGCTTCCCCACTGAACTTTTCAAAGAAGAATTAGTGCTTTAGGATTCAATCTTAAATGAAGTTAGAAGTAAGTAGTTAACTCTTCCTAGCCTGCCCCACCCAGGTCACTGGATTCCCTTTCAATAAGAGGGCAGAGTACAGGAAAGAAAAGAAAGAAAACTGGAAAAAAGCATCAAAAAGCATATAATTAGACAGAATGAACTTCCTACACCTCTTTAATAATTTAATAAGTCTCTCAATAGTTCTTCCTTCAAAACCATATGTCGAAAAGAGTTTCACCTCATAATTCTAAGTGGCGAAAATAGCTCTTATAGAGAGAGAAGAGAGAGGCTAGCTTTTTTCTTTCTCTTTTTCACTAAATATCCTTTACATCAGAAACAAAGGATTTCAATTACATAAGTTAGATGAAAAGATTGAAAGTGGGATTGATTGATTGAGACTTTCATTTCTATATTGAGAATGTGGCCAAGATCACTAATCAAGCAGTAGCGTCCCGACTAGGATCAACCCGGGAGAAGTCACTAAATCTTTTTTAGCGCCTGAATCTTATAAAGGACAAAAATCAGTCGTACAGCTTTCGGTGACATATCGTAAATTCAGACTGAGAACTTAGTTACAACCGGAGATTGACTTGACTTTGAGCGAGAATGAGAAAGGCCTTAGTCAGAAGTATAGGCCTTAAATGACCTAGTTCCCAACAGGCTAGCTGGTAAAAGTAGACTGGTAATCCACATGTCTACAGGTCTACTGGCTAGTAGGTATACAGTCGATAGTTCTATTTAGAGTGAGATGTCCTTCCAGATTGATCATAGCCCAAGCATTGAGATCTGGAGAAAGAGCTTCCTCTAGGTAAATAAGTCCAAGAATTGGGACCTTCCGGCAAAATATCCCCGTAAGAAAGTCTGTAGTATTTTGATACCAGACCCTTACTGAAGCAAGTCAAGTCTTGAAGTATAAGACCAATTAAAGTTTATCCCCAGGGGAAAGTCTATTACTGAGTCAATGCCGTTGAATCAACTACATTAGCAGGAGATCTCGCTATCGAGCTTTGCTCCGGATCTACTTACGTGGGAAGTTACCGAAGAAATAACATGGAAAGCTTCCCAAAATTCGGAGTTAGATATATAGTTTGATCTCAGACCAGAGAAAGCGGGAAAATAGTTCAACTCTAGTCCCTGACGAGGGCGTAGACCCGTAAATGCATATATTCTGGGGGATTAATCTTTCTGTTTTTAGACCGCATATGAAATTCCTAAAGCCGGAGTTTGATTGTTCTAGTTAATTGGCTGAGCTTATTGATATTGTGTTAGACGAAGTGCTGTTATTGAGGCAAGAGCTCTTCTTTCGTTCATGACCAATATGCTCAAAAGGCCCTATGATTCAATTACTACTCCCTCTGGAGACTGAAATCCTCGAAGAAATTTCAAAGGAGAAAAAGCCTCGGGCGGCCCTCATCCCTTCCTGGAGTTCATTCTAGCGTAGTCTTTCTTATCTCATTCCCTCCGCCAGTAATGTAATGGCATTCGGGTGCCAAAGTCGCTTCAGAGCTTGTTGAGGATAAAGTGAGAATCATTCTATTTTCTTTCATAGAATCCCGGAAGACGAAGAAAGAATGGAGTTTGATTTGTGTGCATTAAAGTCCTTAGGCGCCTAAGATAACTGAAAGTCAAACAAAGCATGAGTTGGGGGCAAAAAAGAAAAATCAAGAGCTTAATCTAAAGGACAAGCTTAACGAATTAGAGAAAGAAAGTTTCTACTTTATCCCCTCCTTCATCAGATCTTGTAGAGACAGCAAGGACAGGGGCGATCTCTATAGTCTTTCACCTACATTTTTCACTTATTTGACTTTGAGGTTATTCCCCTCACATGATAACCTTCAAGGTACTTTCTGGGCCCGGCCAATATGAGAATATTTCTATTTCTTTAGATTCACCCTAAATCAGACTGAAGAAAGAAAATAGAATCGAGTTGGTTTCAAGATCAAATAAAAAAAGATTGGTTTGGATTCCTTTCTTTGCTGTCTTGATGAGAGTGTGATATTCTAGATTCTTTTTTAAGTCTTCCTCCCTCATAAATGTCTTTATTGAAATTGAAAGCCTAAATAAAGCAGTCTATTCTGTAACGTAATCTATCGTTGCCAATGTTCAGTCTCAAACTTTTCCCGTCTTGCTTCAGATCTTGTAGAGGCTGCCAGGAAGTAACTGGAAGAAGAAAGAGCAAACTTTCAGCTGAAGTAGTTTGAACCTTAAGAAGTGGTAAAGAAAAGGACAACAGCGAAATCTTGAGTTTCAAACCCGCATCCGCTTTTCCATTTTTCACATTTCGAAAAGCCTTAAATAAAATAGCCGGCAAAATCAGAGGAAATCTTTCTCTTTCGCTCTGCCCATATCTGAACCAGGAGGAAAGAATGAGTGAAGCTTCAGGACTGAGAGATGATGATTGAGTCTTTACACCGGGACTCCATATTCTAAAGGTCTCCACTTTAGTCTACTTCATCACAGATATAGTAGGCGAGAAAGAAGAGAAAAGCAAGATCAAGTAATTTCCCTGAACTGACAGATCAAATTCAGTAGAATCGGAAAGTTCGTCTTCTCTCAAGTCCCGTTTAATCAATTTATAAACCCTGGGATGAAATTCTTCTTCCTTACTGTGATTAACCTCGAAGTCCCCGTTCTCTTGCTCTTGTTCACTCCTTGAGGCAAGTCATAGTCAAAAACCCAAGCAGCGATAAGTCATTCAGGAAAGCTTGAGAAGACAGTATGAATAGTTAGACATGAGGTCTTTAGAAGAATGGGATACTTAAGGTATGCTTAGGGCCACCAAGGCATGAAATGCCAGCACCCATTGAATCTCTTACTTGATTTCTGCCTAATCTATTACTACCCCGGTAAGCTACTAATTAAAGCAGGTATGAAAGACTCAATCTCTAGGCTCTGAGAGCTCCTCCCTACCATATCCCCTTTCTTCCTTTGTAGGCAGAGACTGAGTAAGTTACTTATGGAAGACTTTCATTTCATTAGCTACTTACTTTAGAAGCAAGAGTTAATATCTCTTCTCTACCGAAAGATCATTTGATTGGGTTAAACTCCTCTTTGCTTGAATAAAGTCAAAAGCAAAATCAAGAAAGCATTCTAACTCCTTTCACGCCTTTACTGTACAGATCAACTAGGAAATCAAAGTCTGAAATGTGACTTTTAAAGGACAGGGCTTCCAGCTATAGAAGTTCTAGTCAAGTATGTCCCTGTTCTCTTCCCTCTTCCCATTGACTATTCATCTCTTGGTCAAGCCCTTCCTTAGGAAGAAAAACTAACAGTAAGAAAAGAAAATGAAAGAGAAGCTCATTCACCTATCGGTTTCATTGTTCTGCTCCTGAACCTGCTCTTGTTCTTTCCACGAACAGTAAACTCATTCACCTCTTCTCCCTACTTATGAACCTTTGTCTGATTTCCCTCGGTAAAGCGTATGAAATCCTTCTTCTTTTATTTACTGGGGTTGGTTGGTTTCACTATTTCTATTTTAGTGTCTGTTCTCTTTCTTTGCTTTCCTTTGCCTTTGATTCTTCAGACTCAACAAATTCAATCAAGATTTGCTCAATCACCTGATTTTTCTTCTCTTTCACGGGGAGGTAAGTAAATAGGTTAAAGCATCTTTCTTTCTGCTCTTCTATTGGACTGATTGAAGGAGGTAAAGCCCTCTCTTATCAAAGACTCGGTAACTACTAGGTAGGCTGAGGATTAAATTGACTCTCATGTTCCCGGTTCCTTGTCTCACCTCATTGCTTGTTTGGCTCTTCTCCCTGGATGAGAAGTGAAAGAAAACTTGGGAGGACATATGATATGCAATGAGTTCATCCAACAATAAAGATAGTTACAAGATCTAGGTCGATGTAACCAACCAAGTGTGACTGACTTAGAAAGCATCTAGTAGAAGCAACCTAACCTTCTCTGAGTACATTATACCGAATAGATAGAGGATGAGTATAAGTACATTACGGGATAGCTGGAGTAAAGGGGCATCCCAAATGAGAACGAGACCCCTGGAACTGGAAATGCTAGTTCAACCCCTCTTGCCAGAGTATCAAAAACATATGTTATGTATGATAGCTCCTCGACTTACTTCAAAGCTCTCATAGGGATATCTACCGGGTAGAGAATTGTGAGGATTCCCCATCCAATCAGGCTTCGATGCATTAATCCTTCCTCCGATGAGCCAGTCTCCGTTCTGTGGTAGGGCAAGCAGTGAAGTATCAATCAAAACGTACACTCTATCTCTGTCTGCCTATAGTCTCGTTCCTCTACCTATCCTTTTTACAGAAGAAAACTTAACTGCTCCTGAAAAAGAAAGTCTTGAAAGTCAAGACGAAACCTCTCCCCTCTCCTCCCTTTTCTCGTCTCGCGTCTGAGACCTCTCACCTCGTAAACTCGGTTTCATGTCTTCGACCCTCCCCTTTGTCTCGCGTCTTTGCCTCTTCGCCCGTAGGGTCTAAGGGCAAAGCCCCTTTTCTTTCACGAGGTAAAGCAGCTGAGATTCATGATCCTATTCCTTATGCTCATTGACCTATTTCTGATTGAGCTAGGTAAAGCATACATTTTCTTTCTCCTTTGCAATTGAGCATATGAAAGAGCTAAAAGCAACTATCGGTCTTACTCCTTCTATTCCAGCGCGTAAAACTAAATGTGAGCGCTTCTCTCCCAACTAACTCGGCTTGGCTCCTTCTTACTATTAATGCGTTTCTCTCCTGAAACTCGGGCTCCCCTAACTAAAGGCAAAGAAATTAATCAGATTTGAGTAACTAACCCCCTATGAATGAACTACCACAGAATTGTTCGCTTCCTTCTCATCCATCTTCTTGCATTTCTCTTTTCTTCAAAGCCAAGGCAAAGCAGCTGAGATTCCCTCATTCCCTTCTTTCACCTATCTTCTTCTTTGCACAGTAAACTAAGCCAAAACCTGAACCTGATTTTACAAGGAGAGGAGTCAAAGAGAAAGCCGAAAGCAAGACAGAGAATGAGACTGAACTTGTGGAGAGTCAATTCTAGAAGAAGAAGAAGAAGAATCTTCAAATAAATCATAATAAAGATTAATGAGAGTTTGAAAGAAAGAGAAGCTCCTAACTGAACCTTGTCACCATTAATGAGAGAGACTGAGCGGGCGGGAAGTCAGTCAAGACTCAACCGACACCCTCTCCTCCCTTTTCTCGTCTCGCGTCTTCGACCCTTTTCCTGATTGAATGAGGTAAAACTACTATTTGATTGAATGAGACTTTACTGTGAAAGAATCAATGAATTAGCTGCTTTCTAGTCTAGTAAATGAATGAAATCCTCTTCTCTTCGTTCTCGTCTCATTGGTTCTTGATCCTGAACCTTCAAACACAGTCAACTCCGCGCTTTATATAGCTGTTACAGGAAATAGTAAGAAAAAAAGAATCAGGCTATTTATTGGCACATCTTCCGGCCTAGACGATTCTTCTTGAACTGAACTAGGTAGGGCTATTCTTCTTTCACTCTGAACAAGGTAAAGTGTCCGTCGTCTTCTTCCTTTTATTGGTCTCTGATCTTTCCCTATGGGTTGAACAATTCCATTGGGGCTGAACCCATTTATTCAAGTAAACGAAGAAAATGAGGGTAAAGCGATTGAACAGTAAGTAAGAAAAGAAGACGAAACCAAACCCTTATACTCTACGATATGACCTTCCCTGAGCTTTACAACTGATTTACTTTATATACTCCTGAACCTTTGTCGAGTAAATGAATGAAATCATCTCCCTTTACATAATGGATTGATTGAAGAAGAAAGATTCATTCTCTTCTCTTTGACGATATTCCCTGAACGAACCTCGCGCTCCTTCCCCTCGGGCTCCTCTTTCTTTATTCTTGAACAAGGAAGGTAAAGCTCTGTCAGTGAGTTTGCTTCTTTCACTACTATTCTTTGTTCTCGGTAAAAGCCAAAGAGAAAGACTATCGATTAATGAGACTAATTTCACTCTTTCACAGGGTAAGGTAAACTGGGTAAGCCGCTGGATGAGAAGTGAGAAGAAGGTAAAGAAAAGAGAACGAATGAATTGAATATGATTTCCCTTTTTTACGGAGAATGAAAGAAAGAAAGAAAGAGAGTTTACAGTTAAAGAAAGAAGAAGAAGAAATGAATTAGCAGCTTCTTTGAAAGACGAAACTAAAGATGAATGAGAGTGAACTCGTGAACCTATTCCTATTTATATTTAACTGTAAACAAAGACTCAAGGAAAGACGAAACGAAAGACGAAAGAGAAAACCTTCCCCTTCTCACCAATTGATGTATTCTTTCTCCTTGCCCGATATGACCTGAGCTACTGAACCTCGGGCTCCTCATTCAAAGACTGTAACCAAGGTAAACTCTTTAACCTATCGGTTGAACAATTCCATTGCCTGCCCCGCTATTCCCTTCTTGTCACTCGGTAATATAGCTAGTAGACTTTCTCCTTTACTCCTGACGTAAACTATCAGTCTGCTGCGCTCCTCTTTATTCTTGAACACTCTGTCTGTAAACGAAATAACTACTTCCCTCTTTCTTTATTCAAAGACAAGGTAAACTCATTAGCTACTTCCCTCTTCCCTTCTTGTGAACTCAAAGACAAGGTAAACTCAATCAATCACTACTTCCCTCTTCCCTGATTGAACTCTTGAACGAGGGTTTGTTTCACTATTCATTCTTTCTTTTCTCTAATCCTTCCCCTGAACTCAATCCTTCTTTAACAGTAACCTCCTCTCCTGGCTGGCCTAATACTTCTGAACCTGCCCCTGACTGAACCTCGGGCTCCTCTTTCTTGCTGGCTGGGTTGGAAGGAACTGACTTTCTTGCTTGCTCGGGCTCCCGCCCCTCTCCTTTCTAGTCGAGCTTCTTCGCCCCTTCCCCTCTCCTTATCGATTTCATGGCTTCGCCCCTCGTAAACTCGGGTTTTCACTATTCTTTAGGTAAATAGACTGGCTGATCAGCTCCTTCACCTTTACAGTCGGGAGAGTGAGTAAATCAAAGAAAGAAGTCAGAAGACTCAGACAGAGTTTACAGTGAATAAATAGGAAAAGAAAGAGAAGCTCAATTACTGAGTAAATGAATGAAATCCCAATTGAAAGACTGAAGCAAGACAAGATTCTTTCCCCTGTCCCTGATTGAACAAGGTAAGTAAAGCGGCTGGCTGTATGATAATCACCTGAACCTGAACCTTTACAGTCTTGGAAAGAAGGGAGACGACTTATGAATGAGAGTGAACTGGAAGGAAAGACGAAACAGTCAGTCAAGACGAAAGACTCAAGATTCATTCGAGTGAACTGGAAGGAAAGACTCTCTCTTCATTCATTAACTGATCTTTCTCCTTCACCTTAGCAGCAGCGTCAATAAATTATTTTCTATCCAACATAGGGGTAAAACATTAAAAGAGCTTTTTCCCTCGGTAAAGCAGTTTCAAGAAAAGAAATTCTATCCCCATATAACTGTAAAACCTTAAAAGACCTTTTCCCCTAATAGCTGGAGCTTCAATCAAATATTTTGTATCCAGCATAGGGGTAAAACATTAAAAGAGGTTTTCCCCTAATAGCTGGAGCTGAAATCAAAGAAATTCTATCCTCCCCCGTATTTTTGGGGATAAAAGAGAGTAAAGGTAATTAATAAGTCAAGACTATCGAAGAATCAATTCGACTCAACTGTAAGTAAATCCAAAAGATTCCTTCTTTCTCTTTCTCTTCCCCTTCAAGTGTTTCAAGGAAAGACGAAACTCAAGACGAAACATTCCTTCTCCTTTACAGTTCAAGAATGAATTGATTGAAGAACCTTTACTATCGAGTAAATCAAAGAAAGAAGGGAGACATGACAAAGAGAAAGACTCCCGATTCATTCTCCTGATCCTTTAAGGACCAATTCTTATCTAATTCTATCCTCTCCCTATTTTATGGGCCATTGAACTTTTGAACTCACAGCTGCAGCTTCAATAAATTCTTTTTACGTTTTCCCGGGATTTTTGGCTATTTAGCTTTTTCACTAACGAAAGCATAGGAAATTAATTAGAGTTGATGCCTCTCCCTATTTTTAGGGTCATTTCTCTTTTTCACTAACGAAAGCAACTGAAATTAATGAGAGTTGATGCCTCCGTCTATTTTTAGGGCTATTTGAGGCTAGAGGTAATTAAGAAGGATGAGAAGAAGAAGGATTTCCTTCACCTGTCAGTTTCATAATTCCATTTCCTGAACCAGATTGAACAGTAAGAAAAGAAGAAGAAAGATCAGCTCAAGCTCCTTCCCCTCCCCTTAAGGTAAAGCACTCCCTCTTGGTCTCACTGCCAGAGCTCGTTCGCCTCTACAACTTGGTCTCACAGGTTTTGCTCCTTCACCGATATTCCCTTCATTCAGTTCGAGTTCATTAACTTACTCTCCTGTAAAGACTATCGATTCATTTGACAGAACAGTCAGTCAAGACGAAACTCCTTATTCCTTCTCCTGTAAGGACCTTTTCTTATAAAATTCTATTCTATCCTCTGTCTATTTTTTTTGGCCTAATTAGAGTGGAAGGAGTCTTGCTGTGGAGATGGTTTACTCTGAACTTGAGATGGTAGGTTTGGGAGTGGAACTTTGTTACATTCCCCGTAAAAGAGTCAGTGTTGAATGGTTTTATCCCCCCTGAGGCCCATCCTCCCCTTGTTGGTTGACTGTACATCTTCAGTATCCCCTGTTAGGCTATGGAGCCTGATACTTATTTATAGCTTGGTCAACGATTATATCCGGTAAAGCTATATTTGGTAAAGCTATATATAGCAAAGCTATATATGGTAAAGCTATATTCGGTAAAGCTATATATGGTAAATAGCTATATATAGTAGATGGCTAAATCTGGTAAAGCTATATATAGTAAACTAAACCATATATATATCTGGTCCGGTAGAGCTTTGAAAATGTACTTTTCTATTCTCTGTACTCTCTCTCTTGTTGTACATACCTGAAGTCATCAATACAAAATCCTTTTAATCAAAGTTCTCCTTGCAACTTTTCTCTATCCTTTTTCTTTGTGTTCATCTAGATCGAGCGTGTGCGTTGTTGTGCGATCCTAACAACTGGTATCGATCCTAACAACTGGTATCAGAGCCAGGCGGAAGTCAGAGCCAGGCGAAATTCACCACGATCTGTGAAGATGGAAAGTTCAAAGATTGGAATTGAGAAGTTCGATGGATCCGATTTCGGTTTCTGGAAGATGCAGATTGAAGATTATTTGTACCAGAAAGATCTTCAAGAACCTCTGTTGGGGGTGAAGTCAGATACCATGACCACAAAACAGTGGAAGCTCAAGGATCGATAAGCCTTGGGGCTGATCCGGTTGACGCTATCCAGAAACGTGGTGTTCAACATTATCAAGGAGAAGACAACGTCAGGTCTGTTGAAGACGCTGTCGAATATGTACGAAAAACCGTCTATGAACAAGGTGTATTTGATGTGGAGATTGTTATGAGTCCTTGTGAGAACTTCGTTATGAGCAAACATAAACGAGTTAGCTTCACAAAGACTGTTAGAGAATTGAAGAAAAGTACCGGAAGAAGCGTCGCCCGGAAGCGTCGCTGAAACTCCAGAGAAACTCCAGAGGGGGTTGCGTCGATCGGAAGCGTCGCTGAAGCTCCAGAGGGGGTTGCGTCGTTCGGAATCGTCGCTGAAGCTCCAGAGGGGGTTGCGTCGTCTAGAAGCGTCGCTGAAGCTCTAGAGGGGGTTGCGTCGTCTGGAAGCGTCGCTGAAGCTCCAGAGGGGGTTGCGTCGTCTGGAAGCATCGCTGAAGCTCCAGAGGGGGTTGCGTCGTCCGGAAGCGTCGCTGAAGCTCTAGAGGGGGTTGTGTCGGCCGGAAGCGTCGCTGAAGCTCCAGAGGGGGTTGCGTCGTCCGGAAGCGTCGCTGAAGCTTCAGAGGGGGTTGCGTCATCTGGAAGCGTCGCTGAAGCTCCAGAGGGGGTTGCGTCGTCCGAAAGCGTCGCTGAAGCTCCAGAGGGGGTTGCGTCATCTGGAAGCGTCGCTGAAGCTCCAGAGGGGGTTGCGTCGGCTGGAAGCATCGCTGAAGCTCCAGAGGGGGTTGCATCGTCCGGAAGCGTCGCTGAAGCTCCAGAGGAGGTTGCGTCGGCTGGAAGCGTCGCTGAAACTCCAGAGGAGGTTGCGTCGGCTGGAAGCGTCGCTGAAACTCCAGAGGAGGTTGCATGGACCGGAAGACTCTTGCTGATAAACCAAAGGTGAAGCAAGTGGGAGTTGAGGTTGAGTTGCTCAAAGATTCACAGTGATGTTGTAGCGGATACTCATGAAACTCCTGAGACTCTTGCTGAGAGACCAGAGGTGAAGCAAGTGGGAGTTGAGGTTGAGTTGCTCAAAGATTCACAGAGTGATGTTGTAGCGGATACTCATGAAACTCCTGAGACTCTTGTTGAGAAACAAGAGGTGAAGCAAGTGGGAGTTGAGGTTGAGTTGCTCAAAGATTCACAGAGTGATGTTGTAGCGGATACTCATGAAACTCCTGAGACTCTTGCTGAGAAACAAGAGGGAAGCAAGTGGGAGTTGAGGTTGAGTTGCTAAAAGATTCACATAGTGATGTTGTAGCAGATACTCAAGAAACTTCTGAGACTCATGCTGTTGGCGAGGAACTCGGTCTATCATTCAAAACACAGAAGGCGATACCATTTCACTCGGAGGTTAGTTGAAGATGGTGATGTGTTTTGAGAAGATAGAGGGTGCAAAGAATCCAGCAAACATGTTGACAAAATGTGTTGATGTTGGAATATTGAGGTTGTGCAAAACCTCAATTGGTATGGTGCAGTGAAGATGCTCATGGTCGTTTGAGAGTGAAATTCTTGGTTGACTAGATCTGTCTCCAAGTGGGAGAATTGTTAGGCTATGGAGCCTGATACTTATTTATAGCTTGGTCAACGGTTATATCCGGTAAAGTTATATTTGGTAAAACTATATATAGTAAAGCTATATATGGTAAAGCTATATTCGGTAAAGCTATATATGGTAAATAGCTATATATAGTAGATGGCTAAATCTGGTAAAGCTATATATAGTAAACTAAACCATATATATATCTGGTCCGGTAGAGCTTTGAAAATGTACTTTTCTGTTCTCTGTACTCTCTCTCTTGTTGTACATACCTGAAGTCATCAATACAAAATCCTTTTAATCAGAGTTCTCCTTGCAACTTTTCTCTATCCTTTTTCTTTGTGTTCATCTAGATCGAGCGTGTGCGTTGTTGTGCGATCCTAACAACTGGTATCGATCCTAACAGTGCCTTCAGCAGGGATCCTCTTGAATATCTTGTTGCTCTCTTCTAGACATGCATCACTCTTTGTTAACGGGTCGTGGGCCTTGGGCTTTTTTTTCTCTGACAGGAGGGCTTCGTGTAGCTTTTTTGACTCAGGTCAAGAGTGACTCACAATATCAGGCTCTTGTTGCTCAGGTGCTTGTGCCCGCATACGGAAGTCTAGCATCCCGGAATACGGCAGTACTACATTTTCGGAGGACCACCATGATGATGCCTCATCGAAAACGAGATGTGGAGATACAGATTTTGTAGTCGGATCAAAGCACCTCAACCTACGCGGATCATAGCCGACAAAGATGCACCAACTAGCCCGCCTTCTTTTCCAGCTTCGTCCGTAACTGCTCAGAACACATAGCAGACGCAGCCAAAGACTTTTGAATGTTGGTAAGGAAAAGCTAATTTTTCTTGGGGTTTCCTTTTTCAAAATAGCGGTTGTACGTTCTTCGCATGCGCATCATGCTTCGACAAGTTTCGCCCTTCTTTCTGCAACTCTATTTTGCTGTGGAGTGTGTTGTGTGAGCAGCTAAATGGATGACGTACCTGAATCATCAAACTCTTGCAACGTGTATTCTCCACCATTGTCAGTCCTCCGGCATCTTTTTCTTTGATTGAGTTCATTTTCCACCCCTCTCTTTAGGATCTTCACTCTCATTTCCTTGGCCAGAGCATAGTCTCAACAAAGTAATCATTCTTTCACCCTCTGATTCTTTCTCTTCTTCTTTAATGTCTTTTTTCTTTCAATCCTTTACATGAACTGGTTTTGATCAATCTTTCTTCTATTTACAGGTCCGAGTTATTGGGGTTTTGTCTTTAATGCCACGGATTGATTGATTTCCCATCAGAGGACTAGAGAGGCCACCGGCTGCCGACAGCAACGCTATCTGAGTATGAGCGAGTTCTGGTGCTTGAAAGGGGCGAAAAAGCGAGACAGGAAAAAAAGAGGAGAGGGTCGAAGACATGAAACCGAGTTGTAGAGGTGAAGGGGCGAAGAAGCGAGATTGGAAAGGAAAGGAGAGGGGCGGTGTTCCGTACGTAGAGCCTAATCTGATGACCCAATCAGTCTTCCTCACCACTCTCATGGAGGTGCTTTCGACTCCCCGGTGCAAGCCTGAACCTCCGAAGACGGTGTCCCCAATGCCCGAGGCTGGGTTCTTGACGACAGTAGTACTATCAATGTTGGGTTCTATAGTCGAGCCGATCAATAATTCTACGGAAGGTCAGGTCAGGGGTGAATTGGGACCTCTGAGTGGTGAACCAGTCCTATGAGTGGGTTGAGAGGGCTATCTTAGGTTAGGCCGGAGCTCAAGAATTGGCAATCGGCAGTCAGAGACGGGCTATTGGAAGCCGGTGTTGATCCCTATAATGGTTTGACTTTGGATCATTCAGTGGGTACCAAGATTGGTGGTTCGACATTCGACAGTTCTGGTCGTAGACACAGTGTTGCTGATCTCCTCAGCTATGCGAAAGCTTTGAATATGAGAGTGCAGTCTATGCAAGCTATGCAAGTGTTGAAAGCCGGTGTTGATCCCTATAATGGTTTGACTTTGGATCATTCAGTGGGTACCAAGATTGGTGGTTCGACATTCGACAGTTCTGGTCGTAGACACAGTGTTGCTGATCTCCTCAGCTATGCGAAAGCTTTGAATATGAGAGTGCAGTCTATGCAAGCTATGCAAGTGTTGAAAGAATTCTTTTAGCCTCTTCTTCGTGGATCGAAGCAATCAGCAATTGGGGTTGTTTTTCGCGACCAAAGAAAGAGGGCCATGCAATGCAAAGGGAGAGGATCACCTCTGTACTGGGGCTCTCGGAAGCCCACAGCTTCTGCTTCTGAGTGGCATTGGACCGAGGCCGTCCCTCTCACCGTGGGGAATTCCTCTGTCTCATCACTTGCCTTATGTCGGACAGTTCCTCTATGAGAACCCTCAAGATGGCATCTCAATTGTGCCCCCAATCCCATTGGAGCACTCTCTGATACAAGTCGTGGGCATAACCAATTCAGGGACAGGGCTTACCTTGAAGCAACTTCCAATCTCATACCTTTTGTCTCCCCGGCTCGCTCTCTTTTCATTCGGAACCCAGCTTCACCACTTTATCTCACTGTGGCTACCCTGATGGAGAAGATTACTGGGCCACTCTCTGTTCACTCTGGTTGCCATCTACAGATGTCAGGGTTAACCCAATTGTACGGTTCAACTACTTTAGTAATCCGGGTGATGTATGTGGAGCGGTGTGTGAATGGCACCTGCAAGATCGGTGATGTACTGAGGAGCAGTTCCATGAGGATTTTCAATTCAGGGAATGGTTTGTTTGGGGGCCGAGATTGAAGATACGTGGGGCCTGCATTGCCCGTTGATCAATCAAATGATCGGCTGATGGGAGAGTTTTGCCCGCAGTGAGTACTATATGGCACTACCATGGTGGATGCCTTGTGGGCAAGGTAGTTGATCGCAATTTCAGGGTTATTGGGATTGATGCTTTCCGAGTTGTTGATGGTTCGATATTCACTGTATCACCAGGGACCAATGCCCAGTCCCCTCTTTTGATGCTTGGACGGTCAGTGTCTTTCTTGTTATCTGAATGCTTCAGTCTTTTTGTTGGTTTGTTAGAGTTGACTACTTACCCTGTTGTGCCAAAAGGAACTATAAGCGGACTTTGATGCGAATCTGCTAGCCATTTACCAGTATTTCCTCTTCTGCTTCTATTTTTGGGTTTCTTCTTCTCCTTTCCCCTTGTGAACACAATCAAATCTGAACAAATAAGAAATTGGTGATTCTCTCCAACCAATTAAGAAAAAAGATTGAAAAGACCCTCTCGGGTTTCTCTTTCATTGCCAGTTCCAAATCCGTATTGTCAGTCAACTGTTGCACCATTTTTCTTACAAGATGCCAAGTTAAACAAGATAAGGCGAGTGAATAAGTCCGAAACCCAATAAAACGTTTATGCTCATGGCCGGACAGGAAAAAGATGTGGGAGCAATGGCACTCGATCACAAACCCTCTCTTTCCCTTTCTGTAAATTACTTGGTATTTTTGTCTTCTTCGCCCTTCCCTGTCCAGCTCAAGTTGATTAAAAAAATGGATTTGTTTCGGAAAGCGTTCTGCCCCTCAGTCTTGGACATTTTGGCGGGACTTTCCCTGCCCTATATTCCAGTCACGAATCCAAAACTTCTCGCTCCCACCGGCCGGCTCTTCCCTTTGGCTACTCTACAAAAGGTACTGACACTTCACACTCCATCTCGACGAAAATCAGGAAACTTATTGCAACTACATCAAAAACCGAGAAAAAAAGATGTGAACGGCCCCTTTCTTGGAACTAATTCATAGGGATAGGGGGCAACGTGTGATATATCAAAATATAGAAGAAGAAAAGATATGCAGCATCCACTTGGTGCTCATAATATCTTTCTCGATGTTTTTTGTATAAGGGATTCTTTCTCGGAAGGGAGCTAGGCAGATTTAGATCGATCGAATCTACTGACTAATTGGTTTAGCTTATCGATGTTCTTAAGTCCAATGAGGATAAAGAGGATGGATGGCTCGGCTTCTTTAGCATTTTATAGGAGTGGATAACAGCGGGAAAAAGGATGAAGTATTAGTTTTAGCGTGAGAGAGCAGAAAATGACACTAAACAAAACAGAAAGAGAAAGGCATAGTGTAGTTAAGGGGGACTCATCACGAGTATTTATTATTATACTCAACGCAAGCATCACTAAGGTCATAATATCTTTCTTCGGCAAAAGTCGAATAACAGAAGTATGAAAAAGAAAGGGGGACCCATGTGAAGCAGACCAGCAACCAGATATTACCAAAGGCAAGAACGGTCCGCACCAGTATGGGGGCAGGGTATTTAGGCTCCTCCCTCTCGTACGCCACCGGTTAGGTAAGAAACAAACTTAGGGTTGGGGGAGAGTGACAAGATATTACCAAAGGCAAGAACGGTCCGCACCAGTATGGGGGCAGGGTATTTAGGCTCCTCCCTCTCGTACGCCACCGGTTAGGTAAGAAACAAACTCAGGGTTGGGGGAGAGTGGAAAGAATCAGGTCAGATTTAGCCGGGACGTGCTAGCCGCCCTCAGGGCACGAGATTCCATTCCAGTTTTCGAGGCCCAGAAGCTCGAAGCATCCCAGCTATGAAGATGAAGAGACACTCCTAGTTACCAAGTGGCCCGTTTGGTTGATGATTCGTTCACCCGCTTGCTCGCTTCCAACACAAGCACGCTATCCTTTGTTCGCCCTCTACCACACGGAACGACTCCCCTCAAAAAAAGGGGCACTTAGACGCCTTAGGTCCATTAAAACCTTTTCTCCCTTATTATCAATCAAAGAGAAGGCAGCCGATGCGGCTTGATGTCTCAGACCATTACGTTAAGCATACAAAAAGGCAATGTAACAAGGGGCCAAGCGTACCTACCGTGAAGGAACAAGATGAGGCAGAAGTACTTCCCGCGCATACTAGTATTAGATAAAACGGTTCCAACTCCATGTATGCCTTCGGTTAAAAAGGTAGACAGAGTCAACCTCCATACACCTCTGGTCATTCCCGGCCTTTTTATTAGAGTGAGAATGAGGGGGATGTTAGGATCGATACCAGTTGTTAGGATCGCACAACAACGCACACGCTCGATCTAGATGAACACAAAGAAAAAGGATAGAGAAAAGTTGCAAGGAGAACTCTGATTAAAAGGATTTTGTATTGATGACTTCAGGTATGTACAACAAGAGAGAGAGTACGGAGAATAGAAAAGTACATTTTCAAAGCTCTACCGGACCAGATATATATATGGTTTAGTTTACTATATATTGCTTTACAAGATTTAGCCATCTACTATATATAGCTATTTATCATATATAGCTTTACCGAATATAGCTTTACCATATATAGCTTTACTATATATAGCTTTACCAAATATAACTTTACCAAATATAGCTTTACCGGATATAACCGTTGACCAAGCTATAAATAAGTATCAGGCTCCATAGCCTAACAATTCTCCCACTTGGAGACTGATCTAGTCAACCAAGAATTTCACTCTCAAACGACCATGAGCATCTTCACTGCACCATACCAATTGAGGTTTTGCACAACCTCAATATTCCAACATCAACACATTTTGTCAACATGTTTGCTGGATTCTTTGCACCCTCTATCTTCTCAAAACACATCACCATCTTCAACTAACCTCCGAGTGAAATGGTATCGCCTTTTGTGTTTTGAATGATAGACCGAGTTCCTCGCCAACAGCATGAGTCTCAGGAGTTTCTTGAGTATCTGCTACAACATCACTATGTGAATCTTTTAGCAACTCAACCTCAAGTCGCACTTGCTTCCCTCTGGTTTCTCAGCAAGAGTCTCAGGAGTTTCATGAGTATCCGCTACAACATCACTCTGTGAATCTTTGAGCAACTCAACCTCAACTCCCACTTGCTTCACCTCTTGTTTCTCAGCAAGAGTCTCAGGAGTTTCATGAGTATCCACTACAACATCACTCTGTGAATCTTTGAGCAACTCAACCTCAACTCCCACTTGCTTCACTTCTGGTTTCTCAGCAAGAGTCTCAGGAGTTTCATGAGTATCCGCTACAACATTACTCTGTGAATCTTTGAGCAACTCAACCTCAACTCCCACTTGCTTCACCTCTGGTTTCTCAGCAAGAGTCTTCCGGTCCATGCAACCTCCTCTGGAGTTTCAGCGACGCTTCCACCCGACGCAACCTCCTCTGGAGTTTCAGCGACGCTTCCAGCCGATGCAACCTCCTCTAGAGCTTCAGCGACGCTTCCAGACGATGCAACCCCCTCTGGAGCTTCAGCGACCCTTCCAGCCGACGCAACCTCCTCTAGAGCTTCAGCGACGCTTCCGGACGATGCAACCCCCTCTAGAGCTTCAGCGACACTTCTGGACGACGCAACCCCCTCTGGAGCTTCAGCGACGCTTCCGGACGACGCAACCCCCTCTGGAGCTTCAGCGACGCTTCCGGACGACGCAACCCCCTCTGGAGCTTCAGCGACGCTTCCAGACGACGCAACCCCCTCTGGAGCTTCAGCGACGCTTCCAGACGACGCAACCCCCTCTGGAGCTTCAGCGACGCTTTCGGTCGACGCAACCCCCTCTGGAGCTTCAGCGACGCTTCCGGTCGACGCAACCCCCTCTGGAGTTCCTCTGGAGTTTCAGCGACGCTTCCGAGCGACGCTTCTTCCGGTACTTTTCTTCAATTCTCTAACAGTCTTTGTGAAGCTAACTCGTTTATGTTTGCTCATAACGAAGTTCTCACAAGGACTCATAACAATCTCCGCATCAAATACACCTTGTTCATAGCCGACGGTTTTTCGTACATATTCGACAGCGTCTTCAACAGACCTGACGTTGTCTTCTCCTTGATAATGTTGAACACCACGTTTCTGGATAGCGTCAACCGGATCAGCCCCAAGGCTTATCGATCCTTGAGCTTCCACTGTTTTGTGGTCATGGTATCCGACTTCACCCCAACAGAGGTTCGTGAAGATCTTTCTGGTACAAATAATCTTCAATCTACATCTTCCAGAAACCGAAATCGGATCCATCGAACTTCTCAATTCCAATCTTTGAACTTTCCATCTTCACAGATCGTGGTGAATTTCGCCTGGCTCTGACTTCCGCCTTGCTCTGACTTCCGCCTGGCTCTGATACCAGTTGTTAGGATCGCACAACAACGCACACGCTCGATCTAGATGAACACAAAGAAAAAGGATAGAGAAAAGTTGCAAGGAGAACTCTGATTAAAAGGATTTTGTATTGATGACTTCAGGTATGTACAACAAGAGAGAGAGTACAGAGAATAGAAAAGTACATTTTCAAAGCTCTACCGGACCAGATATATATATGGTTTAGTTTACTATATATAGCTTTACCAGATTTAGCCATCTACTATATATAGCTATTTACCATATATAGCTTTACCGAATATAGCTTTACCATATATAGCTTTATTATATATAGCTTTACCAAATATAGCTTTACCGGATATAACCGTTGACCAAGCTATAAATAAGTATCAGTTTCCATAGCCTAACAGGCACTGTGTTTGATAGCTGACTTAGAAGATCGACAAGGATCAGGAAGCCCAATCAATCCCAAGTATATAGAAGCCAACTATGCGGACACTGTGACACTTGAACAGTCTTGTGCCTCTCCAGAAGTAGAAGAGCCAAGCTCATTTGAAGAAGCGGTTGGCCTGAAAGAGTGGGGCGATGAAAGAGGAGATTTCCGCCTGAACACCTTAAATCAGAATGAGACATGGGAACTTGTCCCATTACCAGAAGGAGTGAAGCCAACCGAATTGTCTCGTTCCGTGTAGTCAGGGTATGATAGGTGAAGCGCAAGAGTGACGACTCTATTTTGATCTCGTTGATGCGATTGGTTGCTCGGGGCTTCTCACATCTCACAATGGATGGGGTGGGATTGATTATGAAGAAAGATTTGCTCCTGTGGAGAAGTTGACATCTATTAGAATTTTCGCTGCTATGGTCGCTCATTTGGATTTTGAATGAGATCAGATGGGGATGTCAAAACAAACAGCATTTTGAAATGTGAACTCGAGGATTTATATATATGGTAATGGTACAACCTCCAGGCCAGGTTTTTAGGTTCTTGGGCATGAAGATCAGGTTTGCAAGCTAAGAAAGTCTTTCTTTATATGACTTGAAACAGTGGTATGGTACCTTAATTTTCATCAAGCTATTAGCGATATGGGATTTCGTTCGACGATCATTGTATTGAAACTCCAATAATGGATGGTGAGATTAGAATATCGTCAAACTATGTTTATGATATTCTTATTGCCGGAAATTCCTTGTTTGCCATAAATCCAACTCTAAATTGGGGCTGGGTGATACAGCTGATTTTGTGTTTGGAAATAGCGAGTGACTGTGTTATCTGCCCGGACAACAAGTCAAGGTAAGCTTCCCTCCCTCCTGCCCGCTGACTGGCCACATTACTGAGAACCTAGGAACTGCTGATTGATTTTGAGCCACAACTCTTTCTTATAGTTGGCAAGGCTTTTTCGGGGACTAGCCCGCTTCCCATTACTCAAAGAAGGCTTCCCATTGTCCGGATCTTTCTGGAATGTGGGATCATTTTAGATCGTACCCGAGTAGCCCACTCCCAACCTTCACTCAGTCGTCAAGCTGCATTTGAACTACAGTGGATGAAATCCGAGTACGGGTCCTGGCTGCATCGAGGAGGGGTAGAAGCAATGGATCGAGTGTATGGATTCTTCTCGTCCTGGGTTTCATCTCTCCTAGTCTTGATCTAGCCGGTCCCCTCGAAATTATCTCGAGCTACTTACTCCCTCTCCTCTTCTCGTGGAGCTACTTCCTCTCGCTGCTTCGTTCCTCTCCATCAATTCATTCGTTTAGGGCGAGAGCGAAAGCCCAGTCTTTCATCTGTATCCGAAGGGGACAGACTTGCCGACAACCAACTAAACTCCTTGTCCGGGTCAGATAGGCTGCCTGATGACCTCCATCTGTTTTTTATACGTACATGGATGGAATGGATGCATTTTCTGCCTCTGATTGGTCCTTCTCAAGCACCCAACTCCTAATATCAATATCTCAGGGCTAGGCGATACGGGGAACCTCTTAGTACGGGGCAAGGGGAATGCATGCTATTTCCATTTCTTCACATCCTACCCAAACCAGCTATGTTGTCTCGTAGATAGCAAGGTCAGTTGATTGTTGCTCATGACAAGACAAGGAAATTCCTCCCGCACTTTGTTCTCGGACTATTCCCTTAGAAATTCCCCGTAGTCCTGGTGGATACTCATTCTAAACCACATGGGAGCTTCTCTAGCCAGGTTACCGGCCATCTCGATACTCAAAAGATTACGAGACTTTTGCCCCCACTCTAATTTCCCCGTCTCCACCGGAAACTGTGCAAGGGAAGTGTCCGGGGTCCCTTGACGAGGCAGACGAAGTGTGGGTGTGCATCCGATGGATGATCCGGTTCAACTTGCTAGCCTAACCACGTCTCCAGTTTTGATGAGTCTCAGAAAAAAACCGATGAAAGATGCGGGTACATTAGAGATTCGAAGGTCTCTATTTTCCATTTGATAGCGTTTATTAGGATTAGGTAAACTCGAGATAGCAAGAATATACAAGATTAATATGGACAACTTTTCTCCTTACATGGGAAGCCACCACGAGAAAGAAACCTTCCGCCCCAAAGATGATTGATGTTTTCATTCGAGAAAGACACTCCTGGCTTAACTAAAAAATGGGTAGCTCATTTTCTCCTATGGCCTATCTTGCGGCAAGGCCCCCCCTATGGAAAGGGTTTCAAGCCCTAAACGGCCTTTAGGTCCACCCGCCTACTCGAGAAATCTAAGACCTATTTTAGGAGAGAAGCTGCTTGACTGATAGTTTAGATAGTAAAGGCAGATGCTATCGGTAGATTCAGTCTGAGGCTATTGGTTGGAGAGATGATCTTAAGCTGACGCGTATAACCCTACCTACTCAAAGGCGTGCAAATCAAAGCTCCTCCTCTTTTTCCACACACAGACCGACGTCTACCTCGACTAAACCATATTGATCTTTCCTCCCGACATTGGAATATGGATTGGGAAGGGGGCGAGTGGATGAGACCTTCAAGTCGCGTCTCAACCATTTCAGTCTGTATAATGACTTTGCTACAAAATTATTAAGAGAAAGATACGCTTCACTCCTATTAATGCGCTTCGCCCGCCGGACTGGAGAGGGCAGGAGGTTTGAATGAGTGACTTCCCATTTTTCAGTCAGTAAAGTAGACGACTGACAGAAAGAGGAGAGGTTTAAGCACTTTCGATTCGGTAATAGGCAATAAGACAGTTTGCTCTTACGTACTGCTTGTGCGTTCTCTCTCTTGCCAGTGTGTACGTACTTTAAGCAGCCTTTGCGTAGATCACGGGTCAACTCTTTTTAAAGGAGCCTCCCGAAGCCATAGAATAACGGACTGCTATCCTCTTACTTATACAGGAACAGAAGAGGACCCTAGTGGAACAAGCGCTTTAGGAAAAGAAGAGCTATTACCTTGTCACCGGGAATAGAAAGTACTGGAAGCCAATATAGGGTCGAAAGTTGGACTATTCCCTTACCTAAAGGGAAGCAAGCTCGTCAGTAAGTAAAGGGAAGGAAAGGGCTTCGCCTGACTCGTTCTCCAGCCTCAGGCTCAGGAAAGACAAGAGTCAAGTACTACCTGACTAAGGCGATAGGTGGACAATCTGACCTTACCTTTATCTCGATATCACTACTAAGCCACAGTAGTCTATTGTCTAGATCTGACTACTAGTCGTTAGCCTCTTTCTATAGAATAGATTCAGTATCTGAGTAGTCTCTAGTTTGATATTGTAGTCGTAGTCTTGCCTTTCTAGTAGTAGTCTAGTGTTCAAACAAATAGTCTTTGCCTCATATACATTTTTGTATTCACTGAAGTATACAGAAGGAGAGGAAGCAAGGGTCAAGAGAAGTCGGTTTATGAGCCCCTCTCCTCTCCTTTCCAGTCTTTGCCGCTTCGCGTGTTCGCCCATTGGGTCTCACCGCTTCGTGCCTCTTCTCGTGGAGCTTCTTCTCCCCTCTCCTCTTCTCGTCGGTAAAGCATATGAAATCCTTCTTTCACCTATTTCTTCATTCTCCTGAACACCTCTCCAACAAGGAAAGACTCAACATTCATTCTCAATCACTACTGAACCTATTGATTGATTCTTGATCTTGAACTCCGTAACCTATCGGGAGAGCGACTTACTCCTGAACAGCTATTACCTGACCTGATTGATCCTATTTATTCTATCACTGTTAAAGAGAAAGACTCCTTATTCATTCTTTCACTGTTCAGTCTCATTCATCTTTCATTTTCTTCTCTCTTTTTTCTTTCTTTCATTCTTATCTTGATTCTATCTACCGACGCACAAGCGCTAAGCGATAATAAGACCTTTTTCTTTAATAGGTAAGTTGTGCTCTCTTCTCATCTCAAGTAGGATTTGAACCTACGACCGAAGTCAAGTCCTTGACTGGACAGACTGATTGAGAGACGGACCAGGCAGTTTCTATAAAGAAGAGACCTATTTCCAGATAGGGGCCCACAGGATAGAAAAGTGTATCATTCAATTGAGGCTTCTGTTTTTAGGTCCTGAATCTCAAATCGATCTTTGCTACTTGCTGCTTAAGACCTAGGGGCAGGAAAGAGGATATTCCCCCAAGACTGAGCATTAATTCGTGCACTATCTAAGATCCGACTCCCTAGCACCCTATTTTGAATATTGATTCATCTTCCCATCCCTATCTCCATAGTCAGTCTGGCTGCATACTCCTTCTGGATGAGTTCTGTGGCAAGCTGCCGGATTCTGCAACTTATTCTCTTCCGAAAGCACTTTTTCTTCTAAGAGCAGATATTTCAAAGAGGGCACCGGATCTTGCATGAATGTGCACATCCGATTTGTTCACATCTTGAATATGACCCTTTGCCGTAGACTAATTGCCAGAGATTGACTAGCATGAGGACAGGTAGGCGTCAGAGAGGTTAGCCCTAGCTAGTGTTATAGAGCTTGCTGGATGAGAGCAGACTAGACTGAGTTCCACTTCCATACTCCAGTTTACAGAGGGCAAATGGCTGGCTTTTTGGTTTAGTATAAAAAAAAACTATATATATATATATATATATATAATAAAATATTATATGCATTATATATATTATGTTTATGTATGCCGGCCCTCACATCTGTCTCTGTACTATCGTCAATAGCGTTAATAGGAGGGAAAAACTATTTTTCTTGGCTGGCTGGGTTGGAAGCAACTGGCTTGCTTGCTTGAACTGTAAAAGAGAAAGACTCAACATTAATTATCGTGAACTGGAAGGAAAGACGAAAGATGAATGAGAGTGAACTGGAAGGAAAGACGAAAGAGAAAACCTGAACCTGAACCGATATCACATTCAATTTCAAAAGTAGACTCAAAATTAGGTAATGCAAGCAAAGGAGAAGAACTCAATTTTTCTTTCAAAGTATTAAAAGCAAGTTCTTGATCTTTTTCCCATATAAAGGATACATTTTTCCTTAACAAGTTCATTCAAGGGTGAAGCAATTGTACTAAAATTCTTAATGAACCTACGGTAGAAACTTGCAAGACCATGAAAACTTCTTACCTCACTTACATTTTTAGGTGTAGGCCACTCTTTTATAGCCTTCACTTTCTCCTCATCAACCTCAACACCATTAGATGAAACTACAAACCCAAGAAAGTTAACTTTTTCCATGCAAAAGCTACATTTCTTTAAATTTACATACAAACATTCATTTCTTAAAGTAGTCAAAACATTGCGTACATGGGTAATATGATCATCTAAAGATTTAGAGTAAACAAGGATGTCATCAAAATAAACAACCACAAACTTACCTAAGTATTCTCGTAAGACATGGTTCATTAGTCTCATGAATGTACTAGGTGCATTAGTTAATCCAAAAGGCATAACCAACCATTCATAAAGACCATATTTGGTTTTAAAAGCTGTTTTCCACTCATCCCCAATATGCATGCGAATTTGATGATAACCCGATTTTAAATCAATCTTAGTAAAAAGACTACATCCATGCAATTCATCAAGCATATCATCTAATTTAGGAATTTGATGCCTATACTTTATAGTTATCTTGTTTATAGCCCTACAATCAACACACATACGCCAAGAACCATCTTTCTTAGGTACAAGAATAACAGGAACAGAACAAGGACTCAAACTTTCACGTACATACCCTTCAGCAAGGAGTTCACTTACTTGCCTTTGTATCTCTTCAGCCTCCTTTGGATTAGTCCTATATGCTGGTCGGTTTGGAATGGGTGCGCCAGGAATGAAGTCAATCTTGTGTTCAATCCCTCTTGTGTTCAATCCCTCTAAGTGGTGGCAAACTACTAGGCATCTCCTCAGAAAATAAATCTTCAAACTCTTGCAAAAGCACAACAAAATCACTAGGCAAAGAAGGGTTAAGCATGTTAGTAAAGTAACAAGACCCCTTGCACATAAGTACAAGAATAGTCTTGTTAGAGAGCAAAACATTCCTAGCCTCACTTGATCTAACATACAAGCTTACTGATTTGGCTTTTCTCTCTCTTTTTTTTTCTCTAGGCTAAGTGTTACTCTCTTGCTTTTCACTCAAGCTCATTTTTTCACTTGATTCTTTTTCAATCTCTGCTTTTGCATTAGCCTCTTGCCTTTTCTTTTCAAGTTTGCAATGATCAATAAATTCATCTTTTGGAGACAATGGAACAAGAGTAGTTTTTCTACCATTGTAAGTAAAAGAGTATCGATTTGCATACCCATCATACATTACCCGACGTTCAAATTGCCATGGCCTCCCCAGTAGTAAATCTCCAACATGCATGGATACAACATCACATAAAACATCATCAACATATTTTCCAATAGTAAATGAAACAAGAGTTTGTTGAGTTACCCGTACTTCCCCACAATCATTCAACCATTGAAGCTTGTAGGGTCTTGGATGTGGTTGTGTCTTTAAATTAAGTCTTTTGACCAGAATGGAACTCACAACATTGGTGCAACTACCGCTATCAATGACAACACTACAAGGTACAGATTGAACAAGACAACGAGTTTGAAAAAAGTTCTCTCTTTGGTCTAGGCCGTCCTCCTTAATGTGGATGTTTAGAGCTCGTCGAGTAACATAAGATATATATGTAGGGTCCTCTTCGCTAAACTCCTCACTCTCATCAGTTTCCTCATTTATGTCGTCATGTGCCTCGTCATCCGTAACAATTTCTCCCTCCTTGATGGTCATAATTCTTGCATTTGGGCAATCTCTACTATAGTGTCCTACCCCTTGACATCTCCAACACTTTAAATTCCTATTTCGAACATTAGACTTTTCTACTTTTTCTTTCCCTGTTCTAGAACTCTCCCCTTTCTCAAATTTAGCTTGAGGCTTCTCATTAATCTCTGGATTTCTATGCTTATAATCAATATTCTTACTATCCTTTTTCCATGTAGAAGTAGAATTGGGAAAAGTTTTAGAAGAATACCGTTGAGACCTTCTTTGGATTTGCCTCTCGATCTTAATTGCAATGTGCAACAAGTCCTCAATATTAGAATAAGGCTGTAAATCAGTCTTGTCTGCAATCTCTATGTTTAACCCATTAAGAAACCGCGCCATGAGAGCCTCTATGTCCTCATCGAGATCAAGTCGATCCATCAATGTATCCATCTCCTTGTAATAATCTTCCACAGACTTGCGTCCTTGTTTCAATGCTTGAAGCTTTTGCGCCATGTCCCGTTGAAAATATTGTGGAACAAAACGCTTCCTCATGGACTCTTTGAACTCGTACCATGAATCAATTGGTGCTTCAAGGTTTCTTCTCCTACTTGACATCAATTTATCCCACCAAATTTGAGCATATTGTTTGAATTGAGCAATGTATAACAGTACCTTCTTTTTATCACTAAAATTATGACAGTTGAACATCGACTCTACCGTTTTCTCCCATTGAAGGTACTCCTCTGGATCGGTTTTGCCATAAAACTTGGGAAGTTTTAATTTGATGCTCGCCACGTTACGATCAATTCTATCATCATAAGGAACTCGTTGTTGTAAATTATGATACCTTATTCCATGGTCTCTCCCTCGTATCAAGCCATGACCAACCGCATGTGGATTATCCTCGTGGTGATCAGAATTGTCGCCCTCATATGTATCGGTTGAGGGTGTAGGTTGTGGAATCCTCTGTCCTGCTTGATTTTGAATCTCCAATCTTCCTATTCGATCAGTCAACTCTTCTATTCCTCGAATTAGTCTTTTCATGGTTCGTTGTTGTGCTTCTCTCAATCGTGCATCAGTAATGTCAGTATTGTCGTATGGATTTTCCATGCTACAAAAGAAAGGTAAAAGAAAAAAAAAGGACCTCACAAGCGCTCCCTCACGTGTATTCACTCGTGTTTAGCACTCAACACTCGAATCAATGTGTCACTCCCTTACAAACCCTCACAATTGAGCACACACAAATCACACTCCAAAAAAAACAAATTGGGATGTGAGACAAGCTATGTTATAGAGCTAAGTGCAATTCAGAGTGAATAGACAGCACACTCAACACATAAACAAGGGTATTGAAGGAGCAATCCGAATAACGACAAAGAAACGAATTAAAGAAAGAAAATGATTAAGGACTAATTTAGACGTAGTAACATATGAGAGTTACATATAATAATCAAGAGGAAAAAAGAAAGACATTTAACATCAATATGCTTTCTTTCTTTCAATGGTTTTTTTTTTTATTGGAAAATCTAATCAATTTACCAACAAGAAAATTGATTTAGAAGATCTTAAAGAAGAATAAAGTATTGATAAGATCCAGATCTAACACTTTAAAGAACATAAAAAAAATGTATTTTTTTTTTTTTTGTTATATATTTTTGTGATAGAATATGAACATTCTACACAAACTGAGAAAAAAAAAATAATAAGAGAATTAAAAGAGATAAGCGCAATGAAACATATATCCGATCTTGAGCCTAAAGCTCTGATACCAAAATGATATGGAAATCAACCCAAGCGAAAGTATGGAACGGATTACCTTGATGATCAAGATCAAGAGTAAAGAAAACTCGTTTCTAAACTCGTGATTCGAATCACTCCACAAGAGGTTTGATCAATACCACTTGAATGACTCTACATGCAAGTTCTAAACACAAGAATTTGCAAAGAAAGTTTAGCTCTCAACAAAGCTAAAATAGAAATTCTATTCTTAATTCCAAAATCTGATGTCTCAAAGAAAAGAAGGGCTTTATATAGCCTTTACAAACCTTAACCAATGTGATACATAACTCCAAAATTAAATGGGCTAGTAAATGAGAAATACCCATAACCTCCATATTAAAATGGCTAGTTAATGGTGGAATATAGTAACCTATGTGGGTTACAATATAACCTTAACTCCTATATTTAAAACTAGCTTAAATATGACAACAAATAGTTAAACTATAATTAAATAATGCAAATAATAAAATGTGCTTATTAGTCATCCTTGGACTATTTGATAAATTCAGCGGAGTTCATTAAATGCAACTTAAAGTGCATTTAATTCATCTCTGTCTTGAAGCTCAACTTTGCATAACATATAAGGGAGGTCTCCAACGTCTTCTAGAATTTCCTTTGATGAGCTCACCATAGCTTGAATATAACTGTATAAGATTTGTTGTAGCTTCTTGGCTCTCGTCCTTGTAATTGGACCATGAGGTATGGAAATTCCTTGGTCGTGGTTCATATCACTTTGTTGCATCTGGCACGAGATGATAAAGAGAGAGCTTCGTCTATCGATGAACAGCGGATTGACAGAACTCTTGGCATTGCTTTGTTTTTCTCTCCTTTCCTATCAGCGAGTTCCGATCCTTTTGTTCGAAATTTCTTCGTTCGTACCGAACCGCTTGCAGAATCAAATCCTGTTTCACAACATCCTATATCAGCTATACATCCTCCTTGTATTTATGCCGGAGACGTTGCCAGTGCTATGGGTTTTGGCTTATGTAGATCCAAAATGATGAATGGGATTGTGGCACTTCACTCCCCGCCAATGCGTAAGGATGCCCCCGAAAAGAATGGAACGCTGCTTCGCTTTGCTGGATGCGTCAGATCCCGTATAAGAAGCGAGCTTTTTACCCTCAAATTCATAGATGTGGCCGCAAAATGCTATCCTGCTCTATTGGTGTGTAGCAATAGAAGCCTGCTCATGCTGCTTCGGCGGTGCTTTTTCGCCTTCTCTTCCCTCTGGTCGGGAGGGCTGGTGGACATGGGGAGGGAGCTGGCGAAGCGTGTCGTTCGTAATGCAAAGAAAGAGACCACTACTTTGCTTCTTTCTTGGACTGCCGGTGCGAACACAGTGGTCTCTGACCAGGACCAGGAACCCATTCGAATTTGGATCTTGATATGTCAGTGCTTTTTAACCGTAGGCTTCTTGCCAGGAAGTTGGTGGGCTCATCATGAATTAGGTCGGGGTGGCTGGTGGTTTCGGGATCCCATTGAAAATGCTTCTTTTATGCCTTGGGTATTAGCCACAGCTCGTATTCATTCAGTCATTTTACCCATTCTTCATTCTTGGACCTCATTTCTGAATATTGTGACTTTTCCATGCTGTGTCTCAGGAACCTTTTCAATACGGTCCGGATTGCTAGCTCCCCGTTCATAGTTTTGCTACAGATGATACACGAGGAAGATTTTTATGGTGGTTCTTCCTTCTAATGACCGGCATATCAATGATTCTTTTCTACCAGATGAAGCAGCAGGCATCGGTACATAGAACCTATCAAAAAGAGATGGTTGTGGCCCGAAGTACTCTTGTGCACCTACGGCACTCAGCTCGCACGCAACCCCGCCCCCTTATGTTATGAAAGAATTGAACGGATTGCAGGCAGGTTATTCAGAGCCAGCAATTGGCTGCCGGATTTCATCCCGCAACTAGAAGAAGATCGCTTTGGGGGTCAGAGTGGCGTGGCTGAATGTAGAGCAGTCCGTCCGCGTTTGATCAGTCTGTCTATTCTTTTTTTCTTCGGAAGATGGTCAAGGTAGCTAAGCCACTGCACTAGATGAGCATGTAGTCATAGTAGTTGGCTCAGAATGCCTTTGTACTAAAAGACTACTTCGGAGGGGTCTTTGCTCTGCCAGACGAGTATACCATTGATTCTTTTGTTTTCTCGGTTTCGATAGTATATGAGCGGAGCGAGAGTGACTAGAGTTTACTTCAGGAATAGAGGTTTTGATGTAGTTGCGCACGTTTTTGCTTTTTTCATCGAGATTGGGTCAGTATTCAGCCTCAGTACAAGATCGAAAAGAATGAATAGCATTACAAGTGAGATGTCAGAGATAAAAGGAAGGGAAGAATTGACGAGCTTTTTAAGCCCCAACAGAATCCATGGAATGGATCTATCTAAATCCATGAAAAGATCTATTCTATCTGTATAGATAGGGGACAGAGAGCTTGACTTTAAGATAGCTCGGCAACTCCTCTTTCCGTAGAAGGGTGAGACCCCTTTCCCTTACTTATTCAGGCCTTTAGGTGAGCTTGCGAATAAGTAAGCACAACTCAACTCTTCTCCGGGTGACGGGATCGCCCAGGCAGGGTTGCTCTGACTCGGCCCTGAGAAGCACAACACTCCAGTAACTGAGACTTTTGTAGGTTCATGGGCAAAGAAAGTGTACCTTGTTTGATAAGCTCCCTTGGCGTTTCACTTCTGATGTTCTGCCTTGATGAGTGGGAGAGGTAGCCGAATTAGGATCTAATGGCACGGACACAGCGCAGGAAATTTACGAAAGAAAGAAGGAGGAAAACCCTTTCAGTTGCTCTCTACATGGTGACTGGCCTCTTGGGTGTTACCTTATCATATATATTTGCCGTAGAGGTTCATTTTCCTCACTCAGAGTAAACGAGAAAGAGAGGAGGGCACAGAATTTCCGATTACAAGCCAAGCGAGAAAGAACATCGTCATCTAATCTAATTGCTCCTGAACTCGTCCCTGAGCCTGAGGCCCCCCTTGTGATAGATGGGAAAAAAGAAAGAAGGTTTACGTTTCATTCAACCAACTATCTCTTTTTGAAATTTAATCTTAGTCAATTGAAATTGAAGAACCACATCCCGACCCAGCCACAAATCCTGAACTTTTTGGCTTCGACCTGCCCGCATCGTATTCCGTAGAGACTTTGCGCTTAAAGGCTGATATCATTTTGCAGTCGTATTTGGATTCCCTTACTCGTGAGCGATACACCTGGTTAGACGTAACACAAAGTCTTGCTCGGTCAGCTCCGGGGATATAGAGTAACTCGAGATGAAAGTAGTATGCTGCTCGACCAGTTGCCATAATCCGGGCAGTGAAAATGGTATTCAAGCCTGGAGCTCTTAATGTCATCAGTAGCAGGATAAGAGAGGGGTGAATTGCTTCGAGAAAGAGAAAGATAGGAAAGATGCCAAGTCAAGCCATGTACTACTATCGGCCATACAATGATGGCATTGTGGATCTCATTCGTATTCTAGTTTTTTGGACATAGATGTGTTTCATTCCTTAGGGAGTGAGAGGGCTAAGGCGAAAGGGTTGGTTGCCCCTTACGCGCTTTTGTTAGGAGGAGTTTAGTGTAGTCGGATGGAAGGGAAGCGCATATCGGAAAGGAATCGGGCATCTATGGAAAGAATCAACCTTCTGCCTTGTCTAGTAAGCTGCCATTATATTGAATGAAGAAGAAAATCGACAAATAGGGAATCAATCACTTGGGGTATGAATAAGATCAGCAGGAAAAACAATGCATAGGGCTTCGGCAGTCTTGCAGAAAAAAGAGCTTTTGTCTTCTTCAGTTAGTACAAATTAGGTCGATATCGTCAATCCAGTTTCCCAGGAAGGAGGCCTAGAAAAGGTCAGCGGAGAAATCACAAAATACCTGCTTTTGACGCTACGACCGACCCGGGATGCTACTCACGAGCTGGTCAGGGACAGGTTCCGGTCACTCTTTCGATGCCATGCCATTGTGGTGGCACGGGAACCACTGAATGGGGGTGGTTTGAATCTCATCGCTGGCGTGTGGAATACAAGTGTATCCAAGCACAGCGCAGCCAAGAGGGTCCAAGATTGCTTCGTCGAATGGGCTGGCCTTTTATTAGCAGTAGAATGTTGGGTTAGCTCTGCCTTGTTGTGATAGGGGGTGAGAGGAATTGATGAAGAAATGTCTTAGTTGGGGGATCCGGTCAGTCAAAAAAGAGGATAACAAAAAAAGGTGTATCTGGTCTGGTGTAGCTAATGTGACTTTCTTGATCTATAGTTACTCTTCTTTCTCTCTCTTGAGCAATGCTTCGGCTTCCCTCACTCAAAAGATTCGCCATTGTGACACAGGTGTATCGAAGAGGTAGGTTGTAAATTGAATATAGAAGGAAGGGCTCGTATTTGACAGATTTCGAGCAACCCCCAACCTTTGAGAAGGCCACTCCTCTCTCTTCCGGCTTGTTGTGACCTGACCACTTTCATGCTTCAAATGAGAAGTAGAAGTTGCACTTTCGATCTTGTTCTCAGCTCCGGGTCTGGTTAGGCGAGGCTCTTGACTTTACAGGGTGGTTCCCGGTTCAGGAATTCGTGGTTGGTTGACTTTTCTTTCTTTGGTTACAGTTCATGCCCACTCGTAATGAACCCCCGCCCGCCCCGACGTGGAGTCGCAACTCCTCCTGTAGAAACCTCCTTCAACTGATTCAAGTGATTCAGTCAGTAGGAAAGATGCCTCTCCTGCAGGTCGAAACATTGATTTTGTCTCGATGCGGTTCTCCCCAAAAGAGTGAGCGCTCACCCTTATTATGGGGCGCACCCCCCTTTTTCTTATTAGTCAGATAGGTCAATCTCACCTTTTGGAAATCTCTCATAAGGGGAAGTGGTAGTATAGGTTTTTTTGAAGATCTCTCCCTTCTCCATTATTCTAATCATTGAATTAGGTAGGACCTGTGAATTTCCCCCCGGTTGTTGATGTAGTTGGATCTTCTATTTTGCCGGAATTCATTGATGAGTAGCGTTTTTCTTTCTTACTTTCGTCTGTGATTTCGTGGAGAGAAGGAAAAAGAGCAATTGATATGAACCAAGAGACATCAATCATACAATATACTTCAATGAAGATGTGAAGAAAATGTTGTCAAAATTATCAAAAGATGTTGCAATTCATGCCACATTGAAGAGGAATGAAGTTTGATGATTATAAATTTTGGGTGGGTTACAATTTAGAGTTATTGTATTTTAAGACTTTTAATTTACTTTAGGTTACAATTACATAATGGTTAATTATGACCATTAAGTATGAATGTTACAACTCTTGGAATGTCTTTAGTAGTTTCATTTTGAGGCTATATAAAGCCATGTGTGTTGTATGTATAAGCAGACTTGAAAAATATAGTAAAAGGAGCATTTGTGCTTTTCTTTAGCCAATGGCTAAGTTTCTATGCAACTCTATGTAGTTGAGGTTGCATGTAGAATCATTCAAGCTCGACATGATCAATCTTGCTTGTGGAGTGATTCGAATCTCAATCAAGTGTTCTTGTCTTGAGATATTTGATCAACAAGAATCATTGAAGCTAGACATGATCGATCTTGCTTCTGGAGTGATTCGAATCTCAAACAAAGTGTTCTTGGCTTGAGATATTCGATCAACAAGGTAATCCGAATCTTACTCTCCTTGTAGTTGATTTCCTTATCTTATCAGCAATGGATGGGATTTGATTCAATCCACCTGGCCATTTCTGCCCATTCAATTCTAGGCAAAGATGTCTCAAATAAATAAGGGTGAAACCTGTCAGCCCGCTCAGAGTTTGCAGGCAGAACCATTGTTGCTTGATGAAGCTAGTTGGTTTTTAGTGTTCGGTGGCGTTCGGCACAAGGGGGAACATCCGAGCTGTGGAATGAACATGAAAGGGAACGAGGACTAAAGTGCTCTCTGAACGTGAAAGTGGTTTTCCTGCTGGGAAAGTCTTCCTCTGGAGCAGCCACGACACGAAGTTCCCTTACCCTTCCACTTTACCTTTCTTCTCCTGTTTCTGCAAGCGGACACTTTTCTGCTGTCCTTAATAGAACCGATCTGATTCTCTGAACAATCGAAGCGACAAAGGAGAGGCCCAGAATTGAATCTGAAACTTTCAGCAGAGGGAGAAATTGTCGCCGGTCGAGAGAGAAGTCTTGTCAGCCGCTATGGTCTGGGCTCTCACTCAGCAAGTAAGCAGCAAGATTCTCTCTTGGCAAAAGAAAGCAAAAGACCTCCTCACTCAGTTCATATCTTTAAGCAAAGAAGAAGGATTGGGGGAAAAAGATTCACAGAATTAGGGTAGGGTTCCTAATCCAATCCTAAATTGCATCAAAGTGAAAAAGTCTTTGCCGCATCAATGAGAGAGAGACAAATTCCCCAATAACCGCGTTTGCCGTTAAAAGTCAAGAACCGGTGTGAAGAAAAAGATTACCGGAGCTTGTAGTTGGTTGCTCTTAGCTGGTCGGGTTGCCGGCCCCACCAAGAGGATCCGCCCAGACGTAGAGTCCCCGCTCCTGATCACAAAGGGAATTTGGACAGGAATTTGAGAGAAGAAAGAGCTCTTGCCTCAGAATATTCGTAAAGAGGCCAGGCGGGGCATCGAAATGGGGGCGTAGAGTCGATTCCCCCGTGAAAGTGGAACATCCGAAATTGCCAAATCTCTCTTGCTTGATCGACCCCTTTCCTTTCAAGAGGATTCATCCAAGACTAAGGATCTCGTTGAACCGGCTTCTATTTCGCCAAATAATGAAAAATGACTTTTCAAATGACTTAGTTTTTGACAAGGGAATGGTTGTCCCCTTGGTCCATCCCGAACTGTCCTAGCTATTTTTCTTCTTAGGGCTCCTTCGATCAAAAGTCTCTCCTCTTTTTCATTCCCATTTACATTAAGAATTCATACTATGATTCGCATTTCGAACAGGCATGAATATAGCGTCTATAGGATAACTTGCGTCTTGCAAATTCTTTGGCGTTTGTATACGCGCGATTCCTCTCGATCTTTCATTCAATACACAAATGAATTGGCTGCGTTAGGTTAGCTATATGCTGTGTATGTATTATTAACCAATTTCCACAGAAGATGGTAAGATGATGTCTAGAGCAGTTAGGCATCTATCCAGCCAGAGCTAGGACCCTTGACACAAATAGTCGCATCACGAGTTCCATACGGATAGATTACTTCTCAATCAATACAATTTCTTGTAAATTCATTATAATTTCATGTACGGATTCTTGAATACCAACTATGTTAGAGTCTGAATGTGGGATTTTTTCTGATTTGGATACCCTACCCTCTATTTCTCCAAGCAAAGCTTTTCGTATCGCAATGCCCATAGTATCCGCTTGCCCCTTCCTTAATAAGTGGAGACAGAATAAAGCCTCCATAATCAAGACGCTTACTGTCTGCTCTTGATTCAACACACTTCCACTTTAATGTCCGAGTCGATACTCCTCTGATTTTCTCTCGAACCATAGTAATCCTTTTTGATCTAATCATTGAATTATTTCCTTTTCTTTCAACTTCTCTTCAATGAGGGAGGGGTTACGTTACATCCCGTATGAAACTAAAGAGTGTACCGCTTTTCTACGAATAGCTCTTAACGCTGCATCTCTTCCGAGACCAGGGCCTTTTATCATGACTTCTGCTTGTCGCATACCTTGATCTGCTCCTGCCCGACTAGCATTTTGAGCTGTGGTTTGAGTAGCAAATGGTGTCCCTCTTCTTGTCTTGGCCCTTTGAATCCACAAGTACCAGCATAGGACCAAGGAATTCCCCGCCCCCGTACATCTGTAACAGTCACAATTGTATTGTTTAAACTTGCTTTCATATGAATAAGGCCCTTTCCCTTTGTTATTTTAGGCGTACTTTGTCCGTGAGCTAATACGTCCATTTCTCCGTGAACCGATTCTTGCTATGGGTTTTGCCTTTCTCATCTCATAAATTGATTGAAGTGAGAGATATATGGATATACCCATTTCATGTCAAACCGGATCCTTTCATTTCTTTTTATGTGTATATCGTGGGTGGGCTTTACTTTAGGGGTCCTTTTTTTATCAAGATTCTCCTTGTCTTTGTTTATGTCTCGGATTGGAACAAATTAGCCGAATGGAGGCCCTTACATATTTGTCATTCCTTATTCCGAATCCCCTTAAGAAAATACTTGGTTGAGTATCCCCGCAAAAAAGAATATTGCAAGTCAAATACTTACTTCACCTAATCATTCGAATCTTTGTTTCGTAGTCTATAAATTATACGCCCTCTGGTTTTGGTTGAATCCTAACACCTTACTTACTTACTCCAACTTTGACTCTATATGACCTTGTATATGTATCAAACTATGTCGAATCCTTCCTGAAACGTAACCTAGAATGGGTTCCTCACTCATTATCTAAACAAACCCCAAAGATACCATAGGTAAGTTATTCAGTAATGAAATCCGCATAAATCCTTTTTTGTTCTTTCATTCCAGATGAAACCCAGTTCAAAGTCTCAATTAATGATAAGGGAAGTGCTATTACAAATACACCTCTTTTTGTTAGTTAATTATAATATAATTGAACACAAAATGTCTCCGCCGATTCCCTGTAGTCGAGCTTCTCGGTCTGTCTGTCATTATACCCCAAGAAGGGGAAAGAATTACAATGCCCATTCCGCCTAAAAGTCTAGGAATTTGTTGATAGTTAGAATAGATTCGGAGACCAGGTCTACTGATCCGTTTTCAATTTCTAATCGTTTTCTATGGTCCTACTCTTCTATGTCGTAGGGTTCAAACCCTAAAATCCTTGTTGCTTTCCCTATGTTCCCTTATGTTTTCAATAAAACCTTCTCGTAAAAGTCTTTTCACAGTGTTTTCGGTGAGTAGATGGTTTTCGAACCATTTCTTTTATATTCATGTCAGCATTGTAGAGGGAGAGGGGTGAAAGAGATCGACCGGGAGTGAGAGGTGTGAAAGAGCTCGACCGGGAGGGAGAGGGGTTATTCTGTTAGCTAGTGTCCTTACCCATGAGAAAGGCTAATTCTTGGTTACTTTTCATTGTGATCTAATCAACATGCTTGGCTTGGCTTGATTCATAAATAGTTATTCATTTGAAAAGGTATATACGTTATACACACTAATTCATTTCATTCAAATACTCTAACTATCTCACGGTCTCATCTTATAAGACTGAAGGTGCTAATGAAATTCTTTTAGTGAAATTTCACAGTCTCCATTCTCGAGCAATTGCACCACAAATTCGAGTTCCTTTTGCATTTCCTTCTTGATCAATAACAACTGCAGCATTGTCATCATATCGTATTATCATACTGTTTCTCGTTTGAGTTCAGTACGTACAATTACAGCTCTAATCACTTCTTCCTCTTTCGTTAGGTTTGGGCCAGGCTGGCTTTCTTGATTACAGCAACAATAACGTCACCCCAATATGAGCATATCGTGGATTACTAGCCCCTATGATTCGAATACACATCAATTCTCGGGCTCCGCTGTCTGTCTGTTATTTGCTACATTAAAAAGGGTTTGAGGTTGAATCATCTGATTTTGGAATCTTTTCTTTCAATGCAAAGGGCGAAGAAAAGAAATCCTCCATTGTTTCTGTTTTCATCTCAAACAAAGACCGCTTTCCTTTAATTCTACATTTCTATCCTGAAGTAATGCATTGGGTTCGTATAGGCTTGATGCTGTCCGCTATTTCAATAGCTTTTCTGGCTCTACGGCTACTCCACTCATTTCATAAAGCATTCTACCTGGTTTCACAACAGCTACCCAATATTCGGGGTATCCATCCTTTCCCTGAACCCATACGTCTTTCTGTGGGTCTTAGTGTAACGGGTTTGTCTGGAAATATACGTCCCGTCCCTATAGTTTTCCGCTGCATTTCGTGTCATTGCCCTTCGTCCTGCTTCGATTTGTCTAGATGTGATCCAAGGGGAAGGGGGTTCGTTCGTTCAAGTGCTTGATAGCGTATCTACTGAAGCTAATACGATTGGCTAAGATATTCCTTTCATTCTGCCTCTATGGTGTTTAATCTGGTTCTTTTCTAGTTCTCGTTTATGTATGGTTATTATATTTCTCAATTCTCTCTCTACTCCGGAACCGGACATGAGAGTTTCTTCTCATCTAGCTCCTGGCGAATGAAACGATTCACAACAATGTCCATGTATTTACTCTGAATAATAGATTGAATCATGGGATTCTTTGAGTGCGGGGGAATGAATATTTCCTCTTTTTATATATGTTTCGGTTCTCGCTCGGGTTAGTTAGCCCAGCCCATGACCCGACTTCTCATAATAAATGGATTGGTCTGTCTTGGGTTCCTTACGCCATCCTACCCAATTCATTATTAGGATTTGTTTTCAATAGAATATTATGTATTCGTAGGTTCCCTCGTTCCCATCGTCTCTGGATTAATGGTTAGGTCTTTATTCTATAATGGAGTCCTTAATCAAACACTAATTTCTTCTTCAATCAATCTTCTCAGTCTTTACGGATTTCTCTAATTATGAATCCATCAGTCTTAATGCTTTATTCCACTACTTTTTATGAGATGACCCATCGACCTTACATATTGGAATCATATATCATTCATATTCTTTTTCTCTCTTTCTTTCACCCTTCTATTTAGCGACATACTTTTATTGCTTTACAACTCCGGATTGATTTTGATGCAAAAAGGATTGAATTTGCTAGAATGATATGACCAATATAACATATCTTGACTGGTTGGTTAGACCAGATAATGCGAAGCGATGAGTTGGTTATTAGTCTAATTATTCGTTTAGATTCTATATGGGCTGATCCTGATTTTTGGTTTGAATCCTAACCTTAAAAACCCCCACGAGTCGCACACTAAGCATAGCAATTTTCATCTTTGTCATTTCTTGGTCGATCATTGGCTAAAAGGTACACACAAGTTGAGTAAGGGCTTCTGCTCGTCTACAAATATCCTAATTTTGATGCCTAATACCCCATAGATAGTTCGAACTGGATAGCAACAATAATCAATCAATTTGAGCTCGAATGTTTTGTAGAGTAACCCTTCCTTCTCTCTCTGATCCATTCGACCCGTGGAATTTCTTTTCCGTCTATACGTCTGGCAATTTGTACTTGAATTCCTTTTCCGCCTGTTCAGTTAATTCATTCAATAGCTTTTTTCATTACTTTGCGAAATGAAACTGTATTCTGTATCCAGCTATCAATTCTGCGAGAATATTAGGGTGTCCATAAGGGTTTGCTATTCTTGTAAAAGCAATGTTGAGTTTTCTTGGTTCATAGAATTTCATTCTTTTTGTACATTCATCCTTCTTGTAAAAGCAGTGTTGAGTTTTCTTGGTTCATAGAATTTCATTCTTTTTGTACATTCATCCATCTGTCATTCTTCTATTTCTTTTTCGAGACACACCTTCTATTAATAACTTTGGGAATCCCATAAAGATTATCACTTGAATATAAGCTCAATTCTTTTTTGCATTTCCATACGTGGCAATTCCCAAGACTCTTGTCATGTTTTTTTGTACTCAATTTCGGATACAATCTCTTATTTTTGATCTTCTTGTAAACGTTCGGAATCTTGGGTGCGCAAACCAAAGAGAATGATGCCCTTGGGTTACACCAAGTCTAAAACCGAGTGGATTTCCTTTTTGTCCCATAATCCCCCACCCATTCTTATACATGTCATAAGACGTCATATCTGGCTGGGTACTTTTCTTTCGTTATCCATCTATCAGGTTTGTTTCAGTCTAATATGTGTTGTATTGATATCTTTTCAACTTGTCTGAAGAAAAGACAAAAGTCTATCTTTCAATACAATAGTTATAGAACAAGTGGGTCGTGAGATAACTTCGCCCTCTAGCTCGAGGTTTTCATTTTGTCACAGTAGTGTTGACTTACGCTTTACTGCTGCTGCCGAATAAACCAAATCCAAAATAGGAAGATAACATGCTCGATAAGGCATGAGTTCGAGTATTACCAGTCTTTCCTAGTAGGAACGGCCACGATTCAGATAAATTACTCTTCACGCTTTGTGAGGGGACATACATATATATTGACCTAAAGCGTATGCTTCTGTAGATGGATGCTTTGTGATCTTCTTTATCATAGGGGTTACCTCTTAGTAATGAAAGGTATCTATATTCACTTAATAATAATAATATGAATTATGAACGAGGAGATCTATTATCATTTTGCACATGCCCCTGGAAATGTCGAGTGGGTGCAAATTATCCCAATTTATGACCTACCATGCGATCCGTTATATAAATAGGCAAATGGTCCCTTCCATTATGAATAGAAAGAGTATGCCCAATCATTGTGGGTATAATGCTAGGTAGATGCTCTGGACCAAGTTACTATTCTTTCTTTTTCTCCGGGTTATATATAAGCTTATTTCTTTTTTTTAATGAGCGGGTTGAATTTCCCTCCTATTTGTTTTTGTTTGTAAAGTCAAGATGAAGAATCTAATTCTATTTTCTCTCTTATTTAGGCGACGAAGAAGAAAATTCTCACTATTCCTCTTTTTCTACTTCTTCTTCCAAGTGCGGGCCCAAGGGGTTGCGGGTTTTTTTCTACCAATTGGGGCCCTCCCTTCACCACCGCCATGGGGTTGGTCTACAGGGTTCATAACTACTATTCTTACTACAGCTTACCTAGCCAACATTTAGATCCGGCTCTACCAACACTTTTCTGGTTTACCCCAGCATTCCCCACTTGTCCGACTGTTGCTCAGCTATTTTGGGATATCAAACGGACCTACCCAGAAGAGAAGGTAATTAGAATGTGGCCGATTTCCCCTCTTTTGCAATCAGTTTCCCTACAGCACCTGCTGTTGACGCTAATTGTCCTCCCTTCCCAAGTGTGTGTGATTTCTCCATTATGCATGGTCGTGCCTCACCTCAAGGCATATCGGTTGAAGTAGATTCTTCTTATCAATCAAAACCCCTTCCCAAACAAACTGTACAAGCTTCTTCCAAAGCATACGGCTTTCTGGATGTAAATGATGATTGATATCTATACATATGGATCTTATATATATCGTCCAATGAAGTACCACATGAGTGGATATATATAGGAAGGAAGGAATCCAAATCCGTCGAATCACTGATGTTATGATCTTCTACATCCTAGGTCTTCCCATTCCTTCATCTGGCTTATGTTCTTCATCTAGCATGAAGACCGAATGACTCTATGAAATTATGTCGATACTGCCACATATTACGGGTAACGTAGGAGACATCTCTATTTTGCCCCTCGGGAATCCTTAGATAGAATTACCACTGCTTAGCTTTCGCCTCTAACCATCAAATGAAATGTGAATAACCCGTCGTCCTCCTCTCTTTGAAACAAGGGACCCTTCTGGTTCTGTCGGTGCTTGAAACAATTTAGTTTTCTCCTCCATATTACTATATCTCTAGAGTCATTTGATATGAGGAACTACTGAATTCAATCACTTGCTGCCGTTACTCTTCTGTTTTCTGTTGAGGTCTATCCTGTAGAGGTACTCAAATTGGATCAGTGATCGATTTCTAGGTTTCGTCGTAAACCTAATGGGTTACTTCCAATTACGTAAATCAATAGTTCAAACCGCACTCAAAGAAAGGTAGGGCATTTCCCATTTTTATAGGAACGAAAAGAAGAGATGGGTTTGTTTCCAAAATCAAATCAATTCTATCCCCATATAACTATAAAACCTCGTAATCGGTTTTTCCCTAACAGCAGCATAGGAAAGCTAAGAAATTCTATCCCCATATAACTGTTAAAGTTCGTCAGAGCTTTTTCACTAATAGCGGGAGCTGAAAGAAAAGATTTTGTATCCAGCATAGGGGTAAAACATTATAAGCGGTTTTCCCCTAATAGCTGGAGCTGAAAGAAAAGAAATTCTATCCCCCCCGTATTTTGAGGGATAAAAGAGTCCATTTTCCCTGATTTCCCTCGTGAACTCTCCTGTAAACACTCAAAAAACAAGAAAGATCCTATCCTCCTCCCTATTTTTTTGGATCAAAGTGTATCTTTACCCTATTTTTGGGATCAAATGGATGCTTTACCCTAATTTTGGGGCTATTTTCCTTGATTTCACTCTTTCACTCTCCTGTAAACACTCAAAAAACTAGAATTCTCCTATCCTCTGTCTATTTTTAGGGATCAAAGTCTACCCTTCCCTTATTTTTAGGGATCAAATCTAGTAAAGGTAATTAATAAGTCAATCCGAAAGATGAATGAAACTGTAAACACGACTTATTCATTCATGATCGTGAACTGGAAGTAAAGACGAAAGAAGAATCAATGATCGTTCACTGTCAGTCAATCCTCAACTCAAGATTCAACCTCAAACCGTCACCTCTACTTCTCTCCTTCGGTCTCTTTTCTGTTCTTTCTCCTCTTTATTCTTGAACTCTGTAAACTGTATTCTGATTCTTTCACTCAGCTGATATGACCTCATTCCCTTCTTTTCTTTCTGTAGGTCTGTTTGCTCCTATAAAAACTCATACGGTGTGTCTCCTACTCCTGAACCTATTGGTCTCACTCTCCCCTCTCCTTTATTTACAGGTTCTTCAAATTCAAAGATATTTTTCTCTCCTTTACAGTCTCGCAGCTTCTCCCCTTTCTTTACGGTCTCTGATCTTTCTCCTTAATTCGAGTTCGTTATTCTATCACAGTAAACTCTGTCTCACAGCTTCTCCCCTCTTCTTTCTCAACTCTTAGTCAAGCCCTGGAGCGCCCTTTGTAAAGGTAAGGCCTTAGTTTTCCCTATCAACCTATATGGGTGGTAGTGCTTTTTGTTTTTTGTTTGTGTGTGCAGTAAGGGTTTGGGATAGCAGCCCCGTCTCCCTTCTAAAACGTCGAGAAAGCTCCGCGAGCTTCCCCTTTCCTTTGCTCTATAGAAATGGATTGAAATGCCTGCCTGTTCTTCCAAGTCTTGGTCTTGTAGCAAGAACCTCTCCCTACTATCTATTGGATCGTGAACCGATGCCGTATATCAGACTCGAACCACTGAGTTAAGTAGGTCAATGAGAGTTCCTATTCGATTCATTTCTTTTTTCTTCAATGGATCAGAGCTATGTTATTCAATGACTCCCACTAGGTGTAAAGTGACTGGGTTCCAAACCTCACCGTTGAGAAAAAGATATTGAACTTCATTTCTTTCTGTCTTTCTGTTTCGCGACAGCATCACGGTTGTTACAGTCGGCGCTCTGCGTTCATGATACTGGGTTGGGCTTCCTTGATATTAAGGTGGGAAAGCGGTCAGGAATTGGCTGAGGGGAAGAGGAAGAACCTGAACTTTGATTATCTCTACTAGTGGAACAGGGGCGGTTGAAGAAAGTGGAGATTCGAAGCCCTGATCAATGCGAAATTTCTCGAGATGAGATCATTATTTTCTTGGACATAAGAGGAGATGGGAGTAAGCAGGCGTTCCATATACTATTCAAACCCTTTAGCATTTCTTTCATTTTCTAGAAACTTGTGATGCACTTCTTTCTATAACCTTGATAGTTCACTCCTTTGGTATTGAAACAACTCTTTATTAGCAGAAATTTCCTCCTTCTTCTTCTTCTTCTTCTTTACTGCTACAGCGGAAACCTTCCAATCAGAAGAAACTTCCTCTTTTCTTTGGCTTTGAAGCTATAGAAAGAAAAAGGCTACTTACTAGCTTTTCGATAGGAGTTTGTGCGTGGGTCCAAGCTCTATAGGAAAGAAAATAGCAGCATAGGCCAGCGGCTACTCTTTTGCGCTAGGAGTGATGTTATTGTCGTTTAGTTTTGTGCTTGAATTTAGGAGTGAAAAGTAACATCTTTATGAGATGAACGTAATCGATAGATCTACTTTCTTTGGTTAGGACAAATTCACTTGCTTTAGGGTCCTTCACAGAATCTCTGACCGTGCCCCTTCTTCAATGAGTCAGGAGCGAGCCATGCCCCATTGCATGGGAGGAACCTTCACTTCCTTGTTTGAGCTTTCGATTGATGGCCGTCCCTCCAGTTCGTTCTTTCTCCTTCGCATCACCGGTAAGATATATATATGCTGGTGATGGTGATCTTTTTCTCTTTCAGGGCACGGATAGCCTTTCACTCTTCCATGTCCCACAGAAAATTCTCGTTTCAATCGATATTTATCTACTTCTTGTCTGGGCCTGAGCTCCATGCTAATTATCCTTTCAAAGTAGCAAAACACAATCCCTAGCTCGCAATCAACTTGAAGGACTTGACTTTGTTGGACTCATGAGTATAGGACGAAGACGTAATGTGAGGTCATGGGCGCCCATATACTACTCGGTCTTTCTTTGGTTGCCGAATGATAAGAGAGGTATTGTACCACTATTCTGCCCATAGTAACCAACGTACCCATTCCCTTCCCTTGGTCTATCACTTGTAAAGCATCCCAGGTAGTAGTTCTTTCTCTAAGCACCGGTGAACCACCTCGGGGAAAGCTGTACTCATCTTCAATTCTGTCCCTTGTGTAAACGAAAGAGCTCCTGCCAGAAATAGCTAATGAAGACCGGGTCCCCTGTCGCTGAGAATTGAGTGTGGCATTCCATGCAATGAGGATATTATCGAAAAAGATCTGAGCGAGTCTTGTCTATTTATAAGGAATATAGATGGTCTCGTTGCAAGAGATTTGCATCTTTCTTTTTGTTTGTGAGTCCACCACATCAAGACCCATACTCCCTTTGTTTGGCAGAGCGGCGAGAAAATCTATGGAGACACTTTCCCATGGTCTTTGTGGTACAGGCTACGACTCCAACTCAGGAGTCTGTTCCGCTCGACCTTGTCCTGTTGACAGGCATGTCTTCACATACTCAGAAACGTCGTCTCGCATGCCCGGCCAGTAGAGTACCCCCGCTTTTGCAAGGCCTGGTGGTCCACATAGCTGATTTTGTGCCTAATCTAGTCGAAACTTCTGTACGGAATGTACTATGGGGTGAGTCCTTCTCTTTCAGTTGTGGTGTAATTGAACCGCTATTTATTAGGCAAAAGGCGGTGACAACCTCCTACTCTACTCTACAGTGGGATAATCGAGTTTGGAAGGCTCCGAGCAATTAATTACTCTTAAGGATGTGCATCTTCGGCTAAATGGTGAATGAATCTTTAATAGTCAAACTAGAAAGGACGGACACCGCAAACTGGTCGTTATTAGAGTCACCATTTCTGTCGTAATTTCAAGTAATGGATCCGGTTCTCTTTTGTTTGAATCAATCTTTTCTTCCTATATATATAAGGAACTTCCCTTGGTTTATTATAAACTGACTCTTGGTAGGATTCCAGGAAAATCAGGCCTTTTGACTTACATACCAAACCCTTTCTTTCCCTGTGGAATTGGTGTTTAAACCTCAACCCTAGGTATCAAATCTGATAATACAAGGAACTACGCGGTCTATGAAACCAGAAGCAAGAAAGAGAAAAAGCTATTAAAGATGCATTTTGGTTGAATTCTCCCTTTCTTTCTTTTATCGTCTTGACAAAAAGTCTTTGTCGCATCAATGAGAGAGAAATTCCCTCTATCGTGACTGATTCACCTACCCTCATAGCTAATCTCACTGTTCTCAAACTAGCTGTCCCCCCAACCTAGCAAGAAAAAGACTGTTTGAGTGCTTTTCTTAAAAATGCTAATTGTGCTATTGCGTTCGTTCCATTACAAGTCTTTCAACACCCTCCAATGCTTCAGGTTTATTAAATGTGTCTACTTAGTCGTGTATTCTGGAATGTAGACATTTCAATTCTATCTGATCGGGTACTCACCAGCTTCCTAAAGTACACTGACTTGTCCCTTAGCCGAAAGACTAACGCACTCCTCGAGATATGAATGAGGCCTGGAGAGTAGCCCGCCCAACTCCACTTACTCTCATAACCTCGGTTCCTTTTTCTGAAACCTACATTTCACAGCGGAGCTCTACCAACTAAGCTATATCCCCCCAAGCCAAGTGGGGCCTGCATGAAGGAGTCAGATGCTTCTTCTATTCTTTTATTCTTTTCCTTCAATGTTAGTTAGATTAGTCAACATTTCTATGTTTCGATGCAACAACAAGATGTTATTTGTAACAAGTAGTTTTGTTGGTTGGTTAATTGGTCACATTTTATTCATGAAATGGGTTGGATTGATATTAGTCTGGATACAGCAAAATAATTCTATTAGATCTAATAAGTACCTTGTGTCAGAATTCAGAAATTTTATGGCTCGAATCTTTAGTATTCTCTACCCACCTATGTCGGTTTCGGGTACAGGTACCCTTTTGTTGAAGGTCGTTCGAGCTTTTCCTAATCCTATCCTCTCCCTATTTTTTGGGATCAAATCCTCAAACCAATCAATCCGGTTTCTTACACTTTGAAGCATGTGACCGGCACCGGTGCTGCTGCAATGGCCATCAACGTTAACAAGTGGCGGCATCGGATTCAAACTTCCGCTTTAGGTGATTCGGGAGCAGATGCGTCTCTATCTTTGGGTTCTGAGTTGGATACTGACTTCATATTCTACAGATTCCCCGATGTTTGCGTATGCGTCTGTCGATTCGTCTTCGTATTCGGCTTTAGCTGAGACTGATCTTTCTCTAGCTTCTTCTGATTTGGCATCTTCAAGTCAGTTGAACAGGCGCACTCACTAAAGGAAGCCTTCCGACCTGTAAGAAAGAGGCCTATTCCCCTAGTTTGGATTAGGAAAGAGCGGGCACCGATCCTCTCTCTCTTTTAACCCTTGAAAGAGAGCTATTGCCGGGAATAGCAGGACAAAGACTCTTTTTTTCATATCTTGTGAAAACCAGACTCTGGTCTTCGGCCTCCAACTATCTTTCTTTAACTAAGGACAAGCCAAGCTAGAAGTTAGAATAGAATTGAATAAAGGAATGGTAGAGATCGATATCGCTGGGCTAGTGCGGCTCGAGGAGAAGATAGCCAGCTCAACTCCTCGAGGAAAGGGCTAACAAAGGCTTGACTGAAAGGGAAAGAAAGGGTAGGGGAAAGAAAATGGGATTCTGGTTCAAGCGCTAGAAAGAGGAAAGAAAGGATTTGACACCATCAAGTATCTAGTTCCAGGGGGGACTGATTTCTGTAAGATCCGGGTAGATAAGTCAAGTTGCTCGAGGAGAAGAGGAGAGGGTTTCTCTTGAGGATTTACTGACAGTGAACTCGAATGAATCTTGAGGATCAGAGAAAGAGAGAAGGAATCTTGAGGATTTACTGACAGTTCACTCTCATTGATTCTTCTTTCGTCTTTCCTGTTTCAATAGGGTAAAGATAGAATGAATCTTGAGGATTTACTGACAGTGAACTCTCATGTTGAGTTTCGTTTCATCCTTACTTAATAATTAATGAATTACCTTTACTCTCTTTTATCCCAAAAAATAGAGTAAAGATAGACTTTTTAATCAAAAAAATAAGGGAGAGATACACTTTTAGCCCAAAAAATAGGGTAAAGCATCTCTTTTATCCCAAAAAATAAACAGAGGATAGACTTTGATCCCCAAAAATAGGGTAAAGCATCGATTTTCTCCCCAAAAATAGGGTAAAGCATCAATTTGATCCCCAAAAATAGGGTAAAGCATCGATTTGATCCCCAAAAATACGGGGGAGGATAGAATTTCTTTGATTGAAGCAGCTTTCCTTAGGGAAAAAGGTCTTACGAACTTTTACAGTTATATGGGGATAGAATTTCTTTTCTTTCAACGGCAGCTATTAGGGAAAAACCTCTTTTAATGTTTTACCCCTATGCTGGATACAAAATCTTTTCTTTCTGGTCTTTACAGGTTCAGGTTCCTTCATTCATTTACTACTCTCCCTCCTGTAAAGGTTCTTCAAGTGATTGAGTTTACCTTCCTGTTCAGTCTCATTCATCTTTCATTGGATTCTCCCTATCACTCTAAAGTCTCATTAATAAGGAGTTGATTCTTTCCTTACTGTTCAGTCTCATTCATAAGGGGAGTATTGATCTTTGACAGTGTTTGATTTCTTATTCTTTTGTTTCCTGTAAAGTTCAGGTCATATCGGGGAAGGAGCTTCGCTGTGAGACCTGGAGGGCGAAGGAGCTCAAGCTGTGAGACTGAGTTTACGAGGCGAACGAGCGAAGGCAGCTCGACCAAGAGGGAGAGGAGCGAAAGCTGTGAGACCAATAGGGCGAAGGAGCTCTGCAATGAAACTGAAAAGGGAGGGGAAGGAGTTTACAGCTCGAGGAGAAGAGGAAATCAGGTGTAAGGTCTGAGGTCAACGGTAATATCCCTGCTTTAATGAGAGTACTCTCTACATTAGGAGCTTCGCCCAGCTGAGCTAGGCTACTTCCCTAATTCAACTAATTAAGTACAAAGGTCAGATTAAGAAATAATATCAATTCAGTATCAAATTCAGTTAGCAAGCATTGGCGATAAAGAAATTGATGAAATATTCGATCGATTCGGTCGATTCTTCTTAGGCTGATGAGAATAGGCTCAGGCTCTGTACGACTTATTTAGTCTTTTTTGTTTGATAGCGCCCTGTTAAGCGTTAGATAAATTCCGGTCTTAAGCAGCCAATTTTTCCTAGTATAGTCGTCATTGGATAACCATTCCATTATTTGTTCTGGGGCTCGTATAAGGCTTCGGCCTCCGGATTCGAGAGGGACGCGAGGCGAAATGATGATGGGTCAACCGCGACTGGCGCTGCTGGTGGAACTGCTGCTTTCCCTCGGTTCATAAGAATTCATCCTCCAATTGTTCTTTGGATAAACGACTGGATTTTGATCTGAGACTTCATTCCTATCTGCTTCGTGGATTAAACGATGGTGGTGCCTCTCCCATTGGTTATTGGTGTGTTCGAATATGGCACAGGAGTTGCTGACTGAATTCAGGTGGACACTGCAATTATGCCTCGATCGAATATCCAAGAGATTACTTGTATACCAACTATACTGCAGCTAGCTCAAAAGCAGATGGATCAACAATGGTAACTCAAACAGGCTCCAAAGGAGTCTAGCTTTGTTGGGGGTGAACTGACTGCTCCTGGCTTTCCTTTCCTCATAGGGGTAGACAGACATCTTTCTTTGTTGGTTCTCGAGGTAAACGACTGATTCTTAGTCAACTCGGTTAGCTTCCTCTGCTTCCGGTGGTGGGCCAACCACTGATGCGGACAGAGGCTAGGTAATGTCTCTCCAACTAGCTCTACCCTAGTCACAGGGTCAATAATGGGTCCAGTGGTTCTTCTTGTTTTGATTGCTTTCAAATTCAAATGGCTTTGGACTCGAAGAAGGGGAGCATGGAAATCAAAAGTCTCCTTAACTAGGACCTCCCGGTCTTTACTTGCAACTCTAGTAGAGGTTCTTCTATCACTGTAGTTTACTGCTCCTCAGTGCTATAGAAAAAAGAAAGGGGTCGGGTCGCCGGACTTACTGAACATATACCCTGCAAAGAGCAGGAGCTTTGTTCTTTCAACACTAGAACAAGATGCCTGTTCGAGAAGGAAATCACAGACGACTCTCTAGATAGAGTGCGTTGGTTGCAGTAGCAGTTTTGGATTGCCTTTAATAGCAAGAGACAAGTCTTGATTTTACAACTCCATAACGGACGGGGCAAGGCCCGATAGCGAGAGGGGAATAGATAAGAGGTCCGCTAGTTACGATCTTGCACTATGCTATAGTAACGAGACTAGACTAGACTGCCTCCTTCTACCCACGGACAACTACTAGACCGCCTCACTCAATCTATGCTCGTTTAAATCTAAGGAAAGGCGCCTTGACTGATGGGCTTGGTCAGTCTACATAACCTGTCTCCACACCACAGCTCGGTTCCTTTCTCTAAACTCAAACCGAGACCGGGAGACCCTCATTGGACCATATTCAATGGGGATGTCAGGCTTATGTACATGTACCTGAAAAGGGGATCCATGCTAAGAGTCGGGGGGTCTTCCTTATAGTATTTAATAGACTTTAGAATCCCTAGACTAAGCAAATCTTAGAGAGCTGCAGGATGTTCACAGAGATAGAGAACCTTTTTTCGTTAGTGGTAGCTCAGGTTAGGAGGCCCAGTGAACAGGACTTTCAGACAAATATCACTAGACTTATATGTAGAGTCCCTTATGTTGAACCAGATGAGTTAGAGGAGAGCACAATGATTAGCCCGTGGGAGATGTTCAGGAGCCAGAGCCTCTTAGGATTAGGAGGTCTACTCGAGTCATCCTGAGACCCTACTATTTGATTTATATAGCACATGGAGTTGCACCAGATGAGACTCCGTGGAGTAAGCATGGGCTTTGCTTAATGCTATGTAATACATGGCATGGAGCCGTAGATGAGGAGATCCATTATCTAATTCGTAATAAGGGGGTTGGTTTTTCACCTATCTTCTTTCTTTAGATAAGGAAGGTTGCACAAATGGATCACAGTAGCGGTGCTCGACTTCTAGCCCTTGACTTACTCTAAGATAGAAAGAAGACATCGATTCTCTTTGTACAGTTAGTTTAGCTCACAACTATTCGAGTTCGGAATAGCAACATCACTTGATTGAAGAGGAAAACAGGGATGAAGAAAGCTTTTTGATCCCTTTGATATGAAGATATCCATGAAAAAAGATTCTTCTTCTCTATATGCGCCTGGTGGATTGAAACTCAGAGAGCTGGAAGCTTGCCTACGGGTGGCAATTCGGCACAAGGTATTCCGGTAGAGAGCTCTTGTCCTTCCAATTGGATTGGGAGCTTTTTAGATTGTTGGAGCTGCAAAGTTACCCGACTTACAGTTCTTCTTATGTATGGCTCAAATCTAATCTATGCGGTGGGTTTCTTCGTGATGGATCCGTGGTAGCCTCCTGCGTAGGTTAGGGGTCACCTTAGCGATCTGCTTTCTGAGGATACTGGGTGTTCCGCCTTTTATTCTTTTATCAAGGAATACGCAAAGAAAAGACCACCTTGAAGTATGCATCCATATGGCCTGGCCACCCCATGAGTTTCTTCTTCATATTGCGAGCATTATGGATCTGATAGTCTATAAAAGAAAGGTTCAAGTCAAATGTGACGGTAAGCAGACGCCGCCACTTGGCTTAGTAGGAAGAGGATGAAAGTTTTCTACCTAATTATCAGTCTTTCATAAAAAAACAGAGTTTGTTGCTCTTAGTGAATTGAACCAAGGTGAGCCTATAAGAAAAGAAGCTTTAAATTCCATTCTTCTGAGATGTTATGATAATGAATGAAATGGCCTTGATAACGTGCATTATAGCGGTCATGGTCTTGGTGCAAATTGATTACCACGCCTCCCCCTGTAAAGAACTCCTATTATAAGAAGAGAATGAATTCAAATATTATATCATCCTCTATCTGAGTCAAAAAGAAAGAACTTCCTCAATGAAAGAAGAAAAGAAAGAAGGTTAGACCGTTGCTACGGGGAAGAAAGAAAGATTTTGTTGGCTCCAAGGAGAAAAGCATTGGCTTTCTATCTATCTGTATTGGTCTTTTCACTCCTATGTATGAGGATTTATTATTGCATAGCAGAGTCAGTCGGGATTCATAGAACCAAAGGAGTAGAGTACAAGCATTCAGAGTCAGTCGGGATTCATAGAACAAAAGGAGTAGAGTACAAGCATTCGAAAACATCTTAACCACCTGGGCCACAGGTCGATCCTATTGCATGCACCTATGATGGGCCCACTTCTAACCAAAGTGACTATTTCCTTCGGTCAAAGTCTTAGATTGGCGACCAAGTCCCTTCCCTTATCCTTCGCTTTTCCAAGGTAGGGGCCAACACCATAGAAAGAAGTTAGGTATGACGTTCAACTGGGCGGTACTCTTTCTATCTTCACGGTAAAGACAAAATCTGTGCTATTACTTTAAAAACCTCTATTCTTTGGGAAAAGCAATCGAGAAAGAAGTATGATCTATGATCTTCTGCTAGCCAAGTCTCCAACGCTTAATTCTTTGATAGAGACAGACCAACCGAAGCACTTCTGAAGTTCGGAAGAAAATCAGGGAGGGGAAAATTGATAGAAGAATTTCTATTTACATCTCTCTAAGTAAGTAAGAAGAGAATCCATCTGATTAGCTAACGATGAAGAAAACTGGTCTGACTGTAAAGAATCGAGCTAGAAGCACTAATGGCAGTCCTATAGGTTGATGGACTAGTTAAGTAGGACGTTGCCCTTTTCTTGCAATAAAGAAAAGTAAGCCCCTTTTTAAAAGAACTAGAAATGGGTTTACCGAGACAGTGGAATATCCTGACTATATCCTAATCTACACCTATTCTTTGCCCTGCCACCACTTCTGATTCAAAGACCAACCAACTACTATTACCAATTCCCAGAAAGCAAGCAATCTACACTGGAGCGGGAATAACTAGAAAAGTCACCCTCAACTGTTTATCCAACTCGTTCCTACCTTTTGTAACCTCGGTGGCTTGGATTCGTCTCCGTCTAAACTCTCTGCCCTTCGCATACTCGTATATCCCCCTCCACCTTTACTAATTGGTATGATGACCCGCGAGAGGAAGAAGCAAGATAGTCATATTAGCCAGAGCACCCTAAACCGACCCGGCAACACAGCCAACAAGACCAACCAACCAAAGAAAGAGGAATAGAAAACGGGACTCGATTGAACCTGTCAATATACATTTCCATTAAAGTCTGTTCCTTTCTTCTGTCAAAATGAAATGGCAAGAACTCATCTCGGGAAAGAACCCCTTTTTCACTCATTTCGTAGATCCAAAAATTATACACTGGAGGGAGAGGGAGCGCAGGGCTTCCTCTTTGAGTTACAGCCCCAGCGGAATGGTCAACTAAGAGTGAACAATTAGAATTGACCAAAGAAGCTAAAGGGGAAGGGGAACAGTCTGAGATTCACAGTCAATCAAATGAACGTGAACGAGTTGGTCCACTTGCTAATCAGCTTGATCAAGTAGGGCTAGGGCGATTTTTCGAGTAGGTCCTATCGGCTTGACCTCTTTTCATCGGTAAATCATCACAGGAGAGGAAGTCAAAGAGTGAAATCAGTCCATATACAACCAGCAGTGGTCGAAGTGCTTCCTGAAACAAGCACGAAGAAAGAAAAGAGATAGTGAAACCAAAACTGGAACAAAAACTGGAGAGAAAAATAGCTCTTGAAAACAAGAGGAAAAGGAGTCAAATCAGTCCCCAAACAAAGGAGGAGGGGAAGGAGATCAAGAAAGAATCGGAGAGGGAGAGGAGCGAAGATGCAAGACCATAAAGAATAGGGAGTGGATTGAATTGACTCTCTTTGTTCAAGAAGAATCGACTAGTTTACCCTGTTCCATCAGTCAAAGGTGTAGGTTAGGTAATAGGGGTTCCGGATTGATTGAATAAGCTAAATAGGTGTAGGTCCGGGAATATCGGTTCAGGAGAGAAGCCAGCTGGCTGCTTTACTGAGTTCAATCTGTCTTTAAGGTTGAGTCTTTCTCTTTGTCTCATTCTTCTTTCTTACAGGAGAGTCAAAAAGTGTTTGAAGGAAAAGGAGTTCACATAAGGAGTCTTTGTTTACAGTTCAATCAGGTGAATGGAGAGTCCGTCCATTCATTAGCTGCTTTACAGGAGAGGAAAAGGAAGAAGACTCAGACAGAGTGTTTGAAGGAAAAGGAGTTTCCTGTTCAAGAATCCATAGGTGAAAGAAAAGAGCAAAGATACTTCATATGCTTTACCTTGTTCAAGACTGAGTGAAGGAGAGAAGCTAAGCTGTTTTACCGAGCCTAGTTCAATCAGTATAAGTTACGGAGTAAGTAGTGAGACGAGAAAGATCAGTCTTTGAATAAATAGGTATAGAAGGCAATGGAATAGCTTTCCTCTCATCCAGCTGCTTTACCGACTCCAAGAGGAGAGGTTCCGGTTTCACTATCTCTTTTCTGTACTCTTTTCTGTACTCTTCTTTCCTTACTGTAAAGTCTCATTCTGGGTTCTTACAGGTAGGAGAGAAGCTGTTACGAGTTCAATCCGGTCAGTCAGGAGAATTCTTGGGAAGGAGCAGAGCAATGAGACCAGAAAGAATAAGCTCGGGATCAAGAGTAGTTCCATCAGTCAAAGCAAAGGTTTAAGGTAGAGTATTGATCTTTGACAGTTCTTCTCTCAGGGGGAGGCAATGAATTAGCAGCTTTACCTCCAGAAATAGGGGAAGGGAAAGAAAAGAGAAGAGACCAAGTTCAATCAACCACCTGGTAAATGGAATAGGTGGTTGAAGGTTCAGGAGCGAAGCCGCGAGACCGAGTTCCATCAATCAAAGGTTCATAAGTAGGGACATTAATAAGGAGTTTCTCTTCTGACTATTCACTCTCATTAATCTTGAGTCTTTCAAAGCTGCTAAGGCAATGGAATTGTGAGGCCCGTAGGGCGAATGAGCGAAGCCGTGAGACTATAAAGGAAAGGAGAGGAGTGAAACCGAAACCGCGAGACCAAAGGGAGAGGAGTGAAATCTGGTTCATGAGTTTACAGTTCAAGCAAAGAGAAGAGCCCGGCGTTGAGTCTTGCCTTGTTCAATCAGGTGATGGAGTAAAGAGGATCAAGATCAGTGAAAGAATGTTGAGTAGTCTTTATAGGGTATTGATCTTTCATTTTCTTCGTTTACTGTCTTTGAATCAATAGGAAAAGGAAGAAGACGCCGAGAATAGGTGGGTGATTAAGTGAAGGAGAAAGGCTTTACCTTGTCTTTGAAGGTCAGGTAATATCGTCAAAGGAGTAAGTAGCTTCTCTTTCATTTTCTTCGTTTACTGTATTTGAATAAATAGTATAAACTGGGAATCTTAGCTCTGTCTCCTTTTTTATTGACTTTATACTCTCTTTGTCACTGATAAAGTCTTATGCGCGTGTTCAAGTATTCTTTTTCACTGTGTAAAGGTATTCTGAAGCATTCAATCAAGTTCACTCCTATACCTGTGTTCTTTTCATTCTCCTTAACTAACTAACTTCTCTCTCTTTAGTACTCTCTCTGACTGACCTCCTTGTTGGTAAAGGGTAAGTCAAAGGCTGTATATCGAATGCGGCGGCTTCTTTACTTTGTTTCTGCTTTCAAGACTGATGAAGAGTTGTAGAACTTCACGAACTTTAACTTAACTCGTTCTATGTTTCCCTTCTTTAGCACTCTTTCTTTCACAAGTAAGGACTTTCATATTCACTCACATTATCCTTCAAGCCTTCTTTCATCTATTCTATTGGTAGTAAAGCTGCAGCTAATTCATTTGCTTGCTCTCCCTGTAAAGACTGAAACTCAAGAAGATATTAGGAAGTCCATACTCTTCCTCTATTAGTTTTACCTCGCCAACAAGGCTTTAGCTATTCGAGAACAAGAGAAAACGGTTTTCAGGTCTCCTTGTACCATATTTCTGTTCTTCTTCAATTCGTCACGTCTACAGCAGGGTCTCGTTGGTTCTTTCACTTTAGCAGGAAGTCAAGGTAAGCTGATTCTACTATCCTTTCACAAGTCAAGACAAAACTCCTATTTCTGCTCTTAACGACTTCTTTACCCTGTATGGAACCTCCTCTCGAACAAGTGTCTTCGCTCCTCTACTTGTTGCTTAGTTAGTTACTTCACTCTGTCTGTATAACCTATACTTTGTCTGATTCGTATTCCTTTACTGATGAACCAAGAGACATCATTCATACAATATACTTCAATGAAGATGTGAATAAAATGTTGTCAAAATTATCAAAAGAGGTTGCAATTCATGTCACATTGAAGAGGAATGAAGTTTGATGGTTATAAATTTTAGGTGGGTTACAATTTAGAGTAATTTAGAGTTATTGTATTTTAAGACATTTTATTTACTTTAGGTTACATTTACATAATGGCTAATTATGGCCATTAAGTATGAATGTTACAACTTTTGGAATGCCTTTAATAGTTTCATTTTGAGGCTATATAAAGCCATGTATGTTGTATTTGTAAGGTAGACTTGGAAAATATAGTAAAAGGAGCATTTGTGCTTTTCTTTAGCCAATGGCTAAGTTTCTTTGCAATTCTATGTAGTTTAGGTTGCATGTAGAATCATTCAAGCTCGACATGATCAATCTTGCTTGTGGAGTGATTCGAATCTCAATCAAGTGTTCTTGCGTTGAGATATTTGATCAACAAGAATCATTCAAGCTAGACATGATCGATCTTGCTTGTGGAGTGATTCGAATCTCAAACAATGTTCTTGCCTTGAGATATTCGATCGGCAAGGTAATCCGAATCTTACTCTCCTTGTAGTTGATTTCCTTATCTTATCATTTACTACAGTATAGAAAGATTAATCATAATTGAAAAGGTAAGTAACGACTACTTATTCTTTATCCTTCCCTACTAAACCAGATGTAACTCTCTCACACCTTCCTTAATAATTACCTGGTGCGCTACTTCTCATTCAATCTGCGAAAGCTTTATTAGATTGCTTGCTGTAAAAACCCTATACTCTGTCTATTCTCTGTGGTATTACCTAAGTGAGTGAGAGTATATTGACCAAGAAGTAAAGACACAAGAAGAAGGATTAATTCAATTACGACTCTAAGAAAGATGAACTAATTGAACAAGTAAAGACTAAATAAAGAGAGTTTACAGTTAATAAAGAAGAAAGCAGGTTAGAAGTGGGTATCCTTTCTCTTCCATTCTCCTTACCTTGTCGCATATTCAATCTTTTTCCCCTATGCTTTATTTACAGTAGAGACTCAAAGTCAAGAAGGTAGACTATCGATGAACTGATTTCACTCTTTATCCATAAACCCTATTCCTTTCCCTGATTGAAAAAGACACAAGATGCATTATCCCTTCTTACAGTTGTTATAAGTATATATAATAGGGAGAGTAAAGAAAGACTGAACCTATCTGTTGCAGTGTTAGTTTAGAAGAGATATTAAATTCATTAGTTAGATTAGCAGCTTAGCTTTGAAAGACTGAAGCAACTACTTATTCATTCAATCCAAAAGCAAGACAAGAAAAAAGAAGGAGGCAGACAGACTAAAGAACCATTAATTCATTCCCCTTTACTCGGTAGGTAAATAGAAGAATAGTTTACGGAGTAGGTAATACGGATACTGAAAGTCAAGATTAAAGAAAGCCAGCCATAGAGTTGACTGTGTTTGAATAACTAGTCAAAGTAACTGCCTGCATTAAGAGTAACCGTCAGTGTTGAAAGACTTTCCCTCACCTACTGATTGAATGAGCGTGAACTCACTCTTTACCCTGCCCTTGATGATTGACTTTATACTCTTTTCACTATGAAAGTATTCTGTTGCTATGTTTCCTCTTCTTTTCTTTCTTCTCTCTCTGTCTGCTTCTTCGTGCCTTAGCTTTGGGTCTCCTGAACTACTCTTCCTTTACCTTCCCTTCTTTCCTCTGCTCCCTTCTTTGCAAGGGTTTAACTATTCTTTCACTCACAGTAAGATCAATCATTCTCGTTCACTCCGTAACGTAACCTATTTCTTCATTCGACTTAACTAACTAACTAACTACTCTTTGCTAGACTGAACTACTCTTTCTCTGAACTACTCTCTGACGACTGAACAACTCTTTCTCTGAACTACTCTCTGACGACTGAAAAACTCTCTTTACGGGTCTCTTTCTTTTCTCTTTTCAATTATACTACTTGTCGATAAAAGCTAACTAAAGAAATGTATATAGAATGTGTGGGGCTGGCTTCTTTCTTCTGATTGAAGAGTTTACGAACTTCACTCACCTTCACTCAACTCACTGTAAAGACTGAAACATTCATCATCCTTTCCTTCTTTCATCTATTCTCTATTGGTAAAGCAGCGTCTTCATTTGTTTGCTTGTTCTCCCTGTAAAGACTAAACGAAAGAGGATATTAGGATTTAAGGACGGAAGTCAATACTCCAACCTCTATTAGCTTAACCTCTCCAACAAGGCTTTATCTATTCTCGACCAAGAGAAAACAGTTTGAAGCTTGTACCATATTTCTGTTCTTCTTCAATCCTGAGTGTCTATAGTAGGGTCTTGTGGTTTCTTTCTCCTTAGCTGGAAGTCAAGGTAAGCTCATTCACCTAATCTATTTCTTTCTCCGTAACTACTTCTTCACCTGTAGCCGCACCGTACGTAACCTCTGGACCAAGTGTCTTCGCTCGCTCCTCTTCTCATTCTCCTTAGCTACTGAACTCCGCCTGTACCTATCTTTTGGCTTATTCTTATTCCTTTCTTTACAGTAGAGACTCAAAGTCAAGATTAATCATACTTGCCAGGAGAGCTACCTACTTACTCTCGAACCTGATTGGAAAAGGTAAGTAAGGACTACTTATTCTTGATCCGCTCCTGCCCCTCTCTCTACTTTCCCTTTACTGTCGGTAAGATATTCATTGCTTGCCGTAATAACCCTATACTCTGTCTATTCTCTGTACTACCTTCTAGTATATTGAACAAGAAGTAAATCCTCAAGAAAGATGAATTCTCAATTCCGACTCTTAACCTTAAACCTGAAGAACAAGTAAAGACTAAAGCCTGAGAGTTTACAGTCTTTGAATAAAAGGAGGGTTACAAGCTGCTATCCTTTCTTCCATTCTCCTGAACTTGCATATTCAATCCGTTATCCCCTATGCTTTCTCTTTACAGTAGAGACTAAAAGTCAAGAAGGTATGAACAGATTTCGCTCTTTATCCGTAAACCCGGCTTATTCCCTTCCCTGATTGAAGAAGTAAAGACACAAGATGCATTATCCCTTCTTACAGTTCTAGTATAGGGAGAGGAAAGACTGAACCAACAACTTATTCATTCAATCGGTAAAGCAAGACAAGAAGTAAAGACACAAGAAAGATTAATTCCATTCCCCTTGACTCGCTAGGTAATAGTAACTAGAACTCCTTGTGTTCGCTAGGTAATTATTAGTATATAACGAATAGGTGTAGGCAGGAAGTAAGTAAATAGGTAAACTACTGATTAGGTTACGGCGTGAAGTAAGTAGGTAGTAAACTACGGATACTGAAAGTCAAGACTAAAGAAAGAGAGTTTGCTTTGAAAGAAGAAAGCGTCGTCACCTTTTCGCTACTGAGCCCTGTATTACTTGTTTAACTCGGGGTAAGTAAATGAATGAAGCTGAGCCGCACCTTTACTGTCTTTCTTTGTGATTGAAGGTATAGGCAAGATGATTAAAGATAGTTGTAGGTGTATGAAAGACTGACTGAACCGACACCCTTCGCTACTGAGCCTCAACCAATATTATTACTGAACAATGGAAGATATATCAACTATTCTTTCTCTTCCTGGACCTTATACTCTTTTTCTATTACTTGATTGAAAGACAGACTAACTAACGATTAATGAGACTGAGCTCGTTCTCTCCTTCTTACTTAAACTGTAAACTGATGAACAACTACTTCCTTCTCTTTCTGTTAATCAAGGAAAGACTGTGAGAACTAAAGATTAATTAGTTGCACTTTACAGTAGAGTAAGTAAATGAACTTTGTAACCGTAAGCGAGCCTATACTGTCTTTGTTTGATTGAGAAGGGGTAGAGTAAAGATTCCTTCTTTCTTTTACCCTGTTCCTATTATTCTTTAATTAAAGTCAAGTGGCTAAATTAACTCCTTCACGGATAGATAGATGGATATAGATATATTATTACCTGACCTTGCCGAGGCTTTCTTTGACTATTCCTTCCTCAACCTGATGAAACCTTTATACTGATTCGTATGACCTTTTCCCTTCTGTTACTGTGAGTTATTAATTCAAAGTAAACAAGGTAAGGTAATCAAGGATATTCAATGAATTGACTCTATCTCCCTGATGGCACTGTAGTAAACTCCGCTGAACTCCTTTTCTTTCTTTACCTCTTTCTTATAGTAATACGGACTAGGTGTTTGTTTAACTCAGCTTCTTTAACTAACTAATTGACTCTTTTCCTGCTGTAAAGACTGACTAAAGATCAATTCTCATTCACAGGCTGTAGTAAGCTTTACTCTCGAGTTGCTTTGTGTACCTATTTATTCCGGAAGAGTAAACACTCAATAACTAAATAAGCTCTCACTGCCCTTCGCCTCTAACTAACATAACAACTTAAAACTGCTTGCTTGCTGGCTTCTTCTTTACGATTCCTTCTTATGCCCTTTCATTGACTCTATTAGTGTCCCGTCAGTAGTTGTTCTTTCATTCACTCTTTTACTCGATTGTAAAGACTAAAGGAAAAGAGGAGTATCCGTTCCTTCACTACTAAACCTGATGTAACTCGATAATTCTCGGAAGTCAAGAAACAAACAAGAGAGAGAAAGAAAGAAACAAACCCTTACCTTATTCTTTCTTCCCCTTAACTGAATGACTTCTCGCTTCAAAGACTTTGTAATCTGTAGATAGTATTCAATCATTACTTCCTTAACCTTCTTTCATTCACTCAACCACTCTGTAAATAGATAGCATTCCCTTTCACCTTTAAAGAAAGATAGATCCTTTACCAGTAGTAAGTAAAGCCTATAAGAAAGAGACACCTTTTGATTGACTGATTTCATTCTTGTACTCTCTCTGGTAAAGCAGCTAATTAATTGACTTTATTTAATGATTACTTCACGACTGAAGGGAAAGAGTTGGTTGACCCACTTCTTTACTCTGTTCTTTGCTTTGTTGTTTTGTTTGATATTCTCTTTGCTTTCAATCCTTCACTTATCTTATGACTGAGAGTGAACTATAACTTCTCTTTCTCTTCTAACTAACTCCTTAACTTACGGATTTAGCTTTTCCGATCAACCTGTATGTGTGGTTCTGTAAACTCAGACTGAGGATTCTCCTACTGTAGTATGATTCTTGCTTGACTTAACTTTTTTACTCGACAGTAAATAAAGGGATAGAAAAGAATGTTGCGGCTGAACCTTATACTCTCTATCTCTTTCACCTATTTTCCTCTGTATGTAAATAGGTTATGAATCTTCTGTCCTTTACTTTACGGGCTCCCAGCTGGACTCCTTTGTCGTGAAGAAGAAAGATTAATGGATTGAACTCGGTAAACAGGTGGATTCCCTTATCTATTATTTATTCACAGTAAGTAAACTAAGAAAGACTGAACTTTAACAAATCTTTCACCCGCCCTCTCTCTTATTGATTCATATTCTACTGATTGAAATGAGGTAAAGTCAAGCTCTTTGAAGAAGAACTAACCTTTCTTTAGAGTAGAGGAAAGACTAAGAAGTATGAATAATAGTTTACGGTCTTTGTTCTATCTAGAATGAAGGAGTTAGCGGCTTTAGCTTTGAAAGAGAGGCATAAGAAAGAGAATGCGCGGGAATAGCGGTAAAGAAAGAGGAAGAGGAATCTGCCTTTCCTGTTGAGTAAAGAAAAGAGAAAGACTGAACCTTAACCCTACACCCATTTATTCCACCTCCTCGTAAACAAGTCAAGACGAAACTCCTATTTCTTCTTTCTCCTTTTAACTACTTCTTCTGAACCTGCCCCGTACGGAACAACCTGACTGTTTTGTATGTGTTTATAGTGATATCACTAAGAGGAAACGTCATACCGCATTTCTTTCATGTCTTTACTTACTCTCATGTTTTTGTTACAGTCAGAACGAGTGTCTTCGCTTCTCTGCATTCTCCTTAGTTAGTTACTGAACTTTGTATAACCTATCCTTTGTCTTCTTCTTATTCCTTTACAGGGGAGAAAGATTAATCCGAAAAAGGTAAGTAAGGACTACTTATTCTTGATCCTTACTTAACTACTGAATAACCGTATGTAACTCCCTCACCTTGAATTACCTGAGCTACTTCTCATTCAATCTGTGACTGAAAGCTTTATTCTATTGCTTGCCGTAATAACCCTATGTCTATTCTCTGTTGGTTGGTATTACCTGATGGGAGTATATTGACCAAGAAGTAAAGACTATCGAGAGTTTACTGTCTTTGAAAGAGGAAAGTGGGTTAGAAGCAGCTATCCTTTCTTCCATTCTCCTTAACTACTTGCATATGAAATCCTTTTCCATTATGCTTTCTTTACAGTAGAGACTAAAAGTCAAGAAGGTAGATTAAAGAAAGATGAACTGATTTCTCTCTTTATCCGTAAACCCTATTCCTTTCCCTGATTGAACAAGTAGTAAAGACACAAGACAAGATGCATTATCCCTTCAGTTCTAGCTAGTATAATAGGGAGAGGAAAGAACCAACTACTTATTCATTCCGTAAAGCAAGAGAAGAAGAAAGAGGGCAAGGGCAGGTGGACGAACCATGAATTCTATTCTCCTTTGCTCGCTAGGTAATTAGTATAGAAAGAATAGGTTACACAGCGAGAACTAGGTAAACTAAACTACTGATTAGGTGTAGGCGGGAAGTAGGTAAACTACTAATACTTCAAGTCAAGACTAAAGAGAGTTTACTGTCTTTGTAAAGAAGAAAGCGTCACCTTTTCGCTACTGAGCCCTCTATTTATTACTTGTTGATGTTACTCGAGGTAAGTAAATGAATGAATGAATGAAGCTGACCCGAACCTTTCCTTTACTGTCTTTGTTTGATTTCAGGTAGAGGAAAGACTAAGGATGAATTCTCTTGTTCGTATTCTTTAAGGTTTGAAGAGGGAGACTAAAGATTCCTTCTCTTGTTTGTTCCTATTCTTTAAAGTGGCTTAGCTAGCTCCGTAACTGTACCTTACCTTCCCCTTATTTATCTTTCTTTCACTTCTCTTTCTCCTCTCACTACTAACTCCTATTCATTCGACTGAACTACTGAACCTGACCTGGAACCACTATCAGTGTGTGTCTTCGCTCCTATGCTTTCTCCTTAGTTAGTTCACTCCTATATCTATCTTTTGCTTATTCTGATTCCTTTACAGTAGAGACATTAAAGGGAAAGTATTATTCATCTTTCTTTCCAGTCGAGCTACTTATTCTCTCTCGAACCTGATTGAAAAGGTAAGTAAAGAAACACTACCTACTTATTCTTGATTTTCTCCTGCACGCCCCTCTCCTTTACAGTCTCGCTTTTTCTTTTCTCGTCTCGCTTCTTCGCCCCTCTACAGCAAGGGTTAAACTCCCTCACCTGAATTACCTTCTGATATGAACCAAGAGACATCAATCATACAATATACTTCAATGAAGATGTGAAGAAAATGTTGTCAAAATTATCAAAAGATGTTTCAATTCATGCTACATTGAAGAAGAATGAAGTTTGATTGTTGTAAATTTTGGGTGGGTTACAATTTAGAGTAATTTAGAGTTATTGTATTTTAAGACATTTTATTTACTTTAGGTTACATTTGTTAGGATCGCACAACAACGCACACGCTCGATCTAGATGATCACAAAGAGAAGGATAGAGAGAATTGCAAGGAGAACTCTGGCTAAAAGGATTTTTTATTGATGACTTCAGGCATGTACAACAAGAGAGTACAGAGAATAGAATGTACATTTCAAAGCTTTACTAGACGGGATATATATATGGTTCAGTCTACTAAATATAGCTTTACCAGATTTAACCATCTACTATATATAGCTATGTACCATATATAGCTTTACCGGATTTAGCTTCACCATATATGGCTTTACCAAATATAGCTTTACCGGATATAGCCATTGACCAAGCTATAAATACAGGGAGCAGACTCCATAACTCAACAATTCTCCCACTTGGAGACTGATCCTACACCATACCAATTAGGGCTTTGCATAGCTTTAATTTTCCAACATCAACACATTTTGTCAACATGTCTGCTGGATTCTTTGCACCCTTTATCTTCTCCAAACACATATCGCCTTCTTCCACTAACCTGCGAGTGAAATGGTACCGTCTTCTAATGTGTTTTGTCCTTGAATGATAGACTGGGTTTTTCACCAACTGTATGGCACTCTGACTATCTGTATAAAGGATCTTCTTGCACTGCTTCCGGCCTAATTCTTCTAGATAGTCTGTCATCCATATCATCTCCTTTCCAGCTTCAGCTATGGCCACGTACTCAGCTTCAGTAGATGAAAGAGCAACGCATTTCTGAAGCTTGGACATCCAACTCACTACTGTTCCATCTATAGTGTAGATATACCCAGATGTGCTCTTGCTGGAGTCTACATCTCCACTCAGATCAGCATCCACAAAACCTTGTACAACTACTTTGCCACTGCCATAACAAAGTGTAGTATTGGATGTACCTCTCAGATATCTCAGAAGCCACTTCACAGCTTCCCAATGTTCCTTCCCTGGATTTGCCATGTACTTGCTAACAACTCCCACTGCATGTGTTATGTCAGGTCTAGTGCAGACCATAGCATACATCAAACTCCCAACTGCAGAAGCGTACGGAACTGATGCCATGTGCTCACGTTCCTCAACTGTCTCGGGAGATTGCCCCTTTGACAATTTAATATGATTTGCCAAGGGGGTAGTCCTGGGTTTAGAGTTATTCATCTTGAATTTGGACAACACCTTCTCAATGTACTGCTCTTGGGATAGATTTAATGTGCCAGCAGATCTATCTCGAGAAATCCTCATCCCAAGGATCTGCTTCGCTGCACCTAAATCTTTCATCTCAAATACTGAAGACAAGCTTGCCTTCAGGTGGTTTATCTCCCTCATACTTGATCCAGCAATTAGTATATCATTCACATACAGGAGTAGAAACACATAAGAATCAGTGTATTTCTTGAGGTAGCAACACTGATCCTTTTCACTTCTGTGGAAACCACTCTTGCTCATGAAGGAGTCAAACTTCTTGTACCATTGTCTCGGTGCTTGTTTCAGTCCATACAAGCTCTTATTGAGCTTACACACCATGTGCTCCTTGCTTGGAGCTGCAAATCCTTCGGGTTGTTGCATATAGATCTCCTCATCTAGATCTCCATGTAAAAATGCCGTTTTTACATCCATTTGCTCAAGGTGCAAATTCTCCGATGCAACAATACTCAGTAGAATTCGGATAGTAGTTAATTTCACAACTGGAGAAAAGATCTCAGCATAATGAATGCCTTTTCTTTGTGAATATCCTTTAACTACTAACCGAGCCTTAAACCTCCTTCTGCCATCTGGTTCAACCTTGATTTTGAACACCCATTTGTTCAACAGAGCTCTCTTTCCTGTAGGCAACTCAGTCAGCACCCACGTATTATTCCTTTCAAGTGAGCTCATCTCATTATCCATGGCTTGCTCCCACTTAGTTGAATCTTCCACTTGTAGGGCCTCATCAAAGGACTCTGGTTCTCCTTCGTCAGTCAGCAACAGATAGTGTAATGAGGTTGAATATCTGTCTGGTGCTCTGGTAGTTCTGGATGATCTTCTCAACACCCGCTCAGGTGCAACTTGCTCCACGTCTGGTTCTTCAGCAATAGGATCAGCCACGTCTGGTTCTTCAGCAATAGGATCAGGAGTTTCTTGAGCTTCTGTTGTACCATCACTATGTGAATTTTCTTGCCACTCAAATTCAACTCTCACTTGCTTCGTAGTCTCAGAGTTTATCTTCTCTCTGTCCTTGTACATGACATTTTCATCAAAGGTCACATCACAGTGTCTTAGGATCTTCATATTTTTCTCATCCCAAAACCTATACCCGAACATGTCAGAGCCATAGCCTATGAAGTAGCATTTCACAGCCTTAGCATCAAGCTTATCTCTCTTCTCTGGATCAACATGAACATACGCAGTACAGCCAAAGGTTCTCAAGTGAGAGTACTTGAGTTCTTTTCCTGTTCATACTTCTTCGGGCAATTTGAACTTCAAGGGTACTGACGGCCCTCTATTAATCAAATATGCTGCTGTGTTCATAGCATCAGCCCAGAATGTCTTTGGCAATCCAGAATGAATCCTCATGCTTCTTGCTCGCTCATTCAAGGTTCTGTTCATCCTTTCTGCAATACCATTTTGTCTTGCCTTACCGGGAATTGTTCTTATTAATCTAATTCCCTCAGCTGCACAAAATGTTATAAACTCTGATTTGTTGTACTCTCCTCCATTGTCAGACCTCAGGCATTTGATCTTCAAGCCGGTCTGATTTTCAACTTCAGCTTTCCACTTCTTGAAGGTGGTAAACACATCTGACTTGTGTTTCAGAAAGTAAACCCATACCTTCCTGCTGAAGTCATCGATGAAGGTGACGTAGTACCTTGATCCACCAAGTGATGAAACTGGAGATGGTCCCCAGACGTCTGTATGGACCATTTCCAACCGCACTTTCTTCGGTTCTCTGGCAGCCTTTGTGAAACTAACTCGTTTCTGTTTGCCCATAACGCAGCTCTCACAAAGACCCATATCAACAGATTTTAAGCCTTCTAAAGCTCCTTTCGCAGTCAGCATCTTCATTCCTTTGACGCTCATATGTCCAAGTCTATTGTGCCATAGACTTGAATTGGAAGCACTCTAAGCAGCAGCAGTCATGTTTATACACTCTGCAGTGGTGTATAAGGTTCCGGATTTTGTGCCACGCGCAACAACCATGGCGCCCTTCACAATCTTCCAGGAACTCTTTCCAAACTCTGCTGCATAGCCTGTGCTATCCAACTGACCAATAGAGATCAGGTTCTTCTTGAGACCAGGAATGTATCTGACATCTTGTAATGTCCATTGATTTCCTGCTGGAGTTTGTATGGAGACATCTCCCTTTCCTTCAATCTCCAAGGTTTTATTGTCGGCAAGATACACCTTCCCGAAATTTCCTGATTTGAAATTTCGAAACAATTTCTTACTTGGAGACGAATGGAACAATGCACCTGAATCCAAAATCCAGGATTCAACTGGGCTATCCACACTAAGGATTAAAACGTCCTCAGCATCTTCTGTTGTGTATATAGAATCATCATCATCTTCAGATTTATGATTCTGCTTCTTCTTTAGCTTTGTACAATATGTCCGAAAGTGTCTTTTCCCCCACAGCTCCAACACGTTACGTTGGGTTTGTTTGGAGATTTTCCCCGGTTCTTTGATTTTGAACGCCCATGTTTGTTTGAGCTCTTTGATTTGCTTCTTCCCCTTCGATCAACACTGAGAGCATTGCCTGATGAATCTCCAGTTTCCCGTTTGTGAATACTTTCGCTGAGAACTACATCTCGAATTTCATCAAACTTCAGTTTATCAGATCCTCGGGAACTGCTGATTGCGGCAACAACAGTATCCCATGACTCGGGTAAGGATGACATCAAAATCAACACTTTAATTTCATCTTCGAAATTAATTTCCACCGAACCCAGTTGACTTATGATCATATTGAATTCATTTATATGATCCGCAACACGTCCACCTTCAGACATCTGTAGATTGAACAATCTACGCATCAAATACACCTTGTTCATAGCCGACGGTTTTTCATACATATTTGACAGCGCCTTCATCAGATCTGACGTTGTCTTCTCCTTGATGATGTTAAACGCCACGTTTCTGGATAGCGTCAACCGGATCATCCCTAAGGCTTGTCGATCCTTGAGCTTCCACTGTTCCGTGGTCATGGTATCCGGCTTCACCCCCAACAGAGGTTCGTGAAGATCTTTCTGGTACAGATAATCTTCAATCTGCATCTTCCAGAAACCAAATCGGATCTATCGAACTTCTCAATTCCAATCTTTGAACTTTCCATCTTCACAGATCGTGGTGAATTTTGCCTTGCTCTGATACCAGTTGTTAGGATCGCACAACAACGCACACGCTCGATCTAGATGATCACAAAGAGAAGGATAGAGAGAATTGCAAGGAGAACTCTGGCTAAAAGAATTTTTTATTGATGACTTCAGGCATGTACAACAAGAGAGTACAGAGAATAGAAAGTACATTTCAAAGCTTTACTAGACGGGATATATATATGGTTCAGTCTACTAAATATAGCTTTACCAGATTTAACCACCTACTATATATAGCTATGTACCATATATAGCTTTACCGGATATAGCTTCACCATATATGGCTTTACCAAATATAGCTTTACCGGATATAGCCATTGACCAAGCTATAAATACAGGGAGCAGACTCCATAACTCAACAACATTTACATAATGGCTAATTATGGCCATTAAGTATGAATGTTACAACTTTTGGAATGCCTTTAATAGTTTCATTTTGAGGCTATATAAAGCCATGTATGTTGTATTTGTAAGGTAGACTTGGAAAATATATTAAAAGAAGCATTTGTGCTTTTCTTTAGACAATGGCTAAGTTTCTTTGCAATTCTATGTAGTTTAGATTGCATGTAGAATCATTCAAGCTCGACATGATCAATCTTGCTTGTGGAGTGATTTGAATCTCAAACAAGTGTTTGAGATATTTGATCAACAAGAATCATTGAAGCTAGACATGATCGATCTTGCTTCTGGAGTGATTCGAATCTCAAACAAAGTGTTCTTGGCTTGAGATATTCGATCAACAAGGTAATCCGAATCTTACTCCCCTTGTAGTGATTCCTTATCTTATCACCTTCGCTACTACTTAATAATTCAATCCGAAAAAAGCTTTATTCCATTGCTTGTCGTAATAACTTTAATACTCTGCTTGCCGTAATAACTTTAATACTTGCCGTAATAACCTTAACTTGCCGTAATAACCTTAAATACTCTGTCTATTCTATTTGATTATTACCTTCTAGTATATTGAACAACAAAGAAAGACTGAAGAAAGATTAATTCAATTCCGACTCTTAACCTTAAGAAGATTGAACAAGTAAAGACTATCGAAAGCCAGCCAGAGAGTTATTGTCTTTGAAAGACTGACTGAACCGTTAACCCTTCGCTATTGAGCCTGAACCAATATTATTACTTGATTGAACAATTGAAGAATAGAAAACATTCTCTCTTCTCTTTCTCCTCTCACTAACTACTTAACTGACTCATTTAGCTTTTCCGATCGACCTGTATGTATGGTTCCGTAAACTAAGACTGAAGATAAGATTCCTTTCCTACTGTAGGATGATTCTTGCATTCACTCTTTTACTCGACACAAAAGGATGGAAGAGAATGCTGCGGCTGAACCTTAGACTCTCTATTCTTTGCACTTGGTAATAACATACTTACTTGTAGGTCTCACAGCTTCTCTCCTTTTCGTTCAGACTAAAGATTAATGGATTGAACGAGGTAAACAGGACGATTCCCCTATTTACATAGTAAGTAAACTAAGAAGAAAGACTCAACCTTAACTAACCTTTAGCCCTTATATTTATTTTGATTATTCTATTCCTTGACCAGATTGAAGTAGGTAAAGCTAGAAGAGGCCGAACCTAAACCCGATTGAACCTATCAAGGGGGATATTAATTAGCAGTAGAGGAAAGACTAAGAAGTATGAATAATAGTTTACGATGTTCGTTCTAGAATCAAGGAGTTAGCAGCTTTAGCTTTGAAAGACTCAAGAGAAAGAAGAAGAATATCCGCCTTTACTGGAGAGTCAAGAAAAGTGAAGCGACTGAACCTCAACCCGGAACCTATTTATTCCACCTCCTCGTAAACAAGTCAAGACTAAAGAGAAAGCTAGCTACTGAACCTTGTTATTCAAAGTAAAGGAAGAGAAAGCAAGAGAAGATTAATGAGACTGAACGCAAGATAAATGATTTCTCCTTACCTTAATTCCTTACCTATTTATTAAAAAGGAGGTAAAGCTCTGTCAGTTTGTTTGCTTCCTTTACTTACTAGGGGTTGAACTATTTCTTTTCTTTCTCTGCCGGAACTAGAAGAACCTCGGCTTCTTTCTTTGATCCTGAACGAACTTCTACACCTCCTTATTCTTTCAAACACAAGGTAAAGCAAGCACTAAGAAAAAGCCGAAACAAGCATTCTCCTTCACACTCCGCCGTAACTTGAACCAATACCAATACTTCTTTACGGTATCTTGTTCTTTCCCTGATTGTCTTTAATTGATCGTTCTTTCCCCTTACTTAATTCTTGTTATTCTTTCTTAGTTAGTTAGTTAGTTAGAAGGAAGTGATTGTGTTGTGAGTTATTCTTGAACAAGGTAAGGAAGGTAAAGCATAGATAGATAGATAGATATTCTTTCTCCCCCGTAACTTGATTTAACTCTTTGACTCGTGTTCTCTTTTCTTTTTCCTATTGATAGGAAGGATTCTTTAACCAAAGACTCGGGCAACTCCTTAACTCACTAACTTGTCTGTCCCGTATTGAACTCTTTTACTAAGTAAATTGGCTATCTGGCTGTATGATAAAGAATAAGGTGAAGATTCATTCCTTGCCCGACTATCTTTCTTTGTTTCCAGTCTTTGAATAAAGGGTGATACAGACTAAAGTAAGGATGAGACGAATTGAGAACAAGGTAAAGTGACGAACCTGCCCCTGATTCATATTCAATTCTTTTTCTTTCTATTAATTCTCAAATGAAAGACCTATTCTTTTTTTTCTTGGTAAACTCCTGACTGATATTAACCTATTCATTCTGTTGCTAATAAACAAAGGAAGAAGAAACCGAACTCATGAACCTCTATTCCATTACCTGCTGTTATTGTTAAGGTAAGTTATTCAAACATAGTAACCAAGGCCGAAAGAGAGTTGTATAACAGAACTCAATCACTTGTTGTCCCCTACTATTCTTTCTTTCAAACACAAGGTAATTAATAAGTCAATCCTCAAGATTCTTTCTCATTCTCCTGTAAAGACCAACACTAAATCAATCTTATCTTCTCCCTATTTTTAGAGATCAAATCCTTTCTTTCTCTTCTCTTTCTCCTGAACTACTAAACCTTTCTTTGCCGTCGAGTTAATTAATCAGGGGGATGAATTGGACTTCTTTCACTCGGTAATTAGAATATAGAATAGGTGTTTGATTGATTGAACTCTTTCTCTTTGCTTTACTTCTCCAGATAGATGGAACTGTTAAAGTAGTGGCTTCCTTCGCTCCTGAACAGGAACAAAGAAAGAAGGGAGGAAGTGTTGAAAGGAAAGACTAACGATGAATTATAACTACTTGTTCCGTTATTGTTTGTGATTCTTGAACAGTACACTCGGTCTCTTCTCTTTCTCCTTATTCTGTTCCTATTCAATCCTGTCCCTTATTGAACGATGAATGAGAGTGAGCTGGAAGGAAAGAGGAAACTTGAAGGAAAGACTCAACCTCAAACCAGGACACTATAAACAGGAGGTAAAGCAGCTGGATGAGAACCTTCTTGAACAGCTCTTCATCCTGAACCTCTCTCTATTCCCGGACCGGATTGAAGGAGTTAACAGCAAAATAGCTTTACAGTCGGGAGAGTAAAGAAAAGAGATAGAACCATTATAGGAGGGGAGAGTAAGTAAATGAAAGAAGGAAGGAAGGAGTTAGTAGCTTTGAAAGCCGAAACCAACTAACTAGAAGGAAGGGAGAGTGAACTGTCAGACTCATTAGACTAATCCTACTTCTTTGAACTGTAAAGCAATTCCATTGCTAGAACCAAAGACTCGATTCCCGGACTAACTATTCTTCAAACACTCGGTAAAGCTAGAAGAAGAACCAAAGACTCCACGGTATTACCTTCCCTTCGCTATTTCACCGGAAGGAAAGATCAGCTCCGAAACTCAATCACTTGTCCCGTCCCCTCTTTAACAGCTTGCTTCGCTCCTTATACAATATTGGATTGAACAGTAAACAAAGACTCGAGGAAAGAGGAAAGCTTAATGAGAGTGAACAGGATGGAAAGAAGAAATTCAGGAGTTAGCTGCTTGACAGGAGAGGAAAGAGGAAATCAAGCTTAATGAGAATGAACTGGAAGGAAAGACTCAAGATTCCTTTCCTTCTCCGATTCCTGATTAAACTCTTGAACGAGGTAAAGCTAGAAGAAGACCCTGCCCCTCTCCCTTCGGTCTCACTCTTTCACCCCTCGGCTTCGCGCCTGAACTATACTATTCTTGAACAAGGTAAGTCAAGCTTATGAATGAGAGCTCACTCCGAAGCCGGAACAAGGGAGAGTTCACTGCCTCATTATCCTGATCCTGTAAAGACCTTCTTTTCTTATTCATTCAATCCCCTCCCTATTTTGAGGGCAGTTTTCTCGGTATTTGAGTTCATTTCCCCTGATTGAAGGAGGTAAAGCAAGACAAGATAAGAGTTATAAGTGTTTGAAAGAGTAAATGAATTAGCTACTGAACCCGAAATCAGGCAGGAAGGAAAGACAGAGAAGCGAATGATTCTCTACAACTATTGGATGAGCGGCTGAGCTCAATCACCTATTTCTTTATTCTTGAACTGCTGGCTTCGCTCCTTATACTCTATTCCTTTACAGTCAGGAAAAGCAAAAAGACTGACTGAAGCAAGACAAGATTCATGATCCTTTGAAAGAGGAGAGTAGTAAATTCATGGGTAGGTGTTTGTTTGAAGAACCTTGACAGGAGAGTAGTCAATTCATTGGTAGGTGTTTGTTTGAAGAACCTGAACCGGAACCGTAACCGATATTTTCACTCTTTCAAAAGCTGGTTGGTTACCTCCTCCCTCTCTGTCTGCCCCTGTCCAACTCGGTCTCGTGGCTTCGCTTTGCTCAATCACTTGTCCCTTCTTTCACTCGGTTTGTTTGCCCCGTAACTCAATCACTTGAATAACAGTAAACAAAGACTCAAGGAAAGAGGAAATCAAAGCCAAAGACTCCTGATCCTGTAAAGACCAGAAATCAAGAAATTCTATCCACATATAACTGTCAAACCTTGTCAGAGGTTTTTCCCTCGGTAAAGGTTTTTCAATCCAATATTTTCTATCCAGCATAGGGGTCAAAGTTCATAAGAGGTTTTTCCCTCGGTAAAGGTTTTGAAATCAATTTCATTCTATCTTTCCCGTATTTTGGGGGATAAAATGTTATCTTCTGTCTATTTTTTGGGGTCAAATGGATGCTTTACCCTATTTTGCGGGTTATTTCAGTCAAACACAAGGGAAATAGGCTGGATGAGAATCAGGTCATGAACCTTCACCTTCCAGGAATTCTCCTTAACTACTTCCCCCATCGAAGATGAACTGTAAACTCCTGGCTGGCTGGACTATTACTTCTTTCACTCTTTCACTGCTCATGAGCCTGACCCTTTTCCTCGGCTTGGCCCCTTGTTCCGTTCTTTTCTTGTTTGTTATTATCAGTTAGTTATTGTTCGAAGTAAACTCCTTAACCTATTGGTCTCGCAATTCCATGTAAACTCGGTCTCATGCCTGAACCTCTGGCTTCGCCCCTTCCCCTTTGACTCTCTCTATGTATTCTTTCATTGAACTCGGTAAAAGCAAAAGATCAAGGTACGTACGACTCAATCAAGATGAATGAGACTCAACCTATCCATCCTTTCTTTACCCTTATGTTACCTTATTGATTAACCTGACCGACCCGGAACCGGAAGTCGCGACTGAACCTCTATTCTTGGATTGAACAGTTAAAGGGATTCCTGAGAGTGAACTGTCAGACGACACCTTCTCCTACACCTTTTCCTTCTTTAACTCAGTAAATAAGCTGGATGGATGAGAAGCTAGTTCCTTTTCCGATATGCCCTGACCGGAACCTGAACCCATTTATGAAGACGACTGATCCTACTGATTGAACGAGTTTACAGTTCTTGAATCAATGAAGGGAGGGGAGAAGAAGGAAGACTCAGACAAGATGAATGAGACTGATCCTTCTGATCCTACTAATTGAACTCAGTAAAAAGAAGTAGCTCTTTGATTGAACTCAGTAATTAGGTTGTATAGGAAAGGAAGTCTTCACTCCTCTCCCTCTTGGTCGAGCAGCCGAAGCTCCTTCGCCCGTAGGGTCTCACTGCCAGAGCTTGTTCACCTCGTAAACTCGATCTCACAGCTTTCGCTCCTCTCCCTGTCGGTCTCACTGCCTACGCTCGTTCGCCACGTAAACTCGGTCTCATAGCTTTCGCTCCTTATTCCTTCTCAATCACTACTGAAGGAACCCTCTTTCACTCTACTCCTCTCCTTCTTTGTTGAAAACTACTCTTTCACTCTTTCAGAAGGTAAAGCATATGAATGAACTAGCTATTTTCTTTCACCTATTGATTATTCTTAAGACTCAATGAAAGAGAAGCTGATGAACCTGAACCTGCTATCTATTAGCATTAATTCCTTCCCTTCCCCTTTATTTCTTAATTAACCTTCCCTGATTGTCCCTATAGATTCTTGAACGGATTCGCTATCGGTCTCATTGTTGCGCTTCGCTCCTCTTTCCTTAAAAGCATTACTTACTGGCGAGTCAATGAATGCCGGGATACAAGAGAAAGACTCTTTCACTCTTTATTCTGATCCTACTGATTTCACGGTAAAGCTACTTCGTTCAATCACCCACCTGTCCTTTACATAAATTCATTCAATCCCTTCCCTTCTTATTCTTTCACTCACCTATTCATTGTCGGAAGACTCACAACCACGTAACAAAGCTGCTTCGCTCCTCTCTCTCGCGGTCGAGTTGCTTGGCGCCTCTACTCTTCTCGTCGAGTTGCTTTGCTCAATCACTCCTTCCCTTACCCTACACCGATATGACCCAAGCTACTTCCTTCACTCAAGCTCTGGAAGTCAAGCCGAAACTATCAGGGAGAGGAAACCGAAACCCTGAGCTCCTTATACTCTAGTCCTCTACCGTCAAGAAAATCAAAGAGATAGTGAAAGCGGAAAGAGAAAGCCGAAACCTAGTTATCAACTCTGAGTTTACCTTTCTAATCTAAATCATAAGGAGAAAGACTCAAGCAAGACAAGATTGATTCATGATCCTGAACCTTTAATGAGAAAGAACTGGAAGGAAAGACTCAACCTCAAACCTGAACCTCTATGACCTTCCCTTATTTCTTGAGGTAAACTCGGATCGGCCTCACAGCTTCGCACCTTTCCGATTCATGATCCAATTCCTTCTTTCAAACACTGTAACCTCGGTCTCACTCCTTCCCCTGAACTCAATCACTTGAGCAATTCCATTGCCTCTTGATTCGTTCCTTCCCTCGTTAAAGCATATGAAGTTGAAGTAGCTCTTTTCTTGAACGAACTGTAAACACTGAACTCAAGCAAGAATTCGACTTAACTACTTCCCCGTCACCTCTCCAACTCAGTCTCGCAATTCAACTGCCTTCACCGGAACAAAAGAGAGTCAATGCTTGATAGGAGAGCTGCTGAGCTCCGGAACGAACTGAACTCCCGAACATTCTTTCACGGTAAACTACTGAACCTGTTGATTGATTCTTGATCCTGAACTGGTAGTCAAGACGAAACCTCAACCCTATCCCTTTACAGAATGAGAATGAAAGAAGAATAAGAAATCAAACAAAGACTGTAAACAAAGACTATCGATGAATGAGACTTTCCAGGAGAGGAAATTAATGACAGAACTAGAAATGTAAACACTCAACTCCTTATGAATGAGAGTTAGTTCACTGGCAGTCAAGACGAAAGAGAAAACCTTCCCTCTGCATTCTCCTTCCCTGTCACCTATTATCCTACTCGGTTTCGTTGCTTCGCTCTTTCACCTATCAGCTCGCTCTTTCTTGTCTTAGGTAGGACGATTTGCTTGCAGGTTCGTTGAGTAGCTCTTTGATTGAACGAACGGTAGGTAAACACAGACTCAACTCCTTATGAATTCTCTGGCTCATTCACCTATCGGTTTCATTGCAGAGCTCAATCACCGTACGGTTTCATTGTAGAGCTTCTAAACCAAAACTGATATTACCTTCAGTGATTGTGAGTTATGAGAATCAGGTCAAGCTATTCGAGAACTCTGCCTTCTTTCCCTCGGTCTGTTTGCCCCCGAACGAAATAACTTGAAGAATTGTAAACACCTTCCCCTTCACTATACTATTCTTGAACAAGGTAAACTCAATCACTCGCATATGAAATGCTTCTTGCTTTCACTCCTCTTCCTCTAGGTCGAGCGGTTTCACTCCTTAGCAGCTTTGAAAGCTGAAACAATCATGGAGACAAGATGAATTAGACTGATCCTATTGATTTCTTCTTTCTCCTCTCCTTTGTCTTGCGTCTTCGCCCCTGACCCGGAACCCGTAACTCAATCACTTTCTGAACTGTAAACAAGGAACTATTCTTGTGTGTCTCATTGTTGCTCTCCTCTTCTCGTCTTCGTTGCTCCGCTCATTCGCCTCATAACCTCGGGGTCATTGCTCCGCTCCTCTCCTCTTTATTCTGGCAGGAGGTAAAGCCCTTGGATGAGAAGATGAACCTCTATTCCACGAGCTACTGAACCGGATTTCACTCTTGAACCTTATAGGCCGGATGATCCGCTAGCTCTTGACCTGTCGGTTTCACTGCATCGCTCCTCTCCCTCTTGGTCGAGCTGTTGAACTCCTTTCCCTTAAGGTCAAGCTGCTTCGCTCCTTCACTCACTACTGAACGAACCAACCTGATTAAACTAAACTCTTGAACTAGGGAAACCCTCTCCTTTACAGTCTCGCTGCTTTCTTGCTTTCACTCTTTTCCTTTCCCTTCACGGTAAACACTCTACTCAGGATGAATGAGATGAGAGTTCCCCTTCACCTTTCTGGAGCTACTTCATGAAACCTTGACCGGAACTGGAACAAAGAAAGAAGGAAGGAACCTGACCCAGAACGAACCTTATGAATGACGGAACCTGATTGAACTCGTGTAAAGACCTTTGATGATTTATAAGAAACTTTCCCAGGAAAAAGGGGATCAAATCCTATCCTCTGTCTATTTAAAGGGCTATGCCATTTTCCCTGATTGAACTCGGTAACATAGTAAGTAGTTAGTCTTTCTCCGGAACTGTCAGTCAAGAAGAAGGTCAAGCTCCGTACCCTATTTCTTCTTTCTTCGGAACCGTAACAGGAAGATCAGCTCCTTCGCCCTATTGGTCTCATAGCTTCGCTCTTTCCCCTACACCTCTCCAACAAATGAAAGGATGGTTGCTTCCTTCGCTCATTCACCTATCGGTCGAGCTACTTACTCCTATTCTATTAATAATCAAGAACTCATTCTCCTATTCCTATTTATTTATTCAACCACGAGGTAAACTAATGAATTTCTTTCCTCTCCTGTAAGAAAGAAAGATGTATGAGACTGATTGAAGGAGGGAGGTAAACAAGGAATCTTAGCTCTTCTCTTTCTCCTTCACCGGACCCGCCTCTATTCTCTGACCGGACAATATTCCCTTCCCTTCTTGAACAGCTTGAACAGTAAACCCCTGCCCCCTATGCCCTGAGCTACTTCTGGCCCCTCTATGACCTTTACAGTCTTTGAAAGAGTAAATGAATGAAATAAAGAAATGGAATTGTTCAACCGAGTTGTAGAGGTTCATGGAATGCAATTGTTCAACCATGAGGTGAATGAAATGGAACATGAATGAGACTGAACTCTTTAACAAGGTCAATTCCCTTATTGTGAGTTATGAGAAGAAAGAAGGTAAAGCTCTGGAACAGTAGAGTCAAGAGGGTAGGCCGATTCTGATTGAACTCGTGTAAAGACCTTTTCTTATTAATTGAATAAAACCCCGGTAAAAAGGGCCATTTTTTCCCATTTTCCCTGATTGAATAGCTTGGTAAACAAGGTCGCTTCGCTCATTCACCTATCGGTCGAGCTAGCTACTTACTCCGAAAATTCAGTCAAGATATGAGAGTGAACTCCGTTCTTGTCCCTATTTCTTCCTTATTGATGGCGGTAAACTAAACTCGGTCTTGTGGCTTCGCACCTTTCCGATTCATGATCCCTGATTGTCCCTATTTCTTCTGGAACGGTAAACAAGGATCGGTCTCATAGCTTTGCCCCTGCCCCCGTATTCCCTTGCCTTATTTCATTGAAGGAGGTCAAAGTAGCTCTTTCCTGAACTCGCCTTCACGGCACGGTAAAGGGATTCCTGAGAATGAACTGTCAGACGAAACCTCAACCCTGAGCTAGCAAATTCCCCAACCCCTTTCTTTCTTGATTGAACTGCTCTTTCTCCTTCCCCTATTGATTCAAACACTCAGTAAATAGGTTCAGTAGCTAATGAGTTGACTCTCTTGTTTGTCCCCGGCCGGTTGGTTCCTTATCTCACAGCTGGCTTGGCTCCTCTTGATTCTTTCCCAAGGTAAACAGGAGGATGACTATTGAACTCAGTCTCCTGTAAGAGAAAGATTCATTCTGCTTGGACTCTCCCTGTCGGTAAAGCAATTCCATTTCATTCACCTTCTTTCACTCCTCTCCCTATAGGTCGAGCGGTTGAACTCGTTCGCCTCATAAACTCGGGCTCACCACTTCTTCGCTCCTTAGCAGCTTTTCCAGACTCAACTCAAGCCGAAACAAGAGTCCATTCATTAGCAGCTTAACAGTAACAGCTATGGAACAGGAACTCAAGCAAGATGAATGAGACAAATTGAACTAGGTCTCGTGGCTTCTTCCCTCTCCTCTTCTCGTCGAGCTCCTTTCTTGCTTTCACTCTTTGACTCGACTGTAAACAAATTCAATTCAAGGATATGTTCGCTTCGCTCCCGAACTATTCTTGTGAGTTATTCAAACACTCTTGAACAAGGGAAATAGAGGTACTGGATGAGACGTGGGTCTTTCTTCTTTTCCTTCTTTCACGGTAAAGAAAGCCTAAACGATGAATTAGACTGATCCTATTTCGTTCACTCTTTTACTCTCTCTTGTCAAATACTCAAGCAAGACAAGATGAAGAAAGAGAAGCTCATGAACAGGAAGGAAATCCTTCACTCTCTCCCTATCCCTTACTGTGTTTGAATAAAGGGAGACTCAACTCCTTATGAAGACGACTGATCCTACTTGACTTCTTTCACTCTGTAAACTCAATAACAACTCTCCCTATCCTTTATTCCTCGGCTTTGCTCATTATACTCTACAACTCAGTCTCACCCATTGCCTTCGGCTCTAAACTGGTTGGTTCTTGATCCGTCACCTATTTATTCACTGTAAACTAAGAAAGAATAAGAAAATGAAAGAGAAGCTCATTCACCTTAGACGATATTACCTGACCCGGAACAAAGAAGGGAGACAAGACAAAGACTCCTTCCCCTACTTCTTGAACTCGTTCTCGCTATTCCATTGCCTCTCCCTCGCTGTCTCACTACTTAACTCCTTCCTATTAATGAGAAATCAATCAATCACCCGTCAGTAAAGCTGCTGAGCTCATGAACCGGAACAAAACCATGAGAGTGAATTCAATCCTTCACCTATTGATGAATGAGAGAGAGTTAACTGTCAGACTCAACTCCTTTCCCTGTCGGTAAAACAGCTTCGCTCCTTGACCTCTACAACTCGGTTTGGCTTATCTTACCTCCTTCCCCTGAACCTGAGAGTCAATTCCTTGCAGCTCCCGCGTAACCTTTGTTACAATTAGAAATAGTAGAAAGAAGAAGAAGAAGATATTCCTGTCTCGTGTTTGAATGAAAGAAGGAACCTGAACCGCTTGTATTTCCTGAGCTACTGAACCGGAAGGGAAGTCAATCTGAAACTCTCGATTCCTTCTCCTGAACCTCGTAAAAAGCATATTCCATTGTCTGGGTAACCCCATGTTCTAGTTTTCTTTTAAAAGAAGTTAAGACGAAAGAGTCATTCGAGTTCAGACTCAACACCTCCTGATCCTATTTCATCAGACTCAACCTCCTGATCCTATTTCTCATTAGACTGAGCCTCCATCACCTATTTATTCACAGTAAACGAAGAAAATGAAAGAGAAGCGACTGCCCCTGTCGGTAAAGCTATTCCATTGCCTTCCCCTCGGGCTCCTATGTTATTCCTTCAAACACGAACAGTAAACAAAGACTCAACGATGAATTCTCCGGGGAACCTCTATCCCCTTCACTTTACAGGAGAGGAAAGAAAAGAGAAAGTGAAACCGTAACCTTTGCCTCTATTCCAGGATTAAACAGTAAACACGAAAGATTCATTCTACTTACTACTTAACTACTGAACTTGTCCCTTCAAACACTCTTTGACTCTCTGGTCAAGCAACTAATGAACCGGAAGGGAAGTTAATCCTCAACATTAATTATCGTTCACTGTAAGTCAAGACATGAAAGAAAGACAAGAAGAAGATGAATGAGACTGAACCGATACGACCTTACCCTATTTACCTTATGAATGAAATCCTGTAAACGAATCAAGATCAATCCCCTTATTCATTCTCTTTCCCTTATTTAAGGAGGTAAACTGGAGGGAGGATTCCTTCTTTACACTCTTTCGGTAAAGCGGATGAGAAGGAAGAAAGAAAGTTGCCTTTACCGGACAGAAGAGTAAAGAAAAGAGATATAGTTCATGGAGAGTCAATTCCTTGCAGCTCTGCTCCTCTTTATTCAAACATCAGGTAAAAGACAAAGAGAAAGTCAAGACGAAACATTAATGAAATTATCCTTACACCCTTTGATATGAACCGAGAGACATCATTCATACAATATACTTCAATGAAGATGTGAAGAAAATGTTGTCAAAATTATCAAAAGAGGTTGCAATTCATGTCACATTGAAGAGGAATGAAGTTTGATGGTTATAAATTTTGGGTGGGTTACAATTTAGAGTAATTTAGAGTTATTGTATTTTAAGACATTTTATTTACTTTAGGTTACATTTACATAATGGCTAATTATGGCCATTAAGTACGAATGTTACAACTTTTGGAATGCCTTTAATAGTTTCATTTTGAGGCTATATAAAGCCATGTATGTTGTATTTGTAAGGTAGACTTGAAAAATGTAGTAAAAGAAGCATTTGTGCTTTTCTTTAGCCAATGGCTAAGTTTCTTTGCAATTCTATGTAGTTTAGATTGCATGTAGAATCATTCAAGCTCAACATGATCAATCTTGCTTGTGGAGTGATTCGAATCTCAAACAATGTTCTTGGCTTGAGATATTCGATCAACAAGGTAATCCGAATCTTATTCCCCTTGTAGTTGATTCCTTATCTTATCACCCTTACTTAGAGAAAGAATCAGAATCAATGAATTAGCTGACGGGAGAGTCAATTCATGACGGAACGGAAACAAGGGAGGAAGTGTTTCAAGTCAAGACTCTGGATCCTCCTTCTCCTCCTTCCCCGTAACCCTTTCCTCTATGTATGACCTGAACTGATGAAGAGGGTAAACGGGTCGATTCTTCTTTCACTCTGTCGAGCTGCTTCATAGTGTTTTCGGAATCTTATCTCTGTCTCCTTTCTCCTTAATTCTTGTTCTTATGAGTTAGTTATTCTTTCCTGAACTACTTGACCTTCCCTCCCCTATTTATTTACTGTAAACTAAGACTGAACTCCTTATTCGTCATCGTTCCGAAACATTCTTGATCTGATCCTTCCCCTGAACCTTTTCCTATTCATTTCCTCTTTTCCTCTCCTGTAAGAAACAAGCAAGAATGATGCTGAACCTTCTTTCACTCCGTAACCTATTTCCTGGTCGAACAGCTTTCGCTCCGGAACCTATCCTGAACTTGCCGTAACCTATCAATACTCCCTTTATTCATTAGACAGAACTACTTATTGATTCACCTATTGATTTGAATGAAACAGAACTACTTACTGATTAACCTTATTCCTATTTCTTCTTTACTATTGAGTGAGGTAAACAAACTGTAGGATGATTCTTTCACTCAGTCTTTGTCTTCCCCTGAGCCTAGATTGAACAGTAATGAAGAAGAAACCTGTCCCTATTGATGATTCTTAAATGAGGTCAAGCTCTGTCAGTTTGTTTGCTTACTCGGGTTTGTTGAACTATTGTGATTCATTCTCCATCACCTGACCCTCTCCTTCTCTGATCTTTTCTTTCCCAAGTAAACCAAGCATATGAGATTCATGCTCCTGAACTCCTTCCCCTATTGATTGATTCCTTCTCCTTCAACTGATTGAATTCAGTGATTGTTTGTGTTATTCTCAGGAAGTTCTTGTTGTTCCCCTCTTTCAAGATACATTATAGATTCTACTTGAAAGCCGAAAGCAGAAAGACAAGAGAAAGTCAAGGAAGCTGATGAACCTGCGAACCCCTATTACCATCTGTTCTTCTTCCTTATGAGAAGTTCTTGTTCACCTCTCCCTCCTGTATGTAAGTCAGAAAGATTAATTCGACTTATTAACCGAGACCCTGAACCTGCCTGATTGAACTACTTAACTACTGAAGGAACCTTCTTTACTCTGTCTTGAACTCAGTAAAGCTATTTGAAGAACCCGAACGGAACCTATTCAAACAAAGAATGAAATCCCGAACTGTAAACAAAGCCAGCCGAAAGCAAGACAAGATTCCTGAGAGTTTACAGGAAGGCAAGACTAAAGATTCATTCTCCTCAACCTTAAACCTTATACTTATTGAACTCTTTCGGTAAAGCAGCTGTATGAGAATCTCCTTTTCTTTTCCGATATGATCTTCACTACTGAACCTGAACAAAGAAAGAAGGGAGACTCCTTCACCTATCGGTTGAACAATTCCATTGCCTGAACTACTTACTCATTCAGCTTTGACTCTACTATTCCCTGACCTACACCCTCTGGAACTGCTCTTGATCATTTCTTGCTTTCACTCTTGAATAGTAAATAAACTCTGGAAAGAAGGGAGAGTCAATTCCGATTAAATCCCGAACCTTTATCAATCTCCTGAACATGTCTGTGGGTAAAGCAATTCCATTGCCGGACCCTAAACCTCGTAAACTCGGTCTCACAGCTTTCGCTCCTTTTCTTATTTATTCATGAGACGTAACTGTAAGACAAGACTCAACTACTTCTTCTCCTCAAGCTCCTACTGATTGAACTCATGAGACTGAACCGATATTCCCATCTATTATTGAAGGTGGTAATGAGGAAGGAACAGTAAGCAAAGACTCAACTTAAGATTCATTCGAGTGAACTCCTTTCTTTCACTCTTTTACTCGACTGTAAACAAAGGTTGAACTACTTCTTCTCTTTCTCCTTATGCTTTTAAGGAAGGTTTAAGGAAGGGCTGAAGAAGACTCAACATTAATATGAGACTGAACTCAATCACTTGAAGAAGAGTAAACTCGGGAAACTAGAGGATCAGCTCCTGAACTACTGAACCTGATTGAACTGCTCTTGATCCTTCACCGTAACCTAGTTATTGCATTAAGGAAGGAAAGACTCTATCTACTACTTCTTCTCCTCCACTCCTTATGAATGAGTGTGATTGAACTCGGTAAAGCAAGCACTAAGTGTAAGTTAAGAAAGATCAGGTCAAGCTATTCCATTGCCTGCCCCTTCCCTTCGCTACTGAACTGTCACCTATTTCCCTGATTTATGAACCTGACCTTCAGTTTACAGTCGAGTACAGAAAAGATAAAAGAATGAAATCTGGGAGACAAGACAAAGACTCCTGATCCTCATTCTTCTACTGATTGAACGAGTTGTAAGTGTTTGAAAGAAGGGAGAGTAAGTAAATCAAAGACTCCTTATGAATGAGTGGAAAGACTGAAGCAAGACAAGAGAAATTATCCTGATCCTACTGATCGATCTGATTGAACTCTGTAAAGCATATTCAGTTGAAGTAGCTCTTTTCTTGACCTTACTCTCTTGTAAAAAAAGAAGAAGAAAGAAGAATGAGACTGAACTACTGAACCAGATGGAACTACTTCCCCTTCACCTTCCGATTCATGATCCTGAACTACTGAAGGAACCAGATTGACCTCTTTGACGATATTCCCTTGCCTTTACTATTCTTGTCTCATTGCTTCACTCCTCTCCCTCTCGTAGAGTTGCTTCGCTCACTCCTTCCCCTATGGATTCTTGAACTGTAAACTCATTCACCTGTCGGTTTAACAATTTTTTCTCCTTCACTCAATAACCTCTCCCTGAAAACACGGTAAAGTGGCTTCTCTCATTCCCCTATGTATTCTTGAACTGTAAACTCATTCACCTTCTTGCTTGAACTCCTTCCCCTGTCCCTTCTTTCCTTTCCCTGACGTACTCTCCTGTAAACAAATTCAATTCAAGGATGTTTGCTTTGCTCCCAAACTACTTCCCTTCCCCGGAACTCAAGAAAGAGAAGCTGATGAACCTGCCCTTGAACCTCTAGTCTATTCCGTTATTGTGAGTTATGAGAAGGAAAGGAAGTGATTGTTCACCGATCTGCCCTGATCGGAAGGAGGTAAAGCAGCTAATGAACATGAACCGAGGTTACAGTCTTTGATTGGAGGTAGAGTAAATGAAAGATAAGAGATAGAATGAGAGTGAACGAACCTGTATTCCCTTGCCTTATTTATGGAGGTAAAAGACAAAGAGATGAATGAGACCCTCACCCCTCTCCTCCCTTTTCTTTTCTCGGTTTCATGTCTTCGACCTCTCACCTCGTAAACTCAGTTTCCCAATTACATTGCCTGCCCCTTCTCTTGAACCAGATGGAACTCGGTAAAAGGCAAAGAGAAAGGAAAGAAGAAAGAAGAATGATCCAGATTTCACTCTTTGAGTCTTTCCCTCGGTAATAGGTCTTTGTTTGGTTCTTAATCCGATTCCTCTACTACAATTAGTTATTGTGTGTGAGGAAGTCAAGATGAGAGTGACGGAACTGAACTCCTCTCGCTACTTACTCCTATTCATTCTCCTTCACCTGATTGAACCTATACAGTGAAAGAAGGGATATTCAATTCATTAGCTGGCTGCTTTGAAAGACGAAAACCAGACAAGATGCATTCTCTGGGGAACCAATATTACCTGACCCTCTCCCTTCTTTCACTCCTGACCCGATATGCTATTCCCTTGTTTGTGCAGTTATTGTGTGTTATTCAAACACAGTAAAGAGGGGCAACTCCTTCACTCCTCTGCCTATTGTTTCTTTCATTTCCCGAGCCTAGGGTTGAACTAGGTAAGCTGGTGAGCCAGCGTTTACAGTCTTTGTTAGAAGGGAGACTAAAGATTCATTCTCCTTCACTCGCTCCTTCTTGCTTTCACTCCTCTCCCTTCCGGTCGAGCTGTTGAACTCCTTCCCCTCCCCTGTCGGTAAAGCTGCTTCGCTCCTTCACCTCTCCTGTCGGTAAAGCAGCTTCTCTTATTCGCCTCTACAACTCGGTCTCACAATTCCTGAACCTCTCCCTCTTGGTCTCACTGCCAGAGCTCGTTCACCTCGTAAACTCGGTCTCACAGCTTTTGCTCCTTCCCCGGAACCTGAACTATTGACCCGGACCCTATTTATTCACAGTAAAGCAGCTAATGAGTTGTTTACTCTCCTGTAAACCCTCCTTATGAATGAGACAGACAGATTGAACTCTGTAAAGCAATTCCTTCCATTGGCTGATGAACCTATTCTAATTGAATTGCCTCTCCTCCCTTCTTTCACTCCTGCTTCTTCACCTATTCTTATGGGTCTCACAGCTTTGCTGCTCTCTGTCTTAGCCGAGCTAGCTTTGTTTTATTCCCTGAAGTGAGTTATGAGAAGGAAGTGATTGTGAGTTATTCAAACACTATTCTTTCTCTTCCCCTTCCCCTTCAAACCCAGTAACCTTGGTCTCTTTTCTTGAACTCGTTCTCTTCTCTTTGCTTTCCCTTCAAAGACTCGGTAAATAAATAGGTGTTTTCATCTTCCGTGCTAGACTGATTGAAGAAAGAAGAATGATCTTTGACTTGCATATGAAATCCTTCTTTCACTCTTTGACTCTACTTTATTCCCTTCTGTTATGGTTTGTTATTCTTTTAGTATTCTTGAACGAGGTAAACTCTTGACTGAACTACTTCCCTTCCGGAACTCTTGAACAAGGTAAAGCTCATTCACCTGTTCTATTGGTAAAGCAGCTAATTGATTTCCTCTGCTTTCACTGTCAAAGCTACTCCTTCTTCTTCTTATTAATTCTCCTGAACAGGACATATGGGTGGCCGGTCGGTCTGTCTCCTCTCTGTTCTTTAAGGAAGTCAAGACGAAACCTCTCCCCTCTCCTCCCTTTTCGAGTCGAGCATCTTCGACCCTTTTCCTTCTTGAACTCAGTAAACTCATTCACCTTCTTTAACTGTAAACAAGGAAAAGCATATGAAATGAATTGACTCGTCATTCACCTATCTGTCGGTTTCACTTCTCTCCCTATCTTTGAGGCTATTTTACAAGGGAAAGCCGAAACTCTCGATTCATTCTTTAACTTCTCTTTCTCCTCTACCTACTGACTCATTCAGTTTTTTTTTCCTCTATCTATTCCCTGACCTGCCTGCCCCTTCACCTCTCTCTCTATTCCATCCCCTTCAGTGATTGTGAGTTATTCGAAGGAAGTTCTTGTTCACCTCTCTTTTCTTTCACTCGGTAAATAGATAGTAGTCTTTCTTCTGAACCTCGACTTCGCTCCTCCCCCCCTCTTCTTTCTTACAACTAGTTGTTACATGCTATCTATGGGATCTTGAGCAATGGATCTTCGGCCGAATTCTATTTTGACTAGCACGACTCTTTTTTTTCTCTTTTTGTGCTGGCATTTGAGTTGTCTCTCCTCCTCTTTCCTTTCAATGGACACACTCGACATAGGCTCCGGTGGCCCCGGCTTCTACCTCTATCAGGGGGAGGTAGCCCCACCTCCACAGCCACAGCATGGAGGAGCAGCTCCTTAATCCGCACTACAACCAATCAACATTTTCTCCAGATCGATATATGATGCTAAACCTAAACCGAGCTCGATCGAGAGGGCAGCCCCTTCCTTCCCTTTGTTGGCTCTTCGAGACAAAAGCTCTCATAGGAATGGTGCTAATTCCCATGTTCGTTCATTCTTTCGAGTCTCGTTTGGTTTCGAGAGCCTCCCCCTCCCCGTCGTCCCTTACTCATCTTTTGACAGCCGTGATCCTGGATTGATTTTCCGTATGCCGGGAAAAGTGTCTCACCTTTCTACATTCATTCTTAAACAAATTTCCTCGGGTCTCTATAAAATAGAATGAAAAGCCGGGGTAGAAGCACAAAAGGAGAGAGGCAAAGTCGAAAGGGTGGAATCAGTCTAGTGCTAGTTCTTAGTGAAACTTCTTTATCTAGCTCTCTTTAGTGGTTTCTTTGGAAAGAAAGACAAAACTTCCCTTTCTTTCTGTTTTTTCTTTTTTCTCTCTTTAACGAATTTCCTTTTTGCCAGAGATATTCTTTTTTAAGGATTCTTTCTCCCGTCTCAATCATTCAAAAAGAGAAAGAAGATAAATAAAGGCGCATACGCGTGTCCCACTACTTCTTCATTCAGAGGGGTGGGAGACGGGACTCATTACTTCCCACTGGGCGAGAGGTGCACCTACCGACTCAACAATCACGGTGTTCAGCTGACTTGCACTGATAGACCCCTATTGTATTGGAATTAGGCGCCCATCTGTTTACTGTTGTCAACTAATCTCTTGAATGTGAAATTCGACTCTAATTGTTAGAACATTTCTGTAAATGCTATTCTGATTTAAGTGGTCCTATTATGTGTCCCATGCTAGGAAGCATTGCTCCTCTTTTCATTCCAAATGAAAGAATACGCCTGATACGATTGATTGGTCTACAATTCGATCCTTCTACGGCCAAATCTCAATTTGTGGAAAGCCTTCGATGGCTTCCTTATGAAAACATCAATTTTTCTTTGGGTGTAGACGGTATCTCTTTATTCTTCGTGATATTGACCACATTTCTGATCCCTATTTGCATTTTAGTGGGTTGGTCTGGTATGAGAAGTTATGGGAAAGAGTATATTACAGCATCTCTAATTCGTGAATTTCTAATGATCGCCGTGTTCTGCATGCTGATCCTCTACTATTCTATGTTCTTCCCAAAAGCGTACTAATCCCTATGTTGTGCGGAGCTGAGCATCTGATATTCGCTGGGATCAAGCTTTTCCTCTGCGGGGGCTTTGTGCAGTAAACCCCCTACGGGCGGTCGTCCGTCGTCGTAAAGTAGTCCCCGCGAAGCTTTCGGGAGGAGGGGTAGTCTTGTGTGTAAGTATAGCATTTCTGGTCAACCTGCCCAACCCAACTAAGAAGAACCGAACCTGACAGACACATCTTTTTCCTTTCGGGAGGGTACTCCGAGTAGTGGGTATCTCGTCAGACCTCGACTCGCCTACTCGGGTCTTGTATGAATATGCAGGAAGGGGTGCTCCTAGGTGTGTGTAGGGGTTGTGTTTGTTCGCGAGAATGGATTCCTCGTCAAGTCAGTTTGGGGGGTATGGACACACTTGCGCGAATTTGGGTAACGGCTACAAGGGAGAAACAGAAAGGAAACTGTACCCGACCAGGGATTGACGTAAACTCATAAGCTACAGAGGGTAGGGATAATTGTCCAGGTCTCTTATTGTGAAAGAAAAAAGCCGCCCCGCCACAGCAGGTTGGTTCCTCTGTCGTCGCCGGGGAGCTCTTGGTGAGGAGACCTTAGGAGAAGTTGCTAAAACAAACGGGAGGGGAGGATCAACCCGTTCTGTATAATTCCGAAGAAAGACTGTTGGCAGCTGCTGGTGGGACATTTCTTTGGCCCCCTTCACAAAAAGGAAATGCGAGCTGGGTGAAGCTCGACAAAGAGTTCGAGAGTAGGGTCCTGCCCTTAAGATGAAGATCTGATTCGAGTTCCAAACCTTTATGCCCCCGTACAAGTGCTGCGTACAAGTTCCGCCCAGGATAATTGGGAAAGATCAAACCAATTTGAACTGCTCATATCACAGTAGTAGTAGCGTAAAGGCCGTCAGTTGGGGGTCGGCCATAACATAAGGCGGCTATTACTTTCATATCTCTCTCCATCTTTAGATATGACGAGAGAGATAGAGATCCGCTACGTGATCAACCCGACTGTACCTTACATGTGCTCTAGAGGCCGCACTCCATCTTTCTTCCCACCCATTTTTCTTTTGATTTGTAAGACGGGCGTTCGAAAGGCATGTTTTTCAGTATGTCTCCAGATAGGGCCCCACTAGTCCGGCTAGCTAGTGAGCGGTTCTTTCGGGCGAGAAGCGGGCATCTCCCGCAAGGCAAGCTGCATTGTTCGCCACTATTCGAGAAGCAAAAGATTCGAGAGTCCAGGCTGAAAATACATGCATAGATAATGGTCTAATGACAAGGGCCGAGGAAGCTCGGGACGGAGCCGTATGATCTCACGTACGGTTCCCTGAGAAGGGAGTGGCTACCTACTGGAGCTTTGACCAACTACCATCGGTCAATTCCGCTTTGGGGCCACCCTTGACTCTATCATTATTATAGGGGTATGGGGTTCGAGACAAAGAAAGATCAAGGCAGCATATCAGTTTTTCCTTTATACTTTACTGGGATCTGTTTTTATGCTATTAGCTATTCTGTTGATTCTTCTCCAAACAGGAACCACCGATTTACAAATCTCATTAACCATTGAATTTAGTGAGCGGCGCCAAATCTTTCTATGGATTGCTTCTTTCGCCTCTTTCACCGTCAAAGTGCCTATGGTACCAGTTCATATTTGGTTATCCGAAGCTCATGTAGAGGCACCTACGGCAAGATCCGTCATCTTGGCAGGAATTCTTTTAAAATTGGGAACCCACGGGTTTTTTAAGATTTTCTATACCCATGTTTCCCGAAGCCACACTTTGTGCCACTTCTTTCATTTATACTCTAAGCGCGATTGCTATAATATATACTTCCTTGACCACTTCAAGACAGATCGATCTTAAGAAGATCATTGCTTACTCCTCAGTAGCCCATATGAATCTGGTGACTATTGGTATCTTTAGTCGGGCGGCAGCCGTTAGGTCACCTATTTTGAGTTATGGACACACAAGGCAAAAATATGTGTGTCGGGCATGCGACCTATCAACCTACTAGCAATGGGGGAGAAAACATAGCATGTCGCAACAAAAGCTTGATTCGAGGCGTCAGCAAAACACTGCCGTCTGTTCCAAAAACAAAAGCCCCTTAGCGCCCCAGGACAGGAGGGGGAGTGGGGGACGGCCCGACACGCAGGCAACAGTAGCACCAGCTTTACGAAGTCAGAATCGAATCTTTTGGCTTTCCCAATTCTTTCGTGAATCAGAATGAAAGGGCTAAAAGCTGACGCTTCTCTTCTAGCTACTTCGTCTGCTTATTATTATGGCGGAAATGAACGTGCTATTTTCAAATCGATTGATAGATAGCCTGATCTGTTCTGATAGATCGAAAGAGTCGAAATGTCTCGAGAGGGGTCAATAATAAGGATCAATCCCCCCCTATTTCTATCTATTCTTGATCCATCTGAAAGAAATCTATATGTATCTGATGAAGTCTACATTGTATGGAGAGCGCCCAAGTTTAGGCCTACTATGTTCTCTTATCCATCGGTCCAATGCACTGTCATCTCGTGGAGGGAAAAGCCAAACATTGAGTTGTAGTCTTGTTGTTCGCCGCCTCGACACATTCCCTTCTCTCCCCAGCATCGTCCCACACAGAAAGAAAGAGCGCAGAGCCCCAGCCCGACCTGTGTGTCCGCTAACGTTAAGCGAGGAGTTGAGCCTGAACTGGCGAAATGAAGTCACTTTCGGAACCATACTTCCTACAGCTAACACGTGTCTGGAACGTGCAGCGCAACCGAACGAGAGCTGCTATACCGAATCCCCCGCTGCCCATCGGGGACCAAATGGTAAGGCCATGATCCGCAGCGGAACAGATCACTCATTCTTCCATTGGGGACAGGTGCACGAACGAAAACTCCAAACGTCACACATCCGTTACCTACCGTTTAGGTGGCATCAGCAAGATCCAGCTAAGGTAAGGAACTTCGTGTCGCAGCTGCTCCACTACGCCGTGGTCTCATGAACTGAACTTCGTTGCCTTCCTGCGCGCGAAGCGAATTGGCGCTGTGCTCTGGGTCAGTTTCTGGGCGGGGAGCGAAGAGAGACCAGAAGAATGATTCATTTGGATGAGCTTGCCCCAACAGAATCCATGGAATGAATCGTCATCTAGGGGATGGGATCTCTCTATACATATCAAATCGTTTGCGCTCAATATGCGGGATTTCCTACGTCCGTTGGATCTGGTCTTTCGGGAAGCTTTTGGACCGAGCGAAAAGGACTTTCAGCCTTTGCGCCAGCAAGCAAACTCGAATCGAAGCTTTGCCAGAAGCAAGACGAGGAAGCAGAGCTATCGTATAAACACTAGTTTCCCCTGACCTACTTACACTTTAATTCAAAAGAAAGGCTCAGGGGTTTTTGGCAACAAGCAAACGACTTTCTATCATAGTTGCAAGGGTTACAAACCTTAACTACAACATCTTGTACAAAAGGCTGATTTCGGTTGGTTGAATAAGGGGGCCGTTCCATTAGATAAGTCGACGTTCAATCTCTAATGCGGGTTTCCGCTGAGAACAGAATAGTGTTCGTGGCCAAAGGTGAATAAAGCCCTTGCTTCTAGAGTTCGCTGCTTTTCCCAGGCCGGAGAAGGGCTTATACTGATTGTCTTTGTTTGATATGTTCATTCAGTACCAATACAAACTACAACTACACTAAAGTGGAAGGGCTACTATAGAAGCTAGATAGAAGTAGCCTCTCGTAAAGTCAGGCCTAATCAAAGCGTCACGACAACAACTAATTAATTATTACCCTGATTCATCGAATGGAATCTGAATTCAATCAATAGGGGGCCGCCTACCAATCAAAGAGGCTGGAAGACTTTCCACTTCATTGAAAAAGGGAAGGAGAGAAGAGGGAAGCGAAGCTTAGCGAGCTTGCTGCCGTCCGACCACTACATAAGCCGCCTCGAGCTTTCTCCACCAGCTTCCTTTCATTCGCTTCGCGGGAGCCGCACAGCACATAGCTGGAAGTCAGAGGGCCCATACTACCTGCCTAACCCCTCGCTACGAGGGACCGTAGATCGGAAAGCGCCGGAAAAAGAACCCCATTCATACAAAAGAGAAGGGGCCTATGTATTTGCATGACCCCTGCAGATTTGACTCTATCTACACTCGGAGCCAATCCCCTATTGGTCATGCCACCACGCCACAGAACGGGAGCTCGTGTGGAACCTTTTCTTTCTGGCGTAACTGCGGTGAAACATAACATAACAAAATCTTACGGTCGAAGGGAGGTACGGTAAACTCAGCCAAAATATGACACCCGACGGGCCTGACGCGCACAATCCTATCCTATCTCCTATCTAAGACCGAGTTTACCCTTGCACTTAGCCGTCCGTAGCATCATAAGGAGGACCCCCTTTCGAGGTCAATAAATGGTAAGGTACATAGGAGGCTGGTCTTTCTCAACGTGGTGTATAGCACAAAAACCCTTTCGATACAAGATAGGGTCGTTCACATGAAAGAAGAGAAGAAAGACTTGATGATAGATATTCTTTCTCTTTTTCGCCAGTGCTGACGCAGTGCGCACGTAGAAAAGCCAAATCCCAGTGGGGGGCCGGTACCTTTCTTGGCCTAAATTCCTATTTGTCAGCCGTGGGGAACTACTGCTCGATCGGAAAGAGGCGAAAGGCTTGGGCCTACCTATCCCGATAGGAACTCATAAAGGAACAGGAGTGAGAGGTTCCATATTGCCGAACCGAAGGGCAGTCTGTACGTGATCGTAGTATCTCACCTCGTCTCGTCCCCGCACCGCAGCATTTAAGAGTCTCTATGCATTATTACTATTTCTGGTTGACTGATAAAGAAGATAGAGTTGGGGTGACAGATGTGATACGTCAAGTATGACCAAGAGAGATACATGCTAACTATGGGTAGAAAGCAGGAACCATTATGTAATTCATTTCGGGGGGTTACAGATCTCTTATACTACCATTGATCGACAGAGCGGAACAACCAGAAAAAGAAGTGAAGTTAGAAAGCCGTATGATAGGTGGTAACTATCTTGTACGGTTCGGGGGGTAATCGTCGTACTCGTATCAGTGTGGGGGAATCTTTGGCTCCATCGAACATACAGGGAATTGGAGGTAGCATTCTACTGATGTTAAGTCATGGACTGGTTCCTTCAGCCCTTTTTCTATGTGTTGGGGTTCTATATGACCGACATAAGACTCGACTTGTTAGATATTACGGAGGTTTAGTGAGCACCATGCCGAATCTCTCTACCATTTCCTTCTCTTTCACTTTGGCCAATATGAGTTTACCTAGTACTAGCAGCTTTATCGGGGAATTTTCCATCTCAGTAGGAGCTTTCAAAAGAAATAGCTTAGTAGCCACATTAGCCGCGCTTGGGATGATTTTAGGGGTGGCGTATTCCCTTTGGCTATATAATTGTGTGGTTTCTGGACATTTCAAAACCGATTTCCTCCATAAATTCTCCAATCCAAATGGCAGAGAAGTTTCCATATTTATACCTTTTCTTGTTGGAGGGGCGACCGCCCGTTGAACTACAAAAGAAAAAGGGGTAAACCAATGTATGTGATCATGACATTGTAGGTGCTTGCGATGGGACAGATGCGACTTCCCTCAGTTGGTTGTGGTGGCATAGCCCGTTGCGGAAGTCCCCCCTTTTTTGATCCATTTCTTTAGTCGGGAGCCATTGCTGGGACCAAGAGAAAGAAAGGACGGGGGGCAACCATGCATGGTACTTCTCGACCGTGTCTCCGAGGGACAATTGAACGAGCGACTCATGAATGCTGCCGGGTTGGACGAGCCAATAACTCGAACGCCTTCGGTTTGTTTTTTGAGCAAGAATCACAGCGTTACCTTACCTTCACCATGATACAGACTCCAAGTTCTTATGGCGGAGCACGAGGGGATTTCTCATCAATATGATGATGGGAATGGAAACCAGAAGCACGACCGGGGTCCAAGATAATCAAAACCATCAATAACAGTAACGTAAGCATGAAAATTTTTGGTTGTACCGGTGAACTAGATGGTTGGGGCAATGGAATCTGGGACGGAGGACACGTAGTATCTCTAACAATCTGGCAAAAGCGAAAGACCTCCTAACGTAATTCAAATGGGGGCTGACCGCTTCGTCCTGCTTCGCCCCGCTCCGCTTTATTAAAAGAAAAGCAAGGACCACTACGGGAGGGCAAACCAAGGACCTATCCAAGTCGGGGCTCGTCCCCGGTCAATATTGGATCAAACAATAGGGGGCCGTAGCACTTACCTCTTTTTTTTATTGATTCAATACTGTGAATGTTTGATTAATCCACCACTCCTAAATGGTGTGAAAGTTATCTTATTTATAATCAAATAAATTACAAGGATATGGAAATAATAATAAATGGAAATAACAATAAATGGAAAGATATCTATGGTAATAAGGCAAATATTAGATATTTGCCTTATAATAAAATATCAAATATAATATATATGGTAAACTATAATTTATTACTAAATATCCTTAACACCCCACCGCAAGCTGAGCGTCGGATTTGAACGAACGTGAAGCTTGGATCTTAAAAATTCAAAGTGGTTGAGAAACACTTTTCGTGAAGATGTCAACAACCTGGTTCATAGGAGGCGTAGAGAAACACTTTCTTGGCCATCAAAAATTGCAGAGGGATCGCCGCTCAGCGGCGATGCTGCCTTGGCTTCGACAAGAATATGTCTAACCCATGAAGAGGGATTGTCGCTTAGCGATGATGCTACCTTGGCTCTAGTGAGAATATGTCTAACCCCAAGAAGTAGAAGGGGAAACCTAGAGCAAGGGACAAAGACAATGTTGAAGTCGGAAGAGTCGCCACATTGGGCGAAGGAGCCAATTATGGCAAGAAGGGCAGCAGGAAGAGTCGCCACATTGGGGGAAGGAGCCAATTTTGACGAGAAGGACGGCGACAACTTGGTTGGCGAAGAGGCCAGTGCGGCGCCCAATTCCAAAGGTAAATCTCTGCATAAGGTCGATGGGCTTATCAAGATTCTATATATTTCTGAAGAGGAATGTTGATGAAGATTCTAAGATTAGGGTTTCTGTGAAAGATGAAGGATGAAGGGAAAATTGGAAAGACAATTAGAGAGGCTATGTTTGGAAAATGTGAGGTTGTATGTACAGAGTATGGCGAAGGATGATTTAGAGGTCAAGAGGGTGGAGCCGAACAGTAATCAATCGGCTTTGCATGTGGCAGCCATGACGACTGCCCCTGCGGCGTCAAAGATAGCAGTGGTGGTGGAAAAGAACAGTAGAAGATTTCAAAAGCCATTGAAAAGAAATGATCCGGGTTGCTAAACCAAAATGGCTCTGATACCTTGTGAATGTTTGATTAATTCACCACTCCTAAATGATGTGAAAGTTATCTTATTTATAATCAAATAAATTACAAGGATATGGAAATAATAATAAATGGAAATAACAATAAATGGAAAGATATCTATGGTAATAAGGCAAATATTAGATATTTGCCTTATAATAAAATATCAAATATAATATATATGGTAAACTATAATTTATTACTAAATATCCTAAACAAATACAATTAGGGGAAAAGATCGTACAATTACCTACCGAGACAAGAGAAAGTCTCAACAGATGGATCCTCCCGTAGCGCGCTGGGCATACCTCTTCTGTGCTTCTCGTGGCGGAAACAGAACAGGAAAGACCCGGCCGACCGGCCCCTGACTATTTATTACTCGAGGGCTCACTCTTTATTTAAGAGAGAATGGGGAGTGAATCGAATCCGTTTTCGTTCTTGGTTTGTTTCTGGCTCCTCTCGATCTTATTCGTAGTTAGGAAGGGGGAAGGAGTCTAAATCAATGGACATTAATGAACCATCATTGATGGACGTTGCACATTGTTGGGTTTTATGTCCTAAAACTCATAGTTTGTAAACAAAGATATATTCTATTTTCAATAAAGTTATTATTAATGTTTATTCAGTAAAAAATTGTTATTGAATAAAGTAAACTTTACGATCATTAATCTAAATCCAATAAACTAAGAACACTCTGGCTATAGTATGATTACTTGAACTATATGTAGAGACATAAGAGTGGATCAAGTTCAAGTATATAGTCAAAATGATCTATAGTATAAGGATAAGGCTGAGTACCTTATTCTGGGGACACTATGGATGCGGCCCACTTTTGTATATGATATAAACAATGTGATCACTAAATTGTACATGTGGAGACATGTGAGTGGGGGCGTCCTATGCAATGAGTATTGCATAAGATCGGACCATGAAGAAAACCACTCTCACTTTATAAAGTCGTTTACTGTTGAGACTGATTTTCTTTTCATTCGATAACCTAGGTAACTCGGTTTTAATCCTGAGCTAACCATGAACTCCTGTTTATTCGGAATTATCCTTAGATTTGCATGGGTGAGAGTGGCTCTAGTTCGCCGACTCAACAGGCCTCCCATTTCAGGGGTAAGACTGGGTGAATGGCTGGGGACGTGGGGTGCAAGACGGAATTCACTCCTACCCACTTTTAGGGATAGAAGAAAGGTAGTTCCCTTAAGCACTGACTCCAGGTCTTGAACAAGGGGCCCCACCCTCTCATTGGCCTGAGAGGGATTCGGTTTACTGGTTGGACCACAAACCAATTGTTCATTAGAGGATCAGTGAGAAATAAGGAACAAGAAGTAACTTCAGGGGTAAAACGGTAAATTGACCCAGCTCTAGTTACGAACAACCTGTGAAGGATCGACTTACTAATCATGGTTATATCAGATGGATAGAAATATATCTATAGTGAGGGGAGTGCAACTACTAGGCTATAGTGGAGTGTCCTAGTAGTTAACGAATGTTGGTTAACTAGGTTAATGAGTTTAATCGGTTAATCTTGGATCGTTGGAGCCCATGATCTATAGGTCCATTAGGTCCCTCTGCTAGCTCATATCGGACTAAACCATAGAACAGTGTGACGAGTGAGTTCGAAGTGTTCGAATTCAAATTAGGGAATATGCGTTACATATATACGATATATTTAACCGCAATTTTGTTTTATTTACGAATTAAACGAAAAGAGAGAATCTGAGATATTTAAATAAGATTTAAATATCTTAATCAATTATGTGTTGGAATTGATTGGGATTGGCAATTGAATTAATATTAAATAGTTTAATTAATCATTTAATGTTACCTTACTTTGAAATTCATTATTCAAATTAATTGTTGAATTAAAATGAAGAAAGTCAAAATGTTGACTTTCATCTAATGGAAAAATCCATGTTAGTGGAATTTTGAGGTGTCAAAATTTGGTTAACTCAAACATGCATGCTTGCCACATAATCCCAAACATTTGAGTGGAATTTTAAGTGTCAAAATTTGGTGATCTCAAGTTTGCATGAACATGCAAACTTGACTCTTTAAATAGAGTGATCATGATACTTGGAAGGGATTCTTCTTCATCTTGATGAAAAAAACCTTGAGAAAAACCTCTCACAAACACTCTCTTTCACATATACAAAATCCCTCCCAAGTTTAGTCACTCACCGGATTCCACAATCCCATTCTAAGGCCGGAGGATAGTGGAGAAGACACTAGTGGTGGTTCGAAACCGGTTCGTGAGGCAAAAGGAGTTTGAACTACAAAAGGTTAGTATTTAAACTCATTAAGTTTTAATACTTATGAACATGCTAGTTATTTACAATAATTGATGTTCTAAAAGTGCCTAAGATCCAAATTGCTTCCGCATGTGTTATATTAACACCAACAATTGGTATCAGAGCAAGTTTTAGGCACTTTATTTACATTAATTTGATCATGGTGGGTACCATTTCATGCATGAAATTTGTGGTTGCTAAAGTGGATGGTTTTGGTTTTGGCATTTTTTTTATGCTTCCATTTGATACAATTATTGTAATAAGCCTAAGGTGTATGGGTTTTAATGAATGAAGAAAGGTCTGTAATTTTTATGGAGTCATTAGAGTCTATTTTAGGTTGTAATTGATCGAAAATGGAAGAGATAAGCAAGCTGAACCGAAGAAGATGGAAGAGGCCGTTCGGGTGTTTTTTCTGTCGTTGGGGACCGATTGAACGTTTTTAAGGGTTGGTTTGTCCAGTTCGTGATCCTCGGGAGCGGCAAGTTATTTTTAATTATTAATGTAATAATTTAGTTAATTGCTTGCTTTAAAATGCCAAAACCAACCCACTTTAGTGTGTTTAATTAATTATGCATTATGAATGTATGTTTTAATTAAATAGAAAATGTATATGCATAAAGTATGTCATATAGATTTAAAATCCCACCATAGGCTAAGCATGTTTCATGCATTCCAAGTATGTTATAAGTGTTATAATGAATAGTATGCATGTCTTAGGGTTCCATGAGTGATAGATATAAATTGTTATATTATTGCATGGAATGGATGATTATATAAATTGTTATATAAAGCATGTTATAGGTTATTTTCAACGTCATAAAATGAGGTAGACGTTAAAATCTATAATAAAGATAAGTGCATGCTCACTAAGGGTTAAGAACCGAGCACGATCAATTTTAACAGTTAAAAAGGGTCGATGTCTTATAAAATTACGGTTACAAGAAAGCTCACCTGGCACGATCTTGTCTAAGGCTGAAGGTACTTAAGTTGACGGTTTACGGAACACCTACTACTTGGAGATCGGACCAGTACTTGAGCTTAGTTAGCCCAGTTTTATGAGCATGCTTAAGTGATGTAAGATTTAGAAAAATCACCTAGACTTAAGTTATATTTAATTAGCCGGAATATACTTAAGTAATGAGTATACCCAACCATCTAAAATACTTAGTGGGAGGAAAAAGGTGTATAAGATACATCGTTTTCTCTTCACGCTCTCTGTAAAATTCACACAGTGAGATTCATGCTCGGCCTCGTGTCGCCCTGGGAGCGTCCTCCATTCGAAAGGTATTTGCATGAGTCAATAACAAGGTGAATTGAGAAAGTATTTATAGTAAGTGGGAGAAGGAAGTCAACACGTCCTATGGTCTCCACCACTAGGTTGCACCGTGAGATTCCCATGTTCCGCCTGCATGTTGCCCTAGAGCAACTACCCATTCGGAGGGTCGTAACATGGGAGTCGGAACAACGCAAACTCCAGAAATGGATAGGATTTCTTAGGTCCATTCCTAACTTTGGCTTTTTCATTCGATCGCGTTGTTGGGACCGATTTCTGAGGTCTGAAATTGGTGGGTCACACTTGCGAAGAATTACTAAGAGTTAGTATATTCTTGACCAAAATAGCGATAACTAAAACACTATAGGAACAAGAGTTATTCTGGAATTAGTGTTTAAGTCAAGAATGTCTTGGTTTAGTGAATGAGTGATTGACTGCCCCTCGGTAGCAGTTGCTCTAACTCACTAAAGTATCGTTGCAAATTAATAATGATTTGGGTACATTATTACATTTGCTAAAACTGATTGGATTAAACAGGATTAAGTCAAATCACTAATAGAATTTTCTTTATATCACAGCATGACAAACTCAATAGTACAATTACTCGCTTCTGAGAAATTAAACGGCGACAACTACACAACTTGGAAATCAAACCTAAACACAATACTGGTCATTGATGATTTAAAGTTTGTTTTAACTGAGGAGTGTCCTCCAAACCCAAACTCAAATGAAAACCGAACAGCTCGGGATGCATATGACAGATGGATAAAGGCAAATGACAAAGCCCGAGTGTACATTCTAGCCAGCATATCTGATGTTTTGGCTAAGAAACACGATGTTATGGGTACTGCTAAAGAGATTATGGAATCTCTAAAAGGGATGTTTGGACAACCGTCCTTCTCCCTTAGACATGAAGCCATAAAATACATTTACAACTGCCGTATGAAAGAAGGGACCTCAGTTAGAGAACATGTCCTGGACATGATGGTCCATTTCAATGTGGCAGAAGAAAATGAAGCTGTCATTGATGAGAAGAGTCAAGTCAGTTTTATCATGATGTCTCTTCCGAAGAGCTTCTTCCAGTTCCGCACCAATGTGGTTATGAACAAAATAGAATATAACTTGACTGCTCTTCTCAATGAGCTACAGACTTATCAGTCCCTCTTAACAAACAAGGGACAAACAGGAGAAGCAAATGTTGCTATCTCCAAGAAATTACTACGAGGATCGTCCTCCAAAAATAAGTCTGGACCTTCAACTTCTAAAAGTGTTTTGATGAAGAAGAAGGAAAAAGGGAAAAATAAGATTCCTACTAACCGCAAGAACAAGGTTCAAAAAGCAGATAAAGGAAAATGTTTCCATTGCAATGAAAACGGGCACTGGAAGAGAAACTGCCCAAAATACCTTGTAGAGAAGAAAGCCGAAAAGACACAACAAGGTAAATATGATTTACTCGTTGTAGAAATGTGTTTAGTAGAGTATGACAACTCAACTTGGATACTAGATTCAGGGGCGACTAATCATATTTGTTCTTTTTACCAGGAAACTAGCTCCTGGAGAATGCTTGCGGACGGCGAGATAACACTCAGGGTTGGAACAGGAGAGGTTGTCTCAGCAAGATCAGTAGGAAATTTAAAGTTGTTTTTTGGAGATAGATTCATTATATTAGATAATGTACTTTTTGTTCCTGGAATGAAAAGAAATCTAATATCCATCTCTTGTTTATTAGAACAGTTGTATAAAGTATCTTTTGAAATCAATGAAGTGTTCATTTGCAAAAGAGGTATTCATATTTGTTCTGCAAAACTAGAAAACAACTTATATATGTTAAAACCGAGCAAAACAAAAGCTATTTTAAATACTGAGATGTTTAAAATAGCTGAAACTCAAAATAAACGACAAAAGATTTCTCCTAATACCTATCTTTGGCACTTAAGACTAGGCCACATTAATCTCAATAGGATTGAGAGATTGGTTAAAAGAGGACTTCTAAATAAGTTAGAATACAATTCTTTACCTCCATGTGAGTCTTGTCTTGAGGGTAAAATGACTAAATGATCATTTTGCGAAAAAGGTTATAGAGCCAAAGAAACCTTAGAACTCGTGCATACAGATCTCTGTGGTCCAATGAATGTCAAAGCACGAGGAGGGTATGAATATTTCATTAGTTTTATTGATGATTATTCAAGGCATGGCTATCTTTACCTAATGCATCACAAGTCCGAAGCTCTTGAAAAATTCAGAGAGTATAAGACTGAGGTTGAGAATCTATTAGGTAAAACTATTAAAACACTTCGATCAGATCGAGGAGGAGAGTACATGGATTTAAGATTTCAGGACTATATGATAGGACATGGAATAAGGTCTCAACTCTCAGCCCCTGGTATGCCTCAACAAAATGGTGTATCAGAAAGGAGAAATAGAACTCTATTAGACATGGTTCGGTCTATGATGAGTTTCGCTCAATTACCCGATCCGTTTTGGGGATATGCAGTGGAGACTGCTACATACATTTTGAACATGGTTCCTACTAAAAGTGTTTCAGAAACACCTTATGAGTTATGGAAAGGGCGTAAAGGTAGTTTACGTCACTTCAGAATTTGGGGATGTCCAGCACATGTGTTGCAAAATCCCAAGAAATTAGAACGTCGTTCAAAATTATGTCTTTTCGTAGGATACCCCAAAGAGACGAAAGGTGGTTTGTTTTATGATCCTCAAGAAAATAGAGTGTTTGTATCAACGAACGCTACATTCTTAGAGAAAGACCACGTAAGAAATCATCAACCTCGTAGCAAACTAGTATTAAGTGAGATTTCTAAAGAAGCTACTGATAAAACAACAAGAGTTGTTGATCAAGCTAGTCCTTCAACTAGAGCTGTTGATGGAGCTGACACTTCTGGTCAATCACATCCTTCTCAAAAGTTGAGAATGCCTCGACGTAGTGGGAGGGTTATAACTCAACCCGATCGTTACTTGGGTTTGATAGAAACTCAAGTCATCATACCTGATGATGGCGTTGAGGATCCATTGTCCTATAAACAGGCAATGAATGATGTAGATAGAGATCAGTGGATTAAAGCCATGAATCTTGAAATGGAGTCAATGTACTTCAATTCAGTCTGGGAACTTGTAGATCAACCAGATGGGGTAAAACCTATTGGTTGCAAATGGATTTATAAGAGGAAACGAGACCAAACCGGTAAGGTACAGACCTTTAAAGCACGACTAGTAGCAAAGGGTTATACCCAAAGAGAGGGGGTGGACTATGAAGAAACCTTCTCACCTGTTGCTATGCTTAAATCAATTAGAATACTCTTGTCTATTGCCACATTTTATGATTATGAAATTTGGCAAATGGATGTTAAGACAGCTTTTCTAAACGGCGATCTTGAAGAGAGTATCTATATGGCTCAACCAAAGGGGTTCATTGAACAGGATCACGAGCAAAGGGTTTGCAAGCTTAAAAGATCCATTTATGGGTTGAAGCAAGCATCTCGATCCTGGAACATAAAGTTTGATACTGCGATCAAATCTTATGGCTTTAAACAGAACGTTGACGAACCTTGTGTTTATAAAAGGATAGTCAACTCTATAGTAGCTTTCCTGGTGTTGTACGTTGACGATATCCTACTCATTGGAAATGATGTGGGAATTCTGACTGACATTAAGCATTGGCTGGCGACACAATTCCAAATGAAAGATTTGGGAGAGGCTCAGTTTGTTCTTGAAATCCAAATTGTTCGGAATCGCAAGAACAAAACACTAGCATTGTCTCAAGCATCGTACATCGACAAAATGCTGATTCGATATAAGATGCAGGACTCCAACAAAGGATTATTACCTTTCAGGCATGGAGTTCATTTGTCGAAGGAACAAAGTCCTAAGACACCTCAAGAAGTTGAGGATATGAAACACATTCCCTATGCATCAGCGGTCGGTAGTCTGATGTATGCCATGCTATGTACCCGACCCGACATATGCTATGCTGTGGGAATTGTCAGCAGATATCAGTCCAATCCGGGACGTGCTCATTGGACTGCCGTTAAGAATATCCTCAAGTATCTTAGGAGAACGAGGGACTATATGCTAATGTACGGTTCTAAGGATCTGATCCTTACAGGGTACACTGACTCAGATTTTCAGACCGATGTAGATTCGAGGAAATCGACATCAGGATCTGTCTTCACTCTGAACGGAGGAGCAATAATATGGAGAAGCATAAAGCAAGGTTGCATTGCTGATTCCACCATGGAGGCTGAGTATGTTGCTACTTGTGAAGCAGCGAAAGAATCTGTATGGCTTAGGAAGTTCTTAACTGATTTGGAAGTCGTTCCAAATATGCATCTTCCCGTCACTCTTTATTGTGATAACAGTGGAGCAGTTGCAAATTCAAAAGAACCAAGAAGCCATAAGCGAGGAAAACATATTGAGCGCAAATATCATCTCATAAGGGAGATTGTGCAACGAGGAGATGTGATCGTCACACAGATAGCTTCAGAACACAACATTGCTGATCCATTTACAAAGCCCCTCACGGCTAAAGTGTTTGAAGGGCACCTAGTGAGTCTAGGACTACGAGTTATGTAATCTAGGGCAAGTGGGAGAAAAGGCATGAGTATGTGATGCCCAAGTTTATTATATTTCTCTCTACTCAACGTTATAAAACCCCACTAGAGTTTTAGTCCAAGTGGGAGTTTGTTGGGTTTTATGTCCTAAAACTCATAGTTTGTAAACAAAGATATATTCTATTTTCAATAAAGTTATTATTGATGTTTATTCAGTAAAAAATTGTTATTGAATAAAGTGAACTTTACGATCATTAATCTAAATCCAATAAACTAAGAACACTCTGGCTATAGTATGATTACTTGAACTATATGTAGAGAAATAAGAGTGGATCAAGTTCAAGTATATAGTCAAAATGATCTATAGTATAAGGATAAGGCTGAGTACCTTATTCTGGGGACACTATGGATGCGGCCCACTTTTGTATATGATATAAACAATGTGATCACTAAATTGTACATGTGGAGACATGTGAGTGGGGGCGTCCTATGCAATGAGTATTGCATAAGATCGGACCATGAAGAAAACCACTCTCACTTTATAAAGTCGTTTACTGTTGAGACTGATTTTCTTTTCATTCGATAACCTAGGTAACTCGGTTTTAATCCTGAGCTAACCATGAACTCCTGTTTATTCGGAATTATCTTTAGATTTGCATGGGTGAGAGTGGCTCTAGTTCGCCGACTCAACAGGCCTCCCATTTCAGGGGTAAGACTGGGTGAATGGCTGGGGACGTGGGGTGCAAGACGGAATTCACTCCTACCCACTTTTAGGGATAGAAGAAAGGTAGTTCCCTTAAGCACTGACTCCAGGTCTTGAACAAGGGGCCCCACCCTCTCATTGGCCTGAGAGGGATTCGGTTTACTGGTTGGACCACAAACCAATTGTTCATTAGAGGATCAGTGAGACATAAGGAACAAGAAGTAACTTCAGGGGTAAAACGGTAAATTAACCCAGCTCTAGTTACGAACAACTTGTGAAGGATCGACTTACTAATCATGGTTATATCAGATGGATAGAAATATATCTATAGTGAGGGGAGTGCAACTACTAGGCTATAGTGGAGTGTCCTAGTAGTTAACGAATGTTGGTTAGCCAGGTTAATGAGTTTAATCGGTTAATCTTGGATCGTTGGAGCCCATGATTTATAGGTCCATTAGGTCCCTCTGCTAGCTCATATCGGACTAAACCATAGAACAGTGTGACGAGTGAGTTCGAAGTGTTCGAATTCAAATTAGGGAATATGCGTTACATATATACGATATATTTAACCGCAATTTTGTTTTATTTACGAATTAAACGAAAAGAGAGAATCTGAGATATTTAAATAAGATTTAAATATCTTAATCAATTATGTGTCGGAATTGATTGGGATTGGCATTTGAATTAATATTAAATAGTTTAATTAATCATTTAATGTTATCTTACTTTGAAATTCATTATTCAAATTAATTGTTGAATTAAAATGAAGAAAGTCAAAATGTTGACTTTCATCTAATGGAAAAATCCATGTTAGTGGAATTTTGAGGTGTCAAAATTTGGTTAACTCAAACATGCATGCTTGCCACATAATCCCAAACATTTGAGTGGAATTTTAAGTGTCAAAATTTGGTGATCTCAAGTTTGCATGAACATGCAAACTTGACTCTTTAAATAGAGTGATCATGATACTTGGAAGGGATTCTTCTTCATCCTGATGAAAAAAACCTTGAGAAAAACCTCTCACAAACACTCTCTTTCACATATACAAAATCCCTCCCAAGTTTAGTCATTCAACGGATTCCACAATCCCGTTCTAAGGCCGAAGGATAGTGGAGAAGACACTAGTGGTGGTTCGAAACCGGTTCGTGAGGCAAAAGGAGTTTGAACTACAAAAGGTTAGTATTTAAACTCATTAAGTTTTAATACTTATGAACATGCTAGTTATTTACAATAATTGATGTTCTAAAAGTGCCTAAGATCCAAATTGCTTCCGCATGTGTTATATTAACACCAACACACATGACACAGGTTCAATTCGACTCAAGGTCTGGCGCTAATAGAAGTAGCTGACTCTCCTAGTAGCGAAGGAAAAGGAAAAGGGAAAGGGCTTTTTTCGTCGTAATAGTGGGCGGGTTAAGTGAGATCTATGCCGGCCGAAGGAATCAAATTCTGGTCACAGCAGAGGGGCATAGCGGCGCCCTCGCCTGGCCCCATTCCCGGACCTAGTAGCAGACGGGCAGGCCGGGCCTGAATTCAGACCAGACTCTTCTTTGTTTAAGCTGCTCCCATGCACGCAGACCGGAAGATCTTGTCCTGGACTGGACAAGTACGTAGAGATACTCGTGTGACCGGGGAGGGAGTCTCAATCGATCAGGATTCCTTATCACGCCACGCACGGAGATCTTTCCATTGTCAGAGGGCTCTTGAACAGACTCTTAAAGGTTGGATTACTACCTGCCTCTATAGAAGAGGTTGACTTTGTACCGCCCGGAGGTCATATGGATCGGAACCCGGAGCGATAAGAACGAAAGAAAGCCCTACCCACTGCTACACCTACTGGTCAAAAGGCATAGATTGATTCTATGCTACTTCAAGCCTTTGGTACTTCGGAAGGCTCGATATATCCTTTTTCAAAAACTAAAGGTTTGGAACCCTTCCTCTATTATTTCTGCATTTCATTCTTTATTCGCCTCAAACAAAATGAGAAAAAAGGAGAGAGAGGCCTATTGATTTGAAGTCATTACGAAAGGGTCGGTCAATAGCATAACTCTTTCTTTCCTGGGTCTCCTTGAGAAGGAAGGGTAAAGGCCTTCGCATTCCTAATAGGGGGCCGGACGGCTTTGTTTGCCCCAGCTTGGCGAATCGCATCCCCGCGCAACAAATGTAGCTTTTGCATGGAAAAAGTTAACTTTCTTGGGTTTGTAGTTTCATCTAATGGTGTTGAGGTTGATGAGGAGAAAGTGAAGGCTATAAAAGAGTGGCCTACACCTAAAAATGTAAGTGAGGTAAGAAGTTTTCATGGTATTGCAAGTTTCTACCATAGGTTCATTAAGAATTTTAGTACAATTGCTTCACCCTTGAATGAACTTGTTAAGAAAAATGTATCCTTTATATGGGAAAAAGATTAAGAACTTGCTTTTAATACTTTGAAAGAAAAATTGAGTTCTGCTCCTTTACTTGCATTACCTAATTTTGAGTCTACTTTTGAAATTGAATGTGATGCTAGTGGAGTAAGGATAGGTGTTGTATTAATGCAAAATCAAAGAACTTTAATGTTCTTTAATGAGAAGTTGACTGGTGCATCTTTGAGGTATCCAACTTATGACAAAGAGCTTTATGCTTTGGTTCGTGCATTGCAAACCTGGCAACATTATCTTTGGCCTAAGGAGTTCATTATTCATACGGATCATGAGAGTTTAAAGCATTTGAGAGTACAAAATAAACTCAACAGACGACATGCTAAGTGGTTATAATTTATTGAAACATTCCCTTATGTCATAAGATATAAACAAGGTAAGGAGAACATTGTTGCAGATGCTTTATCACGAAGGTATGTCCTCCTCAATACTTTGAATGCTAGGTTGTTGGGTTTTGAACACATAAAGGATTTGTATCAACATGACATGTTCTTTGCTCCTTTTGTTGAATCTTGTGAAAAAGGACTCATTGTGGATAATTACTTGTTGTTAGATGGATTTTTGTTCCGAAAAGGCAAACTTTGCATACCATCTTGTTCCATACGTGAGCTACTTGTGAGGGAAGCTCATGGAGGTGGTTTAATGGCACACCATGGAGTTTCTAAAACTTATGATATGCTCTCTGAACATTTTTTTTTGGCCTAAAATGAGACATGATGTTCATAAAGTTTGTGCTCGTTGCATAGCATGTAAACAAGCTAAGTCTAGGCTTCAACCACATGGTTTATACTCCCCATTACCAGTTCCTAATGGTCCTTGGATTGATATATCAATGGATTTTGTTTTAGGTTTACCTAGGACTAGGAAAGGTTATGATAGCATCTTTGTTGTGGTTGATCGATTTAGTAAAATGCCTCATTTTATTCCTTGTCACAAAACTGATGATGCAAAACATATTGCAGACCTGTTCTTTAGGGAAGTTGTACGATTGCATGGCATTCCTAAAAGCATCGTTAGTGATCGTGATGTCAAATTTTTAAGCCACTTTTGGCATGTTTTATGGGGTAAGTTAGGAACTAAGCTCGTATATTCAACTACTTGTCATCCTCAAACGGATGGACAAACTGAAGTTGTTAATTGAACCATGACTACTATGCTTAGGGCTATTATTGATAAGAATCTTAAGACTTGGGAGGATTGTTTGCCATTTATAGAATTTGCATATAATAGGGTTGTTCATAGCACTACTAAATGCACACCTTTTGAAATTGTTTATGGCTTTAATCTTTTAACCCCCATTGACTTGTTACCTATACCGTCAAAAGAATTTGTGAATTTTGATGCAAATGCCAAGGTTGAGTTTGTTCATAAACTGCACAAGCAAGTAAAAGAACAAATTGAGAAACAAAATTCCAAGGTTGCCACCCGAATTAATAAAGGACGTAAGATTGTCATCTTCAAGCCAGGAGATTGGGTTTGGGTGCATTTCCGAAAAGAAAGATTTCCTACTCAAAGAAAATCTATGCTTTTACCACGAGGAGATGGACCTTTTCAAGTTCTTGAGCGCATCAACGACAATGCTTATAAAATTGATCTACTAGGTAAGTACGGTGTTAGTGCAACTTTTAATGTTGTTAATTTGAGTCCTTTTGATGTAGGTGATGGCTTGAATTCGAGGACGAATCCTTCTCAAGAGGGGGAGAACGATATGAACCACGACCAAGGAATTTCCATACCTCAAGGTCCAATTACAAGGACGAGAGCCAAGAAGCTACAACAAACCTTATACAGTTATATTCAAGCTATAATGAGCTCATCAAAGGAAATTCTAGAAGACGTTGGAGACCTCCCTTATATGCTATGCAAAGTTGAGCTTCAAGACAGAGATGAATTAAATGCACTTTAAGTTGCATTTAATGAACTCCGCTGAAATTATCAAATAGTCTAAGGATGACTAATAAGCACATTTTATTATTTGCATTATTTAATTATAGTTTAACTATTTGTTGTCATATTTAAGCTAGTTTTAAATTTCTAGTCTTGATAAGTTCCTTTCCCCATCACTTGGATAGTTGTTGAATTGTTGCCAAGAGAAACCGTAGTATGAAAATTAGCATCCAGAGTTTAGAAGAATTCCTTACGGTGTCATATGGTTGCTGCATCCAGAGTCTACGACCCATACACCTTGATCTGCAACCTTCATAGCATGGAATGACATTAACAATCTTTCTTCTTCCCTTCTCTCCACAAAATTGGATTGATCTCTTTTCTCCTTTTGGAGCCAGCCTGGTATAGCATTCATTTTTGTAATGTCCAAGGCGTCCACATCTGTAGCATTCCACCTTAGACTTGTCAAAGTCTCTCTTGCCTTTGTTGTCATAATCGTCTCTGACTAGATCTGCTGACCTGCCAACATCTCCACTTCTTTCTCGACTGCCTCTCCCACGACCTCTGCCTCCTCTTCTTTGCCCTCTACCTCTAGAGCTTGAAGTTTCACCTGGTGTGGATATCGGCTGTCATCTCCTCTATTGCACTTGTACGATTGAGCCTAAGCTCATGTACTAACAGGGAGCTTTGGAGTTCATCTATTTGCATCTCTTCGACATTGTTTGCTTCTTCGATAGAACATACAATGTAATCTCACTTTGGAGTTAGATAGAGCTAAATCTTTTCTACGACCGCAACATCCGTGATTGAATCACCATGCATCCTCATTTGACTTGCAAAACTCATAACCTTGTCAATATAATCATTCACCATTTCTCCCTTTTGCATTTGGAGAATTTCAAAGTCTCTTCTAACCGCTTGCTTGATACTTCCTCCTCATAGAATCCCAAATTTCCTTGGATGTCTTCTTCTTTAGCATTGTTTCCAAGATAGTCCTATCACATGGACTGAAATAAATAGTTCTTGACCTTCAGGTCCTTCAACTTCGATGCTGCCAACCGTTGCTGATAAGATAAGGAATCAATACAAGGGGAATAAGATTCGGATTACCTTGTTGATCGAATATCTCAAGGCTCAACACTTGTTTGAGATTCGAATCACTCCACAAGCAAGATCGATCATGTCTAGCTTGAATGATTCTTGTTGATCAAATATCTCAACGCAAGAACACTTGATTGAGATTCGAATCACTCCACAAGCAAGATTGATCATGTCGAGCTTGAATGATTCTACATGCAATCTAAACTACATAGAATTGCAAAGAAACTTAGCCATTGGCTAAAGAAAAGCACAAATACTTCTTTCTATATTTTCCAAGTCTCCCTTACAAACACAACATACATGGCTTTATATAGCCTCAAAATGAAACTATTAAACGCATTCCAAAAGTTGTAACATTCATACTTAATGGCCATAATTAGCCATTATGTAAATGTAACCTAAAGTAAATAAAATGTCTTAAAATACAATAACTCTAAATTACTCTAAATTGTAACCCACCCAAAATTTATAACCATCAAACATCATTCCTCTTCAATGTGACATGAATTGCAACCTCTTTTGACAATTTTGACAACATTTTCTTCACATCTTCATTGAAGTATATTGTATGAATGATGTCTCTTGGTTCATATCAGTTGCTGTTGACCAGCTGAGAGTACCTCGCCTTCATTTGGCTCTAAATAACCCGTCTCCACCATATCAAAAAACTCCTTTGATCTGATCATAGTGACCATCGAACGGCAGGCTGAACGTAGCTCTCAATTTGTCTTTCTGCTCCCATTCTTGCTGCTGCAAGATTGCTCTGATACCTGTTGTTGGTGACAAGAAATTTTGTATCATTCTTTGAGAGGAAAGAACTGACTTTGAAAAAACTATGAAAGAAAGAATGCTTGTTTGATTTGAAACCGCAACACCAACTAGAACCACCCATTTCATTACCTTTCATTCTTAAGCCATCCCGCCAGCTTCTTCAAGTCATTCAGATTTGGGACCTGCACTTAGTGGTTTTCCCTGAAACTCGTCTATGTCCTTGTGTGTGTGATCAGCCGGCTCAAGTTGACCAGAGCCTATAGTATTAGTATTTAGTAGAGTCGTGCAGTGACGGTAATCAAATAATTGATTGTTATAAATAGGGCTAGTAAGTTCAAGTTGAAAGTTATTGTGGTTGGTAATTGCTATCCTTTGGACCGGAAAAGCAAGTTCCACGTTTTCGAGTGGGGCTCATGCTTCCACTTCTAATTCATATACTCTTTATTTCGGCCATTTAAATCAAACTAACTCTCAACTGTTCTAACTTACCGTTTAGGAGGAGCAAAAATGAGTTAGAATGCCGGAGATAGACGAGGGCCAACATATTGAAAGCTTTTTTAGAGTTGATAGATAAATCAAATAACGGGACAAAAAGATCTTTGTTTGACTTTTCCGGGTTATGTTATTAGGTAACAAGCCAACAAGCAGAGGTTGAGAAAGATTAGTCTCAGTCACCCCCTTGTGCCCTAGCCTCACCTTGTGCCGTCGAGTTCTTTCGATCCAATGGCGCTACAAAGGCCGAATAGTATGATTCACGCATCCAATCTCATTTCTCTTTTCACATCAATCAAAGCCTTCCTTCTCATCCCTTATCATCTTGGTTATTTCATTGAGGTTTTTAGCTCTTTTAGTTTCAGTGTACCCGTCTGATAAGATAAGACCAGTAAACGTTCGCTCGTTTATAGATATATAAGTTTAAGCATATCAGGTTCAAGTCAAGTTTGGAAACAAAGGTTTAACACCCCTCATCCTCTGGTAGAGCAGAAGTCCGATAGCCAGTTAAGCAAGTCAGTAAAAAGCCTGGCCTGGTTGGATGTCATTTTTCTCTTTCAAAGCGTAAGTAGAAAGAAAGAAAGCAAATGTCCCAGTTGAAGACAGTGCGTGCAGACTTTCTATCATCAAAACCTCTTAGTCAATTATGGCTTTTCCCGAGATTCAAAATCAAGAGAAATCCTCTTTTTGAAAAGAAAAGAATGATGATATATATAAATAAGTAAGCTGAAGCTGACCTCCAAAGCAATTGTGATAAGATAAGGAATCAATACAAGGGGAATAAGATTCGGATTATCTTGTTGATCGAATATCTCAAGGCAAGAACATTATTTGAGATTCGAATCACTCCACAAGCAAGATCGATCATGTCTAGCTTGAATGATTCTTGTTGATCAAATATCTCAAGGCAAGAACACTTGCTTGAGATTCGAATCACTCCACAAGCAAGATTGATCATGTCGAGCTTGAATGATTCTACATGCAATCTAAACTACATAGAATTGCAAAGAAACTTAGCCATCGGCTAAAGAAAAGCGCAAATGCTTCTTTACTATATTTTCCAAGTCTACTTACAAATACAACATACATCGCTTTATATAGCCTCAAAATGAAACTATCAAAGACATTCCAAGAGTTGTAACCTTCGTACATAATTTCCATAATTAACGATTATGTAATTGTAACCTAAATTAAATTAAAAGTCTTAAAATACAATAATGAAATACAATAACTATAAATTTTAACCCACCTAAAATTTATAACAATCAAACTTCATTCATCTTCAATGTGGCATGAATTGCTTGATAATTTTGACAACATTTTCTTCACATCTTCAATGAAGTATATTGTATGATTGATGTCTCTTGGTTCATATCAAATTGAGCCTGTGCAGGCTTCTTTCTTGCTTACACGGAATCGTCAGTCTTGCTGCCATGCCAATTTGCAAGCGTTAAGGCAAGGAAAAACCATCAAACTCCGATGACCAGAATGACGATTACCGGGATCCGTCAGGCTATTGGGCTTGGCATGTCCTTTCCATTCCAATATATCTTGACATGGGGTACCAAAAAACCCTAGCTCCTGTAACAGGGCCACTATAGGGTCATTATTCTTCCTTGTCCTTTCTTTCCGCTTTCCTTTCTAAAGTTGTTGAGTAATAAGCTAGCTGCTGCAAGAATTGGTTGTTTGCAAGGGGTGTCAAGGTCTTTACTATAACTATATAACGATGGTGGGATTTAGTCAGGCAAGCATCAGTCTCTTGGTTGATGAGTCGTAGCATGTGGCAAGGCTGTTAAAGTTAGTGAAATTCCATTATTCATTATTAATGCGGATAATAAGGGAGTGCTCCGTCAACGTTCAAATTGTCATGATTGCGAATGAGTTGCCGCCTTGTATCCCGGGTGGCCCTTTCCAGGATTTCCTCAAGTCAGCTTCCCTTCCTGAGCTCGAGGAGGAGCGTATTATTTCGACATTTTGAGGCTCCATAGACGGAGAAGTGATAACGAACTGTAAAATCCTCTTCCCTTCTAACCAGGAAATCTCAAAAAAGGGGCGGGGGGACACCAATGTCTACTATTTGAGGAGCTTAGAGGACAAGCGTTGGCTAAATACCAAAAACTCAGTATCACAATGGATAGGGAAATCGGCATCATTTCCCAATGGGAACTCAGAAGAGTAGGCACACAAAAAATCTTCTCTTTTTTCGCGGGTAGATGAGGACTCCCTTCTAGCTCGTTTTGAAGACAGATAAGTCTGGACCTCTCTTTCTTGAATTACGCGACCCTCTTGCGAAATGTAAGAGGCCTCTCTCTTGGCATTGGCATTTGCTTTCTTTCATGAGGGCCATAGCTTCGTCAACTTTGGTTGGCTTCAAGAAAAGAAGCGGTTCTCCCCATGTTCTGGATTATTTCTCTAGGACAGCCAGTGCTGATGACAAAGTCCGCAGAGTCAAAAGTTCTTGGAAGTGAGGCTTTATTAAAGGGCTTTGGTGGGTGAGGCTTTTTAGAGTGCAGTCTATGATTATGATGTGTTATTCAGTCTCAATGAAATTTGCCAAAAGGAGTCCAATTCGAGCCATCTTTTGCTGGATGGATTTGGCACCGAGGATCTTCAAAAAGTGGGAATTTATACTGGGCAGGACGGAAGGGAAGTGAAAGAGAAAATCGAACATCTTTACGATTGCCTCCTTTAATAAATCTTAATAAAGCCCAAAGGGTCGTGAAAGAATAGAATAGAATAGAATAGAATAGAATAGGCTGTTAGGGAGATGGAAGCAAGTCAAGGAATGAATAGTTGTATCCGTATTAATGAATTAACTAACTGCGACAATAAAGCCACTTTTTAGACTCCTTGCATCGGGTAACAAGAGTAGAGTCATAGAAGAGGGCCCTATCAAGGGTAGCCGCTTACTGGAGGTTACGAGACGGCAAAGGAAAAAGGAAGCAGTAAAAGCGTAGAAACTAGAACGAAATAGGCAAAGAATCAAGTTTGCCCCCCGTCGAGTTAATGGGGCTGAATCCCGAACCTTACACAAGAAACTAGATTGAGAAAAAGACATTTCTTTCAGTTGAAAAAAGAGTTAGTCGGATAAGATTTAGAAGTAGACGAAAGAAAAGGACTATTATAGTATGAAGCCACTTCCTTTCCGTTACTGTAAGGTTCCGTTCCCCTGTTCATGAATCAGGCTAGTTCCCTAATCGAGTTATTTGATTGAGGAAAGCCCGTCTTTAGAGTCAGTATGAGCCTCTATCTATCTGTTCATCTCTTTTACAGAGTCAAGCTAGTCCTTTCCTTCCCTTCCTTCTAGGAGTCATCATTCCCCATTCCTTAAAACTGAAAATGAGTGTCGGCTTGCACTTGTAAAAGTAGGGTAGGCTAAAAGTTGAATGCCCCAACTGTTCAGGTGATGAGTATAACCTTTTTCTAGAAAAGGCTTGAGTCCTTGTAGTCAATGTTCCGCTTGACCAACCAAAACTCATCCCCCCGGAATTTGACTTTTCATTTTCTGCAAGAAAGAATCCACTTTGACCTCTTATCTTGACTGCTACTATCGGCAATTGCCCCGATTAGATTTGTCGATGTTACCAATCCTCTCTCTACCCTATAATGAATTTACCATGGTTTCTGGTTGTACCTCAACCGCCCCTCTTCTTTCCTTTCCAGTCGAGCTTCTTCGCCCTCTCACCTCGTAACCTCGGTTTCCCAATTTCATTGCCTTAACCTCGTAAACTCGGTTTCATGTCTTCGACCCTCTCCTCCCTTTTCTTTTCTCGTCTCGCTTCTTCGCCCCTTGACATCCCCTCACAAGATAAAAGAGGTTGAACTTGATAGAAAGGATTAGATAGAAAGGCTAAAAAGAGAGTTATGAAAATAGCCTGTAAACTAGCAAGGGAACACCTGAGATGCCCGGTTAGAGACCTAAAATGCCTGTAGTGTAGTAGGAATGGCGAAGTCAAACTGGATAAACTGAGCGTCTCACTCAAACTAGAAGGGCAAGCCAGATAATAATAGCATATCCTGATCCCGAGCTCCACTCTCTTGTCTATCCATGTTCTATATTCTATCCCTAAAGACCGCTTGCTAGAAGAACAAAAGGTGGCCCTCAAAATCGCAAGAGAAGAATCTACACACCTAGATGGGATCCTCGTACCGGAGTGTGACATCAGCTTACATTAGTCTTTCTTCCTTAGGCTCCAATTGAAGATGAATCGTTGTCGAGAGTCAAAATCTCTCTTTCTTATTTAGTATCTACTCCGGCCTCTTGCAGTTCAAAAATCAGAGGTAAGCCAGAGGAATCCCCTTTTCGAAGAGACTGAATGTCAGAACAAACAAGAGAAGGAGAATGCAGAGAGAGTGAAGAGAAACGAAGATCCTTTACAGTGAATAAATAGGGACAAGTGATTGACTGAAGGAGAATGAATTCATGAATGAATAAGGAAAGAGTATTTCTCTTTTATAGTTAAAGAAGGTGAAGGAGAAAGATCAGTTAAAGAATGAAGAGAGAGTTTCGGAGAAGAGAAAGAGAAAGAAGGAATCTTTCGTCTTTCCTTACAGTTAAGTTGAATTGATTCTTCGATAGGATTGACTTCTTAATTACCTTTACTGGATTTGATCCCTAAAAATAAGGGAAGGGTAGACTTTGATCCCTAAAAATAGGGTAAAGATACACTTTTCTCCCTCAAAATAGACAGAGGATAGACTTTTAGCCCTCAAAATAGGGTAAAGATACACTTTTCTCCCTCAAAATACGGGGGGGGGGGGGGGGATAGAATTTCTTTTCTTTCAGCTGCTTTCATTAGGGAAAAAGGTCTTACAAACTTTTACAATTATATGTGGATAAAATTTATTTGATTAAAGCTTCAGCTGTTAGGGAAAATGCTCTTTTAAGGTTTGACAGTTATATGGGGATAGAATTTGAGAATTCTTGGTCCTTAAGAGTTCCAGAAGTAGGATCAGAGACCGGCCGCTTCGCTCATTCACCGATATGACCTTGCCTGACCCTATTTACCTTATTCATTCAATCCTTCAAACACAGTAAACAAAGCCAAAAGCAAGACAAGATTCATGAGACTTAACTCCTCTCCGTCTTAGCTTAGCCGAGCTAGCTTTCTTTTATTCCTTGATTTCACTCTTTGACGATATTCCCTTATTGTTCCTTATTCTTGAAGGAACTGTAAACAAAGACTCAAGATTCATTCTCCTTTAAAGACTATTTATTAATTAATTCTATCCTCTCCCTATTTTTTAGGATCAAATCCCTATTTTTGAGTGTAAAGGTAATGTTGTATTAAGTCAATCCTCTCCCTTACGGTCTCGCACTTCGTCCGTCAACATTCTTGATCTTCTCCTTCTTTCACTCGGTAAACTCATTAGCTACTTCACCTTAGCAGCTTTTCAATCCTCAACTCTCAATTCAACCTCAAACCGTCACCTATTTATTCTTGAACTGCTCTTTCTCCTTCCCCTTATACGATATTACCTGACCTATACCTATTTCCTATTTCTTCTCTTTCTCCTTAATGTGAGTTGACTCCTACACCTATGGATTCTTTCACTCAGTAAATAGGTGTTTTGTTTGCATCTTCTCTTTTGTCCTTTACTTTACGGTCTCGCAGCTTCTCTCTCTCTTCGCTTTTGTTCAATTATAAATAAATAACTATTTTGATGGAGATTTGTAGCATCATTCAAGTAAATACAGATTGAGATCGTAGAAACATGAGCTTGTGATATAGCTACACCTAATTCCAAATCGGTTAATGCAAGAACTATAAATAAAGGACCAGGATCCCCTATGAAATAGAAAAGAATATTCATACATAGCATAGTCCAAGCGGACCCACTTAAAATCTTTACTGAACTATGACCGGCCATCATATTAGCAAATAACCGTATTCCTGAGCTTAATGCGCGATAACAATGAGGGATTAGCTCAAGGAGTACTAAAAAAGGTGCTAATGGCAGTGGGACTCCAGCGGGTAATGAGAAACTTAAAAAATGAAGCCCATTTCTTTGAAATCCCACTATAGTAATACCAATAAAAAGAGAAAATGAGAGACCCAAAGTAATGAGAAAATGACTTGTAACTGTGAAGCTATAAGATATCATACCTTGGGGATTACGAAATAACGAAAAAGTCAAAGTGACCGAGATGCGAAGTAAAAACTTTTGTTTCACATTTCCGGATCCGGAAAGACCGCCTATTTGTTCGTTTACCAGGTTCGACACGAAATCATAAATAAGCTCTACCAAGGATTGCCAAGCATTTGGTACTGAGTTTCCTCCTCCGTTTTTAGTAACAAAATAAACCAGAAGTAGGACCAAACTGAGAGTTAGCAGCATAAAGAAAGAGGGATTTGTGAATGAGAAATAAAAGTTTCCTATATTCATAGGAATCAATGGGAGAATGGCAAATTGCTCAAGTGGGCTGTTTGGCGTAATCGTAAGAAACACTTTTCATTTCATCCCTGTAGTTCCGCTTCTTGCTCGCAAAATGAAGAAAGACTTGTCGGAAATCGCCGGTTGGGTTGGTCCAACCAAGAAAGGCATGGGATGGGAGAGGCAAGCTAAGTGAAATCAAATAAGATACTAGTGCTACTATAGAATCTTATGAAGAAAGCACGACACACTTTTATCTCCTCGGTCTACAAGGGGAACAGCTTAGCTTACAGCACAGTGTGTTCACCACCACACCGGCTGGCTGGCGCATTGGCCTTACCGTAATAGAGCTGAGAAGTATGACCCTTCGATTAGAACGCCCCATATCTCGTGACACCCGGAGTGTGGCATTTCCTTTTAGTTAGTCCATCTAACTTCTTCTAACCCCAAAATGCATTCTTTATCAATCAAGTCCCATTCAAATCTTTGAGTGCATTGCCTGTGAAGAAGAGAAGGGCTTTGTATAGACACCCTTGAACCATGTTCGTCGCCCTAGGCTCACCATTATTTCATTTCATTCCATTTATGGGTTTGAGCTCCAAAGAACATATACATGGTCGGCTTACGTACGTCTCATTGACCAAACGATAAGGTATACCCCGCTTCCTCCCCTCTTTCTATAGAGGAGAGATAAAGAAAAAAGAAGAGATATAGTGATCGTGCCGTAAGACCTTTTTCATTTCTACTTGAGGTTCGTGATTTTCCTCGGTATTTTTGACATTACATAAGGTATGATATGAACCAAGAGACATCATTCATACAATATACTTCAATGAAGATGTGAAGAAAATGTTGTCAAAATTATCAAAAGAGATTGCAATTCATGTCACATTGAAGAGGAATGAAGTTTGATGGTTATAAATTTTGGGTGGGTTACAATTTAGAGTAATTTAGAGTTATTGTATTTTAAGACATTTTATTTACTTTAGGTTACATTTACATAATGGCTAATTATGGCCATTAAGTATGAATGTTACAACTTTTGGAAAAGGTTCGTGATTTTCCTCGGTTTTTTTGACATTACATAAGGTATGATATGAACCAAGAGACATCATTCATACAATATACTTCAATGAAGATGTGAAGAAAATGTTGTCAAAATTATCAAAAGAGGTTGCAATTCATGTCACATTGAAGAGGAATGAAGTTTGATGGTTATAAATTTTGGGTGGGTTACAATTTAGAGTAATTTAGAGTTATTGTACTCCTTGATCTTTAGTGCGGATTAAGCCCAACAGATTTCATTTTTCAAAGTCTCAACGTCCTTGTTGAGAGTCGCTCTGTGAGACGTCCAGTAGTCTCTTTGTCTTCGAATCGTCAGTTTCAGCCCCAGCTTGCCTCGCTGATAAGATAAGGAATCAATACAAGGGGAATAAGATTCGGATTACCTTGTTGATCGAATATCTCAAGGCAAGAACATTATTTGAGATTCGAATCACTCCACAAGCAAGATCGATCATGTCTAGCTTGAATGATTCTTGTTGATCAAATATCTCAACGCAAGAACACTTGTTTGAGATTCAAATCACTCCACAAGTAAGATTGATCATGTCGAGCTTGAATGATTCTACATGCAACCTAAACTACATAGAATTGCAAAGAAACTTAGCCATTGGCTAAAGAAAAGCACAAATGCTTCTTTTACTATATTTTCCAAGTCTACTTACAAATACAACATACATGACTTTATATAGCCTCAAAATGAAACTACTAAAGACATTCCAAAGTTGTAACATTCATACTTAATGGTCATAATTAACCATTATGTAATTGTAACCTAAAGTAAATTAAAAGTCTTAAAATACAATAATGAAATACAATAACTCTAAATTGTAACCCACCCAAAATTTATAACAATCAAACTTCATTCCTCTTCAATGTGGCATGAATTGCTTGATAATTTTGACAACATTTTCTTCACATCTTCATTGAAGTATATTGTATGATTGATGTCTCTTGGTTCATATCATTGTCCACTTCTTCAAGAGGATTCGTCCTCGAATCTATTTGTGAAACTTTACTGCAAAAAAATAAGATATGGAAATACAAACGACCTCACAACAATCTCTCACCTGTATACACTCAAGGATTTTTTTAGGCCACTCTGTTTGCACTCATTCACACAAATGAAGCTCTCAATCTCACCTCTAAAAATTTTGAATAGAGCAAAGATTGAATTTTGAACTCTGGGTCGATTAAAATCTAAAAAGATAAAAGTAAATAAAAATCAAATTGAAAAAAGATGCAAAGGAAACATATATCCGATCTTGAGTCTGAAGCTCTGATACCAAATAATAAGATAAGGAATCACTACAAGGGGAATAAGATTCGGATTACCTTGTTGATCGAATATCTCAAGGCAAGAACATTGTTTGAGATTCGAATCACTCCAGAAGCAAGATCGATCATGTCTAGCTTCAATGATTCTTGTTGATCAAATATCTCAAGGCAAGAACACTTGCTTGAGATTCGAATCACTCCAAAAAAACAAATTGGGATGTGAGACAAGCTATGTTATAGAGCTAAGTGCAATTCAATGTGAATAGACAACACACTCAATACATAAACAAGGGTATTGAAGGAGCAATCCGAATAACGACAAAGAAACGAATTAAAGAAAGAAAATGATTAAGGACTAATTTAGACGTAGTAACATATGAGAGTTACATACAATAATCAAGAGGAAAAAAGAAAGACATTTAACATCAATATGCTTTCTTTCTTTCAATGTTTTTTTTTTTTCCTTTCTTTCTTATGGGCAAAATCTAATCAATTTACCAACAAGAAAATTGATTTAGAAGATCTTAAAGAAGAATAAAGTGTTGATAAGATCCAGATCTAACACTTTAAAGAACATAAAAAAAAATATATTTTTTTTTTGTTATATATTTTTGTGATAGAATATGAACATTCTACACAAACTGAGAAAAAAAATAATAATAAGAGAATTAAAAGAGATAAGCGCAATGAAACATATATCCGATCTTGAGCCTGAAGATCTGATACCAAAATGATATGGAAATCAACCCAAGGGAAAGTATGGAACGGATTACCTTGATGATCAAGATCAAGAGTAAAGAAAACTCGTTTCTAAACTCGTGATTCGAATCACTCCACAAGAGGTTTGATCAATACCACTTGAATGACTCTACATGCAAGTTCTAAACACAAGAATTTGCAAAGAAAGTTTAGCTCTCAACAAAGCTAAAATAGAAATTCTATTCTTAATTCCAAAATTCTGATGTCTAATCAAAGAAAAGAAGGCTTTATATAGCCTTTACAAACCTTAACCTATGTGATACATAACTCCAAAATTAAATGGGCTAGTAAATGAGAAATACCCATAACCTTCATATTAAAATGGCTAGTTAATGGTGGAATATAGTAACCTATGTGGGTTACAATATAACCTTAACTCCTATATTTAAAACTAGCTTAAATATGATAACAAATAGTTAAACTATAATTAAATAATGCAAATAATAAAATTTGCTTATTAGGCATCCTTGGACTACTTGATAAATTCAGCGGAGTTCATTAAATGCAACTTAAAGTGCATTTAATTCATCTTTGTCTTGAAGCTCAACTTTGCATAACATATAAGGGAGGTCTCCAACGTCTTCTAGAGTTTCCTTTGATGAGCTCACCATAGCTTGAATATAACTGTATAAGGTTTGTTGTAGCTTCTTGGCTCTCGTCCTTGTAATTGGACCTTGAGGTATGGAAATTCCTTGGTCGTGGTTCATATCACTTGCTCTCAGGTTGGCCCTTCTACTTGACTAAGTAGTATTCTACTTGTGTAGTGGGTGTATGGTCCCGTCCCGCCCATGGTGGGGTCAGCTATGATATAGTAAACTGATTCTTGGGGAAGTTCATCTACAAGATCTGGCGGCTCATGGGCCCGTTCCTCTCAAGGTCGGTCTGGTCTAATCGAAGTCAACTGACTCACATAGAATACGGGGTGAGTTTTCACCGAGCTGATCGCTTGAGTCTATAGGCTACCTCTCCTATCCGCTTCTCTAGAAGGTCGACTTTCTTCTTCCTTCAGACCGGGCCAAGCCTTTAGGTTGTTTAAGTAGGTTGGGCTAGGTTAGGTTTCTCTCTCTTTTGGAGTGATCCTCAATCAGGGTCCTCGCTCCCTTCATACGCCTTGCAGCTTCATCTAAGTGGGTTTGGGCTAGGTCGTTGCCCTCCTGCCCCACCTCTTGGCACACTAAGATCTCTTTTTCCTATCAATTAGACATTTGCTTTTTTTCTCTTTGGCGGCGAAGTCCTAAGGCAAGTAGAGCTATTTAGCTACTTTAACAATTTCTAAATCCATATAGGATACTGACTCATTCATAATTGATACTTGGAATCAATCCTGACTGAAAGAAAGAAATCCTCGTTCTCAGGTAATAAATAGTCAGAGAAGAAATTGGTATAGGAAGAGCTGACCTCCTTATGGTCTGCCTGTCAGCCGACTTCTTGTGGATCACTCCCTCCCTTTCTTTCTAGTAGTCATTTATTTTGAGACGAGATATAGAACCTATCACATAATCTACCATTGAATCGCAGCCAATTAGTGAAGCTTTGCAAATAATGGGTTTTGGCAGAGAGGGGAAGAAAGGCTTTCCTGGAAGAAAGTTAGAAAATCAAGTCCTGCTATATCTTCTATCACTCTATTCAGTAACATATGCAGCTGCCTTTCTCTTGCCCGAGAATCTAATCTAGTCTGAGTTGACCGGTAGAACGAAGCCCTTCAAACAAAGCAGGCATGGAAGGTCAAACTGAACCTGAAGGAACAAGATTTAGCCGATCTGATTCGATAGTCTTTTATTACAGCTGAGCTCTAAGAGAAGATGTTTTATAGATCCGGAGGAAAATAATAAATAGGCTAGTCCCATTCCTTCTTTCATTTGACATCCTACACGTAACCTCGATTGAAGGGCAGCCTCTCGAATCACTTTCTGCTATACACAGAAAAAAGTCTTTTCTTGCACCAATTTCTGAGGGACAACCCGTGCATGGGGAAACTTGATTCAAGATAGACTTTCTTTCCAGCCCCTTAACCGAAGCCCTGACTCAGACATCTCATCTCATCTCATTCGTCTTTTATATTCCTTTACACTTCCTTACCAGGGTTAGACTATTATAGGCCTCTCTTTCCTCTTGTCAGAAAGAACCGCTTGGCTTTGTCTAACAAAGGGAGTCTTTTGGCATTGCATCAAATTCTTTTGATAAGTGTTTCCATCCATTGACTTCTGCCCTATTCCAACATTGGCAAGCAGGTTTTAGGGCACTAAATAAGGTAAGGCAAATCTATGGAATACCAAACATCAGAGCTAACAGGCCTAGAAGAGAAGACTATTATTAATGGCAGGCTAAGGCTAGGCTAATTCCCTTCGATGTCAGTACATAGTCCATTTCTGTCCATAGGAGCATTCCAGACTAAGAAAGAGGATCCAGGTAAGTTCCAGGACCATGTTGCTTCAGTTCTCTTGAATGTGATTTTCATGCTCCCTCACCTGCTTTGAGTTGTCTTTGTGCCCTTTGTTCTAGGACTGATGTTCTTGCCTCTTTTTAGCCACCCAGAAAAAACAATCAGTGATAAAGATAAAGTGCTTTGGTGAATCTCTTATGTACACCAATCCTAATCTACTTCTTTTTTCCCAGCTAGCTAAAGCATTATTGAAAAAGTCAAAGGCGTAGGTAGAAGCTCTCTTATCTCTTTTCTCGCAAGCTATTTTCTAATTCAAAAGCAGTAAATACCTCACCTCAGGTTTGAGGCCTATAATAGAGAAGGCTTAGCCTATTGAAGTGGGGCCGGGTTAACTGCAATAAAATGTTCCACTGTCGGTATGTAGGGGAACTCTCTTTACATTTTTATGACTTGAGTAGTGAGATAGCTGTAACAAAATTTGTATTGATCCCTAGTTCAAGTCCATGGCTTCATTTCTGACTTAGGTTAGCTAGCAAGTTTCAAAGGCTTGCACTTTTCATACCAGGTCAGTCTCCTAGTTAAGATGGAAGGATTTACTGAAACTTTAACTGAGAAAGAAGATTCTGCTGCTGCCTGCCTTGATTGGTCGCTGTCTGACTTGATTCCGATAGCCATTCCTTTGTAACTTGAGGACTTCCGATTGATTGGTTTTTCAATGCCTAATTTCTTTAGCAAATCCTTTTTTTCTTGTAAGCTTAGCTAACAAATATGAAACCACAAGAACATAAAGAAAGTTACGGGGCATCTCCTGGCTCAATACACCACATCTAAATAGAGTTAATATAGTCACAAGTGCTTCCTCCCCGAAAGAGAGGTTATCCCTTTAAAATGGAAGAGCTACAAACAAAACCCTCATGGATATACCGACATTAAGGTAGATCAGGCTATGCAGTTAGAAATTCCCGATCGCTTTTGATTATAGAAAAGATTAAGCAAGACGGTGGCAAGAAGCCCTACAGGTGCTATCCCACCAATCTTAAGTCAGACCTATCTTATCCCCCACTTCATGGTCACACTAAAAACAGCCTTTCTGAGTTCCTTCAATTTACACGAAGCTGTTCCCCTCTCCTTTACAGTCGAGCAGCTTCTCCCCTCATCTTTCCAGTCGAGCAGCTTCTCCCCTCTCCTTTCCAGTCGAGCAGCTTCTCCCCTCTCCTTTCCAGTCGAGCAGCTTCTCCCCTCTACTCTTCGAGCTACTTAACTTACTCCCTCTTCGAGTAACCCTGCATTGGACTTCAAACACTCACTCTCCCTGAACTGTAAAAGAGAAAGACTACTTATGACTGAGACAGAACAAGACATATGGCCGGTCTCTCATCTGTTCTTTCCTGAACCTGACGAAAAGAGAGAGATGAATGAGAGTTTACGAACTGAACTACTTCTTTCACGAACCTTCTTTCACTCAATCGGTAATTGACGATATTCCCTTCGCTACTGAACGAACGAGGTAAATAGGCAGGATGATCAGCTAGCTCCTTTTCACCTATTTATGAAGGAACTGATCTTTCTCCTTGGTCCTATTCAATCCTTCACCTTTACAGTCGTAAAGCATAAACTCTCATTGATTGAACCTATTGAAAGAGCTAAAAAGCTCAAATGAAACTTTAACAGTCGTAAAGCATCCATTAAATAATCAATGGGCCTTACACGAAAAAGAAAGAAAGAAGGGAATCAAACTAAAAGCTACAGCGAGCTCGGCAAGGCAAGGTAATAAATATTATATAAGGAGAGTGAAGGCGAAGGTTCAGGATTGAATTAAGTTACTCCACTCTATAAGGAATAGAATATCTGATTCTTCTTCTTTGACTCTATGTTATTACCTAACTAACTAACAAGATTCAACTGTAAATGGGCGAAGCCACGAGAACGAGTTGGATAAGAAAAAGAGCTTTACCTTGTAGTTAAATAAATGAAAGAATAAATAGGCATAAGAGTTTAGTCGAATTAATATCCCTCTTATCTTACAGAGGAGGGAGAAAGAGTAAAAGAAAGGAGAAGATAGGACAGAGAGAGAGGAGGTAACCAACCAGCGAAGGATTTCATTCATTCTTTGAATAGGTTACGGGTCAGAAGGGAATACAGAGTAGTTCAGGAGTAAGTGGGCAGCAGAGAGAGGAGAAAGAACAGAAAGAAAAGAGACTGTAAGGCAGAGGAAGGAATGAGACAAGACATAGTTACGGTTCCGTAGAGAAGCTGATAGTTGGAGAGGAAAAGAAGTTCAAGAAGGTAAAGGGTAAAGGGTCGAAGACGCGAGACCAAAGGGAGAGGGGCGAAGACCTGAGACCCTACGGGCGAAGAGGTTCAACCGCTCGACGAGAAAAGAAAAGGGCGAGACCGAAGGGAGAGGGTTGAGCTTTCTTCTTTTACAGTTACATCAGCGAGAGCACATTAGCGGCTTTATTACCGAGTGCAAGCAAGGTTCAGTTCGGTCAGTAAGGATAAATAATCTGGTGGAGTTTCGTCTGTGTTTACTGGTCAAGAATCAGAATCAAAGAAAAGAGACCGTAAGGGATAGGTTCCGGTTCCGCAGTGAAAGAAAGGAGAAGAACAACATTTATCTAGCATCCCTATGGGATTAAATGAAGCATTGACTTGATTTGCCGCTGGCTGGGATGTTTCAAATCAAAGAAATGAAACGAAAGGAACAAGCATCTCCTCGGGCTATTCTAAACCATCCTCCCTTCTATAATTTACATTTGATGAGATTTGATCTCGTAATTGAATGAGCCTCACCCAGATAAAACATCAGAAACTAAGAAAGGGAAGGGAGATGACCCTATACAGAACAAAGAACCTTTGACTCGACAGAAGGAAGAAGCGAAACTCTATTTGCATATTGCTCTCTATTTAGACGGCGCTCCTGAACTTATTTACTTACCGAGTGAAAGCTGAAATCTGTCTCATTCTTCTTTCGGCTTGACTTTTACATTACCTTGTGAAATCAGGGAGAATCTATTCATTAGCTACTGAACCACTTACAGTTCAATCAAGTTCAAGATCAAGAACCAATACAGACTAATAGTTGTAGAGGTGAAGTAGTTCTGTCGAATTCTAGCTGAGTCTTTCTTTCCTTCCTGGTCCGGAGAAGTAATCTTTCTTGCAGGAGAGTCTTTGAGTTAAATAGCCCTCAAAATAGGGAGAAGATAGAATTTCTTAATTAATGGTCTGTAAAGGAGAATGAATCTTCAGTCTTTGGTTATAGTTCCATCATGGAAAGAAAAGAGAACAGACCGAGTGTTTGAGTTCAATCTGGTGGAGGAGAAAGAAGAAATCAATAGGTGAATGAGCTTTCCCTTGTAAAAGAGTGAAATGGCCTCAAAAATAGGGAGAGGCTCAGGGTTGAGGTTTCATCTTCAGTTCAGTCTCTTTCCTTTAACATTACCTAAAAAATAGACAAAAAAAGAGACAAAGGGGCGGAGAAAGAGCTGCTGTGAAAAGCGGAAAAACCATTAAAAAACGACGATTGTTCGTGAAGGTTTCCACAAAAAGACCCTTGAGTTCTGGCAAACAGATCACAATTACAGGTACCTGGGAGCATACCGACAGAATGAACGAAATACGAATAGTTAACATAATATGATCATAGATCTTAGGTTGTAACTTGAGAATGAGCGAATTTGTTGATGTTGCACCTACGGAGTATGGAAAGTGCCAAACATTGGGAACTACCCGGGGAAGAGT